>NC_088791.1:262261285-264761285 GCF_011386835.1 Chrysemys picta bellii | reverse complement strand
AGGACACCTGTGGACACCCTACTGGAAGCTGAGGTGTGGGACGGGAACCAGAAATAGAAAAGGCCAGCCCTCCAGCTTATTTGGGCCAGAGCTGCCAGAGGAGCAGGATGTCTCCCTCCCCGCTGATGGAGCCCAGACCTGAGGCCACAACAGTGCCAGAGACCCAGAGGGACTGCCAGAGCTGCTATACACCAGGGACACCAAGGAGCTATTGCGGCTGCCACTTACCCAAGTGAGGCGAACGACAACCTGGAACCCCCGGACTGGGAGTGTACGAAGGAGCCCAGGCAAGCCGAATAGGGTGCGGCTGTGTTACTAACTGCAAGCTGGTCAATGTGTTGCAGCCAGATTTCCCTGCTGACCTAGTAATGGACCACTCTGCCACCTTTAGGGCCCTGGGTTGGGCCTCAGTGGAGTGGGTTGGCGTGTGTCTCCCTACCCCCTGCCACCCCATCCCTGGGGTGTGGCAGCCTCCCCACCTTTAGGCCAGGAGGCCTGCATTGGTCTCGCACCTGCACGAGCTAGGACATCAGACGGTTTTGCTGGCTCACTTGCCAGAGAGCTAATCCCCCTTAGACTGCTGTGTTGTTCTACCTGACTGCTGGTCAGAGCCATTACCTCATTGCTGGCCCACCCTGAGTGAGGGTCCCGGGCAGATAGACTCACTACTGCCCTGCCTCACTGCAGGCCAGTAACTGTGTGCTGCCCCATCCTGGCTGATGGCTGGGGTGCACAGACCAAATTGTTGCCGGGCCTGGACTGCAGACTTGGACCTATTAACTGTTGGCTAATTCCCCCCAGAATGGAGTGGCTCTAGGAGCATTGCAGTGAGAGGGTGTGATCTTCCTCCTTGATAGACGAGGAGAGAACTGCGACCACCTTACACGCACAATTGTGTTTGGGAAGTCTTTGTACTTTCCTCTGCCTTGTGCACCATGCAAAGCTGGGAACAGTTTGGTTTTCGATGACTAATTTACAATGGCTCTCCTAATCATTAACAGAATTTAATGAGCTATTTCTCAATACTGATAGAATGACACAAGTTTCTCTCTTTTATATTGCTCATATCAACAAGCAATAGAAAGATTTAAATAGTTTGAAAAAAATTACTGACCATATCACACATTTCCCATATAATCATATTTATAGCACAGAGTGGAGTCTAAAGACATAAGAACATAAGAAAGGCCGTACCGGGTCAGACCAAAGGTCCATCTAGCCCAGTATCCTGTCTACCAACAGTGACCAATGCCAGGTGCCCCAGAGGGAGTGAACCTAACAGGCAATGATCAAGTGATCTCTCTCCTCCCATCCATCTCCACACTCTGACAGACAGAGGCTAGGGACACCATTCCTTACCCGTCCTGGCTAATAGCCATTAATGGACTTAACCTCCATGAATTTATCCAGTTCTCTTTTAAACTCTGTTATAGTCCTAGCCTTCACAACCTCCTAAGGTAAGGAGTTCCACAAGTTGACTGTGCGCTGCGTGAAGAAGAACTTCCTTTTATTTGTTTTAAACCTGCTGCCTATTAATTTCATTTGATGACCCCTAGTTCTTGTATTATAGGAATAAGTAAATAACTTTTCTTTCTCCTCTTTCTCCACATCACTCATGATTTTATATACCTCTATCATATCCCCCCTTAGTCTCCTCTTTTCCAAGCTGAAGAGTCCTAGCCTCTTTAATCTCTCCTCATATGGGACCCGTTCCAAACCCTTAATCATTTTAGTTGCCCTTTTCTGAACCTTTTCTAGTGCCAGTATATCTTTTTTGAGATGAGGAGACCACATCTGTACGCAGTATTCGAGATGAGGGCGTACCATCGATTTATATAAGGGCAATAATATATTCTCAGTCTTATTCTCTATCCCCTTTTTAATGATTCCTAACATCCTGTTTGCTTTTTTGACCGCCTCTGCACACTGCGTGGACATTTTCAGAGAACTATCCACGATGACTCCAAGATCTCTTTCCTGACTTGTTGTAGCTAAATTAGCCCCCATCATATTGTATATATAGTTGGGGTTATTTTTTTCCAGTGTGCATTACTTTACATTTATCCACATTAAATTTCATTTGCCATTTTGTTGCCCAATCACTTAGTTTTGTGAGATCTTTTTGAAGTTCTTCGCAGTCTGCTTTGGACTTAACTATCTTTAGCAGTTGAGTATCATCTGCAAACTTTGCCACCTCACTGTTGACCCCTTTCTCCAGATCATTTATGAATAAGTTGATTAGGATCGGTCCGAGGACTAACCCTTGGGGAACACCACTAGTTACCCCTCTCCATTCTGAGAATTTACCATTAATTCCTACCCTTTGTTCCCTGTCTTTTAACCAGTTCTCAATCCATGAAAGGACCTTCCCTTTTATCCCACGGCAGCTTAATTTACATAAGAGCCTTTGGTAAGGGACCTTGTCAAAGGCTTTCTGGAAAGCTAAGTACACTATGTCCACTGGATCCCCCTTGTCCACATGTTTGTTGACCCCTTCAAAGAATTCTAATAGATTAGTAAGACACAATTTCCCTTTACAGAAACCATGTTGACTATTGCTCAACAGTTTATGTTTTTCTATGTGTCGGACAATTTTATTCTTAACTATTGTTTCGACTAATTTGCCTGGTACAGACGTTAGACTTACCAGTCTGTAAGGATTGCCAGGATCACCTCTAGAGCCCTTTTTAAATCTTGGCGTTACATTAGCTAACTTCCAGTCATTGGGTACAGAAGCCGATTTAAAGGACAGGTTACAAACCTTAGTTAACAGTTCCGCAATTTCACATTTGAGTTCTTTCAGAACTCTTGGGTGAATGCCATCTGGTCCCTGTGATTTATTAATGTTAAGTTTATCAGTTAATTCCAAAACCTCCTCTCGTGACACTTCAATCCATGACAGTTCCTCAAATTTGTCACCTACAAAAGCCAGCTCAGGTTTGGGAATCTCCCTAACATCCTCAGCCGTGAAGACTGAAGCAAAGAATCCATTTAGATTTTCTGCAATGACTTTATCGTCTTTAAGCGCTCCTTTTGTATCTCGATCATCAAGGGACCCCACTGGTTGTTTAGCAGGCTTCCTGCTTCTGCTGTACTTAAAAAACATTGTTATTACCTTTGGAGTTTTTGGCTAGCCGTTCTTCAAACTTCTCTTTGGCTTTTCTTATTACATTCGTGCACTTAATTTGGCAGTGTTTATACTCCTTTCTATTTGCCTCACTAGGATTTGACTTCCAATTTTAAAGGAAGTCTTTTTATCTCTCACTGCTTCTTTTACATGGTTGTTAAACCACGGTGGCTCTTTTTTAGTTCTTTTACCGTGTTTCTTAATTTGGGGTATACATTTAAGTTGGCCTCTATTATGGTGTCTTTAAAAAGCAGCCATGCAGCTTGCAGGGATTTCACTTTAGTCGCTGTACCTTTTAACTTCTGTTTAACTAACCCCCTCATTTTTGCATAGTTCCCCCTTTTGAAATTAAATGCCACAGTGTTGGGCTGTTGAGATGTTCTTCCCACCACAGGGATGTTGAATGCTATTGTATTATGGTCACTATTTCCAAGCGGTCCTGTTATAGTTACCTCTTGGACCAGCTCCTGCGCTCCACTCAGGACTAAATCTAGAGTTGCCTCTCCCCTTGTGGGTTCCCGTACCAGCTGCTCCATGAAGCAGTCATTTAAAGTATCAAGAAATTTTATCTCTGCATTTCGTCCTGAAGTGAAATGTTCCCAGTCAATATGGGGATAATTGAAATCCCCCACTATTATTGAGTTAATTTTGATAGCCTCTCTAATTTCCCTTAGCATTTCAACATCACTATCACCGTCCTGGTCAGGTGGTCGAGAATAGATCCCTAATGTTATATTCTTATTAGAGCATGAAATTTCTAGCCATAGAGGTTCTATGGAACATGCAGATTTGCTTAAGATTTTTACTTCATTTGATTGTACATTTTCTTTCACATATAGTGCCACTCCCCACCCCGCACGACCTGTTCTGTCCTTCCGATATATTTTGTACCCCAGAATGATTATGTCCCATTGATTGTCCTCAGTCCACCAGGTTTCTGTGATGCCTATTATATCAATATCCTCCTTTATCACAAGACACTATAGTTCACCCATCTTATTATTTAGACTTCTAGCATTTCTGTACAAGCACTTTAAAAACTTGTCACTGTTTATTTGTCTGCCCTTTGTCTTCTCAATCATTTGGCACTACAGTCCTTCATAACATTTAGAGATCATACACTTATACAGAACAGAAAAAAACTAATGGGTCCCTAGTGGGCAGCTCTTACTGTTAGTACTGACTGTTTCCTTTGTTGAAACCAAAGCCCTGATCCTGCAAAGATTTATCTAAAGGGGCTGAAAACTGTGATGAATGTGGGGGGTGCTCGGTGTCCAATGCTGATCTATGATATGTGGTTTCACTATGGGATACCTGAGATGGTGTATTGGGATGTGAGGGGGAGAGTACAGTTTCAGCACACTTTGGCACCAGAGAAGGAGGAAGCCCTATCCAAGTGACTTGCTTCTATCTCCTACCTAGCACAAAAGGAAGGGGGAAAGAAAATGAAAAGGCATTCAAAGGCCTGAGGGGTGGCCCAGACAAAAGCACTTCCCTCTGCATTTTGGAAGTTACCAAATTCTATCCCCACCTGACAATGGATAACTGGAATTTAGAAATTACAGCAGTGGCTTTCAATCTTTGCAGACTACCATACTCTTTTTAGAAGTCTGATTTGTCTTGTGTACCCCCAAGTTACACCTCACTAAAAAGCTACTTTCTTACAAAAATCAGACATAAAAATGCAAGTGTCACAGCACACTATTACTGAAAAATTGCTTACTTTCTCATTTTTACCATATAATTACAAAATAAATTAATTGGAGTATAAATATTGTACTTATATTTCAGTGTATAGTATATAAAACAGTATAAACAAGTAATTGTATGAAATTTTAGTTTGTACTAACTTCGTTGGTGCTTTTTATGTAGCCAGTTGTAAAAGTAGGCACATATTTAGATGAGTTGTTGTACCCTCTAGAAGACCTCTGTATACCCCCTAGAGATATGTACCCTTGGTTGAGAACCACTGATTTGCAGCTTAGTTAAGACACACTTTGGAGGGTGTCAGGCCTGTCGCAGTGCCCCAAAACATTCAGAGGGAATATGAGGGAAACCTCAGTGTACAGCCCTGGGGGCGAACACTTTAAGAAATAAGGGTTCACCACCGTCCATGATCCCTAGAAGTCAAAGGGGAGAAGGAAGAAGACAGGGCCAGATCCCAACTTCACCCCCAGAAGGACTGAAGTATGCAAGGTTGAGCCCTTTCTGATTGCAGAAAACTGAACACCCTTGCCTCACCCCAGTCCTGCCCCTGCTCCCAGGCCCCACCCTCTGCCCCACCCCTTCTCTGAGGCCCCAACTCCTGTTCACTCCATCCCCCCGGCCTTTGTCACTCAGTCTCCCCCACACTCACTTACTCGTTCATTTTCATCAGGCTGGGGCAGAGGGTTGGATTGTGGGAGGGGGTCAGGGCTCCAGCTGGGGGTACGAGCTCCGGATTGGGGCCAGGGATGAAAGGTTTGGGATTTAGGAGGGGACTTTGGGCTGGGAGGGGTGAGGCCGAGGGGTTTGGAGTGTGGGGTGGTGCTATGGGCTGGGACAGGAGGTTGGGGGTGCAGGAGGGGGTGAGGGCTCTGGTTGTGGGTCAGGGCTCTGGGGTTGGGCTGGGGATGAGGGTTTGGCATCTAGGAGGAGGCTCTGAGCTGGGGGTTGGGGTTGAGGGATTCGGAGTGCGGGAGGGGACTCAGGGCTGGGGTAGAGGGTTGGGATGCAGGAGGGGAGTCGGGGTGTGGGCTCCAGGCAGAACTTACCTCAGGCAGCTCATGGGAAGCAGCGACATGTCCCTCTGCAACCTAAGTGTGGGAGTGGCCAGGGGATCTCCGCACACTGCCCCCATTTGCAGGCATCGCCCCTGCAGCTCCCATTGGCTGCGGTTCCCAGCCAATGGGAGCTATGGAGCCCCCACAGGCGTCTGTGCCACAGGCAGGGGTAGCACATAGAGCCCCCCTGGCCGCCACTGCACCTAGGAGCCAGAGGGACATGCCAGCGGCTGCAGCCAACTGGACTTTTAGCAGCCTGGTCAGCTGTGCTGACTGGAGCTGCCAGGGACCCTTTCTGACTGGGTATTCTGATCAAAAACTGGATGCCTGGCAACACTAGGTCTATGTCTGCGTGCATATTCATCCGGTGTGATATGAATGGGGGACATATGATGAAGGTGGTTGTGCTCAGTGTTGAATGTCGATCTGTACCCTGTTTAGATACTGGATTTCTAAAAGCTGCAGACACCGGGAAATTTAACATCTTTACTATACTGGCATAATGATATCAACATAATTATACTGGCATGACTCCAGAATAACCACTCTTTTACATAAGAAGAGTGGTCTTTTTTGGTTGTTATTCCAACTAACAAGGGGGGAATTATACCAGTATATACTTAGTTATACTGGTATAGTAATGACAGTTTTCCCTGTGTAGACAGCCCCTGAGGATGTGTGTTGGTAGGTCAGAGCTGCAAAACAATTTTGCTTACATGTTCCTATTCTCTTGTACTCACATACAGAGCCTCCCCTGAGATACTGCTTGGGGTGTGCTACAGACCACCGGGATCCGATTTGGATATGGATGGAGGCCTCTTTAATCTTTTGAATGAAGTAAACACTAATGGGAATTGTGTGATCATGGGAGACTTTAACTTCCCAGATATAGACTGGAGAACAAGTTCTAGTAATTATAATAGGGCTCAGATTTTCCTCGATGTGATAGCTGATGGCTTCCTTCACCAAGTAGCTGAAGAACCAACAAGAGGGGATGCCATTTTAGATTTGGTTTTGGTGAGTAATGAGGACCTCATAGAAGAAATGGCTGTAGGGGACAACCTTGGTTCGAGTGATCATGAGCTAATTCAGTTCAAACTAGATGGAAGGATAAACAAAAATAGATCTGGGACTAGGGTTTTTTATTTTTAAAAGGGCTAACTTTAAAGAATTAAGGAAATTAGTTAGGAAAGTGGATCTGAAGGCAGAAGAGGCCTGGAATTACTTCAAGTCAAAGTTGCAGAAACTATCAGAAGCCTGCATCCCAAGAAAGGGGAAAAAATTCATAGGCAGGAGTTGTAGACCAAGCTGGATGAGCAAGCATCTCAGAGAGGTGATTAAGAAAAAGCAGAAAGCCTACAAGGAGTGGAAGATGGGAGGGATTAGCAAGGAAAGCTACCTTATTGAGGTTAGAACATGTAGGGATAAAGTGAGACAGGCCAAAAGCCATGTAGAGTTGGACCTTGCAAAGGAAATTAAAACCAATAGTAAAAGGTTTTATAGCCATATAAATAAGAAGAAAACAAAGAAAGAAGAAGTGGGACCGCTAAACACTGAGGATGGAGTGGAGGTTAAGGATAATTTCAGCATGGCCCAATATCTAAACAAATACTTTGTCTCAGTCTTTAATGAGGCTAATGAGGAGCTTAGGGATAATGGTAGGATGACAAAGGAGGATATGGAGGTAGATATTACCGCATCCGAGGTAGAAGCCAAACTTGAACAGCTTAATGGGACTAAATCGGGGGGCCCAGATAATCTTCATCCAAGAATATTAAAGGAACTGGCACAGGAAATGGCAGGCCCATTAGCAAGAATTTTTAATGAATCAGTAAACTCAGGGATTGTACCGTACGACTGGAGAATTGCTCAAATAGTTCCGATTTTTAAGAAAGGGGAAAAAAGTGATCGGAGTAACTATAGGCCTGTTAGTCTGACATCTGTAGTATGCAAGGTCTTGGGAAAAAAATTGAAGGAGAAAGTAGTTAAGGACATTGAGGTCAATGGTAATTGGGACAAAATATAATATGGTTTTACAAAAGGCAGATCGTGTCAAACCAACCTGATCTTCTTTGAGAAGGTTACAGATTTCTTTAGACAAAGGAAATGCAGTGGATCTAATTTTCCTCGATTTCAGTAAGGCATTTGATATGGTTCCACATGGGGAATTATTAGATAAATTGGAAAAGATGGGGATCAATATGAAAATTGGAAGGTGGATAAGGAACTGGTTAAAAGGGAGACTACAACGGGTCATACTGAAAGGTGAACTGTCAGGCTGGAAGGAGGTTACTAGTGGAGTTCCTCAGGGACCAATCTTATTTAATCTTTTTATTACTGACCTTGGCACAAAAAGTGGGAATGTGCTAATAAAGTTTGTGGATGACACAAAGCTGGGAGGTATTGCGAATACAGAGAAGGACCGGGATATCATACAGGAAGATCTGGATGACCTTGTAAACTGGAGTAATAGTAATAGGATGAAATTTAATAGTGAAAAGTGAAAGGTCATGCATTTAGGGATTAACAACAGGAATTTTGGTTATAAATTGGGGACACATCAGTTGGAAGTACCAGACGAGGAGAAGGACCTCAGAGTATTGGTTGATCACAGGATGACTATGAGCAGCCAATGTGATATGGCCATTAAAAAAGTGAATGCGGTCTTAGGATGCATCAGGCGAGGTATTTCCAGTAGAGATAAGGAGGTGTTAGTACCGTTATACAAGGCACTGGTGAGACCTCATCTGGAATATTGTGTGCAGTTCTGGTCTCCCATGTTTAAGAAGGATGAATTCAAACTGGAACAGGTACAGAGAAGGGCTACTAGAATGATCTGAGGAATGGAAAACCTATCTTATGAAAGGAGGCTCAAAGAGCTTGGCTTGCTTAGCCTAACCAAAAGAAGGCTGAGGGGACATATGATTGCTCTTTATAAGTATATCAGAGGGATAAATATCAGGGAGGGAAAGGAATTATTTAAGTTTAGTACCAATGTGGACACAAGAACAAATGGATATAAACTGGACATTAGGAAGGTTAGACTTGAAATTAGATGAAGGTTTCTAACCATTAGAGGAGTGAAGTTCTGGAACAGCCTTCCAAGGGGAGTAGTGGGGGCAAAAGACATATCTGGCTTCAAGACTAAGCTTGATAAGTTTATGGAGGGGATGGTATGATGGGATAGCCTAATTTTGGCAATTAATTGGTCTTTGATTATTAGCAGGTAAATATGCCCAATGGTCTGTGATGGGATGTTAGATGGGGTGGGATCTGAGTTACTACAGATAATTCTTTCCTGGTGCTAGCTGGTGAGTTTTGCCCACATGCTCAGGGTTTAACTGATCACCATATTTGGGGTCAGGAAGGAATTTTCCTCCAGGGCAGATTGGCAGAGGCCCTGGAGGTTTTTCACCTTCTTCTGCAGCGTGGGGCATGGGTCACTTGCTGAAGGATTCTCTGTACCTTGAGGTCTTTAAACCACGATTTGAGGACTTCAATAACTCAGGCATAGGTTAGAGGTTTGTTACAGGAGTGGGTGGGTGAGATTCTGTGGCCTGCATTGTGCAGGACATCAGACTAGAGGATCATAATGGTCCCTTCTGACCTTAAAGTCTATGAGAGTTATCCTTTTGTAATGACAAGCATACAGAGGGATATCACAAAGTCTATGCACTATTTAAGTCCCACTTGAGCCCCCCGAGATATAGCTTCAGTGGGATGTAAATGGTATATAGGCCTTGTCTGATCTCTCCGCAGAGTTGACTTTCACTCAGAGTGCATTAATTCTCAAGGAGCAGCACGGGGCACAGAGGTACAGACGTAAACAACTCTTTTCCCTTCTACCATAGGTGCAGAAGGTCCTCTGGCAGTGATTCTTCTGGGCAAGTGAAAGTGGGGTATGGCAGCATCTGTGCCACTCAGAATACAGCCCAAAGGGGATTTCTGCATGTGATAGTGGAAGAAGAGTTTTGAGGGGGGAAAGAGATGGGCTAAAGGCAAGACAAGTAGTCAGTGTGACTATTCACATAATTAAGGGTTAAAGGAACTGTCTCTGAAATCTTGTCTGTATAAAGTTGTATGGTACTATCTGGAAATATGAAACAACACAGTGCTTATGTAACCCACACACCTCCTGGGTGTGGTGTTCTGTTTCATCTAATGGCACCAAGACCACTTAGAGTGATAAAATTAGACTGCTTAACAGCCAGTTGGGTTTTAGTTCATGGGGTAGAGGCTCATGCACTAAGCTCCAGAGGTCCCCGATTCAATGCCACCTGCTGACAACAACTGGGGTCTGTCACCATTACACTTTCATCCATAGGTCTGGAATCCTTTTAAGTAGATTGGTGTAATACATTTATATTTCTGATTAATTTTCTCAAAGTCACTGACAAAGCAGGGAATAGCAGGCAGATCTCCAGATTCATTACAAACAATTGTGTCAGAGCGAAAGAATGGTCTGAGGGTTAAGGTACCACATTAGTAGGGCCTCAAGAAATTGGGTTCAGTTTGCAACTTTAATACAGATTTCCTATATGACACTGAGCAAGTTACTGCCATTTTGTTGTGTGCCCACCTGTATCATGCCAGTTTGTCATTTGGAACATGGGGGATAATACTTCCCTCATATACAATGATGTTGGGAGAATGAACTAACTAATTGTTGTCAAACACTCAGAGGTCACAGCTTCCCTGCAGCGATCCTGGGACAAATTCTTGAAATTCAGTATAGTTGGGAATTTCAGGACTTGATTTGACCCATAAAACTGAGCAAACATGTAAAGAAAATCACATAAGTGGAAGTACATGTGTGACACAGGTAGTATAGTTACTGATTTTTTTCCTGCTCTGGATATTTTAAGAGTATTGTCTATACTATAACACATCTAAACATTTAGATTAGGTAGAAAAAATAAAAATTAATGGAACTCTGTTCTAAGATTCCTTTTCTCACTAATACATCAGCAAAAGAATTGTTGAATATAATACCTTATTTTAAAGTTATGGTATTACTAATATTAGCATACAGACAAAATGAAGGGTTATTAACCATATACAGAGTTTGCATATATTCTTGTAGCATCTTCTTCCTGTTTTTGGTTAACAGTGATGTGTAATATGAAATGATGAAACAGGATTTTAGGCACCTAGAGTACATTTCATAAAGCACTGATAAGTAGTTGGGTAATTTTTATTCTGGTGAATACATAAGTTGATTAACAGAACAACTCTTCAAGCACTATTCTGGGAGGATCCCCAAACTGATAATACAATAGGTTAGGTAGAAGACAAAATGTACTCTGTGTATATCCATAGAAAGATAATTTAAATTCTATCCCTAGAGGAATGAATAGATATGACTTGTATATCATATGATTAGTTTCCCAATTCACAGAATACCAAGTATCCATATTCTTTTGTGAGAAAACTAAAAGCTATGCTGTTCATTAATATTTACAAGAAAATATTAGGCTGTCTCTGAAAAGGTAGTGTTTTTCCTATTGCCCTACATAATACATTACTGAATATGGGAAACAACTCAGAAGAAGCTTGCATGCCTGGAGAAACAGCATTAAAAAAAAATCACTGTTTTGTGCAATGCAATAAGTAAAGAGAACAAAATTAAACCAGTAGAGGCATATGAGTATAGTCCCAGACTGAGAGGCCAAAGGTCCATACTCCCCACATCAGCAAGGGTTTAAGGAGGAAAAAAATTGGGACATCACATGGAAGCAAAGATGGGAACATAGTTTACCTATTTGTTAATTTTACATATTGTTGAGAAGTGCAAAAAGCTTCACTTTTTTTTGACACATTATCTGGCACTTAATAGGGGTCCAAACTGGTGAAGCCCCTCCACAGCCAGTTCAGCAGCATCCATCCAGTCATCTGTCGTTTCCCAGCATGCACAGAGCTCCAGCTACAAGCCAGAAGAATTGACCATAAGCTTCCCCTTTCCAGTAGAGGAGCTGTCACTCCCAAGTCCTGAATCTTTTGAAGAAGCTGGAGGGTGAGCTGGAAAAAACCACCAATGGGCTTCTGGTTCCCACATGATACAGGAAGCAGCGGATATGAGGAAAACGAGAGCATTTTCTCGCTCCTTCCCTCTAGGCTTGGTTAGCTCTAGTAATAAAAGAGTAAGACTGATTTAAAAATCCAAATATTGGAGATACATGCAAATCTTCATATGGAGAGCCTATGTCAGCGGCGGCTCCAGGCACCAGCGCTCCAAGCATGTGCCTGGGGCGGCAAGCTGCGGGGGGGGGGGGGGAGGGGATGCCCTGCTGGTCCCTGTGAGGCTGGCAGTCAGGCAGCCTTCGGCGGCATGCCTGCTGGAGGTCCGCCAGTCCCGCGGATTCAGCAGCAATTCGGCGGCGAGTACGCCGAAGCCGCAGGATCGGCGGACCTCCCGCAGGCATGCCGCCAAATCCATGGGACTGGGGACCTCCTGCAGGCATGCCGCCGAAGGCAGCCTGCCTGCCATGCTTGGGGCAGCAAAAAAGCTAGAGCCGCCCCTGGCCTAAGTATAGCACTTCTCTTTACAGGACCTTGAGCCCCCCCGCCATTCGTCCTGACATTTCAGAGTCAAATACACACGGATTTCACTATGGCACATGTTTCACAAGGGGATAAGCACTTCACCCTATGATGTGTGTGTTTTACAAGACACCACCCATGAGTTCCACTAGGAAATGTGTACTTCTGAAAAGAAGGATTTGAATGTATTATCAGAAAAGAAAGCTTTGAATTATCTTTCCAGTGGTACCTCATATTAATGTGACTGCTTAATGCTGTCTCCTATTTTAGATTGAGTGTCCTGCATTACATTATTTTGATATGGCACTAAAGCATGCTTGAGTAACTGTGTATGCTCCTGTCCCCCTTTCACAAAAATGAGACATGCATCTTAAGAGACAATCCCAAATGGTCCAAATTTTTGAATATAAATTTCCTCTCTTTTCCTCAGAATTAATGAGACAAGATAATAGATAAGTAAAATGTTGTCTCCACTCTATAAAATCTCACTTTTACTTGCTGCTTTTAAAAGTCTTTCCTCTATGTTTGCCTTATCAGTTAGGATTCCAGCATCCTCACTCTTTCCAAATAATTTTCAATAGAATTGTTTATAAGCATCCAGAAAAAGGGAATCAGGTGCAGTTGTCTGGGGCCTGACCTTGAGTTTGTCTGTGCCTGTGTTGCTTTGCCCATGTGCATAGCAGAAGGGCTAATCTCTCTGTGTAGCAATGGTGGAAGCAGCCAATACCTTTTGCTGCTGATGTGGTGGGGACACTACAAGGTTGGGTACATGGTTCCAAAATCCTAAACCACATGCTTGAGAGCACTCCACTTGTCTCTGACCAGGCCCAAACCCTCTTGGTTCCCTTTCACAACCCTTGGGGAGGTAAGAAGTAATGTTTCCATTCTTGTCTAATGCCAGAAGGAAATGCTGTACTCATCAATAAGAAACATGTCTCTGAGAAGAGACACCCTCTATTAGCATCAAATATTATCCATGGGGAAAAGAGTCCAAGCAGCCTCCAGCGTCACTCTTAATCCTGAACAGGGTATGGTACCTTCCAAACCTTATGGCAGCCTCTGGTGCTTGATCACAGCCTGAGCTCAGAGTGTGGAATCCTGGGCAGTGCTACACCAACTGGCATCCATCTCCACAATCCCTGGGCTGCTCAAGATGCCAATGCTGGAGCTGCCTGACTACAGTTATGTGGGGTGTGGGTGCAGGCAGTATTGTCTTGCTTGCAGCAGCAAACAAAATGATCAGACCTCAGCCATGTATATGCTTTCCCTAACCCCAACTCTGCACCACTTGTTTGGCCCAGAGATAATCAACTGGCCTGCAGTCAAGCCCTGGTTGCCATTTAGCTAGGGCTCAGCTCCCATTCTAGAATAGCATTCCATGTGTCAATGAGATGCAGTATGTGAATGGTGGGATTTCCTCCTTTATGTAACTGGAGATCTGGGTCCAGTTCCACTCTGCCGGCCCCTTAATTAATCAGAACTCCTGTGGGTTGGGCTTTCCTTTTCACACTACTGCTGTTCTATGGAGTGACAGCTGTAGAACCTCCCCTCAAATTCATGAGCTGCCTTGAGAAACCCCTTGGACATCCTGTTAAATGGGAAAGGGACAGATTGGGGAGAGGGTAGCATCAAAAAGTGTGAAAAGGAGGAATTAGGAAAAGGAGGTACAAGTAAAGCCAGGAGCAAGTGGCTTTACACACACACACACACACACCCCTACTTCTTAATTGATGGCAGTTTGCCTTGTGAAGGAAGCCCAGCAGCCTGGCTGCTACCTTGTTCCAGCACTGGGGTGCTCCTTCAGGAATTGACAAGACAGCTGCTGACTTCTTTCAAGGTGTTGGGCATCAGATAGGAAGCCCAGTGACACCATCTGCTTGCAGATCCAGTCCACCTAAATCCTCCAAGGAGTATTGTTCTCGGATGTTAGGCAGATTGTCTGCTCCCTACTATTCTGAAATGGTGCCTGGAAAACTCAGCCATATCCTACTGGCTCATTGATTTGATGAGATGTCTTAGTGTGCAATGGACCAGTCTGAAATGCACTCTCCCAATAAGTGTAGCTTTCTTTGCAAGGAAAGCAGAGAAAATTACCCATGAAAGGAAAACTTTAGTTGGTGTGTTTTAAAAGGTACTTTGTCTGGTACACTTGCAAACATAAAACTTCAGTAAAAATGGGTTAAGGTCGAAAGTGTGTTTCAGGGGATTTCATCCTACAACCATAAATTTAAAACAATCCAATGATTTTTTCCCCCGCGCTTCCCAGAAAAGTTCTATCTGTGGGTAGATGTGGAAAGTGTAATTTGAAGGGAATTGGTGTTATTTTGTGTAAGCTTGTGTGGGTGAATTAAAAATAAATCAGAAGCTAGCCTCAACCATACTGTTAAGCAGCTACTGTTGCTTCATAATGTCCTTATACCATATAAGTACAATACATACTCATAAAGTACTTGTGTACAGACCGATGCAAGAAGGAAAGCTTTGTGATTTTTAGAGTTGAATCATATAAGTGACCTAATCCATTGATATGAGACATTAATATTTTAATAGCATACAGAAGTTCACAGCAAATGTGAAAGAATAAACTATTAGAGACTTCTAATTGAAGAATGATTGTGGCAGATTAAAAACAAATTGTTTGTTTACACCCTAATTATCTACAACTTAAAGTACTGAAGTCTCCTGTCCAGTCTTCAGGAAGACCAAATACTCACCTCCAGCCTGCTCACAATGCTGCCACTATGATCATCTTCCTTGTCAGTCAGAATATATCTTGCACGCCTGATCCTTTTGAACCTCTGCAGACTCCCCTTGTAAAGTGTGCCAATGTCAAACTTTTGGGGCCTGACTCTCCATATTTGCACATGTGGAGAGTGTAAAGTGGGTGTAATAAGCCACCATTCCAAGTTGGTAACATTTTACACTCTGCACAGGTGTAAACGATAAGGTATTTTAGTAGTAGTGAACCAGAGTGCTTTTCTGGTATTGCAGTGCCTACAAATCACACTATATCATAGACTTGTATACAACTGTATATTGCTCTATTAGAGCAGGTCCACAATTCAGTGAGGTTGGCAATAACAAGGCTGGAATAATTTCCTTTCATGGTCTCCCCTCCATGGCTTTTATATGCTGCCTTTTGCCATTCATTGGCATCTTCCTCCATTCCCCATTCCATCATGCTCGTATCAATCAAATCCCATTAATATATATTAGAAATGTCTTAAATTACAAATTATATAGCCATGTGACTCACCATAATCGTTACCTTTTCTCAACACATCCTCCTTTGTTATTTATTAGTTTTACTTGTTCTGTCATGTCTAAATTATACTGTAAATTCCTAGGGTTTGGAAGCACATTTTACTCTCTCTTTTAAAGCACTTAACACATTATGAGAGAATAACATAGCTGGTTGGAAATAGTTCCCTCCCCACATATCCCCCTGCCTTGCAAGATTTCAATTAATTAAAACTTTAATATAAAATTTTAACCTTTTGGCCAAAAAAAATATTTTGACTGAAAATCAAAATATTTGGTGCAAACCCAAATTATTTTCTTTGGAAATTCTACCATGATTCCTCATGGGAGTTCTAGTTTGAGTGCCTCATGTTTTCATTCTTGTCTAATGCCTGGGCTCCTGGTCCAGAATACCTCTCCCATAATACACCACACCATGTGTCCTCTTGCTTAGCTGCTCATAGGAGTCTCACGGTTGCAGCACATCATGGAAGATAAAGTCCATCTGGGAAGGTCACCATCACCTCTATCCTGAATCAAAATATTTCAGGTTTTGGTCAAAATATATTTGTTTTTCAACAAAAAGTAAAAATCTGTAATTAGCAGGTAATTTTCCAAGGGAAAAATAATTTTGTCCAAATCCCAATTTTCCACTGAAAAGTAGTTTAATGGAAGTTTTTCCAACCAACCCTACATCTCAAAAATATTTTGATAGCAAATTTATTATGAACAACAATCCTTTTATTCCTTCTATAAAACATATCCTATAAGTGTCCTTCCTCATAGGTCAAAGTGTTCTGATTATGTACAAGTTGCTTGCTTGCTTTCCCTTAGGAAAGACTTGCAGAGAGGATTATATAAGTCTGTACGAAGCTTGTCACTTGTTTTAAGAAGTTCTGATAAAAGTAGAAAAATTTTTACTGAGATATACATAATACGATTCCTTTCATCATGCAAATGATTGGGTAGCAAAAGAAAATAATTTTGACCATTTAAAAAAAAGTGACCTAAATCATTTTGACAGCACTACATGTGCTGAAAATATTTAAGGGAAATATCAACATAGGCTATTTCATCATTCTGCAACTGTTTGCCAACAAGCACACTAAATGTAAAGAAGCCTTTCAATATTATATGAAGAAAGTGTTTTGAATATTTCCTGATGTGATTTATGCTAAAAAATAATTTTTACTTTGAGGTTAACATAACCGAAAATAGTGACAACAATATAAATACATTGTTATGTCTGGTAAGCAGGTAATTTACTATTTTCCCTAAGAATAGGACACCAAAAAAAAAAGTTCTGATTTCAATACACCATATGCTATTTTTATTTTGCCTATGTGAGAACTAACTAACTAGTATAATCTAAAAATATTGAATTCCTTGTTTTGTAGGAATTCAATAATAAATCATTTACTTAACAATAAATGCTATTTGTTACATGTCAGCATCATGTATTCATACACAACCAGTGTTCTGCCAGTCAAGAAGCAAATATATTTCTACACTGCTTTCAGGGATCTGTTTAGGTCAGCAAGATTACAGTTAATGAAATGTACTTGAGTGTTTCATTAGTTTCTTATTTACTACAAAAGGTAAAATATAACTTTCCTCATTTTATAGGATTGATTTTTTGTTGCTTCTGAATGCTGCCAGTCTATTTTATCAATGAAAAGTAGACGTATTTTCATGTTATATTCAGAGCCGTAAACTCTAATGATACTGCAGGTAAATTCAGTCAAATAAAGTCATCCATTGCAAAAACAGATACGATAATCCTCTTAGGGGGACTATAACGCAAGTGCTGGACAAGATTAACGTATGGAGCAGCACCATTGTGAGGGAAGGAATGGGCAAGACTAATTCCAATGGCATCCTTCTCAGCAAATGTGCAGAGCATGACCTTGTGATCACAAACACAATCTTCAGACAAAGCAACAAATACAAATCAAGTTGGCAATACCCCCATTCAAAACAGGCACCTCCTACACTGTGTCATTGTAAGACCACAGGATCTAAGAGATGTCCAAATCACTGACCACTGCCTGGTGAGGTCAATCATGTCCATCAGGGTTGCACAGAAACATAGAAAGCAATTCAAATCATACAGACAGCAACAGAACAGCCAAATACTTCAATCCTCAGTACACCAAGAGAACTTCCAAACATGCCTAAGTGTACCCTTTTATACCAATAGTCCAGCCATGAGAATTATCCCAAGTTTCTGTGATGTCAATTAGGTTGTAATTCTTCATTAGTATTTTTTGTTCTCCCTGTTTACTCACTATACTTATTACATTAGTATACAGATATCTAAGATGTTCATTAGATTTCCCTTCTATATTCCCTCATCTCTCTTTTGTAGGTGTTGTAACTGCCCATGTTCTCTCTCACCAACAGAAGTTGGTCCATACAAGATATTACCTCACCCACCTTGTCTTTTTAAGATTCCTCTTTGGTCTACTTGGTACCATCTTCAGAAAATTGTGGTCAGGTATTTTACCCAGCTGAAAGAGACTAACCTTTAGAAGCCAGATATATTTACATGTGGCATACGCTGGATTTTTGCAATAGCTCATGAGGGTTTTTAGCTACAATATGAAAACATAATTTTCTGCCTTCTCAAAGCAAGAATAATCACTTTATGAAGAATAAACTATTGTGTAGAATGCACAGTTACTGACTTTCACATGGTAAATAAGCACCCTGATATTCACAATAAGCCAAAAATCAAGCTAATCCCACTTCAAAATAAGGCCCAAACAAGCCACTCCCTAAGAATCCCAACACTACGTGACTAGATCCCCCCGGCGTGCAGTCTGGGACTGTGGTGAGCCTGCTGTGCACCCCTGTCTCTCCCTGCCTGGCCCCTGCTTGCCCAACCTAGCCACTGCTTGCTGGGAGCCGATCAAAAAAGAAGCAAAAAGCTACAAGCAGCAACAAGCGACAAACCAAAAACTACCCAACAAGCAACTCACAAGCTAATTAAGCCAAAAACAAGCCCAATTTCAGGGGTGGGGGGATGGTTTGTTTGTTTTTTGCAGGTGGCATGTCTGGTAGAATGTTTAACTCCATATTCTCCCTTTTCTCACTCCCACTTCCCCATAACAAATTCATACAGAATCCTCCTTTAAAATAAAAATAAAAGGAAAAACCTCCTGGTGTTTGGGAGGAAAACATATTTATGATGACAAAGCAGACAGGAAGCTTAAGTGCTACTATTGAAAGGTAAGAGGATTAGTGCTGTTTCTGGGGAAATTTATTTTGCAGTTGTCATGATTTGCAAAATAGTTTTGCAAAACTATTTTGCATTTGAGAAAAAGAGCTGCTACTAAGAAATCTCTCACTGAGCAAAGGGAAAGTATTTTTTACTTTTAAGAACAGCAGGTATTTACCCTGCCTGCTTTCTGGGTATAATATATCAGATGAACTCTTACACATTAAGATTTTCCCCCTTTTGACCAGAAAGTACATTGCACAGAACTAGTTGATTTTTTTTAAATTAAAACTTTTTTTGGCAAAGTAGCCTATATAGATAGTGACAATATTTTTTATTAATTTCTTACAATATAATAGTCACTTTTCTGTAAATACACCCTCAACTCATGAACAGTGGGTGAAAGCCTGGCCACAGTTGGAGTTCTACCACTGACTTCAATTTGGGCCAGGAATACATGTAACAAGTAAAAAGGCATCCTGGCTTATACTTTATATAGACGTCATGGCTCCTCTTTCCCTGGGGTGAACAGTGTGCTTATTAAAGCAGGTGATATCTCCATAGTGTTACACAATTGTGTGAACAGTCTAGTGTTTGGTTGTATACATCCGATTATGTGGGAGAGAAAACAAGATTTTTTTCCCCCAGAAGAGATCTGGAGTGTATGACTGTCTTAATAATTCTGAAGAAGGGTAGGTAGGCAAGCAGATGACGAAGTGTGTGTGTGGGGGGGGGGGATTTGAATTAATTGTAAAGATGTGTATAGAAGACATTGTGTAGGATGTACATCATTGTGATAAGAGGATTCCTAAACAAAGAAATGCTATTCAAAGTACTGTGAAGTTATGTTTTGCATTCAGATTTGAAATAAATATTGCATCAGAAAATGAGTCAGTCCTGTTACATGATACTATTCACAAGATTTATCTTCTGTCAGAGAAATGAAAATTCTAATTAGTATTTGCACATTTAAAAGAAAATGTGATTCTACTGAGTTTTCCAGGTTTTTAATTCACCACATATGTATTCAATGTATTTTGGCCATATCTGCTGAGATGGACTAAACCAATGAGATACACCCATTGCATAGGTCATTTCTTAAATGTTAATACATATATTAGCAACTGAAGACCTTTTTAAGAGCAACCAATAGAGATTAACAATCTGTCCCTAATACTATTCTCCTGAATGCTCTGGCTCATTTGTTTGTTAGTTTTTGCTACCATCATTTAATCTAAATAATAACAAATAGTCTGTTTGAATCTTTTTCACAGATTAGTAACCTAATGGAAAAGGTTTAGGAAGTTATATCCCACAGACCTAGAAACCTCATTGTTTATTTCATTTTTTAGGGAGCTGTAAAAGAGAATGCATATTGACATCACCTACTGGTGAATATCAAATCTAATTTTCACCTTAGAGATAACATTCTTAGTCTGCTATTGATTTAAGTACACTAAGCATTGGCAGCACATGCTAGGCCTATATCACATTGAACACTACAGGGACTGTAAATCTTTGGGCTAAACTGTATAAGCAAACAGCAAATTTAAATTTAAATCCATCTCCAAACAGTTTGTCATTTTGCTTTTTTTCCTAATGCAGTTCACACTATATGTAATATTCAAAATATAAGTGATCAGGTTTAAGTGTGCTATATGGAAGTTGAGTATTACTTTTTTCCTGAAATATGTGCAATAAAAGTACCTATTAATTGTGGTTTGTGAGCATTTGCCTGCTAAATCCAGGGTTGTAAGTTCAATCCTTGAGGGGGCCATTTAGGGATGGGGAGGAAAAAAAAAGACCAAACACCTGTCAGGGACAGTACTTGGTCCTGCTAGTGAAGGCAGGGGACTGGACTCAATGACCTTTCAAGGTCCCTTCTAGTTCTATGAGATAGGTATATCTCCATATTAAAACAAAATAAAAAGCTTTCATAGGGCTCCTCTTCAGGTCTAGAACAGACCTGAAGATCTCTATGGAATCTCAAAAGTTTCTCTCACCAGCAGAAGTTGGTCCAATACAAGATATTATGTTACACACCTTGTCTTCCTAATATCCTGGGAACAACATGGCTACAACAACATTGCATACAATAGTGGAATGTGTCACTTATGTTCCTGTTAGGTGGGAGAAACTCTTTGTCCAATTCAGAATAGTTTAACTCAAACGTGCTAGGTACCTTCCAGTTCAAGTAAAGACAGGCTTTTGGTCCTGAAGACTTGTTGTGTACATGACACAACTAGAGAGTGTTATAAACAGAAAACAGGTGCACAAAGGATAGAAGAAGAAGGATAACAACAATAACACTGATAGTGAGGCACAAACCCATTGTGATGTTTCATTTCACCTTGTCTAAAGACACAGGGATTTTAACCTCCCTACAGTCTCCCTTCACTAAAACCCCTGGAGCTTCCTTGTTGCACAGGGAATGAGCAGTCTGCAACATCCCTTTAAGAGGTGCAGCACAGTCCCCTCTCCTGCCCCAAATCGTGTTGAATAGGAAAACTGAATAATGCTAATAAGTTGGCTTGTCTGCCTACCTGATCTTTTGGTTTTTCTTGTCATGGATGCAGTAATTGTGCCCCCTTACTGAGCAGCTGCTCTGGGGAGGCTAAGGAGATCTTGCTATGTACATCTACATCACCTGTGCAGCCCTTAGGTAATTCAGTGACAGGAGCTGTAGAAAGCTCTGAGAGGCCAGATGTTGTTTGTATGTTTGTTAAAAATATAAGCTATAAGAAGAAACATGGAAAGCTGGAGGGGGTTGATAGGCTGAAGCCAAATAGAGTGGAGCCAGGGGCACAAAGCTGATCCCTAGAGCCTAGACAAAGCAGTTAAGACCAGGAATCAGTAGTCACATTCTTTGTGAAACTGCACTCCCGTAGAAGCAGGTGTTTATTCATTTTAAATGAAGGCCTGAACACATTGTACATGGACAGGCAAGCATGCCCGTTGGCGACTATAATATTTGTCATACTATAAAGCCACTTGGAATAATCACTTGAGAGGGGGCCAGCATAGATGTAGTACAGCTAAACAAAATGGAGCCAGCCACAGCTCTTGAATTCACTGTATAGCAAAGGTTCGGTACTATCAGACACAAAAATGGTATCCTGCAGGTATCCACTGACCATCTGTGCAGCTGTAGTTTCAATGAAGCTGAATCCTACTACTGCCTGGAGAAAATGCTGGTGAGCCAAAATTCCTTGCTTTGTCTCACAAGGACATTCCCCATTCCACAGGTTTGAACTGCTGCTCTGATATGATAATGCCTTGCATTTGGATCACAGCCCTTTGCAATGCACCCAGCCACACTGTCAGTTAGGCCTAGATCCACAAAGCGATTTAAGTGCCTAAGTCTCAGTTTTAGATACTGCCTGGCTGCTGCCTAATCTGCAAGTGCCTAAATTCACTTGGTGCCTAAATTGTCTCTGTAAAACTTCCCTAGGTACATGAGTTTCTACCTCTGATTATAATCTGCTGCCTCACTAAGCATCTGGACCCCTACTACCTAAGCTCAATGTGATCCACAACCTGGGGGATGATAGGGTTTTTCTCCACCATCTTGCCTGCAAGGCCTGATCTGGTAGGTATGCTTAGAGCATGCCTAACTCCACACAAAATGGCTGCGGGTGGGGAGAGAAAGGAGGAGGCCTCCCTTATAATCTTTAGATTAGGGTACTCTATCAGGATGTGGGGATTCTCATTCAATTCCCACCTATCACCACCTTAGGAGGAGAAAGAATCTGAACTGAGGTTCCCCACCTCTCAAATGAGTGATCCTTTGTGGATTGGGGCCTCTCTTCTACTTCCAGTGGTTTATGTGTTTCTCTGTTAGAATTTAAATTATTTGTAACTCGAGTCCTGTATGGTGCCAGAACATTATACACCTGTGCATATATTTCACTGAAGTGGCAGTTCCTAGTCAGTAACAGGCAAATATTCTCAGATTCCTTTTTGTACTGATTAGACCTTATTGGTAGTTGTTTGGGACCCCTCTCCTCCAAAAGGCAAAGTGATATCACAAGCAATGTCAACACAGCTGCTGATCTGGGCTGGGCCTCTCCTCCCTCCTAACAAGAATAGACATACAGAGTTTGGGAGGATACTATAAGATGTTCTCCTATCTGTGTCAGTTTTTAACTCCAGCTGCTGCTCCTTGAAATCTTAGCTAGCTCTATGGATGTTACACTGGCTGAAAACAGTTGGGGCTAGATTTGTAAGGATTTGTAAATATTTTGGTCTCCGTTTAGCTGTTGCTCTGCTCAGCATTGCAAGGCTTAAGTGACTTAGCTGGCTAAATCCCATTTTCAAAAGTGACATAGGACTTAAGCATGTAAGTCTAATTGAAAGTCAATAAGACTTTGCATCCTAAGTCATTTCTGAAAATGGGACTGAGCCATCTAAGTCACTTAGACCTAGCAATGCTGAGCGGAGCAATGACTAAATACCTTTAAAGAATCCATCCTTAACTCTCTGATCTCCAGTTACTGCTGTTTGACTTTTTGCTGCTATATTTTAACACTTTCATGTGAGCAGAATATAAGTGGCATATTTAGGATTTGATTTATTTGGTCTTAAATAGCAATTTATTGAGCATTTATCAGTTATATGTTCCTTGCTTTTAAATTCAATTAACACCTGTATTGAAAGGGGATATTTTTTAAAATCTGTATTTACATTTGTTCTGCTTTCCTCCACTGAAATACTGTCAATGGGATATTTGTAAAATCCATATAATAAAAGTTCCTTATAGAACTGCCCTAGTAATTAGTTCAACCTGTCAACTATGTGTATGTTTACAATAAGTTATTTTATATACAAAGAAGTTCTTAGGACCAACAGAGTAAAATATCACCAGTAAAGCTAACATAGGATCTTTTGTAGAAGCCTATGACTTAAATGGTATTTCCAGTCAATGCTTTGTAATAGAAATTCAGGAATCAAATGTTCAGATACAGAATAATGAAGACTCAAATGTTATTGTACTTGATCCCATTGCCTTAAAACAGTGGTGGGCAACCTGCAGCCCATGGGCTGCAGGCAGCCCGTCAGGGTAATCTGCTAGCGGGCCGTGAGACAGATTGTTTAAATTGACTATCCTCAGGCCTGGCCATTTGCAGCTCCCAGTGGCTGCGGTTTGCGATTCCTGGCCAATGGGAACTGCGGGATGCTACAGCCAGAACGTCCCTGCAGCCCACACCGCTTCCTGCAGCTCCCATTGGCCAGGAACAGTGAACCCTGGCCACTGGAGCTGCAGGCAGCCATGCCTGCAGACGGTCAATGTAAACACTGTCTCATGGTCCACCACATGCAGCCTGGGAGCCGCAGGTTGCCCACCACTGTTTTAGTCACTGATCTTGCAAACGTTTCATGCACATAGTTAAAGACACATGTGCACAAGTGTTTGAAAAATTATATACAGAACAACCTCAGAGTTACGAACACCTCAGGAATGCAAGTTATTTGTAACTGAAGAAAACTTTGTTTTTTCTTTCAAAAGTTTACAACTGAACTGACATACAGCTTTGAAAGTTTACTATGCAGAAGAAAAATGCTGCTTTTAATCATCTTAATTTCAATTAAACAAACAATTTCCTTACCTTATCAAGTCTTTTTTAAAGATCTCTTTATATTTTAGTAGCTTACATTTAACACTATTGTATTATATTTGCTTTTTTTAAAATTTTATTAATCTCTTCTGCTCCCTCGTTGCATTCTTCCGGTTACAAATGAGTGTGAGGTTGGCTGGTGAGTACGTAACTCTGGTGTTCGGAACTCTGAGGTTCTACTGTATCTACTAATCTAAGATTTATAGATTTCCCCTTGAATACATGGAATGACTGAAATATGGTAGCTACAAAAGGCTGGGCACTGCTGATAAACTAAAAAAAGCACAAACAGGATAGAAAAGAAAGTTCTCTTTACTTGTTTCTGGAAACATATCTGTTTTTTTCCAAACTGTTACAAGAACTATTTTAGGGGATACTGATGTTTTACATTCTACTCCAAAAAATGAATTCTATTCCAAAAATGGAAAAATACAATATACTTTGTAACATTTGAGTTCTTATTTAAAAAAGGCTGGATTCAAAATTTTCCAGACAGCAAACTCATACATTATTTCTTAATTATAAAATATTTGCGTTTGTAGAGCTAAAAATTAGTCACAATTAATAGGTACTTTTATTGCACATATTCCAGGGAAAAAAAGTAATACTCAACTTCCATATAGCACTTTTAAACCTGATCACTTATATTTTGAATATTACATATAGTGTGAACTGCATTAGGAAAAAAAGCAAAATGAGAGACTGTTTGGAGATGGGGAGTTAACAGTACAATTGACAGCTGAGGCAAGAACATAAAAGTGCTAGGAACATTATAAAAAGAATTATGTTTGCTGCTTATGCATTTTTCAACTGAATTCTGATCAATCATCTCTCTCTCATACACAAAGTAAATGCAAGTAATTTCCCTTTCTAATTATTTAAAACCAGATGGAATCATTTTCATTTCAAATCACAGCCATTCCAATCTATTGTGTAAATACACAATAAAAGTGTATACTGTGCAGATTAAGAACGTGTTAAAATACCATATGGAAAGTAATTATTCTGTCTGTAATCCACTGCTTTACACAGTGCCATCCCCAAGTCAACTATATCCAACAGAAATACTTAGGGCCAGATTCTCAGTTCATGTAAATCAGCATAGTTCCACTGAAGTCATAGGTATGCCAGTTCATGTTCACTTCAGTAGAACTACATTGATTTATACCAACTGAGCATCTGGTCATTAACAGTTTGCCTACATTGGGACTCTTAGAAAAGTTAAGACCATTTAACTAAGGTGTTCTGTAAAAGTGCATTAAATCCCTAGGTGGATGCTCTCATTCAAAGTTAAGTGGTCATAGTTCACTTTAGCTTCATCATTCTTGAAGACAAATCCTAGATTTTAAACCTGGACAATTCAGGATTTATTCCCAATCCTGGCAGACAGTTTTACTCACTTAGGAGAGCTCATTGAACAAAACATGTTGTTATCAGCACAAGTTCTCAGTCCTCCGCACCTTGCAGAAATAGAGCTGTCATAACTATAAAGGGAAGGGTAATAGCTGTCCTGTGTACAGTACTATAAAATCCCTTCTGACCAGAGACTCCAAAATCCTTTTCCCTGTAAAGGGTTAAGAAGCTCAGGTAACCTGGCTGGCATCTGACCTAAAGGACCAATAAGGGGACAAGATACTTTCAAATCTGGGGGGGGCGGGGGGGAGAAGGCTGTTTGTGTTCTTTGTTTGGGAGTGTGTTCGTTCTCGGGACTGAGAGGGACCAGACATCAATCCAGGTTCTCCACATCTTTCTAAACAAGTCTCTCCTATTTCAAACTTGTAAGTAAATAGCCAGGCAAGACGTGTTAGTTTTCCTTTGTTTTCTCAACTTGTAAATGTACCTTTTACTAGAGTGTTTATCTTTGTTTGCTGTACTTTGAACCTGAGACTAGAGGGGAGTCCTCTGAGCTCTTTAAGTTTGATTACCCTGTAAGGTTAATTTCCATACTGATTTTACAGAGATGATTTTTACCTTTTTCTTTAATTAAAAACCTTCTTTTTAAGAACCTGATTGATATTTCCTTGTTCAAGATCCAAGGGGTTTGGATCTTGATTCACCAGGAGTTGGTGGGAGGAAGGAGGGGAATGGTTAATTTCTCCTTGTTCAAGATCCAAGGGGTTTGGATCTTGATTCACCAGGAGTTGGTGGGAGGAAGGAGGGGAATGGTTAATTTCTCCTTGTTCAAGATCCAAGGGGTTTGGATCTTGATTCACCAGGAGTTGGTGGGAGGAAGGAGGGGAATGGTTAATTTCTCCTTGTTTTAGATCCAAGGGGTTTGGATCTTGATTCACCAGGAGTTGGTGGGAGGAAGGGGGGGGGATGGTTAATTTCTCCTTGTTTTAAGATCCAAGGGGTTTGGATTTGTTTTCACCAGGGATTTGGTGAAGGTTTTTCAAGGTTTCCCAGGAATGGAATCCATTGAAATGGTGGCAGCAGAACCAGAGCTAAGCTGGTAGTTAAGCTTAGAAGTTTTCATGCAGGCCCCTACATTTGTACCCTAAAGTTCAAAGTGGGGATCCAGCCTTGACAAGAGCTGACTCCAAGGCACAAAGTAAAGGAAGTGCTTAATGTCAGTCATTGCAATGGACTCCTTTATTTTCAACAGGAGGCCATAATATTTAGATGCTGTCTACTTTTGTTGACTGGGTGTTGCTGGGAAGCAGGGAGAAATGCCTAGATTTGTACTTTGCATGCAGAAGCTGCTCTTTGTCAGGTATGTTTTGCTCCCTCTTTACAGGTAGTAGCAAGGCTATTGCACCCAGCTGAACTGAGTTTCTTATGTATTGCATGACTTTCCAGGAGTGAAGAGCAGCTCCCCAGGGCAAATAGCATGGAAAGCATAGCAGACAAAATCCAGGAGTTGCAAGGAACATATCAGATGTGCTCCTTTCCCCCTGTCAGTGAAGGCTCAAGTTTGTCTCAACTTTATTAAGAACTACCGTTTGACTAATACTGAGAACCAAAAGTACAGTTACAGTCACAAAACTTTAATACAATGTTGAAATTAAATGAATGGAGCTCTTTACCTTCATGTTAATTTTAACCTCTCCATATATGCTTCCTGTACTCAGGTAATAAAAGAGAACATTTAAAATGTCTGTGTGTGGTGATATTTTGGCAGAGCTATTGCAGACATTGAGCCACCATGAGCTAATTAAAAAACAAGCCCTTTTCCTAGAAATATACTGGCTGTGAAATACATCTACAAAAGGGGAGTGGCTTAAAAGGGAGGGACTCAGCCTGTTAGAATTCTTTCAGTTGGGCAAGTAGTAGCTGTCCCTTCCCCCTCTCCTTTAGTGGGTGTAAGCAGTGTCCGGAATGAACACTCGCCTGATATCTAGGATGAGCTGGTGGAAAAGACTTCAGGAGCAGACAGTCTTTGCATAGACATGCCTGCTCTAAGTGCACAGCAGATTGAGCTGCTTTGTCAAAATGATCAATTTTGGTTGGTTTTAGGTTACAAATCACTCTATTATTTGAATGCAGGGGTAAAGAAATGTTGCTCTCCTTATTGTACAAGGAAAGGAGAACTATGCTTACCCTACTTTGATTGAGGAGGTCATCTAAACTGAACCTCACTTGCTAAGCAAGGAGTAGGAATGCAAAATAGGGTAGAAGTGAATGAAGACAGTGGTTTGAGATGTGGATTCAGTCTAACAAGTTCTAAGCACTATTTGACCTATCTGTTTTTAGCATCTAATGACAGCTGATTAGGCTCAATTGAGAGTTCTTGTTTCCAATTCATGATGCCTAGAGCTGATATCACTGCTGAGCAAGTGTAGGAGCTGAGCCTTAGGCTAGATCTACACTATGGGGGGGCGGGGGTATACCTAAGATACGCAACTTCAGCTACGTGCCGCACCACCGTCGACTCCACTTCCGCCTCTTGCTGCGGTGGATTTCCGGAGTCGATGGCAGAGCCATCAGGGATTGATTTTATCACGTCTTCACTAGACACGATAAGTCGATCCCCAATAGATCAATTGCTACCCACCAATCCGGGAGAAGGGTTGTATAAGGAACATGAGGTAGGTATGTGGGTGAGAGAGTAAATGTGAGACAGTGCTGGAAACCACCTTCCTCCCGCCACTGACTTTTCTAGCTGTGCTGACACAGTAGGTACAAAGCAGACAGCACAGGGAGCAGCAATAGGCAAGGGATGGGAGAAGGCAGTCTTGGCTGTCTCCTCAGTAGCTTCTAGAAGCCCAGAGGAATTGTGTCAGCAAGAACCATACTCACTCCCTGGAGCTCTGTGTCTGAGTGACATTCCAGATGGGATGAGTGACAGCAGAAGCAAAGGTGTGACTGTCACTCCTGATGAGCGACACTTGGCAGGTATGCAAGTATATGACAGTAGGTGCAGTATGGTATGAAAAAAATTAACTTGAGGGGAATGAATCATCCTAAAATACTCATGGTAATGATGAATTAGAAAAGGTCATCCTATCAAATGAAACTACTTCCAATATCCTGTTGCTCAACATCAGGCTGGACCGGAGATTTACAATTGTTTTGTGCAGACTTCAAATCTTCCATATACTTGTGAGTAAGGTGACCATCGTAAAGCCATGGCAATAAGCCCTTTCCACCACATACACCTCTACCCCGATATAATGCAACCCAATAGAACATGAATTCGGATATAACGCGGTAAAGCAGTGCTTCGGGGGTGCAGGGCTGCGCACTCTGGCGGATCAAAGAAAGTTCTATATAACGCGGTTTTACCTATAACGCAGTAAGATTTTTTTGGCTTCCGAGGACAGTGTTATATCAGGGTAGAGGTGTACTTATATTTTTCCCATATATCAAAGCTGTCTGAATAATGAAAACAATTCATCACCAAAAATTATTCAACAGATAAATAATTTACAACAACAAATTCTGCAACCTCTAACAGAGTAGAGAATGTCTTTAGATTTAAAAGAAAAAACAAACAAAAAACCCCCCCACAAACAATTCTGTAAGAGGGGCAGACTCACCCCTGCGGCACCTCCTGCTGGTTTCTCCAGAAATTAGCTCTTCCAGCATCCTGGACCGCCCTCTGCAGGCCGGTGATCTGCCATCCTCTGGCCCCCATGTCCCTCCCTGGACCCCGGTGCCCTTTTACCTGTGGTGCTGCCCCCTGGCAATAACCCCACAGTCTTAGGGTCTCCCCTCCCTGGGGAACCCCCACCCACTATCCCTACCTCACCTCAGAATAAGGCCACTGCCAGTCATCAACTAGCCCCTGCTCCCTGGGGCAGACTGCAGTATAGGCCACTCATCACAGACAAGGTTGGGTTTGGACCTGTTGCCTTGGCCTACCCATGGGCTGCCCTCTGCAACCCCCAGTACCCCTTGGCCTCCTACTAGGCCGCAGCCTGGGGCTATCCAGGCTGGAGCACCACAGCCTGTCCCCAGCCCTGCTCCACCCAGGTACTCTGTCTTAGGCCTGGTCTACACTAGGCGTTTATGTCGAAGTTAGCGCCGTTAAATCGAATTAACCCTGCACCCGTCCACACTGCGATGCTATTTAGTTCGACATAGAGGTCTCTTTAATTCGACTTCTGTACTCCTCCCCGACGAGGGGAGTAGCGCTAAATTCGACATGGCCATGTCGAATTAGGCTAGGTGTGGATGGAAATCGACGCTAATAGCTCCGGGAGCTATCCCACAGTGCACCACTCTGTTGACGCTCTGGACAGCAGTGCGAGCTCGGATGCTCTGACCAGCCACACAGGAAAAGCCCCGGGAAAATTTGAATTTGAATTCCTTTTCCTGTCTGGCCAGTTTGAATCTCATTTCCTGTCTGGACATCGTGGCGAGCACAGCAGCACTGGCAACGATGCAGAGCTCTCCAGCAGTGATGGCCGTGCAGTCTGGGAATAGAAAGAGAGCCCCAGCATGGACTGATCGTGAAGTCTTGGATCTCATCGCTGTGTGGGGCGATGAGTCCGTGCTTTCCGAGCTGCGATCCAAAAGAAGGAATGCAAAGATCTACGAGAAGATCTCTAAAGACATGGCAGAGAGAGGATACAGCCGGGATGCAACGCAGTGCCGCGTGAAAATCAAGGAGCTGAGACAAGGCTACCAGAAGACCAAAGAGGCAAACGGACGCTCCGGATCCCATCCCCAGACATCCCGTTTCTACGAGGCACTGCATTCCATCCTCGGTGCTGCCGCCACCACTACCCCACCAGTGACCGTGGACTCTGAGGATGGGATACTGTCCACGGCCGGTTCCTCAGACATGTTAGGGGACGGGGAAGATGAGGAAGGAGATGAGGAGGGCGAGGCAGTTGGCAGCTCTCACAACGCTGATTTCCCCGACAGCCAGGATCTCTTCATCACCCTTACAGAGATCCCCTACGAAGCGTCCCCAGCCATTACCCCGGACACAGAATCTGGTGAAGGATCAGCCAGTAAGTGTTGTAAACATCTAAACATTTATTTTTAACAAAACAGGAATATTAACAATTAAAAGAATGGGTTGTTCATGATTAGTGTGCCCTAGGCGCTTAACGGTTTAGTAAGGGGCAGTGCAAGTTTTGAAAAGAAATCTAGCAATGTCCGGTTTTCAGTGATTGTCCTGCACAAGCCGCTCTACTGTGTATTCCCTGCTACTGCAGCTACAGTAAAATGCGGTCTATATGTGCGGGGATAGAGCAGTAATCCTCCTGGGACATCTCGATGAAGCTCTCCTGGAGGTAACTTGAAAGCCGTTGCATGAGGTTCTTGGGGAGAGCGGCCTTATTGGGTCCTCCGAAGTACGACACGTTGCCGCGCCACGAGATTATCAGGTACTCGGGGATCATTGCTCTGCACAGCAGGGCGGCATACGGCCCTGGTCTTTGGAGGCTTTCCCGGAGCATTCTCTCTTTGTCGCTCTCGGAGATCCTCATCAGGGTGATGTCGGCCATGGTGACCTGCTTTTAATTAGGTAGGGGAATGTTAGTGTTGGGACTGCTTTCCCGTTCCTTTACAGAACTGTCACCGCTGGTTTGCAGCCACGCGGTGGAGGCGGGAGAGGGGCAGCCGAAAGGGATCATTCCCGGGGACAGCCGCGAGGGGGTGGGACAGGGGCAGAGTTCCCGCTTGCCGGATTGCTGGCAGCAGGGACTGACATTGATTTAAATGTGAAATGAGGCCAGTGGTAATATAAAAGTTTTAAACTGCCACAAGTGTACGGCTTACCATGTCTGCCTGCAACAGAAATTCCGTTGTGCTGCCTCGCTTCTCAAATGTGCTGTTCAAGACCCCAGGCACAGAATGCGAAGGCCGAGAATTCGACCTTGTGCTGAGTGCGCATGTGAAAGGTGCTGTGCATGGTCTTGTTCACAGAGAAAGACTATGTTCTTTGTTCACAACTACATTTATCTTTCAGAGGAATTCACTCCCTTTTTCCCATTTCCACAGCCCCGTCTGCGACTGTCTCACAACCTAGCCTGGAATCACACTCCCAGAGGCTAGCGCGGATTAGGCGTAGGAAGAAGAGGACACGGGAGGACATGTTCTCTGAGCTTATGGCCTCTTCCCAAGCCCAGGCAGCACAGCAGACCCAGTGGCGGGAGAACTTGACCCGAATGCACCAAGCCAACATGGATCGGGAGGAGAGGTGGCGGCAGGAAGACCAGCAGGCGACTCAAACGCTGCTTGGACTACTGAGGGAGCAAACGGACACGCTCCGGCGCCTTGTGGATGTTCTGCAGGAACGGAGGCAGGAGGACAGAGCCCCGCTGCAGTCCATCTCTAACCGCCCTCCCCCGCCACCAAGTCCCATACCCACCTCACCCAAAGTGCAAAGAAGGAGAGGCGGCAGAGTCCCTGCTAACTCTCACTCCACCCCTGCAGAGAGCTCTAGTAGCAGAAGGCTCTCATTTCCCAAAATTTGAAAAGTTCTTTCCTTCCCGCCTGACACAAGCCCACGTCCAAGTTTCACCTCCCAATGCCATGTGTAGTTGATAATAAAAAATTCGTTTCTGTTAACTACTGTTTCAATCATGTTCTTTTGGAGGAGGAGGGGAAAGGGGGTTGGAAATTGGACAGGACAGTCTCCTTTGGCAGGGTACATAGTCGGGGGCAGGCACAGCAGCAGGGCACATACACAGTGCAGTGATGCAGTGACTAGTTGCCCCGGTTAGTCTGGGAGGTTGTTTTGATGTAATGTTGGGGGGGGTGGGTTGCTCTGTGACTTTGTGGCGGGGGAGGGCAGTTACAGATCTTAAGCGCCGGTCCTTAGACAGGATCACAGAGCCACACAGCATGGGATCTGTAACCGTCCTCCCCCTGCCACAAAGTCAAATAGACCTCCCATACACACAGTCCCGATCAGGAGGGTTGACAGGCTCCGTTGAAACAAGCATCCCACCGCAGCGGAGCCTGTCAATCCTTGAGTTTAGAAGCTGCATTCGCATCACAACACTAGACCCGCCCCGCACCACAGTCTGCGTCCCAGTTTTAAAAAATTCCCGCTAAAACAGTATTAAAGAAAACGGTGTGCTTTAACAAAGTAGAACTATTTTTATTTCGACACGTGTGTTGGAGGGGGGGTGAAGGGGGTATGTAACTGGATAGGATAGTCAACATTACCTGGGTAAAGAAACGGGGGCAGGTTTAGCTTCTCAGTACACAAACTATAAAATCACAGGTTACCCTGCTCACTCAGGAACTTTGCTTTCAAAGCCTCCCGGATGCACAGCGCTTCCCGCTGGTCTCTTCTAATCGCCCGGCTGTCTGGCTGTGAGTAATCACCAGCCAGGCTATTTTCGTCAACCTCCCACCCCGCCATAAAGGTCTCCCCCTTGCTCTCACAGAGATTGTGGAGCACACAGCAAGCTGCTATAACAATGGGGATATTGGTTTCGCTGAGATCACAGCGAGTCAGTAAGCTTCTCCATCTCCCCTTGAGACGGCCAAAAGCACACTCCACCACCATTCTGCACTTGCTCAGCCGGTAGTTGAAGAGTTCTTTTTCAGTGTCCAGGGCGCCAGTATAGGGCTTCATGAGCCAGGGCATTAGCGGGTAGGCTGGGTCCCCGAGGATGACTATAGGCATCTCCACATCCCCAACAGTTATTTTGTGGTCCGGGAAGTAAATACCTTGTTGCAGCCGTCTAAACAGACCAGAGTTCCTGAAAACACGAGCGTCATGAACCTTGCCCGGCCATCCCACGTAGATGTTGGTAAAACGTCCCCTGTGGTCCACCAGTGCTTGCAGCACCATGGAAAAGTATCCCTTTCGGTTAATGTACTGGGTGGCCTGGTGGTCCGGTGCCAGGATAGGGATGTGAGTTCCATCTATGGCCCCACCGCAGTTTGGGAATCCCATCGCTGCGAAGCCATCTATGATCGCCTCCACGTTTCCCAGGGTCACTACCTTTGGCAGCAGTACATCAACGATTGCCTTCGCTACTTGCATCACAACAACCCCCACGGTAGATTTGCCCACCCCAAACTGGTTCGCGACTGACCGGTAGCTGTCTGGCGTTGCAAGCTTCCACAGGGCTATGGCCACTCGCTTCTGTACACTCAGTGCAGCTCGCAACCGGGTGTCACTGCGCTTCAGGGCAGGGGACAGCAACTCACAAAGTTCCAGGAAAGTTCCCTTCCGCATGCGAAAGTTTCGCAGCCACTGGGATTCATCCCAGACCTGCAGCACTATGCGGTCCCACCACTCAGTGCTTGTCTCCCGTGCCCAGAATCGCCGTTCCACGGCATCAACATGACCCATTGCCACTGTGATGTCCTCGGCGCTGGGTCGCCTGCTTTCTGACAGGTCTGTGCTACTCTCAGACTTCAGGACATCACCGCGGTGCCGTAGCCTCCTTGCCTGACTTTTCTGCATCTGCCTCAGGGAAACCTTTATGATAAGCTGCGAGACGTTGAGAGCGGCCACAACTGCAGCGATGGTCGCAGCGGGCTCCATGCTCGGAGTACAGTGGCGTCCGCGCTGTCAATGACTGGAAAAGCGCGCGAACTGTTTTCCCGCCGGCGCTTTCAGGGAGGGAGGGCGGGAGTGATGGACGGATGACGACAGTTTCCCAAAAGCACCCTCGACTCATTTTGTTACCCAGAAGGCATTGCCGGCTACACCCAGAATTCCAATGGGCAGAGGGGACTGCGGGAACTGTGGGATAGCTGACCACAGTGCACCGCTTCGAATGTCGACGCTATCACCGTTAGTGTGGACGCACAAAGTCGAATTACTGTCCTTAGTGTGGACACACACGTTCGACTTTGCAATATCGATTACAAAAATTCGATGCAAGTAAAATCGAACTACTCTCGTAGTGTAGACAAGGCCTTAGCTCCCTACAGCCAGGCCCTTCTCTCTCTGAGTGCAGAGAGAGAGAGAGAGACTATTTGGGCTCCTAGCTCCCAGCCTTCTTATACTGGCCAGCTGTGGCCTGATTGGGGTGAGGCCCAGCTGTGGCTACTTCCCCAATCAGCCCAGTAGCTTTTCCCTTTGCCCCAGCCCTCTGCCAGGGCTGTTTTAAACCCCTCAGGCAGGAGCAGGGTAACCACCCGCTACAGGACCATTGAAATCACTGGGTGTCTTTCCCTTGACTTTAATCAGAGCTTGAATGTCCACACATTGCAAAGATTGTCCCATGTTCGGATGTCCTGGATTTTTGCACTGAATCCTTCAGCCCATCTCAAATGTGCTTTGCACTTGTTACAGTATAAACCATTAAGCTTTTCCCCCCCTGCTTTACCAAAGCTCTTTTTCACTTGTCTAATTTAAACTTTTACTATAAATGTTTGCGTGTCCAAGGAAGTAGAGTGAAAGAAACTGTATGCAGTGATAATTCTGTAATTACCACTTTGCATGGAAAGACTTTGTATGTGTTACATCTGTCTTTGAGGAATGCAAACCAAATTTGCCTTTTTAGGTTACTGATCCAAAAAAATAATGTGTATCATGCTAATTTACAAGATTTCATAATTGTTGCAGCTAATTTTGGAATGAGTAATTTCACCCCCTTTATTGAGCACATGTGTCTATTTGTGAACAATATAGAACATCTGCATAGGAGGTGATTTGTTTATAAACTGGATTTTAAAATGAGAAAATGGGAAATCTGAACCATTTTAGAAATTTAATTTTGTCTAAAAGAAAGCAAATATTTGATACCGCATGTGTTTATTGCCCATAAATAATGTGACAAACTTAAAGTTTGTAATTTTGGTCTATAATATATGGTGTTATATCCCGCTAATGAACAACATGACACTTACATCACTTTATCGTATAACTCCTTAATTTAAGGGCAGTTATTCAATAGTAATGATGCTCAAAATAATGAAAGCAATTTGTAGTGTATTTTTTTTAATTCTGCTTTTGTTGACAAAACTAAGTGCTGCAATGCAGTCGTCCTTGATTGCTAGTCTAGCCTATATGGTAGAATGATATCCATAGTCCCTACACCGCACTTACATGGGAATTAGGACATACATACAAGAATTAGTATTAAAATCAGGATACATATAAATCCTCTGATCTCTCCCCTGGCCTTCTATCCTTATCCCCCCATATATTCCAGGTTATACAATGCTGACAGGGAGACCTCTGAAGAATGAAGGTGTAGATGTCACACTGTGTAGCCAGTCCACTGATGGCTCTTCACCCATTTCTCTCTCCCACACCTTGCACATCCCTTCAGAGTTTAAATGGCACAGAGAACATTCACCAGGGCTTCCACGTGAAAGTGAATTTATCCATAGTGTATGAACAAGGCTCCACATGATTACTGCATATTCTGTTTCCTTCTAATTTTTAAGTATCTTATTTGTTTTGATATGGATTTGTTGACAAACACATTTTAAAGGATAGTGACTTGGTATGGTTTCACTGTATTTGTTCTCAGACTTAACTAAATGACCTCAATAGCCTGGGACCTGAACATTTGCTTGGACCTCTATCTTCCACTATTTTTTTTTCTTTAATATGTTTCAAATTTAATTTTTACTAACTGTTACTCAGCAACAGAAAAAAAAAGCATTCATATGGAACCACAGTTGCTAAACATGCTTCTGTTCTGTCACTGTTTTTGTGAAACCTATCACAAATCTATGCTATCTACAGTGTTAGCTATGCAACAATAATCATTTTCAGACACATTGGAAAATAACACCTCAGTGATTTTTAAAATTGTGTAAGGTCCTGAAATAATTTTGTGAGCCTATTTAAACCATTTGTAGTTGCTTGATTTGACATTTCAGTGTGCCTTCAAAAGTATTTGTGAAAGAATCTGTGCTCACTCTTCCCCTTTTAAAACATCTGCATATTGTTTGAAGTGTATTTGCTGAATCTACAAACCTGCCATAGCTGGAGAATATGTGAATCTCTTACTTGATGAGTAAGTGCAGCTTTCCCTTTTGCCAATCTGGTACAGCGATTGTATGGCTTCAGATAAGGTCTGCTCAGCTACTTCTGTCATTCCAGGAATGTGTGATGTGGTGTGGAAACATAGCAACTTTAATGTTGCTATAATTAACGTTGATTGAAAGAACACTCTACTGGGGAAAATAGTCACATCTCACATGCATAGCTTCTTCAAGAATATTTGTGCGTTTCAGGGTTACAATACCTCCTTTTACCATATCAAGGTTAAAATAAAAACAGTAATACAAAACAAGTGTTAATCAGACATACCCCACTGTCCTGAAAACTGAGGTGATCGTGCTTGGAAGAGGACAGCACAATTAACTGGCTTCTTCACAAGAAAAAACTGTCCCACTGCATAGGAAAGATTGGAAGTATGGCTTAACCAGGAGATCTTCAATGATATAAAACTCAAAAAAGAGTCCAATAAAAAGTGGAAACTCGGTCAAATTACAAAGGATGAATATAAACAAATAACACAAGTATGTAGGGATAAAATTAGAAAAGCCAAGGCACAAAACTTGATCAAATAGCTAGAGACATAAAAGGAAACAAGAACACATTCTACAAATACATTAGACGCAAGAGGAAGACCAAGGACAGGGTAGGCCCATTACTCAATCAGCAGGGAAAGACAATAACAGAAAATATGGAAATGGCAGAGGTACTTAATGACTTCTTTCGGTTTTCACCAAGAAGGTTTGTGGAGATTGGACGTCTAACATAGTGAATGCCAGTGAAAATGAGGTCGGATAAGAGTCTAAAATAGGGAAAGAACAAGTCAAAAATTACTTAAGACAAGTTAGATGTCTTCAAATCACCAGGGCCTGATGAAATGCATCCTAGAATACTCAAGGAGCTGACTGAGGAGATATCTGAGCCATTAGCAATTATCTTTGAAAAGTCATGGAAGACGAGAGACATTCCAGAAGACTGGAAAAGGGCAAATATAGTGCCCATCTATAAAAAGGGAAATAAGGACAATCCGGGGAATTACAGACCAGTCATCTTAACTTCTGTACCTGGAACGATAATCGAGCAAATAACGAATCAATCAATTTGCAAACACCTACAAGATAATAAGGTGATAAATAACAGTCATCATGGATTTGTCAAGAACAAATTGTGTCAAACCAGCCTGATAGCTTTCTTTGACAGAGTAATAAGCCTTGTAGATAGGGGGTGAAGCGGTAGATATGGTATATCTTGACTTTAGCAATGCTTTTGATACTGTCTCACATGACACTCTCATAAACAAACTAGGAAAATAGAACCTAGATGGAGCTACTATAAGGTAAGTGCATAACTGGTTGTAAAATTGTTCCAAGAGAGTAGTTATCAGTGGTTCACAGTCATGCTGGAAGGGCATAATGGGTGGGGTCCCAAAGGGATTGGTTCTGGGTCCGGTTCTGTTCAATATCTTCATCAATTATTTAGATAATAGCGTAGAGAATACACTTATAAAGTATGTGAATGATACCAAGCTGGGAGGGGTTGCAAGTGCTTTGGAGGATAGGATTAAAATTCAAAATGTTCTGGACAAACTGGAGAAATGGTCTGAAGTAAATAGGATGAAATTCAATAAGGACAAATGCAAATTACTCTACTTAGGAAGGAACAATCAGTTGCACACATACAAAATGGGAAACGACTGCCTATCAAGGAGTACTGCGGAAAGGGATCTGGGGATCATAATGGATCACAAGCTAAATATGAGTCAACAGTGTAATGCTGTTGCAAAAAAAGCAAACATCATTCTGGGATGTATTAGCAGGAGTATTGTAAGCAAGACATGAGAAGTAATTCTTCTGCTCTACTCCACACTTATTAGGCCTCAACTGGAGTATTGTGTCCAGTTCGGGGTGCCACATTTCAGGAAAGATGTGGACAGATTCGAGAAAGTCCAGAGAAAAGCAACAAAAATGATTAAAGTTCTAGAAAACATGACCTATGAGGGAAGATTGAAAAAAAATGAGTTTGTTTAGTCTGGAGAAGAGAAGCCTGAGAAAGAACATAACAGTTTTCAGGTACATAAAAGTTTGTTACAAGGAGAAGGGAGAAAAATTGTTCTTCTTAACCTCTGAGGATAGGACAAGAGGCAATGGGCTTAAATTGCAGCAAGGGCGGTTTAGGTTGGACATTAAGAAAAAGTTCCTGTCAGAGTGGTTAAGCACTGGAATAAATTGCCTAGCGAGGTTATGGAATCTCCCTCATTGAGGATTTTTAAGAATAGGTTAGACTGACACCTGTCAGGGATGGTCTAGATAAGATATTTATGCTTGTATCTGTAATTTTCACTACATGCATCTTAAGAAGTGGAGTTTTTTATCCATGAAAGTTTATGCCCAAATAAATCTGTTAATCTTTCGGGTCCCACAGGACTTCTCGTTGTTTTTGTGGATACAGACTAACACGGCTACCCCTCTGATATTTGGTCTAGATAATACTTAATCCTGCCTTGAATGCAGGGGACTGGACTAGATGACCTCTCAAGGTCCCTTCCAGTTCTATGATTCTAAAACATTTGCCATTAGCAAGAGCATCAAACCTTCACATTAAGTCAGGGTATAGGCCTTACAGACCCCTCAGTACTAATGGAAGCCCAAATATCCATGACAGCAAACAAATGTCCACTTTTATCTGTGACGGGGCATAAAATCGTACACTACTTTATCAGCTAACCCCATCCTTGCTGATCCATGTATCTGTAACATATAAGTTTGATTATTGCACCTTAGGATATCTCTGTATGAAACCACATACAGAAACAAAGCTCAGACTGGTACAGAACACAGCAGCCTATTTGTTTAGCAATACATGTGACTGTGGGCACATTGTCCCAGTACCCTATTCTGGCTCCCCATTGAATTCAGATTTCAGATCAAGGTCTCTTCTAATTTTAAAATCCATCCATCAGATTGGTTTTACCTTCCTGAGAGATCAACTCACCTTCTGCAACCATAAATTTCCATAATAACTATGCTCCCATGAAATGGCTCATCAGCATGGGGAGGCTTGTGAGTACAAGAGACACAGAACTTTCACAGGACCTGTCCCGGACCTAGACAATGGAACTCATTCCTGCAAGAGGAAAGAACAACCACAACCTCACCAATTAGAGAACTAAATTGGGGGAGGGTTAGAGAACTTTGGGGGAGGGATAGCTCAGTGGTTTGAGCATTGGCCTGCTAAACCCAGGGTTGTGAGTTCAATCCTTGAGGGGGCCACTTAGGGATCTGGGGCAAAATCAATACTTGGTTCTGCTAGTGAAGGCAGGGAGCTGGACTTGATGACCTTTCAAGGTCCCTTCCAGTTCTAGGAGATAGGATATCTCCATACATTTCATATTTCAAATAAATGGAAAAAACTCATGTATCTAAAATGTCATTCCCTCAATTTATTCACACTGACAACTCCATAAGCAAAAAAAACCCTGAACAAGCAAAGCTAATGAAGATATTTATATTAGTGTCTGTGGGAATGCCCGAGGTAGAAAAATTCTGTTTCTAACTATAGTACATAGGGGTCATCCAGTACATTAAAGGGAGCATATCAGTACTACGCTAGACAGATCCTTCAACCATTCTTTTATATTTACAATATTTTTGTAACTATGTTAAAAAAAATATGGAGTGAGAGCATTTTGGTAAACTGTCCTACAAAAAATGGTATTCTAGTTTGCAAAATAGGGAATTATTACTTGTGTTCACATGTGAGGTACTTGGTATGTTTCAGGCAAATTGGTTTCATATTTTATTATACCTTTTAAACCAGACTTATGCTTGTGCCAATGTATGACCAATCTGAACTTTCTTTGTAAGTGCATATACTACACATAATAAGGATTTCTTCATTTCTGCAAGAGAGCTGTCTGATGAATAATACAAACAATAGGGGGAAGTTACATGCTTCCAGGTGGAAGGGTGGTTGAGACCATCTACTGCACTGCAGCTGGAGGCAACACCACATCAGGAAGGGATGGGGGTGTAATGCCTGCCAGGGAGAGAACTGTCCAGGTTGTTAGCTACCAGCAGGTTGCAGCTGAACCAGAGATAAACCTGTCTCTAGGGAGCATAGAGAAATGCGTCCCAGAGGAGAGCCCAGAGAAGGGGAAGGAGATCTCAGAAACCACTGAGGTGAGTGAGGATTCCTGTGACTCTTTCACACAGGGAAGCAGTGTCCTTCCAAGTATGGGAGGGTCTGAGACTTGCTCCTTTCCAGCAGAAGGCAACATGCCCTCAGGCACAGGGGCAGGAGAGGTGTTGTCAGTGGTTAAGGAAACTGTCCCAGTTGTTAGCTGGCAGAGTTTTGAGGATGAACAAGGGACAGAACCTTCCTAGGTAGCACAGAGAACTGTGTCTTAGGAGGGGGCCCAGAGGAGGAAACTGGGTAAGGAATAGTGGGGGTACAGGAACATCTCCTCACTAGTCACTTGGGGCAGGATGCCCAGGACACAAAGGGGATGGCTGGTGCATCTATGCACCCAGGCACTCGGCCTGTGACCCAGGTTTTGAGAAGGAACTGTGTAACTGACCTCCTGGAGGGGAGCAGTCACACAGCTGACTTCTCAGGGACAGAGAAAGGGGTGGCAGAGGGTATCCCAATCTAGGACCCAGTTTTTCAGGATGTTATTTCTGATAAGTGTTTGGAAAGTAACTGTGTCTCTTTACATCAAGATGCAGCTCCAATGCCTGTGACAGCTGAGGAGTTGAGACCAGGAAATTGCCAGGAGGTAGTTTGCGAGAACACAAATGACCCACCTGACCAAGAAGGGGGTGTTTTCCCCCAGGCTGGTGAGATACAGAGAGCAGTTGTGGGAAAAGGTGAATCTAATTGAAGGGTAAACACACCTAGCCCAGAAAACACAGATCACAGCCCTCTAGGGCAGTGTTTCCCAAACTTGGGACACCGCTTGTGTAGGGAAAGCCCCTGGCGGGCCAGGCTGGTTTGTTTACCTGCCCCATCCGCAGGTCCGGCTGATCACGGCTCCTACTCAGGCTGACCAAATTAAGGTTGCACAGGAAACCTTAATTCTGGCATTTCCTAATTTTTGAGTTCTTGACTTTGCAACCTTAATAAGGTTCTTTTTAATTTAATGTTGTGTGTATAATAAGATATAGGTCTACACTGTAGACTGGAAGAGGATACCTTTGCCTTAATTAATGGTCTAAGAGTATTTGGAGGGAATTGTGTGGAATAAATAGATGTAATTAAATTAAATTGCGTCAAGAAGAATGGAGAAACTGAAAGATTCTTTAACTCTAAAATCAGTTAGATGAGTGTTATACTAAATTATGCTAAAACATGTTTGAGACTGTAAAGAACACAGCAGAATAATGGACTGAACAACATATTAGGTCTTTTTCATCCTTTATAAAGTTTAGGTCTGAACAACCGCACCTGCAGAAAACTAATAGGTTGGGGATTAACAGGAGGACACCTCTGACATTCTCCTCGGAGAGGATTTTTCTCAGTTGTTTCAACCAACAGCCCATGTGGCTCTTCTAGGATCCATATGCCCCCCAGGCAGTGCCCCATAACCTCCATGATGTCTCTGGAGCTTCCCTAGCTCCCTAGCAGCACAGCTCCAATTTAGGTGTGCTGACAGAGTTTCCATAGCTGGCAGATGCTCCTGAGACCCTCCAAAAAGAGGAATATCAGCTGTGGGACAGGTGGCACAGAAAACTTATACAACTTCTAGCTGTGTTATCTTTCCACTCTAAGCTCCATAGAGGGTGGGGAAATGATACTTGTCTCACTCTGTCCCCATTTTCAACCCGCCCACTCCTTCCATGACACTACACCCCATACAGATCCCTGAACTGATGCAGTGAACCTTGATAAGTCAGGGGAAGTTTAGAATCTGTCTCAGAAATAGCCGAGTCCCTCTTCCTCACAGGAGGAGAGATCCATGGCCCTATACCTTCAAAGCACTTAATCACCAAGTAACTTATTTCTCATGAGTAGAGAGAACACTGAGACTACTTGTTTGAGCAAAATTATGTGCATGCTTAACTGCTTTGCAGAATCAGGGTTCCCCACTGGCTGAGGTTCTTAGGAGAGCAATTGAGCCCTCTGATTATTTTTTTAAAAGTCACTATTGCATTTACTTTTATACTTGTATGCCAAAATGGTGCTTTGGTCATATTGCTGCTGTTGCTGAAACAGTCATGTTTATTTTTTTTAATATATTTCTGACTAGTATAATAAATAGTCACATTAAATCCACATATATTATACAGAAAAAGTTGGCACTTAACTCATTATTTTCTTTTGAGACAACCTTGTGTGTGTGTGTGTGTGTGTGTGTTTGTTTAATGGAAACATTACACATCAAACTATAACAAGTTCCTTCTACCCTGCTGTCATAACTATAAAGGGAAGGGTAACAGCTGTCCTATGTACAGTACTATAAAATCCCTCCTGGCCAGAGACTCCAAAATCCTTTTCCCTGTAAAGGGTTAAGAAGCTCAGGTAACTGGCATCTGACCCAAAGAACCAATAAGGGGACAAGATACTTCCAAATCTTGGGGGGAGGAGGGGAAGGCTTTTGTTTGTGCTCTTTGTTTTGGGTGTTTGTTTTGCTCTCGGGACTGAGAGGGACCAGACATCAATCCAGGTTCTCCACATCTTTCTAAACAAGTCTCTCCTATTTCAAACTTGTAAGTAAATAGCCAGGCAAGGCTTGTTAGTTTTCCTTTGTTTTCTCAACTTGTAAATGTACCTTTTACTAGAGTGTTTATCTTTGTTTGCTGTACTTTGAACCTTAGACTAGAGGGGGGTCCTCTGAGCTCTTTAAGTTTGATTACCCTGTAAGGTTAATTTCCATACTGATTTTACAGAGATGATTTTACCTTTTTCTTTAATTAAAAACCTTCTTTTTAAGAACCTGGTTGATTTTTCCTTGTTTTAGATCCCAGGGGGGTTGGAACTGTATTCACCCGGAGTTGGTGGGAGGAAGGAGGGGGGATGGTTAATTTCTCCTTGTTTTAAGATCCAAGGGGTTTGGATCTGTATTCACCAGGGAATTGGTGAAGGTTTCTCAAGGCTTCCCAGGCATGGGAATTCTGGGGATGGTGGCAGCGGACCAGAGCTAAGCTGGTAGTTAAGCTTAGAAGTTTTCATGCAGGCCCCTACATTTGTACCCTAAAGTTCAAAGTGGGGATACAGCCTTGACATCTGCCTACAGTTTTTTACTGCAATTTACACTTCTCAAATGGACAAGAATGAGGTGGTCTTTGTGTAAATATTGACAAGGATTTATTAAATGAAGGAAGTGTACACTTCAGTTTAAAAAAAAAATGTGTTCTGTACTTTTGCCTGAAAAGGGTACAAGAGAATCTCAAATGTCATACATATTTTATTACTCTAGTCCTTAACAGATGATGCAGTTGTCTATTACTCCATATCATGTCAAAATTTTATTTCCCAGAAATGGAGGATTTCAGCTGTCATCTGTCTATTAGATAATTGTACATTATATGTTAGTATTCTTAGAGAATATTTCAAAGATAATTTTGAATTGAAATACAATCACACAGTTATCTTTCTAAATCACTCTTGCAGAGCTTATAATGCAAACGGAAATAACAATTCCTTTTTTGAAAAGTATGCAAAAAATCTAATCACTACTACTAAACATCAGATCTAGGTTATACTGCCAAAAGTGTGTGTGAACATTTATTTGAATTGAAAATGTGGTATTTGGTGCCATTTTCACCCCCTTTTATTTTCTTCTATAGACATTTGTATAAGCAAAATTTTGATTGCAAAAATGTTCATGGAAAGAGAAAGTTTCACAATTGCTTGCACAAATACAAATGTGCATTATTTATTTATCTATTTATTTATTTATTTAGCACCAGAGGTATCCATGAAGCAATCCAGAAAGCTCTTCGTAGTTCGAGAGTCATCAGAGAAGAAGCAGAAAGAACATTATGGATAAAATCTGGCACCCTTTCACTGTGTAGCAACTTACTTAACCACTGAAACTAATAGGACTACTTGAAGGGTGAGGGACTAAGCATGAGATTGGAAGATCTGGCCATGTGTGATTTAGATGAAGAGCCACATATCAAAAGTAGCAAATTACAAACAGGGAATGCTCAAAGCTAAATAGTTTAAGAACAATTATTAGGATTACAAGTTTGTGTTTATCAATCATCAATCAAGTCTGTTAGTAGAGGATTCACAAAGAGAAGAGGAAGATAAATCTGTCACACAATTTTTTTTTTTGAATACTCGGCCTAACTCTGCAAAACATTTAGGTCCTGATTCTGATTTACCTATTCAACATCCATCCATTCACACAGTGCACTTGTAAGTATGGTTTATTTGCAGCCCACGCTTCATCCTGGTGCCAGACATACTGGGAGAAGGCAGCTCCTGGCCAGAAGGTACTCTTAGTATTGTGGAAAACTGTCCCATGAGGCAGTATAAAAGAGCCAGGAAAGGGTAAAGGTAGGTTTGCCAACTTTCTAATTGCATAAAACCAAATGTCCCACCCCCACTCACTTCATCCTCCCTCCCACCATCGCACACTCTCCTCCACCCTCACTCACTTTCACCAGGCTGGGACAGAGAGCTGGGATGCATGAGGGGGTAAAGGCTCCAGCTGGGGTTGCAGGCTCTGGGGTGGGACCAGAAATGTGGGGTTCAGGATACACAAGAGGGTTCTGGACTAGAGCAGAAGGTTGGGGTATGGGGGATGAGGGCTCTATATGGGGGTGTGGGCTCTGGGGTGAGGCCGGGGTTGTGGTGTTTGGGATGCAGGAAGGGGCTCCGGTCTGGGGCCAAGAGGTTCAGAGTAGGGGCTCTGGGGTGGGGCTGGGGATGTGGGGTTTGAGGTGCAGGAGGGGGTTCAGGACTGGGGCAGAGCATTGGGTGTGGGTGCAGGAGAGAGCTGGGGTGTGGGAAGGGGTGCAGGATACTGGCGGCGCTTACCACTACTCCCAGGAAACAGCCACCGGGTCCCTGCAGTCCCTAGGCATATGGGCGGCCATAGAGGCTCCACGTGCCGCCCCCACAGCTCTCATTGGTCACAGTTCCAAGCCAATGGGAGCAGCGAAGCCAGGACTCGAGGCGGGGGAAGCTGACGGAACCTTCCATGGCTGTGCCTATGCCTAGGGGCGGCAAGAACCTGGTGGCCATTTCCAGGAGCCATGCAAAGCCAGGGCAGGTAGGGAACCTACCTTAGCTCCGGGGCCCTGCTGCATCACCGACTGAACTTGTAACTGTCCAGTTGGCTGTGCTGACCAGCCTCCAGGTTCCCTTTTTGACCAGGCATTCCGGTCAAAAACCAGATGACTGGCAACCCTAGGTAAAGGGAAGCAGCAGGGAGACCAAACTGAAGAAGATGGAGGTGCTCAGGGCCGCCCAGAGGATTCAGGGGGTCTGGGGCAAAGCAATTTCGGGGGCCCCTTACATTAAAAAAAAGTTGCAATACTGTAGAATACTATATTCTCGTGGGGGCCCCTGTAGGACCTGGGGCAAATTGCCCCACTTGCCCCACTTGCCCCACTCCCCCCCCCGCCCGGACGACCCTGATCCTTTCCAGAGATATCAAAAATAGGAGTCTGAGGGCTATTTCAGAGACGACACAAGGGAATCCTCTCAGAGACTAATATTTGTCTAATCCAAGCCTCCAAATGGTTTACAGATTTGTGTTATCACTGCCTTGGTGATTAGCTGAAGCTGACCAAGACTTTTGCTGGGCTAATGAACTTCATCTCAGATGTTATGCTTAAAGTCCCTGTTTTAAGTTATATCGCTGAAATCCTCTCATTGAAGAGTCATGACTCTTATTTATTTTTTCCATAATTTCATTTCAACATTATTTCCACTCTATCAAATATGAATTATTGACAGATGAAAGCTGATCCCTCGAACCACATATTGTAATATTTCAGCAACAATGCTATAGCTAAAAGCAACAGAGGGTCCTGTGGCACCTTTAAGACTAACAGAAGCTTTCGTGGGTAAGAACCTCACTTCTTCAGATGCCATCTGAAGAAGTGAGGTTCTTACCCACGAAAGCTTATGCTCCCAATATTTCTGTTAGTCTTAAAGGTGCCACAGGACCCTCTGTTGCTTTTTACAGATTCAGACTAACATGTCTACCCCTCTGATACTGAATGCTATAGTTATAAGCCCGTTAGCAGGTATGTGTAATATTACAATTTTTGGACCATTGCAATGTGGTATTAATAAAGATACGGACTTAATACATAAAATGACTCTAAGATATTACCATCTTAGCAGCAGTTCAGTTTACACAGTAACTAGTTTTCTCTTCTTTTAAAAGATTGCATCTTTTGATCAAGTTATAGCACTTCATGTTCCCAATCCTGCCTTTAAAAAAATAACGTATCACTGTATCTCTAAATTGCCTAAGAACCTTTTAGGCAATATTTCAGCATAGCAGTCAATATTTGGAAATAAATGTAGGTGTCTCCCTCACTCAGCAACTATCCTGAGTGAAGGTATGGAGCATATAAAACAAATTCAGCAGCTACTCTTCAAATTATTTTCCTTCTCTCTTGGTAGATTGTAATGATTCGGGGAATCTGTCTATGTACAATTCATGAATTCTGTGTGATGTTATGAACTCTTTGTATACATTTATGTCAAAGTAAAAACTCCATTTTGATTGTGAGGCTTTTCTGCTTTTTTAAAAAACATTAATCTTGAACAGAAATTTGAATGACACAAGGCTAACCATGGAGGTTGTTAAACCTTTAAACCAGAGGTGGGCAACCTACAGCCCACAGGACGCAGGTCCCATTGGCCAGGAACAGCAAACTGCGGCCACTGGGAGCTGCGGGCGACCATGCCTGAGGACGGTCAATGTAAACACACTGTATCACTGCCCACCAGAGGATTACCCTCATGGACCACACGTCACAGGCTGCCCACCACTGCCTTAAACCTTGATGGATCTTGAGCTGAAGAACCAGAAGAACTAGTACACCCAGGTGGGCTGGTAGCCAGGCAATTGATCACCTGAGAGGGGAAAGAGGGTGAACAGGAGTCATCTGAAAAAGGACATTTTAAGTGATAAACAGACCAGATCTGCTCCGAACAGCCCCCCTCACTGACCAAAACAGGAAAAGAAGCATGTTCTGTAGGAGTGAAATCCAGAAGAGTAGATGCTGACCAAATCCTAAAGAATATTTAAGTGAGGAAACTTATGCAGAGAGCTGCATACAGTTGTTTCTTATTTTGCACAGAACTGTATATCTTTTGTGCTGTCTCGGCTAAACAGTAATTGCTAGAAATACTCTACAAAGTCTGTGTCTATTTGTACTATCATATGTGCCTCAAGAGGCAAACTATATACCAGTGTGCCCTGTGACATTATCGGATTAGAATATGACCATGCAAATCATTGTTGCTACCACTGTTATATAATTGCAAAGAATCTTATACAAAGTGTGTCAATAGAAAGGGTTAAGCAGCTCGCTTGCTAAATGACCCAGAGTCAACCTTTAGAGATATGTTAGAAAAGTATGTAAATGATAATTAGGGTCATTTCCTATTAGATAAGCTAGAACTTTGAAATGCAATCCTGTATTGTTACAGAATTAGAGGTGATTCTAATTGCATGTGTTTACTTATATCTTGTGAGATGTTAGCCATGTACACAGACAGTTCCTGTCTATTACTATAGCTATTGATTCAGAGATCAAAAGGGAATATTAACATTTAGATTAATCTTGGGTGAAATAATGTCATTGTCTATATGTCTCTTTAAAGTTTGTGATAAACTGCCTAATGGATAAATTGTCTTATGTTAATTCCTGTAGCTAATAGAACAGGAGTACTTGTGGCACCTTAGAGACTAACAAATTTATTAGAGCATAAGCTTTCGTGGACTACAGCCCACTTCTTCGGATGCATAGGTCTACTTCAAAGTCTCCATGATTGCTGATTGTTAGCCTAAGGACTCCAAGCTGTCAAGAGAAGGCCTGAAACTGTATAAAACCCCTTGGGTCATGATCCTTTTATCTCAGATCTGCTTTATGCAGGGAAGCTTAAGTCATAAGATTGAGATCTACAGTCCTATCTGGATCACCCTGAATATGAACACTGGAATATAACCTATGGACTAATTCTGAAATAACTCTTTGCAACTATAAAACTCACCATCTCTACTGTGAATCTGATCTCAGAACTGTATTCATGTCTGTATGTATACTGATCTTTTAACCGATACGCTTTCTCTTTTCTTTTTTAATAAATTTTAGTTTAGTTAATAAGGATTGGCTGTAAGTGTGTATTTGGATAAGATCTGAAATATTCATTAACCTGAGAGGTAATGTGTTCAATCCTTTGGGATTGGTAGAACTCTTATATGACTGATAAGATTTTCAGTAATCCTCATCATATTTGATTTGGGTGTCTGGGTGGATGCCTGAGACTGGGTTGTTTTAAGGGTACTGTGTTGTTGGCTTTTTCAGTAAGGTATTATAGAAGCCATTTTGTGCAGGCTTGGTAAATCGAAGTATTGGAATATCCATCAATTTTGGGGATTATCTCCCCCATTCTTTGCAGTTTACCCTAACTGAGTAATTTCAGTGTGGATCCCCGGGACCCCGGTCACATGCCCACAAGGACGCAGCTCTGGGAACAGGTGTATGTGGCTGTCAGCTCCAGTCCTGTAGCTGGGCCATGGAGTCTCAGTTTCAGAAGGAACATCATATAGAAAGTGAATGTCAGTAAAGTATCAGATGCCACAGCCAGTGCTGAAACCTACTCAGTGCCCACAAGAAGCTTAAAACTACGACAGGCCCAGTATGTGGGTCCAAACCTAGCAATCTTGTGAGTGTCAAGCAGGAAGGGCTTGACCAGAGCTGTGACGTAGGTTAAATCAGATATTCAAAGCCAGTCAGTTTAACTCTGATTTGTGTTGGCATTCACAAAAGAGAACAATAACTCCTGCTCTGCCTGATTTGGAGCAGGGACTTGAACTTGGCTTTCCTATAGTCCCTGTGAGTGCTCTAACCATTCAGCTATTGGCTAATCTGGGATGAATAGTTTTCTCATGCTCGCTCACTCGCTGTCTGGTTTTGACTAGAAATTCCATCCTGGTCCTGTTAGAATTTCCTGACCAAAATGTCATCAAAACCAATAGAAGGGTGAGTGCACTTGATTCTGAGTAGGGCAGGGTGTCCCGTATCCTTGGTGAGTACCCCAGCCAGTGAGTATAGAGTCACTTTCTCTATGAAGTACAATCGGTTACCTAAGTCACGTGTTGGTTTTTTCTGGTCCCTTATTTTATGGTTTAGGAGACATCCAGATCGTTCAAGTTAGCCACATGAACACTTCAGCAATGAATACAAATTTGTACAAGTATCCATGTCTTTTTTCGTGAACATTTTTTATCAAACATTTGCCATTTAAATGTTCACAGCCAGCAGTAAAAGTTAGGAATGTCAGAGATGCAAATGTCATGTTTGTATTCAAAGAAATATTTTGTTGTTGTTGTTGTTTGGCAATATTCCACAGTTCTACTATTTAGTTACACAATGACCGACTGTTGTTTTCACTCAAAATCAAAATCCAACACTACCTTTCTATCTGTATTCATCTGCAGCCCTCACTGAAGTGAAGCCAGCCTAATGGAACAAGCTTTTTTATATTTGAGGCAGGTATTTGACCTAGCTTCATTAAATAAATGTGACACATAAGAAATTCACAAACAACATATCAAAAGAAAAACTCCACAGGGAATAAGCCCCCTCTAAATTCTGTCCTTATACTATGGCAGGCAAATTAGCAATTACTGACAAATTAGCAGTAATTAGTCCAGAATGTAAAGGTCACTACCCTTTATCTTTAAATCCTTATCTTACTATTTCGGTTATCAGATAAATGTATACAAAGAAGCACAAACCCACGGTGCACTAAATACAGCCCATTTTATGCCACAGCATTTAATTGATTCTGTAACAATTTAATATCACAGTGGGCTATAGAAATGGTTTGTGTCTATACACAACATGTCTAACATTGGACTAGTGACTGTGACCACTAAAAGTTCTGTTTTAGGGAGCAGCATAGGTTGGCACATGGTGGTTTTCTTGTCACTGTTTTTGGCTGTGTGGTCAGTATCCTCACACTGTATCAGTACAACCCCACTGACTGTACCAGTGTAACCAGCTTGTCTCATTCTGCTTCTCTAGAACCTTATATAAATGTTCTCCAGGAATTCTATCTCCTTTTGAGATGATATGGAAGAGCTGTCTGTACTTTCTTAGAATGCACAACTACAAACATAACTAGGCAGTGTAGCAGGTGTGTCTGAACAAACTCAGCTGACAAGAGATACCTTGGTTGTCAGATCTCTTGTGTTGTGATTTAAAAAACAAAATCAAAAACTGTTTTGTGGCTACAACTCAACCTTGTTCACTGAAACTGGATCATCTGAGAGGGTTAAATATCTCTTACAGAAATATGGTTAAATGTGTATCGTCAACAGGCCCTAACATCTCTTTACAAATCATACCCTGCCTTTGGGAGACATAGGATCTAAAATAAGAAAAGTAAGCAAGCTCCTACTCATTCTACCACAGAAGATCAATTCTCAGAGACTCAGAGAGGAAAAATTCTTTAATACCTTCAGTGATCAGTATTCACTGTGAGGGCCCCAGATCTTCTTAACTTCCTTCCTTCCCAGGACTGTAAGACTTTGTTAGCCTACAAGGCCCACCCTTTCTCCATTCTCTATGAGGAGAGGGTGTTGTATATGCGTGGATAGTGATGATATGGGACTCCAGAGGGGACTGTCATCTATGAACAACTGAATTGTTTATGACTTATTTGATTTGAGCTAGAGCAGGGGTCGGTAACCTTCGGCACATGGCCCATCAGGGTAATCCGCTGGCGGGCCGCAAGACATTTTGTTTACTTTGACCGTCCACGGCCCCCCGCAGCTCCCAGTGGCTGTGGTTCACCATTCCCAGCCAATGGGAGCTGCAGGAAGTGGCGTAGGGACATGCTGGATGCCTCTTCCCACAGTCCCCATTGGCCGGGAACGGCAAACTGTGGCCACTGGAAGAGGCGGGGGACCGTGCCTGTGGACAGTCAAAGTAAACAAAATGTCTTGCGGCCAATCAGTGGATCTGAATTTCCCTCATGCCCCTGCATGGTCTACCTGGACTTGGTTCTAGGTATGGAGGAATAAGGGGTGCTATGTGTCTGCTTACTCTGCACCAGACCAGGTGGGCAGCATGGGCAGGGAATCAGCCAAATGAGCACATTTGGACAAAGGAGCCACATGCAAGCAAAACATTACTTCTCATGGGCAGGCAGGAAGGGAATTGTGAATTTCTTCCTTCCAATGGCTTTGTCCTTGGGACACGATCAAGCACTGAATGTTACAGAAGAAATGTTTCAGATATGTGTCCCCTACCAATGTCCTTGTATACATTCCCCCCTTCATATTGTCAGTTATTCTGAAAATGGTTTAGATTATAATTATATGTGTTGAATGATATCATTTTTTCTTGGCATAGTCCAAAATGGAACTTAAAAATAGAAAGCATGTTAATGGGACTCCATTAATCAAATACACAGCTATCCATCTGAACTCCCAAGCTAATTGACATGTCTTTTTCAGCATGGTAGAGTTGAAACATAAAAAAGGGGCCCAAAGAAAACAAGCAAACAAAGAAGAGCTGAAAGTATAAGATATAAGTTTCATGAGCAAAGACTCCTGATTAAATGTCTAAAGTGGCAGTGGGTTCAGTTATCAAGGTATAAAAGTATTCAAACCCCTTGCTATTCAAGTTGAAGTTTTGGTTAAAAGAAAATATGAACTTCAAAGGAAGAAACTCTCTCTCCTCTCCTCCATTCTCCAGTCATCTCCACCTTTTTGCCCACAACTACCCTCAGACTCCAGAAAACCCTCTTTTTAATGCCTTCAGTAGGGTGACAGTGGCAGGCAGGCTTGTCTTCCCCATAAATCTACTCTTTCCCAGTTTTCAATATGTCCATTTTGGCCTTTCCAGGTTGTTCAGGGACCACCTGCGGTGAGCTACTGCCTCTTCAAAGGCTTAAATGGTCTTCTGATATGCAGCAAGTTCTTCCTGACATGCTTCATGGATATTTGGATATATACAAGTTATCTGTATAGTGATTTAAATATCTAGTCATTCCCACACCTCAGAAATGCTGATATGAAATGGAAAGAAACAAATAGAAGATGAATAATAACCCTTTCCTTTTTGTCCTGACACTTCTCCTCCCCCCCACACACACATCCTACATATAGCCTACTAGAATTCACAAGTGTTATTCCAGACTAAAGCAATTAAACGTCTTCTTATAAAGGATAAACAGTTCTGTGAAAGAGGCAATCTTGTGCCTTATTTTGATCTCTCTTACATCAGTTTCACATCAGCACAACTCCACTGACTTCAGCATAAGCAAAGCAGAACCATGCCCCTTGTGCCATGATCTCTACTTCTCTGAGGTTGCTCCATGCCTTTCATATAAAACAAGTCAAAAGCACTTCCATGGACCAGCAACTTTTGAAAGACTCAGTCTGGCAAGCACTTTACGTTAAAAAAAAATCCCATTGAAGTTAATGGGAGTTTTGCCTGCTGGACTGGATTCTAAATGAGCAGGTTGGTGAAGAGCTTGCTTATGTAGTTACATTGTGAAAATCATGGGATATTTGCCTCACCATAGTTGCCTCCTTTATTGTTGTTGTTAGTGTGGGATTATTTCCATACATTATATGTACCCAAAGTAATGGGGGGGGGGGTTAATATTCCCCCCATTACACAACTCATTGTCTAATTGAAAACATTTGTCGAATACTAGGTCCCATTTCAAAAAGCTTCCTCCAAAACCACCTTCATACATTAAAATCACAGGGCTTAAAACTGTATATTCTTGAAAGAGATTTGCATATTCTCAGTCTGCATGGTAATGGATGAGAAAAAATGTATGTTTGGAACACTTTCCTTTTGATAACATTTACTCCACCCGAAGATTTAAAAAAATCAGGTGTTCCTTTCCTATTGTTTTGAGCTGATGGTAATCACTAAGGGCTATATTGTACTATTAGGTTTTAAGCAGAACTCCCCACTGATTTTAAAAAAAGAAGAACAGGAGTACTTGTGGCACGTTAGAGACTAACAAATTTATTAGAGCATAAGCTTTCGTGGACTACAGCCCACTTCTTCGGATGCATATCCACTGATTTTAGAAATTGATGGCCTCATCTGATCCTAGATTACTTAAAAGGAACTTGGTGACTTTCTACAATCCATTGGTAAAAATAAGCTGTGGGTATTATCACTCTGCTCTGTTCCCTTTTTTTTTTTTTGACATGTATATGCTAAATTCACTGACTGGAAATAATGACAATAGCAATACAAAGAAGAACAATCTGTTTTTGGACACTCAGAAGTATTAACAGCTTCCAGACTAGTGATAAATATCCCAAACTCCTGGTACTTAGCAAAATAAATGGTATTCCCCTCCACCCTCACTGAAAAACCGCAGCCAAACTACTGTTATTAACCAGGACTGTGATTGAAACATCAGAGATGAAATATCTCAAACCTGACCTAGTTTTCCAACAAATGAACAATACTGCTGTTTTCCCCTTTATTTCACCTCTACTTCCCCCCCTCCCCTGCCACACTCCCAACAGCTTTACATTTTTATGGCTTATATGTAAATGTATTATAAAAAAAAGAGATTATTTTGATTGTTAAATATTACAGGTTGTAGGACGCCAGCACGTAACACTGAAGGAGAAAAGAATTTTGTGGATGGTAGACAGCAGAGAAGCCTGGTAATAGAAGAGTACTCTACTTGTAAATTAGATCATGCTGAGAGTGGCATTTTGAGCAGGCTGTAAAATATGTTTAAATGTATTCCATTTACCAAGTGCATAAGAAAATAGGTAATATATTTAGAGCACAGAAGAGGTTTTAACTGGCAGTAGAAGCAGCAAATTGCTCTGGCACTTTTTAAAAAATGATATTTGAATCTGATTTTATTTTCCCATTTTAAGAGCTACAGTGCAATGGCTCAGTGAGATGTATAGATACTTTTTTATTAACAATACCCAGACCTTGCCTGTGGATGACTGCAAAATACCTGTGCCATTTTACAAATGATATTGCATCATTGTTATAGAGTGGCAGCGATCATTTCATAGGTAGTGTTGAAGCCAGCTTCCCATTATAAATCCCAAATTTAATACCTTCCCCATCTCAGAAGTCGTCTTGATATTTTGCATGCCACATCTCATTCTAGGAGAACACTTTTCTGCGAAGTTTCATTTACACTAAGAACCCTTTACATTGATCTGGCAGTGTAAGGGGCCTGAGGTTGGGCAAAAAATAAGAGACGCAGGCCCATAGGTTTTGAGATAAAGAAACTGTTTTATTTTCTTTATATCTCTAAAATGGCTTGTTCTAGACTCTCCCAATGTATATTGTTGTGTTGGCCTATGCAAATGAGTAGTAATATGTTGAGATGGGAGGATTTATTGAGTTTAATGATACATAGTATATGCAAAGTTTAAATATCTGTTTTAAACATATATAGATTCATAGATTCATAGATTCTAGGACTGGAAGGGACCTCGAGAGGTCATCGAGTCCAGTCCCCTGCCCGCATGGCAGGACCAAATTCTGTCTAGACCATCCCTGATAGACATTTATCTAACCTACTCTTAAATATCTCCAGAGATGGAGATTCCACAACCTCCCTAGGCAATTTATTCCAGTGTTTAACCACTCTGACAGTTAGGAACTTTTTCCTAATGCCCAACCTAGACCTCCCTTGCTGCAGTTTAAACGCATTGCTTCTTGTTCTATCCTTAGAGGCTAAGGTGAACAAGTTTTCTCCCTCCTCCTTATGACACCCTTTTAAATACCTGAAAACTGCTATCATGTCCCCTCTCAGTCATCTCTTTTCCAAGCTAAACAAACCCAATTCTTTCTGCCTTCCTTCATAGGTCATGTTCTCAAGACCTTTAATCATTCTTGTTGCTCTTCTCTGGACCCTTTCCAATTTCTCCACATCTTTTTTAAAATGCAGTGCCCAGAACTGGACACAATACTCCAGCTGAGGCCTAACCAGAGCAGAGTAGAGCGGAAGAATGACTTCTTGTGTCTTGCTCACAACACACCTGTTAATACATCCCAGAATCATGTTTGCTTTTTTTGCAACAGCATCACACTGTTGACTCATATTTAGCTTGTGGTCCATTATAACCCCCAGATCCCTTTCTGCCGTACTCCTTCCTAGACAGTCTCTTCCCATTCTGTATGTGTGAAACTGATTTTTTTCTTCCTAAGTGGAGCACTTTGCATTTGTCTTTGTTAAACTTCATCCTGTTTAACTCAGACCATTTCTCCAATTTGTCCAGATCATTTTGAATTATGACCCCTTTTGAATTATGATCCTCCAAAGTAGTTGCAATCCCTCCCAGTTTGATATCATCCGCAAACTTAATAACCATACTTTCTATGCCAATATCTAAGTTGTTGATGAAGATATTGAACAGAGCCGGTCCCAAAACAGACCCCTGCCGTACCCCACTTGTTATGCCTTTCCAGCAGGATTGGGAACCATTAATAACAACTCTCTGAGTACGGTTATCCAGCCAGTTATGCACCCACCTTATAGTAGCCCCATCTAAATTGTATTTGCCTAGTTTATCGATAAGAATATGCGAGACAGTATCAAATGCCTTACTAAAGTCTAGGTATACCACATCCACAGCTTCACCCTTATCCACAAGGCTCATTATCCTATCAAAGAAAGCTATCAGATTGGTTTAACATGATTTGTTCTTCACAAATCCATGCTGGCTGTTCCCTATCACCTTACCACCTTCCAAGTGTTTGCAGATGATTTCCTTAATTATTTGCTCCATTATCTTCCCTGGCACAGAAGTTAAACTAACTGGTCTGTAGTTTCCTGGGTTGTTTTTATTTCACTTTTTATAGATGGGCACTATATTTGCCCTTTTCCAGTCTTCTGAAATCTCTCCCATCTCCCATGATTTTCCAAAGATAATAGCCAGAGGCTCAGATACCTCCTCTATTAGCTCCTTGAGTATTCTAGGATGCATTTCATCAGGCCCTGGTGACTTGCAGGCATCTAACTTTTCTAAGTGATTTTTAACTTGTTCTTTTTTTATTTTATCTGCTAAACCTACCCCCTTCCCATTAGCATTCACTATGTTAGGCATTCCTTCAGACTTCTCGGTGAAGACCGAAACAAAGAAGTCATTAAGCATCTCTGCCATTTCCAAGTTTCCTGTTACTGTTTCTCCCTCTTCACTAAGCAGTGGGCCTACCCTGTCTTTGGTCTTCCTCTTGCTTCTAATGTATTGATAAAAATATTTACATTTATAAACTAACTTGCTACTGAGCACAGGCTTTGCTGCTGCAGCTTCTGCAGTGCTGAGCCAGAAAAGGGGGGTGGCAGGGACTGTGAGCTAGAAGTCTGAGGAGAAATGTTTTAGAACAAGAGTTCAAGATGTAATATGGGGAGATGTAGGGGAGGCAGAAAGAGGAGGGTAGGGGAGTGAAAGGACATGTATTGGAGGATCACATGGAGGGGTGGCATGATGCCATGCTCCCTGGTCTTGGAATGGGGGGGAGGGTTCTAGTGAGATAAAAATAAGACACCGGTGGAGCATGTAGCATGATAGTGGGTGCTGAGGACTTACAAACATAGATAACTGCATGGAATGGGAACTGAGTTGAGAGCACATGGGTGCATAGAAATGGAGTACACATAAATGAGTGTGGAATGCAATGTGGAGGACAGTAGGAGTCTTGAATGGGACATGCAGGAGACCAGGATCAGGCATGGAAGGGTGGGGGGAAATGTACTTTGAATCAACAGTGGGGTGCACAGAAGTCAGTGAAGGTTACTGGGGAGGAAAAAGGGAATGCAGATAAAATAAACATAGGGGCAGGTGACCAGAGAACATCCCTGGGAGTCATGCACAAAGAATTGGGGGAGCCATGGAAGAGCGAAGGAATCATGTGAGGGTATCCAAAGTGGGAGGGACAAGGCAGTCTTTTGATCCATGCTTAAAACAAACAAACAAACAAACAACCTTTCCATATCTACAGACTCGTGTCAAGTGGTATTCCCAGGCAGATGGATTGAGACTCAAAGTTCATAAGTGAACAGGACCTTCAACAGATTTGTGAATATTAGAAAAAAATAAAAATAAAAAAAAGGTTGTATGCACCTCTGACAAAAAGGTTGCAGACACAAACAAAAATCCAGGTTAGTTTGTGGAAGCAGGTCAGGTTGCCACCTGTCCAGGTTTTCCCAGGACCATCTTTTTTTTTTTTGGTGGGGTAGCTGTCCTGGGAAATCTGTAAAAGTTCTAAGTAAACACTCTCATCTGTCCAGTTTTTGGGGCTTAGTATCATCCCAGCTGTCCCAGTTTTTGTACCTCAGAGGTGGAACACTTGAAGTAGTTCAAATGCAAGTCAGGGTTGAGTTCAAGTGAATTTAATGCTGGAGTTGAATGTTTTACATGCTTTTAATTACTATAACACTACATTCAATCTCTTTAGATTTTGGTAGCACTCCAAAAAAAAATTATTGAAAAATGTGTTATTTTTAACTACTCTTCAAGAAACCCTATAAGTGTCTGTATTTGTAAACAGAATAGCTATCCTCAGAGCTAAAAAGCCTGGGAGAAGGTACACTGCTGGGCAAGACTCCAAGGAAAGACATCATGAAAGCAAGATCTGGAAGTCTGATAGCATTCTGCTTCTACCACTAGATAATGTCTCCACTGCACTGAATAATGGGCTTTGTGAAGTGCAATGTTAGTTTAGTCTCAGCAGCATTTTTAGTGACCAGAATTTGATTGTATGTCAGAATCTTTTCCCCAATAGTTCCAAAACTTGAGGTTTCCAAGCAGGATTTTCTGAGAGGTCTCTGTTTCCTGATTTGATTTTACTTTTTCTAGATTAGTATTTCTTATCCGGAGTTCTGTAGTAAGCCCATGTGTGGCCATACTGAATACTCAAAGTAATATTTGCTATGCAGAGTTTGCAAATAACGCTTACACTGTGTTCATAAAGTATTCACTGAACAAATATGATGATGAAAAAAATCATTATCTGACAATAAGCAAATTTCAAAATATGCAATGAATAAATTGTTCATAAAAATAATTCGACTAGCCCTACAGGATTACAGGTAACAAAACTGCACATACCATCATGCAGTAAACCAGCCACCCCAGTAATAAAATGATATGTAAAATCAGATTGTAGACCTGCTATGGAAATATACATATTGTTGCCCCTTATTCTGACACCAATGTCCAATGGCTGAGTGTTTCTGCATTACTAAGATGTAGCAGACGTCAGGGCCTTGCAGGTCAACTTCCAAGGAGAAATCAGTGATGTGGCATCTGGGTATATTCTCAGCATAACTCGCTTTATTTACATGTATACTCCAGCCCTGGAAGAGAGGCAATTGCAAATAGCATGCAGGCAATCCCTTCTTCCAGAAATCTGAGCACATACACTATGTGGCGCCTATAAGCTAAGAGTAAACTCCCTGCTATCTGCCACAGCTTCCCAAAAAGGACCATCAAATTTAAAAACTAAAAAAAAACCCCAAAAAAATACTACCGAACAAGGATACAATATTTCTTCAAAGACTTACTTGGTTCCCATATTAATAATCTGAATTTGTAAGACTATATTTAACAGTGCCATCTGGTGACTCCTACCAGGCCAATATAAACCTAATGATATGAGAACAAAGAAAAGTTCTGCAGTTTGGTTTGCATCAGCATCACAGTGTCTGGAGTCTTCCCTTCCCCAACAGAGGCCCTCCCGCTTGTGGCATCTTTTGGGCAAGTATCTTCTCCCTGACTTTCACACAAGCTGACCATTCTGAGCATATGGAGTATGCACAGCTAATTCAGAAAAATAAAGTGTTGCATGTGGCCACTGGGAGCTGCAGGCGGCCGTGACTGCGGATGGTCAATGTAAATAAATTGTCTTGCGGCCCGCCAGCAGATTGCCCACCACTGACATAGAGCCACAATATAGAATATCAGGGTTGGAAGGGACCTCAGGAGGTCATCTAGTCCAACCCCCTGCTCAAAGCAGGACCAATTCCCAACTAAATCATCCCAGCCAGGGCTTTGCCAAGCTGACCTTAGAAACCTCTAAGGAAGGAGATACCACCACCTCCCTAGGTAACCCATTCCAGTGCTTCACCATACTCCTAGTGAAAAAGTTTTTCCTAATATCCAACCTAAACCTCCCCAACTGCAACTTGAGACCATTACTCCTTGTTCTGTCATGAGGTACCACTGAGAACAGTCTAGATCCATCCTCTTTGGAACCCCCTTTCAGGTAGTTGAAAGCAGCTATCAAATCCCCCCTCATTCTTCTCTTCTGCAGACTAAACAATCCCAGTTCCCTCAGCCTCTCCTCATAAGTCATGTGTTCCAGCCCCTTAATCATTTTTGTTGCCCTTCATTGGACTCTTTCCAAGTTTTCCACATCCTTCTTGTAGTGTGGGGCCCAAAATTGGACACAGTACTCCAGATGAGGCCTCACTAATATCAAATAGAGGGGAATGATCACATCCCTCGATCTGCTGGCAATGCCCCTACTTATACAGCCCAAAATGTCGTTAGTCTTCTTGGCAACAAGGGCACACTGTCGACACATATCCAGCTTCTCGTCCACTGTAACCCTACGTCTTTTTCTGCAGAACTGCTTCCTAGCCATTCGATCTCTAGTCTGTAACAGTGCATGGGATTCTTCCGTCCTAAGTGCATAACTCTGCACTTGTCCTTGTTGAACCTCATCAGGTCTCTTTTGGCCCAATCCTCTAATTTATCTAAGTCCCTGTGGATCCTATCACTACCCTCCAGCGTATCTACCATTTCTCCCAGTTTAGTGTCATCTGCAAACTTGCTGAGAGTGCAGTCCATGCCATCCTCCAGATCATTAATGAAGATATTGAACAAAACCAGCCCCAGGACCGACCCCTGGGGCACTCCACTTGAAACCGGCTGCCAACTAGACATGGAGCCGTTGATCACTACCCGTTGAGCCCAACGATCTAGCCAGTTTGAAGTTGGATGGCCCCATAGTTAAGCACTAGTCTGTGACAAGGAGATACAGTTTCAATACCCTGCTCACCATCAACTTCTTCTGTGACTTTGGGCAAATCATTTAGTCTGTCTGGGCCTCAGTTCCTCATCTGTAGAATGTAGGTTGTGAGGAAAAATACATTAAAAGAGTGTGATGCATTTGGATACTACAATACTGGGGATATATAAGTATCTAAGGCTTGGTCTACACTAAACCCCCAAATCGAACTAAGGTACGCAACTTCAGCTACGTGAATAACGTAGCTGAAGTCGACGTACCTTAGTTCGAACTTACCGCCGTCCAGACCCAGCAGGCAGGCTCCCCCGTGGACTCCGCGTACTCCTCTCGGCGAGCAGGATTACCGGAGTCGACGGGGAGCACTTCTGAGTTCGATTTATCGCGTCCAGACTAGACGCGATAAATCGAACCCAGAAGTTCGATTGCCTGCCGCCGAACCAGCGCGGTAAGTATAGACAAGCCCTAAGATAGTTATTGTAAGAAAAAAGTGCCATTTTTATACAGTCATTTTTCAAAGACAAATGTACTTTAAGGCCTCATAAATCTGTGCTTTCTTCAATAGATCAATCAGTTAAAGCATCTTTGCACTACATTTTAATTGCTATATCTTTCTTTTCAGGGAGCATACACAGTGTGTTATGAATTAAACACAAACACAAATTTCATATGAAGGGGGAAAATATTCATTTTCCCAGTCATAGCCAGAGTAAATCGAGCCCATACATAGAAGCTTATGATTTTGAAAGCTTCAGTGGGTATTACTGCCTCAGTTTTATTTCTGGCTACGCTCTAATTAATTGCTGAAGGGGAAAAAGTTTTGTTCTATGATTATAATGATTCTAGCCTTTTTAATAGCACAGTCTGAAATAACATGAAGATAAAGAAGAGAGGAACTTATGTGATTTAGTTGATGATTTATTATCAAATTTTATTGTTCCTGATTCTTAATGAATATTAAATAAATTTTTAGCAGCTGCAGAAATATGCAATTAAATTTCTGTATTTAGTATGTTTTATATGCCAGAATGTGGCATTTAAGATGATTATGGAAAGTTGAATTTAATATTTGTTTGGCTTAAATCATTTCTTCTCTCTTTTATTTACTTATTGTGAATATGCCTTTAGTGTGGGCTAATTGGAATTTTCTTGTCTTTCTCTCCCTCCCCCCACCTATCTTGATATTAATGTTGAAATGATATTTTCCTCAAAAGTAAGACTTTATAAGGCAGCCAGGCATTTACAAAAAAAACAAAAACAAAAGAAAACTTTGTATATTGAATCTCTTGTAAATTGGCTCCAATACTTTCCCAGAATATTTGACTCAGCATCAAAGACTATGCCATAAATGTTATCATGTTTTGCAAACATTACTTTCAACCTTTAGATGGAATTCTGACATTTACAGCTGTAGAAATAAACCATCTTTTGCAATATAATAATGTTGAGTCAGTCAGAATTAATTACTGAGGGATAGATTCTGCCACTCTTGCTCAGGCTGATAAACAATTTATGCTACATGTAATCCCACTAGGCTAGATTATACCTTTAGGCCAGGGGTCGACAACCTCTGGAACGTGGCTCGCCAGGGTAAGCACCCCGGCAGGCCGGGCCAGTTTGTTTACATGCCACCTCCGCAGGTTCGGCTGATTGCAACTCCCACTGGCTGCGGTTCGCCACTTCAGGCCAATAGGGGTTGCTGGAAGCGGCGCGGGCCAAGGGACGTACTGGCCGCCGTTTCCAGCAGCTTCCATTGGCCGGGGATGGCGAACTGCAGCCAGCGGGAGCCGCGATCGGCTGGACCTGCGGACAGGGCAGGTAAACAAACTGGCCCGGCCCACCAGGGGCTTTCCCTACACAAGCGGTGACCCCAGTTTGAGAAATGCTGAATTAGATAATACATTCAGAAGAGGGAATACAATTGATTGAACATCAACCAACTGAAAGAAACATAGCGCACACCAAAGGCAGGATGACATTTTTTATGTCACAAATTCTCTCCATCAAAAATCCACCCACTTCTAAGTTTTAAACTCCTGATTTGGGTGCAGGTGCATTTATTACAGGGTTAAAATGTCTTGACCACATAAAATGCCTTTTGAACAAATACATATTAAAGGATTACTATTCTCCCTTTTCTCATAGACTCATAGACTTTAAGGTCAGAAGGGACCATTATGATCATCTGGTCTGACCCCCTGCATGCTGCAGGCCACAAAACCGTCCCTACCCTTCCTTGACTCTGCTGATGAAGTCCCCAAATCCTGTGTCTTAGTGACTTCAATTGGCAGAGAACCCTCCTGCTAGAGATCCCTGCCCCATGCTGCGGAGGAAGGCGAAAAACCTCCAGGGCCTCAGCCAATCTACCCTGAAGGAAAATTCCTTCCCGACCCCAAATATGGCGATCAGTAAGACCCCGAGCTTGTAGGCAAGAGTCTCCAGCCTGACCCTTGTTAGCCATTATACTGTTTACCAACCATTGCTTGGTATTCCTCAGCTAATATGTTTTACCATTAAACCATTCCCTCCATAAACTTGTCTAACTAAATCTTAAAACCAGACAGGTCCCTCGCCCCCACCGTTTCCCTCGGAAGCCCATTCCAATATTTCACCCCTCTGACGGTCAGAAACCTTCGTCTAATTTCAAGCCTAAACTTCCCCACGGCCAGTTTATATCCATTTGTTCTCGTGTCCACATTAGTACTAAGCTGGAATAATTCCTCTCCCTCCCTTGTATTTATCCCTCTGATATATTTAAAGAGAGCAATCATATCCCCCCTCAACCTTCGTTTTGTCAGGCTAAACAACCCGAGCTCCTCCAGTCTCCTTTCATACGACAGGTTTTCCATTCCTCTGATCATCCTAGTGGCCCTTCTCTGCACCCGTTCCAATTTAAGTTCATCTTTTTTAAACATGGGAGACCAGAACTGCACACAGTACTCCAAATGAGGTCTCACCAGCGCCTTATACAACGGAAGCAGCACCTCCTTATCCCTACTAGATATACCTCGCCTAATGCATCCCAAGACCGCATTGGCTTTTTTCACCGCCACGTGTGGTCAACTTTGATAGAATTTAACAATTTAGTATCTTTAATATTTGGAGGATCTTCCCTTCAATCCAGGCCATAAGATGCATTTTAAAAGAGAAGCAACTACCTGTTTCCCTGCCTAGCATGTGCCACAGCAACTGGAAAGTGAGGAGGGTCTTAAGTCTTTTAAAGGCGTTAAATTGGGTAACGCTGCCAGCAGACCCTTCTCCCAGTGGAATGGGCTTTCTAAGCCTCAGGAAAAATCCTACCTGTAGCTAATAGGTCTCCTAACAAAGACTCATCTGCCAGTAAGAATAGGACAATTGTAAGACTATATTCACTGATTGATTACAGGTCCTGGAATCTTAGTGGCAGAAACTCTGCCACAGGCCACTCCTCTGGGTAGTGAAGGACAAAACCTGTGAGATACAGACCCACAGTGCCAGCCCAGGAAAGGGAACACCTGATTCAGCTCCTCCCTGACCTCCTTCCATCAGCAGAGGCCCTTTGTAGCTCAGACAAGAGCATAAAGTTGGATTCTTCCAGTGGGATCTCCAAGAACATGGAGCACTCCTAGGAATATGCTGTCACATCAATTGTACTTGGCTTCTGTATGGTGGTCTCAAACATTAAAAAAAAAAGAAGAAGAAGAAGCTTTTATTTGTTTTGCTTTTCTACCTGCATACCCTAGCCATGTCCAGGCACAATGTGACCCTCAGTAGAAATTTTAAAAATAACAGAGTAAATGGAATATTGGCTTGGAAGCAATACTCCGGACAACACAGAATAAGCACTTTGAAATCACTGGGTTAATTTTCTTTTAATACAGCCCAAACTGTTACAAGAATCTGCACAAATGTTTCTCTTAATTATGTTTGATTTTCTTTAATCTCCATTGTATTTTTTGTCTAAGACATATGGTTCAAGGAAGAAAAGAACTTATAAGGGTTTACAAGAACATCCATCTTGTCATAACTGACTTATTAACAGAATTAGACCTATTCCCTCCCCCTATTCCAGTAGTCTTTTATTTCATCTCTAGCTCTATTTCACTATTTCTCTTAATCCCAGTTCCATTTGTCTTATTTCCATTATTTACTTTTTATATATATTTGCCTTGTACCCAAGTGTAATTATTGTATTTGTTATATGAGCTTCTCTTGTACATAAGACTCATAACCATAACTTTCTTTCTCTCAATGAGTCTATTTGATGTTTGTAAAGCATATATAAGCCTAATTTGGGATATTTTAAAAGTTAGCAGCAATCATTCATTGTCAGGTGAACAGATGAATTCAAAAGTACTCTGAATTTCTTCGAGCTCAACTGTCGAACAATATTACTGGTAGAATTCAGAATTTGGATAGGAAATTCCAGAGATTTTGTTTCTTAATTGTCATTGAATTTGTCCTTTCTGCTATGTATGACATATGATGCCATTTCTCTTAAATTTATACAGTTTGGTATACATGTAGACAACAGCAACATTGATATGTAACAGAAGAGATTCTGAACATGTTATATAACAGCAAGTCCAAAATCAGAAATTACCTTAAGTGTGTCCAGAAGGTAATGTAGAAATGGATGATTTTTTTTTTGGCCACCTCTAATAGTTGGTCCTTATAAGAGATTACAGCTCTAATATAGTTGGTAGCTAGGAAATTAGGAGAAAATTTACAAAAGCACAAATAGGAGCCAAGTGATTTGGGCACCTTCCCTTTGTGTCTTTGAAAATCTTTCCCTGTGTTCTTTGGCTCAAGTGGTAAACAACTATGCTTTTAATACTGAAGGACCAAAATTCAAATCCCACATCCCAAGTGGGAGTCAGTTAGATAAATCATGCACAACATAAAATTTCAATTCAAATGTTTGGGATGAGGTTCTTCAAGTGGGGAACTATTTAATCCACACTAGAAAAATGTGAGTCTTTGTCCTCCAATTGTGGATGATTCATGTATGAGAATGAGTCACATTCTGGCACCAGCTGATAGAGAGATTATTTTAGCTCCACTGTTGGAGGCTCAAGCTTTTAGCACTAAGGGTCTGGAGTTATTCTGCACATAATTTACATGCCCTAACTCTGAGGCTAGATTGTTCCCTTGTGTGGAAAAATATGGTGATGCCATATTGCCATATATGCACGTGTTAAACTATATTCAATGCAAAACACTTATGCTAAGGTAACATTTAAATTGTATCATTCAAATTACAAAAAAATTGAGTAATTTCAAATGTAAGGTTCCAACAGCAAATTTAACTCAGCCTCATTCCATATCTTACATTTTATATAAACATTTTATGCCATAAACAGTCATGATAGATTCATATAGAACTAGAGCAGAGGTTCCCAAAGTGGGTGATACCGCCCCCTGGGGGGTGCTGGAACGATCCGGGGGGCAGTAGTAGCCTCGGGTGCAATTGGGGGTCGTTGAATAAAAATAAGGGGGCGGTGGAAGCATAGTGAAAGAAGAGAATATAAGAAAATTTTGAAAAACTGTTCGTACATGTTTCATCTGTTGTGTAACAGAGTTAAAGTTGTAGTGATTACTTTATTTTCCAAATAAATTCACAAATTATAACCGATCAGGTTTCAAGTCCGCCAACAGCTCTTAACAAGCAAGTGTTGGCAGGCGAGCATGTCACGCATTGTTGGGAAGTCCAGCATGCATCGGCAGGAATATGTGCGTGTAATGACTTGTTTACAATACGATACTATAAATAGGTGACATGTATGAAATCTCATTTAGATTGTTTCTGAATTGTGTAAAAAGCAGTTAACAATAGTGCAATAAGTATTTAAAATTTTTTATTCATATTTGATACCTTCAATCTTTATGGATTACGGATCACATACAAAGCAAATTGTATTATTGTTGTTTCAATAAAACAGCAATTTACACGTGAGTATTTTTATACATTATCTTACATATCTACCGTACGTTTCTGTGTCTCTAGTGCTTACTAATAATAAAATCGTAGCAGTCTTGTGTCGGTACAGTACTATTTGAATTGTACAGTCAATATATTTGTCATTTTTTATTACAATATTAATGAAAACAGGGGAATAAAATCATAAAAAAACTGTTAACTATTAACATTTATTTATATCTATTGAATCATCTGTGTTAATTGGTAAATAAGGTGTCTGTTAATAAGGAACAATTACACTGCTCTACAGCCAAAATGCTTCTGAAATAAATGTAGTCAAACTTTACTGATTCTGGGTCACTGAGAACGAAAATGATGCTTAAAATTGTTGATTGGCTCTAGTTTTCAAGATATGCTATTGGGTCAGTATATATGACCCTTGACTTGGGAATGGCGGAGGATAAGTGAGTTATAAAGGGAAGGGATCTCAATTTAAAACCAGAAATGAATAAAATACATCTTTGACTGGATCTATGAATAAATCTATGATTGGGTTTGGACAGTACTTGCTTTTTAGGCAAAACAATTTATGATGCAATCTGAAGCTGGTATTGTGTCATACGTGATATGAATTGCATCATGTTATTCCTAGAAGTCATGGATGATGCAATCATAACGAAGCTTACATCACTCTGCTGAACAAATTGCCCTATATCAGCTCTAGAAATCATACAGTGTCGTGCTCTCTTATTTGTCAGTGTTTGGTTTTCCAAAGGGACACATTTCTGTTTAGCCAAAGTGAGCAGAGATGCTTCGTACTTGTGTGAACAGTGCAGATAACTTCTGCTATGTTTGTGGTGAAGTGACTTTTGCATCACAAAAGCACAGTATAACCACTATGATTAAGAAAGCCTATCACCTTTATTTTGGCTGCAAATTGGAGATCAGGACAAGAGGTGGCCCCCACACATATGCTGCAACACTTGTGCAACAAATCTTTGCCAGTGGTTGAACAGGAAAAGGAAATCTATGCCTTTTGCAGTGCCAATGATTTGGAGAGAGCCAACAGATCATACCAGCAATTGTTACTTCTGCATGCTGCTTCCAGTTGGGAAAGGTGTGTCAAAGAAGAAAAAGTGGACTGTGCATTATCCAAACATTCCATCAGCTATACGCCCAGTACCCCACGGAGAAGGACTGCCGGTTCCTGATGCACCAGAATCATTCTCACTTGAGTCAGAGGAGGAAGACGAAGAGGATGAAACTTCTGGTCCTGAACCATCAATGTCACAGGACCCACATCCATCCTCCTCCTCTGAAACACACCTCATAACACAAGGTGAACTGAATGACCTTGTCAGGGATTTGGAACTAGCCAAGAATAAGGCAGAACTGTTGGGCTCCAGATTAAAGCAGTGGAATCTCCTGGCAGGTGATGTTAGGGTTTCCATGTTCTGTGACCGTCAAAAGGATCTTGCCCCATTCTTCTTCATGGAAGGTGATCTTGTAGCCTGCAACAACATCAATGGTGTGATGGCAGCCCTCAACATCCTTCATGATCCAGATGAGTGGAGACTGTTCATTGATTCATCAAAGATGAGTCTTAAAGCTGTTTTACTGCATAATTGCAATGTTTTGCCATCAATTCCAGTTGGTCATGCAGTCCATATGAAGGAAACCTATGACAACATGAAACAACTTTTGAGATGCATAAACTATGACCAACGTCAGTGGCAGCTTTGTGGTGATTTGAAGATTGTTGCTCTCTTGCTTGGTCTGCAGACTGGATACACAAAGTACTGCTGTTTTCTCTGCGAATGGGATAGTCGTGCAAGAGATTCCCACTACATCAAGAAAGACTGGCCACTCTGACAGTCATTGGAGCCTGGGAGGAGAAGTGTTCAGCATCCACCACTTGTTGAATCAAGGAAGATTTTGTTACCACCCTTACACATCAAGCTGGGTCTGATGAAGAACTTTGTCAAGGCCATTGACAAAACACAAGCAGCTTTCAAGTACCTCCATGGAAAATTTCCAAGATTAAGTGAAGCTAAGATAAAGGAAGGTGTCTTTGTTGGTCTTCAGATTCGTGAACTTCTTCGAGATGATGCATTTGACCATGCACTGCGTGGCAAGGAAAAGACGGCTTGGAAAGCCTTCCAGTTAGTGGCAATACATTTTCTCAGAAACAACAAGGCAGAAAACTACAGCTTGTTGGTGGAAAACCTCCTCAAGACATACAAAAACCTTGGTTGCAACATATCACTAAAGATACATTTTTTGCACTCTCATCTAGATTTTTTTCCACCGAACTGCGGAGCAGTGAGCGACAAGCACGGTGAGCGATTTCACCAGGACATTGCAACAATGGAGAAACGCTATCAGGGCAAATGGAGCCCATCAATGCTTGCAGACTATTGCTGGACAGTGACAAGAGATGCTCCATTTAATGAATACAAGAGACAAGCCAAGAAGCGCCGAGTAGACACTGAATAGGACTAAACTATGTACATAATAGTTTTTTGCCTTTTGTTTCATAATAAATTGTATTGATATAACCCTTTTGCTGATTTTTAAAGTGTTACATAAACAGGACAGGTGAAATATTATCATGTAAAGCAACCATAAACACATGAAAAGACCTAGGTTTACAATTTATGATTAAAACTCTACTATCTACACAATATACATAGACATAAAATTTAAAAATTTAAATATCTTAGAAATAGTAGCCAATCAGTTGTTTTAATTGTCATATTTGAATTCAGCACATCAAAATACATAATAAATAGCACATTTTATCTCTGAAGCAGATGACCTCTCAACAATTGTAGAGCAGTGTTATTTAAATAAGGGCAAACTAAATTAAAACTATTAACTGATTTTTAATTGCATATTGATTATTTTTTAAATTAATTATTTTTTGATAAATTTAGTGGATAGTTTACAATTTAATATCAAATACATATATCTAATGCCGAGCAAAGAAGAAAACCCATTTTATTAGTTTCATTAGTATTTCAGTTTGGTTGTCTTTTGCCATCTTACGCAAAAACCACTGTATACCTTATGTCGTGGGCGATATTCTAATAACACAACTATTGCAAAAAATTTTGGTTACGGCAAGAGAAATTGCACTTTTTCAATTATATACATTGTTATATATCTTGATAATTTTATACCCCATGATAAATAAACACATACATTTTATTTCGTTTACAGATAATATCATGGCTGAAATGTAAACAATACGGTATTGAATATGGTATTTGAACTATGGCTTTATTCAGTCACCTACAATCAATACATTACCGATGTGCCTGATTTGCCAAAAAGTTTTATCAAATGAAGCTATGACGCCTTCAAGACTACAAGAACATTGGACAAAAGTTCATGCTGATAAGAAAGATAAGGATTTATGTTATTTTCAAGCACTTAAAGAAAATTTTTTGAGACAGCCGACATTGGCAAAACTCTTTTCAATAGCATTCAAAGAAGATGACGATGGGTTGCGTGCTTCTTACAACATTTTGTTACTGATTGCTAAATCGGGAAAACCGCATACTATTGATGAAGAACTAATTCTACCAGCTATAAGTGAAGTAATATGCACTATGCTACACAAGCCAGCATCTGATATTACCAAGAAAATTTTTTTGAGCAATAATACAGTGCAAAGAAGAATTGATGAAATGGATCAAGATGTTGAAGACTCATTATGTGAGTATTTAAAAACATCCCAGTTCTCTATACAGCCTGATGTGTCAACTTTGTCAGGAAATAAAGCCTTACATTTAGCATACATGCGATTCATAAAAGAAGAAAAAAATTGCCAAGAATTATTATTTGCTAAAAATTTGCAAACTGATACTAAAGGAGAATCGATATTTCATGTATTGGAAGAGTTTTTTAAAGAAAAATAAATCCCCCTGAGTAATATCTTGTCAGTTGCTACTGATGGTGCTCCAGCAATGATAGGGCGCTACAGGGGTTTTCTTGCATATTTAAAAAAAGCAGTTCCAAATGTATTCGCTGTACACTGTGTCATTCATCGTCAACATTTAGTTGCCAAAAATCTGAGTGAACGCCTACCTAGGTCATTACATTATGTCATTAAAGCAATCAACAAAATCAGAAGCAATTCATTGAATGACAGATTGTTTGGACAACTTTGTATTGAAAAACGATGAAGAATTCAATCGCTTGCTGCTTCATACAGAAGTTCGTTGGCTATCAAAAGGTGCCTGTTTGGATCAGTTTTATAAACTCTTCGACTCTGTGCTAGAGTTCCTAGAAAACAAAGATGATGCTTTATGAGCCAACTTGATTGATTCCAAAAATGACATAGCTTATTTGACAGACATGTTTAATAAATTTAATGAAACAAATTTACAGCTCCAAGGCAATGAGCTGAATTTAATCAAAACAAAAACTGTTATTTCTGCGTTTGTGGCAAAACTTCTTCTGTACAAACGAAATTTAGGACGAGGAGAATTCTGCCAGTTTCCAAATTTATCAACAGTAGAAAAACATGATGAAGACTTGCTTCCCTATTGTCAGCACTTGGAGGCTCTCCATTCTGACTTCAATCAATGATTTGAAGATATTCTTAAAATGAACATACCCGATTGGGTTTTGGACCCTTTTTCAATTACAAACAGAGAAGAATCTCCAAAATTACAAGAAGAACTGATAGAAGTAAAAACAAATGAGGAATTTAAATTTAAATTCAAAGACGGCTACCAACAGTTCTGGCTGAAAAAGCAGATACCTACACTTTATCCTGGATTATGGGCTATAGTACAAAAGTTTTTAATTGCATTTTCTTCATCGTATTTAGTGAAACGTGGGTTCAGTGTGGTCACAAATCTGTTAACTAAAAAAAGAAACTGACTGCAAATAGCTAATCGTGGTGATTTAAGAATGCTGCTGACAAAAATAGAGCTGAACATTAATAAATTGATAGCAGCGCACCAGGTTCCTCCTTCGCATTAGGATTATTTTTAATGTTATTCGTAATTTTTATTTTAATATTATCCTCCATTATCTTAATTTTCTGTGTGTAATGCGAATGTTACTATGGTTGATTTTAATAAATAATTTTATAATTTCAAGGTGTCTTATTTACAACAACATCTTTCTTGACTATATTGTAGGACGTAGGTAGAAATATAGATACATAAAAGAACGCAAATTTGTCACTGCATCTTTCTGTTTGTTCGCTTAAAGAAGGTAGATTTCCAGGGGGGCGCTGAGTAATTTTTTTTCTGAAAAGGGGGCGGTAGGCCAAATAAGTTTGGGAACCTCTGAACTAGAGAAACAAGAGTACAGGATACCTCATACGTTCAACAAAACAGTATTAGATATGGCCACAATTTATGCTGAAATCCTTAGTTCTATATTTATTTTCCTTTTTGTTATTGTTTTCACCGTAATGTTGCACTTAACATTTAATTACTATAGTATATGTAACTATATGAGCCTTGTGAGTTGTGTGTGAGTGTGCATATTTAAATCTGTATGAGTCCATCATCATCTGGAGGTGACGGCCATTTTGTATTCAACTCCTATACAGCCCAATACAGGGGATGAATTTAATGTGATCTCTCATATGGTTTGTTTAGACTAGTAAGAGTGGTTAAGGATATGCTGAGATTAGCTAAAATGTTTTAGCTTTCCTCAACCTGACCTTGGCCTCTTTCCAAGCATAGATTCAGGCTAATATCTTTTTACTTTGATTTATATCTAATCAAGGTCCACCTGAAGGTCCTCCCTAAAGTCAATCTTGACCATTGAAATTAAGGTAGAAGGTTCTAACCTGTATCTGCACTATGAAAAAGATCAAAGTTAGGTTAGGGTTAGCTAAAATGTGCTAACTCTGTTGTAACGTCATTCACTTTTCCTAGTCTAGAGCACTCAATTGAGACCTTTGTATTTACAGTTCACTGTTTTCCCTTAAAAAAAAAAAAGTCATTCAGAATGAAAGCATGTGGCTATCCTTTGCAACACACACAGATTAAATTACCCTTTAAAAAAATGAACCCATATTTAGTAATGTTAGTCTTTACATTATCACAATTTAAGTTTAATCTCTACCTTGTTGAGGAAATTTGTTTCTGTTGGAGTCCGTTCTCTCCACTCTTTGGTTTAAATTATAGAAATTATGGAAAAAGTGCTTGATCCTTGCTAACCCCTTGTATACGGAGCTTCCGCTGATATCAGTGAAATTTCCCATGCATAGGGCTTGCTGTATTAGAGCCAAAGACAACATACTATATTTAGATTGAAATGTGCAGGATATAGTATAAGACAGCCATAATAATACAGACCCTAAAATCAAGAATCCACAAAATTGTATTTGCCACAGTTTTCTTCTGTCCTGATGTTAAGGCAATTTTTGGGAGAAATTTTGCTTCAATGAGACATTTACAATGTTCCTTGTGAAAATTGTCCCAGAGTACCTCTGTTGCATGTCAAGCTGAGTATAAATAATGAGAAATGCTTTCCCTAAGATGGGAGTGTTTCATAAAATTGCGAAAAATCTTAGCAGATTCTGCTTGTGCATGTTCAGAAGTGATTTTTCAATCTATTACCATGTCCCCAAAATGATATAACTTTCAAACTTCAGAATATTTTTTCTGTAACCCTGTTCAAAAGAGATGACGTTAGATTTACAAAAGAACCAATATTTTACAAAGGGAGATTGTATTTCCCCCACTTTCCCATAAACTGAAAACTGAGGAGAATTTGCTCACATGAAAATAAAGCCATCTATGAGCACAGCACTAGTAGAGGAAGTTTAAGCTCACTGGGTGAATATTTTGGAAAGCTAAATGCTTATGAAAATAGGAAGTAAATATAAAAAACTATCTTGAAATCTTATTATTTCCACTATTAAAACACAAACAGAAAATTCAATATTATCTAAATTAACATATATATTTTTAAAGTTAAATTAAAAATGGAAAATTCATACTTTTAAGTGCTCAGCTATTAACCTGAAGTGTTATGAAGATCTTGAAAGATACAGTGAAGGCTAGGAGAAATCAATACCACATGTTGACGTAGCTGTATGGAGAAACATCAACTGGAATTAAGTTTCTGGCATCTGAAGTGAATCAGTTTGTTTACCTGCCAGTGCATTAAGAATACATTTCCTCACAGTGTGTTGCCAGGATTATGCTCTTGAGGCATCAAAAGGAGTAGATGATAAGAAGAGGTTACTAGATGTCTAAATTATATCAGATAGCCAGAGAATATACAATGGTGTAGATTGCACATACTGTGTTAGAAGATGAGATTTAGTGTGCAATTAAAGAGAAATACTTATATGAATGTCTGGTGTTATATAGCCTCAGAAAAGTGAAAGTTGCATGAGGCATAGTCCTTTGTGCTCCCACTCATGACTGATCTTTTCCCACCATGAGTCTGGGTTCTGCCAGCATTCACTGGTGAAACTCAAGGGCTGAATCAAGTCCCATGTAAAATAGCTAGGTACATCATTGGCAGAAAAGAGAGAGCATAGAGAAATAACCTCATAGTATATGCCCCTGAATAAGAAAATCAACAGCAGTAGAAAATGGACAGATATGTAAAAGCCACTTAACCAGTTACCTGTATGAAACCTAATCTATACACAGATATTTGATTTTATAACTCTGGCAATGCTTAAATACCGTTGCATGCCAATAAAGTGATTGAAATAGGAGGAGAAAATGAAAGCCTGCCTTCACTCATGCAAGATGCTTTTAACTTTTCATTAAAATGTTTTAGTGTATTCCAGTCTAAAAAAAAGTTACACTAGTCATAATTCTTTCTATTATGATATTTAGCAGAACATGTGTCAGATGGTATGACATTATAGTATTTTACTGCTATATTATGAGCCAATCCACTATGATGTGCAAACTGAAAAGAACACTTTTACTTTGATATAGGTTCAACCCACTACAGTTTCAGTCATTCCTGCATTTCCTATGATTAAGCATAGAGATGACTCCTGCTTATCTAGCACCTCCTTAGTTTGCAAGCAGTGAAGGTGGATTGCTAGTGAGCAGTTCATCACTTCTCTATTACCATTTGGTTCTGTTTTCTTAGACTTTAGTTTTGAAACATTTTTTAAGGAAAATATGAGGTGATAATCCATCACTGAAATATTATTAGGCAAACAAATGTATTTCAGTGTTTCAAAGCTCAAGGATATCTACCCTAGGCATTATATAAAACATGTAACAACTTTGTTTTAATATTCTGCATAGTGCTATCCATCATAAAAATAACATAATATGACATCTGATCAGAACTGAGAAAGGGATATTTATTTTTTTTCCTTTGGAGAGAATATTGCTTTACTGGGGGCTCAGTAGTATCATTAGCATTCTATTAAAATATCTATAATGTGTGGCAAAGTCAGAACCGGAGACCTACAGTACTGTACCTCTGTAGGCAGTTATTTAACAAAAATGTGGTCATTTCATTTTTCATGTTGACAGTCAAAGTACATTGTATGTGTTTTGGACAGTAGGAATTATGTAGATACAGTTTAAAAAAAAAAAGCCAGGAAAGAAATACTTGTCCTGGTCCACAACTCTAACAGAGGAGCAATTGGCATAACTCAGGAAGGGGAATGTAAAAATGACTTTATGGCAACTTTACTTAAGTCAATCTTTGGGCTGCTCTGTGCTGGACAATTTCCCTAGTGCAAGATAAAACAGCTTGAAGCTAATTTGTGCTGTTTGGCCACAACCTCAGGCGTCAGTTGGTCAAAATTTAATTAAGGAGATTGAATGAAAAATAATTGATTTTGAAGTTGTTAAAGCCATTTTTGCTAAAGAACAATATACATAAGTTTCAAGCAATATTAAGTGGATCTCTGACATCACATCAATCACAGGGGTTTTAAATAAGAGTTGTCTACCATTACTTAAAAACATGCTGTCTTGTTACAAAACATTTCTTGTTGAAGAGCTCAGATTGCCAACTCATAAAAAATATAATTAAATACTGCTTTGCAGAGGGTAAGTGAGCCTACTGTTTCTGTTCTATTCTCTTGAAATCTTATTTTGTGCTTATTTCAGTGTAAGGTCATGCAGGAAGATGGAGCTGTATGCAACTCTACGTGGTAACATGTTGATTGATATTTAAAGGCTTTAATTACAAAAACCTGTCAACACTTTGAAGATTACTTTAACAGCAGCACAAAGAAAAGAACAGCAGGATAAGATCATTACAAAACTGTAATACAGATGGGGGAATTTGGATCCAAGGATACTGACATATCTGGTTGAATTTTATTTGCTCTGTACAGGTTGGCTTATATGTCACCCTTAAGGACAGTGACATTATGCTTTCACATAAGCAAAGGGAAATTTAAAGCTGGGGGAGGGCAAAAATCAGTGTGAATAAAGCTTTAATATCAATAAGCGTGTGTTGAAGAAGCGGTGGGTTCAGGAAGCAATAGGCATTCAGTCAGAAAGGAAGTTATTCCTAAAAGTCCTTGCTCGACTTTGTCTTAGCATAATTTACATATTGTGTCTCAAATGACAGCTCACTCGCACTTTGGTGCCTCCCGTAACAATATTCTATTTTATCATCCCATGTTGAATTTATCTTCAGTTTTGTTTTTATTGATTAAACATTTGATTAAACACATTTAAACGTATATGCCCCTGACTTTTATGAATCAATTACTTAGCACAGAATGAGCCATTTTGAATTCAGGAAAATTATTTCTAGACTTAATTTGTTTTTAGAGAGAGATATTTCAAATAGGGTGCAACTATGTAAAATGATGACCTTTTCTTCTGATGGCTACAGAATGTTGTTGACTATGTAACATTACAGACACTGTAAGTCACATTGCAATGGTTTTCACTAGAGCAAGTTGCTATAAAATTCATGCTGGGCAGTAATGTTATAGTCTATGTACTGTAGGTCTTCTGATTTTCCAGTTCACTGGCTTAATGCTTATTGTCTGCCTCTCTGGTTAAATATATTAAAATATTGCTTATGCATAGCCAACATAAAGGTGTAATGAATTATGACACTAATTACTTGTGTTCCATTGTGGAGGAATTCTAATTGCATATGGTAACTATAAAGAGTATGGGATTCTTTTTGGGGGGTGGCAGGTGATATATTTCTGAAACATTAACTAGACCTGGAGTCCTGAATTAGCTACTATCTAATTTAAAATGTTTGTCAGCATTTGTAAATTATATTCCTCTGAGGGGAGTATATTTATTTTACGAACCAGAATCTACTGAACAATGGTCCCAAATAGAAGTGTGAAAGCAGAACAACCCTTCACTAAATCACAATCACAATCTTCTAGGCAGAAGATTGAATTTTAATTCCTACACATCTGTAGGTAGAAATGTGCAGTCAAATGGAGCCAAAGCCACTCATCTTTCCTGTCCTTCAAGCCCCAATGGCCTCCATGATGAGGAAGATGAATGCGCAAGTAGAGTCATGGGTCCCTTCTGGCACTTCCAAAAATGTAACAAAAGCTGCTTATAGAATCATTGCCATTCTATTGAAAAGAAAGTGGAAACCACCAGAGAAATTAATATATTCCAAGACCAAAAGAGACCACTGTGATCATCTAGTTTAACTTCCTATGGCCAAAGGACTTCCATTAATTGGGTCCTGCTTATATCACAGCATATGTTTTCTAAAAACAACCTATCTTGATTTAACATTGCAAAGTGATGAAGAATCCACCACAAACCTTGGCAAATTGTTTTAACAGTTAATTACCCTCACTGCTAAAAGTGTACACCTTATTTTCAGTCTGAATTTGTGTTGCTTCAACTTTCAACCGGTGGCTCTTGTTACACTTTTGTTTGCTAAACTGAAGAGCCCTCTTTGTCCTCCACTGACTTGTGATCTCTCCCCATTCAAGATTTCTAGATTGCCCAAAAGACTTACAAAGATTTTAGGTCTGATTATCTATTGCGTTTCACACACGAGTGTGCTAATTTCCACCAACTCTTTGCTAAGAAAGTTTAATCCATTTGTTTCCATAGCACTGACAACTTGCAATATGGTGCTATTACAGTATATATTTTATGGAGTAGTAGAGAATGAGACCCAGGCTCTCTGCCCTAGAGAGCTCACAATTTAATAATTGTTCAGGTAAAAATTGCATCTATATGGTACCTTACATCAAATGATATCTATTGATTTGAAAGACAATGGGAATGATTCTCCACTCCCTTGAAACTTCGCCAACAGAAGTTGGTCCAATAAAAGAAATTAGGTCACCCACCTTGCATCTTGAGCCTTATATAGCCATTTCCCGCTCTGCAAATGTAACCCAGTGGTAAGAGTTGTTACTGCTCCCCCTGTCCATTCAACAGAGGATGTGAATCTTCTACAACCCCATCTAGAGACCATGAGCTTAACCTATGACAGCATGCTTTTAGCTCTGGAGGTACCCAGTTCTAGCACTGGTGTGTTGGCCAAGAAGTGGGATGTCACAAAGTATGTGCAAGCTGCTACCACGTCATAATTTTCCACTCATTTACTTGGGTAGCAGTGTTTTATACACAGATATATATGAGTACACAATGTGCAAGTCAGCTGAAAGTCAGACCCAATGCTTTCTGTTAAATAGAGCTGGAGAATATGAATCAGGAATCCTAGGTTCTTTTCCCAGGTCTGATTTTCACTAACTGTAACTCTCAGCAGCTCACTTAACCTTTTCCGTGCCTCAGAGTACTCATCTGTAAAATTGGGTCTAATAATATTCATCTATTTAACAATATCTTTGTGAAACTTGCACAACATTTGTAAAATACTTTGTCAAATTGTACTATCTATTTAATATTACTTAGTGCAGAGTATTGTTATGATGTTTCTTAGATCCTACTTTCATTGTGGAACAACCATCTCCATGCCCTGGAGGCATTAATTTTCACCTGTTATTTAAATAAGTCACATACGGTAATGAATTTACTTTAAATGAGAGTTTCAGTGAAGGGTGATGATAACATTCAAATAAAGCAGCAGGGCAGTTTCAGAAGACTCCTACAGTCTGGGAATTAAAGACAGAAGGCAGAAAAGCTCTGTGTGAGCCTTAATCTTTTGTATCTCTCTCTTCAAAAGTGCTTAATTTTGACCTTCAATCTTATTTCTACTAAAATAAATGGGTCAAGAAATCAAATGAAAAAAGGGAGTTTGGGCAGTGTTTTTGGTTTGTTTGTTCATATTCATTTACTACCAAATTCCCAAAGTTTCCAGGCATGTTTTAAAGGATTTAATTGAATCAGGCACTGAAGTGCAACATGATCTTGTGGATAAAGGTCACAGTTTATTAAAGGGATTATTTACAAAAAACACTTTACAAAACACTAATAAGCTACTGTATGTTATGTATCTCCCATTCTCTCCACCTTCTAAACAGAGATCATCATGTCACTGGCTCCTTACAAGAACATTAACCAAAGACTTGGCATAAATCTATGCCAGAGATGAGTTCTCCCTGCAGCAACTCAAGTAGCCCTTCCCTCTGACAGCCTTCTTGTTCTAAATTAAAGGTCTGTCCATAATTTTTACTGGCCACATGACTGGTAACAACCCAGCATTCAGGATATATTGTCTCAATGAGTGAGAGCATGCCCACTGCTGGACCGCTTTAGTAGGTGTAACATTCTCCCAGCTGTGGGCCCAGTCAGCTATAGCCCAACGACCTCTGGTCCCATTACGGTACTCTGTAACCCAGACAGTGCCTGAGCTGTACCCTCTGTTTTAATAGAAATATGTGGATATTTGTCCCTTTCTAGTAGCTAGTCCTCATAGTAACCTTACTAATCTGCTGCTGCAGCTAGTTAAGGGAGTCAGATCTTTAGCTCAAGCATTAGAGGCTTATGCTTTTAGCATTGAAGGTCCTGGGTTCAGACCTCATAGTCAGCCCCAGTGGAGTGTTGCATGCTTGAATTGAATAACTATGTGACATTGTCGAATAACAGGCTAAAATGGATTTAAACAATGATTATCAACTAGAGATTAATTCATCACTGTACAGAATACATAAAGAATAGATACTTTACTATAATCAAAAGAGCTGGCCTCTGTGTCTCTCCTCTCTGTAACTGATGCGATGACAGAAATTTTCATTCCCCAACCTAGGTATCAAGTCCTTTGTCTTTTATAGGGTGTGAGACAAAGAATCCCCTTTTCTGGAGGGAAACATACTTTCCCGTGATCAATTTCACCATATGCTATGTTTTAACTTTTTTGTTTACCTCAGTATTTATGGATTTACTTTATGACATCTCTATGTTATATGATTGATAAGTAAAAAGGAATTTATAATCTGGTCATTTTTATTAATGGTTGTCAAAATTGACAGTTCTTAATGAGTTCAACACATCTTTTGATTAGTCATCCATTGCAGAAAACATTTGCCATAATGATTATCCCTTATCAATCACCCAGTGTTGTTTATAGTATACATCAGTAGACACTTTTAGTAGTTTGGCTGGTGGCGGGGGTGGGGTGATCTTTTCTCTGATAATCTTGATTCCCAGAAACCTGCAGGTGCCAGCTGTGATGGATTATAGTCTAATTCTCAAACATATGAAATTCCTGAATATAGATCACTCACAGGTTATAGACTAACACTCTGGCCTTACTATTTCAACAAATTCTACAATATATTAGAAGCAAGAGGAAGACCAAGGACAGGGTAAGCCCATTACTCAATGGGGGGAGGGAATAATAACAGAAAATGTGGAAATGGCAGAGGTGCTTAATGACTTCTTTGTTTCAGTTTTCACCAAGAAGGTTGGTGGCGACTGGACGTCTAACATAGTGAATGCCAGTGAAAATGAGGTAGGATCAGAGTCTAAAATAGAGAAAGAACAAGTTTAACTTTACTTAGACAGTCAGAGGTCTTCAAATAACCAGGATCTGATGAAATACATCCTAGAATACTCAAGGAGCTGACTGAGGAGATATCTAAGCCATTAGCGATTATCTTTAAAAAGTCATGGAAGACGGGAGAGATTCCAGACAACTGGCAAAGGGCAAATATAGTGCTAGGCTATAAAAAGGGAAATAAGGACAACCTGGGGAATTACAGACCAGTCAGCTTAACTTCTGTACCTGGAGTGATAATGGAGCAAATAATTAAGTAATCAATATGCAAACATCTAGAAGATAATAAGGTGATAAGTAACAGTCAGCATGGATTTGTCAAGAACAAATCATGTCAGACCAACCTGATAGCTTTCTTCGACAGGGTAACAAGCCTTGTGGATGGGGGGGAAGCGGTAGACGTGGTATATCTTGACTTTAGTAAAGCTTCTGATACTGTCTCACATGACCTTCTCATAAACAAAATAGGGAAATAGAACCTAGATGGAGCTACTATAAGGCGGGTGCAAAACTGGTTGTAAAACCATTCCCAGAGAGTAGTTATCAGTGGTTCACAGTCATGCTGGAAGGGCACAATGGAGTGGGTTCCCACAGGGATCATTTCTGGGTCCAGTTCTGTTCAATATCTTCATCAATGATTTAGATAATGGCATAGAGAGTACTCTTAAAGTTTACGGACAATACCAAGCTGGTAGGGGTTGCAAGTGCTTTGGCGGACAGGATTAAAATTCCAAATGATCAGGACAAACTGAAATGGTCTGAAGTAAATAGGATGAAATTTAAATTATTGGAGATATCCTATCTCCTAGAGCTGGAAGGGACCTTGAAAGGTCATCGAGTCCAGCCCCCTGCCTTCACTAGCAGGACCAAGTACTGATTTTGCCCCAGATCCCTAAGTGGCCCCCTCAAGGATTGAACTCATAACCCTGGGTTTAGCAGGCCAATGCTCAAGCCACTGAGCTATCCCTCCCCCCTTCAATAAAGGCAAATGCAAAGTACTCCATTTAGGAAGGAACAATCAGTTGAACACATACAAAATGGGAAATGACGACCTAGGAAGGAGACCTGAAGAAAGGGATTTGGAGGTCATAGTGGACCACAAGCTTAACATCAGACAATAGTGTAACACTGTTGGAAAAAAAAGTGAACATTATTCTGGGATGATCAGCAGGAGTGTTGTAAGAAAGACATGAGAAGTAATTCTTCCGCTGTACTCTGCATTGATTAGGCCTCAACTGGATTATTGTGTTTAGTTCTGGGCACCACATTTCAGGCATGAACAAATTGGAGAAAGTCCGGAGAAGAGCAACAAAAATTATTAAAGATCTAGAAAATATGACCTATGAGGGAAGATTGAAAAAATTGGGTTTGTTTAGTCTGGAAAATAAAAGACTGAGAGGGCACATTATAACAGTTTTCAAGTAAATAGAAAATTATTAGAAGGAGGAGGGATAAAAGTTGCTCTTCTTAATCTCTGAGGATAGGACAAGAAGCAATGGGCTTATATTGCAGCAAGGGAGGTTTAGGTTGGACATTAGGAAAAACTTCCTGTCAGTGTGGTTAAGCACTGGAATAAATTTCCTAGGGAGGTTGTGGAATCTCCATCACTGGAGATTTTTAAGAACAGGTTAGACAGACACCTCTCAGGAATGGTGTAGATAATATAGTTGTGCTATGAGTGCAGGTTACAGAACTAGAAGATCTCTTCAGGTCCCTTCTCGTCCTATGATTCTTTGTTAATATCAAAAAGATTTTGGGACAATACTTAATATGTAAATGAATGTAATATACTAAAAAGGTTAATATTTGCTAACAGGACCAACAGGAGCCAGTTACAAAAGTGGCCGCAGCTGTGGGACGTGAACTTCGTCAGACCAGATATGACTTATCCAAGCTGTGTCAGTTACACGAGAACATCATTTTGATTTTAAAAAGAATTGTAATGGTAAGGTTATTTCTGGCTACCCCCCAAGTTGCAATTCATCTGAGAGTCTGTTCAGCTGAAAATCATTTGATCCCTTTCCAATAGTTCAAATAATTTTTGTTTAGGGATTGTGAAGGTCCATTTCTGATCCCCTCCAGCTGCACATGGAATCAATTGAAGTGTTTAAAGTGGAAGAGTGGGGCCCATTCATTAAGTGAAACCTGACATAATTAACTGACATTTACCTGAAGCCTTTGGACCCAGTGTAACAAAATACAGCTTTGTAGTACCTTATCCTCTGGGCAGGGCCGGCTCCAGGCACCAGCTTGGCAAGCTGGTGCTTGGGGAGGCCACTCCGGACAGGGGTGGCAGGTCCAGCTATTCGGCGGCAAATCGGCGGACGGTCCCTCACTCCCGCTAGGAGTGAAGGACCTTCCGCCGAATTGCCGCCGCAGATTGCGATCGCGGCTTTTTTTGTGTGTGTGGGGGGGGGCTGCTTGGGGAGGCCAAAATCCTGAAGCCGGCCCTGCCTCTGGGTCCCAGCCTATTGAAGGAGTGGAAAGATAAGATGTTTATTTTCAACAGCTCCGTTTATAATCTCTTGCTCCAAAAAGTACATGCTCTCACCCCATCCAAACATTTTAGGCAAGTATGTCCCCTTCATCTTCTCTGGAAAAGGAAGCAGTCCTTTCTGGATCATGGGTCTCTCTTACACACTACAATAAATAACAACAAACCAAAGAGAAAGGAATTCATGATTTCCCCAGGGAACCCCAGATGTTATCAAGAAGTAAATTGTTCAGTCAAGAGTCATGTCCATCCTTTGTATTGAGGAAGATATTATCAGGTGGTTAGTCCACCTGAGTCAAAAATATGGAATTGGTTCATTCCCTAATAAAAATGCATAGTGTGCTGTACGAGATAAGTGAAAAAAAATTATCTGCATTGATGGTTGAAAGCCCCATTATCTTTGATTCAAAACAAGTAAGGCGGGAGTGGGGATACCTCAGTGGTTTGTGCATTGGTCTGCTAAACCCATGGTTCTGAGTTCAATCCTTGAGGGAGTCCTTTAGGGAACTGGGGTAAAAATACATCTGGGGATTGGTCCTGCTTTGAGCAGGGGGTTGGACGAGGTGACCTCCTGAGGTCCCTTCCAACCCTGATATTCAAAGTTATCCTGAAGATACAGCTTAATGTCTGACTTTTAAATAAATGTTAATATAAAAATCAGAGGCATTTGGAGTTTGAGATATACCTTTTAAAATGTGGTTATGGTCAGAAGAGTTGTTGTACAATTGACATTCTTACTCAACTTATATTTGGGTATTTATTGTTATGATGAAAATGAAACAATGTTTGTCTTTTTTACATCTACTTTCAGCACAGAAATAACTCAGTTATGGGTGAATGATCTGCATTGCTTTCTGAATCATGAATATTCAACTTAACATTTAAATTCCAGTATTGAAGTCTTTATTAGTGGTGGTTATGAATGATCCAGAAAGAATACGGGTTTTGAATTCCAAGTTGAAATAGTAAGCTCTGAAAGTTCAAAGATGGTACTCAATTGTTAAGACCAGATACTTCATATATTTGAAGTCAAGGACTAAATTCCCCACTGACTTCCATCAATCTGAATAGAATTCACTAATGCAGAATCATCTCCTTAAAAAGTAATATTTTTAAAGTAGAACTTTACCTTCATGTTCCAGCTATGGTCTTCACCTGGCCCTAGGGCAAATTCACATTTTTGGGAAACAAACGTATGTCTTGGTTATCATGATTATATGCAGATAATATAAGCCCACTATTACTATGGCAAACCATGAATTTTAATGTTTCTTTTAAGAATGATTGAAGATGCAAAAACATTTCCCATTATTTCTTGCCATTTTGTTGCTAGTACACTGCTAATTCCTCTTCAAACAAGTTACCTGAAGTACCATTATAACTTTCCAGTATCAAAAGCATTTTGTCTATATAATGTCTTCTTGCAAGTGTTGCAGTCTTTTCAAATTCCATCTTAGATGCATTAGTCTTTGAAATACAGTTAAAATAGCTCATTAAAAAAAGTTTGACTATCATAGACTCATAGACTTTAAGGTCAGAAGGGACCATTATGATCATCTAGTCTGACCTCCCGCATGATGCAGGCCACAAAAGCTGACCCACCCACTCCTGGAATAATTCTCTGCCTTGACTCAGCTGTTGAAGTCCCCAAATCATGATTTAAAGACTTCAAGTCACAGAGAATCCTCCAGCAAGCGACCCCTGCCCCATGCTGCGGAGGAAGGCAAAAAACCTCCAGGGCCTCTGCCAATCTACCCTGGAGGAAAATTCCTTCCCAACCCCAAATATGGTGATCAGCTGAACCCTGAGCATGCTGGCAAGCGTCTTCAGCCAGACCCTCCGGAAAAAGTTCTCTGTAGTAACTTTTAATATCCCATCATTGACCATTGTTATTAATTACCAGCAATGGCACTTTATTGACCTATTGACTAAAATCACGTTATCCCATCAAACCATCCCCTCCATAAACTTATCAAGCTTAATCTGAAAGCCAGAGAGGTCTTTCACCCCCAATGTTTCCCTCGGAAGGCTGTTCCAGAACTTTACCCCCTGATGGTTAGAAACCATTTCGTCTAATTTCAAGCCTAAACTTCCCAATGGCCGGTTTATATCCATTTGTTCTCGTGTCCACATTATTACTGAGCTGAAATAATTCTTCTCCCTCTCTGGTATTTATCCCTCTGATATATTTAAAGAGAGCAATCATATGCCTCCTCAGCCTTCTTTTGGCTAAGGTAAACAAACCGAGTTCCTCGAGTCTCCTTCATACGACAGGTTTTCCATTCCTCAGATCATCCTAGTGGCCCTTCTCTGTACCCGTTCCAGTTTGAATTCATCCTTTTTAAAAATGGGAGACGAGAACTGCACACAGTACTCCAAATGAGGTCTCACCAGTGCCTTGTATAACGGAACCAACACTTCCCTATCCCTACTAGAAATACCTCGCCTAATGCATCCCAAGACAGCATTAGCTTTTTTCACAGCCATGCCACATTGCCGACTAATAGTCATCCTGCGATCAACCGGGACTCCAAGGTCCTTCTCCTCTTCCGTTACTTCCAACTGATGCGTCCCCAGCTTATAACTAAAATTCTTGTTAGTCATCCCTAAATGCATAACCTTACACTTCTCACTATTAAATTTCATCCTATTACTATTACTCCAGTTTACAAGGTCATCCAAATCTCCCTGCAGGATATCCTGATCCTTCTCCGAATTGGCAATACCTCCAAACTTTTTGTAATCCGCAAATTTTATCAGCACACTCCTACATTCGGTTCCGAGGTCAGTAATAAATAGATTAAATAAAATCGGACCCAAAACCGAACCTTGAGGAACTCCACTGGTAACCTCCCTCCAACCTGACAGTTCACCTTTCAGTACGACCCGCTGCAGTCTCCCCTTTAACCAGTTCTTTATCCACCTCTGGATTTTCATATTGATCCCCATCTTTTCCAATTTAACCAATAATTCCTCATGCGGTACCGTATCAAACGCTTTACTGAAATCGAGGTATATTAGATCCACCGCATTTCCTTTATCTAAAAAATCTGTTACTTTCTCAAAGAAGGAGATCAGGTTGGTTTGGCACGATCTACCTTTCGTAAAACCGTGTTGTAATTTGTCCCAATTGCCATTGACCTCAAAGTCCTTAACTACTCTCTCCTTCAAAATTTTTCCAAGACCTTGCATACTACAGATGTTAAACTAACAGTCCTGTAGTTACCCGGGTCACTTTTTTTCCCCTTCTTGAAAATAGGAACCACATTAGCTATTATCCAGTCAAACGGTACCACCCCCGAGTTTAGCGATTCATTAAAAATTATCGCTAACGGGCTTGCAATTTCTCGCGCCAGTTCCTTTAATATTCTCGGATGAAGATCATCCGGTCTGCCCGATTTAGTCCCATTGAGCTGTTCGAGTTTGGCTTCTATCTCGGATACGGTAATGTCAACCCCCGCTCCTTTATTCCCATCCGTCACGCTGCCACTATTCCTAAACCCCTCATTAGCCTCATTAAAGACCGATGCAAAATATTTGTTTAGACATTGTGCCATGCCTAGATTATCCTTAATCTCCACTCCATCTACAGTCTTAAGTGGTCCCACTTCTTTCTTTGTTTTCTTCCTATTTATTTGGCTATAAAACCTCTTACTATTGGTTTTAATTCCCCTCACAAGGTCCAACTCTACACTGCTTTTGGCCTTTCTGATTCCATCTCTACATGCTCTGACCTCAATAAGGTAGGTTTCTTTGCTGATCCCTCCCATCTTCCACTCCTTGTACGCTTTCTGTTTTTTTCTTAATCACCCCTCTGAGACGCTCGCTCATCCAGCTCGGTCTAAATCTCCTGCCCACGAACTGTTCTCCCTTTCTTGGGATACAGGCCTCCGACAGTTCCTGCAACTTCAACTTGAAATAATCCCAGGCGCCTTCCACCTTTAGATCCATAAAAATGTTCGTCCAATCCACTTCCCTAACTAGTCGCCTTAATTTATTAAAGTTAGCCCTTTTGAAATCGTAAACCTTAGTCTCTGATTTAATTATGTTAATCCTTCCATTTAGTTTAAACCGAATTAGCTCATGATCACTCGAGCCAAGGTTGTCCCCTACAACCATTTCCTCAACAAGGTCCTCACTACTCACCAAAACCACATCTAAAATGGCATCCCCCCTCATCGGGTCAGCAACTACTTAATGAAGGAATTCATCAGCTATCATGTCTAGGAAAATCTGAGCCCTATTATTGTTACTAGCATTTGTTCCCCAATCTATATCCGGGAAGTTAAAGTCTCCCATGATTACACAGTTCCTATTAGTATTTACTTCCCTAAAAACGTTAAAGAGTTCTCTGTCCATATACAAGCTAGATCCCGGTGGTCTATAGCACACCCCAAAAACTATTCCAGGGGAGGCTCTAGTAGTTCTTTTACCCAGTGTGAGTATTGCCCAGACAGACTCCGTCTTATCCATTCCATCACTTATTATTTCTTTACAGTTTACCTCATTATTGACATACAATGCTACTCCCCCACCTTTGCCTTTGTTCTGGTCCTTCCTAAACAGCACATACCCTTCCATACCTGTACTCCAGTCATGACTACTGTTCCACCACGTTTCGGTTATTCCTACGATATCCGGTTTCATTTCTCGGACCAGGAGCTCCAATTCCTCTATTTTGTTACCTAGGCTTCTTGCATTGGTGTATAAACATCTTAATTTATGCTGTTTGGCCTCTCTCACATTCGTTGTCCAATTTGGTACAGACACGGTACAGCCAGTATGACCTATTAGTCTAGTATCCATCCTCCCCCTCCTCCTTATGTCCAATCTCTTCCCCCCCGGCTATATCTGTTCTTATCTCATCGTCCTCCCTCTCAATGTTATAATCTGGTGTGGAGATTAACTGGACATCTCCCAACTGTCTCCCCCAAATTCCTAGTTTAAAGCTCTTTTGATGAGATGTGCCAGCCTCCCTCACAGAAGTCTATTTCCTTCCCTACTTAGGTGAAGTCCGTCCTGTGAGAACAGTTTTCTGTCCCCGAAAGCCTCCCAGTGACCATACATCCCAAAGCCCTCCTTATAGCACCACTCCCTTAGCCAACTATTTATCATCACAATCCTGTCACCCCTTTGCTGCCCTTCTCTAGGAACAGGCAGAATCCCACTGAAGATGATCTGAGCCTCGATTTCCTTAAGCGCCTTCTCCAGCCTGGCATAATCTCCCTTGATTCTCTCTACCGAGAACCTAGCCATGTCATTTCTTCCTACGTGAAGGATGATCAAGGGGTTCTTACCTGCTCCTTTCAGGATCCTTTTCAACTGCAGGTCCACATCCTGTATCTTAGCGCCCGGTAGACAGCACACCCTTCTGTTCTCTGGGTCCGCCCTGGTCACAGGCCTGTCTAACCTCCTCAGTAAGGAGTCCCCAATCACGTAAACCTGCCTTTGCCTGGTGACAGTGCGATCTACTAATCTATCCCCTGGGGTAACACAGCACATGGGGCAACACGCCCTCCTGCCTCCCCTTCCACCTCCCCCTGTAAACTCCCACTCAAACTCCCCTGTTAGCAGCCCTGTTTGCCGGCTCCTGTGCCTCTGCCTGGCTGGGTCGCCGCTTTTATAGGCCCTCTCCTCAGCCAAGCTCCGCCCCCTAATCAGGGCTCAGCTGCCCGCCCAGCACGCTGCCCCTACAGGCCTCTACACATACAAGCACTAGTAAATGGAAATAAAGCATTTACATCAGGAGGTAGAAACAGGATAGATATTGAATATAGAGAAATTAATTATTGTTGTTGATCTTGAGCCTTCAGTGTCATTCACAGTTACAGCAAACAAACCTTTCAGTTCCCATTAATGTTACTAGTCAAAGATCTTGCCACTTCATTCATCTATCAACATTGTGGATTCTTCTAAAGGCCTTCACCTGGGAAATACTTTTATTTTCTAGATCGTTACCTTCTTCACACTGGAGAACAACAATGCTTTGAAAATACTTTGCATTTATTAGGCAAAGTAAATGCAAAGGTTTTGCTTTGGGCCATATTTTCTGCTGGGGTGCCAATTTTCTTACATAAAAAAAACATGTATACTTTTTTGAAGAGGTGAACACAGCAGATTATGAGCAGCTCTCCTGCTAGTAGACTTTAGGGTTCATCTTAAATGGAGCCCATAATATTCTACTACATGTTAAATTTCATGGAGACATTTTAGATCACACTGAAGTATAGATTTCACTAGTAGAGCTGAATGATTTTTTTTAGTGGCTAGTACTTTCACCAAAAAACATGGAAAAAAAAAAATCAAGCGTGGGGGAGACAGAAATTATTCATGAATTCTGTTTGAGTTGGGTGAATAATTTTTTACTTAATGAGATTTTTTCAAAGAGTCAAAACAGTTAATGTTAACATTTTTGAAATGAACTCATTCATTGTGAAAATGTTGACACAAATTGACTTTATTTTTTCCAGTGATTAAAATAATGGTTTTGGTTTGAAACAAACCATTTTTTTTGTCAATTTTTTTTTTTTTGGTTCAGCCATCAAAATGGAAGAAAAAGTGACACAACATTACAGTGGCAGAGCTGGGAGTAGAACCTAGGTCTCTTAACTCCCAGTGCAGAGATCCACACTGCCTGTGTTAACCAATTGGAATCCCAAGAACTGCTATTTTCCAACTGATTTTGGTTGGCCCGTTGTCTCCAAGGGGCAGCTCCATTTAAGCACCCCTCTAACTCTGCATTTCTTGGTTTTCAGATGTTTGAAAGAGACTTGTTTCCAGGTGTCAGCTTCCCCATTCCAGAGGGGTCTAAGGGTTCTCCCTAACAACCTTAAGTCTGCATTAGTGACATTTTTGGGTAGTGCATAGCTTTCAGTGCTTGTTTGTACTGGTCCTCTCCAGTCCACTATGAAACTGATGCTGAAAGCCTTTTCACTGAAAATTTTCTAATTTAAACTCTGAATCTATAATTTCATTCACCTCTTTGAGTGAAGTGAAATGAGTAAAGTGAGAGTCAAAAAGTCCTCATGCATCAGTTAAATGGCTCATCTGTGTGCTTTTTCTAAATCTTTGACAGGATGCAGAAACAATGAATAGTTAGTTTTGAAAAATTCCTACAGAAAGGGAGTTCAAAAAATTATTAATTCTGAGTTATGCCAAAGTTCCAAAATACCTGATTTCTTTGAATATAACATGTACTGATTGGGCTGTATACAATTAAACCCCATCTATTGATTTCACCTTTTCCCTTACCTTGACATCAACACTTTTGTAAGCCTCTCTACAGCCTTAGTAGCCTCCCTTCCTTCTCATGTTTGCTAATTTCCTTTGACATCCCTCTGAGGCTTTCAATTCCTTCCCACCTTGGAGAGTTCACATCTGACACTATGTCCACAGTACCAAAATTGGACCTTGTGCTACACTGTACATAACTTACATACTCAGGAACATTTGAATTGACCAGCCCTGGGGTCGCAGCACAAATTGCATGCAGTCAAGGTATGCTGGGCATGCTCTGTATGCCTTTTCTGTGTTTAGAAGGGTTCCTGAAGGAGATGATGAATGTAAATGAATTATATGGAAAAAACTTTTTTGGTAAGTCAAAAGTGACAGCAAATAAATAGCATTGTGGATATGGCTGACTGCAGCTGGACAACCAGCCACAAACCTACCACACATACAATGAAAGCCTGTGTAGAGTCTTAACGCATGCAGATTCCAGCAAGGCAAATTCTTAGAGAAAGAACTGAAAGGCCATTCTGTTTGTTGCTTAAAATATCTTGTTGATGCTGCTAAAAAGTTGGTATTGCTATGAGTACATCACTGTTCTTGTGGTTAATGAACAGGGGCTGGTCTACATGAAGTTTTTGTACCACTACCCACATTGATTTCCTAAATCAACATAGTAATGAAGTGACAACTCCCTAGTACTTTTATGAATATGCCTTAATCCTGTAGGTTTACCAACACAGGTAAAGCAACATGAGAACTGTATATAGATATGCCCAAAGTATTCATAATAGATATTCCTCAAGTATTGAAGAATTGCTTCAAAATGAGTAGCAAATCATTTTCTGTGAAAAGAGGGGTTTTTGTTTGTTTGTTTGTTTTGTTATTTTTTGAAAATGGGAGACCTTGGCTTGCCATGTTTAATTAAAAAGCAATAAACATGAACAAGGTACCCCACCCCCATTGCTTTAATATTGGTTGGCAGATGGAGCATACTCCTTGTAATATGATAGCATACATTCCTGTCTGGCACAGAATTACAGCCACACTGTCAGAAATGAGAAGCCCCAGCAGTAATTGGGGGGATTCTCATTAGGGTAACCAGATAGCAAGTGTGAAAAATCAGGAAAGCGGTGAGGAATGGTTCAGGTACCTATATAAGACAAAAGTCCCAAATACTGTAACTGTCTCTATAAAATCAGGACAACTGGTCACCCTAACTCTCATGAGAGTTTTGAGTTAGACCAGAGTGAGTTAGAAGCCTTGTGATTAGTAGGGGAGAAAGAAGGAAGTTGGTAACCTGAGTAGAGGTTGCAGATGGATAGAGAGACCTATTTACCAAGTCTAGCTTCATCCACAAAGTAACAGCTTGATCAAACCCTGAATACAGTATGTAGACCCAAGCACATTTTTATACACTGGACAAGCAGACAATGACCTCTCAGTGAAAGAGGGTGGTAGATTAGAGATGTGTTTGCAATGAAGTGGAATTCTGATAATAATATATTTTAATAACATTAATAAGATATAGGTAATCCATAAGACTGCTTCCAACTCTTTCAAGTTACTCACTACTGTCTCTGGTACAGTGTGTTTAAAGGCAACAGATCACCTATCCAGTGATTACTAGCCTTGCTTTCTAACATACCTGAATATCCTGCCATTGTTTCTAAAGGAAATGTGTGCTCCAATACAATCTTCATCTCCTTTCATCCAGCATGATAAAGCAGTATACATATCAGTCAGGAGAGTTCCAGAGTCTTGTTCCCAATGTTCTATTAATAAGATTATTAATAGATTATTTTTTGTTGAATATTTTCTCTCACAAATCCAAATCTAGATTAGCATAAGAGGATGGGCCACCAAAAGCACTCCATTTTGGTCTGATGTGGCATGAGAGATAAGCCCCACCTTGCTTTCCCCCAGCTGCTTGTCTACCAATCCACTTGCTCAGATCAGCGTAATGAGAAGCCAAATAAACTAGTCAAAAGAAGTTTTTTTGCTTAAATGAAGCCCCAGGGAAGGAGCATATGGAATAAAAGATCAAAGTCCTTTAACTCCAGGACCTAGGGTCTGATGTCCCAAATAATGCCCACAACATGATCTCTGTGCCTGGTCAGACTAACCTTCCAGACCTGGAGAGAGTTCACCACCTGTAGCAGACTATTCATTATCACATATCATCCTCCTTCCCCAACCCACTCCCATTTAAATAGGTCAAGAGGGAGGAAAAGGGAATATTCTTAATTACATTTGGCTGTTCTCTTTATGAGCTCCAAGCTGACACTGCAGTTAAAAACCTGTGTCTGGCCCATGCCAGCTGACTTGGGCTAGCAGGACTTAGGCTGTGGAGTTGTTTATTGCAGTTAAACTGCAATATAGACTTCTGGGCTCAGGCTGGAGCCCACACTCTAGGAATTTTCCAGGTGTGAGGGTCCCACCCAGAAGTCTGCACTGCAATTAAACACCTCTGCAGCCTGAGCCCAATGAGCACAAATCAGATTACAAGAGCCAACTGTGGGTGTCTAACTGCAATGTAGAGATACCTTTCGAGGGATAATATACTCCACCATAGATAGGTAACACAGAAAGGAAAGAAAAGTAATGGGAAGGCCAAAGGTGCTTCAAAAATATTTCAGGTGTCAGACATTTAGAAAGAAAGATGAATTCAGTACGGTTACTAGCACTCTTGAGCTCATTTAACTCTTTTGGTTTGGATTTTGCACCCTATCACATATTGGCACACAACACTAAGAGATAGATAACTATGTCTCTAGTGACATCTAAAAGAATCCTGGTGAGGAGATGGGAATCTGAGAGTCTGCCCACATGCAATGATTTGTGAAGTGATATGTCCCCAAAGGCATGAATAGATAAAAAATAAATGGCATTCCATAACAAACTGACAATTCCATAACAGTGGCATAGAGTCTACATTTTAAAATTGTTTAACTGTGTAAGTTTTCCCTCCCCCTTTGGCCATGTTTTTGGAGCTAATATACTGGTACCTGTATTTTGCTGAAGTTGCTTTGAAGACTTTTTTGTGATATATTTCCCCTATACAAAAAATATCTTAGCTTTTGATTGTTAGAGTAACAAGTCCACATTGCCCTATATTTTTAGGAACTGGGATGTAGGCAGCTAGTGATTAGAGTAGGCATGCAGGTCAGGGAATAGAAGTGGGGGTCAGGGTCACAGTCAACTTCCAAGTACCAAAGTCAGGAGGTCAAGCCACAATCAGGACAAGGATTTTGAAGATTGGACCCAGGACCAGATGCCAAGGATTGAGCCAAAGTCAGAGGTAGGCTTGGTAACCAATGGTCAGGAACAAGGTGAAAGAGTAGGAACCAAATAGAGGCTAGGATCAAGCACAGAGCAACAGCAAGGTAGGAGCTAGGAGCAGGTATCAGGAACAGGGATAGATCAGAATTGCAGGATGCAAGGAAAAGCAGAGTCCAGTGTGACATGAATACAAAGTCTGCTCAGATAGCCACCTTGACACACTTCCTGACCAAGTAGTGGTGTGAGCCAGTCAGGTGCCTGCAGGCCTTGGGTGCGCTACTCGCCCAAGCAACACCTCAATGTCTACAGTGATATTTATATCTGTGCTAGCTGGGCATGTCTGTACTCTACACACTGCTGCATGTGTAGAGCTTAATGTAGTTTCTGTGTGCACATGATACATTTACACACATTAAATTATTAATACACTAATTTTTTGCTGTGAAGCCGTGGTGTCCCTCCACACATAAAATACCTGATAGTTTACAAAAGCATGGGAAGAACAAGCTGAGCCATCTAATGGAACATATCCTCTAGTTCTTCATCCACGTACATACATTATCATTGCCATAACTACTGTGCATCACAGACGAATCCTGGAAACCTTCAGTTTGTCCCCCCTTCAATGCCTATCTGTCACCAGTGAATACCAAGACTGCCAAGAAAATAATTCAATCAGAACCCAGTTTCAAAGTCTTCCTCTTAAAATATATGAATAGAAACCAAACAAAATTCAAAGGGAATAAAACCTAACATTGTATAAAATTTCATACCAGTTGGCTCCTTACTAAGAGAAAATGTGGAGTTTATGTTCCATTTTAAGCCCATTTTACAATGCAATACTAACTATGGAGTTGCAGCCAAGTCTCCATATTAGAGAGATGCTTGTCCTGTTTCATGTATTTTATATAGCTTTAGATAAAAAAAAAACATAATCAAACCACTCCCCTATGACTATTTGGCTATAACTTTCCTCCTCTGTCCATTCACAACCTCATAACAGTGGGTGTAAAGCATTCTATTCTGCAGTGCATCATATAAAACTGCCTTCCTGTATCTGTGCTCAACCCTTTATCTCATTTCAAATATATTTTCCCTCCCACGCCCACATCTCTTAAGGTCTCTGTTCCTCTGTTATTTAAACTCTGCAAAGTATTTTTGGATAGAGTTTCCATGAAAGACACTATAAAGCTGTACTGTATTTTAAATGATTGTTTTTCAATTGTTCATGTCTTTTGTGGTTAAGTTCTGTTAACTGAATTGCAAGTTTAGAGATGTTGGTAACAATGGTTGTGCCAGGCTTGTGTAACCTGGTCATACTAGTTCATATACACAAAAGTCCCATTTATAATAGCTCTAAAACATGAAGCAATTTTGTTCTGCACAGATTCAGTGCTTCAGAGTTAAAAGTTTGAGTAAAGTTTCTGTGTCTTGGAATGACCCCAAAGTGAATTGCTTGATGACTGATTATGTAACTGACTATTATTGGGGAGGTATAAAATAAATAAATAAATACAGGTTCTATGTTAGCAAAAGAGTATCCTCTGGCTTGATACCAAAGTGTCTCCCTCTATACCTGCATCAAACTGTCTATTAATTTGATAAGATAGATAAATGCAGTACAGCTGACATAGTGCTTATAAAAAGGATTATGCAAGTCCATCAATTAAAGATTGATGATAATATTAACACATTAAAACTCGATACACTTTACTTCAGGAAGATTAAAAGGGGAAAGGAAATTGCATCTGAATAATAGAGTTCAGTAGAACCTCAGAGTTATGAACACCTTGAGAAAGGATGTTGTTTGTAATTCTGAAATGTTTGTAACTCCAAAATATTTGTAACGCTGAACAAAATATTGATTTTTTTAAAAAGTTTACAACTGAACATTGACTTAATTCAGCTTTGAAAGTTCATATTCAGAAGAAAAATGCTGCTTTTAAACATCTTAATTTAAATGAAACAAGCACAGAAACAGTTTCCGTACCTTGTCAAATCTTGGTTTTTAAATTTTCTTTTAATTTTTTTAATAGTTTACATTTAAAAGTATAAAACTCAACTCATTTTAGAGCTGGCTGCGAGAAAGCACAGACTTATAGTTTGGTGAGAGAAACTTGATGGAGGCCAGGACCTGACTAAAGACTACTGCCTTCTAGAGTTTCTCTGAGGGAAGGTAGGCCTAGTTCATGGCTGTTGTGCTGGATTTGCTACCAGAGACTTGAGTTTGTTGTTGAGCTGTAGATGGTGCCCAGTATGAAGGGTAAAGAGTGACGGATGTAACCCTCCAGTCTGTTGCACCTGAATGGAGACCCAGCAGTAGTCTATCTTGAGTCCAGGGGCTACCTTGCCATACTTATATTCTGTCAAACAGTTTCAACTGAATTTTTTTGACCAACTCTTCTAATTAGGCCACTAAATTTAATCAGTGCCTGCTTTTTCTCAATTTGTGTGTACATTTTCATAAGCATATTATCTTGTGACTCCATTCTTGAAAATTTGGCCTTAAGTATCTCAAATGATAAGATTTTCAACATTTTACCTGTGAACATTATTTTATAGTCTAATATATCACTGTGGTGATCTCTCTCTCTCTCTCTCTCTCTCTCTTTATATATATAATTTTAGCCTCACAATGATGCCTGAATTCTCACTGTCTATATCTTTTGGAACTCCATTCTCTTCTGCAGTAAGGGGCTTGCTGATTCCATCTGTCTAGAACAGTGTTTCTCAAACTGGGATCGCAGCTTGTGTAGGGAAATCCCGTGGCAGGCCGGGCTGGTTTGTTTACCTGCTCCATCCATAGGTCTGGCCGATCACGGCTCCCACTGGCCACGGTTCGCCACTGCAGGCCAATGGGAGCTGCTGAAAGCGGCGCGGGCCGAGGGACGTACTGGCCACTGCTTCCAGCAGCTCTCATTGGTCTGCAGTGGCAAACTGCGGCCCATGGGAGCCGCGACCTGTGGACGGGGCAGGTAAACAAACCAGCCGGGCCCGCCAGGGGCTTTCCCTACACAAGCGGCAACCCTAGTCTGAGAAACACTGGTCTAGAAAGATGGCTTCCTTCATATTACACCCCTTCTGGTCCCACTGGAAATATGTTCATCCACAAGATGTTTTTTATTGCTTTCTTACTAGAGAGGAGTCTTAATCTGAAGCCTAGTTCCAAACAACCCCCCAAAATATGGGACTCAGGATCAGACTGTCTCATTAGGTTGCTGCTATTATGGGCTAATTCAAATCCTGTCTCTAAATAGCCTCACATTTCAAAGAAGTTCTAACCTGGAGTTAAATATTGTAGCTGCTCTGTATAGGGAGAAAGTCAACCCCACGTTTAAACTGAGAATCAGACTAGGAAATATAATTAGTTTTAGGGAGCTATTGCAAACTAAACCAAGATATGAATTTTAAACCGAAGTAGTAATTCTGTGTAGAGCTCTCTGAATAAGTGACTTTTGGTTCACTAGAAATTCTGAAAAAAAGTTTTGGTTTAGTTTTGGGTCATTTTTGACTTTTTTGGTATGTTTTTAAAGCAAAGAAAATGAAGGGTTTCATTCAAAAAACCAGAGGATGTGGTGGTGCTCTCCTCTTATAACATCTACTCTAGAAGTTAAGACTCTCAGTTGGGATGTGGGGGACCTAGGTTTCAATTTCTTCTCTGGAGGATGGACTGGAACCCAGCTTTCCTTCCTCCTATGTGAATACCTTAGGCAATTGGATATTCTGTGATGGGAATGTCTCCTGTTGAAACTATTCTACTCTGTACAAAGTATTTGAATAGTCATGTTGCCAGAGCAAGGATAATAACCTGGATCTCTTACATTCCAGGGGAGTGCCCTAACCAGTGGGCTACAGAATAATTTCTCATGGTCTCCAGCCCAATGACTATTCTGCAATAGTCATTCTGAGCTATTTCCCACAAATTCAAGTTTTCTGTGCCCCAAAAGTGCATATCCAAGACCACTAATTACACAAACAGAATTAACCAGCCACATAATACCAAACATCCTTCTGCCCAACACAAGAATTCTTTCAAAGGCCCATCTTTGAAAAGAAATGTGTTCATTTATTCCTGTATGCAGTGTTGTTACCTCTCCCTCGCCACTCAAACCGCTCAGATTGTATTTTTATCCCTTAAGATCAAATACGGTGTTTTCAGGATAGCTGATAGCTATAGCTCTCCATTACACTGAAACTAGTATGATACAAGCAAAGGGGATTTATCGTCTGCTTCTTTATGACACAGAAAAGAATGCATGGAGAAAGGGTTGAGTCAACTACAGATACCTCCTCCGGCCTAAAGAAAAGCTCTAGAAAAACTAGAAAAATGGAGCAAAGGGGACCATAACATCCCTTCCCTAGCCACAAAAAAATGAACTTTTTATTGTATTTTTTAATGAGGTATCCAAGAGAGGGTAATATAATTTTCCATTGGGAGTGATTCACCATAAATATCATGTTAAGCTACCTTTTTCAACTGTGTCTAGATGAGCATTTGGTACTGGTATGTTTCAGTGTACATAGATGTAAATATCAGCTATTAAAATACTTATTTCATTTTTTAAACCACTGAAGCTGAAGATTTAGAGCTTGAGTCAATTTATCTGTGAATCAGTTCTGAGTTAAGGAATCCTATTTCTGTCTTACTGCACAGTAGCAAATTGTTATTTTTAAATTGGGAAAGATATTTTCTCATTTTAAACGTTTTCTTTTTTTCCTCTTCTGCTTTCATGATCTATTGCAGGGATCAGCAACCTTTGGCACGCGGCTCGCCAAGGTAAGCCCCCTGGTGGGTCAGGCCGATTTGTTTACTTGCAGCGTCCCCAGGTTCCGCCAATCGCGGCTCTCACTGGATGCTGCAGGTAAACAAACCAGCCCAGCCCGCCAGGGTGCTTATGATCTATTGTTATGTTCTATATGTGGTTGATTAGTCTATTGTGGGTTACTTTTTTGGCAACAGATTTCTCTTTCCTGCCCCCCCCCCTTCTGGGGCTGGTGTTGAAGTGGCCTGATCTAGACTACAAAACAAAGTTGTTGGTTTTTTTGCAGCAACTAAATAGCTTACTTGAAATTGACCAGAAACACTGAATGCTTCAAATTGTAGATGGTACCTTTGGGTGTAAAATCCTTGTAACACATGGTTTTGTACAAACATTCCCCCAGATTATGTTTATCTGGTGCAGTTATTCATGAAGTTGTTCTTATTTTTCAATAAAAATAAATGGATACTATTTCTACTTAGAATTTTGTTGCCATCTGACATAAAGCTATCAGGTATTATCTGATACTGTTTGCTGGGCTCTGAGTTGCCTATTATGGGTTAAATACCTCTAAGAGGCAGAGAAGTTGGGATATCATATAGCAGCTGTGCCTGGAGGCATTGTGATTTCTAAGGCTTTCCATATTTCTCTCTGCAGTCAGATCATTCTGCTATTAAATTTCAAAAAGATAAGTTAGATTTGGAACCACCAGGAGAGGAAATGGAGGGCTTTTGTTGACTTATTGTTTCCCTGAAATATATTGGCCTTCAGTACATAAAATAGTCTCCCATAAAAATTTTGAAAATCACTGGTAAACTGAAATTTAGGGCCTCATTTTCCTTCCACTTACACCACTTTAGCTCCATTGAGTTTGCTATTGTTACTTCCCAATTCACATCAGTTGTAAATCTGAGACTTAATTAAAAAAAAAAAAAAAAAAAAAGCTTTCCTCCTTCAAAAGGCTCACTGAAAAAAAGATGGCCCTCCAGAGATGCACTAGACAGAAAGAGCTCAGTTTTGACTGGACTTTCTCTGCCCTACGCTGATTGGCTATTTTCTCCAACCCTTTCCTGTTCCCTGTCTCGGTCTCTTCATCTGAGTTTCACTCCATAACAGCCCCTCCTAGAATCATAGAAGATTAGGGTTGGAAGATACCTTGGGAGGTCATCTAGTTCAACCTCCTGCTCAAACAGGACCAACACCAACACTAACACCAATCCTCTTACCTCCCTGCCCTCCTCTGTCCATTTCTGGTGACCAGAGAGCAAGTATGAAATGGTTGTCTATATAAGACAAAGTCTCTAATATCAGGACGTCTGGTCACCCTATGTCCAACTCATGTCTCTCCCTTCCCTCCTCTTTCCATTTAGCTCATCCCCACCTAACTAAACCCCACCCCAAATCCTCCCAACAAAATCATGGAACTAACATGATATTTCCAGTCATAACATAATTTGCTGTTTCTATATTATAATCCCTTTCCCCTACCCTTTATCTTGTCTATTGAGACTGTAATCTTTTCATAGCATGGACTATCTGCTACTCTGTAGGCTGCTCGGAATAATGGGAACTTGATATTGGCTGATACGATTAATCATGTTTAATCATACTTCCCAATGAATCAGACATTTTCCTGCAAAAATTATGAAAGATGAAATATGTGCTAATTATAAATATTGATGATTCTTTCCACTTTGAAAAACAAGCAGAGTGTGTTTACTGTGTGAAATTTTCCTCTAAAGAAAATTAAAAAAATATCCCAAAACTTACTGGTTTCTTACAAATCTACCCAGAAGCTGAAGAAGCTGTGAGCAAATTGAAAAAAAAAAACAGAATACAAGTTAAAATTCAACTTTAGCACCTGATGCTAGATAAGATCCTGATATAAATGTAACATTGAAACATTGAAAGCAATGGGAATCACCAAGAAGTTACCAGGTGCAAAGGAGAAGCCGGTACACATTTTTCAAATTGGATTTTCCACTTTAGCCAGAAGATTTAGTTAGTTTAGTTAGTTAGTTAGTTAGTTAGTTTAGTTTAGTTTAGTTAGATTGATTCTCAGCTGGTATAAATTGGCATAGTTCCACTGACCTGAATGGAACTATAATGATTTACACCTGTTGAGGATCAGGACCTACACCATCCCCAAATGTCTAACTTAATAAGGCCACATAGCAGAAATATGGTCCAGTGGGTTAGGGCCTTATCTTGAGTCATGGGAGAATTGGGTTCAATTCCATCGCAGATATTCTGTGTCAGCCTGGGTGAATCACTTAATCTCTTCATGCCTCACTTCCCCGGGATGAGATTAACTGCACAAGAATCCTGTGAGGATAGATATATTAAGGAATTGTGAGGTACTCTGATATTATCACAACAGATTAATAGCTAAGTGAGCACTTGATTCACAAGTGCTCCCTTTTGGGTAGTCATGTAGCTTGTTCATAAATAGGAGTAAAAGGATACCATTCTGATTTGGTAGCATTTTACATCTATTTTTGTTCACTTTCCATAGATTTAAATGACTAAATAAGGCTCAAGAAAGTGAAGAATCAGGTCCATATCTGTGAAAAAAGCAGGCTTCTGTGCAATTTACTGAGGAATATAAAACTTGAGATATGTACATTAAGGAATTCATCAATTTTGAAAGTTCCAATGTACTTTCAAATCTATAATATATTTTAAGATGTATTTAAACTGTCAAATGTCCCGGAAATGTAACTTTGTAAAATCGTTCGCTGGAGTTCACTACTGAGACCTTTACTGATAGCAATTTATCTTTGTTCTTTGCCTCTGTTTTGCATATGATTCTTTCACAAACTTAGGCCCTAATTCTGAAGACTTTACTAACACCAGTAGTCCTATTTAAATCACTACAACTACTCATATGAGTATGAACTGTAGGAGCAGGCTCTTAATTTTAAAAGGCGGAGCAAGAACTAGAGGGAAGTCAAGAAAGACCAATATAAAAACAGAAATAAAGCTGAGTCTGGTATGATTCCTCTGCTAGCTCACAATTACTTAAGGACTGTGGGTATAAACTTGCACTGCTGTAACTATCATTTTTGAAGTACTCTATACCATTTCTGCAGTACTTTACGTATATAGATGCTCAAATACCATGACAAAGGGCACAATATATGAATTTAAATAGACAGAATTAACTTGTGCATATATGCAGTATACACATATAGAAGCGTTCCCATAAAAGAACAGCCTGTTAATTCCTACAGTATTTTAAAAATACATTTACCAATTGGTGTAGAATGCCATTTGTGTAGAGATTTGTTGGTTAAATATCCTGTGCTCACATCCACCTGCAGCACAGATTATAATTTCACTGAGAAATATGCATGGGAAGGATCTAGGGGCTAGTCTGGGAAAAGTCTGAAGAAGGTTCCTTTCACAGAATTTTGTCTTTTCCCTTCCTTTCCCAGAAAGGGAATGATACATGCAGGATAGGTTTGGATAACTTAAAATACCTGGAAAGATTTGTGCTTTTCCAACTAGGTGAAATCTTCATTATAATATTTCATAAGAATAGGCGGGATGAGAAGATAGTTATTCTCATGTTAATGCCTTCTGGCTGGCAAAGCAGAAGGAATAGTGGTAGATGTTGTCCTGCAGTTTCATCAACATTTTTTATGCCAAATTTGGAGTGAAGAAAAGGAAACAAGTGTCTAGATTAAACATGCTGATAACTGATTCTCGTGGACTACATTTTATGTAGTTATTTAAATTTTCACTCAGATTTTCTACTCCTCTTTTCCTGCAGTGGGTGCAGCTGAAAAGAGGCACTGTGCACAAATAGAGGAGAAGGTAAGTGGCTTGAAATCACCTTTATCCTTCCTCAGTTTTGGTGGCAGGCCCTGGCACAACTTGAAGCAGCCACATAACCACTCCAAAATGTGCAAACTTGTAGCAACCTTCTGTGGAGTGTTATGCTTAAGCAAAACAGATTGCAAGGTACTCTATCTATACCCCCTCCAATTTCTTCCTTAGAATGATACAATATCAGGGATGGAAGGGACCTCAGGAGGTCATCTAGTCCAACCCCCTGCTCAAAGCAGGGCCAATCCCTAGGCAGATTTTTGCTCTAGATCCGTAAATGGCCCCTTCAAGAAATGGACTCACAACCCTGGGTTTAACAGACCAATGCTCAAACCACTAAGCTATCCCTCCTCCCTTCTAATGCTCAAACCACTGAGCTATCTCTCCCCCCTCCTTCATCTGGTCCACCCCACAACATGCCCCTTATATCAGGCACAGGGAATGTGCTCAGTGTAGAGCCATTGTATTGGCTCTACAGTAACCAAAGAACCCCTTCTCCCCTTCATAATGGTCCCTTAGCTTTATAAATCTCTGGCCACGTTATCACATCTTAAGGCACACTTAGAGGTTCATAGTTTCATCCTCTCACTTACTCAAATTCTGAAAATGTGTAGTCACGTTGACATTTGTATGGAGCCGTGGCAGATATAGATCCACAAATGTTTCCCATTTCATAGTCTGTGAACTTTCAGTTCTGATAGCTACAAAGAGCCATGAGTGTCATACAGAGACCAATCATTCCATTAGCAGTAATTTATGCATTCTCACTATTCAGTACTCATAGAACCTGCCCAGCAGGGAGGAAGCACTGGGAGAAAGGGAGTACTACCTTGCACTAATAACATTGATATTACTGGATCAATAGTTTGCATTGACACACTGCAATCCCTGGCAGAGAGGTAACTGGCATTCCTGCCTCTCAACTGTGAATATGCTGTTTCCATGAATGTTTGGCTGCAGCTGATAGTTTGGAGGCAAATTTTAGGATTAAAATGAACGTGACAATCCACTGGAAAAATGTCTTAAAACTACATCAGTGCCTTGATGGTTTTGGAATTACATGCCTGTCTATGTACAATGTAATTGATTATGAAAAATGCTAATTACACATTACATTATAATAATTAGTTTTTCTCCTAGGTATGCTGCATGTTATATAGCTTTGAAAAAATATTTCCCTAACAACATTCATGAAGGTGTGTACATGCGTTTACAATACTTGCCTAATAATTTCTTCAAAAGACTAACTAATAATAAAAATTCATGTCAGTGAAATTAATAGCAAACTTTCTATGCAAAACCCAAGAAACTTAGTTTACGCATTTCAGTTATTAGCACATAAAAGACAGAAAGTAGAACAATAGTACACAGAAACCAGCAGGAAACTCCTAAACTGTTAACTTATCACTAACAAATTATGACCTAGATGTCATTCCTTGAGAGTTGATGAAGCTGCAGCGTTGAAAGCAGTTTGTGCGGAGGAGGAAAAAAGAAAAAAAGCAGCGAGATAATAAAAGTAAGTTAGCATACTAAGCATGCAACTCTTATTGCTTTTATAATCTTTCAATGAAAAAAATTAATAGCTGTAAGCTGGTGTAAAATATGGCTGAGTTATACTTACTCCTGTTAAATTCAATTTTTGTCCACTCCCACCCCCTTCTTTAAAAAAAATGCATCAGATTTGCTGCAGCTGTGAATCTGTTCACTGGTAATCAGTGTTTTCAGTGTTTAACTAAAAATATTTTGGAACTTTTGGCCTGCCTGTCCCAAAAAACAAAACACACTCTAAGATTCAGTAGAAATTAAATTAGTGGGTATGGAAAGCTAATTCGCTGGGATACTGAATTCCTGAGTTCTACATGCATGACATTAGGTAAGATATTTTGGCCTTTCCAAATGTAGATGTCTAGAGTTACGTATATATGTTCATTTTCATGCCCCTAAGAGGCCTAATTGTCACAGGTGCTCAGCACTTGGAGTTCCTACTAAGTACTCAGCACCTCTGAATCAGCCCAATTGTTTATATGCTTGTCATAACTATAAAGGGAAGGGTAACAGCTCTCCTGTGTACAGTACTATAAAATCCCTCCTGGCCAGAGACTCCAAAATCCTTTTCCCTGTAAAGGGTTAAGAAGCTCAGGTAACCTGGCTGGCATCTGACCCGAAGGACCAATAAGGGGACAAGATACTTTCAAATCTTGGGGGGAAGGCTTTTGTTTGTGCTCTTTGTTTGGGAAGTTGTTCGCTCTGGGGACTGAGAGGGACCAGACATCAATCCAGGTTCTCCAGATCTTTCTGAACAAGTCTCTCATATTTCAAACTTGTAAGTAAACAGCCAGGCAAGGCGTGTTAGTTTATCTTTGTTTTCTCAACTTGTAAATGTACCTTTTGCTAGAGTGTTTATCTCTGTTTGCTGTACTTTGAATCTAAGGCTAGAGGCGGGTCCTCTGAGCTCTTTAAGTTTGATTACCCTGTAAAGTTATTTTCCATCCTGATTTTACAGAGACGATTTTTACCTTTTTCTTTAATTAAAAGCCTTCTTTTTAAGAACCTGATTAATTTCTCCTTGTTTTAAGATCCAAGGGGTTTGGATCTTGATCCACCAGGAGTTGGTGGGAGGAAGGAGGGGGGATGGTTAATTTCTCCTTGTTTTAAGTTCCCAGGGGTTTGGATCTGTATTCACCAGGGAATTGGTGAAGAGTCTCTCAAGGCTACCCAGGGAAGAGAATTAGCACATTTGGGAGTGGTGGCAGCGGACCGGACCTAAGCTGGTAGTTAAGCTTAGAAGTTTTCATGCAGGCCCTCACATTTGTACCCTAAAGTTCAAAGTGGGGAAGCAGCCTTGACAATGCTTAAATATGAATTGAGGTACAGAAATTTAGGCACCAATCTTTGAACATTTTATTCTCTTTACTAGCCTCCCTGATGCTCACATTGAACCCCTCCAGTCCATTCAAAACACAGCTTCTCAGATTGTCTTCTTTGTCTGTGGTTCAGACATCATCATAATCTTTTAAATCTTTCCCTTGGCTCTCCTATTTCAATGCATCCTATTTAAGCATCTTACCCTCACCTTCAAAGCTTTTAGCATGTCACCTTTTGCCTACTCTAGTCCCCTAAATAAATCACTTAATTAAAACAAAAGAGAGAGCTTCAATGTTCCATATTCTTTGGGCTAAATCCACAAAGTGTACATACACTGAACATTGCAATGCCTAACTCTTATGTCCCTGCCACACAGTGGAATCCACAGCCCCAGATTAAGCACCCAGGCTCCATGTACAATACTTGGGGAGTGTTAGGCACCCAGGAATGAGGTCCACAAAATAAAGCACACTGAGGGATGAACCACTTAAGCTAGCATTAGGAACGGCAAGGGAAGCATGGATCAGTGTTTATGTTGTGCTCCCCATTAGTAGCCAGACCGGGACAGGGAAGCTAATGGTCCAATCAGTAGACCAAATTTGGTGGTGAATCCTGGTCATGTGTCACCTGAAGCACATTGTCCATATGCTAAGAAGAAGGAAAGGCAAAAAAAAGTATGCAGCCTAAGACCTACCCCTTAAAGGTAATCAATTTGAAAACATGTAGAAGATAATAAGGTGATAAGTAAAAATCAACACGGATTAGTGTGATGTTATTGACATAAACTGGGACCGTATAGATCATTATCGCAACCACTGTTATATATTTGCAGCAAATATTGTACAAAGGTTGTTGTGTGAGGTGTCTATAAAGAGGTTATAATTTGCTGGTTAGGATTATGCTGTCTGTATGTGTGTATCATTTTTGTAGTTGAAGTTATGAATATTGGCTAAATACTTGTATCTCAATGTGTTTTGATTCTAAGTAGCTTCAGTAAAGCATTTGGTCAGCTTCTTAAGAAAGGACTATTCCCAGTAAGTACCCAATCAAGAAACACTTAACTGACAATGGACTTTGGGAGATGCTAATCCATGTCTGAGCTTTCCTGGGAATGTTCAAACTAACATGTAAACACTGGCGTCCGCCTGTAAAGAACTGAGTCATGCATGGACATGGGATTTACCCATGTGGCTCCAAACTCCATCTTGCTGCTGTGATCTTCCACAGGGCAAAGAATATAAAAGGCCCTGGAGACCTCTCCATTTTGTCTTCAATCCTGCTTCAGACCTCTGAAGGGACCTTGCTGCAAACTGAAGCTCTGAACAAAGGACGGAATGACCCATCCCAGTTGTGGATGTACTCCAGAGACATGATTTGAACCTACAGTTTATTCCATTACTGCTACAAGCCTGAACCAAGAATGTTGCCATTACTGTATGTAATTGATTCTATTCATCCAATTTTAGATCTCATCTATAGCTTTTTCCTTTTATGAATAAACCTTTAGATTTGAGATTCTAAAGGATTGGCAACAGCATGATTTGTGGGTAAGATCTGATTTGTATATTGACCTGGGTCTGGGGCTTGGTCCTTTGGGATCAGGAGAACCGTTTTTCTTTTACTGGGGCATTGGTTTTCATAACCATTCATCCCCATAACGAGTGGCACTGGTGGTGATTCTGGGAAACCGGAGTGTCTAAGGGAATTGCTTGTGTGACTTATGATTAGCCAGTGGGGTAAAACCAAAGTCCTCTCTGTTTGGCTTGTTTTGTGTGCCTTTAGCACAGGGGTCGGCAACCTTTCAGAAGTGGTATGCAAGTCTTCATTTATTCACTCTAATTTAAGGTTTTGCATGCCAGTAATACATTTTAACATTTTTAGAAGGTTTCTTTCTATACGTCTATAATATATAACTAAACTATTGTTGTATATAAAGTAAATAAGGTTTTAAAAATGTTTAAGAAGCTTCATTTAAAATTAAATTAAAATGCAGAGCCCTCAGGACCGGTGGCCAGGACCCAGGCAGTGTGAGTGCCACTGAAAATGAGCTCATGTGTCATCTTCAGCACGCGTGCCATAGGTTGCCTACCCCTGCTTTAGAGTAAACCCAGCCTTGTGCTGTAACTGCCCTGCTCTAAGCAATTTGTCCTGAATTGATACTCTCAGAAGTGTCCCACCAAAGACAGCATTGTTACAATTAGTCAAGAACAAATTGAGTGAAACCAACCTAATAGCTTTCTTTGACAGGGTAACAAGCCTTGTGGATAGGGAGAAAACCATAGATATGGTATATCTAGACTTTACTAATGCTTTTGATACTCTCTTGCATGGCCTTCCCATAAACAAACTAGGGAAATATAGTCTAGATGGAGCTACTATAAGGTGGGTGCATAACTGGTTGGAAAACAGTTCCAGATGAGTAGTTATCAGTAGTTCACAGTCAAATTGGAAGGGCATATCACCTGGGGTCCACAGGTATTGTTCCTAGGTCTGACTCTGTTCAATATCTTCAACAATTATTTAGATAATGGCACAGAGAGTACACTTATAAAATTTGCGAACGATACCAAGCTGGGAATGATTGCAAGTGCTTTGGAGGATAGAATAAAAATTCATAATTATCTGGACAAACTGGAGAAATGGTTTGAAGTAAATAGGATGAAATTCAATAAGGGCAAATGCAAAGTGTTCCTTCCTGAGTGGAGTAATAAATTGCACACATATCAAATGGAAATGACTGTCTACGCCAGGGGTCGGAAACCTCTGGCACACAGCTCGCCAGGGTAAGCACCCTCGCAGGCCGGGCCAGTTTGTTTACCTGCTGCGTCCGCAGGTTCGGCTGATCGTGGCTCCCACTGGCCGCAGTTTGCCGCTCCAAGCCAATGGGGGCAGCTGGAAGCCGTGGCCAGCACATCCCTCGGCCCGCGCCGCTTCCCGCAGCCCCCATTGGTTTGGCACGGCGAGCCACGGCCAGTGGGAGCCGTGATCGGCTGAACCTGCAAACGCGGCAGGTAAACAAATTGGCCCGGCCTGCTACGGTGCTTACCCTGGCGAGCCGTGTGCCAGAGATTGCCAATCCATGGCCTAGGCAGAAGAACTACAGAAAGGGATCTGGGGTTATAGTGGATCACAAACTAAATATGATTCAACAGTGTAACACTGTTTCAAAAAAAAGCAAACATCACTCTGGGATATATTAGCAGACAAGCAAGACACAAGAAGTAATTCTTCTCCTCTACTCCATGCTGATAAGGCCTCAGCTTGAGTATTGTGTCCAGTTCAGAGTGCCACATTTCAGGAAAGACGTGGACAAAGTGGAGAAAGTCTAGAGAAGAGCAACAAAAATGATGAAAGGTCTAGAAGTCGTGATCCATGAGGAAAGATTTTTAAAAAATGCTTTTGTTTAATGTGGAGAAGAGAAGAGACAACTGTTTTCAAGTATGTAAAAGTTTGTTACAAGGAGGAGGAAGAAAAAATGTTCTCCTTAACCTTTGAGGACAGGATAAGAAGGAATGGGCTTAAATAGCAGCAACATAGGGTTAGGTTGGACATTAGGGAAAAAAACTTCCTAATTATCAGGGTAGTTAAGCACTGGAACAAATTGCCTAGAGAGGTTATGGAATTATTGCAGGTTTTAAATAACTGGTTAGACAAACACTTGTCAGGAATGGTGTAGTTATTACATAGTCCTTTCTTGAGAGCAAGGGACTAGACTAAATGACCTATTGAGGTCCCTTCCAGTCCTACACTTCTATGAGTCTGATTAATTTTGCTGTGTATTAGTTGGAAGTATGGGATAATTTCGTCTATAAAATAAGTTCCCTTTCTCTACTGTAATGCTGCATAGTTTGTCTATTGGTCTTATAATAAAAGCCCTGCTGACTGCTCATTTCATTAGACCAGATATTTGGCTGGTGTAAATCATCCTTGTTCCACTGATTTAGTTTACACCAGCTTAGGATCTGTCCCATTATTTTCAAAACTTTTGCAAAATTTGAGTCAATAATGAAGTCTCTCTCATGTATTAATCCTAATAAAGTGACATCTTACGTTCTGTCAAGTTCACAAATTAACTCATAAGGCATTCTCACTATCTCAAACATACTACTACCGAGAAATTAGTACCACTCTGTTTTAAGTTTTGTGTGCTGTACCGTATTACAGCATGTATCCACATTTCCATTGTGAAAATATATTACATGGTTTCATGATTTTGCAATGGAAGCACAAAACTTTGTTTGTACAGAATGCTTTTGTAAAGCCAACAGTCATAAGAATTGTCTTTTCCATTACAAGAAAATAGCAGTACTGATCAGATGGTATATGTTGAGAGCTGCAGGTTAAACCAGTTGAAATATACTTTAATGAATACATGTTCAATCTTCACATAACAGCTGATGTAACCCTTGAAGTATGAAATTCAGATTGAGACCCATGCTGAGGAGCCATGCTGAAATATAAAAACAATCACTATTAAATATGTAACATTTGAGAAACACCCACAATTAAGCACAGCTACTCAGATATTTTTGTTCCTTTATTTGTAAGAAGCAGTCTAATAATAACCTTGTAATTGATATGTAAAAATATTATAGTGTATGGATTAGGTTAGTTCTCATGCTATCAGTTGGACAACACAGAGGCCACTGAACACATCATGTGCCTCCTTGATTTTCTGTCCTGATCCAAACCTGATGAATTATAGGGCAAGGTGCATGTGAGGGACAGGTGTCTGATGCCATCCAGCTGTCATGTTTTAGGTCTTCCCAGTGACCTTTTGCATCCCTCATTCATTGAGTCAAAGATGATTCTCACAAGCCAAGTTAGTATGCAATGAAGTTGTAGCCATGTTGGTCCCAGTATATTAGAGAGAAAAAGTGGGTGAGGTAATATCTTTTATTGGACCAACTTCTGTTGGTGAGAGAGATGAACTTTTGAGACACATAGAACTCTTCTTCAAGCCACAGAGTTTGTCTCTCCCAGCAATAGAAGTTCGTCCAATAAGATATTACGTCACCCACTTTTTACTGTGAGGAATCAGGAGTTGAGAGCCTGGAGGGGCAGCTGGGCTGTTGGCAGAGTGATTTGTACCTGGAGTCCTGTCGGCTGTCCCGTTCCTGGTGGGGAACAAGGAGCGGGAAGCCGAGAAGCCCAGTGCATCTGCCCCATTCATGGTGGAGAGCGGGGAATGGAGGAGGGGCAGCAGGCCTCCCAGTAAGGATATGGGCTACCAGTGGGAGACTGTGGAGAGCTGAAAGCCCTGACTCTCAGCCACTCCCCCCCCCTGCTCTTCTTAAGTCAGTGGAAGCGCTCCTGGTGAGGACGCACACCATCGACAAAAGAAGGGCAGTGTGGACATGAAACACCACAGTAATTACTGTGGTGGCTGTAAGTTGACTTACGTTTATAGTGTAGACATAACCTTAGGAAGTTGGTAGGCATTCAGAGTGGAGTGCTGGAGAGAACAGAACCTGTTTTAGTTAGGAAATTGATCTTTTCATTTGACTTACATTTGTACCATTTGATATTTTCAGTCATTTGGAGATGCTTCATTTGAATGCTTCTTTTCAACCTTGAAAGAGAGGAGCCATCTTTCAGTCCCATAGGTCAAAATACTGACACTGAAGCATTAATCTTTAGATTCATCTTTCTACTTATCAGGGTGTTTTGTCGCAAAAGATGATTTTAATGAGGCACCCTATTACTGTTTTTTTCAGTGCCATCCATGTCATAGACAACAGAGCTGACTCCGTTCAAATCACCAACAATCTTGATGGGGTGTTGCTCACTAAGATGCTAGAGTCCCCACCCTGCTCAAAATCATTCACTGGAAGACCCTGGGTTTTGTCCCAGTTAATTTTCAGGCTGACTTTTGTGTAGTTTCATTTTTATGCCAATGGATTTAGAGCAGGTATGAAAAAATCCTAATGTCTTGGTTCTTGTCACACAGAGAGAAAGCAGAAGACCAGAGTCCAAAGTGCAGGCAATGCCATGTTTATTGGGGTTATAATCAAGCAAGCATATCCATAGCTCTGTATGCCACAGAGCTTTTTCCTGTCTGATGAGGTTCAACAAGGTTCAACAAGGACAGGTACAGAGTCCTGCACTTAGGACGGAAGAATCCCATGCATTGCTACAGACTAGGGACCAAGTGGCTAGGCAGCAGTTCTGCAGGAAAGGATATAGGGGTTACAGTGGACGAGAAGCTGGATATGAGTCAACAGTGTGCCCTTGTTGCCAAGAAGGCTAACGGCATTTTGGGCTGTATAAGTAGGGGCATTGCCAGCAGATCGAGGGATGTGATCATTCCCCTCTATTCGGCATTGGTGAGGCCTCATCTGGAGTACTGTGTCCAGTTTTGAGCCCCAAACTACAACAAGGATGTGGAAAAATTGGAAAGAGTCCAGCGGAGGGCAACAAAAATCATTAGGGGGCTGGAGCACATGATTTATGAGGAGAGGCTGAGGGAAATGGGATTATTTAGTCTGGAGAAGAGAAGAATGAGTGGGGATTTGATAGCTGCTTTCAAATACCTGAAAGGGGGTTCCAAAAAGGATGGATCTAGACTGTTCTCAGTGGTAGCAGATGACAGAACAAGGTGTAATGCTCTCAAATTGCAGTGGGGGAGGTTTAAGTTGGATATTAGGAAAAAAAACTTTTTCACAAGGAAGGTGGTGAAGCACTGGTATGTGTTACCTAGGGAGGTGTTGGAATCTCATTCCTTAGTGTTTTTTAAGGTCAGGCTTGACAAAGCCCTGGCTGGGATGATTTAGTTGGGGATTGGTCCTGCTTTGAGCAGGGGGTTGGACTACATGACCTCCTGAGGTCCCTTCCAACCCTGATATTGTATCATTCTATGATTCATAGAATTTGCCCCTGGTTCCACCCCTTACAATTTATGGTCATGTTCCATTTTGGAGGATTGTGAGTCTGGTACCAACTCTTTTGTACCCCAGGGGAGAGGTAAAGAGTGAGGTTATGTATTGGTCAGGGTCACCTTTTCTCTCTTGTTTTTAGTGTTTCTTATGCGTCCCCACCCAGCCTCTTTGTCCCCCCGCCCCTCTGAATTGTTGGTCTTTGTTCTCTGTTCACCAATATTAATAAGGGTATAAACGTATCAAAAATCAAATCCAAAATTCTATTTCAGGCTAACAAAGAGGCATCTATATTGACATCTTTACTCAGTTTTTTACTCACACATTAATTAGAAAAAAATATTCCTGTTGACTTCAAGGAAAGTTCTGTTCGAGATGTTTGAATATGGACTTCTGGATTTGGCTCAGCATGCACTTTGTTAAATACAAGAAAAATAAGTTAACTTACTTTATTTGAAGGACATGTTAACCATAACCTGGAGTATGCTCTAAATTGAAAGTGAATTGTAAATTAAATCAGAGGTTTAAATAGTGGACTCACTCTTTCTTCTGAGTTGTGAAAATAAGCTATGTCCTGCTTCAGCAAAGTTCCTAACTTTAAACAAGTGAATAGTCCCAGTGCTTACAATTATACCCTTGCTTAAGTGCTTTGCTGGGTCCAGGCCTGGATGGTTTTCCTCTGCAGAAATACCGATTCTGAGCAATCCTGGAACCAATTTACAGATTTTTGTTTGTTTGTTTGTTGTTATTTAGCATTCTCGTGAGCAGTAAAGTAGTTAGAGACTGCAACCATTTCCACTATGAACACATTTTCAAGACTTTTTAAAAGGCTGGTGTGAAGATCCCTGTCAGGCTGAAACTTGGTGCACAATGTTTCAACCACAGAAAGATTGTTTTTGTTTTATTTTCCCACAACTCAAAAATAATCGATCTGGTAATATGAGTAACAGGATTTTGACTCCTCTTACTCTGCCTCTCATGCTCACACTTGAAAGAAAAAGACCTTGGACAAGATCTTCAGCTAGTGTAAATCAGCATAGCTCCATTACCTCAATATAGGAACACTCATTAACATCACATAAAACCTGTTCCGATTTTAATAGTTCTGTATTTCAAGAATAGATTCCCATTTAAATGGATATTTTGAAAACCACTCTTCATTACTGAAAATGGCTTGTTCTCTTTTGAGAGCAGAGGATTAATGGGAAAATAGACATATTTTCTCCCCAACTATCCACCCTGTCTTAGATCCATTTGGCAGAAGAAGAAAAAAGGGATGAGGAGGATAGATTTATGCCACATTTGTGAAAAGCCTCAGGGCTGAGCATCTATTAACGTAGTCCTATGGACCATCACATATAATAAGAATAACCAGGGTGCAGCCATGTCCTCTCCCTTGGACATACCACCAGCATCTCCTCTATGTTGTAAGTGTGTGTGGGGAGGAGTGTCATAGGGAAGGTTACACCAGCTCTACACCATCCTGGAAAGTCCATATGCTAGGAATTTTCTTTGGCAGGCATTTCTGCTGCCTTAACGGTCCTTGTAAGAAACAGTAGTGGCATTGGGGAGACCACAGGGCAACAGAATAGACTCAATTGTTATTTATTTGTATTATTGTACTGTCCAGAGGCCTCAGTTAGGATCAGGGTCCCATTGTGCCAGTCTCTGTATCAACACATAGTACAAAACGGTCTTTACTTTGAAGAGCATCCACTATAGAAGTTATAAGGGTATCTTTTCCCCTCCTTTCCCTCCTCCCTTCAAGTCCTGTCCCACAACTACCTTCAATGCCATTTCCAAGGCCCAGAGCTGTACAGAAGCAACCTCTAGTCAAGAAAGCATAGACAGGGTTCTTTTTCAGGGTTAGCATTTTACTTGAAATGGTCTGGCAGATTATATTGATTAAAGAAGGGGAAATGGTTTCCCCTTCCTCTGGGGATGAGTTAAGAACCTCCATAGCAACTCAGTGTTAGCACAAAAATTGAACCTAGGTCTTATCTATGATAGGACAGTGCAAGTTGGAACGGCTCAATTAACAGGCCTACCTGCAACTCTTGCTTGATTTTTGATGGGCAACCACCACACTTATGAGCATCCTGTAATCCCTATGTAGACACAACTTCCATAAATGTAATGAATGCTTACATATGAAAGAGCTGCATGATGCAAAAGCTGAGATTTTCAGTACAGTAACTCCTCACTTAAAATCGTCCCGGTTAACGTTGTTTCATTGTTACGTTGCTCATCAATTAGGGAACATGCTCGTTTACAGTTGTGCAATGCTCCCTTATAACGTTGTTTGGCAGCTGCCTGCTTTGTCCACTGCTTTCAGGAAGAGCAGCCCATTGCAGCTAGCTGGGGGGGGCTTGGAACCAGGCTGGACTGGCAGCCCCCCTTATCAGCTCCCTGCTCCCCTAAGTTCACTTGTGTGGCAGCCGCCCATCAGGCTATCAATTGCCGGCAATTCAGCTGTCCCTCCCCACACTGCCATGTGCTGCTCCTGCCCTCTGCCTTGGAGCTGCTCCCCAGAGCCTCCTGCTTGCTGAGCAGGGAGTGAGGAAAAGAGGGCACTAATGTCAGGGTGTCACCCTCCCCCTGCTCCTGCTCCCTGCTTAACCCATATAGAGCAGGGTGGGGTCATGACAAGGCTCAGGATGGAGAGAGCTTGCTAGCCACAGCTGCTGTCTCAACTTCCTGATATACTTAAAAAGGCAGTGTACTTAGAATGGGATCCACATACTTAAAGGGGCAATGCACATCTCTCTCTCTTTCTCCCACACATAGGGTGTACGTCTCTGTCTCTGTCTGCCATGCTGTCTCCCCTCCCTCCATTTGTGCTGCCTTATAGAGTGTGAGGCTACATTAACAACAACGTGTTTACCCTTGAGGGCTCAGCTGAGTGCTAATTCATCATTTAGTAGTAAGGCATTCCCTGGGAAATATCCCATCTTCCACCCTCTAACTTCACCACCTCAACTAAGCTTCACAATCATCATTGCTGTGTACAATATTACATTGTTTAAAACTTTTATTTATATATATATATAGTTTTTTGTCTGATGAAAAAAATTTCCCTGGAACCTAACTCCCTCTATTTACATTAATTCTTATGGGGAAATGGGATTTGCTTAACATTGTTTTGCTTAAAGTCACATTTTTCAGGAACATAACTACAACGTTAAGCGAGAAGTTACTGTATTCGATTACACATTATCTTAACCTACATACTTTTACATTTCTTTACAATCATTGTCAGGTCTATGTGGAAACTTTCTCCTTACTATTCTGTCTGCTCATCATCCCTGATTTACTCAGTAAGCCTGTGTCTGTGAATTGACAATTCATCACCATAGAAGAAATTGTAATGTCACAAACAAGAAAATGTCCTTGGTGTAGGAGTCATTGGTGTGATTTTGCAAGTCACAATATCAACTACGTTTACTCAGACTATGTGTTAGTTAAGCTATCAATGCTTCTCAGAAACAGTTTACTTTTAAGATAAGGTGGGAAGGAAGAAAGGAATGGGATATTGGATGTGGCAAGTTCAGTTTGTGTTAGTCAATGAGGGAGTCTGGGACAGATTTTGATAGGTATTTATGTTCTTAAAGTTGCACATAGGTGTCTAGTGAGACTTTCAAAAGCACTGGGGCATCTATCTCCCACTTGAAAATCCCACTAAGGACCTATCTGCATCTTTAGACATTTAAACACCTTTGAAAATCTGGCCCAAAGTCACAGAAGTGTTTGAATATTCATTGTGAACTTGAAGTATCTGAGTAGTCCAATTGAGGTTAATGGGTTAGTCACATAAAGTTAAACATATGCTTAATAGGATTGCTGGATGAAGAACCTGTATTAAGTATTTATTACCCTACTTATTATAATTTACATAGCACTTAATGTACTACCTAGTGGTTAGTTTGTAAGTTTATTTCCAAATTGGGATGGTAGTGCCAAGGAGAGAGCTTCTATTTAAAACACACACACACAGTTTTGGTAATCAAGAATAATGAAGGTTACTGAAAAGTCTATCAGTTAAACTCTGTTCTGATTTACACCCATGAAATAACATATATCAGGGATCGGCAACCTTTGTCACGTGGCTCGTCAGGGTAAGCCCCCTGGCAGGCTGGGCCGGTTTGTTTACCTACGGCATCCGCAGGTTTGGCTGATCGCAGCTCCCACTGGCCAATGGAGGCTGCAGGAAGCGGCAGCCAGCACATCCCTCGGCCTGCGCCGCTTCCCACAGCCCCCATTGGCCTGGGACGGCGAACTGTGGCCAGTGGGATCCGTGATCAGCTGAACCTGCGGACACGGTAGGTAAACAAACCGGCCCGGCCCACCAGGGGGCTTACCCTGGTGAGCTGCGTGCCAAAGGTTGCCGATCCCAGACAAATATGGTGGTAGCATTGCAAATTATTGCAAAATTAAGTTCTTAGGTTAATGGTATTTTAGTGAACATTTTTAAAGTTTCATTAACAGTAGAAGCTACATTTTTGTAACAAGTTTGGAGCAACAAATAGTTCATAATCTCTAACATACATAGCTGAGAGCTGTATTTTATAAGCATTTAAATATTTGTACAGCAGCTCTAAATAAAGAACATATTTCTGACTCATTCCTATGATTGTCATCCCTCTTTCTTTGAATCCTTCTACTGGTTCCCTCTTCCTCACTTCATCAAATGCTAGCTTCTTCTTATCTTTAAGGCTTATCAAGTCTTGTAATTTATTATGTTCCCCCCTCCTCACAAATCCTCTCTGCTCTGCCAATTATGTCGGACTTTATCACTCACTTGTCTGCTTCTCCCACAAGCATCTTCATGCTTTCTTCAATGCCTCCTCTTTATCTGCAATTAATCTGCAAAGTGGAAAACATGTTCTACTTTTATTGCCCTTATACATAGGGCCCTACCAAATTAATTGTCCATTTTGGTCAATTTCACGGTCATAGGATTTTAAAAATTGTAAATTTCATTATTTCAAATGTTTAAATCTGAAATTTCACAGTGTAGTAATTGTAGGGGTCTTGACCGCAAAAGGAGTGGGGGTGGGGCAGAAGGTGGGTCACAAGTTTATTATAGGGGAGGTTGTGGTAGTGCTACCCTTACATTTGGTCAGCAGCCACTGATCTCTGGCCACCCGGCTCTGAAGGCAGAAGCAAATTATCACCATAATTATAAATAACAATATAATATTTAAATAACACTTCAATCTTTTTGTCATTAAGAACCGTATAAACTAGAATGGGAAATAACTTTAGACTAAACCAGGTTCATTGCAACATGACCCCCTTCTGACAACAAAAATTACTACACAAACTAGGCCAGGGGGACTGAAGCCTGAGCCCCGCTGCCCAGGGCAGGGGGGCCAAATCCAAAGTCTGAGCTCTGCTGCCCAGGAGAGAGTGCCAGCTGAAGCTTGAGGGCTTCAGCCCTGTGTGACTCTGACTTCGGCTTCAGCCCCTTGTCCCAGCAAGTCTAACACCAGCCCTGGAGACCCCATTAAAACAGGGTTGCGACCTACTTTGGGGTCCCAACCCACAGTTTGAGAACCGCTGGACTAGGCTAATGGTTCCAGGATCTAAAGTGGATTCAAGAATAAATCTCAGTTAGTGATTGGACGGTAGCTGAGGTGCTTTTGTGACAAAATTTCAGCTCTAAAAGGCAAGAATCTTCCACGATATTGTTGTGTGAGATCTCTGCCATCTTGCATTGTGGAAAAATCTCACAAAATCCTTTTCTTATGTGAGTTGTACTCTGTAAGGGGCTGAAATCCTACAGGAATGAATATTCTTAAAGGATTTTATTTGTAGCCAAAGAAGAACTAAAATAGGCCTCTTCTGTTTTTTGATGCTTGTTTACAGATTCTGACACTTGAATCCAAAACCTTTGCTTTCAACATTTTAATAGTTTGCACTGAAGTTCCAGATTTGAGCCATATCTGTTAAACAGCAAACGAATTATACACATTTGGATTTTAATATTTTCCTTACTAAACTGTAAGGATTATTACGTCTAATTCAATTACCACTGATGACATGAATTGCCTTGAAAAGGGTCTTGATGAGGCCCCTTCTGCCTCAGATCCATTTTCCTCATTTCTGTATTACCTACTGAAGCATCTGTGTAAAACTATAACTCAGTATTTGTCCAGTTTTCCTTGTTGAATGATGATAAACTGCGGTAAGTTTTTTTTCTGTGAGGAAAGAAATGCATTGAAGCACAACTGTTTGTTTAGTCATTCCCAAGTCAAACAGTAATTTAGATTGCCTAGTAACTTCAACTAAAGCCAAATCTGTATGATTAGAGATCATTGCAGGATGGTGCAGTATAAATCATTCAGTATATGGAAAACATACAGTTCAAAGTTCACTAAGCTTTGTCTTTCTGGTTTTTTTTCCCCTTTCTTTGCTAAGAATTATGATGGCCATTCTGACTGGCCAGGTAACGTAGTAAGATTTATGTGTTTAATACCATTTTGGTTTTGTTTACAATTTTTTTTAAGGTTTCATTTTGTATATCTATTTTAATGAAAATTCTATCTCTTGCTCTCCTTTTCCTTTTGGTGAATGATGACATACTATTCTATGCACATCTTTAAAGCATCTGACATGTAATTTATTATTTTTCTTGTAATTACATTACTTTTGTGTGCTGAGCCCTGCATGCTAAGGACCCAATCCTGCAACGATTGCTACTCACATGAGTTATCCTTGCTAACACAAGTAATGTCTTCAGTGGTACTAATTAACTGAGAAAAATGTGCAGGGTCAGCCCCTGCATTTTCCATAAGTTAATATACTTTGAGAAGGCATTGGGTGAGATTTCCAAAAATGCTTAAATAACTTTAGTGCAATGGTCTTTTAATGGCCCTTGAGCTCCTTAACCACTTAGGCCCCAATCCTGCACATCTTAAATTGGTCCTTTACTACCATGGGTAGTCCCAGTATTTTAGGTAAAATACACATTCATACAGGCTATTTGTTTTAAAATCCTTCCCCCTCATTCCCCTGGGACACAGTGCTTTGTTCCCACTGCTAAATTTAAAATATTTTGCTTTCAGTTTGGTTAGTATATCACTGGTCATAAGTCCATATGGGAGGCAAGTTAAGCACCTGTATAAATGATTGTGATTGGGGCCTTAGGCTTTAGTGTGGAAAATCCAGCTCCTTGTCATTAATATTGTATATCTGAAGTTTAATTCGTCTATTTTGTAATCAAAATTTAGGAAAAGATTCTTTCTGAAATAATTCTCTCTGTTTAGATAATTACTTGGATAGTGATATAGATGGAATTGAGTATTGTGGATAGCCATGCTAGTCTGTATCCACAAAACCAACAAGGAGTAAGGTGGCACCTTAAAGAGTAACAGATCTGAAGAAGTGGGTTTTTTACCAATGAAAGCTTATGCCCAAATAAATCTGTTACTCTCTAAGGTGCAACTGGAATTGAGAAATTCATTTAAAATGGATATATCAAGGTGAGGAATAAATCTTATCGCATGAAAAGAATCAGCTATAACATTTCCCTTTATCATTCAAAAATAGAGCAGGAATCAGTCACCAAAGATTGTATATCTCCTTTGCAAATACTGCGGGGAAGGGGAAAAGTTTCTAAAGACTTCCATAGATTTCTCAGGCCAACTCCTGCATTGCCTTTTCTCCTTAGAAAAGAAGAGTACTTGGTACTGTGGAGGGGACAGAGGCAGGGCCAGTGAAACCTCCATTGGGTTGAAATCCACAGGAAAACAAGACTTTTTGGCACTCCGTTTCAACATGGCGATCTCCTTCACCTCCTAACTCACTCCAGATTCTTCTCTATCCCTTTCAGCCAGTCTTTTCTGTGCTGTGTTGCCATTGCTAACTATTTGCCAGGTAAGTCCTTCTATCTATGTGATAGTCGCTTAAAAATATAGAGCGGGAATTATGCTTGGAGTTTGCAAGTTGCAGCAGTAGATGGTGGCTATGAAGTTGATTCTGTATATAGGCACTTTTCCTGTACTTGCATGTCTCCAAACTATTTTTTGTTTTCCCTTCTCCTCTGTTCTTCTGTGTGGTCTGAGCAAAAGTGAGCAAATGGGAGCAGTTGAGTATTTGTTTATTAAAAACAAGTAAAACAGGTTATTCTAGATCAGGGGCAGGCAAACTTTTTGGCCTGAAGGCCACATGAGGTTTCTGAAATTGTATGGAGGGCCGGTTAGGGGAGGCTGTGCCTCCCCAAACAGCTAGGCGTGGCCCGGCCCCCTCCCTCATCCGACCCCCCCGCTACTCCCCTCCTGACGTCCCCCCCCCAGACTCCTGCCCCACCCCACCCCCCATCCCCTGACAGCCCACAGACCCCCCCACTCCTGACTGCCAATGGCCGCCCCATCGAACCCCTCCTCTCCTTCCTGACTGCCCCCCCTCCCCCCCGGACCGCTGCCCCATCCAACCAGCCCAGTTCTAGATTGTATTTGACCAAATGATTCCAGTTTACTAAATCAGCACTGTCTGGAATTAGACCTCAGATGTTCATGGTTAGGGATCAGTGTCTGAGGGCTGATTAAGGTGGCAAGGAAAAATAAAACTAATGGAAAAAGAAGAAATTCAGACATGACATCCCAAGAGTAAACATCACATTGAAGGATCTGCCTTTTTTATACCCAAAAGAGTTTCACTGTATATTTTGGGTAGAATGTACTACTAGAAAAGTAAAGTGACCTATTCATCAAAGCCTATATTCCCTTTGGGCTACCCAGAGTTTGTATGGTTGTGTGTTACTTTGTCAATATATTTTGTATTGTAAGGGACAGCTTTTAGTTTTCATTAAGATATCATATTTCATTTTTAAAGTATTTGACAGCCTTGATAACATGCACTGGAAAGAGGGAAGGATCTGAAGCATGTGATGCCTGTTCAGTTATGGGACACTTGACTAATGATGACACATGTCACAGACAGTGTCAGAATAATAAGAAAAGATGTCTGTATCTTTAGTTGCTATGAAGGGTTTTTTTTGCCCTCAAGTGTTTTGCATGGATTCTAGGAGAGGATGGACAGATAATGAAGATTTTGACCAATAAGGGACAATGATTTGCTCTAGTATTTCTTATTTGAAACAATGGGAGCTATGAGGTGTCTCCAAACCAAAGCTCAAACTGAGAAGTTTCAATGAGAAACAGTATCCCCCGTATAAAATTTAGTTTAAACCTCATAGCTAGAGCTGGATGAAAATTTGGATTTTCATCCTGTAGGAAATTCCAATATTTTGAAATTTGTTTTGATTCTGCATTAGCACAAAATATTGAAATCTCAGAAGGTTGCATAGAACAGAATGCTTAAAAATCACTTTGTTTCTACATTTCTGAAACAAAATGTTTCATTTTGGTTTGTGGAACCAAATCAATTTGTGTTGGCTTTGTTTAACATGGAACTTCAGTGGCCTGTTATGCTTTTGGGCTTCATAGGGCTTTGGGGCTTTAAGTGTCTCATTTTTTTCTGTTTTCCTATATGGGCTGGGTCCCCAGCCAGACTTTCCTCAATGATACATCTTGGTTATGGAACTCCCATGGTGCATTATGACAGTTCAGCCGGAGGGAAGATGGTAGTGCATCTTGAGAGGTGTAATCCAGTTGGCGAGTCCATAGCAGAGAAGGGGGCATGAGGAACTCAAACTACGGCTCCCATAGGGCAGCATGGCAACTCAGGTGGCTGCAGAGTAATGGCAAACAGATACCAAACTAAACACTTTGATTCAATTTGACAAAAATGAAATGTGTTTATTTGTGTCAGCCTGACCAAATGAAATCTTTTGTTCCAATTTTCTCAATGAAAAACAGAAAAAAAAATCGCCTGATGAAAATTTCACTTTTGTGGAAATGCATATTATATTGGAAAAAATAAGTAGATGGAAAATTCCCAACCAGCTTTATTTGCAACACAGCACATTGCATGAAGAAATGGAGGCAGAACGTATCCCTCTTTTCACCATTCAAGTAGCTCAAACATCTCCAGTATCTGAACTCTCCCTCTGCACCATCTTCTTGACCTTTTTAGCTCCCTTCTCCTCCCACAATATACCTTGTAAAGTGCCTCAAAACATAACCCTCCTATTCAACCTTCATGCAGTCCTCTTCTATTCCTTTCTTCTTGACTGCAACTTGCTTGCTCCCATACACACTCCAGCTTGCTCTGGCTCATCCCCACTTTCCTCCTTCAAGCCTCAGGCCATGACTATGTAACCTTTCTGCCAGGTGGAGTCGGCAGCAACAAGGGCTGGGTTTAATGTCTAGAGGTTTCTTCTAATTATATAAACTAGAACTGGCTTGAGCTTCCAGCCAGTAATCTGGTAAAACTGAACAGCACCCTGGGATCCTCTAAGAAGCAACACTTCCCTTCATGCAAGCACAAGGGGACCCAACAAAATCAAACTTTTATTAAAAGGGAAAATGGTCACCCAGTATTATTTTGGGAAAACACCATGACCATAATTGAAAAGCATGTGACAATAAGCAAACCCAGCCCCACAATGTGATGGGCAGTGTCCTTTGCCTCGGTTTCTCACTTTATGGTGAGAAAGTCCAACAAAAGTGTTCCTTTACACCAACCTCTTTTCCCTTCATTGCACCCCACTCACAATTGGTGGTCCTTGGTTAGTGAAGACTCAGAGTTCAGAAGTGCAGGGTGCAGGTTTCACCTTCCACCCCTTGGTGTGGCAATTCAGCAATGCATTTGCTGCTGCTGCCGCTACAACTGACTCACAGCTGCCTCTTTCTCTCTGCTGCCACCACTCTTTCTACCACCGCACCATGCTACTGCTGCTGCCATTTGCTATAAGGTCACAGTCTGAGATTCCACCATTTAACCAAGCTCTCAGTGACTTCAGCAGGTAGTGAGGAACCTCACTGCCAGTCCAGTTTCTGTGCTGCTTGTTCCTGTTCCCACACAAGATCTACGTCTTGCTCAGCAGTGAAGACCACTGTAGGAATCATGAACTGGAAGCAAGGGCTCTTAATTGATTCTAATCAGCTCTGTCACTAAACACTGGAAAGAGCAAATGGTATCTAAGTGCTTGTCTATACTACCGCTTAAGTTGATGTAAGTTACATCTCTTGGGGTATGAAAAAGCAACCCCGCTGAGTGATGTAATTTACATCGACTTAATGCAGTGTTTACACCATACTGTGTCAGTGGAAGACACCACTCTCCCACCAACATAGCTTCCATCTCTCACTGAGGCAGATAATTATGTTGACGGAAGAGCACTCTCCTGTCAACGTAATGCATCTTCACCAGACATGCTACATCGGAGCTGCTGCATGGCACAAATCTATGAGTCTCTTGTATTGCAGACCTGCAGGAAGTACCACAACAACTGTGGATATGAAGATTTCCTCAAGGATAGTTTGCTGTGGGACATATTGATGGTGGAGCTTCTCCCATTGACATAGCTACTGCCTCTCAGGAAGGTGGAGTACTTATGCCGATGGTAGATAGTGTCTTCACGAAGCTGCACCGCTGCAGCACTGTATGAGTAGACATGCCCTTAAACAGTCAGTTTCCAGTTATCACCTCCTGTGATGGGATATCTGCCATACAGTTGCAGAAAAGGGGTTAAAAGCAGCCCTAGGGAGGCTGCACAGGAGGCAACCAATCACAGCAGGGCTTATAGAAGCAGACAGTTGGGGCTGGGCTTGCCCATATAAAAAAGGGCTGCAGAACAGAGCACAGTCAGTCACTCCCTGGAGCTTGAGAAGGGAGGAGGACTGGCTGCCTTGCAGGCAGAGGGCAGCAAGCTACCTGGGCAGAGCAGTGCAGCAGGCAGAGCTCCAGGGAGCTAAAGGCAGGTCCTGGCAGGTTGCAGGGATCTGCAGACTGAGGCCCTGATGCAAAGGCAAAGAGGGTGCTGGAGCCACTGACGGAAGTGTCTAGACCATAGACTGCAGTTTGTCATTGAAGGGAGCGGACAGACAGTAGACTGCAGGACCCCTGGAAGTGGGGGAACAGAGTGTGGCTCAGCCGGAGGGGATTGTCACTGAAGAGGAAGCTGTGGTTCTTGGAGTAAGGGTAGATCCAGAAACAGAGGTGAGAGCGGGCAAGACACCACCAGAAGATGGTACAGCACCCTAATTCCCCAGACAGCCAGCAGGAGGTGCCACAGTGGTGAGTCACGCCCCGTCACTACTCCATAGAACAGACCACCTCCATAAAGTGTTAACATATCTATATCCAGTGAGTATGGAAAGTCTAATTTCATCTTGCTAAACATTGCATTTACTGTTCAAGCTCTATCTGAGGCTGAGGTGAAATTAAAAGTGAAAGATGAATGCAAATGACCCTCTACAAAAGAAACCCAGATGAAACTACATTGAGTTAAAAAAATCACCTATTAGGTCCGGATCCATAAAAGGATTTAGTCATTGTGACATTGAGTGTTGTAATGTCCAAGGGTACAGCTATACTTACCCGCTGATTCGGCAGCCAGCAATTGATCTGGGATCAATTTATCGCATCTTCTCTAGACGGAATAAATCAATCCCGGAAGTGCTCGCCTTCGACGCCGGTAATCCTGCTCTGCGAGAGGAGTAGGCGGAGTCGATGGGGGAGCCTGCCTGCCGCGTGTGGTCCCGTGGTAAGTACTTTTAAGTTCGAACTAAGATACTTCGACTTCAGCTATGTTATTCACATAGCTGAAGTTGCGTATCTTAGTTCGAACTGGGGACTTAGTGTGGACCAACCCTAAGTTTTAGGCATCTTGAAAATCATTGGAATCAACAAAGTCTGAGTTAGGCATCTAGGCTCCTTTTACAATGCATGGGTAGAGAATGGCACCTGAGAATGAGATCCACAAAAGCCATCATGACAGAGTAGGAGCTGCCTAAACTAGGGAGAATCATGTGTCCTAAATCCCATGCATCTTGTGGAGTTTGACAGCAAGGGGTATGTTTACACTGCAGCGGCACAGCTACTATGCTACAGTTGTGCCTCTGTGGAGTTGTAGTGAAGACACTTTATACATCTACAGAAAGGGTTTTTTTTTTCTATTGATGCAAGTAATCTACTCACCTGGGATGTGGGAGGTCCCCAATTGAACTCCCCCCACCTCTGCTGCATGAGGAAAAATGATTTGGATGGGGTTCCCCACTTTTCAGGTGAGTGCCCTAACCACTGACCTATTGGATGTTCCGAAGTGGGCACATCTCTGCTACAGGAAGTATTATGATGGTGATGATGAGAAGTTGAAAGGAGTGTGGGGTAGGGAATGTATTGCCTATTTTTGTTGTCTAGAAGTGAAATTCAGGGTTATGTATTATAATTGTGTATTCAAATCCTCTCAGGGATGCCCAGAGTCAGAGGTGTGTGATCCTTATCATCATCTCACCTTAAGTTTTTTACAAACAAATGCACAAAACAATTCACTTATTTTTTTTTCCTTCACCGATGATCAAAATGGAGAACAGTGGCATAGCCTCAAACTATAACTTATTAGTAACTGAAGTAAAGAAGCATGTTTTCTGCAAGATCTGCCTCTTTCTATTAAGTCCAAGCAACCCCAGAGATGTTTTCATGTTAATTACAAGGAAAAAACACAGTGAGATAGAATCCTGTATATATAACAAAGGGTCTCTGTCTTCACTTCATACATCCTTCTCTGGTACTGTATATTATTTTGTTTTTGGAAACCATTGAGACCTGCATTAAACCAAACAGTAAATAAAATCTTCACCCAACATCCATATTCCAGTCACAACACTGACCAGTTGGTTGTGTATACCTTGCTGCTTTTTTCCTCCTGGGAAAGCCTCTGAATAAATCAATAGCTGTTTTTCCCCCCCAGCTCAAGTATTCTTTAGCTGCTTTGGATTGTTTAAATGTGGTGGTAGTTTTTCATTAAGTAGGTGGCTGTTGCTGAGATATGGTAAGTCACACCATTTGGAGCATAAACAATACAGTGGAGTCTTTTAAGATAGTGTGCTGTCCTGCAGGGCATGCAAGGCATAACTTATATGGACTAATCAAGCCATAGCACAAATCTATTCTTTTGATATTGCTCTGTCCCCCACTGTTTGAGCACTTCAGCTGATAGCAGACATCGAGCTCTCTTTGCAACTCCTGTGGAGCTCAGCTCCATGGGCTAGCAGTAGAATGTTGCAAGTTCAATAGTCTTCCCTGAAACTATTTGTTTCTGACAACTTTCCTTTCCCTGTCAAAAACTGTAATATTATCTCAGCCTAAATGAGTGACCAGCCCAAAGCACTTAGAAATCTATTGAGAAAAGACCAGACTTTAATAGAAATTACAAATGTAGCCTTTTCTTGTGCAGCTATAACTGTAGACATTATGTGGTATGACACAAAATTACAAAATGTCCACCACTAGTCTAACAGTTACACAGGTGCACTTGGCAAGAAACTCCTAGTGAGAGCCATCACAATACCCTGCCACTGAATTTTTTCCTGCTCTTGAGGTACATGCCTGTGGCTTACTGGCAGTGCATTGGCAAAAGTGTTGAGAAATTTAAATAATCAAAGCTAGTCCTGTAATTGAGTTCTCACTTCAGAGTTTTATCAAGTTTCTGCAAAATTGAATAGGTGTCCTGAATGCTATTTGAATATTTCAAATGTTAGCATTCTAATAGATTTGATTTGTACTGAAATGTGCTAAAGTTAAAAATAAGTAGCATAACACAAGATACAGTTTAGGGAGAAGAAAAATAAACATTTGACTTAATCTTAAACCAATTACACTTTGTAAAACAATACAGTTCAGCAGAACTACATAAAAAGATTTTCAGCTAACATGGAAGTGTTGGCTTTGTAATAGTTTCATTTAAAAAAAACCTTCTTGGGGTTTATTAGAGGAATAGAACTGGTTGATTTATTTTCCAGCAGAACATCTTTTTAAAATCTTGAATAATTGAAATCAAAACATTCTCAAATATTTTGAAATGGGGAAATCCCAAAATGTTTCAATTTCCCATGGAATGGAAATTCCAAGTTTTGATCATATCTAGAGAGGAACTCAGTAGATTTGTCCTGGAGATTACACCTTAGGGAGTTTTCAAAGAGGTTCAAAATGATGAAGATCTAAAAGATCTCCCCATAAAGGATCCAGGGTTGGAAAAACAATGTTGTTCCAAGATAACAAAATTATGTTTGGTAATCCTTCTGAGATATCCCACTTTCCCAGTCCAGTCCTTTTGGGAATAATGAAAAAATAGTCTCCAGAAGTTTAGCATTCCTGTCAGAAGGAAGTCTGATACATATTAGATATGGAATTTCTGTCCCTCAGGAAATTCCAGTATTATGAAACTCCTGGTTTGGGGCAAAGTAAAAATGTGGTGTTTTTTGGGGGGCGGGGGGGGGGGGGCGTGTGTGTGTGTGATGGAAACAAAAAAAACCCTGGCATTATCAAAACATTGTAATGAAATATTTTAAGAAATCCAAAATAGTATGAAATCATATTTCCAACAAGTTTTCAAAACTGCCAAAACAAAATGAGAAAATTGAAATGAATAATTTCATTATTTTCTATCAAATGTAGTCATAATTGAAACACTTCGGCAAAATACCTTGATTTTGATTGATTTTTTCCCCAATTGTTCCATTAAATCTCAGGCTCTCCAGTTCAGTAGATCAGTATGCTATTGCATTTTTCTACTAAAATGGTAGAATAGTTTAGTGGGAGAAAGGAAGTTCATAACCACTGCTAAGCATTGCTAAGCCTGGCAATGCCAATGGCTGGCAATAGTTATTTTAATTTAACATATTAATCTAGTTTTCTCTTTCTTTCTGTCTTCCCTTCTTCCCCATCCCTCTTTAGTAACTTCTACTCAGTTTCTCCTCTATTTTTTTTGTTCCTCTTCCCCACTCCTAGGCTCAATTCTCTAATCACTGCATAAAAGCAATTGTCATTAAAGCAAATGGAAATTGCTCAGGTTCTGCTACTGGAAAATTTAGCCCCTTATTTGTTCTCACCATCCCTCTGATCTTTCTCTTCTTCCCTATTCTCCCATTTCTATACTGTTTTTTTCTCTTCCCCCATCCTCCTTCTCTCCATGATTCTTTCTTTCCCTTGCCATAATATCTTTTTCGCCTCTTTCCCTTTATTTCCAGCTCTTTCCTGAGCTCATTTTCCATAGAAGAAGAAAATGCCTTTATTTTACTCCTTCCACTTTTACATGGGAAATGGGAGTCAATGGAGAGAGAACTCTTCCTTGTCCTCCTTTTGTGGGCTCCCCTTATCACTGATTGATGGGATATAGTTAGGAAGGGCTACATTGTGTGCTCCTGAGGGACATAGCTCCCTCAGGTCAGGAGGAGTGAGAGTAGGGAAAGTTCTCCCTCTGCTAATAAAAAATAGCACTTGACAGTCCAAACATCTATTCTGACAACAACCTTGTCCAGCAGATATGATCCTATAAGAGTCATTATTCCCATTTTAAAGATGAGGAAACAAGCAGATAAATGAGATGCTCTTTCCTTAAACTACAATGATTTCTGGCAGAAGAATTTGGTTTCTTTCCCATTCTATACTTCATATCCTGCTACTAAATGTTATTGCTGTGTTCAGTTTAAACATAAAAATATGGACTATTTACATTTCCTAACACTGGTTTTAACCCACATTAAAACTGAGAAAACTTCCTTCTTGACCTGCTTTCTCTGTTAGCTGTCATTAGAGAAGGCCATCCATTATTATTTTTGTTTTGAACATCTGTGAAATCTTTTTGGAAAAGGATTCAAATAATTGCCAAGATTGGGGAAAATGAGACTTTAAAAAAAATCTATTCATAGTAACTTATGAACCTATACAGACTGCTGGGAATATGGGTTCGTCTATTCACAGATGGATTATATTTGCAATGTGCGGCAAATGTTTCTTCTCGTGAATACATTCTCATTGTTTTATTATCTACCAGACACCACAGTATAGTTTTGTATAGAGCTTAGACTGAATGAAAGGGATGTGGAGCTGACTTTCATCTGACCTGGAACACAGAACAAAGAAATCCTCTTTGGCCCAGAGAGGCTGCAGCAGTGTGTCTGTTTTATCACACTGGACATGGACTTGGAAGTAACCCTGGAACTCCCACTAAAGGGGCTGGCGGACATCAGATATAAGGAGGTAACATACTTGCTTTCCTGGGGGCGAATGGAAGGGGAGCAGGGAAAGGAGCCCTTATCACTTAGCATCCCCTCAATCTGTGAAGTATTTTTGGGAGCCTTGATAGAAATTATGCTTCTGGCTGAAGTGAAAATGATAAGACAAAAGTTAGCAACAAGAGTGGTGGAGCTCAGGAGAAACTGGAAGAAAAGCAGGATCGTCTTCCCATTCCCCAGGAAGTGGGGACAAGATCCATTCTGAAATGACTGGACGGGGATGATAGTCAAAACCAGGAAGTTCCAGGAATTTTTAAAAGAGAAAGGTGAATGAGGTAATATCTTTTATTGGACAAAATTCTGTTGGTGAGAGAGAGACAAGCTTTTGAGCTTCCTCAGAGCTCTTTTTAAACTGCCAAAAAATAAAAATCTACATTCCTAATTCTATCCTGAGATATATGGCAGAGCTCTCTGCTCATCATGAAATCAATGGGAGTCCCCTGACATATTTTGCTCTAAATATCAATTAAATCAATCAGTCAAATCAATTAGTGAAAGTGAATTAGTGTATTATCCTTAGATATGTTAGGAAGACTGTTGTGTGACTATTTTGTCATGTTCCTTTCTGCTATTAAAAAGCTGTATGGGAAGGTGTAAGATTCACCTAGAAGTATGAAACTTGTGAAGAACTTTGAGATGGCTTAGATTTAAAGCCACTAGTGTAGATGTACAGGCAGGTTATTTTTACTCCCTTTTGTTTTGACCATATTATATTGCTGAGGCCATACAAATTAACTGAACTCTGGTCTTAACTGGCCAACTGAGAATTCCCCTAGCATAGGGGAGTTGTCAGTTGGCATAAAACCAGCAAATGTCACTATTATCCCAACTGTCCACTTCCTCCATCTCTCTCTTTAAGAAGCTCTATGGTTCTCTAAAAACTGTTATGAGAAATGTAATTGATAAACAGCATTGCACAATTGCATCTGGATTTCATGATCCAGCTGAGCAATTGTCACGCAAGTGTAGTTTGCATCACTATTGGCCAGGGTCTTGCCTTGCTCTTGTCTTGTTTGTCTGAAATCAAATATTTCATATACTACTTTTCAGAGACAGAGCAGAGAGGTCAATTGGAACATTAATGGCTTTTCACAAGGGGATCTTTATCACTGCCAGGTGTGTGGTTGGGCAGTGAATCACAAATATCATTTACTCCCTCACCCAATAAGTATAGCAGAAGTGCAACTTCTTAACTTTAGACTTCAATTTTCAAGAACAGTCAGTGGGTTTGAATATTCTTGTACTTGTCCATTTCTGTCATAATTGAGCAACTGTGCAGTCCTCGTGGATATTAGAAGCTTGGAAAGCAATTGAAAAGGCAATACGAATGCCAAATGTCCCCCTGCTCCCAAAAACAACGAGCTTTGTTTGTTTTACAGCTGTTTCAGGTTGTGCCTTTCTATTTTGTATTCTTTCAAACTCTTTAAGCCATGCTGGCTCTTCTATGTGCCTTCCCCTTGTAGATTCAGTGAACTATGACCCATTCAACTTTTCCCAGTAGCTTAAGCTATGGGCTGTTGTAAAATCCAAGATGGCTACCACACATTCCTATTAGTATCATTGCCTCCATCGAAGATGGTCCTTGCCCTTTAAAATTTGTAGCTGGAGGAAGTTCCAGTAAGCAATCTCACCTCAATTTAATGAGTGCAAGAGCTTTAATTTCATTTACTACTGATTTTTTTTCTCAGCAGAGGTTTAGTAACCCTAAAATGTTATGTATATATCAAGGTATAGGTTTAATGGACTATTTTATTAACAAAGCTCCAACACACATCTGTTAATCCTACTTCTTCAAATAATTCTTCTTATTTTCACCAATAACTTGCACACCCACTCTCTCTTCTGAAACATCGTCCTATGTTTTGTCATGACTTAGACAAAACAAAGACCAAATCCTGAGAGCTACTGAGCACTTGGTAAACATGTTAATTTCCAATTGACTTCTAATTCTGTCTTAAATCAAAACTGATGTGAGTTCTCTTACTTTTGTGTATACATATTGTCCAGTGGATTTTTTTTTTAAGGAATAAAATTTTAGACGACCTCAGTAGGAAATGGTGTACTCAGCACTTCCATGGAATTGTCCCTAAAGTTCTAAACAGAGAAGCAATCATTTGTTACAGCCCTTTATTAGGTATAATGCTCTCATTCTCTACTCTCCCACCTCCATGAACTGTCTCTGCTCTCCTGGAAACAGTATAAAGGTAGAAAGCCAAGCCTCTAACCATTCCTTACACGCCTATTCAAGGTAGAGAGTATCAGTCATGCAAGCCATGTTTTCCTCTTTGTCCAGACAGCAGGTCTGTGGAGTCCTGGTCCTCTCCTCTCCTCTTCCCTCCCCCCTACCCCCACCATATCACACAGTCTCAACTTTCAATATTGCATACATTTCTGAAAATTTTATATCTTGCAGAAAATGGAGTTGGCTTGATTGTGTGCATCTTTTGTGCGAGGACAAACACTGCAGGAGAAAGGGACTTCTGAAACCACTCTCCCCCTCCAAAAAACTGCACTGAGTTATAAATAAATAAAACATCTACATTTCGAATACCTGATATCTGAAAGTTGAAAATCTATCATGGATGTAGTTCTGAGTAAAAGTGAACATACTTAATCTAGAGGAAATTGGCTATATACGACTAAGCATTTGACAATTCAGATTCTGAACATGCAGAGTAGATTTTTGGTTGATGTTAACCACTCTTTGAATACAACTGCCTGGATTGCATTATGAAGTATAATATGTGATCATGACATTAGAAAGTGTACTGCAATGCATATGCTTTGGGGACTAAATTCAGGTTATATGTGTAACCATAACTACAGCACTTCCTAATTTTTAGAGTTGTTATTGCTTTGTAGTACAGTGACTCGCAGAATAGATTGTACTACTTACCAGTAAAGTGAATCAAGTGACCCATATTCTTCTTGGGTCAGGAAAGAAAGTACTGATTAACTTAATACTGTACATTTTGATTATTTCTTTTTTCTTAAATCTTACCCTGAACATATACATGGTTATTGATACCCACAAGCAATTGTTAGTTTCATTGATCATTAAGTGCATTAAAACAATTTTAGTTAGCACTAAAGCTAGTTGGCAACTAATTACAGTAGACTATATGAAGTAAATGATATCACCAAATACTGCACTTATTTATATATTGTATATGTGAATAAGTTATGGTGATACTTATACTTCATTATGCATTTACTCATATTTAACTATATTGATCACGGACTTACATTGAACTTTAACTGGAAAATGAAACACTTCATTACTCTTCATATTATTCATATCTTATTATAATTGAACTCTAGTAGCTTAAAGCAGCACACAGTGAATTATATAATGTATCATATTAGTTCTGGCACTAAGTTGTATTTTATATTAATAGGAGGTGACTCGTAATATCATACACGATCCAGAACTTAGTGAGATTTTATCATTACTTTACAATACTTAGCAAAGAGTTACATTAACCTTTGTTGTAAATGGCTTCATTTTTTTTTTTTAATCGGAATAGAGAAACACTTATGTATGTTAAGTTGTATTTCTTTTAAAACAGCAGTCCGCTCTTTTTAGAATATTACTACTCTTATTCTCTGGTGGTCCATGCTGTATTCACAAGAGTCTGGTTTTGGTTTAGCAGTGATATTTTCAGACTGAGGGGCACTCTGTAACATAAGGGCCAAATATAATAAGCAGCTGTAACTACATTGCTTTAAACTGAGTCTAAATACCTTAGAGAGAGAGAAGTGAGGGGAAGTGTAAAGCTGACCAATTCCCCCGCCCCCGTCAGTGGGAGGGATTGAACTTGGGACCTTCTGGAGTTAAATCCATGAGCCTCTACTGCATGAGCTAAAAGCCATGTTGTTCTTTATTAAGGCTGTAGCAGATTCATTATTTTCTATTTGGTCTAGGTGCCACTAGAGAAGGATGGAGCACCACACCCAACTGGCACAGAGTTACAGAAGCACAATATAATGTTGGTATGAAAGACAAAATGCTGAAAGGAACTATGTGCTAATGCAGGAGAATAAGAGCCCCTCTCTGCCCCTCCCCTCATTATTACAACTGTGCTTGGGCAAAATGGATCTTGGTTCTGGGCTGTTAAGAATAAGCAGGTGCTGTAATACCCACTACATCTCCATGCCCTGGAACAAATGGAAGGCTTGGGTAGTCGACACCCCCACCAGCTGCAAATTGACCCCCATCCTTTGAATAAAAAAGCATCGGGGACGGAAATGACCATCATTGAGATGTCTGTAGGTATGTCTACACTGGAGCTGTAAGGAGAAATATCCAGCTCAAGCAGACCCCCCTACACACACATGCACACACACATACATACACACACACACCAAAAAAAACACACACACAAAAAACCCTCTGAGATATTACACTAAAAACAGAATTGCAGCCATGGTGGCATCATTGGCTAGTCTCCCCAAGCAGGATCCCAGTGGAAATCCTAGGTATGTACTTCAGTGGCTAGCCCCTCCCATCACTTAACCTCTTTGATAACAAATAGATTGAGCTCCTCACGTCAAACATTACAATGCATGCTTGTTCATTCCTATCATCATTCTCCTGGCTCTTCTCTGATCCTGCTCCAGTTTTTCAATATCCTTCTTTAAGTGCTAACACCAGAACTATTCTAGTAGTGGCTGTACTGGTGCTGAATACAGAAGTAATATATCCTCCATAGTTCTGCTTTATATTAACCTTTTTATACATCCAAGAACCTCATTACATTTGCCCTTTTATCTAATTCTGATTTCCCAATATAACAATAATGGGCCAAATTTTGAAAACCAGCCTCAGTTTTTTGAGCATAACCAACTAGAGTATGCAAAATCTATATCTGCAGATAATTTGGTACTTTAAAATATAAAATATATACCAACAGGCATAAGTTAAGGCACAAACACACATTGTTGCCTAATAAAATGGTTTGTAATCAGATATGTGGATGAAGTTTAGTCTAAAAAATTTGGGCTCTTCTCACATTGCCTTCTCCAATACACTAGGAAGTAACTCTTTGGCTTACAGATTAATATTTATGTTGGCCACCATTGAAAAAGTAATTCAATGTGGTGTTTACTCTTGTGTATCTTATAGTTAAACCAAAATTATATATTTATATCATGGCATTGTAAAACTATTCACTTTTCAGTGACACCCCCTGTGCTATACCACGTTATCAGGCTGCTACCTCTCAGCAATAAGGAAATCTTGGTATCATGAAGCTTAAGATAATAGTGAGAAAAGAATTAACAGAAATGACAGAATTACAATCTAACATCACACAAACACTCTGTAAAGGGTAGAGTGTGGAGCTAGGAGAATGCCATAGACTATAACTCCAAAAGCAACAAAAATTTTCTATGGTCTATGTGCATTGATGCCTGTTAAGAAGCCTATTTCTGATGCTGAGGTTTTAGGTCTTGCTGTGAGCCAGCCCATTCAAGAGGTCATCAGCTGGAACTCCATTTACTGCAAGCTTAGATGCCAGCTGGAGAATAAATGAGTCCTGACTGTCTCCTTCTTTGATGGTCTTAATGTAACCCCTTCTGACTCTGTCACTGTGGACTCTGATTCAAATATTCAAGCTGTTTGAGGAGTTAACCTGGAAGGACACTTGCTTTTGTCAGGCAGACTTGTTGGCTTTGATTTTTGTTGCCTTTGGAACCTACAATGAGAGATGTGTTATAATTGAAGTAGATGGGAAAAAATCTGACCAAGACAGTGACCTCTCCTGTCCAAGGACTAACATTTCATCTAATATAGAAGTTCAGATTCCAGTATCATTCTAATTAAGATACTATGCCCTATAATATGCTCATAGAATTGAGGAAACCAAATACAAACAACTTAAAATCTGGCTTCTATTAAACTGTTGTTTTGTGCTGTACCCTTTGTGCTGTACCTTGCACTGCTGAGGATATTTACTTTTATCACAGGTGCAGATTGCTCCTAGACAATGTAGAGAGGTCAGTGATTTTAAAATGCAATGTTATCATATTGGATTTAAGTATTTATATGCTGACTCTCACATATCTATGCATGATGATTAAATTGCCATCTTCAATAATGTAGGTACCTATATCTTTACTTCCTAATACCTATTTTACTAATATTAAAATGTTCTTCACTCATTGTACTTGTATTACACTCAACCTTCATAGCTTGCTTCACAGGAAGCTTTTTAGCTAGTTATCCAATAAATAGATATGTTCTGTAGTGTCATTTTCTAAAACTGTTTTTTTAAAGTATACTGCAATGAATGACATGTACTTATTACCAGTGTGTACATTTAATCATAATAATTGGCCCCAACCTTACAAAGTGATTGACACAGTATAAGAATCTATTAGTGTGGATCTCTTTGCAGGATTGTGACCATAATGATTACTTTTATATCTTAACTGGTGTCTGAATGATTTCTCCCTCCTCACTATACACACACACAAGTTGATTTAACATCTATAGACTCCATTGCACTTCTGCAGCCTACCAGAAAATGCAGAGTTTTGTAACTTCTCTAATTGGGAATCACATCTGCTTCTCTAGTGCTTAAATATGTTCTAAAAGGATTGCTTCCTTCTTTTAAGGAATAGACGGGAAATTAAACCAAGTTGCTTAGAATTAGTGTAACTTTGGGGAACAAAGCTAAGGGGAAACAAGTGATACTATTATGCCATAAAAGCATACATAAAAAGATAGCAGGCAATATAGTAAAATAATTAACACAAGAGCCCACAGACTATGCACACACGCACAAAATAAAAAAGGGGGTGGGGAGTTATTAACCTATCAGAAGGAAAAACATATCTGAAGGGAAAAACTGAGAATCATTAGCTTGCTTTTTAGACTGGAAGTGTTCTTATTGAGTCAAAGTGAAAGATTATTGGATGATGAAAACAGACTCTAAGTCTTTCATTCAAACAGGAAATGACAACCTTGGGGCCAAGTCATCACTGTTGGGATTCTCAAGTACATGGAATGACAGATTCCAGGGATTAATTTAGCTCTCATTGTTTGAACATTTAGGTTTCATGCTATTGCTTTAAATATTAGAAACAAAACTACTTCATAACCTATCAGGTCAAAACAAGATGATGCTGGAGTCAAGATAGATAATGTAGTCTTAGCTAATAATTTAAAAAAGTCTTATTTAAAACATCTGCATAATGACATACTTCATATTAAGGACACTACTTGGTGATACAGAGATGCCTTGGCTCTTTGGACAAGGAGTTAATTGATTTCCCTCATAGTGTACCTTTTGGAAATATCAGTTAATCATTCTTCACATTTTACAAAGCACGTTAATGCAAAGATGCAGCTGTTAAGGTCATGTACTATTTGGAGCTATAGTGAGAGCAGTCACTTAGTACCTAACATACTAGGCAATAAGCAAGCCAAGTAAAGGTTTAGATCTTACTGTAGGCAACTGGCATGTGTAACTGGTAGGGGAACTATGCGTGGAAAGCAGGAGAAAGATGGGGCGGAGGAGGAGGAGAAGAAGAAGGTAAAGTGCATCAACTTTTTTAGTCATATGATTAATTATTGCTTGGGAGGGAGTTATAAAATAAATAGAAAATGCTTGTTTCTTCTCTCACTATGCCAAAATAAATCTGGAATAATTCTGCTGACTTCAGTGGAGTTACAATGGATACCACTGGTGTGAGGAGAAAAAGCTGTATTAAATTACAACAAAAATAAACGAAACCCTATTTACCTCTGTAACCTGTGTCTATTCATGCATCGAGAGAGGAAATATATCCCAAAACAGCATTGTGAAGCTGAAAAGCCCAAATTAATGATTAGAGAAGAAATGTAGTCACTTTCTCAGACATGGTATTAATTTAAAGACTTATTGACAATAGTTACAGATGGGGGAGGTAATATCTTTTATTGGACCAACTTCAGTTTGTGAGAGAGACAAGCTTTTGAGCTTAAGTAGAGCTCTTCTTCAGAAACGTTTCCCAGCACTGAAAAAAAGAGCTCTGTGTAACCTTGAAAGCTTGTCTTCTCATTAACAAAAAGTTGATTCAATAAAAGTTGTTACCTGACCCACATTGTCTCTTTGATATCCTGCGATCAACCCAACTACAACAACATGATGATACACCTTTACCCCGAAATAACGTGACCCGATATAACACGAATTTGGATATAACACGGTAAAGCAGCGCTCGGGGGGGGGGGGGGGGGGGGGCGGGGGGGGGGGGGGGGGGCTGTGCGCTCCAGCGGATCAAAGCAAGTTCAATATAACACGTTTCACCTATAATGCGGTAAGATTTTTTAGCTCCCGAGGACAGCGATATATTGGGGTAGAGGTGTAGTTAATCATGCATAATAAATTGTTTGGTTTTGGACTGCTTTGTGCTCTTTCTACCAGAAAAATGTACGTGTGCGGAAAATCAAACTTAGAATTAGATCTACAACACTACTTAGAGTGATGTTTGCATAATACTTTTTATAAATCTATTTTTGTAAAATTGGGTTAAATTCCATTTCACTTCTCTTGCTGTGGCAAGTGTTTGCAAAATCATGTGAAATGGTAGCAAAGTCACTTGAAGATCTATTGTTTTGCTTCAACCAAGAAGTTAGTTGTGCCTTCTTAATAAATACACATGATGCAGCAGCTGTAGCATAAAAGGCATCAGGGCTTTCATTTATGTTTTTTTTTTCCCAGCAAGGAGTTGCCCCTTCACTATTTCAAAATGAAGATATTTTTAAAAATGGTGAAATTCTAGAAATGGAAGATATTATTGCACAATGCTTCTGCCTATGCATAGGCTTATATTGTTTTTACTTAGCTACCTCTAGAGAGCAAGTACAGTGGCCCATCTGAGCATTAGGCACATTGAAAACCAATGAAAATATACTTTATACCTGTTTTTAATGTTTTAAAAGACAAGTAAGCAATTATCCTAAAAACACAAACAACTTAACACTGAAAATGTTTTAGGAATAGCTGCATCATTATCCCAATTGTCTAAGGCAAGAAGCAAAATTGCGGTTTCCAACCCTTTTTACACCTTCAAAGGGAGAGAATGTGAGTGAAGAAAATAACTATTATCACTATAAAAAGAAAACATGAGGGTCTGGTGCTATCCTAAACACACACTGTCATATTATACCCCATGTACCCCTTGTACCTACATATTCACCACTGTTATATGAGTATTATATTTTAAGTATTGCCTTGTGAGATATTGTTTGAAAAGTCACAATCTGTTGAACATTAACATCCTGTTGAAATGCACGTATCTCCATTGCATATGAAATTATGAGACTTTGCTATATAATTGTTATTTAAACATGGTGTCAGTCTGGGAAACTCCCACAGTCTAGCTTCTCAGAGATAACAAGAGTGACCAACATCCAGTCAGGTGTTAAGCGACCATCATCAGCTATCTCCAGCAGGAGTGTTGTAAACAAAAACAGTTCCTCGAGCATGTACACTATGGGGGCTGCCTAACCTCATGACACAGCAAAGATTTTTCCAGCACCTGGAGAAAAGTATAAATGAAGGATAGTGACATCATCACTTTACCTCAGGGCCGCCCGGGGGAAGGGGGAGGGATGGGGGGGGGGATTGAGGCAATTTGCCCCAGGCCCCGCATGGGCCCTGCGAGCCCTGGCCGAGAATCCTTCCCTGGCTAGAGGCACCTCTTTATTTTTACTCACCCGGCGGTGGTCCGGGTCTTCGGCAGCACTTCGGTGGCGGGCCCTTCAGTCGCTCTGGATCTTCGGCGCATTTGGCAGCGGGTCCTTCAGTGCTGCCGAAGACGCGGAGCGAGTAAGGACCTGCCGCTACCGCCGCTGACTCGGAGCGCCACCCGGTGAGTACAAGCACTGCAGCGGGTGGCGCCTTTTTTTATGTCCACTCCCCGCTTTGCCCCAGGCACCCTGAATCCTCTGGGCGGCCCTGATTTACCTGCCTCTTCCCCCCATCTTTACACAAGGAAGAAAGGTCATCTGGAAAACAAAGATCTCCATTGAGACTTTGGGAGGGGCTGGACCTACCTGGAAGGTGTTTCAGTTAGCATGAACTGCTGTTGAAGTTTTGGGTGAGAGAAATCCTCTTGCTTTAGAATTGTCAGCCTGGTAAAATTTAGGATTTAGATTGTGGTTTTGCTATTTTATTTCCTTTTGTAACCAGTTCTAATTTTCTAAGCCAATATCACTTAATCACTTAAAATCTCTCTTTTCTAGTTAATAAACTTGTTTTGATTTTTAATTTAAACTAGTGAGTTTGTCACAACTGCTTGGGGATCTGCTCAGATTACAGAGGCTGGGCATATCCACTATCCTTTGAAGGAGTGGTGAACTAATTAATGAGCTTGCATTGATCAAAAACTGCTTGAGCAATGTAAGATGCCCATTTCTGGGGTGCAAGGCTAGGACTGGGGGAATTTGCTGGTGTGTCCCTATATACAGTTCATGAGTGTCTTGGGAGAGCCTTCATGCAACTTAGTTGGGGTGCCTCTGCACACTGATGCCTGAGTGAACAGAACCTGGAGGGGTTTGCAAGGTGTGGTCCCAGGAGGGTAGTGGTTGTGTCCCAGGAAGACTGAGGTGGCATAGGGTTTATGCAGGCTCTGTTGTTGTTTGTTACACAAGAACTTACTGTAACAGTTCAAGGAAACTGCAGTTGTATTCTCTTTTATGATCCAGCATAAGGGCACCCACTCCTGACTTCACCTCCTTGGGCAGTGGACCTGCGTCTTTCTCCCTTCTAACCAGGGTATTTCCAAGCTGAACAGTTCCCTGCCTATGCTGTGCCATTCCTTAAAAAAGCAGCCTACTTCAATAGGCCAGTGGCTGTGCATTGCTTTCTATTCAGAGGCTATTGACAGTTGGGATTGCCCGGGGTTTTACCATACAGCTCTTCTATGCAAGCACATTTATTCTTAAGGTGAAAGCATTACAAAGAAAGCATTAATCAATAAAATAACATGCATGCTCATAAGCTTGACTAGGTGTGTGAGTAAGACATTTTATTGGACCTAAAAATATTACCTCACTTGCCTTATCAGTAATATCCTGAGACTGACATGCTTATAACTACATTGCATACAACCAATGCGAATAAGCTTATCTGAGAACATGCTCTCCCCCCAAAAGGGCTCTGGATGGTGATTAAATCCTCCAAACTACACATAGGGATTTTCCTGTGGTCACAAGTACACAAATAAAAACAACGAGGAGCCCTTATGTATTTGGGGATAAGCTTTTGTGGGCTATAACCCACTTCATAAGATGCATGGAGTGAAAAATACAGTAAACAGGTATAAATACACAGCACATAAAAAAGATGGAAGTTGCTTTACCCAAGTGGGGGTCAGTGCTGACAAAGCCAATTCAATTAGGGTGGATGTGGCTCATTCCCAACAGTTGACAAGAAGGGGTGAATATCAACAGAGGGAAAATTACTTTTTGTAGTGCTAACGAGGCCAATTCAATCATAGTGGATGTGGCCCATTCCCAACAGTTAACAAGAAGGTGTGAGTATCAGAGGAAAAAATATTTTTTGTAGTGACCAGCCACTCCAGGCTTAATTAGGGCACATGGTGGCATATATCACATTGGTAAACGTGCAGGTGAATGAGCCCCCGGTTGGTGTGGCTGATGAGGTTAGGTCCTATGATGGTGTCCCTTGAATAGATATGGGGACAGAGTTGCAATGGGATTTGTTGCAGGGATTGGTTCCTAGGTTAGTATTTCTGTTGTGTGGTGTGTAGTTGCTTCAGGTTGGGGGGCTGTCCGTAAGCGAGGACTGGCCTGTCTCCCAAGGTGTGTGAGTGGGGATCATCCTTCAGGATAGGTTGTATATCCCTGATGATGCATTGGAGAGATTTAGTTGGAGGCTGTAGCTGATGGCTAGTGACGTTCTGTTACTTTCTTTGTTGGGCCTGTCCTGTAGTAGGTGACTTCTGGGTACCCTTCTGGCTCTGTCAATCTGTTTCTTCACTTCCCCAGGTGGGTATTGTAGTTTTAAGAATGCTTGATAGAGATCCTATAGGTGTTTGTTTCTGTCTAAGGAATTGGAGAAAATGCAGTTGTATTTCAGGGTTTGGCTGTAGACAAAGGATCGTGTGATGTGTTCTGGATGAAAGCTGGAGGCATGTAGGTAAGTATAGTGGTCAGTAGGTTTCTGATATAGGGTGGTGTTTATGTGACCATCGCTTATTTGCACTGCAGTGTCCAGGAAGTGGATCTCTTGTGTGGACTGGTCCAGGCTAAGGTTGATGGTGGGGTGGAAATTGTTGAAAGCCTGGTGGAATTCCACAAGGGCCTCCTTCCCATGGGTCCAGATGATGAAGATGTCATCAATGTAGCGTGAATAGAGTAGGGGTGCTAGGGGATGAGAGCTGAGGAAGCGTTGTTCAAAGTCAGCCATAAAAATGTTGGCTTACTGTGGGGCCATGCGGGTACCTATAGCAGTGCTACTGTCTTGAAGGTATAAATCGGCCCCAAATCTGAAATAGTTGTGGGTAAGGACAAAGTCAGAAAGCTCAGCCACCAGGTTTGCCGTGACATTATCTGGGATACTTTTCCTGACGGCTTGTGTCATAAACAGACAGTTAAGGGTTAATGCCTCTTTTACCTGTAAAGGGTTAAGAAGTTTACATAGCCTACCTGACACCTGACTAGAGGAACCAGTGGGGGTCAAAATTTTTCAACAAGGAAGGAGGGAAGAGTCCTTTGTTCAGTCAGTTTATTAAGTTTTGTGCCAGAGAGAAAAGATCCAGGAATCAGCCTCCTATCAGGGTAGTGAGTATTAGAGAAGGAATAAATTAGCTTATGTTTATTTTCTTTTGTGATTTGTCTTCTTGCATTAGAGGGGTAATCAAATTGATGGAGAAGTCTCTCAAGGCTACTCATGGAAGGGTTATAGTACTTGGGAGGGAGATATTTTGGGGGGAAGACAGAGTTCCCACATGACTCAAATGGTTGTTTAAATGATTTGGTGGTGGCAGCATACTGATCTAAGATGGTAATTAAGCTTAGGGGTTCTCATGCAGGTCCCCACATCTGTACCCTAAAGTTCAGAGTAGGGGTGAAACCTATGATATGGTGACAGTGGTGGGATTCAAAGGAACCAAAAGCCAGTAGATTTTTTATCTGTCCTTTGAACTGCTGGGGAAACAGTGAAGAGAGATACCGATCTTATCTCTCTTGGCTTGAAGGCATAGAGATTAAGTTTTCTAGCAAGAGCTTTTTGTTAGAAAAAAAGTTTCCAGCTGTGCACAGCTGGAGGGTAATTAACTTTGCAAAAGAAAAGTCACAAAACCAGTTTTTCTTGTTTCTTTCTTACTCTGAGAAGTACAGTTACAATAACAATGAAATTTACAAGCTGTTTTTTTTCCCTACCTCTCGGGGATAGCTAAGGTAGACCGGGGGGGAAATGTCAGACAAGGGCGAAAAAAAAAACTAAGCAAAAGGAAATAGAATTAACCAGATTACAGGCTGAGGAAAACCAAAAAGAACATGACAGACAGATGGCCAGACATGAGGCTGCCCACAAAAGAGCTATGGAGGAGAAAGAAAAAGAGAGAGAAAGAGAAGAGAAAGCCAAACAGGATGCCCACAAGAGAGCTATGGAAGAGAAAGACAAAGAGATGGAGGAGAAAGAAAGAGAATGAAAGCATGCTCTGGAGTTAGCAAAGATTCAGGAAAATACACCAAATAATCCTAACAATCCTTCCTCAAAAATCCACGGATGGGAGCGACTATGTCCACAATATAATGAATCCAGTGATATTGCTGAATATTTCATCACCTTTGAGAGACTGTGCACTCTCCATACCATTCCTGAAGATCAAAAGATGACCACATTGGTAGCAAAATTGACTGGAAGAGCTCTGGACGTATTCAACAAGATGCCTATTGGGGAGGCTTCTGACTATGGTAAATTTAAGGATTTGGTTTTGAAACAATGTCAAGTTACACCTGACACTTACAGAGTCAAATTTAGAACCCTTCAGAAAGGGCTTGGACTAAGTAATGTGGCTTATGCACATCAAATAAAGGACCTGTTAAAAAAATGGGCCAATGGCAGGTGAGTAACTACATTTGAAGGAATGATTGATTTGATGACTCAGAAACAATTCCTGAATATGACCAAGGATCACATAAAACAGTGGTTATGGGATAAGAAAATAGACTGAGTCGAAAGTCTTGCTTTTTACACTGATCAATACGAAAAGTCCCAGGCTGCCAGCAAGGCGGGGAAAAGCCCACACAAAATGGGTGGAGGGAGCAGAGAGAAACAACCCAGGTCGCACTTCGAGCGAAATTCAGAAGGGAAACCCTCAAACCCCTTATCGTCCCACCACACCAGTCTCCAGCAACCCACCTCGCCCTGGTTATACCTTAGCAGGTGATTGGGACCTAGTGTTGCAGCAGTTGCTTTTTGCCTACAGGGCTGTACCACATCCCAGTTTAGGGTTTTCACCATTTGAACTTGTGTATGGCCGCGAGGTTAAGGGGCCATTAAAGTTGGTGAAGCAGCAATGGGAGGGGTTTACGCCTTCTCAAGGAACTAATATTCTAGACTTTGTAAGCAACCTACAAAGCACCCTCCAAAACTCTTTAGCCCTTGCTAAAGAAAATCTAAAGTATACTCAGGAAGAGCAAAAGGCCTGGTATGATAAACATTCCAGAGAATGGTCCTTCAAAGTAGAAGACTATGTCATGGTCTTAAAGGCGCTCCAGGCCCATAAAATGGAAGCGTCGTGGGAAGGGCCATTCACGGTCCAAAAGCGCCTAGGAACTGTTAACTATCTCATATCATCCCCCACCTCAAATATAAAGTCTAGGGTATACCATGTTAATTCTCTTAAGCCCTTTTATTCCAGAGAATTAAAGGTTTTCCAGTTTACAGCCCAGGGATGCGACGTGGTGTCTACTATGAAGGAAAAAGTGACGGTAGCATGGAAGAGGTGAACCTCTCTATGACCCTTGAATGTCTGCAGTGACAGCAGATCAAGGAGCTGTGCACTAGCTTCGCGCCAATGTTATCAGCCACCCCAGGACGGATGGAAAGGGCATACCACTCCATTGACACAGATAATGCTCACCCAATTAGAACCCCACACTATCAGGTGTCTCCTCATGCCCAAACTGCTATAAAATGGGAGAACCAGAACATGCTACAAATGGGTATAATCCACCCCTCTAACAGTGCATGGGCATCTCCAGTGGTTCTAGTTCCCAAACCAGATGGGGAAATACACTTTTGCGTGTATTACCATAAGCTAAATGCTTTAACTCGTCCCGACAACTATCCAATGTCATGCACAAATGAGCTATTGAAGAAACTGGGACATGCCCAATCATCTATACCTTAGACTTAACCCAGGGGGTACTGGCAAGTACCGCTAAATGAACCCGCCAAGGAAAGGTCAGCCTTCGTCACCCATGCAGGGGTGTATGAATTTAATGTGCTCCCTTTCAGGCTGCAAAATGCACCTGCCACATTCCAAAGACTTGTAGATGGTCTCTTAGTGGGATTGGGAGAATCTGCAGATGCCTACCTTGATAATGTGGCCATTTTTTCTGATTCATGGGCAAAACACCTGGAGCACCTGAAAAAGGTCTTCAAGCACATCAGGCAGGCAGGACTAATTGTTAAGGCTAAAAAGTGTCAAATAGGCCTAAACAGAGTGACTTACCCTGGACACCAGGTGGGTCAAGGAACTATAAACCCCCTACATGCCAAAGTGAATGCTATCCAAAAGTGGCCTATCCAAAAGTCAAAGAAACAGGTCCAATCCTTCTTAGGCTTGGACGGATATTATAGGCGATTTGTACCACACTACAGCCAAATTGCTGTCCCACTGACAAACGTAACCAGAAAGACAGAGCCAAATGCAGTTCAGTGGACTGATGAGTGTCAGAAGGCCTTTAAGCAGCTGAAGGCGACACTCATGTCTGACCCTGTGCTAAGGGCCCCAGACTTTGACAAACCATTCCTAGTAACCACACATGCGTCCGAGCATGGTGTAGCAGCAGTTTTAATGCAGAAAGGACCAAATCAAAAATTCCATCCTGTCGTGTTTCTCAGCAAAAATTTGTCTGAGAGGGAAAGCCACTGGTCGATCAGTGAAAGAGAATGCTACGCCATTGTGTATGCGCTAAAAAAGCTACGCCCATACGTTTGAGGACGGTGTTTCCAAATACAAACCGACCATGCTGTGTCAAAGTGGCTTCATACTGCCAAGGTGTCATAACTATAAAGGGAAGGGTAATAGCTCTCCTGTGTACAGTACTATAAAATCCCTCCTCGCCAAAGACTCCAAAATCCTTTTACCTGTAAAGGGTTAAGAAGCTCAGGTAACCTGGCTGACATCTGACCCAAAGGACCAATAAGGGGACAAGATACTTTCAAATCTTGGTGGGGGAAGGCTTTTGTTTGTGCTCTTTGTTTTGGGGGTTGTTCGCTCTTGGGACTGAGAGGGACCAGACATCAATCCAGGTTCTCCACATCTTTCCTGAACAAGTCTCTCCTGTTTCAAACTTGTAAGTAAACAGCCAGGCAAGGCGTGTTAGTTTTTATCTTTGTTTTCTGAACTTGTAAATTTACCTTTTTGCTAGAGTGTTTATCTCTGTTTGCTGTAACTTTGAATCTAAGGCTAGAGGGGATTCCTCTGGGTTCTTTAAGTTTGATTACCCTGTAAAGTTATTTTCCATGCTGATTTTACAGAGATGATTTTTACCTTTTTCTTTAATTAAAAGCCTTCTTTTTAAGAACCTGGTTGATTTTTCCTTGTTTTTAAGATCCAAGGGGGTTGGATCTTGATCCACCAGGAGTTGGTGGGAGAAAGGAGGGGGGATGGTTAATTATTCCTTGTTTTAAGATCCAAGGGGTTTGGATCGGTGTTCACCAGGGAATTGGTGAAGAGTCTCTCAAGGCTACCCAGGGAAGGGAATTAGCATTTGGGAGTGGTGGCAGCGGACCAGATCTAAGCTGGTAGTTAAGCTTAGAAGTTTCATGCAGGCCCCCACATTTGTACCCTAAAGTTCAAAGTGGGGAAACAGCCTTGACACAAGGGAAATAACAAAAAACCTTCTTTGGTGAAGTTTAGCTCTCCAAAATTTTAATTTTAAAATTCAACACATTTCAGAAGCTTCTAACGAAGTGGCTAATGCACTCTCCCATAAAAGTTTCCCAAAAGTACTTGTTTAAAATCATCCTTAAAATATATAAAATCTCGTTAGTTTTTACATAATCAGTAGTATATGTAAAGTTGCATGTGTTTTATTAATTTGTTTTCTCCTAAAGTTATAGGAAAAAATCACAGCCAGTGTAGTCTAACACTGTCTATGATTTGGGGGGTGTGCCATAAACAGACAGTTAAGGTTTAATGCCTCTTTTACTTGTAAAGGGTTAAGAAGTTCACATAGCTTAGCTGACACCTAACCAGAGGATCCAATGGGGGAACACAATTTTTCAACCAGGAAGGAGGGAAGAGTCCTTTGTTCAGTCAGTTCATTAAGAAGACCCAGGTGAGTGCTCTACCAACCAGATTATTGATAACCTGGAGTCTGCATATATTTCTCTTGCAAAAAATTTTGAAAGCTCTCTGTTTTGTCCTGATACAAAATGGGAAAAAAAATTGAAATCATTAACATTTGTATAAGACAGGAAAACTCTTTTCTGTCCAGCTTCACTGTCTCTGGAGTTCAATCCAGAGCCCTTTCCACTGGCTCAAACAGCTTCTCAGTGGAAAGAGGTGGAGAAACAAAGGTGGTGAATGTAGGAAGGAGAGCAAGATGGAAGATGAAAATGAGAGAGAGGTGAATGAGAAGAGGAAGGGAGAGGCCCTTTGCCCCTTGCACACTCATTGCCGCTTAGTGTGGTCTTTCCATAGGCCTCAGCTTCTCCTAAGTGGCCCTCCATAATTTGTTCTGAATCAGATCAGTTCTTGGACTGTCTCCTCTAATCAAGTGTATCAGTCATTTAATTTTAGGGTTTTCAGTCTCCCAGCAGTATTCTTAGAGGAAGTCTGGTGCAGAGCTATCAATCCTTTTCTATCTCATGCCTTTCTGCCTCCTTTTCCTTCTCTGTGCTCTCCTTTTTTTTTTTTTTTTTTTTTTTTGAGGTCTTGTTTTCTCTATTGGTGGCAGCTGTGGGTTCCTGTCTCCATAATTGGCAGTTCTGGAAGCTATGTGAGAATGTGATCAATCTGCTTGCTTATAAACAAAAGATACTCTCCTCCACCCACCCACCCCCCGTCTGCGCTCAGTATGGTGTTTGTAAACCCCATTACCCCACACACCTAATACTAAATCTTTCCATTAAGATGAACACTATGGAAATTGTGGGCAATTCAGCCAGTATTTTTTTAGGACTTGCACCATGTAGAAGTGTAGAAGAAGGTGAGGAGAGAACAGTGCAGTGCTATGAGGAGGACTACTGAATATGGTGCTTTATAACACATGAACCAATCAGGTAAATTAAGCTGAGGGGAGTGGATGACATAGGGTGGCATAGTGGTAAGTACACTGGCTAAAAAAATTGTCAAAGGCACCTAAGTCACTTAGCTGCCTGGGTCCTAGGTCTCAAAATATATCATGAAGCATTGTGTTAGTGGCTGTGAGAAATGTTTCATGGAAATTTCTGGGAGAAATTTTTCCACCAGTGGTTGTCATGATTGCTCCTGTTCTCACTTTTTTTCAAGGGGAATTTCTTAAACATATTTGAGGGAGCTGCTTCTCTAAATTGCCAGTAGGAGTTACAGAAGATCTTTTTTAAAAAGAGGGGGAGAGTTCTCTGCAGATCATTACTATTTGCTGGATTGCATTTTAATGTGTGCCCTGTCCCTGTTATCCATTCTGTTTCAGTAGTTGATTGTTTTCCTTAATCTGTTAAGAGTCATTCAGCCATGTGCACAGTAGTATTCCAGCACAAGCAAGGTAATTATGGTCTCTGCTGTGCAACAGCAAATCAGAGCCTTTCTTAAACTCTCAGGAGAACTCTTAATATATTATGACTGCTTCTTTTGCTGTTCGTCCAAGGCATTGGTAAAGTAGGCCATGCAAATAGAAACATAAAATTTAACATTAATTAGCAAACAAATAATGGAGAGATAATCCCATTTGTACACACTAGAAAAAGGGTCCCATTGTGCAGTTATGGGAGTTAGTGCTTCACAGAATGGAAGCTCTTTTTTCATTTCCCTCTCCTCTCATTCATCCTATTTCTCTCCCATGGTTGTTCCCAATAGGGTAACCATTGTTTGATTATATTACTGTCTGCACAGCAGTGTCTCATGGGTAAATGTCTGGCTATTTAGGAAAGCATCCCATCTGAGGACAGGTCTTACGCCAAGTTTAACTTCCATTAAATTGCCCTGAAGTCGATGGTCTTAAGCACATACTTTAAAAAGTTAAGCAACTGCTTATATGCAGTCTGGAATAATGGTGGATTTAACTGGTTTATATGCTTTCTTAAATTCAGGCCAAATTAATAATTATATAAAACTTGTAGAAAAATCTAAGAAAATTATTTTCTCATAGCAAAATGTTTGAAGAAAAGCACTTCTGCTAAACGTCTCCTGGCTCAGATAGGATAACCTTATAATGGAAAAGCTCATGGATCCTATAAGGCAAGGGGATAGTAGTTTTTTACATATCTGACTAACGTTTCAGTGTGCATCCCCTGTTTTAGTAATGGGGGGGAGGGATAGCCTGGTGGTTTGAGCATTGGCCTGCTAAACCTAGGGTTGTAAGTTCAATCCTTGAGGGGGCCACTTAGAAATCTAGGGCAAAATCAGTACTTGGTCCTGCTAGTGAAGGTAGGGGGCTGGACTCGATGACCTTTCAAAGTCCCTTCCAGTTTTATGAGATGGGCATATATTTAATATATGGAATTAACAGAATTGCTGGATGTTAAATTTCTCAGCTCTTACTCCAGACATTGCCTCATTGTTCTGTTGTAATTTTGAAATGTAAAAAAGAGTTGTCTTGAATCAGTTTTGAAGTCTTCAAAGTCTTTTTTAAAGTAGGTCTTTGGGTTTTGCTTAATAAATCTGCTAAATCTTGAGCACTTATTTTATATTGTGTCTCCTCTACCCTAAACTATTTAGAACAGATTTTGTGGAAGTTCTTCTCTGTCAGATGACTAGCTGTGTAGTGGTTAGAACATATGACTTGGAACTGGGAAAACTTGTCTAAATTTCTCAGAAATGGGCACCTTAAAGTCAGATTTCTAAATTCAAATTTAGACACATAAATGAAGTGCCTAATTTATAATTTGAGTGCCTAATGTTCCAGCTGGTGAAAAATTTTGTCAGAACTGTTTTTGATGGAAAATTAGACACTTAAACATTCTATCAAAACTACTTTCTGTGAAAAAAAAATTATAATTTTGTAGCAATATTAAATATGCAAACATTGAAATATTTTGCTGAAAATTAAAATATTCATATTTAAAATGGCACAACAGTGCTACATGTGAATTGTATTTCAGGTGTCTTATGCTCCCATTCTCTTCTTTAGGCTGGGCTCACTGTATGTGTTATCCCAAAGAAGATATGAGTTCCCCTAAATAGACCACCTATTGTCCCCTCCTGTGTTTACCAAGGGTTCCCTCAAAAACAGCCCACCTATTATACCACCTTCTCCTGAGGTATAGGCCTTCAGGATGGCTAAGGTGTAATTGGACTTGCCAAGGGTTCCTTGTTTCAGAAACTCCCCAGAAAACATTGGACGCATTACCCTCAGAGGACTTGGATACAGTCTTCCCATAAATGGTTGGCACAAGCAGTGTTCTTTTCAAAACAAAGCACCTCTTTATTGGTGCAAATAATAAGAATCCCTCATACAATAAAAACTAACTAACTATCTCCTTTTTGATGTTATAAAGCACAAATCCTTTATAAGTTAAAGCACACCCTTCATCATAACACATGGTTGAGATGCTTCTAAGAGGTTGCACCATGTTAATGATGGCCAGTCTTTCTTAGGTTGCTTACAGCAGTGTTTAGATGTACCTTAAGCCTTACATATATAAATTCCTTTTACAATTCACACACCTTCTTACATCTTTATTACCCCCCCACACACATATATATACTAACATTATACTATAATTATAATTATTATTATCTGACAGACTTACTATACTGCACTGTATCTCCTGCACACTTTGTCTCTGTCTCTGTGTCTCAGTCTGTGTCTCCTCTCAGGTCTCTGCTTCTTCTGCTCCTCTAGTGACAGGACAGAACTCCTAATGCTGCTGCTGCTGCTGCTGTTGCAGCTGCCTGCCTGCCTGTCTGTATGTCTACTGACAGACTGGCCTTTATACCATTATGTCAGAATTTTCTAGACACTTCTGCTAATATCTTTCTGTCCCATCTTTCTTGGATGCATACTAACTGCCAACATTCCTTGGATGCATGTCAATATATCCCAAATGGTCAGTTTTATTTTTAGCCTTCTTGATAACTGCCACCGTGATTTTCCTCTGTGTTATGATCTACTGTTACCAACATTTTCCCCAATAATTTGGCTTTTCTGCTAAACTTACATAATTTGCAGCTTCCATCTAATGGTGGAGTGACTCTTGCTTATATAAAATAGAATCCAGCGATCTTAAGATAGAGTTTCTCTATTATCAGTTGGACTACATCTCCCAGCATGTACCACTTTCTCACATCTTGATGCGGACAGAGGGTGTTTCATAGGACTCCATGGCCACAGTTGATCATGGGAGATATAATGCATCTAGAGAGCTTGGCTCATAGATGAGAATGGGAGCAAAAAGCATCCAAACTATAACTTTCATGGGGCACTGCAGTGCCATTTTTAATGTAAACATTTTGGGGTTTGACTCATATATATATGACTCATATATATATATATATATATAGTGACAAAGTTCTGTCCTTGACTCCATGGGTCCTGCATTTCCTGTGGATTTTGTTAGCTTCAGAGGCTCACTGTGACCCTCCACGTAGCCCTTCTCTCTCTAGAGCAAGGGTCACAGTTTACTGAGCCATTTTCATCATAAGCCAACAAGGGAGGTGAGGAGAAGCAACCCTCCCTCACACAGTCTCTGTTGTCTCCCAGTTTCAGTGATTAATCAGGGAGGGGAGGGGGGGCCCAGACCCACCCTTTACTCGGGGCTCCAGCCCAGGGACCCTAAAATTAGCAGCTATGGTAGCTGACTTTGGAAATAGGACGTGTACACGTCCCCACAGCAGCCCCCCCCACTCAATATCTCCTTCACCGTTACCTCAGGGCCTCCTTCCTTCCACCTAATATGGATTCATACTACTTCATTCCTCAAATAGCACAGCTCCCTCCTATAGCTCCTGATACCCACACCTCACTGTCTAACTGGGAGGTTTTTAACTAGTTCCAGCCAGCCCTGGATTGGCTTCAGGTGTCCCAATCAATCTAGCTATCTCCACTGCCTTCTAGAAGGATCTTAATTGGCCCCAGGTGTCTTGATTAACCTGGAGCAACTGCCACTTGGTTAGCCTGGGGCTAACATACCTGTTCCTCACTACTTTACTGTAGCCATCTGTCCTTGCAGCATCACAATATATATTCCCCCAAAAGTTGAGTTTTTTCAATGAACATTTGTACAAAAAAAATCCACCCTTCATATTTGTCAAATATTTTTATGGACAAAAATAACTATTTTCACACAAACTCTATTAAATGTGTAGTTATAAGCCTTATTTTAGAAACCCCACTTTGAAATTTTTGTCCCATGTCTTCCTATTTCTGCAAACAAAAATGTATTGCATTACTGTCATTACCAAATAAAAACAGTAACAACAAATTAATAATAAATTATTCAGACAAAACTCCCATTGAGTTACAATGTCTTAATTTCAGTGAGGGTTTGACCTAAATAAGGGGTGATTTAAACAGCAGCAATAATAAATTAAAAGCAATACCATTGTTTCCATGGAGCTTTTCTCAGAGACATACATTAACGGCAATAAAAATCTCCTTCTTTGAAACAGATTTCAAAATGTGTTCTGTTTGTTTAATTGAGGCTGTCTATAATTTTAATGTGAATTATTTTTCTTTCCTCAAGCTGTGTACGTACAACTGTAGAGATAACATGCAGTACACTTTCCAAGAAGGGGGTCAAAATGCTGCAAGTCAATTCAGTCTCAGGAAATCTTCGGATACATTACATTTTTATTTTAAAAACAGTGAAAGCCAATTAAAAGATATTGTGATATTGTTGATCTGTGTAAGAGAAGACTATGGTATAGCAAATGTGTTGTGGACATTTGCCTATATATATTTGTGTAACCAAAACTAAATAAATGTTTTTTAGCCATAAACACTGAAAGCATAATCATAGAATCATAGGACTGTAAGGGACCTCAAGAAGTCTTCTAGTTCTGACCCCTGCAATCAAACTGGGACTAAGTATTATTTAGACCATCCCTGACATGTGTTTGTCTAACCTTCTATTAAAAATCTCCAATGATGGAGATTCTACAACTTTCACAGTCAATTTATTCCAGTGCTATGTCACCCTGACAGTTAGGAAGCTTTTCCTAATGTTCAACTTAAACTGTCCTTGCTGAAATTTAAGCCTATTTTTCTTGTCCTATCATCCGAGGTTAAAGAAAACACTTTTTTCTCTCCTCTTCCTTGTAACAACCTTTTATGTACTTGAAAACTGTTATCATGTCCCCTCTTAGTCTTCTCCTCTCCAGACTAAACAAACCCATTTTTTTTCAATCTTCCCTCATAGGCCATGTTTTCTAGACCTTTAATCATTTTATAGCTCTTCTCTGGACTTTCTCCAATTTTCCCACATCATTCCTGAAATGTGTCGCCCAGAACTGGATACAATACTCCAGTTTAGGCCTAATTAGAATGGAGTAGATTGGAAGAATTACTTTTTGTGTCTTACTTACAGCACTCCTGCTAATATATCCCAGAATAATGTTTGCTTTTTTTTGCAACAGCATTACACTGTTGACTCATATTTAGCTTGTGATCCACTATGACTTCCCCCCCAATCCCTTTCCACAGTACTCATTTCTAGACATTCATTTCCCATTTTGTATATATGCAACTGATTGTTCCTTCCTAAGCTGAGTACTTTGCTTTTGTCCTTATTGAATTTCATCCTATTTACTTCAGACCATTTCTCCAGTTTGTCCAGATCATTTTAAATTTTAATTCTATCCTCCAAAGCATTTGCAACCCCTCCCAGCTTGGTATCATCCACATACTTTATAAGCGTACTATGTACCATTATCTAAATCATTTATGAATATATTGAATAGAACCAGCCCTGGAACTATTCCTGCGGGCCTCCACTCAATATACCCTTCCAGCTTGACTGTGAACCACTGATGACTACTCTCTGGGAAAGGTTTTCCAACCAGTAATGCACCCACCTTATAGTAGCTCCATCCTGGTTGAATTTCACTAGTTTGATTATTAAAAGGTCATGTGAGACAGTATCAAAAGCCTTAATAAAGTGAAGATATACCACATTTACCACCTCCTCCCATCCACAAGGCTTGTTACCCTGTCAAAAAAAGTGATTAGGTTGGTTTAACATGATTTCTTCTTGACAAATCCATACTGACTGTTATTTATCACCTTATTATCTTCTAGGTATCTGCAAATCGATTGCTTAATTATTTGCTCCATTAACTTTCCAGTTTCTGAAGTTAACATGACTGGTCAGTAATTCCCCGGTTTGTCCTTATTCCCCTTTTTATAGATTGACACTATATTTGGACTTTTCCAGTCCTCTGGAATCTCATCCATGACTTTTCAAAGATAATTGCTAATGTCTCAGATATCTCCTCAGCTCCTTGAGTATTCTAGGATGTATTTCATCAGGTCCCTGTGACTTGGAATCATCTAACTTGTCAAAGTAATTGTTAACTTCTTCTTTGCCTATTTTAGCATCTGATCTCATCTCATTTCCCCTAGCATTCATTGTAAGACGTCTAAGTGCTACGAAACTTTTTGATGAAAACTGAAACAAAAAGGTCATTTAAAAATTTCTGCTATTTCCCTTTTTCTGTTTTTCCCCTCCCCCCCATCCCCCACTTGAGTAATAGGCTTACCCAGACCTTGGTCTTCCTTTTGCTTCTAATATATTTGTAAAATGTTTTCTTGTTACCCTTTATGTCTCTAGCTAGTTTTATCTTGTTTTGTGTTTTCATAGAATCATAGAATATCAGGGTTGGAAGGGACCTCAGGAGGTCATCTAGTCCAACCCCCTGCTCAAAGCAGGGCCAATTCCCAACTAACTCATCCCAGCCAGGGCTTTGTCAAGCCGGGCCTTAAAAACCTTCAAGGAAGGAGACTCCACTACCTCCCTAGGTAATGCATTCCAGTGCTTCACCACCCTCCTAGTGAAATAGTGTTTCCTCCTATCCAGTCTAGACCTCCCACACTGCAACTTGAGACCATTACACCTTGTTCTGTCATCTGCCACCACTGAGAACAGCTGAGCTCCACCCTCTTTGGAACCCCCCTTCAGGTAGTTGAAAGCAGCTATCAAATCCCCCCTCATTCTTCTCTTCTGGAGACTAAACAATCCCAGTTCCCTCAGCCTCTCCTCTTAAGTCATGTGCTCCAGACCCCTAATCATTTTTGTTGCCCTCCGCTGGCCTCTTTCCAATTTTTCCACATCCTTCTTGTACTGTGGGACCCAAAACTGGACACAGTACTCCAGATGAGGCCTCACCAATGTCGAATAAAGGGGAATGATCACGTTCCTCGATCTGCTGGCAATGCCCCTACTTATACAGCCCAAAATGCCGTTAGCCTTCTTGGCAACAAGAGCACACTGTTGACTCATATCCAGCTTCTCGTCCACTGTGACCCCCTAGATCCTTTTCTGCAGAACTGCTACCTAGCCATTCGGTCCCTAGTCTGTAGCAGTGCATGGGATTCTTCCATCCTAAGTGCAGGACTCTACACTTGTCCTTGTTGAACCTCATCAGATTTTTTTTGGCCCAATCCTCTAATTTGTCTAGGTCCCTCTGTATCCGATCCCTACCCTCCAGTGTATCTACCACACCTAGTGTCATCTGCAAACTTGCTGAGAGTGCAGTCCACACCATCCTCCAGATCATTAATAAAGATATTAAACAAAACCGGCCCCAGGACCGACCCTTGGGGCACTCTGCTTAAACCGGCTGCCAACTAGACATGGAGCCATTGATCACTACCCGTTGAGCCCGACAATCTAGCCAGCTTTCTATCCACCTTACAGTTCATTCATCCAGCCCATACTTCTTTAACTTGGTGGCAAGAATACTATGGGAGACTGTATCAAAAGCTTTGCTGGCCTTTCTAATTCTGTCCCTCATAATCCAGGGTGTTGCCATACACAGGAGTAATTTTACGAAGTGGAACAACAGAAATTATGAAAATGTTAACAAAAAGAAAATCCTATAATAAGCAGTGGGAGGGAAAGAAGGTCATAATGGCTCAATAAGTTATCTAGGACATTCAAGAGTATAATCATAGGAACAAAGTTGTTAGAGGTTATCGTGATAGTGGAAAATATTAGAACAACAAATATTTTGTAGTTATATTAAAAGAAAACAGCAGCTGAATGAATGAGCTTTGAAAGTGTGGAGATTGATGTGAAGAAATGGTTGAAGCTATATAACGTTTCAAAGATATATTTAGTAGGGGATGGTGATAATTTTAGGATTAATATCCTGGGAAAGTACACATAGCTAGTGAACAAAGATGATAAAGTAATAACTTGGTCTTGCATAACCAATAAACCTTCTTTCCAATGAATCATTGGGGTTGAGGTGCTCCAGATTGTGCTCCAGAATACAATCTACAAAAATATCTGTATGGAAATCACACCTTTTTATGCAGTACATCTGCTCCGTGTGTATTTAAAGTCACATCTGCTTCCTTTAGTGGGGGCAGGGAAGAAGGAAGCTTTTATTTCTTGTTACTGTTGTCTGTTCTGAAGAATCAAAGCTCTGGAGGACTCAAAGTCTATTTTCAGGTTCAAGCACCACCTGCAACATTTTGAATTAAGTTCCAATTGGAGAGCCATATTGTAACTCCTTTGTCTTAAAATGTTCTTCTAACCTGTGCAACACTACTGAAGGAAATATGAATGTACAGGTGTAATTGAAGGCACAGTTTGAAGTTAGTGATGTTGCACAGGTGTAACAAGGCAGTATTTGGCCTAGAGACTCTTTTACTGCTGATGAGTGCAAGGTAGAAAAAGCACAGCTTGACTTTCAGATTGCAGAGTGAATCAGTAGGTCTGGCAGTAGAAAACAATTCCTTTTAGCTTGAAAACAGAATACATTTGATATGGAAGTCATTGAAAAACAACAAATGTGGTTTATCACCATGCTATTTTTACAAAGTCACTTTTCAGACTACAGCTACACTTCAAGGATGCTCTCTGAGGATCCAGTGACAAAGACAGCATATGTAACCAATTTGTCGCTTGGATCATGAATGATACCAATGTACCGAAAGGAGAATAAGTTTCAGGCAGGAAACTATAAATCACTTAATCTAACTTCATTCCCAAATACAATTGGTGAAGACATTGATAAAGAAACTGTTTGATGGAACAAGCTGGAAATGCAAGGATTTTAAATGGTTATCATGGTTTTCCCAAAATACATCCTGCTAGATGAACCTCCAATCTCTTTTTGGTTCTATTCATTTTAAAGATCAGAGTCTTTACAATATGTGGGTTGGGTTTTGAACACACCCAAGAGCTGAATGTTTGGATCAGGCTGTTGTTTTTGTTGAGGCCAGCCTCTGAATTTTAGTAAAGCTTTCAACAATGTACAAACTGATTCTTTGACTGCCAAACCTGGATATGGAACACAGATTCAGAAAACATACTGGATAGCAAATTAATTAATGTCCAGAAGAAAAAATCTTAAACTGTAACTGGCAGTGGGTTGTTGGTAGGGAGAAATGGGGTGTAATTAATAAGTCACTGTCAATTTTTCTCTGTATGCAGAAGAAAAGTATCTATGATAACTGTGTTGCAGTTGGCCATGTCTGGACTCTCCCTTGCTTCTCAGTGGAGGAGGGTGGTTGCATTTTATTTAATACTTGCCCATTTAAAAAAAATATCTGTTTTGCCCAGCTCTCTTTTTAACTGATATAAAAGGGATGTGTTAACGTGTGGTTATATCACTTTAAACTTAGCCAATTCACACAATGAAGATAAGATCACTTTACAATATAATTCTCATCACACTGTGTTGCCATCATTCATACATGTCAGATCCTGAAACTGACTCTAAGGGCACGTCTTCACTACCCGCCGGATTGGTGGGTAGCAATTGATCTATTGGGGATTGACTTATCGCGTCTAGTGAAGACGCGATTAAATCGATCCCCAATGGCTCTGCCGTCAACTATGGAAATCCACTACGGCAAGAGGTGGAAGTGGAGTCGATGGCGGCGCGGCAGCGGTCGACTCGCCACCGTCCTCACAGCCAGGTAAGTCGACCTAAAATACGCAACTTCAGCTACGCTATTCACTTAGCTGAAGTTGCATATCTTAGGTCGACACCCCCCCCCCCCATAGTGTAGACCCAGCCAAAGGAATTAGGGTATTGAGATGATACTAGAATCAATGACAGTAGATGGGGAGATATCAATTTCTACAGAGCCAACGTAACAAAATTTAATTAAATAAGGGATTTTTTTTCAAATATATCCTGATGCACAATTTAACACTGTTTAGAATTATATAAAACACAAAGTTCCAATGCGACCTCATGAAGCATTCCCTCAGGATGCTGCTCTTAAAGGGGGGTGGGAGGAGGAATTTAAAAAACAAATAAAAAACAAATTTCCTTTGAGTCAAAACTGTCACTAGCAGGGGGGAGGGATAGCTCAGTGGTTTGAGCATTGGCCTGCTAAACCCAGGACTGTGAGTTCAATCCTTGAGGGGGCCACTTGGGGATCTGGGGCAAAATCAGTACTTGGTCCTGCTAGTGAAGGCAGGGGGCTGGACTCAATGACCTTTCAAGGTCCCTTCCAGTTCTAGGAGATGGGATATCTCCATTAATTTCTAGCACAACATTACTTTTCTTTCCTCTTATATTTGTGTGGATTCTGGAGATAAGAAACCGGTCTTCATATTTTTTATTAATGTAGACATAGTTTGGATCTCGATAAGTTTTAAAGTAGATGGCCATTAGCAGCACTAACTGGTAAATCAATCTGGAGTAGAGGTTGCAGAGAGAAAAAGGTGTGGTTTATATCTAAAATTCTTTAAAAAAATCTACAGTCAGTGATACCACTGAAATTTGAAAACATGGAAAAGATCTGTATATTTCAGTTTTCAAATTAGATTCAGTCAGTTAGCCACACTCTGCCTGCACCATCCTACTAATGCTTGTGTTGAGATAAAAAATATATACCAAAAACAGCAAAAAAGACTGGAAGTTAGAGAGGTGCTAGAAGACTTGTTTCAAACTATCTTTATGGAAAGACACATAGTTCTGCCATTGGCAATACCACTTTTTGAATCAGCAGGATAAAAAGACATCAAAATGTATCTGCTTTCAAGAATCCATGCGAAATAAACTGGAGCTGGTATCAAAAGGAAATAACTAAACATTCTAGTGAGATCTCTGTACGCAGAGAAGTACATTACAAGGGTTTGTTAAGTGCACACAGATAATCATCAGTCCACGCAGTATCTTTGATATCCAGATTCTTTTGAACTACTACTTGCAATTTCCAAATAGCAGAGGAAAGGGAACAGCTTTAAGAAAATGAATGTAAATAAATGTGAATTAGTTCTTTCATAAAAGCCTCTTTGGGAAAACATGTCATCTTACTTCTGCTGCTTAAATGTCCTTAGCGTAAATATAATTTTATGCAAATAGAGTCTTTGGCAATATACATGTTTTTTTATGAGATACTATATCAGCCTCATGGGCAAATGAGATTACATAACTCCTTTAATGACATAACATGCAGTGATGAAATGGAAGGGGGGGGTGGGGAAGTAGGCTGAAAATATAGCCAGAGTGCATTGTGTGCTTTAATATAACTCAGTTCTAATGCACCTCTATTGTTTAACTTGTCACACCTTATGTGCCTGAAAAATGTTTTCAACGGGACTCCTATTTTCTCTTAATTGAAATGTATTTAATTGCTCTATAAATGACACCAATGAGTTTTCATTTTTAACGTTTCTTTTGTCTTTTTTGTCCACTGTTATCCGTGCAAAGTGCACAAATTATTTGCTAGTTAAATGAAGATTTATTGTGGCTGCAATGCAAAACACCAGTAATTACCAATCTTTTTTGACTGATATGAAATGCATTTGTAGAGTTTTTCCTATTACACATTTACTGACAACAGTTTACTCTTGAAAGAGAATGACTAAGCTAGTCAGAAGACTGGTGGTCACAGAAAACAGGTGGTCACTCAAACAGGTGGTCACAGAAAACAGGTGGTCACTCAAAACAAACCACCACATTCCGTGCCTTCTAGTCAGAAGACTGGAAGGCACGGAATGTGGTGGTTTGTTTTGAGTGACCCCCTGTTTTGCTAGTACTATAAATAAAGTTACAACTAAGGACCTGATTCAAAGCCCTCTAAAGTCAATGGGAGTCTTTCCATTTACTTTAATTGGCTTTGAATCAGTCCCAGAGGATCGCCTCTAACTATAAAGTACCAGGATCTCTTTCTTGCCTTGAACCCTTTTAGGGTATGTCTTCACCACCCGCCGTATCGGTGGGTAGCAATTGATTTATCCGGGATCGATATATCGCATCTCATTAAGATGCGCTATATCGATCCGCGAACGCACTCACCGTTGACTCCGGAACTCCACCAGAGTGAGCGGCGGTAGCGCAGTCAACAAGGGAGCCGCTGCAGTCGATCCTGCGCCGTGTGGACCCTAGGTAATTCGATCCACGATACTTTGACTTCAGCTACGCTATTTGCGTAGCTGAAGTTGCGTATCTTGGATCGATCCCCACCCCCCAGTGTAGACCAGTCCTTAGATTGTCAATGGACTCATATGTGGAGTCAGTTGAATTTCTAGTTACAGATGTAGCCATTTTCTAGTACCAGATACTTCACAAATCAATGCTAGTTTTCTTAAAATGTATTTTTGTTCATAAATATTTGTCAAATAGTTTGACTAAGAACTTTCTGCTTATGGATTGTTCATGAGCTATTAACATTAACTATTTGCATTTCATTATGAGTAATATCTGGTTGGATAACAAAGTTTAATGGTAAAGTTTCTCTTCACTGGCTGGATGACCAAGTCCATGTCTACACTACAGGCAATCTAGAGGCACAATGATGTTGCTTTGGTTATGCCAGCATAATGTAGACACAGCCTACAGCAATGGAAGGCTTTTTTCTGTTGCTGTAGGAACCCCACCTCACTGAGTGATGGTAGCTAGTTGGATGGAAGAATTCTTCGGTTGAACGATCCGCATGTACTCCAGGGGTCAGTGCAGCAGCTATGTTGACCTAAATTTTCAGTGTACGGCAGGCCTGAAACTTTTTAAGTGGTAGAAGAATGAATGCAGAATGGCAAACAATGCATAACAATCACATAATTATGAATTTTCAAACAAAATTATTCATGCAAAAACTCAAACTCTTGGAATTTGCAATCATTCATTATTTATATTACAGTAATATCAAAATGTAACTGGAAAGAACCATATTTCTCAGTATTTGGAAAAATCATGTGCAATATCACCCTGGAACAGATCAAGAAACATTTTCAACTTTGATAGGTTTTAGAACATTGAGAAAATGTGCAAACAATAATGTTGTTCTCAGACATATTACTGAATGGAGTGTGGAGTTGCAAGGACCTCTTGTGATAAATGCTATAGATTTCCAGAAGGCTTTTGACAGTGTACACAAAGACAGTCTTTGGAAAATTATGTCATACTATGGAGCAGCAAAAATAATTAGAATAACCAAGGATCTATACAATAATGTTGAATGTGCAATCAGAGATGGTGACAACATCAACCGATGGTTTGCAGTGACACCTGGAGTAAGACAAAGGTGTCTGATGTCCCCAATGCTGTTTTCAGTTGTCATTGACTATGTACTGAGGAAAGTAACTGCAGAAGATGACTAGGGAATTTTATGGACAAATGATAAAGCACAATTGGCTGACCTTGTTTTTGCTGATGACATTTTCCTGCCTACTAAAATATATTGTTTAATGGAATAAAAGACAGCCTTTTGCAGCTACAGCAGAACAATTTGGTTTGTTTATCACCAAGGGGAAGATAAAATATATGGCTATCAGTGTCTCAAAAACAGCCATTAGAGTGGACAAAGAAACCCTAGAAGAGGTCAATCATTTTACCCATCTAGGCCGTGAGATGTACAATGATGATGATGACACCATGCTAGCTGTCAAGCAATAAATATCAAAAGCAGAAGACAACTTTCATAATCTTGAAAAGATTTTGAAAAGTAGCACAATTTACATTAATACAAAAAACAGATTGTTTTTAATTTTGGCATTGTGTCTGTCCTCCTTTATGGAGCAAAGTTGTAGAAATCAATACCAGAAATTGATAAGTTCATCTTATTTCCAAAGTACATGCCTGTGGAAGATTGTCAGATTCCAGGGGAAAGAGTTTCTTGCAACATCAGAAATCCTACGTAGAGCAAACCAATCTACTTCAAATATGGTAAGAAAATGACAGTGAACATATTTAGGATATGCTTTAAGGATGGCACCAACACAACTTCCATGACAAATAATATTGTGGACAGCACCTGGAAAAAGTGAAAGAAGATCAGCTAGAGAAATGTTACACAAAAGAATAGAGAAAGAAGCTAAATCCATGATCATGACACTCAGAAGGGTGAACAAACCTTCACAAGATCTGAATGTATTGTGGAAGCTGGCCAATGCCCTATGGACCTGATGGTGTGTAATGATAAAAAAGAGGAGGTGTCAAAATGTGCTAAGGGATGTACAGGTATATAGGAGAGACAATCACTGCCCAAAGTTCTTACAATCTTTAAAGACAATGTACAGATGAATGGTGAATGTATACAACATAGAAGAAAACAGTCATGATTATTGGCATTATTGCTGGTTGAGAAAGTTCCTCGATAATTTTTGAGTTTTCAAAAAAATAAAATAATAATCAGGTTAAATTGAAGTTTTCATCTCTTTAGATAGGCAGACTAGGCCAAACCCTGCCTGTGTTCCACTGAAATATTTGTCAAAAGCAATACATGCCTGTGAATTGTGCCACTTTTAATGGATTGAGATTTTCTGACAGAAAAGCATTCTGTTTTGAAAATGTTTTACCCGTGCTACATGGAGTGCTACGGTAATTAAAATAAAACTATATCCCTGTTATAGAATTTCATAGGATGATTTCTAAAAAATCTGAATAGCGTATACTATTCGCCTTTCTAATGTCAGCCTATATTTTTTTCCTCCCGTTTTTCCTTTTTTCCTCCTCCATTCTTCCTTTGATTAGATTAGAATGGCTACTTTATGGGTCTGTTTAAATAAGATCACTGATACCTTCCATTTCCAACAAAGAGCTAGTGTCTGCCACCCTGACTCATGCTGTGTAGCACCTTATTCTAATAGTAGTCTCAGTATCAAGCAATGAGACATTAGAACGGTGGTGTCTGAGATAATGAATTTAGTGAAAAATCTTTGTATTCAGCATGATGGTTACATGATGCTCAGCAGGGCAGTCATGGTCATATCACAATGCGTTCTTTTTGACTTGATTGTAAGTTTGGCAAGTCTCACTCCCTTTCTCACACACACACACAATAAATGGCAATAGCATGTGCTTTGCCTGCTGACACAAGATGATATCTTTACCTCTGTGGTATCATATACCAGTTTATCATAAAAAAGGAAGCTTTTCTATTTAAAACATTCCTAATCTACACCCCATAGCCCTGCTGGAGATTTACGATGACTCTTCTGAGTTCAGGACACAGTATAACACTGATCTCACATGTAAATTCACATGGGGAAGTGCCAAGAGAAAGGAAGAGTGTTGAATATAGGCACTGGAATTGGGGGGAACAGGAGGCCATGGCCCCCCACTTTTAAAAGTGGTAGCAGCCAGCCACAGAGAGAGGGAGAAGGGTCATTGCCATTGCCCCCCTCCTCCATTTCTACAAAAGTTATGGTGCCCTTGGTCCTGAATGTAGCTTTTCCTATCAGTACAGTGTATATTACTCATGGTAATAATAGCCAGTGCTGTGATGAATAAAATGTAAATTGATATTAAACCTAGAGATGACAAGTAATATTTCTCAGTACCAGAAAACAAGATTCAGGTTTAATCAAGTAATTAAATCTACCTTATTCCCATACAATGTGAATTAGGATTTCAGAATCCACAATTATCAACACCTGCTGCTTTAGGGTCTTCATCTGGGCCCCAGTTTACCTCAATTCTGGAAGCCCAAACTATCCTGGTCAGGGTGCATAGTTCAGCCCTATTACTGTTGGCCCTCCCCTTTGGGGTATAGTGCCTCCTGGTAGAGATATGTGCCCTGAATCCCCATCACTTCCCTGACGCTTAATTATTCCTGATGCATTCTGTGTCTACGGCCTTTTTTAAGGCCTCTTCATTAGGGTTCCTGCCACCAATTCTTTATTGTAAAAAAGTAGAATGTTTTTAAGAATTTTAAAGAACTAGAATGCAGCCTGTTAGATTGAGTGCTGTGCTTTGACTCAGGAGGCTTAAGATCTATTACCAGCGTTGCCACTTGCCAGCTATGTGACCTTGGGAAAGTCACTGGACCTCTGTGCACCAGTTTCCCTTTTATGTAAAGTGTTCTGAGATCTGCAGCTGAAAAGCACTGTGTAAGAAGTAGGTATCTATTATGACCATGGAGAAGCGGAGGGCAAATTATCACATAGGAAGGAACTTCAATAAAAAAATCTCCACTGGGTCCCTAATATGTAGACATGAGAGAATTCAATTTTTATTGCATTATATTTTTGGATGGATAATGTAATGGTATATTTTAAAGCATATCCTGCAACTGTGAGAATTTTAAAAAATTGATAAAAATTATGTGAGATCAAACATGAGGAGAGGTGGGTTAGACAATAATTGATGCTGAGATTCAAAAAGTTAAAGCTTTATAAAAATTAAAATACAAATTGTCAATGCCAGATGTTATAATCTACCAAATAAATACCTTTACATCAAAGTCTAATAAGTTCTCAAGCAGCATTTTTCTTACTTTCCCTATGTGTAAATTTTGATCATCATCAATGGTAATCTTATTTGGCTGTGTCTGCATGGTGTAATCAACATTTACTGATAAAAATATAATCTTTCCAAGCCTACCACCAATATCCTTGAATCAGCACTGCCTTCAGTGCTGAGGTTTGTTATCTTTAAGATTCTTCCACTCTGTGTTTCAATGTAAACATTTCTTGAAATGTTGGTAGCACTTCCACAACCATTAAACCTTTCCTACTATGGAAAGCTGGGTTATTAATTATTATGTTATTGTTATTTATTATTTCATTATTAACTAAACAACCAGAATTTCAGAGAAATTAGGCTAAATACATCCATAATGGAGTAATGTTAGGGATGAATTTGGCTCACTGTGCCAAATGTAAACCACATGCCCGGGGCCATGAAACTATAGTTAATCGTATTTTTTAAAAAAAGGTTAATGTCTATGATGCTCTTTGAAGCCCAATGGTATTTAATTTTAGGTTTAAAATACCTCAGCAGGATCAAGGAATAAATTATTTCCTGCTTCTATTGCTGAACATTGTTTTCTTTCTAGGCTATACATCCTGCTTCTCCTTTATTTCCATTCCACCCGCACACAAAAAACATCTGTAATCCACTATGTCTAACTTATTTATCAGTGGAATATTACTTATGCCCTTAAGCCTGATTCTCCATTGCATTGTACCTAATGTAGTCATTTGTACTGGAGCACACGGTGGCATAAAATGCTACTAAAACAGACTGTTACCCTTCTATATCTCCTATGCACAGGGGTAAATTGCTACAAAGTATGCAGTGGAAGATGAGGGCCACAGTATTAATGCATATCATACCCAAACATATTACACAATTTACTGTAAAGCAAACTTTTTTTAACTATTTGCTCTGGAGCCATTCCTGGTGAAAGGACATGAAACAACTTTCAATTTACAAAACACAGTACCTTATTTCACCAAAACATTTCAAGGTTCTTTACAAGACATATACAATACATTAATTATGCAGTTTGTGGTGCCAAATAATGATGGCATGCAAAGAGAAAAACAAGCACATTTTCAGTTTTGATTGAAAGAGCTGTAACATCCTTGACATGTGTGGGCCAGGAATTCCAGGTCAGAGATTGAAGCAACAGCAACACATGTAGACAGATACTGGTGGAAGAAGTACTGTACCTAGCACAGCCTCAGATATGATCTGTTAGTGGAGTGGGAGAAGGCTGAAGCAATCAGAGATTGTGTGTGTGTGTGTAGTCTTTCTCTCTCTCTCTCTCTCTCTTGCTGGAGACTCCACACACACACACACACACACACACACACACACACACACACACACACACACACACACATTCTAAATGGATCTTTAGGTCAAGATCACTTTGAGTTAATACAGTATCTTATTGGCACCCAGTATGACTGTCACCATGCCTCAGTGGGTCACAGCCGAGAATACCAGATTCAGGACAAACTGCTGAGAAATAGGGCAGACTCACCCCCAAACTCCTGGTTATTGTATCATTAGATATACCATGCCAGTAACAAAAGTAAACTTCTGTCTCAACCACTGTTTAACAATAAGTCAAAAATACAGTCTCCTTGGGCATTTCAGCCCTTGATTCACCACCCAGACACTGGAGTCTATGATCAGTGGTTACTGAAAAACAATGGCATTGTGTATAGGGTCCTTTAATCCAAAGAGATTAGCCACATAGCCAGGTCAATATATAACTCAGATCTTACCAAAAAATCATGCTGTTGCCAATCCTTTAATATCTAAAGGATTATTTTTAAGGAAAAAAAAGAGTAGAGTTAAAATGGTCAAAGAAATATACATACAATTGTAAAGTTCTTGGATCAGGTTTGTAGCAGTGATGTTACAGACTGCTGGCTTGTAAAGTCTGTGGTAACTTCCAAAAGATTGAAAGATTCTCAGTCCATAGTCAATATGTTCCTTTTAGTGTAGGTCCATAGTCCAGATATCAGAGCAGGAAAGAGGCAAAATGGTCTCGGTCCTTTATACTTACCCCCATGTGGAGCGAATGAGACTTAATTAGACTTAATTACAGGCACAAGATGGAGTCCTGTGTCAAATGAACAAGGCACATGCCCTTACATGGCTTGATGCCTCATAGGAGCTGACATTATCCATATTCTGGCTAAAGTATCCCCAGGAAAGCTCACCGGGCGGTAAAAAGCTTTTTCTATGGTTCACTGTTGGAGCTAAGTGTTCTTTAATAGGACATCAATTTGAATGATCCATGTGTTGGCTAGACTGGATGTAAACTACCTTGTGGCTATTACCCCAAAAGCAAACACATTTGAAATACAGGTATATAGCCAATATTCATAACTTCAGATACTGTGACGATACGTAGATTGAAACAGGATAATCAGATTTGATAGATTGTACCTTTTCCATTGATACCTTACATGGCACACTTTGTAAAAGATTTGTTGCAATTATCCAACAGTGGCAATATTAATGATATAAATGGTTATGTTTCAATCATACACAATCACAGAAACTATGCCAGAACTTGATCTATGCCTTCAGTTTATCTGGTGATAGTTAGAATTCTAGCAGTATCCTTTTTTTTTCTTGTAGGACTAGTGGTCTCTGTTATGTGTGTGTGTGTAGAGAGAGAGTAGGGACAGGTGAATGGTACAAGAGGAATGTTGAACCTACTTTAATGAACTTCATCTGAGTTAGCTAAACTAAACCTGAACTGTGTGAGTTTGGCAATGCTGCCAGCTTTAACAAAATGCAGACTGCAAGAACAGGATAGCCATATGGGGAAGGAGCAAGTTAGTAATTGCAAGTGTAACTTCCCAGGTTGTTCTTATATTAGAGAATATTAGCCTAAGCCATATCCGCAGGAGGCAGAGACTGGTCCTGTTAAAAAGGGAAACCACATCCAAGAAGATCTCCAGCACTGCTATTTCCTAGGATGGTATGCCTCATCTGGTGCAAGACTGGAAAGGAAACACTATCTCTGTGGGCAACCAAAGATGGCTGCATTGTTGTGCAACATGTGTGCCGAAAAGAGAACACTATTGTTGCCCAGGGTTTTTTAGCCTACAATTCTCCAAATTTTAATCCCAGCAATATAGTTTAACTGCTCAGCATTCAGGTGTAAGAGACAAGTAGCTCCCAGTGTTTGAATTGCAACTTCTCTGTTTCTACTTTCCTCAGTGTACTTCACCTGGCCTTTCAGAATTAAACCAAGGGAATTTATCCCCTGTCTTCCCTGGCCAATTGTTGTTAAGGCAACAAAACTGATACCTAGGTGGCAGCACTAGCTGATGGTCACCTGATTCCTAAAAGAAATTGAGAAAGAAACTCAAGCCAAAAAAAGTGCTGATGTATAGATAGATGTAAAGCAGAAGGAAGAAAAGACAAAATGACCTTTCATACTCTATCTGCACCACATTCACTCACTTACTTATACCACATACAACATAGTGAGATTTATAGACAATAGAAGCATCCTGTACTGTCTACATCCGACAAAGCACAAAATCACAGGGATTAACAATGCTGGGAATCTGACAGTTAATAACCATGTCCTTCTGTAACTTTTGTGAAACCCCAAATGCCTTGCAATTTGTGTGCATTAAGAAAAGTGTCTATGGACACATTTGAGCAATTTGTTTCATATTACAGTTCATGTCTGTAAATATAAAGGTAGTTAAACACTCAGGACACTGATCAAACAGTGAGGCAAAGTAATATTTCTATTTCTTTTTCTCTTTCTGTATCTGATGCTACAGTAATTATGCCTACCGTGCAATGTGTTTGGGGTTTTTAACCCCCACAGTGATGCTTTTTTGTGTGCGGGGAGGACAGAGGCAGTCGACCCCTCATAGTCAACTGGGATGGAAAGGGAGCATCAAGCAGTACGGGAAGGGGTTGGGGGTTGGCACATGGTTGTGATTTTTGATATTTCAGGGATATAAACCTTTGGATTTCTGGATGCCATTTTGAGCATGCTAGGGAGATGAGGAGAGGAATAAAAGCCAAAGAAGGCAGAGAAGCATGTCTGTCCAGTCACAATCATCCAGCACCAGAGAAAAGTTGTTTAAATCCTGCTGTACAGTTAGTATCTGAGCAGCTTATTGTAATACAGCATATAATATTTACTGGTTGACGTTCCCTCTTCCAATTGGCTCTTTGCCTGGGTTTTGGGTCCCATCTTTGTTGCCATCTCTGCCTGGACCTCTGGTTCAGAGTTAAGTAGATCAAAGAAATCTTGGCTATCCAGAGGAATCTCCTCCTCAACAGGGTCTGTGGTGGGCTGGGTGCCTTCCAAACTGTTCACAACAAAGGGGAGTTCTGGGGACGCCTCCCTAGCAAAATCCCTCTACAGCTCCTCATAGAATGCATGTGCACAGGGAGTATTATGGAAGAGCTTGTTTTTGTCCTTGGCATTTTTATAATTCCACAGGAGCTCTTTGGCTTTGGAACAGTTCTGGACCATGCCCCATGATTCATTCTGGTCCTGCACTTTTTTATGCTAGAAACCTGTAGATCTTTGCATTACAGTGATTCCTGTTAAGATGGAACTGGTCGTGCTCACCTACCCAGAAGGAAAGGAAGTACAGGGTCTCTGCACAGGGCCGCCCAGAGGATTCAGGAGGCATGGGGCAAAGCAATTTTGGGGGCCCCTTCCACAAAAAAAAGTTGCAATACTATAGTAACATGTATTTGGAAATGTAAAAATTAAACAGTGAAATACATTGAAAAATAATTTTTAATAATTTGAAAAATACACAAAATACATTATTTAAAAACATTAAATGCTTTAATGGTATGTATACATTTGCAATTACATAATGGGCCCAGGGCAAATTGCCCCACTTGTCCCCCCCTGCCCTCCGGGAGACCCTGCCTCTGCATAGGTCCGTGCAGAAGCATGGGACATGGAGTCCAATAATGGACTCCATCTGCGTGAACTTTGACACAATCTGGAATCATGGAGCATTGTGTCTGGTTGTGTTCCAGCATTTAAACAGGGAGGTGACATCTGATCAAAATGAACACAGTCATGGAAGGCACACAGGTAAACTGTCAGGCTTTTCTAACTAAGAAGCAATGCATTGTGGGAGAATAGTGGAAGGATTGTCTGAAGCAATATAGTTAAAATAAAGGTGCATCTACATGAGCCTTATACAAGTTTAATACAATGTGGTAGAGGTATGTTGCCTCGTAGTGGTTAAAGCAAATAAATTAATACTAGATAAATTGTTTTTAAAGTTTCCTTGTGGATACAAGAGGGTTTGTTTGGGAAAAAAAAACTAAGGTTATACTAAAAAAACTAAACAAACAAACAAACAAACAAAATAACATTTGTCATGTAGATGAGGGTTTAGTATTGAACAAGGTTTGGGCTGGAGCTATACAGACACATTCTAAGTCAAGTTTCAGAGTCTGTATGCATCCGAAGAAGAGGGCTGTAGTCCATGAAAGCTTATGCTCTAATAAATTTGTTAGTCTCTAAGGTGCCACAAGTACTTGTTCATTCTAAGTCAAGCACATCATTTTGGATATTTCTGTTCCTCTGGCTTTTAATTGTTAAAATTACCATTATCTTCACATGCATTTGTTGTAAGTGGCATCTCAAGGAGTGACTTAAAATGAGTAAAATAGAATTATGCATAAAAACATTAATCCTGAGGTATGCACAGATTACTTTCTAACCCCAAAGGATTATTGCCCAAAGCAGGTCCTACCATGGAAACTATTGCTGCAGCTGTGAATACCTCTGATTGGAAGGCTGGACTTGAGATATTCCATAATGCAATGTAAGGATTTGAATCACAAACGTTTGGATCCATTATGATGTACTGTATTACCAGAGAACGAAAATCTGACTTAGACTCTGCCTTTGTAAGGAAATAAGGAGCGAGAACTTTACTTATACACCTTAGATCCAGTTGTGTTAGGAGTTTTTGTCCTGTCTTCTCACTTAAGCCCTCCCTGGAGTAGGCCAGGATATGGGGAAGGAGTAATTTAGAGCTGGCACAGATCAATAGTAAATTACTTCCTCCTGGAAGAAAGAAGGAAGGAAGAAGGAAGTGTGACTCAAAGTTTATCTCTGGGTACATCTACACAGCACTTGAGATGGTGCTTTTCAGAGTGGGTAGACAGATGTGCATTATCACTGCTCAAGTTAATGCACTAAAAATAGCAGTATGGATGCAGCAGTTCAGGCCTACCCAACTTGCTGGGTCTGTACTCTGGTGGCTAGCGCAAGCAACTGCCACACTGCTATTTTTAGTGCATTAGCCTGAGCAAAACTAGTATATGTCTGTTTATCTGTGCACCCTTCCAGCTGCTCTGTAGATGTACCCTCTGAGGCTCAACACCTTCTGAATCTCCTGACAGGCAACTGAACATGTGCTCCTAGTCCAAAGTTGTGTCTAAAAAGGCTAAGGCAATCCTTGGATGTATAAACAGGGGAGTAGTTAGTAGGAGTAGAGAAGTGATTTTTACCTATGTATATAGCACTGGTGAGACCAATAATGAAATACTTCATCTAGGTTTGGCATCCACATTTTAAAACGGATGTTTAAAAACTGGAGAGGGTGCAGAAAGGAGCCACAAAAATGATTAAAGGGCTGGAGAAAACATCTTACACTGCAAGATTTAAAAAGCTCAATCTGTTTAATTCATCCGAAAGAAGATTGAGAAGTGACTTGATTACAGTGTGTAAGTATCTTCTCGGTGAGAAAATATTAACTACTAAAGGGCTCTTTCATCTAGAGAAGCAGAGAAAGGCATATTGAGACCAATGGCTAGAAGCAGAAGCTAGACCAGGGACTGGCAACCTTTGGCATGCTGCCTGGTTTGTTTACCTGCCGCGTCTGCAGGTTTGGCTGATCGTGGCTCCCACTGGCTTCCCGCAGCCCCCATTGGCCTGCAGCGGCAAACCGCGGCCAGTGGGAGCCGTGATCAGCCAAACCTGCAGATGTGGCAGGTAAACAAACTGGCCCGGCTTGCCAGGGTGCTTACCATGGCGAGCTGCGTGCCAAAGGTTGCCGCGTGCCAAAGGTTGTGTCAAATTAGACACAAATTCATAACAGTGAGGGTGATTAACAACTGGAACATATTACCCAGAGAAGAGGAAGATTTTTCCATCCCTTTATATCTTCAGATAAAGACTAGGTGCCTTTCTGAAAGGTATGCTTTAGCCAAACACAAGTTATTGGGCTCAATGCAGGATGACATGCTATAACCTGTATTATACAAGAGATCAGACTTGATAATATAATGGTCCTTTCTGTCCTTCAACTCTCTATCAACTCTCAAGCTCTTTTTGCAAATCCTCTTTTAAAAGCTTAATCGGTATGAGTTTGAGATAGCTGCCTTATCCATGAATGGAAAATGGATATAAAGCTCCTGAGGCAAATTCGCTGCCACATTTTACTACATTAGTCTTAACAGAGCAATGGAAAGGGAGGAAGTACCTCCAAGTCCCCTGGTGGGGATTCACCTGGAATGGTGAAGTCCACAACAAAAAGTGCTGTCTGAGCTAGCTCCTATGCCTCCTTTTCTGCAGCACTGTGGTGGGTGTGGTAGGGGATTGTGGCAGAGAGGAAGAATAGCTGGAGTTCACTTACCTCCTGCTTTCTTCAGCTACTGTATGTCCTATGGGGGCCCACAGCCAGCTGGCACAAGTTTCAGCAGCTCACAGCTTTCTTTAATTTCAGGACAGGAATTGCATAGAGTTGGTCTACTTTGTGGCAGGCTCTACATATACCCCTGGAGAAGACATGACTAGGATGGCTGAAAGATAATTTAAAGCCACCTTTTTTCCCCAGCTCCTGGCCTGAATCTTCTCGAGGCACAGAACAGACAGTAATATATGTATATATAATGTAAAATAAAGCTTGATTTAAATGCAGTCTACATCAAATGACAAAGTATGAAAAAGTTAGCTTAATTAATTTTACAGAACATAAATACATTGTAGCATGTGTCAGACCTTATTTTACACCACAGTATCATTGATGCATAAAGAACTACTGGATTACATTCATCACAACAGTAGAAAAAAGTGGGTCTCTTAAGATAAACAAGTTTCAAAACATGTTAAAAGCATTTTTTTTTAATTGAAAATTGAAAGTTTTGCTTCCCGCCAAAGAAAGCCCCCTTTCTGCAAGAAGCTAAGTGATTGCGGGAAGACACTGATTGCCTTCAATATCATTCAAAGTCAAGCCTTGCAAGAGCATGTCCTGATACTGTAGGTCAACTGGTAACATTTCAAAAGACCATCTAGGCAAAGTTGGCCATATAACTGGAGCTGTGGTACAATGCAGCTGTACAATAAATCTCAGAAATGTACTACTGAAACAAGAAAATGAGCTACCTTCTCTAAATTGATTTCTTGTTACTTTTAGATTAATATCATCTCATCTGTATACAACTCAGGCACATAATTTTATTTATTTAACACAATAGCAGGTCAGCATGCAATATCCAAGGGAAAACAAAACCAAAACCCTAATGACTTACAAATTTCAAATCCAAAAAAAGAACAGATATTAAAGATGGATTTCTAAGTTGATTGGGATGGTGATCAATAGACTAGATTTATCTTTGCTCTGCTGGCTTTTTATTTCTATTAATCACTAATTAGAGAGTAGAAGACAAAAATACCAGAATTGATTAAGTGGTCAAAAGTATCTCAAGCACTTATTTTCAGACTTGTGGGTGAGCTCTGTATTAACAATTACGTACAATTGAGTAGCACATCCACACATACAAAATAGGACTTTGAGAAATCTTAAGATGAACAATATATACCACCATCAGAGTGTGCCTTTTTTGGATAAATTTACTTAAGGAAATTAGGAGTTAGTGTGAGGCTGCACTAATAAAATCTCAAAGTGGCATGTTTTGTTTTATTTGTATAATTACACAATTGGGTAAAAACTGTAGGGAAAATAATCAGAAACACTGAAAAACACAGTTTAGGGGAACACTCAGAATGTTAAAAGTGGCCTGAAATGTATCAGTTGACAGGAAATTAAATCAGAATTTGCTATGTATTATAATAGCTATTTTTGAGCTGAAGATGTAGAGGGATGAAGTCATGGAACAGGGAGCTGATAGTCTGTATAATCCTGGTGAAATCATTTGCAATATAACACATTGAGTTATGGGCTTTTCAATTCCAGAAATATATTGACAAAGTAGAAGGCTTTCAAAGAAGAGACACAAAAGTAAGTAGGGATTGGCTTGTGAGGAAAGATTAAAGACCACATTTTTGCAGTCCTTCAAGAGTGCTTCTTTTTCACACCCAATAGGGGATAGGTGCCTGCTGCCTCTCCCCTTCACTCCAGCCAGTTGTGGGAAGAATTCCTCCTGCTCAATCTCAAGTTCAGCATGCCATCTATGTCCCAGTAGGGCTGTGTTATGTTCCCCTCTAGAGTTATCTGGACCGGTGAGCTGCTAGGTCATCCCAATACTAGACTCTGGGAGCCAGCCTTACCCTGCTCTGCTGTGAAAACCCCCATTCCTGGGCTGTTCACACATATCCTCTGGCATGTAAGCTGCTCCCAGCTACTTGCAACTGAATGACACTTTAGCCAATATCTCTGGTCCCAGACACAACCCTAGGAACCTCCATTTTGAAGTGTCCAGTTATGCCCACTGGATGCTGCAAGCTCATATGAGTTCGTCAATTTAACAAATACATTGATATGTACCAGGCTTGAGATCCCAATGGGAGCCTCTGACATTCTTCAAACCAAACACACTGCTTCAGATAGAATAAACAAAAAGATTTATTAACTATAAAGATAGATTTTAAGTGATTATAGTCAAAATATAACAAGTCAGATTTTGTCAAATGAAATCAGGGGCAGCTCTATGTATTTTGCTGCTCCAAGCATGGCAGTCAGGTGGCTTTTGGCGGCGCACCAGCGAGCGGTCCGCTGGTAACGCGGATTCAGCAGCATGCCTGCGGGAGGTCCGCTGGTCCCGCAGCTTTGGTGTACCAGCCGCTGAATTGCCGCGGGACCGGCGGACCTCCCGCAGGCATGCCGCTGAAGGCTCCCTGACTGCCGCCCCCACAGCAACCGACAGGCCGCCCCCTGGTGCGCTTGGTGCGCTGGTGCCTGGAGCCGCCCCTGAATGAAATAAAAGCAAAATGCATTCTAAGCTGATCTTAACACTTTCAATGTCCTCACAAACTTAGATGCTTCTCATCACAGGCTGGCTGGTTGCTCTTCATCCAGGCTCTTCCCTTTGATCAGAGCCTCAGTCACTTGGTGTGGTGTCTGTAGATGTAGGTGGAGGACAAAGGAAGAACATGGCAAATGTCTCTCCCTTTTATCATGTCCTTTCTTCCCTCTTGGCTTTGCCCTCCCCATCCCTTCAGAGTCAGGTGAGTATTACCTCATTGCAGTTCCAAACTGATGAAAGGAAGGGGAGTGACTCCCTCATGAGTCCAACAGATTCTTTTGTTGCTGCTGTGTAGGCCCATTTCCTTTGTTCCTGTGAGGCTGGGATGGGTTTGTCGCATTTACGCCCTGATGAGGTGTGAATTGCCCTCTGCTTCTGGAGAGTTTTTGTCTGGGCTTAATTTAAGCCATGAGGATACATTTTCAGCCTCATAACTATATACATGAAATTATAACCTATCACATTACTATAACATCACTATAACAACAACACGCAGTACATCATGAGCCTTCTGAAGACATCCAACATGACAAACTTTGCATTGGATACCACACAATCATTTTATAAAGATGAACATGGGAATGCAGTGTGTTCCCCTGAGGTACAGAGAGTCACAGGCTGCCACTTCTGATGTGCAAAACCAAGACATCAGGGATGATCCTGACCACAGAAAACGGTATGGCTGACAGTGTGTACTGAGCACCCTTTAGAGATTTCCCAGGACAACTACCTCACAAAAGGAATGATACTGGGGAAATCCATGTCCCACTATTGTTCAAGATAGCCAAATCTCCCCCTAGACTGCAAAACTATTGAGACTGTCACAGTGGGAAATAATGCTTCTTCAAACAGCATTAACACTGCATATTTGTAAATCTTCTGGAGATGCTGTGCAAGAGAAGAAGAAAGTAAGTTTCTAAGTGCCCTACCCCACTTTTTCAGAAGACTAAATGGCCATATCAATTTTTCATAGAGTGGATAGAGAGAATGGAACACCAGTCACTTTTTCTGTCTGCACAGACCTGTTGTGTCTTTCCATTCAATTTTGTTTCCTGCTGAATCACACACTGCAGTGAAAGAAGAAAATATGGATCCACATATTCAGCTTGTAAATATATAGGGCCTTATTATATTATTTTCATTATAGTTAGTGGCATATTCTCAAACCTGAAAAATGTTTTAGGACCAGATTTTTAAAGGCATGAACAAGTTGCTTGTGGTCAGTGTTGCAGTGTCTAACTGATTCAAGAGCCTGTCATTTTCAAAAGGAATTTAGTCACTTAGGAGCCAAAATCCCATTTACTTCCAATGGGATTTTGGTTCGCAGTGCCTAACTCACTTTGAAAAATGAGCTTTAGGTTCCTACATCTGTTAGGTGTTGCAATGCTGAGCAGAACACCACTTAGATACCTTTAAAAATCTGGGCCTAGGTCTGATTTGCATTTTTTTGGGCCAAATGTTTATGTAGGTTCTTATTTAACCTTAAGAGCTTTACTCATCGTAAAAGCAGCTTCCTTTGTTTTATTTTTAATTACTTAAATAGTAGCAGAATTTTCAAAAAAAAAAAAAAAACAACCAAAAAGTGCCAAATACAGTAACAATCTTATATTACTCATTGCCAAGGGCAATCCTGGTTAATTCTACTCTAAATTCTTTTAGCAAACACATTCATAATTCAAAATAGCTGCAGTGGTACAAATGATTGGTCTAGTGAAGGCAAGAGCTGCTGATGGTAGATTTGGACTTAGAACTCACATGGCTGTGTGCCCAGAGTTTAGCTAGTCCCATAATGGGAATTTTTGGCTTTGAGCATATACTAGAAGGAGAATATATATAGTTGGCACCAAGTATACATCTCTTGTATATCTTCCACTTCTGCCATTGTCAGGCACATATTTTCTGTACAAGCCTACTTCTTTGTCTATCTCGTCTTCTTTTTTAAACCAATTGACTGTTAACTTGTTTCAGTTTCATCCGGTTCCTTTCTTATTCCTTTGCTTTGAACAAGCTGCTTTTTGCTACTACTACAATTTCTTCTGTTGTTAAATTCTAATTTGCCCGTGGCCAAAGGGGAGGTTTCTGGCTCTAGCTTTTTTCAATACCTAGAGTGCTTTTAACTGTTGTTACATTCATCACTGTATCTATAATTAACTGGAAATCTTTTGCCCTTTTAGAAGTTTTTTTTTTTAAATTCTTGCAGTTCTTACTGCATACACGTTAAGCATAGAAATATTCTTACCATCTAAATAGTCACTTTGCACAGCAGCCAGTAAAATAAAGAAAAAAAAAAGCCAACATTTACAAACCACTGGCTTGTTTTGCATGTGCTGTAGTGTTCTGCCAAAGCAGCATAGCCTACATGTAATCATAGACTGCCAGCTCAAAGATCAGTGGTGCTGGAAGGGTGATAAACTACTGGCTTACAATCACTGTCACAACTGCAGATTTCTGATATACATTAGACTCATCAGAGTATAAAGGCCAACCATTCTGGATGTATGCATATTATTTTGGCTTTAATTGCTTTGTAAAACAAATCAGTTAATATCCATTATCCTGGTTATAATGTAAAGATGTCAGAAATTGATTTTGACACCATATTCAATGTTTCTAGCCGCCAGTTGTGTATAAACATCTCCACTCCATCTGGATTTTAATAAATACTCTGTCTACCATAGCATGCTCTCAGTTTTCCTGAGTATTGCATGCTGAATTTCCTAGGTCCTACCCCTAAAACCTTTACAGAATAACTGTTTTCCAATATACAGTTCTCCATGCAGCACATTCTTTGCAAGATCGTCAACATAAAGTGGGAGGATTATAGCACTAATGTCAGTATCCTCACAAAGGCCAACATCTTCAGTGTTGAGGCCCTGATTATCTAGCACCAGCTGAAGTGGAGCAGGCACTGTGTGCACATGCCTGATGTACGCTTACCAAAACAACTGCTGTATGCCCAACTCACCAAAGGAGAAAGGAAACAGGGAGGCCAAATGAAATGCCTTAAAGCAGGAATCGGCAATCTTTGGCACTCTGATCACCAGGATAAGCACCCTGGTGGGCCAGTTTGTTTACCTGCCATGTCCACAGGTTTGGCCAATCGCAGCTCCCACTGGCTATGGTTCACTGTCCCAGGCCACTGGGGGCGACAGGAAGTGGCGGCCAGCACATCCCTTGGCCCGCACTACTTCTCACAGTCCTCATTGGCCTGGAGCGGCAAACAGCCACCAGTGGGAGCCACAATCGGTCGAACCTGCGGACACAACAGGTAAACAAACTGGCCCGGCCCGCCAGGGTTCTTACCCTGGTGGGCTGCATGCCAAAGGTTGCCAATCCCTGCCATAAAGACACCCTCAAGATAAACATCAAGAGATGTGACATCGACACCACACCATAGCAGCTCAGGATAGGGATAATTGGCGAAGACTTGTCAGAGAGGAAACATCCACTTTTGAAGAAAATGGCCTTGCCTCGGTCACAGAAAAACTCCAGAAAAGAAAGGAAAGGCAATGGTCATGGAGCAATTGCGGCCCAACCCCGTCTTCCAACACCACCTGTAATGTCTGCCAGCAAGCCTGTGGCTCAAGAATCGGACTTTTCAGTCACAAGAGGAGCTATGGAAAATAAAACCTATGAAAAAGATCATCCTCGACCTCAAGGGATCAGCAACGAGATATCATCTGTACTAGATGTATCACTTTGCATTTGGCAGTATTAAAACACATTTTGTTTGAACAGGAGTAATTTACCACACAACCCAGATTGCTCATCATTACTTTAGCACTCTGCCAATCTCTATGTTATCTGCAAACTTTATCAGTGATTTTTAGGGCTGTCAAGTGCTTAAAAAATTAATTGTGATTAATCATGTGATTAATCACACTGTTAAAGAACAATAGAATATCATTTATTTTAAATATTTTGGATGTTTATTATATTTTCAAATACATTCATTTCAATTACAACACAGAATACAAAATGTACAGTGCTCACTTTATATTTATTTTTTATTACAAATATTTGCATTGTAAAAAACAATGTATTTTTCAATTCACCTAATACAAGTACTGTAGTGCAATCTCTTTATCATGAAAGTTGAACTTGCTAATGTAGAACTGTGTATAAAAATCCTGCATTCAAAAATAAAACAACGTAAAACTTTAGAGCCCAAAAGTCCACTCTCTCCTACTTTTTGGTCAGCCAATCACTCAGACAAACAAGGTTGGTTACAGTTTGCAGGAGATAATGCTGCCTGATTCTTGTTTACAATGTCACCTGAAAGTGAGAACAGGCATTTGCATGGCACTGTTGTAGCTGGCATTGCAAGATATTTACATGCCAGATGTGCTAAAGATTCATATGTCCCTTCATGCTTCAACCACAATTCCAGAGGACATTAAATTGTATTTTTCATATACCTTTAACTGTAACACCTTTATTGTACCTGTTAGGAAACTACCCTTGACAGTATTAAACTAGAAGGTTATCTTTGCATTGCTTCTGTAGACTGAGTGTGACATAGAGCTAAGAAAATAATCCCAATGGCTAGACTTCACTTCACTTGCATTTCAAGAGCAGTAAAACTAGGAATAAGTAAAGAGGTCATTGTGGTGCCTGGGATGTGTCAGGAGTGGGGGAGGGGTAACAAGGATTAGGAGTAGGGTGATCAGACAGCAAGTGTGAAAAATCAGGACAGGGGGTGGAGGGTTATAGGAGCCTATATAAGAAAAAGACCCAAAAATCGGGACTGTCCCTATGAAATCGGGACATCTGGTCACCCTATTTAGGAAGGAGAGGCAGTGATGGGGACTGGTGGGAGAGGGGGTAGGGTAAGACAAACACTCACCAGCCCCTGTACTCAAAATTACTTTGTCTTTCACCTTCCGATTATTCGTTAACCTTCCTCATATCCCTATACCACTTGACCCCAGAAGTTCATACCTAGACAAACAGAGAAATGCCATGCAGTTGATCATAATGCCTCATTTTTGTGTGGCCAATTACAGTAGAAATTCAGATGTATAAAGATCTTAGACAACACCCAAAACTTTTGCAAAATCAAGGGATTGCAAAACTGGGGGAATAAACAACTTACTGCCAGACTGAGGACATAGTCACTTGAGGTTAAACAGCGATAAAATTGGATTCCAAAAGTCAGGGTTTGCCTGTTCTAGCAGAAGGCCCCCGTCAAGGCTGGATCCCCACTTTGAACTTTAGGGTACAAATGTAGGGGCCTGCATGAAAAACTTCTAAGCTTAACTACCAGCTTAGCTCTGGTTCGGCTGCCACCATTTCAATGGATTCCCTTCCTGGGAAGCCTTGAAAAACCTTCACCAAATCCCTGGTGAAAACAAATCCAAACCCCTTGGATCTTAAAACAAGGAGAAATTAACCATTCCCCCTCCTTCTTCCCACCAACTCCTGGTGAATCAAGTTCCAACCCCCCTGGGATCTACAACAGGGAGAAATTAACCATCCCCCCTCCTTCCTCCCACCAACTCCTGGTAAATCAAGATCCAAAACCCTTGGATCTTAAAACAAGGAAAAATCAATCAGGTTCTTAAAAAGAAGACTTTTAATTAAAGAAAAAGGTAAAAATCATCTCTGTAAAATCAGTATGGAAATTAACCTTACAGGGTAATCAAACTTAAAGAGCTCAGAGGACTCCCCTCTAGTCTCAGGTTCAAAGTACAGCAAACAAAGATAAACACTCTAGTAAAAGGTACATTTACAAGTTGAGAAAAACAAAGGAAAACTAACACGCCTTGCCTGGCTATTTACTTACAAGTTTGAAATAGGAGAGACTTGCTTAGAAAGATGTGGAGAACCTGGATTGATGTCTGGTCCCTCTCAGTCCCGAGAATGAACACACTCCCAAACAAAGAACACAAACAACAGCCTTCCCCCCCCAAGATTTGAAAGTATCTTGTCCCCTTATTGGTCCTTTAGGTCAGATGCCAGCCAGGTTACCTGAGCTTCTTAACCCTTTACAGGGAAAAGGATTTTGGAGTCTCTGGCCAGGAGGGGTTTTATAGTACTGTACACAGGACAGCTATTACCCTTCCCTTTATAGTTATGACAGCCCCACATACAGATTCACATATTGAACACTTTATCTACCCTTTCAAAAGTTATCCAGGCCTCTCTATATTCAATGTGGCAATTCCTTTCAGAACATAATTGTTCACTAGTGTGAACTTATTTGTGTTCAGTGGCTAAACTCATGAGATTGTTTTGCACTTTGACATTCACTCCAATGCAAGGCATTCCTTTCTGACAAGATCTAGAAATTCACTGATGAAATCATTTAAAATTTGTGCTTTAGCAGGCTTTCTGGTAAATGAATTATGGCCCGAAGTGTAGTGAGTTCAAGTGCTAATCACCAGGGAATATACCCCTGACCTAGTCACATTATTTGATTCAATAGACTTGCTGATAGAATGAAACACAATACATACAATTAAACCCATACCAACTAGAACAGTTTTGTATGTCTGTAAACTGATAATGTTTAAGTGTGAATATTCATAACTCTACAAGAACTAGCACTATGAATTTACAACACTTTGAAATTGAGCTGTCACAATTCTGAGTGATTTTTACTTTTATGCAGATTGAGTCTTGCTTTTCATTAGTGTCATTTGATCAAGATTTCCATTTGTTCTAAAAGTTAGTTTTAATCAAGCCTTCCACCAGCTTTTCTTGCTTTAGGCACCACCAAGACCTCTTTACTTATAATTGTTACTAATTTTACTGCTCTTGACATGCTGCTGAAGTGAAGTGTAGCCATTGGCATTATTTTCTTAGTTCGATGTCACAATGCTGAACAGTAGTTGCAAACCAATTTGTATTGTAATTATGCAACTTGAAAATGACCTTGCCAGGCTGAGATCTTGCCAGGATTCAAAAGTGTTTAGGTAGAGAATTTATTACACCAAGACATGGAATCTGCAGATTCAAAAAAGAAAATTGTTTGTAAGCACATTGTGCAAATTCATTGCCAGCATAACTCCATCGTAGACACTGATATAATTATAGGGAGGAATTTGTCTTATTATGTATAAATGAAGACCAACAATAAATGGCAGAATTATTTTTTATAGTGAATTAGTAGCAATGTGTAGCAATTTTGCCTGGGGTGAACTTGTTTCTGTTACCAAAAACGTCACTTTTCCCCATTGAAGGCCTCCTTTCTTTGCTTGTTTCAAGAAACTCCAGCATGGGAACCCACTTTCTCCATTCTTCCTCTAGAACAGGGGTCGGCAACATTTGGCATGCGGCTCGCCAGGGTAAGCACCCTGGCGGGCCGGGCCAGTGTATTTACCTGCTGACACAGCAGGTTTTGCCGATTGCGGCCCCCACTGGCCACGGTTCACCATCCCAGGCCAATGGGGGTGGCGAGAAGCCGCGGCCAGCACATCCCTCGCCCTCGGCGCTTCTTGCTGCCCCCATTGGCCCGGGACAGTGAACCGCGGTGAGTGGGGGCCACGATCGGCCGAACCTGCTATGTCAGAAGGTAAATAAACTGGCCCGGCCCATCAGGGTGCTTACCCTGGCGAGCCGCGTGCCAAACGTTGCTGACCCCTGCTCTAGAATGTGCAACTACTGGGGGTGAAAAGGACAATTTCCTAGTGTCTCTTTTCTCTCAAACTTGGGGTTGCTGCCATTCCTGCTATTCAGATAGCAGGGAGTGGATGGGTCTTCTCTTAATCTTTGCTATATACACACAGCTGTCTGGAGCTCCTCCCCCATCACAGATCAATCAAGTTTCCCTTCTCTCCAGCCCCATAAATTCAGGGTGTCTGTAAGCACAACCTTATTTGATCCCGAAGACTGATCATAATGGAGTTTCACCTCTACTGAGGGGTTTATATTTGGAAGGATCGGTCCATGAAAAGGCTCTAGAAACCTTTCTGTGTTAAAAAAAGAAAGCTGACAATAGACTGACACATTAATGGTTAACAAATCAGGGGTTCCAAAAGGCTGGCTTTGTAAATGGAAACAAACTTTTCGCTATCTTATTTCTTATATTTTCCAAGATAAGACACAATGTCAATTATCAAAATAATGGGCCATTAATGCTATGCCAATCCACGCTAGTTAAAGATCCTACCAAACATTTTAAAATTGCACTGTGAATTTAGATGGCAGCTTTTCTCCTGGTTGCTTATTTTTAATTGTTTACATTTTGAAATAATTGCCAATCATGTTATGCTATCAAACATCTCAACAGCAATTCTTTTCAACCAACACTTTCCGAAGTCCTCATTCCTTATACTCTGAAACATCCAGTTAATGGTGGGCAGAAGGTTAATGGTCCTTTTATTTACGCAAGGATCTTCGGAGCAGGAGGATATGGATCCTTCTTTATTCCCTCAAAAATTGTCCATGATGATATGTCTAAACATACATATATATGTATATATAAACATAACTAAGGGAGACTCTGACCAAATACAGAAGCAATTATTATAAATTAGAGAGCATTGGAACAAACCAAACCCAGAGGTGTGGTATGTGTTTGTTTGGGATTTTTTTTTTAACTCCAACATCTGAAAATACAAGGAAGAAAGCTCTTTCCTCACATTATCATAAATTATCACAGAGTAATGATGGACAACCATGCCAGTCTCTGACTTAAAGGAAAGAGAGAAGAAACAGATTTGTGCATTTTAGCAACCTGCTACTGGATTAGGAATGGACACTGCTGACACAAGGATCAAATCCTAAACATAAATGATCAAACCCCATGTGTACTGCATAACCAACCTATTCGGGGCAGATTTTACCAATCCCTATTGGATACCTCAGGGTCTATCTCTTATTTTAGCTTCTTGACAACACTTATGTGTCTTGTCATGCTAATTATGGCAAATTAAATTAAATAAGCGGTGTGATGTTTTGGGGATAACTTAGATCAGTAAGGGGTTCTGTCACTGCTTGCATTGTAATTTTGGATACCTTCATGCTATGTCAATAGCCGGTCCTCAAGCATAAAGGTCTCACCCTCACTTCCACCAACCTAATTACTCCTCGTGGGATGAGCCCCAACAGGCTTTCCAGTCCCAAGTCTCCTAAAATCTATCTATCTAGAGTTTTTAAATACCAGTCAGGCGGAGCTTTCCCCCACTGGTTTGTCACCTCTGCAGGTGTCCCAGTTATCACTTCACTTAGGGACATACACTCCACATAGTTTGCACACCACAGACTGGCTTGGGGTAAAAATAAACAAAACATTTCTTTAATAGAAAAATCACAAAGATGAAACAGCAAGGGAAGCAAACACAAACATGTTACACAGAAAATAAACATAAAGATGCAACATCAGGCTTTGCACTTCTATATTAGATGAATACCCTTTTCTAATATGTTATCTATTGACTCTGAACAGTTCCCCAGAGTACTCCCTGCCATAGAGGGGATCGAGTATTTCACAGACAGCTTCCTACTTAGAGGCTGCCCCTTAATTTCTGTATACCTTTCACTTCAAACCCTAACCCTTTTAACAGGGCTTTCAGGATTTTTTTCTTTCTCTCAGACTGGAGCCCTAGGCAATGTGAACCAAAGGCTATGAACCAGACTAGTCATGGCTTTGGCAGAATACCCGTAGTAACACACTAGGTGTCATCTAACCAAGTAAGCACATTCTTGACTGGAGAGGAAGGCACAGAAACACTCAGATCTCTCAAGTAACAAATAAACAAACTCCTAAAAGATAGTACAAGAACACTCTGACCCCTCACAAAGATAAGGAGGTGATGACCGGAAAATGGACAAGGATATTTTGTTCGAACTAGCAAGTACAATGTCAAAGGGTGGTAATTAACAACACCTGAACTTGTTTGTATCAATGTATAAAAGGAGAAATTATAGGAGGGGCATCTTTGTGCTAACCTAGAGGACAGCATCCTGGTGTGTTGATTGAGTTGGTACCTTGTCATGGGTATACATTGGGGCTGGGACTAGATAACCTCCTGAGGTCCCTTCCAACCCTGATATTCTATGATTCTATGTGTTAGTGTACCATAGCTCCCATGGGGTACTAATACCATGCTTTGTCAACAATATACCTGGCCGAGTGCCTTCATCACAAAATCTAACCGGTGGTCTTTCTTTATGAATAACCTCCCGGTCTGTTGAATAAGCATGGCTGCAGTGTCTGCTTGCGCAGCTAACACTGGAGATCCAAAAACAGCAGCACTAATAATTGTACATCAGTAGCAACACTCTGCAGCACCAACAACATATGATAATTCATGTTTATTCGGGGGAGAGGGGGAATTCCTCGTGACTTGATAGCTGGGGCATCTCAGTGTCTTCCCATTAACTGTAATGGTCCATCATTTGTCTTTTACATGGATTATTACTTATGTCTCGTTTTATGTAAACACATGGCTTATGGGGAGCCCCTCTGTGCTGTGAGGTGTATTTGAAATTGTAGTACAGGTCAGGCGCATAGTATTCTATATACAAAAATACATTGTTTCATAACCACAGTCTGTATATATATCTTATAATGACCATCAATTTTGGAAAATTACAAGCTTTCATAAAAGACCTAACTAGACATATTTTTATACACAATAACATTGTATACAACTAGTTGATTCAATTGCTTACTCTTTGGGGTTCAGGCCACTATTATCCCCTTTTGGTGTCTGCACCCTGATTGTCACAATTAAATCCTTTTCATGGGCTATATATTTCACCAGTATAGGTGATGCTGTTCAAAAGCATCTGAGAGACTAGATGAAACATATTTATCTGAAACTGAACTCCTAGGCAGAATTTCATCGTAATGAATTCAACCAGTGTGTCCATAGTAACACATAGACATCATTCTCTTATTGGTACATATTCATATCACATTTTATTATATTCCCCATCTCCCTATTTGAATATTTTTAATGTCTAATTTGATATTATAACATCTTGCTTCAACTAGAAATACCACCAGTGGATTTATAATATCGCAAGCACACGAATTAAGATGACTGCACATTTGAAATTAGTCATAATGTTCCATGCTAAGGATGAAAAACACAGCACAGAGATTATAAATTGGTCATCTTGGAAAACAGTAGATATCCAGGTGGCAAACATTATTTCCTGTTTTACAGCTCCAAAACCTTGGTTTATGCCAAATGTCATGCTTGTATCACATTGTGAACAACTGTAATACAACCTGGCATTTATCTGCCACACTATAGCACAAATTTATAATGTTTTGTATGTTAACTGGTAGTTTCCTCAGACATCTTATAAGTGCTACTTTATGCTTAATGCATTCCTTTCCCATATGTATTCAGGCTATAATCACCTTTATTCTCCTTACATTGGAAGCTATTCTGGCCAAGTCTGACAATGATCAGTATGCCGTGCCATGCTAAAATAAGTGTTGCCCTGTTTGGTTCCACAAATCCTCAGTGATATCCTCTAATATAGTGATAGCCTATAACATAATAATAGCTTATGATAAGGATCGGCAACCTTTGGCACGTGGCTCACCAGGGTAAGCACCCTGGTGGGCCGGGCTGGTTTGTTTACCAGCCGCGTCCGCAGGTTCAGCCAATCGTGGCTCCCGCTGGCCGCGGTTCACCATTTCAGGCCAATGGGAGCTGCGGGAAGTGGCGTGGGAGCCAGTGGGAGCTGCGATCGGCCGAACCTGCAGACACGGCAGGTAAACAAACTGGCCCGGCCCGCCAGCGTGCTTACCCTGGTGAGCCACGTGCCAAAGGTTGCCGATCCCTGGCTTATAACATTCTAAATAAACTCCTACTCAGCCCTTTTATCACGAGTTTTATGAAAATGAGAAATCTGTCTGAGTAATGTTAGATTTTCTATCCACTAAAATCACACCAGTCCTCACTCATCAGCCCCTTGTTCCTACAATATTTTATCAAAGCCATAACACAAGCAAAAACATAGTTACAGAAGTGAAGTTACACCAGAGAACAACACTTTATCACTGATCGGTCAGTTGACGGCACTTGGCCTCAAGCCTTCTATTCACAATACACCCAAGATATTGGATATATGTAGCATCCTCTACTGTGCATGTACATTGGTCAAACTGGACTGTCTCTACGCAAAAGAATAAATGGACACAAATCAGACATCAAGAAGTATAACATTCAAAAACCAGTCGGAGAACACTTCAATCTCTCTGGTCACTCTATTACAGACCTAAAAGTCGCTATTATTCAACAAAAAACCTTCAAAAACAGACTCCAATGAGAAACTGCAGAACTGGAATTAATTTGCACAATGGACATAATTAAATTAGGCTTGAATAAAGACTGGGAGTGGATGAGTCATTACACAAACTAAACTATTTCCCCATGCTAATTTCCCCCCTACTGTTACTCACACCTTCTTGTCAACTGTTTGAAATGGGCCATCCTGATTATCACTACAAAAGGTTTTTTTTTTCTCCTGCTGATAATAGCCCACCTTAATCGATTAGTCTCATTAGAGGTGGTATGGCAACACCCATTTTTTCATGTTCTCTGTGTATATATATATATATATATATCTTCCTACTGTATTTTCCACTGCATGAATCTGATGAAGAGGGCATTAGCCCACGAAAGCTTATGCTCAAATAAATTTGTTACTCTCTAAGGTGCCACAAGTACTCCTATTTTTTTTTGCCAAAATCTTGTGTTATTGCTTATACAAAAAAGAAGTTGCTTTATTTTATCTTCTTTCCTTACACTTTTTTGTTTCCATTATTTTATGGTAGAATGATCCTGAAACTATGAAACAACAGATTAAATCCTGCCTCATTAAAGACAATGGGAGTCCTGCCATTGACTTAAATAGGGCCAGAAGTTCATTCAATTTTTACTGGGGCAGGGACAGTCTCCTTTGTTACTTAACTGTATAGATGTATCACAGTGGGGTCTTGATCCCTGATTGATGGTCCTAAGTGCTACCATAATACAAACAATGATGTTTGGCTCTGTCAAATGTAGACTGTTTTGGATAATGTCTTAGATTTCTGCATAATCAAACCCCAGTTTACTCTCTTGTTAATCTGTCTCTTTGTTGGGATAGATCTTTGTGCTACTAGATTACTCAGTGGTATTTCACAAAACTCCAGTCCAGGGCCATCTGTTGTAGAATCCTTCTGAATTCACTGGTTAACTTTTTTTGGTCAGTCATGAATGTAAATTTTATTTAAAAGTCATCTGATATCAGGAAACCTCATTACAACTGAAAATGCCTCTCTCCTATTAGGGTTTTATGAAAAGCTCAGCCATGGTAAAGGCCCATTTGTAAGACTCAGCTATTGCTGCTGTCACATAACTCAGTTTTTATATCAAATCAAGCCTATCCTGAATATAAGCAACCTCATTTATCTTTTTGATCAAGGACACTTGTTAAGGACTATGATGTGTTTTATGAGTATTACTGAAAATAGCTTTTGATCTGTCCAGTAATAGATATCTTCTCAGTGAAACATGTGGGAATAATATATCATTAATTTTCTTAAAAATCCTGAACACTTTTGAGGGGGATAAATTGTATAACTTTCAAAATATCTTCTCCAAAAATTAGAATTGATACTAATATAACTATTTCATTTAGATTTTGATTAAAGGGAGAGTGGGGAAGAAATGTGATGCTAGCTAATTCAGTGTGATGATGCATAATTCAAGGACTTTTTTAAAAATACATTTTGTTTTTAAAGTGCATACTCACTTTCTTTTCTTATCCAGTCTGGAGCTAGGCACTGGCAAACTTATAGAATACCATTTTCTAAACATGGGCCTAATCCTAGAATAATTAGTGTCCAGGGAGAAGGGCCGCCTCACCTGGAACTTCCTGCAGAATCAGGGACTGAATATGTTTTCATGAAAACTTTTCAAATAGCTGTTACAAAGTTCAGACTTTGGCAAGAGCTGTGTGTAATGTTTTGCATTCAAGAGATATGCCATGGCTAAATCTCAGAACCTCTCTCTAGCCTTCTTATGTTGGAATTCTCTATGGCTTTTGACACTGAATCATACCCTCCTTTGCTAAATCTTGTTTTCCGTTTGGTTTCTAATGATACTACCCTCCCTTGTCTCACTGGAAATTACTTCAGTGTTTCTCTTGGTGGGTAGTTCTCCTCCCATCCCATGTTCACCCCTGTGTTTCAACAGGTCTGCCTCTCTTCTACTCCCTGACTTTTTGGGTGACTTTGGGAAAGTCAGTAAAGGCTTGTCTATATGAACGCTGTTCACCCACCCTGTTAAGTCTTATACGTTCATTCCACAATAACATGAGAGCAACTGTCCAGTTTGATGGGTCCACTTCGGACAGCTTTGAGATAAAATGTGGAGTAAAGCAAGGATTTGTTCATGCCCCTACAGTCTTTGGAATCTTCTTCTCTGTACTCTTGAACTGTGCGTTTAAGGACATGAAAGATGGAGTGTATCTCCACACAAGATCAGATGGGAAACTCTTCAATCTGTCCCGACTTAAATCAAAGACCAAAGCCAAAAAGGTGCCCGCATTGAAGATCTACTACAAAAACTCATGGACCAACTTTCAAGTGCTTGTCAGGCATTTGCTGTCACCATCAGCATCAAGAAAACAGTTGTATTAGGACAGGGGGTTCCACAAGATCCTTCAATTACCTTAAATGCAAACCAACTAGAAGTAGTCCAAAAGTTCAGCTATTTAGGTTCTAGAGTGACCACAAACCTCTCACTGGATGAAGAACTAAATGTTTGCATTGGAAAGACTGCCATCACCTTTAGCAGACTAACTAAAAGAGCCTGGAACAACTCAAAGCTTACCATAAAAATGCTAGTGTACCAAGCTTGCATCCTCAGCACTCTCATGTATGGTGGGGAAACATGGACAACTTATGCTCATCAGGAGAAAAGGTTAAACAGTTTCCACCTACATTGTTTACGCCACACATTCAACACCAAATGGCAAGATAAAGTCACCAACACAGAGGTTCTTCAAAGGGCAAATTTACCAAGTGTGACATCCCTGCTCAAGCAAAGACGACTCCATCTGAGTAGGTTGGAAGACGGATGCATACCCAAGGACATGTTATACAGGGAGCTATCAGAGGGAACAACAGGACATTCCAAACTTCTCTATAAAGACACATGCAAGCGAGATATGAAAGTATTTGGAATTGATCCTGACCAATGGGAAATCTGGACAAGTGATTTTAACAAGTGGTGTCATTGTCTCCATCATGGTATCAAAGTCCATGACAGAAGCTGGTCCTACAGCTTGAAGAGAAAAGAGCCTGTAGGAAGCAAGCAGCTCCTAACCAAGATACATACCTTTCCAGTAACTGCCAAAGATCATGGAAATCTTGGATTGGACTATTCAGTCACATGAGACATTGCAAACCATCTACATCATAGGCTGCAATTCCCACCATCTCTCACAGACAAAAGGATTCTAACACATACAATTTTCACAAATTTGACTGCCATCACACCTTAAACTATATAACATGGGAATTCTCCTTCTGAAAATGTTTCTGTCTTGAGACTGGAGTAAAAAAAGACACTGATAGCACTTAGAAGGGAAAATAGCTATCTTCAGGATTGCAATAGTCATGCTTGCCTATCTGTGGTTAGTAATTATGTAAAAAGCATATATACTTTAGTGTCTTGCACCACTGATATTGATGGCTTGCAGAAAGCAAGAATAATTGTGAAGTAGGATTGTATATACAATGTGAAAAACATTGGGCAGATTGCAAATGTTTTAAATACCTAAATTTATATACATTGTATTTGATCTTTGTGTGTTCTATATCATATTTTCCATGAAACCCAAAGGAGAAAGAGAGACATTCATATTGAGCTTTTTTCCCAACAGACTTTCAACAGAAATAAAGGTATTCTTCACTGAAGCAGAACATTAAGTAACACTATTGACAAGATTCTCAGATGATGTAATTTCACCAATTAGCATCAACTGAAGATCTGGCCCTTTGTTCTTCGTCATTTAAGGAACTACACTCTGATAACTTAAGAAACTGGGAAAATATTTGCAAGATGCAAGTTGAATCACTGAACTGGAGACTCAGCCATTAACATATATAGCTTGATATCAAAACCTTTTAAAAACTTACTACTGCTCTGCTATAAAGAAACATGCATCGACCTACTGTAAATCTTGTGAGTTTTCAGGGGAAAATTGAGGCCAACCTCAGAAAAGCTCTATTTCTTTCTAGTAATAACAGAAGAAAATGGTTTCTTATGTTGTATTGTGATTTCTCAAAGAAAGATAAAGAAGTTGTTTGAACCTGAGGCAGTTTTTAAATGTGCATGATCGAGTTTCAGTTGTTTTACAGGGATACACAGGGACACATTTTTCTGTAATGGGACAGGTTCCCAAAGAATTTAAAAGCCCTTAAATAGAAATGTGATTGAGTCAGATGCTGTCCTGGACCTGTGCTTAGTTACATGAATAATATTTGCATTTAGGTCAAATATTGATTTAGCTACAATTCATTTTAACTAAATTGAACCTTCATTCCCCTTTGATGTTGTAGGGAAATATTAAGATACCTAATCAGGCACAAATAAATACAAAACTAAAATAAATAAACTATAGAACTAAGAAAATTTTATATAACAATGAGACCATATCAATCGATCAATTTTTAAGCCCAATCCCCCATGGAGAGTATAGGGTTTATTCACAGTTTCTCACCTTGTTGTTCTGATCAATTATACTGGAGCTATTTAGAGTAGCTTAAAAAACAGAAGCACTCAGTACATGACCTTATGTCATTTTACTTGTATAGCGATGCGATATAGCCTGCAATTTGCACATACAATGCATCAAAGTTTATAACAAAGCTACTTCACTTCTCAGTAAGATAAACTGCCAATGGATGCATATAGGTAAAAACAAAAAAGGTTGCATGAGTAGCATGATAAAATAGGTAACTTTGGACTAAGTTGTGAGCTTTATTACATGCCTATGTAAGGCAGCAATGACGAATAAACTGGGAGGAGTGGTAGATATGCTGGAGGGGAGGGATAGAATACAGAGGGACCTAAACAAATTAGAGGATTGGACCAAAAGAAATCTCATGAGGTTCAACAAGGACAAGTGCAGAGTCCTGCACTTAGGACGGCAGAATCCCATGCACTGCTAAAGACTAGGGACCGAATGGCTAGGCAGCAGTTCTGCAGAAAAGGACCTAGGGGTTACAGTGGACGAGAAGCTGGATATGAGTCAACAGTGTACCGTTGTTGCTAAGAAGGCTAATGGCATTATGGGCTGTATAAGTAGGAGCATTTCCAGCAGATCGAGGGATGTGATTATTCCCCTATATTTGGCATTGGTGAGGCCTCATCTGGAGTACTGTGTCCAGTTTTGGGACCCACACTACAAGAAGGATGTGGAAAAAATGGAAAGAGTTCAGTGGAGGGCAACAAAAATGATTAGGGGGCTGGAGCTCATGACTTATGAGGAGAGGCTGAGGGAACTGGGATTATTTAGTCTGCAGAAGAGGAGAATGAGGGGGGATTTGATAGACTGTTCTCAGTGATACCAGATGGCAGAACAAGGAGTAATGGTCTCAAGTTGCAGTTGGGGAGGTTTAGGTTGGATATTAGGAAAAACCTTTTCACTAGGAGGGTGGTGAAGCACTGGACTGGGTTACCTAGGGAGGTGGTGGAATCTCCTTCCTTAGAGGTTTTTAAGGTCAGGTTTGACAAAGCCTTGGCTGGGATGATTTAGCTGGGGATTGGTCCTGCTTTAAGCAGGAGGTTAGACTAGATGACCTCCTGTGGTCCCTTCCAACCCTGATATTCTATGATTCTATGAATAAGAGGACTATTTACTCACCTGCTGCCAAGCCACTAATGATGAAATCTGGTTATATCTCAAATACTATTCTGTCTACCTGCTAGAATATTATCTTGAATGAAAAATGATGTAGCTGAAAAGCTTATTTAGTTAACCTAACTGAAAAAAAAAACCCACATAAGCCTGACATTTCCTTTAAAATATATTTTATTTGTGTATATTCAATTACATGCAGAGGGAACTTGATGATATTCACAGACTGGTAGTGTTTAAGATTGGAAGGAATCATTAGATAAGAACATAGGAACAGCCATACTTGGTCAGACCAAATGTCCATCTAGCCCAGTATCCTGTCTTCTGACAGTGGCCAATGCCAGACGCCCCAGAGGGAATAAACAGAATGGATAATCATCAAGTGATCCATCCCATCACCCATTCCCAGCTTCTGGTAAACAGAGGCTAGGGACACCATCCCTCTCCATCCTGGCTAATAGTCATTGATGGACCTATCCTCTATGAAATTATCTAGATCAATGGTGGGCAACCTGTGTCCTGTCCGGGTAATCCATTGGCGAGCCACCAGACAGCTTGTTTACATTTGCACGGCTGCCTGCAGCTCCCAGTCATGGTGGTTCGCTGTTCCTGGCCAATGGGAGCTGCCAGAAGTGGTGGCGAGCATGTCCCTGCGGCCTGTGCCGCTTCCCGCAGATCCCATTGGCCGAGAACAGCGAACTGCGGCCACTGGGAGCAGCAGGCGGCCGTGCAAATGTAAACAAACTTTCTCACGGCCTGCCAGCAGATTACCTTGGTGGGCTGCATGTGGCCTGCGGACTGTCCACCACTGATCTAGATCATCTAGTCTGACCTCCTATATATCACAAGCAATTAAATTTCACCCAGTTATCCATGCACTGAGACCAATAGTTTAGCTGCATTGTAGACTGTAATTTTCTTCAGCACATCTACTAGTTACAATTGTGTAGGCTAGAATCTTGTAATGCTTGATCAATGCTTACCAATTAGGAGTAACAATGATGGTAGTTCAGCCCAAATGACCTTATTGTCATGATTTGGCATGCCACAAAATACCCACTTATACAGCTCTGAAGACTTTTGCCATTTATACATGAGAAATACCGTAGTTCTTTCAATTTGTATTAGACCATTTTGGCATGTGCATATTGTTGTCATTATTTATACAGGCATCTTGTAATGTTGGGATCTAAGTGTCACCAGGCAATTTTGCAGGTTTTCATTAAACTTTTTTTTTTAGGTATGTTATCTATAATCGCAGCTTCCTGACTTCTGAATCTGTTTATTAACAGAGAGTTAGTACCAGATTTCTATGTCTGAATATTTGGATCAATAATGAGCAATGTCACATGTAATCAGGTACAGCTGAGAGTCATGAAAATGGGAATGAGCCATACAGTATGTGTAATTCATACTGAATACCATTTTGCTGGCTCTGGGTCCCAAATTAAAGATTTTCATATGGAAACATATTGTGGCCTTTGTTGAAGTGTGTTGACTTCCACACCATACTCCTAACCCCCATCTCCACTTGTCCTCCAGCCTAGACTTCTAGTTGCCCAAAGGGATGCTCCTTCCCATATACGGGAATGTCCCAGATACACTTTTCTTTGCATCATTTTCTCTGCTATTTGAAAGTGAAGCAGTGCACAAACCGTTGGAATAGGCTCTGTACATTTCATGGCAGGCAAATGTGACAAAGATTTTTCATCAGTGGGCTAGGCACAACTGAGTTAGAGATGGAGTAATCTCCTTAGTTCTGAATTATTCAGCAAACTAGATGAATGGGAAACTAAAACTTCAGTGGAATCAGATATTTTTTGAGAGAAAGTTTTACTTCCTGACTCATGAGCCATGTGAGCCAGTAATCATCAGACTACTTACGCTGTCATATGTCTTGCTGAAAGTGGAAAATATTCAGTATAATTTGTAGTAAATTTAGAGTTTCTCTTCCTGCTGATCTGTTCAACTATAGTAGTGCTACTTTTGTGAAACAGAAGCATTCAGTATATTACCTTGCATCACTTTTCTATTACCTGACAACTCTGAAGGACGCTTTTATAATTCAGTGGCAGAAGAGAAGGAAAAAAAATGATATTATTAAATGTCATGAAATTAGCATATCTATTTGCGAGGACCTCATCCATTTGAGATTCTACAGACATTTATAGTGACCATCTGCCCAGGCTTAGCTGGAACATCTTGTTGCTTAATATAGTGTCCCAGTGTGCCAGCCAACTGTAAAGGCAATTCAGGTTCAGGATTTTGATACAGATGGGCCAGTTTTTTTTCATATTCTGATGAATTCAAAATGCTTTCCTTGTTCTTCTTTCATCTTTCAGGCAAACAATCAAACACTGTGGGACATCAAACCTAGCGATTAAGCGAGTGAAGAGGTGAACCAGTAATGGTGACAGTTCTTTAAATTATTTAATATACAGATCTGTCGCATCTTACGCGCATTTAAAATGCGCAATTTCAGCTTTACACAGATGGCAAAAACAAAACAAAAAAAAGAGAAAAATAACAATTTTAATACTGTACCTGTAGAGCGGGTGATTCCGCCCGCCATTGAACTCAATGTAATTTTGACTAGCTTTACATGCTAACCGCGGAACGGAACCCCCGCGTAAGATGAGACTCGCCTATAGCCTCATCTCTAACAGCATAAATCTCACAGGCTTGCCACCTTTAGAGTTCAAATCTTATTTTCCGGGAAGTTTCTGTGAAATTGGACTAGTCCAGCTCATTACGCTACCAGCTGGGAAACGTCAGTTTGTCTGTGGAGCATAGAAAATTGAGGCTGGCACAGTAACGAGGATGTACCGCTATGCTATGTGTTGTGCTGCGTGGTACAACCTTTATGTCAACTGTACAAGTAGTTGTTAACCTGTCTTCTTAACAGTGCATGAGAAGCTATTGACCTGCCCTCTTAGTAATGAGAGGGATAATATTTTAATTCAGATAGTGCAATCTGAACATGAAACAAATTTATCACTGGTGTAGATAAGCCTACTATTCACAACTTTTAAGAAAATTGATGCGGTTACTCAGCACTGAATATTTTTACATGATTATTTATATTTTGTCTCCCTAGTTTAAAGCTAGACCAAGGCTCTGCCAGAATCATGTGTAAGGTAGGTATACTGTGGAGGGAAGTAACTGTGTCTCAGAGAAAGGCAATTCCCTAACTGCTCTTCAGTTGCTCCAAGGAGTTACTAATTTGTTGCAGACCCATAAAAATGAAAATGTATAATTGTTCCCATCCCTTGTGCTAATCAATGGATTGGTTGTAATCTTAAAGGGTTAAAGCCTTAAGAGGGTGATTTCAATAGGAAGCTAATGTTTGACCCAAAAACCTCCTCCTCTCCTTCCCAATACAGATTTGCTCCTCCCCCCATTCCCATATCTATAACCAGGGGTGACAGTGACCCTTAAAATACAAGGAGTCAAATATAAATGTGTAAACAAAACAAGATTTATTAACAAGGAACCTCACAACCAATAATAGTGAACAACAATAAAGCACTCGGATCTAAACACACACCTAGGCCTGAAGCCAAGGACCCCCAAAAATATAGGTAGTTGGTAGGTATACAATCAAGCAAGAAAACTAATATATCACCATAGAATCATAGAATCACAGAATATCAGGGTTGGAAGGGACCTCAGGAGGTCATCTAGTCTAACCCCCTGCTCAAAGCAGGACCAATTCCCAACTAAATCATCCCAGCCAGGGCTTTGTCAAGCCTGACCTTAAAAACCTCTAAGGAAGGAGATTCCACCACCTCTCTAGGTAACCCATTTCAGTGCTTCACTGGTGAACAAGGGGACAGAACAGGACTACGTTGGGACCCAGGAACGCGATGCAGGAGGCAGGAAATCAGAAACACAGGAACAGTGCGGGGAAATAGGAACAATCAGGATTAGCAGGTAAGTAGGTCTTCTGGTTTTGACTCAACGTCTTAGCTCAGATCACAGACTAGGTACTAGGATGCCCCTAGGACAGACAGCATGAAGTACTGTGCATTCAGTCTCTATATAATTTCCTGTCTCTAGCCAGATTACATCTGTTACATGATCAGTTCCCACCTTAGTTTGAAAAAGGGTGCCAACTTAACAAACAAGAAAGGGTGCCAATATGGAGGCAAAACAACAACCCAGATAAAACAAAATGGTGATTTAGAAATTGGCCCTACAGTGAGGATCTAAGGCTCCATCCACTTCCTGCTTTTTTCCTTCCCACTTATTCAGAGATGCATGAAGAAACCATTTATACCTAGATGCCATGACCCAAGGTCCAAATAGCTCATGCAGAGGTGTAAATGGACACTTCTTTCTTCTCTTTAGGCTCTTCAACAGGTCATTGTCCAAGAGACAATCCAAGCCCTTGGTGTTTTATTCTCTTAACATTCTGCTTTTAATGCACAGATTTATCAGGCAAGAGATCACTGTTTCCAAATTCTGAAGAAAAATTTGGCACAGGACACTAACAAATACTCTGTTGGTGTGGACTCCATCCCATTGAAGGGACAGTTGTTACCTTGTCTGAGACGAGAAAGGCTGTCACTGGACCAGAGGAACAAATTACAGACCTACAGTTGTTAGTGGCAAAAGAATATCTCCACTACCCAGAATTAATTTAAATAATCACTATGAACAATACAGTGATGTTAATATGGCAATAAAATGGTGATAAATTTGAACCATTGCTGAGTTTTAAGTTTTAAGTCACAATGGTCATTACTTTAACACTTTAATGGAAGTGAAACTTCCATTGTAGTGAGGTGAAGTATCTGTCCCAAATTACATCAGTGCATTTTAATAGACTTTCTTTGATACAGACTAACATCCTGAGTCCCTTACATGTTTTTACTTAGTCCTTATTCAGGCACATTACCATTGACTGTTACAGGGTTTGTTACATAATGGAGCTTCATTTTGGCAAGTTTTATCCCCTTTCATAATCATGGAAGGACCTGGGGAAGGTGGATCCAGTTTCATTCTGCTAAAGTAAAGAGGAAGGATTTCATGTCTCCCCATGCTGTAAAACCATCCTTTACCAGGCTATGTCTACAGTGAGATAAAAAACCCGAAGCATCGAGCCCCACAAGCCTGAGTCAGCTCACCCGGGTCAGCCATGGTCAGGGGCGGCTCTAGCTTTTTTTGCCACCCCAAGCACGGCAGTCAGGCGGCTTTCGGTGGCACGCCTGCGGGAGGTCCCCTGGTCCCGCGGATTCAGCGGCATGCCTGAGGGAGGTCCACCGGTCCCGCGGCTTCAGCGTACCCGCCGCCGACTTGCTGCCAAATCCGCGGGACCGGCGGACCTCCCGCAGGCATGCCGCTGAAGGCTGCCTGACTGCCGCCATAAGGTACCCAATATGACAAAAAGGTACTGTAGGGAATGAAGTAAATCTGTACCTCCCAATCACATTGAACCCTGGACCAGGTTACAGTCTGTGCAAACTAATTAGAGAAAAGTAATGACACTAAAAATAGATTAAATCTCATTTTACACTTTAGGTAGTCCTTTGCTACATTTAAACAAAGGGACCTCTGCTTCTTTAAGACTATAAAACTGAAAGTGAAATGGTTTATCTTTTTTTCTTCTTAAGAAGTGATGTTTTTGCAGAATACATGTATTTTTGAAGAACTTATTTAGAATATATGCCTGCATTGGGGACATGGGCACATTGTAGTAGTTATATTTGCACCCAGAGCTGTGACAATATATTAAAAAAATAGCAAATATCCATGAAAAAAGAAGGCAAAACTTGGTAGGAACATTTTAGCAGAATATCAGGAAAATTTTCTTGATGTTAAGATCTATTAGACAATGAAATAGTTAATATTTCTAACTGTGCCAGATCAATGGTAATCTGCCAATCATTCATATTTGATATAGAGTGGAATACAGTTGAAGACATTATTATTTGTTATTGCAAAGACCTCTCTTTAAAAGGTAGATACTGAACTAGATTCAGATTGCCACCTGCAGTCAGAGCAATTAGCATGCACAAACATAGAAAGCTTGTTGGGCTAGCTACATGTGTTGTTAGGATCTATTTTTTGCTGTTGTTGTGTTATTGATTTAATTTTTTAAATGGACTTGGTTTGTCCATTTAGGTCCCCGTTCCATAATGAACATTGTTTGGCCATTCCCTGCACCTACATGGAGTTCCACTGACTTTGCAGGTTTAAGGCCTTAGAGTGCAAACTATTCAGGCCAGAGAGCATTACTTTGTTTGTACAAACCTAGTACACCTCTACCCCGATATAACGCTGTCCTCGGAAGCAAAAAAATCTTACCGCGGTATAGGTGAAACCGCATTATATCGAACTTGCTTTCATCCCCCAGAGTGCGCAGTCCCGCACCCCCCCGGAGCATTGCTTTACCATGTTATATTCAAATTTGTGTTATATTGGGTCTCATCATATTGGGGTAGAGGTGTATATCAGAAACTACTATTAATAATTAACCAGGGATTTTTATGTTAAAAGAATATGAATGTTGCAAAGTAAAGAACTCAAAAGTAAGGAAATGGCAGAATTAATGTTGTTCTTGCAACCTTAACACAGTTTCCTTGTGCTTATGCATTATGATACAGTCTTTAATTACATTAGGACATACTGTCGTATCACAGTCTCATTCAGTGAATGGGTAATTATTCAATATTTCTTTGCATTGTCCTTACTCAACGTGTAGCCTGTGCCTCATCTAACATACACCATAAAAGCTCTGCACTGAATGCAAAGTTTTTAATTTCCTTATATGTGCTTACCTTGTGCTCTCACAACAGTAACTGAGTGCTTTACCAACATCAATGAATATAGATGATACTATTATCCCCACTTTACAGTTGGGAACTGTGGACTAGAGAGTTTAAGGCCAAAACAGTTAAACGTGTAAACTAATTCTGCGTCACCAACTTGAGCCATCTGAGGCCTGACTTTTTTTTTTCAGAGTTCTTAGCATTTTCATAGCACTTTGTATATTCTAAGCACAGCTCCTGTTGATGTCAGTTGGAGTTATGCAACTTCAGCAGTTCTGCAAATATAGGTCCAGGTTTCTCATTATGGACATCAACAAAATTAGGAACATCAAATTGAAAGCTTTAGTTTCAGTGAGTGGCCTATCACACAGAAACTCTAAGACAGAGGCACGGATAGAATCTCCTTGTGCAGTATGGCTATTCAACCTAACTACGAGACCATCCTTTCTCTTCTTGCAATCTCATGCTTCGTTCACAACACACCTTTTAATTTCTGCAACAAATGAGGCATTAGGCTTACAGACAGCAGTCTCCTTCTCATTCATTCCCATAGCACTGTTCAACCTGTGCACTGGATGAGGTAGGGTTCTGTGGGAAAAAAATAGTATGTGACAGTGTAATTAGATTTGTGTCATAAAGCATAAACCCAAAGGGTGCAAATAAAAGTTGTTCACAACTTTAAGTTTGGCATTTTCTTAACTTTTGAGCGTTTGAATCTGAACATGGTGTTTTGGATGTAATTTTCTAAATAAAACAAACACACAAACAAAACAAACAAGCTGAAAGTTCTATCAAATGGGAACCGTATTGACCCCCCTTCCCCCAGCTTGATTCATTAGCAAGGCTTGAACATTTAGATCTTCTTCTACAATTTGCGCTAACAGAGTAACTCGTAGGACTAGTAGACTCTTATTGTCTGTGGTCCAGGCTCTAACCAGGAATGATATATATGTTGCCAGTGGATTTCACTGCTATTTTTAACAACAGAGGAATGTAGAAATTCAGGATTCCTGGGTTCAGTTCCAGGTTCTGGAAAGGTGTGTGCTCAGAATTTATAGTCAACCTAAGGAGTTATCCCCTATAAACTGTCTGTCTTCCAGAGCTGTGGTACTCTGAATGCATGGGTTATGTCAAATGCCCATGGATGAAAACCAAGTTTAACAGGTGTAAGGTGACACTAATCTCTCCAAATTCCTTCCCCTTTCTCCCTCTCCCCCATACTCACAGCTTGTTAACAACACTTTCCATTGTTTGGACATCTGCAAATGTAACTAAAGTGCTATTTATCGGAGCTCTCTAAGGAACTTATATTGCTGATATTAGTATCTGAGTACCTCACAGTCTTTAATATCTTTAACCTTACAACACGCATGTGCGGTAGAGAAGAGGTTTTATCCCCATTTTACAGTTGGATAATCAAGGTAGAGAGAGACTAAAGTACTTGCCCCAGATGACACAGGAAATTGGTTGTATAGGAATTGAACATGGATCTTACAGGTTCAAGGCTAATGCCCTAACCACAGGATCCTGTTTTATGAAGTTGTTATATAAAGTCAGGAACTAACACCATTCCCTGTGGCACAACACATTGTCGGCTATTGCTCGATTGAGGATGATGTCTGCTGGGGGGGGGAAGTCAGTGGTGAGATTTAAGATGGCTGAGGAGTCAAAATCATGCTTTACAGGTTTTTCCACATATGTGACAGGTGGTTGCTTGGAAAAAGCACAACTGCTAGACAGGATGCTGTATTCTTTCCTTCCTTCCCTCAGCAAGGCAATTCTCTTCAAAATGGGCAGAGGTTTGATGTATGACGGGACACTATTGCAGTCTATTGCCAGCCAGCTCTTCCCTATTTGTGGGATTAATGCCTCCCCTCTTAAGATATGCTTTATAGGTGTCCTTGTAGCATTTCCTCTGTACCCACATGTATTCTTACCATAAATAAGTTGAGAAAAAGGACAACCATGCACATCAGCCCAGCAAAATTGATGTTTCATAATCCTCACCTGAACACTGGTAATGTTAGCTGCAGAAAGATTGCTGGTATTGGTGAAAAAGGATTAGACCTGCTAAATCAATGGCAGAGTGCTCTCTGGTAAACCCCAGTACTCCAGCTCTCCGAAAAGAGCAAGATAAGTCAACTGGAGAGTGTCTCTTGTTGATGCAGTGCAGTGAAGACACTGCGGTAAGTAGACCTAAACTATGTCGACTCCAGCTATATTATTCACATAGCTGGAGTAGCGTAACTTAGGTCTACTTACCCCAGTAGTGAAGATAAGCCCTAAGAATCAATATTACGGCAAGATAGATGAAAAAAAGAGTTGGGGCCATTACACAACCCTGCTTAACACTAATGCATATGGTTAATGGGTCCGTCTCCAACCCATTACAGAGACCGGTGGTGGTCATCCCATCATGAAGTAGCCTGAGAATATGAATGAACTTCAACGGACAACCGAACCTAGACAGTACTTTCCATAATGCTTTACGAATAATGGAATCAAAGGTCAATAAAGGCCATAAACAGTGGTTGGTGTTTCTCTCTACACTTCTCTTGGGTCTGTTATGCAACAAAAATCATGTCGGTAGTGCCCCTAGACAGTCTGAAACCACACTGGGATTCTGGAAGGACATCTTCAGCAAGAGGGAGGAAACAGTTCAAAAGGATGTGAGCAAGGATCTCCCGGCAATAAAGGAGGGCGATACCTCAGTAATTCCCACATGCTGACTTGTCGCTTATCTTAAAAATGCTCATAATATTTGCATTCTTTAGGTTGGGTGGAATTTCCTAATTAACCCAAATTCTAACAAGAAGTTGATGAAGATTTTGCATGAGTGCTATTCCACCAGCTTTGAAGACTTCCATTGGGATGCCATCTGGGCCTGGCACCTTGTGGTTTCTACTTTGAGTGATGGCTCACCAAACTTCCCCAGAAGATAGGGGGTCAGCAAGAGGTTCTATTACTGGATGCTAAGAATGGACTCAATGGTGGCAGTTGAGACTTCAGATTCACGGTTCTATAGAGTCTCTAAATGCTCCTTCCAATGTTGCTTGAAGGCCACATTATCTTTAAGAGTGGTGGATTTGTCCTGGGATCGCAGAGGGATTGTGACACTTAAACTTGGCCCCTAGATGGCTTTTGTTGCTTGAAAAATGATCCTCATGTCATGTTGATCATGACATGGCAGAGCACATACTATATCCTTCAATTACATAGTAATTTATACTATCAGCACTCTTTATTCACAGTACTTCAGTCCATATGTCAATGCTTCTGTCTAAACCGATTTGAATTAAGGCCAGTCAGCCTCACCTCAGTCCCTGGAAAAATCATGGAGCAGGTCCTCAAGGAATCAATTATGAAACATTTAGAGGAGAGGGAAAGTGATCAGGAACAGTCAGCATGGATTCACGAAGGGGAAATCGTGCCTGACTAACCTAATTGCCTTCTATGATGAGATAACTGGCTCTGTGGATGAGGGGAAAGCAGTGGATGTGTTATTCCTTGACTTTAGCAAAGCTTTTGATACGGTCTCCCACAGTATTCTTGCCGCCAAGTTAAAGAAGTATGGGCTGGATGAATGGACTGTAAGGTGGATAGAAAGCTGGCTAGATCGTCGGGCTCAACGGGTAGTGATCAATGGCTCCATGTCTAGTTGGCAGCCAGTTTCAAGCGGAGTGCCCCAAGGGTCGGTCCTGGGGCTGGTTTTGTTTAATATCTTTATTAATGATCTGGAGGATGGTGTGGACTGCACTCTCAGCAAGTTTGCAGATGACACTAAACTAGGAGGCCTGGTAGATATACTAGAGGGTAGGGATCGGATACAGAGGGACCTAGACAAATTAGAGGATTGGGCCAAAAAAACCTGATGAGGTTCAACAAGGACAAGTGCAGAGTCCTGCACTTAGGATGGAAGAATCCCATGCACTGCTACAGACTAGGGACCGAATGGCTAGGTAGCAGTTCTGCAGAAAAGGACCTAGGGGTCACAGTGGACGAGAAGCTGGATATGAGTCAACAGTGTGCTCTTGTTGCCAAGAAGTTTAACGGCATTTTGGGCTGTATAAGTAGGGGCATTTCCAGCAGATCGAGGAACGTGATCATTCCCCTTTATTCGACATTGGTGAGGCCTCATCTGGAATACTGTGTCCAGTTTTGGGTCCCACACTACAAGAAGGATGTGGAAAAATTGGAAAGAGTCCAGCGGAGGACAACAAAAATGATTAGGGGTCTGGAGCACATGACTTATGAGGAGAGGCTGAGGGAACTGGGATTGTTTAGTCTCCAGAAGAGAAGAATGAGGGGGGATTTGATAGCAGCCTTCATCTACCTGAAGGGGGGTTCCAAAGAGGATGGAGCTCGGCTGTTCTCAGTGGTGGCAGATGACAGAACAAGGAGCAATGGTCTCAAGTTGCAGTGGGGGAGGTCCAGGTTGGATATCAGGAAAAACTATTTCACTAGGAGGGTGGTGAAACACTGGAATGCATTACCTAGGGAGGTGGTGGAGTCTCCTTCCTTGGAGGTTTTTAAGGCCTGGCTTGACAAAGCCCTGGCTGGGATGATTTAGCTGGGAATTGGTCCTGCTTTGAGCAGGTGGTTGGACTAGATGACCTCTTCAGGTCCCTTCCAACTCTGAGATTCTATGATTCTATGATTCTAAAAGAAAGAATACATGAAACTGTACCACAACTGAGCTATATTACATTTACTATAATTAAAGTCCTCATATCTCAGATATATCTTCTCTGTAAAATACAAAGCACATTTCTGGGTGCTGCAAAACAAATACAATATGGTATAATATAATATATAATATAAAATATGTAATTATATAAAATTGATATTATATAAAATATAACAAACATTCCCATGGTCCATTAATTTTGTAATTAGAAAAAAAAACAAGTTCATATAGTCATTAGAAATGTTTGTATCTTAGTATTTATTCTGTTATTTTTCTAGGAATTGAAGTTACACATACCAGAAGCTAACTCCTAGAAATTCACACACATATACACACAATTTTTTAAAGGTTTGCCGAAGCATCATAGACAATGCACAGGTAGTGTGGGGCTAAATTGAGATTTTAGACATAACTTTGAGCACAGAGTGATACACAAATCTGAATTACATTTCCACCTATACTTTTGTCTCTGCTTCTGGAATGGTACTAAATTTGGACTATTATGAAACTGCCTGCTCTAGCTCAGCTGTGCTGACCAGAAGTGAAGTCAGGTGATATATGGAGTAACACCACCCACTCCCCAGGGCACCCTATCCCACAAACCTGTGCCAGTTGGAATAATCTGATATACAAGGACCTGTTTGCTTCTCCATGCCTTGACACGAATTCTGAGTAACCTGTGCATGGTAGAACAGGCATGGAGTCCAAATTACAATCTAGCCCATATTAATGGAATTTTGAGATATCTATGTAACAATAATAATCATTATAATCAGTTACTAATAAAGATTAGCATCACAAGTTCTGTTTTTGCCAAGCTTCTGGTCTTTTCTCCAGTTCTTCATGACTTTTCAGAATTAATTGCCAGTGGCTCAATAATTTCAGTAGCTAATTCTCTTAAAACAATGGAATGCAGTTTAGTTGGACCTACTGATCTGTACACAGTCACTTCTAAGAGTAGCTTTCTACCATCATCTACACTGATAAGGTCTTTATGACTTTGTAATTGTACATACCCCTTTTCCTTATTTGTGTGTGTGTGTTACATATTGATTTAATAAAGCTGTCCAGTAGCTCAGCCATTTTAAAATCATCATTGATTTTATTTCTTTCTCATTTACTTACGGGCTTGTTTTCTCTCTAGCATTTATTTTTCCCTTGATAAATTTGTAAAAGCCCTCTTATTTCCCTTAACCTCATTGACTAATCTGTGGGGATTTTTGCTTCCCTTTATATTTTCTCTCCAAGTGATAATGGATTCGGTATTACCTTCTGCCTTCTTTATTTCTAGTGCAATTTATTGTACTGAACTGGCTTTTAAAACTGTAGACCACACTATGTTCTCAGTAATTTTTCTATTTCAGTAGTAAAAAAGTTGGATGAAGGAGGAGAGAGGTGATATATGGTGCAGGAGCAGATGCAAACTATGGAAACTAAGAAGCTTTTGTAACTAACTTATTACCATGTTGCGCAGAAGTTTATAAAACTACTTTTCACTTATAAAGAACTTTTTTTTTATCTAAGGCTTTCAAAAAGAGTTTACACAAACAAATAACTATGATTATATTAGTATTCATGATATCAATTATTACAAGTAATTGTGATTGTGACTGTATAAATATTAAAGTATGGATAAATAACTGCAGCACACTTTAAACTACACACATTCAGGCTAGATTTAAGAATAACAAGTGAATCACCTAATTAGAGCTCTCTGGGGAGAGAGTTCCACTGGAGAGGAGTAAGTAGTGCTATTCTGCATCATTGAACTGTCTAATCCAGCCTGCATTGTGTGATTGAGACATCAGACCAAAGCTTCATCCCCTCTGAAGAGCTTTCATGCTACTTTGCAGAAAAATTCAGCCACATCCAAATGGCACTTGCTCCGGTAGTAAATTTGAATTCAGACTGGTCAGAATTAATCACCTCACAATCCTAACAGAGTTTGCCCCCCCTCATATACAATGAACCACCACAGGCCTTCAGGAATATTTGAACCACCAGCTGAAAAACAGATCAATAGAGGAGGGTGGAACATGGAAAGCTAGTGAAGAATTATGTCTATTACTATTGCAAATAATCAACATCTCCTTCAGAGATGTTGGCACCATCCTTAAAAAATGGCACAGTTCACTCATTCCTCCAAAAGGAACAGCACTCCATGCTAATAACCTCTGCAAGTACTATCTTGTTGGAACCTCCCATTTTGAGGGGAAAACATTTACCAAGCTTCAACATTAATTTTGATCTAACATGCCCCGCCACACAGACTACTTTTTCCTTATCTATATGAAACCAGATGTCCTTACTATTCTGTCAAAACTATACAGATTAAGCCCATTGAAAATATTGTATTTTCCATAGACACAAACACCATCATGACAAGGATGTCACAATGCCTACGGGAGATGATTTTGTTTCATGGAATACAAACAGAGAAGTTAGATAAAAACATAAAATACTCTTATTGAAATGATGCAACATAACACTATTGTATTTCTTAGAATTCAGAGGGATAACACACAAGAACCCAAAACAGAGAGGCAAAGCAGGCTGCTCCCTAAAACAGAGTGACACAACTCAGCCCATTTTACAGTAGGCTGGCTGGCTGCAGACTGACTCTGATTGCACACTTCACTACAGAAACCCCTAGCATGCAAGTAGGACCAGAACCCTGGGTATTTAAAGCAGTACTTCACAATTTTAACACAGTTTTCAATACATCACAAAAGTCAATAGGTAGGTGAAGAGCAGCTGACGGAAAGTCACTCAAACAAGACAGAAATGATGTTTATCAGCAGGAAACATCCTGAAAAGCTAAATAGGTCACTGTCCTCTCTTTACATTAAAGGCATCTGCCCCCTCTTTGTCAAAGTGGTGTGAAATCTCAGGATCCTGTTTAACTCAGGATCTGTCCAAGATGATCAAGTAGCATCTGTGATGAAAAATACCTTCTTCCATCTTCAGCTTGCTAAACTTCATCTCTTCCTCCTAAAGTAGGATATCGCCAGACTGTTCCTTCACCTTCAGACTTGATTACTGTAACTCACTGTATCTGGATCTGAAGATGGCAACACTTTGGAGCAGTGGTGGGCAACCTGCAGCCTGTGAGCTGCACACTGCCTATCAGGGTAATCCACTGGCAGGCTACCAGACAGTTTGTTCATATTTGCATGGCCGCCCACAGCTCCCAGTGGCCGCGGTTCGCTGTTCCCGGCCAATGGGAGCTGCGGGAAGCAACGCATGCCAGAGGGACGTGCTGGCCGCTGCTTCCCACAGCTCCCATTGGCCAGGAATGGCTATCCACAGCCACTGGGAGCTGCGGGCAGCTGTGAAAATGTAAACAAACTGTCTGGTGGCCCATCAGTGGATTACCCTGATGGGCCGTGTGTGGCCCACAGGCCGCAGGTTGCCCACCACTGCTTTGGAGAATCCAGCTCATGCAGGATGCAGAAGCTAGAGCTGGTTGATATATATAATATTTTATTTCAATATAAAATATGGGTATTTAAATTAATATTTGTTTGACCAGATGCAGCTTGCATCCTGCCTCTTCAATGGGATAATCCAAGAAGAGCATGTCACCACTGTTTTCCAGTTCCTTCTCTGTCTCCCATCTCTCTTCTATTTCCAGTTCAAAGCCCTGGTCCCTAAAGGCTTTCAATGCATCAGGACCCTTCTATGTCAGTTACCTCATATCCACCCATAAACCAAGAATACAGACACAGTCTTCTGGGAAAATTCAATTTGCAAAATCCCAGTAGAAAGCACAAGACAGCCAGAGATAAATTTTATTTGGTGAAGGGTGCTCAATAGCTTAAGAAGTTTCTGAAGGCAATCAGATAATGCCATACTCTGACCACTTTCAGGGGAATGTGTCAAAAACCCTCCTTTTTGACAAAGTTTATTATCATAAACAAGCAGATTTCGGAGGAGAAGAAGAAAAGGAAAACATAATATTATATGTAAACTTTCATAATCTCAAGCTACGCCTCCTCTACCAGGGAATGGAGAAAAGCAGACATTTTTTGAAGTTCCACTAGTGATCCTGTCATGCAGATCTAATTTTCCTGGGAAACACCGGGATACAATGGTGAGGGATACAATAGAAAAAGACAGACAAGTATTAACATATGTGCTATTGGCAGCTATTTATTCACCATCTACCACTGCTAACAAGAACAGAAAGAAAAAAGAGTGATGTAGAAAGGAAGAGAAGTGTTCAGATAAAATTAGCAGAGATAGGAGAAAATATGTGAAGATGGCAGCCTTACATAAAGCATCTGCTGAATTAATAATGATTAGGAAAGCGAAGAGTCATGCAAAATGAACCCATCTCTTGAGGGCTTGTTTTATGTGTGTGTTGTCTTTTCTTTTAGCTTCATTAGCCATCCGGAGAAAAAGACAAAGTAGAATTGTCAAGCAGAGTGTTTACACCCTTAGTAATGCCTGTGGACATGACACTGGGGGAAATGATTCAATGCTGTTTTTATTTGAAAAGGATGGCCCTCTTAGATATGTGCAAGTTATGTATTGGAACTGGAGGGCATGAGTTCACTCTTGCTATTCACTGCCATGTATGGCCCAGTATTTCTTAGCCAACAGATGCTTTCAGATGGGAATGGCAATCTAAGTGGCATGATGAGTCAGACACTCAAATGTCACACACAATATCTAAAGGCCTATTCATTTTTCACATGTTTTATAACAATTAAATGGAAAATGTTATTCACTCAATGTGAGTCAAGCAGTGTGGTTCAGTGAAGAAAATATACTGGATGTCAGCAAAGCTTCGGTTAGCTTCGGTTAATATTGTTACTGGAACATTAGCTTCTGAGTTTTCTAGTCTTTTCTGATTTCAACACTACAATCTTACTATTCTACTAACATGAGTTTGTTCTCCCTAATTGGACTGGAGTTTGTAGAGGGGAAAAAAAATAAAATGAAACAAACAATGAAAGGAAATTACACAAAGAAAAACTGTTATCCAGTAGGACTCTATGTGGGTGCACTGCTTGACTTCCTTGCAGTCACCCACAGAATCAGGAACCAAAATGTACTAAATTGTTTTATATTCTGTAAATTTATATTGAGTATATGCTTAGCATATTATCAGACTATATTATTGTGAAAAAGGAAATGTATAGCTGATTTTAAAAAAATCAGCTTCCTATGTGGTGGTCTGCATATCATACTTCATGCCTCAGGACACTGGATTCAGCACTCCTCTGTATGGGCCTACTCTTGCATCCTGAAAGCAATAGTAAAGGTCCCATCGATTTCAGTAGGTTCAGGCCAAAGAGAATATGTGATTAAAAAACATGGGCTTCAAGACCTTATAGAGAGAAGTAATATTGAAAATGACTTGAGAGTTCCCTATTTTCTAGTGTGTTAAGGCTTAAATAAGACTAAGAGTATGTCTACACTGCAAAGGAAAATCCACGGCACCAAGTGACAGAGCCTGGCAGTGATTAATTTGTGCCAGGGCTTGCTGGGACTCAGCCTCAGTATCTGTAGACTGGGCAGTTCATAGCCCCAGCACCTCTGGGCTCCCAGCCAGCAGCTGCCACTCTCCAGCTGCCCAGCTCTGAGGCCACTGCACCCGCCAGCAGCAGACCAGAAGCAAGGATGGCAATACCATGGCACTCTTACTTCTGTGCTGCTGCTGGCAGCAGTGCTGCCTTCAGTGCTGGGTGCTCAGCCAGGAGCTAACACTCTCCGGTGGCCCAGGCTTCCCTCACCCTCAGGATGGTGATTCTCTACCCTTGCCCCCCATCAGTCGAGGGGCTCTGAGGCACTGGGCTCCACACAGAGACACTCCAATTCCAGAAGAGGGAAGTCCCTTGCTCCAGATGCCCTGTCCCCAGCGTGTCTTACCCTAGTGCCAAACATTGGGGGATCAGAGGCTGCTGTAGTTCCCAGGTGTACCAGTCATCTTAATCCAGCAAGCCCCCTTCCCATTGGTTCTGCTGCAGCCATTTGAACATTGCACAGCTAGGGTTGCTAGGTGACCACAACTGGGGACTTTATGTATGAACCAGGTGGAGGATGATTTTGGGATCTGCCCCCCTCCCCATCCCCACAAGGGGGACTCCCCCTTTTCCCCTCCATTATTACTGTGGAAATGATTCCCCACCCCAGTCTGCACACAGCCTGGAGTCCTGCTACCCCCTGCCACCCTCTGACCAGCCATACAATAGGGGAGACAGAAGATCCCTCTGCTTTAGCCAAGGAGGGGGACCTGTGTGTACCACCTTACATTAGCCCCTGCCTCCCCACCACCTCACTATCCACCCCACCCCCCTCATGGTGTCAGATCTACAATGTGTTTTTTGACTGATTTAGTGTTGATTTATGACTGTTTAGATTGCAAGGTAAGCTGAGATCATAGGCCCGACGGCAGTGCTAGATAGTAGCCTTTACTTTCCTTTGTGCCAACAGCTTCTCTAGCTGCATTTCAGATTACACACAAAACATCTTGGCTTGGAAAGGAGGACCAAATTACTCTAAAGAACCCAGGTGAAGCTGATCGGGGTTATAGAACAGAACAGCCTCTCCACTGCTTTAGTTTGGAATTTCTGATCCCCATATGGAGATCAGAAATAATAAAACATTTCAGAACCTCTAGAAAGTTCTGATTTGAGATTAAGTCTAAAAATGGATGGGAAGGTTGCTGAGGAGGAGGAATTCTTATTTTATCCAAACCAGTTCTCCCAGCCCAATCTCACACTCAATAAACTGCAAAGGACTTCACAGATGTCATAAGCACAGAGTCAGAATGAAATAACATATAACATCTCTGAATGTAGCCAGGGCATAAAACAGTCATGGAGCCCAATCCTGCTCCCAGGTCCTTGCACACAGAGATCAAAGCAATTCTTTTGAACAGAATAATATAGGTGCCATGGAATGGCCAGGCAAGGAGATTCTGTTATCTGCACTTCTGATGGCACAAAGGGTTGTTTGATATCAGGGAAGAGTTAGATAGCAAACAGATAGAATCGTGGCCTTTGGGCCTAGGGCCAATGCTCCATTTGTGCTGGGGCTTGCCTGGGCTGAGCCCCAACATCTCTTTCATTACAAATTAAACACAGGAGTGCGGGTCAATTGCCTCTGGCTGCAGGGCTAAAAATAGAAGTATAGATGTCCCCACTTGGGCTGGAGCCTCCCACCTCGCCACATTTCAGAACCCGAGTTCCAGTCCGAAGAGGAGCATCTGCACTGCTCTTTTTAGCCACATAGCCTGAGCCCCATGAACCCAAGTCAATTGACCCAGGCTCTGAGACTTGGGGCTGTGTTTTTTTCTTTGCAGAGTACACATACCCTAAGTGGCCCATCCACACAGTGCTGGCCCTTTGAAAAAGAGTAACTTTCACCCAAATTTGCTCATCTATGAAACCGAGCTGTATGACTTGGGAGAAAAGATGTATCTGACTTGGCACATGTGTATCTGAGCTGCATGTATAAAGTCTGCAGACTGAATGTTGAATATGACTTAAGATAATTCACAAATTATCCATAGAGCGTTAATTGTTTGATTGTGATATTCTTAGAATATTTGCAAAGAACATTATGTTAACTAATAATTAGACTAGTTTGTGATTGTTTCACAAAGCCATAAAATGACAATAATTCACCTAATTAGATTCAATACAACTGACTCCGAAGCTTGCATATAATTCCTATCCAGTTTTGTTCTTTGCTATTTAACATTCTTGTTACTTGCAACATCTGTGTACAAATACATTTTTGGAGATAAGTTGCTTAGTTTTTTGGTTAATCTTTTAAGGAAAATCCAATAGGGAAAGTTAGGACTTCTTGCAAAAACAATATCTGGCATGCTTCTGCTGGGAGGAGCTAACTAGCCTGTAGGAGGAGTTAGGCTCTGATGAGAAAGGTGCTTGTAGAGACTATGTGAGAAAAGTCTAGCAACTGATGGGCAGCAGCGAAAGTCAGCTGAAAAAAGGAAGTTTTGGAGCTGATTATTTCTCCTTGTTTCAGTAGGATCTGAGATGTGTGTATTTCTTTCATCTATTTTGGTTCCTGAGGTAAAAGTAAAAGCAGAAATTACTGATAGAAATATTCATATCCATTTAAAGTATTTAGACATGCCTCTCAATAAAATTAAAGTGTGGCTAAATCCCCCAGACAACTTTCAATTCTTTATTTATTTAGTATTGAGCCTTGTCAATGTGCACCCCATGGTGTGTCTATGTAAAAGAAAACACCCTCAAAGAGGATGAAAACCCAGCTCCAAGGAGTTTACAATCTTAAATTTCACAAGCAATATTGTTCATGCATAAAACTCTAAGGGTTAAATGCCCTCTCCATTGGAGTCAATAGCAAAACTTCCATTGACTCAGCAGGATCAGGATTTCACCTCTATACTTCTAGAATTAAATACAAATGAATAATTTAGCACTTCGGTAGATCTTTGGGTCATGGCCACCAAGCTGCTGTTTAATTGCACTTTGGCTAGTTTGACCCTCCACAGGATTATTCACCCCACCAAAAAACAAAAACAAAAATGCCTGCACAAGGCTTATGTTCCTGATTTCTTAGGAATGTACTGAATATAGTACTTCATATGCAGAATGTATGTTCTACTATTTTATTGGCATTTAAATATGCATCACCTTATCTCCTTCTAAGGAGCCCTCCCGCACACACAGACAACCCCCCCAGAAACTCAATACCATAAAGTAGTTTACATTCACCACATCTCCTTTTGCTGTGCTCGCTTTATCTGAAGGGGAACTGTTTCCTTCACATCCTTTGTTTCTAGAAACATCAATTCCAGATTTATCGTTTAATTTCATTTTAGTCCACAAAATAATGATCTTATTGTATCCTATGCTTTACAAAATTACTCCTGTGATGCTCTCCTCGCACTCAGAACTGTGCTAGCTCTCTGCCTCAGTAGATGAGAGGTTTGCTGGAGCTTAGACCATGAGACAGTTGCCTACCACACCACTCTGTTCTTAACAGCAAACCTTAACAGCAAACTCCTTGAGACTTTGCCAGTCTAATCTTCCCTTGCAGGTAGCAATCAGTCAACAACAGTTTCTGAGTTCCCAAGAGAGGCTTCTCTGCTGTGTCCAGTCCCTTTCACTGAACACATATAAATTATGATGTTTGCTGCCTCCAAAGAGACAGCAGTCTTTTAGTTTAGCTGAGGTCCCACACATTACTTTAATATATAGCACTGAGATTGTTTTGTAATAAAACAAGAATAAGTTTATTGATAATGAACATAATTTAAGTGATACCAACCAAGAATAAAAGAAATTGAAAATGTTTATGAAAACAATTAAACAAACTAAAATAACATGTTTTCTAGTACCAACAACTTAATTGTATCAAGCTATGTCTTTGCCTAACACCGTTTTTCCTCTTACATCTCCATCCTTCCAGACCAGAGGATGCTTTTGTTTAATTATATGTATTTATATAATGTCAATGGATTACAAAGCTTGATCCATACAGGTAAAACCATATTCCTTTATCTAAGGCAGATTTGCCTTCACAACATATTTTAATAACATATTTCCAGCACATATACATAACTCTTTATATACAACCCCTATTTCTCTTTATACACAATGATATTCCTGACCAGCATGTCACCTGTTTTTATATGATACTGATTTCAAGACATTATTTTGCTAAATATTCTGACAACAGAGTGCTGAGTGTGTCTTTTTTCCAGTTGGCAAAAGGAGGCTCTTGGGGTCACAATTCCTACATTTCAGGAAAAAGAAGATGGCAATTATCAGTGTCTATTTTAAAGCAGAATCTCGGTGTCTTATGGACTGTAGTTGAACTGAGCCATAAATAAGGACCTGATGTGGAGCCATGGAAGAAAAAGGCAAAATTCTTGATATTGGTAGTAATTTATATACAGCACAGTGGTATTCATAGCCTAGAAGTGTGTTTAAAACAATATTAAATTGACTGCATTGTTCAGAGATATGTAAGAGTGGGAAATGGAAAAAATATAACCTTCGGGTTCAAAAATAAAAGAGGGAATAGTATACAAGACATAAGTGAGTATGCTGGAAAATGTCTAGGCCTTTCAATGTGACTGGTTGACTGTCCACCTCTATTGGGTAAAGGGCTAGACAGTTTTGAACACCTGTCCAAAGGGGGTTCAAAGTATTGTCAAACTCAAACCTTCAAAAATCAGGATTCAGGCCCCTAAATCATGAGATTGGCTTAAAAATCATGATTAAAAGAAGGGTTCTTTTTATTTACTTTCTGGTTTCTAAGCTTTAGGATGAACTTGAGTCATTTTTGAAGTGTTCTAAATTGCAACCAAGAGGGCTAGAAACTTACTTGGTTTTGATTTTAGTTTAATTAAAGCTGAGATTCTCACCTAATAAATTGATTTTGGAACTAGGGCTTCAAGAAAAAAAAACCTAATATCACAAGTCCTGAAATGGTAAAATATTGAAAGCTGACAACATTGAATTCAGTGCAAATCAAGAACTGGAAGAGCTCTGTATGAAGAGGAGACCTGCCCAGGAACCAGGAAGCGTTATCATGACTGTTTGTCCTATTGCAATAAAGTTGTGATCAGCTTCTCAAGCAAGTGATTCTGAGCCTGTCTATTCCTCCGAATGCACCTTTCTGCCCAGAGTGCAATGTTTAGCTCTAGGAAAATTAAAAGAGAGGCTGTGAAGGCAGCTGTAGCATGAGAAAAAGTCAAAAGAGGTAGTTCTGGTAGGCACAAGGTATAGTGTTGAATTTTTACTTTTCTTCTATTACTTGCCATGTGTGCCAATAAATTAGCACATACATTTTGCATATGGATATTTTTTATTCAATAAGGGTTTTATGTTTCCAGCTGCTGCACAGTGGGAAGCAAAAGTATATTAAATCTTCAACTTGCATGCCTTTTTACATGAAAAAGGGAACAATACAAGGCTGAGTTACAAAATAAATATTGCCAAAGGAAACAATACTTATATAGCAGTTTTAGGGATGTAGATTTTGTTTGCATGCTTTACAAAAGCAGACAAGTGCTATTTTCTTTTTACTCTTGGAGATACTCACAGCCAAAGTTGTGTACCATATACACAACTAGGGACAAGCAACACCAACCCGGGGAGAGCATGGGGATGGATTGTGCTTTTGTAGGAACTGAGTCCTTCCCTTAACTCCACAGTGCACATTGGAGTGTGTAGACTGCAGCACCTGCGCTGGTGCTGTGCAGAAAACATGGCCCCATTTGTTCCTTTCCACTCATTACCACCTTTAGGGAAATGTGTGCCTTGAGGAGTTGTCCCTGTGCTCCCATTTATCTTGGGCACTACAGCTGTGACTGGCCTTTGTGTAGGGTACATGAGTGATGGAGGTGGTTCCCAACATAATGACTAGACAATCTGGACCTCAGTGTGCACTGATAGGGTGGAAAAGAGGGAGAAAAAATAATAAAAATCACCTGCATTCCTTACAGTCAGAAAATCATATAAACACCATATAAATAGTGTTTATATGATTTTCTGACTATAAGGAGTGCAGGTGATTTTTATTATTTTTTCTCCCTCTTTACCATATAAATAGTATCTTAATGTCAAGCTGATATGAAAAGAACTCCTAGTGTTTTGTCTCCCCAGCCATTCTCAAAAGAGTAACCATCTGATTGCTCTGTGGTAATAAGGCATGACTTTGTGGTTCTATCTCCAGTTCAGAGGAATTGCCTCGATTCTAGATGTGTATTTGTGAAATTTGTGGATTTATTTATTTGTCTATTGCCATAAATATATGTAGTATATTCTGAACACCTAAAAAGGCACATTCCACTTTCACATGTTCAGTATACAAGGATTATTATTACTCCTTGATATAACCATTGAATGAACAAATAAAGAGAGAAACGCACTTCTACATGAGCCCACTCCTGAAGTCCATACCATCAAGGAAATCAACAGGAGTTTTGCCTATTTAAGCAAGGCAGGCTATGGTCCTGATTCTGAAAACAGATCCACTGGTGCGGACTCCTGAGCCCATTCTGAGCACTTCTGAAGTAGTTGCAGGATTAAGTACACATATATCAGTTTGCACATCAGGGTCTTTGCAGAGTGGACCAGCAACAGAACAAGACAAAGTCATCACTGAAGTCCCACTTAAACCCTCCAAATAGGCCGTAACTGGGACTTAACTGTTGTATAGGCCTTCTGCTGACCCAGCACAAGGGAGAATTTCAAATTACGTAAATATTACTAATAGATACTGCTTAGATATTTTAAATTATTTTATGCCCTCTGAATTTGTTCAGATGATTCCTGTCAGCCTTTTCTCTCTACAGGTTTCTCTGAGAAATTGTTTTGCATTTCTATTAGTGATACTTTATGAAAGTTTTTTCTCCTGGGATTTTTTTTAACATATTGATTGGCAATTTATCAACTGAAAACTAAACATACAGAAATGTCATTGTATTATGGTTCATTTATTCATAGTATATAAGCACTTTATTATCCTAGTATTAAAAAGTTGCTTTATCCTTTTTTTGGAAAACTAAAGACAATTTTATAATCTTAATGTCATTTGCCTCTGGTTGTTTTTTCCCCTTCACAACTACTGATTATTTTATCAATATCCATGTTTTTACCTCAGTAAGGGAGACATGCATAACATGACTAGAGAGTTACTATGGTGATAGGTGGTCCTGGAAAACATAGAAATGCTTTAAATTGATCCGATTCGATAATTCACATTTATTGTCTTGTTGCTGTGTCCCTCTTTTGTCCCCCAATCTGCCTTTCCTTTTCCCAATCCTTCTGCTGACCCCAGTCCTCTCCATTTTCTTGCCATAATCCTAGTGGAAGGACAAGTAGATAAAGTACAGCTGTGTGGTGGTATCTGAGTGGATGGGGAAGATTTTCCTAATTTTTTTCTCATCAAGTTTCTTTTTTTAAAGAGATACAGATTGTACTTTTGAACCTCAAATCCCCAATCCTTTTGAAACTATAGAACTAGCACCCAGAAAATTAAAGAATACATTCTGAACACACTATTATTCATGGTTGTGCCCCCATCCTGCCAGGACTTCTGCATATGAATACTCCTCCTCAGTTCAACCAGATGACTCACATGTGAAAAGTAATTCATGTCCTTAAGCTCTTGCAGGATCAGGAGCACAAGCTAATTTAAAATAAATTATTACTAAAATTAAAGAAATTAAAATTAAAATGCGGTAAAAGGTTAAAAAAATCAGATGATAAATCAAAAGCAATAATTCAGATGTTGTGTATAGGAATTAGATGCACCATGTTGGTTTTTAAATATATTTTGATTGAATCAATAAAGCTTTTTCTCCAACTCCAGTGCTTATATATAACTTGATTTTATATTAAGTCATATTTTGTTTTCTCTTCTTTAGTTAAGTGTTTTTCTTAAACATCTATTGATTCCAAAGCTTTCTGGACATTTTTATGTCTCTTAATTTGAGAAAATTACCAGCACTTAAAAAAATTAAAAATGAGAAAATGAAAGAAGATGGGCCATGTGCCCATTACACCTGGCTGCACCTTACTTCAAAAGTACTGAAGATCAATTGATTTCAATAAGATTAATTAGAGGAATCAGTATTACTATGGGTTTCATAATCTGACCCAGATGGAATTAGTGAATTAATGTAAGACTGAAAGCTTTTGTTTACTACCCATCTAGCTATTAATTGATGTACCAACCCATGTGAATTTTTCATTCAAACATCACTGTTATTTCAATGTGACATATGAAATTGGGGCCTAAAATTGACATATTAGAGTCCAGTAACCATATCCAATAATGTTTGCTAAGGGCCCTTAGCAGTGATATTTTGTCTTTTTGAAAAAGGACGTGATTAACATATTTTATTTTCATTGCAATTATATTCATTCCAAATCGTTTAAATTGTGTCTTCTAGAGAATTGAATAATTTGCTAATAAGTTCCATTTTTGAGAGAAAGCAAAAGAAAAAAAATAAGCTTTTTGTTAAAATAAATAGAAATAGAAATAAATATACAATCATATAACCATTAGCGTAAGTGGGACCACATTTTCCACCATTGTTGAGATGTATGGTAGAAAATGCTTTGGAAAAGCAGTTCATGGCAGAGTTGATAGAAGTAGAGTGAAATTTCAGTAGTGGTATCACAATAGTATGAAAGGTGAACGGTGAAAATGGCTAGTTTCCTATTGAAGTGACACACCTTCAGTTACTGCTAGCAACCTATATTCTTGTACACTGTGCACAAATCCTAATTTTAAAAAATGCATTAAATGTACACTGTGGACCCAAACTGTTTTTTTTTTTTAGTCTTTATTGTCTCTTTCTCTCTAAATTCCTAATGTTGCAAATAAAAGCTATGTGGACATCTGCCCTCAAATATCTTGTTATACGTGTTTTGTTTTGTTTTGTTTTGTTTTTCAGAAGAGCTCGTATTTGAAAACTTGGAGTTGTCACAGTGTTTTACTGTAATATGATACTGAAAAGATGCTGAAAACATTTTTTCTGACAAGTGGTCACTCAATGTGCCTTCTGGGAGCTTGTGATTATGCTTGGCTGGAGCTGAAGGATACAAAGTGTTTACAGATTCTCTTCATGTAATTCACATCTTGTCTGAACTTCCATTTAAACAGAAGTCAAAAGTCAAAAAAAGCCTCCACTTACATATAGTGTCAGGACACAAAGAATTTTACATTGTTGGCTCCTGTCTTCTTAGCATTTAACTCTGGATTTTGAGCAACATGTTTTTTAAGGTCTTCACGCAAAGATGCACACAATTGAATTCCTCCATTGATGCATGCAATTTCTGTGATTGCATGCACAAATTCGGTGATTGTGCATTCAAAGGCAATAATTGTACTTGCTTTCTTAATAGGAAGAGCGGGCATGGTGAAATGGTTAGAGGTATTGATCGGATTCTCAATAACACTAGCATAGCTTTCCTTCATTCTGGATGGGCAAGGGTGGCTTAATTGGGTGTAAATTACATTTTATATTCATCAGCTTTAAGGCATCTGTATACAGCCAGAGTGGTGTAAACTGACTTAATTTTAACTGAGAATCAGGATCCGGTGATATTTCCTGCGCTTAAAATGGAGAATACCTAGACCTAGTAACATAGCTAGAAAAACAGACTGACTTTTCCCACTCCTCTCATGGTATGCTTACAAGCACATCATTTTGCATGAGCCTCTGGCCTCCTTATTAAAATGTGGTCATTTAAGTCCAGTTCATTTTCCTCTTTTCTCTTTATAGCATTATACCATCTATCAACACTACATGGGTTGCAGGAAGACAGATGGACCAAGTGTGTGTGTGTGTGTGTGTGTGTGTGTGTGTGTTAGAGAGAGAGAGAGAGACAGAAAGAGACAGACTGTTAGAAAATAGGGTGGGAGCGGGAGTATTTATTGTATATCTCACACTCCCTCTATCCCCTGTCACTGTGGCTGATAATAATTTGTTTATTCCAACTTGTTTCTGGAAGCATTTTGATTCAATAGAGCTATACGCTAAAGCTTATCCAGATATAGTATAATCTCAACTTCCCTTAGATGTTATTAACATGGCTATGAAACATACAACAATGCAATTGTTTCTTATTTGAAAATAAAGCAACTGATAAACCACCTGATATAAATCTTGTCACAATTTTTCAAATTTAAATGTTTCTTTTATATTTTGATTTACACCAGAACTATTTAAAGTTGACCAAATTTTCACTATTTGGGGATAAAGAAGGGTTGATCCAACCAGTTTTAGAGTTGGTACATTTAAAAACAAAATCTAAATATATTTGTAAATTCGAAAAAAGCATTGTGATTTTTTAAATTGTGAATTTGTTCAGGTTTTTATACTTTTTTTTATTCTTATTTTTTTGGAACCAGGTGCAGGGTGATACAAAAAGCTTATTTTCAGAATGTCTGGAAATTGCTATAATTGAAGAGGACAAAAAGCGCTGGAAAAGATTTACCCCATAAAGGGGTAAAGCTTCTCTCTTTCTACTAAAAGCTACGCCTTTTTTTGATAATAAGATATAACTGTAGGGTTAGCAAAGAATGAAAAGGAAATCCTAATAAGAAAATGTTCTACCTTATCAAGCTACTGTTTTGATACTTTTGAAGTGAAGACATTTATGTTAATCATCATGATTTTCTGATAATATTTGTTGTTGGTTTTGAAATGTGGCTCAGCAACAGGCTGAAAAGAATGGCAGTCATTATGGTGCAAGTCCCTGTTGCTGAAGGGAGTCTCTTACAACCAAACAACAGGTGATGTCACATTTAAGAGAGCCTCAATGTTAGGCCAATATTAGGCTTGGTTAATGGCCCTGGTGACAGTGATGGAAACAAGTAGCAGGTGATATTTAGGCCTGATTTAGCAAAGTGCCTAATTTCAAGCACATGAGTTGTACCACTGAAGCCAATGAGACTATTAACATGCTTAAGGTTCAATACACCCTTAAGTAACCAACAGATATTGAAGGAAAAGGAAGGGCCTCCTGAAATAATGGGATAGGGCCTAGGAAACCCTGATAGTTGTTGCTGCTTCAAAAAAAAGTAAGAACCTGAAGAATATTTTATTACATTTTAATTTAAAAATGTCTTGTTAAAAGGACATCGATGCTTCATTTTGTCAGGGCAATAGCACGAATGTCTATACAATCTGACTTTACATCTTCGGGGTTCATTTTTGGTCTCATATCTGTACTTCAGTTGTTTCAATTATAAGTGTTTTTTAGCCTTATTCAGTACTCGTCACAAATGTACTATGCTAATTAACGGTGATTATGATGTTTTATTTTTTGTGAGTTCTCTGTTATAGCCAAAATTTTCCATGACCTTTATCACTGCTAACATTCAAGTAGCCAGAAAAATGGAATCTGTCTGTTCTGAGTATCATTCTGATAAATGGTAATTTTTGACAGTAAGATAATGTAGAAACTGAGCCTACATCTATGCTGCTCTGCAGTTTGGATTACCAGGGTATAAATAGAAATGCACCCCAAAGTGCTGCACTTTAACTCCCCCATGTGGACACTGCAGGTATGAACTAGAAGGTTCCTAGTTTGCATTAATGTAGTCTTGTTTGAACCGGATTACCTTAACACAAACTAGGAACTTTTTAGTTCATGTCCACAGCATCTTCACTGCTATTCACATCCCCTTAGTCTGAACTGTGGGGCAGTGTAGACAAGCCTTGAGTAATTCAATGAAGGTTAAAGACCCCTTTCCTTTAAATGAATTGAATATTACATAAAAGTTCTGAAAGAAAAGCATTAGATTCAAGTGATTTGCATCATTGTGCACAATGTATTTACAATGTTCATGAGCATTTTTGCCAGACTGTTTTAAATCTTTGAAATGTCAAATCTTCTCCTTTTAAAGGACCACAAAAGTATGTGCTTACAAGATATCATTTTAAGTTTGCATGTCCTGTTAATATTTTGAAACACTTTAAGAAAATGGCTTATTTATGAAGTAGATAAATATCCCTATTTTACAGATAAATAGATATATCTTTGCTCCTAAGGCCTTTATGATATGCCAAAGGGAGGCACTGGCAGTAGAGCCAATCAAAAAATGAAAAATTAGTTTCACAAAAAAATTTGAAATTCCAAAGCTGATTATGGAAGGAATGGAGGCATATGTATGTGTTCAGTGGCTGCAGTTCTGCACTCATATCCAGCATCAGAGTAGCCTGTACAAGTAAATCAGGGGGTTTCTTACTCCCCATCTTTCCCTTTTGTCGGCATGTAGACAGAGTTATCATCTGACATATGGAAACATTCTACCATTCAGTTAGTCAGTCACCTATAGCATGTTTGTGTTGTCAGTGATGATGACATACATTACAGTGAGAATTTGCAAGAGTACAGCTTTGACTGTTCCATGCTACATTCTTTTCCAGAGAGCTTGAGTTTGAAATTCAAGTCTGAACTTTAATTCCTGGGGGGAAGTGAATGCACAGTGAACACATGCTGAGTTGTGTGATACTGGCCCAGCAAAAAAATTCCCTTCCAAAGCCCAATGCCAGTCAGCTTTTTCCATTTTTCTTTATTTCCTTCATCTCCTTTGCAAATGGTCTTGACAATATTTTCAGTTAAGACAAAGTCACATCATATTGGATGGTCTTGCTAGTTCTTGCAAGAGCACACCCTCCTTTAGACTGAAACAAAAAGAAAAAAATCAACATTGCCTTAAACAAGGCCAGCTTTCACTCAAATGGCAATCTGCTACCATTTCTCATGTAAGTAGCTTTTGTGGGATTGCCTGAAATTTTGTAAAGTCTTTTTTCCCCTGTCTCACAGAAATAAAAATAAATTGTAGCCCTAAACTTCTTGCTAGCATCCCTTTTAATACAAAATGGTGCCAATTCAGTTGCTCAAGTTTTTTTTTCCTAGCTGCAGTGGACTAGTTTTAATTACAGTAATATGGCTACATTTCTGTGCAATGTTTTACATATTTACCCCCAATGTATTAATCTGCCAAAAGTAGGTGGCAATTCCTGACAGGTAAAATTTTGAGATAACTTACATCAGGGATTGGCAACCTTTGGCCCGCGGCCCGCCAGGTAAGCCCCAAACCTGTGGACGCAGCAGGTAAACAAACCATCCTGGCCCGCCAGGGGGCTTATCCTGGTGGGCTGTGTGCCAAAGGTTGCCAATCCCTGATGTAAATTATCTCAAATGTTAACTGTCACTACACTAAACTATCACTAGCACCTAACTAAGGAGAACAAATAAGAAAATGCCCAATGAGTTGAAAGTTAAGGGAGCAGATAAAGGTCTGATTTCCTGGTTTGGTAGCTGGAAGGAACTGGTAGTGAATGGGAGAAGAGTGAGGGCCTACGGAGATATGATTGAAGAATCTTTGGTGTAGCGTGCTTTCAAAGACTGGGGATCTGTACTAACAATGAATCTCTTTTACCTATCCACCTAAACTTGTCCCCTTTCCACTAACTAACTTGGATGGGTGCTTGCCTAGCTGAGGCAGGCTATGCAGCTCCAGGTAAGTATTCCAACTGGCAGTTCTGCAGTAAGATTCAACCAAAGGAAAACAAGACAGATTTTCCTGTACCCAATTACAAATTGAGGGAGAACAAAATGAGTCATCCCTAAAACGGGAGATCTTCACAGACACACCCCTAGCGCCCCAACCAGGGGTATTCTACCTGCTACCCAAGATCCATAAACCTGGAAATCCTGGAGGCCCCATCGTATCGGTCATTGGCACTCTTACAGCAGGATTATCTTGCTATTTGGACTCTCTCCTCAGACCCTACGCTACCAGCACTCTTCCTGAAAACACCATCCTGGCCACCATGGATGTAGAAGCTTTTTACAACAATATTCCACACGAGGATGGACTACAAGCTGTCAGGAACAGAATCCCTGATGAGCCAATGGCACACCTGGTGGTTGAGCTTTGTAACTTTGTTCTCACCCACAACCATTTCAGATTTGGGAACAACTTATACCTTCAAGTCAGCAACACTGCTATGGGTACCCGCATGGCCCCACAGTAAGCCAGCATTTTTAAGGCAGACTTAGAACAACGCTTTCTCAGCTCTTGTCACCTAGTGCCCCTCCTCTACTTGTGCTACATTGATGACATCTTCATCGTATGGACCCACAGGAATTGGATTTCAGCAATTTCCACCCCACCATCAACCTCACCCTGAACCAATCCACACAAGAGATCCACTTCCTGGACACTACAGTGCAAATAAGTGGTGGTCACATAAACACTACCCTTAAACCAGAAACCTACTGACTGCTATTCTTACCTACATGCCTCCAGCTTCCATCCAGGACACATCACATGATCCATTGTCTACAGCCAAGCCCTAAGATACAACCATATTTGCTCCAATCCCTCAGACAGAGACAAACACCTACAACATCTTTATCAAGCATTCTTAAAACCACAATACCCACCTGGGGAAGTGAGGAAACAGATTGACAGAGTGAGACAGGTACCCAGAAGTCACCTACAGGACAGGCCCAACAAGGAAAATAACAGAACACCACAGGCCATCACGAACAGCCTTTTGCTAAAACCTCTCCAGCATATCATCAATGATCTACAACCTATCCTGGAAAACAATCCCTCACTCTCACAGACCTTGGGAGGCAAGCCAGTCTTTGCTTACAGACAGCCCCCCAACCTGAAGCAAATACTCACCAGCAACTACACACCACATCACAGAAACACTAACCTAGGAACCAATTCCATTAACAAACCCTGTTGCCTACTCTGTCCCCATATCTACTCTAGTGACACCATCATAGGACCCAACCACATCAGCCACACCATCAGGGGCTCATTCACCTGCACATCTACTAATGTGATACATGCCATCATGTGCCAGCAGTGCCCTTTGCCATGTACCTTGGCCATAAAAGAATAAATGGACACAAATCAGACATCAGATATGGCAACATACAAAAGCCAGTAGGAGAACACTTCAATCTCCCTGGACATTCGAGAACAGAATTAAAAGTAGCCATCCTTCAACTACAAAAAAATTAAAAAAAGACTTCAAAGAGAAACTGCAGAGCTCTAATTCATTTGCAAATGCAACACCGTTAATGTGGGCTTGAATATGGAATGGGAGTGGCTGGCTCACTACAAAAGCAATTTTCCCTCTCTTGGTATTGACACCCTCTCATAAGTTATCGGGAGTGTGCCACATCCACCCTGACTGAATTGGCCTTGTTATCACTGGTTCTCCACTTGTAAGGTAACTCCCTCCTCTTCATGTGCCAGTATATCTATGCCTGTATCTGTAATTTTCACTCCATGCATCTGAATAAGTGTTTTTTTCTACCCACAAAAGCTTATGCCCCAATAAATCTGTTAGTCTTTAAGGTGCCACTGGACTTCTCATTGTTTTTGTGGATACAGACTAACATGGCTGCCCCTCTGATACCTGTAACAATAGTAATCATGAGTAGAGCTTACTCTCTACACCACCGTCAGTATGTGATTTGGTACCCAAACTCACCTAACTCCCAACCAGCATATCAAATGTTGAAAAACACCCTAAACTAGAAAAGTTCTCCATCCTTTCTCAGCCACAACAGTGAAAAAGGAATAGGAGCAGGATGTCCCACTCCTCCTCTCCCCCATGCACACCGCTGACAAAGACAGTAAAGAATAAAGAACTTGCTTTTTATTCACCAAATGGGGTGGATCAGGCACTCCACTCACCTAACTACCTCCCCTCTCCCTTCCTCTCCCTCTCTTTCCTTCTTTTCCCTCCTCTACTGACACAGAACTAGTGGCGTACTATACTGTAGAATTGTAGAATGTTGGTGTGCCCCCAGTCGGGGAGACGGAGGCATGAATCTATGGGCTGCTGTAGCCATGTACATGAGTTCCATGGCCACTTCCCAATTCTGAAATTCTGATCCACAGAAAGAAACATATGTTTCTTTACGTTTATACAATCTCATTCACAGAATAAGTCATAATCAGTTCAATGTATATCAAGGATAAATGGCTGCCTGGGGCTTAAAAAACAAATACGCTATATCTAGGGCACTATATTTTTACACTCATATTAGGACTATTAAAATCAACATAATAAGTATCAAAGTACATTTGAGAGCTATTCATGAGAACTATTTATCTACAGAAATGTATCATAGACAACACAGTCTTTTGTTTTGAGGCATATCTTCAAAAGAGCCTGATTAAGCAAAAAATAATCTATGCTGTGGAGGCCCTAATAATCATTTTGCATGGCCTTATGTTGTGCAAAAGCCAGATGTAATTTTTGGCAAAATCAGGGCCCATAGTGCAGGTAATTATAACATGAAGCAAACATCATTACTTAAATGTACCTACTAAATTCTGGAGAAGCCTTTTAAAGATTAATTACAGACAATTGCCACTGGACTCATTTTTTAATGATTGTAATCTGTAGTTAAAAATATGTTTCTGCTGTTCTATTGGCAGTTGTACCAATTATCAGGGGCTGGCTGAAGGGGGCAATGCCTCCCACCGCCAATGCCCCCCACTTGCTCAAAGCTCTAGAGGCTGCGAAGCCAGGGGGAACAGCAGCAGCCCCATATTAAATCAGCACTGCTGCTGCTGGAGTGATCCGGAGCATTGCTCTTGCTGCGTGGTTGCAATGACACTGAAATTTGACCCAGCTGCCCATATAAATGAAGGGGTGGTTGGGTCAAATTTCAGTAAGTGGCATTGTGACCTGGTGCACGGGGTCACAATGCCATTAATATTTAACCCAGTCATTCCTCTATCCAGACGGAGGTGCGGCCAAGCCAAGTGGCGTTATGACTTGGCACACAGGGAATCTATTCCTGTATGGCAGAGAACAGAGGAGTCTCCGGAAAACTCAATGCATGGCTGCACTGGGCTCATGCACTGGGTGGGTAAGAAAGGGGGGACTCCTTGGCTGAGGGAAACCCTGGGCTTCTGGGAGAAAAGGGGAGATGGATGAACAACGACTGCAACTGTCCCTGCTGGGGGATGGGGACCAGAATTTGATCCTACCAAGATATATCTCAATTGGTGCCGCTTCCTACTAGTGCTGATGTAGCATGCAAACTTACCACCTGACCCAGATTTTTGACATTTTCTTTATGATTTATATATTTAGCTTCTTTGCGATGGATTGTTTTTCCCCTTGAGGTGTATCATGCTTGGGTGGTGGGGTAGAATTTGCATGTTTGCTGATTGTACATGGACAAATTTTGAAAAATTGCCCCCAGTTTGGTAGATGTAATTTTGCACCTGCACGTAAAGGAAAAAAATAGACAGCACAACTAAAATTATTTAAACGTTGATTTTTCCAACACAGCCAGGAGGGTAGATGGATGACTAAATATTATAATTGATTCTGCCTCTACAATTGGCACTCAAAATTAAGTACCAAATTTGGCCTTCAATCTGTAAACCAAGGGTCAATTAAAAAGTGTGCAGGTGGTAGAATTTTTTTTTTTTTTAATAATTTATAAAACTGAGTCTCATGTGAGTAAAGATATGAATGTACATGTCTGCAGGATCAAGGTCATAGCCAATAGGGCATAGTAGACAAAGCACATATGGTCAAATTCATAATATAGCAGTGAATTACAGTATACAAAAGAATCAGCTATTATTTTTCTAATATATCTACTAGATAAATAGATCTTCCCAAGTAGTGTGTCCTTAGAGCTGGACTTTATCTTGTAACCATTGAATTTAATGATTCATTCACCATTGTATCATGTAGCCCCCAATGCACAAATTAATATACCATCAAGTTCATCTGAAAGGACCAATTATTTTGGATTTACTTTTAATTTCTTTCCTTTATGCTATCCACAAAAAGAAGCTGAACAATAAGATTGACTTTGTGTAGCTGATTCATAGAAGTAAGCGTGCCTCAATTAGCAAAGTGTAATCTGATATGAATCAACTTGCTCTAAACAAGGACTTGATACCTTCCTACTTTTATTGTCTCAATTTATTCTGCCTTTTGAAGCTGACTGTATTAGAATTAGCTTGACTTCATTTATTTATTTATTTTACTGGTGACAGATCAATAATGTTGTATTACTGGTTTGAAGTAACTGCTTTCGAGATTGGCTTTAACAAGTGACTTTTTTATTGCAGACTTAGTAACGCATGCTGTATGGGTGCCAGTTTCCAATATTACTGATTTTCCACAGTCCTTTGCAGAATTTGTCTTTAAGCTATGCCCCCTGTGTTCAATGCTTTAGACAATAACATAACACAACAATGACTAGAGTTTTTTTGTTTGTTTTTTGTTTAAATATCATCTTTCAAAGAAGGGCTTGAAAGTCATGCAAATGGTTCAAAAGTTTAGGGATGCCATCAAGCTAGAAATACCATAGGTCTAGATTGTGCAATCCTTATTCATACTGATGAGCACTTACTCTCATAAGCAGTGCCATTAACATCAATGGGTCTACTTGCTGCTCACTGCAACTGTATGAGGTGGGTCCTTTGTCTGGCTAGCCAGAAGAATTGCGGTTGTTACCCACGTAAGAGGTCCCTCTGTAATGGGTGGCAGTGGGGGGAGGACGGGAAGGTTTATCTGGATGGGGCAAGCAGGAATGGAAATGGCCAGAGCAGGTAAGGTGGCACTGCCCTTCCAGGTGACTGAAGGAGGGGAGAAATTTATACCCTGAGTGGTACCAGAGAAGCCGCCTCTCACTGGGATTGGGCTGGCAACATCCACCCTCCAACCCATGGAATTGGAGTAGAACCACCTGCCATTACTATAGCTTTAAGGAAAGGTTTGGGGATAAATCAGGCACCACTTACACTTCCAGGAACAGGAGGTGGAGGTCGTTGAACTGGAAATGAGGATGGAGGAGTTGGCAGTGTGGGAACTGGAAAAATCTCTAGTCACTAATTAAACTTGAAGTGTTGAGTACTCCTTTAGAATTATCATAACAAGGAGTATATTTATGGGAGGGGTTTACAGCAGGATTTAAGCCTCCATTAACCGGGGTAAGAAGTCGTCTCATATCCAGATATTTGAAGTCCATAACTGTGTTGGGTCACATGGTAAAGAAAAAGATCACATAGGAAATAACAGAGTTGCAGGACCGTTTAAGCCTCTCCTTATAAAGAACCTACAGATTTCTCCCTGGGGTTGGTTCCTAAGAAGGTAGCTGGCAAGAATCATTTGATTCACCACTTGTCATACAGATAAGGAAGTTCTGTTAATGATATGATAGACCCAGAATTATGTTCAGTATGCTATTCTTCCTTTGATGAAGTGCTGAGCATTGTTAGGACTTTTTGTCCAGGAGCACAGTTGGCGAAATGTGCAAGTTGGCTTTTCGATTGCTGCAAGTGCATCTTTCTAATTTGAACCTTTCGAGTTTCTATTTGGAGGGTCAGCTGTATTTTGAAAAGTCCCTGCCAATGGGATGTTCCATTTTATTCTTTACATTTGAAAAACTCAACACAATACTGGAATGGGCAACGGCACAGTAGTTTAGTTCAGGTGTTACAGGTGTGAAGTTAGGGTGTAATGGTGCAGAAAATATCTCATTTCCCTATTTTAAACAAAGTCTGAGACGAAAAACTGACATCAGGTATATGTTTTTAAAAAGTGTATAGGCAATAGCTGTTCTTTTAACAGTGCTGCAGCAAAATCCTCTTCTTATTCATTAGGGTAGTAGAGGTGCACTATGAAGGTGCTTTGGATTTCTTTTAGTTTCTATAAAATTGGACATAATGCAAACAGTAGGTGTGAGAAATTTTGTATCATCCGGAAATGTTGCCACCTCACTGTTCACCCCCCTTTCCAGATCATTTATGAATATGTTGACTAATACAGGTCCCAGTACAGATGCAAGAGACCCTACTATTTACTCTATCCACTGTGAAAACTGACCGTTTATTCTTGCCCTTTGCTTTGTATCTTTTAACCAGTTTGATCCATGAAAGGACATTCCCACTCATCCCTTTACTGCTTAATATGCTTAATAGCCTGTGGGGAGGGACCTTGCCAAAGGCTTTTTGAAAGTTCAATTACACTATATCCACTGAATCACTTGTGTCCACATATTTATAGACACCCTCAAAGAATTCTAATACATTGGTGAGGCAAAATTTCCCTTTACAAAAGCCAAGCTGACTCTTCCCCAGTATATTTTGTTTATCTATGTGTCAGATAATTTTGTTCTTTATTGTAGTTTCAACCAATTTGCTTGGTATTGAAGTCTGTTTCTAACATACCTATAACTAGGGTTTTATGTATCTGATTGTTAATGACACGTATCATTTAGTATTCACCATACACAAACAAGCCAACAAAAAATATTTCCATCCATAATAAGTGATATTACAGATAAGCCAAGTAAGAGCACTACTACTTGAGAACTGGTAAAAGTTTGATTTCAGGATATTTACTTTGTATATTTTGATATGAGAAGTGGACAATTTGTAGTTTTAATGGTTATAAGTATGGCCCAATTTAATTTGTGATATTGCAGAAATTGCCCATCTGCAATATTAGGCTTCCACCGCAATTTTGATTTTAATTGGCTTACTTTGCACAGTCCTCAATTTTGCATATATTTTGAGGTTTGCAAAACACGCTTTTTTCCCATTAGTACAGTAGAACCCCATTTATCTGAACTGACAGTGGCGGGGCATTAGGGTGCATGGCAGGGCTCCTGATGTCAGTCCCCGTATATGGTAGAGCTCCTACTGTCAGCTCCCACTTTAATGACTAATATAGTTGCAGCACAATGTCTGGCTATCCAAAAAAAAAAAATAGCTGGCATAACTTAATAGTTCAGTGTTTATATTGTTCCAGAATTTTTTTCTTAAACAAATCGGTTTTCTCTGACTTTTCCAAATTACCACTATTAATAAAGGTCCATTATTACTTTCTGTAATTTTCAATGTCTTGTCTGCAACTCAACTGCAATTATTTGACAATCATCTCATGATTCAATTAGGGCCTTAGTTATAAAGCCATAACTTTGACTCTCAGTATCTACTGTCATTAATTAACTATTGCCTGACCTTCCCTCTTACATGACATCCCCAGATAATTTCCCACAACTGTGAAAATTTAAATTGATAAAAATTGCTTAACACACATAATTTTGCACAAGTGAAATATTTTGTATTTGTACTGATTTAAATTTTAACGTTGCTTAAAATGCTTTAAAATTGCTTAAAAATACTTAATGTTTTAAAAATTGAGTTCTGGCAAGTCTACCTATAACAATGATGTCAGAGCACAGAGAAGACACTCTCTGCCGTGCTTTCCCCATCTAAGTTTTACAGGAGTGCCAATTCCACCTCAATTTGTCTAACTAAAAGTGAGGCTGATGGTGAAAATGACATATTTTTGTGATTTCTTGAGATAACCAGCACACTACTTACTTTTTTGACATTTACTTTGTGATGCTAGTGGCTTGTTAGTGGGATTAACATTGCCTGAAATTAATTTAAATTGAAACTCTGAAATTTAGTTTGAAGTTTAGCTTTCCTTCTGATTATTTTTTTTCTTCTTTCCAATATCTTGTATACTAAACTAGATTATTAATATACAACTTATTTTAAAATGGCTGTATGTCTGAGAGTATTAAGTTACACCTTGCCCCTTCCAGTAAACAAAGAAGTAGTTTATTAAAGAGTCATTTTAATAGGTTTCAGAGTAGCAGCCATGTTAGTCTGTATCCGCAAAAAGAACAGGAGTACTCGTGGCACCTTAGAGACTAACAAATTTATTAGAGCATAAGCTTTCGTGGGCTACAGCCCACTTCTTCGGATGCATACAGAGTGGAATAAATATTGAGGAGACATATATACACACATACAGAGAGCATAAACAGGTGGGAGTTGTCTTACCAATTCTGAGAGACCAATTAAGTAAGAGAAAAAAAACATCTGAAGTGATAATCAAGATAGCCCAGTACAGACAGTTTGATAAGAAGTGTGAGAATACTTACAAGGGGAGATAGATTCAATGTTTGTAATGGCTCAGCCATTCCCAGTCCTTATTCAATCCTTTGTTGATTGTGTCTAGTTTGCATATCAATTCCAGCTCAGCAGTCTCTCCTCTGCCTTGTACATTGGCCAAACCGGACAGTCTCTCCGCAAAAGAATTAATGGACACAAATCTGACATCAGGAATCATAATACTCAAAAACCAGTGGGAGAATACTTTAACCTGTCTGGTCATTCAATGACAGACCTGCGGGTGGCTATATTACAACAGAAAAACTTCAAAAACAGACTCCAAGGAGAGACTGCTGAGCTGGAATTGATATGCAAACTAGACACAATCAACAAAGGATTGAATAAGGACTGGGAATGGCTGAGCCATTACAAACATTGAATCTATCTCCCCTTGTAAGTATTCTCACACTTCTTATCAAACTGTCTGTACTGGGCTATCTTGATTATCACTTCAGATGTTTTTTTTTTCTCTTACTTAATTGGTCTCTCAGAATTGGTAAGACAACTCCCACCTGTTTATGCTCTCTGTATGTGTGTATATATATCTCCTCAATATTTATTCCACTCTGTATGCATCCGAAGAAGTGGGCTGTAGCCCACGAAAGCTTATGCTCTAATAAATTTGTTAGTCTCTAAGGTGCCACAAGTACTCCTAGTCATTTTAATGTGCTTTATAACATTCATTGTAAATGAGATGTGAATATAATGATGATATGTCTATATAATGTTAGTACAAAGAAGAAGAAAAGTAAATAGATAAGCATGAGTGAGTGTGATAGTTGTAGTGGTTTTCAGAAGAAAATAAAGTTAAAGCTAAAAAAATGCACTTTATACTGAAAATAGGTGAAACTACACACATTCAGAGTTCACATAGGAACATGATTTGGAGTAGGACAATGCAATACCAAAAGCTGAGTGTAGTTCAGAAATTCAGGATTAAATTGGTAATAAATAATTACCACTCTCATAAATGAGATGCAAAAATTTCTCATTATCTGAACATCATTAATGAAGTTTATCTTTAGAAAAATATCATCTGCTGTGCATATGAGAGGCCCACATGATACTGAGAGATCAATTTTCTTTAATTTTTGTTTTGAATTTTTTTTATCTACAGTACAATACTTGTATGTAGAGGCAGTAGGACTCCACTGATCAAGTGACTTCTGGGTAAATAGCTTTTTTGATGGTGAAATATTGAAAAGTAATTAATGGGGGAACCACCTATAGGAACAAAGTGAGTGTTGTGCCTAGGTGAAACATCACGGTATAGTAGAGCTGAGTTCATTTTTGAACTTTATGGACTATAAAGCAGTGATCATATTTTTTGAGAATGCATTTTTATTATTACCTTCCTGTAAACCTGTCTAACAACAAGTAAGGCAGATGGTGAAAATGATCTATTTTTGTGATCTATTGAGAAAACAGGCACACTACCGATTTCTTTAGCATTATACTTTGTGACACCAAGGGTCATGTTAGAGTGTTTTGTGTTTTTCAACCTAAAAAGACCAGCTCCAAAAGCAGAGCAAATTACAAAGGCACAGCCGCATTCCAACTCAAGGAAAGCTGCTCCATGTATAATTTATACATCATGAGGTTCATTTTTAAAAAGCCTGAGACCTTTTGGAATGGGGGTTAATATGCAATGGCAAATTGTATACTGGAAAAAATAATTGAGGGGGGGCACAAATCAGGTTACTGAGCCTTTAACTATCCAAGCAGAACCTGCAATTCAACTATTGGTATAAAATGTGGAAGCAAATTGGGCAAGGAAAAGGAAGGCCACCCTTTTGAAAATTTGGTTCTACCAGTAAGCATTTTTTAATGATGAGATTCTCCTTAGGGATACATATTATGAACTAATCTAATTCATCATATTGCTGGAAATTTTAGCACTCTTAAATGAGCAAGAATAGCTTATAACTCATGGGAAGTTACAGAGTGAAAGGCTTTTCAATGGATATTCCACTTATGTTCCTTTTTCCCATTCCATGAAGCATAGAACATACAGGTAATGAAATACCTACCTTCAGTTTTTGTCCATGGAGGGTACTTCAAATTTGCTTGGAAGGAATTTGCCTCAGTAGGAGATAATGTGCACATGGACAGTACTGCCTGCCTAGCTAATCAGAAGAATAAGTAGCTCCTTAAATAAGGGGTAGACTGAATAACACAATTATCCTGGTGCCACGAGTAAAATATACATAACATTTTGTTCAGACAGCAATTAGCTGGGCCTTTTGAACATTAAGAGAATCTATGAAAGATACTGCATATCACTGTTTTTAGGATGTTTTATATGTACATCTGTTTCCTAAAAGGAAACCAGGGAACCAAGTCTACTTTAATCCATACAGTAACTTCTGTGACTCCAATAACAAGATGGTATTTTAATAAGATTACAATTTGTTCCCAGAATATACTGGATGGAGTTTGAACTTCTGACTGTCTTCAGAGAAACAAGGGACTACATAAAAGATAACAACGAGAAGATTATTTTTTTCAGTTAGTTGTTAGGGATGCTAAGGTTGAGTGACAAATGTTTTCTCTAATAACTAAGACATCTTCAGACATCATAAATTAGATGCAATACATTTTATTCTCTAACTCTTTTTTTAAATCACCGTCCTTAGCAAATTTATGAAAGATGAACCACTTTTGCTTAAAAGGAAGAAATTGTAAGAAGTGGAGATGTACAAATAAACTATCACTGAATGACAGTCCTATCTTAAGTTATATTTGCCTGAATGCCTAGCTTGCTATTATTTGATTCATGATGCATATCACCAAACCAAGCAATGCAAAGAGCTAATATTGTTGCAGGTATTCCATACATGAGCATATTTTATGCACTTTATTCATTTGAGGAGGTGCAGATTAAGACTTATTCTGTGTTTAGTTTGTAATAGAACAGAATAATTTCCACGCTATTTATTAAGTTAGATGTACTTTTCCTACAGTAAGACAAGAAATGTAATTGATGGCATAAGAATTTTTAAGTTGTTTTTGACGTGCTAACTGGTAAAGAGTGAACTATAAACATTTCCCCTGTCATTTGGATGGCAGTATTGTGAACTTGTGTTTCACAAATACTAAAAAGACCATGCAACCATCACTATTAAAACAGAGGTTTCCCTCTGTTGCTGTCTATACAATATGACTTGTTCCTTGTTATGTCTAGAAACTTGTTATATGTACAAATAAGGTGTAGGCAGGAAACACTGGGAAGCAATATAGCCATATATGGAATTCTTCCAATAGGAATCAATCCTTTCCCAGAGTTCTCTGGTTGCATCTTATTTGTGGTCATAGCAAACAGAGCACAAACCTGCTTTCTCTTGAGGTAAAATACTTCCTGGGACTTCTCATGTGGTGATACTCTTATACACTTCCCCCACCTGAACCTCTATGGATCTGGCATGATCTTTTTCCCTTTTTTCCCCTTTCTTTTTTGTTTTCTTTGATAACAGAGGATCAATATTTGCCTTGATTTATACCTCAGGCCACACATTGACTTAAACGGCTTTTACAGTTATACATCAAGACAGAATTTGGCCAATAGTTTATATATACTAACATTCAACTTTAATGCTAGCATGAGAGGAAACAAGTAAAAACACAAGTGTGAGTGCCAGTAAGCACTCCTTATTTTCCAAGTGCAGAATTTCAGCATAGTCTTTACAAATAACATAATTAACCATTATTATCTGACTTTATGACCAGAAATAGGGATAATCAATTGTCCAAATGTTTGGAAAAGATTATTGTAATTTTTAAATTAAATTAGCATCATAAGTCATATAAATTGAAAAAGACCAAGTCTGCATTTTGATTACTCAAATAACCAATTTTTAAGAGACAATTCAGATAAATGTAAATCTACCAATTATTTATAGGAAATATTTGAAGAATGTATTTTATTACTTTTGAGAAATTATTCCTTGAAATATGAAAAGGGGACAATATAGAAAAAATGCTTGGATGGCTGTAATTTACTTAGGATTTTACATCAAAGTTTCCAAAATTCAAAATAATATTTACAAATTGATTACACACTAGATATACATAGATCATTTCACCAGTCACGGGTATTCAGATAGTTATGAAGTGAAAGGCAGCAGACATTAAACAATTCATTAACACATTTATAATCTTTTTCAGGACAGAAAGTAGAGAATACCCGTAGCTAGTTGATGGATAATATGGTAAGAGGATGGCCACCTTAAAACCAGGAACTTCTATTGGTTCTTTGATTTCTACTCACTTCCAGGCAAACTTACAAATTGTTTAGTTTGAATGTATAGACATTATTTGGATTCCACAGATACTAGCTCCTCCCCACCCCCAGCCCAAGTTTTTCTTGTCATTCAAAAGATTGAATCTATTATAATACATTGATCCCTCACTCAGTGCTATGACACAAGCTTAGCACTGACTCAGATACAAGAATGCCAACTACTCAACATCCACTATTCAGTCTTCAGTCTATTCAGTCTTCCTTCAGCAGATTTGTTTCTTTTGGAGAGCTCTCATCCTCGTTGTGTTTCAGTCCAGCCTTGCTTAACATGTGGAAATTTGCTATCTGAAGTAATACAGTTGAAGACAAAGTAGTATATTGTCTGTGACAGGTTGGACCTCTTGGGAAGCCACTTGATGTGCTGAGATACCACAGATTCTACCTGTTCTGCCAACATGGGCCCCCTTTAACCTGTCTTACTGAGCCAGGCTCTTAAAAACCTCCTCTAACACACACACAGGCAGGGCCACACCCAGCTGCAGATCAGCTCTGGGAAGACTCAGCTTAAGGGACTTGCCCAGCACTCAGATGTCCACCTCCCTTGGAGTGCAGACCCAAAGATATATTATGAAATTTGTCCACTCCTTCAATGTGGAGAGAGGTGTGCACACTTGTTGCCCTCTGCCCCCCAGTTAGGGAATACAGAAACTGGGTTTAATAATAAACTAAACGGATTTTATTAACTATAAAAGGCAGATTTTAAGTGGTAAAAGGAGTAACAAACAGAATAAAGCAGATTACTAAGCAAATGAAATCAAACACAAACTAAGCTAGTTTCACTAAAAAAAAAATGGTTACAAATAGTATTTCTCACCCTAGATATGACTGCAGGCAGTTCACAAAGCTTCTATGGTTCAGAGTTCCAGTTTATTCCTTTTAAGACTAGACCCCTTTCTCAGTCTGGACTCCCCTCTTGCCTTCCCTTTTGCAGTCTTTCTTCTTGGGCAGACAGGCCATGGAGAGGAGGAGTCCTGTTTGCCTTCCTACCCACCCTTAAATAGGGTTTATATAAGTCTCTTGGTCTGCTGGCAATGTTCCTACTTATACATCCCAAAATGTCATTAGCCTTCTTGACAACAAGGGCACACTGTTGACTCATATTCAGCTTCTCATCCACTTTAACCCCCTAGATCCTTTTCTGCAGAACTGCTGCCTAGCCACTCAGTCCTTAGTCTGTAGCAGTGCATCAGATTCTTCCGTCCTAAGTGCAGGACTCTGCACTCGTCCTTGTTGAACCTCAGAAGATTTCTTTTGGCCCAATCCCCTAATTTGTCTAGATCCCTCTTTATTCTATCCCTACCCTCCAGCGTATCTACTGCTCTTCCCAGTTTAGTGTCATCTGCAAACTTGCTGAGAGTGCAATCCACGCCATCCTCCAGTTCATTAATAAAGATATTGAACAAAATCCTTGGGGCACTTGGCTTGATACCGGCTGCCAACTAGACATGGAGCCATTGATCACTACCTGTTGAGCCCGATGATCTAGCCAGCTTTCTATCCACCTTATAGTCCATTCATCCATCCCATACTTCTTTAACTTTCTGGCAAGAATACTGTGGGAGACCGTATCAAACGTTCTATTAAAGTTAAGGAAAGCATGTCCACTGCTTTCCCCTCATCCACAGAGCCAGTTATCTCATCATAGAAGGCAATTAGGTTAGTTAGGCATTACTTGCCCTTAGTGAATCCGTGCTGACTGTTCCTGATCACTTTCCTCTCCTTGAAGTGCTTCAAAATTGATTTCTTGAGGACCTGCTCCATGGTTTTTCCAGGGACTGAGGTGAGGCTGACTGGCATGTAGTTCACTGGATTCTCCTTCTTCCTTTTTTTTAAAAGATGGACACTACATTAGCCTTTTTCCAGTCATCTGGGACCTCCCCCGATCGCCATGAGTTTTCAAAGAATGGCCAATGGATTTGCAATCACATCCGCCAACTCCTTTATCATCCTTGGATGCAGTGCATGTAGCCCCATGGACTTGTTCTCATCCAGCTTTTTCTAAATAGTCCTGAACCACTTCTTTCTCCACAGAGGGCTGGTCACCTCCTCCCCATACTGTGCTACCCAGTACAGTAGTCTGGGAGCTGACTTTGTTTGTGAAGACAGAGGTAAAAAAAGCATTGAGTACATTAGCTTTTTCCACATCCTCTATCACTAGGTTGCCTCCCCTATTCAGTAAGGGACCCACACTTTCCCTGACCTTCTTGTTGCTAACATACCTGAAGAAACCCTTCTTGTTACTCTTAACACCCCTTGCTAGCTGCAAGTGTGATTTCACTCCTGCATGCTCAAGCAATATTTTTGTACTCATCCCTGGTCATTTGTCCAATCTTCCACTTCTTGTAAGCTTCTTTTTTGTGTTTAAGATCAGCAAGGAATTTACTGTTAAGCCAAGCTCGTCGCTTGCCATATTTACTATTCTTTCTACACATTGGGATTGTTTTTTTCCTGCAACCTCAATAAGGATTCTTTAAAATACAGCCAGCTTTCCTGGACTCCTTTCCCCCTCATGTTATTCTCCCAGGGGATTCTGACCATCAGTTCCCTGAGGGAGTCAAAGTCTGCTTTTCTGAAGTCCGGGGTCCATATTCTGCTACTCTCCTTTCTTCCTTGTGTCAGGATCCTGAACTCGACCATCTCTGCCAAACAGGTTCCCATCCACTTTTGCTTCTCCTACTAATTGTTCCCTCTTTATGAGCAGCAGGTCAAGAAGAGCTCTGCCCCTAGTTTGTTCCTCCAGCACTTGCACCAGGAAATAGTCCCCTATATTTTCCAAAAACTTCCTGGATTGTCTGTGCACTGCTGTATTGCTCTCCCAGCAGATATTGGGGTGATTGAAGTCCCCCATGAGAACCAGGGCCTGTCATCTAGTAACTTCTGTTAGTTGCCTAAAGAAAGCCTCGTCCACCTCATCCCTCTGGTCTGGTGGTCTATAGCAGACTCCCACCATGACATCACCCTTGTTGCTCACACTTCTAAAATTTAATCCGGAGACTCAGGTTTTTTCTGCAATTTCATACTGGAGCTCTGAGCAGTCATACTGCTCTCTTACATACAATGCAACTCCCCCACCTTTTCTGCCCTGCCTGTCCTTCCTGAACAGTTTATATCCATCCATGACAGTACTCCAGGCATGTGAGTTATCCTACCAAGTCTCTGTTATTCCAATCACATCATAATTCCTTGATTGTGCCAGGACTTCCAGTTCTCCCTGCTTGTTTCCCAGGCTTTTGTCATTTGTGTATAGGCACTTAAGATAACTCACTGATTGTCCTGCTTTCTCAGTATGAGACAGGAGTCCTCCCCTCTTGCACTCTCCTTCTCATGACTGAAGGTCTGGCCCTGAATTTTCAATGCAGTTCTTCAGCAACACAATTATCTACTGCTACCTGACTGGTCTTTGAAAACAAACATCACACAATACATGCAGTGATTAATCCTTCAGGCTCTGACTAGTACTGTTCTGAACCTCTGATCCTTTCCAACACACAGGCAGCCAGAAGATACGATGCACAGGCCTCTGTGCACCACATAAAAGGATGTATATAACTGCAAATGGTGAGTGCTATGCACTATATTTTGTTCCTTGAGATGCAGGTACATAGTGAAACTCAGCAATAATTTTTTTTTCTTTTTTTCTTTTTCTTCTTCAGATACAGATCTTGTCCTTGCCTCTTTTATTATATATAGGAAGCTTAAACTGCATCTATATTATTTTATGAGAAGGTCTCTGTCTCATGTTATTTTGTCTGGATACAATTCTGTATGCATAGTTACAAAGATAATTATTGAAAACCAAGTGAATTATAGAATGGTTTGGGGGTCTTTTTGCCAGTGGGGAAACAGGCTTCTTTTTCCTATCAGTCCTTTTTGGAGGAATTGGATATGAAATTAGGGCATAAGAAAAACATTCTAGTACAGACTAAGTGTACTGGCTTTTGAAGTGAGGCAGTTTTGTTAAACGATACTAGTACATATTGTGCACTATGCATAGTTACAGTAGAAGATCAATTTAACAGAAAAATAACACAAAAACTGATGTGGAACAGAGGAAGCTAAATTAAGGGTAAATAAATAAAGGGACAGACCTTACACTTCTTACTGTGAAAAAAAAATCTTTCATTGTTATTAAATACAAGGACTGCAGAACTTGGGCATATGTGAATAGCAAAATAATAGTTGAAAGTAAGTGTAACAGACTCATATAAAGAGCTTTGTAATGCTGTGAATAAATATGCAGCCACTTCCAACTTAGCCAAAAGGACTATATACTCTCAGAAGAGCGAAAGAGAATGTCCTGGAGTTTTATTTTCTTTCATTCATGAGAAAATTTGGACTGTTTAGAGAAGAGTATTATGAAATGGGGCATTTTGATTCAGATGGTACAGGGCTTGGCTACACAGTGAGGTAATGCACTCTAGGGGGTGTGATTTCTAAAGCACACTAATTTGTTGTATCCATGTAAACCCTGATGATGTGTACTAAGGGTTTTCAAACACTCCTACAATAAAATGCACCAGCATGGTCTACACACATATCAGTTATGGGCAACATATTAGTACTCCTTAGAAATCACAACCCCATACACTGCATTACCTCACACTATAGACGAACCCCAGAGAAACTTCCTGATAGAGATAAATATTTCCAGTTAGTAGAAAATATTACATAAACTCTGGATATTAAGGAATGTCATAAGAAATTTTTCACATACTAGTTTAAAATGAAATATACTAACACAGCATATTTCTTCCTGGTTATTAAGTCACTTAATTAATTGTGATCTTAGAATAGCTTCATGCTGGAAAGAAAAAAAAATGAAACTTTCAGTTGCTTTTGCCATAAGCTGTGTGAAGTACAGAAAGACTGGGGGCTTGGTTCTCCTGTCACTTATACCAGTTTAACAAAAGTGTAACTCTATTGACTGGAATTCAAGATGTTTATGATTTCCATTAGTGTAGAGGACAATCATGCCCTCTATTAATAAAAATAAATAGTTCAGTCCCCAATGCAGAAGCTTCTATCTCTCATCTCCCAACAAGAGTGCTTCTGTCTTTAAAACTTTAGAGGATAGACTGATTGAGCATAACCTGAAAACCAATTATGTCTGTCACAACTTTATATATATCTGTGTCTTCAGTCCTTTTGGCTAGGGTTTCATTTCCCTAGGTAAATATTGCTTGCTTACTTGTTTAAGTAGATAAATTCTCAATAATAATCATCATGTTAAAAACAATTTACAATATGTTGTTCTTCATTTATGATTCTGCATGTCTTGCTACCTGTTTTTCCTCTTGCTACCTTCTTTGATTCATTCTGCCAAGGAGAATCCTCTGTCTAATTGTCTTAGAAATAAGTACCATCTCCAGAATTCACCTTCTTCAACGCCCTTTTTTGAAGGTCAGAGACTTTCTGGAGACAATTTGGATAAGAAGGATTCCACAGATCTCAACAAACTCCAACATTAAAAACCAAAAAAACCCACAAAACAAGAGTGTTTCTTCAGGACCCGTTTAAAGTTCACTGAAGTCAGAAGGAATATCTCCATAATTTCTATCCTTCAAAAAGGATCATAATATAATCTATATGTTCCTTTTATATAATTTATTAGATGATTCATATTTCACAAGCAAACAAAGACAATTTATGAAGTATATCTAGCTATGCTGAAGTGGGTACACAGAAAGTTATCTAGTGTAAAACTGGAGAATAATATTAGCAAGAAAAATAGACTTCAAAATCACATATGGAACCAACAATGTATACTTCAAATTTATCTCATAGACTTTAAGGTCAGAAGGGACCATTATGATCATCTAGTCTGACCTCCCGCATGATGCAGGCCACAAAAGCTGACCCACCCACTCATGGAATAATTCTCTCCCTTGACTCAGCTGTTGAAGTCCCCAAATCATGATTTAAAGACTTCAAGTCGCAGAGAATCCTGCAGCAAGTGACCCCTGCCCAGCAAGCGACCCCGGCCCCATGCTGCGGAGGAAGGCGAAAAACCTCCAGGGCCTCTGCCAATCTACCCTGCAGGAAAATTCTTTCCCAACCCCAAATATGGCGATCAGCTGAACCCCAAGCATGTGGGCAAGATTCTCCAGCCAGACCCTCCGGAAAAAAGTTCTCTGTAGTAACTTTAATATCCCATCATTGACCATTGTTACTAATTACCAGCGATGGCATGTTATTGACCTATTGACTAAAATCACGTTATCCCATCAAACCATCCCCTCCATAAACTTATCAAGCTTAATCTTAAAGCCAGAGAGGTCTTTCACCCCCACTGTTTTCCTTGGAAGGCTGTTCCAGAACTTCACCCCTCTAACGGTTAGAAACCTTCGTCTAGTTTCAAGCCTAAACTTCCCGACAGCCAGTTTATATCCATTTGTTCTCGTGTCCACATTAGTACTGAGCTGAAATAATTCCTCTCCCTCCCTGGTATTTATCCCTCTGATATATTTAAAGAGAGCAATCATATCCCCCCTCAGTCTTCTTTTGGTTAAGGTAAACAAACCGAGCTCCTCGAGTCTCCTTTCATATGACAGGTTTTCCATTCCTTGGATCATCCTAGTGGCCCTTCTCTGTACCCGTTCCAGTTTGTATTCATCCTTTTTAAACATGGGAGACCAGAACTGCACACAGTACTCCAAATGAGGTCTCACCAGTGCCTTGTATAACGGAACCAGCACCTCCTTATCCCTACTAGAAATACCTCGCCTAATGCATCCCAAGACCGCATTAGCTTTTTTCACGGCCACGTCACATTGCCGACTCAGTCATCCTGCGATCAACCAGGACTCCGAGGTCCTTCTCCTCTTCCGTTACTTCCAACCGATGCGTCCCCAGCTTATAACTAAAATTCTTGTTAGTCATCCCTAACTGCATAACCTTACACTTCTCACTATTAAATTTCATCCTATTACTATTACTCCAGTTTACAAGGTCATCCAAATCTCCCTGCAGGATATCCTGATCCTTCACCAAATTGGCAATACCTCTCAACTTTGTATCATCTGCAAACTTTATCAGCCCACTCCTACATTCAGTTCCAAGGTCAGTAATAAATAGATTAAATAAAATCGGACCCAAAACCGAACCTTGAGGAACTCCACTGGTAACGTCTCTCCAACCTGACAGTTCACCTTTCAGTACGACCCGCTGCAGTCTTCCCTTTAACCAGTTCTTTATCCACCTCTGGATTTTCATATCGATCCCCATCCTTTCCAATTTAACTAATAATTCCTCATGCGATACCGTATCAAACACTTTACTGAAATCGAGGTATATTTGATCCACTGCATTTCCTTTATCTAAAAAAAGATGTTACTTTCTCAAAGAAGAAAGATTCTGAGCAATGGACTGGAGCATAGTATATTATGAAGTCTTTTTGAGGTTTATCCGTTTATCAGTTTTGAAGATATATAGTAGAACTACATTGGGCTTGTGCATGACCTAACTGTCTAATGCCTGATTTCACTATTTGCTGAGAAAGAGAGCAGATTTTTAATATATTGAAACCATAACTTGATAACAGGGATTTTGAAGCATAGCTGGATTAGATTCTATCTTTGGTTTACTTTTATATGGCTCTATATCCAGGGCAAAGAAAAGAAAAGAAAAGAAAGATTAAGAATCATTGTTATGGTGACTACAGAAGGCCTTGATCCAAATTACAAGTAAATCTTAGGAATGTGGATAATTTTTTAACACACATTAAATTATTACTAATGTTTATTTACTGAATATCATATAATGAGTGACTATTTATTTCCAATCATTTTCCTTTTCTATGTAAAATCTTCCCTTCTGGGAAAGTTGAAGTTTGTTGTTGGGAAGAATGCCTCTCCGGTGGTGGAAAGCTTATATTGCATTATAATATTTAGTCACTAGATGGCACCTTGTGAAGAATATTACAAAATGTCTTTAGGGAATGATGGAGACATTTTTTTGCAGTAAAGTTGTTGTTGTGACTAGTGTCCATTTTGACTCTCTCTCTGTGTGAATAACTTGGCGTCTGAAGAAAAAATAGAAACTGCAGAATTCTATCAAAAAGCCAGTTTCCTGTATAGAGAAAAACTGGGTGAGATAATATCTTTTATCACTTCTGTTCATGGGTGGCAGGTATCATAGGCTGTGGGAGGCTGAGCCTCCCTAAAGCAACTGGTGTGGTTCCACCCCCAGGAGAGCCTGTGAATTCCTGCTCTTTCGTGGCCCAGGTTGGGACTGGGCTGGGGCTGGACTGCATGCCGCTTGGACTTGGAAAGGCTAGGGCTGGGGCTTGCTTGGCGCTCCAGTTGGGGGTGCTGCGGAGGTGCTGCCTGCCTGGTGTTCTGAGGCTAGGGCCAGGGGCGCTGGCCTGGAGTGTGGCGGGGGCAACAGCTGAGGTGGTGCTCTGCCACTCTGGGCTCCAGCAGGGGAGGGGACAATAAGGGGAGGGGAGGTGCCTCAGGCAGGACAGGAGGGGTAGGGGGCTAGCCTACGCCAACTGCTGGTTCACCCGCCACCCATGCCTCTGTTGGTGAGAGAGACAAGCTTTTGAACCCCACAGAGCTCTTCTTCAGGTCTGGGAAAAGTACTCCCAGTGTCACAGCAATATTCAAAGTGGAACAGATTGTTTAGCATATGTATTTAGCACATACTGTAAGGGACCATTCAAGGTAGAGTGGTCTAACACCGCTACAGTCACAGGACAAAAAGAGGGGGCTAGTGGGTTACAGATTGTTGTAATAAGCCATCAATCCAGTCCATGTTTTTTAATGTCTAGCAGAGTAATGAATGTAAGTTCCCAGATATGGAAGATATAAAATGTATCTGTCTGAAATGGAAACACCATAACATGAGGAAAAAGGAAGCAAAACTGAACAGCGACATCTACTTCCTGAGTAAATGCAAGAAACAAAACATCATCCCAGAAGTTTCACCATCTTTAACCCTTTGCCCACTACACACATTATCATAACGTTTCATGCGTGCGGTGTAGGTGTAGCCATGTTAATCCCAGGATATTAGAGAGACAAGGGAGGTGAGGTAATATCTTTTGTTGGACTAATTTCTGTTGGTGAAAGAGACAAGCTTTCGAGCCACAAAGAGCTCTTCTTCAGGTCTGGGAAAGGTACTCAGAGCCTCACAGCTAAATGCACAGATTGTTTAGCATAAGTATTTAGCACATGTTGGAAGGGACCATTCAAGGTAGAGTGGTCTGTTAAAACCTCTGCAGTCATAGAATAAAAAGAAGGGGTTAGTGCTTCAGCTTTGACAGACCAGGAGAGTGGCCTGATAGGAAGGAGCACTTTGCATGCTTTTGCATTGCAACTAAACTCCACAAAGAGAGTGGAGAAGTGCAGGGTTAGTTCACTAACCTATGCCATGGTTAGAGAAGCTGAACACTTTAAATCCTTTCCTTTGGAGATGAGAGCCACAAGAACAATTTTGCAGTAGTGCTGGCTAAGTTTGATAAGCATTTTGCCCCTCAAGATGATGAGGTTTATGAGTGAGCGTGTTTCTACCAGCATTTCCAAAAATCTGTGGAACATTTTATAAGAGACTTGTAAGACATGGCCAAAAAACTGATTTCTGAAGACAAGAAAGAAGAGCACATTAGAGACTGAGTAATGATGGACTTTTTAGACAAGGGACTGTCAGAGAAACTGCAAATGGAAAAGAATGGCATAATTGAGAAAAATCTCTGCACCAACTGCATGTGCACGCCAATGGTACCTGTTATAAAGAAAAATGGAAAATATGAATGTGTGGATCTTAAAAGTCTTAATGAAGCAGTAGTGAGAGAAAAATATATCCTCCCAATACTGGAAGTCTTTCTTGCTAAAGTGGCAGCAGTTACTGTGCTCTTAAAGTTAGATGCTGCAAGTGGTTTCTGGCAAATTCCTTGAGCTTAGAGATTGCTAAACTGACTGAATTCATTATGCCATTTGGGAAATTTTGCTTTCAAAGGTTATTTTTTGAGACTACCAGCACTCCTGAGATTTTCCAAAGAAAGATGGCAGAGCTGCTTAAGAAAATAAATGGGATTGTTCTTTTTATGAAAGGCACCTTAATACCTGAGTCATCAATGGAAGAACATGAGAAAACCTTCATTGAAGTTCTGATATTAATCAGAGAGTTCGGCTTCAAGATACATAAAGAAAAGTGTGTTTACTGCCTACAGCACACTGAATTTTTGGGACCAATAATAAATAAAGAAGTCCTAGTCCCGGGAAAGTAAAAGCAATTGGAGCACTGAATGCACCAACAAATGCAGCAGAATTGAGACATATACTGGGGATGGTTGATACCTGCAAGATCATTTTACAAAACCATTGAATTAATTATTAAGGTCCAATACTTCATGGCTATGGAAGTCAAATCAGGAGACTACCTTCAAAAGGATAAAATAAATTATCTCAACTGCTCCGATATTCAAGCTTTACAATGTAAACAAACTCTCAATGGTCAGGGCTGATGTCAGTAGTTATGGGCTTGGTCGCATACTGTAACAGCTACATGGATCTGAGTGAAAGCCAGCTGAATTCTGCTCTTATACACTTACAGCATAGGCACTTGCTTTTATTTTTCCTGGGGGTGCTTTGCCCCTCTTTCACCCTTAGGCCACACCCCCACTCTGATCCTTCCCACAAGGCCCCACTGTCACTCCTCCTCTTCCCATCCTTGCTCTGCCCTTGAGGCTCCACCCTCACTCTCCCCCCATCTTTGAGACTCCACCCTTGCTCCACCTCTTCCTGGGCCCACCTGCCCCTCCCAAGGCCCCCGGACCTCCCGAGGCTCCCACCCTCTGCTCGCTGCTCCCTGCCCTCCCCTAAACCCTTCCCTGGCACTGCCAAATAGCTGTGGCTGGTGGGAGCTGAGCACCCATGATTTTTTTCCATGGGTGCTCCAGGAGCACCCACAGAGTCAGTGGCTATGACTTACAGAAATAGAAAAGCAATATGTGCACATCTGAAAAGGAGTGAGCGCCTGGCAAATGTGGCAAAGGGAAAATTTGTGGGTGTTTGAGAACTTCTACAGATACCTGTGTGGACTGAGTTCTTTACAAGGATAACTGGCCACAAACCTCTTTTAATGCTTATCAATAGAAAAGACATTGAGATGCCAATATCTTTTGATTAGGCTACTTGAATTTACCTCAACTGCTGGTAAAAAGCTGGTAGTAGTAGATACACTGTCATGGAGCCCAGCATCGCACTCAAACCCTGTGGCCTAGAGGAATATGTAAAGGCTTATGTGGATGCTGTGGAAGCATAGAGATCAATATCAGGTAGGAGACTACACCAGCTACAGAAAGCAAGCTTAGCAGAGAAGCAACTTTAAGAAGTTTTTAGTTATATTCGAGCAGGAAGGCCCACATATGTAAAGAACACTATGGCCATAGCAAGAGACTACTTAGCTGTATGTGGATAGTGAAGAGAGTACAATGAACTAATGATTACCTGTGATCTCTTTGTCATTCCAAGTGCTTTGAGATGATTCTAGATCTCATCCATGAAGGATATCAAGGACTAACTAAGTGTCATGAATGGGCAAATTATTCAGAGTGGTGGCATGGAATCAGCAAGGACATGAAGAGAAAAGTATTGTCTTGAGAACACTGCAGAACTAAAAAGACCAACACAATGCAAAAAAACCTCTTACAACACTGGTCTACAATTTTTGAGAAGTCATCTGCTTCAGAGATAAAATGTGCTATTTATTATGTATTTTGATGTGCTGAATTCACATATAAATAAAATTTATTATGAAACAAAAGGCAAAAAACTATTATGTACATAGTTTAGTCCTATTCAGTGTCTACTCGGCACTTCTTGGCTTGTCTCTTGTATTCATTAAATGGAGCATCTCTTGTCACTGTCCAGCAATAGTCTGCAAGCATTGATGGGCTCCATTTGCCCTGATAGCGTTTCTCCATTGTTGCAATGTCCTGGTGAAATCGCTCGCCGTGCTCGTCGCTCACTGCTCCGCAGTTCGGTGGAAAAAAATCTAGATGAGAGTGCAAAAAATGTATCTTTAGTGACATGTTGCAACCAAGGCTTTTGTATGCCTTGAGGAGGTTTTCCACCAACAACCTGTAGTTGTCTGCATTGTTGTTTCCAAGAAAATGTATTGCCACTAACTGGAAGGCTTTCCATGCCGTCTTTTCCTTGCCATGCAGTGCATGGTCAAATGCATCGTCTCAAAAAAGTTCACGAATCTGAGGACCAACAAAGACACCTTCCTTTATCTTAGCTTCACTTAACCTTGGTACTTGAAAGCTGCTTGTGTTTTGTCAATAGCCTTGACAAAGTTCTTCATCAGACCCAGCTTGATGTGTAAGGGTGGTAACAAAATCTTCCTTGATTCAACAAGTGGTGGATGCTGAACACTTTTCCTCCCAGGCTCCAATGACTGTCGGAGTGGCCAATCTTTCTTGATGTAGTGGGAATCTCTTGCACGACTATCTGGCTGGAGAATCTTGCCTACATGCTCGGGGTTCTACTGATCGCCATATTTGGGGTCGGGAAGGAATTTTCCTCCAGGGTAGATTGGCAGAGGCCCTGGAGGTTTTTCTCCTTCCTCCGCAGCATGGGGCAGAGGTCACTAGCTGGGGGATTCTCTGCTACTTGAAGTCTCTAAACCACAGGATTTGGGGACTTCAACAGCAGTCAAGGGAAAGGGTTGGGACGGCTTTGTGGCCTGCATCATGCAGGAGGTCAGACTAGATGATCATAATGGTCCCTTCTGACCTTAAAGTCTATGAGTCTATGAGTCATTCACAGAGAAAACAGCAGTACTTTGTGTATCCAGTCTGCAGACCAAGCAAGAGAGCAACAACCTTCAAATCATCACAAAGCTGCCACTGATGTTGGTCATAGTTTATGCATCTCAAAAGTTGTTTCATGTTGTCATAGGTTTCCTTCATATGGACTGCATGACCAACTGGAATTGATGGCAAAACATTGCCATTATGCAGTAAAACAGCTTTAAGACTCGTCTTCGATGAATCAATGAACAGTCTCCCTCATCTGGATCGTGAACGATATTGAGGGCTGCCATCACACCATCGATGTTGTTGCAGGCTACAAGATCACCTTCCATGAAGAAGAATGGGACAAGATCCTTTTGACGGTCACGGAACATGGAAACCCTAACATCACCTGCCAGGAGATTCCACTGCTGTAGTCTGGAGCCCAACGGCTCTGCCTTACTCTTGGGTAGTTCCAAATCCCTGACAAGGTCATTCAGTTCACCTTGTGTTATGAGGTGTGGTTCAGAGGAGGAGGATGGGAGAAAATGTGGGTCCTGTGACATTGATGGTTCAGGACCAGAAGTTTCATCCTCTTCCTCATCTGACTCAAGTGAGAATGATTCTGGTGCATCAGAAACCGGCAGTCCTTCTCCGTGAGGTACTGGGCGTATAGCTGATGGAATGTTTGGATAATGCACAGTCCACTTTTTCTTCTTTGACACACCTTTCCCAACTGGAGGCACCATGCAGAAGTAACAATTGCTGGTATGATCTGTTGGCTCTCTCCAAATCATTGGCACTGCAAAAGGCATAGATTTCCTTTTCCTGTTCAACCACTGGCGAAGATTTGTTGCACAAGTGTTGCAGCATATGTGTGGGGCCCACCTCTTTTCCTGATCTCCAATTTTGCAGCCAAAATAAAGGTGATAGGCTTTCTTAACCATAGTGGTTATACTGCGCTTTTGTGATGCAAAAGTCACTTCACCACAAACATAGCAGAAGTTATCTGCACTGTTCACACAAGTACGAGGCATCTCTGCTCAATTTGGCTAAACAGAAATGTGTCCCTTTGCAAAATCAAACACTGACAAATAAGAGAGCACGACACTGTATGATTTGTAGAGCTGATATAGGGCAATTTGTTCAGCAGAGTGATGTAAGCTTCATTATGATTGCATCATCCATGACTGAGGAACAACATGATGCAATTCATATCATGTATGATGCAATACCAGCTTCAGATTACATCATTCATTGTTTTGCCTAAACAGCAAGTACTGTCCAAACCCAGTCATAGATCCAGTCAAAGATGTATTTTAGTCATTTCTGGTTTAAATTGAGATCCCTTCCCTTTATAACTCACTTATCCTCCCTCATTCCCAAGTCAAGGGTCGTATATACTGACCCAATAGCATATCTTGAAAATTAGAGCCAATCAACAATTTTAAGCATCATTTTCGTTCTCAGTGACCCGGAATTAGTAAAGTTTGACTACATTTATTTCAAAAGCATTTTGGCTGTAGAGGAGTGTAACAGCACCTTTACAAGACAGACCCAAAAAGATCCTAGCAGCAGACTTATGTGAATTCAGAGGACATCATCCACCTAATTAGAGTGGATTATATTTTTAGATATATTGAAATAATATATTTGAACTATACAATATGTTGCAGTGTTATTGAGAAATTAAAGAATACATTTGCCCATTTTGTATTCCACAATAATTGATGGGCAATGGACCACAGCTGAATTAAAATCAGTCCAAACAAAATGCTATTTTGAACACATCACAAGCAACCTGCATTACCCACAAGCAAATCGAGAGGCTGAGAGGGTTGTACAGATAGCTGAGTAAATAATGAAGCAGTAAGATCCATTCCTTTCTCTTTTGAGCTACAGAGCAATACTGTTAGTAGTTACTGGTTTTTAGCCCAACCCGGCCCTGATGGGAAGATAACTGAGGAGCACTTTACCTGCTTAACTATCTACAGCGGTGTATGCAGACAGAATGATACAAAGGACTGTCTGAGTTCCATACCATATAAGCTGCTGAGGTCAGGGTTTGGCCAAAGGAGCAGTTACAAAGTTGGGCTTTTAACTAACTTTTTTGGACCATGGTCAGAGATGATGTAAATGGTGACACACATCAGTAAGTCAGTGTATGACAGGAAATATAAGAAGGTGTAACTTGCACATGGAGCACCAGTAAGGCAGGATTTTAGATGGAAAAGTAAGCAACATTAAAAAAAGGTATAAAATACATTAACCCCCTCTATGAAATCTTTCACCTTCTTATACTCCTGCGTTGTTTGACATTCCTGCTTCAACACACTCGACTTCAACACAGCTGAGGTTGTGGTCCGTGGTGTGTAAGTTGAACCAATTTACACCAGGTTGCTGATGTGTAACGCATACAACCATTTATGTTGCTTTTGATCTTGGCTCTTTAATACAGTAAAATAAAAATATAGAGGAAATATCTGCTAGTGTCATCCATGGAGAACAGGGCAGACCTCTAAAAATTATGTGAGTACTAGAAGAAAAAAAGAACTGTAATCCACTGAATGTATGGAAAATGAGTAACCTCTCCTCATATTTAAAACTTCTAAACTTTGCAAGGAAGCAGTTAATTGTGTCATGAGTCATGTGTGCATGTAATGTGAAATTTATCATTGTTGTTTTCATGCATTACAATCACCTCTAAGTATTTTTGGCAAATATGTCTTCAATCTGTCAATGTCTTTAAATATGTCTCATTTTGCTTCAGTATGACACCACTAAACTGTGATTAGATTATAATGATAAATTATAATGAAAAGCCTTAAATAGGGTTAATTGTAAAATACTCCTACTTAGGCTCACAGCAACTTTCCTGGTTGCTGATACACTATTTTTTAAATGAATTAACAAAAAAGCTCCCTGTTTTAAATTGAGCTAAGGGAACTAGTTATTCCAAATTGTACCAGTGCTTAATTATTTGAGGAAATGTGCCTCTTGAATCCCTGCTACATGGCAGGGTTGAACTTTCAGAAAAATATAATCTTTACTATAACCATTGATACTTTTCACATTTCAGGAATAAACATACAATACTGTGTTTGTGTACAATTATGTGTGACAAAGACAAGCAAGGTTAGGGTGGGTGTTTAATGTAGGAGGAAGAGAAAGGAATGGGATGCAATGGGCTGTGATTTAAAGCCAAGTGGCTGCTTTATTACTATTAATATGGGACGGTTTACAACTTGGATTGGGAAGGGACAAGTGGGAAAGATAATTCATCAATAAAAGTGATATCTAACTTAAAACTTTTACAAGTCTACTCGGGGAAGAGGGTAAAACATCCACTAGAATTAGTACTAGAACTTAAAACATACGTACAGCTCTCCAGATGCAACTGACCAGCAGTATGGATACCGAGTACATAATAAAGATGTGGGACTTAGTTTTGAAAAAATAAAGTGCAAAAGAAGGGAAGAAACACACGACACGAGCCAGCAAAATCTGGAGGAGACCCTGGCCGATAGGGAGATCAGTCCGTATGGCTAACACGTGGGCACTCCTCCCGATTTAGGCATGGGCTTCTGGTTTTGTATGGGGACACTTAGCTCGTATCGGTGTCGGATTGGTTCCTTGCTCCTTCACCTTCCTGGTTCCGGACTGGTGCCCTGTATGCAAAGCTGGGGACTGCACCCGGCACAACTTTTTTCCCCCCAGCATGCTTGTGTCTTTGCACACGGTATACTTGTAACTGACAAGCAGGCAGAACTTGAACTCCAGGCTCAGGGTTGAGACAATGTGCACAAGAAGTAGGAATTTTTAAAAATAAAATAAATCTTATGCAACACTGAAAATATTTCCCAAAGCCATCCTGGGGGATATGAAGATTGAATCAAATGTATAAAAAATGGGAAGATATTAGAGTATGCAAATGCTACAGTTTAGGAGGCTCCATCTCGCAGTTGGATCTGTGTGACTATTGAACTCACTTTATTTAACAGATGTACATATCAACTATCACAAGATCTAAACAATATAGACTAAAAACACTATACATTAATACATAGTGTGACAAAGTTCCTTCTCTATGTTGGTGGGTCCTGCACTTATTGGCAGATTTTCTTGCCTCAGAGATTCACCATGTGGGTTGGGGAACAGCCCAGAGACCTTCCCCTCTTGAAGAACCCACAGTCCAGGTCAATTGGGAGGAACCCAGGCCTGCCCTCTACTCCGGGTTCCAGCCCAGGGCCCTGTGGACTGCAGCTGTCTATAGTGCCTCCTGTAACAGCTGCATGACAGCTACAACTCCCTGGGCTACTTCCCCATGGCCTCCTCCAAACACCTTCCTTATTCTCACCACAGGACCTTCCTCCTGGTGTCTGATAACACTTGTGCTCCTCATTCCTCCAGCAGCTCACACTCTCAGCTCCTTGCACCTCTTGCTCCCAGCTCCTCACACTCACACCACAAACTGAAGTGAGCTCCTTTTAAAACCCAGATGCCCTGATTAGCCTGCCTTAATTGATTCTAGCAGCTTCTTCTTAATTGGCTCCAGGTGTCCTAATTAGCCTGCCTGCCTTAACTGGTTCTAGCAGGTTCCTGATTACTCTAGTACAGCCTCTGCTCTGGTCACTCAGGGAACAGAAAACTTCTCATTCAGTGACCAGTATATTTGCCCTCTACCAGACTCCTGTACCCCACTGGTCTGGGTCTGTCACAAAAACAGCTCCAATATGGGCTGAGAGAATTCAAGGTAAAATTCTGGTCCCATTTAGGTCAATGGGAGTTTTGCCATTCACTTCACTGGGGCCAGGATTTCACCCCAGGAATCCTGCACAGGAAGAAATCTAGTAGTTCTTAAAGAAATCAGCTCTTAATTGCTACAAAAGATTTAGGGGAGGGAGGAGAGAAAGCAAATGGAATATCAAAAAACAAACAAAGCATAAAGGAAGGGTTTCTCAGATTGGTCAACTATAGGCTGACTAAATAAATGGGTTTATGCAGGGCATTGAATGCAGATAATGAAGGACCTTCTTGAAGGGACCAGTTCCTTAGCCCATTGCTGACTAAACCTAGTAGGGACTGAGAACAGACTGACCCTGACTGATAGCCAGTTAAGGAAAAAGGGCAAGTGACCACACAAGTACTCTGGGACTAGATTATGAAGGATTTATATTCTATGACCTTAAAACATTTCATAATACGTTGACCCAGGTTTGTTTTCCTTTGCATGTTTTTCATATCTCCATGAAGATTAACTTTTACTTGCCATATACGTTATCCCATTTGCTACTGAGAAAAACAGGATTTAACGAGAAAACAAATTGGATGAAACATCTATGGAGAAAATAGTGAAAATTGTACTCCTTCCTCAGGAAATTTTAATCCACAATTGTAAGTGTTCCTACCCCTGAATGTATAGATCAGCAGTTTGTATTGATGTAAATTAGGAATATATTCAAAGGTTTCAGGGGAGATTAAGAGCTTTTGGATTCCTGGGCACAAAATATCCGGAGGCCACCTCCATTTTTGAAGTTTTTGGATGGGTGGTGGGGGTTCAGTTTCACATTTTGCATTGAGCCCCCAAAAAACTTTTTCAGTCCTGCTGCCTCAGACTCACCCTGCAGTGATTGCTTTCTCCCCTGGGGCTGGGCTCCACACGCTGGGTACTACAACCCTATGGGCAGGATCACAATGGCACTCACTCAATATTGGGGGCACCTGCTCTTCTACAGACCTTAGGCCTGAGCCTTAAAAACCTGTCTATCAAACTTGTCTGTGATTTTAAGATATTTCTATGAAAGTAAATTAGTCTTGGAAGTTTGAAATATTTCTTTTGCCTGTCTGCTCCTCAATTATATAGATTTACTTATTGCTTGTGAAGTTTGCTTGAAAAAGTATGTACAATATATTATGTTGCTAAGTAATATAGTAGATGGTAGATAATAACAAATGTAGATAATTTAAAACAAACAAAAAACATATTCAGGCCATGTGTCAATGTGTCCATCTATATTATAACCTTATTGACCTTATCTGTCATTTCTTCTACATCTGCCCTATTAAGAAAATGCAACAAAGTATATTTAGACACATGCAAACCATTCAATACTAATCTTGTCACTGCATTGTGTTATCTATTTGAAGCACTGTCCTCTTTTTATATGAAGGTTGGGATATTAAATGGCTATAGTTTGGATAGCTAAGCTACAATAACGCCAGCCTGAACTAAACCAAAATTCCAATTTTCTGTCATTGTGATAGTGCCAGTGGTAGAAGTCTCTATTTTGTGCAGTCATGTTTGTTAGTAAAAGTTACAAAATCCTGTTTACAGTGCATCCAATTGTGATGAAAAATATGGCAACTATTAAAAAGGTGGTAACACTTTTTAGTATACTAATTGACTCTTTCAAAGGGCCTCCACAATTGCTTTGCTAAGACTAACCCAATACCATCAAAGCATATATACCCCAACTCCATGTAGCTTGTGGCATAATTCAAAACCTTTACTCCATTATACTCTCTCCTTGAAGAAAAAAAAAAAAACTAGTCTGAGTGGAGGGTGAAATACTGATATCATGGAAGTGAGTGGGAGCTTTTCAATTGACTTCAGTGGTGGCATCCTTTCACCTGAAGTGTGTATTCTCTTTCTGTATTTCTTGTAGATGGAAGTGATAGCCTGATGGAGTTTCAGTGTGTGTAATGTGTAAGCAGCAAGGAATACCAAAGAGTTTTCACTTAACCTAGTATTTCAGTGCTATCAAAGTTTTGGGTGGTTGAGTTGTGGTAACTTCCTAGGTTTTAATACATGCTTGGTGCTGGGGGGAGGTGATATTTGACATACTCAGAAAGGACAGAATGGTTGAACACAATTTGGAAGGAGTTTGCAGGCAGTTGAGGATGGGTGGGAATGGGATATTTTGGTGATCCCCCATAACCTTCTTCCTCTATAGCAGGGGTAGGCAACCTATGGCACAAGCTGATTTTCAGTGGCACTCAGGTCCTGGCCATCAGTCCAGGGGGCTCTGCATTTTAATTTAATTTTAAAGGAAGCTTCTTAAATATTTTTAAAACCTTATTTACTTTACATACAACAATAGTTTAGTTATATATTATAGACTTATAGAAAGAGACCTTCTAAAAATGTTAAAATGTATGACTGGCACGCGAAACCTTAAATTAGAGTGAATAAATGAAGACTCAGCACTTCTGAAAGTTTGCTGACGCCTGCTCTATAGTAAAGGTGTCTCCATGTTACAGCCCTATGCAAGTGAGTTTGTGGAGAAGTATCGCTGTTTCCACTTATATCCTGCACTCAAGTATATATAAAAGAAGTGTCTCCCATTCAGTGTCTGGACCGTTTGTGTTAAACAAACTGAAAATTACTCATCAAATCACTGTTCCACCTTCAAGAAGTAAGATATGCTCTTTGTTCCCTCAGTGGTATTTCCAGGGGTGCACGCATATTTGGAGCTCTTTAGGACAGGAACAATTTCTTACTCTGTGTTTTAACATAAGAACATAAGAAAGGCCGTACCGGGTCAGACCAAAGGTCCATCTAGCCCAGTATCCTGTCTACCGACAGTGGCTAATGCCAGGTGCCCCAGAAGGAGTGAACCTAACAGGCAATGATCAAGTGATCTCTCTCCTGCCATCCATCTCCATCCTCTGACAGACAGAGGCTAGGGACAGAGGCCTTACCCGTCCTGGCTAATAGCCATTAATGGACTTAACCACCATGAATTTATCCAGTTCTCTTTTAAACTCTGTTATAGTCCTAGCCTTCACAACCTTCTCAGGTAAGGAGTTCCACAAGTTGACTGTGCGCTGCATGAAGAAGAACTTCCTTTTATTTGTTTTAAACCTGCTGCCTATTAATTTCATTTGATGACCCCTAGTTCTTGTATTATGGGAATAAGTAAATAACTTATCCTTATCCACTTTCTCCACATCACTCATGATTTTATATACCTCTATCATATCCCCCCTTAGTCTCCTCTTTTCCAAGCTGAAGAGTCCTAGCCTCTTTAATCTCTCCTTATATGGGACCCGTTCCAAACCCTTAATCATTTTAGTTGCCCTTTTCTGAACCTTTTCTAGTGCCAGTATATCTTTTTTGAGATGAGGAGACCACATCTGTACGCAGTATTCGAGATGAGGGCGTACCATCGATTTATATAAGGGCAATAATATATTCTCAGTCTTATTCTCTATCCCCTTTTTAATGATTCCTAACATCCTGTTTGCTTTTTTGACCGCCTCTGCACACTGCGTGGACATTTTCAGAGAACTATCCACGATGACTCCAAGATCTCTTTCCTGACTTGTTGTAGCTAAATTAGCCCCCATCATATTGTATGTATAGTTGGGGTTATTTTTTCCAATGTGCATTACTTTACATTTATCCACATTAAATTTCATTTGCCATTTTGTTGCCCAATCACTTAGTTTTGTGAGATCTTTTTGAAGTTCTTCACAGTCTGCTTTGGACTTAACTATCTTTAGCAGTTTAGTATCATCTGCAAACTTTGCCACCTCACTGTTTACCCCTTTCTCCAGATCATTTATGAATAAGTTGAATAGGATCGGTCCGAGGACTGACCCTTGGGGAACACCACTAGTTACCCCTCTCCATTCTGAGAATTTACCATTTATTCCTACCCTTTGTTCCCTCTCTTTTAACCAGTTCTCAATCCATGAAAGGACCTTCCCGTTTATCCCATGGCAGCTTAATTTACGTAAGAGCCTTTGGTGAGGGACCTTGTCAAAGGCTTTCTGGAAATCTAAGTATACTATGTCCACTGGATCCCCTTTGTCCACATGTTTGTTGACCCCTTCAAAGAATTCTAATAGATTAGTAAGGCACGATTTCCCTTTACAGAAACCATGTTGACTATTGCTTAACAGTTTATGTTTTTCTATGTGTCGGACAATTTTATTCTTAACTATTGTTTCGACTAATTTGCCCGGTACAGACGTTAGACTTACCGGTCTGTAATTGCCGGGATCACCTCTAGAGCCCTTTTTAAATCTTGGCGTTACATTAGCTAACTTCCAGTCATTGGGTACAGAAGCCAATTTAAAGGACAGGTTACAAACCTTAGTTAACAGTTCCGCAACTTCACATTTGAGTTCTTTCTGAACTCTTGGGTGAATGCCATCTGGTCCCGGAGACTTGTTAATGTTAAGTTTATCAATTAATTCCAAAACCTCCTCTCGTGACACTTCAATCCATGACAGTTCCTCGGATTTGTCACCTACAAAAGCCAGCTCAGGTTTGAGAATCTCCCTAACATCCTCAGCCGTGAAGACTGAAGCAAAGAATCCATTTAGTTTCTCCGCAATGACTTTATCGTCTTTAAGCGCTCCTTTTGTATCTCGATCATCAAGGGGCCCCACTGGTTGTTTAGCAGGCTTCCTGTTTCTGATGTACTTAAAAAATACTTTGTTATTACCTTTGGAGTTTTTGGCTAGCCGTTCTTCAAACTCCTCTTTGGCTTTTCTTATTACATTCTTGCACTTAATTTGGCAGTGTTTATGCTCCTTTCTATTTGCCTCACTAGGATTTGACTTCCACTTTTTAAAGGAAGTCTTTTTATCTCTCACTGCTTCTTTTACATGGTTGTTAAGCCATGGTGGCTCTCTTTTAGTTCTTTTACTGTGTTTCTTAATTTGGAGTATACATTGAAGTTGGGCCTCTATTATGGTGTCTTTAAAAAGCACCCATGCAGCTTGCAGGGATTTCACTTTAGTCACTGTGCCTTTTAACTTCTGTTTAACTAACCCCCTCATTTTTGCATAGTTCCCCCTTTTGAAATTAAATGCCACAGTGCTGGGCTGTTGAGTTGGTCTTCCCACCACAGGGATGTTGAACGCTATTGTATTATGGTCACTATTTCTAAGCGGTCCTGCTATAGTTACCTCTTGGACCAGCTCCTGCGCTCCACTCAGGACTAAATCTAGAGTTGCCTCTCCCCTTGTGGGTTCCTGTACCAGCTGCTCCATGAAGCAGTCATTTAAAGTATCGAGAAATTTTATCTCTGCATTTCGTCCTGAAGTGAAATGTTCCCAGTCAATATAGGGATAATTGAAATCCCCCACTATTATTGAGTTCTTAATTTTGATAGCCTCTCTAATTTCCCTTAGCATTTCATCATCACTATCACCGTCCTGGTCAGGTGGTCGATAATAGATCCCTAATGTTATATTCTTATTAGAGCATGAAATTTCTATCCATAGAGATTCTATGGAACATGCGGATTTGCTTAAGATTTTTACTTCATTTGATTGTACATTTTCTTTCACATATAGTGCCACCCCCCCCCCCCACCCCACGACCTGTTCTGTCCTTCCGATATATTTTATACCCCGGAATGATTGTGTACCATTGATTGCTCTTAGTCCACCAGGTTTCTGTGATGCCTATTATATCAATATCCTCCTTTATCACAAGGCACTCTAGTCACTGTTTAAAACTTGTCACTGTTTATTTGTCTGCCCTTTTCTGATGTATCAGATTCTTTTTTATGTGAATGTTTATCATCTGATCTGGCCCCTACTTTATCCTCTTCCATCCTCTGCTCCTGATTATGACCTGGAGATTCTCTATCATTAGACTCTCCCCTAAGAGAAGTCTCTGTCCGAGCCACATGCTCCTCTGCAGCAATCGGCTTTCCCCCATCTCCTAGTTTAAAAACTGCTCCACAACCTTTTTAATGTTTAGTGCCAGCAGTCTGGTTCCACTTTGATTTAGGTGGAGCCCATCCTTCCTGTATAGGCTCCCCCCATTCCAGAAGTTTCCCCAGTTCCTAATGAATGTAAACCCCTCCTCTCTACACCATCATCTCATCCATGCATTGAGACTCTGAAGCTCTGCCTGCCTACCTGGCCCTATGCGTGGAACTGGGAGCATTTCTGAGAATGCCACCATAGAGGTCCTGGATTTCAGTCTCTTCCCTAGCAGCCTAAATTTGTCCTCCAGGACATCTCTCCTACCCTTCCCTATGTCATTGGTACCTACATGTACCACGACCACGGGCTCCTCCCCAGCACTACACATAAGTCTGTCTAGATGCCTCGAGAGATCCGCAACCTTCGCACCAGGCAGGCAAGTCACCATACGGTTCTTCCGGTCATCACAAACCCAGCTATCTACGTTTCTAATGAGCGAATCTCCCAATACTAATACCTGCCTTTTCCTAGCAACTGGAGTTCCCTCCCCCGGAGGGGTAACCTCAGTGTGAGAGGCAACTCCAGCACCGTCCGGAAGGAGGGTCCCAACTATGGGAAGGTTTCCCTCTGCTCCCGTTGATTGCTCTGCTTCCCTGGGCCTTTCATCCTCCTCAACAGCGCAGGGGCTGTCTGATCGGAGGTGGGACAATTCTACAGTGTCCCGGAAAACCTCATCAACATACCTCTCTGCCTCCCTTTGCTCCTCCAGTTCCGCCACCCTTGCCTCCAGAGTCCGTACATGATCTCTGAGGGCCAGGAGCTCCTTGCACTGAATACACACGGGGCAGATAATCATACATGCTACACTCAGTGCAATAAACTGGATAGCCCCCACTCTTCAGCTGGGCTTCTGCCTGCATTTTCTCCTAGTTAATGAAGGGGTTGTTTAAAGCAAGACGTTTTGAATGTAGTTTGGGCTATAGGTTTTAAGGGGAACAAAGGGTTTAAGATAGAATTGGCAAGGGACCCGCGCTCCCTTCCTGCTCCCCTTCCAAACTCCCTTGCGAAACTCCCTGTTAACAGCCCCTGTTCGCAAAAGCCAGCAGCCCCTGTTCGCAAAAGTTTTACAAAGTATCAGTACATTTATGGTACTCTGAAGCTACTTAGTTTTTTGAGCATGGACCCTTCAATAGGATGTCCAAATGTCAAATTTCAGATTGAATTAGTTATTAAGGTGGAATTTTCAAAAGTGCCTAGGGCCCAGATTTTTAAAGGTATTTAGACACTGCTGCACTCAGTGCAACACCTAAATACCTTTATAATTGTAGGCCTATGTGACTTTGAGTCCATTGACTTTCAGTAACTTGTGCTCCAAATTCAATTAAATACTTTTGAAAAACTCCACTCCTTAGACATTTACATGGACATATAATGTGTGTCAAAATGCCTATCTGCACAATTTAGATAGCCTATTTAAAGCAACAACTGTCAGGAATCAGGGCTTGCAGCAGAGCCAGTCTCTGGGCAACCTAATGAGCACAGTTGGCCTGTAGTAGGCTATCTGGTTAGCTACGTTGCTTGATTGGTGCAGTTGGGCTCTTGAGACCAGCAGCAGCAGTTCAGTGGCTGTTTAAAGCATTTGTCCATGACTGTGATTGTAGTGTCTGTTTCTGCCATGCCTCACTCCAGATAATCTGGTCTTGACCCTTGATTCCAATTCCTTTTTTCTTACTTTGGCTCTGGCCCTTGGCACAGGCATCTAGCCACTAACTCTCGGCTCTGATTCCTGGCTACTGTCTCCTGCTCCAACCACTGGGCTGACCACACACATCCCAGTCACTGACACTAGCCGTTGCAATTTAGCATGAAATCTTTGTTTTTATTTTAGTATACTGTTATCAGATCATATGACAAAAAGCTAGATTATTCAGAGGTGTTGTGAACTAGCTGTGCTGCAATCAGAGTCCTTAGACAATTTGCTTTCTTCAGAGAAACAGTAGCATGCAACTCCATACAGCATTTTTTAGTGGATAGAAGTTCTTCTCTGGTATCTTCCATGCTCCCAGACTTCCTCTCTTCCTACTTATAGGCTTCTGGACCTTATCCTTATCCCAAGGACCTCCTCAGATACTATTTTATTCAGAACAGCTGACTGGCATCTACCTTCCGCACCTATGTCTGCCCCAGGATTGAACCCTTATGATTTTTCCTTCCAAAGGCCTCCCAATATGCTTTGTTGTGCTAGGCATAACTATAGTACCTCCCAGAAGATGATTTGTAACAATCAGCCTGAATTATCTCTACGGTATATGTTTGTCTCAAAGCCCAGACAGCTGGTGGCTGCAGTGGGTGTAGACTCTTTGTCTGACAGAATAGGAACAGCAAAACTAGTGCCAACCTGAAGTCAGCTGGAAGGAGATATACTGAAAGTTCGGGGTCTTTTTTCTGAAAAACAACAAAAATACTCTAAATAGAAGATGATAAGTCTGTGAGGGTAATGATGGGTGGAGACTATGCAAGTTTGGATTCCAGGGTTTGATGGTGAGAAAAGCTGTGGAATTCTGGCATCAGTTGCTTTGAATTCAGAAATGGACAAAACTAATGAGATGGGTTTGGATTTCAAAACTTTTATCTAGACTGTCAAAGTTTGAACTGATTCAGATTAAACCTTCATATGAGAGCTCAACGCCATTCTAGACAATTCATGTAACAGATTTGTTCTGTTCTAATTTTTGCAGGATTACATTTCTTAGGCCTTTCTATATTTGTGACTCCTTTTTTCTCCCTGTCCTCCAACTGTGTCACCAGATGCTTCGCTTCATCTATTTCCAGAACATTTGATTGCAGATTCAGCTAACTCTTATCAACACTTTCTGTGAAGGAGTTTATTTGAACATTTTACTTGATTCTATTCCTCCTTCAAGTACTTTGTTTCTGCAATAAAATAAGAAATCTGGCAAAGGGATGTATTAAATGACCTAAGAGGTCTCTTTCACTTCTATTACATATTGAGACAGTGATTGTACATTTATTTATTCTACATGCATATGTCTTCTAAATCTTTTTGTGGTTAATTAGCAGAAGCTTTGTGAAAAAATATATCAAGCCAATTCTAAATATAAGGGTGGGACTGGGTGTCTCAACACACCAAGTGGCATTCTGAAGGCTTAGAGCAAATAAAAAGCTGAGAATCCTGAAATGTAGTATTATAACCCTACTGCCAACTTTCTGTAGAGACCAACTTGCTTTCTGTTGTTACGTAAAAGCTACTGCAAAGGCTAAAACTGTGACTTTCTACTTGTAACAGGCTATTCTGCTTTTGATAACACTATTCATAGACTTATTTAATCAACTTTAAATTAAATTATATTAAATATTTATATTCTGTAGTATCTACTATAGGTGGCCAACACAGAAATAGAAAATTCACTTTTGATTGTCTGCCAATAGGCCATTAATATCTGTCATCCCAGGGATGAGTGTGCCCATAGGAGGTATATTAAATACTGTTAGGTTGAAAATGGCAACTATCTTATTTAGTAGAGATGGACCTGAACTAAATCTCCATGCTCTATGTCCAGAGATTGTAGAATTTTGGAAGGCTTCAAAATCCATCTCCATCTACCTTCATGGTAGCATTCTCTGAAATGCTTCCAGTTCCATGTGCAGGGCCAGGTAGACAAGCAGAACTGCAAGTTCTTAATATGTGAATGAACTGCTGGTATAGGGAGGAGGATTTTAGATTTTTTAGGAACTGGGGAACCTTTGGGGAAGGACGAGCGTATATAAAAAGGATGGGCTCCACCTACACCAAAACAGAACCATATTGGTGCCATGTAAAATTAAAAAAAGATCATAGAGGAGTTTCTAAACTAAGGGCTGGGTGGAAGCTAACAGGTGTGGAGGAACTCATGGTTTGGACAGAGAAATCCCTTATGAGAGGATTTGTTAATGGAAATCCTCTATATCCTAGTAAAGAGGAAATGATAGAAGTTGATACAGTACAGATAGGAGCTGAAGAGAAACCGTGGAATGAAAAACAGTCCCATCAATTACATCACATGAAGGCAGACAACTAAATATTGAAAAATTGTATAAGTGCTTATATACAAATGCAAGAAGTCTAAACACTAAGATGGGTGAACTTGAGTTCCTGGTATTAAATGAGGATATTGGTATAATAGGCATCACAGAAACTTGGTGGAACAATGACAATCAATGAGATATGGTAATACTTGGGTACAAAATATATAGGAATGACAAAATAGGTATGTCTGGTGGGAGAGTAGCACTATTTGTGAAATAAAGGATAGAGTCAAATATAGTAAAAATCTTAAATGAACCAAACTGTATCATAGAATATCTATGGATAGAAATTCCATGCTTGAATAATAAGAGTATAGCAGTAGGAATGTACTACCACAACCTGACCAGGATGGTGATGGTGATTGTAAAATGCTCAGGGGGATTGGAGATGTTATACAAACAAAAAAAATCAATAACAATGGGGGATTTCAACTGTGCCCATATTGGCTGGGTACATGTTACCTCAGGATGGGATGCAGAGATAACATTCTAGACACTGTTAAAGACTCCTTCTTGGAACAGCTAGTCCAGGAACCTACAAGAGGAGAGACAATTCTTGATTTAGACCAAAGTGGAGCACAGGATTTGATCCAAGAGGTGAATATAGATGAACTGCTTGGTAATAACGACCATAATATAACTAAATTTTACATCCTTGTTGTGGGGGTGAGGAGGGAGGAGGAAGGGAAATACCAAAGAAGCACAACACAGTAACATTTAACTTCAAAAAGGGGAATTACACAAAATGAAGAAGCTATTTAAACAGAAATAAAAAGGAACAGCCACAAAAGTGAAATGCCTGCAAGCTGCATGGAAATGTTTTAAAAACACCATAATAGAGGTTCAAATAAAATGTATACCCCAATATTATTAAAAAAAAAAAGTAAGAAGACCAAAAAATGCCACTATGGCTAAATAACAGAGTAAAAGAGGTGGTTAGCGGCAACAAGGCATCCTTTAAAAATAGAAAGGAGCATAAACTCTGATAAATCAAGTGTAAAAATAAAATTAGGCAGGCCAAAAGAGAGTTTCAAGAGCAACTAGCAAAAGACACAAAAACGAAGAGGATTTTTTTATTTTAAATATCAGAAGCAGGAAGCCTGCCAAATAATCAGTGGAGCCACTGTTGTGATTGAGGTGCTAAAGGAGCACTCAAGGAAGATAAGGCCATTGCAGAGAAGTTAAATGAATTATTTCCATTGGTCTTCACTGCAGGGAATGTGAGGGAGATTCCCACACATGACCCATTCTTTTTACATGACAAACCTGAGGAACTGTCCCAGATTGAGGAGGTTTTAATCAGTAATAAGTCACTAGGACCAGGTTCTATTCATTCAAGAGTTCTGAAGGAACTCAAACATGAAATTAAAGAATTACTATCTGTGTTGTGTAACCTATCATTTAATTCAACTTCTGCACCAGATGACAAAGAATAGCTAATGTGGTGCCAATTTTTGGAAAAGGTTCTAGAGGTGAGCCTCACGATGATATGCCCATAAGCCTAACTTCGGTACTAGGCAAACTGGTTACAACTGTAGCAAAGAACAGAATTATCAGACACATAGATGAACATGATTTGTTGGGGAAGAGTCAACACAGCTTTTGTAAGGGAAATCATGCCCTACCAACCTTTAAAATTCTTTGAGGGGATCAACAAATATGAGAACGGGGAGATCCACTGGATATAATATGCTTGTATATTCAGAAAGCATGTAACAAGGCCCCTCACCCAAGGGTCTTAAGCAAAGTAAGCAGTCACAGGCTAAGAAGGAAGGTCATTTCATGGATCACTAACTGGTTAAAAGATAGAAAATAAAGAGTAGGAATAAATGGTCAATTTTCACAGAGGAGAGAGGTAAATGGTACGGTTCCCCAGGGATCTCTGCTGGGACCAGTGCTGTTCAACATATGCAAAAATTATCTGGAAAAAGTTGAGATAGAAAAAGGTGGCAAAAGATGGCAAAATTTGCAGACAATACAAAATTGTTTGAGCTAGTTAACTCCTTGTAGTCTTCTTTTGACTTGCAAAGGGATCTCACAAAACTGGGTGACTGGGCAACAAAATGGCAGATGAAATTTAATGCACATTGGAAAACAGATTCCTAACTATACATATAATATTATGGGTATAAATTAACTGTTACCACTCAAAAATGAGACTTTGGAGTCACTGTGGATAGTTCTCTGAAAACATCTGTTCAATGTGCAGCCACAGTCAAAAAAAGCTAACTGAATGTTAGAACCATTAGGAAAGGACTAGTTAATAAGACAGTAAATATCATAATGCCACTATGTAAATCTATGGTACATCCACACATTGAACATTGTGTGCGGTTCTGGTCACTCCATCTTAAAAAAAGGTATATTAGAAATGGAAAAGGAACAAAGAAGGTCAGAAAAATGATTAGGGTTATGGAATAGTTTCCCTATGAGGAGAGATTAAAAAGCCTGGGACTGTTCAGCTTAGAAAAGAGATGATTAAAGGGGATATGATAAAGGTATATAAAATCATGAATGGTGTGGAAGAAGTAAATAAAGAAGTGGTTTCTTACCCCTTCACATAACACAAGAACCAGGGAACACCCTCTGAAATTAATAGGCAGAGGTTTAAAACAAACAAAAGAAAGTGTTACTTCACAGAATGCACAGTCAATCTGTGGAAGTCATTGCCTGGGGATGTTGTAAAGACCAAAAGTATAACTGTGTTCAAAAAAGAAGTGCATGGAGTATAGGTCCATCATTGGCTATTAGCCAAGATGATCAGGGATGTAACCCTGTGCTCTATGTGTCCCTAAGACTCTGAATGTCAGTTACTGGGACTTGACAAAAGGGGATGGACCTCTTGATAATTGCTCTGTTCATTCCCTCTGGCATTGGCCACTGTTGGAATTGAGGATACTGGGATAAGGGGAACATTGGTCTAACCCGCTATGGCCAATCTTATGCTCTTATGATGGAGGAGAAACATAGATCATTGTCTGTACTGTACCCCTGTCCAGGAGCCAGACATTATCCTTGTTCTTTCAGTGAGGAAGTTTAAAGGCTGCTACAAACATTGATGTTATATGTCCTAAAATAGGAAGGATGGGGCAAGACACCTTTAAATTCCTGTTTCAATTTGCTTTCAGTATTCTTCCGGTATATTAGAAACCTCAATCTCAGTGAAACTTGTGGGTTAGGGTGACCAGACGTCCCGATTTTATCGGGACTGTCCCGATATTTCCTTGTTTGTCCCACGTCCCGACCGACGTGCGGTCGGGACACTGGACAAACAAGGAAATGCCCGGGAGCCTAGAGCCCGGAAGTGCTCGCGCCACCCCCCCCGCCCCGACTCCGCCCCCTCCTCCCCCGATTGGCTCCCTCCCTGAATCCCCGCCTCTTCCCCGGGCTCACCATTCCCCCTCCCTCCACAAGCGCTGGAGGGAGGCCTGGGAGACGCAGGGGAAGCGTGGGGCCGGGGTGAGTAACAGTCCGGCCTGGTCCCCAGCAGGCAGGGCAGGACTCAGTTGGGTGGTAGGGCGAGGAGGGGGGCGGCCCGCGGGGCCAGGCGGCGGCTGTTCTCCCCCCCCGGGCAGCGGGACTCGGAAGCAGCCGCTGCTGCAGCTCCCACTGCCGCGGGGGAGGAAGCGGCCATGGCGCTCGGCGGCTGCGGCGCCTCCGAACCCCCCGAGCCGGGGCCTGCTGCAGGGACCCAGCAGCGCGCACGCTGGGCCCAGCCCCTGGCCAGTCGCGGGACCCGAGCGGGACGGGGGGGTGGGGCCTGCTGCCCCCACTCCGGGGCCGCCGCGGGATAGCACCAGCTGGGCAGCAGCCCAGACGCAACTGGCCAGGGGCTGGGCTGGGCGCAGCGTGCGCGCTGCTGGGTCCCCGCAGCAGGCCCCGGCTCGGGGGGTTCGGAGGCGCCGCAGCCGCCGAGCGCCATGGCCGCTTCCTGCCCCGCGGCAGTGGGAGCTGCAGCAGCGGCTGCTCCCGAGTCCCGCTGCCCGGGGGGGGGAGAACAGCCGCCGCCTGGCCCCGCGGGCCGCCCCCCTCCTCGCCCTACCACCCAACTGAGTCCTGTCTGCTGGGGACCAGGCCGGACTGTTACTCACCCCGGCCCCGCGCTTCCCCTGCGTCTCCCGGGCCTCCCTCCAGCGCTTGTGGAGGAAGTTTTATTTTTTTTTGGCCCCGCCCCCCGCCACGCCCCCCCCCCCCCCCCGCGTCACCCTCCCCTCCCCCCCCGCGTCCCGATATTTGTCTTGGGTGATCTGGTCACCCTATTGTGGGTTCACAACCCTCATATGAGCTGAAACCACTAAAAAAGTTTCTATGAATACACATCTCCACTGCTGACCCTGTTCCTAGTACCAGGGTAACATTGGTAGCTGTAATTTGATGAAAAGACAAACACAACCCTCTGTCGATGAAATAACAGTTACTTAACTATTTCACTGATATAGCACAGGCAGGGCAGCCTACTTCAACTCAATATTCCTGCTGTAAAGAAATGGTGATTTTTAAAATAAAAAGTTACTGGGCTAAATCTACAGCTGGTATAAATTGGCAAAGCTAACTTGGAAGGCAATGGAACGTTGCCAAATTATACCAGCTGATGATCTAGCCCATTGTTATATGCATTTTTTTAACTAGTGGGAATAAGTTTGAATCTGTGAATAACTTTGTCATTGATTTATACCACTATGCAAAGATATTACAGGTAACGATGCATTTTCATATGGGTGATGATGATAGTACTTCATTATGAGTTGTGACATTTTGACCTTACTTTGCAGAGGTACTTGTGATTCCAGCTCGTTTAAATCATTTCTTTCTTTCATTGTTCAGGAGATTATTTCAGATTTGTTTTGGAGAGTTGTTTTGCCTTTTCTTTCAAATTCTTTCTATTTTAATGATTTAAAGCCGCCTGTTTCCCTCCCAAAAAACCCTTCATATTTGTAAAAAACATTATTAAGTAATATCAATAAATAAGTAACCCTCACAGGGGGCTCAAAAGGTTCAAAAGAGGAAGAGCATTAATTACTACTTAAAAATACTAGCTCTAGATTTAACATGGAAGCACCAGAGAGAACCCAGAAAAAATGGCATGCAACCAATAATAATAGTGTTTAAAGAGACATTGGTCCTTTTAGACACCGAAAATGACAAAGATAGTTAAAAGATTTGAGGTCTGAACATTTTTTCTTCAGGGGTTGGTTTTAACTTTTATATTTAGTTTTAATTAAAGAATAATCATGAATTGCAATACCGGAAGGAAGGTTTCTTATAGGCAATTAAAGGAAAATCTGAGACATTTAACAAAGAAAGCATCACTTTAGGAGATAACAATGATTTCATCAAAATTGCCAAATCCATTTAACACCATTAAAGAGGCCTCAAATGGATGTAGCCACATTTGATCAATTCTAAACATGAATTTGCACTTATATGATCAATGGAAAAAGTGTAGCTAATGTGAATTTTGGTGACTGGAGTGAAATTAATCATGGGTGGATTGGCTGCATTATATTATACAGCAGTAGAAACGTTTGTGTATAGTGATGGACTCACTTTCAGCTGCCTGTGGTTAGTCTATCAAAGTGAGTGGGGGAGGGAGGAGATTTTAATTTTTAGCTGTGTTACTGGAAATATTTGGCTCAAGTTAGAAATTGATTAGGGCCTGATTCTCATATACACTAAGGCATCTTCACAGAGCCTTAAAGTGGGTATAAATTAAGACTGTCATACCTGTGTAAAGGGGCCTAGTGTAAATGAGAATCAGGCCCTCAATCTCTCATTCCAGGGACTGGGAAAAGTGGAGAACCACCATTTAAATGCCAGGAGCTGATAAACATGGACTAGAACAAAATGTATTAACAGGAATGGAAGACGTTGATAATCCTTTGAAGTCTTCTGAAAGCATAGAGGAAGGTCTTTGAGGCTCTGTTTAAATAAAGTTATTTGAGGCTAGAGACATCCAAGTAGTTGCATATGAGCTACTGCAGAGGGATAACACGGAACAGAAAAATGCATTGGGATAACACAAACCTACCAGGAAATAGTGGAGGAATCAGAAGGTAAAACAGGACTCCAGGTCATAGGTTTGTTGGAATGATACTCTATGTGGTATAAAGTGCCCTCCAGAAGTACAGTGGGTTTAAATTCATAATTTATCCAGCTCATTAAAGTACAGTGGAAATAGCAGAATATTGTTCATATGAAAATTGTGTGATGTTGGCAAGTCAGAAAGGGATACATGTTTCAAAGTGGGTCCTCCTGATTACACTGGTCTACAGTTTTTGAAAAGTCATCTGCTTCAGAGATAAAATGTACTATTTATTATGTATTTTGATGTGCTGAATTCAAATATGACAATTAAAACAACTGATTGGCTACTGTTTCTAAGATATTTAAGTTTTTACATTTTATGTCTATGTATATTGTGTAGATAGTAGAGTTTTAATCATAAATTGTAAACCTAGGTCTTTTCATGTGTTTATGGTTGCTTTACATGATAATATTTCACCTGTCCTGTTTATGTAACACTTTAAAAATCAGCAAAAGGGTTATATCAATACAATTTATTATGAAACAAAAGGCAAAAAACTATTATGTACATAGTTTAGTCTTATTCAGTGTCTACTCGGCGCTTCTTGGCTTGTCTCTTGTATTCATTACATGGAGCATCTCTTGTCACTGTACAGCAATAGTCTGCAAGCATTGATGGGCTCCATTTGCCCTGATAGTGTTTCTCCATTGTTGCAGTGTCCTGGTGAAATCGCTCGCCATGCTCGTCGCTCACTGCTCCGCAGTTCGGTGGAAAAAAATCTAGATGAGAGTGCAAAAAATGTATCTTTAGTGACATGTTGCAACCAAGGCTTTTGTATGCCTTGAGGAGGTTTTCCACCAACAACCTGTAGTTGTCTGCCTTGTTGTTTCTGAGAAAATTTATTGCCACTAACTGGAAGGCTTTCCATCCCGTCTTTTCCTTGCTACATGGTCAAATGCATCATCTCGAAGAAGTTCACGAATCTGAGGACCAACAAAGACACCTTCCTTTATCTTAGCTTCACTTAACCTTGGAAATTTTCCACGGAGGTACTTGAAAGCAGCTTGTGTTTTGTCAATGGCCTTGATAAAGTTCTTCATCAGACCCAGCTTGATGTGTAAGGGTGGTAAAAAAATCTTCAACAAGTGGTGGATGCTGAACACTTTTCCTCCCAGGCTCCAATGACTGTCGGAGTGCCCAATCTTTCTTGATGTAGTGGGAATCTCTTGCACGACTATCCCATTCACAGAGAAAACAGCAGAACTTTGTATATCCAGTCTGCAGACCAAGCAAGAGAACAACAACCTTCAAATCGCCACAAAGCTGCCACTGATGTTGGTCATAGTTTATGCACCTCAAAAGTTGTTTCATGTTGTCATAGGTTTCCTTCATATGGACTGCATGACCAACTGGAATTGATGGCAAAACATTGCCATTATGCAGTAAAACAGCTTTAAGACTCGTCTTCGATGAATCAATGAACAGTCTCCACTCATCTGGATCGTGAACGATGTTGAGGGCTGCCATCACACCATCGATGTTGTTGCAGGCTACAAGATCACCTTCCATGAAGAAGAATGGGACAAGATCCTTTTGACGGTCATGGAACATGGAAACCCTAATATCACCTGCCAGGAGATTCCACTGCTATAGTCTGGAGTCCAACAGCTCTGCCTTACTCTTGGGTAGTTCCAAATCCCTGACAAGGTCATTCAGTTCACCTTGTGTTATGAGGTGTGGTTCAGAGGAGGAGGATGGGAGAAAATGTGGGTCCTGTGACATTGATGGTTCAGGACCAGAAGTTTCATCCTCTTCCTCTTCCTCATCTGACTCAAGTGAGAGTGATTCTGGTGCATCAGGAACCGGCAGTCCTTCTCCGTGGGGTATTGGGTGTATAGCTGATGGAATGTTTGGATAATGCACAGTCCGCTTTTTCTTCTTTGACACACCTTTCCCAACTGGAGGCACCATGCAGAAGTAACAATTGCTGGTATGATCTGTTGTCTCTCTCCAAATCATTGGCACTGCAAAAGGCATAGATTTCCTTTTCCTGTTCAACCACTGGCGAAGATTTGTTGCACAAGTGTTGCAGCATATGTGTGGGGCCCACCTCTTGTCCTGATCTCCAATTTTGCAGCCAAAATAAAGGTGATAGGCTTTCTTAACCATAGTGGTTATACTGCGCTTTTGTGATTCAAAAGTCACTTCACCACAAACATAGCAGAAGTTATCTGCACTGTTCACACAAGTACGAGGCATCTCTGCTCACTTTGGCTAAACAGAAATGTGTCCCTTTGCAAAATCAAACACTGACAAATAAGAGAGCATGACACTGTATGATTTCTAGAGCTGATATAGGGCAATTTGTTCAGCAGAATGATGTAAGCTTCGTTATGATTGCATCATCCATGACTTCTAGGAATAACATGATGCAATTCATATCATGTATGATGCAATACCAGCTTCAGATTGCATCATTCATTGTTTTGCCTAAAAAGCAAGTACTGTTCAAACCCAGTCATAGATTTATTCACAGATCCAGTCAAAGATGTATTTTAGTCATTTCTGGTTTAAATTGAGATCCCTTCCCTTTATAACTCACTTATCCTCCGTCATTCCCAAGTCAAGGGTCGTATATACTGACCCAATAGCATATCTTGAAAACTAGAGCCAATCAACAATTTTAAGCATCATTTTCGTTCTCAGTGACCCAGAATTAGTAATGTTTAACTACATTTATTTCAGAAGCATTTTGGCTGTAGAGCAGTGTTATGGGTTCATCTGTATCAATTGGTTGGTCTCAGGTTAAGCACCCAAAATGGAGGCATCCACAATCAAAAGTCACTTGAAAATGTCTAGCCTTAACCTTATAGCTTTTGAATCATAAAGTTTGGATAATACTACTACTTTGTCTTAGGTGGATATGCAATAATTCATCAAAGTTTTAAATTATCTTCCATTCTTTGGTTGGAAGCCCCTTCAGAAGAGCAAGGTTTTAATATATATATATTACTGACCACAAAAAAACATGCTTGTATGTGTGTAGTGTATGAAATGTAAACTGGAAAAAAAGCACTAGTGACCAAAGTCAATATACTTTCTTCCCCTCAAAGACTTTAAAATTATTGCTAAAGCAAACTTACAACTTCTCTGACACAGGTGTAAGAGTAAAACAGGAAGATGAATGGTGTGATCATGTTAAAGAATGTATATAAATATCCAGTCTGCATGTCCCCTCTAGTGGTCTCTCTTAAAATATTACAATGGACTGAAAGATTCAACAGTTACCAGCAGCATTCCCCATTTTTGAAGATAGAAAATATCTCTGGAAATGGACTGTCCAGCCAATGTAACTGTTAAAGGATGCCCAGCCCACTGTCATTCTACCAAGAGGACAGAGGGATTCAGATAAGGTAGAAAGGAGCAAAAGGGTTAATATATAACTGTTAAAAAATCTCTCACAGAGGAGAATTCAGTATGGACACATTACAATTCTGCTGATGTGCTTCCCACCTGTTGGGATCAGTCATTTCCATCTGCACTGAGATGCAGATTGAAGTCTCCTTCAGGGTATGGGACCATGTCTGACTCATCTGTTATGATGCTAATTCAAATCAGTAAAGGCAAAAACTCCCACTATTTTTGTGACTGTCTTCCTGTTCACTTTCAAATAAGAGCAGGTAAGTAAACTTCTCTGTCCCAGATAAATTTTAATCTAGAATGATTAAATTGTTTCTTATTCCCTAGGGGAAATATTTTATCACCCAGGTTAATTAAAAGTGCCAGCAACCAAGCTGTCATGCTTAATCAGGAAATAGCTAGCTGATGTGAGTGCCTAAATACTGCTCATTGCATACTTAAGGAGACTGATTCACCATTGTGTTATTTGAGTTTTACATGGGTCTAACTCCACTGGGATACGGCAGTAAATCAAGGCCAAAATTTCCAGCACTTCCCAAACTTTGACTATGGATCACTGAAAATCTGAAAAATAGCAAGTTCCTGACATTCTGGATTTTAATGAGACTGCTCTCATCTTTCTCTAGGAAGTAAGCTGTAATTGTGAGAAGGCCAAGCATTTATAGACTTAGTAATATGATTATTATTTATGATCTGATAAAAGGAAGCTGACAGTGTGGCCCCTGACTTCCCCGATATTCTAATTTTAAGTAAAGGCATTTAGGTGAGAATAACACATATAAAAGGCAATCAACTGAGTGAGACCTCGTAACTTTACACAACTGCAGATAAAGGAATGTATTGCAATGAAAATAACTGGAGGATGAATTTCTCAATGAAACCAAAGCACAGAATGCTTTCAAATCAATTTTTAATATTTGCAAAACCGGCATTCAGTATTTGCACCTGTCTTAGGCAGATAACAAACTGCATAGAATAAACAATAGGTCTGCATAATTGTGACATACAGGGGTGCATTCCATCCCAATAATTAGCAACAAATATTTTTATTTAATAAATTTAGCCTCCTCACCTTTTTACAACTAATCATTTTACAATTTTCTCAAATTTACTATTTGTAAAATCTTCATTGGTAGATTAGATTGTTTAAAAGCAGTTAGTTAAAGTGTTTGATATCAGACATTTGAAATTAGGCCTGTGTTTTCTAGTTTTGATTGGACACACACATTTGGAGGAGAGGAAGGTGATCAGGAACATGGATTCACCAAGCCTTACCAACCTGTTTGCCTTCTACGATGAGATAACAGGCTCTGTGGATATGGGGAAAGTGGTGGATGTGATATATCTTGACTTTAGCAAAGCTTTTGATACAGTTTCCCACAGTATTCTTGCCAGCAATTTAAAGAAGTATGGATTGGATGAATGGACTATAAGGTGGATAGAAAGCTGGCTAGTTTGTCAGGCTCAACAGGTAGTGATCAACGGCTCGATGTCTAGTTGGCAGCCAGTATCAAGTGGAGTGCCCTAGGGGTTGGTCCTGGGGCCAGTTTTGTTCAACATCTTTATTAATGATCAGGATGCTGGGATGAATTGCACTCTCAGCAAGTTCGCAGATGACACTAAACTGGGGGGAGTGTTAGATATGCTGGATGGTAGGGATAGGGTCCAGAGTGACCTAGACAAATTGGAGGATTGGGCCAAAAGAAATCTGATGAGGTTCAACAAGGACAAGTGCAGAGTCCTGCATTTAGGATGGAAGAATCCCATGCATCGCTACAGGCTGGGGACCGACTGGCTGCATAAAAAGACCTGGGGATAACAGTGGGCAAGAAGCTGGATATGAGTCAGCAGTGTGCCTTTGTTGCCAAGAAGGCCAATTGCATATTGGGCTGTATTAGTCGGATTATTGCCAGCAGATTGAGGGAAGTGATTATTCCCCTCTATTCGGCACTGGGAGGCCACCCCTGGAGTATTTCATCCATTTTTGGTCTCCCCACTACAAAAGGGATGTGGACAAATTGGAGAGAGTCCAGCGGAGGGCAATGAAAATGATTAGGGGGCTGAGGCACATGACTTACGAGAAGCTGAGGGAACTGGGGTTATTTAGTCTGCAGAAGAGAAGAGTAAGGGGGGATTTGATAGCAGCCTTCAATTACCTGAAGGAGGGTTCCAAAGAGGATGGAGCTAAGCTGTTCTCAGTGGTGGCAGATGACAGAACTAGAAGCAATGGTCTCAAGTTACAGTGTGGGAGGTCTAGGTTGGATATTAGGAAACACTATTTCACTAGGAGGGTGGTGAAGCACTGGAATGGGTTACCTAGGGAGGTAGTGACAAAGCCCTGGCTGGGATGATTTACTTGGTGTTGGTCCTGCTTTGAGTAGGGGATTGGACTAGATGTCCTCCTGAGGTCTCTTTCAACCCTAATATTCTATGATTCTATGATTTATAGTACTTATTTAGTTCTTTCATTGTATGAGTACAATACTGAGGATGAAATCCTGGCCTCATTGAGGTCAATGGGAGTTTTGCCATTGACTTCAATGGAGATATGATTTCACCCTTAGAATAAGATATTTGGTCCCAATACTCATGTTTACAGGTTCAAATTATTGCCATCTGTGACTCATTTTTAATATTTGCTTAAAATATACTCTTTTCATGAACATTCTTCCTAGCAAACATGTTTGCTAAAATAATCAAGGGAAATACATGAACATGGGCAAAGGGCATGAACACAGGCAAAACAAATTCTAGTTTTTGTTGAAATAAATATTCACAGGAAAAATGAATATACATACTTATAGGTACAGCATTCCTCTTTAAAGCTGTGAGGACATTGGTGAGTATAACACAAATGTTGGTTAGCTCATGTACTATAAATTTTTTTCATATCTTTTTGGATGATCCAATCTGAGATCATGCAAACCATTATAATACATCATTTAAAGAATTGTCAAAAATCACAGTGCACTGATAAAGGCTCTGGCGTACTACACATATTTTTGAAGATCATTGTGGTTCCAGAAATCTTAATAGTAGAATCCCATCATTTTAAAATTCGCTGAGAAGTGCATCAATCTGAACTCCATCAGGATGGGAATAATTTCAGTTGAAAAATATATTCTGAGAAAAAGCATCCCTATTTCTAAGCCTTATCTAGGAGAATAAATTCACTATAGTGTGCCTCAACATTTAGTGCTCTGAGACACATTTATGCTTGAACAGTTGGTGTGATGAATGAGGCATTAGGATGTACCAGTAACAAGTATGTTAACTTCAATCACAATCCCTCTCGCCATTTGTGAGCTGATGAGGCTTCAGAAGGCATCAAAAGTCAATGAATCATATCTATTGAGGCTCATATGATCTGATATTGTTTGTAGGAAGCACCAAAGATTTGCAATAGTGCAGTACTCTTGAAACACAGATGGCAAGGAACAGGGAGGGCCAAATAGATCCCCTACAAAGTCTGATGGGTACTGAGATAAAGGAGACATCTGGAAACATCAATAGCCAGAACATCTAAGCTCATAAAAGTGAAATGGTTCAAATACTAAAGAAGCAATAGAAGGTACTTATAGTGTACTGAACTTCATTGAGACATATTTGCAGACCCAAATGAAATAATTGTGGGGCCCTGTGCACTGTGGAAATTCGGGGGTGACCTTCCTTAAAAAGCAACATAGCCCCTACATATCCCACTTAGACCCCACATGCCCCTCATGCCCACATATACCCCAACAACCCTGCAGTAGTCCCCATATATCCTGACAGATCCCTCACATATTCCATCAGCCCTGATATGCAGCCTCCCAACACATCAGACCCCAACATCGCAGTCCCCAACATCCTCAAGTCACCCTATAGCCCACGAACAGTTTCTGCTCACCACAGATCCCATGATCTTCCTGGCCACTCACCAGAATGGCTCAGTGCTGCGTTCCCATCCTGGGTTAGCGTGTGTCTTTCCCTTTCCAGCCTTCCTGCTCCATTTGCCCCTGTCACCTGCCTTGCTCTCACACAACTCCATGCTGCTCAGGTTTGCAGCCACATCGTTTCCATGACAGAGAGGTGGCCAGGCCAAATCTGAGTGAGTGGCTTTGCGACCTGGTGCACGGGGTCACAGCACCACTCCGTTTTAGTTTTCTTTTCTGGTGCTCATGGGTTCCTCTGGGATGGGGGACCTATGAAAGTGCACCAACTGTGCATTGGTTAATCCAGTCCTGCCCACATGTCATGGAATGGAGGTGAAACTCAGATATTGTGGCTTTTCATAGAGGTGAATCCAGCCCAAGCGTCAGAGCTGCCACCAGTACACTAAGCTTCCCTGAATAGCTCACCATCAGTGGGTCAGACTCATATAGGTCTTGTTCCAGGAGAAGAGTCAGTGCTCACAGGTTTGTAGTAGTACATACTGCTAGAGTGCCAGACAAGGCAATGGGAGACACCTTCATTAAAACTCCTATTGACTTCAATAGGGACAGGATTTTATCCCTTGTTTGAATGACCTTATTGAGGTATGCAAGACCTTGTATCAGGTCTTGGTTGAGATGTGCCAAGAAACTATGAATTGAATGCCATCTCTATTCACAAAGCATAAATTCCAGGAGAGGCATATGATTTTATTTCTTTACCCATTCATTTTTAGAGGTGTACAAAGCTGATTTTTAAGGGGAACTGAGACTAAATCGCATGCATTTTATTTTATGTATTATTATTAATAAATAAATGTAGGGGTAATGGGTGATCTCACTACAAATGATAAATAATTATTTTCAATATAGCACTCTCACTTATTAGACTTTTAACATGTATAAAATAGTTAAAATCATTACAGCTAACTCTCTTCTCTGATGGGGGAAAATAGGCTTAAATTATAAAATATAAAAAATATTTTGTGTGATGACTATTCAATCCCTAAAAGATATATTTCAGACTGACTAGTCCTAAAATAATAGTCCTAAAATAGTCCACAAAGATCTATCAGATATTTTCATTTTTGGTGGCAGACTGTACCTTTTCCAGTGAAGTTCAAAGATTCTAAAATAGTAAACACGTTTCCGGGAACCTGAGAAAGATGACTCACATTGCATGTAAAACCTGAAGACAATAGCTTATCTGATAAGGAAGCTTTCAAATCCAGTCTTTGTTTTATTAGCAGTATGAAATGAATGCTAATATTGCTGGATTGCTGATTGGCAGAACAAACTTGCATGTTCACAACTTTAAATAGCAAATTGCATTAGTGTAGCTTATCTTTTCTCTTTATTTTACTAGTAAAACCACCATATCAGTGAGTCATGAATGAATGAACAAATACAAAGGGGTTTTCTCTGCCTGGACAAAAATGCAAAAGTGAATACTTGAAACTCTTTGGACAAATAGTCTTCTTTTAAGATTGAATTTCGGAAAAAAGACTTTTTTCTTTCCTCCCAGCCCCACTCCTAAAAAAAAAAAAAAAATCAGGTAAAGAAAAGTAAGCATTATTCATTTCTCAAACAGCTGAGTGTTGCATCTCAGCATGCTTTGAGAGTTTGTCATGATATCGTAAACTTGCCCTGGCAAAAACATTGAAGTTGTCTCAAATGCTCAATGGAAAACTTGGAAATATGTAAAACTTTTCTGGATTATTTCAAATTTGAAGTTCAAAATATGTACAATCAAATATTTGTCCTCTGCTAGTTGATTCATGCTCTAGCATGGAAATCACATGAAATTTGAGGCTTTGAATTGTTTTGACATGACATTAAGTGACTCTTGGATGGTTCTTTTGACTGAGTATTCTTTGAGTTTTGGTGTCACTCAAACTCCAAGAGAAACATGAACAGTGTGACCCCCATATGGATCATAACTGAAGAAACCATTGTGCGTCCATCTGCAAAGAGAACCTATCTAGTTGTACATCGTGTCAAGGATTATTAATACTCATAAGAGAATCGTATTAGCATATCATAAATGAACCAAACATGATCAGCTAAATGAGTTCAGAGTAAACCTGTCTTCAGTGAGTACTCAAATGACTAGCAAAAATAAGATGCTCAATGGAAACTTTCTATACATGAATTGGAGCAGAATTGTATTCAAAACATTTTGTGCTACTTTGAGTATAACATGTGAGAGGCGGTTGGGTTGTTAGGGCTCTTGGTCTTTCACCGTATAAAACTGTCCTGTTGTGGTGCAGGAAAGAAGAACACACAGAGAACTTTGTGCTTAAAGATGAGATAAATATTTTGGAAATAACCTCGAAGTGACACACTTCGGTTACACCTACACCACATCTTGGAGATAAGTTCCCAGCTCAGGTAGATATATATACACGCTAGCTCGAGCTACCATGCTAAATGATAGCAGTGTGGCTGTGACAAGTATGTATCAAGATCTTGGACAGGGCTGTACTTGAGGCTAGCCTGAACCACTGATTGGGCCAGCGCAGCGACAGTGCTATTTTTTGTGTGCTAGCTCCAACAGAGCTAGCCCCTGTGAATACATCTATGCTGCAATTGAAAAATCCACAACACTGGGTCTCTTGAACCTAGGTCAGATGAATCAGGCTTGCTGGACTTAAGTTGCAGTGCTATAAAATTGCAGGGGCATGGGAGGTCTTAGAGCCTGGGCCCAAATATCTACACCACAATTTTATGTCCCTGCATCCCAACCCATGTGAGCCCAAGTCTGTGGCCATGCTGCAGGTCTTTTATGACAGTGTAGCTGTACCCTCTATGTCTACCCAAACTGCCAATTATACCTTCTTGCTGCAGTGTAGACACAGCCATAGTCAGCAATACTTCTGATCGTAGTGAGGATTGCAGTGTTAACAGTTTGAGTGGCTTCCATCACAAAAACTTCATTGTCTTTGAAGAACACAGAAGGAAGTGGTCTTCAAGTAAATAGCTGGAGCAGTATTAAAAGAGAGTTTCCCTTTCAAGTGACAGTTTGACCAGTGGAAATTTAAAAATCGGCTCATATAACAGCTAGGTAAAATGTTATTGCAACAGAAATGATATATATTATTGTTATGATAATGTATTAATTAGGCAAGCAAGAGATGTTGCTTTTTTTATTACTGAACATTACAAATGCGCTCTTGTCTTGAAATTTAACCCCAAATCAGTCTAGATCTGTGATTCCTCTTTACTGTCCCTTCAATAATGGCCTACATTTTTATCTTACAGTCCAACATTGCTGTCATTACGTCAAATTCTCCGCTGGCATAAAATGAATCAGCTCAGTTGACTTCAGTGAAGTTTTGCACTTTTACACCAGCAAAGAATTTGACCCTTTCACTTCAATGGCAGCAGGATAAAGCCCTAACTTCATATGGTAGGCCCTGCTTCAGCAAGGAACTTGAACATATGCTTAAGTACTTTGGGATGCTTTCCTGAAGTGGGGGCCACAGTACTTTAATTTAACTGAAGTACAGTCAATAGTATAATCGCTATTAAAAAAATAATCCCCCACATTGTTCATTTCTGAGCTAGTATTTTAGAATTTCCAGCACAATGATCTGTATTTACTTGTTGCCAATACCTTTCTTCTCTAAACGCATTGTAAAAAATCCATATTAACACTTTTATTTTAAACATAATAACATTAAGACCTGCTCAACCATTCCTTAGTGTGCTTAAATAAACTTATTAGTCTGTAACACACCGAAATAATAAATGCTTAGGATTTATCCTGTCAGACAGTAAGACCTCACGATAAAAATAATTAAATAAATAAACATCTTTTTTTTTTTAGAGAACAGTTACTATGTATACTCACTTTTCTAAATTAAATTCAGACATTTTTAATTAGGATCCTTTCCAGAAAATAATGTTAGTGAGACAGTTGGCTCATAGCCAAATAATCTTCTCCCTATTAAAAGGAGGGAAGTCACCATTTTTAGAAGTTATAAAATGCCTTGTTATGCATTTCACAGCTTCTGAGGGTCAGAGGCAGACCAACACGGTCACATTAATATGGACACAGTGGTGAGATGAGGACAGACACATTCATGAAATTAAACAGCACCAGCAATTTGTATTAAACTTTAGAACAGGGAATGGGTGCTACCTGCCCATCACCCATACTCTCCTATACCAGACATTTAATTGGTTACAGTGGAGGAGTTACAGGGCTCCTTACCATATAACCCATAAGTCAGAATAGGCTCACCTCAGCATACTCCCAGGACTCAGCTCTCGCTGAGTCCTAGCACCTTCCCCTCTCATGAGGGGGGACAGAGAGTGCAGCAGCGTGGGGACCTTGGCCCATGGAGCCCACAAGGTCTCACCCTATCCTATGAGTCCAAGTCCCATCACCAGATCCTCTGGGAACTATCCATTGTATCCTTTTAACCACTTGGTCCTGCTTTGAGCAGGGGGTTGGATTAGAGGAACTCCTGAAGTCTCTTATTCTATGGGAAATCAACCACAAGTGGTGATGAATTATCAACTCAACCCAAGAGCAATAGGTAGGTACTAAGTGCATTCCTACTTAAACCACTGCGTCTTGAAGGTGCTGCAAGGAAACCAAAAAACTCCATGCTCCTCTGCCAATTGGCCCATGGTCAAAAAAAATTCCTTCCTAACCCTTCAGTAAGCGATTGGCTAGACTCACAGCATCTGTCAGTCCATTCCAGGTTCCCATTCCTTGTTCAGATGGGTAGGCTGGGGCTGCTGGAATGGAGCAAAAAGAGGTTCCACATAGCCCTCATTCCAGGTTAAATCTTGGGAGCTGGGGAACGCTTGCTAATCATCATCCATCTCCCCCGCTGGCCAAAGGGTGCCAGAGACTCCTGAGGGTGGGGGAGGAACTACCTTGTTTCCCTCTGTGGGAGTCACCTGCCCTTGCTGCTGGGACTGTCCCCCTTCACTGTTGGCCCTCTCAAGTTCCCCCACCTGTTGTGCTGGATTGGATTTTTTTCTGTGATGATCAGGCTGTAGAAGTATCCAGATGCAGAGGTGGATTTTTACATGGCAGATTAAAAATTAATTAACTGGGGAATACAGGGGAATAATATAAACTGGGAAAAATCCCCGAATTTGGTCTAAATCTGCTAGCTCCATTCCTTTGAGACAACTTCCTTTTATGATCCTTTGTCTTGTGACCTGAAAACTACCTGTGATTAGAGAAAGAGGGAGAAAATGTGCTACAAATGTTGGGGAATCCTCTAACCAGTTTGATTTTCATGCTCTCTGGGGCAGGGATTTTTCACTGCATATTTGTCCAGAATGTAGAGCTATGGGACCCAGATCCTCAAGGCTACACATATGTTATAATAAATAATATTTATTATCATTATACCCTCAAATCAACTCACACAGAAAAATGATAAAAGGCAAAAACACCCTATCACCCATGGGCAAACACTTTTCACAAAGTGGTCACTCATATCTGACCTCTCCATCCTCAATGGAAACCTGCAAAACTCCATTTATTTCAAATGTAGCAGAAAGCAAATTTATATGGGAGTGGTGGGAAGCTTTGCTATGGGCTTTTCCTCCATAGTTATAGAGCTTTACACTAGTCCCATGTCAATAGCAACCCCTTGTCCTAATGTATTTACTACTGAAGATTATATGTCTCCCAATATTTTCTTTATTTATTTTAGGAGTTCTTTGAGACACCTAAATGGAAAAAAATCTTCAGAGGCTAGAAGGGATCTAGAGTTCAAAATGATTGTTTCTGAGTTTGGGGCAATTGTAATTAACAGTTCAGATGCATGCTAGAAAAATATTAAATTAGTTTTCAAAGATCTCAAGTGAACTGCACACTTGGAAAGAAAGTTCTGGGATTCCCCACAGCTTCCTCTGTCAAACTTACCACCAAAAGATCAAGTAACTCAGCCAGTGAAATGCAAGTTAAAAACATTACATCACCAGAACAAAAGTTGCTTGACTAATCATATCCTGAAAATATTGCTTTGCTTCTAGCAGCTTCTGAAAGGTGGAAATTAACTCTGTCATTGTTGTAACCTTTCCATGCTTGTTACATGCTTTCCAATTTGATATGTATGTATTTATCATGACTACTTAGGACAATACAAATAATACATTAGCACATCTTTGCAAAACTGTCCATAGGCTGAATTCAAATCCTACAAATTGCTTCTTAATTGTATTTCTTTACAAAAGGTGCCCATTAAAATAAAACTACATTTATAGCTACTTCTAAATGACTTATGGTATTTTACCTTTATTATTGCAAAGTCAAGATTACAGACAAGGGCCTAGTTCGACTAGTATATTCCAGCTGTCTTACACTAAGCAAGTGATTCTCCGTAACAAACTCTATTTAACTTGATCTAAATTGAGGGTATGAATGCTTTGGGTTGTCTGTAAAGCATAAAATAGCCAGAGCAAATTAGTGAATCTGTCCCAATGTTATTCACGTTACAACTATTGATCACATTGTAACCAAAGCCTTCACATTCTGTTGTCCTTTTTTATTTGTCTTTATCCCATACTGTGTTCCACATTTGAGTTTTAGCAGACTGAGAGAGATGAAGCAGTTCATAATTTAATTGTAGCTGGAAATGGTACTGTATGGATTGATGTCAGTTTTCCCCTGTGATAACAGAGTGGAGAGCACAGACATGATTGAATAATTGCAAATTCTATTGTGAGATGCATTTCAAAATCTCACACAGCAACTCAGAAGTTATTATGAATCGCCACAATTCAATGTGCTGCAAGGAGATGCAGTTTTGCTATAAAAGTTACATAAAATAATCATTTTGTTAAAAGGACTGAACATTGTGACACATACTCCAGGTAAATGCTGAAGCTCCACGTTTTTGTCAGAAAATAAAAGTAATATTGATCGTGATTTAAATAGGAAAGATATTAGTGATGCATTCAATTGTTTGCAAATAAGGTAGAGATGGACATGAAGAGAGCTACTTCATTTGTAGATGTGCAAATGGATCATTTTTGTCAGTGCTCAAGTTGCTAGCCAACTATGTAGACATAAGTCAAACTCAAATCTATAAAAATAAACTGCATTTTCTTTTCATGTCTGGAAATTGTTTCATTATAGCAGAACCTGCTTTAGATCCTGATCCTGCAGACTGATCCACATGGGCAGCCCCTTATCAACAAATAAACTCGAGGAATGGATTGGTAAGTAGCCCCCAATGTTGTGTGTGGTGTGGTGAGTTAATATTATTATGAGTATCGGAAACTTTTGCATTTCATCAGAACCATAACTAAGCATTTAAGCACCCAGGGCAAGCAATCATATTTGTGCCCTAGAGGTAATGTCCCCTAATTTCTCCCTCCCATTTAGAACAGAGGTTTTCAAACTGGGGGATGCACCTCCCTGAGGGATGCACCCCACAGTTTGAAAACTGTCACTCCTGCCAGGAGCAGGCAGATCAGAAGCTGGTGGGAGCTGCCCAGCTCGCTTGGGCCCCTGGCTCTTTGTGCTTGGGCTCTGCTTGGCTGCCCAGCAGTCAGCCCTTCCTGCCCTGCTCCCTGAGCCAAGCCTCCTCTGCACAGCCGGGTGCTCCCCAGGAAGTGCAGGTAGCACAGCTCCAATCTGCACCCTGACGCTCTTGCCTCTGCCCCAAAGAACCTGGCACTGGCTGGCCGATGACACCCCCTGGAACCGCCCCCTGCCCAAAGAGCCTGGCTGCCATGAGATGCTCTCGTAGGTGTTCCCCTTTGGCACCTTCCCCTCAGCAGCCCGCTCACACCCCAGTTGCTGCCCAGGGACTTGCCAGTGCAGCCAGGTCACTGTCTCCACACTCCCTGTGTGCAGAGCTGTACCGCCCCTTGCTCCACTTGGGTGCCCTGCCCCAGCCACATGGTTTCCAGGTTTGGGGTCACACTGCCCGAGCACTGAGCTCGGCCATGGGAACCCAGTGCCCAGCCCAGGCACTGGGGACAGGTGGCTGCCGGTTGGGTTCCAGCTCCGGAAACCAAAGCTGTGAAAATGGAGTGACCCTTAGGGTTACCATATTTCAAGTTCCCAAATAAAGGACAGTGCTGGCATTAGGGGGAGAAGGAGCTGGAGGAAATATTTGGGGGGATCCTAGAGGGTATTGGAGGGGGTACCTGTAGCAGGGGTACCCACTGGAGATGAACTGCCAGTGCTGTTGCAGGGGTACCCAATGGAGGTGGTCTGCCAGCTGCTGCTGAGGGGACATTGCATGTGGGTTTCCCACTCCCCCCGCCATTCCCCATCCCCATTTCTTCCCCATCTCATCCCTCTTCCCGACTGTCCCCTGCCCCTATATCCCTCCCCGCACTCTCCCATCCCCCTTCCCCTGCCCTATCTTATCCCCCTTCCCACCCCACTGCCTCTTCCACCCACCTCACCTCCTTCCCCCAATCCTGTGAAGGAAGGGCGGGAGGGCTGACACTGCTCGGTCTGATCCTGTGCTGCCAGAGGCAGGATGCACATTTTTGTGTCCCTGTCAGCTCTGCACCTTGTGTGGTTGCCTCGCTTGCTGCATCCTAGTCACAGCTCTGCATTTCATGATTTGTTTGAATTTAAATATATAACCTTCTCTTTTTGACATTTAATATCGTAACTTACTGGTCAGTGTGCCTCACACACACCCTGGTGGCCATCTTAGATGACAAAATATTATCAAATATTTATGGAAAACATAAATTACCATGTCTGTTTAATCAAGAACCAAAGAGAGCACAATGAGATACACATGGAACTTAAAGATCAAAACTTCGAAAGTTTGGGAATTTTGTTTAATCCATGTGAAAAAAAAGTGATGAAAATTTCTACAATGGAGAGAAAATGGTTTATTTATATGTTGAGGGGGTTTTATGTGGAAATCAGATTTGCAAATATTCTTCAAATATGTCTTTATATGCCTACTATTTATAGTGAGGTCTATTAAGCTATTGTAGTAGCCAGCTGGCTTTAGTCCTGCAGAGACATACTCCCAGTTGCCATAGTAAATGAGCAGCCTGCTCTATACTGTGGAATAAAAATTAACTTTGTCCAGGGCAAGCCACTGAGTTTAATGTTCTCAGTATGACTGATTACCTTAGATATGTTGTCTTTTTTTAGGGAGGAGGGGGCGGAATGCACATCAAGGCAGATGGCATCTTTCCTGTAATGCTGTGGAATTACTCTCTTCTCACACGAAGGGTGAGAGGTGTATCTATCCTGTGATTAATTTCTATTCAGATAGGCAATGCACAGTTTTGTTAAATATGCAGAGCTGCTCATGGGCAATAATTAATTTAAACAAAGAAGGGATTATATGCAAAGGGCAGGTCAACAAAGGCAGATGTCCCCACAGATGCAAAATAACATTAGAAAATACTGCTACAAAGTACACTCATTGAAGTGAAAGAACTGTGAGAGAAATAAATGGTTGATCTGAACCCTGCTAACTTGTGTTTTGATCAAGTCAGAGCATATAAGCTAACTGGGGATGCACCATATCAAGATGTTGATGGGGAACCTCTATGGGTGACCTACAGTAGGCACTGCAGAATGTGGTGTAGATGGCGTTGTGGGGTACACTTTTCCCTTTGATTATTACTCAAGCATATATTGGGAGCAATGTGTGACTGGAAGTGTTGTTTTTCTAGATTACATTTAAAATTGAGGTCTGGTTCCTTATCAGTAAGGATATTGTTCCTTAAGAAGGACATAATGGGAAGGGGAGGAAAGTTGGTATCACGGTTAAGGCCATGACTTGGAACTCAGAAGTTCAAATCATAACTCTGCCAAAGACCCTTGTGTGAATCACTGTGGGCATCAGTTCTCCTTCTGTAAAATGGGAATGAAACTACTCCCTTATGCACAAGAATCTAGTGATGAGAAATTCATTCATACTTGTGATGTGTTTAGCAATGACTATTGTAAAAGTAATATAAGTTCTTAGAGGTATAGTTTGATATTTCTATCCACCTTCAGTGGGACTATTCACATGCTTAAAGTTAACCATGTGCATAAGAGTTTGCGGGATGATGGCATTATATACTAAAAGTGTTGGGCTTTATAGAATTGCCATAGATTAGATAAATAATTCACACATATTCTTACAGTAGAATCATGTGGAATTTTATTTATAAGGTTTACCTCTTGCATTTCACCTCCTAGCTTTGATTTCTCTTTGACTTCTTGTGTGTTGGTAATGAAGTTGAAGAAGTTTCTGGAGAAATCCCAGTAACAGAGACCCAATGAAAATTAATTTAGGTATGGAAAGGAAGTGTTAAGTCATGGTTTGGTTTATCAGGTGCAGCTCAGCTTTGCCCTTCAAACTATTTGAGTTTTTCAAGGGTTTCTACTTCTGGGCTAGGACAATTCTTTCTAACTTAAAGTCTCTGGATGAAAGATTGGAAGACAGAATTGAGGGTTCTGCTTTGAGGTCATTGAAAACTGGAAGCTTTATTAAATTATTATAGGAAAACTTGAAATGCAGTGTGACAGATTCGGAGCTGCTTTATAATAACTCATGAATATTGTATGTTGTCTTGGTGATTGGGGTTTTTACTGTATGAATGTATGTTTAGTTTAATAGGACAGTTGGGGAAAAAACAAGCAAGAAAGTAAATAATGGTTGAAGATAAACCACTTCTCAGCAAACATGTGAGACTTCTTAACAAAAACGCTGGAACATGAAAAGGTTTGGGAACACAAGAGATCAAAAAAACATTGACAGGTTTGAAAAGGCACACTCCCTCAGGAGAGGAAGGAGTTATCTGGGGGGACCAGACTGAGATACAGCACCTGTCAGAGAGTGTCTGAAGAAATCAGACATACCTAGCTTACTATTATGGGATGGCAAGACTTTAGGTAAGATAGGCATAGTATACATGGGGGAATTTTGTTCCAAAAAAAATAAAAAAATCTTCGCCAACAAAATTAAAATTCTGCGCACAATATTTTAAAATTCTGTTGAGTTTATTTGTCAAATAACACAATATAATCAGGCCCATTTCAATAATTTTGTTAATTTATTTCAAAATACCTGTCAGCAAGTATGTCTTTAACAATACGGACAACAAAAAAAGATTCGGAAAATGTTTTTTGACAATTAAATTCCTAACTAGGAATATTAATACAGAACTTTGAGTAATAATTCATTTAAACAACAATACAGAAACATATTTCCTGCACTCCTTAGAAGCAGTGTAAATGCTTGGGGCCCTCAGGGAAACAGAGGAGCTGAGGGAGAGGGAAGTAATTGCTGGGAAGGAGCCTGGGAGTGAACCTGGAGGGTTGTTGGATGTGGGTGGGACAAGTATGTAACTGTTTGTTTTTGAGGGGGGGAAGTATTGTTAAGGATTTGGGGAGCCTCCCCCATGCAGACCCTTGCTGACCCCTAGCCTCTACCATTCAGTCAAGCACATCTGCTGCTATTCCTGTGTGTCCCTGCACTCCCACTCCCCATTCAGCCAGGCATATCTGCACATGTCCCCATGCGGCCCTGCACCCTCACTCCTCTGTGTCTCTGCACCCTCACTCAGCCACGCATAACTGCCCTTGTCTTTATGTCTCCCTTCACCTTCACTCCCATTCAGCCCCTGACTTAATGTTGTCACCCCACTAGCTCCTGTGCCCCTGTCCCAGTCTGTCCCCCAACTATTCCTTCTGAATCCTAGTCTGTGTGACCACCCATGTGCCCCATTCTGTCTGTCCCCCCATATCCTGTGCCTTCTCACTTGGCCCCATGTGCAGGGCACTATGAAGAAGGAAACCTCTGCCCCCTCCATCTTCGTGGCTGGCTGCTAAGGCCTATGAGCCAGCTGCTCTCTATTCTGGTGCCACATGAGCTGCTGGTGGGTGAAAGGTGTAATTGCAGCATGATCCTTCTCCTGGCTTCCCTTCTCCTATCCATCAGAATAAATTATTCCACAGGGAAGGAAGGGAAATCTGCAGGGGATATTAATTCTGCATTTGCGCAGTGGTGCAGAATTCACCCAGGTGTAGCATACAGATTGTTGTTTTAAAATGATTTTTCTCTACATACTTTATTCCTACTTTAGAATAAAAAATACTTTGCGTCAAGAAAGGTGTTTTGTCACAGTATTCACTAGTGGTCACAGATGTGCAAAGGGAAGACCCGCAAGGTACCCAAACATAGTCAGACCTGCTGGGAAAGCACAGTTGAAACGTGGAGTACTGTTGTCCAGGGCCTGATCTAAATGTTGGAGAATTGGAGAATTTCACCCTGGGATACATAAAGGCACAAGGCCTGATTCCTGAGGGGCCTTGAAAGGGAGTCCTGGTAGAGTTAGCCCCATAACCATGACAACAGGAAAGAAAAAAAATATGCTTGTGGGTATGTCTGTAACATATGGTGTGTGTATACATGTGTGCAGTCTAGTGGGTCTGATTAAACCCCTCAAGTAGCAGCAGTGACTATGACAGACTTCTCCATTATTTGGCCAGATGATTGTGATATTTTCTTTCAGGTGCAGCCCTTGCTAACTTGATCTATGCCTTTGCAACCTTGAAATTACACTACTGTAATGTACTCTGATGAAGCTACATGTAATGAGGTATCGGAAGCTGGTACAGAATTCACAGGTCCATTTGCTACACAGTATCTCTCATATTGAGCCCATAGCACCACCGTGCTATTATCTGCGCTGGCTGCCTCTTCATTTCTGAATGGAGTTTAAGATACTGGCTTCGACCTAAAAAGTTCTAAGTAGGTTGGGACCTGCCTTACTGACACAGTGGCCTCTCTTCTCCTTTGATACTGATGCAGTTGTAACTGACAGAGGTGCTAGAGTTGTATTCCCCTTGGCTGCTGGTGTGATGCTATCCATTAGTGATACTCACTTAGGAAATCTCTTTCCCAACTTCATCTGAAACAGCCTACATGCTGCAAAGCATGGGGTTTTGAGACAGGAAGAACATGAAGAAGGTTGAAATCTATTGGTAGAGTGTATTATTAATTTAGTTTTTGATTGATCAGTTTATGGTTGGTTCATTCTGGCTATAAGGATGTTAGATTTGTTGACTTTTTTAAAGGCTATATTTTTAACATTTGTCAAAGTACCCAGAACATCAGATGGGCTGCTTTTTGCTTTAATGTATAAATCTAAATAAATAATATAAGTGGTAAGTGAAAAGTAATAAGGCAAAACCAGAAAATGATGAACACAGCTGTATTTATGGGAAAAGGCTACAGTAGTGTTAGTAGAAAATCCAAATGACTTGGAATACATTACAGTGGTTCATTTTTATACACATTTTTTTCCTTATTTGCAACCAAACCAGTTTCATATAACGAAACACTGTAGACTAAAGTTTTATATGTTAAAGACAGACTTTTTTTCTGAATTGGTACAGAAATTCCAATAATGTAATTTCAAACTTAGATAGGCAAAGATTCTTTGCCTAGGAAACCAAGAGGTTTTGGGCTATGAAAATATCTTACAAGGAACAGGTAGATTAAAAAGAAATTGGAGAATATCTGTCATGAGAATTCATTATTAAAAATTCCAGACATCCACAATTGTAATAGATATTTATTGTTAACTATTTTATTTAGGTTCTTGTTGTTTTCTTCAATGTTTCTGATTTTCTGTGATCTGCTTGAGATGAATTTTACATAATAGCCCTGTGAATAGAAATTTTGACAATTCAAACGTTTTATTGAAAAGTTACATACAGGTCCAGGATTTTGTTTAAGTTCTGGCCACTTTGCACCAGATACAAAGAAGCCAGAATGCAACTGAATCTGCCCAGCTGAGAATTCCTCTGGTAGCTGGTGAGGTAGCTCTCAGTTGGTATAGAGTCAGCATATTGGGCCTCAGTGCCAACTTCCTTTCCCATTCCCAGCATAGGGGGTGTGCTGAGGGTGTGGCCAGATTGCATTCCATGCTTGCTATGTTCAGTTGGTTTGTGATCTAATAGGGACCCCAGGCTGCCCTAACATAAGCTGGGGATCAAAATGGCAGAAATCCATCCTGTGAATATGGAAGCAATAATAATTTCCCTGACAGCTCTCTCTGCTGTGCTGAGCAGAAATTTGGCCAACAGAGAATATGGACCATACATTATTAAATTAAATAATAATTCCATTTGTAGTTTCTAGATGTTTTGTCGGTCTTTCCATTCAAGGTCATAAACTATGGGTTATGCAGATAACATATTGAAAATGGCTGAATTTAGTTTTCTCGATTATGGTTTACTATGAGAAAGATCCTAATCATGCTCCATGGCTTGGAGCTGACCAGATTTTTATGGCCTCTTATGTTTCTGTGGCTACATAGTGTTTCCTTCATTAGGGCCGGCTCTGGCTTTTTTGCTGCCCCAAGCAAAAAAAAAAACACCTGCGGGGTGGCCGGAGTGGCAAAGCAGGAAGAAAACAAAAACAAAAAAACCCGCGGGGTGGCCGGAGCAGCAAAGCAAAGCAAAAAAAAAAAACCCAAAAACCTGCAGCGTGGCCAAAGCCAGGGTGAGGCTATTATTTAGTCCAATAAAATGTTACAGATAGCAAGCTTTTTGATTTCACACCGTCATTGATCAGATTATATTCCCATTGATCACAGATACCTCACATACCATGTCACTGATTTATTGTCTACTGTGGTTTCAGAAGAAAACTTTCATGAAGCTACTGGTTTCTTAGGAATGTGGAGAAGCTATTAAACAAAAACACAATACCTCCCAAAACAAGGAGGCTGAGAACTAGGATTGGAATGTTATAAGTACCCACATGTATCATTAGTTAGTGAGTATCATCCATCCCAGTCATTTCTGTTTGGTATGTGTTTAAACAAACAAAAAACCAAAAAATCTCATCTAAAGAACAGGACATTTACTGTGCATCCGTACTTTAAAAAATCTCAAGAGTATTTGCAAATGATCTCAGTTGGAATAACTCAGAGATTTCATACTATCAAATCTGTAGGATAGCTTTCCTTCTAAACAGCTGCACTGTATTTATGATTCTTCTAATGTGCTGAATATGTTTTGGTTCTTAGCAGAAGCTCTATCCTATTTGCTGAAAATAGGCTGACAGCCTTAGTGTAATTGATATAATATGATAACAAACATGTGACCATTTTATAATGACTATACATTTACATTTTGCAAGTTATTGTTGCCTTGTAATACATTCTGTATTGCTGAAGAGATTTTTCTCATTATTTTGAACATGGCATAATGTCATCCAGTGAAAGTAGTAATTTTACAGCCAATGCAGGCAAATAACTTTTATCGCGTTTAATAGTTATAAACCAATTTCATCACTAATTGAGAATTTTAAAAGATCTTAACCCCAGGCTGTTGCCAGAAAAATCTTCATATATAATTTACTGACTGAACTGCTTCTGTAAAAGAAGTCCAATTATTCAATGAGACTAACTATCTAGAAATCCTTGGGTCTGTTAATTAAACTATATTGCCTTCAAACAAATTTGTTTTCTTTTTGTCATGAAGATGACTCATTGGGCAGAGTAATATCAGTGAATTTTGTACATAAGCTATTAAAAGAAATGGACCTTTACTCCTTGGAGCAGAGATGCATCCAAAGTTCATCCAAAGTGGGTGCAGATATGAATTTCCCCAAAGATGTTGCCTGTTAAGATCCACGGGTTTATTTCAGACCCATCTCTATTTTTGAGCAGAAAAAAAACTTACTTTTGTAAATAACATATGAATAATAACATTGAACTTAGCAGTGGCCGAGAAAAAAATACTGGAACTGATATTATTATGATTATTTATTAAATCTTATTAGTATGCTCATCACTAGATAAGCAAATAAGGAAATATAATCCCTGCCCCAGGAGTTTACAATGTAGACTTGACCAGACAAAGCAGTTTAGACATATAAGGCCTTCTCTTGTGGAACTCAGTTGCAAAACTCCCATGAACTCCAACAAAACAGATTTGGGCTCATGTATATTAAAATATAAGATCTATCTAATCTTTCTGGGTGAAATCATGGCCCCACTGAAGTCAATTGGAGTTTTGCCTTTAAAGGGGCCAGAATTCTGCTCTTTGCCTTTTAGGGTGCTCATCAAATGATATCTATGTGCCAATATCTGAGGTGCAAGTACAAATTTGAGAAAGTGTTAAAACTTGCAGAGATCATTGTTGAAAGGCTTTACAGAAGAATTGTATTTTAAGGATGAAAAGGAAAGATATTTGGCACATGAATATAAGAGGAAGTTTTCCCTGTCCATGGAAGATAAAAGGATACAAATGGAAATAAGAGGATATAAAGGGAAATAAGAGAACCCATTTAAGTGTTGTGTTGTTTTATTTACCATATTTAACATAAGTAATTATTATTCTCTTATCTATCAAGCATCAATTGAGTAATGAAATATTTAAAGCATTTAATTTTGTTACTTAAATAATATAACAATTGTTCACCAAGTAATTCTTTACTTAGAGGAGTGGCAAAAAATCTTTTTCATATGTATATAATGGTGGGGATATTTCCTTTTCCAATCATTGCTATAACTCTTTGAATGGCTGAACATTGCAAATGGTTAAAAAAAACTGAACTGAAAATCAGTGATATACCCAACAGAAAAATGATGACTAACCTTAATCAGTTTTAGAATGCTCTCAATATCAAATGTACAGCATAGTCAACATTTCACTTTACAAGTGCTGAAAGCTATTTAAGGCAAAAGTACAGCTACAGCAAATTTATTCCTACCTCCATTTAGAAGCTGATCATTGCACATCTTGGATGTTATGTATTCAATGTCTAAAAAGATTCCCTGTCCCCTACCTAAAAGATTTGTTTTTTTTCACCTTGACTTTCATCTTTGCACAGACAGCTAAAAGGAAAAATGTTGTTATCTGGCAATTTGTACATATATTTTCAAGCAAGTGAGTACCTGTATGACAATAATTACTTTCAGAATTTAAAATCTGCAGCTTCTGGCAAACAAAAACAAAAGCCAACTTGGCATGACTTAACTAACGCTGCTTAATATTAATAAAAGATAGGATGAAAGGTAGTAATGACCTAAATCACTAATAGAAATTGGAAGTATTGAAATTAAAAATATATTCCTTCTGGCGTTACCCAGGATTTTCAGAACCCAAAGCAATGGTAAATTAACTGTTTCGCTGTGGGCGGTGTCAGAAATAAATCAATGGGGACACGGTTCCTCTGTCTAATATGTGAATAATACAAACCACACTGCTTTTACCTAAAACTACACTTCTACTCCAATATAACGCTGTCCTCGAGAGCCAAAAAATCTTACCGCGTTATAGGTGAAACCGCGTTATATTGAACTTGCTTTGATCTTCCAGAGTGTGCAGCCCCGCCCGCCCGAAGCACTGCTTTACCGTGTTATAACCGAATTCGTATTATATCGGGTCGCGTTATATCGGGGTAGAGGTGTAATGTTTATTAGTTCTCAGGCAGAAACACACACACATATGCTATAGCAGTAAGTTCAGAGCATCTTAAACCTTTATATTTACCAAAGTTAAGATGATTTCAAGGAATCAGCACCCAAGCTTCCGTGGAGTCCTTCCTTCGGTCTAGCTGCTGGGAATTTTGGTGTCAGATCCTTACCCAAAGAATGCTTCCTCAAACTGCTCCAAAGCACACTTTGTAACTATTTTTTAAAATAAATTTTCTCCACACAAATCACATAACTCACAATAGCCCCTAATAGGCTAATTTCTCTTGCGATAGTCAATAGCAATTCATTATTCTCCTTATCAACAAAGCATTTCTAATCATGACTACAATAAAACGTCCATATCAAAGGCACCCAAGACCAAGGTCAGCTGTCCAAACATTCTTTCTATTTTCATGGAACCTTAACTCCCTGTCACAATTTTCCATTCTGATAGCAGAGTTGCAAACAAACAGCTGCATGGCCATGCTTCTCAGGGACTAAGATTATCCCTAGCTATGTGATGTTTGGGTTTCAGTTGGCAATGGTTAAACATACAAAATGGCTGACGAAGGTACTATCAAACTCTGGGGTACACGCAGGAATGTCAATTTTGGGGGTTACACTGGGTGCTAATATGGTTAACCATTCAAGACAGAAGAATCCCAAGAATCTAATATCACTTTGGTCTGACATAGATCCTTAAGCATGAAGCAAGTGCTAATTTGGGATTGAGATCCAGAAATAATGTAATTTCAGAATCATTTAACAAATATTCTTCAAAATATTTAGAAACTGTTTAATGGCAAATACTTATTGACCTCCTAAAATTTTACACATTGTAGTTTTTAATGTGTTTGAATACAGCCAAATGTTAGATCAGGAGTCGGCAACCTTCAATGTGGCCCATGAGAGTAATCCGCTGATGGGCTGCGAGATATTTTGTTTACGTTGCTCGTCCGCAGTCTCACATCTTGTAAGTGTGACCTAAATTCTTTGTTCCTAGATGTATGATCTAACACAGGAGTTGGCAACTTTCAACACATGACCCATCAGGGTAATCTGCTGGTGGGCCACGAGACATTCTGTTTACATTGACTGTCCACAGGCATGGCCCCCCCCGCAGCTCCCAGTGGCCGCAGTTCACCATTTGTGGCCAATGAAAGCTGCGGGAAGCCGCAGGCCGCAGGGACATGCTGGCTGCCTCTTCCCACAGCTCCCATTGGCTGGGAACGGCAAACCGTGGCCACTGGGAGCTGAGGGGGGCCATGCCTGTGGACAGTCAATGTAAACAGAACGTCTCGTGGCCCACCAGCAGATTACCCTTATGGGTCATGTGCTGAAAGTTGCCAACCCCTGTGTTAGATCATACATCTAGGAACAAAGAATTTAGGTCACACTTACAAGATGTGAGACTGTATCCTGGAATGCAGAAAAGGACTTGAGAATAATAGCAGATACCATGAGTGCAATGTCACACTTAAGGAGGCAAATGTCATCCTGTGATGCATAAGCAGGAGACTATCAAGTAGAAGTAGGGAGATGGCATTACCTCTTTATAAAGCACTAGTGAGACCATTACCAGAACATTTGTGTCAACACTTCAAAAACAACGTTGAAAAATTGTAAAGGGTTTGGAAAAGAGATGCAGGAATGATTCAAGCTCTGGAAATTATTTCTTTATAGTGAGAAACTTAAGAAACTCAATCTATTTAGGTCATCCAAGATAGAATTAAGAGGTAACTTGATCATGATCTACAAGTGACTACCTGGGAAAGAGATTTCTAACAATAGACGGCTCTTTGATATAGCAGAAAAAGGCACGACAAGATCCGGCGTTTCACAAATGAAGCTTGACAAATACACACTAGAAATGAGTCTCAATTTTTCAAACAGTGACAGTAATTAACGTTTGGAAAAACGTACTTGGGGATGTGATATATTCTCCTTGAAGTCTTTAAATCAAGATTGTGCATCTTTTTAGCTCAAACAGAAGTTATGGGCATGATGCAAAAATTGTTGGGTGAATCCCAGCAGAAGACCCTTGCAAACAAACTATCATGGCCCTTTTACACACTAATAGGAGTTAAAAGGAGATTCGAGGGAGCAGAAGTATGCTTGTGTCCTTTCTGACAACCTTAAGTGCTCCGTCTTTGCCCTTCTTTTGGTTTTCTGTGAAGTTTTTGGTTAAGTTTTTGTGTTAAGTTTTTGGTAGGATTAGTGAGACAATTGTTTTCAGTTTGGTATTCTCTCGCATACTCAAAATAAAACTAATTATGACATTTGAAACTGGGAAAACAAAATGTCTTCCACAGATATCAGTCAAGCTATAGGTGTTATTGTTGTTGTTCCTGCAACACCACAAACACACACAGGCATTTCCCTTACAGCATTCTGCTGGGATCATCTTATGGCGACAGATGGTTTGAGAGTGAGTGTGTGGGAGTCACAAGTTCCTGGGGTCCAGGGCACATGGTGGGTGGCTTGTGGAGTGCTGATGTCTTTCTATTGAGAAGGAATAATCCCCTTCCACACAAGAAACTGTGCGTTATTCAGAACCATCAAGTAGTGCAGATTATCAAACTAAGCAGCTTCATGATCCAATTACTGTTGTCCTTATTTTCCTCTCCCCATCTATTGCCTCCTGTTTGTTACATCACTTGTTTTATCTTCTTTTAAACAAAATTGTAATCTTTTAGAGTAAGAAGTGTGTCTTCCCGAGTGCTTGTACAGTGCCTAGCACAGTGGAGCCCCCATCATAGTTGTGGCCTCTGAATAATACAAATAGTAATAATGATTACATATTATACCCAGCACCCTGGATAACCAGCTAGTTTGAGTTATTTTATCTCAATAGAAGTTGCAGTCTTGACCTTTACCAGTCTTGACCTTTTACCAGAGTTCTGTTTTTCTCTCCATGTCATCCAAATTTGGGCTAGAACCACCTCTTGTCTTTTGTGCTAGTTCTTGTTCTTGTGTTCTTGCCCTCATCTTGTATCTATGTCTTTCTATATTTTTTTCTCTCTTCCTTCTTCCCCAGTCATATTCTTGGGCTTCTCCCTCCCCAGTCAGACTTAGCTTTAGTGATTCCTAAGGTATTTCTTTTCCTTTTACTTTCTTACTTTCCATAGCTCTTCATTCTTTGATTTGAAGATGTAATTCTGTTTAGTGAAGTAGAATAATACGAGTATCTTTTTATTACTGGAGAAGAATATGCACATTAAAGGTTATGTCAAGTGAGAAATAAGTGTCCCTCACAATTAAAGTTTGAATTACCCTCTATTATTTAAAGGCATGACAAAATCTCCTAAGGCTACAGCCTTGGTTAGTGTGATATCCTGGGAAGATAGAATAATGGAGGAGCTTGTGTCAATGCAGGGTTTAGCTAAGGGATCTCAACTCAAATCACCATGAGAGCCACATGAGGACTAGTACGTTGGCCTGAGGATCACATTACTGACACTTTTTCATATAAAGATACAAAAGCACCCCCCCACCCCCCCAGCGGAGGGAAGCACCTAGAGGTAGGCAGAGGAGCGGCGAAGCAGTGCACGGTATGGGCGGGGGGGCTGATGGGAGCTTGGTGGGCTGCAGCATGTTTGAGATCTCTGGATTAGCTCAAAGGCCATTCAAGACAATCTGTCAATTCAGGAAAAACTTCAGTGTGATGTCCCCCTCCTCATAGGCCAAGAGTGGCAGATTTGGCCCAGCTGTCCCTCCGTCATAATGGGAGTCTGTCCAAGCCAAATTTGAGTGAGAGGCATTATGACCTGGTGCCCAGGGTTGCAACTCCACTCAAATTTGGCCTGGCTGCCCCTCTGTCATGCAGCCCAGATGACTAGTTTTCCTATAGCTAGAGTGGCACCTACGTTAACCCTTAGAGTCCTGCCCCTCTCTGAGAGTGACCTTTTACTCAGACTGTAACTAAAAGACAGTGTCTCGGAGGATGGTTGGGCAGAGATACAGAGGAGTTCATGGCTGAGCACCCATTAAGCTAGCAGGCTGAAACTGATTTAGGGATGGATGTAAATGCTTTATCAATCTACTTAAAAATATTGAATCTGGACAGGGTATACCACTCAGGTAGACTGATATAAGGCCAGGATAGAATTATACATCAGTGGGTGACAACAGGAAAAAAAATATTCATGACTGGAAGATCATACTGGAAGGGATTTTGAATTTTTGGGTTTAGGGCCACTTTATCCATGTCAATTGTCACAGAGGCAGTAGAAGAAAAATACTATGCCATAAATCCCTAATGGTAAAATTACCTTTCTTCTGGATGCCCCCCAACCCTTGCAACAATAATCTCTCACTTGTGTAGACTGGTCAGTTGGCTATGGGAGATCTGTAAACTGTAAAATGTTTCCCCCTCCTAAACACTGTTTTTAACAGTGCTTCCCACTGCAGGAAGGGTCAGCACATTTGGGAAATTGGATTATAAATATCCACAAACCAACTCACCTTGTGCCCAGAACTAACATTTGTTAATGCATATTAATGATTTTAAAATGAAATGTAGGAAAGTAAATTGGGATGTTTTAACTATGCAAGATGAAAAGATGGTTTGATACATCCAAAGAAGATACAAATTAATGTCATCAAATCCTGAGAGAGATCACAAAGTTTCATATTTAATTTCTTTCCAGACTTTGTTTTCTGGATCCCTAAACACTCAGGAATCTGAGCTACATCCTAAATTGCTTGTCACCATCTGAATATGCAAGCAGAAAAGCAGAAAAAGATGACAATAGATATTGAGACAGGTTGGTATTGGCTACTCAGCCATAAACTTTTTGCAGAATAAGTGAGAAACTATAAAAGTTATCAGAAATTCCTTTTAATCTTTGAAAGAAGAAAGGAAAGAAACGGCAACTGTGGCAGTGGTAAATCAAAGTTAGGTTTGCCAGATAAGAACTGACATATGATAGGCTTACAGAATTATTAAGTAACCTACAAGATGTTTATTGTACATTTCGTTCTCAATATTAAATCCACACTGCAATTGTTTCAAAGATCAGGCGCTCATACTGACCTATTTCTTTGTGCCTAGCTCTTTATAATAAGGACTCTTTTACTAGGTTTCCAATTATGTGTTATGTCTACTTTAACAATGATCATTGCATGAGGTGTTTGCATTGTAATCAGAAAACTGTTTTGGTAATATTCATTCAGTTGGAAAGCACTACTTAAGATCAAGAAAGTAGTAATTTATAATTGAATGGAAGATAAAAGAAACATTGTCAGCAGTGCACATCAGTAATTTTAGATAGAAAACTATGAAATAACTATGTAAATCATTTAAATTAAAGATTTAATTAATAATAATTTATGGAGATATACCTATCTCATAGAGCTGGAAAGGACCCTGAAAGGTCACTGAGTCTAGCCCTTGCCTTCACTAGCAGGACCAAGTACTGACTTTTGACCAGATCCCTAAGTGGACCCCTCAAGGATTGAACTCACAGCTCTGGGTTTATCAGGCCAATGCTCAAACCACTAAGTTATCTCTCTCCCCCTCCCCTTTGTTCATGCTCTATCAAATATGAGGTGTAAAGATTAATTAATGAAAATGCAAGTAAATTGTCATTTGTGATGTTCTAGAGTATCTGTTAGTACCCCTACTTCTTACAGATTACAGTTGCTTTTCATCAATAGAGCACGCAGGGCAAAGGATCTCAGAAGTGAGTTATAGGCAGGGGCAGTGTTGTGCAGATCATTGAATATGAAGATGAGCTGTTTCCTCATGCAATAGGTGCCTGCTCCATTACTTGAGTCTTCAATCTAGCAGGCCAAAACATAGCAAGATCCAAAGGCTGGAAACTGGAGCTAGACAAATTCAGACTAGAAATAAGGTTCAAATTTTTAACAATGAGTGTAATTAACCATTGAAATAGATTACCCAGGGATGTGGTAGTTTTTTCATCACTTGAAGTCAACAGATCAAGACTGAATATCTTTCTAATTGATCTATGTCCTGTGTTATGCAAGACGTCAGATTAGATTGTCAAAATTGTCCCTTCTGGGTTTAAAATCCATGAATGAATCTGATTTGGACAAAACACTGACACTTATATTGTAGGAACCAATCCTGGACATTCAGTTTAATGGACTAGATGACCTAGTGTATCTTTTGTATTGCTAATTGTTTTGTTTCTATGATAATTGTGAAATGATGCTATCCCTTTAAGAAAAAATCAGCCTGGGAAACTATACCAGGATATAAAAAAGAGACATCTGGATGAGGGGTTTCAGTCAGAGTGAGGCTATTGTAAAGGAAATACATGCTGGCTCTTCTGTATGGTGGCTTGGGAATAGTAAAATAATCCACTTTGGAGGTATGATTTTTTGCCTGTTTTTTTGTTTGTTTGTTTTTAAGCCCATTGGCAATTGTTTCTTTCTCTTGTGAGTAATTAACCCTAGGATCTGGCCTGGTATCTCTTGAATATTTACAATTTGTATCCTCTGGGAGGAAGATGATGCTGCATGACAAAGTGTAATAGGATTTTGTTGGTTTGTAGTTTTTGCGGATTATACACACTTCAAAAATATAATTTTCTAGGTTGCCTCGTTGTTTTCTGTCATTCAGTCCCATAACTTTATAATTTTATTGTATTTGACAGAGGAGTCCTGGCCTGTCATGTCAGGGAAAATGAAAGTAAGGTCAGAGGGAGGATCTCTTCATCACTGAGTACCTATAAATACATTCTATGGGAGTAGATTTTAATTTTTAAATCATCATTGCTAGCATACCTTTTCTTTCTCAAGCATGACAAATGTTAGAGAATATTGTGGAGCATCAAGAAGGATGTATTGTTATTTACTATTAGACCCATTGTTTATGAAATTATTAGCTACTGATAAAATCTAGAAAAGAACACATCAGTCAGCTCTTAGTCTATAACAGACTGACTCGGTCATTAAATGGCTTGGAAATCAGTTTTGTATTTGTAGAGAGAGAGACTAGTGACTGGGAAATGTAGTAACACAAAATAATCTATAAATGAAATCCATGGAAAATTCTCTCTCTTTTCCCAATATGCAGACAATTCATCTGGGTCAAGGTCAGGCCGCTCAAACTGAATTTTGTTTGTCCATTTACAGGGATTGGCAGTCCACCAGACCTTTCAGGTTTGCTTTTGCAATTTAGGTTCCCTTTACTTTATCTGAGATGTTTTGAATGTCTCACTCATTCTCCTTTCTGATTGGCTGGCGAATCCTGAGTTCTTCATGAAAATTTCACATTGTCTTAGTAAAAGAAGGCCTTATTTAACTTTTTTGTGGGCACTTCCTGTGAAAATCATCCAAAAATGGTTGTTCTCCCGTTCATGCACTCCTTTCACATCCACATTTAAAAACAACAAAAACCTTGTTTCATATAGTAGTGTAAACAATCTGATTGTGAAGTTTTAAATCATCTTGGAGATACTTTACTGATGGTACATCATTTGCATCGAATTTGGTGGGAATTCAGTAACAAGATCATTCAAAGTCGATGGTTGACAAATAAAACACTTGATACACACACTGCATGTGACTGGATCACTTTCCAAACTATTTTTCTTCTCCAAAGCTGGCATTTTGCTGAGTAATTTGCTGGCTATGTTCATATCTTTAAGTACTGGATTTTAGATAGACACAATACAGATAAATGCAAGAGGTCCTTGCTCTGTCCCAACAGGAACATACTGGCCTCCATAGACCTGACTATAAAAGTAGATGCTTAAAGTTTATATCAAAATGAATTCTTGAACAATAGAAATAGAACCAGAAGACAAGATCTACATTTCAAAAGTATTTCTAGCTGCCAAGAAGAAATACTGTAGCTCAAGTGACTACGAGAAACCTAGTAAACAAGCTGGACTGTCAAAACTATGAGACAAGAAATTGTCATCTTCAAGCACACTGCAAGAGGACAATGCAATGCCAGAATCAGAGATAATGGCAGGGTAAAAACTAAATCTCAGTAGAGAGAATCCCAAAGAAATACAGACATAAATTGAACACCTTTTAAAAGAAAGCCTAGCAGCCAGGAAAGAGCTTAGCTGCAAATGTTCAATAAATGGATATGTGACTTTCACATTTCTCTAAGGGCAGAGAGGAAACCAGAGAGGGGTCTTTTTTGTTTGTTTTTGTTCTAATGTTCCTTCTCCTCAAGAAACACTCCTGATTATGTGGGAATACTAACAAAAAATAAAAACAGAAGATCGGCTATGTGACTCCTGTTCATAGTCACATCAAGTTACAAGTATAACAACACAATATGATTAACTTTATGGCAATCCTATAAACTATAGACCAGAATTAATTTCTTAGCAGAGAGCAGACCATAAAAGGGTACAGTTAATATTATAATGATTACTTACTGTGTGATGCAGTGATCTATCACTGTGTATGAGGAGACTCAGGAGGTTGGGTGGATATTAAATTCCTCTAAGTTATAAGGGAAATGGAAGGTAGAAACTGACTGCAGAATATTCACAGCAGGGTTGATTTCTCCTTTTCTTTTGGAAAAATAGATTTCAAGTAACAGAATCCTTGATTAACTTCTATAATGGTAACTAAATCAAGAAGATTAAAAAGTCCTGAGTTTTGAACTGCCTAAGGGCCTGTTCCAAACCAGTTATGTCAAGGAATTTTTTTTTTTTCATTTATTTCAATGGTCTTTGGATCAAGCATTATCTTTAAACATTTATACCATTATGGTAGCTGTTCTCTAAAATAAGACACAAAATTAGGGAATAGGACTTTTTTAAATATAAAATGTGCACATGGATTTGGTATGGAAAAAACTAGACTTTGTAAGTAATCTAAGATAAAGAGTGACTCCGCAATACTAATGTATAGTTCAGTTGAACACGCTTCTGTCCATCACATCAAAACACAGCAGAAGAGGCTATTGCAATGTCTGAATTAGAATCTTATCAAAAGTAAAACATAGCATATGGTTTACTTCTTTAGCTTTGTGGTATGGAGCAGCAGATGGTTAATGGCTAGGTTTTGAGAAACATCCTTCCCAAAAGTCATGTTTAAACCTATCTATATATCATTTTGATTGAAAAACATAAGCCAGCCATTCTTCTTATTATGAAACCCAATATTATGATAGAATGAATGCAATTTTTGACATAAGTGTCTTCATCATTATTTTGGGTTCTTCATAGTTGTAGTACATTAGTCAAACAGAAACCTTTGGAAGATAAATCACTGTCTGCACAAGTGGGAGATGTGATTTATATTCCACTTCCATGTATTTGTTTAGAATGGTACAGTGAGATTAAACAAAAAGCTAAATTGGCTGTTGACTCATCAGAAAAGTGAGCACTTGTAAGTGAATTGTGCTTTATAGAATGGTACTAGTAACATTAAAAAAAACTGAACACTATTCCCTTCTGCACAGCAACTAAATGCCAAATTATATCTAGAGAACAAATTACTTTTGGGGCCCAATTTGCTAATGTTCTTTAAAGAGATGTGCCAAGTTATTTATAAAGGTTAAAATTCTAGTCTCTCCATTTAGGAATAATATAATAGGCAATGAAATTTTTGCTTAGTATTTGTCTAGGAAGGAAGCATTGACTGGAATACATCTGTCCCAATTAAACTTACTGAACTGTTGAGGCAGAAGTGAGACAATTTTTATGCAGACTTACAGAAACCAGTCATTTTACCATTGTGGCGTACCTTGGAAGAGAGTTTTATCCAAAGTACACAAAGTTGCTAATTGCCCCCAAAGTGTATACTGGAAGACCTGTGCTAAAGGCTGGGAAAGAAAGTTGGTCATTCCAAGCCCAGATAAATTTTTGCCATGCAGGAAAAAAATCTCATCATACATAAATTTGATAAAAGTATAAAGGTTGGTATTTGTGCTACCTCCACCACATATACCATACTGAATAAGTTCAGAAGTACCAAACAAAGCTCTCCAGAGGAAAACAATTCTGTTCCAGAACAACTTTTGAGGTTATGAAATATGTTTTCATCCTACACTGGCAGAAAACCAAAACTTTTCAAATGTTTTTGTGAAACAGAATTTTGTTAAAATCTCAATTTTTGGACTGAAAAGGTCAGGTTTTCAATTCATCTCTCTTTTTCTGGTCAGTCATAGCTAGAAAGTCCACTCTGGACCTCAGAAACCTTGCCCTCATAAACTTTGTTGAAATCCATAAGTCTCTGAAATGTTTTGGCTTCAGCGTAACACCATATTTCAATGAAAATACAAATGTAATAAAAAATATTCTGATCAAATCTAGCCCAAAATTCTTACTGCTTCCACTCTTTCACAGGATCTGTTAAGAAACTTAATTATATGCCATTAGATTTTCCTGTTCCTCAACTGTTATCATATTTATTCTTGTAGGGGCAAATATTGGTCCCATTGGAATCCAAGGGAGATTTGTCATTGGCAGTGGGAGCATGGCTGAGGGAGAAATGAGAAATACCCGAGTAAGGATGACAGTATTTAGCCCTAAATGCATAGGTACAGCCAGATTCTACCATCCTTACTCACCCTGTCCTTCACTCCACAAGTATTTTTATTCTTTTCAGTTAAACTACTCGCAGAATGTGGTATTTTTAGCATAAGTAAAAGTAATTAAAGTCTACCCTAAATTAATAAATAAATCATCACTTTTCTTTTAATGTTTTGCTTGTGAAAGATACCAGGTTCATCTTGAAGAACAAAGCCACATAGCAGGTACTTTGCAAGGAGTGATAGTGCAAGCTTTCCCACACTACCCTGTCAATGTGCCTGGAGGGTCCATGGCTTTAGGTGGCAATCAACTTTGTCAACCAACAACTTAAGCTGGTCTTTCACTAGCAAAGATTGAAGCTGAATGTAGGTTAAGCCAAACAAGTGGAACATCATTAAAACCTGTATTCTGTCCATGTGGCTGAGTTGCTTTCAGCCTAACTCCACCCATTCCACTGATGTCCCACCAATAACAGTCCCACCAGGAAACATGGGCCCTCTGACTCGAGTAACACATATTGAGATACATTTTCCATATTTGACAAATGTTTTAATATAAAAATGAAAAATAACTAATTGATGACCAGACCCTACCTCATGTCCTTTTGGCAAGAGGTTGCTAGCATATAGCTGAGTTGGAGTCTTGTCATTACCACAGGTTCAGCTGGTTACAGAGTCTTTGGGATAGCTTGGTCTCATCAACAGGCCACCACACTGGGAAAGACCTATCGCTGTCTCCCTGTCACCTGTTTCTTAGTCTACCAAACTATCCCTTTAGCTGGTCCACCTGTTCAGGGAAAGCCCCTGGCGGGCCGGGCTGCTCCAGGGCAATGGGGGCTGCAGGAAGTGGCACAGGCCGAAGGATGTGCTGGCCGCAAACCGCGGCCAGTGGGAGATGCAATCGGCCGAACCTGCAGACGCGGCAGGTAAACAAACCGGACCAACCCACCATGGGCTTTCCCTGTACAAGCGGCAGACCGGCTTTGAGAATCACTGATCTAGGGAGTCTATTTCCTCCCTGTGAATGTTCCTCTTTTCTCTGAGGATCTCTGTGTGACACTATGCCCCATATTCTTCATAAAATATTGTTATAATATTAATATAACATAACTAATGTGTGTTTTATGCAAGATGGGTCTTGTGAGATAATTTGGAAAGGTTATGATTTAGTAAATATGATTATCCTATTTGTCCTATTTCCTACATATCATTTTTGCATCTGAAGTTGGGTATATTGACTATGTAATAATTACAAGTGGGTTTACACCTGGGGAACACCCACCAGACAGAATGCAATCAGTTTGGATGGGGCATTAGGGAGAATAATAGGACTTGAAAAATGCTAATCTCCCACCTTCCTGATAAACTTCCTGGGGTGCTACAAACAACCTCTAACTCAGAGTTGCTTTAACACTGCAAGGTCATGTGATTAAGACACCTGGTACTGGATTCCATGATAGAATACCAGTATTGTTCCACTGAGGTTGGGGGGAACCACACTGGCAAACAAAGGGTTCCCGCCATATGTAAAATCTATTTAAGACAGCGGAGTGACTTAATCAGTGTTTATTCTTCACTGAATCCCCACCCATGATGACTGCTGGAAACATCTATGAAACAAAGACAAAACGGGGGGGAGAAGAGCTGAGCCCAGGCTGGAAAAAGGTGTCTGGCCTGTGAAAGAAATGCCTAAATAACATTTAAGGTGAAAAATTACTACTTGTAACTAGTTACTAAAGTGTATTAAGCTTAGTTTGTGTGTTTGTTTTATTTGTTCAGTAATCTGCTTTAATGTTTGCTATCCTTTTACTCACTTAAAATCTATTGTTTGAAGTTAATAAGCTTGTTTCTTGTATTCTTGAAAACCAGTTTGTGGAATTCATAACTTGGGGGAGAGGGAAGCTGTGCACATTCATAACTGGGGGAGACTGTGCACATTTCTCCACATTAAGGGAGGGACCGAATTTCATGAGGTTACGCTGTACAGTTCTCTGTGCAGCACAAGACAGGACAATTTTGGGTTTGCACCCAAAGGGTGTGTGTGCTTGAGTGCTGGGCAACTCCCTAGCTAAGTCTTCCCATGATTTCAGTATCTGTGTCTTTCTTCCTGTGTGTGTGCTGAAGAAGGCTTGAGGACCTGGCTCAGCAGGACAGTGTAATGGAGCCCAGGCTGGTGGAATAGGCGGGCTCAGTTGTACCCCAGTATATCAGGTGGCGCCCCAAAGTGAGGATAACCCCGTCACACTCTGTATCTCTTTCAACTCTCTCTGGGTGTTGTATCTTCTGGCTCATAAGTGTCTCCCAATACTTCAGATCACTTGTCAATCCTGTGTAGTCACCTCATAAGTCATAGATGCCGCTGCACCCCTCATGACTTCTTTAGTCCACTCCTTCTGGTATCTCTCTAATAGCTAGATCCTCACAGGAGAGCTTGTCTCTAGGGCTGCTGGTAGGTCCTTGGATGACCTGTCATACTTGTCTGCCTCCTTTCTCTGATTTTTGACCATCTCCTTTCAGTTATGTGCCCATCCATCAATCTGCAACAGTTCTCTCCTTAACAGTAACAGGGGTTTGGTTCTTTGTCCCATTAGTGCCTGCTCTGGACTCTTCTGGCCTCCTTCTGATGGAATATTCCTTTGTGCCAAAAGTGCTAACCAGGGGCCTAATCCACAAGAAACAGCCAGGTGTAACAGTCTTTTAGCTCTTTTGACAGCTAATTCACCCATACCATTATTCTGTGATGTCAGGGGGTAGTGGTCAAAGTCCCATTTGTGTGAAAATTCCTTTGTCTTCTAAAGCAAACTGGGGTCCATTTGCAAGTGAATACATTGTCCACAAAGTGAGACTTCAGTTTGCAAATCACTGACTTCTTTCTTGTATCAGGCATGGCATCAAGCTCACAAAAGTTTTAATAGCAGTCCATGGTAATTAACTACTTCTTTCCCCTGAAGATAAATAAGTCCACTCCCACCTTTTCCTGTGGCTGGGTGGGAAGCTCGCATTGTAACAGAGTCTTTCTGCTGGCGGTTATCACACAACTGGCAAGTGTCATACCCTTCTGTCAAGGAGTAGAATTATATATTCATTCTGAGATAGTGCTCACAATCCCATCTAAGATCGCTGTCAATACCTAGATGTGAGGCATACTATAAATCACTAAATCAAGAAGAAGAGGTGTCTGAGACATTTCTAAAAGAAACAATGGAAATATCTAAAACATTAGACCTGGTAGTACTTTACCAAGGTCTTTAACTACCTAGACATGTGTTGGAAAAGTAGTATGACAAAACACAAAATTTCCAGTCAAGTCTTGCAATGTTTTGGTGACAACCTCTTGTTTCATAAAGTGGAGGTAGTTACCAGGAAGACAGCCATTTTAGACTCCCCAACATGGAGAAATTGATAGCAAATTTCAAGGTGGAAGGCAATTTGGGTGAAAGTTATGATGAAATTATAGATTTCATTATTCTAAGGAAAGGACTTTAACAGACTCAGAGGACTAGCAGGTAATGCCCCATGGGAAGAAAATCCAAGGGAAAAAGGAGTTCAGGAGAACAGGCATTTTCTCAAGGAGATAATATTAAAGGCACAACTGCAAACAATCCCAGTGCAAAGGAAAGATATGAAGAATAGTAAGAGGTCAATATGGCCCCATCAGGAACTCTTTAATGACCCGAAAATAAAAAAAGGAATCCTACTAAGAGTGGAAATGTGGACAATTGCTAAAGAGGAGTACAAAAGACTATCACAAGCATGTAGGGACAAAATCTGAAAGTCTAAGGAACAAAATGAGTTACACCTTGGAAAGGACATAAAGAGGTTCTTTAAATACGTTAAGAGCAAGAGAAAGACAAAAAATCTTAGATCTTCTACTTATAAGGGAAGGAGAGATAATAACTACTGACCTCAAGAAGGCTAAGATGTTTAATGCCTCTTTTGTTTCAGTCTTCACTAAAATAGTTAATGGTGAACAGATAAACAACATTATTAATATTAGCAAAAGGGAAGTAATGCAAGCCAAAATATGGAAAGAACAGATTACAGAATACTTAAGTAAGTTTGATGTAGTCAAACCATCAGGTCCTCGTGAAACTCACTTCAGAGTACTTAAGGAACTACCGAAAAGCAATCTCAGAACAATTAGGTATTATCTGAAATACCTCATGTATGCTGTCCCAGAGGACTGGAGAAGGGCAAACATAGTACCTCTCACTTTAAAGAGGAGAACAAAGAGGATCCCAGAAATTATAGACCAATCAGCCTACCTTTACTATCTGGAAAGATACTGGAACAAATTATTAAAGAATCAATTTATAAGCACCTAGAGGATATTAGGATTATAAGGATTATGCCAAACCAACCTAATTTATTTGTTTGACAGGATATAGGGGAACAGAAGAACAGCCATACTGGGTAAGACAAATGGTCTATCTACCCTAGTATCCTGTGTCTTCTGATAGTGGACAATGCCAGGTGCTTCAGAGGGAGTGACCAAAACTGGTATTCATCAAGTGTCCCATCCCTTGTCTCCCATTCCCAGCTTCTGGCAAAAAGAGTTTAGGGACACCATTCCTGCCCATCGGGGCTAATAGCCATTGATGGACCTATCCTCCATGAATTTTTCTAGTTCTTTTTTGAACCCTGTTGTGGTCTTGGCCTTCACAACATCCTCAGGCAAAGAATTCCACAGGTTGACTGTGTGTTGTGTGAAGAAATACTTCCTTTTCGTTTTTTTTAAAACCGCTGCCTATAATTTATTTGGTCACCGCTAGTTCTTGTGTTACGAGAAGGAGTAAATAACACTGCCTTATTTACTTTTTCCACACCCGTCATGATTTTATAGACCTCTATCTTTAATAAAACTGGGACTTTTCAACTTAGAAAAGAGATGAGTAATCTCTCCTCACATGCAAGCTGTTCCATACTCCTAATTATTTTTGTTGCCCTTTTATGAACCTTTTCCAATTCCAATATATCTTTTTGATATGGGCAACCAGATCTGCATGCAGTATTCAGGATGTGGGTGTACCATGGATTTATATAGAGGCGATATGATATTTCCAGGCTTATTATCTATTCCTTTCCTAATGATTCCCAAAATTCTGTTAACGTTTTTGACTGTCGCTGCATGTTGAGTGGATTTTTTCAGAGAACTATCCACAATTAATCCAAGATCTCTTTCTTGAAGTGGTAACAGCTAATTTACACCTCATCATTTTATATGTATAGTTGGGATTATGTTTTCCAATGTGCATTACATTGCACTTATCAACATTGAATTTCATCTGCCATTTTGTTGCCCAGTCACCCAGCTTTGTGAGGTCCCTTTGTAACTCTTTACAGTCTGCTTGGACTGACTTACCTATCTTGGACTCTAACTTATCATCTGCAAATTTTGCCACCTCACTGTTTACCCCTTTTTCCAAATCAGCAGTATATGTTATATATCTTGATTTTAGTAAGACTTTTGACACTGTCTCACATAAGCAAACTAGGGAAATGTGGTCTAGAGGAATTTACTATAAGGAGGGTATGACCAAATGCACTCCTGTTTTCACACCCTAAATATTATTGTAATAATCTTTATACAAAATGTGCCTTGTGAGGTATCATTTGAAAAATAATATCATGATGAAATGTGTGTGTAGCAATATTAGATGTAAAGTTATTAACATAAGCAGAAATTATGACTACAATGTTGTTTAGCAGACTAGTCTGGGGAGGGAACAAACCTGTTCCTCAAAAAGGAAGGACAAGCTAACACTTCTAACCAGGTGTCATCAAAGTTAATTGGCAATCACCTGTCAAGTGACCATTCTTTGGTAACAAAGAGGGGTAGGAACAGATCAATCTGTAATTTAGCAAATAACATGGAACCTCTTTCACCATGAGGTTCCACGTCGCCTTCCTCGCAATCGGAAGGAACTTTAGGTAGGGGTAATGCCTCAGGAAAACACATTTCAAGGGGTGACTGCACTATATAATTGAGGCGGGAAATATCCCAGGATCTCTCTTCTTAGATGAGAGTGAGAGAGAGAAAGGAACCTACCTTTGGATTTTGGGAGGAGTTCTGACCAGATCATTTGGTCAGCTCTGTTGCTTGGAATATGTGGTAAGGATTTTGCATTGGACCAAGTCTTGTATGTTAAAGATAAAACACTTCCTAGTAATTAAATTTATTTCTCTTGTAACCATTTCTGCCTTTCTGCCTTATACTTGTGATCCTTAAAATCGCTCCCCTTCTAGTTAAAAAAAAAAAACTTGTTTAAATTTTAAGTTGTTTGGTAACTCCATTTAAAGTAGCAAGCTGTTGCTTATTGACTCCTTGCAAGGGCAACAGGCCTCTAATATCTAAACTGTCAGTGAGAGGGCTGGACAGTGTGGAACAAATGTTTGGGGGAAAATTCAGGGCTAGGAGTGTGTTGGGATCACCCTGCAAGAAGTAACCAAGGCTGCTGGAAGCCAGAGTGTGGTTTGAGTGTTGCTGTCAGGCTGATGGAGTCAGATTTGCTGGACCAGGACTGAAGTTATACAAAGACACTCAGGGTGTGACCTGCATGCTGTTTGACTCTTTGTGAGCTGCCCAGGTTGGGAGCTACCAAAGCAAAGCATTTTGAGGTGTCCAAGGTTGCATTAATGACTTGCATGATGTAGTGGAGAGTGTGCTTATAAAATTTGCAGATGACACTAACCAGGGAGGGGTTGCTAGCACTTTGTAGGAGACTATTAGAATTCAAAACAACTTTGACAAATTGGAGAATTGTTCTGAATTCAACAAGATGAACGTCAATAAAAATAAGTGCAAGTACTTCAGTGAGGAAGAAAAAACAAATGCAGAACTACAAAATAGGGAATGACTGGCTAGGCAGTAGTACTGCTGAAAATAATCTGGGTATTATAGTAGATTACAAATTGCATAAGGGTTAATAATGTGATGCGGTTCTGAAAAAGGCTACTATCATTCTGTGGTGTATTGACAGGAGTGTCGTATGTGTAACTCCTACTTGCTCAGAGTGGCACTCTGTCCCCCTCTTAGGCCAACCTTGGCTAAGAGACGTGTCTTTTCGGTCAAGCAGTAGAGGCTCATGCATTAAACTCAAGAGGTCCCAGGTTTAATCCCCACTGCCGACGACCTTTTGTGGGTTGGTGTTACATATGTAAGACACAAGAGGCAATTGTCCTGCTCTACTAAGTACTGGTAAGGCCTCAGATGGAGTACTGTGCCAAATTCTGGGTGCCCCAATTTAGGAAATTGTGGGAAATTGGAGAGTCTGGAGGAGAGCAACAAAAATGATAAAAGGGCTAGGTTTGTGTCTGCAAAATCCAGGGCTCCAGAGGGCTTGCATGGCTCATGCTACCAGCTGTTGCACTTAAGAAAACTCACAGTTCAGATGCTGCCACCATGTTTCATTAGTAAAGAGTGAAGCTGAATGCAAGTTAAGTTGAACAAGTAGTGTTTGATTAAACCCTGTGATCTGATCTGTCCCAATAGCTGCATTGCTTCCAGCCTAAGTCTAATTGTTTCCCATTGCCCTGGTGTCCCATAAATAACAGCCCCTGCAGGAAACATGGGCCCTTTGACGCCAGTTCCACTGATCATGATATAGCGGAAATCAGCACTACCACCAAGAGGAGAGAGGATCTCCATGCCACTACAAATCCTCTTTGCCTGACAATCCCCTGACCACTTTACTATCCCAAAATGACTTTTTCATTTTTCTTAATACAAAATAGCCCATTTTTCTGACTTTCTTTGTTCCTCTTCTGTATGAAATCTATTATTTGGAATGGAGAATTCATACTGTGCTAGATTTTGACTCTAAACACTACTTCAGTTCACCTGGAGCATCCCCTCTGTAATATGAATCTTATGAGAAAGTATGAAGTTCACACTCCTCAAACTCACTTTCACATTTTCAATGAACTGCATCGCAGTGTGTCGAGTTACAGCATCCAGTGTCACGTTTAGCCATATAACCGAGGAATTGATGTGAAATTAAATGTGTTCGGCTCCAATGTGGTATAAAGTTGAGAATGTGACATTGGATTATTCAAACTTTCAAAATTAAGTATGCTTTTCTACAAGCATATTTATACCTGGGGAAAGTACTTAGCTAGTGTAATGAAACTGATAAAGAATATACAAAAAATCTACCCAAACCTTTTTTGTTAAATAGTGGTAGATTTGATAATGGTGCATACAGTAAATATGGTCAGACAGTGGCTAAAACTTGTTTCAATATCTATTTTTTTATCCAACAGGTTCATTTTCAAAATATGAATGAAGAAGTCCATAAAGGAAAACATATTAAGTTAGAGTGGTGACTTGTTTCACGTATTGGAACAGAATCCTACCCTACAGAAAGCAGTTGGAAGGGTATTTGTGTGCGAGTCCCATATGCAATCAAATATCTTTTAAACTAAATAGATTAGTTTACTTACTGTGAGGCATGGGGAAAAATAGTTAATGAACCAAATTTATCCCTGTTTTAACTTCATTAACTTAAACAGAGGTATGTGAGGAATAAATTTAGTAGTTTTTTGCAAACTGATATTCTATTCACGTATAATGTGATTTCACACCTAATATTTTATTTTTTTCCTTTAAAAGAGCTTAATAACTCAATTATAAGAGATAAGTGTCATGTTTGCAATCTCATTTTAGTTACTGAGGACAGAACTTTGTTATTTTGGTGGCTAAATGGTCATGTGTATGACTAATCCAGTGTTTTATTTCCATTGAGATGCACAAACAACTTTCAAAAATAGGTGCTTAGGACACAAGACCTCTGATTGTCCAGGTATAGACATTTCTAATTTGGGGGTGTTGTGAGCACTGCCAAAAGTTTAGGCAGTGAAATGTGATTGTTCAAATTTGACACTGGGGCATCTGAAAATATAGAAGTGTGTGAAGGTTGGCAATGGACAGGCTATGTCTATCTCATCAGAGTCAAGGACAGGTGGATGCTCAGTCAAAATCAACTCCTCACTGACAGATGAGTCTGATGCAATTGTATTAGATTACGTGGCATAAATTGGCCAGTCACTGTCAAATATTAAACAGTGTTTAACAAGGTCCAGGGTTTGATATATGGAGACCTCAGCCTGCTTAGTACCGTGACAAACACATCATTCAAAGTCATTGTAACTTTTTATTAAAGAAAAAGAAAAGGAGGAAAAACAATTAAAGCATTTGAAACGTAAAGCATTAAATACAACTTTCATTTCAATAACATTACTTGTTCCCTTGCCCTTTTAGCTAGACAGAGTTTTTAAAAGAAAAAAAAAACACCTTGCTTGATAGTCACTTAGACATTATCAGAGATAATTGTCTTTTTTGGGGGGGGGAAAAAGAAGAAGTTGAGATGGGCTGGAGCTGCTATTGTTAAAGTCTGATGCCATTTTATCTTTATTGGTGGTGTTTGGGATATAGATGGTAGGTGTGGACATGTCATCTGGGTCCCTCTCTCTGGCCTGGCATGGTCAGAACATCTCTCAGGATCAAGATGATGAAAATCCAAGGTCCCAGGTGATAGTGGGGGTAGGAGTAATGATGATGCTACAGTAGTCTGTCTGTTGTCTTTTCCTTTTGTTCCCAAAGTCTTTTTTTTTTTTTTGAAAGACCTAAAAATGGGATTGTGGGTGAAATAGTCCATCGCCTCAATGTGTTGTCCATCAGTTAGGCCTAACGTCTGACACTTCAATTTTGGTTCATTAATCTCTGGCTTCACTTCTTCCGTTTCTACCAAGTATGATTTCAAAATAGTGCTTGAATTTATCAATATGAACTATTATGTTTAGACTAATTTAGTCTGTCTCTCTGGTTCTCTTGTTCCTGTTTGTAACATTCCTTATTGAATATAATGACTCACATTCTATGGTTAATTCCTAAGCAGGCAAAAAATATAGATAAGGGATGGGCAACCTTTGGCATGCGGCCCGTCAGGGAAATCCGTTGGTGGGCCGGGACGGTTTCTTTACCTGAAGTGTCTGCAAGTTCAGCCAATTGCAGCTCCCACTGGCCGCGGTTCGTGGTTCCAGGCGAATGGGGGCTGCGGGAAGTGGCAGCCAGAACATCCCTGAGCCTGTGCCGCTTCCCACAGCCCCCATTGGCCTGGAACAGTGAACCACTGCCAGTGGGAGCTGTGATCAGCCGAACCTGCGGACACTGCAAGTAAACAAACCATCCTGGCCCACCAGCAGATTTCCCTGACGGGCCGCATGCCAAAGTTTACCAGTCCCTGATATAGACCAGTTGTCACAACTACACTCAGCTGCAGAAGACATAGAAACTGGGAAAGAACTTGATGTTGAGAGAGAGAGAGAGAGAGGCAGGGGCTAGCTTAGTAAAAAAGGAGTTAGACAGTAAGCTTCTGGGATGGGATATACAAGTAAGTGGGTGAGTGGGATACTTAACTTTGGGATAGCAAAAAAAGGGAAGGTCCCTATACTCGAGAGTTAGAAGGCCAAGCAGCAATCACATTACTTGACCCTTATATCCTAAATAAGCTGAAAGACAGAGAAAAGGAGCACAGATGCCCTTTGATCTTAGCCTCCTAATAGGGTCTGCCAGTCATTCCTCAGCTTCCTGGGTCTCTCAGTGCTGGGGACCATATATAGGTACACTCTGAGGCAGGATGCCATTCAGACCTCTGTAATATAAAGAACAACCCAGCGAGCATGAATTAAGAGACCTCTCCTATCTGTGCCATGATAAAAAACTTTTAGTCTGTTTGGTTGAAATTCTTTGCCTTTTTGACAATGTGAAACATCAGCCTCTGCCAATGGGGCCCATTACTTCTGGAAGTCAATTCCCAGTTCTATGGGGGAAAATCTAACCTCCATATTTTATACAAAGGGAATACTACTCTAAGTACTTCTGACTGAAAATGTAGGCAATTCATACAGAAAAGAGGTCTGGGAATCTAAGTAATAGACAAGTCATCAGCAAATTGGTTATTTTCCTCCAAACCTGTCCCCCTGAACAATCCAATTAAGTAGAGATCCCTTTTTAGCCTATATAGATTATGATAGGAATTAATTCAAAATATCCTATATAAAACTGGAAAGGAAAATCAAAAAGGTGTTATTGAAAGCTTTTGGTTAAGACCTTAATAACCCTGATCTCAAAACATTTCAAAACTGTTTGGATGTTGGTGACAACAAAGGTGATAAAGAGGTTAATTACAAAGAATCAATCACTGTCTAGAATGGTGATGAATATTTTTATGACAATGATATATGTAACTATAGATGAAAAACCTTTAATAAATTGAGATAGCTGTTCTGTACCTGACCTACCTAGAATACAGAGAATATTCTCAGTATATTCGAATTACTTTAGTACTAACAAATTATTTTCCCCAAAATCAGAAAATACAATAAAGCTGACTTCTCAAAATGGATAAAGAACAGTTTCTTTAGAGATTGCCTTTCATTTGCTGGCTATAGCATGAAGAAATGTGGAAAACAGATCAGTAGAAATTAAATGGCCTGAGACTAAAATTTAGAAGTGAATTGTGGGGAATTCCAATCTTCGTATAAAAATGATTGCCTACCTTCCAGATACGTATTGTGTCAACTCAGAAAAATTGAAGAAATCTATTTCCAGTTCTTTAACACACTCTGATTCACTTTTAATTACTCTATGTTGTGTAATGAAAGGCAGAAAGACTTATAGATCAAGCTGAGTTGTCAAGCCAAATATATTCCCTCCCTATCTTCTGCTGTCTCACTGCAAGGATTCCCAAAATACTTCAAGATGAGTTGACAGCTCCAGAGATTCAATTCAATTACATTTACATCAGTAGATTTCACAGTGAAAATAATAAGTTGCAGCTGGTTGTTGCTGAGGTAACATCTTGAAATCTAGTTTTAGTTCTCAGGTGTCTGGCTTGAAGAAACTCAGAAGTTGGGCTCTTTTTTACGTTTGTTCATCTATTTTTCTAAAAAGCTGGTATTTGCATAACCGATATATTCAAGTTCTCTTAATGGTAACAATAATTGGCATTCCTTTCCTCGCCTGAAAAATAAAAACTTTTTTTTTAATTGAAACATTTAAGCAAAGTAGTAGTTCCCCAAAAATTACATGCCTGGACTGATTTTTTTCTTCTCTGTGTTCCTTCCTGTATCCTCATTAGACCAACATTTGGATGTCAACATATAATTCAGCCAGCAATCCATTCCATGATTGCTTATGTCAGTTAAGAACTTAGACACCCTGCAGCCACTAAAGCTAGGTGAAATTTTCCAGAGAAATAGTTTATACACTGAAAAAATCAGTTTTGGTCAACACAAAACTATTTGGGAATTTGACATGAATTTGCTAAATAGTTTTTGATTCACAAAGGGACTTGATTATTATTCACAAAATGGCTGGAGGAGGTGGTGATTTAATGTTATAAACACATATTGTTAATTTCTCTTAGGCTCAGCTATTCTAGTTGTCTTTTGAGATAAAATGTAAACACAACATTCTAATGAAATAGCATTCCTAGGTATACATATACTTTGAACAATAGATGGCCGGCATAATGATAAATTACATAATGTTCCACATTTTCAAAATATTGCACAAATATTAATCCCAACGATACTCCTAGACATATGCAAGTATGCAGTGTCACTTCATTTTACAGATAAGGGAGATTGAGGTAGACATGACAAATGACTTGTCCAAGGGAAACACAACAAGTCACTGGCAATGCTGGGATCAGAAATAAGGCTTTCTCCCTTCTAGTCTTATGATCAACTAGACAATGTGTGTTTCCCATGGTATGATATGATCTCTCCCCATTAGTTTTTCTAAATACTGCTCTTCATTGACTAATTTGCATGAGTCTTTTTTTATACAGAAAATAAAAAAAAAACATAATTTCCTCCCCAAAATGGGGGGGGGGGGGGAGATAATAGCTTCTTTCTCACATGCAATGTAGTTCTAGCCGAGTCAGTCCAAGATGTTAGAGAGACAATGTGGCGAGGTATTGTATTACCTCAGCTACCTTGTCTCTCTAAGTTCCTTTCTCAGTCATCAAGGAAAGAAAGCAGTTCCTCTCAGGTACCTGGTACACATGAGAGATCCGCATGAGAATCAGCTGGCCTTGACATAAGAAATTTTTCTCACAGTCAAGATGTAACCTACAAGGGACTTTATTCTATGACAAGCACTGAATTTCAGGTGGAAAATATTTTAGGGAAGGGAGTATATAATTAAGCAAATAATGAAAGGTTAAGGCTTTATTTCAAAATAAGTAAATTTTTATTAGCCATATCAGAAAACTGTATAAGTGATTCAGGGAATAGTTACTCAAACTGTTAGTTAACCATCTTGCACCCTCCAATGAGAATACAGATGACTGAAAAAAGTGGCACTAGAACACATCTCTTCCTTCCCTCCCTTCTCCCACTTCACCCATTCCTGCAACTTTCACCTTACTGTGTTTTTCTGAATGAAGATGAATCAGTCATTGGTTCTGCTGCTGCCTGCAATAGAGCTGTGCTTGCTTTTTAGTACATGTGATTGCCCCTGTGAGAATTGCCTTTCCCCTAAGCACCAGGAGGTACTTATGTTGAGCCATCCATGCTACCCCAGTCCTATGTCACAGTTAAAAACACTGACACTTCAGCCGTTTACACTGAACACATAAGAGGTGTGGTTTGGTCCTATATAGCTATTACTTCATGTGGGGACTTTTGGAGGCAGAGAGGAAGAATGTATCATTTTTATAGGCTGTGAGAAAGAGTGTGCTGTTTCTTGTATCAGGAAACCTAATAGAAGGGGGCTAGGGAAAGTTCTGGGCAGAAACTCCACCGTGAAGTAGAGAGCGAGAGAGCTTTAAGGATATTATAGGTGTTCCTTATTTTACTACTGCTCAGTATTACAGAACAGAATACAGAAGAAAGCAAATTTCTCAGCTGACACTTAACATCACTGAAAAATTAACAGAGAAAGTAGGTTATTGACTACAGTAAAAGAAAACAAGGTTAGTTCAGAAAATACTATGGAGTAGTCCAGCCAGTGATACTTATGAAATGATATGCATACAACAGCAATAAGAGAAGTAGGTTTGGATACAGTGTAATAAATTAAGTTTATTAAGCTATGACAGAAATAGTTTCATGAATTGTCCACATGTCCGTTGGAGTTCCCATTTGCCCAACTATCACCATCTTCACACCAATAATACTTAGTATGATATAAATTTTAATGTAGCCGGGCAGGTAACAAAATGGTGGGTTTTAATTAACTTCATTCTGATTGAAGATTTCCTTTGAAGACCTGAAAATATGTTGAGAGTATGGAACTGAGTAAATAAAACACAAACAAAAATTGTTTGTGAACCCTCAGGTAAATGTAACAGCTGAGGAGATGTAATAAGATCCATCTTATGAGACCTTTAAAACTAGACTGGGCAAAACTCTAGACCATAGGCTATAGGGGAATAATTCTACACTGGCAGTCTGGAAATGGACTGCAGAACATAATAAATTTTTTCAATCTCTTTGAAAATATTTCAAAACACCTCTCGTTTTACATTTTAGCTTTTTTCATGCTTTTAACAGCAGGTCCTTATCATTTCTAGGCGTGGTACTACTTTTCAGTCCTGGATTTAGAGGCTCTGGGCCATATACCAAATCCTACGTGTTTCTGCCCTAGGAAAGATGGACCTTGGGGAGATTATAGGGGGTTGTGTTACGCTAATCTCCAATTAAAACAGATTGGGATGCTTTGTTAACATTTAGATTTACAAATATATATATATATATTTTGCACATGTTCTAAAACATCTTTCTTTTCATTTTAGATTTTTCATGCTTTCCATGTTTCTTTATCATTTCTAGGGGGAATGCTCCTCAACAGTCACTGGTTTAGGAGTTCTGGGCCAGACATTAAATCCAGTGATTTCCCTCTTTAGGTAAGGTGATGCTTCCTGGTGAGATTCAGGGGCCAGAAAATTTAGTCCAGGTCCTGGAAGGTCAAAACATAATTTCTGGTACATTTTCATTTCCTGTTACATTGAGGTAAAGCGGGACTTCTGGTGACATCATCATCTTATCCAATGATCTACATTTGACACAAGTTAGGAACAAAACACTATTTGGGTTACCATGTGCTGTTTAGGCTTTTTAAAGTGTATGGAGTCACACTGTCCCTGGATTAGATCAGGGAGGAATTCTTCCTGATGGAATTGACTCCAGGGCACAATTGCAGCATGTTTACTGCCACATGTTTTAAGGAGGTGCAACTGGCTCCTCCATTGCATCACTCCTGCTCTGCAGCTTGGTGCAGAGTATATGACAAAGCCATGTCTCCATTCCTACTAAATCCTTTGGTCTGCTGTGTGCCACCACTGGAGAGGGAAGAGAACAGTCCATATAAATCCCCTAAGCATAGGATTAAATCTCTTCCTGGCTTTCATGCAGACTGCAGAAGGGATCCTCTCCCTTTTTCATTTACATATGGGCCAGGCACAATCTGATCCTATGATAGAGCAATCACAAGCAACTAAAATGTGTAAGGTGATGTTCTATTCTTAAGGTAAGGAAACAGCAGCATTGGCAGTAATGTAAATGTGGATGGGGTAAATAAATAAAGCCAAGTTTTCTGTTTAATTTAGAAGAGATTTATTGCAAAATTCTTAGTGAAAACATAACTTTTGTCTCTGAATTTTGTTAGAAATTAGGTGGTGGTGAGACCATGAATTGTGTTTACTTTCTCCATATGAATGTGATTTCCTAGTTTTCTGCCACCTATATCCATCCCTCTCCCAGAAATATTGGCAGATACTGCTGTAAAATTGAGATAAGCACCCACCAAATTTCCACCAGAGCTACAACAATCTAAAGCTTAGTAATTTCATCATACCATGAATATTGCATTTATTACACCAATAACTAAAACTATTGCCTATCCTACAGTTTCAAGAAAACTTTGGAGCAGAAAGATATATTTGGAATGATAGCAAATAGAATTGAATAGAATATATATGTTCAAATATAAAATAATCCTTGATAGATCTTCAAAATAAATTAATCTAACAATAAAAAAATTGCCAGGCATACAGAACTCCAGCTCATATGTATTGTGCGCTAGTGTAAGTGCTGAGAATAATGTTTGCTGACACTGCAAATGTACTCTTAGAGATCTTTTACACAGACAGTGGAACTCATCTATTTTGAATATTCATTCTGGGAAAATATCTATATTTGAGTAGACCTGATCTCAGATTTCCTGCTCCCAGAGGACCCTATTAATCCATGCTGGGTGTCTTTTCAATCAACCTAAGCACAGACAAATAGAAGGATTCTATGGACTCTCCTTCTGACAAAGGACCACATTCTAGTTAAGCGAAAATCTCACCCTACTCCATAAGAGCTTAGTTCACTAAAATGCAAGTTTGCAAATAAAGCATTTTAAGATATTGTGGGCAATTTCATATGAGTGGGCTAGCCTTAATATACAACCTCAATAAACTGTGGCAACATTTTTCAAAAGCCTGGCACAAGTGTCCTGGAGCACACTCCAACATGGACTCAGTGACCACTCTATCCATGAGGTTAATTATTATTATTATTTATTATCTACTCTTACTTTTCTACTTCTCAATCAATCTGTTGGCTATCAGATGGTCCAGGGCTTTTCTCTGGCTGTTGCCTATAATTTGTTTATGATTCCTGCTTTTCCTGACACTTCTGAGACCTCCTCAGCCTACCCTTCCTTTGATGGATTCATGATTCAATTCATATCTGTCCCTACAGCAAGCACATGCTATGGCAGTGTTGTGGAGCAAGAATATCATATGTTAATTATTGTAACCTGCCACCAGTCTGGGATGCAAATTTGAATCTTGTTTTGCAAAGGCCAAATGCTTTCTCACATAACTCTTTTGCAAAGGCCAAATGCTTTCTCACATAACTCAGATGATTGGGGGAAATACGTTACATTTTTATGTGGTCTATTTGACATCTTTTGCATAGGCTGTATTCTCTGTGAGCTTCTTACATTAAGTTTTTTTCCTCCCCTAAAGGTAGCATCTTACATTTGTCTTTGCTGAATTTCCTTTTGTTATCTATATCCAATTTATGAAGATCCCTGTGAATTTTAGCTTTATCCTCCAAGATGTTGGCAACCTCCCCAGCTTTGAGTCAAATGCAAATCTGATCGGTATGCTCTTTATTCCTATATCCCAGTCATTAATTGAAATGTTAAACAATATCGGACCCAGTACAGATCCCTGTGGAACCCCACTTCAGACCTCCCTCCAATCTGACATCATTTCATTAATAGTTACTCTTTGTTTGCAGTTGTTTAACCAATTGTGTGTTCACTTAATGGTAGTTCAGATGAGCCCTCATTTCTCCAGATTATTTATCGGAATGTCATGTGGGACTGTGTCAGAAGGAGGAGGTTGACGAGGTGATCCCACGACTTTGTGAAGCCTCGGATTGGGTGTGCATAAAGAAATAAGTGCAGGGAAAAGTGCAGCCAGAACCTCAATAAGAGGTTCTGGAGGAGCCAGAAAAGGGGCTGCAGCCTGGCTCACTGAAGGTACGTGTGCGCTAGGGTCTCCCTCACACCACAGAAGGGACAGGCTTCAGGGACAGTGGTAAACCGTGCCAAGTACATGCCTGTGCTCACAGCTCCATGCAGGAGCCACCAGCTGATATCCCCGGTGGGCCGTGGGACTAAGGTGGAATAGAAACTGGCCCACCAGGCTTCCCCACCCTCCACTGCTGGTAGAAGGTCCCACCACTTGGTGTCTGGGCGAGACACGAGGGTGGGGTAATGAAGCGTGTGCAGCACGAGTGTGTACAGATGGTCCCTTGGCACGGTTTTAAAACGAACCGGCTGCATGACATGCAGCCGGTTGAAGGTATGTGTGGGGTGAGGAGGGGGGAGGCGGGAAGGCTCACGGGACAGGGGGCTGATGGAAAGATCCGGAGGGCCTGGAGTGAGTGGCGGGCGGGGCGCACCCTCTCGCAGGAGCCGCTCGAGGAAAAACCGAGCCGCGGGAGACAGGGCTGCCTTCACCTCCTGGAGTACGCGCCGCGGGGTCGTAAGGGTGGAGAGCCCCATGCGCCGACCGAGCGCCTGGGGATCCACCCAGTCCCCCAGGTCGTAGACCAGGAGGTCTCCAATCTTGATGACTCCCGTCAGACCAACCTCCGGCGCACCAAGAAGGACTCCGCCACCTGCACACGAAGATGGGGATTGTGTAACAGGGGCTCCGCGAGGAGATCCACCCCCTCAGTGGCCACAAAGGACCTGGTTGCTGAAACCAGTCTCCAGGTCCAGAGGATGTCCTGGTAGAAGACCGGCAGCTCAGAGAGGTCTTGCGGAAGACCTCTCAGATGGAGAAAAAAGAGCTGCTGGTCGTATCGGAGCCCTCGCAGGCAGCGGAGGAAAGTGTGCACCAACTTGCTCCATGCCGAGCCACCTGCAGTATAAAGGAGTCTCTGCAGATCCTGGAGGTGGAAGACATGGACCTGCATGCACACGTATGTCAGGCCCTGTCCACCCTCCTCCAGGGGGAGATGGAGAACCCCTGCAGAGACCCAGTGCAGTCCCAGCCAAAAAAAAAAACAGAACCAACCTCTGGAACCCCGGGGGCGGGCACAGGGTGTTGAGTCGGTGCCAGAGCATGGACATGACCAGTTGGTTGAGCACCAGTGCTCTCCCCCAGAGGGAGAGGCACCAGAGCAGTCCTGTCCAGCTCCGCAACCGCCCAGTCACCCTGCCTTCTAAACCGTGCCAGTTCTCTGGCGGAGATGGATGCGTGGCAGAAAAATAAACACCAAGATAGAGCAGCGGACCTGCGCTCCACCAGATGGCTTGAAGCGCGGGTGGGAGGGGGCTCGCCTGCCACCTGGCCCCAACCACCAGGCCAGATCTCTTGACCCATTTGACCCGGGTGGAGGAGGCCGCTGAATAAACAGCTAGACAAGCCTCCACCTGCACCAGGTCGTCCGGGTCCTGGACCACGAGGAGCACGTCATCGGCGTACGCTGCCAGGACCAGCCGCACCTCCGGCTCACAGAGCACCAACCCCGTCAACCTCTTGCGAAGGAGACGAAGGAAGGGCTCAATGGCAAGAGTGTACAGCTGACCCAACAGCGGGCACCCCTTGCCCGAAGCTGACAGGTGCTGTCAGGGTCCAGTTGAGCTTGACCAAACACTCTGCGGAGGCGTACAGCACCTGAAGAAACCCCACAAACTGCGGTCCGAAGCCGAATGCCCGCAGAGTGCCCAGGAGATACCCATGGTCCATCCGGTTGAACACCTTCTCCTGATCCAGGGACAGGAGGGCGAATGACAGACCATCCCTACGCCTATGCTTCAAGAGATCCCGGACCAGATAAAGATTGTCAAAGATGGTATGGCCTGGGACAGTGTAGGTCTGGTATGGATGGACCACGTCCGCCAGCACGGACCATAGGCACAGCGAGATGGCCGTCGCCACGACCTTATAGTCCGTGCTGAGGAGCGAGACGGGACACCAATTCCGGAAATCGCAGAGGTCCCCCTTCTTTGGCAATAAGGTGAGCACCGCTCACCTGCACGAAAGAGGGAGGATCCCGCTCTCCAAGGACTCAGCCCAGACGATGGCAAGGTCCGGGCCGACGACGTCCCAGAACACGCAGTAGAACTTCACGGTCAGTCCGTCCATGCACGGAGATTTATTGGTGGGCATGAGACGGAGGGCTTCCGAGAATTTGGCTAGAGTGAGAGGCAGCTCCAGCCAGTCCCAGTTGCCCGTGCTGACTGTCGGGAGTCCGTCCCAAAGCAATCCGCAGGCATCGGCATCGGTTGGATCCGGGAGAAAAGGCCAGCTTAGAAGGCCCTGGTCCTCTCGCACATTTCCACCAGATCCGTGAGAGGGGCGCCGTCCTCTGCCAAGAGACAGAGGACATGCTTTTTCACCCCCCTCTTCTTCTCCAGGGCGTAGAAGAAGCAGGAGCCATGATCCATCCCCCGCAGGAGATGGATGCGGGATCGTACGAAAGCACCCCAGGCCCGAAGATTGTCGAGGGCCCGGAGCTCCTCCCGCTTCTCCCAGTACAAAGGGATGGATCTCCGGGGCTGGTGGCCAGATGCCTCTCCAGCTCCAATACCTCCCTCTCCAGCTGCTCTATCACCACATCCCTCCGCTGGCTTACAACCCGTGTGTGGCTACGACAAAAGAGCCGGGCGCGCACCTTCCCCACATCCCACCACCGCTGCGCTGAGGGAAAGGCATGCCTCTGTTCCCGCCAGGCCAGCCAAAACTCCCGGAAGGATGCCACAAATCCCACATCCTCCAGCAGGCTATTATTGAAATGCCAATAGGCCGACCCCGGCCTCTCCAAAGAAAGAGAGGCCATCATGGCCACCAAGTGGTGGTCCGAGAACGGGGCTGGCCGAATGCTGGAGGAGTGGGCCTGCAAAAAATGACAGCGAGAGAAATAGATACGATCCAACTGGGAGTGGCTCGACCGTTGTTCCTCCACCCAGACAAAAGTGAACGTAGTGTCATCATCCAGGTGGTAGTTGCGCCAGACGTCCACCAGGGAGTGATGGACTACAATCTCCCTGAGGACGTCTGAAGCGGCCGGGCTCGGCTCCATCCCTGTGTGGTCCCGCTCCTCGAGGGTGCAGTTGAAGTCACCACCCAGGACCAGGCACTCACGAGGATCCAAAGTACCGAGGAAGACGGACGCCTGCTGAAAGAAGCACTCTCTCACCGGGCCGGACGCTGGGGCATAGACATTGACAAAATGCAACGTTAGCTCCTCCATCCAGACCCGAAGGTGCAGCAGGCAACCCAGCACAACCTTGGTAATCCCCAGCACCTTGGGCTGTAGGTGCGGGGAGAACAGGGTCACCCCCCACCCTGACGGGCCAAAAGGTGGCTGAAGTAGACCCTGTCCCCGCATTCCAGCCGCCAGCTCGCTTCGGTGGCTGGATCCTTATGGGTCTCCTGCAGGAAAATAATCGAGTACCCCCCCCTCATGGTCTGGAGAACAAGATGGAAATCACCCCAGCGCTGAAGAGCGAGATGCACTCTGTTTGTGGAGCCACGAGTGTCCTCCAAGAAAGAACACATCTCGCTCCTCTGCGCAGCAGGGACTGGGTCACGGACCCCGGGGCGTCCCCCCGATTGGACCCCCCTGCCAGCCCCATGGCCCAGCGGGAATCAGAGCCCTGCCGTGGTGCCCGTCCTTCTGGCACCGCTCCACCCCATGCAACACTCGGCCCTCGGAAGAATGGTGGAGGGAGAACTGCAGCCCCAGATGGGCCGGAAGAGGAAAAAACAAAAACCGCCTCCCGGGGCCTCCATAAAAAGAAAATGAGGCTACCCCGGGGGCGGCAGCAACAGGAGGGGGGAGGGAAAAGAGATTAAGGACAGGGACAAGGGCTGGAACAGGGTCAGGGACAGGGACAGGACACAGATCTAGGACGGGAGCAGGGTCGGGGCAGGAAGTGGGGACAAAATCTAGGGCCCAAATGGCAGAGCCTCCAGGGCATGGTGCCTTATGACCCGACATGGTAGTTAAAGGGACAGCAAGGAATGGGGCACCTCCACAGCGTTAGGCTCAGATGCCCCACTAAACGAGGCACCCATGATTAGAGCGCTGGGGGGAGGTGAGAGCTGCAGCCCCGCCTCATGGGGTAAGGCACCTTTGGACTCAGAGCCCAGCCGCTCAGCGTCGGCCATCACCACAATGGGCACGGTGGCGTCAGCCAGATTACCATTCACGGTTGGGCAGATGGTCAGGGCCCGGGGTGTTACAGAGGCCAAAACGGGGGCAACCACCTGAGGCGAAGGAAAGGGGGGGGGCGCCAGATAGCAATCATCCTTACCGAGGCCCTCTAACAGAGGGGCATCCACTCCTTCGGTGGTTGGGGTCAATCCCAGGGCCTCGATCTCAGCAAAAATCGAAGCAGCCTGTTCCCCTGTAACAGCAGCCGGGACAGTAGCCATTGCGGTGCCTACAGGGGGCACAGATGGCAACGGGGCAGCGGGGGCACCGTCCGTAACCCCCTCAGGGAGGGACTCCATAGGAGAGGTGGTACTATCCATCTCCTCGGCTGCAGCAACCTCGGCCGACTCCAAACAATGAACGTCAGTAGGCGGGTCAACGGAAGGCCCAGACCAGCAACTCCCTTCATAGTTTTACAAGGAGTCACTTCCCCCTCGCCAATGGGGGGTGGTGCTGGGCCCATGCTCCCTGCTTGCGGCATCTCCCCTGCACAAGCTCCCAGCTCCCCAAAAAGGGAGGGCTGGCCAGCTGGGACAGGGCCTGGGGGTGAGGGCAATGATGGGAGGGTAAGGGAAGACAAGGGCAAGACAACAGGGAAAGGGATGGACTCCCCCTGAGGCAAGCCCTGCTCAAGTCCTGCTACTGGCCCTGCCACCCTCTCCTCCGTGGGCCCCGGTCTACTGCCCATCTCAGCGGCAGGGCCCGCACGCTCATCTGGGCACGTCGGGGGATCCTCCACTGAGACCTGAGCGGAGTTGACAACGGCCACGGTTGGAGGAGGGGTGACCCCAGGGACCGGGTGATCAGGGCCGCTGGCGATGATAGAGCCAACGCCCTTCCAGGTAGCAGGGGTCCCAGATGACCCTCCAAGCTGGGCCAGGGGACAGTCCCTCTGGACGTGCCCCGCCTCCCAGCAGAGAAAGCACCGTGCCACCCCCAAAGAATAATAAACCCGGTACTAGGCCCCTTGATGGGGCACCAGAAAGGACCCCTCCAGAGCCTCCCCGTCATGTGCCGCCGGCGGAACTTGAACCTGCACCTGCCGGCAAAACGTGGAGGAGGGCGGGGCCCTTACAGCCCAACGAAAGGGGGCTGAGGACAGACAGGGGCCTCCCCAGGGTGGAGAGAAATGGCAAAAGGGCGGCATTGGGGAGGAAGGGAGGAACAGAGGAGAAAACCACCTGTACGCCCAGGTCCTCCAAAGGCTCGAGGGGGACATGAATGCCTCCCACCGCCAAGCCCCTCTCCACCGACTCCTGGGCACCAGCCTCCGACGCCAGGAAGAACACCACCTTCCCAAACATCTTAGAGGCCGCCACTACGGCCATGGGCCGACACTACGGCCGTGGGCCCCCACCACACGTGCCAACACCCACACGTAGGTCTCTACGTGGGGCGAGGCCGGCACCAGGAGGCAACGCACCCCGTGCTCCCTGGGAGGGTGGGAAAGGGGCCCTGGCCACTGGGAATGGTATTCTGGGAGGCAGCTGGAGCAGACGGCGAGGCGGCGAGTGGAGGGGTCACAGCCACCTGGGCGTACGCCCTGGGGGCCGAGGAAGCGGCACCCCCAGAGCTGGTGGAGGGAACAACGGGCAAGGGAGAAGGGGGAGCTGCAGCCATTGACGGGGCCACAGCGGGAGAAGGAACCACTGTCACAGGGGGGTTCACCTTCCAGGTAGGGCCCTTGCCTTTCTTCGTCCCCCGGCCCTTCCCACCAGCCAAGGGAGCAGTCTCAGAAGTGGAGGTGGCCAAGGTCGTGGCAGCAGCAGCAGAGTCTCTGGAGCCCCTATCCGTGCCTGCCAATGCCTCAATAACAGCGATGGCAGGCAGCCTGGCAGCAGCAGTCGAGGTGGCCATTGCAAGGGAGGGTGTGGGGAGGGGGACTGAAAGGGATCTGCAGGGGCGTCCAGGGAAGTCCCACCTCCTGAATCACCCACCACAGAAAGGGAGGGAAGGGGACAGCCGCTAGGGCAGGGAAATGGAAGGAAGGGGAGTGGGAGGGGAGGGAAAGATAGGGGAGTGGGGGAGAATGGCTACCACACCCCACCCGCTAGGCTGAAAGCAGGGTGGAGGGGCGCTAACAGAAAGGGACAAAGGAAGACAAGGAACACAACTCCAGCACAAGATGAAAAAGAAACCGGCTCCCCCGGCTGCACTAAGGAAAAGAAGGGAAAATTAAGACATCATGGGGGAGTGTGCATCAGTGAAGGAGTCAATGAAAAAAAAGAGGTGGGGGGAATCTCAAATGCCAGCAGCGGAACGTGGGCACACAGGCAATGAGGGCTGACTTGGAGGGAGGGCAAGAAGCAAGGGGGCGGAATGCAGGGGAGGGCTTAATCAGGTGTTCCTCAGGCACGGAACAAAGAACAGGATGGGTTCAAAAACAACCAAACCGAAAGAGGGGGAAATGGGGCTGGCAACCACGCCTGCACCGCAAGGGACAAGGGCAGGGGAAACAAACAAATCAAGGACCGAAAAACAAAACAGGGCAAACCAGAGCAAACAGGGCAGCTAAAAGGGGGACAGGCAGCAAAGGGAAAGGGGGCAAGCAGCTGCAAGAACAGAGCAGTGGAACAGGCAGAGGAAAAGGGGGCCCACCGGCCAAATGCAGCAGGGGAGGGAGGACAAAGCCAAGGGAGGGGAAAGGAAACGAGCACCCACGGGCGTCTGAAATACAAATGCCTGTTTGCTGCTGCTACGGTCTCTGGATGGTTAGAAAGGCAGAGCAAACTGCTGGGCCGGGGAGCAGAGAACAGAGCCAGAAGGCAGGTGGAAAGGTGGAGAGGGCAGTGGTGGTGGCAGTAGGGGAGCGGGTGGAGTAGGGGGAGGGCTCCAGGCCACTCCCCCAGCTACCCACAGCAAAGGCACCTATCACCAAAGAAGCAAAGATGTTACAAACCCCCTCCACAAAACAAGGCTTCCTCTACTCCCTCCTCAGCTCCAGCAGCAGTAACAGGCTCTCCAGCAACAGCAGCAAGGGTCACAGCAACCCAGCCAGGGGAGGCCCAAAAATGATGGAAAATGTGGGGCCTCGTACTCCCCTCTGAGGGTCACACCAGCAGGCTCCTCCCCACAGCAGCAGCAGCAGCCAGGGGGGCAACCGGCCAGCAGAATGGCCTCAAAGAGTGGAAGGCAGGTAGATGAACCTGCAGGTTCATTTTCCCTGGGTAAAGTAATAGGGGCAGTTCCAGAACAATCAGGAACTTGCTGGAACCAATTAAGACAGGCAGGATAATCAGGGCAACTCATTTCAGTCAGTGAGGGGCACGCAAGGAGTGGGAAGTGAGAGGGTATGCTGCTGGTGGACTGAGGAGTACAAATGCTATCTGGCATCAGGAGGAAGGTCCTGTGGTGAGGCTAAAGAAGGTGTTGGGAGGAGGCCACGGGGAAGGTGCCTAGGGAGTTGTGGCTATCTCTCAGCTGTTACAAGAAACAGTGTACAGCTCTGATCCACAGGGCCCTGGGCTGGAACCTGCAGTAGAGGGCAGGCTTGGGTTCCACCCCTCCTCCCTTCCCCCTATTGGATATAAGAGGAGTTGACCCAGGTGGTGGGTCCCACCAGAGGGGAAGGTCCCTGGCCTGTCTCCCAACCCACTAGATGGATCAGCAGAGACTGCGGGGATTGTTATTCGTTTTCCCCATGCTGGCCAGTGATGAGGTTAACTGAGTGAACGGCAGGTTTGAGCCACTAGCAAAAGTGGCCAAACTGAGGGCTGTCATGAATCTCTGAGGTGAGCAAATCCGCCAGTAAGCATAGGACCCACCAAGGCAGAGGAGGAAATTTGTCACAGTATGGATAGCAATAAGAGAGCTCTGTATAGTGAATTTGAAAAAGGCAGTAGGAAGGTTAGCCATTCCAAATTCCACTACAGGGATTGCATGAAACAGTATATACAGTCAGTTGGGCTGGACTTAATGACTTGTGCGGATAGGGCCCATGACAAGTGAGCTTGGCACTCTTCTATGAAGGAAGCATAATGCACAACAGAATATCGTTGTGCCACCTTGGCCAACAGTAGGAGGGAATGCATACACCAACTTGCCTTGGCAAGTTTCCTGAACCCTACATGTGGAAACAGATTTCCAATCGTAGTGATACTCGAATACGAATGACAATCCTTATTTAAATCCATGCTGGCTGCTAGTGATTACCACTTCATCCTCCAGGTATTCACAAATTGAATGTTTTATACATTGCTGTAGTAGCTTCTCAGGTATCGAAGGCAGGCTGACTGGTCTGTGGTTCCCTAGCTCCTCCTTTTCCCCCTTCTTTAAAGATGGGCACTATGTTAGCCCTTCTCCAGTCTTCTTGGACCTCTCCTGTCATCCGTGAATTTGCAAATATTATTGCTAGTGGCGTCTAGATTTCTTCAGCTAATTCCTTCAGTATCCCCAGGTGAATAGCATCAGGTCCCGCTGGCTAGAAATCATTCAGATTGGTCAGAGGATCTCTGACTTATCCTGATCTGCATCCCTTTCCCTTTATTGTCTATGGTAACTTTGCTAGTTATCCGGTCACATGTTATTTTTTTCTGAGAAGACTGAAGCAGAAGTAGGCATTGAACAGGTCTGCCATCCTATCATCTTCCATTACCAGCTCACCTTCTTCACTGAGCAGCAGACCCACACCATCCCTGATCTTTCTTTTTTGTCTGACATATTTGGGTTATCTGGAGAGGTAAAGCAGGGGCAAGGCTTGGGCCAAAGCAAAACCAAGGCTGGTAACAAGATGCTAGCAGGAGCTATTGCAGCCATGAGTGAATACTTTAAGTAGCCAGTGAACTGCTGCTGGGCTGAAGAGCCAGTCTGCTGACTCTTCCAAACAATCAGACAGCCAACTATGGCAAAAAGTGCTTGTTAGGGTGCCCAAGACTGGCTCAGCTGCAGGCCCATATTCCTGACAACGAGAATGCTAGATGTTCCTCGGCCCATTTGAATGATCATCTTTCAGACTTTCTAGAATCTGCCAAACATCCCTGAACACTCCATGGAATAAACTAGTCTCCTTTGTGACCTTAAGGGCTGGCAGATGCAGAGTGTATTGCAGAAGTGGAACATTGGTAGGCCATGGCGGACATATGTCCTGTCTTCCTTAGAAGTCTCATCCTAGACAGGGAAATATAATGTGGGAGTCCATGTGGTATCTCTCGCTCCTCACTTCTCCTGTTGAATCAGTCAATGACTATGTTGGGGTAATCGATTATTTGAGACTGCTGATAGACTAACACCAGCATAATGTAATTATTTTCCTCTCCAGAAACCAGAATTGAGGGAGTCAGTTTAGATTGTTGTATATCTGTTTTTTTAATAAATATTTTATATTTGTGACCTCCTAAGGAGTCTATAGGACAAAATTGAATGAGGAGAAGGAGGTAGGAGACTGGCACACTGGTATAGGGAAGTCAATGCATCGAAGAAAGCATGAAAAAAGGAGTGAGGGAAGGAAATGAGGCTGTTTAAGCTTGTTATGTTTATTTAACAGTAGAAATTAAGCAAACATGAACCTATCAAACCGAGTCTTTTAAGAGATTTGGTATTTTGTCCTATTTGCAGTCCTCCATACCATTGTATATGGTGGTACTATTTTCAAATAGATTAATCAATTTGGCCATTTCAGAAAGAACATTCTATTACAAGTTAGAACAGAAACATAGCTTTAAGAAAACATTCTAGCAACACATTCATGCTGGTGCAGTTAAGGATTGTGTCAGCCTTTTTCGTTATAAACGTCCATCTTCAGAGGTTTATAACTTGACAATAAAACTTGTTCCGCTGAAACTGGCAGTATTCAATGACTTACAGTAGAGGAGGAATATTTTTTACCAAATTACTGAAAAAGTTGGCGTAGCTGTTTTTAAATTGTAAGATGTAAATAATTTAGTATGTAGCCTCTGGGTGCTGTGTTGCATCTGTGCTTTGACCTATATATCACTGCTTTACTTTCTTCAAATATTTCCCATTTTTCTGGCCCTGCTTTCACTTTGGCTTCATCTGTTCCATTTTATACTTTTCTTACATTTTGCATCTTGGACACACAGAGTTGCAAATTTTTCCTGGAATGCACCTTTCCTCTTCCTTCTTTTACATTGTTTCTTTTTTACTTCTTTCTTTTACATTGTTGTATTATCATTGTTCATGTATACTATACACAAAATGCTTACCTTTCCTATATTTTATATATTTTTAAAAATATCTGTTTACAAACTTATGCCAGTTTGGTGTATTGTCTGAATTTGTTTTTTCTATATGTGCTGTTTCCCTCACAAAGAAGTTAAGGGGATGCTTTACACTGCAACCTGTGAGTTGAACCATGATTATACTTGGTTTGTGAAGGCCAATAGGGAACTACCAGATCCATAGTTTGAGAATGACAGTCTTTCACAACAGGGGGAAGAAATGAAAGATGCCGGTAGCTCTTAAAGAAGCCATTGTGAGACCAGTGTTCAGAGAATCATGTTTGAATACTGATAATCTGTAGTATTGCCAACCCTTGTATTTTTATTCTGCATCTTGTGAAATCTGGTGTTTTTCTTAAAGCTCCTGTTCCTAGGACTCTGCGATTGACTAGCATCTCCACTTTCATTCAAATATCTATATATATATTTTTCTATCCCCGATGGCTGCAGAGCAAAGATTGAAAACATGGCATGAGTGCAACCTACAAGCTCAAAAGCTAGAAGGCAAATACAAAGAACCCAAAATGTGTTACGTAAAAAAAAAATCTCATTATCTTCAAGCCAAATTCATGATTTTTAAATGCTTGAAGTTGGCAAGAGTGAATCCAATACTCAAGGAAGGAATATTTAATACTGAGGTAGGATCATGAAAAGGTTGTGTCAAGGGCTAAAGTTGGGGCATGGAGGAGTTGTTTATATTATTTGTTTTAATGTATGAGTTAAGTGACCAGAGAACATGGTAAGCAGATATATATTATAGATACATTTACAGAAAGTAAAGAGAAACTAAATAATACTATGAACAGCTAAGGGGTATACATGTAGCGGAGGCTTGTAGTTATGAAGATAAAGGAATAGACGTCATGTGTCAACTGTCCAGCTGTATAATTTACCCAGAACTTGTCTCCATCTTAGACATAACCAAATTATGTCCAAGCTTCTGGGTGCACTTACATAATTAAAAACATTTAATATTAAAAAAATAATTGAGCTGTCCTCAGAAAAGCATCAATAGGCCACCTCCATCCGCCCACCCAACCTTCACCTTCCTGGATCTGATGCTGACAACAACAAAGCCACGATTGAAGGCAGCAGGTTTCTCTTTCATACACATTTACCATCTACTCAATGCATATTTTATAAACTTTCTCCAAAGATGCATATTCTGAAGAACAAATGTTAAGCCTTTGCTTTGATTTACCTGACTCTTAACAGTTTAAAACAACTGTGGAGCTTCAATATTTGGAACGCTGTCTTATGTTCCAGCCAAAGACTGGGACTGTCAGAGTTTATGCCTATCATTTCCTGTGTGTGACCTAGGGTAAATCAGACACAGTACATTCTTTTTAAAAAGTAGAAGCCCAATACTTTACATGTTCAAAATGCTTCATGAACATTATTGAAATAATTCTCCTCTCTCTTCTTGGAAGTATGAAAAGGAGGAGCAACTACACTGATTTCAATGGAGTTACATAGGGGTAAAACAAGTGTGAGATCAGAATCAGGGTCTAAGTAAAACAATTTGAGATACTTGACTTCAGTGGTGGTACTCACTTGAGTAAAGCTACTTACATGCAAATTGTTTCCTGAATCAGCTACTTAAATAATTATGCTTTCCAAAGAGAAGGCTGCATTGTGATTTAACAATCCACATACAGTAGAGCCTCAGAGTTATGAACATCAGAGTTATGAACTGACCAGTCAACTACATGCCCCATTTGGAAGTGGAAGTACACAATCAGGCAGCACCAGAGATGGGGGTGGGGGAAGCAAGTACAGTACAGTATTGTATTAACTGTAAACTACCAAAAAAGAAAAGGGAAAGCAGAATTTTTCTTCTGCATAGTAAAGCTTCAAAACTGTATTAAGTCAATGGTCAGCTGTACATTTCTGAAAGAACTACCATAACGTTTTGTTCAGAGTTACAAACATTTCAGAGTTATGAACAGCCTCCATTCCCCAGGTCTTCATAAGTCTGAGGTTGTACTATAGAGTTAGGGGTAGCATATTGGTATGCTGCCCTTGGAGCAGCAAGGAGAAAGGTTATGACTTTAGCTGTCACAACCCTCTCCTGGGTCTTCCTGCTGCTCCAATGCACAGGCCATTTTCTCCCTGTTTCCCAATGCACAGGCACAGATACCTATTCCCCATCCCTTTCCATCCACCTATGGTGTCTGGAGAGAAGAATGTAGGATATTTGCAGAGCCTGCTTCCTCTGCCACACTGCCACCGCTGACGTAGGTAGCAGGCACAAGGGAGTAATGAGAAGTCATATGAGATCCACCCTCCTTGTTTCCTTGTGCCACTTTGGAAGCCATGCCATGATTTGGTCCAATGATTCTGTTATTTAATATAAGTAAGTAGTTGCATTTAATACAATAAAATTTGTTGTTTGTAATATAGTATTATTATTATTTATTAATATATTGATTATTATATGTATTTATTTATGATTAATACTTGGCAATTTTATCCCAGGATCTCAAAGTACTTCAAAAGCATAATAAAGCCTGGTTCACATCTCACATTCAGAGAGATTCTCCGTTCCTCCTTTCCTGCATGCAGGAAAGTAGTAGGGCATGGTGGCCTTTGTGCATCCCTAATTTTGGCTGCTGGTACAGTTTACAGCAACTTGTTGCATTGGCACAGGGCAGCCAGAATGCAGCTCCCTTTATCCCTGCCCCTCCTTTTCTGAACCTACCAGAGGCATAGAAAAGGGGTGGGCAGTTGCCACTTAACTGTTCTATGACAATCAGAGAACTCCCCAATGGGAGTTTCTCTTGTGTGATAGGAGAATCAGGTCAATGAATTCTCATCACATTGCTGTGAGTTAAATATTGTACCCATTGTATAGATAGGGGAATTCAGATACAAAGAGTTCAAAGGCCACCTTTTCATACTTCATAAGGGTATTGTGCAGATCAGTTAACATTTGAAATTACGTTACAACGTGTAAAGTGCTATAAATGCTAGGAATTGAACTTCTACAATTTCTACAGTTACTATTAGCTGTACACGGTAAGACAGAGAAATAAAACCACATTCCTGCTCTGGACAACACACTAATCTCTAAATTGATCTCAGTGGAACTATTCACATGACTTAATTTATTCCCATGCATTTTTGCAGGAACAGACTTTTGCTAAGTACTGAAGAATAGAGTTTATCAGAAAGACCATGACACCTTCTTTGGTTTGATTTCCACCACTGATCTCCATTCTATCTACTCTTGCCCTTGAGCCAAAATGAAAACAGGAAGCAGAGAGAAAAGTTAGAACAAAATGCATATGCAAATTAACAATACTTATCACATGATATTTATTTGTTGTATCCCACTTATACCCTCATGCCATTGTCTGTTGCCATCACTCTTTTAGTATGTCTTATTTAGACTAAACACTTTTCATGGCAGGGATCTGGTCATTTTCAAGTGTTACATAGAATTATTTATTCTGTGCCATAGGCTTAATAAATGTGTTGCTGTTGCAAAGAATGATGCTGCTCCTTAATAAGGAAATATTATAAGTGCTAACTTGTTTTAAAAATTGAGAGCACTGATATGTCATAACTTGCTGCAGCACAATTTCCACAGGCTGGAGAAATCAAGTAGATAAGTACAAGCACGGTAATGCTTGTAGTTATCACCACTGATAGTGAATGTGAATATCTACACCATCACTTAATAAAGTATGAGTTAACATGCTTCTGACAGAATGGGGTTGAATTTGTTCTGTTTTTCAATTCAGTAGAAAGGTTTCAGACTGATGTGAAAAATATTAATGTCTGGAGAAAATTTATTTCTATGAAATAATTTCTTAAATGTGTAGGCGGTTTCAATAAAACTGCACTTTGAAAGAGGAAAATAAGCAGCAGAGAATTCTAATACATCTTCCCTTGGGTATCATGAGCTTTTCATTAGAATCATAGGTATTTACTGTGCTAAAAAGAAATTTAATTTCTTATAGCATTTCCATGATATAGAGTTGTGTGATGGCTGGGTGTATCCCAGCTTTGAATTTTGAGTACAGCTGAATTCTGTGGGTTTTAATATAATTCATAAAATATAAGGGCCTGAATCTACTATTGTGTATACTGCTTAGCATGAATAGAATTGCATTAGTTAAATAAGAAAAGAATCAGGATTTTAACATCTTGAACTCAATAGGACTATTCACGTGGATAACTGCCTTTGGGACAAAGCTTATGCTCTATTTAATTTAGTGTGCTGGTTGACTGTAATCAGGTAGTGGCTTCCCTTTCAGATAAGAAACAGTAGAACAGGGGTCGGCAACCTCTGTCACGCGGCTCGGCAGGATAAGCACCCTGGTGGTCCGAGCCTGTTTGTTTACCTGCCACGTCAGCAGGTTTGGCAGATCGCGGCTCCCACTGGCTGCAGTTCGCCGCTCCAGGCCAATGGGGGCTGCGGGAAGTGACGCGGGCCAAGGGATGTGCTGGTCCTTTTAGTTAGGGTCAGAAAGCTAACATTACATATCCGCTGAGACATCTAATTGGTCCTTGAGCAGGAACATAGAAAGCTAGATTCTGCATTCTTAGGTAAAAACAAAGAACCTTCTCGTTAGTAAATATCAATTTTTATTATTATTTTAAAATTAAACTCATGATTTCTTGGCCAAACATCCCAAAATTGCTGTCTGAACTCTAATATTAAAGAATGTTTTGTTTTGGACTAATAAATGTCTTTGCCTGGTATGTCTGTGTTCAATTATCCACTCTGTTTTTCTACCCTAAACTTTAGCTGATCCTTGTGTGTTATAAATAAGCTGAATTTCAGCTGGACTTTAGTTTGTTATTAAATAACAGATTGTGTGTAATTCTATTCTAACCCTTGACCTTTATGGAAACCTATCCAGAGGCCCAGACAGGAACTACTTGTAACCAGTGATGAGCTGCCAAAAACTTAACAACTGGTTCCCTCCTCACCCCACGAGGGGGTTGTGGCCCGCCCCCGGGACTCCTGCCCCATCCGCCCCCCTTCCTTGTCCCCTGACTGCCCCCACCACCCCATCCAACCCCTCCTTTCATTCCTGATGCCCCCCGGGACTCCTGCCCCATCCAACTACCCCTTCTCTCTGTCCCCTGACTGCCCCTGGAACCTCTGCCCCTGACTGCCTCCCACCACCCCATCCAATCCCTGCTCCTTCCTGACTGCCCCCCCCGGGACCCTTGCCCCCATTCAATCCCCCTGTTCCCCGCCCTCTGAGCACCCCAATCCCTATCCATCACCCCCACCCCCCTGAACTCCTCTGCCCTCTATCCAACACCCACTCGCTGCTCCTTGCTCCCTTACCACGCTGCCTGGAGCCGGGCCCGGCCGTGCAGCTGGGGCCAGGCTGGGCCGAGCTCGCAGCTCGCCGCCCAGAGCATACACTGGCAGTGGGGTAAGCTGAAGCTGCGGGGGAGGGGGAACAGCCGGGGACTAGCCTCCCCGGCCGGGAACTCAGGGACCGGGCAGGAGGGTCTTGTGGGCCACTGTAGAGGGTGCCCACCCTGCCCCGCCCCTAAGATCCAGAGGGACCTGCCCGGGGGGTGAGGTGGGTAGTCCCGGTGGTGCTTACCTGGGGCAGCTCCTGGGAAGCATCCGGCAGGTCCCTCTGGCTCCTAGGGGTGGGGTAGTGTAGCTGGGGGGGAACAAGGAGTTACCTGCCACAGCACGTGGCCCTCCTCGCACGTCCCCACCCCAGCTCACCTCTGCTCCGTCTTCCTGGGCCTGAGCGCGAAGCCGCTGCTTGCTTCTCAGCCCTCCCAGGCTTCCCGCATGAACAGCTGATTTGCGGGAAGCAGGGGCGAGGAGAAGCGGGGTGGAGCATTCAGGGGAGGAGGCAGAGGTGGAGCGGAGGTGAGCTGGCACTGGGGGCGGGGCGGGGAGCTGCCGGAGCTTTACTGGTTGTTAAATTTAAAAGCCCTTTTAGAACCAGTTGTCCTGCGCAGGACAACCGGTTTTAAAAGGGCTTCTAAATTTAACAACCTGTTTCCGCGAACCGGTGCGAACCGGCTCCAGCTCACCACTGCTTGTAACTGATATGGGGCAGGTGTTTTCTCTGATCAATAAGGTAATGATCTATTAAGAGATGATTTTAGCTTATCAGGAATTACTCTGAGAGATTCTTTCTGTTGATATGTGTGTGTATATATATATATATATAATTATATATCTATAATTGATAAGGGATGCCTGTTACTATACATGTATAGTGTAATGCACAAAATGATGTTATCGATACAGTGCATTTATGAATATCCTTTAATTGATAAGATTAGTAATTGACAAAATGGACAAGGAACATTTGACATATCAGATGTGTTCCCAAATCAAGACTAAAAGGCAAACATCTGAAAATGTTTGTGAGCTGAAAATCCAGGGAGAAATGGGGGGCGGGGGAAAAGTAGGTTAATTGAAGCATTTTGTTTTGAAATGTTTCTTCCCTGTCTGTCCTTCAGTCTCTTCTCCACTTCACTCTTTTATTATAAACGTTTTAATCCCTTGGATGTTCCAAAGCAAAATAATTTTCTTAGTTACTTTAATCACTGTCTTAATTTTAAATCTTTCTGAATCCTCTTCTGTGCTCCTACTGCCACCTTTTTAACAGTAATCTCTTCCCTCCTTTACAATGATATTCAGGGTTCTGCAACTTTTCCCTGTCACCTTATTTACCATAAAAATTACATATACAATCACAAAACGGTTCACATTAAGGGTTTTTTTTGTAAACTACAGAAACATATTAGCCTAGCAGGAGAAATAAATAAACCTGTTCAAGACCGGGATTTCTGAGATGGAGTTAGGTATCCAACTCCTATTATAAACATCATCACAAGTAAGCACCCGACAGACCAGGACACCCCAACTCAAGGTGACACCTGACCCTGCCAGAACAACAGATAAAAAAATCTGCGGACATATCTCCACTGCTACTATGATCAGCACCCCCCACAATGTGTGGTGTGCCTCATCCAGTGCACTAAATGCCCCAATAACAACTGTGTGGGCGAAACAAGTCCATTGCTATGAACTCACACAGGAAAATGATAAAAGACAAACTGATCACTCCGTTTCTGACAGCTCAGTTCTCATTCTGAAAGGAAATGTGCACAACACCTCAAAAAGATGAGCCTGGGAGCTTAAACTGATAATTTTGCTAGACATTACAAGTCAGGGACTGAAAAAAGACATTGGATTTATGGCTTATTACAACAATCTGTAACCCACTAACAAACCCTCCCCTCACCCCCAGCTGCCTGTGTTTTTCTCTCGCTCTCCCTTCCTTTCCCCCTATTACTGGAGGATTGTTAAAAGGCCATTTTGCCTTGAGTGGTCCCTTGAAATACATGTTAACTACTTCTACTAAACAATCTGTTCCACCGTGTATTTAGATGTGACACTCTGAGTACATTTCCCAGACCTGAAGGAGAACTCCATGTAAACTTGAAGGCTTGTCCAATAAAAGATATTATCTCACCCGCATTGTCACTCTAATAAATTGTAAGCGACTCTCAGCCTCTCCAGCAGAGCTGCCACTCCCCTATAATATAATAGTGTTGGACATTTCTTTGAAAGTCGCAGTCCAGGTCCCTCTGCTCACAGTTTTCTTGAAAAAATGTGAAAAATACAAGAATATTTGATCCATATTTTTTCCTAGCTGGAGGTTGGGATTTTTTTTCAAAAGCACCTTGAAACTATCCTTTTATATATTGGCTTGCTAGAGGAATTATGCATAGGAAGCCAAATCCTGAACACTTGACTCAGTCATAAATCAGGCAAGGCTTCCACTGACTGAGAAAGGATTTTAGGATTTGGTCTTGTGTGCTGAAGTTGTTGGACTTTCAGAGTGCTGACTATTTGAAAACTAACTCTAAAACTACTATCGATTGCATTGCTGATGTATGTAGTAATTATTACTAACTACTATTAAACTAATAATGTACCTTTGTCAATCTTTGTCTCAATATTTATATGTATTATGTAACTCAGAGCTAAACTGAGTCTTTAAGTTCAGTTCTGTATAAGGGGCAACGCACACACACACACACACACATAATTACACCACTTAAGGAACAGCCCAGGCAAGGAATTCGGATTCAGAAAGCTGCAATTTCTTCTATTCTCCAACCTTGCTCCAGGGAGAGCAAAAGAATGTGAGAAGATTACTTAAACCCTTATACCTTCCCAGAGCCACAGGCTATTGCTTTGTTGAGGAGGACTGAGCTACGCTCCTCTACATCATTCACTCTCTCCCTCCCCACTTGCTTGTGAAGGGAAGCAGAACCTGTAGGAACATGGTTTTCATCTTCCTGCCTGGAGCTGAGATGGAAGCAAGATGTATGGGGGGAGTATGTGTGTGTGTGTGTGTGTGCGTTGTCTCATTCCTCTTGGTAGTCATATCAGAGCCACAATCTCGACTTTAATGAGGATGAAGAAACAATGATTTCATTAGCATCCAATGCAGAAAATGTGCTACTTCATTCAAAAGCAGTAAAACTAATTGGGCCAAAACTTACATATTCCCCATAGATGAGAAAAAAGCTACAAAACACCATTAGCACTGCCAAAATATCAGTCATATTTTACCATATATACGTGTAAAAAATTGTGATCAGTTCATTGGAGAGTGGAGAGACTTCCCTGTTCATATTAGATTTGATGCAAGAGCCATTTATTATGTATTTATATAATTTTAAATTCTACCTTCAATACTAACTCAATAATCTTAATATATAATTTTTAGTTTTAATGAAAATTCTCTATCTTTAGCAATTCACTTTTGATCTCTTTCCTTGCTACCCTACCCTGTGTTTGAGAGGGTGCTTGTAAATCTGCCTTTTTTTCTAAAAGAAGAGTGATAGCTCAGTGGTTTGAGCATTTCCCTGCTAAACCCAAGGTTGTAAGTTCAATCCTTGAGGGGGCCTTTTAGGGAACTGGGGTAAAAATCTGTCTGAGGATTGGTCCTGCTTTGAACAGGGAGTTGGACTAGATGACCTACTGAGGTCCCTTCCAACCCTGAGATTCTATGAACTCCTACGCTGAAGTATATCTGAAAAAATATTCTTCAAAACTGAAAAGTTTATTTATAAAAGTGCCTATTCAAATTCAGAGAGCTCATTATCCTACTTCCTGAGATTTCTTCGGTAACAGCCTCTTTCAAAACTAGTTAAAAGACTCTTGACTCTAATTTCCACCAAACGTTGTAGGCCCGGAGCTAATTAGAAATGTTTAAACTTAATCTTCTGGTTTTGGTTCAAGCACAGGCTCCATATCTCTTTATGTACCTGCTGTTTCACAAGCAAAAACATTCTTTAAAATGCAAGAAGAAAAGGAGAAAAAGAGTTTTACTTAGGATTTCTACCATGTATTGATGGTATATCATGTGAACACAGTATTTTGATCTGTTCAGTTCTGAGTACTTCCATCACAATTCACTGTAGTCCATGAATTTGTGAATGGAAGGGTACCTGGTTTCTGAGATAACGCCAACATTCCCTATTAAAATGTGACCCAACCAATGAAAAGGGTCTGAGAACCTTTAAGATTGGACAGATAGACGGACTGACAGACTGACAGCCATCAAATGGTAATCAATCATAATCACTACCTTCCTGACATAATGAACTTGAGGTGACGAGGGGCTCTGTATCCTGTTACCTATCAAACGACAAAACCATCTAGTTTTCCCATTGATCTTCTAAATGTTATTATTGTAGTAAGTGATGACATGAAAGAATATTGTCCTCTGCACAACCAATACAGATGGAGCTAGTGGGCCCCAAAACCATTGGTGTGTTTGCCACTTCTGCATTCTATAAACAGAGGGAGATGTTTTGCAACAAAAACAAATGCACAAACAAGCAAAACAAAACAAACAAACAAACAAACAAACCAACAACTACCAATGGCAAAATTGTTAGGTGATGTAAATCACCCTGGCTTCATTGACATCAATGGAGCTACGCCAATCTGAGGATGCAGCCCAACATCTCAAAGTCTGTCAAAGAAAACTGTGATCAAAAGTTCATGAAAACTCAATTTCCACTGCTTTTTTTCCCTTTCAGAATGTTTTATATTTTCCATTTTTCAACTATTTCACCTCTGTTCCATGTTTCCAACTAAACAGAAAAAAAGAATGTTATTAAGCTGAAAGGTTAATCTTCTTTAAAATTATCCCATCCTGTTGGTGTTCTACAAACATTATTACAAAATCCTTTTAGCAAAATAATTTGACTTCAAAATAAATCCTCCAAGGTTATTTCAGGATTAATGGCCCAAACTATTTGACTGGATGCTAGCAGGCAGGTGTTGGCTAAAGAGCAAAATAGTTACTAAGCTATCAAAAGGCTTCCAACCTTCCTTAGATTTGAAAAAGCCATCTATGGTATGTAACCAAAATGTATTATTTCAAGAGTTGTATGTTTTTATCAACTATGTATTTAATTGTGTCTGTTTCCTCCTAGATTTGCCACTCTTTGATAGATTTTCTGACTGGCCCCAAGGTAGCAACATTTGTTTAAGACTTCAATAAATCTTTAATGGGAAAACTCTTATCTCTTGGGCCTGGACCTTGTTTAATATCCCTATGTAAATAAGATCAGTATAAATGTATTGTGGCAATCATCATAGTATTTAATAATTTAAATGCATATTTTAAACTGAAGAACAAATATGTTAGTCATTGATAATTGCACTGAGATCGCAGTAAAATTACTATAATATGGAATAATCATCCTACATTATGCTGCTAGCATTAGATGTCAGATATGTTTTAAGTTGAATAACATTTGTCCTTCTAGGACTGAGGGAGTTCTTAATGAAAGAATCTGTTACTGGGATTCTGAGCCTTTGTATTTTTGTCACAATACTGCAAATTTTCTTTTCATTCCTGTTCAACCTGTAAAGGTGAATTACACAGAGTAGTCACTAGAGGTTGGAGTCCACTTAGATGGCAAAAAAATATACCTTCTGTGAATGTGCTAAAGTGAGAAAGAAATTGTAAGGAGGCTATTTCCTTTCTTTCCACAGTGAAGCCATGTAGGAGACAGGCACAATTGTGACCTGACACTCTAACCCAATGGTGGGCAACCTGCGGCTCATGGGCCACACACGGCCCATCAGGGTAATCTGCCAGCGGGTCGTGAGACAATTTGTTTACATCTACTGTCCCCAGGCACGGCCGCCCACAGCTCCCAGTGGCCGTGGTTCCGCTGGTTGCCCACCACTGCTCTAACCCCTATGTGTTCGGATGGAGACCAACTAAAGTACTCAGAACTATTGCTTCTCATCCGCACAGGGACACAGACAGTCTGCTTAAAATGCAGTGTCCAGAAGCAGCTGCCAGAGGCAGTGAATGGACGTACTGTATTGGGATACCTGAGGTACAACCTGGAACTGGGGTACCACTGTACCCACTTAACTCTCCAGCCTGGGCTATCTCTCACAATGCTTTGCTAGTGATAAGCAGCAAACTCCTCCAGCCGCTGTTATCACTCAGCACAACAGCATGTGGAGCCAAACACCCAGCTACATTACATGAATGATCCCTGAGCCACTCATGAATCACACAGAGAAAGGCAACAGCAAATTTCCCAAACCACGATCCTTGCACCTATGGAATATACCATCTTGCCCTGGTCAGAATCCTGACCAGTGTACATTTATTACCCAGTTGGTGCCTGCCTCAATATAGAGAAGACATACACAAGCCTTTGTAAACTGAGCTGAGGTTTACACTTCAACCAAAACAAACTGTTTTAGGTAAAATAAAAAAAAACAGGCTTATTAACTACAGAAAGATAGATTTTGAATGATTATAAGTGGTAGGCATAAAAGATGAGAGATAGTTACCAAAGAAATTAAAGGGAAGTGCATAGGCTAAATCTTAAACATTATTACACTAGGCAGTATTTAGATCAACCAGTTTTCTCACCCCACTGGATGTTACAATTGTTAATATGCAAGATTTTCCTTAAACCTGTGACCAGTCTCCACAGTTGAAGTCTTTATTTTTCCAGCATTCTTGTTGCTGTATGTGCAATTACCTGATTTGCACATTATCCAAAGGTAGGAATATGGGTTCCTATCTATGATTGTTATCTGCTCCCAAGTAATGGGGTTGTGCTTGGACTGGTGGTGATCAGGTGACCAGGCATCACATAATGGAAGCCCAAATTGGGAGTTCCTATAAGAGGAGAGATGGGAAATAAAGGGCTAGGAAAGATCTAGGGGAACGCTCTCCAAGGAAGTCCAGAGGGGCCCTAGTAGAACTCACCTGCTCAAAGATATCTGGGGAGCTGAGAAAGAGTTGGGGCCTGTAGCCTTGATCCAAGGGAGAGAGAGAGATGCAGGGATAATATTGCAGGGAGTTCAGAAGGTATCTAGGATCAAAGAGGAGCAGAGAAGTGACTCTCCACAACAGCAAGATGAAAAGGCCTGGTTGGAATGACTTGCAGTAATCTCTCCATGCCAGTCAGATGTAAAGGCCTGGAGAGAGCTATCTTCAGTGATGGGCAGGAGCAGAAAACTTAAAAAGAGCAATAGTCTTGAAAGGGAAGGAAATGCCAGGCAGCAGGACCTGGGTTTGGGGACTTTTGAGTCCAGCAAGGGGCTAAAGAACTTGTGGAGTGGGAGACAGATTTAACTGATATCTGAATTGTTTTGGTTTAATAAACCAGCCCACAAGTAGGGGTGTTATTTGATTTGCACAAAAGGTTAGAGGTGTTTCTGAATATCTCACAAGAAGGGAAACTAATTCAGCAATAGGGACCAATACGTGTTCAGGTAAAACCCTGTTACACACCTACACTTAAGGTAGTTGTATGTATGTGTATTAGCCATTCTATTTACTGCATATCTTACATGCCAGTTGCATGCCTTAACATTTAGAGAATCTAGACCTACCTGAGCCTTTGGAAAAAGTGGCCATGTCAGTGCAGCATCTATTGTACATTCTGAGGTAAGTGCCTTTTTGATCACTGAAAAATGCCATGGAAAATTATGGCACTCTATCATCACTACTATTGGTAATATTCTCTGGTGAGAAGATACAATCATAAGGACAAAAAATGAATTAACTAAGGCTCCAAGTCTTACAGATCGTGAATCTATCATTCTCATTGCTGAGGAGTTATTCATACTAGTAGCTCCACAGAACTCACAATCTTGTTTGTTCCTGTGAATAATTAACATTCTTAACCTATTGTGATTATACCAGTGCCCTGGGTAAATGTGACTAGCTCAGCAATTTTGATTTATTTTATTTGTTAGCACACTGACAAGTATCCTAATATTCTAGTTTTAAAAGTGTTCTCAAAGAGAGAAAACATTGATTTTGCTATAATTATACAGCTGTATTGGAAATTAGTCATTTACTTGCTCAAAACGCAAATAAAACAATCCTTCCACAAACAAGACAATTGCATCTGAGAAAGTAGGTAAATAAGAATGTGCCTATAACAAGTTAAGAACATAAGAATGGCCATACTGGGTCAGACCAAAAGTCCATCTAGCCCAGTATCCTATCTTCTGACAGTGGCCAATACCAGGTGCCCCAGAAGGAATGAACAGAACAGGTAATCATCAAGTGATCCATCCCCTGTCACCCATTCCCAGCTTCTGGCAAACAGAGGGTACGTCGACATTACCCGCCGGATCAGCGGGTAGTGATCGATCTATCAGGGATCGATTTATCGCGTGCAGTGTAGACGCGATAAATCAATCCCTGTTCGCTCTCCCGTCGACTGCTAAACTCCAGCTCAGCGAGAGGCAGAAGCAAAGTCGACGGGGGAGCCGCAGCCATCGATCCCATGCCACGAGGACGTGACGTAAGTGATTCTAAGTTGATCTAAGATACGTCTACTTCAGCTACACTATTCTCGTAGCTGAAGTTGCATATCTTAGTTTGACCCCCGCCCCCTGCCCAGTGTAGACCAGGTCAGAGGCTAGGGACACCATCCCTGCCCATCCTGGCTAGTAGCCATTGATAGACCTATCCTCCATTAACTTATCTAGTTCATTTTTGAACCCTTTTGTAGTCTCAGTGTTCACAGCATCATCTGGCAAGGAGTTTCACAGGTTGACTGTGTGTTGTGTGAAGAAATACTTCCTTTTGTTTGTTTTAAATCTGCTGCCTATTAATTTAATTTGGTCACTCTTAGTTCTTGTGTTATGAGGATTAGTAAATAACACTTCCTTATTTACTTTCTCCACACCAGTCATGATTTTATAGATGTCTATCATATCCCCCCTGAGTCGTCTCTTTTCCAAGCTGAGAAGTCCCAGTTTTATTAATCTCTACTCATACGGAAGCCATTCCATACCCTAATCATTTTTGTTGCTCTTTTTGGAACATCTTCCAATTCCAATATATCTTTTTTGAGATGGAGTGACCATATCTGTATGCAGTATTCAAGATATGGGCGTACCATGGATTTATATAAAGGCAATATGATATCTGATTTATTATGTATACCGTTCTTAATGATTCCCAAAAGTTTGTTCTCTTTTTTGACTGCTGCTGCACATTGAGTGGATGTTTTCAGAGAACTATCCACAATGACTCCAAGATCTCTTTCTTGACTGGTAACAGCTAATTTAGACCCTATCATTTTATATTTATAATTGGGATTATTTTTCCAATGTGCGCTACTTCGCATTTATTGGTATTGAATTTCATCTGCCATTGTGTTACCCAGTCACCCAGTTTTGTGCCCAGTCAACCCCTTTGTAGTTCTTTGCCGTCTGCTTGGGACTTAATTATATTCAGTAGTTTTGCATCATCTGCAAATTTTGCCACTTCACTGTTTACCCCCTTTTCCAGATCAATGATGAATATGTTGAATAGGACTGGTCCCTCTACAGACCCCTGGGGGACACCACTATTTACCTCTCTCCATTCTGAAAACTGACCATTAATTCCTACCCTTTGTTTCCTATCTTTTAACCAGTTACCAATCCTTGAGAGGACCTTCCCTCTTAGCCCATGACAGCTTATTTTGCTGAATAGCCTTTGGTGAGAGAACTTGTCAACAGCTTTCTGAAATTCTAAGTACATTATATCCACTGGATCCCCCTGGTTCACATACTTGTTCACCACCTCAAAGTAGATTCTAGTAGATTAGTGAGGCATGATTTCCCTTTACAAAAAACTTGTTGACTCTTCCCCAACACATTCTGTTCATCTATGAGTCTGAAAATTTTGTTCTTTACTATAGTTTCAACCAGTTTGCCTGGTACTGAAATCAGGCTTACCAGCTTATGATTTCCAGAATCACCTCTAAAGCCCTTTTTAAAAATCCAGTCATATGGTACATGCGCCACTTCCCGCAGCTCCCAATGGACTGGAATGGAAAACCACGGCCAATGGGAGCTGTGGGCAGTCATGCAAATGTAAACAAAATGTATGGCGGCCTGTCAGTGGATTACCCTGATGGGCTGCATGCTGCCCACCAGTGCTGTAGGTAGACATGACTTAGCCTTGATGCCCCCTGTCCACTTGGGGACCAAGTTAAAACCTGATTTCTGTAGACCCTGGCTCTTAGCCATTTTGTGTCAACCTGTCCCTGCTGAGAACTTTCCACCTCTCCTTCAGCAGGGCAGATCTTTTAACTGATCAGTGTCTTTTGATCTCCAGCTTTCTCAGCCTTAGCAATACAGCTGTGGCAACAGGTTTGGGGTCTAGGAGTCAAATCTTCACAGCTATTAACCTGACTATTGTATTTGAGTGTTTGTTGAGAGTCTCATTATCTAGGCCAGTGTACATAGTAAGCAACCCATCATAAAAAAATTCATAAAGATATCCTCAATATTCATTTAGAAAATCATATCAAAACAAAACAAACAGATATTTTCCAGTTCTCCATACCCACTTATGCCATGACATTATTTTCTTCTTACATGACGTAAGCATAATACACCTATAGAATAAGTATGATTAATTATTCTCATTTTACATGTGGGGCAAGTTAAGTAGAGATAAATCAAATTATTTACCCAAAATCAGAGAGTTAGTGAGTGGCAGAGCTAGGAACACAACTAAGGCTTTTCAACTCCCTGTCTCATGTTCATAGAATCATAGAATCATAGAATCATAGAATATCAGGGTTGGAAGGGACCTCAGGAGGTCATCTAGTCCAACCCCCTGCTCAAAGCAGGACCAATCCCCAACTAAATCATCCCAGCCAGGGCTTTGTCAAGCCGGGCCTTAAAAACCTCCAAGGAAGGAGACTACACCACCTCCCTAGGTAACGCATTCCAGTGCTTCACCACCCTCCTAGTGAAATAGTGTTTCCTAATATCCAACCTGGACCTCCCCCACTGCAACTTGAGACCATTGCTCCTTGTTCTGTCATCTGCCACCACTGAGAACAGCCGAGCTCCATCCTCTTTGGAACCCCCCTTCAGGTAGTTGAAGACTGCTATCAAATCCCCCCTCATTCTTCTCTTCTGGAGACTAAACAATCCCAGTTCCCTCAGCCTCTCCTCATAAGTCATGTGCTCCAGATCCCTAATCATTTTTGTTGCCCTCCGCTGGACTCTTTCCAATTTTTCCAATCCTTCTTGTAGTGTGGGGCCCAAAACTGGACACAGTATTCCAGATGAGGCCTCACCAATGTTGAATAAAGGGGAACGATCATGTTCCTCGATCTGCTGGCAATGCCCCTGCTTATACAGCCCAAAATGTCGTTAGCCTTCTTGGCAATAAGAGCACACTGTTGACTCATATCCAGCTTCTCGTCCACTGTGACCCCTAGGTCCTTTTCTGCAGAACTGCTACCTAGCCATTTGATCCCTAGTCTGTAGCAGTGCATGGGATTCTTCCGTCCTAAGTGCAGGACTCTGCACTTGTCCTTGTTGAACCTCATCAGGTTTTTTTTGGCCCAATCCTCTAATTTGTCTAGGTCCCTCTGTATCCGATCCCTACCCTCTAGTGTATCTACCACGCCTCCTAGTTTAGTGTCATCTGCAAACTTGCTGAGAGTGCAGTCCACACCATCCTCCAGATCATTAATAAAGATATTAAACAAAACAGGCCCCAGGACCGACCCTTGGGGCACTCCACTTGAAACCAGCTGCCAACTAGACATGGAGCCCCAACTAGACATGGAGCATGTTCTAGCCACTTGAGAACATGCAATCCCTGTATGCATGTTGTTACTAGAGCTGTGGCGTAAACTGGTGGGGAAAGCGAAAGTGAGCATTAAATGATAATAATTAAACAATATAATCCATAGATCATAATAATCTCCTATGAAGACTGTTAGCTCAGCAAAATTTTGTAGAGAAAACCATGTAGTCTTGAGGGATGCTTGGGATCAGCTGTATTCTTGGATGGTCAGCCACTCAACCAAGTAGCCCATCAGGTAGAAGGGAGGGGGATCATGGAACTATGGGACAGAATTATTGATTTAGGAGATTTGTAGGCTGGAGAGGATCAGAAAATTTCTACCAATTGTCAAACAAGTGGGTAGACTGAGAGGAGAAAAGGGTATAAAAGAAAGAGTGCATAAGGATTGTGAAAGTGGGTAGGAACACCCCATATTCAAAGAAATCAGAACCTTAAAAAGGATTAGGTTTTCTCCGGGCTGGTCTACACTGTGTGTGTGTGTGGGGGGGGGGGGGAATCAATCTAAGATATGCAACTTCAGCTATGTGAATAACATAGCTGAAGTCGAAGTATCTTAGATTGATTTACCTTGGGTCCTCACGGCGCGGGATTGACGGCCGCGGCTCCCCCGTCGACTCTGCTACCGCCACTCGCTCCGGTGGAGTTCCGGAGTCGACGGGGTGCGACTGGACGTACCTCCAAGTACTTGTGAATCTAAAACCGGATGCCTCTTATAGCTCTGGTTTCTGAGAGAAAGTAACTCATTTCAAGTTAATTTCACTGACACTATAATGTATTATCTACAGAAAAGTGAAGTAATGACACTACTGCTGTAGGGGGGAAATATATCCTTTGTCAGCTTGTATCTATTATTCTCTACCTAACAACAAAAACTGTTAGAAATAAAATAAAGAAAAGTTAAAATGAGTTGTCATTTTTTGCACTGTTTTAGAAAGAAAAACAGAATTTGAAAAGTTAGTTTGTTTCTGAAGTAGTTTTATTATTCAGTGTAAATACAGATCTACTCTAGATGAAGGTGAGGGGGTGGGGGGATCTGTGTGTGTGTTTTATTTATTTAGTGAGTTGGGTTTTTGTATGCTGACTTGATTCAAAAGGGCATGAAAGTTTTCTAAACTAAGAATGATGATCAATATATGGAGACTTGATGGAGTTGATTCTAAAGAGCGGTTTTGTTTAAGATGAGCCAAGAGCCCTAGAAACATAGCCTATCTTTAAAGTTTGAGAAGAGAACTTCTCCCTAGTGCATTCTACAACTAAGATATGCTGTAGCTGCACTAAAATTTGTTTCTGAATCTGGTGTATTCCCTCATAGAATAGTTCTACAGTATTTAGTAGAGAATGGTAATCTCTCTATAGCTTTTCACAGTCATCCTATAGCATTTAATAGGTAATTATATCCTTGCTATAGAATTATATAGATCTTTTCAAAAAGCTTATATAAAGGCTATGATTTTTATTGAAACCTATCGAATTTAGAGTAATAACTATAAGACCCTACTCATTTATGTAGATTCCTATTATTTAATCTTATTTAGCCTTTATAGAAAAGTCTAATAGATTTTTTTTTCTTTTTTTAATAGAAAATAATAAACAAAAGTGGATAGAGTAGAGGTTTGAGATGCTAGGATGTCTGGGTTGTATTCCTAGCTCTTCCACTAACTCACTGTGTGAGTATGGGCAAGCAACTTAGATGAACATTTTCAAATATAGGTGCCTAAACTGAAGTGACTATGTGTATGATTTTCAAAAGGTTTTAAGTGGTTTTGAAAATCAGTGTGCTTTTGAAAATATAATATAGCATGCACATTATGCATATTTAAACATAATACACTTAAAAATCCATAAGGCATTTGACTAAATCCCCCATGAGTTTCTGAGGAAAAAAAATGAAGAGTATTCAAGAGCAACGTAGCACACATTAAATGTATTTAAAACTGGTCAACTGATGGATCTCAAACAGTAATTGTGAATGTGCATCATTGTTCTATGGGGGTGTTTCTAGTGATGCCCTGCAAGGATCTCAGCTTGTCCTAATACTATTCAATACTTTTATCAATGATCTGGAAGAAAACATAAAATTGTTGCTGATAAATTTGTAGATGACACCAAAATTTGTAAATAACTATGGTGGCGGGTCAGTAATACAAAGAGATCTTGATTGCTTCATAAGGTGGGCTCATCTAAACAACACACTCATCTTGAAGACCATGTCTAGGAACAATTAATATAGGTCACACTTGCAAGATGGGAGACAGTTTCCTGGAAGGTTGTGTCACTGAGATAGAATTGGGGATAATGGCAGATAACCAGCTGAACATGAGTTCCTGTTGAAATTCTGTAGCAAAGAGGGTGAACATGATTGTTGGACGCATAAGCGGTGGAATATCAAGTCAGAGTTGAAATGTGGTATTACCTCTTAATACAAGATTAGTGAGATCATTACTGGAATACTATGTTTAAATCTGCTGTCAACACTTTAAAAAGAGGTGATGAAAATTCAATACAGTTCAGAGAATATGTATAAAAATTATTCCAGGTGTGGTAAATATGCTTTATAGTGAGACACTTAGAACAGCAGAATTAACTGTAAGGCATGGTATATGAAGTCAATTATGACTTAATTGGTATTGCAGAGACTTGATGGGGCAATTCCCATGATTGGATTACCAGCACTGAGGGGTATCGTTTATTCCAAAAAGATAGATATGGGAAAAATGGAGGAGGTGTTGTGTTGTATGTCAAGAAAGTATACACTTGATCTAAGGTCCAAGCGGAAGTGAGTGACAGAGTCTCTGGGTCAGTTTAAAAAGGGAAAGAACAGAAGAGGTATTATGCTGAGGGTCTATTATAGACCACCGAATCAGGAAGAGGAAGTGCATAAGTAATTCTTCAAGCAGTACCAAGATTAGCTAACGCACATGAGCTAGTATTAATGCGGGATTTTAACTTCCCTGATATCTGTTGGAACACTATTAGAGCAAAACATATTGTGTCCTGCAAATTCTTACCAAGTGAAGGACACAACTTTCTGATTCAGAAAGTTCAGGAAACAATTAGGAGGTCATCCATTTTGGATCTGGTTTTGCTCAACAGTGATGAATTAGTTGTGAACATGAAGGTGGCTGGAAACTTGGGAGAAAGTGATCATGATCTGAAAAATTCAAGATCCTATGGAAAGATGCACATGAGACCAGCAAAACAAGAACACTGAACTTCAGAAAGGCAGATTTCAACAAACTCAGAGAAATAGAAGCCCAGGTCCCATGGAAAGACCAATTAAGAAGAAGAGGAGTTGAAAGGGGCTGGCAGTTCCTAAAATGTGTAATGCGAGAGGCTCAGCATCAAGCTATTCTGATGCAGAGGAAAGATAAGAAGAGACACACAAGGCCACTGTGGCTGCACAAGTTGCTTTTCAGTTTTCTAAAACCCAAAAGGTGAACTGGCAATGAAAAATGATGGGAAAGCAGAGCTGCTCAATGCCTACTTTACTTCAGTCTTCTCACAAAACATAACCTTTGACAGGATGACTTGTGAAGTTACGATAGACAAGGGACAAAATCAGGATAAGTAAAATACATGTCAGAGATCTTTTGACCAATTTGAATGAATTCAAATCAGCAGGGCCTAATTCTATTCATCTGAGGATACTAAACAAATACTAGCCAAAGAAATCTCGGAGGAACTGGAAATAATATTTGCAAACTCATGGATGACAGGAGAGGAGGAAAGGCTAACGTAGCACCCACCTTTAAAAGGGGGGGAAAGGAGGAGCCGGGGAACTACAGATCAGTCAGCCTGACATTGATACTTAGGAAGCTACTAGAGCAAAGTATAAAACATTCAATTTGCAAATACCTAGAGGATGAAGGTGTAATCACTAGCAGCCAGCATGAATTTACCTAGAGAAAATCATGCCAAAGCAGCTTGATTTCCTTTTTTGACAGGAAGAAAGAACAGGAGTACTTGTGGCACCTTAGAGACTAACACATTTATTAGAGCATACGCTTTCGTGGACTACAGCCCACTTCTTCACTGATTTGGTGTATGGGGGAGTACAGTGGACATAATATACTTGGACTTCAGCAAGGCTTTTGACACAGTCCTGCATGACAGATAAGTGAACTAGAGAAGTGTGACCTTGGCGGAACTACCATTTAGTGGATACATGATTGGTTAAACAACCATAAACAAAGAGTACCTATTAATGGCATGATGTCAGATTGGAGGGAGGTGTCAAGTGTGTTTCCACAGGATCTATTCTAGGTCCGGTGCTGTTTAACATCTTTATTAATGATCTGATGTAGTATTAGAGAGCATTCTGATCAAATTTTCAGATGACACAAAGTGGGGGTAGGAGGTTTCCAATTCTTTGGAGGATAGAGATAAAACTCATAGGGAACTTGATAAATTGGAGAACTAGGCTATAGACAACAAAAAGAAATTCAACAAATACAAATGTAAGATGCTACATATCGGGAAGAACAAACAAATGCACAAATAGAGAATGGGGGAAATTTGGCAGCAGCACTGCTGAGAACGATTGTGCAGTTGTGGTGGATCATATCCTCAATATGAATCAGCAGTGCAATGCTATTGCAAAAAAAAATCAATTTTAGGTTGCATTAACAGATTCATAGCATTCAAGTCACAGGAGGTGATAGCACCGATCTTCTCGGTGCTGGTTAGGCTTAAGCTGGAGTACTGTGTCCAATTTTGGTCACTATACTGTAGAGAAACTGGAAAGGATCCAGAGGCAAGTGGCAAAGATAATCCAAGAGATGGAATTTAAAGCATACGAGCAAAGGCTGAAGGAACTGGGTATGTTTACTTTGAAAAAAAGGATTAAGGGGGGACATGGTTACAGTCTTCAAATACTTAAAAGGTCACCATGAAAAGATGGAGAAAAGTTGTTCTCTCTTGCCATAGAGGGTCAGACAAGAGGCAATGGTTCAAGCAACAGCATACAGGTTTAGATGGAATCTCAGGAAAAAACTTTCTATCTGTAAGAACAATAGGACAATGGAACTGATTGCATAGGGAGGTTGTGAAAGCTCCTTCACTGGAGGTTTGCAAAAGGAGGCCATCTCTCTTGGATGGTTTAGACCCAAGAAATCCTGCAGGGGGTTAGACTTGATGACCATTGTGGTCCTTCTAGCGCTATGGTTTTAAGATTCTAGTAAAGCTCAATCTATTTATTTTATCCAAGAGAAGATTAAGAGGTGCTTTGCTCAATGTCTACAAGTACCCACATAGAAGAAATATTCTGATAGTAGGGAGCTCTTCAGAAAAAAAGGAATAAAAGGAGCAGTAAGTTTTGGATGTGATGGATTCCCCATCACTTAAAGTCTGCAAGTTGAGCTGGAGATCTTTCCAAAACATATGATATAGTTGAAACCATAATTATGGTCTTGATGCAGAAATTACTGGATGCAGTTCTTTGGCTTGTGTTTTTCAAGAGCTCAGACTAGATGATTGTAATGGTCCCTTCAGGCATGAAAATTTATGAAAATACCACCCTAATTTTATATTTAGGAACCTAAATTAATTGCCTGATTTTCAAATGCAGTAAGCACCCATTGTTCTCAATGACTTTGGTAAGAACTCTGGGTGCTCAAAGGAGGAGTGTTGGGAAGGATGGAGAGCAGGAAGATATATTAATCCAATAGCTTCCTCCTCTCTGGTCTCTTTGACTCCCTCCTTTTCAGTCTATCCCAAAATGTTCCACTTAAGATAATCTTCCTTTCCTGCCAACTCTCACCATGTCATCTGCTCCCACAATATCATCACTGTCTCCCAGTTTCTTTCCTTATGAAATGTGAACTACTTGTTCTCTTCTTTTAGCCTCTGTGTACATCTCAACATGTATTTCTACCTACTGCCCACTTTGTGACTTTCTCTCTGCCAACTATTTTCTTCTTGATACTCCATTTGTATCCTCCCAAATATTTGTGTCTTTCCTCATCTTCTTCCCTATCCCTTCCTCAATAGGCAAATCATCCTCATTCCCTGTCCTTGAATCCCTTCTGTAAACCCACTTCTTTTACTACAACTGAACTCCACTCTACTGCTATCTCCTTCTGTTCTTTTGTTCTACCTAAAAGGTGTTTGTTCTTGCAAACTCAGAGCTGTTTTGCAACATGCTATTTGTTGTTGCCATACTCCCTCCCATTACTTCCCCTTCTTTATGTTGTCATAATTTCCTTTATTTGTCCAACTAAACACTTGATCCTTCAAAGTTCTTTGAGCTTGCAGTATCTCATATATGCCTGGAGCCCCACTGAATTCAGTGGGGTTCTTATGTATAGGTGCTGGGTCCCGCTTGCGTGGAGCAGCTTGCAGAAGCAGGGCCGTTGACTGTCAACTCTTTGGTGCAAGGACCATGGAACAGATGCTCAGGTGGCATAAACTGCAATTGAAGTCAACAGAGCTAAGACAACTTTTATCAGCTGAGGATCTGCCGCCATGCCATCTTACTTGTAAAGTGTTTTGTAACTTCATGGCACTCTATAGCAGTGATACTCAGAACGTAGTGCTTCAGAAGCCGAATCAGCAATCAACATTACCCGAAAGAGCCACAGTAGTGTGAATTCATTGTTTCATCTATCTATCTATTCTACAATTGGTTAATAACATAGTAAAAACATCCTGATTGGTTAATAACTAAATCAACATAGATTGGTTAATAACGAAATCAAACAGTGTTTTAATATCATGTTCTGCAAAGAGACACAATAAAGAGCCCCTTGCAGCTCCCAAACCTCGGTCTGAGTATCATTTTTCTAGAGATATTAAATGACTAATAGATAATAGTACTTACCTATTTCAATGGAGTATTATGAAGCTTAACTGACTGATATTTGTAAAAGCATTTTGAAATCCTTGGATGAAAAGCAATATGTGCAATAGGTTCTTATTATTGTAATTAACATTTCTTGTGCCATTAAATATACATATAAAAGTAATGATTTTTCTCTAATATAATCCTGCTGTCTTATGCCACTGCCACAATTGGAGGGAAGATCACTCCAGTTTTAACAGTAAGCACTAATCTTCACAAATATATTTTTTCCTATGCAGCCTTGTTTCAAATAGAGCACTTTAAAGTCATTATACTGCAGTAGTGCCTGAGATAACAGTACATTCAGCTTACCATACATTTCTGGTTCAATAGGAAATAATCAGGAAAGACACAAATATTCTATCGAGAAAAACAATCCTAAAATAAGGTTCTTTTCCCCAATAAATCTAATTTTTCAATGTGTTGCTGGTGTCCCTGCAGCACTTGTGTATGATGAAAATTTCTTTGTTCCTCTTTACTTTATTATAAGGTAAAAAAAAAGAACACTAGAGCTTTCTGACTCAGGAGTTTTGTCTTATCAACAGAGAACAGAAGGAATATTTGGAACGTGTTACAACAATTCTTTTGAAAACTGCTTTGGCCCACTTTTAGTAATGGCATCATTTTTTTCTCTTATGTACTTCTTGCGGTAAATTGTAGTACACTTTTATTTTTAGTTCTTTTTGAAAATGTGACATATTCAATCAATATGTAATTTGGAGAAGATGGAATCTAATTCTGTTTTCCCATCTACATCAGCTAGGTTAAAAACACATAACTAATGGGGCTTTTCTAAGGAAGTGAAAATCCTGACTATAACTGTTTTGTGCTCTTGATAATACATTTGCAGTGATACATAGAATCAAAATGCTCTTGGTTTTATTTTAGTACCAGTTCCCTCTAGTCTGAGCTCATATACTCTTAATTATATTGATGTCCAAGAATCCAGTCAAATAATTGTCTTCTGAATAAAATATATATTAAAATTCACTAGAATAATTAAATAAAGTATCCTATGAATTTAATGATAATGTCTTTCTGCAGAGTCCCCTCTGAATGTTGGAAACCACAGTTATTGGGAATCCCAGGGACAGCAGTGTGAGGGGAGGGGGATTCCATTGCAGAATACTCCTGAACCCCAGCATGACTTCACTCCTTCTCTCATCTCCAGGGGAACAATTCTGGGATTTTAATGCCAATTGAGGCTAGTATGATAATCTAATCTGATTTCCATAATACAAGTCACATGATGTCATCAAGTGATTCCTGTAACAAGCCCAGCAATTTGTAGTTGAATTAGTGCTCATCTTTTTAGAAAGATTTCTAATGTTGATTTACACATTCCAAGTGATGCCGAATCCACCACATCTTTTGGTAGTTTGTCCCAAGGGTTTCCTTCACTGTTAAAATCCTGGAGAAAACTCTAAGGTGAATTTTATTTTGTTTTTCTTCTGGAAAGAGCAAATCGTGACTTTTACCTCCAAGAATTCCCAAATTCTTTGCAATCTGTAGCACTAATGCTGCTATGAAAATGGTGAAGGCAGACCTCTGCATCCATGGAGAATCATATTATTTTCAATAAACCTCTATGTAGGCATAGGAGTCCACCCATGTGATTACCATTGCAGAGTTGAGACCCATATATTAGAAATAGTTTCAACCATCCCTGAAATGCCTTTGAGGCACAATGTGGCCACTATAACAGTGCAAAGCAACAATAGCAGCTCCCAAAATTTAATAAAAAATTAAAACATAGAGCAACATGGTAAAAATGGAATTAATCAACCAAAATAAAATAAAATAGATGACATGCAATATTTAAAATGTGACTAGATTTTCCACAAGCCTTGAAACAGAGTGTATCACTGCTGCCTCGTATAGAAAGAGGGAATTTTATTTTTTATTTAAAATAAGCAGAAGATAGCTGTTCATTTTCGTCTGGAGAGCACGCTGCAATTTACACTGACTTTCAAATCATTTAATCTCAAGAAGTTAATTTTAATTTATGAAGCCCTATGTGGTTTAGGCTCTGGCTTCCTTTAGAGCTGGAACTAGAGCCCTTTGAAGTCAACAGTAAGACTCTCAATTACTTCACTTCAGTTTGGCTTAAGTCTTAGTGATCACCTCCCTCCTTCTGCTTCATCTCAGAGGCTGAAACTGCTGGGAAGCTGCAGCTAACAGTCCATACAGGTGGCAGTAAAAAGCAGATATTCTTAGTGCAGGTGCCTCAGCAGATTGCTGTGAGAGGATCCAGACACTGAATCCCTAAAGGAAGGTCTCAGTAGGCTGCAGCACTGTTTCCTCCCTTGGTCTCTCTTGCAAATTTCCTGTGCACTGACTTACAGCCTAATATACAGAGTCCACATCCCACCTGCTTTAATCCCCCAGCACCAAGATATTTCAGCAGCATAAGAACACTCTTTCCCAGAATTCCACCAAAATGTGCAAGCCTTCTGGTTCAACTGTTCATGTAGTATGTAGCATATAAAACAGAGACATAAGAAGATAAGAACAGCCATACTGGCTCAGAGCAAAGGTAAGTCTAGCCCAGTATCCTGTCTTCCAACATTGGCCAATGTCAGGTGCTTCAGAGGGAATGAACAGAACAGAATCATCAAGTGATCCAGACACTTTGCACAGAAGTCTAAAATTGGTGTTTAGTTAATCACATGAGAAATACACAGATCTATACAAAAATAATAAATCCTACACATAGTTCCCTCTCTCAGTTTCTTCACCACTCAAAAGCATTCTTTGTACTGGGGTCAGGGTCTTCTGTGGTATCCAGCATCCTTCCTATGCAGCTGTGTGACTTGTCTTTTGAAATACAAAGCCTCTTAAGGTCAGCTTGTTTCCTCTGACCTTGGCCATCACATCTCCGTCCCTTCTTACCTTCTGCTGAAACTTTCTCTGTGTGTCTTTGGTCTACCCTTGGGAATCAATTTTATAATGTTTTGCTTTGGTCACCTGTCTATGTGTTCTGCTTAGGTAATTTTTCACAGCTTTCCACTTCTCCCCTCCCTTCAGACAGAAGGAAGTATCTTCTCCCAGCTCCCATTATTCCAAGACACTTTGCTTGCATATATTGTCATTAAATTCTAACAACCCCTCATTGTCCCTGGTCTTGCAGAGATGGGACATAACCATGCCATCTCATGGTCGACACACATACAGAGAGGCATTTATGATACAGCAATTTACATAGTAACAACTTCATAAAAAATCATAACACCAAGCATTATTCCCTTAAATTCTACAGATTCCCCAAAGTATCACACCTTCCAGTCTGGAACATGTTTCTCCCTTGGTCTAATGGAGCAAAGCTCATAGCCTTTCCAGGCATCCCGCATCTGTTGTGAGTGGATTGAGAAGATAGCTACTCAAGGCTAACAATGGGAGGTTTTCAGTTCACTGCTGTAATTTTAGTTTTTATTGTTTCAGATTTTATATTTTGAGTATGTGCCTGAAGATGTTCACTGATGCATTTAATAAACATACACTGTAACCGTACTGCTGGATGGAATCTATATAGCACTATGTACCAATCCAGGGGGGACCTTCACTCCTCAGAAAACTCTTAGGCAACGGTATCTGTGGGGCCCAAAGGGACAATATAGCTCCGACAGGCTCCATAAAAGAAATGTTACTGGGATCAGGGTTTGGCCTAGTGAGAGTTTTGCCTGCAAAGAGTCAATAAGGTATGCAGGATTTGGACTGCTAATAACACTGAATTTAGCAACTCTTCTACTAGCATGCTTATCTGGTGTATTATTTAGAAAAGACATTAGACATTTGCAAGTTCTGAATTGTATGGTGAATTATTCATAAAGTAGTTGTATGCAATATATTATGTTCTATACCCTTCTGATTCTTCACTTACTTCTGGGTAACGGACAAATATGTTTTCTCCAGAAGCTACCTTAAGGAATGGATTTTAGGGATTTAGTGGAAGTTTATATGTCTGTCTAACTGTTTTATAGCAACTGAATGAAATGAAAAAAACAATCTCTCATAATAAAGCACTATCTTATGGCAGTAAATAGAACTGCATTACATATTACCCTAGAGCTATGTGAACTTTGAAATACATATGCTAAATGTATGAAACACATTTAGTTTTGTAAGCTTTCAGGAAAACATTGTAAGTTTCCCAAACTAAAAAACTTCCACTATTGTTTGGTAGTGGAAGTTAGCTATCCAGAAGAATTTTTAAATTCTTGCTGGAAGAACCAATGTTAAATTCAAGCTTTGCATCAGTATACCCTGAAGAAAACATAGGATGTTGTAGTCTGACCCAGCAGCCTTTACTTCTCTGGGTTGTCCTGTGGACTTCAACAAAATTAGGTGCATATTCAAAGACTTCATAATGGTGTGAATCATTGGTCATTTGCATGAGATGTTGCTTTTTAAAAATGTAATTCATAGAAAATAACATTCTTAATGGAAAAAGAACTGCTTAATTTAGAGGGGGAGAAGGAGAGAAAGATAAATAATGTGTTTAAAGGCTGTGAGGATATATTTACTACTTTCTTAAATCTGTAGCCTAAAGCCTGGTGGCAAGAGGAGACCAGGAAAGTTTCTATGCATAAGATCTACAACTCAGCAAGGAGACAGGAAGAAACAGAAAGTTAGTTTAGGGATAACACTATTTTTTCCTTACTCCAATGAACTTCCTTATTCAGCATTTGAAGAAAACAACTATGGTGTGATCTGTTGCCACTGTCACATGACATACTGAAACAAATAAGGTTTCCAAATAAAGAGAGAATTCTTATTTGTGCATGTGCAGGGTGTTGCTTCTGTCTGCCTTCTCACATGCTGGTAACTGCAGAAATAGGATTTGGGGACTCCATCATGAAGGGATTTGCAATAATCAAGGTGATTAAGATGTTAGCAGAGATAGACTTGAACAGTGGTGTTGGGAGGCAGACTTATAAGCAAAGGAGATTTGGCTATTTATGGTTCACAGTTAAAGATTAACATTAAAGTTATAGGCAAGCCTAAAAGAAGCAATTTTGTCTTTTGAGACACTTAGGTGTTAAGCCACTAAAAGGGTTACAGATGTGATGAAAAAATTGGAACTTGGTGGTATTGAACTTACTGCTAAATATAACAATACAGTTGTACTGAAATTATATGATTAAAAAGCATACTGGACATAAAGTTGGAGAAAAAATGATCAAAGGAATCAAGATTTACATTGAATCAGAATTATCAGTGGTCTAATTCAGTGAACAAATGTAATATTGCTAAATTTGAAGCAAAGTTCTCATTTAGTACTACTGTATCTATCCCCCCCCCCCAACTGCAGTTGTCCGTCTGAAGCTTGCAAAGTATGAAATCTGGCTAAGATACCAGTTTTCTCCTCTGGCTTAGGATTTCTATTAAGTCTAAAGACTGAGTTTTGATTTGTTTGTAACTGGTTCTTCTATTTTGTACTTCCAGCCTCAGGCTCTCAGGGAAGCTCCCTCTTAGCGCTTTTAAGATCAAGGTTAAATGTTTTCCTTTTAATTTAGCCTATTACAGAGCTATAGTGCCTCTTTGAGGTAGTTTTCAGTGACTTTACTGCAAGATGCCCTGGGATAGTGATATTTTAAGGAGCCATAATGCTCTCTTATATTGTACTGCATGTCACAATCGCTTGACACAAAAGCCTGGAAAGGAACATAAGAAAGTGTAGATTTGTCTGGCATTTGTTTACATTCTGTTCAAAGATATAATGCTCCTTAGTGCGCTGGGGTGCATTAGCCTTTCTTTTCACTTCATTGGAAGACCTTATGCTACAGTCTTTTGCAGTGTATACTAGGCTATTTTATTGAAGGAAGGTTATATTGGCCTGGGAAAAGTAGTATAAACTTTTGGTGGCATGACCAGTTAATGGCAGTGGTGTCTGTGCATTGAAGGGTCTCCTTAATCCTAATACCCTGGAAGCACATTTATGAGAGGTGGGAATATTCTAGCACTCACTTTGACTTTCTGAAAAATGTAAATATATTCTGCAACTATTATCAAAACTGGGCTTAATACTGCTCCTGTTGAAGTCAATGGGACTTTTGCTGTTGACTTCAGTGCAATCAGGATTGAACTCATTCAGCAGAGCACTCATTACAGCAAAACATTCAGCAAAGCATAACAAAAAGTTTGCTAGGAGTTCACCTGGGGGAAGTTCCCACAAAGTTTTTGCCTTTCAGGCTTCTATGAGCAGCAAATACAACATCTGAGGAGGCTCTTAGAAGGAAGACAATATGGATAGTGAGCGATCAGCTCTTTGTGACCTGCATAGGATGTGCCATGTTTGTCTTTCTCCCAGAGGACAGAAGAGACTTTGTCTGTACAAAGTGCAAGCTGGTCTCCATATTGGAAGAGAAGGCTAAAGGCAGCATGTGATCTCCAGAAGAAGAAAGAGGAAAACCCATGTACCCCCAGTGCAGATAGAGGTAAGAAACCATTTTCAGGGTCTCTGCACAGGTACTACATCGGAAAATGGTTTGGAAGAGTCATCTGAGGGAAGGGATCAGAAATAAACCCCATCAACCAGAAGGCATGGAATGCATTGTCCAAGGGATGGGGGTTCCATGACCACCACTCCCAAGAGGAGGAGATGGGTGGCAGTGGTCAGGGACTCCCTCCTAAGGGGAACGAAGTTATCCATCTGCCGTCCAAACCGGGAGACTCAAGAAGTGTGCTGCTTGCCTGAAGCTAAAATTCAGGAGGTGACAGAATGTCTGCTGAGACTGATCAAGGCCTCAGACTGCTACCTCTTCCTACTTCTCCACGTGGGTCCGAATGATACTGCCAAGAATGACCTTGAGTGGGTCACTGCAGATGATGTGGCTCTGGGAAAAAGGATAAAGGAGTTTGAGGCACAAGTTGTGTTCTCATCCATCTGCCCTGGACAAGGAAAAGGCCCAGGTAGGGACCATCAAATTGTGGAAGTAAATGCGTGGTTATGCAGGTGGTGTCGGAGAGAGGGCTTTGGATTCTTCAGACATGGGATGTTGTTCCAGGAAGAAGGATTGCTAGGAAGAGATGGTATCCACCTAATAAAGAGAGGGAACAGAATCTTCGCAGGAAGGCTTGCTAACCTAGTGAGGAGGGCTTTAAACTAGGTTCGCCGGGAGATGGACATCTAAGCCCTGAGGTAAGTGAGGAACTGGGATACTGGGAGGAAACACAAGGAGGAGGGTGCAACAGGGGAGGCCTCCTGATTCATACTGAGAAAATAGGGCAATCATCTAATTACCTTAGGTGCCTATACATGAATGCAAGAAGACTGGGAAACAAGCAGGAAGAATTGGAAGTCCTGGCAGAGTCAAAGAACTATGATGTGATTGCAATAACTCACATGACTGGAGCACTGTCATGAATGGGTATAAACTGTTCAGGAAGGACAGGAGGGGAAGAAAATGTGGGGGAGTTACACTGTATGTAAGAGAGCAGTATCATTGCTCAGAGCTCCAGTATGAAACTGGAGAAAAGCCTGTTGAGAGTCTTTGGATTAAGTTTAGAGGCAAGAGCAACAAGGGTGATGTCATGGTGGGCATCTGTTATAGACCACCAGACAAGGAGGATCAGGCTTTCTTCAGACAACTAACAGAAGTTTCCAGATCAAAGGCTCTGGTTCTTCTGGGGGACTTCAATCACCCTGACATCTGCTTGGACAGCAATACAGCAGTGCAAAGACAATCCAGGAAGTTTTTGGAGAGTGTTGGGGACAACTTCCTGGTGCAAGTGTGGGAGGAACCAACGAGGGGCTGTGCTCTTCTAGACCTGCTGCTCACAAAGAGGGAAGAATCGATAGGGGAAGTAGAAGTGAGTGGCAACCTGGGCAGTAGTGACCATGAAATGGTCACGTTCAGGATCCTGACAAAAGGAAGAAAGGAGAGCAGCAGAATACGGACCCTGGACTTCAGAAAAGCAGACCTTGACTCCCTCAGGGAACTGATGGGCAGGATCCCCTTGGAGGCTAATATGATGGGGAAAGGAGTCCAGGAAATCTGGCTGTATTTTAAAGAAGCCTTATTGAGGGCGCAAGAACAAACCATCCCGATGTGCACAAAGAATAGCAAATATGGCAGGCAACCAGCTTGGCTTAACATAGAAATCTTTGGTGAGCTTAAACACAAAAAGGAAGCTTACGAGAAGTGGAAACTTGGACAGATGACTAGGAAGGAGTATAAAAATATTGCTCGAGTATGCAGGGGTGTAATCAGGAAGACCAAAGCCCAATTATAGTTGCAGCTAACAAGGGATGTGAAGGGAAACAAGAAAGGTTTCTACTGGTATGTAGACCTTATCAACAAGAAGGTCAGGGAAAGAGTGGGACTCTTTCTGAATGGGGGAGGCAACCTAGTGACAGATGATGTGGAAAAAGCTGAAGTACTCAATGCTTTTTTTGCCTCGGTCTTCACAGACAAGGACAGCTCCCAGATGGCTGCACTGGGCAACATAGTATGAGGAGGAGGTGAGCAGCCCTCAGTGGTGAAAGAACAGGCTAAGGATTATTTAGAAAATCTGGACATGCACAAGTCCATGAGGCCAGATGCAAAGCATCCAAGGATGCTGAGGAAGTTGGCTGATGTGATTGCAGAGCCAGTGGCCATTATCTTTGAAAACTCGTGGCAATTGGGGGAGGTCCTAGATGATTGGAAAAAGGCAAATATAGTGCCCATTGCTAAAAAAGGGAAGAAGGAGAATCCAGGGAACTACAGACTGGTCAGCTTCACCTCAATCACCCCAAAAATCCTGGAGCAGATCCTCAAGGAATCCATTTTGAAGAACTTGGAGAAGAGGAAAGTGATCATGAACAGTCAACATGGATTCACCAAGGGCAAGTAATACCTGACCAACCTGATTGCCTTCTATGATGAGATAACTGCCTTTGTGGATATGGGGAAAGTGGTGGACGTGATACATCTTGACTTTAGCAAAGCTTTTGATACGGTCTCCCACAGTATTCTTGCCATCAAGTTAAAAAAGTATGGATTGGATGAAAGGACTATAAGATGGATAGAAAGCTGGCTAGTGATCAACAGCTCAATATCTAGTTGGTATCAAGCGGAGTGCCTAAGGGGTCGGTCCTGGGGCCGGTTTTGTTCAACATCTTCATTAATTAACTGGATGATGGAATGGATTGTACCCTCAGCAAGTTCGCTGATGACACTAAGCTGGGGAGAGAGGTAGATATGCTGGAGAGTAGGGATAAGATCCAGAGTGACCTAGACAAATTGGAGGATTGGGCTAAAAGAAATCTGATGAGATTCAACGAGGACAAGTGCAGAGTCCTGCACTTAGGATGGAAGAATCCCATGCACTGCTACTGGCTGTGGACTGACTGGATAAGCGGCAGAAGAAGAAAGGGACCTGGGTATTACAGTGGACAAGAATCTGGATATGAGTCAACAGTGTGCCCTTGTTGCTAAGAAGGCTAACGGCATATTGGGCTGCATTAGTAGGAGCATTACCAGCAGATCGAGGGAAGTGATTATTCCTCTCTAGTCGGCACTGGTGAGGCCACACCTGGAGTATTGCATCCAGTTTTGGTTCCCGCACTACAGAAAGGATGTGGATAAATTGGAGAGAGTCTAGCGGAGGGAAACGAATGATTAGGGGGCTCTGGCACATGACTTATGAGGAAAGGCTGAGGGAACTAGGCTTAATAAGTCTGCTGAAGAGAAGAGTGAGGGGGTGGATTTGATAGCAACCTTCAACTACCTGAAGGGAGGGGTCCAAAGAGGATGGAGCTAGGCTGTTCTCAGTAGTGGCAGATGACAGAACAAGGAGAAATGGTCTTGAGTTGCAGTGGGGAGGTCTAGGTTGGATATTAGGGGGAAAAATCTATTTCACTAGGAGGGTGGTGAAGTACTGCCTTAAAAATCTCTAAGGATGGAGATTCCACCATCTCCCTAGGTAACCCATTCCAGTGCTTCACCACCCTCCTAGTGATTCTATGAATGTACAAAACACAACTGAAGAGAAATCATTAGCAAAGTAGTCGTGTTATTATGTCACTGGTTAGGATTTTTACCAGAATTCACAGGGTCAGTCTTATCTAACAGTCACCTATATTAGATCTGAAATTCTACTCTGTACTTTTATTTATACCCCAAGTTAGTCGTGCAGGACCTATGGGTGGGTGGGTTGGTGGTGAGACAGACAAAGAAGTTACTGGTCCTCTTTGGAGTGGTTCTGTTCTGGTTGGAAAGAGAAGTAACAAGGGGTTATGCCTTGTTTTGGGAAAACTCTCTGGAGAGATATCAACTGTATGTGAGATCCTTGCTTAACCCCTCAAAACATAAGGGGGGTAGGATACAGACAAGAAGTAAAGGAGAGTGGAGGGCACTTCTATTACTATTAAAGTTGCATATTGAGAAATCAGAGTCTTTATTGGTGAGCAATGGAATTTACCATTCTCTAGGTGGAGTGTGTTGTTATTCTGTAAAAAGTTTATTATGGCATCATTTCTCTTCTGTTGGTCCAATTCATTTTATTCAGACTACTCATAGATTAAGGTGGTATTCAGTATGGTTAAAGGTATCAGACTCTACCTCCAGGTCTGTAGATGAGTTTCATTTTAAATAACGCTGCTTTGCTCTAGCTGGTCTGCAGGGCCTCAGCAAAGGAGAGATTGCCGGAGCTCTGTATGTACTCCCCACATCACTGCTGTTACATAGTCATTACTCTGTGTTATGTGTGAAGAATTTGGTTTATGAGTGTTACTAGAAATCGACAGAGTGGGGCTAACATAATGGGACTAAATCATAAAAAATGTTCAATTATGAAACAACACAAATCTGCTGTCTAAAATATAGCTGTAATGACAATATTCTCTTTATCAGTATCATCATATCATTATTATGTTTTACTGCCTCTTGATATTTTTTAGGTTTCTCTAGAGACACAATTATGTTGGAAAGAGTGACATACAGATCAAAAGCAGAAAAAAAAGTGCCTTGCATGCTACAAGGTATGGGTCACACACACTTCTGAAAAATAGTCAAGTATTCTGTATTGCCTTGTAACACTATGCCTGTGGGAACCTAATTAGAAGACTTTAGGTTGAGTGGGACTTTCCTTAACTGCTTTCTCAGCAGAATTACAAGGTTTAATCCATTACAATGGGTATAATATATGCAATAGTTGCAACTATTGTAGAGCAATGTCCTGGATGTCTTGGACCTAGCTTGCATTGCAAGGTATCACAATTAACTGTCTGGTTTGTTAGAAGCAAATCAACCAAACTGGCTATTTTTGCATTTACTAAGCCTGGAACATTTCCAAAGTTCAATGCTGCAGCTTTCTAACCCCAAAGGCAACAGAACAACTTGCTTGAGAAGCACTAGTGTAATTCCCCAGCATGACATTACACATCTGCTAAAAGCCCTTCTGGACCTACTTTGCAATACCAGCTTAATGGGGCAAGTCTCTTTTAGAAGAGCCCTCTTTACTCAGTTGTCAGGGCTCCTAGAAATCTTATCCTTCTGGCCACATAGAATTAAGGTTCCTGATGAGACAGTGTGAATCTCAATCAGTTAGTAAGTGGCAGTTAGTCACAGTTAGTTCCTCCTTCTTAGAATCAACGAGCAGCTGCTCTCTAGGACCTTTACTACAATAGAAAATGAACCATGGTTGGCACCTGCTGTCACATATAGGTCTCTCTCTGGCTGTCCTTCAAACATAAATGAACACAATTTGACCATAACAGACAAGGCAAACATGGTGTTCAGCATCGCCCCAATGAAGACAGCATGATTAGGCCAATTATGTTTAGTGCACCAAATATTATACACACTTAGAGACCCTGTCTACACTAGTGACCAAATCAAGTTTTATCAGGGATGAAGTGAGTGCCAATGGACTGATGTCTGTTATTGGGTCTCAAACTTAACTTCATTCCTACCCTACAGAAAGCTTATGGCTCCTCCAAAGGATAAAGAAATGGCTACAAATTACATTACAGTTTCAAACCATCAGATTTAAAAAAAAAGTAGAAAATAACAAGAATTTATTTTTCCTCTAGAAGTTTAAAAGTGACAGTTCAGAAAGGATAAAAAGAATGAAAAGGGGCCACTGGCTCTTGAGATTCCACATAAGGTAGCAAAAATAACATGAGGAGTGATAGTGGTTGCAACCCTAACCACTGGAGTCAGTGGAAACTGGCCCTGTCATATGACAAGATTATGGACCTTAGTATGTTATTTCCTGGCCCTAGTCATGTGATCTTGGCAAGGTTTACAATGTTTTAACAAGAGTCCCATATATGTCATTTTTATTCCAGTGATCACCATTTGAAAACAGTTACCACACAGGGCTGTCTGAAATTACCATAGTTTTGCCCTGTCTTTAGAATAGAAGGTATCTTTGATAGCATCTGAAAATATGCTTTTTAAAAATCTTTTGTACAATACAAAGGCAAGAAGAATGAGTTCTTCTTTGAGTGCTGGTCCCTATGCGTATTTCACATGTCAGTACTCACACCTGTCATGCATCCAAGTCTTTATAACTAGCATCCGTTGGCCCACACTTATGCACAGTTGCTCTCATGCTTCAGTCTAGACCAAGGGCATAAGAGGCGATCTTCAGTGACGGTTCTCCAGTTCCTTTTTACTGCCACATGACCTGAGTTGGAATCCTCTATGTCCACAGATTTGTTCATTTTCTTTCTTGTAGCCTGTAACGAGATATTGAAAATAGTATTTTTTATTAGCATAGTTAGAGTTTTATATAATACAGTTTGTATAGCTTTGTTTTCCCCTTGTTGGGGTGTCTCTTCCTGAGGTCTATTACTATGCCCAGAATCATGGGGTTCAAGAATTATGTCTCCTGCCCTTGCTCCTTCTCCATGAGCAATGACCACCCATGCTGCCTCTTCTCTTTGGGGGAGACATTTATCTCTGCAAAAGTGCACCATCTGCTTCTCATTTCACCCGCAAAACACACAAAGCTCATGAGATTAGCTTGAGGAAACACTTATGGAGAAGGCCATGTGACTTCACTCTGATCTGGGCCAGGGAGACCCCACCCGCAGTACATCAGCCTAACTGACAAGCAGAGACCTGTAGACTGATCTATGAATCATTTATTAATTACATTGATTATTTAAAAATTCACACGTATCTCTCTGAGGTTTGACAGGCTCTTGTCCCAAGATCAGGCCCAGTATTGTAAAAATTCCTGTTTAATTGGGAACTCTGATGTGCACAATTGCAACACCCTCACACTTTAGGAACCCTTCTGTATTTGTAATAGTTTATTAATACTTTTATCAAAGTTACAAACACTCAAACCAAGCAACATAAATAGAGATAATACAGAAAATACATCTGAACATCCATATACTCACATCATCCCTTGCAGAACAATTTTAAATGTTAGCCATTATTTTCCTCATCGCCATCACCTTCCTCATTGTCACCAGTGGCCATCATCCTAGTATCTCCCAAGGGCTACATCTCTCTCTCCCACTGCCCACAGGATGGGATACGTTTTTAATATGTTATGATGGTGCCATTTTATCTAATGCATATTCAATAGGGGTTTCTCCACTCTTCCTTGTTTGTATTTCCTCACCCTATTAACATTGGGGTGCCCTTCTCCTATAGGTTGGTATATTAATTATCTTAACTTATTATTATATATGTTAATTAATTGCCATGACACTCTTGTAGTTAGACGTCTACAGATATTCCCCTCCTAAAATATCCAAAAGCTGGTGTTAGATCAAGTGCCTGTGGTAGGCTGGTGTCATTATATACAAACTTCCCCCTTAAACACTTAGTCCAGGGATCGGCAATCTTCGGAACGGGCCGGTTTGTTTACTTGCGGCGTCCACAGCTTTGGCAGATCGAGGCCCCCACTGGCCGCGTCCCAGGCCAATGGGGGCTGCGAGAAGCCGCAGCCAGCACATCCTTCAGCCCGTGCTGCTTCCCTGCTCTAGTCCCAGTTATCCCAAAACTTAGGGATGGCTATTAGGCCATTTATCTGTGCCACAGTTCATGTGCCTCAAGCCTTATGCTAACTGCTGAAGCCCAAGTCTTACAGGATAAAGGCCTGTAGGTTCCTTGCATTACTGCAGAATAAAATGAATACTAAAGCTAGCTCTGTGGGCTATAGACCCTGTGAGCACAAGCTTGGGTGTGGATCCTAGGACTCATTAGCTAGGGTTTCACATGAGAGTAAGGGTTGCTCTAATGATCCCCATCCAGGTCAGTTCCTAAAAGGAAAGATCTCTGCCTGACCCTGTCCAGGTTGGGTGAGCCTTTGTGCATGCCTGTTAAGGGTTCAGGACCACTTAAGACCCTCAGGCAGGGGGAAAAAATAATCCATCTGTCACATTAATTGTTCTGGCTCTTGAAACATAAAGACTGTCATTCCCAAGCTCCATTGAAGAGTGCTGGACTTGATGAATTTGGTCTTTTGCAAGACAGAGCCTGGAACAATAACAAATTGTCAATTAAAGTGAAATTCCATATTTATGAGACATCTCTTTTATTCACTCTTCTATATGGCTCAGAAACACAGACAACGTATGGCAAACATATCAAAAGACTAAACAGTTTTCATATCAGATGTTTGTGTAAAAGTCTTTGAATAATATAACAAGACAGAGTGATAAATGCGGAAGTGTTTAATCATCCTGGTATGTCCTCTGGAGAGACATTGCCACATCGCAAGATGAATCTACTTTGGTAACATAGGCTCTCTCTCTGCTCCAATCCTCAGGAAGAAGTGCTTATCTTGGAGTATTGACAGCCCCACCAGTGGAGCAAGAGCAGGCCTCTGATTTAGATGCTCCAGCTAGTTATTCATCTTCTTGCAGAGAGATGAGACCTGACAGGGAGTTGAGGAGATCTTTTCACCTCCTCCCAGCTATGACTTTCCTAGGGACCACTGGTACCTGATACTTTGGAGTCCCTCTCAACTGGTTGACACTTTGTATTAGCCCTACTGTGGACCATGTGCCCCATAAGGCAGGTGTCCAGGTTGCATCCATGTGTCCTACCACAACTCTCCCACATGGCATCTGCTGGATCCAAGTGGAGGAAATGGAGCCAGGTCTGCAGATACCTATGGTGAGCTTATCCTCATCTCCATAGAAAGCAATTACTCTCCCTTCACCTTCTCTGCCAAATGACTATATGCAGTATCAGGAGCCACTGCACAGGAAAGTAAATGACCTTCAGATCCCACTAGAGGAGGTCCAGGATTCCCATCATTGGCTCCTTTACAATCTGCAACTTAGGGGTCCAAGAAAGGTGATGTTCCTGGCAAATGAGGTCATCATGGAACCAGCCAGAGTACGTTGGCATATCCCAGCATGCTGTGCCCCAATACATAAAAGATGTCATAGGCATTATTTTGTCCTGGCCAAAGGACCTGAGTTCCTTTTCACCCAACCAGCAACCAACTCACTTGTGGAGCAGGCAGCCGCAAAAAGTGCAAGGTCACAACATCCCACAACCACCCCAACTGACATGGGCTGGAAGACTTTGGACCTTTTGGGAATAAAGGTATTTTCCTTTAGGAGCCTCCAATTTCATATCACTAACTATCAGGCTTTGTTAGCAAAATACAATTAGAACAACAACTCTAGATTGGCAGAATTTAAGGACAAACATCACCTTGAGGACAGAGCCCAATTTCAATCCTTCATTGAGGAAGGCAGGATAATGGCAAAAACATCCTTACAAGCTTCAGTGGATGCAGTTGACATGGCATTTAGAGGGCTAGCCACTGGTATAGTTAAGAGGTGGGAGTTGGCTTAATTCTTTGGGGTTCCCCAGGGAAGTGCAGAATACCATGGAGGATTTAGCATTTGACTAGTCAAACTTGTTCAGTGAGAAAATTGATGAAAAATTCCTTGAAAGAATCTAGATCAGCACTCCACTCCCTGGGAATTTACACCTCGGCCCTGAAAAGAAAATACCACAGATAGGTATATAGGGCAAGACCACCCTCTCCATAAACATTCTACCACCAGCATCCAGCCAAACTTCTGTTCAAGTGATAGAGTTCAGAGGCCTTGATTTTTCAAACCCCTCTATTTGCACAAGCTCTACCCATTCCCATCCACCTGCTAAGGGCTACGTTTGACTGCCTTCCTTTACTGATGCCAAGCACTTCTACCTCCCCTCATTCTTTGGGAGCCATCTCTCACCTTTTGCTCACATTTGGAACTCTATCATGATGACAAGTGATTTCTAGAAATCATCCACCATAGTTATTACATCAAATTTCAATTCCTTTCCCCCCACAACAGCCTTTCCAGTTCCTCTTCAGGGATCACTTTTATGAGGTGATTTTTCACCAGGAGGTGGATTCTCTTTTCCAAAGAGGGACAATAGAATTAGTGCCACCTCAGTAACAGGATAGAGGATTCTATTCTCCATACTTCTTAGTCCCCAGAAAAGACAGAGGGGGAAACCCATTCTGGTCCTTTGACAACTAAACATCTTTATTTGAAAATTTAGGATGGTTTCACTATAATCAATTATCCCCAATCTATGGGAGGAAATCTGGTTAGCAACTCTTGACATGAAGAGCACCTATTTCCATATAGATATTCATCTGTCCCACAGAAAGTATTTTTGGTTCCTGGTAGGTCAGAGTCCTTCCCTTTAGATTGGCAATGGCACCCACATTCACAAAGGGTATTCACAACGTTTTCTCTGTTGTGGCAGCCCAAATGAGATTTCACAGCTATACAATCTTCCCATAATTGTACAACTGGCTCCTAACAGGTCTCTTCAACCAAAAGATCAGGTGGGTGAGTTTGTTTCTTATCCATCTTCTAGAAGTGCTGGTTGTCTGTGTGAACAATAAGTCCATCTTGAGCCACACATGGATGATAAATTTATTCAGAGTGACACTGGACTCAGTTTCAGCAAAAGCTTTCCTCCCCAAAGAAATATTTCAAATCGATGAGCAATCTGATAAAACAGATTACTTGGAAACAAACAAAATGATCAAAGTATGCCTTTTCCTGCTTGGCCACATAACCTCTTGTACTTATATGACACCATTTGCCAAACTTCATCTATGATGCTTACAAGCCAGGCTCTGGTTTGTGTACTCACCAAAAAAGGGTCACATGAACACCAGAGTGACTGTTCCCACCAGGGTCATTGCTTCTCTTAGCTGGTAGCGAACCTGGAATGAGTGTAAGTGGGAGTCCCCTTCAACAGCCCCACCTGCAGTGCCATCATCATAACAGACTCATCCCTTCTGGGGTAGGGTGCTCCCCTGAACGACCACACCATGCAAGGCACTTGGACACCATGGGAGTCTGGGCTGCACATCAACCTGCTGGAACCGAGAGCAGTCTACCTGGCCTCCTGGGCCTTTCTCCTACTCGCACATTCACTCCATATCCGTATAACATCAGAGAACATCACCGATGTCTCTTATATAAACAAGCAGGGTAGAGCAAAATCCCTTCCCCTCTGCCTGGAATCTAGTAGGTCTTGGAGTTGGTGGATCATAAACCACATTTCTATCCAAACCACATACCTACCACGTGTTCAGAATTCTCTCATGGACAGCTTAAGCCAGTATCTCTCCGGACATGAGTGGGAAATATACAACTCTGTCCTGAGAGACACCCAAATGGGACACCCAAATGGGATCTCTTTGTGTCCCTGATGAATAGGAAGCTTTTCTTGTACTGCTCTAGAGCAGCTATGGGCCATGTCTCTCAGGGCAACACTCTCCTGTTATCATGGTCAAACCAACTCATATATGCCTTTTGCCTCATATATCCCCCTGCTGTCACAACACTCGAGAAAAGTCCAGAGTCATTCTCACAGCAACCAACTGACCCAGAATGTCAACCCGTTCTCCTATCAGGATCCATCCCTTCCCAGAATTTCTAACTAAGGAAGATGGCAAAAATCACTCCAATCCATACCCACTTCACCTCACAGGTTTTTGGATGGACATCAGATCTAGAATTATCATGTTCAGAAGCCATTGAAGCCATTCTTGCTCAGAGTAAGATTCAACTTGGATCTGCTATCTAGCTAAATGGAGATGTTTTTCTACCTAGATATAGCACCATCAGTCTTCCTCAGATTCTGCAGATATCTCAGTCGTTTTAGATTATCTCCTGTCATTGAAGAACACAGGTCTTTTTCTTAGCTTGTTGCAGGTCTATCGCAGCATGGTCAGTGCCTTCTTCCTTCAGAAGATGGGTGTTACATTTTTACTCACACAACAATAGTTAATTCCTGAAGGGTTTAGTCAAGACCGTCATACCAGTTGTTGCCTGCACCACAATGGGACCTCAGTCTCATCCTGTCAATACCCACCAGATCACCATTTGAATCTTTAGTAACATTCTCTATGTCCCACCTTTCCAGTTGCTATTATTTCAGCCAGAAGGGTGGGAGCACTCAGGGCTGATGTACCATCTGCCATTTTTCACAAGAAGAAAGTCTCCCTCCACCTTCTTCCTAAATTCCTCCCTAAAGTAAAGGCTGAATCCCATGTCAACCAACCTGTCCACTTTCTGAAACCCCATGCTCCCATTGAAGAGAAGAGACTTCATTCCCTGCATGTCAGATGTGCCCTGGCATTCTACCTGCTAAGGACCAAACTAATCAAAAAATCACCAACACATATTTCTTGCTCTAGCAGAAAGCACAAGTAATATCTTCTCAGAGAATCTCTAAATGGATTTCTGGTTGCAACATACACCAAATAGTATGCAAGTCCCCCACAGATGGGGTAAGGGCACACTCCAACTGCACATGTGCAGTCAAATGGACACATATTGTGATTGGGTTTTTTTTGCTGAGGGGAGGGCACAGGGGTTGTTCGACTAAAGAAGAGCAGCTTTATGTTCCAGATGGGGGTGTCCTGGGAATTCTTCTGGTAAAGGCTGCATAGGAGAAGTGGTGAAACTACACATCTAACAGCTAGTCTGGCCTCACTCATTTCAGGGCCAACTATGCCCTTTTGGGGGCTGTATTGGTTGGCTCTGCACTGAACCTTTTTTCAGGAGGACTTCCTGTCACCAGGCACTCACAGCCTGGGTTGTGCTGGCAAAAATGGATCTAGCCCTTTGTATGGAAAGGAAATAGTTCATCAAGCACTGAAATGCAACCACTGCTGGAATAGAAAAAGGCAGCCCTTAAACAGTGTATATCAACACTAAACAATAGTGGACATAGAAAGTGAAAAATACTTCAGATAACTGAAATAGCAAAGACATTTTAGTTAAACAATGCAATTATCCAGGTGGAATTTTGCCAGAACACTGAGGATAACACCCATGAACAAAAATGAATGCTGTGGGATTTTAATTACCCCATATGGTCAGGATATCAGTTTTATATCTCATCAGCATATATTATAAGTGCATGACAATGGACTTGTTCAGGCAATCCTTTGCTTCTCTCTCTTTTCCAGGAATTCACAAAGTGAATGTGTGTTTCCTTGTGTCTGCTTCCAGATACCTTACTTTTAGAAAAAAAAAAAATTTCCCCTGCTGTTTCAGTAATTCATTCACAGTGACTTCTAATTAATTAATAAAGATCTCAATAAGTTAAGGACCCTTTCCAGTTTCTCAAGTAATGCTTTGTTACTTGTAATTCATGAATCCGCATAATGTGGTAACTTTTGTCACCAAGTGCCTTTGCTTCTTTTAAATTAATGTAATTAATTAACCATTCTTGCATAAATTCTTGTTAAGCTACCTTTAATTTTACCATAGTGTACCAAAAATTTCCACTTAACAACATTTTACATGGACAAATCCTCCTTCAATATCACTTGGTGTATTTTTAGAATAAATCACTGTGCTATGTAAACTGTTTTATTTTTGAATGAATTGCACTGACAATATTGAAAATTTAACAGTTAAGCTTTTCAGTGGATTTGAGGTTATTACACTTATTGCTACTCACTTTTAATTAACCAGTCTGACTCATGGCATCTAAAAAGGAAACACAACACTTCCAGCTCCACTGAATAATTCCAACCCTTCTGACTTTGTTTGGAATGTAGCTTTTCATTTGTGTAACTTTTGACATGATAACAAATCAACACTTTTCCACATGGGTATGTTTACATCTAATCCTGTAAAACTGTTTTGTTTGTATTAGATATGAGAAGTAATGTAAATGTTCATATTTTCTCTGCTAACCAGAGATGCCAAACCTGCCAAAAAAAAAAAAAAAAGCAGAAATTGGGCTTGTTTTTGGTTTAATTGGCTTGTGAGTTGCTTGTTGCCTAGTGTTTGGCTTGTAGCTTGTTGCTTATTGTAGCTTGCTGCTGCTTTTTTTTTTTTTTTTTTTTTTTTGATCGGCTCTGAGCAAGCAGGAACAAGCAGGGGCAAGGTGGGGAGTCGGGGTCCACAGCGGGCCCACCACATTCCCAGACTGCACGGCGGGGGGGATCTAGTCACACAGAGTGTTGTGGTTTTTAAAGATTGGCTTTAATGATGTTTGCTTTTTTTGCAACAGTGTTACACTGCTGACTCATATTTAGCTATGACCCCCAGATCCCTTTCCACAGTACTCCTTCCTAGGCAGTCATTTCCCATTTTGTATATGTGCAACTGATTGTTCCTTCCTAAGTGGAGCGCTTTGCATTTTTCCTTATTGAATTTTATCCTATTTACTTCATACCATTTCTCCAGTTTGTCCAGATCACTTTGAATTTTAATCCTGTTCTCCAAAGCACTTGCAATGCCTCCCAGCTTGCTATCCTCCAAAATCTTTATAAGTGTACTCTCTATGCCATTATCTAAATCATTGATGAAGATACTGAACAGAACCGGACCCAGAACCAATCCCTGTGGGACCCCAATTTTTATGCCCTTCCAGCATAACTGTGAATCACTGATAACTACTCTCTGGGAATGATTTTCCAACCAGTTATGCACCCACCTTATAGTAGCTCTATCTAGGCTATATTTTCCTAGTTTGTTTATGAGAAGGTCATGTGAGACAGTATCAAAAGTCTTACTAAAGTCAAGATATACCACATCTACCGCTCCCCCCTATCCACGGCTTGTTAACCTGTCAAAGAAAGCTATCTGGTTGGTTTAACAGTATTTGTTCTTGACAAATCCATGCTGACTGTTATTTATCACCTCATTGTCTTCTAGGTGTTTGCAAATTGATTGCTTCATTATTTGCTCCATTATCTTTCTGGGTACAGATGATAAGATGACTGGTCTGTAATTCCCTGGCTGTTCTTATATCCCTTTTTATAGATGGGCACTATATTTGTGCTTTTCCAGTCTTCTCTCCCATCTTCCATGACTTTTCAAAGATCATTGCTAATGGCTCAGATATCTCCCAAGTCAGCTCCTTGAGTATTCTAGAATGCATTTCATCAGGCCCTGGTGATTTGAAGACATCTGACTTGTCTAAGTAATTTTTATCTTGTTTTTTGCCTATTTTAGGCTCTGATCCTACCTCATTTTCACTGGCATTCACTATTTTAGACATCCCATTGCCACCAACCTTCTTGGAGTAAACCGAAACAAGGAAGTCATTAAGCACCTCTGCCATTTCCACATTTTCTGTTACTGTCTTTCCCTCCTAATTGAGTAATGGGCCTACTCTAGCCTTGATCTTCCTCTTGCCTCTAATGTGTAGTAAGATGAGGCCCTGAGACATAAACCCTTGGTATCAGAGGCCTGGTATGAGGCCTGAGGCCTGAACTGAAGGAATGGTCAAGACATTTCTAACATAAAGCAAAGTTAGGCTGTGAGCCAGAGGCAGGCCCTGCTCACAGAAGTTGGCAAAAGCATGTAAGCACTAATAAATATGCCAGGACGCCACCCACATAGAGAACAAGGAGCAGGCAGACCCAGCCTAAAGATAGGATAAAAGGACACTACGATGGATAGACAATATGATGGATAGACAATATGAAAGAACAATACAATGGATAGATGATGAATAGACAATATGAAAAGACAATACGATGAATAGACAGTATGATGGATAGACTTATTTGTTCAAACCAATCTGCACCATGAGAAAGGCAACACCGTAATGCATAGAGGGGCTGTACCTCAGTGCGTTCAATGATGCAAAACCTGTTTGTGCCTGTGTATAAAAATGCATCCCTGAGTGGACGTCTTTGTCTGGCCTAGGAGGCAGTGGAGAATCCCACCACTGACTGAGCCGGTCCATTGTCAGGGGACACATATTCATAGTATGTCCTGTAGAGTCTGCGGGAAACTATTACTGTGCTTCATTTGACAATAAACCTGGCCAGGTGCCTTTGTACCTTATTAGAGTCTGTGGCCATTGGGGGTTCTCTCGGGGTCTGGTGTGTCAGCGATCTGCACAGAGCCGGGACAGCACACAGAGGGAACACACACACGCAGCCGACTGTTATCATCATTGAACAGAGCATAGCACCACACCGGTAGCGTCTGATGACATAATGCATTTGTAGAATGTTTTCTTGTTTCCTTTTATGTCACTAGCTAGTTTGACCTTGTTTTGTGCCTTGGCTTTTCTAATTTTGTCCATACATACTTGTGTTATTTGTTTATATTCATCCTTTGTAATTTGACCGAGTTTCCACTTTTTGTAGGACTCTTTTTTGAGTTTTAGATCATTAAAGATCTCCTGGTTAAGCCAGGTGGTCTCTTGCCATACTTCCTATCTTTCCTATGCAGTGGGATTGTTTGCTCTTGTGCCCTTAATAATGTCTCTTTGAAAAACTGCCAGCTGTCTTCAATTGTTTTTCCCCTTAGACTTGCTTCCCATGGGATTTTACGTACATGGGAGTTTGCTAAAGTCTGCCTTCTTGAAATCCATTGCCTTTATTATACTGTTCTCCCTCCTACCATTCCTTAGAATCGTGAACTCTACCACCATTTCATGATCACCTTCCACTTTCAAATTTTCAACCAGTTCCTCCCTATTTGTCAAAATCATATCTAGAACAGCCTCCCCCCTAGTAGCTTTCTCCACCTTTTGAAATAAAAAAAAAAATGTCTCCAATACATTCCAAGAACTTGGATAATCTGTGCCCTACTGTATTATTTTCCCAACAAATGTCTGGGTAGCAGAAGTCCCCCATCACCACCAAGTCCTGTGCTTTGAATGATTTTGTTAGTTGTTTAAAAAAAGCCTCATCCACCTCTTCTTCCTGGTTTGGTGGTCTGTAGTAGACCACATACCATGACATCACCCTTGGTTTTTACCCCTTTTATCCTTACCCAGAGACTTGCAACAAGTCTGTCTCGTATTTCTATCTCAACCTCAGTCTAAATGTATACATTTTTAATATATAAGGCAATACCTATTTCCTTTTTTCCCTGCCTGTCCTTCCTGGACAAGCTGTATCCTTCTATACCAATATTCCAGTCATATGTACTATCCCACCAGGTTTCTGTGATGCCAACAATGCCATAGCTGTGTTTATTTACTAGCATTTTGAGTTCTTCCTCCTTATTCCCCATACTTCTCACATTAGTATACAGACATCTAAGATACTGATTTGATTACCCTCCAGTTCTGTCTTGTCTCCCCCTTATTTCTCCTATAACAACCCATGCTCCCTCCAGAGTCTGACCCTTCTCCCATGTCACCATGTTTTTGACTTACCTGTGGGCTTTGGTCACCTGCCCCCGTTGAGACCAAGTTTAAAGCCCTCCTCACTAGATTAGCCAGTCTGTAGCCAAATATGCTCTCCCCCTTCCTCGATAGGTGGACCGTATCTCTGTTTAGCTGTCCTGCTTCCTGGAACAGCATGCCATGGTCAAGGAAGCCAAAGCCCTCCTGGTGACACCATCCTCGCAGCCAGGCATTCACCTTGAGGATGCATTTGTCCCCCACCCTTGACTGGAAGGACTGAAGAGAACACTACCAGTGCTCCCAGAGCCCTGTAGTCACTTCTGATCTGCTGAGGGTCATACCTCGCAGTATCATTAGTGCCCACATGGATGAGTAGCATGGGGTGGTAGTCAGAGGGCTGGATGATCCTCGACAATCCCTCCTTAACATCTCAGAAAAGGGCCTCTGGCAGGCAGCATACCTCCCGGAATGTCATGTCAGGGTAACAGATGGGTGCCTCCGTTCCCCTCAGAAAAGAGTCTCCAACCACCACTACCCTATGTTTCCTCCTGGGACTGGTGGCTGTGATCCTCCCAGTCTTGGGACTACATGGCTTCTCCTCTTCAACCTTTGGGGGTGGTTCGTCATCAGTCATTGACAGGGCAGCATAACGATTCTCCATTACCATGGTGGGTTGGTTGGGAGTAGGGGTGGAGCACTGCCTGCTGTCAGAAGTAACCAGCAGCCAATATCCTCCCTGTACCAGACCCCTATCCTCCGACCCCGGTGGCATGACAGCAGTCCTCTCTAGCTGGATAGTGTCCTCAGCCTCGGAAGTCTCCATATGAATATTCTCGAGGAATTCCTCATGTGCACGTATGCTCCTCAGCCTAGCTACCTCCTCCTGTAGCTGTCCCACCTTCTTCCTGAGAGATTCCACCAGGAGGCACCTCTCACACTGGATGGTCCCCCCACCCTGGCTTTCTGTGAGTGGGAAATGCAGGCCATAGTCCCTGCAAATCCAGACCAGGATCTGGGTAGAGGCATCCATGGTTAGGTTCTCTGTCTGGATACAGGAACAGGTGGAGGAGACAGGAGCAGTGTTGGCACTGGCAATGTGGCCCTTCCTAACCATAGTGATTTTATTACAACTCCCTCTCTCAAATTCCCCTGCTAGCTCCCCTTGGTCACATAGCCTCTGGCTTTTAAGGCCTTCCCTCCTAAGTCAGCCCTACCCCCATCATTAATCATCACAATGCTGATTGAGGCTGATCAAGGGAACAAAGGTTCAAACTGTCCCCAAACACACAATCCCAATTGACCCTGTAACTGACATAACCTGAAAGAAAAAGAAAAACACAAACAGCCAAACAAACTCACTCACCCCAAGGTTAGTTCTCACACCTTATTCGTTCAGCAAGGGGATCTCCTTCATCCTCTCTAACCCCCCCGCCCATTTGCAGTCCCCTGTTCGCTAGCTCCCCTTGGTCGCTTAGCCTCTGACATGTACCCAGTCAATAGGGGATAGCTGAAATCCCTCATTATTGTTGATTTTTTTGTTTATTTTTATAGCCTCTTTAATCTCCCTGAGCATTTCATGGTCATCATCACTATCCTGGTCAGTTGGTCGGTAATGTATTCCTACTGCTATACTCCTTATTATTCAAGCATGGAATTTTTATCCATAGATTTATTTACGATTTGTACTATATTTGACTCAATGCTTTGTTTCACGTACTGTGCCATTCTGCCACCAGCATGACTTACTTCTCATTCCTATATATTTTATACCGTGGCATTACCGTGCCCCATTGATCATCATTACACCAAGTTTCTATGATGTGTGTTTATATCAATATCCTCATTTAATACCAGGTACTCAGTTTCAACCATCTTACTATTAGACTTCTATTATTTGTATATAAGCACTTATAAAATTTGTTAATATTTAGTTATCCACCTTCATGTAATGTAATTGAATGGGACTCTTTTTTCATTTGACTGTTTCTCTTCAGTTCCTATCACCGTCTATCCTTTTCTGCTTATTAGGATATAGAGAACCACTATTAAAACATCCTCCCCAAGTGATGTCTCTAAAACGTGTGCTCCTAAACACGTCACATTTCTCCCAGCCCTTCATTTAAAAACTCCTCTTCAATCTTTTTAATTTTATATGCCAGTAACTTGGTTCCATTTTAGTTTAGGTCAAGCCCATTCTTTGTATAAAGGCCCTTCCTTCCCCCCCCCCCCCCCACCCAAAAAAATTCCCCAGTTCCTAATACACCTAAAACCCTCATCCCTACACCATCGGCTCATCCACACATTGAGACCCTGCAATTCTGCCTTTCCAACTGGCACTGCCTGTGGAACTGGAAACATTTCAAAGAATGTTACCATGGAGGTCCTATACTTTATTAGTAGTCTATATTTGGCCTCCAGAACCTCTCTCTTACCTTTCCTTATGTTATTGATACCTACATGCACCATGACCACTGTCTCTCCCCCCCTCCCCCCCCCGCCCCAAGTACATACAGAAATCTGTGTAGATCCCGAGAGAGAAACTTTTACACCTGGTAGGCAATTTACCATACAGTTCTCCTGGTTATCACAAACCCAACTATTTAAGTTACTACTAATTGAATCCCCCATTACTATTACCTGTCTCTTCCAAATAATGGGGGTTCACTCCCCTGGCAGGGTATCTGTGGTGGAGAGGATACCATGACATGATCTGGAAGGAGGATCCCACCTATGGAATCATTTCCCTCCACTCCAGTTTGATGTTCTCCTTCCAAGGCTTCCATCCTCCTCAACAGCACAGAGGCTGTCAGACTGAGGATAGGACCACTCTACTATGTCCTGGGGCATCTAATTTATGTAGCTATCTGTCTCCCTTAACTCCTGCAGTTCAGCCTCTCTGTTCTCAAGAGCCTGTACTCAGTCTTTGAGGGCCAAGAACTGCTTGCAGCGAGTCGACACATACGCTCCCTGTCCACAAGGCAGGTAATCATACATGCTGCACTCAGTGCAATAAACTGGATAGTTCCCACTCCTTCTGGACTTCTCCCTGCATTGTTTACTCTTGCAGCTTTGTTTATTTGTTTGTTTTCATTTTTTTGGTGTGTGTTAGTTTTTGTTCCTTATTGGGATGTGGGGAGTGGGTGTTTATTGGACTACATTTAGAGAATGTTAGGTGTGTCTGGCTCACACTCTCACTAACTCCCTCACAAAGCTCCCCTGTTTGCTGCTCCTGTTCACTAGCTCTTTCAGTAGCTTAGGAGTTCACTTCTTAAATCTCTGTTCTCCCTGAATAGCCCCACCCGTTGTTAAGGGATCCCTCTCATAATTTGATTTAGCCAATCCTAGAACCTTGGCATCATTAAACATCATATATTTCAGTGAAGTAATTGTAGATTTTGAATAAAGATGTGTTATAAACAGATGTGTCAGATTTCATACCTAAGAAGTTTTGAGAATAAAAAGCAATGGTTGGCAGTAAATGTTGTGGATTTTCATCTTGTAATTGCTCCATTGCTACTGAATCATTTTGATTTCCTGGAATGTTTTGTCTGTGTCTCAGAATGCATTAGCAGGTTCATGTATCTAATGGATATCAAAATGTTCTTGGCTAAAGTTGTAATGCCTGTAGATAACATTTGATAATTCAGAACTTTCCCAGTATTTAAGGTCACTAGAGGTCTCCCAACGTTTCTGCCCTACTGCTGTGTAAGTCTTTCACCTGGTACCATTTTTGCTTGCTATCACCATCCTATCCACACTCTTTTCCTCCCTACCACTGTATATTGTCTTTTTTATTTATTTATTTTATTCTTCAGTGTTTCACCAAAGTCTTAAAACTTGTAAGTGTATGTTTTAGTGCATGGGAAAAAAATCCAGTTACTGTACATATTCATTTACCACATTTCAAGGATTACTGTCTCAGGTGACTTAATAGCTTTTCAAAATATCAACATTTAAAAGGATGCAACTAAAAGTCTTGTGTCAAATGTAACTGTTATTAACTGAAACTTTTCCTTACATGTATCTGTGTAAAACTTAGAAATGTAGGAATGAACCTCAAGAGGTGATCGAGTCCAGCTTCCTGTACCGAGGCAGGACCAAGTATACTTAGATCATCCTTGATATGTGTTTATTTAACCTGTTCTTAAAAACCTACAGTGTTGAAGATTGCACACCCTCCCTGTGAAATCTATTCCAGGGCTTAACTATTCTGATAATTATACCATTTTTTCCTGATATCTATTCTAAATATCCCTTGTTGCAATTAAGCTGATCATGTGTTGTCCTACTTACAGTGGACATAGAGAGCAGTTGATTACCTCCTCTTTATAACAACCCATAACATATTTGAAGACTGTTATCAGGTCCCTCCTCAGTCTTCTTTTCTTAAGACTAAACATGCCCAGGTTGTTGTTTTTTTAATCTTTCCTCATAGATCAGGTTTTCTAAACCTTTTATACTTTTTATTGCTCTCCTCTGGACTTTCTCCAATTTGTCCACATATTTCCTAAAGTGTGGCACCAAAAATTGGATTCAGTACTCCAGCTGAGGACTTGCCAGTGCAGAGTAGAACAGAACAATTACCTCTCATGCCTTACTTTAGACATTCCTCTTGATACACTCCAGAATATTGGCCTTTTTTGCAATTGCATTATATTGTTGATTCATATTAAAGTTGTAATCGCCTATAATGCCCAGATCCTTTTCAGCAGTATTACAGGTCCTTCTTTTTCCATTTTTTAGTAAATAAGATACTATGTTTACCCTTCTCCAGTCCTCTGAGACCTCACATGTCCTCCAGGAGCTGTCATTCCCTGACAACTTCCTCCACCTTTCTTGTGCTTTTAATGTTTTTATAGAACTTCTTCTTACTGCCTTTTATATCCCTTGGTAGTTGTAACTCAATTTATGCTTTATCCTTTCTGATGTTGTCCCTGAATGCTTGTGCTATTCTTTTGTACTCATCCTTAGCAAGTTGTCCATGTTTCCCCTTTTTGTAGAATTCCTTTTTAATTTTCAGGTTGTTAAAGAGCTTCTGATGGAGCCATATTGGCCTCTTACTATTCTTCCTATCTTTCCGTTGCATCAGGATAGTTTGCTGTTATGTCTTTAATGTTGCAAATTTATCATCTTTGAACTGGTAGACTTTTCTGGACATAAGTGTATTTGTTAAATTAGAGTATTTCAACCTATTTGATTTAAAATAGGAATCTGATTTTTATGAGATTCTGTTAAAAGGGGTCGGGGGAGAGAGAGCAAGAATGAGAGAGAGGGAGAGAGAGAGAAAATACTCATGGCCTGATCAGTTACTAAGCAAGACATATACCCTTCAAAAATAGGTCTATAATGAAAGTTCTCACAAGTTTTCAGGTGAGTGTGTTATAGTGTTGCAGTTGAGTCTCATATAAAATATGTCCTGGGAACTGCATCTGCTCTCTAATCTTCTGAAGTTAAATGAAGAAATGATTTGTCCCCTTCCCATCACCGCTTTTTTTTTTCTGGCTTTCTAGTCTGATGCTGACATTGCAGTGTGCCAGTGTTAACTAATGAGAATAAAGATTTATTTAAAGGCCATAAAATAGCAATTTGTTTTCACTACTACGAAAGGGTAAAAGCTACTTTATAGTAAATGTTTAGTATTGATTAAGTACCTGATCCAAAGCATTTTGAATTCATTAGAGTGACTCTCAATGGGCTTTGATCGGGCCCTGAATGAATATAAAATCCACTGCTATGGTATTCCTATCACTAATGAAATACCATCTGCCTTGAGCTTACTCATTGCTCCACTCCTGCTACGTGATAGATATGTATCATCATGAGGTATTACCCACTAAGAATTACCCAGTGGTATTAGAAGGAAAAAAAAGAAATAATCAATGATTAGGAGATATTGGTAAATCACAACATAGAGTATTGTTTCTATAAAAGATTTGAAGGATGCAGCTAAGTTTAAGTAAATAATTAAGAGTCTGATCCTACAAATTGTTGAACACTTTCTGCAAGTGTTGAGTGCCCTCAATTCCTATAGACTTTAAGGGCTGTTTAATCTAGCACTGAAAGACATAGTAAGAATCACTGACTGGAAGCTGAAGCCAGACACATTCAAATTAGAATAAAACACATGCTTTTTTTAAAATGGTGATTAACGACCGGAGCTGGGGGGGAAATCAACTAAGTAAGTGGTGGATTCTTCATCTTTTGATATCTTCGAATCAAGAAAGGGATCTAGAGTTATAGTGGACCACAAGCTAAATATAAGTCAACATTGTGATGCTGTTGCAAAAAAAGCAAACATGATTCTGGGATGTATTAACAGGTGTGTTTTGAGCAAGACACGAGAAGTCATTCTTCTGCTCTACTCTGGTTAGGCCTCAGCTGCAGTATTGTGTCCAGTTCTGGGCACCGCATTTCAAGAAAGATGTGGAGAAATTGGAGAGGGTCCAGAGAAGAGCAACAAGAATGATTAAAGGTCTTGAGAACATGACCTATGAAGGAAGGCTGAAAGAATTGGGTTTGTTTAGTTTGTTAAAGAGAAGACTGAGAGGGGACATAATAGCAGTTTTCAGGTATCTAAAAGGGTGTCATAACTCCACCAGAGAGGTCCTTTGGGGCCATCTGCCTGTCCCAAGTCAGGATAAAGGAGGAGGGTTGGGCGTGGGGCTAGCAACTCCACCCCGTAAAAAAATTAGTTTGCTACAGAAACGCCAACAATAGAGATAACAGAGACTTTTAGCCTGGAAAAAGAAGGGCCTTCAACTCGAAGACGCATGACGCTGGGTGGTAAAAGTCATGAGGAAGCCACTAAGCCGATCACCCTTCTTGCAACTAGGAGGATTACCATCGGTACATGGAACGTGAGGACCATGTACGAGTCAAGAAAGATGGCGCAGGTCGCAGCAGAGATGAGGAGCAACAACCTGACCCTACTAGGCATTAGCGAGACAAGATGGACGCAAGCTGGACAGAGACGATTGTTGACAGGAGAGCTGTTGCTGTATTCCGGACATGAAGAGAGCGACGCACCCCACACACAGGGAGTAAGCTTCATGTTGTCCAAGCAGGGACAGAGAGCACTGATTGGTTGGGAGGCACATGGTTCCAGGATCATCACAGCATCCTTCAGAACTAAAATGAAGAGGATTAAGATGAATGTTGTACAGTGCTATGCTCCAACCAATGACAGTGAAGAGGGGGACAAAGACTATTTTTACAACAGACTTCAGAAAATATTAGAGACTCTCCCAGACAAAGACATTACCGTCCTTATGGGAGACTTTAATGCCAAAATTGGACCTGACAACACAGGATATAAACAAGTCATGGGGACCCACGCTCTGGGAGAGATGAGTGAGAATGGAGAGAGATTTGTGGATTTGTGTGCACTTAACAACCTGGTCATAGGAGGTAGCATCTTTCCTCACAAGCGGATCCACAAGAGTACCTGGGTATTGCCAGCAGGCACGATAAAAAAACAGATCAATCATGTCTGTATTAGTAAGAAGTTCAGAAGATCTTTGCAGGATGTTAGAGTTAGAAGAGGAGCAGATGTAGCGTCCGACCATCACTTAGTGGTTGCCAGATTGAAGCTGAAGATGAAGAAGAACTGGATAGACGTGTCAGATAGAAGAGTGAAGTACAATGTCAGCCTTTTGAAGGATCATAAGATCAAGGAAGATTTTGGATTGACGCTGAAGAATAAGTTTTCAGTACTACAGGATCGGTCTGAGGAAGAGGAAGGCAGTGTACCCAACAGATGGCAGAAAGTGAGAGAGACACTTAGGTCAGCATGCCAGGAAGTGCTTGGAATCAAGAAATACCAGCAGAAAGAGTGGATCACAGCAGAGATCTTGACTAAGATAGAAGATAGAAAGAAGAAGAAGGCAGTAGTTAATAACAGCAGGACTAGAGCAGCAAAGGCTAAAGCGCAAGAAAAGTATGCTGAAGCCCATAAAGTAGTGAAGAGGAATATTAGGAAGGATAAGAGAGATTATGTGGATGGACTGGCAGCAGAAGCAGAACAGGCAACATACAATGGTAATATGAAACAGCTGTATGACATCACCAAGCGACTGTCTGGAAAGTTCAGCAAGCCAGAATGCCCCGTCAAAGACAAGCAGGGAAAGTCTATAACAGAAATAGAACAACAGATGAATAGATGGGTGGAGCACTTTAAGGAACTCCTAAATAGACCAAGCACCACTAAATCCACCAGACATTGACCCAGCCAACAAAGACCTTCCAATCAATTGTGATAGACCTACCAGAGATGAGATCAGAAAAACCATCACTATGATGAAGAACAGGAAGGCGGCTGGACCTGACGATATTCCAGCAGAGGCCCTGAAAGTAGATCTGGATGCTTCAGTGGAAATGCTGTACCCCCTTTTTGAGAAGATATGGGAAGAAGAAGTGATTCCGGCAGACTGGAAAGAGGGATACCTTATTAAAATCCCCAAGAAAGGAGACCTCAGCAATTGTGCCAACTACAGAGGAATCACACTTCTGTCAGTGTCACGGAAGGTCTTCAACCGAGTTCTCTTAGAGAGAATGAAGGATGCCGTCGATCCACAGCTACGAGATGAGCAGGCAGGTTTCCAGCAAAATAGATCATGCACGGACCAGATAGCAACGCTCCGCATCATAGTCGAGCACTCTATGGAATGGAACTCCTCGTTGTACATCAACTTTGTTGACTATGAGAAAGCATTCGATAGCGTGGATCGAGAGACTCTCTGGAAGCTCCTTCAGCACTATGGCATCCCAGCAAAGGTGGTTAACTTGATTAAGAACTTATATGACGGCATACACTGTAGAGTGATCCATGGAGGGCAGCTTACAAACAGCTTCTAGGTGCGAACCGGAGTCAGACAAGGATGTTTGTTGTCACCATTTCTCTTTCTCCTTGTCATTGATTGGATTATGAAGACATCCACTTATGAGCGCAGGAACGGAATCCAGTGGACGTTGTGGACCCAGCTTGATGACCTGGATTTTGCTGATGACCTTGCATTCCTTTTGCATAGCAAACAGCAAATTCAAGAGAAGACTAACGTAGTGGCAGCCACGTCATCACAGGTTGGCCTCAAAATCCACAAGGACAAGACCAAGATCCTCAAGATTAACTCCATCAGTAATGACTCAGTCACACTGAATGGAAGCCCTCTGGAAGAAGTGCAGTCCTTTACCTACCTAGGCAGCATCATCGACCAACAGGGTGGCATGGATGCAGACATCAAAGCAAGGATCGGTAAGGCAAGAGCAGCTTTCTTACAGCTCAAGAACATCTGGAGCTCCAGAGAGCTGTCTTTGGCAACAAAGATTAGACTGTTCAACTCCAACATGAAATCAGTCTTATTGTATGGAGCTGAAACAACTAAAACAACCACCAGGAAGATCCAGACCTTCATAAATAGTTGCCTTAGAAGTATTCTCCAGATCCGCTGGCCAGACACCATCAGCAACATCTACCTCTTGGAGAGGACCCGTCAACTTCCAGCAGAGGAAGAAATTAGAAGGAGAAGGTGGGGCTGGATAGGACACACACTACGCAAGCAGCCAACCATCATCACTAGACAGGCATTGCGGTGGAACCCCCAAGGCAAGCGGAAAAGAGGCCATCCAAGAAACACCTGGCGATGCGACCTTCAGGCTGATAGCATAAAAATGGGTTATACCTGGAACCAGCTAGAGCAAATGGCCCAGGATAGAGGACTCTGGAGATCTGTGGTTGGTGGCCCATACCCCGATTGGGGTGATGGGCATGAGTGAGTGAGTAAAAGGGTGTCATAAGGAGGAGGGAGAAAACTTGTTCACCTTAGCTTCTAAGGATAGAACAAGAAGCAATGGGCTTAAACTGCAGCAAGGGAGGTCTACGTTGGACATTAGGAAAAAGTTCCTAACTGTCAGGGTGGTTAAACACTGGAATAAATTGCCTAGGGAGGTTGTGGAATCTCCATCTCTGGAGATATTTAAGAGTAGGTTAGATAAATGTCTATCAGGGATGGTCTAGACAGTATTTGGTCCTGCCATGCGGGCAGGGGACTGGACTCCATGACCTCTCGAGGTCCCTTCCAGTCTAGAATCTATGAATCTATTAATCAAGCCTGGATGCCTTTCTGGAAGATAGGTTTTTCTCAGATGTGTGTTATTGGGCTTAATAATGGGGTAAAAGGGTGAAATTTAAGGACTTGTGATATACAGAAGGTCAGATTAGATGATTTAATGGTCTCAGCTGGCCATAAAAATCTATGAATCTATGAACAGAAGCTCTCAGAAGTTTGTAGGATTGGATTCTGGTATGGCAAAATTACTGTAGAAAGTAAAAATCATCTGTATATCTGTCGTAACTCCATTTGATTTAATAGGCACAGACATAAATTGGCCCAAAGAATTCTAACATACCACAAAATGCCCAAGTAACCTCCCACCTAGAAAAAAATGAAAGGGAGGCCGGGGGATCCGTTTCTGCCCCAGCACTCTCTTGCAGGGCTAACTTACTATACTATATACAATGCTTCCTGAGTACAAAGGAAACTCAGCACTACTGGATGTGCAGCTCAACTTCCAAGGTACAGGACCTGGTGATTTTGTACCATGAACAAAACCCTGCCCCTTCTGGAAACCTGCTAACAACTGCAGATGCCCAGATAATATAGTGATGAGTACCACATTGATACCTGGATAGATCACTAGGTAGAGGAATACACACTGAATTTTTTTTTTTTTAGATGTTGCTGCTGAGGTGCTACTATTCCTCACATTTTGACTGATCAGTTCATTTATGGCTCTAAAACCATAATTTATCCACTTTATTTCTTAATTGTGACTTGGACAATTACAATATGAAACAAAGTAACACCTGTCCTGGGTTCTTTGTGATTCCAACCACTAATAAAAATTAGAAAACTAAAGTTATAATCCACTAGCCTAACTTTCCCCCATATGACTCAAAAGATATTATCACTGATGCCCCCCACTGCCGATAGCACCAATTGTTACCTCCAACCACTCTACTAAACTTCAATAATTGTCACTACATGTTCCCTTTCCCAGAAGGCTATGAAAAGAGATGGCCTTTGCAGTATGCCCTAAATGTCAACTGATTCAGGCTAATTCAACCCAAGGAGAGTGAATTCCAAAGCTGAGGACCCAATACAGACTGGGTCCCAGCCTCCATGTCTTTTAAACTGAGTGAGTTTTAACTTCAGTTCCAGGCAGAAAGGCAATCTCCCACACAGGCAGATACCAAACTATTTGGGATTTTGTAAGTCAAAATCAACAACAATACTGATAAGGATTGAGGAATTCATTTGGAATTTAGCCCTCAAGATAATTCTGCCCTCCTTTGTGTCCATGTCACCTTGTAAAGTCATCTCCCCTATAGCTACAGATAAACTGAAATAGCTTTCTTGCTATCAAGGACAGAAAAGCAATGGATTCCTAAATAAAATAACTATCTTCAATTGATTGTTTGCTTGCTGCACATTTTTAATAGTTCTCAACTTGCTATTTCTGAACAGCAGGCATTTTCACACAACCTTGTTTGGATAAATGAACCAAACAATGGAGAGTTTCGAGAGACATAAGATGGTAAGGTAATATCTTTTATTGGAACAACTTTATTTGATGGAAGAGACAAGCTTTCAAGAGTCACAGAGCTCTTCTTCAGCTATGGAAAAGGTAACCAGAATTTCACAGATAAATACAAGAGGGGACAGATTGTTAAGCATAAAGCGTTAACACTTGTAGCAAGAAACCTCTTAAAATAAAGTAGGCAATTAATATCTCTGCAGTTGTATGACTAGGGAGGATTAGTTGGTTACAAATGGTTTTAATGAGACATAAAACCAGTGTCTCTGTTGAGAAAATGATTGTAGTGTCTAGTACAGTTATGAATTTAAGTTTCCAAGCTTGTCTTTTGAAGGTCTGGTACAAGTGTTCTTTGAGGCCAAGGACTGATAGATCAGATAAGGAGTAATCATTTTGTGAAAAGTGTTTGCCCATGGATAATAGAGTGTTTTAATCATTTTTGTGTGCACGTTCATTCAAAAGCATAGTGATTTCTTTAGTTTCACCCACCTAGTTGTTGTTGAGACATTTCATGCAGTGGATGAGGTACACTACATATTCTGAAAGGCATGTATAAGTCCATGTAGCTCGAATGATGTGTTGTAGAGGGAATTTATCATCATAGCAGTGGAGATATGTATGCAGGTTTTGAATTTTTTGTTCTAGTAGGGTCAGGTTGCTTTGAGTTGGTGTGTCTTGGGCTGTGGGGAACTTGCTTCTAATAATGAGGAAGCAATGGAGAGGTTTGGGGTTGTTTGAAGGCCAGAAAAGGTGGTTGGGGAAAGATTTTTTTTCAGGATGTGGCCCCAATCAAGCATGCATTGTAACTGTTTGATTACACTTGCACTTCAACAACCACCACTCATCCATCATACTCTCTCTAGAACACGCCCACACCAGCATCAACTTCCTGGACACCACAATCATCTTCAACAATGGAAACCTACAGACAGCTATAAATAAAAACATACAGATCACCACACTTACATTCAAAGATCCAGTAACTACCCCAGGCACATCTAGAAATTTTTTATCTATGGCCAGACAGTGAAACACAAAAGAATATGCTTAGAGGAAAAAGTCTGTGATACACACCATAACACACTTAAAAAAACACTTTCACCAAACTGTGACACAGGGCACAGACACACAGGACTACTGCTCACTTTGAGTTCTAAGCATGGGGGTTGAAAATGAACAGGGAATGGGCAAAACTTTAGCTTGACCCACAATAACATGCCCGCCAGCATAAGTGGTGTTGCAATTTGCTCTGAAATAAACCAAGAACCAATTATTATCCTATTATTATTTCCCTATTAAAATAGGGAAAGAACAAGTTAAAAATTATTTAGGCAAGTTACATGTCTTCAAATCATCAGGACCTGATGAAATATATCTTAGAATATGTAAGGAGTTGACTGAGGAGATATCTGAGCAACTAGCGATTACCTTTGAAAAGTCATGGAAGCTGGGAGAGATTCCACAGGACACAAAATGTGCAAATATAGTGCCTGTCTATAAAAAGGGAAATAAAGATGACTCAGGGAATTACAGAGCTGCCAGCTTAACTTCAGTACCCAGAAAGATAATAGAGCAAATTAATCAATCAATTGACAAACATGTAAAAGATAATAAAGTGATAAGCAATAGTCATCATGCATTTATCAAGATCTAATCACGTAAAATCAACCTAATAGCTTTCTTTGCCAGGGTAACAAGCCATATGGATAAGGGGGAAGCAGTAGATGTAGTATATCTTGACTTTAGTAAGGCTTCTGATACTCTCTTTCATGACCTTTTCATGAACAAACTAGGGAAATACAAAGTAGATGAAGCTACTATAAGCTGGGTGCATAAATGATTGGAAAACAGTTCCCAGAGAGTAGTTATCAGTGGTTCACAGTCAAGCTGGAAGGGCATATCGAGTGGGGTCCCTCAGGGATCAGTTCTGGGTCCAGTTCTGTTCAAAATCTTCATCAGTGATTTAGATAATGGCATACAGAGGACACTTATAAAGTTCGCAGACAATACCACGCTGGGAGGGATGGCAAGTGCTTTTGAGGATAGGATTAAAATTACAATAATGTGAACAAACTGGAGAAATGGTCTGAAGTAAATAAGATGAAATTCAATAAGAACAAATGAAAAGTACTCCACCTAGGAAGGAACAGAAAGATGCACACATGCAAAATGGGAAATGACTGCCTGGGAAGGAGTACTGCGGAAAGAGATCTGGCAGTCATACTGGCTCACAAGCTAAATATGAGTCAACAGTGTAACACTATGATGTATTAGCAGGAGTGTTGTAAGCAAGATACAAGAAGTAATTCTTGAGCTCTATTCCATGCTGATTAGACTTCAGCTGGAGTATTATGTCCAGGTCTGGGTGCCACATTTCAGGAAAGATGTGGACAAATTGGAGAAAGTCCAGAGAAGAGCAATGAAAATGATAAAAGGTGTAGAAAACATGATCTATGAGGGAAGATTGAAATAAAATTGGATTGGATTTGTTTTGTCTAGAGAAGAGAAGACTGAGAGCGGACATGATTACAGGTTTCAAATACATAAAAGGTTTTTACGGGAGAAAGAAGAAAAAGTGTTCTCCTTAATCTCTGAGAAGAGGAGAAGAAGCAAAGGGCTTAAATTGCAGCAAGGGAAATTGATGTTGGACATTAGGGAAAACATCCTAACTGTTAGGGTGATTAAGTACTGGAATAAATTGCCCAGGGAGGTTGTGGAATTGGAGATTTTAAAGATCTCGTTAGACAACCACCTGTCAGGGATGATCTAGAGAATTATTAGTCCTGCCATGAGTGCAGGACCTGGACTAGATGACCTCTCAAAGTCCCTTCCTGTCCTATGATTCTATGATTCTATTATAACCCCATCTGAAAAAAGAAGTAAGCAGGAAGGCAGTTGTTCCTTAGAAGCAGTTTCTTCTCTCTGAGGGGTAGCCGTGTTAGTCTGGATCTGTAAAAAACAACAAAGAGTTCTATGGCACCTTATAGACTAACATATGTATTGGAGCATAAGCTTTTGTGGGTGAATACCCACTTCATCAGACGCATGTACACTTTCACCCATGAAAGCTTATGCTCCAATACATCTGTTAGTCTATAAGGTGCCACAGGACACTTTGCTGCTTTTTATAGTTTCTTCTCTGTGTATGCTTAGTACTTATGTGTCACTTCTTAAACAGGACATGTGACAAAGCCACAATCTAGTCCACTGATTTCAAAAGGGCCACTCACGAAGAAAGGTGTTAGCCACAGAATCTAGTTCCACATCTGAATTTTAACAAATAATTGATGCAATGATTTCTGATGTCATACACAGGCGAAAGAAGCAAATACTTCCAATATATGAAGCTCTGATATCTACAAATGTTAGATCCTTGTTCATCCCCCTCTCTCAGTTCCATCAAGAGGGATGTGATTAACTTTCTCTTGTGTGTGGGTGTGACAGGGTCGGTAGCTCACCGCTGCGGCGCCTCCTCCTGGTCGTCTCGGGGAATTAGTCTTAGCCAGTAGAGCGCCCTCTTTGGGTGGCGTCCCGCCTGTCGTCTCGCCTTCGTTGGGTGCGCGGGTTTGTGCTGCTCTCCACGTACGGCGTCCTCTTCCTGAGCACTGCCCTGCAACAGTGTTCCCTGATCCATTCACACCCCCTTCCGGGGGCGGGGTGCTTACACAACAGCCCCACACCCTTGAGTCCGATCCTCACAGTCCAGGACCTGGTGTGGTTCTGACCGGCCCCTCCCTGCGGCCCGTGGCTGTGCGTGGGGCAGCACAGCAAACAAAGGGGGAAAAAGGGGGGGGGGAACTCAGGCCCGCCCACTACTCTGAGTCCCGGTCCAGAGGCCCTCGGGGCACAGTCTCACTGTCTTCCTTCTCCTTCCTCCTCTGACTATCCCTCTGGACCGCTTCCCCAAAGCCCTTCGCTACGCTAGGCCTCCTCCTCCCAGGCCTGCTGCCTAGCAGGCTATGGAGTAGGGCCTTCTCCCACTCTCTCAGGCTGGCCTGCACTGCGCTGTCCGTGGTGCTGGCCTTCCAGCTTTGGAGACAGACCTTCCCCTCTGAAGGCCTGGAACAGACTGACTGCTCCTGCTCTGGGCAGCCTTTTATATGGCTAAAACGGGCCCTGATTGGCTGGCTACAATCTGCCTTCTGATTGGCTCCCAGTAAGCCCTCTCCTGATTGGCCGCGCGTCTACGCAGGCGCCTAGGCCTGCCGCAGCCCCGTCTCTCTGGGTGTGGGGTAGTCGCCCCACCACACACCCTCCCCCTTAAGAACCCTCCCGGGGGGGGGGGGGTATCCTAACCGGCCTAATGGCCTAGAGCTCGGAAAGCAGCCTTTGTCCCACAGTGGCTCGGCTTACCGGCTCAAAGTCTAGGAACTTAGCCCTTGTCACTGGGCCCTATGGCCTACTGGCCCCAAAGTCCCGGAAATTAGTCTTTGCCACCGGGCAACCCGGCTTATCCACCGTCTCAGCGGGGGGGTCCCACCGAAACACGCTGAGGCTTACCGGGTCCGACGTACCAGTCCGTCGCTTCCCTTAAACTGCCTCCTATCCGTTCCGCTGCTGGAGTGTCCCACGGGTCTCCTGCTTCTCCACGGGTCTCGTGGTCCACCGCCTCGGCTGGTCCCTCCCACAGTGAGGCTCCCTCTCGACCTGGAGAAGTCACAGTCCTCGGCGGTTCCAGGAGTGTGGGCTGGTCCTCCACCGGGGCTTCCCGCAAGGGTTCTCCTCCCACGTCCGTCTGCCTAGGCTGGGGTATGCTCCCTCCTCTCGCACTCTCTGTGCATTTGGGACACACCCCGTACGAGCGTGACGGATCCTCTGCCGTCAGGGCTAACTGTCTAGGGCCTCGGCAGTTGGATGGGGGCTTGACTGCCCCCTCGCAGACCACCCCCTGCGCTAAGGATCCCCCTCCTTGATCCGATTCTTCGCCCTCCTCCCCTAGCCTGGAGAAGAAATCGGCGTTAGTATGGGCCTTACCCGGTCGGTGGAGCACCTGGAAGTCGTAAGGCTGGAGGGCGAGGTACCACCGCATAATTCTAGCGTTCGTGTCTTTCATGCTGTGGATCCATCGCAAAGGGGCGTGATCTGTGATTAATTTAAAACTATTCCCTAGCAGATAGTAACGGAGGGCGTCGACAGCCCACCGTACCGCCAGGGCCTGTTTCTCTATCGTTGAGAAGTGTCTTTCTCGGGGGAACAGCTTCCGACTTAAATACAGTACTGGGTGTTCCTCCCCGTCTACTTCCTGAGAGAGTACTGCGCCTAGGCCAACTTCCGAAGCGTCTGTTTGTAGTATAAACTCCTTTGTGAAGTCGGGGTGTCACAGTACTGGTTCTTGAGTGAGCCGTTCCTTGAGTGTGTTAAAGGCTCGCTCGCATTGCGTAGTCCACTGTACCTGTCGAGGTTGGGAGTTCTTCCTTAGGTCTGACAGGGGGGCGGCTATAGATGCGAAGTCTGGCACAAAACGACGATAGTACCCAGCTAATCCCAAGAACTGACGCACTTATTTCTTCGTCGTGGGGGCGGGTACATCTCTGAGGGCTTGTACCTTGCTAATCAGGGGTGTTAGTTTCCCCCCTCCTACCGTGTATCCCAGGTAGGTCACTTCTTCTTGGCCTAAGTGACATTTCGCCGGGTTAGCTGTTAGGCCGGCCGCTCCGAGGGCTTGTACCACTGCTGCCAGGTGGTGTAAATGGCTCTCCCAGTCGAGGCTGTAAACCACGATATCATCTATGTACGCCGCCGCGTATTGGTCGTGGGGTTGGAGGACCTTGTTCATCAAGCGTTGAAACGTGGCTGCCGCTCCATGTAACCCGAACAGCATGGTTACAAACTGGAAGAGGCCGAAAGGCGTAGGGAAGGCCGTCTTCGCTCGGGAGTTTGGCGTCAGTGGGATCTGCCAATATCCTTTAGTCAAATCTAAGGTTGACAGATACTTGGCTCCCCCGAGGCGCTCTTACAGTTCATCCACTCTCGGCATTGGATAGGCATCAAAACGGGAGATAGCGTTGACCTTTCTAAAATCTATGCAAAACCGGGTCGTCCCGTCTGGTTTCGGAACTAGGACGATAGGGCTTCGCCACTCGCTCGTCGACTCCTCTACCACTCCCATCTCTAACATCGTCTCTACCTCCCGTTGCACTGTATCCCACATTTTCTTGGGCAACGGCCGGTGGTTATCCGTCACCCTCTTCCTGGGGTCGGTGGCGATATGATGACTCATTAAAGTTGTCCGGCCCGGGCGGGCCGATAAAACGTCCGGAAACTTCTCTACCACCCGTTGTAGTTGCCCCCTTTGTCTGGGGCTGAGGCCGGACCCCAGCGTGGCCGGTCCGGGGTCGGGAAGGTCCCCTGCTAGGGGTCCAAGTTCCGAATCTGGGGTGGACGGGCCAATGAACATGGCTTCCCGGGTTTTCCAGGCCTTTAGAAGGTTAATGTGATAAATGCGTGTCTCTTTCTGTCGACCAGGTAGTCTGACCTCATAATCGACTGGCCCCACTCGTCGGATCACTTCATAGGGACCCTGCCATTTGGCTAGGAGTTTTGACTCGGCAGAGGGCAGTAAAAGCAGCACCCGATCGCCTGGGGCGAACTTCCTCCCTCTAGCCCCTCGATTATAGAGGCGCTCCTGGCATGCCTGGGCCCGTTCCAGGTTTTCACGGGCGAAGGCCCCTAACGTTCGGAGTCGCTCCCAAAGTTGTAGCACATATTGTGTGGACCCAAGGACCCGTGTTTCCTGTGTTTCCCATTCCTCTTTCATTAGGTCCAGTATTCCTCTGGGCTGCCTGCCATATAGGAGTTCGAAAGGCGAGAGCCCCGTCGAGGCCTGTGGTACCTCTCTTATTGCAAACAACAGGGCCGGCAACAAGGTGTCCCAATGCGAGGGGTCCTCCTCCACAAACTTCCTCAACATGGCTTTTAGCGTACCATTGAACCGCTCTACCAAACCATCGGTCTGCGGGTGGTACACCGATGTCCGGAGGGTCCAGATATGGAGGAGGCGACATAGCTCGGCTATTAACTTGGAGGACACGTTGGTGCCCTGGTCCGTCAATATTTCCCCGGGTATCCCGACCCGGGCGAAAATCTTTACCAATTCCCCCGCAATGGTCGGTGCCGTCGCTGTCTTTAGGGGAACGGCTTCAGGATAGTGTGTTGCGTAGTCCACGACTACTAATATAAAGCGGTTCCCTGTCTTACTTCGCTCAAGGGGGCCGACGAGGTCCATCCCGATCCGTTCAAAGGGTTCCCCCACGACTGGCATGGGTACCAGGGGTGCAGGGGCTACCCCTTTCGGTCCGACTCGCTGGCATTCTGGGCACGAGGCACAAAAGTCTGCCACTTCCCGGTGGATGCCTGGCCAGAAAAACTGGCGGGCCACCCTCTGTAGGGTCTTCTCATGTCCCAGGTGTCCGGCCCAAGGGTTTGCATGGGCTAAGTGGAGGAGGCCGGCTCGCAGTCTCTGGGGTACCAACAGCTGGCAGAACGTCTCCCGGGTCTGGGGTTCCTGCGCTATTCGGTACAGGCGGTCCTGCCGTACCTCGAAACGGGGGCCCTGTGGAGTCCGTGACGTCCCGTCACCCTCAATAGCAGGGTTGGTGGCTTGTTCCCAGGCACGGCTTAGGGTTGGGTCTTCTCGTTGCTCCCATAAGAAGTCCCCGTCGCGCTCTCTCTCTACCCAGGCGTCCTCCACCGAACGGGGACTGTCTCCAGGACAACTCGCAGGGGTCTCCGCCGTCGAGGAGGTCCCCTCGCCGGTGTCATCCCTTAGCCTGCGCCCAAGCAGCCCCGTTCCCGGTGCTATATTTCTGTCTGGTCGGGGCTTGGGTGGCTGATATCTCAGGAGGACCTCTCCGAAGCTGGGCCAATCTCGTCCCAACACCACCGGGTAGGCCAGCCTGGGGGCCACTCCTACACAGAGACCCTCCTCTCGGCAGCCTACTCCCATCTTGACCCAGGCTGTGGGATACTGGCGGATGTCCCCATGCACACACTGTAGGTAGATCGGGGGCCCCGAAAGATTGAGATTTGGGACCAGCCCCTCTCGTATGAGGGTCTGACTACACCCCGAATCTACGAGGGCATTGGTGGGGTTCCCTTCAACACGGACCGGGACTATCAACTTTCCTGCCCCTCTCTTCCGTGCCCGTTGTCCAGCCATCCAGGCCTACCCGTACCTGCAGTCCATAAAAGGGAAATCTCGCCGGAAATGTCCTTCTTGACCGCAGTCCCAGCACCTCTCTCGGGTCTCGGCCGGGCTTGTGCCTCCTCCGGGGGGGCCTGTTCGCTCTGGGGGCTGTCGCTCCCTCCGAGTCGTCCCCGGTAGTAACTTGGGTCGGGGTTCAGGGTTGGGAGGCCTCGGACGCCCATGGCTGTGGCCTGCCAGTGGTTCGGAGGCTCCCGCCCCAGGAGAGTTTACCTTCTCTGCGCCGCCCTTGCGACCAAGGCTTCCGGCCACTCGGGGTGGCGCCTCCGCCCCCTCTGCCGACAAGTAATCCTCCATTAAGGCCACTGCTGCGGAGAGGGTGGCCGGGCGATGCCGTCATACCCAGGCCCTCCCTCCCGGGGGTAAGATCTGGGTGAACTGCTCTAAGGCTACCATCTCCGCCACCTGGGGTCCCGTCAGGCCCTCTGGGTTCAACCACCTCCAGCAGTGGTCTCGGATGCGTTGGGCCACAGCGCGGGGTTGGGCCCCCGGAGGATATTGTTCCTTACGGAGACGCTGTCGTTAGGTCTCTGGGCTAATGCCGGTATGGTCTAGGATGGCCGCCTTGACTCGGGCGTACTCGAGCGCTTCCCGGGGGTCGAGGCTCCGATATGCGGCCTGAGCCTGCCCCGTCAAATAAGGGGCTAGTAACGTGGCCCAATGTTCTGAAGGCCACCGGGCGGCCGTCGCCACCCGTTCAAACGTCACCAGATAGGCCTCTGGGTCGTCCTCGGGCCCCATCTTGGTGAGGCGTACCGGTAGTGTTCCTGGGTTATCCCCCAGTCCGGTCCCCAAGGGGGCGGCAGGGGTGCCTCCCGCCGGGCATAATAACGCGGCCATCTGTTGCACCAAATGTTCCTGCTGAACCCGCTGCTGGGTGGCCAACTCTCGGAGGAGCTGCTGCTGATTCTCTTGGTGCTGAGTCATCAGCAGCTGCTTCTGAGTGGTCATTTGCTGCAGCATTTGCACCTGCTGCTGGTGCTGCTGGGCCGACTGCTCCTGCTGCTTCTCTAGCAGCCATTTTAATAACTTCTCAGCCTCCATGTTGGAGTTCAGCGGGTCACTCCCGATTCAACCCCCACACTCTGGACCCCTTTGGTGGGTCCGGGTCTGTACCCACAATCTGGGTCGACCGTCTGTCTGTGCAAGACATTGCTCTGGGCAATAGTCCGCAGTCTTGGCGCTGGCCCCTCGTATCAGGGGCAGACCGCTATGCCCGCATTCTCCACCACGTGTGACAGGGTCGGTAGCTCACCGCTGCGGCGCCTCCTCCTGGTCATCTCGGAGAATTAGTCTTAGCCAGTAGAGCGCCCTCTTTGGGTGGTGTCCCGCCTGTCGTCTCGCCTTCGTTGGGTGCGCGGGTTTGCGCTCCTCTCCATGTACGGCGTCCTCTTCCGGAGCACTGTCCTCCGACAGTGTTCCCTGATCCATTCACACCCCCTTCCGGGGGGGGGGGGTGCTTACACAACAGCCCCACACCCTTGAGTCTGATCCTCACAGTCCAGGACCTGGTGTGGTTCTGACCGGCCCCTCCCTGCGGCCCGTGGCTGTGCGTGGGGCAGCACAGCAAACAAAGGGGAGAAAAGGGGGGGGAACTCAGGCCCGCCCACTACTCTGAGTCCCGGTCCAGAGGCCCTCGGGGGACAGTCTCACTGTCTTCCTTCTCCTTCCTCCTCTGACTATCCCTCTGGACCGCTTCCCCAAAGCCCTTCGCTACGCTAGGCCTCCTCCTCCCAGGCCTGCCGCCTAGCAGGCTGTGGAGTAGGGCCTTCTCCCACTCTCTCAGGCTGGCCTGCACTGCGCTGTCCGTGGTGCTGGCCTCCCAGCTCTGGAGACAGACCTTCCCCTCTGAAGGCCTGGGACAGACTGACTGCTCCTGCTCTGGGCAGCCTTTTATATGGCTAAGCCGGGCCCTGATTGGCTGGCTACAATCTGCCTTCTGATTGGCTCCCAGTAAGCCCTCTTCTGATTGGCCGCGCGTCTACGCAGGCGCCTAGGCCTGCCGCAGCCCCGTCTCTCTGGGTGTGGGGTAGTCGCCCCACCACAGTGGGAAACACATGGACTTCCAACAAGGTGGGAGAGCAAGCCTCCTCATTGTGTGGGGGATGGGGGTTGCTTTACCGAGCGTGAGGTCAGTCTAACGAGACAAATCAATTAACAGCAGGATACCAAATGAGGAAAAATAACTTTTGAAGTGGTAAGAGAGTGGCCCATTACAGACAGTTAACAAGAAGGCTTGAGTAACAGTATGGAGAAATTAATATGGGAAAATTAAATGTAGGTTTTGTAATGACCCAACCACTCACAGTCTTTATTCAGGCCTAATCTGATGGTATCCAGTTTGCAAATTAATTCCAGTTCTGCAGCTTCATGTTGGAGTTTGTTTTTGAAGTTTTTTTGTTGAAGAATTGTCTCTTTTAGGTCTGTTATTGAGTGACCAGAGAGATTGAAGAGTTCTTCTACTGCTTTTTGAATGTTATGATTCTTGATGTCAGATTTGTGTCCATTTATTCTTTTGTGTAGAGACTGTCCGGTTTGGTCAATGTACATGTCAGAGGGGCATTGCTGGCACATGATGGCATATATCACATTGGTAGATGTGCAGGTGAATGAGCCCTGGATGGTGTGGGTGATGTGGTTAGGTCCTATGATGGTGTCCCTTGAATAGATATGTGGACAGAGTTGGCACCGGAGTTTGTAGCAGAGTTTGGTTCCTGGGTTCGTGTTTTTGTTGTATGGTGTGTAGTTGCTGGTGAGTATTTGCTTCAGGTCGGGGGGCTGTCTGTAGGTGAGGACTGGCCTGTCTCCCAAGGTCTGTGAGAGTGAGGGATCGTCCTTCAGGCCAGGTTGTATATCCTTGATGATGCGCTGGAGAGGTTTTAGTTGAGGGCCCATCCTTTTATGTATTTATACCTGCTCCTGTATTTTTCCCTGCATGCATCTAATGAAATGGGTTCTAGCTTATGCCCATGAAAGCTTATGCCCAAATAAATTTGTTAGTCTCTAAGGTGCCACAAGGACTCCTTGTTGTTTTTGCTGATAGAGACTAACACGGCTACCACTCTGAAACCTGTATCATAGCAGTTCTTTGATATAATTTAAAAGAAACACTGAGTCAATAGCATTTAATATGTTGAACATGAACGTATAGTAGCCATGACTGTTACTTTATTCAATGATCTCATTACTTTATGGCCCATTTTAATCAACATAAACTTGATCTGCTGTAAGCTCTCAAGCTGTGTATTATAGAAGCACATTATGACCTCATACTGCAGTAGCTCTGTCCAAACACAATACTTCTCAAAGTAGAAGAGTATTAAGGGAATTCTTTAAAATAATTGTTATGAAGATATTAGTGCTTAGTATACATCATACAACTATTTCAAAATTATTTCCCCAAATATTTACTATATGATGGCAAAAGAAAACACACAAGCGCACATGCTGAATTGAAAAAAATGAATCAGCTAAACAAAATTAAGGCTCTGATCATGCAAACAATTAAGCTTGTCTGTAACTTTACTCCATAAACAGTTAGGAACATAAGAACATGACTAGCCATACTGGGTCAGACCAAGGGTTAATATAGCCCAGTAGCCTGTTTTCCAACAGTTGCCGGTGCCAGATGCTTCAGAGGGAATGGATAATACAGAGCAATTATGGAGGGATATATCCCCTCTCCTCCAGTCCCAGCTGTTGGCAATCAGAAGTTTAGGGACACCCAAAGTGTGGGATTGTCTCCTTGACCATCATTACTGCACTTCTAATTCTTTTTTGAACCCAGTTATATTTTTGGCCTTCACAACATCCCGTACCAACGAGTTCCGCAGATGGACTGTTTGTTGTGTGAAGAAGTATTTCCATGTTTCTTTTGTAACAATTGCCTATTAATTTCATTGGATGATGCCTGGTCCGTGTGTTACATAAAGGGGTAAATAACACTTCTTTATTCACTTACTCCCCACAATTCATGATTTTAAAGATCTTTATCATATCACACTTAGTCATCTTTTTTCTAAGATGAAGAGTCAAAGTCCTTTTAATCTCTCCTCATGTGGAAGCTGTTCTATACCTCTAATAATTTGTGTTACTCTTTGTACTTTTTCCACCTCTAATATATCTTTTTTGATATACAGTGACCAGAACTGCACACAGTATGCAAGGTGTTGGTGTCCCATGGATTTAGATAGAGACATGATGATATTTTCTTTCTTATTTTCTCTCTTTTTCCTATTGGTTTCTAACATGCGGGCAGGGGACTGGACTCGATGACCTCTCGAGGTCCCTTCCAGTCCTAAAATCTATGAATCTATGAAATATTCTGTTAGTTTTGGGGCTTGCTGCTGCACACTGAAGAGATGATTTCAGTGAACTACTCATAATGATTCCAAGATCTCTTTTTAGATTGGTAACAGTTAATTTAGACCACATCATTTTCTATGTATAGTTGGGATTATGTTTTTCGATGTGCATTACTTTGCATTTATCAGCACTGAATTTCATCTGCCATTCTGTTGCCCAATCACCCTTTTGTGTGATCCCTTTGTAACTCTTCTCAGTATGCTTTGGACTTCACTATCTTGAGTAATTTTGTATCATCTGCAAACTTTCCCACCTCACTGTTCACCCCTTTTCCTAGACTGTTTGTGAATATAATGAACAGCACTGGTGCCAGTGCAGATCCTTGTGGGACATCATTATTTACCTGTCTCCATTCTGAAAACTGACCATTTGTTCCTATCCTTTGTTTCATATATTTTAACTGGTTACTGAACCATGAGAGGACCTTCCCTTTTATGCCATGAGTATTTAATTTGCTTCACCCTTTGGCGAGGGTCCTTGTCAAAGACTTTATGAAAGTCGAAGTGCTGGTTGACAGCCTCTAAGAATTCTAATAGATTGGTGTTACATATGCTTCAATGACAGGTTTCAGAGTAGCAGCCATGTTAGTCTGTATCTGCAAAAAGAACAGGAGTACTTGTGGCACCTTAGAGACTAACAAATTTATTAGAGCATAAGCTTTCGTGGACTACAGCCCACTTCTTCGGATGCATATAGAGTGGAATAAATGGGACTACTCATGTGAGCAAAATTCTGCATGTGTTTAAGTGAGTATTCAGAGGCTGCTACAAAGTGCTTCCCATAGAGAAGCAACTCACTGGAAAAGGGGAGTGGGAGAGGTGAGAATCTTCCATTGTAACAGAGGAGAATGCCTCTCAATGTTACCCCTGTAGTACTGCAGGTCTGTGCTTCCACCCAGTTCAATGCTGCTATTAAATGTACTTTCTAACTAAATACACATATAGGAGGTTTGACTGCTCTTAGGGTACCCAAGGTTATAAGTCATTTTGTTACTCCCACCTTCAGGGAGAAGGAGTCTTGTCTGTGTCTGGCTGGTGGCAGCTCTCTTACACCACCAGCCTCTTAGCCACTCAAGAACTCTCCTCTGGTCTATGCCAGCTCTTTCTTTTCCTTGCAGGTTAACAAGAGGTATATCCCAGTCCCGTAGTCTCCATGAAACATTCCACTGTGATATTCAGACACTGGCTGCTCACAAACATCTCAGAAACTCTGCTCCCAAAGGAACAGTGTACCCCAGTTTACCAGTTTTATTCTAAATCACCACTCTAATAAATCACACAGCACTTGTGAATGCTTGCAATACAATGAAAGAAGATTTGTTTCGTTTAAGATATGATAGAGGTTCCATAGAAACAAGAGAGAGTTTTGGAAACAAATGGTTACATATAAAACAAAACCGCAAAACCCAAAGTAGGGCCTACACTTATCAATAGTTACCTTTCCTATCTAATAAAGTAAATCCAACTTTCTGTAAAGTTCAATCTGTTACCAAGTTGGCTGGCCTCCCAAGAAAAACACACCAGCTGCATACCATGCTTAAGAAGTTATCTCCTCAATGTATGGATGCACAGGGTCTTTCTCTGCCCTATTGTATACTAAAATGAGTCTTGTCTTTATTCACAGACAGGGCAATTTCCTGTCTTGTAACAATTATTTTTACCTCCAAGTGTTTTCAGTTGTCTCTGATGGTTTTCCATTGACTGCTCTGGGATGGGGCAAGAGTAGGCAACTGAACAATACCTTACAAATCAACTAGCCAGACAGAGGGGTGAAAACTTCCTCCCACTTGAATGAGTCACCACTGAGACATATGATTCCCTGGTAACTAACTTTTACTTCAAGACCATAAGTGCATAATTTTCAAAATAGTTACATTATTCCTTAAATATTATCAATACGCTCATCTGGCAGTGATCATGACTATTGATAAGTTACAAGCTTTCAGAAGAGACATCACTAGCTGCCCTTCATTGATAAATACCATGAAGGTGTTATGTTAAGTGTAGAGAATTTGTCAGATGTGAAACAGAATCTGTTTGTGAAGAACCTTTTTTCCTGGTGGCACCAATTGGCCTCTATGACACAATAGGTTCAAAGGCTTAATCATTTCTCTTCGTAACATTCCCCATCACCACATCAACTGTCATAAAATTGAACATTGTCCTTTGAATTTGGAAATTTGTTTTTTCTTTTCATTTTCCTGATCCAGCCAACATGTAATCAAAACCTCTCAACCAGACATTGTCCAATTTCAAATTATGGAGTGATAGCAATGATTCAATAGTGTCCCATTCATGGAAGTCAATAGCGATGTCCATCCATGGAGCACTGCAGTTGCAGGAACTACTATCTTAGTTTCTATTATTCTATTACATTTAAAGTTCTCAAGTCCAGTATTTCATTACAGGCATGAACTTGAAAATATAGTATGCCACCAATGTTTAAGTTGAACTCCTCATTCATCTCAGTGGGGAGTCCCACGGTTGGCTCAATAATACGGCCTTATATTTTTGTTCTAATTAAACACTGAAGCCAGAGACTGCCACCCTTAATCACAGAAACTAGTGCAGTATGACACATGTATTGAGATGGACTTCAATATAACTAACACTAATGGAGTTTTTTGCAGAGTAGGGTACTACTCATGCATGGTAGAAACTGGGATTAATTTGCTGTAGCTTTTATTTAGACAGTAAGAATAAAATCAACTACCACCATTCAGTTTGCTGTTACACAAAATTAAATGTTCAGTAAGTGTCACAACCCCTCAGTGTGGTCTTTCTATGGTTCTCAGTTTCTCCTGACTGATCCTCCTTAGCTTTTTCTCAATCAGGTCAGTTCCTTCACACTCATCTCCAGTTAACTCTATCAACAATTCAATTTTAGGGCGTGCAGTCTCCTTAGATGTGCAGGGCTGTCACCCCTTTATTATTTTTAGTCTTCCTGCCTCCCTTTCATCCTCTATGCTCTCCCATTTATAGCAGGTTGCAGCTGTAAGTGCCTGCCTCCATGACTAGCAGATCTGGCAGCTGCGTGGGGGTGTGATCAAGCTGCTTGCATGTAAACAGGAGAGACTCTGCTCCTATCTTGGTCTATGCTCTGTATGGGGTTTGTAGACCCCATTACAATGTGATCTTAACTTTAGGAAACTTTTCCTGTCAGGAGACCTGCAAACTGTAAGATTTTACCTATATCAGGTACAAATATGGTATTTCCTCACTCACAACATCATATAGCATGTTTGCAGAGTGCCTCATATATCATTGTAATGATCCTGTATATAAAATGGTTTTCATCTGTTTAGGCAACATAAAAATGCTTTAGAAAAACAAGAAAGACAAAAAAAATTACAACCTCTTATTTCAGTTGATAACATCAGAAGAAACAAAATGTACTTAGTGACTTAATTTGTTTTGTGGAGGTTGCATTCTAAAAGTTGAAAAATCCATTAACCAGCAACTAAGTTTAAGAAATAGCAATATTCTAACAGAAAATGCAGACTGATAGGCAACAGATCCCGGCTGACCTTCCATTTATTCAAACACACACTGAGCTGAGTAAAAGCTTTTTCTGGACTTGTGCAGCTGCTACATGGCCCTGATGGAATGAGGTCATATTCTCAATACTGAAGTGTATTGATCTGGTGTTATTTATATTGGTGTTTTAGAACTATGCTCAACATATTGTTATATTTCGTTCTAAAGATTCTCTTTGGACACAAAGGTAATTTGTCCAGTCATTGTACGCTTAAGAGTGTGTTGTGCTTGTAAAGTGTGTGTTGCACCCCCTGCTGCCACTTAATGAAGCTACTTACTGCTTTAGTTCAAGAAGCGAATGTTTGTTCTTTGGTGCTGAAGGTCTTAGGGGCAAATTCTATTGAGGACCCATTACTTGTTATCTCTCTAAGGTCCTAATTCAGGAAAGCACTTCAATCCCACTTCAGGACAGCAGTTAACATTAAAATACAAGGAAATCCACAATGTGTTCCTCAGAAAGAGAAAACATTTTCAAGGGTCTGCACCTGGTGTGTGGTGTGGGTCTAGAGGCAGCATAGATTACTCATCACTGTCACCAACAAAAGCAGATACAATAAAAGATATAATCCCACCCATCTTGTCTCTCTAAGCTCTCAAAAAGTAATTTCTGCCTCCAAGTGTTAGTGAGTGACTACATAAAAATGTACATTGAACATAAAATCACTCATGGGGAGGGAGAGGTGGGGGGGGGAGTGAAAATTAAGCATTGTCAACAGAAATGCTTCTGCTACTAGCTGTGTGTCACAAATGGTCCCCAGGGTGTTGGGTGGGATTGTATTGGGGCAGTTAATGTGGCCACACTGCTAATTTTAGGTGCTAGCTAGAATATATCTACCTCCCAGCTGCTATGTAGATGTACTCAAAATTAATCCTGGTGCAGCACAAAGCTTGTGCATCACTTGAGTCCCAACTAGAATTAGGACATTTTAGCGCTCTACCTTTGCTGCCAGCTCTGTCTGCAGGCATGCAAATTCTGGACCTGAGCTAGTTCTGGGAGATGATTTAGTATACAGCACTTCTTGTTTATAAAGCATAATGCTGTAGTTAAAATTTGGATGATCAGTTAAGGTATTGTCAAAAAGACATTGTGATTATACGTCATATATAGGGCTGCCGATTAATCACAGTTAACTCATATGATTAACTCAAAATATTAATTGTGATTATAAAAATTAACCATGATTAATCACACTGTTACACAATAGAATACCAATTGAGATTTATTAAATATTTTTGATGTTTTTCTACATTTTCAAATATATCAATTTCAATTGCAACACAGAATACAAAATGTACATTTTATATTACTTTTCATTAAAATATTTGCACTGTAAAAATGTTAATAAAAAAATAGTATTTTTCAGTTCATTTCATACAAGTGCTACAATCTCTATCATGAAAGTGCAACTTAAAAAGATAGTTTTTTTGTTACATGACTGCACTCAAAAACAAAACAATGTAAAACTCTAGAGCCTACAAGTCTACTCAGTCCTAGTTCTTGTGCAGCCAATTGTTAAAAGAAACAAGTTTGTTTACATTTACTGGAGATAATGTTGCCCACTTTTTAATTACAGCACCTGAAAGTGAGAACAGGTGTTTGCATGGCACTGTTGTAGCTGGCGTCACATATGTGCCAGATGCGCTAAAGATTCATATGCCTCTTCATGCTTCGGCCATCGTTCCAGAGGACATGCTTCCATGCTGATGACGCTCATTAAAAAAATAATGCATTAATTAAATATGTGACTGAACTCCTTGCAGGAGAATTGTATGTCTTCTTCTCTGTTTTACCCGCATTCTGCCATATATTTCATGTTACAGCAGTGTCGGATGATGACCCAACACATGTTGTTAATTTGAAGAACACTTTCTCTGCAAATTTGATAAAATGCAAAGAAGATGCTAATGTAAAATTTCTAAAGATAGCTACACCACCTGACTCAAGATTAAAGAATCTGAAGTGCCTTCCAAAATCTGAGAAGGATGAGGTGTGAAACATGCTTTCAGAAGTCTTAAAAGAGCAACACTCTGATGCAGAACCTACAGAACCCAAACCACCAAAAAAGAAAATCAACCTTCTGCTGGTGGCATCTGACTCAGATGATGAAAATGAATGTGCGTTATCAAGCAGAACTCATCAGCAGCATGGAGGCATGTCCTCTCGAATGGTGGTTGAAGCATCAAGGGACATGAATCTTTAGCGCATCTGGCATGTAAATATCTTGCGACTCCAGCAAATGCCTGTTCTCAGTTTCAGGTGACATTGTCAACCAGAAGCAGGCAGCATTATTTTCTGCAAATGTAAACAAGCGTTTACTGAGCGATTGGCTGAACAAGAAGTAGGACTGATTGGACTTGAAGGTGCTAAAGTTTTACATTGTTTAATTTTTGAATGCAGGGGATTTTTGTACATAATTCTACATTTGTAAGTTCAACTTTAATGATAAAGAGATTGCATTACAGTATTTGTATTAGAAGAATTGAAAAATACTATTTATTTTGTTTTTTACAGAGCAAATATTTGTAATCAAAAACAAATATAAAGTGAGCATTGTACAATTTGTATCCTGTGTTTAAATTGAAATCAACATATTGGAAAATGTAGAAAATATCCAAAAATATGTAAATAAATGGCATTTAAATGAATGGCATTGAAGGAAAAGGCTCAGGTAGGGACCATCAAATTGTGAAAGTAAATGCGTGGTTACGCAGGTGATGTCGGCAAAAGGGCTTTGGATTCCTTGATCATGGGATGTTGTTCCGGGAAGAAGGATTCCTAGGAAGAGATGGGATCCACCTAACAAAGAGAGGGAAGAGTATCTTTGCAGGCAGGCTTGCTAACCTAGTGAGGAGGGCTTTAAACTAGGTTTGCCAGGGTACGGTGACCTAAGCCCTGAGGCAAGTGGGGAACTGGGATACCAGGAGGAAACACAAGGAGGAGGGTGCAACGGGGGTGCCGCCTGATTCATAGTGAGAAAGCAGGGCAATTGCATAGTTATCTTACGTGCATGTACATGAATGCAAGAAGCCAGGGAAACAAGCAGAAAGAATTGGAAGTCCTGGCACAGAGACTTGGGTGGGGCAGCTCACATGACTGGAGCACTGTCGTGGATGGGTATAGAGTGTTCAGGAAGGACAGGCAGGGGAGGAAAGGTGGAGGAGTTGCACTGTATGTAAGAGAGAGGAATGATTGCTTAGCGCTTCAGTATGAAACTGGAGAAAAGACTTTTGAGAGACTTTGGGTTAAGTTTAGAACTGAGAGTAACAAGGGTGATGTTGTTGTGGGCGTGTGCTATAGACCACCAGACCAGGAGGATGAGGTAGACAAGGCTTTCTTTGGACAATTAACTGAAATTTCCAGAACACAGGCCCTGGTTCTAATGTGGGACTTCAATCACCCTGACATCTGTTGGGAGATCAATACAGCAGTACACGGACAACCAAGGAAGTTTTTGGAGCGTGTCGGGGACAATGTCCTGGTGCAACTACTGGAGGAACCAACCAAGGGCCATTCTCCTCTTGCTCTGCTGCTTATAAACAGGGAAGAATTGGTAGGGGAAGTGGAAGTGGGTGACAACCTGGGCAGCAGTGACCATGAGACAGTTGAGTTCCGGATCCTCAATAAAGGAAGAAAGGAGAGTAGTAAATACGGACCCGGGACTTCAGAAAATCAGACTTTGACTCCCTCAGGAAAGTGAAGGGCAGGATCCCCTGGGCGGCTAATATGAGGGGGAAGAGAGTCCAGGAAATCTGGCTGTATTTTAAAGAAGCCTTATTGAGGGTGCAGGAACAAACCATCCCGATGTGCAGAAAGAATAGCAAATATGGCAGGTGACCAGCTTGGCTTAACAGTGAAATCTTTGGTGAGCTTAAATACAAGAAGGAAGTTTACAAGAAGTGGAAACTTGGTCAGATGACTAAGGAGGAGTATAAAAATATTGCTCAAGCATGCATGGGTGTAATCAGGAACGCCAAAATACAACTGGAGTTGCAGCTAGCAAGGGATGTGAAGGGTAGCAAGAAGGGTTTTTACAGGTATGTTACCAACAAAAAAAGGTCAGGGAGAGTGTGGGTCCCTTACTGAATGGGGGAGGCAATCTAGGGACAGATGATATGGGAAAAGCTGAAGTACTCAATGCTTTTTTTGCCTCAGTCTTTACAGACAGGGTCAGCTCCCACTGTGCTGTCCTGGGCAACACAGTATGGGGAGGAGGTGAGCAGCCCTCAGTGGTGAAAGAACAGGTTAAGGACTATTTAGAAAAGCTGGACATGCACAAGTCCATGGGTCCAGATCTAATGCATCTGAGGGTGTTGATGGAATTGGCTGATGTGATTTCAAAGCTATTGGCCATTATCTTTGAAAACTCATGGTGATTGGGGGAGGTCCTGGATGATTGGAAAAAGGCAATATAGTGCCCATTTTTTAAAAAGGGAAGAAAGAAAACTTGGGGACTACAGACCGGTCAGCCTCACCTCACCTGTCCCCCAAAAAATCATGGAGCAGGTCCTTAAAGAAACCATTTTCAAGCACTTGGAGAAGAGGAAGGTGATCAGGAACAGTCAACATGGATTCACCAAGGGCAAGTCATGCCTGACCAACCTGATTGCTTTCTATAATGAGATAACTGGCTCTGTGGATATGGGGAAAGCGGTGGACGTGATACCTTGACTTTATCAAAGCTTTTGATATGGTCTCCCACAGTATTCTTGACAGCAAGTTAAAAAAGTATGGGATGGATGAATGGACTATCAGGTGGATAGAAATCTGGCTAGATTGTCGGGCTCAACGGATAGTGATCAATGTCTCGATGTCTAGTTGGCAGCCGGTATCAAGTGGCATGCCCCACGGGTCGGTCTTGTGACCAGTTCTGTTCAACATCTTTATTAATGATCTGGATGATGGGATGGATTGCAGCCTCAGCAAGTTTGCAGATGACAGTAAGCTGGCGGGAAGAGGTAGATACGCTGGAGGGTAGGGATACGGTCCAGAATGACTTAGACAAATTGGAGAATTGGGCCAAAAGAAATCTGATGAGGTTCAACAAGGACAAGTGCAGAGTCCTGCACTTAGGACGGAAGAATCCCAGGCTAGGGACCGACTGGCTAAGCAGCAGTTCTGCAGAAATGGACCTAGGAATTACAGTGGATGAGAAGCTGGATATGACTCAGCGATGTGCCCTTGTTGCCAAGAAGACTAATGGTATATTGGGCTGCATTAGTAGGAGCATTGCCAGCAGATCGAGGGATGTGATTATTCCCCTCTATTCGGCACTGTTGAGGCCACATCTGGAATATTGCATCCACTTTTGGGCCCCCCACTTAAGAAGGGATGTGGACAAATTGGAAAGAGTCCAGTGGAAGGCAACGATAATGATCAGGGTGCTGGGGCACGTGACTTTCGAAGAGAGGCTGAGGGAACTGGGCTTATTTAGTCTGCAGAAGAGAAGAATAAGGGGGGATTTAATAGCAGCCTTCAACTACCTGAATGGGGAGGGGGTCCAAAGAGGATGGAGCTAGGCTGTTCTCAGTGGTGACAGATGACAGAACAAGGAGAAATGGTCTCAAGTTGCAGTTTGGGGGAGGTCTAGGTTGGATATTAGGAGTAACTATTTCACTAGGATGGTGGTGAAGCACTGGGATGGGTTACCTAGGGAGGTGGTAGAATCTCCATCCCTAGAGGCTTTTAAGGCGCGTCTTGAAAAGCCCTGGCTGGGATGATTTAGTTGCTGTTGGTCCTGCTTTGAGCAGGGTGTTGGACTAGATGACCTCTTGAGGTCTCTTCAAACCCTAATATTCTATGATTCTATGATTCTATTATTGTTTAACAGTGTGATTAATCAGAATTAATTTTTATCGCTTAACAGCCCTAGTCATATATATAACATCCATTTAATACCAAAACAGCAGCATATGTGCTATATAATATTATGAATTATAAGAATAATATACATACATAATTAACAATATAATTACTATAATATAATTAATTTTAAAAATACCTAAATATCCAGAGTGCCATAGTTAATTTCAGAACAAGTAAAAAGTACCTACTGGTCTGTGCCATTACTACAATTTAGAACAGAATATAGAATAAAAATAATTATACTGCCTTATTGTGTCCTTGTCCTATCGCAAGTTTAGCAACTAAAATTTGACAAGTCTTATGCTCTGTGTACACTGATGCTTCTTATCTCCCAAGCCCCCTGTGTAAAATCAAGGCCCTACAGAAGTTAAAGGGAATTTTGACTTTGACTTTAATGGAGTCAGGAGTTTACCCTTTCTATCTACTACCTTCCTCTTTTATGGTTAGCTCATTTTTATTTAGATTAATGATCATTGATCAATATTTACTTTAAGCTTTACATGATAAACAAAAGCAAAATGTAAAAAACAAAAACAAAAACCCACATTGTTTAAATCTTGCCATTGAACTGACATATTTTCCTCATGCCACACATATATCCCATCAATATCTTGGTTTCAAAAGGTCACACAGAGTGCATGATAATATTAGTGTTGCAGAAAGTGCTTCAGGAACATGTTTTATAGCTTCAAGGAAATATTTGTATTCCATAGAGTAGTCACAACATTACCAATGTTGATATCATGAAAGCACAATAAATAGGTGCATAAAACCTACATCAATTACAAGGGATTATGACTGTTGCTCTGAGGACAGCGGAACTTCCTATTTATTTCTAAAGTCATTCCTTTTAAATTAAAAAATACATATATGTAGGAATACATGGATTTGAAATCCTGAAATTTTTGGCAGCAAGGTATCAATTTAAATATTGATTTTGTTGTGTCCCTTTTTATAGCTTTTGAAAGAGAAGTATTGCATGTCTCTGGATGGATAGTCCATTAATCAAACTAGGGAACACTGCAAAAAAATTAACATTTACACTTACATAATTTAAAGAATAACTCAGATATTAAAATTCTAGACTACATTCTGTGCCATGAAAATGAATTTTCAAGATGTACTGAACCTCTACCATAGGAAAGTCTTCTGCAATTATCACCTGCGGAGCGCACTCACTCACTCATTCACTCAATCTCTCTCTCTCTCTCTTTTACAAAAAACAAAACAAAAAAAACAACAACAAAAACAACCACATAGATACAAGTGTTCGATAGTGATATGCTACATTTGAAAGTAGATATTTACTATCCTATTGCTATAGAGAATGTGAAGACTTTGGTTAGAGCTAAGAAATTTTATTTGCACATTAGGCTAAAGTACAGGACAAGGCAACTGCTTCTCTTCTGCTAAAAGTAGAGCAGTGGCTTCCTTTCACAAATTATCATTGGCTGGGGGGAAACTCAGTGCCACTTCCTCCTGCCTCTTTGCTAGCTGCTAAAATTAGGAAGTAGCAGGCCTGAGAATCGGAATTGGGAGCAACCGGAGGATATGGTGCCTGGTTAGGAAGTGTATGGGCATTCTAAGACTTCCTCAGAATAGATAGAGCAACACTGGCATCTCATAGGAGAAAAATTGTCCATGCTGGGAGTCAGTGATGGTGCTTGGGTATGCAGGACTGTGAATATCTTTATTATCCCCTACCTCCCATGTGAGGGTGTCTTGGCTGGGTAGCAGCTCCCTAACACCACCAGTTTTCACCCACTCAAACACTCTCCTCTGAGCTATGCCAGTCCTGTCCTTACCTTTCAGGTAACAATAGTGCACCCCAGTGCCCAAGTCCCATTGCATTGTTGACCTTTGGCATTCAGCCCATGACACTAGCTCCTCACAGCAATACCAGATCCTCTGCCCCTGAAGGAATAGTGTTCCCATTTACTAGTTTTACTTTAAACTACCACCCCTGTAAACCATACAGCACTTGTGAGCACTTATAATAAAGCAAAAGTAGGTTTATTTAAGAAAGAGAAAAGATTTAACTAGAAACAAAGAGAGTGGTGGAAAGAAATAGTTACATTAGAAAACAAAGTAATCAAATGTGAACCTGGTTCTACACTTTTTAATAGTTACCTTTCCTATTGATAAAGTAGGTTGCGCCTACCCAAAAGTTCAGCCTGTAGCAGAGCTCATTGGCTTCACAGGAACCAGGATCCAATTTTTCATGAGAATACCTCACTCCTCAAACTATTTCCTCAAGAAAAGGATTCAGAGTTCCTCTCCCTCATCTGTGTTATACTAAAACAGTACACCGCTACCTCGATATAACGCGATCCGATATAACACGAATTCGGATATAATGAGGTAAAGCAGTGCTCCGGGGGAAGGGGGGGGAGCGGGGGAGGAGAGCTGCGCACTCCAGTGAATCAAAGCAAGTTCAATATAACGCGTTTTCACCTATAACGCGGTAAGATTTTTTGGCTCCCTTGGACAGCGTTATATCGAGGTAGAGGTGTATTTTATTTCTATTCATAGACAGGGCGAACCTCTGTCTTGTGGTAATGTTCCTATTTTTTACCTTCAAGAGGTTTGGTTTGTTTGCAGTTTTCTCTGATTTTTTTCCATTGAAAGTACTGAGATTGAGCAAGACCAAATAATGGAGCCTTACATTGTATCACACGCTAAACATGGCAGAGTGACAACTCCCTTCTGTCTGAACAGGCCACTACTGACAAATATTATCCCCGGTGACTAATTTTTACTCCAAGCACATAAAGTGTACTTTTAATACAAATACTTTATTCCTTAGATATTATCTATACATCCATCTCACAATGATTATGAATCTTGACAAGTTGTAAGCTTTTTGTAGATATCTTACATGTTATTCTTCATGGATATATATCCTGTAAGACATATGTTCGGGGGTAGTGAGTTTGTCAGGTCTGAGTTGAGAGTTGTTTGCAAAGAAGACGGGACTCTTTGCCTAGGAGACACTGTGTCACAGAGTCCAGCCCTATTCTTCAATTGAAAGGTCAGTCTCTTCCCTTGCTGATTCTGTCTGCCCCTCTATGGAAGGAAAAAGGCAGGACATGCATCCTCTAGTCCTCTCTCCTCTTCACCATTAAAAAAACCTGGCACCAAATTCCTCTTCCATAATGAGGATCAAGGGGAAAGAGAATGGCCCTGTAAGTTCCCTCTACCCCACTGGCTTTCCATAGTGGATTGTATTATAGCGGAGGGTAACTTCGAGTTCTAGGGCTGTTCTGTTACACAGTTATATTGTTTGTCCTTTATTCCCTTGTCCTCATTCTCTTCCACATGCCTTGTCATATCACAAAAGTTTATGTAATGTCGCTTCACCACATGACTTCAACACTCATGGCAACCACCAGAACTGATGAACTTACCCTTCTTATTTTGATTTACCTTAACTTCTTCTGCTTAGCCTATAAACTCCAGAGAGCTGTGATTTCACATCAGACAAATAGGCTAGGGGTGCTGAGCCAGAATCCTCACATATATCTGTGTCTAGGCATCCTCTCAGCAAAGATCAGGGTTGGGGATGTGCCTTGACATCACTCCAGCAAGTTAAAGGTGCTGCCACTTACCTTCCCTAGCTAGCATACTGGGATATTAAATAGCTAAGATTTCCATGTTTCTTCCTAGAATTCCAGAGTGGTGAAGGCAGTTGAGAAAATAAGTTGTGTCCCTCCACTGAGCTCCAAGCTCTATGCACACCTTCTGCACTTTTTAATTTGTAGATAATGTGGGAGATATAGGTTTCATGAACAGCAAACTGCTCCTTCCTCATGGAATATTTGTAAGAGGAACTGTGAGGATTTTTCCTGTTGCTCCCTCTATGATTTTTCACACAGAAGAGAGTAAATTTCTCCCACAATATTTTTGTGGTGTTCTAATTATATTGAGTTTTTTCTTGCTGCACCTCATGTTGATCTGAACAGTGTGTGTCTAGATCTGTTTGTATTCTCTTTGCACAAGCCAGGGAACTTTTATTTCCTACATAATTCACAGCTTTCTGTAGTGATCACACAAAGTCAATACATGCACTTAATGTAACAATAAGAAGAGAGAGAAACAAACTGTAGGTGTGTTCATTCTGTTGTAGTGATTGTTTTTAGCAAGTTTTGCCTGAACATGTGGTGCAGAAATTTTATTTCTCTGCAATATCATTAAATTCATGAGTGTAAGATACAGGAGAATTGCAATTGTATTGCTTTTCTTTCTAAAGTTCTGTAACTATTTGTGATAAAACTGTGTACCATTTCACTGTACTGTATTCATAGAAAAATCCAGCTGTTGGACTTCCCTTATCTCCCATTTTTATCAATGTCACATCCTTTCTTTGTTTTGTTCTTTTGTCTTCCTCAGCTTCCCCACTTTTGATAGGCTAGGTACTGCCCTGAGCATCAGCTACAATAACAATGGGAAGACGAACACACCAGATACCTGAATACAACAACAAAATCTTCCAACTCACTGTCCCTTTAAGGGGTGGTACTGTGCTGAAGGGGTCAGAGGGCCACTATTCTGGTACACAGAATATGCAGAGTTTGGTGCCCATGGAAAACTACCCAGCATTTGATTCCAACAAGCTGTTTGGACATGTGTATATATGGTTGAATCTATACTTGAAGCTGGAGGTGTAATTTCTAACGTAAGGAGACCTATTCCCACTAGCTCTGATCTAGATAGTACACTACAAATAGAGGGTAGCTGTGGCAGCTTAAGTGGTGGGAAGGGCTAGCTGACCCGGGGGCATGCCTACCATATCATCTGGGTATGTACTCAGGGCAGCTAGGCAATTCTAGCAGTCACACTGCTGCAGTTGCACTCTGTTTATAGCGAGCTAGCTCAATGGGAGCTAGTGCAGATATGTCTCCTCAAGCTGGAATTTCCACCTCCAACTCAAAGTGTGGACATACCGTGTGTGTGTGTTTGGATTATGGCAAACGTTATAATAAAATGCTCCACTTTAAAATGGCACAATGGTCTGGGAGTGTAACAGTGACCAAATACAAAATGGGATTCACAAGAATTTTAACGATTAGGATCAATGAGTTTAGTCACTGTTCTTCATGGGATTATATTATTTATTGTTTGCTAGTATTTGGATGTCTGTTGGGTATTCATGAAAATGTTCATGAATCCACCATGTTTAGGAAAATGGTTATTCATCCCAAATGTTGTACAAGGTATGCTTTTTTTCCTTCATCTTTGTTTATTATTAATTATTTGACATTCATTATTTTCCTGCTTTAAAAGGTTCAGGCCGGACAATGTAACAACACCATCTCATGAAACAACTAAAATAGTGAATAGCAAAGTAGAAAATAGTGGAAGCGAACAGATTGTGATCAATCTACTGACTGACATTTCTTTGCATAAATACTTATGAGCAATATACTTTCATAGTAACATACTTTCACAGTAACTGGGTCAGTCCATGAAAAATATTCAAAAAGAATAAAGGGCTAAATTCATGTTAATAATTTGTGAAACACATAATTTTACCACTATTCTTTAATGCATGCACCCTTTCACATTCCATGTATATTCTGGTATGTTGACCTGGAATCTGAGTTTCTTAGACATCAAGGTCAGTCTCGGTAGAAGAAGGAGATTAGATTAGAAGATATGCAGCTCATCATTACTTGAATTTGATCAGTTTATATGATCAGCATCTGTGATGATGAGCTCATTATAAATATTTAGATACATTACTATTGTATAGATTATGGAACTATCATATTAACAATATTAATTTATCCATTTTCTTGGTAATATAGCCTTCACGACAGTCTCTAGACCCAGAAATAAACATACAAAAACATTAGAACTGTTTAGAAAATGCTTTCTTTTTCCACACAATTTTTGACTTTTTGGTGAGATATTGAAAGCCAAAAGATTTTGTCCAAAACAGAAAAAAAATGGCACAATCTGGAAATACCACAGTTGTGCCTCATGGGCATTGTAGTTTAGATGCCTCATGCCCCCATTTTCCTGTATAGAACAGGCTCTCTGACTGGGTTTTCTCTTTCATACCTGTGTTCACCTCTCACAGAGTCACTGTGATGCATCATGGAAGTCCCTGGGCATGGTGCCTTGTGGAGATGTAGTGATATTGGGGAATCACAGCCTATAGAGTAGCTTAGGGGCCTACAAAGGCCCCATAAATCCAAAAAGCCAGTTCCACTAAGGAAAGTGGCTATTTAATCAGTGTAATGGCACATCTGTGGCTCCCAGCCCCATTCCTCCTTCTAATTGCCTCCACCCTACCCCTAAAAGCCCACTTAATTGCCAGGAAATAGATTGCCTCTGTATAAAATGTCAGTTGTGTTTATTAAGAGCCAGAGGAAACCAGCTGCAGTGCACAACAAATTCTATTGGTCCTTCAAAATCAAGGATCTATAGTAAAAATTCTTCAGTACCATCTACTGGCAGCTTGTCTTTTAAATAACTATGTACATATATTTAGAGAGAGCAATCCTGTAACAGTGCTGACCCTGTGGTATGGGATATCAGCTCCGCTCACCTTTCCACATAATAGCTCTCTTTCTGTTAGGTCCCTCTGTGGCCATAATGAGAGGGACAGTGTTTGACCCTTATTGAGCATTGGACAGGAAGAATATTGTGAAATGCCAGAAGGAAAAGTGACTGGCTATAAAGAGGAACACTAACAAAAAAAAATGCTCTGCTCCAAGAAAACAAAAAATGAAAATAATTTCTATCATGACTAACAAATAACAGCTAAAATAACACACGGACTTCTTCAATTTAGAGATAAAAGCTTCCTTCTCTGAGACAAATGGATGGAAAATTCAACTAAGTGCTTTCTGATCTACCTCTTATTCCCTAAGCACTGGTCTAAGCCATTGATTCTATAAAATATGACATCTTACTCCCCTCTATAAAAAAACAAAAACAAAAGAAAATCTAGCCAAAATAATATTTTTGACTGATCTATCATCTTCCCTCGGTATACACTAATCTTAGCCAAATATTATCATAATCTCCATATACAAAAAATTCAAGTCCCTGAATGTTTTAATGCATTGTCTTAGACCAGGGGTGGGCAAACTACAGTCTGGGGGCCACATCCGGCCCTTCAGATATTTTAATCTGGCCCTTGAGCTCCTGCCAGGGAGCGGAGTCCGGGTCTTGCCCCGCTCTGTGCATGCTGTGGCTCCGCACAGCTCCCGGAAGCAGCAGCATGTCCCCCCTCTGGCTCCTACATGTAGGGGCAGCCAAGGGACTCTGCACACTGCCCCCAGCCCAAGTGCTGCCCCTGCAGCTCCCATTGGAACCAGAGCCAATGGGAGCTGCGGGGCGGCACCTGCGGCTGGGGCAGTGCACTGAGACGCCTGGCTGCGCCTCCGCGTAGGAGCTGGAGGGGGGGACATGCCACTGCTTCTGGGAGCTGCCTGAGGTAAGCGCCGCCTGGAGCCTGCACCCCGACCTCCTCCTGTGCCACAACCCCCTGCCCCAGCCCTCATCCCCCTCCCGCCCTCCAACCCCCTTGGTCCCAGCTCGGAGCAACCTCCTGCATCCCCAACCCCTCATCTCTAGCCCTACCCTGGAGCTCGTACTCCCAGCAGTAGCCCTCACCCCCCTGCACCCCAACTCCCTGCCTCAGACCAGAGACCCCTCACACACCCTGAACTCCTCATTTTTGGCCTGATCCCAGAACCCACACCCCCAGCCAGAGCTCTCAACCCCTCCTGCACCCCAACCCCCAATTTTGTGAGCATTCAAGGCCAGACATACAATTTCCATACCCAGATGTGGCCCTCGGGCCAAAAAGTTGGACCACCCCTGTCTTAGACCTTACAAAATTCACAATATGCAGGCCTCTGTCCAAAATCCATAAAACTTGATCATATTAGATCAGTGTTTCCCAAACTTACAACACTTGTGTACCCTTTTTGAGACATTTGTCTTACCGGCGTACCTCTTCTCCGATGAAGATAATTTGGGGGGGGGGGGGAGGGTGGTAACCACATTTTTATAACACACTCCTAATTCCTTTCATTCTGGATTAAATGTTTATTAGAAATAAATACAAAATTATATTACATGGAACAAAACTCTTAATAGAAATAATAGTTACAGATAGAAATAGTACTAGAAATAATTAAAATAATAGAAGCGAATCAATAGTCCGGAAAAACAGTGTATATATATATATGGTGAATTCGTATCATTCTGAAATTAAAATATACTGGGTTGGTTAGGTTAGTGAAGAAAGCACTAGTTTTAATATTTACTATTTTGGTATTGAAAAAATTTCAGTACAAACCAAACTATTCAGTGCGAGGGATGGAACTGCTTTTGACCAGACACTATCGCAGGGATATCTGGCTCAATGTTTGTGATCTTAAGACGAAGATGGGGCTCCACGTCAATAAAACAATTTTGTTTTTTTGTTTCGATGCCAACCAGCTCAGAGAATCTGATCTCGCACAAATACGAGATGGGAAAAGGCAGAAGATACTTGACAGCTTTTTCCGATAGAGCTGGATATTCAGAGCTAACCCCCAACCAAAATGACGTCAGTGTATTTTGCTCAAATTTTGTTTTCAGGAAGCTATCTGAAGCAGCTCCAAGAGCTGTTTTTCTTCTGAAGCAGAGAGGTTATTTGGCAATATTTGAACATTGATGATAAAAGGGTTCCTTATCCATTCAAAGGTGCTATCCGGTTCAGGGAAATACTTACAAAGATCTTTCTGAAAGCTTTCCAAATGCTGCTTCATGGTTTGCAACACATCACTATCAAGTTCGTTCGTCGAGTTTATTACTAAGTCATGAAGAGATGGAAAAGAATCCAGTTCACAACGACTAAGACTTTTATGCCACTGTTTCAATTTTGTGACCATGGCGCTCACTTTGTCTTGAACATGGAATATGGATATGAGTTTCCCTTGCAAGGATAGATTGAGGTTGTTTAAATGAGCAAAGGTATCTGCAACATATGCTAGTTTGCATAGCCATTTCCAGTCGTGTATACGGTCTCGCAGGTTAAAGGTTTCTTCTAAAAAAACGTGCAGTTCTTCTCACAGCTCAAACAGGTGATTTAGAACTTTTCCACATGAAATCCAACGCACTTCAGTGTGAAATAGGAGTTGTGTGTAATCACTGCCCATGTCATCACAAAGCTGAGAAAACAGACGGGCGTTCAGAGGGTGGCCTTTCACAAAATTGATTATTTTCACAGCTTCATCCAGTACTTGCTTTAGATCTGCCTGCATGTTCTGGGTGGCGAGTGCTCCCCTGTGAATGCAACAGTAAGTCGATTTTGCTTCTGACGCAACAGCTTGAATACGTGCAACAACTCCTTTCTTCGAACCAATCATGGCTCTGGCGCGAGCTGTGCTTATTCCAACAGAACGACTCCAATCCAAGTCACTGTTTTTGATAAAGTCATTAATAACTTTAAAAATAGCTTCTCCAGTTGTATGTATTGGCATAGGTTGGCAGAACAGAATATCATCGTGGACTTCATTATTCAGCTTGTATCTGACAGAAAACAAAAGATTAGATAAATTCACAAAATCAGTGGATTCATCCCCTTGCAGTGCATAGTAGCGACTCTTTTGTACTCTTGACAATAATTGCTGCTTTACATTTTCAGCCATATCTGTGATTCTACGATGAAAGGTGTTATTTGAGAGGGGAACACGATCTATAGCTTTGCTAGCCTTGTCTCCAGTCATCACTTGCACCATTACTTTGGCTGCAGGTTTTACTAATGTCTCGCCAATCACTTTAGCAGCTCCGGATTTTGCAATTAAGTATGCCACACTATATGAAGCTTCCAAAGCTTTCATATTTTCACCTCCCATCACATTATGAATTGTTTTCTGGGACTTTGGGGGATCTTTGCACCTATTTTTGAAGAATTCTACAGGTTTTCCCTCGTATTCTTTATGTTTGCTCTCAAAATGGCGTTTTAGGTTGGATGGTTTCATACTTTCATTTGTGAGAGTCTCGTAACAAATCACACATAGTGGAACAGGCTCCACCTCATTGCCAGTCCACAAAAATCCTGGTTTAAGATATTCTTCAAAATATTTGCGGGCATTTTCATTTTCTTTGCAGCTGATACATTGAATAAACCTACAGCTGGTTCACACGGTTCACTAATTTTGCCGTCAAAATTGTCTGATGTAGCCATATCACTGCATTTTTCAGCATAATTATCACTAACATTCATATTTCCTTCATAATTTTCTTTTGTACATTTCAAACTTCCCGTTTTTAGCAAGCGATCCATTGTAAATGGGTTTAACAAAAACAAAAAGTGAAATTTTTTATAGTAATACACACCAAGTATGTACTTGCCAGGAGTAGTTATTCACTTTTATCTTTTATCTGTCAGTATGACTTCTGCGCATGCCATAAAGGAACGTGTATTGCCTGAGCCGTGGTAACACCGCACGTGTAGTTTGCGTCGGCAAGCCAGCTGATTTTTACTGGCATGCTGCTGCCAGCCGGGGTCCCGTCTGCTGGCCCGGCTCAGCCCGCTGCCGGCCTGGGTGAACAGGACCCCTGGCCGGCAGCGGGCTGAGCGGGACCGGTGGCTGGGACCCCAGCTGGCAGGAGCTGGTGGGTGGAATCCCGGGCCGGCAGCAGGCTGAGCCACTCAGCCTGCCGCGGGTCTAGGGTTCTGTCCGCCGGCCCCGCTCAGCCCGCTGCCGGCCCCTTGCCACCCGGGGTCCCAGCCGCCGGTCTGGCTCAGCCCACTGCCGGCCTGGGTGAATGGGACTCCTGGCCGGCAGCAGGCTGAGCGGGGCCGGTGGCCGGGATCCCGGCTGGCAGGAGCCGGCGGACGGAACCCCAAACCCGCAGTAGGCTGAGTGGCTCAGCCCACCGCAAGTCTGGGGTCCCCACCTCTGGTCCCGCTCAGCCTGATGACGGCCCCTTGCCAGCTAGGGTGAACAGGCCATGTACCCCTTGAAACTCTTTCATGTACTACCAGGGGTACACGTACCACGCTTTGGGAAACGTTGCCATATGGGAATAGTTATGCAAGTATAATTACCTTTATCTCACTATACCTGTGTTCACACTGGGAGTGGGGGGAGTTGTACTGCTGTAATTCTACCTGTAAGAGTGGTACAAATTTTGTGTCAAGACAACGCTATAGTTGAGAAGCATTGACATTATCTAGTAGAAGACAGTGTTACTGAGTAGTGATTCATAATAGCATGCATGTAGTGATGATTGCTGGAAACATAATAGCTTTTTCTCAGGAGGGTGTGAACTGAATGCTTATGCTTTGGAGGTCATTCCTGAAATTCCTGATTGGGAGTTTATTCATACTATCTATATTCCTCTTAGTGACCTGGAAATCTATAACCTCTATTTCAGGAAGACAAGATGCCATACAAAACTGGCATTGTGTGGCTTTCTCTTTACCTATATTACTTTATTTGCTAGCTTTCAAGCACCCTAGTTCTTCACTTTCCAGATCATGCAGAAAGGGTACGGGAAGTGGTGTGGGCTGAGGGATGTGCTGGCCGCCACTTCCCACAGCCCCCATTGGCCTGGAGCAGCGAACCGCGGCCAGTGGGAGCTGCGATTGGCCGAACCTGCAGACGCGGCAGGTAAACAAACCAGCCCAGCCCGCCAGGGTGCTTACCCTGGAGAGCCATATGCCAAAGGTTGCCGATCCCTGTTATAGTTCTTAATACACAGGCTCCTCAGTTCAAGACATTGTCGTCTCAGCTTTCTTGTTGCTTCCAGCATAGGTTGAGGAGAGATGCGGCAGGTAAACAAACCAGCCCAGCCCGCCAGGGTGCTTACCCTGGAGAGCCATATGCCAAAGGTTGCCGATCCCTGTTATAGTTCTTAATACACAGGCTCCTCAGTTCAAGTCATTGTCGTCTCAGCTTTCTTGTTGCTTCCAGCATAGGTTGAGGAGAGATGCCAAAGCATGATATCACTGTCTCCTATTTTATATCATCAGTCCATATGCCTAGAAAACAGTAGCCCAGACATATCCTGGTAGGCTTTGCTGAGTCACAGAGTTGAGCAATCCCCCATTGTGTGATGTTTGTGCAGCCCTCTTACAGTATTGTAAATCCCTTGTTTAAAACTCCCCGGCTGATTAATGGTCGCTTAATCCTCTCCTGGGAGTGGATCACCATGGAGCAGTAGAGACTCTCAAATTTACAGCACATTTCAGTAACAACCATATAGCAAAATTGCATATCTTCATGCACACTAACAATATACATATTTGGACAGAACAATGGGTTTCAGCTCATCATTACCTTCCATGTGATAGCTTACATGGCATGCTTTGTATAAAATATATTAATTATATGATGGGGTGAATATGGGGATTCCAGGGTGTTGCTTTGAAGTATAAAGTGCCACACATACAAATAACAATTTGATTTTGCAGCTTCATCTCATTGCAAACCACAGTTTGGGTCCTAGTCTCGTACACCAGAGCTAAAGAGCAGATCTGCATGAAATGTTTATTTTTACACTATGAACTTGATGAAACTAAGCCTGGTTTTGAAGAGCAATACATTGTGCAACAACTCAGATGAAGAAAAGGAAATTCATATAGGGAATAAATTCAGGGCCCCCACTTGAACAAACTGATTTAGTGGGCCTATCTCTTCCCGGATATTCATCACTCAATAAGTCCTGGGACCCCTTACTTACATTTGTCATCTACACTCACCAAATCAGAGAATAGAAATACATCATGTGATCTATATATCCCATCAAAACCAACCAGCACAGCTTGACTATTATATATTCACAAGTACCATGAACAAAATACAGACCAAGAAATGTTTGCATAAAATAGTTGGGGAATATTGAAATCAATGGATTTTTTGTTGTTGATGCAGTAGGACCAGTGTTTTCCCCTTGGTAAACAACTATAGGTAGCAAAATAAATTTTAAAAAATCCCAATCTTCTTGCATATGGAAAAAGAGGCAGCATTTTCCTAGTAAATTAATGTTACAAGTTATTTGTCCATCACTAGTCTTCCATGATGTAATATTCAAATATTCAAGATCAGGTTCTGAAAGCCCCTGAGTTGTTCCTTTGTACACCCTACATCTCCCTATGTGGATTAGCTGATTTCAGAATCTATAGGGTCTTGCTTGTGATGTCATTTTAACTGATAAGCTCATGTAAAGTTTTAGAGCCCAGTCTTGTTCTTGCTGAAGTTTGCCGTTAACATGAACAGGAGCCGGATGGTACCCTGTAGCGGGGTGGTCACCCGCTCCTGCCTAGAAGGGCTTGAAATCAGCCCTTAAAGATAGCTGCAGGGGTAAAAGCAGCCCTGGAGAGGGCTGCAGCTCTGAATGCTGGGCTGATTGGGGAAGCAGCAGCAGCTGGGCCATGCCCCAATCAGGGCCCAGCTTGCCCTATAAAGGCTGGGAGCCAGGAGCAAGGACTCAGTCTCTCTCTGCATTCAGAGAGAGAAGGGCCTGGCTGCAGGGAACTAGAGACAGAGTACCTGAGTGGAGCAGGGCTGGGGAAAGGCTGAGGAGCTCCAGCCTGGAAAGCCCCAGGCTGAGGCCTAGCAGAAGGCCAAGGGGTACTGGGGGTTGCAGAGGGCAGCCCAGGGGTAGACCAAGGCAGCAGGTCCAAACCCAACCTTGCTAGTGATGAGTAGGCTGATACTGCAGTCTGCCCCAGGGCGTGGGGCTAGATGATGACTGTCAGTAGCCTTATACTGAGGCGAGGTGGGAATAGTGGGTGGGGGTTCCCTGGGGAGGGGAGACCCTAAGACTGAGGGGTTACTGCTAGGGGGCAGCACCCCAGGTACAAGGGCACCGGGGTCCAGGGAGGGACATGGCCCCCAGAGGACAGGTGGATCACTGGCCTGCAGAGGGCGCTCTGGAGCTGGAACAAGCTAATTCCTGGAAGTCACCAGCAGGAGACACATCAGGGGTGAGTCTGCTCTTCTACAGACCCTCAGAGCTAACACTCATATTTTGTTGTTGCTGAGCTAAAGAAATCAGGAGGATAGAGAAAATGAATAAAGAGGAGAGGAGTACATTACATCTGAGGTCACAATACCAACACAGCGCAAAGGAGACCAGCATTAATTTAGACAACCAGCTAGCATAATCTTACTACACACTTTGATGATAAACATAAGCACTATCACCACATGCTAGTAATATACAGTCCCATAAAAGAATGTTTATACTTCATGAATTAGATAGAGGTCATATCCATGGTACAAAATAGTTTTCCTGAAATAATTTAAATTGGATATTTTTAATCAATTCTACTCCTACGTGATACTGTTTACCTTGTTCATATATTTATGTCCAAATATTTTATGTCTGCAAGAACAAATATTAGAAAGCATAAAATCTGGAATGAAAATGTATGGCTTTGTTTATAATACATTCTGAGCTATTGCTGTTTATAACAGGAGAGCTGGCCCATTAAAAGTAACTGGGCTCAGCTCTCCTGTTCCAGTCAAGGTGCTCCCAGCTGGGCCAATTAAAAGGGTGTGGCAGCACCTGGGGAACTAGAAGAGGCCTTATGAGAAAAAGAAGGAACAGAGCACACTGGTTCATCAGGAGGAAGAGCAGGAGGTGGAGCTGCCAGAGACAGGAGGTTGTTCCTGGGAGAGACCTGAAGACAGTATCAAGGGGGTTGCTGGCTAGCATCCTCAAGCCAAAGAATCAATGAGAGAGGGCTGAAGGAGGGGGTGGAGCAGAGGGGCTGACCTGCTGACATCTCCTTACTAGAGAATGGGGCATGAAAGGAACCATGAGGATACTGCCATCAGAGAGGCTGTGGGAGTTCCTGCTGGGAAGAACAGGGCTGCACTCTAGAAGGAAGGACTAGGGTGGTTGTCCTGGCAGAGAGACAGAGGACTGACAAAGAGTCCAGGAATGGTGAGTGTTAGTACCTGTTAGCAAATAGTAATATCTTTAGTTCTTTCTTTTTGTATATTTGATTCATTTATATGTATTAACTATTCATTTAAAGTCTTTATCTTCATCAAAGAGTATGTCTGAAGTCTAAGGCCCAGAACACTGGTCTTGACCAATGTGTAACCCTTTTCAGGAATTTATTCATTATGCTGTATTTAATAACTCTAGGGCACCTTCATGTCTGTAAAACTCTAGATATTCTTGGAAACCATCTTCTTAACATATATAAAATGCTAACATAAGCATATATAAACTAATAAGAGATTATTGTTATAGCAGATGTTTTCTGTTGGTGGAAATCAACATGAAAGAATGAGTGTGCGGTAAGAGCCTCACTGAGAGATATTAACTTTAAGATTGTTAGTCCTCTCAGTTGTAAATAATCATGCCTTCTCACATGAGTCAGGTAAACTGACACTGTATAGAAATGACATCATAACATATGTTTGTGCGAGAATATTCTTGGCAACTAGGTTTCCTTTGTCTGTGACCTTATATAATGATAGTGATATAAAAATTTAGGTTGGGGGAATGAAAACTGTGTCCCTTCCAGATGCAGGACAGACACATATCCAGCTCTTAGTCAGACAACAATAGGTGGTAATGTATCTATTTATTTCTGTATTCTGTAAGGTGCTATACTAATCTCCGATTAATCATGTTAGATTAAATAATTTCAATTGAGCCTCTTCTTTTCCCAGTCTAGAACAGGGATCTGCAACCTTTGGCACGCGGACCATCAGGGAAATCTGCTGGCGGGTTGGGATGGCTTGTTTACCTGCAGCATCCTCAGGTTTGGCCGATCGCAGCTCCCACTGGCTGCGGTTTGCCATTCCAGGCAAATGAGGGCTGCAGGAAGCGGTAGCCAGCACATCCCTCGGCCCATGCCGCTTCCTGCAGCCCCCATTGGCCTGGAACGGTGAACCGTGGCCAGTGGGAACTGTGATCGGCCGAACCTGGTGGGCCACATGCCAAAGGTTGCCGATCCCTGGTCTGGAGAATCATTAACTCAGATGTGCAACATGAGAATGAAGCCAGGTTTTAAAGACTATATTTACTGGGGATGGGGACTATGTTTTGATGCTTTTGGTTATGGAGTTTTGACACTATGTTTTTGTTAAACCATGTTGATACACTTGAAGAGGAACTCATCTAGAGTAAGTGGGGACCCAAAAGGGAAACTGAGGCAAGGGGCCACTTGTAGGGCTCCCTGAGGCCAGGAAGTAAGCCATTCATTTACACTCCTGAAATAAGCTTTCTTTATTTTCTGGGATATAAACAGTCCAGTGTCAAGAAAAGTTAACAGTTAAAAGAGGTAAACATTGTGAGGATTTTATTTTTTTGGCAAAGTACAATGTGTAAAACTGTTCCCCAATTGTGGATGTGTTACTATTGTGAATATTCATTAGAATACTATCTTTTCCCCTAAGGGCTGGTCTACACTGAATGCTTACACTGTCATAGCTCTAATTTCTAAACAAAATTATTTTGAATTGGAAAAAACAAACAGAATTTTTAGTTTAAAAAATGTCTAAATGGAGCATTATGTGAATTTCAAAAGGTTTTTTTTTTCCATTATTTTTTTCCAAAACCAGCCCTTTCCTGCCTTTTTGGTTTCAACAAATCAACATTTTCCAAAGAAAAAAGCTTTTGTTGAAAAATTCCTGACCAGCTCCAGATAGGAGGAACATTGAGTCATTTGTTGACCCCTGCTATATTGTGCAGAGAGTAGCAAGATGTAGTAGGCTAGGGGGCCAAGCTCACAGTGGGGCAATAGCAGCAGCCACCCCACAGAATTGTCATGCTTCACCCTTAGACACTACAGAAGCCCTCTGAGCAGTAGGATCTCTCTGACCATGAAGGCCAGAGGCAGGAGTTGGACTGCAGAGGAGGTAGGGAGTACATGCTCTAAAGAGCAAGTTTCTCTTAGACCTGGGTGGATTTCAGACTGAAAAATCAACATACAAATTACTACTTATTACTGGTAGTATTGCTTCTATACCTCCAGACACCACGGAGGGAGGGTTTCAGTCCTGCCACTGGTAGTGATAGCATGGTAGGATGGGTCTTAAAGAATCTTGGGGAAGAAGGAAATTATATGAAAGCATTGGGCCACAACACAGCAACTACTGCCTTCTGAACATATTCTGAAATATGCCTAGATCTCAGAACATCAGTGGCTAAGACGCATTGAACAACTGCCTGTTCCCTGTGGAGGGAAAGCAGCCAAGTCAGCACTATGGAACAAGTAGGAGGAAATTCAGCGAGTGTAAACGCATCACACTTCCAAGTTTCTACACTTAATTTTCTCACATAGGCGTGCAAGTGGCCCAACATATTGGAACTAATCACATTTAATACCCAATGTCAAAAGATGTTGTACTGCTTAGCATTTGGATTTTCAATCTGGGTTCCATTTACTTACATACACATATATATAAAATCATTCTCTGCATCTCTTTCTCTCGCTGTAGTTAGATAGAGATACAAAATGGAATGATAGATATGATCTATACACATACATGCAACATGGAGTTGCAGCTATCTATCTTTCATCCCAAAGCATCGTTGCAGACATGGGAGCAGTACAGCATTGCCATCCTTTGCTGTCCATGGCATGTTCCTCAATTGAGCCCAGCCTGCCATGTCACTCTCCTGCAAATGTTGTCCTGTCAGTTAGCCAGTGATTGGCCTCTAGGTCAGACTGACCTTGGTTGTATTTGCATTATTTCCTTTGGCATCCTATCATCTGTCTTTTGCGGTATCTCCACCATCATAATCTTTGTGACTGTTACAAGTTCCATGCCCCAATTCCACATATACATACACACACACTAAACCTAGATAATTTAATAGAGAATGATATCCTTACCAGATGTATTTCTGATCATTCTGTAGAGCTCCACGACAGGGAGATGTATATGCATAAAGGGGTCAAATTAAGGTTTCCCAGGCAACTTTTATTCTACATTTCCTAACTTTTGAGTGTTTAATTTCACAACAATTCTTTCATTCCAGGGTATGTTTTTAACGTAATTATTTATATGTGCTAGATACTGTTATTTCTATATGATCACATTTATGAAGGGCTGATAACAATCCAAGCTATGGAGTTTTCATGTTTGTTGAAACACAAGAGCCATCTTATTTACCTATATATCACTGCGGGATCTCAGGCAAACAAACAAGAAAAGGGTTGAAATCACTTTGAATGTCTCAGTCACAAATATATGAACAGAACAATTAACCACTGCATACTTTACAAAGTAGTGATATTTAAATCCCAGACCCCACAGTATTTTCAACTACTGAAATCTAAAAAGCGCAAACCAAAAAAGGACCAGAGATGGAACTCAGTAGAGTTGCATAACCATAACCAAGTGAATATGAAAGGAATAAACTTTTAAGTTAAACTTTTAAAATAATTGATTACTAGGCAATCTTGTGTCACTATCTTTCAGACAACCTGATCTTACAGGATATAGGAATCCTTCTGAATAAAACTCTCACATGAGGCTTTTATTTTTTCCCTATTTCTAACAAAGTCCCTATTTTAAAACATATATGGATGTTTCATGTTTGAAGCAGGAGCTAGGCTGGCACCACTTCAGGATGACTGGGGAACATGAGCTGCAAGGTGCAGGAGGAAATGGAAGAGAGGAAGTGGGATCCATGGAGGTAGACCAGAGGATGTGGAGGAGCTAGCCATTAGAAAAGAGTGGAGCGGTGAAGAAAAATAGTATTTGCTATATTATCCCCACAGATAATCTGTTTGCCCCATATTGAATCATGATGGGTGCTATGGATGATGTCACCTTAACTGTATATTGGAGGGACAATAATCATAGGAAAGGGGGTTCTGTGGAAGGAAATTTTCTAATTGTTAATGCTATCAGTGTCCCTTTTAAACATGTTTATCTAAGGCATTCTGACACTGCTTCTCTTGTTTTGATTTATTTCACAAATATCTTTTAATTACAAAGGCAACGAAATTCTCACTTGACATTGCCATTTTCTTTTAAAATTGTATCCTATTGTAGCCGATGTCACCCCTTTTGTGACTTTTTTGCCTTTTACACAACCAAAACAATGTGAAGGAACCACGTGGGCACAAATAGCCACATTTGCTAAACATACACAACATGGCAAACTTAATCACATGCATTATGAAGCTTTGGCTGTTTTCTGGTAGCTTCTGAAACATAGAACACAGTGAGCTCCGCTAAGGGACTCACAAACCATTTAAGGGAATACCACCTTATTCCTATACACTACAGTTCCCTAGATGACAGCATGAGACCTGTATTTTTGAACATTTAGAACCAAATCTTAGCTAATTATATACTCTCTCCACTCCCAAAAATTACCATAGTATCTGAATACCAATCTTTCTCTCTCTTCCCAGCAGTAGCTGAGCTATACACTGGAGCTTGGGGGGAGGAAAAGAGTGCATCATCCTCCCTTTCTGGCTTTAGAGAAGCAGTAGAGCTATCCTTTAGCTACAGTAATCCCTGGGTCCAGTATGTCCCTTCCAGGGTATAAAATAAGTGAGTGTGGGGGAGATGGAACAAGAACACAGACATTTCTCTGCTAACAGCAATCTTAAAGCTTCCCCTCTTCTTCCTGGCTGCTGTGATAAAAGCTGCCCCTTCAGTTACAATCTATTAACCCATATGGGACATAGCTAATGGATCCACCAGCCCCGCCTTGTCCTCCAAAACTCCCTCTGCAGCTGCATGCTAGGAGTCCATATGAAAGAATGCTCCGTGGTGTTCAGAGAGTGTGGCCCTGTTGCACAAACAGCCAAATCCTGTTCTTTTGCAGAGCAGAATGACACTGTTTCCACGCAGCTATGCCTTCCCCCGCTAGCAGAGTTGTGGAGTAGTCTTTACCCCTTTGTACCTGTTAGGTTGAAATACTTGCCCTGTATCATGATTGCAGCAGACACTTTGGGTAGCTTTAAACACAGTGCAATGCTTTTTGCTTCACATAACTATTGTATGTGATAGTTGTTTGTTTACTGTAAAGCACTTTGATCCCTATAATTATTCCTATTGTGCCTCTCATTCAATCACCTTACAAATTAAGGCCAAAATTTTCATAAATGGGTGCCTAAAGTTACCTTCCAAAGTCCATACACAGGCACCTAAGGAAGTGGCTATTATTCAAAAGGGCTCAGTACCCAGCAGCTGCTGCTGAAGCCAATGGGGCCTATTAAGTGTCCAGCACTTCTGAAGAATAAGGCACTTGTGTGTAAAAGGAGTAATGGCCTCATGTTGCAGTGGGGGAGGTTTAGGTTGGATATTAGGAAAAACTTTTTCAATAGGAGGATGGTGAAGCAGTGCAATGGGTTTCCTAGGGAGGTGGTGGAATCTCCTTTCTTAGAGGTTTTTAAGGTCAGGCTTGACGAAGCCCTGTCTGGAATGATTTAATTGGGGATTGGTCCTGCTTTGAGCAGGGGGTTGGACTAGATGACCTCCTGAGGTCCCTTCCAACCCTGATGTTCTATGATTCTAGGTAGGTTTCAAAACATGGATTTTGGAGGCTAACTTAAAGCACCCACTTTTGAAAACTGTGATCTAATTAATCAAGCCTCCCAACACTCCTGTGAAGTGGGGGAATACTATCTCCATTTTGATCATAACGGGAGTTTGGCCTGAGCAGTAAGGACCTATCTAAAGATTGCATGGTCTGACCCAAAAATATAGTAAAGGATCTTAATATCAGCAGGGAATTTTACAGTAAACAACATATACATTTCCATAACTGGGCAAAAAATGACTAGTAACGGGGGCTAGACCTCATTCTTTTTTTTTTCCTGTACATTTCTGGGTATTGGGCAAAGCATTATTATTTATTTATAGATATCACATTAAGATAACTGAACTTGGGCTCCAAAAAATACACTCTTTCAGGCAAAGAAACAAAGATTATACTATTCAAATTATTCATTTCAGTTCAGTATAAAAAAGAAATAGAGATGTCTCAAAATAACTTGCAAGAAAAAGTGTGTTGGGCGAGAAGTTCAAAAATCGAGAGAAGACAGATATTATAAATTGCTACTTTCCATTTGCTAAGAAGCAGATTTTAATTCCCTTACTCATGTTCAGTAGTACATATTTGGTACACACACACACACACAGTGCCTAGTACAACAAAGCACTTAAGCACAAGTTTAAGAACATTATTAGTCTAATTGAAGTCAAGGAACTGCTCATGTACTTAAATTTAAGCATGGGCTTAAGTGCTTTGCTGGACTGAGGCCAGAGTAAAATACTACTGAATATGAGTAAGAGTATCAGCATTTCATTATAATATGAGAAACAGAGCAGACTTACAGTTACAACTCTTGACTACATAAATTCTGATTTGTATTAAAACCAGATAATCTATCAACTCTGCTCTCTCTTTATAATTTGAATGGTCTTCTCAAAATGTCTTTAATGCATCATGATTAAATAAGTCATCTTTTTGTCTGCTCAAAGGAATTTGCAAAGCAGTTGCAGTTTAGCCAGGAACAAACCAGTTCTGCTCTGCTCAGTCTAACTCTCCAAGCTTGAGTTATCCAGTACTTATCATTACACTTTTGCTTTTTTTGGTCTACTGTCTCACCTATCTAAAGTATGATGTCTGTTGTTTCAAATATAAAAGTTCATACCTGCCTTTCTTTGCTGAATCTGCCCTTTTTGTATGTGTCAAGTCAGGAAGTTCATTTTATTCCAATTCAGTTTCCATAAATACTTATTATTTCATCTCTTGTAAAACAGTCACTGTTTCCATAGAATCTAATACATCTAATATTATACTTAAAATATAATGGCTTAGAATTGTTTCACATTGTTGAAATAGTCAAGAATAGTTTTGATATGTGCTAGATTTGACATCCCAACAGCAATTCTTGCATATAATATAGAAAATAGTTCTAATTTGAAGTGACAACTGAAAACATAGATATAGATAGCATACTTGCCAAACTATTGTTCTCTATGATGATGGCATTGCTAGTTACCTAGAAACATGATATTTCATCCCAGAAATTAAATCAATTTTGTTTTATGCTGAAACATTTGGTCCTGGAAACACTTCAGGGCCAGATCTTAAGATGGTTTAAAATGGAGGAGTTCCACCAAAGTCAGAGCTATGCCCATGTACACTAGCTAAGAAACTGGTTCTCTGTATTAAGCATATAAATACATTTTTGCAAAAAAAAGGGGAAGATTTTTAAAGCATCTAAGACATCTTGAATCCCTTACGACTAATGATGTCCACTTAAATATCATAGATCTTGGTGATTTATGACTTACAGACAACAATAATTTACTACTCCTGGGGAAATTCTGCACCACTGCTGCACAGCAGAAAAATGTCCCTCCCCTGCCCCATCCTGCAGATTTTCTTTGCTTCCTTGCAGAAAATGGTTCCTGTGGGGAAGCAAAGAATAGCTGCACCAGTATTTACTTACACCTCCCCATCAGCTTGGCAGCTCAGAGGTAAATCACTATGGGGGTATGGGCTCTGGGGATGCCTCTGCTGCCCAGGGACCTTAGTCCCAGCTGGGCAGGGTGGGGGAGGGAAGGAGGACAGAGATGGAGTTCCCGCTCCCTTTCCCTGCATGGAGCAGCCAGGGCTCAGTCAGATCAAGCCCCAGAAACTTCCCCTGGCTGCAGGAAGTTCTACACCATGGGAGGGAGTTCTTGACAGGTGGGTCTAGGTGTGGGGGTGTGGTGCAGTGAGATATCCAGATTCCCTCCTGCACCCAGACTACCCACCAAGCTGCCCACACTCAGATTGCTCTTGAGGGAATTCCGCACCAAAAAAAATCTGAAAAGTTCTGCATATTTTAATTGTCAAAATAACACAGAAACACAATAACAATATAATCAGACCATTTTCAATTATTTTTGGTAATTTATTTCAAATTACTTGTAAGCAAATAACTGAAAACGGTCAGATTATATTGTGTAATGTTGACAAATAAAATCAGCAGAATTTTGCAGAATTTTTAAATGTTTGGTGCAGAATATTTAATTTTTTGGCAGAGAATTCCATCTGGAATAATTTACTTAATAAATTACATAAAATACTAAGAATATGTTTTGAAAGCAATGGCTAAGAAAAAACTAATATTACTAGTTTTAATTTTGTGTGTAAACAGTATTTAACTTGCTGGAAATGTTACCAGACAATGTTTGTAGGAATTCAGTATGGGTTTCCTTGTATTTAAAATCTTATTGCTCTGTTACTTTTCAGTAGCAATAGATTTCATTGCCAAGAACCTTTATCTGAGAACTCCATGATGATGATTCTTTAGTTCCTATCACTGTAGGATGATAGATTTTTCAAAGGCAAGTGACTCTTGTTCATTAGACTGGTATGGATTTAACTTCTTAGGATATTCACAAGAGGTAAACATGGTTGGGGGAGAATTTAAAGAGAATACTTGGTTCTCTCATTACTTTCCCTTTTTCAGGAACTCAGTCTTTACAGAAAACCCCCACCATCAGCAATTCATAGGCACTTTCTTTCTGCTTCCCGAAGCTGCCATTCACCAAGAGGGGCGAACCACAGCCACTGGGAGCTGTGGGTGGCTGTGCAAATGTAAACAAATGGTCTGGCAGCCCACCAGCGAATTACCCTAATGGGCCATGTGCGGCTCATGGGCTGCAGGTTGCCCACCACTGATCTAGTTTGATCTCCCACATAATACAAACCATGGAATCTTACCCAGTAATTCCATCATCAGACACCTAATTTCTGGTCAAGCTAGAGCATATTCTTTAGAAAGACACCCAACCTTGAATTAAAGATTATTTTAAATTATGGAGAAGCCACCACATCCTTAACTAAATTGTTTTAATGGTTAATTACCTTCACTGTTGTATATGAAACCCAAACATCCAGAATGTTTCCAAGCCTGAGTAAGAACCTTAGTATCATAACTTGGTCACACATATTTACCTTTTCCCCATCTTTACTGTTTGTGATTCTTTCCCTTAGTTTCATGTGAAATCAAGATTATATATATTTTTTGATGCAGAGGCCTTGTGCTTACTTGTGAAGTGCCCAGCACTTTTGGGGGTACTCAAAACTCATTAACAATAATCTAAAATCATAGCTGAGCCCAGAGCTCTCAAAGTTTGGCAGCCCCCCTTATATCCTCCTACCCTCCCCCCCAAAAAAGAAACACAAGAAATGCGCAAAAAGAACAGGAGTACTTGTGGTACCTTAGACTAACAAATTTATTAGAGCATCAGCTTTCGTGGACATCTGAAGAAGTGGGCTGTAGTCCACGAAAGCTGATGCTCTAATAAATTTGTTAGTCTCTAAGGTGCCACAAGTACTCCTGTTCTTTTTGCGGATACAGACTAACACAGCTGCTACTCTGAAAAAAAGAAATGCAGAGAGTACTCAAGGTTTCCAATTTTATTGCCAAGAAATAGTTAATTCTAAATCTTTCATGACAACATACTTACAAAAAATGGAATCCTAATGGAATACACAAAGGCATTAATACTCAAAAGTCAAGCTAAACTTTCAGTTTAATTTTCAATGTCCATAATTCAGAAAAGCACCAGTGCAGTAATGAAGCAAATATTTACTTTTGGTTACAGAGAAATAGAACTAAATTCCAAAGAACAAAAATAAATTAACTCAATGAGCAAAAAGTGACTTTTTCATTATAATGGCATGATATTATAATGTATTTCACTTGGAATAGAAAGAAAGTAAATAAAAAAGGATGACATTTGGGCAGAAAGATTCTCAACAAAGGGAAAAGAAACATGTTGTTTTCTCTTTTCAGCCTGTCTTCTTTACTGACCTGCACAGATCAAATTAAAATTTCTGAATATAATAAAACATGAATATAAAAGTCTGTATTTATTTCATTCATTTATTTTAAATTGTTTAACTTTATTCCACTTGTTTAGAGCTACAGAATATACAGGGTCAGATTCTTGTGCAGGAGCATTGGTGTCAATAAAACTATGTTGATTTTCACAAGAGGAGAATCTGGCTCACTGTATTTTGGGATTTGACTTTACAGTGAAGGACCCACATTTGTTTGAGAAAAATCTTGTATTCATGTTTTAACAAATATTGATTTTTTCTATTTTCTGATATACAGTTTGCTATCTTGGAGTGTCCTATTATTTTGGATGTAATCTTTTGACTATTCTTCAAACAAATAGCCTTTTTTTTTTTTTTGAGACTCCAATGAAACCACTGTTGCTGAAGTGCATGTTAAGAAAGCTTTTTGTTGCTAACAAAACTAAGGTCCCTTCCATTTACTATAAAAGCATCCTCTCTGTGAAGTAGCTTATTAGTATGTATGCAAGTGCTTTATTGCAGCTACCAAAACAACAATCTAGATCAATTTTCTTTTGTTGAATTAAAGATTTTGTCTTCATTCAAAAATAATTTCTAACCTGAGAAAAATATTAAATGCCCATTTGCTTTGTGAATCTTTTCTCTCTATTTAGGTTGGGAAATGCCCCCAGGAAAATCAGCAGGAAATTTAAGAGCAGTTTTTTTCTTTCCCAGCTCTGTTTGGGCTCTCTTTAAGGTCTGATTGATGTCTAGCTGAAGCATAGACCCGGGCAGCATGGAGCATAATAAGGGCAATGTGGGGATTAGGCTCAATTCAGAATCTGCGTGTGAGGTCAATTTTTCTATGGGAATGGGTTTATGTGAAAAATGAGATAATTATGTTCCTGAGTACTGATCCAAGTGGATGTACTTCAGACCATTGCCCATTTTGCAGCCTTCCACATAAATCTATGCTGATTAGCTGTTTGTGCACATGGACAAATATTCAGCCCATTACATTCAAGAATAATCTCCCTTCAAGGAAATGATCTCATACACAACATGGCTGAACATTTCCCTGGCATTCAGGATATGGACTCTCCTTTTCTAAGCATTTTGAAATCTTTCTCTAATAACCTTAGAGATGATTACGGAAGGAATATCTTCATACCTCAAGTAGGGCCAGATTGCAAATCAGATTAGGCATCTGGGCAAGGGAGTAAGAGTCTCATCCTCACCTCTTACACCACTATGTATACTACTAGGACATTGGCTCAAGTGAAGCAAGTGGGTGGGGGGGTTGGGGAATGGGCAGAGCCATGGCCTCACTTGGTTTGGGGCAGTTTACATAACACCCTTTGTTCAGTGTTGTGTCCAAAGTCACAATCTAGTCCAGGGGTCGGCAACCTCTGGCATGCAGCTCGCCAGGGTAAGCACCCTGACAGGATGGGCCAGTTTGTTTACCTGCCGCATCCGTAGTTTCAGCCGATCGCGGCTTCCACTGGCCATGATTTGCCGTTCCAGGCCAATGGGGATGGCGGGAAGCGGCGGCCAGCACATCCCTCGGCCGCACTGCTTCCCACAGCCCCCATTGGCCTGGTATGGCGAACTGCGTCCGGTGGGAGCCGTGATCGGCCGAACTTGCTAACACGGCAGGTAAACAAACCGGCCTAGCCCGCCAGGGTGCTTACCCTGGTGAGCCATGTGCCAGAGGTTGCCGACCTCTGATCTAGTCCTTAGCAAGAAACTGGGAAATTGGGTCTCTCGCAGAAGCAAATTTGACATAGGGTCAGATTTCCCCCATCACAATCCATTTCTGAAACCTAGTAGAAAATGTTTACCTGAGATGCATTCTGCATTAAAACAAATCCAAAAACTGTTCAATACCCAATAATGTTGAAAATGCAATTGACTTTTAATGGTAGATGATGGAACATTGTCCAAAACCAAACAAAGCTTTGCCTTTTTCTCCTTTATTTCAATGTAATAAAATATTTTACACAAATTCTATCAGAAATTACATTTGATTAGAGCATCTTACTGACATGAAATTTACACCATTATTAATGCCACTTCTGAAATGGCCCTAAATGACTTGCTCCAGGTCATAATGTGACAGAGTAGGGAAATAAAACTCAGGTCACCCGTCTCCCAGTGTTGTGCCTTAACAGCATTAGCATCCTTTCTCCTTACAACGGGGCAGGGGGAGGCCATGGGACACAACAAAACCAGAAAAAACAACAAAAGTTTGTCATTGACACTAGTAAGTGTGTTTTTTAAAAAGAGCCTACTTTGCAAACTGCTCAAAGATTCTTGGTGGGGCTCAAGCCTCCTCCCACGTTAGTGCTAGTTGGAATGGCTTCTCCCCTCTCCTCACACAGGTTGGGTCCTGGGCTCTTTTTTGTGATGCCTGATGCCTCCAGCCAAGAAAACTCCTCACTTTGCTCGAGACACAGTGCTGTCCCTTGGGAAAATGAACAATGCTACTAAAGGGCAAGAAGTATAAAACCCAGTACACATTAAACAATAAAGTACATCAGAACAAACCCCAGCAAAGGCATGACACACCCCAAAATAACAGTATAAAAATGGCGGACTTTATATGGAACAGGAAAACAGGATTTAGGGAAGGAAAGTGTTAACTAATAAATACTAATTGTTCACAAATTAATAAATTTACCACTTCCAAACACTCACAACTCTTCCCAACCTGCAGCTCCATCCCTGGCACCTTCACAGGCATATGGTATCCTGAAGATGAATCCAGAGATATGTGCTGCAGTGCTGTGAAGCTTGGCTGGCTTAAAGAAAAGCCTTATTGTGTTTTCACTCCTGCATCAGGCAGAGTCCTCTCTTGGCCTCGAGTCCTGTGGATGTCTTATCTGGCTCTCAACAACAATCACAGGGTGGTCTCTGTAGGGCTGGAACTGCCTGACTCATGCACTTGATCCCACAGCAGGTCAAAGACTCCTTTTTTGGTGAGGGGGGAGTTAATTAGAGACTCCCTGAGCTGTTCTGCTCCTCTCTCAGCTCCTGGACCCAAACTCTGCACTGAAATTAAAACTAGTTTATTTGTCTCTCAGTCAGGCTGTACCCTCCCACAGACTGTTTGAGCAGCCCTGACTCATCATTGGACCAACAAATTGCTTATCAATATCACCTGATGCAAAAGCCTTTCTGTTAGTCTCAGCAGGAATCTCTAGTCTATTCTAGTCCCCACCTGTGACTCTAAGCATGCTGGGAAATAGTGTCAGAAGACTCTAGTATCCATTACACTTGTAATACCCTGGGTAGAACCCCCTAGAGCAGTGGTGGGCAACCTGAGGCCCACAGCCCGCCTGCAGCCCGCCACTGAATTAGAGAATAGAATATATGAATGGGGCAATAGTTGGGACACCATAAGCACAGGTGTAACAAATTGGTTAAATAAGGAGGCCAATGGGAATAGTACAGCAAGCATTCCTGTAAAATGCAGTGGCCAACGTGGTCTTTTGTGGCCCTTTCATAGAAACATAGAAATGGAAGCAACCTTGATAAGTTATTTAGTCCCGTCTCCTGCACTGAGGCAGGATTAAGTATTATCTCAACCATCCCTGACAGTTGTTTGTCTAACTCAGGGATTGGAAACCTTTGTCACGTGGCCCGCTAGGCTAAGCACCCTGGTGGGATGGGCCGGTTTGTTTACCTGCTGCGTCCATAGGTTCGGCCGATCGTGGCTCTCACTGGCTGTGGTTCACCGCTCCAGGCCAATGGGGGCTGAGGGAAGGGCAGCCAGCACATCCCTCGGCCCATGCCGCTTTCCGCAGCCCCCATTGGCCTGGAGCAGCAAACCGTGGCCAGTGGGAGCTGAAATTGGCCGAACCTGTGGACGCGGCAAGTATATTTTGGGGGGGGGGAGAAGCTGGGGGTCAGGGGAGTAACCCCTGTGACCACCCTCCACATGACCCCACCCCTAGCAACAGTATTTTTGCAACAGTATTACATTGTTGACTCCTATTTTGTTTGTGATCCAGTGTAACCCCCAGATCCTTTTCTGCAGTATTCCTTACTAGGCAGTAATTTCCCATTTTGTATTTGTGCAATTGATTATTCCTTCCTAAGTGTGGCACTTTGCATTTGTCTTTATTGAATTTCACCCTATTTATTTTAGACCATTTTTCCAGTTTGTCAAGATCATTTTGAATTCTAAGCCTATCCTCCAAAGAGCTTGCAACCCCACGCAGCTTGGTATCATCTGCAAATGTTGTAAGTGTTCTCTCTATGCCATTATCCAAATCATTTATGAATATATCAAATAGAGCTGGTCCTAGGACCGATCCCTGTAGGACCCCACTCAATATGACCTTCCAGCTTGATTATGAACCATTCATAAATACTTTCTGAGTATGGTTTTCCAACCAGTTGTGCACCCACATTACAGTAGGTTCATCTAAGCTATATTTCCGTAGTCTGCTTATGAAAAGGTCACATGAGACAGTATCAAAAGCCTTACTAAATTTGAGATATATCACATCTACAGCTTCCCCCTATCCACAAGGCTTGTTACCCTGTCAAAGAAGGATATTAGGTTGGTTTGACACTATTTGTTCTTGATAAATCCATGTTGAATGGTATTTATCATCTTTCTATCTTCTACATGCTTACAAATTGATTGTTTGATTATTTTCTCTGTTATCTTTCTAGGTACTGAAATTAAGCACACTGGTCTATAATTCCCTAGGTTGTCTTTACTTCCCTTTTTATAGATAGATACTATATTTGCCTTTTCATCCGTTATTTTTAATTCATAAGACTTAACTCACTTTTGTCTTAGGGCTGCATCTTGAAGGCCATGATCCAGTCATTTATGTCAATGGGATTTTTTTTTTTCAAGATTTGTCTTCTGTATAGTGCAATGACAAGTCAACCTTTAAATCTACTGCCGCCTGTGATAATATGTTGGGTTAGTATAGACCAGGGATCGGCAACCTTTGGCACGCGGCCCACCAGGGTAAGCACCCTGGCGGGCCAGGCCAGTTTGTTTACATGCCGCATCTGCATATTCGGCTGATTGTGGCTCCCACTGGCTGTGGTTCACCACTCCAAGCCAATGGGGGCTGCAGGATGTGGCGGCCAGCACATCCCTTGGCCCATGCCGCTTTCCACAGGCCCCATTGGCCTGGAGTGGCGAACCGTGGCCAGTGGGAGCCGCGATTGGCCGAACTTGCAGACGTGGCAAGTAAACAATCCGGCCCGGCCCGCCAGGGTGCTTACCCTGGCCTGCTGCATGACAAAGGTTACCGATCCCTGGTATAGACATTGCATAAAACATATGGAACAATGGGAAAGGCTATAGGATGAAGAAATCTAAAAGAAATTCCCCAAATAGCTTTCAGTGTAGGTTTGCAATTCACAGTCTCAAGACCGAGCAGTGGATTCATGCATCGTCGAAATGATACATTTTGACTCAGAATTAGAAGGATGAAGAAGTTATAGCACCTCATGGCATGGCTGCTGGGTGGTTAAGTAATACGGACAGGAACTGCTGCCTACAGATCCAGAAAATCCTGACACAGAGCAGGAAATCATCTTCCAGGAGAATATATTCATCTAAATAGAAGAGATTCTTGATATTGGCAGTCCAGTGTGGCTTGAACCCAGCCCCGGTCTTGATACTAAAGATCCTCAACTACTTACTACATTTAAAACAGGCTGGCTTTTCATTCAGCACTATTAATGTCCACCCTGCAGCAGTCTTAGTTTGCCATTGCCTGACAGCAGTTAGCAACTTGGACATCTACTGTGAACAGCTGCTTGCCTTCAGTTCCAGGGGTCTTTACATTATGTTCTAAAGTTACTAGTGCCATTAGGCAAATTGTTTCCTGTTTTAATTACCCACACCATATTTCACATGTACAACCCTGAGTGATCAAAGCTGAAGCAAGCAGATGTGCAGCCCCAATAATCAGTCTCTCTATTTGATCCCCAATGGGATTTTTAAATCAAGAGACCAAAAGTTCATTTACTTTCTGCAAGCTATTGTCTTCCAACATATATAGATACTCATTGCTTGATTAGATGTGTTATTACAACATGAATGCACAAAGGATTTGTGGCCTTAATCCTCTTATGAGTTTCTCAGCATCTCCTGCAAGTTGCTGAGTGCCCTCAGCTCCCACTAATTTCAAAGGGAGCTGAGACTGTTGAGTATATTGCAGGATTGAGTGCTCCGTGTGGTGGGAGTGGTACTAGGGTGGGGCTGCTGGTATTAAGGAAACATTCAAAAATAGCTATTGTATAAATATTGTGGAAGAGTCTTTAGCACTTTGCTAATATTTACCTGTCAGTTAAAGAGCATTCTTACGGTATACATGCTACCTTAATCTGAATTTTGAAAGCCTTATTTTATCCTATCTTGTCAAATATATAGAAATACACACATGCATTTGACCTCCCTTTGCATCTTCTAGCATGGTGTTAAAAATATTGTCATGTACTTTCTAAAAGATACACTTTAGCTAAGAACAAGTTCCACTTTAGTCAAATGCAAGTTATTGGGCTTAATAGAGGGGTAAGTAGGTGAAATTTAATGACCTGTGAGATATAGGAGGTTAGGCTATTAGTCCCTTCTGGCCTTATGATCCATGAATAAAATTTTTTTTGAGCATTATGAGCCTCACCTTGTGTAAAACTAATTCATATGAATAGGCCAATTGAAATTAATAGGGCTATATACATGCATAATAAATACATAACACTGGTCTACAATTTTTGAGAAGTCGTCTGCTCCAGAGATAAAATGTGCTATTTATTATGTATTTTGATGTGCTGAATTCAAATATGACAATTAAAACAACTGATTGGCTACTGTTTCTAAGATATTTAAGTTTTTACATTTTATGTCTATGTATATTGTGTAGATAGTAGAGTTTTAATCATAAATTGTAAACCTAGGTCTTTTCATGTGTTTATGGTTGCTTTACATGATAATATTTCACCTGTCCTGTTTATGTAACACTTTAAAAATCAGCAAAAGGGTTATATAAACAAAATTTATAATGAAACAAAAGGCAAAAAACTATTACATACATAGTTTAGTCCTATTCAGTGTCTACTCGGCGCTTCTTGGCTTGTCTCTTGTATTCATTACATGGAGCATCTCTTGTCACTGTCTGCAAGCATTGATGGGCTCCATTTTCCCTGATAGCATTTCTCCAATGTTGCAATGTCCTGGTGAAATCGCTCGCCGTGCTCGTTGCTCACTGCTCCGCAGTTCGGTGGAAAAAAATCTAGATGAGAGTGCAAAAAATGTATCTTTAGTGACATGTTGCAACCAAGGCTTTTGTATGCCTTGAGGAGGTTTTCCACCAACAAGCTGTAGTTGTCTGCCTTGTTGTTGCCGAGAAAATTTATTGCCAGTAACTGGAAGGCTTTCCATGCCGTCTTTTCCTTGCCACGCAGTGCATGGTCAAATGCATCATCTCAAAGAAGTTCACAAATCTGAGGACCAACAAAGACACCTTCCTTTATCTTAGCTTCACTTAACCTTGGAAATTTTCCACGGAGGTACTTGAAAGCTGCTTGTGTTTTGTCAATGGCCTTGACAAAGTTCTTCATCAGACCCAGCTTGATGTGTAAGGGTGGTAACAAAATCTTCCTTGATTCAACAAGTGGTGGATGCTGAACACTTTTCCTCCCAGGCTCCAATGACTGTCGGAGTGGCCAGTCTTTCTTGATGTAGTGGGAATCTCTTGCACGACCATACCATTTGCAGAGAAAACAGCAGTACTTTGTGTATCCAGTCTGCAGACCAAGCAAGAGAGCAACAACCTTCAAATTGCCACAAAGCTGCCACTGATGTTGGTCATAGTTTATGCACCTCCAAAGTTGTTTCATGTTGTCATAGGTTTCCTTCATATGGATGGACTGCATAACCAACTGGAATTGATGGCAAAACATTGCCATTATGCAGTAAAACAGCTTTAAGACTCATCTTCGATGAATCAATGAACAGTCTCCACTCATCTGGATCGTGAACTATGTTGAGGGCTGCCATCACACCATCGACGTTGTTGCAGGCTACAAGATCACCTTCCATAAAGAAGAATGGGACAAGATCCTTTTGACGGTCACGGAACATGGAAACCCTAACATCACCTGCCAGGAGATTCCACTGCTGTAGTCTGGAGCCCAACAGCTCTGCCTTACTCTTGGGTAGTTCCAAATCCCTGACAAGGTCATTCAGTTTACCTTGTGTTATGAGGTGTGGTTCAGAGGAGGAGGATGGGAGAAAATGTGGGTCCTGTGACATTGGAGGTTCAGGACCAGAAGTTTCATCCTCTTCCTCTTCCCCATCTGACTCAAGTGAGAATGATTCTGGTGCATCAGGAACCGGCAGTCCTTCTCCGTGGGGTACTGGGCATATAGCTGATGGAATGTTTGGATAATGCACAGTCCACTTTTTCTTCTTTGACACACCTTTCCCAACTGGAGGCACCATGCAGAAGTAACAATTGCTGGTATGATCTGTTGGCTCTCTCCAAATCATTGGCACTGCAAAAGGCATAGATTTCCTTTTCCTGTTCAACCACTGGCGAAGATTTGTTGCACAAGTGTTGCAGCATATGTGTGGGGCCCACCTCTTGTCCTGATCTCCAATTTTGCAGCCAAAATAAAGGTGATAGGCTTTCTTAACCATAGTGGTTATACTGTGCTTTTGTGATGCAAAAGTCACTTTACCACAAACATAGCAGAAGTTATCTGCACTGTTCACACGAGTACGAGGCATCTCTGCTCACTTTGGCTAAACAGAAATGTGTCCCTTTGCAAAATCAAACACTGACAAATAAGATAGCACGACACTGTATGATTTCTAGAGCTGATGTAGGGCAATTTGTTCAGCAGAGTGATGCAAGCTTCGTTATGATTGCATCATCCATGACTTCTAGGAATAACATGATGCAATTCATATCATGTATGATACAATACCAGCTTCAGATTGCATCATTCATTGTTTTGCCTAAACAGCAAGTACTGTCCAAACCCAGTCATAGATCCAGTCAAAGATGTATTTTAGTCATTTCTGGTTTAAATTGAGATCCCTTCCCTTTATAACTCACTTATCCTCCGCCATTCCCAAGTCAAGGGTCATATATACTGACCCAATAGCATATCTTGAAAACTAGAGCCAATCAACAATTTTAAGCATCATTTTCGTTCTCAGTTACCCAGAATTAGTAAAGTTTGTCTACATTTATTTCAGAAGCATTTTGGCTGTAGAATATACTAAGAATTGCTGGACTAGGTCCTAACACTGTCACACTTTCATTCTTCTGCAGAATGTATTGTATTTATCTATTTTAGTACGCCTTTCCTAGGGCTTGATCCTGCTGCCTTTGGTAACAAGAGTAATCTTTATTTGGACAAATGTTCAATACCACTGACTTTGACAGTCACAACGGTACACACCAAAGTACCAATAGAAAAAATGTGGTATTACCATGTGTGGAAAAGAGAGACATCCCTGAAGCTGCTTAAACTTTTAAACCAAAAGCTCACCCTCTGGGACTTAGCCCTCAAATTTAGTTTAATAAAATTAAAAAATCCTAGTACAGACCCTTTCTTTTCAATTTCAACATTGTCTACAATATATGCAACCAAAGTAAAGAGAGACAGGAAGTATGGTCTAGAGGCACTAGCATAGGACTTGGAAAATCCAGGTTCAAGTTCCTGCTCTGCCACACACTTCCTGGTTTGAACTCGGGAAAATCACTTAGCCTCTCTGTTCTTTAGGGTCCCCATCTGTAAAATAGCACTTCTCTATCTCCCAGGGGTATTGCAAGGATAAATACACTAAAGATGGTGAGGTGTTCGGATTTTTTGGTAATGGGAGCAATATAAGTACCAAAGGGTACATTGACACAGCCTAAAAAAATGGCAGCAAGTGTTAGAGGCCAGGTCAAGTGACCTGGGCTCAGAGAACTTGCATTGCAGGACTGAAAATAAGTGTAGATGCTCAGGCTGTAGTCTGGGCTCTGAGATGCTCCCTGCTTGCAAGGTTTCAGAGCCTGGGCTCCAGCCTCAGCTTGAACATCTACTTTTTTTCTATTTTTAGCTCCACAGCCTGAGCTCCATGAGACTCTGAGACTCACTGCTGCTGTTCTTCTCCCCTCCGCCCTCGCCTTGTAGATATACCCTACAATAGATACTTTAAGGCAGTGGTGCATAAGAACTAGAAAGTGAAACTGACTGGAAGCCAACCAGTTAAATCAGACCATTCTAGTTTCACTGCCCTGGCTGAAATGCAAAAAGTTAACACATAGCCTAAATGCAAGTAGAAACAGAATAAAGGTGAGAAGTAATCTGGATTTTAAAACACTGTTATAATAATGTACAACAAATGTGCTATTAGTGCTGGTAGAGCTCAGGCACACACTTCCCGGTTGTCTCATTTGATAGGAACATCGTGCATATGAGGCAGATATTCAATGTGGAACTGATTGACTCTTTGTTATTCCAGTTTTAGAACCCAGTTCAGTTAGGCTATAGCACACATAGCCTAACTTTAAACACAAATAGTCCTATAGACTTCAATGAGACCACTAACATGCTTAAAGATAGGCACATACTTAAGTATCTTGCTAAATTGGTGGCTTTACACTGTAGAATCTCTACTGAACTCAATGAAATAACACTGACATAAAACTGTTGTAACACGAGAATGAGGTCTTTTATGTGTAAGTTACTTGTTGCTGACAGAGTTAAACTAAGTATATTGATCAATTTCTGTATCTGTCAGCTTACTCAAAACAGTCATTTCATGAAAATTCCCTGCAACCAGAAAGGTAGTAGCCTCAGATTCAGTTGCATTTACCAGATACTGTGGTTTAAAAATCATTGGGGTGAACTTGATATGCTTTTGAGTTCCAGAGTAGGGGTGATATTTACCTTACATTTTAAGGACTTCACTGTTTCTTATTGAATAGGTATGTTGGAAAAAAATCCCAATGGTGCCCTATACTACCATATACAAACAGTACATCCTCCTTGCAGTGCTGCCAATCTAGTGGAAGATTAGTACTCATAAAAAAGCCAGAGCCACAGAGAAGCTGCACTGGCATTGCACCACCAAGAGCATTACAGATGGGAACAATCATTATGGCATTCAGCTTTACAATCTTCTGTACTGATATCATTTGTTGTATGTTTTAATTTACTGTAGGATGCATTATATGATCTTCTATCAACCAGATCTATCACATTTAATTGAAGTGAAGGAGAGGGATTATCTCAAATCCTTGATCTGTGCCCACTGAATGTTTGCTACATTTTATAATTAATTCCCTGTTAAAAGTTTCCTGCAAATGTAAATTTTTCTACTTCTGCTGCTTGGAACTTGTGTAAATGCCTTTTATACTTGAAAGTGTAGGTAGAGCCAGATGAGCAATTAAGCATAACAGACCCATGCCTAGATCTCCTGTTTATTGTACTCTAGATTCTAGGCATTCGTTTAAAACAAATGAGTTTCTAGCCCTTTTGTGGTTGTAAAGATCATCTTGAAAACATGAACCAACTGAATTATTGGCCTGAGTATACAGACAGCTTGTAACAATAGCTCAGAGAGATGTGAACTACCCCATGCATCTCATTAGTTTGTTCTTAATACAGATGTCCAATGATCTTGATAAAAATGTCACTGTTAAATATTTCACTGCTGACAGAAGTATATGAGGGACAATCACATTATGAAGCTCTTCATAACTTACTGTGCAGGGCTATAGCAAGGCCTTAGAAGACCCTGGCATAAGAAATGATTACACCATGCCTTTCTCTGCCTTCTTCTCCCCCCTCCTCCCCCCCCCCCCCCGTGCCCTACACACACACTTTTTAATTCTAAAATCTAAAATTTTGCTTATCTTTTTTTTCTTGGAAAATCAGAACACATCCATCTTATCCATAAATACAAACACAAAAATATGTAGGTTATGTCTATACCTTTTTTGCAGGATACCTACACAGAAAAGTTCTGTTCATACATTTATACAAAATGCTCAGTGGCAGTGATGGAGTACTAAAATAGTGCAGGGGCCCTGCAGAAATGATCTCAAGTTGGCAATTCTGTCACATATTAGATAGTCTCCAATTATCTAACTTGTGTGTGATGTCATCGTAAGCTAAAGCACCCATGTTCAAAACATAATGAACATTTTACTGGTAAATTTTAGCTAACTGATAATCTGCACAACAGCAATTATGATACTTCACACAATAGTAATAAAGGCACATATTATAACAACATAAAATGCACATAACTCAGCTTTTATATCCAAACTTTAAACTAAGTAGCAAGGCATGTGTAGTTAGTCAAAAAGCCCAAGGGCTTGAGTCACTGTTGTGCTACTCCATTTTCAAGTTGCTGCAAATCTACTGGGATGGATGGAGTCATAGTACTGTAAAAGAGGAGTAATACAGTGAGGAATCAAGCCCCACATCTTTATACCTGAACCCACAATTTTCCACAAGGAAATACTTACAATTTGAGCATAAACAGCATTTGCTTTTCATTCATCAGTCATGTGGCTGGGCACCAAATGCAAACACATGTTTTAAAAAATATACAGACGACTCTTGAAAACATGGTCTTGGTGTCACAGAAACCAAACACAAGGCTCGATACCCATAATTCAATAAAAAATAAAATAAAAAATAACAAAACCCTATTAAAATAAATACATCCACAGCATTTTGCAAAGATCATGATGCCTGGTCCATTTTACATTACCACCTGTCAGATATTTATGATATGTTTGCTTCCATATAACAGAAATATCACCTGACCTTAAAAAAAAGTCATAACCAACATATATAACATCTTCTAAGTACCTCTAAGGTATACCTACTATCTGGGTACAATTTGATCCTATCCCACATGGAATACTACAGCTACTTTTTGGGTTACTCCATAACCCCATTGAACTGTCTGATCAGATGAGGGTGACATTGTTTTTCTGTTGTCAAAATGTTGCATAGGAGCTAGTGTGTACCAGTAAATCTACCTTAGCTAGGAGAAACACTTTCTAACACAGTAAAAAGAGAGTAGTTTTCATCAGTAACTGCTCCCACCCCTCTTAACCCTTCCCTTGCCTCCTGCACCTGTCCCCTATCCTGGCACCCACTCTCCATCAACCCCTTGCAACCTTCCCCGGTCTCCTCATCTTCCACACCCCTGGGGCTGTATCCACAAGTTTGGGGACTGTATCCCCATCTCCCCACACCAAACCCCTCCCAGCCTTTTCCAGCTCCCACCAGGGCTGGCCACCTGCTCCCCATCCACCTCCACAACTTTCCCCAGCCTCTTCATCCTCCACACCCCTGGGGCTGGCCACCTGCTCCCCATTCTCCCTCCTCTAATCCTTTCCTTGGATGTGCTCAGCTCAACCACAACAGGACCTGGACACCCCCACACCTCCATCCTATCCCAGCCTGCATCCATGCCCAGCCCCCAGAGTGGCAGATGAGGGCTGGGCACTATCAGAAGCAGCGCTGAGCAGCTCAGCATCTAAGAAGCCCCCAGTCATAATATTAAGTTGGGGGCAGGGAGCAGCTGAAGAGGGGTTGGGAGCACTTCCCCAAAAGCATGACTGGCTGGGTTAGGCCTCAGTTGCTTTCTCCTTGGAGAGGGTGCAGGAACGCTTCCCCAGCTCAGAGCCCCATCTACCTAGGTAGACTGGTGTAACTACAATAGTGCCTAAGGTAGAGCAGCCTGCTGGATTGGCCCCCATAAACTCTTGGGCCCAGGTGCAACTGCACCATTGTAGCGGAACTCTTGTTGCGGTGACTGATATCTCAGGGTGGTATCACAAATGGATGGTAGTTTGGAGAGTATCACTATTTCCTCCTCAACTTAACCAGGAGAGTGGGAGTCCTCAGGAAGATTTCGCTGATATTTCCTACAGCAGTGTACACACACAGTGCCCTGAGGTGAAGGGGGTGATCTCCTAGGGTGAGCAGAATTGGACAACCCACATACACAGGATCCTCTGCCCAGGTTTTGAGCTAAGACCTCTCCCCGCACTCTCACCATGCTAGCAGACAGTTGTGTGGGACGCCAATACCATAACAACCCCTGGCATTGGCAGAGTCATAGTGGGCTGGAGGCATAGATTGGATTGGATTTTACTTCAAGTCAGAAAATTGAGTTTTCAGAATAGCTGAGAATGTCCAGTGGTTATATAACATTAATACTTAACATACTACATATTTTAATGTATAATTCATTTTGATTTTAATGGGCATGTGTATAATTAAATTAGTGATTTTTCTGTTTAACATTGTGGAAAAGTGGTTTGCAGTGGAAAAGGGGAGTGGAGAGAGCTGGATATGGGACCAAGAAACGTGAGGAAATCACAAAACCTGTTTCAATACAATCATTACTACAACAGTCCTATACAAAAATAGAGAAAAAGCTGAATTTAAAAAATAAACCCCCACAACATTGCTAAGCAAATAGCCGAAGATGAGGCTTGAACCAGATGCTGAGCATTGATTGTCCCATCGTGTAGTGCAATTTAATCATTCTCTCATTCCATGTCAAGCTAAGATGGCAACTAGACTTGGTTTTGGAAACAGCTTCAGTTTTTTAGTGCTCACAATGACTGGAGAGAGGAGTCCTTTTTCAAGACTGTACAGGGCACGGGCGATACCAGTGCAAGCCTTGCACATGGCTTTATCATTGTGCATCAGGAGGGATAATTTGAAGCAATGAGAGGACAATGCACTCTATGATAATTTATCTGTTGTCTTTTATGACTGTCAGCTGCATATATATATGGGGGGTGGGAAACGGGGGGGTATGCTCAGTAGAAACTGGATGGAGCCAACCAACTCAGTTTGCACAGGCATAATTAAATTCACTAATCACCTGGGCAGGATTCAAGACTGAGACCTAGATATGATAGATTTCAAATCCCATTACATTCAGCCCCCTGACTGCCTTGAAACCTCATGGGTGCACACACAAATCTGTTTTTAAAAGAGGCAGAATAGTGTAAATTCTGATGATCTGAATGTTTTTTTTTTACTGAACCTCTTCACCTCATACTTCAGTAGATGTGAACTCTTTGGCTATCTTCTGCACAAACAATCACACATGACTTTCCTCTTAGCCTTTATGAATTTCAATTACTCTCACATGTTTGTAACCTTCCCCAATGTCCCAGATGTTGTAACCTTAAAGGCTGAAGTAATAGGTGAAAGGAAGGGAGAGCTGGAGGTGGCAGGCCCTAACAATTGTGTCTCTGGAGGGAAAGGGGAACCAGGAAGGGGACAGGTCTTCTGTAAAATAAAGGAAGTAGGTGAAGATAGATTTGGACATTTCTTTCTTTCTTTCCCATCAGTACTGTGTTGGCTACAGGCAGGAAGGCTTGATGACCCATAAACTCCCTAGCAAGATACCATCTCCTCCTTCTCCTACTTTAGATTTTCATGTTTGAAGTGTCCTCATTTCACCATCCAATAGGAAAGGGAGCAGCAAAGAAGGGTGAGTTTTTAATTCCTATTTTGATGTAATTTTTACTATTGACCATTTTACTAGCCCACCCGCAGACACACACATACAATATCCTGTTCACCTGCCAACCATATCTGAGCTTTGGACCAGGTCCATAGACCATTGCCTATCATGGTAAATTGATGCATATGGATGGAGAGCAATGAAGGGGTTGTTTTCTTTTGCTTTTGGCATCTAATTTTCTTCTTTCCCTAGGAAAAAGACAACAACATATCCTGGCTAGAAGTCTGCATAATTGAAAGTGACGTCCACAGTAACATTCCATTGCTGGAGAAGTGAATGGTAATGTTGCGGAGATTAATACACAGTTAAAATATGACACTCACCTGGCCAGAATACGTATCCTCCTTGATGCATCTGTATTTTAAAGACTTCAGGGGAATGATATAGCATTTTGTAATCCGGGATAATACTTTTGGGTCTTCCCTAAAATAGCCATCCAAGATTTATCTTCAATGATAATTATTCCCAAACAGGAACGGCTTCTTTTTTAATCTTTGCTGGAAGCTACTTATTCAACAGAAGCTGGTCAGTACAGGCAGGAAAAACCATTCAAGGATAATTTAAAAAAAAATAAAAAAACTTCTTCATCAACTTTCTTCAAAAAACTTCCCCAATTAACAAGAATATTTTCTGTATTATTTTCAGTTTTTAACGTTGATTTTTTTTCTTACAAAAAAGCGCATTCAGTGACATAGCAGAACCTTTATGGATCTAAACATGCTAATTGTTTTATTCATACTGTATGAAGGAGTCATTGTGTGGAACATTTTAACACTTAATGATTCATCATAATTATTTTTTTATCCTTTATTATTACAGGGTTTGGGGAGGCCTTGACTTTAGATCCTGTCTCATCCTTCAGCTCACTCTTCAGAACATGGAGTGTTTGTTCTAAATTACGCCAGCGAGCCAAATAGGGGAAATCTATGTTCTAATGATCACAGAAACATAAGATTTGAAATATTCAAAACACAGCAATAAAAAGTAAACAAAAAACAAACCTATATACAGCCTAATTTTTTCGAAGAAAATTTATAACTAGGGAGAAGTGGACTGGTTCTGTTACAATGAAAACTCACCTGAAACTTCCTGGATCAAGCTAGAAGTGGAGCAAAGGTTATAAAAAACAATGATGTCTCCTAATGCCCTGTTCAACTCTGAATGCAGTTTTCACTGTGTTCTGACAGCACAATTAGGTCTTTAGTGTTGGCCTCTTAATATTGGTAGAGGCCCACAACATCTTCCACATCTGACATGACACTATAAGTGAGGCTCATAATTGTATTAAAAGGAAGGAGGGAGGGAATAATTGAAGATGACATGAATACTGTGTAAAGTTTGTACTTGTCTTAATGGATGCAGGGCTTATTTGTTGTTTTATGTCACCTTTCCTCCTGCTCACTTCTCATGGGTAAAGTGGCAACCAGGGAAGAAGTGAGCTTGTAAGCAAAATATGGACTATGCAAAGAAGGTGGCCTGGAAATGGGTTTGAATAGGGGTTTTTCCAAGCATGAGGGACAACAAGGAAGAAAGCAGAAAGCCATTTGTGACAGAAGGAAATGAGAAAGTACAGAGGCTAGAGGCATTTGTACAGAAACAAGAATGGGGGGAAACTAGAAAACTGGGGTGTAGAATCTTTTAAGCAAAGATAAGAAGTTTGAACTTGATACATAGCATAATGAAAATCTAGTGAAATATTTCAAAAAGGGGATGTACTGGTCAAAGTGATGGGTTAGAGAGAGCTTATTTTGGCAGCAGTATTTTGGACTCGAAAGAGATGGGCTTAGGGTCAAAAAGATCACAGAGGAAAAAATCTATGGGGAATACATGAGGATGCTCATAACACCAGAAAAAGGGGAGAAATTTTAGATATAACATAGAAATAGAGCAATAATTACAAAATTTAAAGTACAAATGTTATTTCTTGATTCATGATTTCATTAGACTCCAAAACCTTTTATGGATGTTATACAAATGTTGGGGCAGTAATGTAGAAAACATTGACTTAATATATATACTATGAAAATGTTTAAAGCAATAAAAATACTGAGGGAATATACAATAAATAGTGACTTGTTAGAACAGAACATTATGTCTTCAGTGGTATTTCTCTTGGTAATCTGTTTCTTCACATAGAGAGACATGTCTGCATATTTTCTTTGTGTGTGTGTATGTGCAATATTATGTATTACAGAGCAATGGAAATCAGAAAAGTTTCCACTAATACATGAATAGATTTCAGAAGCTTCACAATGTATCACTAGTGCAGAACTGGCTCATAGACTGAGAAAGAATAACAAGAGTCAAAAAACAAAACAAAACAAAACAAAACCCTTCTGTAGATGCCATGATATATAAATGACTGTTCCTTTCATTGTACTGCCTGTGGCTTAATCCCATTGTATAAAGATCCCTAAGTATGGACCCTGTGCTGCTCCAGAGTCACATTTACTTCACTACTAACCCCGTTTAATATGTTTTCCTCTCTATTATCTAAAGCTTGCATAGAACACGTTTTATAGGTTTTTGTTTGTTTGTTTAATTTAGACTCTAAAGTCAGATTATTCAGACCATTTAAGGATGGCTGAGTACAAATTTAGAGTGGATGGGTGCAAAAGTGGCTTTAAGTAGCCCTTACATGCCTGTGTCCCATAGTGTAAAGCAAAGCAACATTAAGACGAATCTATGACAGCCTCCAAAGCCCCAATGTATTGTTCCTGGAGCAGAACAGCCATATTCAGAGATGCCCATTCAAATCCACAGTTCTCTGGCCATACCTCCTACACTAGTGGCTGGCAGCTCTGGGTGATTTAGGAGCCACTGTGGTGTATCTCAACCTTTACAAATATTTCCCAGCAATGTTACAGAGAGTTTGGGTGCACAGTATGTGGCCTAAACATCACTGAAAAGGACAGGGCCATTTCCAGATAACTTGCATTCTTATAATTCAAAAGAATTAAGGCCAAGAGAAATTAAGATGGAAATAATATTTTTTGCAGTGGTCTGATGACAGGTTATATTGCTAACAGCTGCCAGCTCTAGATGCCCAGATATATATTAATTCTAGTGCAGGTTGAATGATGAAAATGCATTCACAAATAAAGTGCCTGTTGTGTGACAAGAAAAAAAAATGACATACTGTATTTGAGCATCACCTTGTTCAGTCTCCTTTGCACTGTTGCCAATCTTGATGCCACACTTGTGATTGTCCCAAAGTATTTGTGCACCTTTTAAATTTCATGATGTCTTGCATTCCCTACTCTGGAATATGAAACCGCTATCTTCTGCTACTTTAACATCAGTTAATAATCACTTTCTTCCTTAAGTGTATTACTGAGATGCCAGGTGCAGTTCCAGAAATAAGATTGAGCCAAATTTTGCACTTAACACAAAAAAGATATGTTCAATGAACATTATTATATTTGAACTTAGATTGTAAGCTCCTGGGGGCAGGGATGACCTTTTTGCTCTGTGTTTGTACAGTACCTAGCACAATATGGTCTTGTTACATCACTAGGATTCCTAGCCTCCTTATAGGAAATGGTTGATCAATTTGGGTTGCAGTATTCCATAATAATTCAGCCAGAGGCAAACTTCCAACATGGGAAATTTCAGCCTGAATGGTTAAGGTTAGGCAAAGTTATAAGCAACAGAAAACAGGCCCTTATAATGTGAAGTGTCAGGCAACCTTAATAATAGGCCATAACATCAGCCCTACCTATAATATATAGAGATGCCATGGATTAGGAGGGCATATCTATGCCTCACTCCCACATGATCTTTTCTTCTCATGTGCTCCATTCCTGTAACTGCCTCATCTCCTTTGGCCATGAGCCTGTACACCTACCCCCACCAAATCTGAATAACTGGTGTTGTGACCAGACATGCAGGGTCACAGCACCATTCAGGTTTAGCACAGCCACCCCTCCATCATGACAGTGTGGCAAGCAGGCCAAATTTGGTGCCAGTTGCTGTGCTGGGACATGGCATGGATGTCTCCTCCACCTCTAACTCCACAGCCTATTATATTTATAACTGCCAAGATGTGCACATGCCTAAGCTGAGTTATTGTGTAAACATGTTGCTGTAACTCTCATCCTTCATCCCTCATTATGGCGCATCTAAATTTTATTGTGCGCTCTCGGGCAGATAATTTCTGCCTTTTGTGAAGTAACTACCATACTTTTGGGCACTACTAAATTGTAAAGGCATATCTTTGTAAATAACTCATATGCTAAATGACAAGGAGAAACAGCAAAAATATTATTCAGACAGTCCTAATTAATTCACAAATAGTCTACCAGATGCATTCAAACAGAGGAAAAAATCCAAGGGGCTATATGTGATCATTTATCTAGTTGAAAGGTTTGAATACATCATATATATATATGTATTCAAAACCCCTCCGACTATATGTATATATATATATAATTTCAACCCCCCTAGGAAAATTTCAAGCTACAGTAACTCCTCACTTAACGTTGTAGTTATGTTCCTAAAAAATGCAACTTTATGCGAAACGATGTTATTTCCCCATAAGAATTAATGTAAATGTGGGGGTTAGGTTCCAGGGAAATTTTTTTGCCAGACAAAAGACATTATATACATATACAGTATACGTTTTAAACAATTTTAAACAAACAGTTTAATATTGTACACAGCAATGAATGATTGTAAAGATTGGTTGAGGTGGTGGAGTAAGAGGGTAGAATATTTCCCAGGGAATGCTTTTCTGCTAAATGATGAACTAGCACTCGGCTGAGCCTCAAGGGTTAATACACTGTTGTTAATGTAGCCTCACACTCTACAAGGCAGCATGGACTGAGGCAGGAGGGAGGAAACACAATAGATGCAGGGCAGTAGCTGCAAACACTTCCCTGCAAAAACTGAACATGATGATGAACCCATGCTATCCCTCCTCCTGACAGCACATGCATGGCTGCACAGGTGCTGACTTTCCAAAGTGCTGGGGGGGTGTGTGCATGAGTGAGAGAGAGACATGCATTGCCCCTTTAAGTACGCTGACCGCACTTCAAGTACGTTGCCCTTTTAAGCAGATCAGCCAGTTCAGACCGGAAGCAACAGCTTCCCTTCAAGCTCCGCCCCCACCACTTCTGTCCCTGAGCCCTGTGCCTGTCCCCTCCTCCACTTTGTGGAGATGGGGTACGGAGCGGTGGGGAGGGGGTAGGAACAGGGGGACATCCTGACGTTGGCACCTCTCTCCCCTTCTCCCCCAGAAAGCAGGGAGCTCCTGGGAGCAGCTCCAAGGCAGAGGGCAGGGCAGGAGCAGCAGGGCAGTGGTGGGAAGGATAGCTGAACTGCTGCTGGGCAGCTGCTGAGCCATATACCTTACAGGGAATTTAGGGGAGCTGATGGGGGGTGCCTGCTGCCCCCCCCCCCCCCCCCCCGCTTCTAATCCCCACAAGGAGGGGCTGCTCTTCCAGAGAATCCCACAAGCAGTGGACAAAGCAGGCAGCTTCCAAACAACGTTATAAGGGAGCATTGCACAACTTTAAACAAGGATGTTCCCTTACTGATCAGCAACGTAACAACAAAACGTTAACCAGGACAGCGTTAAGTGAGGAGTTACGGTAGTTGGTTTCAAAACCCCTCCACATGTGTGTGTGTGTGTGTATATGTGTGTGATTTGAATGAGACTTTCAGTTTATGATACGATAGCTTGCTGACAATATAAAATTAAATATTTATTTTTATAGGATCAATTAAAGCAGATAAAGGAAACTTTGGATCATTGGAAAGACTGTGCAAGCAAACAGAAAATATAGTTACCCCCATGAATGTTACATGTATTGTAAGCTTCTCAGGGACCAAGTCTATTTCCATTACTTATTCTTCAACTGACAAGAATGTAAAGACCATGCAACATATAGTACATTCACAAGATCAGAGATGTTCTAATTTTTGAAACATCTATCATATGGCTTCAATGGTTAACTGTACTGCTACTAGTTTCTGCTGCAGTTTCTGTACTGGCATATGTTCTTTAAAGTGTTGATGTTCCAACACATAATAGAAGAGTACATATTAAATGGAAGAGTCATGAAGCATATTGACCAGCAAAGGGACTAGGGGTTATAGCAGAAAAGCCCTTGAAGTCAATATATTGTTGCAGTAAAAATGGCTAACAGAACACTAGGATGCCTCAATAAAAAAACAGAGTACAAATCAAATAAAGTAGTATTATACAAAGCACCAAATAGACTTTATCTGAAATATTACATTCAGTTCTGGGCATTTTTTTCACTGAAAAGATGTTATTGCTGTAAAGAAATTGCTATAGTGTTTAGGACAACAAAGATGATTCCTATCAAAAAAGCTACAGAATATAAAGTGCAGGCTAGAACATAAACTTGAATTAAACTGTGCAAATATAAATTACTATAAAAACTATTAGTAGAAGTATGTACCAATTTTCAGCCATTCAGGAAACAGGTGTAATTTTCAGAATAGGAACATAGGATTTGCCAGGCTAGTTAAGATCTATAGTCCATTTAGTCCATTAGGCTGACAGTGGCCAGCACTACATGCTTCAGAGGAAAGGGCAAGAAACCCCACAGCAGCTAGATGTGCAACAGTCTGATCTCCTAAAAGGTCTTGTCATAATCCTTAATATTTAGAGACTGGTTTAAACCCTTAAGCATGAGGTTTCATATAGAGCAGCATGGATTTTTTTTTTAGATGGCTTGTTTTTTCACCAAAAAAGACAAACAAAAAAAAGTAGTTTTGCCTGACCTGAAACTATTTGTGAATTTGACAAAAAATTCACTAAATATTTTTGACTAGGGGGTTATATTGGAAGAGGAAATAACCCTACCTCAGAACAACCTATAATCTCATGGGTAGGGCAAGTACCTGAGAGAAGGGGAGAGCTAGGTATAAGTCTCTGTTCAAGAGCAGGAATTTAAACCTGAGTTTCCCACCTACCGGATGAGTCCCCTAACTGCTGGTCCAAAGGTTATAAGGTTGGCAATCTTCTGCTGCTGTTTTGTGAATCTAACCCTTTAAAAGTTCTCAGAAACAAAAAAGTTTCAGCTCAAATTATACATTTTGTTCAATCCAAAATGGACTTTTTCAGTTCAATCTGACTCAATTTCCCTCCTCCAATTTCTTGGAACTGACCAGCTCTAGTTTTGTATCCCTTCCAAAATTTGTTAGCATCAGTATAACTCTGGATGTTGTTAACCATTTACATGTCCCGTCCTTCTTTGAGTGTTGCTAAAATAAGAAAGGTAACATGAGAATTACACGAAGTGAGGAAAACTACACCAAGCCAATTTTTTGGAAAAAAAATATAAACATGTATTGAAAAACTGCAGTTCCCTAGAGTGATCTAAATAAAAGGAGCCTAATGGAGGTACATCCCAAAACAATATTACTACATTATACTACAATTTTTCTGCAAATTTTGGGGAGTGAAACTTTTTCCAACCAAATATTTAAAGAAAAATTAAGTGCAAAAAGAGCACAAAAGAACGTATCTTGACACTGCTGTGAACTTCACATCTTCTGAGGGAAAATTGTTAAAGGTACCTGGAGAATTATAGAAAAGTTTAACTTACAGTTTGAACCACATGAATTTGCCATGGGGAAAAACAACACTGATGTGTTAAATAACAAAGTGAGGACACTCTTAGCTGGTAAAGATTTTATGGATGGAAATACTCTTTACCTCCAACCTCCTTTAACTCATGTCTTCAGAGGTTATGACTGCCTGAGATCATAGCTTGCTAAGGACCTGATTCAACACTTACTATGTGAGTAGTCCCATTGAAATCAATTTGTGGTGTTTCCTGGGTCCTCAATAGAAGTGAAATATTGTAAGCTTGGTGTTTGCTGAGAGCAGTACAATGGAAAGCAGCAGACACTATCAGCCCTTCTGTGGGGATGTTGAACTTCATAGAGATGAAACAGAAAACAGGGAAATGAGGCTTACTAATCAAAGAAAAATTGAGGCATAGGATCCTATTTGCTGCCATTGGTAAGAATGTATATCTCTGATGGCTACATAGTCTCACTACTGAACTGTAATATTAGTGGAGCCAGAGTGGATTGTCTGCTTCAGAACCCAAGCAGGTGAAGTGAGTTTCACCCTTTGCCAACTGCTAGCTGCAAACATCCAAATACTTATTACTTAACAAAACTCAAAAAATAAATGCACAATACTAGATAATGTTAACAAAATGAACACAACTGCTATTATTAACAGCTATAACAATAAATACATTTATTTTAATCAGATTCTCTAATATAAAAAATAAAAGAATAAGTCATTCAACAGTTAACGATAGGATTGAAGATGTAGTAAACCTACAACAACTTATAGTGGTTGCTGACAATGTCAAATATTATGTAACATACTGTGTTTGGTTATATTTTTTAAGGTAAAATGGCACAATCAGAAAAGACTATTTCACACTCAGTATAAAGCAATAGTAAAATTAAAGGCCTCAGTGTTTTGAGAAACTACTTTGCAAAGCAAAATATTAATCATCTATCTCACAACGATTTCAATGGACATTTACAGTGAATATAATAAATGCCAAATCCTGAACCTGTCACTTAGCGCAAGTAAATGAGAGGCACTATTGGATTACAGGGGATGGAATCCTCTTCCCAAATTGCTAATTATTGGAAAGCTTCAAGGTTGCAGTAGGCCCAGTCACTGCTGCACCTCCCTACATGATGGAGAGGGCTGATTGGTGGATCTGGTTTGTCACAGATGCACTAGTTTCAGACATCCCCTGCTCCCTAACATCACCTGTGCACTGTAGACTGCAGGAGAGGCAGATTTTTGCAAAAGAATAACATGTTAATGTCTTTTGAATGGGTCCACTTTATGTGTATGAATCACACAGGGCTCATTGTGACCGTCATAATAGGGCCTCATTAATACTAAACCCCACCCCACTCCTGTTTAAAAATGATCTCTAGGAAGAAACTATATAACCATACTGTTTTCATTGTCCCCTCCTTCCCCCCCCCCACACCATTTTGTTGCCTCTTGCTATGCAGTCAGCTGATCTGCTCCATCAGACACCTGTATTTAACCTCATTGATTTCAGTGGGGCTCCCTGACAGAGCTAGGCCCCTGTCTATGTGGATCAGTTTAAATTTAACTTTTTTAGGAAGGAGTCATCTGTGTTTATTTGTAAAGAGCCATGAACATTAAAGCACTAGTCAAATAATAAATTGTAATATATAAACACAATGAAATATTTATGTAGAAAACATGCACTGAGCTTTTGTAAAACAAATCTTTCACAATAAAGTTATCCCAACCTGGCTACATTCCTTTTTCTCCCAGCCCCACACTCACAGCCTTCACACAAATAATCTGAATTATGGTCTCCCATCAAACATTCTGGCCCTGATTCAGGAAATCACTGAATTCACTTCATATTCAAGGCAGCATTAAAGCACATACTTATAGACTATCTTGCTATCCTGAATCAGGACTGGATTTATTTAAACTTTTATTTCCAAATTGCCATGCTCATCCATTTGCCAGCTGCCTAATACTTTGGTGTTAAGGTGCTCATTAACAATCATATTGCCATGTCACTGAAAATGAGCCAGGTTAACAATCAGATGATTATAATAAATAGGGAGTGAAAAGCATTAAATGAAGTACAAGTGCTAATCAAATGGCTGCATTCTATACAAAACCAACAAAATATTCATCCTTTTGTCAACTTTTTTGGAACCTTGTCGAATTAGAACTTAAATAACTTAATAAAGAGTCATTAGAATGAATTCAGTTAAGATTATTAATTAGTGAGACATCAAATAGCCAAACCCATCTGTTTTTATTTAGTCAGATTGGTCTAACAAAAGATAGATCAGCACAAACATAGAAAGGCAACATTTACCAATCTGGAGTCAAGGCATGCAGCTCACACTGGTGCAAAGTGGCCATAATGAGTTTTTATACCTCACTCATTTACTTCTTTCTACAGTTGGCATTAGATACAAACCTAGAACTGTCCAATCACTATCAAATGTCAGCTTTGTGGTCAATGGTCTAGTCGGCTACATATTAAGTCATAGGTTCCAATACATTCAAAGTTTCCAACCTGACATATTTACAAAACAACATAACAATTTGGCCTTATTTAATAACAGAGTCAATACTAGGGTATGTGGTTAGCTGCATAACACTTCTCAACCAATCATTTCATATTGCCCTTTGTGGTTGGTTAATGTTTGTGTTTATATTATATAATCAGATGTTAATGTCACATTTGTGGTCAACTGTTCCTATGCACCTGGGAGACAGATTTTGTTCCCTGTACACCTCCCACTTATTTCTTTTCTTGCGCTTTTGGTTACCACTTCCTAACTTGTTATTCAAGTAGCTAGCCATTCACAAGAACATATGCTGTTAAAACAACCTGAAGCAGCTGTTAAAATAGGTTATGAAAATGGGTCATGCTCAAAGCCAAATATACCTCTTTAGTTTCCCGTGACATAACTGTGAGAAATGTTGGGAGCTTTAGGCCTATTTAGCAATAGTTTGTCCAGGTTATGATACTGCTACTTATGTTGAACTTTTCCTTTCTCCTTGATTAGTTACATTGAAGTCAATGGTGCTATTTGCAAAGTAATATACTACTCATCTGTGGCCTAATTAAATCATAAAATATGAAGTTTCCTAAAAGAGTAAAAACTACATTTACTTTTAAAATGCTAAATTTGTATCAGACTAAACAAAATATTTCACTTGAATAAATCATATTTTTATGTAAACCTTTTAATTATGAATTATATTACTGTGTTTTTCAGGTTTCTTTCATTTTAAGAATCATATTGCTAAATAATATTTCTTGCTTTGTAAAAATACTTTAGATTATGTTGTTCCTGTTATCTTTAAAAAGTTCATTGTGATTTTTAGGTGCAGTGAATTTCTGTGCCAGGAACTATGAACAACAAATATGTAGAATAAATATCAGTGACAGAAACACATTACGTACTTGAAGCAATACCAGTACAGCTATAATAACACAAAGCAGAATTAGAAGAATGTCCACAAAAACGTATGTGAAATGCCAGTCTTCCAATAGAACTGAGAATTTATGGTGCAAACAACCAGAAACCCAGAGAATTATAAACCATCATCTCAGTCATTTCTAAAAGTCTAAGATGAGCTGAGGCAGTAAGAAAATGAAAGAATAATAGATAAGTCTGTATATGACCATGTAACCCCAAGGACTAGATGTCTGAAGTTATGAAGTACTAGAGCTGAAGACTGATACATCAGTTATATTAACCTGTAGCTATTGCCTACAAGATCTGGCAGTGCAGAAAAGAGATGAGAATGGAAAAGGAGCATTCATACAAAGAATAATAACCAATATTTTGAAAAAAATGAGGTGGTAACCTTTACAAGATGAACATGGAACAACAGGGCTTATGAACAATTCCATTCAGAAAATCATTTTATATAGTTTTGAAAGCCCAAATATGTTATACAGGCTAATGCTAAAAAACTCTGGTTGGGCATGACATACAACAGTTTATTTAGACAGACTTTATTGATGAAGCAATCAATTAATTACCATTGGGTCATTATAAAATACTACTGGATCTTTTTCATGAGTCTTACTTTTTTGAAACAATGAGGTTGTTGTTAAATTGAAATTCTCCTTGAAAGGAACAAAAGGACAAGCTAGATTTGCATAACATGATTGGTACTTTAAAAAATATAGCAATCTAATCTGTTTACTCTTAAAAGTGCCTCTGATCCTACTCTTCATAAGTTTCCTTTCAACCAATATTATCAGCCAAAAGGAAAAGAATTTGACAGGGAAATTCATATTTTGCCAAGTGTTGTATATAGTAAAGTCAAGAAAATGAAAAAAAAAAAAAAAAAAGATCAAACTAGAACATCAGAGAAAATTATAACAAATAAAAAATGTTAATTGTTTTCAATGAAGTGATAATGACTAAGGATAAAATGTTCAAAAGTGCCTAAAGTTCCATATTTTTAAATATATTTAGGTACCTATAGAAGGAGATAGGCACCTGGTGCAATTTTTAAAATAATCTAAACAGACTAGGTACCTAACTCCCATTGTTTTCAATTGAATTAATTGAAATCTATGGATATTAGACAGCTAAACTTTTTAGGGCCTTTTGAAAATTCTACTAAATGCCTATTTGCAAATTTAGGTATCTAAATACACTTGAAAATCTAACTCTTAAGCACCAAAATCACACTGAATTTCAATGAGACTTATGTTGTCAATTGCCTAAGTCGCTTCTGAAAATGGGAATTGGGTTCTCTTGTCAATGTGCTTTTGAAAAATTTGTGCATGTACTCTTAATATTTTGCCTATATTTAGCTATATTATTCAAATAAATTATTAAATGGTATTTTTAAATGATTTGCCTTTTTTTTTTATAGTGACTGAGGATTCAGTTAAGGAAAACATTCCTATTCAGGAAGGATATTTAAGCAGATGCTTAACTTTAAACACATGTTTAAATATTATTCAACCCAAACTTCTTTTCTTTCATTTTTTCAGAACGGCCAGCGAACCAAAAAATCAATTATTCACCTAGCTCTTATGTAGACCTATAGGAATAAAAAGGATCTTCATTAAGGATCCATAGCTCAAATTAATATCAAAATCAAAATCACCTTTTTAGAATAGAGAATTAAAATCAGTTTACCCTTTTGTGACATGATTTTGACTTATTATAGTTATATTTGTTACCAAATAATATTGACACCCAATGTTAAATGAATTATATATATATATATATAATTATATATATATATATATATGCTCATGTCATCCATGTCAGATACAAGGCCTGTCCCCATAAGCATTGATACCCACAAGTAAGAGAGAGATTTTACAAGGAATGTATTCAATGCACTGAGTTCATTCAATTTTTACTCTTATTGAATTTGATGTTCAAAAAAGTAGAAACCCAATCCTGAATAATTATGTCAAACATCTTTCTCTATTTCTCATTCTAATTACCGAGAAACCATCTTTTGACCTTCTCCACGTTCAGTAGTTTCCTAATTTACTTTTAAAAAGTCATGTAAGTTTACAGCAACCACTATCCATCAGAAGTATTCATGCCTTTTTTGCTGTTTCATCCATCCGCTTACTACATATTATTATTCACAGTTGTCATGATATTCTTAAGCAGAAGACAGGCTGGTAATACTGGTAATTTGCTTCTACATATGGTAATTTTCTGTATTGCTGTATGTTAAATTGCTAAGTCATTTTCCTGGTTTTGTAATATCTCTATTTCTTTAGTAATATTAGACTTATCCCAAAAGACACATCTCAGATTCAATGTTACATAAGATGGAGGTCACCCAACAATATGGCAAAGAACCAAATGCAATGATACACCAATGCTGGAGATTAAGCATACAAGACTTTCCTGAGTGCAGACTGTGGGTCAGACCAGTAACTCATAGCTTCAAACATCAAATTAAAACTTAAAAGATGAGATGCAGGTCCACTGTGTTTGGGTCAGTCCAGAATAGATGAAAACTACATGTTTTCTGTCCAGAATGGGCTTGGAGCACTGTCACAGGTGAAAGAGCAGAACAACCCAAATGAACTTTGGAATAAAATACAAATGATCATGTTTGAAGCCACTAAAGCACGCATTCCAAAGCCTTTCACTTCCATGTGTAGCTGCATACTTCAGTTTGGACACAGCCTGCTTTTCACAGTGGCATGTAGCTACATGTACCCTACATGACACCACCAGTGTAGGCAAGGCCTCTGATTCCTTCTCTTGTGCTAACAAAATTTTACTATATGTGGAGTAAAGTACTATTCAGTTTAGGTCTAGGTTAAATATCAGTTCCTCACTAATTCTCACAATATGTTTGTGAGGTAGGTATGGTAATTTAATAGTATTATTCCCATGTTACATCTGAAAAATTGAGACAAAGACAGGAGGAATGACTTTCCTATTGCCATTCAGTAAATCTGTATATTAGCAAGGATTAGAATTTAGGAGTTCCTAGGTACTGCTTCCCATTCTGTGCTCAGTCTATTAGAAGTCTTTTACACTAAAGGTAGGATTTCTAAACGCTCTTGGTGTTGGCGTCCTTCTACTCCCATTGACTTCAGTGAGAGAAAGTTATGCCATTGGTGAGCACTTTTGCAAATTCTCCCCTCTAATCTTTACATTTTGGTATTGATCCCCCATTCTTTGCCCATCCAAAACTCCGACTGGATTTAATGGAAATTGGAGAGTTCAAGAAACACAAGATGAGGTCATTCAAATACAAAAAATAGTTACAGAAAAGGGGAATTTAAAGAAAATATGAAAAACAAACTACATAGAAATAAAAAGTAGAAAGAAATAACATTAGAAACAAGAATAAAGAAACAAAGAAAAGAAGGAATTAAGCCAGATTTGATGCAAGAATAACCACTGTGAGTGCATCACAGAAAGTCTGAGGTAAAAATTGCCTAAAAATAAGCCTTTTTATCCAAAGATTCCATATGCTGAAAAAATATCACTCCTTTGTCTCACTTCCACAAACAACCAAAACAAAAGCTGTACTTAGGGTTATCATACATCCTGTTTTGGCTGGGACAGTCCTTTTTTTTAAGCCCTGTCCCTGCCATCCTGACTTCTTTGGCAAAAAATTGGCATTTGTCCCGTTTGCTCTTGCCAACTTGATCAACTGGCAAGAACAAACAGGACAAATGCCCACTTTGTGAAAAAAGTGGTGTGTGGTGTGGAGGAACATTGATGGGGGAGATTAGTGATGCCAGCCACACTCGTGGGGTGGTGCAGGGTTCATGCAGGTGGCAGGCAGGGCTCTGGTGAGCCACTGGGGCCAGCCCTGCGGGGGTGGAAGGAACCTCAGGCCAGCCCCACATGGTGTCCCATTTTCCCTTTGGGAAATATGATCGCCCTAGCTCTACTTGTAATCAATAAGCGATAGCACCAGACAAGGCCTGAATCTCAACATTAAGCTTCTTAAGGTTGTCATTATTCCAGATCTCAGCATAGTGTCCTCCAGCAAAGGCAGAGAGAGGCCTGGCCATTGAGGGAAAGAATAATTCATCATTTAGTATATCAGGAAGATAGAATCCCAGAGAGAAAGAAAAAAGAGACAGAAGCATTTGTAGCATGCCAAACAGGAATAACATGAATATGAGCAGCAGCATCCATTGTTGAAACCAGCATTGTATATCTCCTGTATTGAATTTTACTATGAAAGAAATATACTTCTGCACAAAGTGTAGGGGTGTATCTCTAGATGCAAATGTAAATATTAGAGGATATTTTCATGATAGTCGTTGAAAATAAAAACAAATATCAGTAATATATAACAAAATGGTGTAAATGTTCACACCTACCCAGCTGTAAACTAAATAATATCAACAGCATTTAGTTTATTGGAAAGTCCTGCTACAAATATAGGATATGGTGTTGATAATTCAGTTGGTGGCACACTCTCCATCACTATTGAATCAATGCCCCAATATGTTGTCTGAGGTGCTATCTTATAAATGAAAAATAGACTGAGGTTCTGACTATGTGTATGCATTAAAGACTACCTGACCTGTTTCACAAGACATTGGATATTGAAATAATCAAGATGTTGAATATTAAAATATTGAAAGAATAAAAATATCTTAAAATCAAAATATATATTTTTTTCTATTTGACTGTTTCAACCCCCTCTGATTTCCTGGGAATGATTTCAGCCCTCTCCAAGACATTCCAAATAGTATCCTCCTGCTTGTTTTCTGATTCTTTTGCTGGGAAATGCAATGCATGTGAAGAGACTGGAAGGATGAGGATAATTGTTAACATCATTTTTGGATGGTTTCCAGACTACTAATGCTCCTTTCTCTGAGGCTTATAATTAATTAGACTGGTTGTAGCTTGAAAGATTTATTTGAGGCTATTCGTTAAGCCTTGGTGCCTTCATTACTTTTCACATTCTCTAAGTATACAACTTAGAGGATGCATTTACTGCACCAAACTGGCTTTAAAGGGCTTTTTATTGCATCTAGTCTATGCAGACAGCTCCCATAGTCTATGCAGTGAAATGCTTTAGCTGAAGCAGGATTCAGAAGGCACAAAGCTGAGAATATTTAACAACATATAAATTACTTCATTTAATACTTACCTGAAACTGTCACAGGCAATCTCTCTTTCTGTAAAAGGTTGCAAGTCATTCAGATGAAGGGGAGTATATTCTGTGACTTTAAGGAATGGAGATGAATCCAGATGAATATAGAGTTACAATAGCTCCATTTCCCCCAGAATTTTCTAATTTAATATTTTAAGATGTCTGCCTCTTTGACAGATATACATTTACCTGAAGATAGCACATTTTAAAAGTTAGTTATGGATTCATGGATTCATTAGTTTGACATTTATTATGGTATGGTATCTGTTTGTTTATTTGCCTTTGTTATGTTTAGCATCATACCGTAGTTATTACTTAGTTCATTACTTGCCTCTTTTGTTCAGGGAAATGAGATTTTATTTGCCTAAGCTACATGCTTTACATAAAAAGGAAGTTCTTGACACTCTGTGAAAATCAAAGGCTAAAGAATATAGAGATAAGGAAAACCAAGCACAATCCTCAAAAAAAGTTTACCACTAAATTGAAGTAGAGTCATGGTGGAGACAAGGGATATAAAATTGCTAGAACAAGCAGCGTAAAACCAGGGTAAAGGGAATATGAAATCAACCTTTATGATTTATATAAATCATATTAATGTAAAATGTGCCAATCAAAGTTCTACCTGTATTTAAAGGCTTTCAACGTATAATTATGAAACATTCACACAAGAACTGATATTAAGCAATTCTTGCATATCTGGAGAAATAACTGAGGACTGGGAAAAAGCTAATGTTTCAATATTTAAAAAGATAAATGGGATGGCCTATGTATTTTTAGGCTAGTTCATGCCACATCAATTCCAGACAAACCATTAAAAGGCTGAGGCAGGATGTACAATCACTATAAAATCAGAGAGTAATAAAATAAATAATGCTGGTCAGAATGGTTTCATGGAAAATAGAACTTGTCAAAAAACTTGATGTTTTTTGATGAGTGTCATAACTATAAAGGGAAGGGTAATAGCTGTCCTGTGTACAGTACTATAAATCCCTCCTGGCCAGAGACTCCAAAATCCTTTTCCCTGTAAAGGGTTAAGAAGCTCAGGTAACCTGGCTGGCATCTGACCTAAAGGACCAATAAGGGGACAAGATACTTTCAAATCTTGGGGGGGGGAAGGCTTTTGTTTGTGTTCTTTGTTTTGGGATGGTGTTCCTTCTCTGGGAATGAGAGGGACCAGACATCAATCCAGGTTCTCCACATCTTTCTAAATAAGCCTCTCCTATTTCAAACTTGTAAGTAAATAGCCAGGCAAGGCGTGTTAGTTTTCCTTTGTTTTTCTCAACTTGTAAATGTACCTTTTACTAGAGTGTTTATCTTTGTTTGCTGTACTTTGAACCTGAGACTAGAGGGGAGTCCTCTGAGCTCTTTAAGTTTGATTACCCTGTAAGGTTAATTTCCATACTGATTTTACAGAGATGATTTTTACCTTTTTCTTTAATTAAAAACCTTCTTTTTAAGAACCTGATTGATTTTTCCTTGTTTTAGATCCAAAGGGGTTTTGGATCTTGATTCACCAGGAGTTGGTGGGAGGAAGGAGGGGGGATGGTTAATTTCTCCCTGTTGTAGATCCCAGGGGGGGTTGGAACTGATTCACCAGGAGTTGGTGGGAGGAAGGAGGGGAATGGTTAATTTCTCCTTGTTTTAAGATCCAAGGGGTTTTGGATTTGTTTTCACCAGGGATTTGGTGAGGGTTTTTCAAGGCTTCCCAGGGAGGGAATCCATTGATGGTGGCAGCCGAACCAGAGCTAAGCTGGTAGTTAAGCTTAGAAGTTTTTCACGCAGGCCCCTACATTTGTACCCTAAAGTTCAAAGTGGGGATCTCAGTCCTGACAATGAGATTAAAAGTTTGCTTGACAAAGGTAAATGTTGATATAATATACTTTGACTTTTGTAATGCATTTAATGTAGTAGTGCATGATATTCTGATTTAAAAAAATTGTCATACAAAATCAATATATCCCATATTAAATGGATTAAAAACTGGATATCTGATTTGGAGAACTCAAAAAGTAATTGTAAATGGGAAACAAACATCCAGTGGGAGCATTTCTGGTGGGTTCCAACAGAGATCTTGTTCTTGGCACAATGGTACTCAATATGTTTAATATAAAATCATTCCTTGTAAAGTTTGCAGATGACACAAAATTTGGAGCAATGGCAAATAATAAGGATAAGTCAATTTGACAAGGTGATCAGGATTGCTTGATAAACTGGGCTTACTTGAATAAGACATGTTTTAATACAGCCAAAAGCCGGGTGTTATCTTTAAGAGCAAAGAATGTAGGTCATGCTTACAGGATGGGGATACATATTCTGTAGGAGGGTGTCTAATGTGATGTCATGAGGCTGGAAGACTGTGACAATGGTCCAGTGTTGATGTGGAGACAGGTGTGCCCTGTTTTTTGCCCCTATACAGCTTTCATGTTGCCCCTAGGCTCCAGCTTGGTGACAGTTCCTATGTACAAATGGAAAGTTTTGGGGACTTTACACCCGGTGATGCCTGCACTGATTTTTGTGGGTGACAGGCATGCCCTGACTTAATCCCCAGCTGGATCTATTGGTCCAGACGGGAAGAGAATGGGGCAAAGAAAGTAAAAATGTTATTTTGTTTTAAAAATGATTCAGAATACCTTCATAATTAGTACCTGTGGCTGCAAATTTGTCAGGTCAAAACCTTCCAAAGAGTAAAAGATGGAAATATCAGCTTTTGCTTTTCATTCTAAAATACTCCAAAGACTTTAGGGCTCCATTCTCACTTTGATACAGATAAGTGCTACTAGTTTTATGAATATATGTATTATTAAGAAGAAGCCATTCAATTCAATGTAAAATAGTTTGGGAATATTTATTAAGGCTTTTTTCCCCCCCTTTCATGTAACCAAATATTTGGGTAGATTGCTTTCTTAACTGTTTTCAGATAAATGTTGTTCAACCATTCATCTAATAAGCCAGATAACCAATAAAATAACCATCAGCATAGATTTTCAGAGCCATACACAAAATACTGGGATTACTGAGGGGAAAAGCCTTTCATCGTTTTAAAAATTGTACCATGTAAGATAGGGAAGGTCTCAATCAAGCCTGGAACTCTTTATGAACAAAAACGTTTATTGTCATACGGAAATGTCTGGCACTGATGCTGAATCAAGGATGAACATCCTGCACCATAAGAGCTATGGATCTGTTAGTTGTCAACATCTGAATGAGCTTCTGCCAAGACACATGACGAGGAGGAAAGGGACAGACATAATCTGCTGGCAAGGGACATGGAGTTCATCTAATTGCTCCAGATTGTTTTCTTTTGTTTTGGGGAGTGGGGTGGCTTGTTTGTTTTTTCTCTAGGACTAAATTGATTCTGAAAGAACTCTGTGCAATAATGTTATGGGGCTCTGAGTGGATAACACAGAGAATATAACTGGACTGAAGACATTGCAACCACAACAATTGAGAAGACAGGAGAAGGATAGAAAAAAGGAGTTCACATATACACAATTCACAAATTACCATGAAAAAATTCAGACCCCCTACCTTATCTGCTGCCAATGGTGATTATTGTGGTAACTCCTGCATCATCCAATTCCCTAGGAGAGATAGGGTGAGGGAGATGCATAAGATGATTTATGGGGATTGTAGTTGGGGACTTATTTGTGCAAGTGTCTTGCCTATACAGATGTGATTAACTTCTCCTTTCTTTCAGCCAGCCTCAACAACTGTTAAGCCACTGTGCTGCTTGTTAGAACAGCCATATAGAACTTGTGCTCATTTGTGTCCATGTACTGCCTAGGCAAAAGAGAGTGAGAACAGAACGAAGTCAGCAAAGATCTGATCATGTTAGAAAAAGAGGAGAATAAATGTTAACATAAACTTAGCATACTTAGCTACAGGGGCCAACCAGACTCATCATTAATTCAAATCAGCATTACATGGTTCAGGGAAAGTTTGCAGCACATTATATAGCCTAACTCAAATAGCCCCCAATCCATCTATAAGATAATTCAATTAATGATAGATGCATGAGATCTAGACTGCTGTTCATGTGACAAGGCCTTGCCCCAGCAAACACACGTGGCACTCCGATTGGGAGTTAGGGGCCTAAATATCTTTGAGGATCTGAGCCTGGAACTATTATAAGAGGATACCTTTGTCGCAGCTGGAGTCGAGCACCCTCTCTTGGCTATTCACCTACCTGCTGTGAGGGGATCCAGCCTTTTAATCCTGGGTATTTTAAGCCTCTGGAGTTTAAACAGAGCACATTAATGGTCACTCTCTTGGGGCCCTAGGCACACTCTCAGGGTGCAGTTGTTCTATCTGGCACCCCTCTTCAGAGCTGCCACCAAGCAGCCCACTGCCTCATACCTAGAGCCAGTGCTGACCCTTCTATGTAGCTTATATAGAATGAATTGTTATATTATTAATTTGTACAATAGCTAAATATAGGCAGTCCTCGTGATGGGGTGTACCTACCCTGTGACAACCTGGTGGAGAATATGGGCAATGACTGAGACTTGCTGAGAGGTCCAGAAGAAGGGAATTAGAGAGTGAGATCCCCACACCAGTCAGAAATGGACACTGAGAAGCTCCTGAAGTGGATGCTGGAAAGTCAGCAGCAGCAACAGCAGGCTGAGCTCATGCAGCGGATCACCAGTCAACACCAGCTCCACATGACCCAGCATCAGGAGCAACAGCAGCTGCTGCTTTGAGAGTTGTCTGCCCAGTACCAAAGGATTAACTGTGCTTTGCAGGCTGAGGAAGCCCCACCCCTCATATTCTGCTGGGCATGCTCAGCCTGGAGATGGAGTATAAAAGGAAGCAGCACAGCTCAGTCTAGGCAGGTTGATGAAGGGAGAGGATACAGACGGCAGGTTCTCTCTAGGGAGCGGCTGCAGGCCCCGGCCCCAGAAGCAAGCAATGGAGAGGCCCAGACGGATTCCAGACTGATTGACAAGCCCTGGGAAGAGACCATGCCAGTGGGAGCTAGGCCATCGGTGGACCCCAGAGATTCAGGGGAAACGTGGAGCTTCGCCAAGGAAGAAAGGGGAGGAAGCAGCCCAGAGGACTTAGAAGCTTCTCTGGTGAGTGAAAGGGGGAAACCCAGGGCCGGCGCAACCCATTAGGCGATTGCCTAGGGCGCTACAATTTGGGGGGCGGCGACCGCGGCGGTATTTCAGCAGCGGGATCTTCTGCCGCCTCTGTGGGGGATGGCATTTTGGGGCGGGACCTTCCGCCACCTAGGGCGGCAGAAAAGCTGGCGGTGCTCCTGGGGAAACCAGTCAGTGTGTTTTGGGAAGATTCCTGCTGACTTGGTGGTGAGCACCCCCCCCCACCACCAGGGCCCTGGGCTGAGACTTGGAGTAGCAGGGACGACACTCAGTCCCCCTCCTCTGGGCACCACACCCCCATAAGTGGCACCCCACTTCCTCAATGGGCCACACCTGTTGACTCTAGCCATTAGGCCATGCTACCCTGAGGGGAATGGCCGCTTACTAAATCTAGCCTTTGGGCTGCATGGCCCTGAGTGAAACAGACACTTACAGACCTGGCAATTGGACTGTGCTGCTCTGAGTGAAAGAGCTGCTTACAGACTCCGGCCACTAGGTGGTACTACCACGTTTGTAGTCGCAAATATAGGACCTGACAAACTGCTATTCAGCTCTTTTCCCCTTCTTCACCCTGTATGGGACCCAGTCCCCATGATGGGGTGTACCTATCCCGCGACACCTCCCTACATATGTACTTACCAGTTATCACGAGAATTGCATAGTTCTACATCCTGAGGTATTCCAACGGATTGTTTAAAAAGTATCCCTAATCTTAATGGTTTCACTGTAGTAAGACACTCAAAAGGTTTCTGACCCTAAAACAGAAAGGAAAAAAAAGCAAATACAATTATTTTACAAGGAATTTATTTAAGGATCCTAGGAGACATAGCTGTTCTATTTCTATCTTCTCCCCCCCCCCTTCTTGCACGAACTGTCTGCCAAGCCACTCCCTGCATATTCTCCTACTCTTGTCTTTTGCCTTCTTCCTTTCTTACATATTCCTTCTATTTCTTAATCTAGTCAACAAAATTGTCTTTATTCAATAATCTTCTTAGAACATAATTCTTTATTATGCCTTTTAAGGATGAGCCATCAAAGCGAGTGAATTATTTGTGTATAAAATGCAAAAAATACAGCAACAATTAAATAAATTAAACCATGGTTTCAGTAAACTAACAAGAAACTTACTACATAGTTAACAAACACTATTTCTCCTCTACAGATAAATAAGTCTTCCAAATATTAGTATTCCTCTAGCTCTGGCTTCCTTTCCTACCTATAATCTGTTTCTATTTTTGCCATGTCTTGTTACCTTAAACGAGGGATCAGCAACGTTTGGCACACAGCCCGTTAGGGTAAGCACCCTGGCAGGCTGGGCTGGTTTGTTTACCTGTCACATCCGCAGGTTCAGCCGATTGCGGCTCCCACTGGCCGCGGTTCGCCGCTCCAGGCCAATGGGGGCGGCGGGAAGCGGCGTGGGCCAAGGGATGTGCTGGCTGCCGCTTCCCACCACCCTCATTGGCCTGGGATAGCGAACTGCAGCCAGTGGGAGCCGCAATTGGCCGAACCTGCAGATGCGGCAGGTAAACAAACCGGCCCGGCCTGCCAGGGTGCTTACCCTAGCGAGCCATGTGCCAAACGTTGCCAATCCCTGCCTTAAACTATCTGGTCTTTAGGATAGTCTTATTTATATTTACTATCAAAGCTCAGTTCATGACTATACCATTATAAATAAACATTTCAGAAAATATGTTCCGCTAGTGTCTAAAACAATGAAATTAAGTACTTGTGAAAGGATTGAACTGACAGCTGTGGATACTGAAGTCAAAGCCTCCTTACACTGTGAGAGGATTGAAAAGCTTGGAGACTGGTGTGAAGTCCCTATAGTGGTCTGTCAAAGTGTCTCAACATTGAATTGGAGCATAAATAAGAAATCATCTAATTTTCCCATGCCTATTTAATCTTTGGTCTCTCTTTTCTGAGAGCTGCTAACCAGAGTGTCAATTAGTTTCAGCTATCGTGCAAAACCGGTTCAACAAGAACTTGTTTGAAACCTCCAAGCTCAGTTTACAGAGGCTGTGGAAAAAGCCCATGAGACGACTTCACTAGGATCTGGATAGGAACCTTAATGTAGATGATTCAACTTTCCTTAATGATTTGTGTGACCAGCGGTCCAGGGGGGGCATGCTGAGATTACTCAATTAAGCAAAACCGTAAAGAATGTGGCAGATAATCCTCAAACTGGTGGTTATTCTAATACTTAGATCCACCAAGCTAGCAACAAAACAGCTTCTATAATACCTTACTGGTTGCCCAGAAGCCAAAAACACAGATCCCCTAAATCAACCCAACCTTTGGTCTCTCACCCAGACAGCCAAGTCAAATATGATGAGGATAATTGGAAACCTCGTTCATCATATACAAAGTTCTACCATTCCACATTACTCCCTGGGTCAATGAATATTTCAGATCTTACCCAAATACAGGCTTAAAGCCAATTCTTATTAACTAAACTAAGATTTATTAAAAAAGAAAAAAGAGAAAGTATTGGCTAAAAGATCATTATACATACAGACTTGAATAAACTCTTAGGTCAGTTTCTAGGTCAGTAGAAATGGTGGGCTTTAGAGTTGCACAGAGTTCTTTCAGAATTAGTCCATAGGTTCAGTCCAATGTCCAATATCAGGGAGATCCAGATGAGAATAGAGACCTCAGTCTTGTGACTCAAACTTCCCCCTGATGAAGCTTAAGCAGATCTGAGATGAAAGGATCAAGTTCCAAAAGGCCTTTATACATTTTCCAAGCAGCCTCTTAACAGCATGCAGACTTTGGTGAACAATAGTGTCTTTGAAGTAACCTACTATTTCCTAAACATCACTGGTAATTAGCTACATGGATTAACATAAGGCAATTGCCTATCTCCCACCATTTGCAGGCGATTTGCTATATACAAATAAAATTTGAAAATAAGTATTGGAATAACAAAGTTATTAAGTCATTTACACAATTTGAGAGCAAATTTTCAAAACAACCTCTAATCCTCATCATGGAGTTTTGTGGAGTGCTTAAAAAACCCAAAACATTATAGTATGCAGTGTAGTTGTAGCTGTGTCAGTCCCAAAATATTAAAGATACAAGATGGGTGAGGAAATATCTTTTGTTGGACCAGCTTCTGTTGGTGAGAGAGACAAGTTTTTCAGCCACACAGAGCTCTTCTTCAGGCCTCTGTGTGCCTCGAAAGCTTGTCTGTGTCACCAACAGAAAATGGTCCAATAAAAGGTATTACCTCATCCGCCTTGTATCTTTAATACACAGCTACAACTACACTGCATACTATAATGCTTTGGGTTTTTTAAGAACTCCACAAAACTCCATGATGAGGATTAGAGGTTGCTTTGAAAATTTGCCCTCAAATTGTGTAAATGACTTAATAACTTTGTTATTCCAATACTTATTTTCAAACATTATATTGAAAATCATGGCCACGATGTGCTCAGATTTTTTTTGTTTCAGTAGATGATTGCTGTTGGGCCTGAGTAATTGGGTAACTTTAACATATACTATAGGCATTTGAGTCCATTCTGTTTACCATTAGATGCCAAATGCCAAAGTGATGTAAAGGCCTAATCTCCATAAAAAAATCAATGAGGTTTAGACCCCTAAATCATTTTATCAATTTTGAAATGTTTACCTTGTCAATTTACTTATGCAGACCCCAAAATAGCAGGCCCTGAACACATGACTTGTTAATGAGGACAATACCAGCCATCCCTTTTCATAAAGTCACTGCATCAAAAGACAGTATTATACGCACATTCCTTGTTCAGCTGCAAATGCAGGATGTGTAGGAGACCTTTCTGTTTATCTTTTCAATTTAATTTAGCATCCACAAGAACTTAATAGCCAATGGCAGTGTTGACTATTGAGGAATTTCCTCTGGGCAGTGACTTGTACGGTGTAAATGGTATGCTGTCTGTTCACTAAGAATATGTGCTCACTGCTCAGACACCAGTATAGATAATCCCTTAGTAAGCTGACCTTCCTTTTTCAGTAGTGATGCTCTGTGATGCTTCAGACTCTAATCAAATGTGAATTTTTAGCAGCTAATGTTCATTCATTTTAGGTACATTATTTATAAAGTGTCAGAAAGCACTTTACAGATATAATAGATGGACTCTGTCCTGCAGACTTTAACATATGAGTTCAGACAAAGTGATAACAGATAAAAAGGAGGTGAGGCTGGGGAAAAAGAACTAAAGAATACCAAACAAAACTATGTAATTGGTTGGATTTGCTCCATGTGCATAGTTGAGAGATCTAGTTCTGTTTTTAGTATGTTTGAATTTATCAACTAAGGGCGAGATTGTGATACATTTACTCAAACTAAATATCCTACTCCACAAGTAGCCCTATTGATCATTTGGCCTATTCATATGGTAGGGAAGTGGGAAAAGCTGCTAGGATTTAGCTTCTCCAGGAAGCTGAAAGTTGTCTGAGTGGGTAACAGATAAAAGGACCTACTTTTTCCCTTGTTACTGCAAGTCTTCTTGGAAGCATCACCTGGAGAGGTCTTCACTTCACACTGTGGATTTTTGAGATTATGGGACACTTTCAAGAGCTGGCCTCCCATTTTGCATCTGCCATTATTTGTAATGCAACTTGCTAATCTCCAAAAAAGACAACTCAGTGAAGGTGTACTAAAAATTTAGACTGTCATTTGCATATGCTCATGCATCTAAAGTATTAATATGAAGCTCTTCTGATACCACAATAATTTGGATCAATATGTCTTAAGTCACATGCAAGGTTTTGGTTTCAAGTAGGGATATTTAAACATCTGTCTCACTAGTTTGTTTTGGTATATGATTCTAAAACTGATAGCTATCTGATTTCCTCCCTAAACAGTTTTTTAAAAGATATAAGCTGTTGCTTTGTTAAAAATATTAGTTCAATTTGCCGGGCTCTCCCAAACTCATTTGTAAAATGAGAGCGCCTGAGTTTTGCTTTCTTCAGTAACACCCCTCTGCAAATAATTCCAGTTGTTAGTGAGGATCTCACTTAATGGTTTGTCTCATCTGCTGCTCTGAGGAATTATCACTGCCACAGTTTCCCCCTTTCTGCTTCTGATTAATCTGAATTTATAAAGTTTAGCTTCCATTAGTGAGCTGCAAATGAAATATGCAGCTGGATCAGGATCCTCATCTGAAACATTAATTGCAGTAAAAATTAAACATGTGGGCTCTCTAAACCTGTTCTACACTTTTATTTCACTGGTGTAATTTCATTGACTTGAAGGGTGTTATTCAGATTTATACTGAGATCAGAATCAGACACTGAGCAGTCAAGAATCTAGCAGAGAAACAGTGAAAGAAAATAAACGAGTAGTTCCCATGTTATAGAGATGGATATTTAAAATGCAGGCCAGAAAGATTATTAGGTAACATAAAATAAGGGCAGCAATAATAATTTTAAAAATCTATTAAGGCTGGAATACAAGAGAATACAATTTTAAGTTTCAAGGATATTGCCAAAAAAAAATTATATTTCCAATGTTATTGCACAAAACTGCTGTGAAAGGCAGTGACTTATTTTAAAATCGAAGACGTCAAAAATCTGCAAAAGCACTAGAAAAACTAAAACAATAATAAATGCAATTTATATTAAAATAAGTTCATGTCTACTGAGTAATATACATATAATTTAAAATTTGCATATATTCTTGAAATAGTTCTCTTATTAGCACTTTTGTGTGTACTATTAATTTTGGTGACAGAGATGCAAAAAACTTACATTAGAGCAGAACATTTCTAGATTTGCCAAACATGAATTAAAAGCAGTTTCTGGTACACATGGGAAAGAGAAATGTAGTGTTGAAACTGAAAATAGTTTACTTTTTCTTAAACTGAGCAAACAAACTAAAACCATTTTAGTCCTTTGGAACTTATCTGAAGCCTAATGACCTTATTCAGAGATGTGGCAAAATGGAAGTATAATACCAGACATTATATAATTCCAACTAGCAATAGGTTCTGACAGGCTTCCTAGTAATTGTTTGCTCCACAAAATATAGATCAGCTATGCATGACCTACTGATGAGTCAAGGCTGCTATAATTAAAGTGGTCATCAAGAAGAAGATATGACAGCCTCCAGTAAAATTAAAACATGATTTTGTGGTATATTGAAACTCTAAGAATTTCAGGTTGTCACTTGAAATCCTAAGGGTTTTCCTGGTTCTGCTTGCAGGCTTGGGGCTCTGCAGGAAAACATGCAATTTGTGACTTTCAGCAGTCGATCTATCAGCAGCTAGCCTACAGCAAGGTGGGGTGAGTTGTCCTTCTGTGCCTTAAGGGAACAGCCTGCCTTCTCTCTCTTCTTTTGTTCTTATGTGTTATGGTTCTGGATTCTAAGAAACAAAGTAATGTTAGATTGCAATCTTCCAGAAAAACAAACAAACTCTAATTTATTTGTTTGTATGCTTTAACATAACAGATTTTAGAGAAGAGGTGGCACAAAAGAGTGATCCAACATTCCAGCTACATTCTGGCAGACTCTTCAGCCACATGCTGACACTTCTCACTTCTATGGACTTCTGTTTAACTTTATCACAGCTAAACATACCATAGTCACAGTTCTCCTGCCTGATCTAGTAATGAGTCAATGGAAGGTGGCAGGAAATGGCTAAGCACAAAGACAATATACACCATTTGTCCCAAAAGAAAGTTTGACAAGTGGTGGAAGAGATATAAATACCTGAGACAACACATTATGTTAACAAGAGGAAGGAGAACACTATCTCTGAGCCTTCTGCCTCAATCTTGCAAACACTCACATGCTTAACCTTATATATGTATTAGGGTTCAAAGCATCAGGGCTTCAGTTTGTACACCAGTTTCAGAAGCATCTTGTGTAATTCTACACAAGTATATCAGTGTATAATCAATTACAAAATGTTTTTGGAAGCATGGGTGTTAGTTTTATCTTCTACTGACTCGAAGAGTTTAAGGTGGAGATTTCTGGTTTACTACAGATTTCCATTAACATGGTCCATGTTTAGAACTTTGTCTGTGCTTGTTACACATGATAACAGATTTTCAAACACCGCTTTTGCTTTACACATATCCTCACACTTTAGCATTGTGGTGCTCATAATGGGTCTGATTTGACAGTCATTTTTAGGCCTTGTCTACACTACGAGAGTATTTCGATTTTACTTGCATCGAATTTTTGTAATCGATATTGCAAATTCGAACGTGTGTGTCCACACTAAGGACAGTAATTCGACTTTGTGCGTCCACACTAATGGTGAAAGCGTCGACATTCGAAGCGGTGCACTGTGGTCAGCTATCCCACAGTTCCCGCAGTCCCCTCTGCCCATTGGAATTCTGGGTGTAGCCGGCAATGCCTTCTGGGTAACAAAATGTGTCGAGGGTGCTTTTGGGTAACTGTCGTCATCCGTCCATCACTCCTGCCCTCCCTCCCTGAAAGCGCCGGCGGGAAATCATTTCGCGCACTTTTCCAGTCATTGACAGCGCGGACGCCACAGCACTGCGAGCATGGAGCACGCTGCGACCATCGCTGCAGTTGTGGCCGCTCTCAACGCCTCGCAGCTTATCATACAGGTTTCTCTGAGGCAGATGCAGAAAAGTCAGGAGAGGAGGCTACGGCACCGCGGTGATGTCCTGAAGTCTGAGAGTAGCACGGACCTGTCAGAAAGCAGGGGACCCAGCGCCGAGGACATCGCGGTGGCAATGGGTCATGTTGATGCCGTGGAACGGCGATTCTGGGCACGGGAAACAAGCACTGAGTGGTGGGACCGCATAGTGCTGCAGGTCTGGGATGAATCCCAGTGGCTGCGAAACTTTCGCATGCGGAAGGGAACTTTCCTTGAACTTTGTGAGTTGCTGTCCCCTGCCCTGAAGCGCAGTGACACCCGGTTGCGAGCTGCACTGAGTGTACAGAAGCGAGTGGCCATAGCCCTGTGGAAGCTTGCAACGCCAGACAGCTACCGGTCAGTCGCGAACCAGTTTGGGGTGGGCAAATCTACCGTGGGGGTTGTTGTGATGCAAGTAGCCAAGGCAATCGTTGATGTACTGCTGCCAAATGTAGTGACCCTGGGAAACGTGGAGGCGATCATAGATGGCTTCGCAGCGATGGGATTCCCAAACTGCGGTGGGGCCATAGATGGAACTCACATCCCTATCCTGGCACCGGACCACCAGGCCACCCAGTACATTAACCGAAAGGGCTACTTTTCCATGGTGCTGCAAGCACTGGTGGACCACAGGGGACGTTTTACCAACATCTACGTGGGATGGCCGGGCAAGGTTCATGACGCTCGTGTTTTCAGGAACTCTGGTCTGTTTAGACGGCTGCAACAAGGTATTTACTTCCCGGACCACAAAATAACTGTTGGGGATGTGGAGATGCCTATAGTCATCCTCGGGGACCCAGCCTACTCGCTAATGCCCTGGCTCATGAAGCCCTATACTGGCGCCCTGGACACTGAAAAAGAACTCTTCAACTACTGGCTGAGCAAGTGCAGAATGGTGGTGGAGTGTGCTTTTGGCCGTCTCAAGGGGAGATGGAGAAGCTTACTGACTCGCTGTGATCTCAGCGAAACCAATATCCCCATTGTTATAGCAGCTTGCTGTGTGCTCCACAATCTCTGTGAGAGCAAGGGGGAGACCTTTATGGCGGGGTGGGAGGTTGAGGAAAATAGCCTGGCTGCTGATTACTCACAGCCAGACAGCCGGGCGATTAGACGAGACCAGCGGGAAGCGCTGTGCATCCAGGAGGCTTTGAAAGCAAAGTTCCTCAGTGAGCAGGGTAACCTGTGACTTTAAAGTTTGTATACTGAGAAGCTAAACCTGCCACCGTTTCTTTACCCAGGTAATGTTGACTATCCTATCCAGTTACATACCCCCTTCACCCCCCTTCCAACACACGTTGCGAAATAAAAATAGTTCAACTTTGTTAAAGCACACCGTTTTCTTTAATACTGTTTTCGCGGGATTTTTTTAAAACTGGGACGCAGACTGTGGTGCGGAGCGGGTGTAGTGTAGTGACGCGAATGCAGCTTCTAAACTCAAGGATTGACAGGCTCCGCTGCGGTGGGATGGTTGTTTCAATGGAGCCTGTCACCCCTCCTGATCGGGACTGTGTGTATGGGGGGGTCTATGTGACTTTGTGGCAGGGGGAGGACGGTTACAGATCCCCTGCTGTGTGGCTCTGTGATCCTGCCTAAGGACCGCCGCTTAAGATCTGTAACTGCCCTCCCCTGCCACAAAGTCACAGAGCAACCCACCCCCCACCACATAACATGAAAACAACCTCCCAGACTAACCAGGGTAACTAGTCACTGCATCACTGCACTGTGTATGTGCCCTGCTGCTGTGCCTGCCCCCGACTATGTACCCTGCCAAAGGTGACTGTCCTGTCCAATTACCAACCCCCTTTCCCATCCTCCTCCAAAAGAACATGATTGAAACAGTAGTTTACAGAAACGTATTTTTTATTATCAACTACACATGGCATTGGGAGGTGAAACTTGGACGGGGGCTTGTGTCAGGCGGGAAGGAAAGAACTTTTCAAATTTTGGGAAATGAGAGCCTTCTGCTACTAGAGCTCTCTGCAGGGGTGGAGTGAGACTTAGCAGGGACTCTGCCGCCTCTCCTTCTTTGCACTTTGGGTGAGGTGGGTATGGGACTTGGTGGCAGGGGAGGGCGGTAAGAGATGGACTGCAGCGGGGCTCTGTCCTCCTGCCTCCGTTCCTGCAGAACATCCACAAGGCGCCGGAGCGTGTCCGTTTGCTCCCTCAGTAGTCCAAGCAGCGTTTGAGTCGCCTGCTGGTCTTCCTGCCGCCACCTCTCCTCCCGATCCATGTTGGCTTGGTGCATTCGGGTCAAGTTCTCCCGCCACTGGGTCTGCTGTGCTGCCTGGGCTTGGGAACAGGACATAAGCTCAGAGAACATGTCCTCCCGTGTCCTCCTCTTCCTACGCCTAATCCGCGCTAGCCTCTGGGAGTGTGATTCCAGGCTAGGTTGTGAGACAGTCGCAGATGGGGCTGTGGAAATGGGAAAAAGGGAGTGAATTCCTCAGAAAGAAAAATGTAGTTGTGAACAAAGAACATAGTCTTTCTCTGTGAACAAGACCATGCACAGCACCTATCACATGCGCACTCAGCACAAGGTCGAATTTTCGGCCTTCGCATTCAGTGCCTGGGGTCTTGCACAGCACATTTGAGAAGCGGGGCAGCACAACGGAATTTCTGTTGCAGGCAGACATGGTAAGCCGTACACTTGTGGCAGTTTAAAACTTTTAGATTACCACTGCCCTCGTTTCACATTTAAAGCTATGTCAGTTCCTGCAGCCAGCAATCCGGCAAGCGGGAACTCTGCCCCTGTCCCACCCCCTCGCGGCTGTCCCCGGGAACGATCCCTTTTGGCTGCCCCTCTCCCGCCTCCACCGCGTGGCTAAAAACCAGCGGTTACAGTTCTGTCAAGGAACGGGAAAGCAGTCCCAACACTAACATTCCCCTACCTAATTAAAAGCAGGTCACCATGGGCGACATCACCCTGATGAGGATCTCTGAGAGCGACAGACAGAGAATGCTCCGGGAAAGCCTCCAAAGACCAGGGCCGTATGCCGCCCTGCTATGCAGAGCAATGATTCCCGAGTACGTGATAGTCTCGTGGCGCGGCAACGTCTCGTACTTCGGAGGACCCAATAAGGCCGCTCTCCCCAGGAACCTCATGGAACGGCTTTCAAGTTACCTCCAGGAGAGCTTCGTGGAGATATCCCAGGAGGACTACTGCTCTATCCCCGGACATATAGACCGCATTTTACTGTAGCTGCAGTAGCAGGGAATAAACAGTAGAGCGGCTTGTGCAGGACAATCACTGAAAACCGGACATTGCTAGATTTTTTTTCAAAACTTGCACTGCCCATGACTAAACCGTTAAGAGCCTAGGGCACACTAATCATGAACAACCCATTCTTTTAATTGTTAATATTCCTGTTTTGTTAAAAATAAATGTTTAGATGTTTACAACACTTACTGGCTGATCCTTCACCAGATTCTGTGTCCGGGGTAACGGCTGGGGACGCTTCGTAGGGGATCTCTGTAAGGGTGATGAAGAGATCCTGGCTGTCGGGGAAATCAGCGTTGTGAGCGCTGCCGACTGCCTCGCCCTCCTCATCTCCTTTCTCATCTTCCACGTCCCCTAATATGTCTGAGGAACCGGCCGTGGACACTACCCCATCCTCAGAGTCCACGGTCACTGGTGGGGTAGTGGTGGCGGACGCACCGAGGATGGAATGCAGTGCCTCGTAGAAACGGGATGTCTGGGGATGAGATCCGGAGCCTCCATTTGCCTCTTTGGTCTTCTGGTAGCCTTGTCTCAGCTCCTTGATTTTCACGCGGCACTGCGTTGCATCCCGGCTGTATCCTCTCTCTGCCATGTCTTTAGAGATCTTCTCGTAGATCTTTGCATTCCGTCTTTTGGATCGCAGCTCGGAAAGCACGGACTCATCGCCCCACACAGCGATGAGATCCAAGACTTCCCGATCAGTCCATGCTGGGGCCCTCTTTCTATTCACAGACTGCACGGCCATCACTGCTGGAGAGCTCTGCATCGTTGCCAGTACTGCTGTGCTCGCCACGATGTCCAGACAGGAAATGAGATTCAAACTGGCCAGACAGGAAAAGGAATTCCAATTCAAATTTTCCCGGGGCTTTTCCTGTGTGGCTGGTCAGAGCATACGAGCTCGCACTGCTGTCCAGAGCGTCAACAGAGTGGTGCATTGTGGGATAGCTCCCGGAGCTATTAGCGTCGATTTCCATCCACACCTAGCCTAATTCGACATGGCCATGTCGAATTTGGCGCTACTCCCCTCGTCGGGGAGGAGTACAGAAGTCGAATTAAAGAGACCTCTATGTCGAACTAAATAGCATCGCAGTGTGGACGGGTGCAGGGTTAATTCGATGTAACGGCGCTAACTTCGACATAAACGCCTAGTGTAGACCAGGCCTTAGAGAGATTATTTTGTTCTTTCAGCTGGTGGGTTGGTTCATCCCCCACCGCACAGGCAGTCATCTTTCCTTTTTACTCTCTATTAGCACAGCAGGAGATAGAGAGGCCAGGATTATAAATAGGTGATTCCATTGTTTGGAACGTTCATGTTTCAAGTGCCAACTTTTACATTCAAGTACCTTTACATTTATTTGATTATATAGTTGACCCCAAAGATGTAACATGATTAATACTTGATTTATGCTTGTTAAGCTTACAGCATTGCTTCTGGCATAAATTATTAATTATTTTATTCATATATATAACCACACAATTTCCCCATTTTTCCCCATACACACCTTCCTTCAGTCTTGAATAAATAGGAAATCAATTGCAGCTGAATTTCTAATCCAAAATAACATAACATTTTCAAAATTGCCTAAAGGGCTTGTACAGTCTGTTACTGCTACAAAGTTTCATTTAAACCATATGAAGTTATTTCTGGAGAATGACCGTTCAATCAATCAACATGACAACATACAAATACATTTAACTATTCAAATGCACCTTCCATATTTTTTCTTTGATACAGAATTTGAAAACCATTCAGAAACATTTCTAAACATCAGTAGTCATTTATGGATAAATAGCAACAAATTGCAGATTTGGAATTCTAGTTTTTTTTAAATCTTCAGTCCAAGGAGCTAGCTTTTAAAAAATTCCATCCAAAATTAAAAAGTTAAAGGGAAGTAAATGGTCTGACCTAAACTAAGTAAATCTAAAACTGAACAGTAAGGACATCATGTCTCCCTAAAGTCAGATCCTTGTGCCACTTCAAACAACACACCTAAGAGGGTCAGACACATCCGTATGCTGCAGCTGCTTTGCACCAATCTGGTGCAACTAGACACTATGTACAGTGGATTTCAGTAACTATCTTCTTGCAAAGCATTGAATTTTATAAAGGATTTCATAATTTGTGTTCTTCAGTGTTTTATTTACACTTTATACAGAATGTAGAAGAAGAGGTAAATACAAAATGTAGCTGCATTTTTTAAATGTGCTAGTTCATGGTTAAGAGGAGATCCTTCTTTAGGCTTCTATTGTATTTTATTGGGGGGGGGGGGTTGTTATTATTACATTTAAAAAAATTTGATTAGCATGATATGCACATACTGATAGTATTTCAACCCAAATCATCTCACTCTTACCCAGAGGCCTGACATAAATGTTGAGCAGGAAGAGTGACAGAACAGATCTCAGCAGAATTCTGAACAAGAGAGCCCTCTGGGCTGATGAACAATTGTTAGATATCTCCCTCTGGGGTTTCCCTAAGAGGAGAGCAGAACTATTCAAGAGTGACCTCATTTGCCTCAACTAGGGTTGACAGTCTATTAACATGTTCTTGATAACCTAAATATATACACCAATATTTTTCTTTAATAATGAAGAAATAATCTGATTACAGGGAATCTCAGATCTGTGATTTATGGTCATGGAGCTACGAGGGAGATAATAGTATTCAGTCAAACACATTGAGGGATATCTACATAAAGGCATTGAGAATGAAGTAGTGGCCAAGGTATGAAAGCACCTATCTATATAGGTGCCTTTACACAGGGCCCAACTCTGAATCATCTGAGTGGCTATCCTGGTCCGCTTCCAAGTAGGATTCAATATGGGATATGGCACATATGGTCATGTTATGGTGATGGATTAACTGTTCTTTGCCATAAACAGGAAAAACCACACACATGGATTTCACATTTCACATTCACAGGTGCCCTGTCAACCACAAGATGCTGCTTTCCTATTTAAAATGATTGGGCCTCATTTACAAAAAGACACAAAAAAGCAAAGGGCCCTTAGTGTAAATGAGAATCAGACCGAAGGGCTAGAAATAAGGAGTTGCAGACATAGCATAACTTTTGAAATGGAGTTTTCCATACTTCTTTTGTAAAAAAGATTTTGAATCTACCCAGCACAATTGAGGTCACAAAAATATGGACATTCTTAGCATATCCTTTACCTCCATTAGGACAATCAGAAGAGTCTTTCTGTATCTTGCCTGTGACAGACAATTATAACAGTCTTAACTTGTTGCTGTTGAAATGACTACATTACAGAGGCTTATTCTCATCAGCGCTCATAGTCAACTAAAAATAAAGCAAATGCTTTATTTTAGTTATTCTCCTAGCTCTTTATTAGTAATGGAATTATCTGCAATATCTTAAAGGCATTATTGTTTCCAAGTGCTTGATTGTCAGTAAGCACTATGGCCCAGCCCATAGAAGGATTTAGGCACTGTGACACAGTGCTGCAACACCAAACTTTAAGGCACCTAGAAAGTCTCAGGAACAACACTGTGATTCACAAAGACAGAGTTAGCTGCCTAGGCTTTTCATTGTACAGGGAGAAAGAGGCACCTTAGAATGTGCATCACAAAAGCCACCACACTAGGCAGGAGCTGCCTAAGCCAGCCAATGGAAGATTCTGAGGAAAGAGGAGTATGCTAATCTCAACCCCTCTCTCAGAAATAGGCACCTCCCTGCAGACTGGAGATAGGCATCTATCTCTGCCAGTAATCCATGAACAGGAACTTGCTGCCTGGAGTCAGACACTCTGAACCAATATGCCCATTTTATATTCTTATTCTTATGTTTTCCGGCTCAGGGGGCACTAGGTGTCTGTGGGTGCCCTGAACTTCCCCAGGGAGAGGGCAGAGAGGTCCTGGTCTGTATGTGCAGCCAGGTCCACATACTCTGCCTTTAGGCCCTGCAGAGACTTCTGTATGGTCCTCATAGTCTGGCATGAAGCATGCTAAGGCATGCCTTCCTGTCACCTCTGAGGTCACTGATATGATCAGCAGCTCTTTTATCTTCACCTGAGTGGTCTCCCTGATAGCTCTCTGAGTTTCTGGTCTTTCACCAGAACCTACTCAGGATCAGGAAGCTACTCTCAGCAACCATGTCCATACAAGCTGCAGAGGGGGAGAATATCCTTGCAGAACCACTGCTACACAGCCCATGCCTTCATGTGTGGGCGGTGGAGTTCCCCTTGGTTCACCACAGGATGGACGTGGATGTGTTGTCAGACTCTAAAACCTCCCGGACTACACCCGGCAGTACTTGTCCATTGTATGGAGCTGCCCATCCTGCGTGTTGCCTGTGGTGGGACTAGGAGGTGAGGGCAGTCTTGTCCTCCACTTTTCTCACTTACCTCAAGTGGGACCTGCAGGAGGATGCTCACCACCCTGTATGGGGAGATCTTGGTGGACCACTGAAAATCTGCACCACTACCAATAATTGGAATATTGATTATCATGCTTATTGCCAAAAGCAGCTAAATTAGTAGGTTTTAGCAGGCCTCTGCAACAGCTTTAGCATATCTAAGCAAGAAGCCAGGAGGAGAGGGATCAAAGGGGGAGAAGGGGCTTACCCCCTGTCTTCCTGATAAGATCTCTGTTGAAATTCCTATACCACCTCAGTTGATGCTCCTCCACCTCAACTTAGGGGTGGGACATTAGATATTTGTGGACCTAGGCCCAGTCTTCACAGTACCTAATGTAGGTCCATACCTTCCAGATTCTGCAACAACTGAAGCAGAAGTCCTACAGACAACAGCTCCTTCACTATATAAGCCTGATTCATTCCCAGTAGAGCTCTATTCTACTCAATGAATGAGGGAGGGATCCTTTGGAAAAAAGAGTATGTGATCATGTCATTTCAGACTGTATCATAATGGATGCACAGACGGGGGCAAATTAAGGTTGCAAGATCAACCTTGGTCCTGCTATTTCTTAAATTATGAGTGCTTGAATGTGCAAACTTAATTTTCTTTTAACATTAATTACAAACAAAAAATTTTATATATATATATATAGATAGATAGATAGATAGATAGATATAGATAGATACACTGGCCTGTTAAGTCAGCTATGTAAAATGTGTTGATGCAAAACAGACTTAAAATGATCTTAACCATCTACCTGGTTCAATTTTGATAGAATTATAGATATTAAAGATGGATAAATCACATTAGATCTTTCTGTCCAATTCCTGTCTGTGAAAGAGACCCGTACAAAATATATTTGTATTCTATATAAGCATTGTAAGTAATGGGGTTTCTATTGCTTCTTTTGGGAGACTACTCCATACTCTGATAACTCTCACTCAGATATTCGTCTTAATTTATTTTCTCAAATTTGTCCGTTGCTACTATGTGTACTTTTTTTAAAAATTGTTTACATCCTTGCAATACTTGAAATCTGTTATATGCATCAATCCCTCACTTAGTTGTTTAAGACAACCTTCCCTAATGATCTCTTCACCCTTAGGCTATGCAGTGGCTGATGTCCACATTACCCTCCTGTTGGAGTTGCACATCCTCACCAGGAGCACTTCTATCTACTGAAGAGAAACAGTGTGAGGGACTGAGAGCCAGGGAAAGAGATTGGAACTAAGCTATGGCTGAGAGGCAAGAATCCTTTTCAGAAGGAAGAAAAATTAGAGTGAAAACAACTATGCTTGTTACCTTTATAGAAGTTTGCCTTCACCCTGCGGGTGTCTAGTTCCCAGTGAAATGTAAGTCGGTTTTGTTTGCCTGTTGCTACTCTTTGTTAGTTTATTTGCTGCCTTTCTGAATATCACTGGTTATTTTGCTCCTGGAAACCATTACACACTTTTAATTACAGTTTATGTTGTTTGACACTTTACAGGTGTCACATATCTTTCCATTTGCAGAAAAGTCATTCTGTGTTGTGAACCCAGATCTTAGTCTGACAAAGATAACTAACACAAAATAAAATAAAACAATAACTAACTTTCTTCTTTACAGTTTGCAACAAGTTACATAAACTAGAAGATCTAGGAAATAATAAAACTTTTTAAAATGTTGTTTCACAAGGCATTTTTTATTCCTAGTCCAGTTATTTGATGTAGGTCAGTTCAATGAACTCGTTCATGTTTAATGGGTCACTTGTGACTATCACAGAATTACATCTTAGAAATATCACTATTTGATTGTAGGATAGGCTAAAGGAAAAGAAGGCTATTGTCTCCATTATTGCATAACCCTATCTTAAAGGGTTGAGAAAATTGCACATCATTACAAACTGACAGAGATGAAACTGTCATATCTTTCTCAGAGCATATACTGTACCCATCTAAAGGGTTAGAAAAGGATTAAAAGGATATTGTGTGTACCTAGTTCTCTTAACTTTCACTAAGATCCAAATGCTTCAGTTACACCTTTTAACCCAAGAGACAGACCAAAATTCAGGGTCTTGTGAATTATTTCCGTTAGGAGGAGAAATTGATGATAAAGTCAGGTATTATTTTGATAAATCTTGTTTATTTACAAAGGATAAACACAGCATGCAACATGAAGTACTGATTCTCTAAACATGTTAGGAATCAAACAGCAGGAACCTTATTTTTTTGTACTCTCAGTTCCAAGCCTCTTTCCAGCCAGCATTTTACCTAAAAGTTCTCTTAGCTTTTTCTTATAGTCAAGCTACATGTCCTTCTATGGCTGTCCCTGAGGTGTATGGGTGTGTGTGTTTTCATCTCCCCTCCTCCTCTCTCTCTCTCACTCACTCACACACTCACACACACTATAATGAATCCCACAAACCTTCCTTTATTATTAACCCCCCCCAGGAAATCCTTTGGGCCTAATAACTCAGCTCCAACTAAGGCCTTCCATGTGGCCTCTATTTCAGGTGAAAAGAACAGGAGTACTTGTGGCACCTTAGAGACTAACAAATTTATTTGAGCATAAGCTTTCATGGATTGTTTCAGCTATCTATTTCATAAAAAGGCTTAACTGATTTCTGCATTTATCCTGAATGAAGAATAACTGTTACACCCATCAGCTCCAATGAAGAAGCGGATACAATAAAAATTATACTATTCAATGATATTTAGTCAACAGTCCTAAACTAGTAAAAACCCACATTCCATTTGGGGGAAGGATAGCTCAGTGGTTTGAGCATTAGCCTGCTATACCCAGGGTTGTGAGTTCAATCCTTGAGGGGGCTACTTAAGGATCTGGGGCAAAAATCAGTACTTGGTCCTGTTAGTGAAGGCAAGGGGCTGGACTTGATGACCTCTCAAGGTCCCTTCCAGTTCTAGGAGATAGGATATGTCCATTTATTTATATTATAATTTATTCAGTAATTATATAGTCAAATCTGTAAAAACGTATTGAGCCAGTAAAGGATTGGCCAGTGTGCCAGAAAATATGTTTTACTTACCCATTTACATATTCTGGGACTCTGGCCCTATAACTTTTAATAAAAAAAAAAAAGTCTGAAAGTTAAGTCATGTCTCTGACAAAATAAAGGTCTGTTGTGGTTTTGAATTTGTTGGGGAGGCAGTGTGGCCAAATAGATAAAGCACAAACTCAGGTGACCTATATTCGATTCCCAGTTCTGTTATGTACCTCAGTTTGCCCATCTGTAAAATGGAAGTAATAGTGACCTCCTTTGAGATCCAATGAGGGGAAAGCCTATGTAAGAGTAGGTATCATTATTGTATGTGACCACCTTACTGTGAGGCAGGGTGTTATTATTTGGCACTATGTGTCTAATCTGCAATTTACATGAAATATAGTATGCTAAACTAAGCTTTTTGTCCTTAAGAATTTAGTACAGTTGAAGACAGAAAATATTCGGCTTTGGTGGAAACTGTCTGGCAAAGCAGTCAGGGGATATTAAAATAACTTAATGACAATAACATGTGTTGACTACCCACTAGATCACCTCCATGTGGCCAGGTGTGCCATAGCAGCTCTATCCCCAGTTCACACTCAATTTTGGTCTTCCGGTGGTCTCTTCCCATGACCCAGACCTCCATCCAAGTCACAATGTAAACCCACCCCTGCCCTGGTAACAGACAGTCCAACAAATATAGTTCAATGCACTTCAGCCCCAAATCTGGGACCCCTTGTTCTGTAATTCTTGTCCCCTTCTCTGGACGTATGCTACCTTGCCAGTGGCTGGTAGGGAAAGCCAGGACCACCCACTACACTGAAGTCCAGCCCAGGAACCCTATTACCAGCAGCCAAGGTCTGCTCCATCCAACTCCTTGTTGAGGCCTCCCATGACTTCTTCCTACCCAGTCTTCCTCAGGCTTTCTCCGCAACAACCTCTCTAGGTTAATTCTTCTTTCTCCACCTAACAGAAATATTCCACAATACCTTGAATTTTGGTCAGTCACTTGGGTTAAAAGAGGTGACTGAAGCATTTGGATCTTAGTGAAAGCTAAGAGAACTAGGTACACACAGTATCCTTTTAATCCTTTTCTAACCCTTTAGATGGGTACAGTATATGCTCTGAGAAAGATGTGACAGTTTCATCTCTGTCAGTTTGTAATGGTGCACAATTTCCGCAACTCTTTAAGACAGTTTTGCAATATTGGAGACACTAGCCTTCTTTTTCTTTAGCCTATTCTATAATCAAATAGTGATTTTTTTAAGGTAGCTTAAAACGTTCATTGTAACTTCTGTGATGGTCACAAGTGACCCATTAAACATGAACAAGTTCACTGAACTGACCTACATCAAATAACTGGACTAGGAATAAAAAATGCCTTGTGAAACAATATTTAAAAAAATAATAATAATTCTTGGATCTTCTAGTTTATATTACATGTTGCAAACTATAAAGAAGAAAGTTAGTTTTTGTTTTATTTTATTTTCTGTATGTTAATTATCTTTGTCAGATTAAGACCTGGGTTCACAACACAGAATGACTTTTCTGCAAATGGAAAGAAATGTGACACACGTAAACTGTCAAACAATAGTGTGTGATGGTTTCCAGGAGCAAAATAACCAGTGATCTACAGAAAGGTAGAAAGTAAACTAACAAAGAGTAGCAACAGGCAAACAAAACCGACTTACATTTCACTGGGAACTAGACACCCGCAGGTGAAGACAAATTTTTATAAGGGTAACAAGCATAGTTGTTTTAACTCTAATGTATCTCTTTGCATTCCTCCTGGAATCAGCTAATAAATTCCAAACCATAAAATATAAACATAAACCCTCTTCCACCCTCCTCACACTTAGTCTTTCATACCTCTTATGTTTTCCTTTCTGTTCCTCCACTGAACAGCTCCCAGGGCTCTCTTCCTTGTAGCACAGATCATTCCCTTCTACTATGGTTCACTGCTGGCACCTGCTCTACTCCCAGTAGTTACTTCATCTCTTGGTCAGGAGAGGATCCCAGGGCTTACTCTCTTTCGAGGTTTTCAACCTAACCTTGCTGGCCACTGTCATTCTAGAGAGTGACTGTAGCATTCTCCCTGCTCACATCCCTCCTCCCCTGCTCCTCCAACTCCTTTTCTTTATATTAATCTCCAGCTCCTTCGCCAGCTGGGCTTCATCATTCATTATACCTGGCCCATTTTCCAAGTGTGTTCAGACAACATAATTGGCATCTCAGGTCCACATTAAACTATTCAGGGCCTTTGTGTGCTATACACACCATCATAATGATCAGAAACCAATTTCCTATAGTTTAAACTTGAAAAAAATCAATTACTCATCTGCAGATGTGAATATATTATGGAAATAGTGTTATGTATATTACACTGATATACTGAAATGTTAGGAACACAACCCAATGCACTCAGAGTCATATCAGGTGAATAATAAATGGACAGTGAAAATTTCAGTATACCTCTACACATTGGTTAACCGCCTCACTCAGCTGATTTTAGTGTCCTACCACAACACCTATAGCTATTTAGAAGGGCAGCATTGGCACAGGCAGGTTTGTTCAGCGTGTATCACCCGATGAACTCTATGCTAGCAAGGCCACTATCAAAAAATATTTTTTCCTCACAGACACCATCAATTAGTTGGGGGAGGAAAAGAAAAAGCAGCTGGCATACTATCTACCCCCCTATTAATGGCCACATCAAGCCCTTAGAGCCATATACTAAGGGACACTATGCACACATAGCTCCACCTTTTGCATGCAAGGGAGGCTCTGACATCCCTGCAGCACCATTTCATCTCACTGCTTTGATCCTAGTGAAGGCCTGGAGTCAGTATACCGGTGGGTTGGGCATATGTGAGCCAGAGTTGTGTCTCCAATACCAGGGCCTCTGGGGGCTGATTCTACCATGGGGGAGGCCCTGATAACATAGCTCCAATGGAGTCATACAGCCAGGAAGCTGGGATGGAAGGATATTGCCAGAAACAATGTGGTGTCACAGAGCCTCCATATGGTTGACTCTGGTTTCCTGTGGATCTCCAAAAATCTCTGCCCCAGTTTGAGTTGGACTCTGCAGCCTCTTCTTCAGGTGACGGGGAAAAGCAGACCCATTACCCATCCTTACAATATGGGCAATTTCCTTCCAAAGCAGGTGACCACAAGAACACCTGGAGTGATTTTTCTTTCTGTTGTATTTCCTGCTATTACATCTCATGTCATTATCACCAGTTTTTGTTCTGCTTTTATTGCCAAGATATTGTTCGTTGATGAGCAGATCATCAGTTTCATTACTGTCCTTGGTTTTTTTTTTCTCCTGAACCTCTTTCTACAGCTATGTCACAGAAGTGCATGGGGACAGATGTGTTGCCTCAGCAAACACAATGTTATATATCAGTCTCCCTAAGGGAAAAAAATTCTGAATTTATAAATAAAGTCCTGAACTCCTTAATGAGGAGCATTTCCCAATGATGGTTGAAGACATTTAAATAAATAATATAATTAATACCATATATAAACTGAAGACTACTCTTGAACACCATCTAATTCTCTCTGACTATCCAAAGGAAAGACAGTCTAGAAAAATCAGAACTACAGTTGAATCTCTATAGAAACGTCTTCCAGATATGATGGTTATTACAACTTTGTAACTTATTCCCTGCTTACTATCAATAGTTTTAATTTGCAATTGAAATTGTTGAATTATATATCCATAAATTATGTATAGACACAAATACCTAAATCAATTAGTCTATTTAGTAGAATGTACATACTCACATCCAGGAGATTTCCTGCTTTGTAACTTGTGTAATAATTGACACCTGTGCAGAGTGAGGGCGTGTCTAAACCAGGGCTCGAGTCATGCTGGAACACTCCAGAATGCCATTCCATGAGGGGTTTTTTGGAATGCATAATGGTGTTCTAGTACTTCCACTCCTAAAACTTACCAGCAGTGCCAGAAGTGTGTTCCAGAACTTCTAATTTTTTAGGACTGGAGCACTGGTCTAAATGAATATTTAGTCTGTAGCAAGCTGAGGTATAATTCTACACCACACTAACCTGCTGTGCGCTAGGTGTCCACGCGGACCTTGTTTCCACACACTCTGCTTTGATTTTCCCCATTTTAAAATGTGAGTAGATTAAAGGGCAGTAGGGAACAGTTAACGTGCAACAGCATCAGCTTGCTGCAAACTAAGTGTTTGTTTAGACAAATCCTGAGTGTAAAATGTTTCTAAATAAGGTTTCTACACTTACTTAGGCACAGGCCAAATGCTTTGCTGATGTAAAGTGGAGCAGCTCCCCTGAAGTCAATGGAGCAACACCAAATTATAGCAACAGAGAATTTGGCTTGGTGAGTTCACAGTGGGAGTGAAATGTTGCCATCAATGTAAGTAGAGCAACAGGTCCTATGTCTTATTAATAAGTTGAGTTTTTATACCTAATGTTTAAAGAAGTGCAAATTATTGATGTTTTGTATACACTTTCTGGGATGATTCTGCAACCCTTATGTTGAGTGGGATTTATGCACATACCTTGAATAATTTCAATGGGAGTGCTGCATGTGTATGAAGCCATTAATGTGAGTGAGAAGTGGAGAACATGCCCTTTTCTACAATACAAATCACTGAGACTAAATTTGAGAATTATTTATCTCCTTTTTAACAAAAAAGTCTAAGATTGAAGTGGGTGTGTGTGCTTAACCTTGCAAAAGCCATAATTTCTCATATTAGAATTTGCAAAACCACAGTGATTATGCATTCATGAATAACTGAAATGATCTATCTTGTCAGAACTACTCTCAAGTACTGGTACTTGTTTAGAATTCTTATCTATTTACCAATTATGAAGGCCTGTTAAACATTATCAGCTCAGTATACAAGTGCATTGAGGAATCTCTGGTATGAGCATAACCATTAAAACTGATCCCTTATAATTCATTTCTGTAGGAAGGTTCCTTTTTCCCTTTACTTTGGGACATGACAAGGAAAACACATTCCCCCCACAAAAAAATCATTTTCCTCCATAATTTCTTACAAATATAAGAACATAAGAATGGCCCTACTGGGCTAGACCAAAGGTCCATCTAGCCCAGTATCCTGTCTTCCGACAGTGGCCAATGCAAGGTTCTTCAGAGGGAATGAACAGAATAGAATCATCAAGTGATCCATCCCCTGTCACCTATTCCTAGCTTCTTGCAAACAGAGGCTAGGGACAACATCCTTACCCATCCTGTCTAATAGCCATTGATCGATCTATCCTCCATGAGTTTATAGAATCATAGAACTGGAAGGGACCTCAAGAGGTCATCTAGTCCAGTCCCCTGCACTCAAGGCAGGACTACACAATCCCTGACAGATGTTTGTCCAACCTGCTCTTAAAAATCCCCAAAGATGGAGAGTCCACAACCTCCTTAGGCAATTTATTCGAGTGCTTAACCACCCTGACAGTTAGGAAGTTTTTCCTAATGTCCAACCTAAACCACCCTTGCTGCAATTTAAGCCCATTGCTTCTTGTCCTATTCTCAGAGGTTAAGAAGAATAATTTTTCTCCCTCCTACTTGTAACAACCTTTTATGTACTTGAAAACTGTTATCATGTCCCCTCTCAGTCTTCTCTCCTCCTGACTAAACAAACCAATTGTTTTCAATCCTCCCTCATAGGACATGTTTTCTAGACCTTTAATCATTTTTGTTGCTCTTGTCTGGACTTTCTCCAACTTGTCCACATCTCTCCTGAAATGTGGCACCCAGAACTGGACACAATACTCTAGCTGAGGCTTAATCAGAGCGGAGTAGAACAGAAGAATTACTTCTCATGTCTTGCTTGCAATATTCCTGCTAATACATCCCAGAATGATGTTTGCTTTATTTTATTTTTTTTGCAACAGTGTTACACTGTTGACTCATATTTTGCTTGTGATCCACTAATATGTAGTTCTTCTTTTAATGCTGTTATAGTATTGACCTTCAAAACATCCTCTGGCAAAGAGTTCCACAGGTTGATTGTGTGAAGAAATACTTCCTTTTGTTTGTTTTAAATCTGTTGCCTATCAATTTAATTTGGTGACCCTTTGTTCTTGTGTTATGAAAAGGAGTAAATAACACTTCTTTATTTACACCTGTTCTTTTCATTTCCTCTGAAGCACCTGGCATTGGCCCCTCTCAGACAGGATACTGGGCTGGATGGACCATTGGTCTGACCCAGTATAGATGTTCTTGTGTTCTTATGTTCATAAAAGAACATTCTAATCATATCAAAATAAGCCTAGTCCATCGGTGCAGTCCTGAGAGAAGTGCAATAAGCTACCACTTTCAGTGAGTCAGTGAAACACAGCTAAACTTTTTGCAGCAGACTAATTACCTGCGGGAATGTTTCATATGAACAGTGCCAGAATTTTGCTGTCCTTTACATCAGACTTCCTCCGTACTGTTTATAGGGACAATGAGGTTGTGTTCTAAGGAAGAATTTGGGGTGAATATTTGCAACCCAAGATTCTTCTCCATTGAGCCTTCTGTATTTGAGAAGCGAATTCTTAGTATTCAACATCTTCAGAGTTGTAACTACATTAAGATATTAAGGGATAGTTGCAGGGGTGTACGAATATTGTTAGAATGCCTAGTGGAAATATGAACAGTAAAAAAGTTCCTTTACTCGAATGAATGAGATGCCTCAGTAAACCATTTTTTTAAGCCCATGACACAGTCTGTTTGCCGTCACTGAAGTTCAAATTAATTTCTAAAAAACTTTCCAAGCTATTACATACATCTGAAGGGGGAAGTCTTTTTGAATTGTGGCCAAGAACAGCAGCATGATATTATAAATATGGCATAAATATTGTAGATATGGTAAAAAAAATCCTTCCTTTTCCCAAAATAAACAAGGCCAGATTAAATATTTTATTTGCTTTAAAAAAATAAAAACATACAGTTCAACTTTGTATTCACCACTGAGTGTGACTCACAAGTTGCTGCATCTATTTCTTCTAGAGGTGAGTGCTCTACACTCATTTATTTACCCTACTAGTGTTAACCTGATTTTTGAGGGTTGTATATTATCATAGACTCGCAAATGATTGACCAGAAAATAATCAGGTTCTTGTCCTGAAATTAGGCTACAGAATAAATGTAGAGAGTTCAATATTTTGTAAGGAGCCTACAATATTTTGTAAAGAACACTCAGACTGAGGACAAAACCAAGTTTTAGAGATTTTTATTAAAATAAAGGAAAAAGTTACCAAAGCTCCAAACCACAGAATCAAAAAGAAATAATGCAGTTCGGGGGGTACCTGTGGTATCATTCCTTACAAAAGCTACTTATACTAGCATATTCATACCTTGCCTTGGGGACCTGGTGGTGAGAGACAAAGGACCAGCCTTGTTTCTGGCATGCCAGTCCAATGATTCAGGTTCCTCAATATCTGAGATTGATGGTTGGAGAGAAGGGTCAAATGTTGAGCAGCTTAGTGACACTGAAAATCTAAGCTAACAGCTAAAACAACAAGAACAAAAGGGAACTAAAAGAGCTAAAGACCTAAAGATTACCTCCACATGGTGGTTTGCCCTCTTATAGGGTCTTGGAACTATCCTGAATATTTATGTCAGTGCCAAACCTTCCATCCCCAAATTTAATTTCCTTACCCACATAATCATAGTTAGGTCCCTACCAAATTCATGTCTATGAAAAATGTGCACAAACTGTGAAATCTGGTCTTTTGTGTGCTTTTACACTAAACTATACTATATCGATTTCACAGGGGAGAACAGCGTTTCTCAAATTGAGGGTCCTGACCATAAAGGGAGTTACAGGGGGGTTGCAAGGTTATTTTAGAGAGGGACAGTGGTATTGTCGGAGAATGGTGGCTGCTGACTGAGGGCCCAGCTCTGCAGGCAGCAGTGTACAAGTAAGGGTGGCAATACCATACCATGCCATCCTTACCTCTGTGCTGCTGATGGCGGCAGCTCTGCCTTCAGAGCTGGGCTCCCAGCCATCAGCTGCTGCTCTCCAGTTTCCCACTTCTGAAGGCAGTGTCGCTGCCTGTCGCAGTAAGGGTAGCAGTACCACACACCCCCTACAATAACCTTGCGACACGCCCAACTCCTTTTTGGGTCAGGACCCCCTACAATTACAACACTGTGAAATTTCAGATTTAAATAGCTGAACTAATGAAATTTACTATTTTTAAAATCCTATGACCATGACATTGACCAAAATGGACCATGAATTTGGTAGGGCACTAATCATAGGGTACACTTACTCTACAGACTAGTGTATTCATACATATTAATAGCATGTCTATACATATTAATGCCAGTTCTATCATTCTCAAAACCCATTACCTTTGGCTAGAAACCATTACTTCCGTTTTCTTGTAGTGTACCTTGTTGTTACTGGCAGGCCCCAAAATTTTGCTAAACATATTTAGTTCCCTAAAATCCAAAGGATGTCCGGTAGGCCATTTATCTATGCCAAAGGTTACAAACACTCATGCTAATTTGCTTTAGTTAACCATGCAGGATACAGGCCTGTAGATTCCGTCTGTTACAGCCAAATATAATGAAGTAATGTCTACTGAGGTTATTCAATAAAAAAAATATAAGCCAAATATAATTAAATCAATCCAACCAGTGAATAAAGACAGGATATGATATAGCAAACGAGCATGCTGTTCCTATGGGCTACATTGGAAGATTTATGAATGAAAAAGTGCTAGGCTTTTAGAATATTCAATTATTCTTACAACTATCACTTTAAATAGGTATTGTAAGAGTTCAAATTGTGTCTGATGCGTCATTTTAGAGAGAAAAACTGATAAACAAAGTTTAAATTGTTTCATTGTCAAGAAAATCAACTTGAATATCTTTTCTCTGGGGGGTAATAACATGAGTTGAAATGTTAAATGGTTAAATTGAAATGATTAAATACAGAAAATAAAGTTAATGATTTTGATTTACTGAGTTACAGTTTGCACACAGAAGTAGCTGTACCCGTGATGCTGTTTACCTCAGTAGGGAGAGCTGGTAACAGTACTTCCACATACCTATTCCATCTGTGTTGCAAAATGGTTTGTATACAAACATCATGACCAGGACCATGTTCAATGAGTTGTTTTTGATCAGAGGCCACCTGTGTCCCTATGTTGTAGAATATCCTATAATTTCAACATGTCATTTTATTGTCCCTATTGTCCCAAGGAACCAGTATTGTCACATGTGAAGTCCAGAGCAGAAATTCCATGTGGAAAATATGGTCATGTTCCAACTTTTCACTTGTGTTAGAAATATGGGCATGCTCCATAGGTGATTAAGCATAGTAGTCAGGAATTGATTCATGCAGCTGGAAACAGGTCTAATGTATGTCTATTGTGTACTCTTTAACTTTTTGAAAGATGTCACTCACCAAACATTGCAAGATTGTTAAAATTTTGAGCTGCATAAGAAACAACTGCTCTCCTTCCCTTTATTGGGGTTCCAAAATGATGCTTCAAAATATTACATTTCAAAGATTATTTCTTAACTGATGAAAAAAATATGACAAACACTGTGTTTCAGTCATCTAAAATGATAAAGATGTTTATATATGACATCTGGCTGCCCACCCTCTCCTTCTACATTTCCAGAATATTAGATGTACTCCTGCAATGTTTCAGTTTGGGATCCTGCTATGTACCTGACCAAGATTAGTAGCATGCAGAAGCAGCCACCTCCGTTATCATAGAATCATAGAATCATAGAATATCAGAGTTGGAAGGGACCTCAAGAGGTCATCTAGTCCAACCCCCTGCTCAAAGCAGGACCAATTCCCAGCTAAATCATCCCAGCCAGGGCTTTGTCAAGCCGGGCCTTAAAAACCTCCAAGGAAGGAGACTCCACCACCTCCCTAGGTAACGCATTCCAGTGTTTCACCACCCTCCTAGTGAAATAGTTTTTCCTGATATCCAACCTGGACTTCCCCCACCGCAACTTGAGACCATTGCTCCTTGTTCTGTCATCTGCCACCACTGAGAACAGCCGAGCTCCATCCTCTTTGGAACCCCCCTTCAGGTAGTTGAAGGCTGCTATCAAATCCCCCCTCATTCTTCTCTTCTGGAGACTAAACAATCCCAGTTCTCTCAGCCTCTCCTCATAAGTCATATGCTCCAGACCCCTAATCATTTTTGTTGCCCTCCGCTGGACTCTTTCCAATTTTTCCACATCCTTCTTGTAGTGTGGGGCCCAAAACTGGACACAGTATTCCAGATGAGGCCTCAGCAATGTCGAATAAAGGGGAACGATCACGTTCCTCGATCTGCTGGCAATGCCCCTACTTATACAGCCCAAAATGCCGTTAGCCTTCTTGGCAACAAGAGCACATAACAGAAGAAATGTACTAACACTATTGTTGTTGGTGTTAAAGAATCATCAAAACACCAGTAGTTTCCAGAGTATTATGCCTGAAGAGCATACTTGGAGATAGAATGTTCCTGGTGACATAATGAGGTGAGTTGGACTTTGCAAAAAGCTGCCTTCTGCTTCTCTTGTTGGAAATTTAGTATGCATTCTCCCCCACTCCAATCCTGCCACGTACATGCACCAGTTTCACTCTGGCAGCTATAAAGAAAAAGACAAGAACATAGCTCTGCACTTTGACATTAATGTGGAGGGACTATCACTTCACCTGCCCTCATGTGCACTGAATTCAAGGACTATGAAGCTGGTAGTTCTTTGGGTTTAATCTTCCCCACCTAACTACTCACAAATGAATAAATGACAAAGAAGTACAGGTACACTTGGAAATAAAATAAGAGTAGGAGTCAATGCACAAGTCTAATATGGCCTTGCTTATGGAAATGTCACACATTGTTGAGGTTTGTACAAATGCACAACTTACCCCATTAAGGGGGAGAATCAGGCTTCTGTCCATAGGTGTAATAGAAGGAAAGAAAGGGATGGAAACAAAGAAAGACTTAGACACCCCTATTTCTTTAACAATGTGAGACAATGAAATTTGTTAGATGGTACATATTTTGATTATTTAAATCTTCTCTACCAGAGCTTCCTCAGGAGCTGTTGGAAGAGGTTTTCCATAAAATATGTACCTGTTTATGGATTCAGAAAATTAGAATAGAACAGAGAAGAACAGGAAATTGGGAGGAGGAGGAGTAATAAATAACTAACCGTCAAATTCTCCCTTACATGTTCATTATAAGGGTGACAGAGTGCCTTGCTTTTAAACCTAAGCAAGAGCTCTGATGTTCATATATGTGAAGTGGGCCAGCATAAGCCCTATGCACCACTTACTTTACCATTTAGAACTTCAGATTGATGTGGTAATTGACTGCTGCATAGACCTCATGTTGGCCTTCTGCATAGGGCATATTTCAGCCCATATGAATAAAGCATTATTTAATGCTAACTCCTCACTTGATGTGAATTTCACCCCAGTGCAGAAGGACAACTCAGGGCCCTTGGGTTCACTTGTATTCAGTTCAGTAGTTTTTAAGTCGTACACGCTGACCTTTATGCCCTGGGGTAAACAACACTGTGGTTTAGGACAGGGGTTCTCACAACATTTTTTTGGTGGTCTCAGAGAACTATAATCTCATAGCTCATTCAGTAGCAGCTCTGTTTCTTACTTAGAGAGCTGATGTACAAGCTGTTACTATACGACTGAGCTTATCCATGAATTATCCATATATACTTAGATATTTTACAGTCTGATCATCTTTTCAAGGCATTCTGTCACAGCATGTAATCATAAAATAAGAACATTTGATAAGGCTTTTTAATATTGACAAATCTAATTAGAAGAGAAAATTATCAAGTATACCTATCTCTTTTTTCATTTACTCGAACTGCCAGATGCTATTTTACAATTGATTTTGTAGTAATAGAAGAGATATATTTATCCTTATGGGCATATATTAATTATCATGCTTTTCCTTATAGACATAACCTACTTATTCTCTCCATCTTGTTCTTTCTACCAGATGCTTCAAAAGGAGGAAATTATTGTCCTATGAATGTAGTTTTGTTATTTCCTTTAATTTGTCTGTGTCCTAGAGAAGCATGAAATTTATTTGCTTCTTCCTCACAATCTAAAATTTAAAAACAGGCTATTTAAATTAATTTGTGAACATTCTAGTGTGAGAAATAAAATTCAACATTGCACATACAGCCCCTTCTAAATCAGATATATTAAATCCAATCCCTTTTACACCACAGTCAGAGTTAGCTTCATTGAATTCAATGAAACATTACTTGAAGTTTAGTCAGAATGGGACTGGACATGAACTAACTGGCTGACACACAATCCAGATGAGACTGAGATAACCTGATTAGAGGAAACGGGAACATATTATTCACACCATATCTGCCTCCTTTAGTTCATGAGATTTATCTTCCATGTCTGGTCAATTTCTCAATGTAAGGATCTGGTTCGACCCAGCTGCTACTAGAAGATCAGGCAGCAGCAATGCCCAAGATAACTTTATCATTCACCTATGGCTAGGAGGTTTTAACTGCTCTTTTGGAAATGGGCATTGTGGCAGTCATCCTGGCTTTGCAACTTCTACATGTGGCTCCGTCTCAAAGCCATCAAAAAACTGAAGCTGGTGCAGATTATCACAAACCTTGTGATAAGTGGAGTATTTCTCCATAAGCATATGATATCAGTGCTCGGTTATCTGCATTGTCTCTCTGTGCTCAAAACAGTTTATGACTCACTGAAATTCAATGGGGCTAGTCTCCTAAACAGATCATGATTTTTTTGTGGGAATGATTATCTGACAAAAAAAAGCCTTTTCTCAAAATAAGAGAAAAATTTAGTTTTGCTGACAAATTTTGATTTTCCATTGTATATGTAGTGGCGGGGTTGGCCTCCACATTACCCTCTTGTGGTCATTTGTGGCACTACTCGCATACTTTAGCCCTGCCTCGAGGGAAACTCTCCTTAGCTGTAGTCTCTCTCAGCACCACTTAGCCAAGCACATGTAACAACCTTAGACAACAGCCCCAAGTGCAACATAAACAAAAGGGTCTTCTGCCCCTCCTGGACTCAGCTATCAATGATTATTTTTGTCGCTTTTCTGCAGAGCGGTGACTCTTGCTGCTTTTCCCCTTTTGGAGTCTTACTTGTTCCAGAGATAGTCACAGGAGTGAGCCAGCAAGTCAGCCAGCCCTCTACAGCCATCCTCAATTCTTCTCCAGGTCATCTGCTTCAGAGTTACCCTTTCCCAGTGTAGCCTGAGACCTGATGAGCCCCCACCTCATATTAAACCAACCTTGAGTGAAACTCAGGGAGTTCACCACTACAATTGAAAAAAAGGAATGTTCTGCTGCTGATAAAGCACCCCCACTTCAGGAATGTCCCTAACAAGAGTTATAACTACCAAAGTTGTAAAGACAGTGGGAAATTAGGGAGGTTACAGAAAGAGACTCAACAAATGGTAAAATAAGCTCTGACAAGCATTTTATGCTGACCATCTGCACGAATAGAGGAGGTCACAATTAAGTTACAATGTGGGCATGAAAGATAATATGTAAAGACCTTGAAGGAAGAAGGACACATAGGCACCAGTGTGTAATTGGTTATTTATTTATTTATTTTTATTTAGGAGTGTGGGATAATGTGATAGGTTTAGTAAATTTGAAGGAGGGGGCTAGTTTTGCCTATATAATGTAAATGAAAAATAATGCTTTTTGGGAACCATTTCCGGACTGCAGTTCAACATCAAGCTGCTGGAACTCTGACCCTTATGCACAACTGTAACGTGCAGAGGAATCGCCAGGAACCCCCAGATGAATGAATCCTGACTGGCCATTGGGTGAAATTTGTCTGTATATTGGGAGTGATGAGCATAAGAGATTTGCTTGGTATATGTATTCTGTGTGTGGTTGAGTGGTGCCCTAAATTGAACATGTAACACCAGTCTACCAAAGCATCTAACTGCCTCCTCTCCGCAAACTGAGCTCTCACAGCCCTTTGCTGGCATCTCATGAGCCCTGTATTATGATCGGGGAATGGAATCAGATGGCCCATATTACTTGGAGGTTGGTAATTGATGCAACACCAGGGGAATGAGTGGAGTTAGGCTGGAAGCACCTCTGCCATATGTACAAAGCAGTGCACAGAGTTTTATAAAGTTCCAATTGTTCAACTTAACCTGCATTCAGCTTCAGTCTTTGCTAATGAAACAATCCCTTCCCATCTGGATTTATTAATTAAACAGGGGATTCTGAACCTTGGCCGATCATGATCAACTGTGAGACAATGATCTGTCACAGGCGAGGCTGGGCTCAAGCCCTCTAAAAGTGTTAGCAAGCCTGTGAGAGATGCAAATGGTAATTACTGTAAGGAACTACAGTATCTGGGCTGCTAAGGTTCATTAAGAACAATATTTTCATTTATGTGCTGTCTGGCACAATGATTTTGCCTTTTCTAAGATTTATTGAAAGACTTTATAAGTTTTAAACAAGTAGTAGAACTTTGTTATATTAAAAAAATCTACCATAGCATAGAATTATTCAAATTATTGAAATCAAATATTTAAACTAGAGAAGCATTTAGACTGATACCAGCAAGGAATCCTCTTTCTTCCATAGGAATACCTAGTAAACCACATTCTTGGGGATTTTTATGGGGACTAGCTAAAAACTTCTCCATTCTTCCCTCCTCCACACTGCAACAAGTGGGCTCAAGATTTTTTAGGAGCTGCTCTTTCTTTGGTGTTTTAGTGCTTTTTTTGTCTAGTCTGGCAGAGCCCTTTTCCAGGTAGAAAATTAAAGAGTTGAAGCGGTCCCTAGGTTAAGATGTTCTAGTACAGTAAGGATAATTTAAAAAAAAATCTGTTTTCCTTAGCCAATGACATTGTTAATATTTCCTCATGTATTACTTAAGTAACACTATTAAACTCCAAAGTATATACATGTAGTACAAAAGTCCAAATGGTTATGTGATATTTATTGTAATTAAAAGCACAGCCTACATACAGTGTTCAAAAGGGTCACTGTAATTCAAAGCAATCTCATAATTAAAACTAGAGACAGACTATGGTTATTGTTATTCTTATTTATTTTCAATTGTAGATGTGCCCAAAGGCCCAACCATTGTGCTAGGTGTTGTACACATTGTGACATTCTGTACCTGAGGGGAACATCCAGCACCCTCATGTTCATCCTTATAATATGATTGTGTGGTATTGTAGTAAGGTCGAGCACTCACCGCCGCAGCACCTCTTGCTGGTCATCTGGAAATAAGCTCTTTTCCAGCACTCAGAGTGCTCCTACTGGTTGGTGTCTTGCCTGTTTCAGGTCCCGTGTCTCTCCCGGACCCCAGTGCCCCTTTCCTCAATGTTCTGCCCTAGCAGTATCCCCTCACTCTGGGTCTCCCCTCCCAGAGGATACCCCAACCCTCTACACCCACTTTGCCTCAGTGGCTACTGCCAGTCGTCATCTAGCCCCCGCTCACTGCGGCAGACTGCAGTTTGTAATGACCACTCATCATTGGCAAGGGGGTTGGACCAGCTGCCTCTGCCTAACCCTGGGCTGCACCTCCCAGCCCCAGTACCCACATAGGCCTTTATCAAGGCCTCAGTCTGGGGAGTTGCCAGGCTGGAGCTCCCCAGCTCCTCTTGCCCTTCCCCAGCACTGCTCTTCTCCAGGTACCCTATTCCCAGGCAGCTAGGTCCTTCTCTCTCCACAGCTAGAGAGAGACTACTTCAGCTTCTGGCCCCCAGCCCTCCTATCAGGGCCAGCTGGGCCCTGATTGAGCTGGCCACACGTGTGGTCAGCCACTCCCTCAGCTGCTTTCACTCCTTTTCCCAGCCGCAGCTCTCTCCAGGGCTGCTTTTAATCCCTGTTCTGCAGGAGCGAGGCAGCTGCCCCACTACAGGTATCTAATGCAAAGTTTGTCATGTTGGGTGTCTTCAGAAAGCTTATGATGTACTGAGGATTGTTGTTGTGGTAATGTGATAGTAATCATTGTTATAGTAATGTTATAGGTTGTAATTTCATGTATATAGTTATGAGGCTGAAAATGTGTCCTCATGGAATAAAGCAAGCCCAGGCAAAAATTCTCCAGAAGCAGAGGGGCAGTTCACACCGCATCAGGGAATGTATGGGACAACCCAGCCCAGCCTCACAGGAACAAAGGACACCGGCCTAGGCAACAACAAAAGGATGTTTGACTCTCGAGTGAGTCATCTCCCTTCCTTTGGTCAGTCTGGAACTGGGATGAGGTAATGCTCACCTGACTTTGAAGGGAGGTGGGCAAAATCAAGAGGGAAGAAAGGACATGATAAAAGGGAGAGGCATTTGCCATGATCTTCCTCTCTCTTCTATCTCAATCTACAGACATCACCACCAAGCGACTGAAGCACTGATCAAAGGGGAGACCCTGGCTGAAGGGCAACCAGCCAGCTTGTGGTAAAAAGCATCTAAGTTTGTAAGGGCACTGAAAGGGTTAAGAGCAGCTTAGAATGTGTTTTGCTTTTATTTCATTTGACCAGATCTGACTTGTTATGTTTTGACTTATAATCACTTAAAATTTATCTTTGTAGTTAATAAATGTGTTTGTTTATTCTACCTGAAGCAGTGTGTTTGGTTTGAAGCATGTCAGAGACTCCCCTTGGGATAACAAGCCTGGTACATATCAATTTCTTTGTTAAATTGACGGACTCATATAAGCTTTCAGCATCCAGCAGGCATAACTGGAGCTTTCAAGATGGAGGTTCCTAGGATTGTGTCTGGAACTAGAGATATTGGCTAGTGCATTCAGTTGCACAATCCAAGGAACAGCTTACATGCTAGAGGCTGTGCATGAACATCCCAGGAGTTGGGGTTCTCACAGCAGATCAGGGTAAGGCTGGCTCCCAGAGTCAAGGATTGGAGTGACCTAGTAGATCACCAGTCCAGATAACACCAGAGGGGAACATCACACACATTATCACAAATTATTCCTACCTCAAAGTTCATTTTTCTTGAGAGGGTTGTCAAAAATTATCGCAGAGCAAAATGTTATTATTACAAAAAAAAAAACAGAGAGAATTTATTTCAGTTCATTTTTATAACTTTCTGGCTGTTAACTTGAGAAACTGATGGCATTCGCTGTAACACACTGCTCAGTGTCTCCCTTATATAACCTGGGAACTGTGCAGAATCCCTCATAACAAGGCTCATTAATTGGAATATGTGGCAATGAATAACCCTGTCATGACACCATAGCACTGCTCCATATTATATAAAGATTTCTTCCCAATAATCTATGCTCAATGGGCATCATCTAGTTGTGCAAGGTCTGTTTATAAGCTTTTGTTATACATTTGAGAGTTCTTAAGAGTTCTGAAACTTCACAGAAAAGTGGCCCATTATGGCTTCTGGAAGAGGTTATTTACTAGTTCAAAACACTATGGAGTAGGATAAGCTAAATAGATGTGCAAATCAACAGGTTGTATCAGGAGTGTATATTACATGCTGGTCAACCATAAACCATTCTAATTTAAATTTTGAGGTGCAGAAAGAAGTGGTACGTTCTACCCATTTCAACAACCTTAGAATGTCAAAGACTGGAGCCTGGCAAAAACAACCAACCAGGCAAGCAAACAAACAAACAAAAGCAAACAATAAAAACAATGATACCATAACTTATTCAACAAATCTAGTTCCTCTTTCTTTTTTATGAAGCATCTATGAATTATAATTATGTTGTGGTACATGGGACACTGGGTCAGGGACACAAAGGTTAATCCTCCTGCCACATGGCAGCGGTACAAGATGTGATTTTTATAAATTTGTAATCTATGTGTAATTCTTCAACGAATCAAAGGTGCAAATAATTTCCAGTTTAAGTTCATAGCAAATCATTTGCTATTCACACTTCGTAAGTGGTCATTTGCCATCTGTTATTGTTTCTGTTCATATTAATATTCATAAAAAGGGGACTTCATGAAGAAATCACTGGGTCTTGTTCCTTTCCAGAAGAGGTTGGATTGGGGAAAAGTGCACTTTTTGAAGACAGAAATAGCAGGAGGTAATCAGTTCAAAGAAAATTTAGGACATTTAAAATTATTTTCCTATCTTCTACCATTACACACACACACACACACAAAACCAACACATTATATTTGGCTGCCTACATGGATCCTAGATTAAAAATATACAGGTTTCTTTCTCCTTCAGTCAGAAAATATGATCTTGTGATTTATGGCATATTCTGAAGACTTTATATTTGTTACGTTTTCTACTCATAAAGTGTGACTATATACTTTCACTCTTCATTGACAATTATTTTAGAGTAGGAAACAACAAAACATATATGAGCAAAAGTAAACAAAGTCATCATGAGCAAATACTACAGGTAAAATCCTGTAGTGGCAAAACTCCCATTACACCCTGTGTGGAACTCCTCTCTATCAGGCTAGACCTAGGTCTAATTACTCCCTCTCTGCCAGAGGGGAGAAGGAAGATGCCTGTTGAAATCCTAACTCTCAGCTCTCTAACTGTTGAGCAATGGGACATTCTGAGATCAGGTTTTCTAATTCTCTCCTGTTGAAGTTGTATTCTGGGTAATTAAAGAAATAGTATTGGAGCAGGGGGGCTGTACCCAGAGTTTCCCAGCTCCCTGGTAGGTACTGTAATCACTGGACTACAGAGTCATTTCCATCCCCTCTCGCTCTCCCCTCTCAAGCCCAATAATGCTTAAGTATTTATCCACAGTAGAATTGTCACTGGGTCAGAGAGAGTGTGAGAATGTACCACCCCATTTGTAAACTGGGGTTAATAATACTTGCTTATTTCCTGGGGGAGAGGGGTTGTGAAGATTGGATTGTAAAGTCCTTGTGACAGGATCTCTCTTACTGTGGACAGCACCAGGGCCAGCTCTAGGCACCAGCAAAACAAGCTGGTGCTTGGGGCAGCACATTTTTATGGATGGCATTCTGGCGCGGGCCATGCCACCCCTAAAAATGTGCCCCGGCCGCCCTAACTCACCTCCGATGCTGCCGCTCACGCGCCGCTGCTTGCCCTCCCTCCCAGGCTCTCAAACCTGGGAGGGAGTGGGAGATCCCGAGCGGCCACGGCGCACAAAACAGCTGATTCGCACGCCGTGGCCGCTCAGGATCTCCCCCTCCCTCCCAGGTTTGAAAGCCTGGGAGGGATGGGGAGACCCCAAGTGGCCATGGCGCACGCGCAGCTTCTCCCTCTCCCTCCCTCCCTCCTAGGCTTGAGAGCCTGGGGGGAGGAGGCAGGGCTGGGGATTTGGGGAAGGGGCGGAGTTGAGGCGGGGCCAGGGGTGGGGTAAGAAAAAAACGGGGGCGGCCAAAATTGTTTTTGCTTGGGGCGGCAAAAATCCTAGAGCTGGCCCTAGACAGCACATAGTGCAATGGGGCCCTAGTTCTGACTAGAGCCTTTGAGCACTACTGGAATAATAATAATAATAATAATAATTAATAAATATTTAAAATTAGTGAATGTCTATCCAGGGCTATCCAGTGCCTGTATTGCTTCCTCTGACTCCCTGCAGAGATTTTATAACAGTGAATAAAGTTCCTACTCGGATGGTCTAGTATTTTGGGGCCACTGCCTGTAGTAATGTGTTTACAGAACTGAGGCTTTAATACTTTGAATGAGCATTAAAATGTAAACATTGACTGAGATCACACATAATGTGTGAAATTCACCCTTACAAACAAAATGCCTGATTAAATTGTCTTCATCCAAGGAATTAAGGTTGTGGGGGGTGCTGCAATTTTGCACTTGCTGTGCTTCCTATCCTCTGGAGCCATGTAAATTGCAGAACCTGGGTCTCTTCTCCAGCCTGTCCTTTGGTCTACTGAGAGTCAATATGGAGCCTACAGCAACCCCACAAAAGGATTCTCCAAACAAGCCCTTCACTCAGGGTTTTTGTGGCAGAAAGGGCCTTGTATGGTCTCTCTACAAGGGGACTAACCTCGTTATCTCCATATTGATTTATACCTGCCTCTGGAGATTTCCATTACTTGCATCTGAAGAAGTGAGGTTCTTACCCACGAAAGCTTATGCTCCCAATACTTCTGTTAGTCTCAAAGGTGCCACAGGACCCTCTGTTGCTTTTTACAGATTCAGACTAACACGGCTACCTCTCTGATACTCTACAAGGGGATGAAATTCATACATGCTGCATAGATATTGAACAATGTATTTGTTCAATGTACACTCCATAAAAATAATTAGCACTAGCACACATTTTCACAAACTGTCTTTATAGACACCTGCACTAAAGATAAATACTTAATTCCCATTAAATAACCATCACAATATAATAAGATTTCCTAATATTATAGTGAGACTGCTGTGGTCAGGCTGCTTTGGTTGTTTCAGCTAAACCAACTTTGAGTCCAAGGCAACCAGAGCAACATTAACACTTAGGACATTATGCTTACTTGGCCATATTGTTACAAACACATTTTTGGGATGGAGCTAAATGAGCCAAGATTTATTAGACGATTGCAACAAAAAGCTTACAAAAACATCAAAGTACTGTTTACAGGTTTAAATGTCAAGAGCAGAACAAATACTTCCAACATATCTATCTCCATCTGAGGCAATTTCTAAATACCTCCTTCACAGCATTTTGATATAAATGGTGCCCTTGTGCACTGTCAAACTATATTGATGACCTATTTTTTACCTACGCATTGTGAGATGCACACACAGACACATGATTCCTAAGCTTCAGTGCTGCTGCAAATAATTGTTTCTCCAGAGTCAGTGACTGCTATACTGTCAACCCTCAATTGAGTAAATCACCTTCATAGATATGGAAACATTTTGTCATTAATACAGTTAAAGGCAGACTGACTTGTCATTGATTTTCTTGCCACACTCCGCGGTTATAAGAAAAACAAGAGAAGTTATCTTTCGGCTCAATTGAACTTTAAAATGACAAAGACACTGTAGTAGACTACATTTCTCTCTATATTATAATTTTTGTGTTCCATTCCATCTGGAAGCAGAAATTTGTACTTGAAACAGGGAGGAAAGGGTGAAGCTTAAAGGAGTAATGTATAGGTGTTCAGCACATGGCATGCAAACTATTTGAACTCAAGCAGTACATAGAGACCCATCGGGGTGAAGTCATTAGTTTTGCAGTGCACAAACTGGGCTACTTAAATCCCAGCTAGAACAAAAAGGAATTTAATCCAATCAGTGATCTCATTCTATTTGCATCCATCATCAAGGGATATGATTTCTCAAGTCAGACATATTTAATTTAAATTAATGGGGGAATCTTGATGAAGTCTGGTTACTTGATGTGTACTTCCCACAGAAAGGCAGTCTGAACATCTAAAGAAGGTTAACAATTTATTTGCTTTTTTGTGTTTTATAACCCACAGATGTCATGAACTTTAGTGTCAAAGACCCCAATCCAGCAAAACATTTAAGCATGTAGTTAGCTTTAAGCATGTTGATACTGCCATTGGAGCCAAAGGGAATAATTTGTATCCACATTTTAGATATGAAAGAAGTGTTTTTCTGGATTAGGCCAAAAGAAACCAAAATATAATCTCAAAGATAATGAATTGTGAGTTTTAATAAGTAACTTCATATTTCCTTTGTTAACCAAGCTTTCTTCTGCATTTCCAGAAAGCTCTAGTTCATGGGATGGCTCTCAAACCAGCCATTGGAGGCCTGCCTGATTAAGTGGTGCTTGCTCCACCTCCTTAGTTCTAGCTTCAAAATTGCATTAGAGGACAAAAAAAGATGTATTAAATACTTTATTATTATGATTTTTTTGAAATAGGGAATTTATGTAGTTGCCACAGGGAAGTATTAAGATGGTGAATGATAGTGAATGGCTCACAAAAGCCTAGGCTGTGGAACAGCGGTTGGCAACCTGCGGCCCAGGGGCCGCACGCAACCCATCAGGGTAATCTGCTAGCTGGCCGTGAGACAGTGTTTTCATTGACCGTGGCCACTGGGAGCTAAGGGCGGCCCTGCCTGCGGACGGTCAATGTAAACACTGTCTTGTGGCCTGCCAGTGGATTACCCTGATGGGCCACCTATGGCCCACGGGCCGGAGTTTGCCCACAACTGCTGTAGAGAGACAAGGTGGGTGAGTTAATATTGGACCAACTTCTGTTGGTGAAAGAAACAAGCTTTCAGCAACAAGGCTGTAGAATCATTTTCACTCTCTTTCCCTGGATCAATAACTATCCATTGTCATTCAGCATGGCAATTCTAAGTCAGTCATGAGGGCAATGAATAGTCATTTTGCCAGCAAAAAAGAGGACTGATCTATACTAGAAAGTTAGGCTGAGAAAAGTTGCTCACATCATAAGAATGACCATATTGGGTCAGACCAGTGGTCCTTCTAACTCATTATCCTGTCTTCTGATAGTGGCCCTGGTGCTTGATGCTTCAGACAGAATGCATATGACTAGGGCTCTACCAAATTCACAGCCATGAAAAACATGTCATGGACTGTGAAATCTGGTCTCCCCTTGTGAAATCTGGTCTTTTGTGTGCTTTTACCCTATACTATACAGATTTCATGGGGGAGACCAGTGTTTCTCAAATTGGGTGGTCCTGATACAAAAGGGAGTTGCAGGGGGGTCACAAGGTTATTTTAGGGGGAGTCATTGTATTGCCACCCTTACTTCTGCACTGCCTTCAGAGCTGGGCTGCTGGAGAGCGGCAGATGTTGGCTGATGAAGGCAGCGCCTCGCCAGCAGCAGCACAAAAGTAAGGGTGGCAACACCATACCATGCCACCCTTATTTCTGCCCTTCTGCCTTTAGAGCTCGGCGGCCAAAGTGTGGTGGCTGCTGATGGAGGGCCCAGCTCTACAGGCAACAGCACAGAATTAAGGTAACACAGATTTATAGAGTGGTGTTATATTTTCTGTTTTATTATCTATCCCTTTCTGTTAGATTTTTTGACTATTGTGGGTGTTACCTGGGGTTCTTTCAACCCCAAGTTCTTGGTAACTTTTACTCCGTGCGAGGAGGTGTCAGGAAATAAATCAGGGGAGACACGGCCGTCTGACCGATAGATGGCTGGCACAAACAGGACAACACAAGAAGGCTTTCACTTAAAGCTAAACTTTACTTAGTCTCCATCACTTACACACATCCGCAACAAGATTAGTAAAACACCCCCAACCCTTGATAATTACCAAAGCTGAATGTGGCTTTTGAGTGACACAGTGGCAGGCTTCCGGTGGACAAATCTTTCACCTGCCGGTGGGGAACACAAGATGCATCCAGAGGGAGAGACCAGTCCAGAAGAGTCCCCCTACCTCAAACTCCCCCCCCCCCCTTATTTATACATTACTAATAGAATGACAGGTCCCTTAAAGAAACTGTGTTAAGTAAGCAGTTTCAATGATCAAGCAAGAGGTTCCTTCTGATTATTGATTAACCAGGTGTGGGTTTTTCCAGAGTTTGCAGCCTTGAGACCCCAATAGACATTCCTGAGGTAGATCCTGCTCTTTTACAATACATGTATCAAAAACTTCAACATGATTCTTATCAGGAAGGACACAGGGTCAAGTTGCCCTTTCTATTGCACCCCAAAACCCCTTCCCCTCCTGCCTTGGTCAAGCTGAGATTGCTGAATGGCCAATTTACAGCTTGCTGACTATATATGGGGAGACTTTGGCAAACCAGTAAAGTGCCTAAAACCACTATGGCTTTTTGTTAAAAAGCAACCTAGTCAGCAAGCTGTAAATTGGCCAGTCAGCAAACTCAGCTTGACCAAGGCAGGAGGGGAGGGGGCTTTGGGGTGGCACGGAAGGGGCAGCTTGACCCCGCGTCCTTCCTGATAAGAATTGTGTTGAAGTTGCTGATACATGCATTTTAAAAGAGCAGGAATGTCTATTGGGGTCTCAGAGCTGCAGACTCTGGAAAAACCCACACCTGGTTAATCAATAATCAGAAGGAATCTCTTGCTTGAAACTGCTTACTTAACAAGGTTTCTTTAAGGGACATGTCATTCTATTACTAATGTATAAATAAGGGGACTCCTTTGGGGGACCCTTTGGGACTGGCCTCTCCCTCTGGATGCATCTTGCCTTCCCCAGCGGCAGACGGGCTGCCACTGTGCCACTTGAAAGCCACACTCAGCTTTGGTAATTATCAAGGGTTGGGGGTGTTTTACTAATCTTGTTGAGGACGTGTGTAAGTGCTTGAGACTAGTAAAGTTCAGCTTTAAGTGAAAGCACTCTTGTGTTGTCCTGTTTGTGCCAGCCATCTATCGGTCGGACGGCCGTGACTCCCCTGATTTATTTCCTGACACCTCCTCGTACAGAGTAAAGTTACCAACAGCTTTGGGTTGAAAGAACCCCAGGTAACAACTAGGCTGTCTTTAACAATAAGCCATAGTAGTTTCAGGCACCTTACTGATTTGCCAAAATCTCTCCGTACTGTGGGTACAATGATTGGATGTTTATGGAGAACAATCCACAATGTAAAGGAACATTCAACTGTCATTCTACACCTGTTGACCTGATAGCTGAGTCTCTCCTTGGTGCTGTCAAAGTGGCCATCATATGGCTTCATGAGCCAGGAAGGAAGGAGTAGGCTAGGTCCTCCAGAATCAGTACTGGCACTTTAACATCCCTAATGGTAATTGAAAAGAATGCCCCTGCTTGCAGCTTTCTGAACAGTCCTGTGTTCTTAAAGATGTAAACATCATTCATCTTCCTTCACCAGCCAACACTGATATTAGTGAAGCATCCTTGGTGATTCACCAGCGCTTGCATAACCATAGAAAAATAGCCCTTTCTATTGATGTACTTTGTGGCAAGGAATGGTGCCAGAATAGGTGTATGAGTACCATCTATCACCCCAATGCAATTCAGGAATGCCATTGCTGCAAATACATCCACTATGTCCTGCACGTTACTTAGAATCATAGACCCAAGTATTAGGAAACAATTAATGAGCCTACACACATGCATGACAACAGCCCCCACCATAGATTTTCCAACTCCAAAATGATAGCAGTCAGGCAGTGCAAGCTTCTACAGTGTGATCGCCACTCATTTCTCAACTGTCAGTGCAGTTCTCATTCTGGTGTCCATGAATTGGAGTGCTTGGGAGAGGCACACAGATTAATGAATGTGGCCTTTTGCACCCAAAAGATCTATAGTCACTGTTCTTTATACCAAACCAGCCAGTGCCTGTTTCTCAGGCTCAGAAGCAGTGCTCCACCATCTGCAGCTGCTCCCTGAACAACCTTGAATTGGTGTTCGCTATGTCTCGCAGCAAACTGTCCTCCAAGAAATCATCATGTCCGCCGATGTTGCAGTTCTTCCAATGGCTCAGCAAGTACTGAAGGATTGTTTGTAATGTTCATGACAATAGTGCGGAGCTGTTTAGGCTCCATGCTTCTGTTAGACATGGCAGACAATGAAAATTTCCATATGGATTTGTGAGATTTTTTTAAAAGGTGCAAAAATTATGGGATATGGATGACATTTGGGGATGAAGAAAGTTTCATAATGGGAACTTGACCCATTGTGCCAAGTCCCTGGTGTAACTCATTTCCGTCCTACCATGCATTGCCAATATCTTCCAAAATCAGTGTGATAGAAGATGGTGAGGGGCACACTGGGATACCTACCCATGGTGCACCACATGGTACATCAACACAAGTACTCCTGAAGAGTACATGAAGTGCTAGCTCAAGGGGTCAGATATGAACACATATGAGAGATATACTAACTCTGGTGGCTTTATGCTGCAGTAACTTGAATCAACCAAACTTTGTAGAGTAGACATCACGTGAGACTGACTACAGCCTGGTAGTTAGGACACTCACCTAGGAGAATGAAGTTCAAATCCTTGATCCAATAACTAATTTATTTTGTTTTATACAAGTGGAACAGCCCTCTCCTAAAATATAAGAAAACCAAGTTCAAATTTGTTTTCCACATCACAGAGAGGGGAGAATTGAACCTGGGCTTCCTACATCCGAAATGATTGTCTGAACGAGTAAGCTAAATTTAATAAGGGAGGTGTCTCCTCTGGCCATTCTGTGAATCTTTCCTCCGCTTTTGTTGAAATGCTTGAAAAAAAATCAACCCAATTTTTTTTCAGGTTGAAACAAAAAGGGACATTTCATTTTGATATTATCAAAATGTTTCAATTTGTTTAAACTTTTGGGGGAGGCATTTTGATTATTTCTCTCCTCCCCCAAAATGAAAAAAAAAAGAAATTATTTTCTTTTTGACACAAAATGATTTTTTTTTGTTTTATTTTATTTTATTTTAAATTGTCAGTGAACAGAAAAACCTGTTATTTTTTCAACTCTACATAATATACCAGTGGCAAGTACAATGGTTACTTACATGGAAAAATAAAATTAGAAAAGTATATAATGAATTTTAGTTAACTTTTAAGGAAATTTAGCAAGTGAAAACAATAAGGAAAGCCCTCACCATGGGACCAACTAGATCTCTGAAGATCATAAGTAAGTGCTTGGTGGACCAGCTGTAGTCTGCAGACAAGTGCTCTGCAAATATATTTTCAGTGGTTGGGACCCAACTCAGGAGGTCAACAATGAGCAAGGCTAATCAATGTGGACACCAGGTTGTTTATGTAGCACCATAATGTTTTATTGCTCAGACTACGCTGGAAGTCTGGCACAATTGCCTGATGCATTTCAAAGCCGGTTTTAAGACTATCCAAAATTCAGTTATATAGATTCCAAAGCAGCACTGTATATCTTTCCATTCTCCAGACCCATCTGTACTATTTTAACTTAGTTAGATTTTTTTTCTAGGCACCATCTTTCTTAAAGGATCTTTCAAAAAAGAGTGGGTCTTGATTTTTCTAGTTTATAATACCCCAGTTCTCTGGGAGAATGTATACTGAAATATCAAATCTCTCACCTAAATCTGATGCCACTTATTATAATTGTTTGTTATGAGACAAGAAAAAATGTGAGAACATGGCAGGTGCAACACATTAAACAGCTTTTATTGTAATCCATTTACATTTACAGGATCAGTGAACAAAATACAAATCCCATCTGTTTAATGTATCTATCCCATAAATAAATCAGAAAACAAACAAACAAACAAATCAAATCCAATGCCCCTGTTTGGAAAAGGGGAAATTCAGATTTATGATGTGCCATCTGGATTTATGTAAACTTTGTGAGGTCCTCAGATATCATTAGGGTGACCAGATAGCAAGTGTGAAAAATCAGGATATGGAGTTGAGGGTAATAGGTACCTATGTAAGACAAAGCCCCAAATATCAGGTCTGTCCCTATATATCATGGTGATGAAAAGAGGATACATGCAAAAAATAACAGTTCAATGATTTTGGTCCTTTGTCTGCACTTTCTGAAGTTATCAGCATTTTTTCATGTCTACTAGTGCAAGGGGAAAACACTAATTGCAATCCTCTCTTGTTTCTTTGGTCTATGAAGCAAACTGTGTTGTTTAGAGTCCCTCAGGCTACGTCCTCACTACGGGGGGGGTGGGGAGGGTCGATTTAAGATACGCAAATTCAGCTATGCGAATAGCGTAGCTGAATTCGACGTATCCGAGCCGACTTACCCCCCTGTGAGGACAGCGACAAATTGACCTCCGCGGCTCCCCCGTCGATGGCGCTTACTCCTACCTGCGCTGGTGAAGCACAAGTGTCGATTCGGGGATCGATTGTTGCGTCCCTACGAGACGCGATAATTCGATCCCCGAGAGATCGATTTCTACCCGACGACTCAGGCGGGTAGTGAAGACGTAGCCTCAGTCTGATCTAATCCAATCTGATTTGTGAAATTTCACAGTTTATTTCATACTTCTGGACAATCATTTGTGAACAGCACCAGAGCAATCCTGAGAACCAATTAGTTTGTACTCTTAGGTGGTATCATTAAAATCAAGAACCAGGACCAGAATAGTGTGATCTGGGGCTATAAGCTGTATTAACACAGATGTGGCCCTCCATATTGTTATCAGGGGCTGCTCCAGGCACCAGCGCACCAAGTGCGTGCCTGGGGCCGCAAGCCACGGTAGGGGCCTGCCGATTGTTGTGAGGGCGGCAGTCAGGCTGCCTTCGGTGGCATGCCTGCGGAAGGTCCACCAGTCCTGCGGCTTTGGCGGCAATTCGGCGGCGGGTACGCCAAATGCGCGGGACCAGCAGATATGCCACCAAAAGTCGCCTGACTGCCGTGCTTGGGGCGGCAAAAAACATAGAGCTGCCCCTGATTGTTATGACCCATGCTATGTCCCTGCCCCAGTGCACTGGTTTCACCCCTACTTGAGATCACAGTGGCAGGTCCACCCAGGCAGGGGCAGCTTGCTAGAATCTTTCCGCCACCTGGTCCTCTGCTCCCCGCATTCATGTCCTTTCCAGGGGTGGTAGGAATAAGTCCCACAGAGCTGAGCCCCTATTAATTTTGCCCCAACACAGCAATGATGCAGTGGAGGTAGCATGTCACCCAGCCCCACTATACACACATAGTAGTGATTGTGGTATGCAACCAAAAGGAGGGTGTTCCAGTATCAACAACCTATTGAAATGAATAAGACACCTCATCTCTCTCTGAACCAATTAGACGTCACTGAAGTGATAACATTTCATTTGTGTTTTCAAGGTTTTCTTCACAACCATGAGGACTATATTACACAAACACACACATTATAGTTTTTAAATGAAAGCTGAGACACTGACATCACAGTGACTCCAGGAGTTAGGGTCCTTGACCTGCACCTATTGGGAAAGATTCTCAACTGATGTTGGAGCCAGGTTTTGAAATGCCCAGAACCTACAATTGGAGCCAGATATTCAAAAGTTCTCCATACTCAGCAGCTCCCATTTTGAGACCTCTGAACAGATTTTCAGAAGGTCTCAGCACCCCAGGTGCAGATCTCTGTTAAAAATCTTGGTGACTAATGGGGAGCTGGATCTTTTGAAAATCTGGCCCCAGATGTAGGTGCTAAGGTGTGTTGGGTTTTGTTGAGTTTGAAAATCCAGCCCTAGTTCCTAGGCTTTAATCTGGTGCTACTTAAAATGATGATTCCCAAATGTAACTCTGTTTTTGTCAGAAATCTAAGGAGTTTAGTCTTGGAGACCATCATGAATGCCACAGAATAATAAAATAAATATTTATCAAAACATTCAAGGATAGAGTCATAACAATAAACTGTGAAAGCATGTGCTCCAGTTCTTTTTCAGTGTGTTACCCTGTCCATAGCAGAAACAAAGAGTTAACCATTGATCGGATGGATTTTACAGGGATCTTAATAGAGGAATCTGATTCTTTCTTCTCTGTCTCCATTGTTAAAACCTTATTTTGTGCCTTGGTCATCAGCTTTTTATATTCTTCATACTTCTCTTTGCAAGGGGCATAGAGAGCAGATATGCCATCAATGATCAATAGAAATAAAGACCATAAGAAAATGGTTCATATCATGTGAGACACTTTGTCTAATGACACACATATCAGCCAAGGTTTGGAGTTCCATTCCTCAAGAATAGAAACTAAAATGGGTAAATAAGATTATTTTTACTCAGGTAGGCAAGAATCACTCATAATTTGTATGTGGATAAAATCTCTTTCTCCCAACATATCTAAAAGGAACTCCAGTTGCCCAACAAGGGTAACACCCTGTTTTCCTATGCAACGTGGCCTATATACATTTTGGGTGGATCAAGAGATGGTCTGTCACACCAAATTAGAAGCTACAAATTTTCTTGCCATGTGAGTCAGATCTACATCTTTCTGTATGTGGATAGTGTCTCTTCTTCAGTTGCATTCCCTAAATGAAACAAAATACTTATGTATAATACAATACTGTAGAAGTATGTCCATCAAATTTGAAAAAAAATTATGTGGGACTGTGCTGATTTTCATTGTAAATGCTTGTGGCACTCCAAAAGTAATAGGAATAGTATGGCACAAGAAAGAAGGAATGTTGAAAAATATAAATTAGCATATAACTGCATTATTAAAATAAATTACATAAAAGGAGGAAATTCTAGTTAATAATATGGGCTAATATTGAAATACAATCCTTAAAATAATTCAGACAAACATAAAAAGCCTCCGATAAGAAAAAGGCTGAAGAAATTTGTTATACACCAGCACAATCTACTGGTTACCAATGGAAACAGCAGAGAAACAGAGAGCTGAAATTTGAGAACTCAGTTGACACATGCCTAATAGAAATCAGAGGGTGGCTCCCTCCAATACACCTGAAATTAGGATATTCATTAACATTATTTCACGATGTAAGACCTCAGAGTTGACTGAACCCACAAAAAAGCTGCAGAATCTCCAATGCGATGGATGTTCGGACCAGCGCAGATCCCGGACTCTCCCCACATCCCAAGGGTAAGAGGATAAGAAGTGGTGAGATTTCATTTCAAAGAATGTATTTCCCCTTCTGCTTTTTAACGTAAATAAATGAAGGCTTTATTGAATAAGTCTACAGTAGTGAGACATCAAGTAATACATTTTAGATTTTAACTAATGCATGGTCTCCTTTATAAGTCCAAGCAAACTGACCAAAGAGAGATTAACAACAATAACTTTAAGCAATTGCTTTTGATATTCTAAACATTTAAATATTAGGAACCACACTCTTAAAAGTGCTTTAGAGACAAGTTCATCCTTTAAACTGTGATACATGTGTTAGGTACTAAAATATTCAGATATGATGATCATAAGTGTACATAATAAGAAATGTTGGTGATTTGCATTGTTCCTTCATGCAACTGTTGGGCCTCATTCCTAGTTTCTGACAATTGCTTGAAAGACTGTATTGATATGTTCAGTACACACTTAGAACATTGGTTGTGTCTAGACCCGATTAAGGAACTGTTGATTGTAAACTAGTGTAGTTCTGGGTGAATTAATAAATTGTTGATTGGTTAAGAATAATTAAGTGTTCTGATTTGAGTAATACTTTTCAAGTTAAACTTTGACCTGAAAAGAACCCAGCATTAACATTAATCAGCTAACTTTCCCTGGACTTAATGAAAGGTGTTATCCTACTAAATTGCATTGTAATATTGTCAATAACACTTATCAAACTGGCAAATCTAGTTTGTTAGATTTCAGCTTTAAAATCATATTGACACATTGGCAAATTCATAAAAAATGATCTCCTTTCATGCTTACATCATCTTCTATCTCTCCATTCATCTAAAAGGTCACTGAGGGGTGTCATCTTCATCTTCCTCAGCTTCAACAGTATCAACTCACTTCTTACAGCAGTAACTTCATGCTTTCCCTTCTCACCTTCAGGATATTCTATTTTCCCCTATTCATCTGTCCCTACTTCCTACGCTGTTCCCAATCCAGTCTCCTAACTGCTGCATTAATCTCATTCTCAATTTTGTACCATTTTTCATGTTCTGTCCCACACAATGTTCAGAACAGCTCCTTTTTCCAAGTGACATGTATTCCTTCCTTAAAACTCACTACTCTGGTGTATCTTTCTACACCAATGCTATTAGTTCCTAATTTGATTTTGATCTCTTCTCATATGCATTGTATTTGTCTGGAGTTAGAACCCAATCTCCTTAAAGCAAATATTTTGCCTTTTTACAAGTTTGTAAGGCACTATGTGCACTTATGCATTAAAAATACAAAGACTGTTGCTCCCTATATTATGATTGTTGATACAAATTGGGACCTCATCTATACCACTCCTCGTATATGGTACTCCTGGGTTTGGATTTGTAAAACCTGTTGTAGAATGTGGAAGATATAGGTATCTGCAACTCTATTTAACAATTCATTCTAGTTAGAATTCTGTTTGCACCCAAAGACTCCAATTGAAATAGTAACATTTAAATATAACTTGGAAATAATTGATGTTGTAAATCTGGGTCTAGTGCATTATGCAATTTGCTTGTAATGGACACAGAACTGATTTTTAAACTGTGCCTTTTAGTCATGACTACATAGCAGTAAAAACAGATTTTAGATATAAAATTATTCTTTCTACTTTTGCTTGACCTTAGTTATTTATTAGGACATAAGCTTGTACTACTGAGTGATAAGCTGAATGAAGGAATATAAGTAGTCATTATCCTTGTTAATATTTTTCAAGGTGGGCATAATCTTTAAAAATCAATTTCAGAAGCACAGTTGTTACTATGGTAATTATATAGACCATTGTTTTCTTCTGTGTTATTTTACTGTATTTTATAGGTGTTCTCTTGTAATGTGAGTCAGTGGTAACAAAGGACAAAATTTGTGACCATTATGATTAAGTCAATACCCAGTTTAAGTTTTTTCCAAAGTTTTCTACAGTCTTGTTTCCTCTGATTTTGTTCCCCCAATTTTAACCTTTTCAGGATGTTTAACACATGCATGCATTCACACACAGAGTCACACAAATAAAAATATAAAAAAGTGTATTTGAATTAAAAATATATATAAAACAATCTTTTTTGTGTTTTCACAGCAGTGACATTTTCTTAATGTGGCTGAATGACCTTTGGGTTCATTAATAATACATTCCTACAGCATACATGCATTCTTACCTTTCCCCCATTCTAACACTAAAGGCACAAATCCCTTTGTTCAATGGCACATTATGCAGGTCCTCGCTAGTGAAAATGCTACTCCCAAAAGCTTTATTTCATTCCATTTAATAGAATTTCTTCTAAAATATTTAAAATGTTAACATCTGGATTAAATAAACTGAAAACATCCTGAAAACACTCTATAGCCTCTGACCAAAACATTGCCATTTTCTTTGTATTTCTAAATCTCACTAAAAAACAAAAGCAAAAACTGTTCCCTTTTAACACTTTAGAGTTCATTATAGCTGCTCTGCACGTGTGTTAGAGAGAGAGCAGAGAACCCCTCACACCCGCCTAGATATCACTGGATTACTAATGTTCCAGGAAAGCTAAAGGGAAGATGGCTAGCACTGCAGGAAGTGCTAAGTGGGATGCATGATGCTGGCTAGCACTACCAGAAATGTTGGAACAAAAGAGGAGTGCCATTGGTCTAGTTTGCTGTACGCTTGGCAACAGCTGCCCAGCCAGCTTGTGAAGAGCACAGATTATACCCATAGAACAGATGAAGCAGATGCTGCTCCTTAGCATGCTCCCCCTCAGCGCAAACATAAGGCTTCCAGAGGATCCTACTTCCAAACCCTCTAATATTATTTTGGCTCAGAGCAATAACAGTGTCATAACAGGTCCCCTGCTCAGACTGGAATTATACCTGATAATAATTTGATACCCCACAACAAATATGGAAATGCTAAACTAATATCTGGGTCTTTTGTTAGCCTGATCTTTGTGATGTCTGGGTATGATATTTAGTTTGGAACAATATTTATATCAACTATAGAAGTCATCAACCATGTTAAATGTTACTGTTTAACTGAAACAGCTGGAAGAATGGAAATGGAGGTAACAGTAGTAAAACACCCTATTCAATAAGAAAAGAGGTAAAGTTTTGGGTCCCCCACTAAAGAAAGGATGTGGACAAATTGGAGGTAGTCCAGCGGAGAATGATAAAAATGATTAGGGGGTGGGGGCACATGACTTATGAGGAGAGGCTGAGAGAAATGGGCATATTTAGTCTGCAGAAGAGAAGAGTGAGGGGGGATTTGATAGCAGCCTTCAACTACCTGAAGGGGGGTTCCAAAGAGAATGGAGCTCAGCTGTTCTCAGTGGTAGCAGATGACAGAACAAGGAGCTATGTTCTCAAGTTGCAGTAGGGGAGGTCTAGGTTGGATATTAGGAAACACTATTTCACTAGCAGGGTGGTGCAGCACTGGAATGCGTTACCTAGGGAGGTGGTGGAATCTCCATCCTTAGAGGTTTTTAAGGCCCAGCTTGACAAAGCCCTGGCTGGGATGATTTAGTTGGTGTTGGTCCTGCTTTGAACAGGCTTTTGGACTAGATGGTCTCTTCCAGCCCTAATCTTCTATAAGTCTATGAAAGGAAATAAAGGATGCTGCAAAATCCACAAGGAAGTCATGAGGATCAGCTAATTACTTAGGGTAGTATCCACAAAAGTACTTACGTGCCTAAGTCCCTGTTTTAAGCGTCTAAATCCCATTTTTCGCTCCATTATGAATAAACTGGGCCAGAGAGTGAGAGACAATGAGGGTGACTCTGCAGTCCAGTCATTAGGGCACCCACCTGGGAAATGTGAGATCCAGGGTCCAGACCCCCTGCTCCAATCATTCTTTCATCATTTATCCACAGTGTAACAGCTTCAACAAGAGAGACTGGGGGAGCCCCCTGCCTTCCAAGCAAAATGTCTTGTTGCTCAGCAATTAGAGAACTCTCCTGACATGTGGGGTACCCTTGTTCAAATCTTTTTCTCCCCCTCTGGCAGAGAGAGGGGAGTTAAACCTGGATCTCCCACATCCCAGGTGAGTGCTCTAACCACTGGGATAAACATTATAAGGGATGCATCATCACCACCTGCTCCTCCTCTCAGACCCCTTCTGTTTTGTGTGGATTGAGGCAAGCACGTAACAATACATTCCCATGGGAAACAGCTTAGGTGCCTAAGCCGTCTGACTCCAGCCATCAGGTTTCCTATTCATGGATCGCTAAGCAGAAATAGGCACCTGCCCTACAGCCTGGACTGGCAGGGTTTAGCACACACCCCTCTGGTCAGCAGCTCCCATTGGCTAGCTTAGGTGGCTAGGATCAAATTTTTAGGTGCCTATCTCTTCCCATTCATTCTACAAGGAGCCAGGGTGCCTAACTCAGCTTTGTTGATCAAGTGTGGATTTTCTGGGCATCTTAAAGTTAGGCCCTGTGATGCTCTGCGTTGTAATGCCTAATTCCCTTTTGTGGATACCACCCGTATTCCCTTAATACTCCGAATATCAAGTACATTTAAGGACATTTTTTCTGCATTGTCTCTCTTATAACATGACAAAACCCATTTATTAAAAAAAAAAGAAAAGAAAACAAAACAAAAAAGCCCTGTAACCAGGCAATATTATGGACATTATCTGTAAAACATGCTGAAAATGGAAAACCTGGTTTATGAGATATAATGGCATTTTTATGTTCACTATTTCTTAGTTTTAGTGGACATGCAGTCTTTACAAGAAATAAAAGTCCACAAGAATATATAAGAATATCTATTAAAGCAGTGTAGCTGTAACACATGTTATGTGTTATGAAAACGTAAATGTAAAAGTTATGTTCTTTCATTTAATGAGAGATATTTGCTTCTGGATGGCAAAGACTGTATAGGAGTTATAGAACTTTGGGTGACTGACTGGGCTAGGTTTAGGACAAAATACTCCAAACTAGATTCATACATGCAAGTGGAAAATAGGTGTATAAAATACAAATGGGCCATACATGCAAAATACAGATCCAGATTTCAAATGTTCTAAAGCTATGTGAATTGTTTGTACTATCCATACTGAAAAGTTCCTTTTGATTCTTCATATTGTACAGAATGCACAATTTGAAAATAAGACCCACAGAATACAAAATATTTAACATGCAATATCCCTCCTAAATTTATTTACATAACAAATTACTGCTGTACTTCCTGCTCTCCCCCATTTTTACACAGAACTGATTTCTATCTCTTCAGACCTTGGCATCCAAACATTGCAAGGAAAGGTCCTGCAAAAGATATGAAGGTTGGGTTGGATGTCATTTCCCCCAAGAATCCTCTTTTCATCATCTTTGATATTGTCCTGCTCTGAGAGACATTTTTCTCAGTTTCTGTCAGACTAACAACCCTCTCTTTACTGGACTGCACTGGGTGGGAGCCAGTTCCTTTTAAAGAGAATTTGCCATCAAACCCTTGTGACCAAATAAAACATTTTATCCAATTAGCTACAACTTGCCATTTCAGGCAAACAACCTTTATAAAGGCTTGTCTGAGACAGCTGGCCACCTGTTATATTGTGTTACAACATGGTGAGGTCATTATCTCATACAGAGTGACTAGGCAAAACACCAAACACAGAGCAGGAGGGTGTTTTATCAATAAGAGATACAGCAGGCAGGCAGAGCAGTCAGATAGAGATCTTTATTGAGCATGCATAGAAGCCAGGATTACATGCTGAGAGGCCTGAGTTTGTCCAGCAGCAGCTTCACCATCAGCATGCATTCCTGAGCACCAGGCGTAACACCAGATTAGGTTGCTCTTTCTGTACTCATCATACTACAAGTGGATTTCTAGACACGGTAGCAAATAAACACATGCACCATTCTCTTGTTTGGCTCTCATCATCACTCCAGTGCCCAAGAAAGGGATTCACAGAAGCCAGCAATCTGAGCAGGGTGACACATAAGATAGCCAATAGGAAATGCTAATGAGAGGTCCTCAAAAGTAGTTAGGTGCCTAACTATGGCCCAGAGAGGAAGCACCTGTCTTCATTTGGGATTCACATCCATGAACTTACTCCTGGAGTTAAGTGCCTATGCCAGGTCAACCCTTTCTCACAGAAAATCTAGAGAGTGAGATTCCTCCTACATTAGAGTCAATAGCCTAGAGCACTCTCCTGAGCTGTGGGAGACCTGTTCTCAAATCCCCCCTTAGCCTGATTTAGAGCAGGGACTTGAACTTGGGTCTTCCCTAATGCAGGTAAGAGTCTTAACAATCAGGCTATAGAGTATGTCTAACTCAAGCTTTCCTGTTGAAGATAGTCCACTTTGTATAAATAATTAAATATCCATTAGAACAGGGACTTAAGCTTGTGCATCCCACACCCCAGGCAGGTGCCTAAACCAGTAGGCCATAGAGTCAGTCACTCCCTTTCTCCCTCTAGCCCACAGAATATGTAAACAAAGTGGAACACCTTTCTCCCAAGACCCTTTCCCACCCCAGAATAGCACTCATACGGGAGACCTTAGCTTCTGTCACTGATCCAAATCAGGTACAGTGAGGATTATGAAAACGGGTCTCCCGCATCCCCAGGGCCGCCCGGGAAGGGGGCAAGCGGGGCAATTTGCCCCGGCCCCGCAGGGGCCCCCACGAGAGTTTTTCGGGACCCCTGGAGCGGGGTCCTTCACTCGGGGGCCCCAGAAAACTCTCGCGGGGCCCAGGCCCCTGGAGTTTCTTCCACTCTAGGTCTTCGGTGCAATTCAGTGCCGGGTCTTCGGTGGCAATTCGGCGGCGGGGCCCCCCCACCGCCGAAGACCCCAGACCCCCTGAATCCTCTGGGTGGCCATGCCCATCCCAGGTAAATGTCCTATCTGAGCTATTGAGTATACATACACACACACACAGCCAGCCAGCCCCCCAAATTTAAAAAGATAAAACAAAACTTATTTAATGCAGGATCAAATTCAAATTCAGCAGCCCCAGGTTTCTTACAAATCTGTACTACAGCAAGAAGATGTGGTCTTTCTTTTATCAATTTCTGCCCATCCCCTCCTCTCTCAAAAAGTTTTCAAGACAGAGTACATAGTTCTTCAGTGACAATGTTCTGATATAAAAAAGCAAAATAATGTCAGTGCAAATTTATGTTGATAACATTTAATTAATCAAGATGATGGCCTATGGAGATGACATTAAAATGTCAAAATATGTCTATGGAGATAACATGATGATGTCAAGACAATGGAAAAAACATGTACATTCTGGCAATGTAGACCAATATGTCAGAGTTAGAGCTATGTAAATAAAGTTAATCTTATAATATTTCTCTTCATGTCATTTTATGATTTCTCAGGCAAAAATAATATTTAATGCACTTCTTCTCCAGATGTGGGGCCATAAATGTTAGTGTTTTTACACCTTTGACAGCGAACATGCTGCCTTCCATGTAACAGCAAGGAAAGCTGAATATCACTATGAGGCTGAGGTTGCTGACATTCCATCTAGATTTTTCCATCTTTCTTGGTCTTATACGTATTGTTGCCCCTTCTTTTTGACACTAGTTTACCAGGCCTGTAGTACTGAAAAATAAAAGGAGAAAAAAAATGAATTGGCTCATATGCCCTATGTCCTCCCTGGGTAAGAAAGCATGTGATCATGGCAATAAAATGGAAAGTGTATAAAAAAACCACCAAATCAAAATAGTGTATGTTCTGTGATTTCCTGTGCTTCATTAAGCATGCATCTCAGTGAAAAGTCTGAGAAGTCGAAGCTACGGGAAGGAGAAAATCATAAATTTTGTATTCACAATGAGGGTTTGTCCAAATGGCAAAGGTAAATGGACTACTCCCTGCAAGTGTTGACTGAACCAATACAAAAATGACTTATCTCTCTATCCCCAACCCTCCACCTACATATGAGAGTGAATTAAATAAACAACTTTTAAACTCTCTTGTCTATATAGTGTTTTCTGAACATTAATTAAGGTCACAGCACCTTGCAAAGTATATAAATGTTATAAGTGATAACTTCCATCTCAGATATATTATATTTTCATAGGCTGGGTCTACACTACCCGCCTGAATCGACGGGTAAAAATCGAACTCTCGGGGATCCCCGCGACAATCGATCCCCGAATCGACGCTCTTACTCCACCAGCGGAGGTGGGAGTAAGCGCCGTCGACGGGAAGCCGCAGAGGTCGATTTTACCACCGTATTCACAGCGGGGTAAGTCGGCTGCGATAAGTCGAATTCAGCTACGCTATTCACGTAGCTGAATTTGCGTATCTTAAATCGACCCCCCCCCCCTGTAGTGTAGATGTAGCCATGGAAATGTACATCCTGGAATATTCCAAATGCTTTAAAATTAAAAAAAAAGGAAAAAAGAAAAAACAAAATACTACACACAATCTATTCAGAGAATCCTAATCCACTTCTGAAATGGGGCAGCTGTTTAATAGTGCACAGCAACACTACGCAACAGTTTAGAACAGGAAGTTGAGAATACCCTATCAATTTACATCTACAGAAGGGGGATGTAGCAGAAAATAATCATCCAGTAAGGAATCTGGACAACATCCATTTCTGTAATAAACTGGACATTTTCTTATCACATAATAAGGCTCTCAGGGTATGTCTACACTGCCATTAAAAACCTGTGGCTCACCTGTGCCAGTTGACTCAGGCTCCCGGGCATGGGCTAAAGTGTATTTAATTGCAGTATAGACCATCGGGCTCCGGCTGCAACCCAGGCCATAGGACCATGTGAGTTAGGATGGTCCCAGAGGTCAGGCTGCAGCCTTAGCCTGAATGGCTACACTGCAATAAAACAGCCTTGCAATCCAAGTCCCATGAGCCCGAGTCAGCTGGAACAAGCCAGCCACAGGTTTTTAATTGAAATATAGATATTCCTTATGTCAAATAAATTTGTTAGTCTCTAAGGTGCCACAAGTACTCCTATTCCTTATGTTGTGTATGCCATCTGAAAGTTCAGATTTCTGGCAGTGCAGTGCTCCTTAATATTATGCTGGATTATAGGTTCCCTTCTAACTACCTAATTCACCACCACTTTCTGTAGCAGTTCTTTGGAGGTCACCCAGACAAGTACTGACCCAATTCAGCCCTGCTTAGTTTGTCATATCTTGCAAATTTACAAGGTAACACATCTTTAATTTTAAACTTAAACAATAATGCATATACTGGAAATATGGAATGCAAGAACATTATTCCAGGCTGGAGTACATGTGGTAATGATATACGAGTTGAAAAGATATGAGTAGGAAATTGTTGGTCTTGTAATGAGAGAATTTTCCTTTGAGTGTTCTGAAATATCTTACAGCACCTTAACAGAGGCTTAGAGAAAAACCTTGGAAGGGGTTTAATAACAACGTAAAATTCACTTCTACAAATTGACATAATTAAGGTGGTGACAGTATCAGGACACTTTGGTTTGCATAAGAAATAAGATTACAGCTCTAATTACGGTAAGTAGAAATTCATGATAGTTTAAATTAAAAAAATCCAAAATGGCTGGCCAAAATAGCAGAGAAAGGGATAATAATCTAACTTTAGGTAGTGGAAAGTTCTAGCAAACAAGATGGCATCAGAAGGAGGAGCTGGAAAAGCTGGAAGCTGATTGGCTAAGAGGACCTGACCTTCAGAGATAGGGTTACCATATTTAGTGCCTCCGAAAGGAGGACACTAAAGGGGCACCAGCCCCGCCCCAGCCCCGCCCCCGCTCCGCCCCTCCCCAAAGTCTCCGCCCCCTCCCCTGCTTCCCACGAACATTTGAGTCGCAGGAAGCCTGAAGCAGGTAAGGGGGGGTGTGGGGAGAGGAGGCGCGGCCCACCCCCGGCCCCGCAGGTCCCCAGCCCGTCCCCCGAGCCCCCGGCCCGGCCCGGCACCGCTGGCCGAGCCCCCGACCCGGCACCCGAGCCCCCGGCCCGGCCCGGCACCCGAGCCCCCGAGCCCCTGAGCCCCCGGCCCGGCCCAGCACCCGAGCCCCCGAGCCCCCGGCTGGGCCCCCCGAGCCCCCGGACCGGCCCGGCACCGCTCCGCCGGGCCCGCCGAGCCCCCGGCCCGGCACCGCTCCGCCGGCCCGGCACCGCATGTCCGATTTTCCCGGACATGTCCGACTTTTTGGGATTCCCCCCCGGACGGGGATTTGGAGCCCAAAAAGCCGGACATGTCCGGGAAAATCCGGACGTATGGTAACCCTATTCAGAGAGCAACCAGTATATAAGGCCAACAGCCAGCAGGCTGAGATTGTAGTGTGTTAGATGTAGGAGGCTTTCAGCTAACAGGCTGAAAGTAGTGCGTTTGAGGCTTTGCATAAGAATGGAAGCTGCCTGAAAAGAAGAAAAGAACATTCTGAAAAGTAGCTACCTTGAAAAGCAGCTACCTGGGAAAACAGCAGCAGCAGCAGAATTCTAAGGTCACCACGGCAATGACTCTCCTAGCAGCAGTCCCTGCTAAGCAGCAATGGCTAACAATCAACTGCCACTACGCCTGCAGCCTGGGGCAGCAGCTGTGAGAAGTGCAGTCTTAACATCCATCACCTCCTGGCACGGACATCATCCTCCTTCAAAGTGACAGATCAGAGGGATCCAATAGACAGGTCAGAGGGAAATTTGAGTATAAGTGTAAGTCTGATCTTTTCTACCTAGTATTTAAGAGTATATGGGTCTGTCTGTAAATAAAGCTGGATGCCTGCATTTGGAGTGAGATCTCCTGGACCCGTCCTGGAATTGCTTGGCCAGCGTTTACAGGATGTTAGATATTAAGTGTTAAATGTTAAATGTTAATGTAAAGTAAAATTTTTGTTAAATGTTATGTGATAATGATTTCTTATATGTGTTTCTAGAGACCCCGTATACTACATTGTATTAAGTCAGAGATTAGATATTAACACTGACTAAAAGCCTCTGTGTCTTCGGGATATTTATATACATGTTACATTGAAGCTACTATATTCTTTGTGTGTGTTAAATATTGTAAGCAGTCTATGTATTTATTTCATTGTGCTGCTTTAATTACACCTCTACCCCGGTATAACGCGACCCAATATAACATGAATTCAAATATAACGCAGTAAAGCAGCACTCTGGAGGGGGGGCTGCACACTCCGGCAGATCAAAGCAAGTTCAATATAACACGGTATGACAAAGTTCCTCCTCTATCTTAGTGTCCTGCGCTTATTGGCGGATTTTCTTGCCTCAGAGATTCACCATGTGGGTTGGGGAACAGCCCAGAGACCTTCCCCTCTGAAAGAACCCACAGTCCAGGTCAATTGGGAGGTTTGGGGGGAATCCGGGCCCGCCCTCTACTCCAGGTTTCAGCCCAGGGCCCTGTGGACTGCAGCTGTCTATAGTGCCTCCTGTAACAGCGGCATGACAGCTACAACTCCCTGGGATACTTCCCAATGGCCTCCTCCAAACATCTTCCTTATTCTCACCACAGGACCTTCCTCCTGGTGTCTGATAACGCTTGTGCTCCTCAGTCCTTCAGCAGCACACTTTCACTCTCAGCTCCTTGTGCCTCTTGCTCCCACCTCCTCACACTCGCACCACAAACTAAAGTGAGCTCCTTTTAAGACCCAGGAACCCTGATTAGCCTGCCTTAATTGATTCTAGCAGCTTCTTCTTAATTGGCTCCAGGTGTCCTAATTAGCCTGCCTGCCTTAACTGGTTCTAGCAGGTTCCTGATTACTCTAGTGCAGCCACTGCTCTGGTCACTCAGGGAACAGAAAACTACTCATCCAGTGACCAATATATTTGCCCTGTACCAGACTCCTGTATCCCACTGGTCTGGGTCTGTCACAGCGGTTTCACCTATAACGCGGTAAGATTTTTTGGCTCCTGAGGACAGTGTTATATTGGGGTAGAGGTGTATAAGATGCTTTAAATGAAATTGTATTATGTTTGTTCTATGTATCTTTCTTACTTTATTAAATACATTGTCTCAACTTATAAATAAATAATTATTTTGTTTTCGAAGAATTACTGCTTGTGTGTGTCAGTTCTTGAGCAGAAGGCTGTATCTGTGTCCTTTCAGGAGGTAGCAAGACCAGCTTGCTCTGGGGAGCCCTCTGCAGGTCAGAGACAAGTACTCTGGTAACACCCTGGCAATACCTTTAGGGTGGGCCACAACCTTGTTACCCTTTTGTTAAATTGGAAGCACTATTGTAGCTAATATAATTGGTGTCTACAATTTTAGGGTAACATTCTAAGCAAAACAAGGTGGGAAAGCAAAGGAGAATTCTATCGTGATGAACGTAGGGTATTGACATTTTGAATTGAAGATGGTGGACACCAGGATGAAGTTGCATTGGTGTTACAGACTAAGGAAGCCAGGCTCTTATGGAATTTAACCCAATATCTCCTCATATGTTGAAGGTGAGATTCAGAATAAAATGCAGTGCAATTCCATAGAACAAGTATATCACTGACTTCAGCAGTGCCCAAAGAAGAATTTGACAAATTTTATAATAATCTATGGAAAATAATATTAGAAGTTTCAAGACAAGACATATTATTGGTGATGGGAGATTTTAATGAGAAAGTGGAATAGGACTGGAATTCATGGACTGGAGCAAAAGGCAGATTAATATTAAGTGAAGAAAATGAAGGTGATCAGAGAGATAAAACAGAAGACAGACAGAAAAAAAATGGAAAAGAGAACAATGTAAAGAAGCAGAAAGAGTATGTATGTGAAGAGAAAATGAAATAAAACATGGGGGATGTATTCTAAAATAAGTGGACTGAGTAGGATATATGCATTGAAAATGGTGGCAGAAAAAGACAAGCACAGACAAATCACTGAGGACAAACAAGCAAAGAATAAGCAATGGAAAGAATATTTTGAAGAGCTGTTCAATGTGAAGAACACAGTAGATAAAATGGTACTGGAGAAGCTTCCCACCAGAATTGAGAAAGATCAGATGCTGGTATTCTTAGAAGAAGAAATAAAATTTTCAACCGAAAAAAGGTGCCAAAATCTGACAAACATAACCATAGAACTGTTGCAAGCAGGCAAGGAATACATGGTAAAGGTAATGAAGAAGCTATTCAATGATATTTGGAAACAAAAGCAAATTCCAAGTGAATGGCTGTAGTGCCAATCCATGAAGAATTGTACAAAAATTGCAGAGGCATTAGCTTATTGAGTGTCGGGGGGTGGGGTTGGGACATTCATGATAATGTCGCAGAGAAGAACGGAGAGGTAAGTAGAAGTGGCACTTGCAGAAGAACAGGACAGATTTAGACCAGGATGAAATACAATAGGTCAGTTATTTGTGATGAGACAGATATCACAGAAGTACATAGAACACAACTAAACCTGTTATAACTTTATAGACTTCAAACAGGCTTTTGATAGCATTTGGTAGAAAAGGTTATAGACAGTTATGACAATGTCTGGCATTCTCCAAAAACTGATCTAGCTGATAGAAAACATCTAAGGAAATCAACGAGTGCAGTGAGACTAGACAAGAAGCCAATGGAATGGTTCAGAACTACCACAGGAGTTAGACAAGGATGCACGCTATCACCAGATTTGTTCAACTTTGTACTGGAAGCAGTAATGGCTGTAAGCACTAAGAGATGAAATGGTAAGAGTCATGTTATGTGGTAGGACAGTGCATAATCTTAGATTTGCAGATAATATTGAACTCACAGGATTGACCATGGAAGTTTTACAGAGAATAAGTGATAAAATAAACTCAGTAAGCAGAAAATTCAGATTGAAAATCAGCATGGAGAAGACAAATATGAAAACTGGAAGACAAGAGAAAGAGGTAAAGATCCAATCTGGAGACAAAAAACTAAACAAGTTGTGTACCTTGGAGGACAAGTATAGAAGAATGGGAATTGTGACGATTACATAAAAGAAGAATCGGATTAGCCACTACGCCACTCAAAAATTCTGCAAAAACTGGAAGGCTAAATAAATTTAATTAAAAAACAAAAGTCAATGTATATGAGTCAACTGTCTTGCTGATACTTGTGTATGGGTCAGAATATTGGAGTATGATGAAAGCCATCAAATGAAAGACTCTGACTACAAAAATGAACTGGCTGAGGGGAATACTGATTTCAAGACTGCAGAAAATAAAAGAAAATGAAGAGATACGAAAATGGTTAAGGCTAGAATTAACACTGTTTCAGAAAAATCAAGAAAGACAACTGCAGTGGTTTAGACACATGTCAAGAAAGGACCTAGAAAGGATACTATACATGGTAGTATATACCAGAGTACAAGGAACTAGAAATAGAGGAAGACCAAAGATGTGCTGGATAGACACTGTGAAGAATAGGACAGAACAAAAAGGCTTAAAGAGGAATGAATCTGTGAAGCTGGTACAAGATAGAAAGTGGTGGAAGGATTTAATTCATTTCCATTGCCGATGTGGAACTGATGGATCAGAATCAAAGATTATAGAGAGATGGATCTTTGATTCTCATTTGTCGGCTCTACAGTAACAATGGAGTTGAATGGGGTTAGCCATTACTTTCTATCTTGTACCAGCTTCACAGATTTGTTCATTTTTAACCTTTTTGTTCTGTATCATTCTCCACTTGGTATATCCCAGGGGTCGGCAACGTTTGGCACGCGGCTCGCCAGGGTAAGCACCCTGGTGGGCAAGGCCAGTTTTATTTACCTGCTGACGCGGCAGATTCGGCCGATCGCGGCTCCCACTGGCCACGGTTCGCCGTCCCGGGCCAATGGGTGCAACGAGAAGCCACGGCCAGCATATCGCTCGCCCGCGCTACTTCCTGCCACCCCCATTGGCCCGGGACGGTGAACCGCGGCCAGTGGGGGCCGCGATCGGCCGAACCTGCCGTGTCAGCAGGTAAATAAAACTGGCCCAGCCCACCAGGGTGCTTACCCTGGCGAGCCGCTTGCCAGTCGTTGCCGACCCCTGGGATATCCAATATATCTTCATTCTTCCTGCCTAGATAAAATAATGTACAGATATAGATAAAAGGTTTTGTTGTTGTTGTTTATGAAACTGGAGGTGTGCTAAAACAACATTCACAAAAAATGTACTGCATTTGCAAAACAAAACAAAAACAACACAAAACAAACAAAACACACCTTCAGAATGTTCCAGTCTCAGTTGAAAATCAGAATGAAAATAGGTTTTGTATAATTCCAGGGTTATTTTATGTGGAACAGGATCTCTATTTCTACCCTATTATTTACCCTTCTCCTCCTCCCTTTCCCTGGGCTCCTCCATCAACGTTTTACTGGGGGGAGGTTCAATGACTTTCTCTCATCGCGCCACATTAATTCAAAATTCTTAAGAAGGTGGTTAAATGGCCTCTTCCTTGCTGGGATTACTCTTATCTTGCCTTAACAGATGTCTGACTGGCAAGATAGATCATCCACTTCAGTCAGGGTCCTAAATAGTTTGGGCTCTGGTTACCTGGGAGCCTCTCTCCTCACATTATACCACAGCAGAAGATATGCTCAAGATACCAGCCCTATGATTTAAAAAAGAAAATGGGCTGGTGACAAAGCATTCTCTGTGAGGGGTCCACGATTGTGGAACTCAGTTGCCTAACTTGGTGCAGCAGAAGTTTGTTAACTTGTTAACTTTCAGGATACATTGAAAGGGTCACCTATATGTGGGGGCTTTCCTGGGAGGGGAGGTGTCATAACTATAAAGGGAAGGGTAACAGCTATCCTGTGTACAGTACTATAAAATCCCTCCTGGCCAGAGACTCCAAAATCCTTTTCCCTGTAAAGGGTTAAGAAGCTCAGGTAACCTGGCTGGCATCTGACCTAAAGGACCAATAAGGGGACAAGATACTTTCAAATCTTGGGGTGGGGGGGAAGGCTTTTGTTTGTGTTCTTTGTTTGGGAGTGTGTTCGTTCTCGGGACTGAGAGGGACCAAACATCAATCCAGGTTCTCCACATCTTTCTAAACAAGTCTCTCCTATTTCAAACTTGTAAGTAAATAGCCAGGCAAGGCGTGTTAGTTTTCCTTTGTTTTCTCAACTTGTAAATGTACCTTTTACTAGAGTGTTTATCTTTGTTTGCTGTACTTTGAACCTAAGACTAGAGGGGAGTCCTCTGAGCTCTTTAAGTTTGATTACCCTGTAAGGTTAATTTCCATACTGATTTTACAGAGATGATTTTTACCTTTTTCTTTAATTAAAAACTTTATTTTTAAGAACCTGATTGATTTTTCCTTGTTTTAGATCCAAGTGGGTTGGAACTGTATTCACCAGGAGTTGGTGGGAGGAAGGAGGGGGGATGGTTAATTTCTCCTTGTTTTAAGATCCAAGGGGTTTGGATCTGTATTCACCAGGGAATTGGTGAAGGTTTCTCAAGGCTTCCCAGGCATGGGAATTCTGGAGATGGTGGCAGCGGACCAGAGCTAAGCTGGTAGTTAAGCTTAGAAGTTTTCATGCAGGCCCCTACATTTGTACCCTAAAGTTCAAAGTGGGGATACAGCCTTGACAGGAGGGTAAAGGGTTTTGCATGGCAAACTGTGGAGCAGCTTCATTTATGGCAGAGTTTTGAAAAATTAACTGGATCATTTGTGATAGAAATGGGTGATGTTATGAATCAGCTTTGGGTATTAGACCCTTTCTGTATGAAGGATATTTGTTCTTCTGTTGTATTTTTAAAAGTTGTGCAGGCACTTAAAGCTTGGATAGGTGCATTAACAAGTCAAATTTAATTAATTTACTCAACATCCCTTTGATATCTCCTAGTAGAAAGCATCCTCACATGAAAGTATCCTTTGCTTTGGACTAGCCCACTAATAGGTCCAGGACTTTTTCAGTCCCACTCCCTTGTCCTACTAAACTATAGATCAAAGATCGGCAACCTTTGGCACGCGGCTCACCAGAATAAGTCCCCTGGCGGACCCGGACAATTTGTTTACCTGCCGTGTCCGCAGGGCAGCCAATCGCGGCTCCCACTGGCTGCGGTTCGTCGTCCCAGGACAATGGGGGCTGCGGGAAGCGGCGGCCAGCACATCCCTTGGCCTGCGCATTTCAAATGTTATGGAACATTATTTTTTTTCATCACTTTAAGACATAGATTCCTAAGGAAGCTTACAAAACAGTCAGACATGGTGTGTGAGAGGGAGGCTAGGGAATAAGTCTTGCTACAAACCCCAGATTATAGGCAAAATTACTGCTCAGGCCATTAGTTGAAATCAATGGCAATTACAGATGTTCCTATCTTCGGGTACAATGGTAGACAGAGATTGATGGCTGATATCAGGGCAGGAGTTAGAATAGAGATGGAAGAAAATGTTAATTTGGGTTTCCTTAAAGTGAAATAGATTAAACAAAACATCTTCATAATTCCAATGTAATGAAATGCTAAAGCATTAATAAACAGAAAGTATTCAGTAATAGGATCAGTTTGCCCCATTGACAGCATTGGACACAAAACAGCAATTACCATGTGTCCATAATTTAGTTTTGAAAGAAATTCTTATAATGTCTCTTGACTGGTTGAGCATCTTCATTTTACATCTTCAGAAGCTGTAGCTCACTGGAGACAGGGAAGGTATGTACTACCTGAGTGGTGTTGCCTGGAGATGCTATGTGTAGACAATAATAATTCCAGTGACACTTTGGGGTGTCAGGACAGGCATCTCTTGCTGGAGCTGCAAAAATGTGTAGCCTGTTCTCCCACTAATGTTATCCTTGGCAGGCAGAAGAACGCTAGCCTCACAGCCTTGCCAGTGTCCTTGTTTCCTTGCGTTGCTTAGTAGAGCTGAGCAATATTTTTTGTTTGAAACATTTTTCAGAGACAAATTCAGATTCAGAGAAACCAAAACACGTTGTGAACTCATGCTGCTTTTGCTGAATTGTTTCACTTGAGAAAAAAAAATCTGAAAAAAATCTAAATGTTTTGTTCTGACATTTTCATAATGAAACATTTTGATTACTCAGTGAAATAAATTTTGGTTTCAAAATTTCCTTTAATTTTATATTTTTTAAATAAATAAAAAATTAAAATAGTCAAAATGGAAAGAAAACATTCAGGGTAAGTAGAAATGATTTTTTTTTTCAATGTTCAATTTGCCAAAAAAATTGCTTCAACAAGAAACCTTTTTTTGCATGATTTTTCAGAATTTTCAGTAAACTAAAATATTAATTATTCTCCCAGCTCTATTCCTCAGTGTCTACAACTAAGTTATCTGCCCCTTATTCCAGGTACGTCTGATTGGTGAAAGAGGGGAAATAATTATTTGTGCCTTCTCCTTTTTCTAGTGCACCTGCTCTGTCATGGCAATAATTTTGCTTTTGTTACGTAATGCATGACAAGCCTCAAGTGAGCATGAAGGAAACAACAGTATTTGAATATTATTTGGATGTGTAATTGATAAAATAGTTCAGAAGAAACAGGCCAAGTAGCCATCAGAATCCAAGCAATGAGGTGGGAGAAAATAGTCAGGATGGAATACTTGGCATAGTGAATTTTTCTCCTTCTCCCTGTTTTTAAGTGTGTGCCACTAATTTAAAACAGATTAAGTAAATGAGAATTCTGAGCATTTGTATAGGCTTCTTAATCAAATTTACCAATTTGAAATGGGGTCTAATGAAAGAGCAGTTGTGTCACTAACAATAGCAAAATGTACCCATATAATATAATTAAGCCATTCATTTTGATTCTGAGAGCATGGTAGTATAATAATCAGCACTGTTGCATGCTCTGAAGTATCTCTGTGATACTGGGCTAAAGTTTACTCGCACTCACAAGAGTAATATCATGGAGGTCAGTGGGACTACTTGCAGGAGTATGGTGGACAGGATTTGTCCCATTATATATTTGATAGAAAGACTGAATGAGGAAAGCATGGGAATGGGATCCAGGAAATTTTAAATTCTAATGATTCTGCCACTGACTTGCTGTATGACCTGGGGATGTGTAATCACTAGCTATAGAGTCATTCTTAAACTTTCTCTAGCCCAATTAATTTTTAATTATTTAATTCCTTAATACAAGATGGAGCAGCTTCAACAATTAAGACTGAGAGAGCCCTATATTAGAGTATTCTATATTCTGGTGGAAGATTGCTGTTCAAATCTCTTGTCTGGCTATACTGATGGAAGGACAGGACATATTTGACATGGGCTTTAAAAGGCTGCAACTTTATTATTAGATGTCTGGGATTACCCGGAAGATAAAAGTGTACAGTGCAGGTAACCACATGTTTTTCCATAATGACCCGGGGGGCTTTTACCAGCTCCCACTCTTTTCCCATCCAGGTCCCTCCAGCAAATCCATTGCCAGGACCTTACCATATCTGGGTAAGAATGAGCGGGGGTGGGGGGCAAGGAGTGCTTCCACCATCTCCCCATCTTTTTCCCTCCAGATCCCTCCAGCAAATCCATTGCCGGGACCTTACCATTCATCCCCACACGCACTTTGTAGGAGGGTTAAGGTGGGATATAAGAATGGGGGAGGGGGAGTTTGGCTCCCAGCCATACCAATGATAGGAGTCCCCAACAGCCTCACATTCACTCCTTTAATTAAAACCTCTTTTTAAGTCCTTTCCCAAGACATTTATCCGGTCACTGTATACCTTTCCTATTAAGTATCTGCAGTGGACATCCGCCACAAGGAGGCGCCAGCAATTAGCTTGGCTGCCTCCTCCCCAAACCCAGTCGGGTTCCCAGACATCTCCTAATGCTGTCTTTTATATCAGTTAAAAACAGGACAGCACCTACTTCAGACAGGTGGACCCCATTCTCCTGAAACAACTCTGCTGCCCTATATACTATGCCAAGATGTGAAATTACTGTCCCTCCCATGGTCCCAAGGAATTTGGCCATCTCCCTGTACACATACCACCTTGTCTTGTTCAACTGGGGGGCCTCATGGCTCCCTACCAGACCCTGCACTGAAGCATATCTGACCAAATAATGTTAACTCCTGGAAAAAAGTTCAAGGATCAGCCCCAAGTCCCTGCTTGCTCTGGGCATTAGTTCCTTTAACCATTCCCAAATTGTGTTCCCCAAAATGCACCACAATGATATCTGGGGTTCACTGACTGGCCCACACAACATACAGCAGTGGTATTAGTTGATCCCATAACATGTCCGCTCTTGAATACCAATTGAGTATTACTTCATCACCGAAGCCCAGCTGCAAACCCTTGGGCAATCTGGACATGTGCCTCCGCGCCCAAAGGACAATACTGTGCCCACAGACCCACACCACCATCTGTATGGCCAGTCATCCAACATCTGTAATGAGATTACAACAAATTAATACTGACTTACCACCTGAGATCTTACTTACGTTCAGTATGCATCCGAATGCCAACGCCCGATTGTCTGGATTGCCTCTGCTCCCATATCTAGCTGTGCTGCTGCTGTTGCTGCTGCCACCCCAATTCTGAATGAGTAGGAACCAAATTCATGGGCTGGCAGCCCCAACCTCATCAGCCCCCTCTCAGCACGGTAACAAATTGATATGCTGTGAAGGGACTCTCGTCACTGTGCATAAAAAAGGGGCCCTTCCCCCTTCATCCATATCACCCTGTAGGCCTTCAAAGCCTGAACAGGGCAGACCCCAGGCTCACCACCCTCCCAGAGGATAACAGATTCACCCCAGCCAACTTGATCCGTCTTTGACCTTCGCAAGTGTAATATCACTGAATGCTCATGGCATTGTATATCCCGCAATTGCAAAGCCCTTCCTGTAGAGTCCCTACCGGACCCAGGTACTAGCTAACTGATCCTGAAAACACCAAAAAATGAATGCTGCCCTGAAGAAGGCCACCTCCTGTTCACTATGACATATGATGCCAAGGATCTGCACGAAATACCTGAGCATGTAAACCGTGATGAGACGACGGAAATCCACACTGGGGTCACTGGTACGCGACCACCCGGACAAAAACCTTTGAACTAAAAAACGACTGCAAGGATCAGGATAACCATATAGCCTACTGACAAATGAAATGGCAGAAAGGTGATTTGAGATTGTGGAGGACTCCAATTGATGGGTTGCCGGCGACAGCATAATGGGCCATTTTGTTGACCGGCCTTCCTGATCCTGAAATTGCATGAAATCATTAAAACTTCTCTCATAGCTCTGCCACGTGCACAGAGCAACTGATCTCCACACCACGCTGACAACCAATCTACGGCAAGGTTCCATAGAGCTGGTGGCATCTGCCTGGGTTCCTAGCTGGCTCCTGGTGCCAGCTCCAGAACTCTGTGGACCTGACAATGATACAAGGCATCTGCTATGCCATTATCAACCCCAGAGAGGGTATGAAGCAATGTAAATTCCCTGGAGCCTTTCTGGGGGCCAAGCCTCGGGGGAAAACCCACAAGCTGTCTACAGGCAATTGGTTGGATGGCCCTGCCACTGTAGCTCTGAATTCCTCCTTGTGGAATTATTGTCTTAACAACATGGCCAAGCCCTACCACTGACTTTAATTATTATTTTACATAAAGGGGATAAGAACCCCCATTAAATCCAGCCCACAAATTTGACCCATCAGCTTTGCTGGGGTAGTCCCACAGGAGGCCTTAGCCCAGAGATCAGCAACATTAGGCATGTGGCTCACAAGGGTAAGCCCTCTGGCGGGGCAGGCTGGTTTGTTTACCTGCCGCGTCTGCAAGTTCGGCCAATCGCGGCTCCCACTGGCCGCGGTTCGCCACTCCAGGCCAATCGGGGCTGCGGAAAGCAGCAGCCAGCACATCCCTCGGCCCGCGCTGCTTCCCCCAGCCCCCATTGGCCTGGAGCGGTTAACAGCGACCAGTGGGAGCCGCAATCGGCCGAACCTGCAGACTCAGCAGGTAAACAAATCGTCCCAGCCTGCCAGGGTGTTTACCCTGCCAGGCCGTGTGCCAAAGGTTGCCGATCCCTGCCTTAGCCCATTCCACTGCTTAAAGCTCACCCCTTGCACCAGCTTGAATTCTGTCACCCATACAGGCTTACCTGCAGGTTGCGTTTGTTCTACCCTGCATCCTGTTGGCCCCTCATGGACCTGCCTGCACTATTGTGGCAGGAATGTGCTGTATGGGATGCAAAACGTGTTTTGCAACCATGCCTGAAAATACAGATGCTGCAAAAAACAACTGCTAGGATTAAATGCATACCCGTGAATGTATTGTATGCCCACCTGATTATATTTATATATCTAGCAAGGCTGGGCTTCTCTCTGGGTAAGCTTCAGCTGTAACACAAGCATAGCTAAGGAATGCAGGCTTCTGAAAACACCTCTCCCATGGATGGCCCCAGACGTTGGAAGAACTTTAAGTTAGCCTGTAGCAGCCATGCAATACCATGTATCTGATTACTGGGATGTGCCCCCGCCAGACGAACTGAGACAGTTACTGGCCAGCCTATTTGATACACCGTCATGTCCATACTCCAATTTTTTTTTCCTGTAAAGCCTCAACGGAGCCACTAGTGCCCGCAATCCCCACCTTTGCCACATCATTTAGTATGGGACCCTGAATCACTTCCTGTAGCCTCTGCCCAAAGCAGATCCAAACACCCCTGCAATTAGGAACCTTTATCTGTTTTTGATCTAACTCATCCCTGCCCTCAGTGTCTCCCTTCTCTCCTGCAATCACCTGAGTGGAATGTCCTAGATCTGGGCGAACCATTACACCTTGTATGGCCTGCAAAGCTGTGGAAACGACCGCAGACACAATAACCCTGATTACTTGTATCAAATCCCCATAGACTGTCCCACCAGCAAACACAGCCAGCTCACTTGCCGGGGTGAGTGTTTCACCTGGAGCCCCGCTTCCCCAAGCCTGATACACTGCCCTTGATAATCAAAGGCACTATCCCAGGCTTCCCCAGCCCCTCAACCATGGTGCAGGGATCCTGCCCTTGGCTCACCCCTGGCCCAAATAACTGCACTCCAATTGCCCTGTTCAGGGTCTGATTCCTCCCAAGCTCCCTGTCCCAGTGACACTAACTGGGAGGGAGAAGCAAAATTCTCCCTTGCTGTCTCCTGTCCACAGCAGGAAAAACCTGAAACCCTGTTCCCTAAACGTCTATGCACCACTCAGCTGCTATGACAGGGGCAACACTCCCTTCTCCTTGCCTCTATGCCTGGGGATAGAATCTGGCTCCAAGGCACCTCGCTACTCAACTCCCCTTCCCTTTGTGAATTCACTCTGCTATGCCTGCTTCACCCCGCCTGAACCAGGGGAAAGGGAGAATTAATCCTCCCCCTTACCCTCCCCATTCTCACTGTTCTGTGTCCCCCTGGAGCCATGCTGAGACTTGCTGCAAGCTCCTGCTTCTCTATTCTGGGACTGAAGTGGGGGGAGGGATTTCTCCTCCCCTCCCTCTCCCCCCGCTCACTAACCTGCTTCCACCCTGGAGCCCTCCTGCTTCAGCCTTGGTCCATGTAAAAAGGAAGATGTCAGGCGCAGAGCTGCCCCCTTTTCAATCCTGTATTCCCAGGGGATGAGTCAGGGACCACACTGACCCCCTGACTTGCAACAGTGTTAATCTCCCCCAGCCATAAAGCACTGTTCCCTTTATTTGGCCAGCCAGCCAAATATCCACCCGCTTAAAGGTGCAAGGCAGTCATTCTTATCAGGCAGAGAGGAGAACTGAAGTGGGGTCTCCCAGATCCTAAGGGAGTACACTAAACACTGGGCTAAAGATTAAAAGGGAGATTGTTACAACCACTTCCTTCCTCCAGGCCACTTTGTGTGGAGTTAGGTATGTTCTTAAGTACCCAGGGAACTATTACAGTGAAAATGTAGATCCTGAGTAAGTTTAGGTGCCTACATGGTTGGGTGGCAGTTGAGTGGGGGTTTTATGAGTTGCAATGGTACCTAATTCTGTGGTTTAGGTGCCTACGTTCCTTTCTGGAGCTGGGTCTTAGTGCTTTGAAATGCTATTAAAAAAAATGGCTTAATTATCTAATGCCTGCCCAGTACTTGAAGATAAGTGATAAATATTATTAATATTTTTAAAAGTATACAATTTGTATATAAACACCTTTTAGTCCTATAAAATTACACTACATTTGAGTTTTCAAAATGAAAAAAATGTTATATTACGTTATTATATTGTTACCAATCACACCAAACTACCCTCATTTACTTCTTTGACAGGGTTACTGGCCTAGTGGCTGCTGGTAAGCAGTAGATATGACAGATCTTTATTTTAGTAAGGCTTTGACACAGTTTCACTTGACATTCTCATAAGCAAATTAGGGAAATATGGTCTAGACCAGGGGTCGGCAACGTTCGGCACGCGGCTCGCCAGGGTAAGCACCCTAGCAGGCCAGGTCAGTTTATTTTCCTGCTAACGCAGCAAGTTCGGCCGATCGTGGCCCCCACTGGCCGCGGTTTGCCGTCCTGGGCCAATGGGGGCAGCGGGAAGCCGTGGCCAGCACATCCCTCGGCCCGCGCCGCTTCCCGCCGCCCCCATTGGCCCGGGACGGCGAACCGCAGCCAGTGGGGGCCGCAATCGGCCGAACCTGCCACATCAGCAGGTAAATAAACTGGCCCGGCCCACTAGGGTGCTTACCCTGGCGAGCCGCGTGCCGAACATTGCTGACCCCTGGTCTAGATGAATTTACTATAAGGTGAGTACACAACTAATTGAAAGACCACACTCAAACAGTAGTTATCAATGGTTCTCTGTCAAACTGGGAGGCAGTTTCTAGTTGGGTCTCTCCGGGGTCAGTACTATTCAATTTTTTCATTAATAAGTTGGATAATGGAGTGGAGAGTATGTATGCCATCTGCAAATGGAACTAAGATGGAAGCGGTTGCAAACACTTTGGAGGACAGGATCAGAATTCAAAACAACCTTGTCAAATTGGAGAATTGGTCTGAATTGAACAAGATGAAGTTAAATAAAGACTAGAGAAATAAACAAGCTGTGAACAAGATTAATATCACCATGGGGTGTATTAACAGGAGTGTCATATATAAGACATGGGAGGTAACTGTCCCCACTCTATTGGCAATGGTGAGGTTTCAGCTGGAGTATTGTGTCCAATTCTAATCTCCACACTTTGGGAAAGATGTGGACAAATTGGAGACAGTCCAGAGGATACCAACAAAAAATGATAAAAGATTTAGAAAACCTGTCCTGTTAGGAAAGGTTAAAAAATACTGGGCATGTTTAGTCTTGAGACAAGAAGACTGAGAGGGGACCTGATATCAGTCTTCAAATATCTTAACAGCTGTTATACAGAGGACAGTGATCAATTGTTCTCCTGTCCTCTGAAAGTAGGAAAAGTAGTAATGGATTTAATCTGCAGCAAGGGAGATTTAGGTTAGATATTAGCAAAAACTTTCTAACTATAAGGGTAGTTAAACTGTGGAATAGGCTTCCAAAGGAGGTTGTGGAATCCCCGTCAGTGGAGGTTTTTAAAAATATGTTGGACAAACTCTTGTCAGGGATGGTCTAAGTTGACTTTGTCCTTCCACAATGATGGGGGATGGATTTGATGACTTATTGATGTCCCTTCTAGACATACATTTCTATGATTCTATGAAATTTATTTGTTGATCTAATTTTTCTTTTCTTTATTTTTAAAAATGTTTTCCTACCTTTCCCCTTTTTTAAACTTTTCCTCTCCTCTTTTCACTCTACAAGTGTTTCTCCTAGTGACTCACCAATTGTTCTGCTTACAATACATCAAAAGGCTAAAATAGAAGCCAAAATCAGTTACTGTTTGTATTTTTTCAATGTCATGAGATTTTTATGAGCAGATTTCAGATAGCCCAATTGATGTATGACTAGATTGAAGAGATCCTGGGACCTGATTTAGCTCTCACAGAAGTTCATGGCATCTTACAATTGTGGTATTCTAGGAGCCTGTGATGATGATGGCATTGTTTCATTTGGAATTACGATAATGATTTAGCATTTTCTTCATGTTATCTCCATATTTCCAGCCTGCTACATCTCTAGTGCAGTGATGCCTGGGCAGTACTACAAAATAAATGCAACTGCATTGCTTATTAGCTATGCTCAGTCTTTGGTTTCTGTACCTAGCTTTCCAGGGTCAAAACTAGGCCAAGCTGTCAGTGATGTTTGGAAATGTCTAGTGCTTTCTTGAGTTGCTCCTCCCATCAAGAAAACTTTTGTAGCTTTGAGGCAATGATTATCCCATTATCAATAGGAAGAAAAAGAATGCAGAATGTCTGACATTAAGAGAGAGACCACATGTACCACTTTTATTTTGTGCACAATTCTCCTTTGGAATGAGAAAAGAGAAGACTATAACCTGTTCTGTAACAATGATGGTTCATTTTTTTTTAATCCCTTCACTTGTAAGAAGTATTTGTTTAGTGTTGTCTGATATTCAGAACCCAGAAAGTCAATTTTGGGTTAACGTTTTATTTTTAATTAAGTGTACCACTTTTGTATGATGCTGATTACCACAGTCATAAGCATGTTTTGCCCAAAGGTTCTTGGCTAAAAGTCCAATGCCTTTCACTTTTTATATGTCTCTCATTTCACACTTTTACTTAGTCAATTTATACTAAGCTAGAGAGGACAAAAGCAGTTTCAATTAAAGTGTTAAGCCTATTTAAGTAATCTTAAAGCAACACTATTGCATACCACAAAGAGTATTATAAATCATGCAATTTTTCTTCCAATCTCTTTCTTGTTTTTTAGAAGATTATTCATTAAGTCAGATTCCATGTATTATGGATTTCATTACCTTTCCACAATAAGGGGAAGTTTTGTCAGTTTAGGGTTGGCTGCCAGATAAGAATACAATGGCCTTGCATTACACATTTGAAAATGTGTCAGGGAAATTATGTAATATTTAACATCATAAAATGTATTATTAATGACTTTTATTCATGTTAACAGCCCCTTGTGCCACATGTGGATCTTAAATTTTTAAAGATAAAAAATATCAAAGAAACTTCCCCAAAGATACAAACATTATTTATTTATATAAGTATCAAATAAAACTAGAGGTGAATGAACCATTTGGTGGCTATTATGAATTGTCTTATAAATTATAAATTGGTTAGATATCCTGATGGAATCTGTATATTATTAGAACTGTAAGGTCTTGAAAAATAAATGTGCCTGATTATTTCTCTCTCTTTAAATTAAAACCACTCTCTAAATCTCTCTCTATAGGGAATGCTTCAGTGCTTAAAGTCAATGGAGAAATCGTCTTCAACAGTTGTATGTGCTAGCTTTTTCTTTTCACTTCAAAAAGTTGTTCTTTTCCTGACTGTTTTATTTTCAGATAAAATAATAGAAACTGTTATGAACATGAACATCTCATAATCTCCTTTAATTCCACCAATACATTCGAAATCAAGGGATAAATGGTACACAATTTGCCCTTTGGGGCTTCTTGGGTTCATTCAAGTCACTATTCTACTGCTGACCCTATTTACCTATTCAGTCCTCATAAAGAATTCAATCAGCCTCTGTTCCACTTTACTACAAAAAAGACCTTGAAAACAATGTATGTTTCCCTTGTCTGCTTCAGATTGGCTCAGGAAAGTGCAAGTAGATTTCTTAATTGGGAGGGAGATTGACATGTCCATTCATTTACTTTTCAGTCCTATTAGATACAGAAAAGCTAGAAAAGGCAATTGACCATGATTCCAATCACTGTTTTAATTTATTTCCTATACTTAGCCTTATTGTGTAATAGCAAATATTATAAAGGCATAGCCCCACATTTTAAAAATTTCAGATGCTGCAGTTCTTTTAGTGTCCAACTGGAATCTGATTTTCAATTATGCTCAATATTCACAAATTTACATTAATATGAGCTGCCAGTGTACAGCACCTGAAACACATGCTCTCAGGCCAAAATGTCAGATTGTGGTGGCTAAACTTAAGTTAAAAAATACATATTTAGGCACCTAATAAGGCCTTGGTCCTTCAATTACATAACATGTGCTTAAATTTAAATTGACTGCACTTATTAAAGTTAAGCATGTGTGTGTTTGCAGGATAAATGCCCAAGTGACCTGACTTTTCAGAAGCTCAGAGCACCCTCAGCACATTTTGAAGTTTGTAGCTGCTATTAGTTCTCAGCACCTTGGCTAGTCAGGCTACTTTCATTTAGCTGGCTATATATAGACTTAGAGCCAAGATTTTCATAAGTGACTAGTAATTTTTGGTGCCTAAATTTTACAACAAAAATTGGAGGTATCTAAAATCACTAGCCACTTATGAAAATTTTGGTCCTAGGCACCTGCTTTCATTGTATTATTTTCATTACTGTAGTGCCTCAGAGCCCCAGACATGGACTAAAACCCCATTATGCTAGATGCTGTACATGTAGATTTAAAGCTGTGGAGGAAAAAGTTTGCTAGGGCCTAAACTTTAGTTGTCTCGGGCCTGAACTTTGGTTCAGACCTGAACATTAGTGAAGTCTATTGTAGGTGAAAGGTTTTTAGAGGCAGAATAGAGGAAAAGTATAAAAGCAGAACTATCTATAATTATAAGACCTGTGATTCATAGTGCTGCATTGACAGTTTTGGAGAAGTCTGGAAATCGCAGTAGGACAGACTGTGAAAAACAGGAAAGCTTGCTAAGCTATATTCCTTTTATGGAGAGTGTATTCCAAATATGGCAATAATGCTGATAAAATAATATGTATCATGTAATTGTGGTTTTATGCTATATAAGCTGTGCAAGATTCTGTAATCAGGGGGATTGCTAGTTTACTGGTACCCCCCATGCATGCATGAAAATAAAAAGGCCTCAGGCGATTCTGATTCAAACACAACGCATGGTCATTTTTCCACAACAAAGCTTTTGGATCAAGATGATGGAGTTTAATTAATGTACAACATAATCGCTGGCAAATTAAATCTAAACCTCAGAACCTTTATTCAGCCATTATTTCCTACTGTAAACTGAGGTGAGAAGGCAAAGAATTATAGGAAATTTGCAGAGCTCAAAGGACCCTAATGATGTATAATTTTAGAACGTGTTCCCAATATAGACATTTAAGAAATTATAAGTATTTTTTAATGAATCAAAATGCAATGAATATTTTCCCCCACAGAATTTAAGAATCACTTAAAGTATTTTTAATTTGGCAATAACTACACAAAACACTTATGTCAACTCCTGTTTCCGCTGAAGTCAACAGGAGGTTTGCCATTAGCTTCACTGTTATCAGAAGTTAACTCATAATGCCCTGCTGACTTCCTACACAGACAAAATTCAAAGTAAAGTTCATGGAGTTTTCATTGAGTACAGAGTGTTAAAATGGGTCCCAAGATAATACAGTAAAAAAGGCAATGAATATATTTTATGTAGGGAAACACATCATGTAACTGCTTAGTGTGTATTATGGTACACTAAAATGGGATTACCTTGAACAGTCAGACTGTTGGGAAGTCTAACAGTTTGGTTTAAACCATAACTTTAATTCTGAATTCTATTTCTGGGCATTTTATTTGCATAATCACTGTGGTCCACATTGTATCTGGTCCTTATGCTGTGCTGTGGAGGGCACAAGGAGTCATATCTTCCTACACTCGCATGGTCCATGTAAAGACCATCCACAATTGCAGTCTGTGCCCTCTGGAACTATTCCCTCTAGGTGTTTCTGGGGACACCCTTCTTCCCTGGAGGGATGTGGAGGAAGTGAGTCCATAGTTAAATTATGGATTACCATATGCAGTTCTCTTCAGCACTTGGCACTCAGCAATAGTGACTGTGACAATCAGGATCCAGACATCCCAAGGGGAGAACAAAGGCTGTGCTCATAATATGTACTACAACCCCAACTACACCTCACAGCAGGGCAGTGAACAGTCAAGCAGGAAGGGGTGCCCACGCCAGGTGTTTATACTAAAATGTCTTCAAAGTACCCAAAGTCAGGTTGAGACGTTGTGCTTGCAGGAAAGCTCCTGATGTCAGAGAACTGAACCACAGCTGCACATCATGAAGGCTCACAAGATTACAGGGCAAGTGGTGACAGAACCCCCATTACGGTCTGAGCTCAGGATCCTCTTGGGATGGTGCAATTACACATTGTCCCTTATTCAGTGACTGATGTCATAATTTGGTCCCACATTGTTATTTTTTCAAATGTGGACATCTCTCTTCTCTCTTTGGTTACTAGAACCCCTCTGCTGAGTGGCTCCTGTACTGAGAATTTTCAAAATGTTTGCCAAAAACAAAAACACCTCTGCAGCCTCTCACTCTCTCTAGCTGAAACGGGGGAAATACAACATTTGCATGAAAAAAGATTTTTTTTTTCAAAGGTAATTACCATGGGGATGAGAAAAAAGGTGAAAGGGAAACTGTTTACCGGACAAGTTTAAAAAATACTTTTGAATTATTTTCTTCATTTTTCCCTTTACCTCACACCTTCTTTCCACAGAATGGCTCAAGTATCCAGAATTACTACCACATTTGTATTTATAATATTTGCTTATATTGGGAGAATCTTGTTCTCTCCCATGTTAGTTTTGTAACACAATATTAAACAGTATATTGAAGTTATTTGGGCTGCAAGAGCATTGTTTTCCTATAGTGAGAGAAAGTGGAGGGATTGAGAAAGGAAATAAGAGGGAAGGAGACAGAAAAATAAAGCATGAAAGAGGGGATGGTGCTAAGAATTGATGGGGCAGGAGGGAAGAAATGGCTTTCATTTTAACAAATTATCTTTCATCAGTTTGAGAGCTCAGCCCATTCATGGGTTTGCTTGTTTGGTCGGTTGTTTGGATTTTTGTATATTATCTTATTTAAAATGTTAATATTTATTGACAATTCTCAGCATAATATTAACAAGAAAATATTTCTTTGTTACATGGTAATAATCACAGTTTAGATTAATCTTTTCCAATGCTTCAGAATTTATTGAATCCCAGATCATACCCTTATAAGAAGGAAGCACTCTCCAGCTATCATTATGATAACCCTTGCCAGTTCTCCTACATCATCCATGATGTCCTCTTCCAGTAGAGCTTTTCTCAGAACCAGAGGCTGTGGAGTATCAAAACACATAGATACAAGGCATACTTTTTGAGGTTCCAGCTGCATTTTTCTCCCACTTTTATGCAACCACCTGATGCTCATTTTAAGAATACCAAAAGTACATTCTATAACCCCTCATATTCTCTTGTATGCATCTTTACAATGCACTATAGTTTAAGATTGAAGATTCCCATACTGAGTCTGAAGAAGTACAAATATAAGGATAAATTGTAATGACAATCACTGTAGATGATTCAACAATATATTATATGTAGTGCATTCATCTCAGTAATGTAATGGTTTCTTAAACCATAGAGAAATTGTCTCTAACCCTCTATTATTCCCAGGATAAATTTACAAAATGGAAATTGAGGGATGTGATTTGACCATGTAGAGTACTAGACCTAGCTTTAATCTAGCTAGCTCAGATACCAATAGCAGTGAAACTGCAGCGGCATGGACTTCAACATGGGTTACCCAACTGAAGAATTTCCCAGGGTCCTGGGCAGGCTTATACAGTCCATGTGGATGCTTAGGCTGTCACAGCTTTGCTGCTATTGGTAACCATGGTACCAGGATTAAAGCTAGCTCAGTTACTGTTGAAATGTGCTGCAACCACACACCTCATTGTGGACATAGCCTGAAATTAGGCCCAGGGACAGGTTCCCTCAGCAGAATATGTCCTGAAGAGAAATATATACCTTAGGAAATGTGAGCATTTGGGTAAGACAAATTATTGTTACTTTTATGGATAGTATGAGATTTACACAACATATACTGTCCATATTATTGGTCAATTTCTGAGGTACTCTTTGGATTTACAAAGATTTTGAGAATGCTACCCTGAGAAGTCAATATTACCTACCGGTAGTTTATAAAACCACAAGATTTAATAAGATAACATTGCATGAAACTACTGAACTCAAGCACCACTATTTTCACATATGGATTAATAAGAATCAGACACGTTCACATAATTCAAAGATGCACTTGTCATTTGCCTTGTGCAACAGGGCTTTGGACATAAAATGGGATTTTAATCTATATTTGGAAACACATGTCATATGCAAAATGTCTTTATAAAGGTGTCATCCAATGCATTAGCAATAGCTAAACAATATATAGTCTACACAACCCAGGGTGGATTTTCATAGATAGCTTCCATGTTTCTGGCCAGAGTTTTGCACCCACAAATAATTTCACTCACAATGAATTTGTAAAAACAACCTTAATTAACTTTTCCTGACATGAATTAAAGATGACTGAAACGAGAGTAATACTGGATGCATGGAGAAATGTAAGGGCTTGTCTACACTGGCATTTTACAGCGCTGCAACTTTCTCACTCAGGGGTGTGAAAAAACACGCTCCTGAGAGCTGCAAGTTTTAGCACTGTGCTCCCAGAGCTGGTAGCTACAACCCTTGTGGAGGTGTTATTTTTAGAGCACTGGGAGAGCTCTCTCCCAGCGCTGCACCATGACTACACAAGCCACATTAAAGCGCTGCCGCAGCAGTGCTGCCACAGCAGCGCTTTAACGTTGCAAGTGTAGACAAGCCCTAGGAAGAGGCTGTTGGTCTGGTGAGGAGATGGAATGGATAGGGTGGAGAAGTTGATAGCCTAGCTGAGGAATAATGCCCCGCCTCCCATTCATCTTGCAGGCATCGGCAATGTGCAGCTCTTCAGCAGCACTGCAAGCCCTTTGATCTTAGAGTGGACTAGACACATAATTATCTCAGTTTGTTGAAATAAAGTGGATAAAAAATATAAATACACTAAGGACAGGTCTACACTACTGCTTAAGACTTAAGCTGATCAAGCTTACATCGCTCAGGGTTATGAAAAAGACACTCTTATGAGCAATGCAAGTTACAGCAATCTAAGAACTGTCCATACTGCATAACTTCTGCCTCTTGTGGAGGTAAAGTAATTATGCCGATAGGAGAGCACTCTCCTGTCAGCATAGAGCATCTTCTCCAGATGCTTGAAGCACTGTAGAGCTTCTAGTGTAGACCTGCTCTAAGTCCTGGTCTACACTACACAGTTAGGTCATCATAAGGCAGCTTATGTCAACCTAACTATGTCACACTGCGGCCTTGCTCCCACCGATGTAAGTGCCCTACTACAATGACATAATAACTCCACCTCCACAAGAGGGGTAGGGCTTATGTCAGTGTAGTTAGGGCAACACAGGGTCCATTTAGACACTGTTTTACTTACATTGGTTGTTGGATGTCATTTTTGTCATGCTGGAGCTATGAAATTGACAAGAAAGTCCTTTCTGCTTGCAGCTGGGCTGCCTCCAGGCTCTCAGTTACATGCTCCCAGCTGGGCTGCTGCCTAGGCACTTTGCTCCAACAGAACAGGGAGGTAAGACTCCAGGGTGCAGCCATGCTCGCAATAGGGGGTGGGGAGCCGGGATGCTAGGGAACTGTGTGAAGCTGAGAACCCAGGGGAAGCTATGCTCCCAGCGAGGAACTGAGAGCCCAGATGGCTGCCATGCTCCTGGCAGGAAGTGGGGAGCCAAAAGCCCAGGGGGCAGTGATGCTCCCAATTGGAGATGGGGAGCCAGAAGCATCAGGAGCTGTGCGGAGCTAAGAAACCAGGGGGCAGCTGTGCTCCCAGCAGGAAACCAAAAGCCCAAGTGGCTGCCATGTTCCAGGAGGGAAGTGGAAAACTGGAAGCTCGGGGGGGTGGGGGAGGAGCTTGGATCCCAGCAGGGGGCTGCATTTGGACCTGAGAGCTCAGACTCTTAGCCCCCTATTTTTCCCCTCTTAAGTCGGTGGAAGCGCTCCTGGAGAGGACGCACACCACCAACAATAGGAGGTCAGTATGGATGTGAACCACTGCGCTGTAAGTCAAGCGAACATAGGTCAACTTAAGCTTATAGTATAGACATGCCCTAAGTGAGTAAAGATACACTTTTCTATAAGTATATGATAGCTTACCAGCCTTTACTAGTACATGTGTAATGGTGTCAGTATGAAACCTAAGAGTACAGTGGCAGAAACAAAACAGCCATGAGGTAACGGTAGTCATTTTACATAGGCAGAGGCAGTTTTGAAGATACATAAATCTGTATGGAAGAAAATTATCTGCCATGCTCCCATCCTGCTATATCTCACACTGAAATTTTGAAGTGTTTTCTTCTGCATATTGATTTTACAATATGCGGTAAGCTTTTTTTGTGAAAAATAGAGGCAGTTGCCTTCTAGAGCTGTAAGCCCGAGTCTAGAGAACACTCATCTAATATTAAGTTTTGATCCATGTTCTCTAAAACAGAGACCGGAACATTTTTAAAACACTGGGAACTGTCTTCTGTGAATTTCAACTTTATGTTTGGATTTGTGTGCTGCTGTTTGTTGTATACAGTCTTTTTGCTTATATATTGATCTTTTCACCTGAGTTTGAAAATCTAGCCCTAAATCTAACCCATTCACAATTGTAACCCCTATTGAGAGTCATGTATTCATGCTGAGAAGGGGAAAAATCAATATACAACAGTAGTGAGGTGGTGTCGCCTCCCTCCAAGCGAGAAAGGGAGGGACCACACTCTGTGCCCGGTGGGAAGACCCAGGCTGGGCTCACCCCTCCCACCTGGAAGTTGAGAGGTGGAACAGGAAGTACAAAAGGCTCAGGTGGAGCCTTCCAGCTCAGTTGGAGCCGAGTTGGGGAAGGAGACAGACATACCTTGTTCACTGCAGGCTTCTGACTCTGCTGCCAAACCAGGCAACACTCTGAACCCAGAGGAGACTGAGTCCATGAAGGAACTGCTGGAATTGCCCTGGCTGTCTACCCTAGGAAGATGGAGGATACCCATGGATCTGAGGTACTGAACAAATGGGTAGTAGGAAGTAGCCCAGGGACACTAGACTATAGTCTGTTATGTGGTTGCAAGAAACCAGGTCAGTGTGTTTTGGGTGGATCACCTCTGACCCAGTGGAACACATAGGAGCAAACTTTCCCCGGTACTGGTGGGTGCTCGTGCCCCCCCGGCTCCACCCGGACTCCACCCTTTTCCCGCCCCTGACCCGCTCACATTCCAACCCTATCCCCAAATCCCCACCCCCGCCCCGCCTCTTCCCCGAGCGCGCCACATTCCCCCTCCTCCCCCCTCCCTTCCAGCCATGCGAAACAGTTGTTTCACTGCGCAAGCTCTGGGAGCTAGGGGGGAAAGTGGGCACGCGGCGCGCTCAGGGGGGCAGACAGAGGCAGAGGTGAGCTGGGGCGGGGCAGGAAGCTGCCGGTGGGTACTAAGCACCCACCAATTTTTCCCTGTGGGTGCTCCAGCCAGGGCCGGCTCCAAGGTTTTGGCCGCCCCAAGCACCCAAAACCAAAAAAAAAAAAAAAAAAGCCGCAGCCGCGATCGCAATCGCAATCGCGATCTGCGGCGGCAATTCGGCGGGAGGTCCTTCACTCCGAGCCAGAGTGAGGGACCGTCCGCCGAATTGCCGCCGAATACCTGCACCTGCCGCCCCTCTCCCAAGCGGCCACCCCAAGCACCTACTTGAGAAGCTGGTGCCTGGAGCCGGCCCTGGCTCCAGCACCGGAACACACACGGAGTCGATGCCTATGGTGGAACACTCTGCAACACTTAGGGCCCTGGGCTGGGACTTGGTGGAGTAGGATGGGCCCAGCTTCCCCTACCCTTTGCTGCCAACCCCACCCCTGGGGTGGCAGCTTCCCCATCATAGGCCAGAAAGGCCTACATTGGTCTGCCGTCTTCCAGAGCTAGGGCTGCCCAGAGGATTCAGGGGGCCTGGGGGAAAGCAATTTCGGGGGCCCTTTCCATAAAAAAAAGTTGCAATACTATAGTAACATATATTTGGAAATGTAAAAAATAACCAGTGAAATACATTCAAAAATTAATTTTTAATCATTTGAAAATACGCAAAATACATTATTTAAAAACATTAAATGCTTTAATGGTATGTATATATTTGCAATTACATAATGGGCTGTCACTGGGTGATGGTGATGGGCTGTCGCTGCCTGGGGGTGGCATTACTGTTGCCCAGGGCTGGGTGGGGAGCTGGGCTCTGGGTCAGGGGTTGCCTGGCTCAGAGGGGCTGGGCTCAGAGCTGGGGGTCAAGTAAGTCTGTGGGGGGGATGGGGTCGGGGGGTGTCCAGCTCACAGGGGCTGGGCTCAAAGCTAGGGGTCAGGGCTGTGGGGGGAATGGAGTCAAGGGGGTGCCCAGCTGGGGTCAGGCCTGGGGGGGTACCCGGCTCAGAGGGGCTTATCATGCCGCTTACCCCCTCTCCCAGAGCCTCAGCGAGCCGCGTACAGGAACTCATGCCACTCGGCCCACCGGAGCTCACAGCCCCGCCCCCTTACCATGCGGCTCCGAGCGGGAGAACCTCAGGCCTCGCCTGAGCCACGGAGCTGCAGCGCTGTCCAGGGCTGCTCCTGGACACGGTGCGCTGATGCACCGGGGGAAGGCGAAGACGGAGGCAGGGGGGAGCCTCCGACATTCTCCTGGGGGCCCCTGCGGGGCCAGGGGTCTGGGGCAAATTGACCCACTTGCCCTCCCCCTCTCCCCCACCCTGGGCAGCCCTGGCCAGAGCTCGGATGGCAGACTGTTTGGTGCTAGCCCTGTCATGCTTGAGGGCCAGAGACCATAGACTGTTTATTTGCTCTGTTCTGCCTGAGGGCCTGAGCCAACAGACTGCTCGTTAGCTCCACCTTGTGTCAGGGCCTGAGCCTGTAGAATGGTTGGTGTTCTGCCCCAACACAAGAGCTGGGGTGTTAGTACCTAATTAGCTAATTCACCTGATACCTGAGAGTGATCCTGGTGATGTAGTAAGGTGATGTGGCCTCCCTTCAACCCAGATGGGGAGGGACAACCGCCTCCACACTACAATAACCCTTTGACTTCATAGGCCAAAAAACACGTTTTCCTCAAGTGTAAAAGTATGGCAATTAGATTTTTTTTTTTACAATACATTTTCAAGCACATCTTGCAATAATCATGTTTCTGAGCTATGGGCCAGATTCCAAAATAGAGTAGGTGAATGTAACTGCAGTGAACTTGGTAGTTTAATCTACATAAACCAGGTTTAAATCTTCAACAAATGTAATTGGTAAATGTCCATAGCCCCCACTGATTGTCCAATTATCCTTCACAACTTTTACTTTCTTCATTTGCTTGTATAAATGAAGTTCTAGTTGTCTGAGAAACTCAGAATGGTTCCTTTCTAGTGATGTAATATGTTTTTCCATGGACGAGTTTCCCTACAGTGATGGATAAATTCCATTAGCACCAATGGAAGTTACCAGTTCAAGTGCCAGTATGTTAAGATGAACATATTCATAACACAATACCAGAATCAGTATTCTAAAGCAAAATTTATCATTGCACATTGTTTCATTAGCAGTCAGCTGATGATGCATTCATTTGCTTCCATTTTATTTCAAACCTATAACTGGATTAGTTTGTTTGAATTTTTTATGAAGTTTATTGTACAATTAAGAAAGTACAATTAAGGAGAGAAAGAAAATGTATGACTGACAATGAATAGAACTAATTATTCTGTTGAGAATTTGTTTTGTCATATCAATCAATGGGAAGTCATTAGTGTTACAATATCATTGATTACAATTTGCATCTTTTTGATCATACTAGCAATCTTTTGTCAGACTAAATGATATGTCATATTCCAGCAGATCTCAAATGTTTTCATACTGTGAACCAAGTTCCCCCTTTCTTACTCACAACCATATGAACCACATCCTTCCAACTTGGGTTTTGTGACAGATCTGTGGCAATTACTATATTTGATTACATGGAAAAGTAATGTTACGAAAGAATTTAATGGGTTTTTTTGGCTCTCTCCTAATTTAATTTAGCATCTGGAATGAGAAGAAGCCTGCACCCATGGGCTCAATCGAACATTAATGAGGTCAATAACATTGTTAGATTTAGCCCTATATAACCAGACTGTTCCCCACAGAACATTATTTTGAAAACATTATTATGAAAACATTATTTCTCTATGGAAGAAAACTGAAATCCATTTAACAATTATGTTTAGGTTTCCAATGACATACTATCTGTTCTCTGGAAAAATAGTGGTAGCCTGAAGGGTCTTGGAATTTTACAGCTATATAATTAAATTCTCAATAGATTTTTTTTAAAGAATTAGCACATTGTAGCAAGCTTGCAGTGTTTGCCTGAAACACCTAATTATGTGAGGCAGTATTGATTATTCTAGGAAAGGGTTAAGTATGTTCTTCTGACACTCTGAGGTAAGTGGATCATTATATCAGTTAGATATAAAAAAGGTGGGAGTGTCTCTCTGCAGTATCTATAGTGTAAGATAAGCAGTCTTGAGGCAGGAACCAAGCACTGGAGTGTGGAGACAAGGACTGAGCTGAATGTTATGTTATTGTTAATTTCTTTGTTAATAAAGCCAAACCCAAGGAAGGGGTGAGTTTTCGACTCTATACAATGTGTGGATGTTGTTTTAAAGCAGGATGAGTAAGGAGCCTGTCCATACACATTAATTGGACAAACATTTGCAATAACTGCTCCTCTAGAATGTCTTTTTCATAGCCCTCTCATGTCCCCAGCTCAGTGTTTCATTGTAACTTACTAGCATCTTGAACCTTTTGAGAAATAATGAATTAGATATATTTGCAATCGAAATCCATGCGATTTGCAAACAACACACTTTCACAGCATAGGTATAATTAAATTATTCTCCATAAACAGTGGTTTAACAGCTCATATCCTGAAGTGGAAACTTCTTTAAAAAATACCATAATTGGCTTCACTCTTATAGTCTTTGGTCCAGTAATTCTACTCCATCTTAAAAAGCAGTTATTGTGATGTTGCACTCCATATGATTCTATGAAAATATGATAATGAGTGTGAATATAATGTAACTGGAATATCCGTCATGCAAAAGGTCTCTTGTAAAGTATCATTACAAAGCTTATAATCTACTGAGTGTGTTCATCCTATTTGTATGAATGTATCATTCTTGTATCTGAAACTAGAAATATGAAATATAACTCTGAGGTCGTATTGTAAGTGTGGGCCATTAATGGTGGTTTGGAATCTTGATGGCTCCCATTAACCAGGACAATTAACTATAGTTGGCTCTGTTTACTTGCAAGGCTTCCTGTGAGTCAGGTGGGGAAGAATGAAGGTTTGGGGTCTTACAGTGACATGTGATCATTTCACCTGAACTGGAATCCATCTTTAACCTGGTGCTTTTCCATTTAGAAGGAGGGTTGGGAACCCAGAGAGGGACAAAGGATTCCTGCCTTGTGCCAAAGATATATAAGGGGGTGGAACAGAATAAAGGGGGCTGCAGTCATGAGAAATCCCCTAGCTACCACCTGAGCTGGAACAAGGATTGTACCAGGGGAAACGATTGGGCCCAGACTAGAAGGAGTCTAGTCTGTCAAAGAAATGTATTGGAACATCTCTGAGGGTGAGCTTTACCTGCACTTAGTTTTCTAATATATTAGGCGTAGACTTGCGTATTTTTGTTTTATTTTCCTTGGTAATTTACTTTGTTCTGTCTGTTAATACTTGGAATCACTGAAATCCTACTTTTTGTATTTAATAAAATCATTTTTTACTTATTAATTAACCCAGAGTAAGTATCAATACCTGGGGGGAGGGGGTAAATTATTGTGCATATCTCTCTATCAGTGTTATAGAGGGTGAACAATGTATGAGTTTCCCCTGTATAAGCTTTATACAGGGTAAAACAGATTTATTTGGGGTTTGGACCCCATTGGGAGCTGAGTATCTGAGTGCTGGAGACAGGATCACTTCTTAAGCTGTTTTCAGTTAAGCCTGCAGCTTGTGAGGGACGTGGTTCAGACTTGGATCTGTGTTTGCAGCAGGCAAGCATGTCTGGCTCACACAAGGCAAGGTACTAAAGTCCCAGGCTGTGCAGAGAAAACAGGCTCAGAGATAGTCCCAGCACATCAGGTGGCAGTCTCAAGGGTGTTTCTGTGACCCAACCCATCACAGTTATATCCATAATTAATATTAGAGGCATCTTTATGTTAATGGATGCTATCTGGTCCACGCAGTTAGAGTCTCCTTAGGAAAATAAATATCCTTGGACAAAAACAGGCTCAAATTCTCCCCTGCATCCCATATCCTGCTGACACAGGATAGAGGTGGATGGGTTACAGTTCCCTGATTCAGTACCAGCCTGATCCCAGAATTAGTGAAGCTATGGAGCTGCTCTAATTTATCTGTACATCTGCACAGCAAAACATCTGCATGTGCTAGCCTACCCGAGCTAGCTTGAATCAAGCTAGAGTGGGTAACAACAGCAGTGAAAACACTGCAGCATGTCTTCAGCATAGGCAGTACAAGCCCAGCACATATCCCAGGTATATATTTGGCTCATGAGCCCGCCCTGAAGCTCATGCTGAACTGTCTTCACTGCTATTGTTACCTGCACTCACCAGATTCAAACTAGTTCAGGAAGACTAGCCCTTGTATACATTTTTTGTGTGTAGACATACCCTATGTGTCACCATCCACCAGTGGAGAATGGGAGCAAAGGAGCTCTACTCTGCAGCACTTTGCATCTTGCCAACTTTACACCTGAAGGAGACCTCTGCAAAGGGTATTCTCTACTTACCATTTCTATGTTAAATCTTCCCAAGTGGCACCAACTGAGTAGTAGAAACTTAGTATTATATGGGGAATCTGAGTGAATGTCCTAATACAGAAGTGGCGCTGGTATGAAGATATGAACACCTATTGATGAGGATTAATATTGATTCCAAACAGAAATATTTATAACATCATTAACAATAGAAATAAAGCTATGTCTTCCAAAAAGCTGTTAAATATGTATTGCCTGTGGTACAAAATGAAAAAAAAAAGGGAATTTTCGGGGGGAAAATAAAACATATGTGAGGAGGTTTATTTCTTCTGTTTCAACAGATTTGTTACTTATTGGACAATTATTTTGGACATTAAGTCATCTTGTGGTGGAATAAACATATTTTTAATATTGCAAGCTATAGCAATATTTGAAGAGTACTTCTACAGTGTCAGGGAAAATACAAATCTACCCATATGTCAGATGTTGTATCTTCCAAAAAAAATCTGATCTTTTTTATTTTTCGGTTTGAAACATTTATTGAAATCAGATAATGTACTGTGGTCTGATTCTCAACAGATAGTACAAGACTATAGCTTTCATCTACAAGGTCAGCTTGTTTCACAAAAGAGAAATATCAACCTTTATATGGAGTTACACAAGGACTGACTTTGGCCTTGAGACATTACCCTGTCCTGGTGGGCCAATCAGGAAGATCTTTTAAAATGACTCAAACACTAACTCTCTGTAGGCAGTCACATTTCAGTTGTTTATTTCTATAAAGTTACTGGTTTCCTATCTTCAGTACTTTTCCAACAATTCTTATACAGTTAAGTCTACTTAACATTTTTGCTCCATTTTCCTTTAAGAACTCTTATCTTTGATTGTGAATGTTAAAAATATAGCTAGGATTCTATCTAGCTATGCAGGTACTTCCATGGTCTTGTCTGAGTGACTTTAAGTACCTAGTCTTTTGTTCCTCTGCATCTGTTTCATAACCGGTAACCACAGCTTTCACTGTAGTGGAGTTCAAGCACCTTGGCCTTTTGTTCCTTTACATCTGCTTCATAACTTTCACCATGGCTTTAGTTAATGCTGGAGGGAAGAATGGGTTTTAGTAAAAGAACTAAAGACCCTGATTCTGCAAATACATGCATAAATTTATGTTTCTGAGTAGTCACAATGAACTTATTTATCCTAGCCAGTGCTTATAGATTCACAGATTCCAAGGCCAGAAGGGAACACAATGATCATCTACTCTGACCTCCTCTATAACACAGATCATAGAACATCCCCCAAATAATTCTGAGACCAGATCTTTTAGAAAAGACATCTGATAGTGATTTAAAAATTGTCAGTGATGGAGAATCCATGACACTGGTAAATGATTCTGATAGTTAATAACTCTCACCATTAAACATGTATACCTTATTTCCAGGCTGAATTTGTCTACCTGCAACTTCCAGCCGTTGGATCATGTTATATCTTCCTCTGCTAGATTGAAGAGCCCATTACTAAATACATGTTCCCCATGTGGATACTTACAAACTACAATCGACTCTTTAACCTGCTCTTTGTTATGGTTAATAGATTGAGCTCTTTGAGTCTATCACTATAAGCCATGTTTTTCTTGTCCTTTAATCATTCTTATGACTCTTTGCTGAAACCTCTCCAATTTATCAATAGCATTCTTGAATTGTGAGCACCAGAACTGGACACTGTATTTTAGAAGTGGTCACACCGGTGCCGAATACAGAGGTGAAATAATCTTAATACTCCTACTCAAGATTCCCCAGTTTATGTATCCCAGGATCTCATTAGATCTTTTTGTCCACAGCATCATAGTGGGATCTCATTTTGAGCTGATTATCCATCATAACCCCTAAATCTTTTTCAGAGTCACTGCTCCACATGCTAGAGTTCCCCATCCTGTAAGTATGGCCTACAGTCTTTGTCCCTAGATGTATACATTTACATTTAGTCTCATTAAAACACATATTGCTTACTTGTGCCAAGTTTACTAAATGATTCAGATCACTCCATATCAGTAACCTGTCCTCTTCATTATTTACCACTCCTCCAATTTGTGACAAACTTTATTAGTGATGATTTTATGTTTTCTTCCAGGTCATTGATAAAAATGTAAAACAGGGCCAAGAACCCATTGCTACTGGACCACATTGGGAACACACCTGCCTAATAGCAATTCCCCATTTACAGTTACATTCTCAGATCTGTCAGTTAGCCAGTTTTTAATTCATTCAATGTGTGCCACATTAATTTTAAATCTCTCTGGTTTTTGTGTTTTTCTTTTCAAAATGTATGGTACCAAGTCAAATGCTTACAGAAGTGTAAGTATATCATTTCAGCATTATTACCTCACCTCCTGCCATTTCAGGATTATTCCCAAAAGAAGTATAGCACAGCACTCTAATCTCCAAGCACCATCCACCAATCATCTCATTAATCAATACAATGGGTAGTTATTAGTGTAATTTGCATTTTCTGTCAGTCTATCTGTTTATATCAATGCTGATTGAACCTTACTCAGTAACGTTTCCTTTCAATAATAGCTTCCCCGCCCCTTTTTTAAGGCCAAAATCATCCTACATAAATGCTTGTGTGTGCATGTTGCTCTAAAAAAAAGTAATGATATACCATTTGTTATTGAAATCAGGAGGAGAAAAATCTTTTAGAACTTTACTGCTTAGCCCTACACAGATCTATTAGCTTAATAAGCCATTGCCTCCCTGCTAATGATATCAGCCTCAGTCAGCTATTGGTCCACTACTCCCTCAAGCATTTCTGTGCTATCTCCTATGCTACTCTCTCTGTATGGGAAAAAAGCTCTGTGTCAAAATACGTAGAATCATAGAATATCAGGGTTGGACGGGACCTCAGGAGGTCATCTAGTCCAACCCCCTGCTCAAAGCAGGACCAATCCCCAACTAAATCATCCCAACCAGGGCTTTGTCAAGCCTGACCTTAAAAACCTCTAAGGAAGGAGATTTCACCCCTCCCCCTAGGTAACCCATTCCAGGGCTTCACCACCCTCCTAGTGAAATAGTTTTTCCTAATATCCAACCTAAACCTCCCCCACTGCAACTTGAGACCATTACTCCTTGTTCTGTCATCTGGTACCACTGAGAACAGTCTAGATCCGTCCTCTTTGCATCTCCCTTTCAGGTAGTTGAAAACAGCTATCAAATCTCCCCTCATTCTTCTCTTCTGCAGACTAAACAATCCCAGTTCTCTCAGACTCTCCTCATAAGTCATGTGCTCCAGCCCCCTAATCATTTTTGTTGCCCTCCGCTGGACTCTTTCCAGTTTTTCCACATCCTTCTTGTAGTGATAAAGATGCCACTTTTAATTCCCTCCTTAAAACCTTTCTCTTCCACGATGCCTACAAATGCCTGCCATCTAATATTGGTTAGGCAAGCGGTGAGATGTGAGTTCTGCTTTTCTGAACTCTTCTATTCACTATTGTTCCCTCATCCTCCCAACCTACCCATCTGTCTGTTTCATGCACCTGCTGCATCTTGTCTGGCATATAAACTGAGAGCTCTTTAGAGCAAGGACTGGCTTCTTATTTACATGTTTGTACAGTGCCCAGCACAACAGGGTCCTGATTCTTGACTAGGGCTCCTAGGTTGAAGAAGCAGAACAACAACCACTTTTATTCTTCCACTAATGCATAAATATAACTTCTCTTGCTGTTAATCAGGTTATCCATGTGCATCAACTTGAGATCTGCTGTTGTCTTGGAAAAGCTTCTTATTATTGCTGTGAGTGTGCAGGAGCTCTAGAACCAACCACATCCACCGCGGCCCAGAAATATCATCCCCCTGTTTAGCCCATAGTTAGCCATAGTGCTGTTTTCTATTTTACTTCAGGCTGAGTAAGGGCCTGCCAGCTATTTGCTTTATTGCTCTTTTGGCCTGTTACCAGATCTTAGTATTGCCTGTGTATTTACATTTCAGACAGGTACCATTTTCCAGCCAGATTTTTATTGCATTAGTTTTAATGTTGTGATAAATGTGTGGTCTCTTCGTAGGCCAGAAGGAAATCACAACAATGTTCAGTACTAACTAGCAGCAGCAGCATCAGAGGACTACTCAACTTTGGATACCTTTACAAAAGTAGAATAAACCTAGCTAAACATGTCAATTTTTCTCATTATCCTTGGCTTTACCAGGATCAAAAGGCTAAGATAGTTTTGTTCAAGGTTTTGATAAGAATAATTCTGTCTGTTAGCTTTGGCAGACAGTTTTCTCCTTTGGGCAGGCAGCATCTAACACTATTCGTTTTAGTTGATTAGCTAGATGTTTGGGTTAAAAGGTCACTTCCACCTATTGCTCTGTCCAGATCCAGGAACATCCCCAATTACACTGAGACTACTGTATAAAAAACCCTTTTAGGAGGTGCCAACAGTAGACATATGCTCAAAGCTATTTGCTTGAATAAAGAAGTTTAGTAAATCTGGGGTTTATATTATTTGTAAAGCTCATTTCACCTTTCCCAATTAGTCCTATTCCCATCTTCAAAACCAGATCATACACAATCCTTTAGAGTTTATTCATTACTACTTAATACAAATGACTTTTGAATATGTCCAAATAAGGAAGAAGACCGCTATTACCATTGAAGTTGTTGTCTCATTACGTATTTAGATTTTGTATTAAAATGTGTTATTCAATATGGGGAAAAGCCAGATGGGTACAGCTAAAGCACAAAAGTAATTCAAATGAACCAAACTAGTTAATCTGTTCATTATAGGCATGAATTTCCACTTTCAGACACTAGTTTCATGTTGGTGTAACTCAAATTACTTCAGTGAAGTTAGGTTGCCACAGGACAGTTTCATTATAGTGGAGATTCAATCTAATTATCTATAAAATCCCTCATTCCTGAATAAAGTATTTTCACCTGAACTTCCAGTACCGATTTCCTAGTAGAAATCCCTCTTTGGTTAGGAACCACATATATTTGGAGCTGGTTGGGAATTTTTCAACATATTTTTTTTCCTTCTGAAAATGCTCATTTGTCAAAACTTTCTGGTGTGACAGGTTTGATGGTCCAGGAAGGAATTCCAGGTCAAAACCAGAAAGAGAGAGAGAGAGACCCTAGAATAGTTATCTGGTTAGGGCTCTCCAAATCAGAAGAGAAGATACTTGGACCAGGGTCTCCCAGGTCTCAGGTCAGTGCCCCAATTGCTGGACTACTGAGTCAATCTCTTTCTGTGTCTGGCCCAATGAATATTTAATTAGTTATGCAAATTGGAACAGCTACAACAGGAGTATGACTGAAAAAACGCCAGCATTCATACCGTATACACTATTGTAATAATATTTGTACAAAATATGTCTTGTGTGGTATCATTTGAAAACTAATAACTTGCCAGACAATAATGTCATAGTGAACTGTATGTAGTAACATTATATGTAAAGGTCTGAATTTCCCCATATGTTGTTTTTAGCACATGTTCAAACCCACACACCCCTCACTAGGGAAAAGTTGTTAAGCGGGTCTATCCTAAACAAAGCAATGTGCGTTTATCTCAATTTACATATGAGTGGTAAACACCACACTTGAGACCGGGGGATGGGGGGAAGAATGGCAGGAGATGAGGCAAGTCTGCACTTCTGCCTACACAGGTGAGAAGAAACCACCTTCACCATTAGACTCCATGTCGCCTTCTTTACTGTTTGAATAACTTTTGCTTTGAGGGGTAATCCTTAGAAAAATCCACTTCAAAGGATGATTGGACTATAAAAATGAGAGGCAAAACCAGTTCAAGGCCTCTCTTCCTGCTTCTCTTGCTCTCTCTCTCTCTCTCTCTCTCTCTCTCTCTCTCTCTCTCTTTCACCTAAGAAGACAAGGAACCAGCCCTTTGACCTTAGGGGAGATCTTGACCTGAGAATTTGGTCAGCAATGTTTCTGGAAACCTTTAACCAAATCTAGCTTGTTAAGTTTAAGATACTAGAAAGAATTATATCTTTATTTCTCTTGTAAACATTTCTTACTTTAATATGTTAGACTCGTACTCAGTTAAAATCTATCACTTTGTAGTTAAATAAACTTGTTTTATTTTTAATCTAAACTAATCCAATGTTGTGTTTGAACTGTTTGGTAACTCAGTTTTAGAAGCAAACTCTTGAATATTCAACCCTTTACAGGGAAGATGGATATTTAATATCTGCTGCCAGGCTGCTGGGGTCAGAGCTGTTAGATCAGGGCTATAATTATACACAGACATTCAGAGTGTGACCTGCATGCTGGCAGGCTGTTTGTGAGTGGCCTACATTGGAAGCTACAACAGCAAAGCATTGTGATGTTACCCCAAAATCTCTATTATAGAATGATAAGGAGGTGACATATAAATAACAGGTTTGACTCCTACCAGCATCTCTCAACTGGGAGAGTTAAAAATCTGTGTGCCTCCCACCCATGTTGCATTGAAATAAAGGATAGAGAGAATACAACCTTAAACAGAAAGAAGATGTATTAAGGGATAGTTACAACTGGGGGTGAGGGAGAACATCCACTAAAGGGATCACTACAAATACCCAAGAATAGATTCCATCAAGGGGCATAAAGCCCAGACCCTTAAACTGTTCCTTGGTTAAACTATTAAGTGCCCAAAAATCAGTTACTGTCTCGTCTCTCTTTCACCACCGATGGAGGTTACCAGCAACTGATGGACCATCCCAGAGTCTCAGGAACATCAGAGGATCTGTCTCTCTACCACCAAAGCAGAAGATCAACAGATCTGGGCTGATGGCAAAGTCTTCATTGGATCCTTTGATGGAATACAGGAAACAGCTATCATGTAAGTATCAAACTCCTTGGCAAATGTTAGTGGCCAAAGTCTTGAGCCGAGGCCCATGCACAGAGACTGGACATGGCTGCCTCGATGGTGGACAGACCCTGCGTCATCACTGACAGTTCCTTATATGCTCTCTGTGGTGCGAATTCCTGAGGCACACTCTGGCAAACACTGCCCCCAACCAGTTCCAGCCAGCTCTTAGTCCCTCAAGTTCTGGTGGGAAACAGAGTTTAAGCAGAAAAATGCCATGAAGAAAGGATACCAAGATGGAGTTCAAACTTTTCCTGCCACATGCACCATCTTGAATTTTTTAGACTCCATTTTGAATTGCAGCAATATTTATTATAATACATAACAAAAGTATAACCAGACACCAATGTCACCTTACAGTGAGGACCCCAAGGTTGAGTGGCAGGCAGTGACACAATCCCTCACTGATCTGGACTGCACCCTGAAATGTGACAAGAAGTGACAAAAGGAGACTCTATATCCCTACAGTTAGAGAACTTGCTGAGTATGAGGGAAACTCAGATTTAAGTAACTGCTCCAAAACAGGAAGAGCAGGGATATTAACCTGAGTCTCCCTCATCCCAGATGAGTTCCCTAACCACCAGCCTATTGGTTATTTTATGGAAGCAGGGCTCTCAGTTTTTTCCACAGTAAATTTCAAAATCTCTCATTTTTATTCTGCATCAGAATGAAAAGAAATGCAAAGCAACTCAAGTTTTTTTTCACATGGAATTCTTGGTTTGCTAGCAGTTTTGCATATATTTCTCATCCTAAAGAGCTTTTCCTCTTTTGAGAATTTAGCAGGTTAGCTTGAATGAGAACTTCCTCCTCTCTCCTGACATGTGATCAACAGCATATTGATGAAGCTTCTGCTACACACACACACACACACACACACACACACAGTGTAACACTGCCATTTTCCCTTTAAATATCTTGAAAAGTGTCTTTGAAAAATAAATTTGACAGTCTTCCATGTGGGCTCTTTCTGTTCTTGAGAACAAAAGCCCTGGGATAGCTTTAGTACTTCCTTCAAAAACTAAATTGCTTCCTAAATTGCTTTCTAGGCACCAAGTTAAAAGTCTTTTAGATTTGAACTATGAGCAGAAAAGAAGCGTTCCTGAAACTCATGTAAGTAATTTGAGAAACTCTACACAAAAGGACAAAGAGTAACACAAGTGAGCACAGTAGTTCTTATTTGGTTGGGGAAAAAACAGATGTAGTCATATCATATGATAACATTCTTTCCATTCTACTAGTATCTCAGGAACTTGCTAAACGGCACCTGCTAAAGTTAGACATTTTAAATCAGCAGGTCTGGATAACTTTGGTTGATAAAGGTAATAGGGTTGATGTAAAAATACTTAGACTTCTATAATCATTTGACTTGGTACCACATGACATTTTGATTAAAATTAACACACATTAAATGGATTAAAAGCCGGCTAACTTGTAGGTGTCAAATGTAACTGTGAACAGGGAATCACCATAGAATGGCCACGTTTCTAGTGGGATACCACGGGGATCAGTTCTAAGCCCTGTCCTATTTAACATTTTTATTAATGGCCTGGAAGAAATCATAAAATCATCACTGATAAAGTTTGCTGATTACATAATTTGGAGGGGAGCATTAAGTAATGAAAAGAACATGTTTCTGATACAGATCTTGAATGTTGGAAAGCTGGGAACAAGCAAATGATATGTATTTGAATATGATTAAATGCAAATGTACACATCTAGAAACAAGGGATGTAGACCACACTTACACCATGAGGTATTCTACCCTGGTGAGAAATAGCTAAGAAAAAAGATCTGGGGGTAGTAATGGATAATCAACTGAACATGAACTCCCAGTTTGTCACTGTGTCCCAAAGGGCTAATGCAATCCTTGCTTCCGTAAACAGGGGAATGTTAAGTAAGAGTAGACAGGTTATTTATATTTGGCATTGGAGTGACTGCTGCCGGAATACTGTGTCCACTTCTCATATACACAGTTCAAAAAGAATGTTGATAAAATGGAGAGGGTTCAGAGAAGAGCCATAAAAATGATGACTGGATTAGAAAACATGCCTTATAGTTATAAACTAATCAGACTGATCTCTCTGAGTCTAGCAAAGAGAAGGTTAAGGGGTGCCTTGATTACAATCTTTAAATACCTACATGGGGAAAAATATTTAATAATGGGCTCTTCAGTCTAGCAGAGAAAAGTATAACACAAAGCAGTAGCTAGAATTTGAAGCTAGACAAATTCAGAATGGAAATAAGGCATACATTTTCAACAATGAAGTTAATTAACCAGTGAAACAACTTACCAAAGGATTGTGGTGGATTCATCATCACTGACAATTTTTAAATCAAGACTGAGTGTTTTGTTTTGTTTTATTACCTAAAAAGATATGTTCTAGCAATTATTTTGAGGAAGTTCTATAACCTACGTTATGCAGAAGGTCAGACTAGATGATCAAAATGGTCCCTTCTGGCCTGTGAATCTCTGAATCCATGAATATTATCAGTGTTATAATGAAATCATTTTCTTTTTATGAATCTGGATATGATGAGTCATACATCTATGCACAGAAATGCTTATTTCAGGTGTGCACCTAGTTTCCATAATGATTTAATATCTTATTTGTGCATCTTAAACAAAGACTTAATTAACCCTTATCTACATATACTTGAATAATGTATCAGTTTTTTCAAGTGCCATAAAAGTGCTAATTTGTATTTCTTCTGTGTTTTGATAATATAGGCAATATTTTAAGAATGCTGATAGTAAGAACATTGCAATTATTCAGTGACTTTCTTGCATTTCTTATTTCTTAAATTTCCTAACCTAGAGATTGATTTAAAGCTGTTAAAAGTAAAACTATGGAAATGGAAATATTGCAATATTCTGGTGTATTAGGATAGCAATAGGTCTTAGAGGGCCATCTTATAAAGCTTGGCATGTGTAATATCATGCATACATTAGCAAATGCCTAACTTATGTTCATTATACCTGATGTGTGCACACAAATCAGATATGTACATGCACATGGAATTGAGAAAGAAATTGGAATTAGGCAAAATTTAAGATGATGTTGGGGAATTCTCTCCAATAAGTTCATCCACAGGCATTACAGTTAGTTCCTTTGTACTGATTTACCAGTCCAAAGGGACCATAAAGCTGGAGGAGAACTTGTACTACAAGTTTGAAGAAATTTTGACAGGAAGTAACAGCTCTTTTGCACTTCATACTTCCTCAATTATGTAAAGAAGAAAACAAAGTTGAGTTAAACAATTATAACTAGGTTAGTGATCTTCCATAGACAAACAAATAAATATTGCAACATGTGCATGAAAAGTCACAAAATAAACTGTAGTCAGGAAGGAGCGGGTGGGCAGAGGGCTACACTCATAATGAATTTACTAATAGATTTGTTTCTCCCTATATCAAGTGATACTTATAGAAATACCAAGCACATTTTTGAAAGATGTGCAAAAAAATAACAAAATCATAAAATATAGGAACTGCTTATTGGGTTACTAATTCAAGTGGTAATTTGGTAATTATTACCAAGCCTGTCAAGCAACTATTCATTAGGCAGAGCTTAACACAGAGTAGCACTGAACGACCATTGACATTCTAGAGGTGTAAAGCTGAAGAAATGGATTTGTGTAAGAAAATAGTATAATGTAGGCCAATATTTGCCTACCATCACCTTACTAATGTTAATATGAGTCAAATCCTCAGGTGCTTTTTCACTTATCTCTCCATATTTAAGTGGGTAAAATCACCTAGAATTCAATAGACCAGACTCTTATATCTGAGTAGCATCTTATTCCACAACAAAATCCTGTTTAAATCAACATGGGTAACAGTGGAAGAATCTAGTCCTAAATTTGTTTCCATGTCTCCTGTCCTCAAGACAGAAAAATAAATATTTGCATTCTAGGTTTGTAAATAGAAACTCTGACAACCTGTGAAAAGCAGGTGTTTATCCACTCACTTAATCAGAAATGAAAGTTTATTAGATTTTGAACCCAAGATTTGTAATATTCACTATAGTTTCCAAGATTTTCAATGTTTACAATATTTAGAAAGCAAAAGCTGTCACCATTAAATAAAAATCTATCAGTAACAGAAAAATATATTGATACAGATATGAGTATAAAGAAAGCTTTATCTAGTTTGAACTTTATACTGAAAAAAATAGACATTAATGAAAAAGATGGAAAAGAGATGCAGGGAGAAAAATATGCAGAAGATTAGAAACATACATGGAAATAAGTCTCATATTCAGTGTATGCTGATATGAAACATTTTTTTCATAAATTACTCTATCAGTGGTATCTTGCAATATCGACACTTTCTGATAGACTATGAGATGCAAGGGTACTGCGTGTATTCTTCATTTGATAGTAATATCCTGAAATGGAAGAATTTTAGGGAAATATATATTCAAACAACTTATTTTATCTGTATGATATTCATAAAGTAGCAGTCACCATGATATGTAGGTAAAGCGATTAAAAATAGTAAATTTCTAATAGATTCACTTGTCCTATTGTTGAAGCTTCCTTTGAAAAGTCAACAATATTTGAGATATAAAAACATTAATATTCCACATTTCTCATTTTAATCCATTTCACAGGGGATAGCAAAGGGGACCATAAAACCCACCATTTAAAAAATAAATACTCATTACTTAAGGTTAAAAACAAATCAAGAATAGCCATGGCATTATAAATTGTATACTTCAGTCATCACAATTTAGCCAATTTCTTTCACTTCTTTGTCCCTTAATCAGTCTATCTTGGGAGATCCCATAAGTTTAGAGATATGCAGTAAGCTGATGACAAAGTACCAAATTCTCTTAAGTTGCCATACATTACAACAGGATAATGTGTACTACATGTTGAAGGATGATCCAGGGTTTGGATGCTTCCTTAGGACTTAAAGGATGTGCTTCACGTTCTGTTTGCTACAGACTTCTGGAGTGACTTTGGACAAGTAACTTAGCCTCTCGGTGCCTCAATTTCCCTTCTGTAAAATAGAAATAATAGCAACTCCCATCCTTTCAGGGTGTTGCGAAGGTAAATACACTAAAGCTTGTGAGGCACTCAGATTCTGATGAGGGCTATACAAGTATAAAAGATAAACTCATAGTGTATGTGTGACATTACCCAGGGCAAAATCTGGAATAATGAATAGTTTTGTCCCTTCAGTTCTCCAACCTGGTGTACCTTTTACATTGCTTGGCGGTGAGAGCTACCACTTCTGGTCTGCTCACACACAGCCTCTAGCATGTGCATTACTCCCAGTTTTATGTATGAGTGCTATAGACAGCCACTCCTGAATTATACTGCAGAGCAACACCAGCAAATTCCCAGTTTCAGACTTTCCCTAGAAATGTACATCTTATACTGACTAGCTCTCTCCTGGACAAATCAATAAAGTCTGTCATTTTATTAATAGAAAATGCTATGCACAAATCCTGTCATCCCAAATGGAGCATCCCAGACACTTCAATCCAAACACAGTGGTTTAGATAAAACAATAAAACTAATTGGTTAACTACAAGGAGATAGATTTTAAGTAATCACAAGTAATGAGGCATAAAAAGTCAGAAGGGAGGAACAATGTGAGGTGACTGCTCTCCTTTTATAGTTTTTTTCTCCTCTTCAAGAATCATCTCCAGCTGAGGTTTAGAAGACAGAAAGTCTGTGTGGACAGGAACCCCAAGCTGTTTCTTTGTCAACATGTAGATTTTTTACTCACACCATCTTTCCTGCCAAATAGTAGGTGATGGTCTACTTGATTTTGTTGACACTTGGCTGAGGTGTTGGCTAGCCTTTGTCTCTGGGGAACTGGTTTGTGACTGCTTTCCAGACTTGGAACACATCTTAGTAAGATCATACAGTAGAATCTTATAACTTTGCATACATTATTGTCACACATATTTTACCAGAACTATAATGGTCAACAACTTATGAGTTTTCAAATGATATTTCATTAGTCCCTCAGAGGCACCCCATGTATGCTGAAGGTGGGGGTTGCAATGTGCTACAAACATTCAGATGTAAACTGTGGCCAGCTGGCTGATGGTGGGAGATGGAGCAAGTCCTTCCCCACCAAATCCCTTCTCACTTGCTCCTTGAAGGGAGCACCTGGCACATAATTCCTAAACTCCCCTACAGCTTCTTGCACTACCAGCAAGTGGGTGAGAGGAACTCTTATTTCCCTCTTCTTCCCTGTAAAGTAGTGGTCTCCAAGCTTTTCAGGGTTGTGCCACCCCTTACTCCTGTCCACCCTGCCTCCGAGCAAGGACCAGCAGCGAGGCCATGGCTCCCCGGGGGAGGGGACAATGACAGGGGTAAGGGGGCTGAGGCTGGGGCAACAGCTGGTGATTGGGGGTGGGAGCGGGTGGCATTTCCTCCCCATTGCCCTTGGTGGTTGGTCCGGGCTCCAGCTTCACCCCCTCCAAAGAGTCCTCCATGACCCCCTTAGGGCACGCTCCACAGTTTGGGGACCTCTGCTAGAAAGCTACTTTATGGCTAGTCACAATCAAGTCTTTAAGGAATAATTTCCTCCTCTCTTACATATTTCTCTTGTTTGGTATTTGAAATCTTCACAGACATATAATGGAAACATATAAATCTCCCACAGTCCTCTTTTGCTAAGAATATAGATATAACTAATGCTGGTATAGGATAAATGCTGATATTTAAGAATAATTGCAATTCTCACAACTGTAATTGAAAATAAAATTGTTAGAATAAAGTGGAAAATCTATTTAGAAAAATTATTGAAAACAGTATTTTTATTAGATATATTTTATGTGGAACATTAGACTTCTTTACCCTCCATCTCCCTTACAATATGTCATTGTCAGTTTTGAAGATGAGCAAATAGTCAACATTAATGGTCTTCTGTCATGTTGATAGCATTGTAATTTTGTTTTAGTCTAAAGAAGATGAGAAAGAAATGTTCTAGGGTCATTACTAATTTGAAAACTAGCCATTTAAAAACAAGTGGGCCAAAATGCTTCTCTGGAATAATTCCTCTGACTCTAGGAACAAATGAAGTCCCGTTGGGTTCATTATGATTTCAATATTAAAGATAAGCTGACATATTATAACAGTATTGGTATTTACATCTGCAAGTGGAATAAAGCACATCACACTATAAACATGGGCAGGCCATATTATCAACCAACATCCCAAAGCAGGGATTTTTTATTAACTGCATATATGGATTATATAAGGCAACTTTCACATGCCGTATTTTGTAATATATTATACTCAGTTTTCATAGCATTTATATTTTTAAATATAAATAGTGTGATATTGCTCAAAATTAAAACCCAAAGAATTTGAATGTGATAATCTGGAAACATACATCCAAAATATATAGGCTGCAGGGGCTGATGTTCTCCTAGCAACATCAGATGCACCTTTTCAAAGTGTTTTTGTAACTACTTTAAAAATATGTAGTTTTGCAGCTTTTCAGTACACCTCAGTATGATTGCCATTTTATAACATTTGCCATCACGATTTATTGTGTTCAGAAGTGGTCAGAAGACCTGTTGCTGACCCAAATGTAATGTAAATAACTGTGTTCCTTTTCTTCATTGGCAAGACTCTGATCATAAGAAATACTTGGTCTTACATTTTCAGTGCAGCAAAGAGGTTTTTTGCTTTTAGATACCCATTATGGTAACTGGGTATCACATAGCTAAAATCTTTCCCAACATTTCAGAAATGTACCTCCTTATATATGGAATGTTCACCCTCAGTTTCTACCTGCATTATTATAGAAACTGCAGCAACCAGTTTGTTAGAGAGTTAAACTCTCATTAAAAAACAAAACAAAACAAAAAATTGCATTCAATTCATAGGAACAGATTTTATTCCCACATCCAATTTTCATAACCTACTCAGGTGGAGTACAAAGCAAGTAATGTGGGGCAGAATTCCTCTGGTGCAGGGTCTGTGTACACCTCAACCTCCCACTCAGAAGCCTCTGAATGGGGACATGCCAGGAATGGGATTGGAGGCAGGAGGGGATAGACCGGTAGGACATGGCATGACAAGGATTCTAGGTTTTTCCACAGTCTGCAGGCAACACATATTGGGATGCCATAATTTGGAGCAGCCAGGGGCTGCTGTAATTTATGGTAGGATATAATGTGTTTCCCCTTCCCCCTGAGCACCCCAGAATCTGGAGCGTACAATGGTGACATATAAGTCTTTGTCCCACTTTTCTTAGACTGTGACTTCTATAATTTGCCTCCTAGAACCCACAGATTTTAAAGCCAGAAGAGATCATTGTGATCGCTTTAGGCTAATCTCCTGCATAAGAACATAAGAATGGCCATACTGGGTGTGACTAATGGTCCACCTAGTCCAGTATCCTGTCTTCCGAGAGTGGTTAGTGCCAGATGATTCACAGGGAAGGACCAGACAGGGAAATGTATTGAGTGATCCATCCCCTGTCATCCAGTTTTAGTTTCTAGCAGTCAGAGACTTAGGGTATATAGCGCCATGTAACAGACTGCCTTGGGAGGTTGTGGAAAGTTCTTCACTGGAGGTTTTGAAAAGGAGGCTGGATAGTCATCTGTCTTGGATGGTTTAGACACAACAAATCTTGTATCTTGGCAGGGGGTTAGACTAGATGACACTTGCGGTCCCTTCTAACCCTATGATTCTACGATTCCTACCCTTTGTTCCCTATCTTTTAACCAGGCACTGATCCATGAGAGGACCTTCCCTCTGATCCCATGACTGCTTAATTTGCTTAAGAGGATTTGGCGAGGGACCTTGTCAAAGGCTTTCTGAAAGTCTAAGTACACTAGATCTATTGGATCATCCTTGTCCACATATTTGTTGAGCCCCTCAAAGAATTCTAATAGATTGGTGAGGCATGATTTCCCTTTACAAAAGCCATATTGCCTCTTCCCCCAACAAATCATATTCATCTATGTGTTTGATAATTCTGTTCTTTACTATAATTCCAACAATTTGCATGGTTCTGAAGTTAGGGTTACCCACTTGTAATGTTCAGAATCACCTCTGAAACCTTTTTTTAAAAAATTGGCATCCCATTAGTTATCCTCCAGTCACCTGTTACAGAAGCTGATTTAAATGATAAGTTACATACTGTGGTTAATAGTTCTACAATTTCATATTTGAGTTCCTTCAGAATTCTTGGGTGAATACCATTTTGGTTCTTTGTTACTGTTTATCAATTTTATCCTCTATTAACACCCCCAATCTGGGACAGTTCCTCAGATTTGTCACCTCAAAAGAATGGCTCAGGTATGGGAATTTCCTTCACATCCTCTGCAATGAAGACTAATGCAGAGAATTCATCTAACTTCTTTACAACAGTCTTGTCTTTCTTGAAAGGCAGGCAGCCTTTAACCCTTTCCTGGCAGTTCCACACTGTCATAACCACTATTTTGCTGTACCTGGAGAACTCTGGAACTACTGGTAGTAGAAACTAAGGAACTAAGGACAGTAAGAGTTCACATAATCTTAACAGACTGATGAGCTCTGCTTTTTGTACAGTATTAAAACTATGACTGGGTTTACAAGATTGCAAGAGAATACAAAGTATAGTCAATGTAAAAGTGTTGGAGGGTCTATCGTGAAAGCATACTGCTAATACCAGGTTTCAGAGTAGCAGCCGTGTTAGTCTGTATCCGCAAAAAGAAGAACAGGAGTACTTGTGGCTTTGTTAGTCTCTAAGGTGCCACAAGTACTCCTGTTCTTCTTTTTGCTAATACCAGAGGGTTGCAGAAGCACAGGAAATTGCAGGAAAAAAAGAGGTAAATTTCCTCATTCTCCCTTTATTTTCTGATCTTTGCTGCTACTGGGGAAGAGAATGGAGAAAGCATTCTGGTACCAAGATATTCACAGGAATGAAAAGAGATGTCTGCCAGATGAGTTTTTCGAAGATTTCACAGCTTTATTCATTTCCCACTAAACAATTTGTGAATGTCTAAGCTTAAACTGGAGGTTTGAACCATTTTTAGTACTGTATATTCCTTTGAGAGTGTAACACAGATGGTTTCAATTTTATTTTTTAAAACAATTTCAGCAGTTTCCACTCTTAAAATCAATTTTTCCATAGTATCTTAGCCACAAAAATATCCAAACAGACAAGTGGATTTCAGATGTCCTAGAAAACAGGCAGGATTGAAGCAACTACTGTAAGTACCTACCATTTTCAGCAATGGGTCCTTTAAAAGTCATGATTTATTGTAACAGACCTAGACATAGGTCTACTAGAGTAAATCATATATTTTAAATATTCTCTTGCTGAAACTGACAGCTAGATAGAAAAGGTAACTGATTGATCTCTCATCACATTGTATACTTTATACTGAGCTTCCCGTTAAAAAGTCCTTAAAATATTTTTATATAAATGTCAATTAAAACACCTTGGCATTTAAAGTGCTGATTCTAAAAAAGATGTACACACATGTTTACATTTATGCACTGTGTGCAGTCTCATTTGCAGGTCAATGTCACTAAATTTGTTTTATTTTATCGCTGATTAACATATCAAGAACATCACAGAGTATTTCTGAAATCTCACCATGATTTAAAATTAACAATCTTCAGAAACTTTTACCCCCACTCAACTTCACTTTTCCTCTTTGTTTCCAAGCAATTAAAACGAAGTGGCAACATGTCTAGCAATATTATTTATTTTATAACATCTGGCAGTGATTACTAAGAAAAATATGTGTTGATTACTGAAGAATCCTATGAACTAAAGCCTGTTGATGCAAAGCTCCTGTCACTCAATTTTCACTTACCGGCTTTAACATTATTGATTATATTTCTTACTTTCAAGTCTTGAAAATACAATATATTTTGTAATTAATGGCCCTCTTTGTGGAGCAAGGCAATAAAGTGCTAGGTTTACATGCATCTTTCCACGTATGAAATACTGCCCCACACTACTGCATGAAATATGGGTGTCTGTGCTCCACAGAGGATATATGCAATGTAACAAAGATATATCAGAGGTGTGGAGAAGAGACGTGCAGAAGGGGTAAGGGAAAGGATTTGAAAGAGGAAGTGGGAGACAAAGAAAAGCCGGAGAAGGGGACGGGGATACGAGGTTGTGCCGCTATCTCTGATATCACTATCCAATTAACCAGGGAATCATAATGGGTAGCACACAAGCATATGTAACAACCTTTCCACACATACACAAAATCCCACACAAATGCAAAGGGAGAGAGAAACTACTTTTGGTGTCTTAGGGCTTCTCTGTTTTTGTTGTTGTTGTTTTTTGCACAGATGTAATCCCAACACAGTTTTTAGCATAACCCCAGCCCTGAGGCACGTCTTTAGCCTTCTCTTCGTTGTCTGCTTAGAGTGAGTTCTCCCCTCTCAGTTAGGCTTTGAGTAGCTAGCTAGCTGTAGGCATCAGGACTTAAGTGACTTTCTGCATGCCTATAGTCAGAAATTTAGATGCCTCTGGAGATCTATGTGCCTACATGGTCTCTCAGCAGGTGAGTGGTGGTTTTGTGAATGTTAGCAGTGCCTAAATGTTGGACTACTTCTATTTCCAATCCTCTTCCTCTTTCTTCATTTCTTTTTTCCTCACCATTTCTCTGCTGTTCCTACTGCTCAGTCTTATTGCCTGATTTGTGCTGCGTCATTATTCATTTCTCTGAATGATCAATAGGAAATGCCATTTCTGATAGTGCTACTTTGACGCAGCAGGGCTGGGTGCACTCACACATCATCAGCAATGACCATGGTAAAGATAATAGCTGACAAGTCTACTACTAAAAAGAAAACAATGTGATATGCCATGTAAAAATTGAGGATGATGAGCTGGTTAAGGATTAGTGAAGTATGAAGAAGATGGTAAAATAGACTTAGTATAAAACAATGACAATTCTATCTTAAGTACAGGAATATTGTAGAATTACTGAATTTAAGCAAAAAAATGATTGTTTTGTAGTGATATATATTAGTACAATAAGTTTAATTAATTTTATGATAAAAACTAAGATCGGAAAATAGGATTTTGTCTTATTTTCTCAGAGGTCAATCCAGCAAGAAAGTATTAGATGCCAAAGTGAATTTAAGAATGACAGAATATGTTTAAATAATGTTAATCAGGAAAAGCAGATTTAATTGTATTTGGATAACAACTTTAAATATTGGTTTAATACTTATACAGTATGGCTGCCCTAGTAGTCATTCACACCAAGGCAAAGTAGGTGTGAAACTAGGGTGAACAGATGTCCCAATTCTGTAGGGACAGTCTTATATTTGGGGCATTGTCATATATAGGCTCCTATTACCCTTCCCAATCCCATCCCGATTTTTCACACTTGCTATCTATCTGGTCATCCTATGTGAAACGCTACCATACTTATTTGATAGCATGTTGTACTCCCTTTGGACATATATAAAGACTACTCAAGTTTCAGGGAAATAATGACTCAGCCTAGTGGAAGGAACTATCTTTCTAATTATGACAATTCAAAGTGACTATTCCTGCATCAAGGTGTTTCTAGAAGACTCTAGGGGAAAACTGTGGCCTCGCTACAGGTTCTTGGAACTGCCCACACAATATATGTCCCACCTGTAAAATTGTATATAATTGTTCCAAAAAACTCTCTACAGAATGGATAAATCATTCTGTGACTGGGGTCCCAGGAGAGCCACACTGAGGTTACTTAATTAGGGCAAACTTCAAAGAATGGGGCAGACAATCCCTGAAGCTGGTGGTAATTCCAGTTCTTAGCTCTACCAAGCTAGCCTTCTATAATACCTTATTGCTTACCCAAGAGCAAAACCACAGTTCCCTTATAGCAAATCAGTCTTAGGCCTCCACCCAGAGTCCCAACTCAAATATTACGAGGATTACTGAATGTCTTATTCATCATATATGAAAGTTCTACCAATCCCAAAGAATCGGACACATTACCTCCCAGGTTAATGAATATTTCAAATCTTACCCAAATACAGCCAATTCTTATTAACTAAAATAAAATTTATTTAAAAAGAAAAGAGTATTGGTTAAAAGATCAGTATACACACAGACATGAGTACAGTTTTGAGATCAGATTAATAGATGGTGAGCTTTGTATTCGTAAAGAGTTATTTCAGAATTAGTCCACTGGTTATATTCCAATGTTCATATTCCGGGTGATCCAGATAGGACTGGAGGTCTCAGTCTTATGACTCAAGGTTCCCCTGCATAAAGCATTAAGCAGATCTGAGATGAAAGGATCAGGTCCCAAGAGTCTTTTATACAGTTTTCTAGCACCCTCTTGACCATACAGTCCTGGGTGAACAATAGGCTTTTGATGTAATTTTCTGTTTCCCAAACAGCACCAGTAATTTACTACATGGATTGACAAGGTAATTTATTCATTAAGCAGTTCATATACAGTTTACCACAAACTTTAAAGAGACATATAGACAATGACATTATGTCGCCCAAGATTCATCTAAAAGTTAATATTCCCTTTTGATCACTGAATCAATAACTATAGCAGGGGTCGTCAAGCTTTGGCACATGGTTTTTTTCATCTGTATTTTCCAGGTGGGACATATATTGTGTGGGCAGTTCCAAAAACCTGTAGCGAGTGTGGGAAGCGGTGTGGGTCAAGGGACGTGCTACCTGCCCTTCCTGCAGTCCCCATTGGCCTGTAGCGGCGAACCGCAGCCTGTGGGAGCCGCAACTGGCCGAACCTGTGGAAGCGGGAGGTAAACAAACTGGCCTGGCCCGCCAAGAGGCTTACCCTGGCGAGCCGCATGCCAAAGGTTGCTGATCCCTGAGCTATAGTAATAGACAGTAAATGTCTGTTTACATGGCTAACATCTAACAAGGTATAAGTAAACACATACAGTTAGTATTACCTCTAATTTTCTAACAATACAAGTTTGCATTTGAAAGTTCTAGCCTATCTAACATGGAATGGCCTTAATTTTCATTTACATACCTTTCTAACATGTCTCTAAAAGTTGAATCTGGGTCAATTAGCCTGCTTAACCCTTTCTAGCCATGTATCACACACTCTCTATTAAATTGTTAGGGATTTGTTCAGTTTTTCACACACACTACAGCACTATAGGATTTTCAATAGAACTCAGTTGATTTTGTCCCTATTGATTCCTATAGTACTTTTCCATAAGGGGAAGCTGCCTTCCTCTGGATGTCAGAAAGGTTAAAAAATCAACAAGCAGGATCAGCCATACTCATTCCTTTAAACAGAACTTTATGCCTCATTGTATTGCATATAGCCTTAATATATATGTCTGTAACCAATGACAATTTTAGGGCCAAACTCGCAAACATGGGTGGCACTAGACAGTTGGGCTAACTCTTAGAAACAAAGTCATGCTCTGTTTTACAGTAAAATATCCACAAATAGTAAATCTTATTAGAAAATATAAGTATAAAATGCCACTGGCCTAAAATATACGTTTTCCATACCTCCTGATCACCCAGACGTAGATGTGCCACTTGCAAATAGTAGATCCATATTAATCCACACTTTATGATTAGCACATTAAAAGCCTCTTCCCACTTCTCAACAAACATTTAAAAGCAGAGTGCTATTATTAAGAACGTAAGAACAGCCATATTGGGTTAGATCAATGATCCATTTAGCCCAATATCCTGTCTTCTGACAGTGGCCAGTGCTTGATGCTTCAGAAAGAATGGACAGAACAGCGCAATTTTGAATTATGCATTCCATCATAAAGTATCCAGCTTTCGAATTTACACAGAGCTATTGTTTGGGATGGAGAAAGGTATTCAGAGTGTATCAGCTAACTACAAAATGGATCAGATTGTTTTACAGATATTGCGAGAGACTATTCAAGGTGAAGTGGATTCTTGAGATATCTGCGGTCACAGGACCAAAAAAAGAAAAGAAGGGGGAAAAAAGAGGGTTAGTGTGTTACAAATTGTTGTAATAAGTCATAAATCCAATGTCTTTATTAAATCCATGATGTTTAGTGTCTCCCACACTTATGAATTTAAGCTCCCAGGCTCATCTTTTGAAGGTGTTGTGAAGTTTCCTTTGAGAATGAGGACTGAAAGGTCAGATATGTAGTGATAGCTTTGTGAATCATGTTCACACATGGCTGAAAAGGTGTTTTTATCTTTTATCATTTTTTCTGTATGAGTTCTTTTGAGAGCATAATGATTATCTTATTTCATCCACAGGGTTTTTATTGGGGGCATTTACTGCACTGGATGAGGTACATGTTGTGATAGACATGTGTAGGACCCAGCAGTCTTGAAAGGTGTGTTTTGGGGAGGGTATGGAGATATGTCTACATGTTTTGCGTCTGTTGTTACGGCAAGGTCTGGTGCTACTTTGACTTGATGTGTACTGGTCTGTGGGGAGCTTGCTTCTGATGATGAGTTTGGGTAGATTGTGGAGTCTTTGAAAACCAGAAGAGGGTTTCAGGAAAGATTTTTTCAGGAGATGGTCCCCATTGAGTATAGGTTATAATTGTTTCCTGATACCCCATATGGTGGTGGGGTGGTAACTGACAACTAGGGATGTGCATTTGTTGGGTTTTGAAGTAGATTTTCCTGGAGTATTTGGGTGATCCATATCTGGAAGTCTGAAACAGGAATTTGCAGTCAGCAAAAAGACCTCAAATGTGTAAGATACAGCGTCCAAGAGAGCACAACTTATCTCACATTTAGCATTGCATTGACTTCAATCGGCTTTCGGTCAGTCCTATTACTGTGACAATGAAACAGAAAGCTGAGCAAGTTAAAGAAACCTGTTAAAAGATTTTGGACATGCAGATACCTAAAAGTCATGCTTCTGTCTTAGAGACCTGAGGATGTTAAATGGGAATAAACAATTACATGATGTGAATATGAACAATAAAGAATGAGAGGAAAGGAAATGATACAGTTAAAAGAAAAAGAAAAGAGGGAACACAGGTCCACATGCTTCAATGATGCCCAAAAAAATATGAGAAAAAAGCAATCGTGATTGCAGCTGTAAGGATAGATTTTACAGGTTTAAAAAAAGGTCTGAATTAAATGGATAACAAAACTTCTACTCTATTCATATCTGACTTGCTAGGTCGGAGAAGATGCTCCAAATGAAGCTATAAGATATTTAGAAAGGACAATATTTGTCTTACCCAATAATTTGTTTTCTCCTAGTATCCCTGTCTAACCAATCCCACTCTTGGTCTGTCATGTCTATTTAGCATCTTAACTCTTCAAATTAGGAACTTCCTTTCATTATCATATGTTTAAACAGCACTGTGTTGAGAAATCTAGACTCCACGTTAATCAAAATCATAATCATAATCATAATTAATAATAAAACATCTTAAGCCCCTGATCTTAAGTCATTCATCCCTGGTCACTCAAGTATTGAAGCATATGTTTAACTTTAGGTACATATGCCTAAATCCCAGTGACTTCAATGGAATTGAAGCATATTCCCAAAAATTTAAGCATATGTTTCCGTGCTTTGCTGTACGGAGTTGATTAAGCGTCAGCTTAACTGCTCTGCTAAACTGGGGCTTTAGAAAATGAATATATGAATTAATACAGAGTAGGACATTTAAAGAGAACTGTTCCAAACACAGGCGCTGACTTTCTGATTCTCAACGCCTGCTGTGCCCCAGGCCCCACCCCCACTCCATCCCTTCCCCCAAGGCCCCAACCCTACTCCACCTATTCCAGCCCCCACTCTGCCTGTACCCCACCTCTTCCCACCCCCGCTCCACTACCTCCCCAAGCATGCCCCACCCTTTCACCAGCTCCTCCTGCCACACTCCTCCCCATCCACCCCCAATGCCTCCTTCAAACCGCTGAACAGCTGATCAGCTGTGGGTGGGAGGTGCTGGGGGTTAGGTGGAGGAGTTAATCAGTGGGGCCTGCTAGCGTGCTGGAGGCACTGGCGGAATGGGAGGAGCTGCTTGACATGGCTGCCACTATTTATTTTTATTTTTTTTAGAATGGGTGATCCAGCCCCTGAGTACCGACAGAGTTGGCACAGTGGTTCCCAAGGTAATTTGGGTTAATAACACCAGGTTCCCAGCAAACCTGTTATTTGCAAACGTAGATCAGACAAGGCAAAATATTTCTTTCTACTGCTTAGCATTCTTGCAAATCTTAGTGTGGGATGTAATCATCAGTGCATTTCTTAGAGTGGGAACGTTTTCTGACTAAGACTATGTCTACACTAGCGCTTTTGTCGGTATAACTTATGACACTCAGGGGTGTGAAAAAACATGCCCCTGAGTGACATAAATTACAACGACAGAAGTGCCAGTGTGGATAGCTCTATGTCGGTGGGAGATGCTCTGCAGCCAACATAACTACCATCATTCATCGGGGGTGGTTTGATTAAGTCAGTAGGAAAACTCTCTACTGACAACATAGAGCTGCTACAAGGGAGGTCTTGCAGCAGCACAGCTGCATTGGTACAGCTGTGCCACTTTAAGTTCTCTAGTGTAGACATAGTCTAAGAAAGCTATACAGTACATATTTCTTCCTATGCAGCATGGGTTTCATGACATATGTTGTAGCTGTGATTTGATCAAGCAGGTTTGTATCAATTAAGAAAGAGTTACATCTTTGGCTTTCCTTCTTCTTCTTCTCCTTTTTATTTTGGAATTTGAGAATCTGGGCAGAGGATGTTGGGATGATTATCCTGAGGAGGAGTTTTGTTTCATAATAAAGGCCAGATCACTCTTTAGAAACCACTATTCTTTTATTGTAGATGTGATAATGATACTGTGGATAAAACCCTTCATTTTGTTATTCTTCTAGTAGACTTGATTGCTGTCAAAAAGGCTCCTTTCTGTCAAGAAAATAGCAGAAAACTCAGTTTGGGTGTTTAAATAATGATTGGGTTAGTATTCTGAGGACCAAGTTAAAATTCCAGGTGGGGAATCTGCATAGTTTTTGACTGTAATTTTTTCAGAATATCTTGACATAAGAATGGGAAGAGATAAGACCTAGACTGTCTGCTCCAATTATGCGTGAAGCTGCTGAGACAAGGACCTTTAGGGAACCAGTCTTTAGCTGAAAGGATATTCATCATCAAAAAATGTTTAAAAGTGCCTTGTTCAGGTTGATTTTTATCTGATATTAAAACTGAACACTAATGATTTATATTGTGATCAACTGTGTTCATGGGTGTATCATTACTACAATAGAACCCACACTGATTCAGGAAAGGGTTAATGGGAGACCCTGCCTCATAATACCTGCCTAAAAATCTCCAACTGGAATGGAATGGAAGGAATGATCAAAGAACAGGAAAGAGAAGGGAGGAAGCAAAGAGCAACTCTCTACCTCATAGAAGGAATTGAATCCCAGGGACCTGAACAAGACAGAAGGAGTACTAGGGCTTTCCTGACGGGGGAGGGAAGCTAATGCTACAGATTGTTCATGCACTCCTTGAGTGGAAAGTTTGACCAGCAGGCCTCCCTGAAGTAAGGTAAAACTTGAGGATTAGCTAAGAGGATGTAGTGTAGAGTCACTCAACTGCATGTCCCATAAAATGATTGGATCAGGTTACATAGATGTTATGAAAGGCTGGATGTCCTAGTAGTTAGCATACCCGCCTGTCAGCCCCTTTGTCAAGGGAATAGTGGAGCATGTTCCTGAACTTAATCTGGGAAACTTCAGCTTTCCAACCACCTCTTGGCATTGGCACTTAAGGGAATGTGGTAGAGGGACCCAGGCTCTCTGTCTCCACCAAATCCCTACCTAGAGCCCATCGTGAAGCAATGCCAGCAGGGTGCTCCTTGCAGCAAGCCCAAGTTCTCTTCCCTAGCTACTTTCTACCAACAGGACCCTTCAATGAGGGATGTGGCCCTTATAGTCCAAATGGGTAGGCTCTCAAAAAAAAATCTGAAGGAGCAGGGGCCTGCAAGTTCTCAGAGTCGGTGGTTGTTGGAGAAATCACTACCTGTGGCCCATACCCACTTTGCATTCCCACTCAGGCACAACCTTCTGTCTGGATTCCTGGAGAAGGAATTTTCTCTCCTACAGCCTGTTCACCATCCTTTGCCTGGGCTTCTGAGCTCCCTTCTAACCCTCTTCCCCAGTTGGAGCATGCTCAGCAGACCCAGAGGGGAGGGGCTACCTGTGCCCGGTAGTGCCTTTTAAACCCTTCAGGCTCAGAGTGGGGTTTGTATATCCCAATAGGGCTGTGTGGAGAACTGAGCCAATTGAGACACCCTTGCCTGGCCCATTCCCGCATGTGCCCTGTTCTTAAATTTTTTGATGATATGCAGCTAATGCCTTCCTGAAAGCATGAATTTATTTGAATGTATTTAATTGGCTCAATTCTCAGGTCTGCACAAAGCAACTAGAAGCCCACCAGTTTAACTTCCTCTAGTGAAAGACTGGAGTCCAAAGATTGCTGAAAAATCCCTGGCTGAGAAGAATACTGGAGTGAAATACCACTTGGTGCAGGCTGGTAAGAATCAGCAAGGGTAGAGGCAGTCCCAGATGGACAGGCTGCAGCATAAGTAGTGGTCTGAGGTGGCTGATTAGTTGCAGAGGCTGAGACTTCAGGCCTTCCTTTCTTTCCTGAGGGCAGCCAGGTGTGGCAGAAATCGTCCTTCAGTTCACATGTGAAATGTCAAATTACCCAAAACATGTACACTAGCCAGTTCCTTTAGTGAAGTGTGAAGATTTGAGGGCTGTAATTTATTGACTGAATTTCATCTGTTTGCTATTTGTCTTTTTTTTCTAAAATATATCATCAGATCATTTGCGTGAATAATTCTTGGTTGGTGATTTGTACGTGAGTAGTTCTTTGAGTGTATTTCATGGTCAAAAGGTGAGATGTTTTGGTGTACCTAGAAATCCTGTGGCATGTTTCTGATTTCCAGTTGGAAGAGTGTGATGCTTAGAATCAGATTTCAGTGAATGATCTTGCCAGCCATCTTCTTTGCCAGAATACTGGTAGAGGATTTACACAAAAGTTAAGTTTAACACAGGATAAGCTAATTAGCTTACAAATTGTAATGGATATTTTCATACTCTTTCCCTGCAAATATTTGACCAGTTCCAGTTGGTAATATCATTGTCATATTGTTGTCTTTTCAATTTGAATACTTTTTCATACATTGTGTACCCTAGAGTTACACATTAAAAAGTTTAGAGGTAATATAGCATGGGAAAATGGTTAAAGTGCATATTAGATTAGAATAATTGCATCCTACCGATGAACAATATCCTTCACAGAGGTAAAAACATTGAGCCTTTGTCAGAATTTGACACTGGATTCACCTCAAGTTGCACAGCAAATTTTTCAGTATTAATATTTGTATAAAAAGTATTCTTGACACTGACCTCTCCCTTCTCCTCCTGCAATTGACATTCATAGTCGTTATTTGCAAATTTCTATCATCATCTGCTGCTGTTGTCAAGTGTTTTAACTCTGTCTTTTCACGGACATGAAACCATGTGTTTTCATTTAAAAAAAAAAACCACCTTTCTTGGAGCATGCTACTTTGCCAATAACACCTACATTCAAAATAAATACTGTATACGTACTTACAAGACAGTGAGAGAGAAGGAATCGAGACTCAGTGTTTCAAGCAGATGCTCTACATTGTCTACCTTGAAAGAATGGGCAAGAATATTTTTAAATCAGTAAACAAGGCCATTTGGTTCAATATTATGGATTGGAGAAATTCGGGACTATAACTAATAGAGCAGATTTTTTTGTCCTGCAGGGAATTCTGATATTTCAACATATATTTTTTTCATCCCAAATTGGCACAAAAATTTGCAATATATTTTTTTCCCTGGAACAAAATGTTCCCAAAAAATGCATTTGGAAATGGCAAAATGAATCCTTTCAGCATTCTGGATCAAAATGAAACTATTCCTAACGAAATATTTATATTCAGTTTGCTGAAATGACCCAAAATGTTTTTGTTATGAGTCATTAAACTGCACTTCCCTATGGTGCCACATTGCCTCTTGGAAGTTGAAGTCTGGGTGCCTGTGCCATCTATGGTTCAGGCTTCCTGATGAGACTGCATCTTTTATGATGCACCCACAGTCATGAGAGTCCTATGATGCAACAATAGCTCAGCTAGAGGGGAGACCACATTGCATCACTGAAGGCATAGTCCAGCCAGGGAACTCAGCCCATAGGAGAAAACGGGGGCATAAGACACTAGAACTAAAACTCCCATGAAACAATGCATACAATAGGGATATACGGTTAATGTTGAACCATCTCAAAACAAAAGTTTAGTGTCAGTTCAACAAATCAGAATATTTTGATTTAGGTCAAATTGACCCAAAACAAAATATTACATTTCAATTTTCCCAAAATTTTAACAAAATCAACATTTTCCCCTGGACAATTTCAAATTTGTAGAAGTTGCATTTTATGTTGAAAAATCATTTGAAGGAAAATTCCAAGCTAGTTCTACTAAAGAGCTCATGGATGATATAATCAATTGGCCTAATCCTACACACTGATGAGGGCACCAGTGAGGTGCTGAGCACCTAGAACGCCTACTGAAATCTCTTGCTCTTCCTTTTTTACCTTTATACTTATTGTATAGTATTTTTATTGAAAACTGCTGTGCTTTTGTATTCTTTCATGTATTGTATGTCTTGTATTGTGTCTTTCATATTTTGTATTTACTAACAAAAATCATGTATTTTTTTAAAAAGAATCACCTTAGTAAACCTTTTATTTGAAAAAAAGTAGGCTTAATATAAGCCAATTCATTGATCTTTAGGTGTTTCCAAAAGCAAAGGTGGCTAGATGTCTATAATTCTAGGGCTATGTCTACACTACAGTGCTTCCTGTGTGTGACGGGGCAGAGCGACCTGCACTGGTACAGCAGGGGTTAACCCTTCCTTCCTAGCAGAGGAAGCCATGCCCCGGAAGCTCTGCTGGGCATGCTCCAGCTGGAGAACAGATATAAAAGCCTGCAGATCAGCTCAGTCTGGGCTGACCGCCGGAGGAGAAGAACACACGATGCTAGCTCCTGAAGAGGAAGGGCCTGCAAACCAGGATCTGGGAGTCAGTCAAGCCGAGGCACTACCTGAGACCCCGATGGAGGACGTCCCAGGGGAGGAACAGACCAGAGGACTCCCCGCCGCAGACGAACTGGTATTCACGGTAGGAAGTGACCCAGGGGAACTCTAGAGACAAACAGCGTTAGTGCTGCATTGATGCTCGGCGTGTTGTGGGTGGATCCCCGCCGAGCGAGGGGCAAGGAGAGCTTGCACAACCAGGGCTCTGGGTCGGGGCTCGGTGGAGAGGGTGGGCCAGAGTCCCCCTACCTCCTCACCCCCCGAACCGTGAGGGATCTTAGATGGACTCTGGCCACTAGACCGCGCTACCCCGCTCGTAAGGGATGTATATGGACTCTGGCCACTAGGCCGCGCTACTTTGACGGTAAGGGGATTTATATAGACTCTGACCGCTAGATCGCGCTACCACACCAGATAGGCGTGATAATAGGGAGAAAGGCCAAGAGGCCATCACTGACCGCCTGCAGAGAGGTAGACGTTAGGACTTGAGAGTGGTGAGGCGCTGGCACCCCATCCTATCCCTGCCACAAAGGGGTGCTGGGGTACACGGTCCGCCACACAGTGGCACAGCTATACTGCTGCAGCTGTGTCGCTGTAAGATCTCTCGTGTAGCTGCTGTATGCTCAACATAATTAAATCACCCCCATGAGTGTCGGTAGCTATATCGGCATGAGAAGCTGTCCTGATGACATAGAGCTGTGCACACTACCACTTATGCTGCTGAGAATGGCGAACCGCGGCCACTGGGAGCTGCGAGCGGCCGTACCTGCGGATGCTCAGGTAAACAAAGCATCTCACAGCCTGCCAGGGACTTACTCTGAACAAGCCGCAAACCAAGTTTGGGAGCCCTGCACTAGAGGGAACAGAGCACCATACCCAGGAAGTGTGTGGGTTACACATATAAATGCAGATAGGCATCTAATAAGATTTACAAAATTTTGAGCAATTTAAGCACTTAAGTCCTATTGATTTCAATCAGACTTAGGCTCCAAAAGGCTAGATTCACAAAGTGATTAGGATGCCTAAATTGGAACTAGCCTCTAAGTCAGTTCTGAAAATAAGACATAGGCTCCTAAATCACTTGAGGCTTTGCAATGCTGACTGGAGCAACACCTAAATATTTTTACAAATCTGGACCTAAGTCATTATGCATTTTTGAAAATGTTGCCTGCTCTTTTCCTAATCTCTAATAAACATCTTTTTCTAACTTTATCAAAAATATCATGTGATTTAAGGGTGGGGTTTTTTTTTGAGCATGATACTCTTCATCTAGGATATTTGGAATTTCAGTATATAATATACTATATACTAGTTAGTCTGAGACACACAAAAAAGACTAAACTATATTTTTTGGAGCTATGGATTTAAGAAGCCTTCCCCCACGTTGCTCCCCCTTTTATTTTTAGAAACTGAATAAAAAAAAAACCATGACAAGGTGCAGTCTGAGATGCAGTATGTGTATTCATCTTGTAGACTGATGGCAGTAGAATCATTATGTTAGGATTGTTGGGGTGGGAAATTCATGAGAAGACTAGGGATAAAGACTTATTTTTGGTAGTATGAGGCTGGAATATTTGCACAAAGAAATATGTTATTTAAAAAAAAACACCTCTGTGCTAGAGAGATTGATGAGTTCAACATTGTCTTTGTGGGAAGTGGATTTTTTAGATTCATAATAAAATAAGTTGGCAGAGTAAGTAAATAATGTTTTTTAAAAACAGCCCCTGTTGCTTTTGGTTTTATTTTTCAGCATATGCCTTTTTATGTGTGTTTTGTAATTTCATTTTTACTACTTTTTGTTTTAAAAATCTCTAATGCACAATCTTTTTGAAACTCAGATGCAAGTACATTTCTGACATGTTGTAAAGTGTTAAATATAAAGATAGCTTAAAATTCTGTTCTGGCCTCAGTCACCACTACATTACTCCACGGTTAAACTAGTGTCTAACTCCATTAATCTTAGTGGGGTTGTACTGATATACAACTAGAGTAACCCCAGGGAGAATGGTGTTTTGATCATTATTATTGAACAAATTATGGGTCAGTTTCTCATACCACTTCTCATGTTGAGTAGCACCTTACTCCACAGATTGACCACTTAAGTCCCATGTATTCTTAGGATCAGTTTCTCAGCTCATTTGAATCAAGACAGATCCATTGACTTAAGCAATTCATTTAGCTCAAAATGTTCCTTAAAATTTAGATGTTGCACAGCTTAAATGACCTGCATTACAGTTCCTTTCTGAAGGCAAAGAAGAGCTAAGTGTATCTCAGAGACGGCCAGATTCCTATTTGATGACAATACCAATTAGAATATTACATATTCTCAGGATTGATTAATATACTTAAGGATTTTTTTTATTAGTTGGCAAACTCTTCTTGATGACTTCCTTGTGGGAATAGAAAATGATAGATCTTCATCTTCTTAATGTGTTGTTTAAGAACAGTCAAATAAACCATTAAGGTTAAATGATTATCTTAAATTTAATAATTACTTAAACTTAATTTTCCTTTAGTAGTCAGACTATGCAACCTTCTGTAAAAGTGAGTATTACTCATCATGCATTTCTTTAACCAACGGATTAATTTAGGGAAAGATCTCAAATATGAGGATATTCTTTTGCAAAGTGAGCTAAGCAGCCAAATTTAGTACCAAAGCAGTTAAAATTAAAAAAAAAAAAAAAAAAAAAAAAAAAAAGATCTCAATCATAATGTGGAAGGTTATTGAATAATTGTTCTAAACTTTTAACTGATGGAAACTCCAGAAATGTGGGAAAGATTAATTAATAAATGGGTTATAGGGCAACAATGTTATTAAGTGTAGTTTTTTATTTTATTTGAAGTGAATTTAGTAATGTTACATTACACCACACCATGTGGCTACAGTTTCAAGCTCAAAAAGGTTGAAACTCACCTCTGCTACTTGCTTCAGATTTAGAGCCTCTAGGAACACACAAAGACCAAGGATAGTGACCACATATACATTCACAAGTACAAGGTCAAGCCTATTTTAAAAGTTTTATTAAAGTTACAATTAAAGTTATAATTACCCAAGCATACAGAAATCTTATAAAGACCTATGCAAAAGTTACAAATATGTCATACTCACATGCTTCATGATATTCTTAGAGTCTGATGGATGCCTCATTATTTGATCATCACATTTTACCTAATCTGAGAGCCATCTTTTATCTTATGATTCTGACTACACCTACACTCTGTACATGTGCATAAAGGTGTCCACTCTCTTTTTCCTTATTTGTAAGGATAAGATTTTGTCACTGATATTTTTAGTAAAAGTCACCAAAAGGTCACAGGCAATAAAGAAAAGTTTATGGAAGCCCGGGACCTGTCTGTGACTTTTACTAAAAATATCTGTGAGAAAATGGGGAGCTGCGGAGTCCCCACACTGCCCATGGAGGCTGGGTAGCTGCAGGGGCCCCAGCTCGGAGCTCCAGGGGCCCCCACACTGCTGCCCCCTGCTGCCCAAGGCAGCCAGGAGCTATGGGGTCCCCCACCGCCCGTGGCAGCTCAGAGCTCTGGGGGGTCCCCACTGCTTGTGGTGGCCGGGAGCTGCTCAGTTCAGAGCCCACCATCCCCCACCTCTCACCTGGTGGGGTACCCCACAGCTCCCAGCCGCTGTGGGCTGAAGCCATGGAGGTCTCTGGAAGTTGTGGATTCCATGACTTCCCTGACCTCCATAACAAAACTGTAGGCTTACTTATTTGTATTGCGTCCCCCAAGAATATTGGGGTACCCTGTTTTTCATAGCTTGGTTATAGTTCCCTTTATTTGCATTAGAATTTATGCACATAGTGCCCTCTACGATTAGGGCGCATGTTAGAAAAATGTGACTACCGGGTATCTTGTAATCAAAAATTAATCTTCATTTTTCACAATACCACCCATTAGCACATCTTTCCCCATAATCTTGTGGCATAGGGTCATTTTTTGGTCACTTATGTCAAGCATTTCTTAAGCCTAAACTAAATGACTAAACTAAAATCTTATAGCCCTCAGATTGTAGGACTTGCGTTTCAGCCCTACTTTCTATACCTAATGCGTACTTATCCCTTCTGACTACAGATCAATCATATATTTCTATAATTGTACAACTTAAATCTATTTAGCATATGATGAGTAGATATAATATGACATGATAGCTAATCATAACATCACACAATAAATGAATGAAAAAATGAAGTAATTGTCTCCATAAGATGTTAGTTTTTCTGAAGAAAATGTAGCCTAATCTCTTATGTGGTCTGACATACCATATACTTGAGTCTTAATGTATTTTGAAAAACATTGCTCACTTTAAAGCTATCTACCTAACTGCATAGTAATGGCGAACTGTCCATGGTCCTTGTAAAGCTGTGAGGGTAGAAGAGAACAGGAAGGCAAGAACAATTATAAAGTAGTGAATGGATTTCTTTCTATATTCACCTCAAAGAAATATATGCCCCAGTGGTTCTAAAGGAACCAGGCACTATGAGGAGCTATGGCCTACTCCAGCAGCTGGCAACACAGACCAGGTGACCTGACAGGGAACAGATAGCACCCTTCTAGAGGAAGGTGTAATAGTAACTAGTGGCGTCAGTAGTTACTTCTCTCAGTGATGTCTATAGCAGCTGCGCTCATGTGAGGGCAAAACTGAGTTCCCTTAGGCACTGATATGGCAATGAGAACTGCATGGGCTGAGCATTGGATGTCACTGTACAATTCTCCTTGTAGGAATAATGACATGGTCATTAACTCTGGGGTAGATCATTACTACCTTTGTGACAATAAAAGGAAGTAAGGGGACTTACTCCTTTCTGCAATACGACAGATTGCAGAAAGGAGGGAAAATCATTTCCATAGAGAACCCACTTCCAAGACACCACCTTCACTCTGCCCATGCAGGTGGATAGGAAAGAGCAGGGTAGAGAATGTGGTAGGGTGACAAGATGTCCCGATTTTATAGGGACGGTCCCGATATTTGGGGCGGTTTTTTTATATGGGCTCCTATTACCCCACCCCCTGTCCCGATTTTTCACACTTGCTGTCTGGTCACCCTAGAATGTGGAGAGACTTGATTGTGCCTTTGCAATTCGCTGACTAGCATATCTGTACTAAAGCACCATCTGTCATATTTTTCATCAGGTGTAAGCCCATGCAGTTGACTTCATGTCTGGAACAGAGGAAGGACTGGGAGGCAAGTTGTGACTTAGTCTGCTCCTGTGACATCACAACCATATGTGTCTCCTTACTCAGGGTAGATCATAAAGTGACAATCAAGCCCTTATTATGTTGGTATGCCTATTAAAGTCTTTACAAAGAGAGTTTCTGTCTGTGCACTAGATATGATTTTCACTGTTATTAACCTTACCATCTGAAACAAAAAAAGGGAAAAATCATATTCACATGATGAATTAAGAGCTTGCAAATGCCATTTAAAAGAAGAAGTTGTTGGAATTATAGAATCGGACGAAGATTTCAAAAGCGGTAAAGTTCTAATGTTTTTGCATTCATGAAATGCCTGAAAACTGGGTTTGTAATGGAAACAGTGACAGATCATAAACTATAGCAGTGCTATAGGAGTGGAATATAACAAGTTAGACTGTTTTGCAATAGGTCGCTGGAAAAAATGTTTTTTGGAATTTATTGCAGCGATACAGTTTGCTAAACAATCAGTTTTAAACACTATAACCTTTGTTTCCATTAATAGTAAATCATTCAAATGCTTGTATTTGCCAACTGTATTTCCCTCATGTAACAAAAGCTAATCAATAACCATAACTTGATTACAAGGATTTTCTGTTCATTTCCAGTTCATTTTTCCATCAGTCAATATTGATACCTACTTTTATTTCAAGCACACTATGCTGAAGATTGAATATTAAGTTTATTGTATACATGATTCACCACCACATTTTCTTGTGTTATTCTGTCATTATTTGAATAAGATCCATCCACAGTTGTGTCATACTAAATTGACTCTTAATACTTCAAAAATAGAACTCTTAGTTGCCGGCAACACATATGATCACAAAAATGTATGCTTCTGTTTTGTTTACCCAATCTACTTTCAGAGCAGTGAGTTTTGCTATTTTGGATGTTCTCTCTACTAATACCACACCCTTAACTAGCTTTAATTGGATAATGGATCATTTTGACAAGTGATTTGATTCCCAAACACTCTTTAGTCTCATTTTTCAACCTCTGAATTACCATCACTCTAGTAGACGTTGGCAATACAGAAATGTAATTCATCAATATGGTTGGTTGAAAGCAATTTGGGGTCATTGACACATTGTGACACAGGGACCACCAGTAGCACAACACTCACAATAAGGCCTCATCCCTACTTGAACTGGTGTTGGCAGTAACTAGCCAATATATAATATAATATAATATAATATAATATAATATAATATAATATAATATAATATAATATAATGCCAACCTCCTGGTTGCTTGTCAGAGGTGGCCTTCTATCAAAAACATATAGAGAGAATTAAAGTACAGCTAGAGGTGGTCATTTTTTTCTCTGTGAAAAATGTATTCACTGAAAATTGGGATTGAAGAAAAATCATTTTCAACATTTTATTTATTTATTTATTTGCTTCTGGAATCTAATAAAAGTTATTTATTACCACGGGGAGATCTGGTAGCAGCCTCTATAGTTGGGGTGCCTACCACTTTCCATCATCTCAGATACTTGTGACGTTTTATTATAAAGTTCCTACAACACTGTTGTTTGAAACAGGGTTTTGAAATTTGGCGGAAAGAAAGTCCTCAGGCTACAGAAGTGGCTTTTCCATTCAGGTTTAGCTGACTTATGCACTGACAAAAAGTCCCATTTCCCTGATCTGGCTTGCATGCCGCAGGAAAACTTTGGCAACTTGCCCAAGTAATAACTGAACAGAAACATTGTGAAGAGCCAGGCCTGTGACACCATCAAAAGAGTAGCAGCAGACGGGTCTGGTGACATCACCAGCAGCATACTGCACTCACAACACTTAAAAACTCTTTGACTAAGTGTGGTAGGTGGAATAAAGTCAGGCCAGTCTTACCCATTCCCAACCACAGCCCCTAAACTGGACAAAGAGTTCCAGTGTTCTATTCCTTTTTTCTGAGGTGTGGGAAGAAAATTGGCAGGAACCTCCCATCTTTCTGATGTGGAGCTTTGAAGAGCTCCCTCTGAATAACTTCTGGACCCAAAATGTTGTTCCAGAGGCACATTTCCCCTTAGAAATAACATCCGCCTTCTGCAGTCAGGCAATGTACTTAATCTGGTAGCTTCAGTGTTGGAAGTCTGTTCTGCAGTGCTGAAAGTTCAGGTCTCCAATCCCGCTAGTGCACAAAAGGGAAGCGCTACAGTTTTACATATTGCATTTTTTTCTTTTTAAAAGATAGGAAATGCCAGATTTTTTCCCCCGTGCAACCTTAATTTGGGCCCTTTGTGCATGTGCCTTATCATGCAGTCTTTAATTACATGATCACATACCATTTTTTTCCCACAGAACACCTTATTCAGCATACAGAAGGGACACACAAAAAAGGTTCCATGCTCAAGTGTAAATCTGGCATTTCCTAATTTTCAAATGATTGACATTGCAGCCTACATAATTTTATTTTAATGTATGTTTTTTGTATATAATAACAAAATATTTTGGGATCAATGTTATTACAATTCTCAGATGAAGCTATAAGGAAGCAGTCTAGATATGTATTTAATTGGGAGTTTTTAATGCATTCATATTTGTATAAATAAATATAATTTACTGTGATCCCACAAGGGACTGATCTTATGTGGCCATGGATACTTATTCTCCCACGCTTGATCAGCTACATTATTGAACTGTTTCTGTTATATAAATAAATGGAGGTATGTGAAACAAATTTAAAAGTCTGACAAAACCAAGGACACTAGAGTTAAGAGTTAAGATACATGAGAGTGTGCCTTGGTATTGTGCCATACAAAGAATATAACATCAGTATTATACATTTGTTCAAGACCTTTTCAATATCTTCTATATACATAAGTCAGTCTAAGCAATAAATGTTCTTGTTTTTATGTCAGAGCCCTGCCAGTATGGTAACATTATTTCTTGACAATATGTTCTACCAAACAGCAGGGTTAAGGACAAAGAGACAGAATTTTTAAATATATTGGAACAAAAGACATCCTAGTAATGGTCTGTTATCAGGAAAGATGCAGAAAAAGCAGAAGTGTTCAATAAATATTTCTGTTCTGTATGTGGAAAGAAGCTATATTATGTATTCTTACCTTTCAGTGACAATGAAGTTCTTGCTATTCCAACAGTAATTTAGGGCCAACTAACTTGCAACTACAAAAGATAATTGCTTTTCAATTAATGTCAAAAAAGACTTAGAGGACATAGTGAATAACCAACTGACATGAGTTCCCAGTGTGATGTTGTGGCTGAGAAGGCTAACAGAAGGTGTATATATATAAGCACAGATTATTGAATAAGATTAGGAAGGTGTTATTTCCACTGTATACAGCATCGGTAAGACCATTATTGGAATGCCATGTCAAATTCTCATGTCCACACATTAAAATGCTTTCTGTTTATGTCCCTCCAGTAGATCCAGTGCCGGGAACCAGCCAATTCCAGAGGGGGTGGGGGGCTTCCACCAGATCCCCCCACCCCCTTTCATCCAGGTCCCTCCAGCAATTCCCTTGCTGGGACCTTACCGACCCTCATAGTAGGGGTTAAGGTGGATTATAATGATGGGGGGTTGGCTCCCTGCTGTACCAATCAGAGGAGTCCCCAACTGCTCCCAGCTTGCTCAATTACCAAGCACCTCTCCTTTATTCCTTTTCCAAGCCATTTATCCGTTCTTTTGTGCCTTACTTTATGGAGTACCTGCGCTGAACATCTGCCACAAGGAGACATCAGCCATTAACTTGTCTGTCTCCTCCCCACACCCAGCTGGGTTCCCAGACATCTCCCAATGCCCTCTTTTATATCAGCCAAAAATATGGCAGCACCTGAATCTGACAGGTGTACCCCATCCTCCCGGAATAACTCCAGTGCCCCATAGAATATGCCAGGATGTGAAATTACTGTCCCCCCCAAGGGCAACAAGAATTTGGCCACTTCCCTTTCACATACTTCCTGGTTTTGTCCATGCTGGCAGGGTTCATGGCACCAGACACTGCGCTGAAGCATATCCCACCAGACAATGTTAACGCCCGGAAAAAAAAGGCCAGGATCTGCAACAGGTCCCTCCTAGTTCGAAGCATTAACTCCACCCCTTTAAGTATTCCCAGATCATTTTCTCCCAGGTGTATCACCAATATATCCGCTGACATGCCCACACAGCATACAACAGCAGTATCAGTCGATCCCATAACATGCTGCTCCGTGCATGCCAACGGAGTAATGCTTTGCCACCAAATCCCAGCTGGGAGCCCTCGGACAACCTGGATGTGTGCCTATGCACCCAAAACACAATACTGTGCCCACAGATCAACACTCTCGTGTGTATAACCAGCTGTCCCATATCTGAAATGAGAACACAACCGATTAATGTTGATTTTCCACCTGTGGACTTACATAAGATCGGTATGCATTAGACTGCCAGCGCCCGATTGCCTGAATAGCCTCTGCTTCCATACCTATCTGTGCTGCTGCCATAGCTGCCCCTATTTGGAATGAGTGGGAACCAAATTAATGGGCTGGCAGCCCCAACCTCATTAGCTCCCATCTCAACATGGTAATCAATTGATATGCCGTGAGGGGACTCCCTTCTCCATGTACAAAAAGGGGGCCTTCTCCCTTCCACTGTTTTGCCATGTAGGCCCTCAACGCCAGAATGGGGCAGACCTTAGGCTCGCCACCCTCCAATAGGGTAATGAATGCACCCCGGCCGACTTGATCAGTTTTTGACCTTCGCAAGTGTAATATCACTGCATGCTTGTGCCAGCTTGTGTCACGAAATTCCAAAGCCTTTCCCATAGAATCTCTGATGGACACAGGCACTAGTTAACTGATCCTGAAAGGACCAAAAAATGCTGTCAAGAATGCTGCCCTGAATAGGGACGCCTCCTGTGCACTGTTACGTATCAAGTATCAGGGGGTAGCCATGTTAGTCTGTATCTACAAAAACAACAAGGAGTCTGGTGGCACCTTAAAGACTAACAGATTTATTTGGGCATAAGCTTTCCTGGGTAAAAACCTCACTTCTTCGGATGCATAGAGTGAAAGTTACAGATGCAGGCATTATATACTGACACATGGAGAGCAGGGAGTTACTTCGCAAGTGGAGAACCAGTGTTGACAGGGCCAATTCAATCAGGGTGGATGTAGTCCACTCCCAATAATAGATGAGGAGGTGTCAGTTCCAGGAGAGGAAAAGACAACATCACTTGTCCCATAACCTCAGCCGTACAGAACACAATGCCATCCACAGCCTCAGAAACAACTCTGACATTATCATCAAAGGGGCTGACAAAGGAGGTGCTGTAGTCATACTGAACAGGTTGGATTATGAACAGAAGGCTGCCAGGCAACTCTCCAAGACCACATTCTACAGGCCACTATCCTCTGATCCCACTGAGGAATACCAAAAGAAACTACACCATCTGCTCAAGAAATTCCCAGCTACAGTACGGGAACAAATCTACATGGACACACCCCCAGAGGTATTCTATCTGATACCCAAGATCCATAAACCTGGAAACTCTGGATGCCCCATCATCTCAGGCATTGGCACTTCCCCTTTTAGCAACACGAGGTGAGTATTCCTGGGGCCATCGGCTAGAATTTTTCTTTCAAGCGGGTTATGCTTGGTGGGGTCATGAACCCAAACTGCACGTCTAGTCGAGCCGAACCCCCCTGCTCGAGTAGTGGGCATAAGCACCTCCACTTTTTGCACATTAGGCAATCCAATGTGCTTGCAAATCAGCTGTGCAATCTGCTCGCCTTGGGAGAGGGTTATTGCCTGCAGGCCATTGTGCACCAAAAGCACCTTAACTTCCTCCGTGTAGTCAGCGTTGATCACTCCCACCACCATATTTATGCCCTTGAGGGCCAGGCTACTGCATGGGGCAATGCGCCTATAATAGCCTTGTGGGAGCCAATGGCTAAGCCAATACGAGGTTTTGGTTATTAGGCTGCAGGGTGAGGCTTTCTTGAGGGACCCGTAGATCAAGACTAGCACTGCCCGGGGTGGCCCGAATGGGGAGGTGGGCTTGCGGGTGCAAACGCTGCACCTGCAGCACACGGGGCTGCTCAATGACCTCCCCCTTAAACCTGGCATACGGGGTGAAGCCATACAGCGGACGGTCATTGAGCGCAGCTGCAGCCTGGCGGAGGTTATAACTCCATCCGGCCATGGATTCAGTGGGGGAGTTTGCATAGCTGCTCTTTAAGCAAACCGTTCATGTGCTCAATGAGCCCGGCGCCCTGCGGGTGGTATGCGATGTGAAACACCCACACGATTCCTCGCCCCCTAGCCCATTCTCTTACTTCCATCCCCGTGAAATGGGTTCCCTGATCACTCTGCACTTCAAGGGAGGATCCGTAATAGCGGATAACTTCTTCTAACCCCTTTATAGTCTGCTCCCGTGTAGCACTTGCGCACGGGTATACGAAGAGCAGGCCAGAATACGTGTCTACTGCAGTCAGCGAGTACTTATGCCGCTGACTTTCAGGCAGTGGGCCAATGTAGTCCACCTGCCATACCTCCCCAGGTCTTTGGCCTCGCTTCAGGTACCCCTTCTCTGTTTTCAAGTGCTGGGGAGAGAGCCTCATACACTGTGGACAGTGCTGACAGGCATCCCTCTGTGCACTGATCGTAGTCTGCAACCCATTGCATTGCCTTCGCTCCCCCCCCCCCCCCCCCCAGGTGACTGATCTTTTGGTGTATCCACTCGGCCAGGCCGGGGGCAGCTACTGCGTAGACTGTGACCATGTCATCTACCTCTCTGTTGAACCGGGCCTTGTCTGCTTCCCCTATCAGGTGGGCATCTACATGATGAACAGCAACAGGCCTCAGACTACAGGCATCCCAGATGGCAGGCCACATGTCATACCCCCAAAGCGGTCTGTCATGTACCTTCCAGCTAGCCACATGCCAGACAGCCATCCATTGCATCATGCCGTTGTAGACTGCCCAGCTATCTAGATATATAAAGAGGGGCCCTGGGTTCTCGGTGATGGTTATAAACGCTGCCCGTAGCTCGGCCCACTGGCTAGACAGGCCGGGGCCAGTTTCAAACAGTATTTCCTCGAGGCAGGGGTTGTACGCGACCGCTCACCACCAGAGATCTGCTCCCCTATATGAAGCCGATCCATCAATAAACCACGCGGCTTCTCGTTGTTGTTCGGTTAAGGAGGCGTAGGGAGGGGCCTCCGCACAGGGGGGCTGGGGTACCTCGACCAGGGGGCATATACATGCTGCCCTTCAGAGGGCAGTTCCTCGAAGGTGACAGCACCGAGGAGCCACGCATGCGTATTGGTAATATTCACCTGGGTCATTTGCATACGGAGCTGCAGGTAGTGTTTCCACTTCCATGGGGTTTGGGCCTGGGCTACTCCAGTCCGTGTAAGCGGGCTCTCGTCCCGGACCCAACCCATTATTGGAAGCGGAGTACGCACCTTCACAGGCTCCGCGCCTGTTATGGGCTCAGTTTGCTGGAGGGCTCATACTGCTGCAAGCAGCTGCTGTTCAAGGGGCATATACCGTTCAGCTGAGCCTCGTAGGGATCGCGACCAATACCCTATGGGCTCCTTCCGAGATGAGGCTTGCTGCCATAGCCCCCACGAGGCCACGTGGTCAACCACCATTACCTCAAGTTCAAAGGGGGTGCCCCGTTTACCTGGGCTCAGTACTGCATGCTGGCTGAGCGTCTCTTTAACCTGTTGGAATGCGGCATGCTGTTTGGCTCCCCAACTAAATGTGGCTTTTTTCCGGACTACTGCTTGTATGGACTGTAGGATATACCCTAGATGGGGAATAAATGTGCGCCAGGATCCTAAAAGGCCCAAGAAAGTTTGGGCTTGGCTTACGTTAGTGGGCTCTGGGAAGTGGGTAATCGTTTCAATGGCCTTCTGTGGGATTTGACGCTGAGGCCCTGACCAAAGTATGCCCAGGAAGATTACCTCCTGGCTGGGCCCCTGAATTTTACTAGGGTTGACGGCCCACCCCATGGCTGCCAGGACCTGCCAAACATTGTTATTAGCCTTGCAAAGTGCCATCTCGTGGGGCCCGCTCAGTAGAACATCATCAATGTAGTGTTCCAAAACCACCCCCTCTGGGAGAGCCACCTGCTCCAGGTCTCAGCTAACCAACTGGTGACAGATGGTAGGGCTATGTTTATAGCCCTGGGGCAGCATGGTGAACGTATACTGCCGGTCCTTCCACGTAAAGGCGAATTGATCTTGGCTCTGTGGAGCAATGGCGATGGAGAAGAAGGCATTCGCCAAGTCCACCACCACATGCCACTGCCCTACTTGCATTGTGAGTTGCTCCATGATGGAGACCATATCGGGAACTGCCGCCGTTAGGGTTAGGGTGACCCTGTTCAGATTGCAGTAGTCGACCATCATGTGCCAGATTCCGTCCTTTTTGCAGACTGGACAAATTGGGCTGTTGAATGCGCTCATGGCAGGATGGATGATGTCCACCTGGAGCAATCCTTTAATGGTGGCGGTTATTTCCTCGTGCCCACCAGGTATCCGATACTGTTTGGTATTAACTACTGTGGTAGGAGTCGGAAGCACCACGGGTTCCCACTGTGGATGCCCTCACAGCATGGTTATGACCGCTCAGACATACAGTAGGCGCCCAAAGGAAAAGGGTTTGCCCTCGGAGAAGATCTATGCCCAATATGTACTCATGTATGGGGGCGATCAGAACAGTGACCTGCATGGGAGGGACTTTCCCGATGGTCAGTCTTTACTGCATCGGCGTGGCCCGAACATCCGCCCCTCCGACGCCGCTCACCATTACTGACCGGCCCCAACGGGGCGGAGTGCCATGCAGTATAGTCACCTCTGCTCCTGTATCCATGAGGGCCATTACTCGTTGCCGCCCCCTGCTAGGCCAGTAGATCTCCCCTGGGACATAAGGGCGGTGGCCCCCACTACAAACTGCCTCACTTCCAATGGGGGGGGCGGGGGGACCCGCCACCTTATCAGTATTGGGCGGGCAGCTTCCACTCAACATAGTCTGCGGGCGGGGCAGACAGTTGTGCCTGCTGAGGAGTGCCATCTGCCTTGTTTTGGGGCCCCCCTTTGTCCTTGGTGCGCTGTTCCGACTTGAGGTGTAACCAGCGCCTTAACAGCTCAGCGTTGGCTTTCCCATCTACCTCCTCTAAGGGGGTCCCCGCTTTCAGTAAGTCTTTGAACATAGTATTGCGGCTAACCCTCTCCTTTTGCTTTATGTTCACTTGCTGTGGCTTGGTGGTTTTCATCATACCATCAATCTCTGCCAATTGCATCATGAGCTGTGCTGCATCACCCAGCGATCCTATGGCCCCTCCAACCATCGGGAGGATCATTGCCTTCAGGTTGGGGGGAGCGTTCCGCAGGAGTCGGGTACGAATGGTGTGGGTCAGCTCCACAGCGTCAGGCCCTTCAAAGTCCTCGGTAAATATGCTGGTGAGTATTCCCAGCTGTCGAAGCTGGCTAACCCCCTCTGGGATGGAAGCCCATTGCTCTAACCTGTCATCCATGTCTGCAGGTGAACTCCAAATGGTCTTGATAGCCATGGTTAACCATGACATAAGGGAAGGATATGGAAAGTCCGTTGTCATGGCAGCCCCTGCCTTAAGACTCCTACGAAGGAGGGGGTCAGTGGTCAGCGAGCCCATCCCGCCTAGCTCAGCGGGGGTAAGGGTAATCGCGTCCACCCCCTCATCCCACAATCGGAGCAGCCACGCCAGCAGCAATTCTTTGGGTCTCTGCTTGAAACTCTGCACGAAGTCCTGTATCTCAGAGGATTTAAATTCCTGGATAGTATCCCTTCCCACCATATTATCATTATCCCCGTGCAGCCCCTCGTACCTCGTCTCGACAATGGGCCGCAGTTGCGGGTAAAGCCCCGTCTTCCCGCCATCCCCCATTCCAGATCTCTGGGTCCCAATCGGTTTTGAGCACCGGTGCATGTACCGAGAGGGGGCACACATCCCGCCGCCCTCCCTTTCGCCACCGGCGGTTCGCAACGTGAGCCGCCATGACCGTGCATCGGTGCTCCAACCGCTCAGCCCATTCAGCTGTACCAGTGATGACCTCCTGGGTCAGTGAACGTGCCTCATTTCCTTGCTGCAAATCAGCCTCTAACCATCCTATCCTCTGGTGCTGAACCAGCAGCGCCTTGTCCACCGTGCGGAGCACAGTCAGGAAAACCCATCCCAGGTCTCCCGCTGCTTTACACTCTGTGGGTCCTGCTTTATCCAGCCAGAGCTTGGATATCAACTCCTCCAGCCTAACTGGGGTAACCCCCGGCTCCTGCTCAAGCTCCAGCCATGCGGCGGGGGCAACCATCCCCGCCAGCTTACGAGCCACTGGTGCCCACCGCCCTGTGGTGGGCCACCCGGGGATGCGGCTCTCTCCCTCCCCTTTATCCTTCCTCCCCCAAAGAGGCATTCTCACGCCGGTATCTTGTTCGTGATGCCAATTGTTCCTGCAAGGGGGGCCGTGATACCGGCGAAAGAATGACACTCAGTGCCTGAGAGTAAAAAGCAAGGCTTTACTGAAGGAAGAACTTACACTTTAAGCTGCGCTGGGAATCTTTGAGGCGCGCGGAGGGGCTGTGGGGGATTTTGACCGTCCAGGACAGCTAGCCAGGCAGGACTCCACTGAAGGGAGTCCACTGCAATGCTATATCCCCCCGCTCTTATCTCAAGGTTACATGGGGTCAACAGTTGGCTACATTTATTTTATTTATAAATCGTACTTATTATATAAGCTAACTTGTTTACAGACAAAAACATGCTGAACTATACTAAACTACATTTTGGCAGGGTCAGCCGAACAAAGTTCATTGCATGGCCTTCAACTACACAGCCTGCATTTTCTGCTCGCATTCAATTACATACTCAGTCCAACACTTAGCCCCTCGCCAAGCTTTCGCAACCTGTCCCCTACACCAGCATAGTAATCCATTTTGCAAGGCTATTTTTAAATTTTCTTTCAAATTAGAATAATATATATAAAGCATCTGTACATATGCTCTGAGTAGAGCCATGTGGAGAACAGAAATACTATTTCATGAAGGATTTTGAGCTTTTGAAATTTGGTTTTGTTTTTAGTTGAAATCATGCTGACCATTTCCTAATTGTCCATGAAGGGAAATTTTGAAGAAGAAAAAAACAACAACAACTTGTTGTTGTAGTTTTGACTTCATTTTATTGTATAATTATATTAAAATATACAATAAAATAAAATTAAAAATTGAAATGTTTTGTTTCAAAAACATTGCAATGGGATGTTATGATATTGTCAGCATTTATTTTGCTTGTTTTTATGTCGGGGGAAAGGGAGGGGTTGCTTGTTTGTTTTTCTGCTAACCAAAATGTCAGCCAATATTTTGATTTCAATGGACAAGCATTTTTCCAAAGGAAAATGGTTCAATCAAAGTTTTTTTCCAATTAGCTCTAGCTCTGAGTACCCAGGTAATTATTTAGAATTACAAAACAAAATATTCAGTACAATCAACTCAGTTGTCCTATCATGTAGCAGCTATCAATAAAAAACGAATAACCCCATACATCAATTTATACCATAATATTCCCATATGCCTCCTCTTCTCTCCCCTCAAATGCCAGATGAAACAGAGGAGTCATAGTCCAACTCAGTGAAGCACCCCACACTTTGAACTGACATCACTTGTCAACATTATTATATTAATTTAGAATAACTAATATTGTGACTGAGTTAATGACTTCTGTATAGCAAATGTTGATATTTAGTGGCAATCACCATAATATTTAGATTTGATATAGTTTCCCACAGAGGCCAAGATTTCTCAAAATGGGCATCAAAAGTTAGGCTCCTACATCAGTATTTAGGAACCCAAATAAGCGACCTGATTTTCAAAACTGCTGAGTAGTCACCAAATTAATTTCTACACTCCTGGCTGACACACACACACACACACACACACACACACACACACACAGAGTCAGTCAGTCAGCATGGCCTCAGTGGAGTCCAGAGGGTTGGGAGAGGAATTGGACTTAGAACTCGTTAGTGTGCCTGGAAGCTCATTTACAAGCTTTAGGAAGTGGATGTTTGTTTTGTTCTTAATTATTCTATACACAAACGGTTACATAACTTTATGGAACCTTATACACCCGCCCCTCCAAAAAAAACCAACAACCCATAATTCTGCATAAAGTCTTAATTAATACAAGAAAGATTTTTAGCAGTATTTGTTCTTAGAGTTACTTACTAGTTGTTCATCCATAGTTTCTCCCTTGAAAAGATCTGTGAATGATGGAAATAGTATATGTTTTCTGAATAAATAATATTTGTATGTTAAGATACACACAAAGAAAGTAATTTTCTATCAAGTCAGAAGTTATTTACATGTTGTACTGACTTTCTGAAAAGCACATAAAAGCAATGCTAATTTTGGAGCACAAAATGAAAGTGTTGTGGTCAGTGTTAAAACTAAATTCTTCATTCTGTAAATTACAGAAATTCAAGTAACTCTAATTATGAACTGACTAACCAAATTAGTGTCTTGCAATGAATATTGTCAGAACAGCAAACAGATGCTATTAAGTCCTCAGGGGTGTTATAGTCAGTGCCTAGAGCTAACATAGCATATAACATGTATGTATATATTAATATCATGTTCATTCAAATTGGATACAAGTACTTGTATGCCAAAGGGACCACCCAAGGCAAATGCTTACTTCATTTATACACCTTTTCTTTAACAAGTGATAGAGGTCTGTTGTCTTATACACAAGAATTCACATGACAAAGGAAATATATAGTCTGATTAAGCTAAGATGATGCACTTTCAGAAAAACAACAGTATTTAGAGTATGAAATAATTTCATATCACCAATGTGGGACCAGGTTATTTGTTGAAATATATTAAGAGGTTCTGGTTTATTTTTGTCTTACAAATCCACTGTTGTAAGCGATTTGGAGCTAAGCCTTGTCTTCATATTTATTTGTAAAAGGTCTAAATATGCTTTAACATTATATATATTATAATTAAACAGTGTGAACATTGTATAAAAGAAGCCTTCCTCCACTGTAATTAACCCTTGGGACAACTTACCTATGGATGTGGTGGATTCTCCATCACTTGAAGACTTCAAATTAAGATTAGAATTATTTTTTTAAAGATATGCTCAAGAGCAAAAGGAAGTAATGGGTTTGATGAAGACATTCAGTGAGGTTCTTTGGTTTGTTTTAGGCAGGACGTCAGACCAGATGGTCATAATTGTCCCTTCTGGCCTTTAAATCTATAAATCTCACACATGTAGTTAGTTCATTGATGAAATATAGATGTAATACTACCTGAGAAAAGTTGAAATTTCAAAATTATATACTTAAGTTTTGTGGGATGACCTATGTTACTTATATTTGTTTTGCTATATCTATACACATTTCTGTTTAGTTCTAGGTTTTGGTATCCTTAGATTGTAAGTGCAATGGGTCTTTATTTTGTCTCTTGTAAAAATATAATAATACAAATGTACAATTAATAATTATAATAATGATAATGTTATCCAGAGAAAGGAATTCACTCTTTGAAGTTGTTTCCTTAAGTGCTGATCATCAGCAGGTCACTTGCAGGGCCTATGTATGCTCATTGAAATTTATGAGTGAGCTTTAAATCCTTAAACTGGAGGAGAGGCAAAAGTCTGGACATGAAGAAGCAACATGATTTTATAGAGAAGACATGCAAGCAGAAAATAAAATATGTTTTATTAGATTTGGGAAACCAAGAGTTTTTAATCCCAAAATCTAAACTGTTAAACTATTAAACTGAATTATTTCAGGTGAGTAAATATTGTGTTATGTCTTGTATAAACCAAGGAGTTAAGTGTTAATTAGTGAAAAAGCAATCTAGGAGTATTATATATGTTGTTTATTGATGTTTTATTTTGTATACAGCAATTGCTAGAACTTATGCACATAACCCGGAGTGCCCCCAAATAATACCTCACAAGTTAGGGACAGTTTACGTCACAAAGTCAACAGCTTTATTAAATAAAGTTTATTAAACAACAAATGTAAACAAATGAAGGAAGGGAATGACCATAATCTTTACAGAAAAGGGCAACTATAGCCACTTAAAATGACTCCCCTTTGTCTTGATTGGCAGACACTAAGATCAAATCAACTATCCAGCCAGAGATAGTGTCCAGTCCACCCAAGATCTGGAGAAATGACTTGCATCTATCCACACTCTGCCCCCCACAGAGATAGGCCACTGCTGTGATGGACTCCAGGCAATCTCTGCCAGTGAGTCTTTAGGTTCCACTCTGCCAAAGAAAGGCAATCTGCAATTTTGTCAAAATTACTGGACCATAAGCTTAATTAGCCATCCTAGTAAAGTGATGTTGAAAGTCATATTGAACAGATTGAAGCCACAAGCAGAGAATATCATCGCTGAAGAATAGGCTGGCTTTCATGCTGGAAGAAGTACCACAGAACAGATTTTCATCCTTCGTGTTCTATGTGAGAAGTACTTGCAACACCAGCAGGACATCTACCACATCTTTGTTGACTTTAAGAAGATATTTGACAGTGTATGGCATGAAGCTCTCTGGGCAACCATGAGGAACTACAATGTTGGTCGTAAGCTTATTCTTACTATTAAACAACTGTATGCCTAGGCCAGCAGTGCAGTTCTCACAGAAACGATTGGATGACACCTCCGCAAAGTATGGCATGGAAATCAGTGCAGAGAAAACTAAGCTGATGACAAAAAATCATGATGGGATCAGCTCACATATTACTGTCAGTGGACAAGAGCTGGAGTCAGTGAAATAGTTCAAGTATTTGGAGGCAATCATCACCGATGAAGGATTCAAGGCAAAAATTCGGGCAAGAACTGCTCAAACAACAGCAGCAGTGGCAAAGCTAAAGCCAATTTGGAGGAATAAGAACATTTCCCTGGAATGCAAACTGAAACTGCTACACGCATTGGTCATCTCAATTTTTTCTGTATGTGTGTGAAACATGATCCTTATGGCAGAACTTGAACGGAAAATACAGGTAGTAGAGATGAGATGCTTCCATAAAATCTGGGGCATCTCCTACTTAGAGCACATCACTAATGAAGAGGTTCGCAACATCATCATCCAATGCACTGGGTCATATGAAGACCTCCTGACGACTATGAAGAAGCACAAGCTGAAGTGGTACGGCCATGTAACAAGATCATCTGGCCTATCCAAGATCATCCTCCAAGGGACAGTACAGGGGAAGAGAAGAAGAGGTAGACAGAAGAAGAGATGAATTGACAACATAAAAGACTGGACAGGAATGGACTTCGTGGAGACTCAAGCACTGACACACAATCGTCGGGGATAGAGACAATTGTTTGATTGCTCATCAATGATGGTGCCCCAACAACCAATGTGGTTATGGGATGATGATGATGACACATGAATCCTATAATGATGGGAGATATATACCCTCATATCCTGGTCCAAATGCCTGAATAAATCTGCCCTCCTGGCAAAGATTATTTCCACTCCAAAACTGTGGCACAGCACAGTATACACATGGAAACCCAAACAAAGCAGTTAGTCAGATTCATGTAGGATTGCCAACATTGTATTTCAAAAATACAGGACAATCCTCAGATGTCCCCATTCTTGGTGCAGGGTGGAATGCCTGGGAGTGGGATCGATCTCCCCTGCGATGAGAATGACAATGAGCAGAACCATAAATCCACTTACTCCACAGAGAGTGAGACTAAGTGGAGAGCCGCAAAACTGCCAACCTCAGTAAATCTTCATCTAACTTATAGACATTTAGTGACTCTGTGTGCCAGGACTTCCTGGCCACAGACTTTGATCTTTTTATGTATATGGTTTTGTTGTCCAAAACATATAATTTCCCCCCTGATTTTTTTTTCCTGAATCAGGATGTAAAGCCAAAAATTCAAAATTTTTCATGGGAGGGAGTTGAGCAGTCAGGTGCTGGCTACCTGTGGAGATGAGCAGATTTGGGAACCTGGGGAACCCCAGCTCCCAAGCACACCACTAGGCATGCTGCCATGAGGGCGTAAAAGGGGAAGCCCAGAAGCCTGAAAGCCTGGAAAGCTAGTGAATCTTGGAATCAGTAAATCTGCACTCTCCAGCAACCCTCCAGGCAGGCTATCAAGGGAGCCCAGAGAACTTAAAACAAATAGAAGAAAGAGAAAGTTGAAAATAATTTGTATAATTCAGAAACTGGGAATTGTATGAAATTGATAAGGGAAGCAAAGGAAAACAAGGCAAAATCTATGGCCAGCAGAATTAAGGACAATAAAAACAATTATTATTTTTTTAAAGATTATTAGTAACAAAAATAATTCTAACAATGGTGTTGACTTATTAGTAGACGGAAATGGTATAATTATAAATAATAATGCAGAAAATACAGAAATATTCAATAAATCTTTCTGTTCTGTATTTGGGGGGCAGGGAAAGAGATGATATAGTTGTATTACATGTGGATAACACACTTTCTATCCACTTCTATCTCAAGAGGATGTTAAACAGAAGATACTAAATTTAGACATTTTTATGTCTGAAGTTCTGGATAACTTGCATCCTATAGTTTTAAGAGTGATCCAATGAGTTCACTGGACCATTAATGTTGATTTTATATATATTATAGCTGCCTTTACTTCCTAGGACTGTTTTAACCAATACAACCTTCTTCTTCAATATGTTCATATTAAGTTGAAAACTATAGTTTTTTAAACTGATCACATACCCTTCCTATTCTATTTGTTAGTGTAAATTCATTTTTATTGTTCTTTGCATACCCTTCCAAAGCAAAATTGTTCTCTTTCTCATCGCACTAGAAATCATCTAAACTAGTGTTGACTGTGCAGATAATACAGAAGGTTAAAAAGCCCAAATGTACAAAAGTCCAAATGCCCTAATCTTAAGTTAAATACATATTTAGTTATTTTCTAGACTCACTTAAGTGGTCAATATCCAAGGAAATGTATAGATTTGGGGCCTACTCCTGTACATTCTGTCAATAGTGTCGGAGAAGACAATACATAGGACTGCAGTGTGAACCCCAGTTTCATGTAATGGGTGGGGCTGGGTTGTTTATCATCATGGTCCTTTGTGCATTTTTATCTTGCTTTGAAGATTTTTGTTAATGAAGGATGCATTTTTAGAAGTAAGATATGGGCCATTCATGTGGTGCATCTGGATTTTTCTTCCCACATATAAAGTTTTTGTAGTTTTCAATATTTGTATGGAGAAATCCTGAGCAAAGAAAGTATGACAAAGTTCTCTAAACACAATAGGGAAATAACCAGCATATTTTCTTTGAACGTGAAATAATTAAGTTTAATGATTTTCTATCCTAAATTAATTGCTCCCTGTTGAGAACAATGGTTCAATTATAGAGGTGGATTAAAGTTATTTCTACTGACAAACAGCATCCCCTTGTCCCCCAGTCCTACAGGTTCAGATTCAGATGAATAAGTCCATGAACTCACACAGCAAAATGATAGTTTAACCTAATTACTGGGAATAGTACTCAAGAGGTAGTGTGCTCAATAGGCTTAATCCTACAAATTACTGAGCACTCTCACAGACGGCTGAGTGCTCTCACCTTCCAGTGACTTCACTTAGGGTGCTCAGCACATTGCTGAAGATCACAACACTTTTCAGAATTGAGCCCCAAAGCCCTGATTCAGGAAAATACTTAAATACAATCTTCAAGTATATCCCTATTACGGAAAGCATTTAAGCATGTTCATAAATGCTTTCCTAAATTGGGCCCTAAATAATTGTGATCTTCTCTATTCCCAGCTATAATACATTGCTGGGCAGCCCTGGGCAAATTATTTAAAACAAAAGTATTAATACTTACCTCACAGTCTTGTTGGGAGGTTTAATTAGTTAATGTTTGTGTAGTGGTTTGAAAATGTAAGACACTATGTAAGTGCAGACCATTATTATTTTAAAGTTTGATCTAGTGGTTTGTCAGCAAAATTTGTACAACTTATTTTTTACATGCATGCCTCAGGAATCCTTGAAGTAAACTGTTCTACATTTGGAATACATAATTAAAGGTTAAGCATTCCAAATGATAAAATGGGCATAGAAAAACCAGGATTTCTGATATAGACTTCATAATTAGCTTACGAAGGCAATATTTAATTTTCAGTGAGCTGTTATGGCACATAAAGTGAAGGCTAAATATCAGACACAGACCTTTGGGATTCTTTGATCAAAATAATTGCTACCAGTTTGAAATGCATAACAAGATAGTTACCTACCATTGCTCTGTCTTATATTTAGTGCTCCATTCCTTGTCTAGGGTGCCTAAACAGATCTTTACAAATGCTAGTATTCAACTAAAGCCTTTAAATTGTTTTCTTGACACCATTAGAGAAAGAAGGCTATTAAAGGAGGGGGATCCACAGCAGAATTTTTGACAAAGCACAGAATATACTTTCACATACACAATTCTTTTCTAACTAGAGCACGAGTGCCTATTCCATGCTCATGTACATGCTGAGCTGTCCCAAGACTACTTGTGGATTTTTTTAGTTTTTAATAACAGCTTCATTTAGGTCTGGAATCTGTCTCCCTTAAAGTGATGATCTTTTGGGGCCTGATCCAAAGTCCACTGAAGTTAATTGAAAGAATTTGTTCTTCTCAATGAGCTTTGGACCAGCTTCTTTATGACTACATCAAGTTCACATTTATCATATTACTAGGAAAAAGGCACTGTTCAAAGTGAATTTAAACTCAATTAGAATATATTATTTTAGTTACTGTCGCAGGGAGTAATTGCTGCTCTTCTGATGTACATGGAGGCCAAATATGTAGAGACACATCATCAGTGCAGGCCCCACTCCCTTCCTTTCATGGTGTAGAGTTTTGTTCCATAGGAGCTTGCTGAGAAAGGGGTTCCCTGCTAAGCATTGAAGGGAGCACAAGTCCCCTATGCTATCCCTGTGAGGATTGGTGGGAAGGGATTCTTCACCCCTTTACCCACCCCAGAACACCCACAAAGGGCAAAGCAGAATTTGGCCCTACATTTGAATTAACCTTTTATACATTACTCTCACTGTCATGATAATTTAGCCCCAATATTTTTTTTAAAAATAAAACTTCCTATTGATGACTGCACCGCAATATATAGGCCTTGAATTCAACAAAGTACTTAAGCATGTGAGTAGTCCCAGTGAGTGAAATTCTGGCTCCATTGAAGTAGATGGCAAAACTTCATTGACTTCAGTTGGGTCAAGATTTTACCCATTGGCTTCAAGGAGACTGCTCACCTGAAGGAAACAGGAAACATTTTTTCTAGTTCACTGTTTAATTTAATTTAATTTATTTATTTACTTTATATGGTAGAATAGGAACTGCATACTGTCATATGAAACAAGTACATGTTTTTCATTGGTCCCTGGAACTTGTCAATCATAATATAAATGTTTAGTGATATATTTGTTAGAAATTAGACAGAAATTAAATAGAACTAGGAACACGATTACTTTGTTCCCATTTGAATGGGAAATTCCCGTATTTCACAACCTTTAAGTGCAGAGAGATCAAGTGCTTCAAAGTCAGAGTAATTTATACAGAGATGTGAGATTTCTCCAAATTTATCTACAACTCCTATAATATCAGGGAAGGAGTAAAAAAAATGAAGATAAATTTATTATGAACATACAGAGAAGCTGTAAAGCTGTGAAGTACAATATTTGTTTCTCTGTCTTGGAACCCAATAATTGCTGAATAATTTTACACAAAAACATCACTGGGCTGAGACCCAAGAATGGAAAGTTTCCATCCCAAAGGGAATGTTTCAGAAAGTTATGCGAATGTGCCATCAGGGATTTATAATAAAAGACAAATCAATGTAAGCTTCACTATTATTTTGCTATTGTCGAAGTTATAATTGATGCAGTAAATATTAGAAAAGAAAGGGGTTTTCAACTCACTTTTATTTAGCATTTCACTTTCAAATTATTCATCCATCATCTTGAGAATAAGAGTCACTGTAAAAGCTGAGACTTTGCTTAGCAGCAATGTCAAGAAGACAGTAACTTAAGAGAGTTGTGTATGTGGAAAAACTGAAAGGGGTAGAGAGAAATTAGAAATAACTGTGCTTTCTATTGTTCTTTATCAGCCCAAAACATTACAAGTAGGTTATGATAAAATATAAATGCCTATAATGTCACTTAGAAACTACAGTGACAGCTAGTGGGATAAGTTAGATTGAGCATCTTTTGAATTTATTAAAATATTAGCAATTTATTATTATGTATATAAATATGCATAAATACACACTCATACTCTTATGATTCCATGTAGAAACTAGAATTTTGCTTTCTTCAGGATGGATTATTACTTGAATTTGGACTAAGATTCTTTTAATTAATGTAATTTTTCATTGATTTATTTTTGGTGAACAATGGGAAATAATTTGTTGTTTTTAAATGAACTTGTCTATTTTGATTGCAACTGGTATTATAATATCCTACTACACTTCTGCTCTATGAATCATGTGTTACATGTGATTTTTTTTAGACAGATTTGAGATTTTTTTATTTGTGTTTTTGAAGGTGCTTCATATCTTTGTGGGTGATGCTTTTTAATCAATTCCAAAACACAAAAAGAAGAAAAGTAACACATATAATATAATTGAATGACTGAACAAATTAATATATATTATTAAACAAACATGACTATTTCCAGAATCACAGGGCTGGACTTTCATATCTGTAGAAGTTCTGTTTGATTATAATCTGTGTTTGTGTGTAGGGGTGAAGAGTTATGGCTCATAGATCCAGCACTGACCAGCCCCAGTGTAAAATTAGACGAGCCATGGGTCTGCTCTAATGTATGCCATTGGTATGGTGTCAAGGCTGTATCCCCACTTTGAACTTTAGGGTACAAAATGTGGGGGCCTGCATGAAGACTTCTAAGCTTAACTACCAGCTTAGGTCTGGTTCGCTGCCACCATCCCAATGGATTCCCTTCCCTGGGAAGCCTTGAGAAACCTTTCACCAATTCCCTGGTGAATACAGATCCAACCCCCCTGGCATCTTAAAACAAGGAGAAATTAACCATCCCCCCTTCTTTCTCCCACCAACTCCTGGTGAATATAGATCCAACCCCCTTGGATCTAAAACAAGGAAAAAATCAATCAGGTTCTTAAAAAGAAGGTTTTTAATTAAAGAAAAAGGTAAAAATCATCTCTGTAAAATCAGTATGGAAAATAACTTTACAGGGTAATCAAACTTAAAGAGCTCAGAGGACTCCCCTCTAGTCTTAGGTTCAAAGTACAGCAAACAAAGATAAACACCCTAGTAAAAGGTACATTTACAAGTTGAGAAAACAAAGTAAAACTAAGACGCCTTGCCTGGCTTTTTACTTACAAGTTTGCAATATGAGAGACTTGTTTAGAAAGATGTGAAGAACCTGGATTGATGTCTGGTCCCTCTCAGTCCCAAGAGCGAATGAACTCCCAAACAAAGAGCACAAACAAAAGCCTTCCCCCCCACCCCCAAGATTTGAAAGTATCTTGTCCCCTTATTGGTCCTTTGGGTCAGATGCCAGCCAGGTTACCTGAGCTTCTTAACCCTTTACAGGAAAAAGGATTTTGGAGTCTCTGGCCAGGAGGGATTTTATAGTACTGTACACAGAGAGCGGTTACCCTTCCCTTTATAGTTATGACATATGGTGTAGTGTTTTGTCATGTTCCCTTTCCACCTCACTATGTAACAACAAGCTCCCTATACTACAGGTGACTAATACCATCAGGGAATTTTTCTACATAAGGTAAATTCGCTGTTGGCCATTTCCACCCAGAATCCGTCTACTTTTCTCTGCAGCAGGATGTAAAGTGTCCATTTATTGAAATGCTGACACTGTAGGTTTCTTTTTTCCCCTACCTTCAACAGAATTTCCTAACATAACTTCCATTTAAAATTGTTCAAAACCTCCCTAGCAATCTAGAAATATATCTTTTATTCATTCATAGATTTCTAGGCGAGAAGAGCCCATAATGATCATGTAGTCTGGTCTCCTATGTAACACAGGCCATATAACTTCCCCAAAATAATTTCTAGAGTATATATTATAGAAAAACATCCAATCTTGATTTACAAATTATCAGTGATGGAGAACCCACCATCCACCATTGTTCCAGTGGTTATTTACTCTCACCATTAACAATTTACACCTTATTTTCAGTCTGTATTTGTCTAGTTTCAACTTCCAGCTATTGGATTATGACAAATGGAAGAACCCATTTTCAAATATTTGTTCATCATGTAGATATATATGGACTGTAATAAAGTCAGCTCTTAACCTGCTTTTTGTTAAACTAAATCAGGGATTGGCAACCTTTGTCATGGTCCCTCCCAGGGTAAGCACCTGGTGGGTTGGGCCAGTTTGTTTACCTGCTGTGTCCACAGGTTCAGCCAATCGCGGCTCCCACTGGCCGCGGTTCGCTGCTCCAGGCCAATGGGGGCTGCTGGAAGCAGTGCGGGCCGAGGAATGTGCTGGCCACCGCTTCCCGCAACCCCCATTGGCCTGGAGCAGCGAACTGCAGCCAGTGGGAGCCGCGATCTGCAGAACTTGCAGACTCAGCAGGTAAACAAACTGGCCCGGCACGCCAGGGTGCTTATCCTGGCAGGCCGCATGCCGAAGGTTGCCGATCCCTGAGCTAAATAGATTGTGCTCCTTGAAACTCTATCAGTATAAAACATGTTTTCCAATCCTCTAATTATTCTCATTGCTATTCTCTGAACCATCTCCAATATATCATCATCCTTCTTGAATTGTAGGCCCCAGAACTGGACAAAGTATTCCAGCAGCAGCAACACTAGTGCCAAATACAGAGGTACTCTCCACTCTCACTTGAGATTATCTTGTTTATGCATCCCAAGATTGCATTAACTCTTTTTTGCCACAGCCTCACATTGAGAACTCATATTCAGCTGATTATCCCCACAACCCCAAACCTTTTTCAGAGTCACTGCTTCACAGGAGAGAGTCCCTCATCCTGTATATATGGCCTACATTCTCTGTTCCTAGATGTATACATTTACACTTTCCTTATTAAAACGCATATTGTTTGTGCCCAATTCACAAAGCGATCCAGATTGCTCTGAATCAGTGACCTATCCTTTTCATTATTTAACCACTTCACTAATTTTTGTGTCATCTGCAAACTTTATCAGTGATGATTTTATGTTTTCTTGCAGGCCATTGATAAAAATGTTAAATAGCTAAGGACCAAGAACTAATCTTTTCAGGAGCCTACTAGAAACCTACCCACTTGATGATGATTCCCCTTTACAGTTACATTTTAAGACCTATCAGTTAGCCATTTTTAATCCATTTATGTTTGCACATGAATTTTATACAGTTATAATTTTTTTAAATCAAAATGTCACCTAGTCCCAAGTCAAAAGCTTCACAGAAGTCTAGGTATATTACGTCAACACTATTACATTTACCAACCAAACTTTTAATCTCATCAAAAAAGGTACCAAGTTAGTTTGACAGAATCAATTTTGCATAAACCATATTGATTTGCGTTAATTACCTTCCTTTAATTATTTATCAATCGAGTCCCATATCAGCTGTTCCATTATCTTACTTGGGATAAACGTCAGGCTGAGAGCTCTATAATTACCAGGATCACCCCATTTAACCTTTTTAAAAATTGGCATAACATTTGCTTTTCCCCAGTCTTATTGAACTTCAACAGTGCTGCGATATTTATTAAAAATCAACATTAGTGGTCTAGCAAGCTTCTCACCCAGCTCTTTTAAAACTCTTGGATGTAAGTTATCTGGACCTGCTGATTTAATAGTGTATAACATTAATAGCTTCCATTTAACATCCTTGGATGTTTAATATTAAAAATGGGTGCTTGAGAAATAAAGTTATTTCAAGATTTCCATCTAAAACAGTTTTTCTTTTCAATTCATCAGCCATTTCTTAGCCTAAAGAAACGAAACAAAACAAAAAGTCAAATTGAAGGTGAAACATTAAGAGCTGGAAAAATATTCTGTGATGTTCACTAAAATCCCCAACCTTTACTTACTGTTCCCCAGTTTCTAGAGATCATCAGCATAATGTGTTGTACAGTGTATATTTTCTGAAAGCCGTATTATATGGACACATAAAGTGATAGCCTTTCAAGAAATATTTTGTTTTTCTATCACAATGAATTAGTGTTTTGCATATGACGGAGAGGAGAAAGTGAAATGAACTAAGCAAAAACAATCTTGAGGGGATAAAATATAAGCAAAGCAGTACAGCGACTACCTTTCTCATGGTAAAAAAAAAATGTAGCAACATCCCTAGTATAGTCAATTTTGCTAAAAATGGAACTCTGGTAAAAGTAGGGTGACCAGATAGCAAGTGTGAAAAATCGGGACGGGGTGTAGTAGGGGTGTAGTATGAGCCTATATAAGAAAAAGACCCGAAAATCGGGACTGTCCCTATAAAATCAGGACATCTGGTCACCCTAGGTAAAAGAATGCAGTTCAGCTTGGGAGAGTTTCTAGACTTCCGTTAGAAATGCTTTTATACAAGATCTAATAATGTTCAATGGCACCTGGCTTGATATATATAGTGGAGTTTTCATATTGTTCCTGAAAAGTAAAGTAAGTTCTTTCAAAACAAAAAAAAAGTCTAAAGATTAAGGAAGAAAAGTAATTTAATATGCACTCATTAAGATATCTACAGCTATAGGACTTCAGTGAATTCAGTTCCATTCTGGTTTTCTAGAATTGATTCATAACTTTAGGCTTCTCAAGAAACCAAGGTTCATTAATTTCAGCTGAGAATAAACTCATTCTGACCAAGATCTTCCTGTTGGAATAAGGTGGATTGACATTTGTTAAAATATTCTAGTCACAAATTAGTGTCCCATTGTATGCTGTTCAAAAATAGGTAAACATTTACTATTTTCAACACTATCATTCACTTTATTGATGTTCCTATTTTGATGAACTATTTAGTTATCAAGCCTCAAAAGATTCATTGTTTTGTCAACTCATGGCTTGTTATACTCTGTCAAAGGATAACTTATTAAAGTAAAAATAATTAATTCACACTGTAAAAGCAGTGCTACATCTGTTGGGTATAGCCTTCCTTATAACTAACATGATTATTTGACTGGAGGAGGGTCTAAAAATAAACTCTTCTGAAATAAAAGTATTATTGGAATTAGTTTTTATGGTTTATTTTTCTAAACCTTTTCTAACTTTCGGCAGATAACTGGGAAAATAAAACACACAGATTTTTTTTTTTTAAACGCATTTAGTAAATAGCTAATGCATTCTTCTAAGTCTCTGGTTTTTTGGTAACAGAAGTATGTATGGAACAAATAAGTAAAATTATTTCAGCCCAATGGAATTGCACCTGCTCAGATCAGTGCATTAAAACTGTGGTTAAAATTTGTTACATACATTTATCACTTTTTCAAATAAACTAGATAATTTGCTCTATGAAGAAGAAAAATCACAGTGTAAATGTAAGGTATTTATAGCGTCATACAGTTTGAGGCCAGAAGAGACCACCAGATCATTGAGTGTGACCTCCTGTACATCACATGCCACCAATACCACCTAGCACCTGCACACTAAACCCAATAATCAAAGTTAGACCAAAGTATTACAGCCCACAGGAGACTAGATAATTATGTGCCACAGGCAGAGAATAGGAGGGACCAAGGTGGACCGGTGTGCAAGGCCTCTGCAATGGCAAGGAAATGAATGAGATGTACCCTGATAATCTTGACAAATCGCCCACACCCACACTCTGTAAAGGAAGGCGAAACCCTCCCAAGGTCACTGGCAATCTGACCTGGTGGAAAATCCCTCCCAGAATGGCAGGCTGAAATCCTGAAGCATGAACTGGGAAAGGTGGCAATAAGTATATGAATTTATGGTAAACACCTATTGAAAAGCAAAACTACCATATAATCACACTAATTAAAGTTTCCGTGTTATAAAATGTGATCATTTTGGCAAAATAATTCAGGACCAGGATATGATACCCAACAATTTTGGTCTCGTTGGGCCAAAATTAATGACAAACCGTCCTTATGGGATTTCAGTCATATCCAATCTGGAAAAATAGACATATGATGGGGCAATGCCCTCAAGCATATCCCTTAAAGGCACAGTCTGGCCTTGCAAGCCTGTTGCCCTCTTTCCACCTATTGTTGTCATGCAATGCTTTACTCAGGCCCAGGAACTGAGAACAAGCAATTTCCCTCGAGAAGTCTCATTTTTAACTCCTTTTACTGTGTACAAGTAAAACCTTCCACATTAGCCCCTCAAGACCAATCCTTCCTCTGCCCTGGGGCTAATGCCAACAAGCATCTTCTCCCATGTCCAGGAGTCCTCCACCTTCTTACTCCTTTTTACTTACTCCTTTCAAATGTCAGGTTGAAACAGTTCATAGGCACCAGCGGTGGTCATCCTAGAGTCTTGGGGAACTCATCCCTCCAGCTGAGCTCTGGTAGCATTTTATCAGGTCCAGGTGCTAATTTGTCAGTTAATTGCTGACCAGCCAGCTAGTTAATTGCTTACAGGTTAGCTGAGGTGGATTTGTTCTCCTTAAAGAAGCCCACCACTGGTAGAGTGGACGCCGACTCAATTCAAAGGGGCCAGCCACCCCAGTGACAAGACTTTTCCCATTTTTGGCTCCAACCTGAAACAAAATTCATAGACGCAAGTTTTGTTATGACAATTTGATTCTGAAATTAAATAACCTGGTGCCATAAATATAAAGGGAAGGGTAACCACCTTTCTGTATACAGTACTATAAAATCCCTCCAGGCCAGAGGCACAAAATCCTTTTACCTGTAAAGGGTTAAAAAGCTCAGGTAACCTAGCTGGTGCCTGACCAAAAGGACCAATAAGGGGACAAGATACTTTCAAATCTGGGGAGGTGGAAAAGACTTTGTTTTTGTCTGTTCTTTGTCTGTCTGTGCTGTGTGCTTGCTGGAGACAGATCAAGAAGGCAAGCAATCAACTCAATTAGAATTAGTAAGTAATAATAAGGGAATGTGTTAGCTTACTTTTATTTTGGCTTGTGATTTTCCTTGTCTAGAGGGAGGTCTTGTCTAGAGGGAGGTTTATCCCTGGATTTATAACTTTAAGGTTTTGCCTAGAGGGGAGATCTTCTATGTTCTTGAGTCTTTTTTTATTCTGTAAAGTACTTACCATCCCGATTTTACAGAGGTAATTCTTTTACCTTTTCTTTAATTAAAATTCTTCTTTTAAGAACCTGATTGTTTTTTCATCATTTTAAGATCCAAGGGTCTGGGTCTGTAATCACTTGTACCAATTTGTGAGGATATTATTCTCAAGCCTCCCCAGGAAGGGGGGTGTAGAGGCTTGGGGGGATATTTGGGGAAGATAGTGCTCCAAGTGGCCCTCCCTAAATGTTTGTTTAAATCACTTGGTGGTGGCAGCATTACTTAATCCAAGAAATAGGGGAGTTTTTAACCTAAACTGGTAGAAATAAACTTAGGGGGTCTTCATAAGGGTCCCCATGTCTGTACCCTAAAGTTCAGAGTAGGGAGGGAACCCTGACACCTGGATTTATAACAAACAAATAAGTTTGGTTTGGCCCATCTCCACTTAGTTTTAACTAAACTGAAACATCAATTCTGCTATTCGCAAATTATGTTAATTCAAGACTTACACCAAGCAGTAGGTTCACACATATTATCAGCTGTAGATGTGTTAGGAAGAAAATTATATCAATGTACTTCTTTATTATTCTATTATACAACATCTGTTGCCAAAAAAGGAACATTTTTGGTTTACTAGTATTACTAGTATTGTCTAGCACTCAAAATTAGTAACTAAATAGACCATACTCAATTGGTCCTACTCTTGACTACTTCTTTTATATATATCCAGACAGAACTCTGATAACTCTAAAAACTCTTTTTTTTCTTCTCTCCATACTGCCATCCTGAGATTTTTCCTAAAAAATGTCTCCTTAAAAAAATCCATTTGATAGTTCTCAAAAATCTCAAAATAACCAACTCTTTCTGCAAGATTATGATATCTTCACTAGCAATCTCTGCATTCATGCTTAGTAATATAACTGGCACAGTGAGTCACTACAGAAGGTTCAGAGGGTTACATCCTTGGGTGACATTTGAAAAAGAAGCTAATATTAATTAAAATTGTCATCTATTTTCATCCAATTTCCTTAGTGATCCATTATCTTATAGCTATGACTTAGAGGCTTCTTCACTCATGGAACATGATCAGAAGATATTGTTAAGCGGATATTACACCAAATATTTCATGTGGAAAAAAAAACTTGTGATGCAGGCACTGGGGGAAAAATTATCTTTATAGCAATGCCTAAAATTGACAAAGGGAGAGAATATGAAACTCTGCCATGGATTTACATAGTCTCCTGTTGTCAAGACTGCTGAATTTACTGAAAAAATACCAAGTGTTTGTCAAGCAATATGTATATACGAGACACTAGTGTGTGAGTTTATGTTAGGGACTTATCTTCATCCACTGGTGTTATTTTTGATTCACTCCTGCAGAAGTGTCAAATATAATTTCTCATTAACTGCATTCATTTCTCATTTTTATTTAAAAAACACAAATAATTTCAGCAAACTAAAATCCCATTGGTTTACATACTCAGGCATTCTTTCAAGGTAAAGATTTTGCTTTGGTTAGTTCCTGTTGTGCGCTTATAATCAATACCCCATGGATGGTCAGGATTTTACCATTATTTAAAGTAAATTACATATTAAATATACAGAAGATGTAGCTGTACAGAATCCAGTTTATTTTCAAGACTTTCTTTAGCAGCAGGAGGTCTAACAGAATACAAAGAATTGCCAAGAATGAGCCCACACTTGCTGCTAGCATTGTAAAATTCTGGCTTCCCGGAGCTATATGGAGTTAAACTAAGAAACTAATTTGTGACTTTTTGTCTTGCTTTAAGATTTCAGTTGATAGTTAAACTTTCTATAGGAACCATTACAGAGGGTTCAGAATAGCAGTAATGTTAAATGGAACAAATACTTAAATACTTCAAAGAGAGAAAATTCACCTATAATATTTTCCCTAAACTTTGATTTGTGCTGGTTTTAAAAGCAGTTATACAAACAAACAAACAAATATATAAATAAAAGGAATTACTTTGAATATTCATCAACATTTTAATGAATTCCCTTCAGTCATGTTTGAGATCCTGTTGTGTTTGCTTTCTGTAAATATTTAATCAAATTCCATTTTATTGGCAGGGATATTCACAGAACCAGAAAATTTTAAATGATTATTAGAAAATGTTTGTTAACACAGTGAATTTTGGATTTGTAAACTTGTACTGGAAACCTAATGCTGAGATATGCTCATTAAACCTGGAAAGCGAAACATACCAAGATACATATGTGCCCAGTCTAAACAACACAACTCCCTTTTTTGTTATCAAATAGTGAATACTACAGCTGTCAGTTAATCACAGTTAACTCAAGCGATTAATTCAAAACAAATATTTGCACTGTAAAAAAGATAAACAAAATAAATATTATTTTTCAATTCACCTAATGCAAGTACTGTAGTTCAATATCTTTACTGTGAAAGTGCAATTTACAAATCTAGAAATTTGTTTTACATAGCTGCACTCAAAAAACAAAACAATGTAAATCTTTAGAGCACACAAGTCTACTCAGTCTTACTTCTTCTTCAGCCAATCACTAAGACAAATACATTTGTTTACATTTATGGGAGATAATGCTGCCCACTTCTTATTTAGAATGTCACCTGAAAGAGGGAACAGGTGTTTTCATGGAATTGTTGTAGCTGGCATTGCAAGGTATTTATTTATTAGACATGCTAAACATTCATACGCTCCTTCATGCTTCGACTTGTAGACTGTTTATCTTTTTTACAGTGCAAATATTTGCAATAAAAAATAATAATATAAAGTGAGCACTCTACATTTTGTATTCTGCATTGTAATTAAAATCAACATATTTGATTGTAGAAAAACATCCAGAAAAATTTATAATACATTTAAATTGATATTCTATTATTGTTTAACAGTGTGATTAAAACAGCAATTAATTGTGATGAATTTTTTCTTTGTTTGACAGCCCTAGTGAATACAAGTATTGAACTCTTCCTGCACAATGGAAAGACCAAGAAGTATTTGCTGAAATTATTTGGCAAAGGTGTGAATCCAATAGCTAAGAATCCCAAGTAAACATATTTTCCCTCTTCTGGGCACCACCACCAGAGCCAAGAATACCCTTCCTAATTACCATCACCCTCAAAGTATCATTTTTAACCACATGTCCACTACACTTCTAGGAAATGCAAGCACAGAGTTTTGCTCCCAATGTGTACCAATGTCACTACTTCATTTGATGGATTAGTCACTGCTGAGAAATATGACTCCCTCTCTCTGCCCCAATAATAATATTTCCAAATTAGAGGTCATTTTTCATAAGAAGATCTCAAAGTGCTTTATGAAATACTGTATAATTATCCCCATTTTACACATGAGGAAAGTGAAGTAGAGAAAGAAAGAATATAATTGTCGTACTCAGCAAAAAGCAAGAGAGAGTCCTGTGGCACCTTTAAGACTAACAGATGTATTGGAGCATAAGCTTTCGTGGGTGAATACCCACTTCGTCAGATGCATGCATTTGTTTCACCCACAAAAGCTTATGCTCCAATACACGGTTACCCCTCTGATACTTACTCAGCAAGTTTATTCTGTGCTGTGATGGGTAGAGTAGGTCTGGAGGTCCCCTTCTGGAGCCCTCGTAACCCTGCCTCACCCCACCTCAGATAAGAACAGAGGAGAAGTCCTCCAAGCAGCCAATAAGAGGGGCTGCTGGAATGGCCAATCAGGGTCCAAGATGTGGAGCTGGAAGAGAGAGAACCAGCTTCTTTGCAGGCTGCAAGAGGAGCAGGACCACAGACAGCTCAGTGCAGGCAATGATGAATATAGGGAGGGCTGCCAAACAGCTGGGAAGTGAAGAAGGAGCTCCTCTCTGGCTTAGGGGACTGAGCAAGGACTGAGCCGAGAACCTAGCCAGACCAAGTGTGGGTATTGTGATGGGCCCTGTTGGTCTGGTTAAGGACTGAGCCCAGGGTGAGCGGGGGAAGTGCTCAAAAGGACACACCAACAGAGATTACCATAATGGACCCCATTGCACTGGTATAGAGAGCAGTGTCTCCAGAGAGGAAGCCTTGGCTGAAGGTCAAGACTGTATATCCCGGAAGGGTGTTGTTTGTTCTGTTCGACCTTCAGACAGTATGTGTGACTCAGCTGGAGGGCTGAGTCGCTGATGACCTACTGAAGAAACCATCAGCCAAGGGGTGCTCACAAGAGGTGGATGCTAACCTGTTCCAAGAGCCAACCAGAAAGGGGCACTCACAAGAGGCAAGAGCATCTCTTTATATGTGCCATGAGTGCCAGGTACAAAAGTGTAGTCCTGTAAATTTATTTCAAAAGCAGGAATTAAGTTGTGGTATAATACAGATCACTGACCTTACAAAACCAGATGGGAAGGGTGGTCCTCTGGTTGAGGCACTAGACTAAGGGACTCAGAAGATTTGGTACTATTCCTGTCTCTGTATTGACTTACTGTGTTTCCTTGACCAAGTTATTTAATCTCTTTCTGCTTCAGTTTCCCACCTCTAAATGGAAATAATATTTTTTTCCTACCATACAGGGGTACTGCAAAGATATCCAGTCATGCCTGTGTTATATTTGGTGCTATGTTTCAGGGGCAGGGATAGCTCAGTGGTTTGAGCATTGGCCTGCTAAACCCAGGGTTATGAGATCAATCCTTGAGGTGGCCGTTTAGGGATCTGGGGCAAAAATCTGTCTGGGGATTGGTCCTATTTTGAGCAGGGGGTTAGACTAGATGACCTCCTGAGGTCCCTTCCAACCTTGATATTCTATGATATAATGTGCTTTTAAAAAAAAAAAAAGCGTCATAGAAAAATCTATAAGAGAGTATACACTAATAAGAATGTCCATACTGGGTCAGACCAAAGGTGCATCTAGCCCAGTATCCTGTCCTCGGACAGTGGCCAATGCCAGGTGCTCCAGAGAGAATGAACATAACAGGTAATCATCAAGTGATCCATCACCTATCTCTCATTCCCAGGTTCTGGAAAACAGAGTAGGGACACCATCCCTACTCATCCTGGCTAATAGCCATTGATGGACCTAGCCTCCACAAATGTATCTAGTTCTTTTTTTAACCGTATTAGTCTTGGCCAGGGATTGGCAACCTTTGGCATGCGGCTCACCAGGGTAAGTACCCTGCCAGGCTGGGCCAGTTTGTTTACCTGCAGCATCTGCAGGTTTGGCTGATCGCGGCTCCCACTGGCTGCAAGAAGCAGCGCAGGCCAAGGGATGTGCTGGCCAGCGCTTCCCACAGCCCCCATTGGCCTGGAGCGGTGACCCGCGACCAGTAGGAGCCGCGATCGGCTGAACCTGCGGACGTGGCAGGTAAACAAACTGGCCTGCCCGCCAGAGTGCCAAAGGTTGCGATCCCTGGTCTTGGCCTTCACAATATCCTCTGGCAAGGAGTTCCTCAGCTTGACTGTGTGTTGTGAAAAAATACTTCCTTTTGTTTGTTTTAAAGCTGCTGCCTATCAATTTCACTTGTTGACACCTAGATCTTGTGTTATGAGAAGGAATAAATAACACTTCCTTATTTACTTTCTCCACACCAGTCATGATTTTATAGACCTCAATCATATCCCCCCTTAGTAATCTCTTTTCCAAGCTGAAAAATCCCAGTCTTATTAATCTCTCTGCATATGGCAGCCTTTCCATACCCCTAATTATTTTTGTTGCCCATTTCTGAACCTTTTTCCAATTTCAATATATCTTTTTTTTTGAGATGGGATGACCATGTCTGCATGCAGTATTCAAGATGTGGGAGTAGCATGGATTTATATAGAGGCAATATGATATTTTCTGTCTCATTATCTCTCCCTTTTTTAATGATTCCCAAGATTATGTTTGCTTTTTGGACAGCCACTGCACATTGAGTGGATGTTTTCAAAGAACTATCTTCAATGACTCCAAGATCTCTTTCTTGAGTGGTAACAGCTAATTTAGACTGTGCACCAGATGATTGGAAGGTAAGTAATGTAAAGTCGATTTTTAAAAGTGCTCCAGAGATGAACCTGTTGATTACAGGTCAGTAAACTTAAATTCAGTACTGGGCAAATTGGTAGACACTATTGTAAAGAACAGAATTATCAGACAGATAGATAAGCATAACTTGTTGGAGAAGAGTCAACACAGTTTTTGTAAAGGAAAGTCATACCTCACCAATCTATTAGAATTCTTTGAGAGAATCAACAAGCATGTGGATAAGGGTGATTTGGTAGACATATTGTTCTTGCATCTTCCGAAAGCCTTTGACAAGGTCCTTCACCAAAACCTTTTAAGGAAACTAAGTAGCCATGTGATAAGAGAGAAGGTCATCTTCTGGATCAGTAATTAGTTGCAAGATAGGAAACAGGTTAGAGAAAAATGGTCAGTTTCATACTGGAGAGAGGTGAAGAGCAGAGTTCCCCATAGCTCACTACCGGAACCTGTGCTTTTCAACGGATTCATGAATGATCTGGAAAAGGGGGTGAATAGTGAAGTGGCAAAGTTTGCTGATGATAACTAGCTTGAATAATTTTTTAAGTCCAAAGCAGCCTTTGAGGACTTACAGAGGGATCTCACAAAACTGTGTGACTGGGGAACAAAATGGCAGATGAAATTCAATGTTGATTAGTACAAAGTAATGCACATTGGGGAAAAATATCCAATAATACATATACATTCATGAGTGTTAAATTAGCTGTTGCCACTTAAGAAAGATCTTGGAGTCACCATAGAAAATTCTCTGAAAACATCCATTCAATGCACAGCAGTGGTCTAAATGGGTAACAGTACATCAGGAACTATTAGGAATGGGATCAAAAATTAGATAGAAGATATAATAATGCTATTATATAAATTCATGGTGAGCCCACACCTTGAATACTGTGTCCAGGTCTAGTCACCTGATCTCAAAAAGGATATAGTTGAACTTGAAAAGATGCAGAGAAATGCAACAGAGGGGTGTGGAATGGCTTCCATACAAAGAGAGAATTAAAAAAAAATAGGGCTGTTCAGTTTAAAAAAGAGATGACTAAGGGTGGATATTAGACAGGTCTGAAAAATCATGAAAGATGTGGTAAAAGGGAAAAGAGAATGTTATTTTCCTGTTCACACAATACAAAACTCAGGGGTCACACAATGAAGTAAATAGGCAGCAGGCTTAATATAAACAAGAGATAGTACTTTTTCACACAATGCACAACTAACCCTTGGATCTCATTGGCAAGGGTTGCTGTGATGGCCAAAAATATAACTGGGTTCAAAAAAGAACTGGATAAGTTCATGGAGGATAGGTCCATCAAATCTTACTAGTCAAATTGTCAGGGAACCAGCCCCACGCTTGGGGCAACTCTCAACCTCTGACTACGAGAAGCCAACAGTGGAAGATAGGATAGATCACATCATAATTTCCCTGTTCTGTGCACTTCTCCTGAAACTCTGCTATGGGCCATTGTTAGAGACAAGATACTGGGTAAGATGGACCATGGACTAACTCAGTGAGGCAGCGCTTATGTTCTTATGTAATACAATGTAAAGGAGTCCATGTTTCTCTCAGTAAAGGGCCCCTGCATATCATAACACATGGTTTGTTGTGCTAACATCATGAAGTAAATGGCCTGCTTCATATTACTGTGTAAATCCCTTGTATTTTTTGTTGACACAGTAATGCAAACTCGTTAATCACATTGATTTTCCCTAGCTCACCCAGCTTTAGTTCAAATAAACACTGGCCAGAGCCAATTGATCTGCACCTGTTTCCAAATGTCTCTTCTGTTGTTAGGTTTGGCATGGGGAAAAAAAATCAGATCAGCCAAGAAGGGCACACAGAGGATTGGCAAGGCTGACAATAATAAAAGGGAGGAACAGAGGGATTGTGAGAAGTCACAGAATTTCAGGAGCTACTGTAAATCACTGAGAAAATGGAAGGACCCATTAGAAAGCTCATTGACCCTTTGCAAACTGCCTCTATGATGCCAATACTCTACAAGATCGTCAGTCATGTGTCCAGCTTCATCAAGGGAGTTTTAAACACAGATGAGACAAAGGAGGTTGCAAAATGAAGCACTCAAAAGTTAAGAAATTACAAAAGGAAGGCCTTAACTTTGCCCCCTCATGATTAAAGCTGCACCTGCAAAGCAGTGGGCAGTCTTAAGTCTGCAGCCTGAGCTCCCCTTCATCTGTACTCATTCCTCTTTTCAGGAGAAGGGCAGTGGGATTTAGCATTGGGCTGAATCTTGAATTAAGTAATGGGGTTTCTGCTAAGGGAATCAACTTTATGGTGTGAGGCCTTTCAATTAGTTCTATTTAATAACTCATACTTCAAAGGGGTAGAGGGTTGTAATCTCCCCCCCTTTGACATCAGAGTTAATAAAGTTGTGGCTAACCATATTTAATCCATTCATGTGTCTGTTTCATGATACTTCTGCCTGTCCTAATTAAAAAAGTTTTCTTAGAGTTATTTATTATTTCTGTAGCACAAAATGCAATAGATGATTTCCAGACAAATCTGAAGAGCAAGGTACAGCACCAAAGAGCTAACATCTTAATGAACAGCAGACAAACAAAGGATGAGTTTACAGAGAAAAGAAAAAAGCAGTGCAAGCACATATTGAAGTCAAACATTCAACTTTTTAGCTCTCTATATTTTTCTTCTACAATTTGTTGAGTTCAGTGTTAGAATTTCAATAATAATTTCCTGAGTGGCTAGAAAATGTGGAAGATCTGGCTTTCCAGGGATGAGACATAGCCCTTACACCTTTAAACATCCTTTTTAATACACATAATTTCCCATTTTTCTCCTTGAAGTTGTGTAGGAGTCTGCATTAAAGATGATTAAACTGTGTAGTTTGTCTAAAGGAAACAACACATTCCTTGATCTCAGTAAATGTAATTGTCATATAAATAATGACAATCTAAATAAATAATGTTCTCTTTTTGTGATTTACTACTGAGTTATGTCTTTTCTGGCAGAGAGCATCTGAATAGTCTGTGTTCAGGGAACCCTGGCTTAACATCTGTCTCCACCCTCACTTCCTACTTAACATTAGCTTTTCAGAAGCTGTGCAAAGAGTGGCACTCACTGGTAGCAGTAAGACTGACCTACAGCAGAGTCCTGCTATGAAGACCTCAGAGAGTCAGATATTGATCTAGCAGCCTATTGGCTCATGTCCACTTTAATTTGCTTTTTCCATTTTTACCCTTTTATGGGGGCTACATTTCTGCCTAGGGTGCTGAAAAATAAACGCATTGCTAATTATAGTGGTTGTAATTCTCTATGTAACTAGCAAAGCCAGAATTGAAATTGCACTTACTTGTAAAAAGTTGGACCAATACAGTAAGTTAATATCGTTAGGTTGTTGTCTTGTTGAGCTTTCGACTTGTCATCTCATATGGGAAAGATAAATGCTCTGTTCAAACTGTGACACTATGCCTGATATTCTTCATATAGATATGGTTATGATATGATTATGACATAATTAATATGTATTTTATGCAAGGTGGTTCATGTGAGATAGCATTGGAAAGGTTATGATTTAATGAATATTATTATCCTATTTATATGCATGTACCATTTTTGTATCTGAAGGTAGGAATATTGTCTATGCATCTATTACAAATGTGTGTACACATGGGGAACACTTACTAGACATATTGCAATCAGTCTGGATGGCTGGTTGAGAAGGGCCATTAGGGAAAACTTTAGGTCTTTGAAGATGCTAATTTTCCACCAGGAAGTCTTCCTGGGGATGCTACAAAGAGCATCTGAGTTATGGCTGCAGGATCATGTGACCAAGTCACCTGGTACCGGATTCCATGATAATACTAATATTTTTCCACTAACAGGGGTGGGAACCACAAGGGGAGACAAAGGATTCCTGCCATATGCAAAAACTCTTTAAGGCAGGGGAGTGACATCATTGGTTGGTTCTTCATTGACTGCCCGCCCAAGAAAAAGGACTGCTGGAAACACCTGAGAACAAAAAGATTGGACTGGGGAGAAGGGCTGGACCCAGGTGAGTAGGTTGTCTCACCTGTGAATGGAATATCTAGAGTTTTAAGCGGCAAGCAAGTGCAGCTTGCCTTCAAGAATCTGTGCAATCTGCCTGAAACAACATTTAGGGTGTGAATTTGCTACTTATAACCAGTTTCTTTAGTATATTAAGCTTAGATTCTGTGTTTGTTTTATTTGCTAGGTAATCTCCTTTGACCTGTTTGCTATCCCTTATAATCACTTAAAATCTATCTTTTGTAGTTAATAAACTTGTTTTTGTTTTATCTAAAACTAGTGTGTGTGGAAATCATAACTTGGGGCAGAAAGTTGTGTATATTCCTCTCCATATTGAGGGAGGGGGCAAATTTCATGAGCTTATGCTGTATAGTTCTCTTTGCAGCACAAGACAGTATCATTTTTGGCTTACACTCCAGAGGGGGGGTGTGCACTTGAGTAACTGGGCAGTTCCTTAGCTGAGCCTTCCCAGGCAGAGCTGATCTTAGCATCTGTGTGTATAGCTGTAGCTGGGTGTGTCCCTACCTGTATATGTGCTGGTAAAGTGCAGTCCGAAGCCTTGGAGAAAGCTTGGCAGGCTGTACAGCAGTACAGTGTTAAGGGAACCCAGGCTGCTGGTGGGTCAGGCAGGCTCAGTGGTACCCCAGTTTCAAGTGGCATCCTGGGGGGTGGGAAATGCATCACACAGACTGAATCATGTATGTTATTCAAATTGTAATCCCAGTTTTGTGGCAGTATCCTGAATTCTTACGAGTAGATGGGAAAGCCCGTCATATCTACCAGTCAACATCCATTTGTTCATCAGCTGTATTCAAATCAGTTGGAAAGGATCAAATAGCTGAATGCAATCATTGGCTAAATTATATTTAGATAGTATTTGAGTAGAATATGTTATACTGTAGATAGCAAAATACTGTTTAAACAACCACGCTGGACTAGGATAGACTTTAATTATGTGGATTAGTTTAGGATTAAGGCTAACTAATGATGAATATTTATTAACAAAAAACCCGAATCATTTTATTAGGTGACACTAATTAAAGAAAAATTACAACTTCCTAAAGTCTTAACCACAACTCTCAGGGAAAACAAATGTATTAATCAATAATGAATTATGTATAGCTTGGAAGGAAGAACAAAATTGTAAAAAGGATTATGGCTCTTATAGTATTCAAATCAGGACTTTTAATAAGTCCTTTCTTATCAATATTTAATTTAATATATTTAGTTTCTTACTGTTAAGCAGTTTTTACCTATTTTAAGTAAAATCTACTTCACAGTAGAGAGAAAAATGTTTGAGCCTATGTATTCTGGGAATGTCTTCATCATAAATCTTACAATTTTGGGTAAGTAAATACTTTATAGAATAAATCATGGGCTCTCAAGACAGGAGATAATAAACAGGTGTCAGGAGTCTTGACACCTTTGCTCTTTCCCTATTGCCAAGTGAGAGGGAATCTCAGCTAGATCCTAATTAAAAGGGAAAGCGTCTGGGGATGAAAAAGGTTGAAAACAACTGCTAAAAAATCACCTCTTATATTAATCTTTCCTTGAGATTGGAAGCTTTTATACAGAGAAGAACCTTCCTTGATTCTAACAGCTGCATCACACACCAATATATTTTCTAAAAAGCTATGCACCTGCCCCTCCTCCTTGTGTCAATGTGGACCTCACTAGCTCGACCCTCACCTCTTCCACTTCATAGCCCAATTCCAAATTCAAGAGGATTAAACAGTTATGCCATTTTCTTTGCATCTGAGACACTGTTACATACAGATCAGGCCACCAGACAACACTTTCCACCCATGGTCCCAGGAGCAATAGGAAGAAACAAACAAAAGGACTATAACTGACACCTAAAAAAGGAAACTGTCAGACCTTTATAACCACTCCCAGACACAAATTCTACAGTCACCCTTCACAAGATCATGATGGACACTGCCACATATCCTGATCGCATATCAGACCAGGTCTTATAGACAATGAGACCCATATGCAGGGCTTTTCCATCCAAATCTAGTTATTTTTTACTGCAGGCTCAATGCTGTCACCTCGTTTCCCCCATTTCAGGCTATTTTGTATGCAACATATGAATAGTACACAAAAGAGGCAGAATAGCCATCTTAAGTCCCACCCAGCCTCAGATGCTAGGGACATCATTGGAAAACCCAATTAATTTGATCTGTGAGGTAACAGGCAAAACCAGAGTACACTGCCAACTATTTTACAGACCTTCAGACAAAGATTCCCGGAGAAACAAATCAAGGCATGCTGATGGTCATAGTGGTGGAGTTCCCAAACTCATTGTCCTGGGATACTTCAATGTCTGTTGTGACAGAAGTAATCGCTACACTCAAGCAATCGCCCCTTTAGCCTGAGATTTGAACTAGGGACAAAAGGAACATAAATTTTAGCCCCATTCCTTGGTCAGACCACCATCTCCTGCAAGTGGATTTCAGAATTCTACTTCTGAAGCATCAAGCAACTACTACTATCATCATGATCCATCATGTAAAGTCAGGCATCCAATTAAATTTCAGAGCTCACAAAGGGCATTCTCCCTGGTAACTATCAATCCTGATAGGGATGTGCCCAGATGGAACATCAGTGGAGTAATGGTTCCTGATCCCGGCCCATGTTTCTTTTTCATATGGTATGTTAAAAGCTTTTGGAGAGTTTTTGAAACGTTTGTTGGGACTATTCTTGTTTCCATCCAGGTGCTTATGTTAAAATGAGTCCAAATGTGCAGGGTTCAAAAGGAGAGGAAACCTATAACTAACATCCCTAAAATTCCTTTAAAATGTATGTGATGGAGCAGAGAAACCTCACCCTGATGCTGGCAGACCAGGGCAAGCTCATGCCAAAGCCCCAGTTCAATTCACATGTGTATTAGTATACATTAAAGTAATTGTTAAATGTATGGTGTTTAAACTTCATGAAAACTCATGGAATGTTGTGTGCATTGTTTTCACTTAGCTAATCCTGTTACATAATAGCAAACTTTTACACTGTGTATACCCTGTAACTAAATAACCCATCAAACAGGAAGAGGCCTTGTGGTATGCAAATGAAGAACGTTAACAGAAAAGTGCTGGTCATTGTGTGTGATGATCGGAGCTCAAAGACTGTAAATGCTTCCTCATTCTCTATCATCAAAGGAAAAGCACCTATGGGTAAGGACACTGTCAGCTATAAGAAACTATTAGAATGGATTTAAGGAAAGATCCTTCATCTCTTTAGTGTTTGGATTCTTACAGGGCAGTGTACCAGATGCAAAGTGAAGATCCCCAGAGACAATCTTGTATCCTGAAAAGACTCTTGGGAAACTGGCAGTTTATTACATCACCACCAATATTTGGAATTAGAGACTGTGACTCACCTGTACATATATCTTACATGCTTTAACATCTCAATAACTCTCATTTCCTTTTCTTAGCTAATAAACTTTTATTTAGTTTACTATAGAACTACCAGTGCTGTCTTTGGTGAAGATCTAGAGTATCAATTGATCTGAGGTATTTGACTGATCTCTTGGAACTGGGTGCAACCTGATGTGGTGTGATTTTTGGTTTGAGTGACCTTTTATCTGGATGACAAAATAGACTGAAGAGTCTAAGGGTACTGTCGGTGACTCTATGTTAAGACTAAGTCTATGCTAAGACTATGCTAAGACTAGTATATTGATTCGGGAATTCACATTTGTTACTGGTTTGGTGAAATCTAATTATAGAACATACCATCAGTTTGGGGTATCTACCCTGTTTTCTAACATTCTGTCCTGAAGTAGGCACACACAGGTGAACCACTCCAGACAGTGTGACACTCACAGCAGCAGAAAAGGGGTTAAAGAGAGCGTATGAGCCAAGCTAGCCCCATTCTGCTATAACTACAACCAATGCCAGCCCTGGAGGGGGAAGAAAAGAAAAGAACCTGACTCACTTGAGGGCTGACTGGTGAAGACACAGGAAGTAGCTATGCCTCTCCATAAAAGGGGAGCATCACTACAAGCCTGCAGCTGTTGGGGGATGGGAACAACACTGCATTTGTGACTGAGAGAGGTTGTTGAGGAGACTGGGGAACACACAGAAATGAGTCAATTTTACTATTTGAGTTTAAGGACATTGTAGGGCTAGGCCCCCTCTGTTCTTACACCCACTCAGACAGACCTGAGGCAGCAGCTGGATGCTGAAAAGGTCCACAAGGGAGTGCTACTCTGGTTGAGTCACTACAGATTCTTTGGGCTACACAGGCCAAACTGAAAGGACAAAGATAGGAAGTAGCCCAGGGCAGTGGACTTAGACTCACTGTTGGGAGAAGCCTGCCCTTGTTGCTTCACAATGGGCCCTGGGCTGAGACCAAGTGGAGAGGGAGGGCCAAGGTCCCCTTACCATACTTCCTTAAGGGCTGAGACCCAGATGCAGGTGGTGTACAGAAGTTTCCCAGCCTATGGTCAGGAACCAGGCACCTCTATCACCTGGCCAGAGAAGCAAGAAACAGGAAGCCAGGTGCCCTAAGCACTAGGCAGCCTGGACCTTTGAGCTCCCTATCACAAAGTAATTAAAATCGCTTTTTCTATAAATAAAAATGCCATGACTTCAAAGTTGTTTGTGGTGTTGCTGTTGGAGTGTTGGTTAAAGATCAACATCTTGGGCTTTCCAGGAATAAAAGCAATGGAAAGTTAAGTTTATCCTATTTCTAATCAAGATATCAGACCTTTCTTGTCTCAATAATAATCATCCTTGGGTCTGGTTTATTACCAAAACACAGTATAAATAGTTCAGAATGTAAGTCCCGACATAAATTCAATTTATCAACCCTGGAGCATATAGTCCTTAAGATCCCAAGACAGCTAGTACTTTGATGCCCTACATACTTTATTTTTGGTGTCTTCCACCATAACTAACTTTTCATTGGCCCTCTTCCATCCCTTTGCCAGGATAGCCACCTGAACTCTGCCAATTGGAGTGCAACCCTTCTCTGCTAAGTGGGAAACCCCATAACTTCTCAGCCTCAAGATTACATGTTTTATCCTCACCATGAGAGCATCCAGCACTCCCCCAGCCTATCACTGTAACACTGTGTGAAGGGGCACACCCTCACACCAACACAGAGGAGGCTAACGAGCTCTGCTGTGCCTGTTCAACACCAACCAGGTTCTCCTTCAAGGCTTGTTCTACCCACAGAGGGGGAGCTTAAAAGGGAAAACCTGCCACAGGAAGGTGGCGGTGAACAGGAAGAGGGCTGCTCCTCCTCAGACAGGCTTGCTGAGAGGAAGACAGCAACAAGCCTCACCACTTCTGATGTTGGACCAGCCTCAGAGCAATATGCCCCACGAGGAGGGGCTGTAGGTGGATACTATTTAGACTGAGAACAAAGGGCTGACTCAAGAAGACTGCCTGAGTTCCAGGCCACTCTTACCTCTCTTTGTTTTTCCACAGACTCCCCTCTCCCATCAGGGAAGAAAGAGGAGAGATGATGTTGTGTTTGTTTGCTACAAGAAACTCCTTGGGCATCCGCTGGGGGCAAGGAGGGGAGGAAAACAGTAAAAGGTCCTGTGGCAGGGTCTGGAGGGGACTTGAGGGGATCGCTGCCCCACACACCCTGGGTCCAGCTCTCTGGCACGGAGACATCAGTTAGTAAGTCCCTCTGCTGCTTCCCTCTCTTAAGCCCTCTCCAGCCCTTGTTTTCAGCTATCCTGCTTAGAGCCAGCAGACAACTCCCTTTGATAGTCTCTGCCCTTCATTTTTCTCCAGCCCTCTGGCCCTGGTTCTCTGGTCTGGGGAAGATAGCTAACTTTCTCCCAGGAACCTGCTACAGCTTCCTTTGGGAACCTTCTCCGGTCCCCTGTTCTCTGGTACTTCTCACCTGTCTTTTTCCTGACTGAGTTTGCCAACCCTCATTCACCACAACTCTCCTCTCTCTAGAGCCCAAGTTCCTTCTTTTAAGCCCAATTGCAGTGATATAATGAGTCACAGGTGCACTGGCCCTACAATCTCGTAAAGGTCCAGTGTAACCCTGCAATGGGAGATAAGGAAACATTTTTGTCAGTTCAATTAATTGATAGAATAGTCAGTGTTTATTTATTTATTTATTTCATATTTAACTGGTTTACATCCCTTGATAGGTTGATTTAATAAATCCTGTCTCATTTCTCATGGAAAGATCTCAGTAAAGATGACTTGCGGTCCTTTCAGACTAGACAGTTATTATGAACAGTTCGATGGGAGGGTAAGAAGAAAAGGTGAACTAATTTGTATTCCTCAAAACGCAGCTGAGAGCCTCTCTACAGACACGTCCAAAAAAAAATCAACGTTCTGTGCTTGGGAGCTATTGTATCACTGACTCTGCAGATCATGGATGCCTTTTGTTCTTCTTGAGAGCTACTGATCTCAAGCTGAGATCACTATGCCTCTGCTTAGTAGAAGATGGACAGGGAAGTACTCTTGATGATTTCAGATGTTGTTTGAGACGGATGAGCACCAGCAAAATTTGGGGTAAGATTAAAATGAGAAGAAATCCTCTTCTTTGTCGTCCTCCTCCTCCATTTCATCCAGCTGTGATATGTGCTGTTGCCACTACTGATACAAAAGGAACTCCTACTGACTAAAGTAGGCCAGTCCTTGAGTGAGATATCAATAAATGAAAGAGGGGAAGCTGCAGTGCAGTGGTATTCTACAGCTAAGGCTGTACTGGTGATGCTAAAGTTAAACCAGCATTCTAACATACTGTGCAAATAATCTGGGTGGATGATCCTAAGAGAATGACAAAAGTCAAGCAGACCTTGTAAAATGCTTTGTGTGGGTGATTTTTTTTCCAAAATGTATTCAATCATATTGTAGCTGAAACCGGGCAGAGAGAGCACTAATTCCAGTGAATCTAAAACTACAGAAAAATACATTTTCTGCTCTTTGATGTCTATAGATGTATATACAGTTGTACTATATCTGACTACAAATTAGCAAGGCAAAGACTTGTGTGATTTTTAGAAAAAAACTGAATCCATGAGCTTGCTGAGTTACTTATTTAAATAAATGATCTTGAGAGCCAGGCTGGTCTTCCCAAAATTAACAATCTCTACTTTCTACTATTTTTTATGTAGTTTGCAAAATTGAAGTCAGTACCTAAAGGCTTACAAGATAATTGATTCCTTAAAGAAATGTATGCATCTCACTCACTCTTTAAGCATTTGCATGATACTAGCCTCACTATCACTAGCATGTTTTATTTGAGTTCAGTTTCCCTCATCAAAATCACCATGGACCTCATTCTGCATTGTTCTCCACCTTACACTGTATTCTGATTTAGTAGTGTTTTACAGCAAGAGGGAAATTTTCAATGGTACAAAAGGCAGTCAGGTCTCCAGCCCTCTTGAAAGTCAGAAGGAGCGTGGTGCCTCACTGAAAATCTCCTCCCTCTTTCCATTGACTTCACACAAGTCTTGAGCATCCATAATTTCCACTGAATCTAATGGAGGCTTCCAAGCATCTCTAAAAGTCAAACTACTTATTTAATGTTATGGGGTTTACAAACCCCATACAGAACATAGGCAGAAGGGAGAGGAAAGTCTTCCCCATTGACAGGCAACCAGGCTGATTACACCTCAGCACAGCTCAGCATAGCTGCTGGAACTGAGACCAATAAGCTATAAAGAAAGGAGAGCAGAAAGAAATGGGGAGACAGAAAGGCTTGGAATTGTCGAGGGTCAATAGTCAGGTGCCAGGCTGCTTCTAAGAAACTGACAGGGAGACAAAGGAAGACTGCAAGCCCTGGAATTTAAGGACTCCTTGATTGATTTTAGGTTAAGTTCATGAACTGTTCTAATTTGAGATGAATAGAGAGACCAGTTAGGAGAAAGCTGGGACCTCCAGAGAAACTGCCCCAAGAACAGATGATGCCTAAATATGGAGTTAAGTGCCTAACATTTAGTTTGAAAATTTGGCCATTGTCAATAATTAAGGTTAAGATTATGTCATGGTTATTTTTAGTAAAAGTCAGGAACAGGTCAATAAATAAAAATTCACAGAAGCCCATCACCTTTCTGTGATTTTTAATAAAAATAATGTGGGAGGGTCATGGGGACTGAATGAAGCACAAGTGGAGGTGGGAAGAGAGTCCAAGCCATGCTGTGAGGGGGTGCAGATCCAGAACCCACCTCTGTGGTGGCTGACAGATCCAGGGCCCCCGCCCCAGCACCAGCAGCTTGGAGCTCTGGGATTCCCACTGCCTGTGGTGGCTCCATGGTCCCCACGGCGGCTGGCAGCTCCAGCCCCTGCTGGCTGAGAACTCTGGTCCCACCACCCTTGGGCTGAAGCGGAAAATGTCACAGAGGTCTCTGAAAGTCACAGAATGCATGACTTCTGTAACCTCCATAATCTTATCCTTATCAGTAATATAAGATATAACAATGATATGAGTTTTTCTGAATATGCTTTAAACATCTTTCCTTTTTTGGCCTTTTCTCTGTTTTTTGCTTTGTTTTGTTTATATGTTTCACATAGTACAGCATATTCTTCCAGACACTGATTCCATATTTTAAGTTATTTTTTTCCAGTTATTTCTCTGTGTTCACTTTTGCATCATCTTGTCCTTTAGTATACAGCCAGTTTTGCTACATGAATGAAAACAACGCACTTATAAACTGTGACATGCCTGGGATAACTAACCAACCTGAGGTTCTCTTATTTGGCAGCAGATGATAGCAAGTAGAATGTGGTTGACTAGCCAATTGCATTGCACAGCTCAGTGACAGGATGTTTAGTGTGTCCTCATTATCTTTAGCTATTTATTTCTTTGAGACTCTTCAGATGAATTAATCTATCATGAGGCAGTCTCTTGGCAATAGTAATGTTTTCTCACTGTATGTAAATGGAGTGACAAAGTATTTCCAGTATTATTTAATATAACCTTGTAAAAATGCTGCAAGATGGCTGTCATTAGAATCTCATTTCTCTGGAATTTCTTTTATATTTTCTCCTTAAATTGAATTTTTAACTTCTTGTAATGGTTCAAGCTGTTGCAGACAAACACATTTCCTATGTTAATTCCTGCATATGGCCAAACACTTAGGACGCAGGACACTCAGCTACAAAGAAGTATACATTAAAAGAAAAGGATGTAGTGCATATACTGAACATCATTTTCCTTAGATGACATTTTGATTTTTCTTTAAAAAGTAGACAGTGAAAGTTCATTTTGACACAGACTAGCTACAAGACAAAATCTCTTGCAGTACTGTAATCTTATCTTTTAGTGTGTGGGTTACCAAAATGACAGAACTCACATTCTCATTTCAGTTCTGTAGTGCCCTCCCCATCCCCCTCCCCCCCCCAAAAAAGCAATTTTGTAGCAAGCCACAGGAGATGCAGTGGGTGCCTAGATATGATTTGCTGTTGTACATAGATGATTTGAATTCTTAGGTGTAGAAGTGTATGTGCAATATAGGAAGAGGTCTTGGGGGGAAATGACAATGAGAGAAAATGGCTTGAGCTAGATAGAGTACATAATCAGAAACAACTTGAACTTTGTAAGATATACTGCCAGCAGGGGGAAAAAAATCATTTACTCTTCCTGGACTGCTCCAGGTTGGTTGGCTGAAAGGAATAATAATTGTTCCAAACACAGAGAGAGAGAGAATGAGAGAGAGAGAGTATGCGTAGGGTTGTTAGTGAAGAAATTTGTATGGGAGCAGGGAAGAGTATAAAAGATTATATTATCACTATCAGTGCTGGAAGAAGGAATTCATGTATAAAACAAAGCCAGTGAAATCTGGCTTATCTTTTCAAAGTGGCAAATACAACTATATTTTCATCAGATTTGTTTTCCACCAAAAATGCTATTTAAAAAGAAAACAATTTTCACCAGGAAAGAAAAAGTTTTTCACTCAAAAGAAAATAAATATATGTATCATAGTGATGTAGGAGATCAGGGTCAGAAGGTCAAATTTCACTTGCCACAGCTTGCGCTCATTCTTATCTCCATCAGGGAAGTCAGTGTCAGTATTGGCTAGTTAGGGCTTTTGTTCAGTGATGTGCAATGCTCCCACTCACAACTAGTGATGAGCGGGGCTTCAGTCCTGCAAGTGATAGCATGAATAGATTGGGACCTACAACTAGAAAGGTTTGGAACTTAAATTCAGAAAACCCCCCAAAATTCAAGATGTTTATCCAAAAGATATTAGATCACAGCCAAACTTCTTTGTTTTAGATATTGGGCTGAAAATCTAATCAGACAATTTTTCTCAGAAGATTTCCCAATACTTATTGTGTGGGCTATACCATGAAATAAATCTATGTCATGGTGTTTTGATAGGTCCATTTCTAATCCTTGCTGAAATCAGGAAGCAGAAGAGCACAAATAATGAAAAGAACTACAAAGAAAGTAATAGGGATTTTATTTTCAAAACCTCAGTAAAGGTTCTGGGTGATTCAAGTTTCGAGAAAAGGTTTGGGATAGTTCATACGGGAAGAGGTGTAACCTTGTGGTTAGAATAAGCGTGGGTTCTACTCTCAGATCTTCCAGGGACTAATTCAGTGATTTTGAACAAGTGATTTAACCTCTCTAAACCTCAGTTTTATTTTTTCACCTATAAAAGTTGTAGCAGTGGTGTGCACTTGCAGAAAACTTTAACAAATAAACTCAGCACTTATATCATGATTTACATCTTTAATGCTCTGTTCAGACATTAGTGTATGCCACTTTCAGATCCTCTGATGAAAGGTATAATAAGTGTAAAACCTAATTATTATTTTCTTATCTAGCTTACCCACCTTTGCTTGTGATTTAAGAGACTGGAGAGAAAATTTTGAGGTAGTCTGTGTGACACACTGATTCTTCCACCTCTATGGACAATAGAAGCCTTCAGCAAGAACTCATATCTCTTATGAGGAAGCAGACAACTGGCGCTGAGAGACAGAGGGTCAGTGGTAGGAGGCGTTTTGCTGACACCTATGTTGAATCCAGCACAACACTGAAGCACATGCTAATGACCAATTGACTTCATTAAGACTTAATTACATGCTTAAGTAATTTGCTGAATCAGGGTTCAACCACAGGGTGGAGTTACTGGCAATGATATAAGGAGGAGAAGCAGCCCAGTTTCCAGAAAGGGTGGCTCCTGGCAGAAATTACAATTTTGCAGTCAAAGGGCCTCAAGTTTTGTGTCTGCAGGTTTACTTTCTGCACACACTTCTCCCATACAACAGAAGAAGAACAGTCAGCAGCCTTTGTGGCAACAACCTCCTATCTAAGATTAGGTGCAAAATGAGTGGAGAAGGACTAAATTTGCTGGGGGTGGGGAGTAGGCAGTCCCAGGTATAAAGGTGTGACCTGCAGGAGTACTGGTAATAAACTGGTATTTATTCTCTGTGCTCAGGAACCAGGCAGTGGTCAGAGTTACACAAGATTTACACCCTTGAGAGACAACAATAATCAGTGGCTACTGGTACCATATGAGATTCGCATTTTTGATTGAACCATTTTCTCTTGGAAAATGCAGATGCATCAAAATTAAAATATTCTACAGGAATGTGTATATTTTGACAATTTTTTTGACAGATACGTGCTGAAACAAATTGTTTTGTCTATCTTGTTTCAATAAGGTTAAAAAAGTTTGTTTTGGTACAGTAAAATATTTTCTTTCAACTTTATCATTTCAACTTGTACATTATATTAAATTATTAATGATGTATTTATATATAGTATATTATATTTAAGATTGTGTACTATAATATTTGACGTTATTGAAACAAAACATTTCAATTCTCCAAACCTACGTTTTCTAGAATTTCTAGTCTGCGGGATATTCTCACCTTTCAACTTTTCATTTGATTTGGAACAAGAAAAGTCAGGTCAGCACTAAACACCACATTTTGATTCCCTGAAAGAAGTGATACATTGTAACTCTGTATTACCTTTCCGCGATCCAGTCTCCGTGGAGAGATGTAAGAGAAATAGCCCTTTGGTTCTCGCACAGGAATTTTCCTATTAAATAGGATCTCAGGATAGTTCCTTCTCTGGAGTTGCACTACCAAGGAGTGGATGAGGGAAGGCCTGCTTAGGAGCCAGAACCAGTGCGGGGGATGAGGCCCTGTGAATGGATGTTCCAGGCCTTCTTCAGTTCTCCAGGGATGTTCATGGCTCAGACAGAAGGTAGAGGGTTTATGGGCAAGCCATAATCTCCAAATGGAATGACTGAGGAGAAATCCTGGAAGCAGGATCATACAGAGTTTGGCTGACCCTTGGCCCCATGGTGTCAATTGGGGTGTCATGGCTTAATAACCTTATAAATATACCTTTGGGGCATATCAGTAACTGGTACTCATTAATTATATGTGGGCTTCAAAAACCTCACAACTTTGCTTGGGAGCCATATTCATAGTTAATGAACATGTTATACCTTCAGAAATGAGGCTTGTTTTCTTGACCTTCTGGAGCTTAAATGAGCAAGATTTTGCATACTCTAGAAACAGAATTATCTCACACACTAATCTGAGACAGCTACAGTTCTGCAAACCCTCTACAACCATGTGTTCCAGCCTATAGCTAAAGGTACAGCTCCCATTATTTGACTTACATTTACCTATAGCAGGGATTGGCAACCTTTGGCACGCAGCTCACCAGGGTAAGCACCTGAGCGAGCCGGTTTGTTTACCTGCCATGTCTGCAGGTTCGGCTGATCGCAGCTCCCACTGGCCGTGGTTCACTGCTCCAGGCCAATAGGTGCGGTGGGAAGCGACGGCCAGCTCATCCCTTGGCCCGTGCCACTTCCCGCAGCCCCCATTGGCCTGGGATGGCGAACTGCGGCCAGTAGGAGCTGCGATCAGCCAAACCTGTGGACGCGGCAGATAAACAAACTGGCCCGGCTTGCCAGGGGGCTTACCCTGGTGGGCCACATGCCAAAGGTTGCCAATCCCTGACCTATAGAATGCTATAGAAAAACACATTCCAGGCTTCACTTATAAATATCAGCTGAAACAACTGTCAAATCCCCCTCCTAAAATTAATAGTTTCCATCCTAAAACCATTTCACCAGTCACAATGATTCCAGGGTCTTCACGAAGACTCCTATTTAGGTAAGGCCTACAGCTGGTTGAATGATGCCAAAAATATTTGTTAATTACGTTATTCAGCAAAACAGGCCAAATTCAGTGAATAACATATCTGATGTATGAGGCCTCAATGCTGCAAATGTTTAAGCACATGCTTAACTTAAAAGTGTTTGCTGGATTGGGGTTTAATATTCAACCAGTTCTAATGAAGCCATCTGGTTGCATTACAAAACGTTGAACATAAGAACATTGTATGTAGGTCTGGGCAAAATACAGTTTAACTGAATTCAGTCTTTACTTATGAAACAACTGAATCACCTAGATATGTGATCACCTCACATTTCAGTTGATCCAGTGATGATATACTGATTTTAATTGGTTGAGTAAGGCAATTTAATGACTAGTTCATTTTGTGACAATTAATGATCTGTAACTGCCAAAGTATACTAGCCGTTGCTAACAGCACTGTCCACAGCACTGCTGCTTATCTTAGTTCAGTATTTATCTTTGCTACAGTATGTATTTCAGAATTTTTCTTATTTTTCATATTTATTTTACTTTAAGTACCTTGATTTGCTTCCTGCTTAGCACTTGTGTCTTCTATCTTACTTACTGCCAGTTTTTTTATTTGTAAATAGTTATCTTGTTTTTTGTTCTGCACATTTGCTTTTATATCAGCATTTCTCTAGTTACTGAAATGTATCTTATTACTCCATTTGTCTTAGGGCCAGGTCTTATTGTTAGCATTTGTGCTATTCTCATATGTTTATCTGTGTATGTTACATGTCTTTTATGTGATGCATGACCATTTTCTTATCAAATTTGTGGATAGCTGCAGAACATGTTCATGCATAATGTGGACAATATAAAAGTTTGGAGTGATAATTCCAAAGCTTTGCAAGGTGATTGCCCTTGGACCTGTCATAAGTACATCTGCCAAACAGTACAATCATGCAGGATTTGTTCACACAAAACATGCACTGCAGTGGAGACATATTACTAGTAATGGATGAACTTTTTAAAAAATTAAGCTCTAGATAATATTTTATATTTCTAAGATTTTCATCTGATTTAAAGTAATTTCCTGAACATATCAGAAATTTTTGGAACTATGCAAATTTCAGAAGCCAAAGCCAACCTAAAATTTAATATGACCTTTTACTCGGGCATTAATCTAAATGGCTGATGAAGCTTCTAGGTGAAAGTGTGAAGTTACTTGTCCAAGATCACACACTGAGTCACTAGCAGAGCCAGGATTAGGATGTAGGTCTCCTAACTGCCAGTCTAGTGTCACCATGCTCTCTGTCCTGTCTCCTCACTTTTAGCTCTTCTGTTGGTTCCGAAAGTCTATAGTTAATTTTGGAAATGGATCTTGAATCTTTTTAACAGTCAGCAGCAGTTGGAATCTATGAGGGAGAGTTTTTCAATTATCTCAGTGAATAATTCATAGTAAATTATTCTGTTCCTGTCTGAGAATTGTCCGTGAGTAGCTTACAATGTTATCAAATTCATTTGAAATATTAAAGATCTGAAAAATATATGAAGATTCTTTGCAAATATCTTCTGGTCTTTCGGTTATTCAGGTTTGCAACATTCAGTTCTATACACCCGTAAATCCTTTAGTAGATTACTCACTAAAGTTAAACACAAAAAGGGTGAGATCACAATTTTTGTATTTATATGAATATTGAACTTTTTTTCTCAGATGTCTGCCCAGAATGGTGCGTGCAACTCTATCTGTTATGACTTCTGACTTGAGAACAGGTTCAGTTTAAAGAGGCTGCTGTAATGAATGACCACCCTGTAATTTCTGAGAAAAACTTCACTTATGTTCTTGTTCTGTAATTTCCCTTATTCTACCAAAAAACCAAAAAAATCTACAGTGATTCACTTTGAAAGTATTTGGTGGATCTTTGTTCACTAACAGACCTGCCAACTTTACAAACTCTAGGGGTTCAGAACCTTTTATGGGTCTGCTTGCAAAAATCCTAGTGTGCGGGGTATATATATATTTAAATAGTGCCTTTCATAATTCAGGGCAACTGCATTCCCCTCAGTGGTCCAGCAAGGATACCCACTCTCAGGCTACCAGGTCCCCAGTCTTTGCCTTTCTGGGTGGAGACCCATCTAACTGTGGTATTTCCAGGCTGCACAGTTCCTCATGTTCACTGTGTTATTCACAGAAGACAGATTGCTTCCTCTTCAGAGACGGTTAACAGGTGTAAGTGCTACAGTTATAAGGCACTTGTAATGGGGTAGCATTCACCTCTCATGAGCACTCCCTGTCCAAATGTGTATGTCTCTCTGCCTGTGGTAGGTTTTCAATGATAGCTCCCTGTCTGAGTCACACAAAGCATTATGTGAAATACAAATCAAACCCCTTCCTGTAAACAGTCCAAAGGGATCTATCCACATATCCCTCAGTTGGCCTTTCTCTTCCTGTAGCCCGCCGTGGGCTCAGCTTTTTACTTAGTCCAGCAGTCTTTAAATGGTCTTGACCCTGGTATTGATCTGTACCCCCAGAGCTCCCTCCCTGGAGGCAATGTCTTCACCCTCTCTGGGCCTTTCTGGCCCCAGCTCTCCAGCTTGGCCACTAAACAATTCAGTTCTCCTTTTGGGGTGCATCAAATTCCAGGCCATTTCCCCAGTGGCTAATGGGGGGGACTCGGGCCCACTCACAACTCTGGGTCCCAGGGACTCTATTGCTGGCAGCCATCTGCTGCATCCTTTTAACTAAACTGTATTGCTGCTTCGATTCCATGGGCCACTTCCCCGTGGATCCAGTACATTGTTCACCCATTCTCAGGGTTTTGCCCTGGTGGAGTCCCAGCAGCCAGCTAGGAATTCTTTCTTGCTCCCCTGGTCCCTGCCAGTAACAGCTCTGTCTGAGGTTCCCCCTCCTCCCCCCGCCCAAGGGGATTCATCACAGCTTCAATTTAGAACAAGCACTCAGTCTTATGGGGCCTCAGTAGGCCCAGTCCTTCTAACCTTTCCAAAAGAATTGGGGCCCTCCCTCGATCATGGGTCCTCTCTGTTTGCTGGATCAGGAAGAAGACCGTGAACCAATTTAAAACCAGTCCAGATCTCCTTTCTGTGTCTGTTGGTCCCTGGAGAATCAAATCTGAATTAGTACATGTGAACCCCTGCAGGGGCAGCAGCTTTTCTGGAGATGAAAATACATATAATTCCACATCACACATACGCAATTGAAATTCTAATGCAATGGCCCCCAAAGATGTTAAACTTAGTTCAATACAGTTTAATTTAATTAAATAAAGTTCATTCAGGATATGGCAGGAAATTGTCAGTCTGTCAGTGCTCAGTATGTTTTATGTGCTTTCCAAACTCTCAAGAAAGGTAAGCCTTGCTTTGAGGAGCTCACAAACCTCCTCTGCTTGGCTGCCCTTCCCCATTCCCCTGCCACTTGGGGATGGGAAGCCCAGCAGAGCTGCTGCATGTGTTGAGGAACAGCCTGTTCCCTCAGCATATGCTACAGGCAGCAGAGTCTCTTCCCCCTCAACCCTGCAGCAGAGGGCTGGAGTGCTCTTGAAATTCTCCAACCCAGAGTTCTCAGTTCCTTTACAACTCTGCAGCTCCTGCTGCTGCTGCTGCTGCTCCCTCCCTCCCTCCCTCCAGGCTTGCCAGGGTAGAGAAGAGGCCCTCATAAGCTTCAGAGTTAGGAGTTGAAGAGGCATTTTTTTGAAATAGCTGTTTAATATGCATTCAAAGATTCCTGTATTGAGATCACAATTCAAGAATATATTTGATTATGCAAGTGCAGTGTCTGTGTTCTAGCATTTTAAAGGATTCCTTGCAAGAATTCCTTTTTGTAAAAGAAATAAATAAAATAATAATTATAATATAATAATAAATAATAAAATACATTAATTTCTAATGTAAGAGTTTGAATTCCCATTTTTAGATATGGAATGAAATGGTTTCCCTGGATGTGGGGAACCAAACCTCCTGTGATGTCTGTAGCTTTGATTTTGGAAACTGGCTTTTGCAGGTATCAGAAGTGTAGGCTACAAGTTATCTTTCATGATTTAACACACCGTAGGCCTCCTATACACTCATTTACTGCTATACATTCTTGTTGAATTGCGTTTCTGCAGTATGTTTCTCAGGTTACCCTTCCCTCCCTCTACCCCTCCTGCCCCCCGGCCCCAGTGTGGATCATGCTTTTCTGTGGCAGGAAATCAAATTAAGGAAACATGGATTTAAAATATTTTAAGGATTTTCTCACAGGTAAAGTTTTCAGATGACACAAAATTGGGAACTGGTAAATAATGGAAAGGAAAGGTCAGTGTTTCAGAAAAAAACTGGATTCCTTGATCAACTGGATGCAAGAAGACAATATGTATTTTAATACATCTAAAGGTCAAGTATACATTTAGTAACAATGAACGTAGGCCATACTCACAGGATGGGGGCATTATCCTGCGAAGCAGTGACTCTGAAAAAGATCTGGGAGTTGTGGTGTTTAATAGCTGAACGTGAGCTCCCAATGTGATGCAGTGACCACAAGAGCTAATGCAATCCTGGGATGCATAAATAGAGGAATCTTCTGTAGGGGAAAAGAAATAAGTATCAAATATTTAACAATGGGCTCTTCACCCTAGCAGTGAAAGCTATCACACAGTTCAATGGCTGGGAGTTGAAGCTAGACAAATTTAGACTGTAAATAAGGCATACATTTTTAACCTTTGGAAAAATTTGCAAAGGTCATGGAGGATTCTCCATCACTGATTTTTTTTTTTTTTAATCAAGACTGGATATTTTTTTTTCTAAAAAATATATATATATATATATATATATATACACACCTTTTTCTTACACTAAAGTTTCAGAAGTGCTCAATGCCTAGCTGACCCATAGAGAACAATGAGAGCTTGTAGGTGGTGAACACTTTTGAAATCTAGCTACTAATCAGTGTGTTTAAAGTACCTCAGCTTCCTAGTGGAAGACTATCTAGGCCTTGGCTACACTCGGGACTTCCCAGTGCTGCGCGAGTGTAGTCGCGCCGCCAGCGCTGTGAGAGCTCTCTCGCAGTGCTGTATGTACTCCACCTCTCCGAGGGGTATAGCTTGCAGTGCTGCCAGCGAGCGTGCAGTGCTGCAGGCTCTGATTACATTGGCGCTTTACAGCGCTGTACTCGCTGCGCTCGGGGGGGGGGGGCATTTTCACACCCCTGAGCGCAGCAAGTTGCAGTACTGTACAGCGCCAGTGTAGCCAGGGCCCTAGTCTTTATCTTCCATCATCTTTAGGAAGCTAGATTTCTTAACCACCTACAAAACCACTATGCAGTTTCTTGGGTGATAAATCTATGTGTCTGCCAATCTTTAAACAGATGAAATGTGTCAAGATCCTATGAAAATACCATTAGAGGGAGGCAATGTTTATGTAAATGACATCACAATGACAATGCTTTCCATTCCTGGAATTTCCATTTACAAAACAAAGGTAGCACTTATAGGAATTAGATCAACCCAAGTGTTTATTTATCATACCAGGCAAAATTATATGCCTCTTGCACAAGCATCAGAATAACACTATCAGTTTATCCTATATTCTTTGTGCGTCCACAGAGAAATGTTTGTAAATATTCTATGGGATGCAAGCCTGTTCTAGTCAGCTTTAACCCCTCTAGAGCTTTATGGATAGTCTCAATATTGTCAAACAGAACATGTATGGTATTTCTTTATATTACGCATGACTTTCTGTGAATTGGGAAGTACCTGAAAAGCTATGTCCCTTTGGAATTTGCCATGAAGATAATTCAAGGCTCCTCAGTATGTTTTGCCTGATGGAAAAATTCTAGAGAATTCAACAGGAATAAAAGGTGTGATTTTCAAAAGGACCTAAGGGATCTTTTGACAATTGCATCAGAAAACAAAAGAGTTCTGTAGAAATTATTCTAACTATACAAGTCGATAGATGATAGTGTAGTATCCTCTCTGTATACCTTTTTTTTTTTTTTTTGACAATCCTACCAAATTCTACATAGGGGAAAAGTGTCTATTAAATGCTAGAGGATGCTTCAAAAAACTTGTGAAAATACTTTAATATCTTTAAAATGTCAGAAGGTATTTTCCTTAGAGGTTGGGACTAGTAATCAAAGAGTTTATATTCATTTTTAATCTGCTCAAAGTGGATTTATTATTTTTCTGAATTGTTAATAATTCAGAGAGATTAAAACATATAAGAATGTTTATTATCATACCAAGAACAAATATCTTGTTAATTACTTTAGAATAATATGGGAAAAGATTTTTATGCTCCATTAAGTGAGTCTTTATTATGCAAAAGTATTCTAATTTGCTAGACAACAAAATATCCTCTTGGCACAAAGTAATTATAATAGAAAAATTGATTTTAAAAATCATACTCATTTGAACATACCATATTTCAGATAAACACAATAAAGAATCATCGCTAGTCTCTAACTGTGCTTCTCATTACAGATCCCTGGAATTCTAATTTGTCTCGTGAGCTACTTTGACGTTATCTATTTTAAAAAGCGAATCATTAACTAATCATGAAATCGAAGGGTATTGGAAAAGAAATCACCAATGGATACATTATCAATAGACTCCCACTTGTTGACTCATTTAAAATAATACTAAAACTAATCTGATGGATAAAGAAACAAAGTTATTTAATTGAGATTATTCATGCTTCATACCTGGCATATTCTAAAAAATGCCCAAACAGGTATTTAGTTCATAATCAAAAAGGCAAATAAAAATGAAAATACTTCTGACACAGTAACACAAAACAATAATGACATGTGAAATTCAGAAATCATCGTTTCTTAAAAAAAGTCAGTTATGAGTCACACAAAATGTATAAATTACCTTATATTACCAACCATAATTACAAAATACCTTGCAAAAAAAGTTAATCTATATTTCGTATAGAAGTGCATGTACAAGCCAGCATTTAATACTGTTACACTTTCTCCTGGCTCTGTTTTTCTGTTTTCTGATTGGATTTCTAATTTTCAGTGGAGCAATGATTGTGTCGACACAGGGAAGATATTCGCCTTCCATAAAAGGAGCAAGGAATAGCACCGGGAAGAGTCATACAGTCATAAAGACACATAAATATTTCAACTATTTTTCATATGTAAAATACAGGATTTCCATTACCTGATTTTAAATCATAGTTCCAATTTTGGACTGTCTGATCCAGTTTCTCCAATTCTTAAGGTTTGCACAGTTCTCCACTGGTTACTGCCCCCAAAGTATAAGAGCATTTCATTTTCCATCCCATGAACTGGGTCTCCTCATTTAATGTATCTAATCAGCAATTCATTTGTTTTGTCTGGTCTAAGAGAGATCATGATGATTGAAATTAAAGTACTGTGCTATGTGCACAGACTTCACTGAGTAGTACATAAACATCTGTATTTGAAAAAAAAATAATTTTTCAGTAGGGTATCCTGTAACGCTGTCTGCAGTGACTCAAGAGTGGGAGTACCAACCTCAGGGCAGGAATCAGGGCACAAGCACCAAATTGGTTGGGAGTTCTGCTTTAGATTTCACCAACCATTTTATCAAGTGGAAATTCCTCAGGCACTATAACAACCTTAACATAACCTTAACCCCTTGGGTACTCCAAATAGTACTGCCAACATTGTATTTAAAAAATATGAGACTGTTTTCTTAGCACCCGGCCAACCCCTCCTCCCAATATTATTATTAAAATAATAATAATATTTTATTATTATTAATAATAAGCATTACTCACTTCCAATCACCAGGATATTTCTTGCTGCTTTTTGCAGCACTGAGCAACTCCTAATTTTGTTGTACAAAGATGAAAAAATAGGAGATGTCCCTTGTAATAAGGGAGTGTTGGCAACCCTAACTCCAAACTATCTCACCGTCCAGTTGAATGTACCTTTGTGATAGATGGTCCCTTACACGAAGAATCACAGCAATAATTCAGGTTACTCCCCATCCCAAATGATCAGTCACTTACCCCAGATCAATTGCACCTTGGATCTCACATCAAAGACAATGTGTTTAGCTAATCCTGTAATAAACTATATAAAGATTTATTAGATAAGAAAATGAAATTAAAGAGTTCTTTACAAGGTTAAAGCAAGTTAACATAGATACACAAATGAGTTACAACCCTAGGTATAAAAAAACCTTCAAGACCAGCAAGGTCTCTATGTCCTTTAGGGCAAAACAAGCTAAGCACCTGGGAATCTCTTGCTTATGCCTGAAAACACTTTGCCCCCCAGAGTTAAGCAACATAAAGATACCAAGTTCCCTTTGTTTGGGGGTTTTATTCCCCTCCTCCCATGTGCTCTGAGTTGTAAACTCAACTGATTGGAGGAGTCTATTTGCATGAGTCTACTTCACAGGCAGGAGGCAGAACAACAACATTATCTTTTGTCCTCTTGTTGATGGTACTTAGGGAAATTCCAGCTGCAATGTCCTACAATAGTTTCTCTGGTATCAATAGACCTTTCCTTTTGGAAAAGGCATTACATTTTCTGCTGACAATCAGCCCCTCACAGTAATTAATCTCTTTCCTCTGTCTTGTGATTTACACAGACACAGAAGTTCAGAATACAACCTCTCAAATATTACCTTGCAATATAGGATGCAGCAGTTATAAGAGAGATTAATGCATGCAGCAACTCACAAGCATTCAACAAATTCTAAACATTAAACACATTCTTATAATTCTAATACCATTGTTAACAATACTACTGCACAGGTGTGGCAGATTGAATCCAGCTATGTATTTGTCAGTGTTCACTTGAAACATGGGGTCTTAGCTTGATCTGGCACCTGGACTGCCAGCATCACCTATCCCTTAATAGATTTGTGATGAAAATTCTTGGAGTGCAAAAATGTGTTTCTGTCACTAAGGTCAATGCAGTGGGAGTAATAACCCTTAAGGACATTGCTGTGATACACTTTAGCATATATACCCTATAGCAGGAGGCTTGGGGTCAAATCCTGCTCCCTCCTCTGCAGGAAAGCCTGAGATGCAGCTGAACCAGTGCATTTCCACTTCAGGGAGATGGAGGACTTGTGTAGCTTGTGCAATAGTTGGAGGATCCCTGCATACTGCTGAGCTCAGTTCTTAGAGGATCCCAATTATTTCCACACAGCCAAGCTTAGATGTAGGCCAGCATATCCACCACTATGTGGATCAACCAGCTATTGCCCCCGGAAGAGCAAAAGCAAAGAAAGTGCAGAGGTTACCATATCTATATCCTTAGGATTGCAAAGTAGCCTTGGAAGAGACAGTTAACATGAGGTTGGGGGGTTAGAACTGTAAACAGATGGAACAATATAAGATGCTTGCTTCTCTGCTATTCTTCTATGCCACTTCATGGTTATATATTCTCTGAAAGAATCATGGAGTTCCATATGCTGTGTAGCAATTCCATCTGGTGAGATTTGTTCTTAATCCTCTGCTGTCTTCACCTCATGATCTAAATGGTTGATGCCTAAGCCTATGAAAATTGAAGAACTACTTCCATTGCAAGCTGCTTTGTGGCTGCAGCTCTAGCATCATATAACCTGATGTGGTGTTAACTAAAGGGTTTGAATTAAGTACACCACTGCCTCAATATAACGCGACCCGATATAACAGGTATTCGGATATAACGCAGTAAAGCAGTGCTCTGGGGGGACGGGGCTGCGCACGCTGGTGGATCAAAACAAGTTCAATATAATGTGGTTTCACCTATAATGCGGTAAGATTTTTTGGCTCCCGAGGACAGCGTTATATCGAGGTAGAGGTGTATTCACAATCTTTACTTGAAGGGTCCAGAATTTTTTTCCTTTCCAGCGTTGTATATATCCAAACTCTGTTTTGTTTTGTTTTGTTTTGTTTTGCTGGGACTGCCAAGCCAGTTGCCAATTGTGATGTGGATACAAGTCCATCACAAACTGTATTACAACCACCAATAAGTTTCATATACAGCACCAAAACCCTGTGCTGGTCTTGAATATGCTACAGCAACAAGAAGCCTTCAGATTCCATCTCATAGAACCACAGAAATATAGGGCTGGAAGGGATCACGAGAAGTCTACAAGTCCAGCCTCCTGCCCTCAGATTCCTTGAGCCATCCAGTCTGCTCTTCTGTGATCTGCTTTATCACCTTTATAATAATTCTTACACCACATCATCCTCTTAAAAATAAATACTTTTAAAATACATCTCCTTGAACTGGAGTCTGAAAGGAGGTTTTAGTGGTATAGAAATGAAGGTGTCCTCTTCAATACACACGATTATTTTATACTATAATTTAGGGTAACTTTATTTGTTTTAGTACCTAATTTTTCTTTTTTTGATCCACAGAGCATTCAGAGAACTCTTTACAAAGAACAACATCCATCATTTTACAACAATGCAATGGAAAGTCATGATATCCATAACAAGGGAGTATTACGAGGAAAACACTGTAACATCAGTGATCAATCAATACAAATGCCAGTCACAAAGACTGATGAGTCTTCAATGGCTATGATTTTTAGAAGCTGTTTTTCTTAATCTATTAAACCTGAATTTTTAAAATATAGCAATAATTCTAGAGTAGACATCAAGGATCTGAAGCAACGATTATTTACAATTCCAGGTCTAGGAAACATTTTAACTGTCTTCATTTTCTTTAATATTGGATAAGCTGCAGAATATATTAATTTGTAAAGCTGCCATGTGGGTGTGCTTTTAAAGGTCAGATTCTGAACCCTTGGAAGAAAATACCTACTGATTCTTTATTTATAACACGTGTATAAATATATTGAATGTACAAAAGTAATTAGTATAGACCTTATTTGATTTATGTTTATATTATGAATCCTCAGCGCAATATCATTGGCACAATAGCACAATAGAAATAGCAGGTGTTGCCAAGCCTGCCACACCTCTCTATGCCTTGAGAATTGCACAAAAAGAATTAAAGTAACATTTGATAATATTCTGTTGGAGCGTGTTAGAGGCTGCCAGCAAGCACTTCTTTGATCTATGAGCAATCACAGAATTTGTTTAAGCTGATGACATGCTAGCCATCTTTCTTTCAGGTTAAATGAGGGAAATATTAAATACAAATGTTTCAAGATTGCAGAAACAATAAAAAACACCTCCCAAGGCACTGGACTGCATGGGAATGCCTGAGCAACAACAAATGCAGAAAGAATAACAGAGGTTTCCTTGGGACTGGTTTCAAACTCAGGGGCTTGGGTACTGATTGGTGCAGTTGTGTGATGGTAGGGAGCAGACAGGACCAAAAAGCCAGGAGAAATCTAGGAGACATCCAGGGAAGTACTGGTGACTGAGGCCCTGGGAGGAAGCTGAAAGGTAGGTTCTTTTGCACACACCAATGGCTTGAGAGCAGGCTTGGCTTTCTGAACATGGATACTTCCTACTTTGTTAGAAAAAAACAGAATGTTGTGTATATTCCTTGTAAATGGACAGGATTGCACTAAATGTAAACATTCCTCATATAAAAAGAAGAACAGGAGTACTTGTGGCATCTTAGAGACTAACAAATTTATTAGAGCATAAGCTTTCGTGGACTACAGCCCACTTCTTCGGATGCATATAGAATGGAACATATAATGAGGAGATATATATACACACATACAGAGAGCATAAACAGGTGGGAGTTGTCTTACCAACTCTGAGAGGCCAATTAATTAAGAGAAAAAAAACTTTTGAAGTGATAATCAAGCTAGCCGAGTACAGACAGTGTGATAAGAAGTGTGAGAGTACTTACAAGGGGAGATAGAGTCAACGTTTGTAATGGCTCAGCCATTCCCAGTCCTTATTCAAACCGGAGTTGATTGTGTCTAGTTTGCATATCAATTCTAGCTCTGCAGTCTCTCTTTGGAGTCTGTTTTTGAAGTTTTTCTGTTGTAATATAGCCATCCGCAGGTCTGTCACTGAATGACCAGACAGGTTAAAGTGTTCTCCCACTGGTTTTTGAGTATTTTGATTCCTGATGTCAGATTTGTGTCCATTAATTCTTTTGCGTAGAGACTGTCCGGTTTGGCCAATGTACATGGCAGAGGGGCATTGCTGGCACATGATGGCATATATCACATTGGTAGATGTGCAGGTGAACGAGCCCCTGATGGTATGGCTGATGTGATTAGGTCCTATGATGATGTCACTTGAATAGATATGTGGACAGAGTTGGCATCGGGGTTTGTTACAAGGAAATTCCTCATATAATCAGTTTCTCCTCCTAATAGTAACAACCCAGAAAATATCAGAATATTGGCTAATATCTTGGGCTAAGGGGCAACAATATTAATTTGGCAAAGTAAATCCTATGAAGTCTTGCTACCAATTAAACCCTGTCTTTCTATGACTAGAAAGGAAGCTAAAACTACATGGGTATCATTTAGGGACATAGGAACAGCCAAACTAGAGGTCCATCTAACATTTAATCTCCAAAAGAGACCAGTACCAGATGCTTCAGAGAAAAGCAAGAATCTCTGTCAATAATGGAATAACCTGCCCCAAGAGTAAGTTAATTCCTAATATGACACTAATGTAAGCATAGATGTTTCCTTTCAATGCTGGAATCATTTAGGCGTAGAGCTTATTGACTCAAAGGTGTAGCCAATTCTTTGACTACATTTGCAGTTCATTCTTAAAAATGTTCAACGGACCAAATAACCAAACTTAGCCAAATTTATTATCTAAGGACAAAGCAGTGCAATATGAAAAAGAGACCTATATATCCTCCTTCCGGGAAGCAAATTCTTGCATCATGTTCACCTTACAAAAAAGGAGTGCTTCAACGATATGCGTTTCAGCATACAGCTGTATTATAGCATGATTTTAGAAATTACAAACCCCTTTGCACAGTCCAAAATCCAATCCACCATTGTGTACCAGTTCCTTAACTTGTTTTACTGTTTACAAAAGATGTTGATACATTGGAGAGAGTTCAGAGAAGAGCCACGGGAGTAATTAAAGATTAGAAAACATGCCTTTCAGTGGTAGTAGACTCAAGGAGCTCAATCTATTTAGCTTTACAAAAAAGAAGGGTAAGGGGTGACTTGTGTAGCCTGTTAATCATATTGATTTCTTAAGCATTCCCAGTTATCTCTTTGAGTGTTTACAGGTTCTTGTCCCAAGATCAGGCCCAGTATTATTAAAATTACTATATAATTGGGAACCCTGATTTGCACAGTTGCAACACTCATGCTATAGGAACTCTTCTGTATTTACAAATAGTTTATTAATACATTTAGCACCGTCACAAACACAAACACAAACAATCACAAACACTTTAACTCAGTAAGGTAGCTAGAGATAATACAGAAAGTATATCTAAACATCCATACTCACACCATCCCTTGAAGAACAACATGAAATGTTAGCCATTATATTCCTCATCACCATCACCTTCCTCATCTTCACCAGTGACCATCATCCTAGCACAGGGGTCGGCAACCTTTCAGAAGTGGTCTGCCGAGTCTTCATTTATTCACTCTAATTTAAGATTTTGCGTGCCAGTAATACATTTTAATGTTTTTTAGAACGTTTCTTTCTATAAGTCTGTAATATATAACTAAACTATTGTTGTATGTAAAGTAAATAAGGTTTTTAAAATGTTTAAGACGCTTCATTTAAAATTAAATTCAAATGCAGAGCCTCCCGGACCGGTGGCCAGGACCCGGGCAGTATGAGTGCCACTGAAAATCAGCTTGCGTGCTACCTTTGGCACGCATGCCATAGGCCTACCCCTGTCCTTGCACCTCCCAATGGTGATATCTCTCTCTCCCACTGTCCACAGGCTGGGATGTAACTTTTATAATATGTTACACTGATGCCACTATGTCTAATGCATATTCAGTAGGGGTATTTCCCTTTTCCTTATTTGCATTTCCTCAATCTACTAATGTTGATGTGTCCTTCTTCTATAGGATAGTATATTAATGAGTTCAACTTATTATCATATACATCAATGCATTGCCATGGCACTCTTGCAGTTGGATGTTCTTTTCAAAACTTTCCAAAAGCTGGTGTTAGCTCATATTTCTGTGGTTGGCTGGTGTTATTTTGGACAAAATTCCCCCTTACACTCTATTTCCAGTGTCTCAAAATCTTGAGGTAACTACTGAGCCATTCATTTGTGCCAAAGTTCCTTAGACCACAAACCTCATGCTAACTGCTCATGCTAATGTCTTACAGGACACAGACCTGTAGGATCCTTGCATTACAGCTTAATATAATAATATTGATAAACTTGAGATAATAAAGGCAAGACAATTAATATAATGAAGACAATCTATCCCCATGGGTTACATTTGATTACAGTCTATAAGCATCTACATGGGGAACAAATATTTAATAATGGGCTCTTCAACCAAGGAGTGAAAATTATAACACAATCCAATGGCTGAAAACTGAATCTAGACAAATTCAAATTGGAAATAAGGAGTAAATTTTTAACAGCAAGAGTAATTAACCATTTAAACAACTTATAGTGGGTCATGGTGGATTCCCCATCACTGACAATTTTTAAATCAAGATTGGGTGTTCTTCTAAAAGATGTGCTTTAGGAGATATTTTTAGAAGTTCTATGGCCTGTCTTATACTGGAAGTTGGACTAGATGATCACAATTATCCCTTCTGGCCTTGGAATCTATGAGTCTATGAACCTTCTTTATCTTTATTTTGGATACTAGCAGTCCAGGTTCTATTCCATGGAGGTACATCCTTATCCCTTCCCATATCTCATTTTGAATACTATATTCCAAGTATTGATGAGCCATGGAAGTATTCCCTATCTGTTATTGGTACAAAGTATACATGCATCTTTACTTTGACAAGTTTCCTAATGTTAAAACTGATTAGGTTTTCAAAGTGTTGTGGGATATCTGACATGGGTAAATAGAATTGTGAGAATATTACTGCTACCATCCACAGGAAGGTGTCAGCTTCTAATTTACATATCAGATGATCCATAAAATTTCGAGGCTAAATTCAATTAACTGATAAATCCAGATTTTTGCCTGCTCCCATACGGTTAAAAGCTACAAGTAACTTCCCAACACTTATAATGCATATAATGCATATTAGTGTGCTGTATTCTGCACATAGCATATATGTATTGGCCTTCATGAAGGGGTGGTAGTTCAGAGCAGTCAATTCAGAGTTGAACTTATATGTTCATTCTATAAACAATACCCCCCTATCACTTCTCCTCTAGTTCAGAAACTCTGGTCTAAAGATAATGCCTTTGATCTATAGGGTTATAGAGGCCTCTTGCATGCAGAGCTGGCTCCAGGCACCAGCTCAGCAAGCAGGTGCTTGGGGCAGCCAATGGAGACGGCCAGCACGTCCGGTTGTTCGGTGGCAATTCGGCGGCGGGTCCCTCACTCCTTCGTGGAGTGAAGGACCTGCTTCCGAAGAATGAAGCGATGGCGGCAGAGCTGCCGCCGAAGTGCCGCAGATCGCGATCACGGCTTCTTCTTTTTTTTTTTGCTACTTGGGGCGGCAAAAACCCTAGAGCCGGCCCTGCTTGCATGGAGTGTATTAGGACAAAGGGAAGAAAATGCACACGTTCTGCACTTTAGCCAGTAAACTGGGTAGTTCCCACCCTGATTAATCTGTTGCTAGACTTTCACCTTCATTGATTCTAACAGCATTTTTTTTCTGTAGTTGGGTATTAGGTTGATCTAATTTTATCTTAAGTTATAAATAGAAATTAATGACTCTTTATTTGCTCATATAATTTATTTAATATATTTGTATTTTTTGTCCACTAAAAACTAATTAAACAGCCTACTCCCCACCTTGCTTAATTCCTACCCAGTATAAATTTTCACTGTGCCTTTCTGGGTAAGCTCCTCTTATTAAAAGGGATGAAATGAAAAACCATGGCAAGTCACTTACACATTTCAACAATATGGGAACTGGCAGAAATCTGGATTAAGAAGTAAATTTAGCCCAGATGTTTTATTGATCATCTGTGCTGTAAATTAAAAACTGTCTCCTACCAGTGGGTGGTAGTAGTAATCTGTTTTCTATATGACACATTGTTTTCTTTTTAATTTATAAAATAAAGAGAAACTTCTCTTTCACTGACTTTTCCATACAGTATCTCATCCTCACATATCTGGGCATAACAAAAGCAGTCCATCTTAGAGTGGAGAACTTTTCTTATCTTGTGTTATGTAATTTTAATGATTGACAATTCTAACATTTATTATTTTCTCTGTTAGGATCTTATAAAATGTGTAGTTAAACAAAACAAAACAACAACAACAAAAGCAATATGTACAGTATCACAGAACTGGAAGATGTTCTTTTTAAACTTCCTCATATAGTTCCCCCGCCCCTTCCAATCTGTGCCATTACAGTCCCAAACACAGAATATGAGGTCACTTTGTGGCACATGTGTAATATGGACTTAGTTGAAACTATTAAGCTAATTTCACTTGTATCCTAAGTCAGACATGAGCTAAAGTCTTTAGCTGTAGTGTGATAACCTACTGTGCCAGCTAAATAATCAGTTTTTAAACATTTAATGGAGCATTTTCATTGTGACTGATCATGCATTGTTTACAATCATGAAGCATTCAGCTCCACAGCTCAGGACACACCAACTCAAAACGTCACCAGACCCTGTCAGAACAGATGCAAAATCTGCAGATGTATCTCCAGAGTTATGATGATGAATACCTCCCACAACACACCTTTCAAGATCCATGGATCCTTCTTCACATAACTGTCACAACATGTAGTGTTTGTCATTCAGTGTATAAAATACCACAACAATTAAGTGGTTGAAACCAAACACTATCCTCTCAAATGAATTCACACAGAAAAATGATAAAAGACAAAAACACCCTATCACCCATGGGCAAACAGTCACTCCATATCTGACCTCTCAGCCCTTATCCTAAAAGGAAACCTGCACAACACCTTCAAAAGATGAGTTGGGAGCTTAAATTCATAACTTAGACACTAAAAATCATGGACTCAGTGGAGACACTAGTTTTATGTCTCATTACAACAATCTGTAACCCACTAACTCTCCTTTGTCCTATGACTGCAGTGGTGTTAATTGTCCACTTTATCTTGAATGGTTCCTTGCAGCATATGTTAATTCCTTATGCTTAATAATACACTAATAGTAAATAATTAATGTAATAGGCTGCAGATTTAAAACAAACAAAATGAAGTTTAATAGGCAACAAGTCTAAAACAAACAAAAGGAATTATTTCTTCACACAATGCACAGTCAATCTGTGGAACTCTTTGCCAGAGGATGTTGTGAAAGCCAAGACTATAACAGGGTTTAAAAAAGAACTAGATAAATTCATGGAGGATAGCTCCATCAATGGCTATTAGCCAGGATTGGCAGGGATGGTATCCTAGCCTCTGTTTGCCAGAAGCTGGGAATGAGCGACAGGGGATGTATCACTTGATGATTACCTGTCCTGTTCAAGCCCTCTGCGTCACCCAGCATTGGCCACTGTCGGAAGACAGGATACTGGGTTAGACGAACCTTTGGTCTGATCCAATATGGCCATTCTTATGGTCTTATGTATTCCACCTTGTATTTTGTTGCATATAGAATGGAACATATATTGAGGAGATATATATACACACATACAGAGAGCATAAACAGGTGGGAGTTGTCTTACCACCTCTGAGAGGCCAATTAATTAAGAGAAAAAAAACTTTTGAAGTGATAATCAAGCTAGCTCAGTACAGACAGTTAGATAACAAGTGTGAGAATACTTACAAGGGGAAATAGATTCAATGTTTGTAATGGCTCAGCCATTCCCAGTCCTTATTCAAACCGGAGTTGATTGTGTCTAGTTTGCATATCAATTCTAGCTCAGCAGTTTCTCGTTGGAGTCTGTTTTTGAAGTTTTTCTGTTGTAATATAGCCACCCGCAGGTCTGTCACTGAATGACCAGACAGGTTAAAGTGTTCTCCCACTGGTTTTTGAGTATTTTGATTCCTGATGTCAGATTTGTGTCCATTAATTCTTTTGCGTAGAGACTGTCCGGTTTGGCCAATGTACATGGCAGAGGGGCATTGCTGGCACATGATGGCATATATCACATTGGTAGATGTGCAGGTGAACGAGCCCCTGATGGTATGGCTGATGTGATTAGGTCCTATGATGATGTCACTGGAATAGATATGTGGACAGAGTTGACATCGGGGTTTGTTACAAGGATAGGTTCCTGGGTTAGTGGTTTTGTTCAGTGATGTGTGGTTGCTGGTGAGTATTTGCTTTAGGTTGGGGGGTTGTCTGTAAGCGAGGACAGGTCTGTCTCCCAAGATCTGTGAGAGTAAAGGATCATCTTTCAGGATAGGTTGTAGTTCTCTGATGATGCGCTGGAGAGGTTTTAGTTGGGGGCTGAAGGTGACAGCTAGTGGTGTTCTGTTATTTTCTTTGTTGGGCCTGTCTTGTAGGAGGTGACTTCTGGGTACTCGTCTGGCTCTGTCAATCTGTTTTTTCACTTCAGCAGGTGGGTATTGTAGTTTTAAGAATGCTTGATAGAGATCTTGTAGGTGCTTGTCTCTATCCGAGGGATTGGAGCAAATGCGGTTATATCTTAGAGCTTGGCTGTAGACAATGGATCGTGTGGTGTGTCCTGGACACACCGGAAACCTACTGACCGCTACACTTACCTACATGCCTCCAGCTTCCATCCAGGACACACCACACGATCCATTGTCTACAGCCAAGCTCTAAGATATAACCGCATTTGCTCCAATCCCTCGGATAGAGACAAGCACCTACAAGATCTCTATCAAGCATTCTTAAAACTACAATACCCACCTGCTGAAGTGAAAAAACAGATTGACAGAGCCAGACGAGTACCCAGAAGTCACCTCCTACAAGACAGGCCCAACAAAGAAAATAACAGAACACCACTAGCTGTCACCTTCAGCCCCCAACTAAAACCTCTCCAGCGCATCATCAGAGATCTACAACCTATCCTGAAAGATGATCCTTTACTCTCACAGATCTTGGGAGACAGACCTGTCCTCGCTTACAGACAACCCCCCAACCTAAAGCAAATACTCACCAGCAACCACACATCACTGAACAAAACCACTAACCCAGGAACCTATCCTTGTAACAAACCCCGATGTCAACTCTGTCCACATATCTATTCCAGTGACATCATCATAGGACCTAATCACATCAGCCATACCATCAGGGGCTCGTTCACCTGCACATCTACCAATGTGATATATGCCATCATGTGCCAGCAATGCCCCTCTGCCATGTACATTGGCCAAACCGGACAGTCTCTACGCAAAAGAATTAATGGACACAAATCTGACATCAGGAATCAAAATACTAAAAAACCAGTGGGAGAACACTTTAACCTGTCTGGTCATTCAGTGACAGACCTGCGGGTGGCTATATTACAACAGAAAAACTTCAAAAACAGACTCCAACGAGAAACTGCTGAGCTAGAATTGATATGCAAACTAGACACAATCAACTCCGGTTTGAATAAGGACTGGGAATGGCTGAGCCATTACAAACATTGAATCTATTTCCCCTTGTAAGTATTCTCACACTTGTTATCTAACTGTCTGTACTGGGCTAGCTTGATTATCACTTCAAAAGTTTTTTTTTTTCTCTTAATTAATTGGCCTCTCAGAGGTGGTAAGACAACTCCCACCTGTTTATGCTCTCTGTATGTGTGTATATATATCTCCTCAATATATGTTCCATTCTATATGCATCCGAAGAAGTGGGCTGTAGTCCACGAAAGCTTATGCTCTAATAAATTTGTTAGTCTCTAAGGTGCCACAAGTCCTCCTGTTCTTCTTTTTGCGGATACAGACTAACACGGCTGCTACTCTGAAACCTTGTATTTTGTTGTGACTCTATGATCACCTTTGCCATATCTGAACAAGAACTCTCTGTAGTTTGAAGGGTTTTGTTTTTCAACAAAATAAGTTGGTCCAATAAAAGAAATTACTCACCTTTTCTCACTCATATCATTGGACCAAAATGCCTACAACAATACTTGAAAACAACAAATTAATATATCTGTTTAGGGGCAGCAGGAGTTTGTGTGGTTGTGAAAAAGAGCAGAGACAATGCATTCACAAGGATGTTCCCTTCATTCTACAGACTCCTCAAATCAACATTGATATCAAGGAATGCACAAATTATGGATGTGGAGCTCCTGGCTTCTTCTGTCCAGAATGTTGCCCTTTGTGGTTACATCCTTGAAGTATAGGTACATCTGGTCAAATAATGCAAACCATAGTGAACTAATATGTTCACTAATAAAAAGGCAGTGAGACAATAGGTGCATTGTTATTTGTGGGGCACTATACTTGATTTTTCATGGTTATGTAGATGACCATGCGATATAAAAATAAATATGAATTCTGAAAGTCTTACAAAAGTTAGCACAAATAATTATTTGTCTAAAGATTTGTACCATATGGGTGGTGTTCATAGTTAACTATATTTATCATCTCCCATTCATGGTGATCCAATCTGGGAGCAGAAAACAATACCATATAAGATGAGCAATCATACATCACAAATAACAAATAGTGAATTGTCAAAGTGAACATCAGTGAACAACTTACAGGCAAATACATATGAATAATGAATAAATTCATAAACTCAGGATTGGTTTGCAAACAATTCACAAAAAGAAAAATGGGCTAAATTTGCAATGAATATTATTTACAATGAATAATTCAATTGATGCCACTTGTAGATAGTTTTAATGACACTTCCTAGTGGTTTCTTTACCAAGCTATGCATATGTAATCCTTATAATCTTTCCTTAGAAATCAGTTCCTTCAGTCCAACCCTTACAGAAAAGTCCTCTGATTCCTATACTGACATTACAAAGCTCATTCCAATTGTAACCTTGCATTCAACTTCTAGATGAATTAGCCTACTATATTAAAGGTAACTTGCTTTCTAAGGTTTCAGAGTAGCAGCCGTGTTAGTCTGTATCCGCAAAAAGAACAGGAGTACTTGTGGCACCTTAGAGTTAGTTAAATTTGTTAGTCTCTAAGGTGCCACAAGTACTCCTGTTCTTTTTGCTTTCTAAGGAATTATGTTATATAATATTTAAAAATGCTATCTTTTGTTTTCATTTGCAATGCAAGACTAGCAGACATGAGTGAAGCAATTTCTTTCTGGCATTCATTTCATATTGTAAAACAGTGGACGAAATAGACTAATGTTAATGTACCCAGAGAACAAAGAGCTCCTGATCTGGTTTAGAAATGTCATTCTGCACTTTGCCAGAAATATCCTTAATAATAACTTTTAAAATGTATTTTACAGATGTTCAATTTAAGAAAATGAAAAGTTGAGGTAGCTAAGTACAGTCTACATGCCATAGTTTTAATCTAGAATCTCACCTAGTCCTTTCTTTTCTTCAAAATTGAGTAAAAATATTCTGTAGATTAAAGAAAGGATATGTAATACAATATTTTTTACTTGTATATTGACTAAAGATGAGTTCAGTTGCCTGCCTCCAAAGTGACCAAGAGTTGTTTTGGTCCTCTGCTCAAATTCAAGATGTGCATCTTCAGTCTTGCCTTCTCTAAAGTAAATACTTAGCAGTGTAAACATTAAAGATAAGCAAAAAAAATTCTACCATACCAAAAAACTTCACTGAACACAGAATTGTCCCCAGGGAGAGGATGAGACAAACAACAAACACACAACTGATGTTAGTCACATTTCTAAATACACTAATAGAAGACAGTACGGTGATGAGGGTGGATTAAGAACCTGTATAGAATTACACACGCACACAACTATGTTAAAAGAACATTATTAAGATTTCAAAGTGAAGCACTCAAAAGTTAGGAAATGCCAGAGTTAAGGTTGCCTGTGCAACTTTATTATGGCTCCCTTGCGTGTATGCATTATGATACAGACACAACCCTGTCTCATGCCCAATTTAAGACAAGTAGGACCTGATTTTTCAGAGTATTCAGCATTACATAGCAGCACTTTACATGACTCCCGTTGACTTCAGTTGAAATTGAGTGCTTAGCACTTCGGAAAAATCAGACCCCAGGATATCAAGTCAAGCACCCCAAAAATGAGAAGTTTGGTTTAAGTGACTCAACTATCATTACCTAGGAAATGTGGAAGAGGCAGGGATAGAATCCAGTTGTCCAGGGCAGCATTCTACTGCTTTACCCATGAGAACCTCCTTTTTCTTCCTGAAGGGCTGAATTAATGAAACTGGAGGCCCCCTTTTCAGGAACATGGCATCAATGAAGCAAAAAAGTACCTAGCTTATGGCAATCAACAAATCACGTATATTATTGCATAAATATGAATAGAAAACCAAAGACAATGAACCTGTTATGTAGTGCCTCAATAAACATAAAAACATAAAACATTAAGATTGAAATGAAATGCTGTGTGTTTAAATTGGCATCCTGACAGCTTTAAGTGTTGCACATTCAGATATTGTATCCTCAATATCTGAGCAACCAAAGTAAATCCCATTCAACTGATATGATAGCAAGAACATTTAGCTTTGTTTCTACTATAGTTCACCAAAGACAATTTTTTATTAAGGCTAACATAGAGAATGATTCCTCTGCTTCACAGTTGGCAATGGGTACAGTCAAATACAATGTCAACGTAATGAAAGCATTCAGGAAGATATTACTCATCTCTTTGTCATGCAAAAATCTGATGATTCCAATAGCATTCTTATCCTACATGTACCAGAATCTTATAAACGCTGAAAATTGATATATTTTGGCAAAAAGCTCAGGCTCTAGATCATTTGGGTAAGTGTGAAGTAATAATTGAGTGCATGCTTTCATTTCCTCTTCACTTTGTACTTGATCAAGAGAAGTAGGGAAGCCAAATTGTGTGGATAGTTCAGCATAATGTTCACTTCTTTTTAGTTCCAGACTTAGCTTGTCAGGGATAACATAAAAGAACTCAAGCATGAATTTCCTTCTTTCTCAAAATATAGTGTCACTTTTGCCATCTGGAAATGTTTGCTTTACATTAAAGTGCATTGTTTTTTTTTCATGGTAGGATTCATCAACATCACTTCCCAGCTTTTTTTCTTGATCCTCAAAATCTTCAAATTGAGACCATAAGCTTGTGAGAAACTCTTGCAAAGAAGTCAGCAAATTAGCAATAATGGCAAGATCCAGATTGGTCTTTTTGAAGCTTTGCACTAGTTTTGTCAGACCTTTCTACTATCACCCTCCATAAGATACAAACAAATACAGTTTCTCATTAGTACATTTTCTTGTAGAATTTTCTTGTAGAATGATTGGGCTTTCCTTCAAGTTTCACCATTTTCCTTGGTATTGTCCATTGTTTCTTTCAAATAATGTTGAATGCCTTCTGTGACAAAGTTCCTTCTCTATCTTGGTGGGTCCTGCGCTTATTGGCGGATTTTCTTGCCTCAGAGATTCACCATGTGGGTTGGGGAACAGCCCAGAAACCTTCCCCTCTGGAAGAACCCACAGTCCAGGTCAATTGGGAGGTTTGGGGGGAACCTGGGCCCGCTCTCTACTCCGGGTTCCAACCCAAGGCCCTGTAGACTGCAGCTGTCTATAGTGCCTCCTGTAACAGCTGCATGACAGCTACAACTCCCTGGGCTACTTCCCCATGGTCTCCTCCAAACGCCTTTCTTATTCTCACCACAGGACCTTCCTCCTGGTGTCTGATAACACTTGTGCTCCTCAGTCCTCCAGCATCACACCCTCTGACTCTCCGCCTCTTGCTCCCAGCTCCTCACACTCACACCACAAACTGAAGTGAGCTCCTTTTTAAAACCCAGGTGCCCTGATTAGCCTGCCTTAATTGATTCTGTCAGCTTCTTCTTAATTGGCTCCAGGTGTCCTAATTAGCCTGCCTGCTTTAACTGGTTCTAGCAGATTCCTGATTACTCTAGTGCAGCCCCTGCTCTGGTCACTCAGGGAACAGAAAACTACTCATCCAGTGACCAGTATATTTGCTCTTTACCAGACTCCTGTACCCCACTGGTCTGGGTCTGTCACACTTCATAGATCACTACAATTGTTTTACAAGATTCAGCATAATAGGACAATATCATATCTGACAAGGTTTTTAGGATAAGGAGAGTTCCTTGCTCACTCTTTGTAAGATTATTGCACAGAAACTGCCAGAATGGGCAGAAACTGCCAGAAACTGGGCAATGCCACAAAAAACACAACACAATAAAACAAACAAAAAGTTTCTGAACAAAATTGAAAACGTTTATGGTTTCCATGCAAGAATCAGTTCTACAAGTTCCAGCTAAGTTCAGAGAATGAGCTGTGCATGGCACGTACACAACTAGTGGATTTAGTTCTTGTTCTGAGCTTCAACACCTTCATATTTTCCAGACATGTTACTTGCGTTATTGTATGACTGACCTCTGCAGTATTCAATAGCGATGTTATTTATGTCCAATAAAGACATCCTGGTCTGAAGACTTATTTGTCGTTGTAGCTTCCAATTGATATAAATCCAGAGAAATGCTCATATATGCTGCCACATAAGCAGTGTCATAAAATGGCAGATAAGTGACCAATATGAGTGAAATCAAGAGTTGAATCTACTATCAAAGAGCAGTATTTCGCCTCTTTGATTTCAGTCACAATGAATTCCAAAACCTTGTATCCTATTAGCTCATCACATATTGTTTTTGACATTTGGGCGACATTTCACTTTGTTTCTGTCATGTTCCTGTACCAGATATGGACTGGCTACAGAGCTTGCTTATACGTACCAGAGGTGTTCATCATGAGATCCTTTAATGCTCCCCCAGGAATGGCTGAGGTTTGTCTATTTTATACACAGTTCCTCCTAGTGGCTGACCAGTCAGTATAATTTAGTTTATCATTCCATTAAAGCAGTGGTCCCCAAACTTTTCAGGGTCAGCCCCCCCCTCCTCCCCCCCCGCATTACCCCTGTCTGTCCCACCCCCCAGGAGCCAGGGCCAGGAGAGGGACCATGGTTCCCGGGGAAGGGGGAACTGCAGACAGAGGTAAGAGGGCCGAGGCTGGGGGCAGGGCCAGGGGTCAAGGCTGGGAGTGGGACTGGGAGTGGGGAGTAGAGCTCCGGCCAGGCCACGGCCAGGGGCCAGGAGCTGGACAGGACCTGGAGCTGTGGCTGTGGCTGGGAGCAGAATGGGGCTGGCTGGTGCTCTGGAGCAGAGCTGGGGACAGAGTGTGTCTGGCTGGCGCTCCCTCTCGGCTGGCGCTCCCTCCCCGGCCTTGCCAAGCACCCCGAACATTCCTCTGTGCCCCCAGCACACCTCACATTTCGGGGACCTCTACAGTTTCCATAGCATTTAATACACTAACTTAGAAATACCTCAAATTCAGTGATGGATTAAAGAATACCTACCTGACTTCTGTTTTGACAAGACCTGATAATTTCCTCCCTTCCTTTAAATACTATACCACGTTGAGAGGATAGCTTATCAACTGTCACAATATGCCTTAAAACTTCCTTCCAGTAAGCAGTTTGTATTAGAAGCAGCTATACCATCTCCGTGTTGATGTAATTCTTGCCTTGTGAAGCTGTTAGCCAAACAACTTTGGCATTGCAATGTTTCACACTGTTTTCATGAGAGCAAGTCATCTCCTGTGCTTTTTTTCAGTCAGAAAAGCCTGGGGTTCTGAAGGTGCTAAGATTGTTAGGCCATTTCCACACAAAACAGAACACTGCTCCTGTGGACTTAGAATACATTAACCAATGCTTCTGATAATGCTTTCTGTTTGGTAGTTTTCATTCAAAAAGAAGAAGTGAGAGATACTGTTTATGAAATCTGCTGTAAATTTGTCATTGTGATTCTGAAAATAGAGCAGACCTTTCTCGATACACAGAGTGTCAAACTCTTCTGTTATCAAAGAAGGTAATTTAGCTGGATCTTGTTTGATGCTCAAGGCAACATTATCCCCTTTATCACTACTATTCTCTCCATCTTCTATTTGGACAGATGGTAGGAAAGTGGGTCATCTCTTTCATCATCACTTTTGTCCTGGATTTGGAACACTTACCTTTTCTTCTACCCTCTCCTGAGGGAACAAGTTCATATCCCTATCTTCAGTTTGATCATCATTTTCTGAGAAAAATGGTCCAGCATCTTTGGAAGATGATTCTGAAACAGCACTGAAACAGTATAGAAATAGTAAGTCTGGGTAATTTGCTTAAAGTTTTCTCTCTTTTTAATTTAGCTTTCCTCTTCTCTACTCCATTTGGAAAATGCCGACCAGAAATCTTATGGATGTGAGGTTAAAACAATACTAAAGAAGTACTGTGCAGTTCCTTTCATTATAGCCGGCAACCTGTGATTATAACCACAAATTTGCACCCCGTCACCAGCTACTGAAAGGCTGAAAAATATGAATTAAACTTTAACTGTGAAAGCTTAAGAAACTGTTACAAAAATCAGGGTCAACAGAGGGCATACATGATGTCTTGTTCTTTTATTTTCAGTGTTAGTAGGAATATGATCAAAACCTCCCTTGTACATAGTATACAGTTCAAGGATTGGAGGCCCCCCAGAAAACAAAGGCCCAGGGATGCAGCCTCTTTAACCTCCCCATTAATCCAGCACTTTCAATTTCTGCAACAAATGAAGCAAGGTGCTACGGACAACAATCTCCTTTAGTACAGAACCCTGATTCATCCCAAGAGCATTTCCATCTTATTCACCGAATGAGTCAAGAGTCCAAAGGAAAAAATAGCATATGATCACTAGAGCAGATCCGAAAGTTTTTCATAGAAACGTGTCAATTTTAATGAAATTTTATTTTGAAAACCAAAACAAACAAACTGATAAGGCAAAAGATTTAATACATTTTCTTCAAACTTTGCAAAAAAAAAAAAAACCACTCTGCTTTGCCTTCAGAATAGGTCTGGGTATTATTAGGCCAAACCAGTTTTCCAGGCTAAAGTTTTAAGAGAGTTAAAAATAAAGCTTTTTCGTAGAAGTTAGATACAACCTTAATTACAGAGATTCCCACTTTCCATAATAAAGACAATACAGAGCAGGAACAATTTGCAGCTTCTCATTTATTAAGAATTCTGATATCAGAGACAGGTTTTTTTTCTGCTCTGAAGAAATATGATGTAGTCAATGGGACTCAGAGGGAAGAATGGCATCTAACTGAATTACTGGGACCATATCCTACGGCACACTGGGTACATGTGGCTTTAAAACTAGTCTTAATCAAACAAGATGTACTTAATTTCATATTTCTTGGAAATCAATGTTTAAGTTTCAAGACTTCTTTTTTCCATGATGTTCATGATCCTAAATGTCTATAATCTACAGTTGAATTGCAAGGAGTTGAATACTGATGTTTCTGATTTTATTAGGAGACTGAAATGAGCCCTTGCAAAATGTCTGATAAATTATTTAAGCAGGGAGAGGATCCCAATATCTGTAATTTTACTCTTCTCTTCTCTGTATGCTTCTGCTTGGCTGTTTCTTTTAATATTTTTAATGTCGCTATGGCTAATTACCATTTTCTTGTAGGTCTCGTTCTGTGGTTAGCATGCTACCAGTTTTTACATACAAGAAGAACTATTTTGTGATCCTCTGATTATCCTCTCTCCAGATTTCTCTTAGTACCTACTTTTTTTTAAAATGTATTTGGAAAGTAATTGCTCACTCCTGGGGTCTCTCTCAATTGATCCCTCCAGAGCTGTGATTCATCTTTCTCCCAATCAGTATGGTGGTGTGCATGCATTACTGCGTTGTTCAGACATTTTGTCCAAAAATCAGTTTAAATGCTGCCATAGACAGCAAGTAGTTTTCTGTTTAAGCTTTGCTCTCTAAAAGTCCTCTACTTTTCCAATTTCCCTGGCGTTATTGTATTGCTGTGAAATTACTTTCCAGTGAACCCCCTCCCAAATTCCAATTATAAGTATCCTCAAACAACAGTTCCTGAAGGCAGAAAGGCTGTGTCTGAAGATGAAATAAGCTCTGTGACTGAACCCCAACACCACTTCCAGCTTTAAACCCCAGATGATTTTATATGGGTCCATGCAATAGGGCAGAAAAAGCATGGAATACCTCAGAACAATTGCTAAGCAGAATGTTTCATCCAACTAACATTCTAGGGTGATATGGCTTCTATATTTCACTTATGTTTAAACCTCAACAAGTGGTTCTGTTAGCCAGTGACTCTCTTGCCATGTATCTCTCTTCTCCCACTAAATATTGAGCAATATTGTGATAAACAACAACATCCTGTGCATTAGTAGTAGGCTGTAGGTACATACCTCTGGTTCTTTATGATACATGAAGTAGAAAGTAGGGTGCCTTTAGCCATCCAAGAAGTGCACAAAAACTGCTACTTTTTACTCCTTTGGATTCTCATTCTCTTTTCACCTTCGACCTCTCACTATTTCTATTCATCCCCTATTACCAGACCTATGTCCATTATCTATGTCCATTCTCCCTCTCATTTAACATAATGGGTGTAGAGAGGTTTTTTATTTGTGTCTGTGATGAAGTCACAGCCTTGCACAGTTGGAATCTGGGAGATGGTTGTAATATCAAAAAGGCACAACCAGCCCATCACACTATGGCATTGGACTATCAGTGTCCCTAGTGAGACTCTTATTATACTTAGTACTTTTGATCCATAGAGCTCCACTTTTACAAGTGAAGCATATGAAGTACAGTGAGGATAAGCAACACGCCCAGTGTGAGAGTGAATCAATGCAAACCAACAATAGAGTTTAGTCATGTATTATGCCAGTACTCCAGTCTATTACACACTGGACCACATTGCCTCTCTAAAAAAGGTAATCTTAATGAAAGTCTGAATATGTTTTGAAATGAATTCCTAAAGCACGGTAATAGGTGAGTGCAAGTAAACTAAGCAGTTAACTGGATAATATTAAAAATAGGATGGCCCTGAATTCTCTAATAGTTTTTTGGGGAAACAAACAAGCAAAACCTGCTGAGTTATTATTTTATTATAATTGTTCGAGGGCCTGATTTAGTGGGAGACATTCCATTTATTACAGTGGGCTTTGGATCAGGACTATTTTTGCAGAGCTCCCACTTCTTATTATTTTATTTTAAAATATTGCACATGTGAGATAACAATAAAGGTAGATTTCAAAATAAATACTTTTTTCTGTATTCTTAATGGAAAAAATATCCTCTCTTAAAAATGTATTGCTTGTATGTCACCGTCAGAACCCACCTCTTGGCACTTTCATTCCTATGCGATTAAATTGTTCAACCAACAAACACAGAGGTCATCAGGTTTCAAGGTCAGCATAAAAAAATGATATTTGATACAGAAAATACAACATTTTGCATTATGCCATGAAAGAAACACCACACTTACATCAGTACAATCCTCTTGTGTAAACATAATTATGCTAGAAATATTGATTTTTATATTACAAATACTAAATTGTAATTGGAAATCATATATTGAATATTTTATTTAAATATGCCCAATACATTGTTTAATATACTGTCTGATAAATCAAAATCTCTCCCCTGACAAAACTAATTTTCTGCTACATATAGTCTTAGCAAAAAAACAATAACAAGATGCAACATATTTCCAACCATCATGTTTTAACAATAATTTAACAATAAAATTACAGCTACAGATCACTCAGATGTTTCAGTGGTATACTATAAAGGCAAACTTAAATGACATTGTATATGTATGTGTAAGTGTATAGCTATACATTTTACATATCTAAAATCATATACGAATGTCTACTATCTACATCTAGGTCAACAATATTACTTGAAGAACAGCAAAAGCTCTCATGGTATTCAAGGCTGTCATAAAACATTTCTAGGGTTTTTTATTTTCTTTTTTAAAGAAGTGAGTAGATGATGATGGAGAATAAGAACAAGACTTTCCCTCCATTTATGGGAAAATCCTATCCCTGCTCAGTTTCACAACCAGATAAACTAAGCCAGAGTGCTGACTTCTGACCCTATGGTTACAGGGCACAAATGGAATCCTCGGGGGATCTTCTCTAAGGGACTGTTGCACAATTGTTATGCAACAGCACAATTCTGACCCCTGCCCAAGGAGTAGGGTCTATAATTCTGTCCTCCAAGCATTTGAGGCTATGGTTCGGTATTCTGGCACAGTTTCCCTCAGGCTGTGGAAGTGGACTCACTTTTTCGAAGCCTTACAGATCAGAAGGCATTTCTTTTAACTATAAACAAGTCTTACCAACCACTTGGGATGATAAATGTTCCTCCCACCCCTTTGGAAATTTTCCCATCCGCATGAAAAAAGCAATAAGATGAAGGAAGCCCCATTATGAGATAAGAATCAGAACACCTGCATAGCCATAGCCTGCATAGTCCATGTCATTACTGCTGTGTAAGAGATGAATAGTGGGTGTTTGGCCACTGGATATGCCCCATTTGTGCATGGTGTACATTTTCTCTTCACCTTCTCCAAGGTACAGTTCCACACAAGTGACTTCTCAACTTCTCAAGCTGAAGTGCCACACAAGAAGTCTTCCTTCATTGTTTCTCAACTGATGTGATGCCCTGTATGGTGGAAACACATTGTTTCTACTGCTTTAGTCCATATCCAGCTATATAAGTGCCCTAAGTAGTGAACCCTGAAAATAAATTTCTAATGTTCATTTGAGACAGCCATTATTTTTGAGCCTGTATTATACAGCACATCGATAACTATGGTAGCTTTGAACCTCATCACTTCTGTGACCCTCAAATGGATACTATACACTAGAAATTAAATATATATAAATAGCTTATTGGAAACTGTGAAAGTTATGTAAAAGAAGTATTAACATAAATGATTATGGTCCAGATCATCACTCGAAGCCAGCTAACCCTATACAGTGACAAGAAACTCTATAACTTTCCAGTCATGCAATCACAACTGTTATTCTACAATTTTTCAACAGGGGCTAGGTGATTTTTTTCATACATTTTTAAGCCCACAAGGGACTATTATGAAACTCTAATTTGATGTCCTCCAACACAGGTCATAGAATTGAACCTAGTAATTCCTGCACATAGAATCATAGAATCATAGAATATCAGGGTTGGAAGGTTCCTCAAGAGGTCATCTAGTCCAACCCCCTGCTCAAAGCAGGACCAATTCCCAACTAAATCATCCCAGCCAGGGCTTTGTCAAGCCGGGCCTTAAAAACCTCCAAGGAAGGAGACTCCACCACCTCCCTAGGTAACACATTCCAGTGTTTCACCACCCTCCTAGTGAAATAGTTTTTCCTAATATCCAACCTGGACCTCCCCCACTGCAACTTGAGACCATTGCTCCTTGTTCTGTCATCTGCCACCACTGAGAACAGCCGAGCTCCCTCCTCTTTGGAACCCCCCTTCAGGTAGTTGAAGGCTGCTATCAAATCCCCCCTCATTCTTCTCTTCTGGAGACTAAACAATCCCAGTTCCCTCAGCCTCTCCTCATAAGTCATGTGCTCCAGACCCTTAATCATTTTTGTTGCCCTCCGTTGGACTCTTTCCAATTTTTTCACATCCTTCTTGTAGTGTGGGGCCCAAAACTGGACACAGTACTCCAGATGAGGCCTCACCAATGTCGAATAAAGGGGAACGATCACATTCCTCGACCTGCTGGCAATGCCCATACTTATACAGCCCAAAATGCCGTTAGCCTTCTTGGCAACAAGAGCACACTGTTGACTCATATTCTCGTCCACTGTGACCCCTAGGTCCTTTTCTGCAGAACTGCTACCTAGCCAGTCTGCTACAGACTAGGGACCTAGCCATTCGGTCCCTAGTCTGTAGCAGTGCATGCGATTCTTCCGTCCTAAGTGCAGGACTCTGCACTTGTCCTTGTTGAACCTCATCAGGTTTTTTTTGGCCCAATCCTCTAATTTGTCTAGGTCCTCTGTATCCGATCCCTACCCTCTAGTGTATCTACCACGCCTCCTAGTTTAGTGTCATCTGCAAACTTGCTGAGAGTGCAGTCCACACCATCCTCCAGATCATTAATAAAGATATTAAACAAAACCGGCCCCAGGACCGACCCTTGGGGCACTCCGCTTGAAACCAGCTGCCAACTAGACATGGAGCCATTGATCACTACCCGTTGAGCCCGACGATCTAGCCAGCTTTCTATCCACCTTACAGTCCATTCATCCAGCCCATACTTCTTTAACTTGGTGGCAAGAATACTGTGGGAGACCGTATCAAAAGCTTTGCTAAAGTCAAGGAATAACACATCCACTGCTTTCCCCTCATCCACAGAGCCAGTTATCTCCTCATAGAAGGCAATTAGGTTAGTCAGGCACGACTTCCCCTTCGTGAATCCATGCTGACTGTTCCTGATCACTTTCCTCTCCTCTAAATGTTTCATAATCGATTCCTTGAGGACCTGCTCCATGATTTTTCCAGGGACTGAGGTGAGGCTGACTGGCCTGTAGCTCCCCGGATCCTCCTTCTTCCCTTTTTTAAAGATGGGCACTACATTAGCCTTTTTCCAGTCATCTGGGACCTCCCCCGATCGCCATGAGTTTTCAAAAATAATGGCTAATGGCTCTGCAATCTCACCCGCCAACTCCTTTAGCACCCTCGGATGCAGCGCATCTGGCCCCATGGACTTGTGCACGTCCAGTTTTTCTAAATAGTCCCGAACCACTTCTTTCTCCACAGAGGGCTGGTCACCTTCTCCCCATACTGTGCTGTCCAGTGCAGCAGTCTGGGAACTGACCTTGTTCGTGAAGACAGAGGCAAAAAAAAAAATCATTGAGTACATTAGCTTTTTCCACATCCTCGGTCACTAGGTTGCCTCCCTCATTCAGTAAGGGGCCCACACTTTCCTTGATTTTCTTACCTGAAGAAACCCTTCTTGTTACTCTTAACATCTCTTGCTAACTGCAACTCCAAGTGTGATTTGGCCTTCCTGATTTCACTCCTGCATGCCTGAGCAATATTTTTATACTCCTCCCTGGTCATTTGTCCAATCTTCCACTTCTTGTAAGCTTCTTTTTTCGTTTAAGATCAACAAGGATTTCACTGTTTAGCCAAGCTGGTCGCCTGCCATATTTACTATTCTTTCTACACATCGGGATGGTTTGTTCCTGCAACCGCAATAAGGATTCTTTAAAATACAGCCAGCTCTCCTGGACCCCTTTGCCCTTCATGTTATTCTCCCAGGGGATCCTGCCCATCTGTTCCCTGAGGGAGTCAAAGTCTGCTTTTCTGAAGTCCAGGTTCCGTATTCTGCTGCTCTCCTTTCTTCCTTGTGTAAGGATCCTGAACTCGACCATCTCATGGTCACTGCCTCCCAGGTTCCCATCCACTTTTGCTTCCCCTACTAATTCTTCCCTGTTTGTGAGCTTAACTCCTGTTGAGTTAAAGCATATCTTTTAAAGATATCAGTCAAGATATAGACTTGAAATGGCAGAGAATCCACAAAATCACTAGATAAATTGTTTCAGTGGTTAATTACCATACTGTTAAAAATTGCACCTTTCTTATAACCTGAATGTGCCTAGTTTCGGCTTCCTGCCAGTGGATATTGTTATGCCTTTCTTTGCTAGGTAAAAGTGCACACTACTCATCTCTCCATCTTATTACTTACAGATCATGATCAAGTTATCTTGTAACCTTCTCTTGGATGAGATAAATAAACTGAGTTTCTTATGTCTCTCACGGTAAGACAATTCTTCCAGACTTTGAATCATTCTTGTATCAACTTTATGAACCCATTTCTGACCAATTCCTCTGCAACATTGGCTCTATGAGTGGAAGCTGAGGGAGGGGGGGAAACCTTCACATGGAGGCCCTATTTCTCTGTTCCAGGGGTGGAAGAAGGCTGAAGGAATGGCAAGCATCTCACAATGGAAATGTTATGGGAGGTCATAAAGAAGATATCCATTTGGAGGCAGAGGTCCCGAGCACAGGAAATGATTGACTAGCCCAGTCCACCTCATATTGAAAGAAAGTTCAGGAATACTCTGAGGCTAGGTCTACACTACCCGCCTGAATCGGCGGGTAGAAATCGACCTCTCGGGGATCGATTTATCGCGTCCCATCGGGACGCGACAATCGATCCCCGAATCGGCGCTCTTACTCCACCAGCAGAGGTGGGAGTAAGCGCCGCCGACAGAAAGCCGCAGAAGTCGATTTTGCCGCCGTCCTCACAGCGGGGTAAGTCGGCTGCGATACGTCGAATTCAGCTACGCTATTCACGTAGCTGAATTTGCATATCTTAAATCGACTCCCCCCTGTAGTGTAGATGTACCCTGAGAATACTTAAAGGACAGGGAAGTCAACAGATGGAAGAAGTGGGTGCTAATTTGGTACATTGTGCTGAGGAAGAATGGCCACTAACCCCCCTTATTGTCACCAAGGCATGAAGTTTCCAGAGGTGATGGTAGAGATGCCCAGTCATGTGTTTATCCTGCAATAAAGTGGGGCACATGAAAATAAACTATATGAAAATAAACTGCCCTCTCATTGAACATGACTTCGTGGGCTGCTAGTTTAGCCAGGCAGGGTTGATGGGGGTCTTCAAAGTGGCTATCTTCCTGAAGAGGAAGGACAGGGTCCGCCAAGCTTTATTTTCATTGTAGAAGAAGAAGAAATAAACAGAAGACTTGCCATTTTATGAATTCTTACCATGGGGGGGGGGAAACCATGATCTTAGGACAGTAGGAAAGAGCAGTTTGCACCGGGAGTATGACATAGCCCCTTGAGTAGTCCAGAGAACACCAGTATGGTATACAATTTGTTAGCAGGGATTGGTAAACTACCCATATCAGGAAGAAGAGTGGCAGAGGAGTAGACAATGGAGAAGCTTTGACCTTAGCATTCTGAACAGGTGAACCTCATAGCTGGATTTACCCCAGATGGAAGGCAATTTTGGGGAGCAGCTGCTGGTTCAGGAGATATGGGAAACCAAAGCAGATCGCAGAAGGGAGCAAATAGGACCCCAGACCATACTCCAGGGGGTTGCTATTGGAACCTAGACAAAGTCCAATGGGGAGGTGGTGGCCATGCAAATATTGACACCAAAGATGACAAGAGAAGAATGTGTAGTCCAAGCTCTTCTCAGAGAACATGGGTGCAGCTAATGGATGAATGCCAGGCAGCCCTTGAGGAGCGAGGTCACTCACTTGTCATGATAAGTGAACTCCAGGAGAAGCTGAACACATTACAGACCCAGTCCGAGTCTTCATGGGGATGACAACATAAGTAAAAGAAAGAATGGGGGAAGTTGGGGAAGGAAAGAGAGAGAAAACATTTCTTTCCAGGTAGAACTTGTCCTATGATAGGCAATATTGTAAGGTTATATAAATAAAATGTATTATGAAACAAAAGGCAACCCTTTTGCTGATTTTTAAAGTGTTACATAAACAGGACAGGTGAAATATTATCATGTAAAGCAACCATAAACACATGAAAAGACCTAGGTTTACAGTTTATGATTAAAACTCTACTATCTACACAATATACATAGACATAAAATGCAAAAACTTAAATATCTTAGAAACAGTAGCCAATCAGTTGTTTTAATTGTCATATTTGAATTCAGCACATCAAAATACATAATAAATAGTACATTTTATCTCTGAAGCAGACCACTTCTCAAAAATTGTAGACCAGTGTAACATACAATCTTTTGTATTAGCCTGTCTAATGTTGGTCTACAGAGAAGAAGATTCAAATCACCATTACACAAAACATAGAGTAAGAAATAAATATTAAAACACTCTTAGGCTTAGTGATGACTTACAAAGAGGTTTGAAAGCATGTTATAAATAGAAAAAAGTATATGTAAAATGTAAAAGTTTGGATACTCTTATCTTCACTGATTCTCAAACAAGAGAAGGGATCATTCACTTCTCTCACGCTATGAGTCACTCACATATAATCAGTGACGATAAGAATGTCAGTCTCCTGCCAATAGCAAAAGAGGGTCCTGTGGCACCTTTAAGACTAACAGAAGTATTGGAACATAAGCTTTCGTGGGTGAGCTTATGCTCCAATACTTCTGTTAGTCTTAAAGGTGCCACAGGACCCTCTGTTGCTTTTTACAGATTCAGACTAACACGGCTACCCCTCTGATACTCCTGCCAATAGTCATTCTGTGTAATGTTTTTACTACAGCATTTTCAGGATTTCCATGCATGGAACTCTCACAACTCTGCAAAAGAGAAGGCAAGTGAAATTACTGTAGGACTACTGGGCTCCTTTTTGATACATGCAATCTGGTTCTGCGGCTGTGTGTTGACAGCTTAGGAAATGACTATAGGATACAGTTTGATTGTTTGGGCTCTCAGGCTGATTGTTAGTGTGTGGATGGAATTTTGAGTGGTGGGAGAGTGTATGTTATGTGTTAAAAAGGTACATGCTCACTTATTTACTTTATTAAATGAAACTAATTAGCAGTGAAAATTAAGCAAATTACTTTAAAATATTAATTATGTGTTTGTTTGTATCAAGGCTATGTACAAGTAAATTAAACAAACCCTGTGTATTTGAACTGGTCACACAATCACAATATTTCCATCAGAAATGATACATGTGGGAAACAGTCATCAGGTCTACCTGTGATAGACGTGCTGGACAAACTGGGAGGCTGTGGGCACAATCTACCTCACCCCACTACATCTTCAGTAAGTGTTAAACCTGAAGGGGGAAGTTAAAAGGGCTGAACATGGCTTAGTTAGGGCCTGACCAGGAAGGAGACCAGGTTGCTTGTTCTCACTCAGTGAATGAAGGCTGGTTAGAGTCAGGGAGCTGATTTGGACTGCTGTCAGAGAGAGCCTCCCTGAAGGAGGGTATGTCTGAAATAGGGAACCTAGGGCAGTTGGGAAAGAAAGTCGCAGGAAGTGAGTCTGCCCAAGAATCTCTGCCCTGGTGGAGGAACCTGCAGTGAGCAAGAAGACTCCTTTTGAGTCAAGGACTGCCCTACGAGGTGCATAGAGAAAAGTTGTCCGATGGTCAACTTACAACTGAAATTATTAAGCTTCTAAAATTGGAGAGTGTGTTCAATGGAAAAAAGTGATCAAGTGCATTTTGCTAATCTTTTCCATAGAAGGAGATTATTAGATACTAATAAGAGACTCAAAGCCAATATAATTGTCTCTGTATTTCTCGTATGCACACAAATTCCTTTTGTGCCACAGAGGTGCCAATAAAATGCCAATTAAAGTTAATAGAAAAGCTACCTTTGACTTCACAGGCAGAGGATCAGGCCCAAAGTGAGAAAAAAAGAACAATGGATAATGATATGAGAAAGAGTGCCATTACTTCTTCAACATGATTGGTATGAATAATAACTTGTAATAAGGGAGACCATGAACAACACAAGAACTTCAAGAAACAATTTAGTTGCAAACTCTGAACTCTGGTAAGCAATTTACATTCACAGTGGCTCCCTAGAAAGCTGACATTTGCTGATATTACCCTTTAAATGTCATTTGTGAGAGCTCCCCCTTCTATGTATAGGGCATATGTACAAATACTGCAAATGATATAATTGTGAAAGCTGTAAACAGGCTGAAGGCTGCTCATTGTACATTTTCAAGGCTCCCATTGATTTCAATGGTCAGAATACCATCCAGAGAGAATGACTTATTTTTTCAAGGATAATATCCCACACTCCCACAGATAGATCGTTCAGCACAAAATGAGAAGTATTAAAGGGTATTTAAAATATGTAATGGCTCAAGAAGAAAATGTAAATACACTGAAACTGGAACATAGGGAAATAGGATTGGAAGGACCGGGTCATTGATTCACATTCAATCTACAAATAACTGTTCTCCAAAAACTGATGTCTGAAATATTGGTACAAATCAATCCTTTCCTAACATGAAAGGACCTCTTTTTCTTTAATCAACATATGTCAAGGCTGTATCCCCACTTTGAACTTTAGGGTACAAATGTGGGGGCCTGCATGAAAACTTCTAAGCTTAACTACCAGCTTAGTTCTGGTCCACTGCCATCATTCCCAAATGGATTCCCTTCCCCGGGAAGCCTTGAGAAACCTTTCACCAATTCCCTGGTGAATACAGATCCAAACCCCTTGGATCTTAAAACAAGGAGAAATTAACCATTCCCCTCCTTCCTCCCACCAACTCCTGGTGAATACAGTTCCAACTCCCCCTGGGATCTTAAAACAAGGAGAAATTAACCATCCCCCCTTCTTTCTCCCACCAACTCCTGGTGAATACAGATCCAACCCCCTTGGATCTAAAACAAGGAAAAATCAATCAGGTTCTTAAAAAGAAGGCTTTTAATGAAAGAAAAAGGTAAAAATCATCTCTGTAAAATCAGTATGGAAAATAACTTTACAGGGTAATCAAACTTAAAGAGCTCAGAGGACCTCCCTCTAGCCTCAGGTTCAAAGTATAGCAAACAAAGATAAACACTCTAGTAAAAGGTACATTTACAAGTTGAGAAAACAAAGGAAAACTAACACGCCTTGCCTGGCTATTTACTTACAAGTTTGAAATAGGAGAGACTTGTTTAGAAAGATGTGGAGAACCTGGATTGATGTCTGGTCCCACTCAGTCCCAAGAGTGAACGACTTCCCAAACAAAGAGCACAAAAAAAAGCCTTTCCCCCTCCACCCAAGATTTGAAAGTATCTTGTCCCCTTACTGGTCCTTTGGGTCAGATGCCAGCCAGGTTACCTGAGCTTCTTAACCCTTTACAGGTAAAAGGATTTTGGAGTCTCTGGCCAGGAGGGATTTTATAGTACTGTACACAGGACAGCTGTTACACCCTTCCCTTTATAGTTATGACAACATATTAGTCAGAGTCCCATGAGAGCAAACCCTTCCCTCCATATCCCTGCTATTTTCATTAAAATCAAAACTAAAAAAAAAAGGAAATAAAATTCTTGGAGTCTTAAATCATAACAAAATAGTTACCAAACAAAGTAAACAAAGCTTTGTAAACTTAACACCCAAGTCCTTGCAGCCTTGCTTCTCAGAAAGAGCTGATCTGAATGTGTATTGGTGGACTGCACAGGGTCCCCATTGGTAACTTTAAACAACGAAAAACTTTCATTAAAAAAAAAAAGTGTGTTTAGTTTGTTCCTAGATCTGGGACACCATAAACCCGATTATGAAATATTTGTGAGCAAGGAAACCAGTCGAGTTATTGGAATACAAATAAGTACATTATGCTTTTCATGTTTGCAAACTTAGGGCAATTTTTTTTCCTGATATGTGCAGCAAATCTTTGATGCATAATATGGGTGTCTGCTGCATTCTATGTGAAGAACTTCCACTGCTGTTGTTAATACTAGCTTCACGTGTGAAATGTGTGCAGGATATGCCATTGAAAACCCACGTGTAAAATGGAGACAAGAGTTTTGCCTTATGTTTTTTAATATAACTGACATTTACATACTGTAAAGCAGGTTTCCTACAAGGTAGAGGTGAGTATAATTGGTGAAAAAACGTTTAATTACATTTCAATGCATGTATTTTTGACCAGTTTATTTTGCCTGATTTCATGCTCACTCTGTACTTCCCTCTCTTTTCTGTGTGAATTGTTGAGACTGAAAATCTTATTGAAATGTATGAAAGATAAACAGCCACTTTTGATCAAAAATTCACAAGTGACCGGAAACAAAAGTGCCCTTTTCTATGCTGGTATGTTTGTCTCTAGAATAGGGATCGGCAACTTTTGGCACGCGTCTCGCCAGGGTAAGCACTCTGGTGGGCCGGGCCAGTGTGTTTACCCGCCACATCCGCAGGTTTGGCTGATCGCAGCTCCCACTGGCTACGGTTCGCTGCTCCAGGCCAATGGGGGCAGCGAGAAGCGGCAGCCACCACATCCCTCAGCCCATGCCACTTCCCGCCAACTCCATTGGCCAGGAGCAGCGAACTGCGGCCAGTGGGAGCTGCGATTGGCTGAACCTGCGGACACGGCAGGTAAACAAACCGGCCTGGCCTGCCAGGGTGCTTACCCTGGCAAGCCGCATGCCATTTCTATTTATTTCTATTAATGGAGATGTCCTATCTCCTAGAACTGGAAGGGACCTTGAAAGGTCATCGAGTCCAGGCCCCTGCCTTCACTAGGCAGGACCAAGTACTGATTTTGGCCCAGATCCCTAAGTGGCCCCCTCAAGGATTGAACTCACAACCCTGGATTTAGCAAGCCAATGCTCAAACCAGTGAGCTATCCCTCCCCCCAAAGGTTAGCACTCCCTGCTCCAGAAGCAGTAATTCTAGTGGGTGGAGCACAAGGCAAGATTTCTGATTTCTGCTGCTCAGTTCTATTCCTACCTTTGCCAATGACCAGCCTTAGGATTTCAATACATTTTTTCCTAGTTATGCTTCCCAAAATTCCTATGACATAGATTAATGTTATTACTTCTGCTTTCCCAATGGGGAAAACTAAGATTCAGAGCGGTGAATTACCCCAAATCAAAGAGCAGATTAGTGTGAGAACCTAATTCATGTGTCTCCCAGTGCCATGCATAATCCAGTAGAACACAACATCTCCCAGGCAGTTTGTAAGAGGTCTGATCCTCATTCCATTGGCTGCCTTAACATGTCTACACTGCCCCGCTATTTAGACTATGGGATCGTGAATAGCAGTACGTACCAAAGAGCAGTACTGTAACTCTCCTGTTGTTACCTCTGTGGGCATGAACTAAAGGGTTTGCACAAACAGGCTTACATTAATGCAAACTAAGATCCTTTTATTTCGTGTTTGCAGAGGCCACATTGGTCGGGAACGGCGAACCGCAGCCACTGGGAACTGCGGGAGGTTGTGCAAATGTATCTATCTATCTATCATCTATCTAGCTATGTTATGTGTATTTGTGATACTAGTGTTGAGTATTAAGACACATTATGACACTGCAACCTTATATTCAGGCCATCATCCTGAAAAAACCTGTGAACACACAACTTGAAATACATGACTAATATCAACGAGTTGACATTAAGCACATGAATGTCTTTGCAGGATTGGGGCATTAGTTTGCACATGTCCTACACAGTTCTTGAATCTGCAGAGCTCTCTATATGTATATATTTATGCTTGTTTTGAATTTCCTCTCCCTTTGATGTATGATTTTACAGGCATTTATATTTTATCTTGGCTGAAGGATCAGTTAGCATTTTACAAGCCTGCTATCGCCAAGCTTGGTGAGGCCATAGCTTATGTCTTTAGCATGATTAAAAGAAGCAGTGTTAAAGAGTTCTTTACTGTGAAGTGGGTTGAAAATGGATGGTATGGATAACTGAAGATTTTATTCTTTTTTTTTCAAGGACATTTAATGACTATGTAATTTTAGTTTGAGCTATACAAGAGATTCCAGTTTCAGAGACGATAAATGCATTAACCTTGTGCACTCGGGCACAAATTAGAATCCTAATGCAAAGAACAAATAACTGGGCAGTGTCTGGGATATTCCATGGAGCTTGGAGGGGGTGGGAAGAGATTCCTTCCCTACAGTTGATCCAGAAGCAGCCTCTCTGCCACCTGACGGCAGCTCCAACAATCCCCTCCCTATGGGATAGACTGACTAGTGAATGTTCATTATTAGATCTATTGCCCCAGACCCTGTCCCCAGCTCTCCTTATATGGGAAACTAAAGTGCAGGAAGACCCTGCTCAAGCCCAAAAATCTAGAGTCCCCCCTCTAAGCACAGTGTCATTGTATGCATGTGCAGGGTTCTGTCATCTGCAGTCAGGGCTCTTCCAAGTCATGGAGGAAGGGACAGAATTTACCCTAAAACTGTGAATATAACATAAGGGTATAGAGAAAAATGTCCTGTAGCATACAAAGGTGAAATCCTGACGCAGTGGAAAACAGTATGGCCTGTGATATATAGGTGGTCAGACTACCTGATCTAATGATTCCTTCTTGTCTTAAACTCTGAAACAATGGGAGTTTTGCCACTTACCTCATTGGGGCCAAGATTCCACCCCAAGTGTGTGAGATACCAGCATGGTGTGTCTGACCAATAAGTGTATATGTGTTTAAAGGTACTGTGTGAATAATGAAATGTAACATACATTTATTTTCTTCTATGAAGAAAGAGCACATGCCCCTCTTCTCCTTAGTTTCTTCAATATATTTTTTCTGATAATATTTTATTTTAGGGGTTAAGGAAAAAGTCACAAAGAGCTGTGCCTTCTGAAAAAGTTATTTCCCTACCAAACTGTGAGTTAAGCATAGTTCTAGCTAGCATTATTTACCTCACCTGACTGATCAGTCTCAGACAGAACATAAATATTCTTTAGCTTTTTCTTTTGTATTTAATATTCCCAGATAGTGCTAATGCTGAAGCACATGAGAATATACAGCTTCTGGTAATTGAAGCACCATTCTCCTACTGTATCTTTACAACATTTCAATAGATGACAGTTAGAAACAAAAGGAGAAAAAAAAATCCCCAAAATATAAAAATAACATTTATCCTCCAAAAACTCAACCATGCATGCGGTCAAAATTGTTTGCAGCTATTATACTTCCTAAGGATTATCCTACGTTCATTGCAGGAAAATATCTGAAAACTACAAAAACTGAAATTAATCTATTCAAGAGGGATTCTTGGAAAATAGAAAACTACAAAGGAACCCGGCAGGAGGTTTGGCCTCCAGATTTTGATCCCAGGTTTTCAACTTGTACTTCTCTATCTGCCACAGCACAAATGTGAAATGCCATGTGTGAAAGACACAAAATGAAGAAGACAAAATAATCATCTACGCAGGAAGCTTAAAATGTTGTGGAAGTCATTCCTTACGTGTTATGGAGTTTTGGCAACCTCACCTTCATGATTCTGAATTTCCGATGTAAATAATTTTCAACAATACAAGTAAAGAGACTCCCTGTTTTGGGACACTTATGTAACTTTGGTATGAAATTTGGTATTTCTAGAAATACAGGATGTCTGAGAGGTGATGGATCTGCTGTTGGCAAGGACAACCAACTTAGGTGCCTCCTGGTGCCATTGAGGGTCTCCCCAGGGCATCTTCCAACTACCTTGAAGCACTGCCCTGGGAATCCCCTTAAGAGTAGATTTGAGTCAAAGACCATTGCTGTTTAGGGTTTACTATGTTTTATGCTTACATTGATGTTTATTACATTGGGCTTTGCATCGGGACCACAGTGCAGAGGTGGCTACGGGAAAATGTCAACGAAGATTCAAAGTGGGGTAACTTTTTGATGGATTCCTTGCACAGTTTTTGGTGTGGGGTGTGTCGTGTTCACAGCATACACACAGACATTAGATAAAAATCATAAGTACTCCTGCTGGATGGCTGCAACATACCATTAATCTATTTTTGAGACTTCAGAATGATAACACATAAGAACCACCAAAAGAGGCTCCTCTCTAAGACAGTGAGTCACAGTTCACCCCTCCTTGCTTTAAACTGGCTATTTCCTGAATAGCTGTCTGCTGAATGACTCAGACCACCCAGATCACATAACTTTCTCCAGAGTACCTTAGCCTGCTGGACCAGAAAATCCCTCACTTTTAAAGTGATAGCCTGCCATTTCTAACCAGTTCACAATACAGTGTGTGTGTGTGCACGTGCACATGTGCTCCAATCTCCCCCAGCTCTGTTCCTGCCTTTCCACTATCCACCCTATCCTTCACTGACAGCTCTGTCTAGTAGGATTCAGCTGCACAGGCAACTGACCCACTTATGGGAGAGGTAATATCTGTTATTGGACCAACTTCAGTAGGTGAGAGAGACAAGCTATTGAGCTAACACAGAAGCACTTCTTCAGGTCAAGGAGGCTTACTCAGAGTGTCACACGTATGCATAGATGGGGAAGAGTTGTTCACAGAAAACCTTCATGCATGAATCCAAGAGTTTCAATCAAACTGTGGGTGGCTACAGCAAGCTCAGCGGGATTACGTTGATTTTAGGGATTGAATAGCAAGGCACATCATCACTACAGGTCTTAATAATTTCAACTCAGCTGGAGGGGTTAGCTCACAAATGTTCCTGGAATACTCAGAGTCTTATGACCTTGAGCAGCCTAAGTTTTGTGTCTTTTACACTCCATGCTGTTCAGTACTGGGCTTTCCTCTGCCCATGGTGCAGGCAGAGTGTTTACTTCCCAGGAGACAAGGTGAACTTCCATGGCTCAAATCTTTCTTTTGAAGGTCTACTTTTGTAAGTACAAGTTCAACAAAGAATTTACAGGTTTCAGAGTAGCAGCCGTGTTAGTCTGTATCCGCAAAAAGAACAGGAGTACTTGTGGCACCTTAGAGACTAACAAATTTATTAGAGCATAAGCTTTCGTGGGCTACAGCTCATTTCTTTGGCTGTAGCCCACGAAAGCTTATGCTCTAATAAATGTGTTAGTCTTTAAGTGCCACAAGTACTCCTGTTCTTTTTAAAGAATTTACACACATTTTTAATTTTAACTTGATGTCAATGGTTCTTAAGCATTGATTAAGTCATTTTTGAATAGGGTTAGACTGTTGAATCAGGATCCTGGGACTGACAAGTGTATATTCTCTTTGGCATGGGCCAATAATTTGCTTTGAAAAGAAAGAAATACCTTAGCTTCTTACTAACCTTGGTGATGGTGAGGTACACAAACACAATCACACTGATCCAGGGTCAGCAGATAAGAGCATACTATTTTGTATATCCATAGCTAAATAAATATTGCTAGTAAGATAAATGTATCATCATAATGTCAAAAACATCTTTTTTTATTGACCACTAGGTCACGCATAGCAAATATAATGCTAATTTACTACAAATCAAAATTCTGACAAAACAACTTGATTTAGACAGACTGTTATTAAGAAATCATAAACTTCATTTAACTTAATTAATATAGTTCGCTCATATCTAAAAATACAATTTCCCAAGTGTTTTTTATTTACCTCAGATGTTAGTGGTATATTATGTGTTTCAATAATTAATAATTACAGCATGTCATCCTATATTAAATTATCATAAGCAAGAACATCTGTAAGCATATAAGATAGAAGCAGCTTAATTTAAAAATGATTGGGTGCCAGTGGCATAGATATAGCATTATTCAGCCAACTGAGGCTTAACATCAAAACAGACTAAGGATCCTAGACCCTTGGCCTATGGAAGCTGGTTATGCAGTGGAAGTTATGTGCTTTGCCTGACAGGGAAGGGGCTATTTGCTTTTTTTATAGAATCCCTTACGGTTTCATTAGTCACCAAGTGTGAGCTTTTCTCTCTGTGCACCTGTACTCCATGCAGGAGATAATGTGCTGAGACAGAAGTCAACAAGAAAAAAGATAAATGAAGCAAAAAAAAGGGGGAATTAATTGGGATGTAGATAATGAACCAAAGCCAAATAATATATTTCTCAGATAAGGCAATAAAACATGCTGCATGAGATAGAATAAACCTGTAATGAAAATATTGAATAAAAGTCTTAGTCATTTATAAAGATTTATTTTAACCTTATATAAAAAGAGCCTGCTTAATTCAGCTCTGTTAAGTTTTAATTCACATTCAGTTTGAATGACTTTCTGCTTAATCAGCATGCCATTTGGCATGTATATCTTAATAACTTTCCTGAAGCTATTTTGAGATGCATAGAGATAAAAAATAAGAACTGAAAGTTTTACTTTTCTCTTCATATACTTTAGTTTCCTGTATTTGCTGACTGATCACTGGATATGTGCTTAACACTTAAGCATATGCTTAACTTTTTCCTGAATTGGAATGCACATAAGCATGTACCTAAGTGCTTTTTGTCCTGAATATTTTTATATTTATATATTAGCCATGCAAGATTTAACTCTACTCTGACATCTTAAAAATAAAATGTGCAGTTAAAGTGCAGATTATAAGCATTATTAAAGATGGTTCTAGAGGAAACTAGAGGGTGATAAGACAATGATAGATGCAGGTTGCTTGAGTTCTGAAATAGCACACAGGGAATCCCCAAACATCATCCTCTAAAGCCCACCATCCAAACCTGAGAAATATTGTGCCCGACTACTGAAACCCCCAATATGCTCTCCAGCTTTGCATTTTCTTCTCTGAATCTGAAAGCACAAAAAAACTAGAGGAACAAACAAACAAAATGGTGCCTGAACCTGATGGAATGCAGCTGATGGCTGTACTACAACTGGTGGCTGCAGATACTTTTGAAATGAAATAGACAGTGTCCACCCTGCAGATGACCATGACTGAGATTCATAATGTACTACAAGCTCTATCCAGACAGATGGGTGAAGCAGAACACAAAATTTCTGAAGTGGAAAATGATCTCAAAGAGAATATATTCTAGGTTATAAAGAACTATAATGATCTAAAAACTACTGAGACCAAGCTAATTGATCTAGAAAGCTACTCCCAACAATGTAACATCAGAATTGCTGGTTTAAACTAGAGGAAATGGTGAATGCTCTGTAACTTGAAGTCTTTAAATCCTGATTTGAGGACTTCAGTAACTCAGCCAGAGGTTATGGATCTATTGCAGGAGTGGGTGGGTGAGGATCTGTGGCCTAGATGTGCAGGAGGTCAGATTAGATCATCATGATTGTTCCTTCTGGCCTTAAAGTCTATGAGTCTATCTATCTATGAGAATTATGGGTGTCCCTGAGAGAAGAGAGAATGGTGAACTGTGTGGATTTATCCTTACACTGCTAACTCTGTTGCTGGATCTGCTGGTAGATTTGTTTTGAAACAGACTGGCAACACTGGAGCCGCAAGCCAGCTCCAGGAGGTCAGCATTGATTGTGAAGTTCCTGAAATTTACCATTAAAAAGTTTATGTGGCAGAAATACAGAGTGCGGGGTGGGTTTTTTTGGTTGTTGTTTTTTAAGAGCTATTTTGGGGAGAATGACTGATTAAAACACTGCTGTCGTGGAAAAAGTCACCCACACATTGATTTTAGTTCACAGACTCAAGCCTGAGGCCAGTTTATTGCAATACATACCAACGCGTTGGGGTAGCAGTCCGAAAACTACTACCCTTAGCACAGCTCGCAGGCTGCCTTTATTCCGTCAAACCGCAAGCATATTACAAATAATACGTCATTTATGTGAAAATAAGAGTAGGGGTCTGTCCCTTTTTCCCTGGTAGCTTCCTCATTATTTTACGAGAATTGGGTGCCTATTGGGTGCGGGGTTTCTTGGTGGTTTGACATGGGTGGTACTTGGCAACAGTTGGGGTGTTGTTCTCGTCAAGGTGCATATTGTTTTCCGGGGGGGGGAGGGGGGGGCTATAGGGGTTTATTACAGGATGCCCAAAGATGATATATGATTGGCTGGTGACAGGTAGCTTGGAACTATAGGAGGAGCTGGCCTTTACTAGAAGCAATTTCTTCATATAAGCCATTACTATGTTTCATCAATGAGCAGTTATCATGTTTTTCCATCAACCAGCGGTTATCATGTTGCTAAGGCCTTTCGCATGGCTTCCTTCCCCTCCCTCCTCTGGTCATGGCCCATGACCGTATTTGGCAGGGGATTGCACAGCCTAGTTTAGTTCAGGTTCTGGCCTGTACTGCTTTATGTAAAGGTCATCTGTGTAGTCAGCTTCTGTCAGAGGGCCTGAATTTGGGCCTTCGGTGTTACTTTGGTTGTCATTAAGAAGGCTACCTAGTTCTTTTTCCCCACACTGCTCTTTCAAGATTATGCCCATGATGGTTGAACTAAGGCAGATTTTAACCAAGTAAAACAATTGTCTGGGAAGATGGACTTGAAGTACAGGCAAGTCTAATCTTACGCGGGGGTTCCGTTCCGTGGTTAGCGCGTAAAGCGAAAACCGTGTATAGTGAAACACTCATTGAGTTCAATGGCGGGCAGAATCACCCGCACTACAGATGCAGTTTTTATATTGTTGTTTTTCTTTTTTCCCCCCGTTTTTGCCGACCTCACAAAGCTGAATTTATGCATGTTAAATGCCCCTAAGATGCGACTTGCCTGTAGTTTATTAAATAGCCAGCAATGCTCCATATTAAGAATGGCAAGAAGATAGCGCCTTTCTGTTCACCTTGGGAGTCAAAAAAACATCTCAAAAATCTGCAAACTCCTCCCTTGCAATAGGAGACATCCATGGAATGATCGAACAGTATGAAATTTATGTGGTGTTCTCTGAGATCTGATATATCTCCTCTAAACAAGTTAGTGGGCACTGGTTGATATTTATATGTTAGTTACTATTCTTTTTTTCTCTCTCTCATTAGGGTTGAAGGGTTGTTACCAATTTGCATCCTATTGCTTTAATTCATAGGAAAGGAGCATCAATGTAAAATCAATCCTTTGATTAGTAATTGTAGTGTTTGCATGCACAGGGGCTGTGAAGATCTGGAAGTTTCACTTGATCTAGCTGCCCCCTAGAGCGTCAATTGTGATGTGGGTTTTTTTTTATTTTTATTTTTTTGTTTGACTGTTTAAACAGATTCTTATTTTTTGATTGTATGTACTAATACAAGGATTGGCAACCTTTGACATGCAGGCCAAGGCATGTGCTGGCTGTCGCTTCCCGCAGCCCCCATTGGCCTGGAATGGTGAACCGCGGCCAGTGGGAGCTGCGATCAGCTGAACCTGTGGACGCTGCCTGTAAACAAACCGTCCCGGCCCGCCAGCGGATTTCCCTAACGGGACACCTGCCAAAAGTTGTCAATCCCTGTACTAATATGTATCTTTCTTTCTTTCTATCTATCTATTTTGTTTTTTCTTATTTAATTCCTTTTTCTGTCCCCATCCTGTTACCCATCCATGCTGGGAATTTCCTTGCTTATCCTGTAGAATATGTACTGGGAAGCTGCTTTTTTTTTTCTGATGATGTATACAAGAACTGTATCCTGTTCAGGAAAATTTACAACTTCACATTTATTCACAAAGCAACTTTATATTTTATCCAGTATATCTTAATGATGGCTCTGATAATTAAATGTATCTCTTAGAATATAAAGGGTTTTAATAGCCCTATTAAAAGACAAAATATATATACTCAGTGCTAAAGAGAATGATAATATCTTCATGCTCCACAAGACACATCTGACAGAACTTCAAGCTTGTAAACTTGAATAGAGATTGAGTAGGCCTCTCAGTTTCTAGTTGCTTTAATTCTAAAGCAAGGGATGTTGCTATGCTAACACCTAAAAAATAATATTAATATTTTGAGCACAATTTCTGAAAGTGATGGCAGATGTAATGTCCTCAAGACTGAAATTGGCAATTCTATAATTGCCTTTGCCAATCTTTATGGGCCAAACCAAGATGATGCCATTTTTCCCCATTATTTTTTATGAGCATAAATGATGTGGTCCATCATACTACTGTTAGGCCCAAAAATATGGAGTATAGAACATTGTTTGGCCAGCTTAGCCAAAGTTAGGCTAACAGTAGTCGCTGGGCCATTCCTGTCCCTCTGTGAAACCTGAGGGCATGCTTGCTTGAGCTGCAGAGAATGAGATAAGAGGTGGGGGCCGCATTCTTGTACCAAAAGTACTAGGAACAGTTTGTTTGGACATATGGAAACTTGCAGTCTCCACTCCCTGTTTCTGTTCTTCATTCCCTCCTTTCTCCTAGTTTCTGGTGCATGACAACAAAGCTCATAAGAAGTTGCTGAGGCATCACAAATTGTTTGTAGTATCAAAGAAGATAGATATGCATGAATATTAGAAGCTTTCTAACTAATAAAGGGGGGTTGGGTTGTTTTAACTATGACGTGACGGAACTGTCTATATAACCTTACTAGTTATTGTAATTGAGGCTGGTTCTCAGTGGAGATGGGCCGCTCTCTATTGTTGTGTGCACTCTTCAATAAAGAGCTTGTATTGGACCTTGCTGGTGTTGCCTGTCTCTCTCTCTGCGGTCAGACAACAAACGGTGCTGTCTGGGTTAAAAGTCCCCGACACTACTATAGCTGGATACTTTAACAAAACTCCAGACCCAGCCCTTGATAAATCTTTTGCATTTCCACATAGGAACACTAATACTTGTTTGGTACTACATACCTACAGATAGACATACATATGCCATCTGAGCAAATCAATATATTCATGGTATCAGGGAGGGCCAAACAGATCACAAAATTATGCTCTATGAGGATGATGCTCTTGTATTTATATCTAAGCTTGAGGTGACTATACCTAACCTTTTCAAAAGTATTAATAAGTTTTGACACCTCTCAGGATACAAAATTAATTGGGGTAAATCAGAAATCCTAGGCATTAACAAATATGCCCCCAAGGGCCTTTTCTCAAATTGGGAATTTCAATGGCAATCCTGTTATATGAAATATTTATGAATACTTATTCCCAGTAACATTCAGGACATCCCTACAATAAATATAGAACCAATTATTGCCCAAGTAGCTAACGATTTGGCAAGATGGAGCTTGTTCATCTCAGTTTGTGGGGTAAAATTAATATACTAAAAATGAATGTCCTTCCCAGAATTTTGTATGTACTGAGGGCTATCCTCACTTTTATTTCTCAAACTTATTTTAAGAAATTCAATATATATTGTTTTCAGAATGCTCCTTTGGGGTGCAGGTAAGATACCTAGTCTGGGTTTGAACAAATTTCAGCTCTCCATATCACTGGAGGATTTTGTTTTCCAAATATGAAAATTGATCATATCTTCTTTTTGTTAAGACAGACATCTTTGTGGCTGTTAGAGATGAGTGCCTGGACTCCACTTTGGGTTCAGACTGAATGAGAATTGGTATTACCTCTCCCACTTTCAGGCCCTGTAGGATCAAATTATTATGGGTGGGTCCAGAGCTCCCATAAAAATAGCTGTGAGGGCAAGTTTAGTCAAATTTGACTAGAAAGTTTTGCTTCCATCCATTCTTCCATTTAAAGGCAGTCCTAGAGCAATTATATCCTTAAAATTAGTGGCAAAACCTTGATGTGGAGAGATTGGATGGAGAGGCTATTTACTTTTTCTCTCCCTTTTTTCTATATGTTCATATTTCTCTTCCACTCCCCACATTCTATTGTATTGCCTTTTGTTTGTAATTTTGAATAAGTGGCAGGGTGCAAGCCTGTGCACATATGATTTTTATTTATTCTAAAGAAATTAAGAAACACATTTAAAAGTTTTCTAAAACATTCCTTTAAAAAACAAACAAACAAAAACACATAATGCAGGGTTTACATCATTGCACTGGCTTCTCTCCCAAACTGTCTGACTTATTTTGGTAAAAAGGTTTGATTGTCAGTGGTGATGAATACAAGAATACCAAATTCATGACGGAATAAGAGAAATCAGATTTGGACCCAAAAGTCCACACATATAGGTGTCTAACCATAGGGATTTAGATACTCTGGTCCTATTTACCTGTAATGGACACACAAGTTGTAGAACACTGTATTGCTATATATCTGAGTCATGCTTTAGCCACACCTACTATCAATTATGACAAAGTTCTTTCTTTGTGGACATGATAATGTGCTGTCTGTTTCAGGGGTCATACTTAAGATGTTTCTCCTGGTTTGAAACATTCCACTAGTTTGAAAAGTTCCCTGTACGTAAAATGAGGAAAACCACTGGAACAGGTACTATCTCCCAGATTTAAATGAGCTTTTGGAATTCACTGGCTGTACATAGTTATGTTTATTTAACGGACTGGTTTTGTTTTATTTAAGTCATTAGCTAGACAATTGTATAAAGTAATTTAAAAAAATTCCAACTGCCCAGTCTGTGGTTCTATACTAATGTTTAAGGGAGATAATTATCAGCATCTTAAAGTTTCTTCCACAAAAGATGTCTTGGCTGCATGATATCAGTGAATTCCTAGGCATGCTACAATAATGGAGAGAAAGATTAAAATGCAGTTTCTTCTGTCCTTCTTTTGGCTGTCTTTGGAAGGACTCTAAAGAAAAGTCTAAAAAGATTCCATGAGAGGCAAAATGTCTTAAATAGGCTGAAAGCATGAAGAACATGTCTGCTGAATAGGGTACTTATTTCTTCTCATGTCAACATGACTCTTTAGTACAAATCTAATATTATATAATCTATCAATCTATCTATGAATAACAAAGATTGCCAACATAAAACTTTGCATTGGATTTCATTGCATATCCTGTCAGCCCATTCCAGACCTTTGAGCTGTGCCATGCTTGCTGCTCCTAAGGTGTGCCAGTATCAGCTTCTTGGGGTAGCATGTTCTCCAAGTAGCTTTGCACTTACTTTTTCCAATGAATTATCCTTCAATAATTCTGTCTCTAATTAAACTGCCTGCAAGCTGTTCACATTTAACTCCACTGCACAGGGATCAGTTGATCACCCATTTCCTTTCCATTAAATTTTCCCTGTGTGGAAAAATGTTACTGCAGTATTGCTGATACTTGTCAGTGACATTGATCATATCAATGTATATCTGAATTTATCTTGTTATCTCCCTGATCTTACTGCAAGGAATTAGGAAATTGTAGCACTGCTGAGGTATCTGATTTTTGAATGAGTCTACTAGGATAGACAAATTTGTCAAATCTTTGCAATCCATACTTTCAAGTTTTCAGACACATTCCCTTCAATATTAAGCATTCGGAGTGGTTTTAATTAATTGTAATTTGTTTACATTACTCATGAAAGAATTCAGAGTAGCAGCCGTGTTAGTCTGTATCCGCAAAAAGAACAGGAGTACTTGTGGCACCTTAGAGACTAACAAATTTATTAGAGCATGAAAGAATTGTAACAGCACTTTTACTACTTAGACTTACTGGGACAAACGGGGTAGTTCAGAGCAAAATGTGACCTACTGTTGGTTTAAACTTGTTAACTGGGATAAGGAATCTATGTTTTTGCTTCTAGCTGAAGGTTTCACACTTAGGCCCAAAATGTAAACTTTGATGCCTAGAGTGAGAGGCACCCTTATCCATGGGTCAGCAATTCGAACCCTGCCAATGCAGGCAGAGCTGTACTACTGCAGCTGTGCCCCTATCAGTTCTCCTGTGTAGCTGCTCTATGTAGTCTCTAAGGTGCCACAAGTACTCCAGCTCTCCCATTGGCATAATTAAAGCACCACCAATGAGCCGCGGTAGCTATGTCAGTGGGAGAGTGTCTCCTGCCAACATAGCACTGTCTATATCGGCGCTTTTGTCGGTGAAACTTATGTCAGTCGGGAGTGTGTTTTTTCACACTCCTGAACGACAAAAGATTTGCCAACAAATGTGCTAGTGTAGACAAAGTCTAATTCACCTGTAGACTAGACTACTGTAGACTTTGTGTCTGCACACAGTCTGAGGACTTGTCTTAACAAATACTTAGGGCGTGGCAAGCCAGGGTGTGAATGTACAGCACATTAGCCACATGCACACTAAGTTAATGTAAGGACCTTGCTACTGTGCACTAAAAGTTCTGTAGTGCAGTAGTTCTCAACCAGAGGTCTGGGGCCACCTGAGGGGGCTGTGGGCAGGTTTCAGGGGGTCTGCCAAGCATGGCCGGTGTTAGACTCGCTAGGGCCCTGGGCAGAAAGCCAAAGCCCCACTGTGCAGGACTGCAACCTGGGTCCCCGAGCCCAATCACCCGGAGGGGAAGCTGAAGCCTGAGCAACTTAGCTTCACGGTGCCCCCTGTGGTGTGGGGCCAGAGGCATTGCCCTGCTTGCTAGCCCTTAATGCTGGCCCTGGCTTTTATATGCAGGAAAACACTTGTGGCATAGCTGGGACATGGAGTTTTTATAACATGTTGTGGAGGCATCAGAAAGAAAAAGTTTGAGAACCTGTTTTGTAGTGCACTTTGACATAAAACTGTTTCAAACCGCAGTTTGGATGTACTTACTGAATCTGTAGACAAGCCCTCACACTGTTGCAGAATGTGGCTGCCGGCCTGGTAGGAAATGTATAACAGCAACAATCCAAGAGTGGAACTGTTTGCCAGTGAGTTTCTGGGTGGGGTTTCAGGTACTAGTTTAATCTATAAAGCCTTAAGTGTTTTGGGTCCTAGTTACCTGAGGACCCACCTGTCTCCCTGTGACGTACTGCCACAGGTAAGATCAGAGGAGGTATTTAGGGCATGAAAGATCCGTGATTTGGGAATTTTCTTCTTTCCTTGCTCCATTAGAATCCAGATTTTTGTTAACCTTCTGAAGATGCTGCAAAGTCCACCATTTCTTTTTTTCTTCTCTCTCAAGAATATAGTTAGGCTACTGGACTATACATGGAGATAAACTGGTGAGTTAGGTGAATTCATGAGCTATGGTTGTGCAGAATAGCTTTAGCACCTGTAGAAAAATAAATGGAAAATTTGTATGTGAAAAAAAATGCTTAACTACAGTTTTATAGTGAAACGTGATTTCTTTATTGCCTTGTGAATTTTCAGAGGTATCTATTGCTCTGCGTTGTCAAAAAGCTGAATTAATCCATGGACTAACTTTCAGGGGTCCTGAGGAAAAATAGCTCCCATTGACTTAAATTGACTTAAATCAGAAGGTAGTAAAAGAAGCTTTGTTTCTGGCACCATCACATATTTGGCTTTAAAATATGACCATGCCAAAATGGTGACATTAACTAGTCAGCTCAAACTAGCAGTACCATTTAATATGAGAATGGTGACACAAGCCTCATAAAGCAAAGAAATATTTATATATCATCACAATTATTTGACACATTTGCAGAAAGATTCTTGATTTAATACCAACTTGCACTATCCATGATTCTAGGGTATCTCAAGTTTCTTCTTCACAATATGCTGGATTATCTCTGATATTTCTTGTTCTATTAGCATACTTTTTCCTCCAGCTCAGTTCCAAACTTTGGTTCTTGCCTAATATACTTATTTTTTTTCTTCCTTTCTCAGTGAATATACATAGTTTCACCATAGTTAATCCTTCTGAGGCCATCTTTTGTCTCTTTTCATTGCATTTATGTTTTATAATTCCACAATAATTTGACAGTTTAATTTTCCACATTCTGTAAATTGTCCTTTTATTCTGACAGTAAGTGTGAAACTGATTTCAAGTCTAAAACAACCTCAGCAAGTTCGCAGATGACACTAAACTGTGGGGGAGAGGTAGATATGCTGGAGGGTAGGGATAGGGCCCAGAGTGACCTAGACAAATTGGAGGATTGGGCCAAAAGAAATCCGATGAGGTTCAACAAGGAAAAGTGCAGAGTCCTGCACTTAGGACGGAAGAATCCCATGCACCGCTACAGGCTGGGGACCGACTGGCTAAGCAGCAGTTCTGCAGAAAAGGGGATTACAGTGGGGATTACAGTGGATGAGAAGCTGGATATGAGTCAGCAGTGTGCTCTTGCTGCCAAGGAGGCTAATGGCATATTGGGCTGCATTAGTAGGACCTTTGCCAGCAGATAGAGGGAAGTGATTATTCCCCTCTATTCGGCACTGGTGAGGCCACATCTGGAGTACTGCATCCAGTTTTGGATCCTCCACTACAGAAAGGATGTGGACAAATTGGAGAGGATCCAGTGGAGGATTACAAAAATGATCAGGGGGCTAGGACACATGACTTATGAGGAGAGGCTGAGGGAACTGGTCTTGTTTAGTCTGCAGAAGAGAAGAGTGAGGGGGGATTTGATAGCAGCCTTCAACTACCTGAAGGGGGGTTCCAAAGAGGATGGAGCTCAGCTGTTCTCGGTGGTGGCATATGACAGAACAAGGAGAAATGGTCTCAAGTTGCAGTGGGAGAGGTCTAGGTTGGATATTAGGAAACGCCATTTCACTAGGAGAGTGGTGAAGCATTGGAATGGGTTACCTAGGGAGGTGGTGGAATCTCCATCCTTAGAGGTTTTTAAGGCCCGGCCTGACAAAGCTCTGGCTGGGATGAATTATTTGGTGTTGGTCCTGCTTTGAGCAGGGCGTTGGACTAGATGACCTCCTGAGGTCTCTTCGAACCCTAATCTTCTATGATTCTATGATTTTGTTGTATTTGTAATGCCTAATTTGTCATGTTTTATAAGTAAATTAAGTAAAGCCTTTTTAACGTAGGAAAAATGGTTTTAGTATTTTATTCAAAAAGTTATAGCATGTTGAATAATTCAGCAGAAATATAGGTATTTTATAGCACTGAAATATCTACAAATACATAAAAGGAGACATTTTCATATAGGACCCCATCTGTTAAATACTGTACCCTTAAGTTTAGTTTTGATTGTGAACTAAGATTTTGTGGTTTATAGACTTTTTTCTTATTTTGTTGTCTATTTTTAGAAAAGCATGTTTTCCACTGTCTTGGATGATGCATCACATTACATTGTTCTGTCACATCCATTCAAACAATAGCCTATGACAGCTGCAACCTGATGTGACTTATAACAAAGCAGTGACTGAAAAGTTTAGAAAAAAATAGTTTTGTGTTAAACACAGTTTGGGGAAATAGCAAATGTCTTAGCAGTGCTAGTTGTGCTACAGACCAAGGGCTAAATTTTGTTTTCAATTACATTCTAGTAAAAAAGAACAGAACCTTTTCCCAGAAGTGAGCTAACAGGTGTAAGGTGTAAAATCCTGCCCCTACTGAAGTCAATAGGAGTTTTCCTATTGAATTAATAGGACCAGGATTTTTGCCATGGAGTTTAAGAGGTCCAGAGATGAAGGGTCTCAGAAGCTCTAGGAATAATCACTACAGGGATGCCAGCATGGTTAGAATTACCAAAAGGAAATGTAAAAGGAGTACTTGCAGGGCTTATTCAACTGCTACAGGGGTTCTTGAGGAAACTTTCCCTTTACTTAGAACTTCTAGATTTCAAATTACTATGGATAAGTTGTGATGGGGACGCTCACCTCTCGTGAGCACCTTCTGTCAGCTGTTGTCCTTGTTAGGTGGATCTTCTGTGGCTCAACCCTCCAGCCATGTCATACACAGGCAAACTCATAAAGGAACCCCTTCCAGGGTAACACAGTCCAACAAATAGTTGCAAAAAGAAGAACAGGAGTACTTGTGGCACCTTAGAGACTAACAAATTTATTAGAGCATAAGCTTTCGTGGACTACAGCCCACTTCTTCGGATGCATATAGCTATATGCATCCGAAGAAGTGGGCTGCTGTAGTCCACGAAAGCTTATGCTCTAATAAATTTGTTAGTCTCTAAGGTGCCACAAGTACTCCTGTTCTTCTTTTTGCGGATACAGACTAACACGGCTGCTACTCTGCAACAAATAGTTGTCCCTCTATGGAGTCTTCAGTCCTGTCTCTAAGCCTGTTTAAATTCCACCTCTTTTCTTGGGCTTTTGGTAATGAGCCTTATTACCTTCTTGGGGCTTATGACATTTCCCCAGTAACCGGTGGGGGGACCCGGGCCTGCCCACCACTCTGGGACACTACAAATAACAGCCAAGTGCTGCTTTATTTAATAGTTACTGCTGCTGCATTCCCTGGGCTGCTTCCCACTCTGTCCCATCATCTTCTTGGATTCTCTGTCTGTTCCCTGTTTGAGCAGGGCATCTCCCGTGCCTCCTTGTGTGGAGAGTTTCTTCATCTTTTTCCTGACTTCTCATGGTCTTCTCTTAGGCCTTTTTGCCACAAGAGTTTGTAACAGTCTCTGTCCACAATTCTCTCTCCCAGGCCTCTGTGCTTGGAGAACTTCCCAGTCCTATCTCTGCTTGAGCAGAATTTCTCCCGAGTCTCTTTACCTATGGAGTTTCACAGCCTTTTAGTCCTTCTTCACTCTTCTGGTCACAGCCAGAAACTGAACAGTTCAGGCCCTTCAGATCCTTTTAACTGAGACTGCTGAGCTCTGATAGGCTGCTTAGCTGCAGCCTTTCTAGGCAAGCCTAAAGGACCCACATTGATTGTTGCTTTTCTTGGCTGGGGTGTGATAGGACTGCAGTGCCTCCAACAGGGTGCACCCCGTCACATAGGTGTATATTACTTTGAATTTATCAGTCTTCACAAGGATGGCTTAACTTCACCAAATCTTTCTTCTGGATATATATACATATATATATATATATACATAAACTAGAAATGTGTGTGTGTGTGTGTGTGTGTGTGTGTGTGTGTGTGTGTGTGTGTGTGTGTGTGTGTGTGTTCAAACTGACTAAAACTACCTGAAACCTGTGTAATATATCCTGGAACATCAGGGAGTAGTTACAAACACATCAGTCATCACATTGGACATAGAGCTACAGGGCTTTCAAAATTAATGAATAAATGGTGAACTTAGCACATACATCCCCTTTCAGAGAATTTTCTAAGTATGATTTATAACACACATTTAAAATATAGAAAAGCATTATAAACAGTGACTTTTTCTAAGCAATAGTTCCTCCTGTGTTAGAAATACACAGAGTTTGGTGTGCCGAAAGGCAAATGCAATATTTTTTCACTTAGATAATATTTTACTACTGTTGCTCTCAAAACCACCTGCCACAATGTGCAATATTTGCTATTTGTAGAGTGCAATGATAATTAAAATAAAGGACAAAGTAAATACAATAGGAAGAATGTAGCCTTTATGTTTCTTGGGGAATTGTATTACAAATTCCCACCATTACTCAAATCAGTTCAGATCCATCTGTGTTATGAACAGCAACTTAGAGCCCTAGTGTAAAAAAGGTCACCATTCTATCAATTAGACCGTCTGAGTCCCAGACTGACTGGTTGAATTTTATATGCACAAACATAGATGTCAACACAATATATAAAAGCAGTAAAGTATTGAATCTATTTAATCTTGGAGGCCTCACTTTGCCTCCATTATCCACCTCCTCGTTAAGCTTTAACATAGTGATGTGTTAAAATGAATAAAGATGAATATACTTGAAAAATCTAATGGTAGACCATAATAGCACAACTCAAAATATGCTAATATGAGTTCTTATCCAAAATAACTCAGTTTTTCAAACAGATTTTTTTTGAACACTTGTTTTAGCAATAAGTGCTGGTCTGCAAATACTTATGAGTAACTACTTATATAGGTCTGCAATACTGTTACTTGTGCTGAATTGATACTTACATTGTGACTAGTTCCATTTTGGTTAATGGATGAAATCCTGGTCCCATTCAAGCTGACTGCACAGATGTGGTCTCTTCATCTCAAAAAAGATATACTGGAACTAGAAAAGGTTCAGAAAAGGGCAACTAAAATGATTAAGGGTTTGGAACGGGTCCCATATGAGGAGAGATTAAAGAGGCTAGGACTCTTCAGCTTGGAAAAGAGGAGACTAAGGGGGGATATGATAGAGGTATATAAAATCATGAGTGATGTGGAGAAAGTGGATAAGGAAAAGTTATTTACTTATTCCCATAATACAAGAACTAGGGGTCATCAAATTAAATTAATAGGCAGCAGGTTTAAAACAAATAAAAGGAAGTTCTTCTTCACGCAGCGCACAGTCAACTTGTGGAACTCACTACCTGAGGAGGTTGTGAAGGCTAGGACTATAACAGAGTTTAAAAGAGAACTGGATAAATTCATGGTGGTTAAGTCCATTAATGGCTATTAGCCAGGATGGGTAAGGAATGGTGTCCCTAGCCTCTGTCTGTCAGAGGGTGGAGATAGATGGCAGGAGAAAGATCACTTGATCATTGCCTGTTAGGTTCACTCCCTCTGGGGCACCTGGCATTGGCCACTGTCGGTAGATAGAATACTGGGCTAGATGGACCTTTGGTCTGACCCAGTACGGCCTTTCTTATGTTCTTATGCTTACTTGTGGAGTAAGTTGCTAGTTAGTGTAGGCCAGGATTTCACAATCTGGCCCCCTAAGTAGTTCAATTGGTCTAGATTGTTCTCTTCCCATCCACCAACCACCTCCAATTCCATGCAGGAAGGGAATCAGGATTGCATTATATCCTCTGCTGAAACCTAACCCACAGCCCTGGGGACAGACCTAGCCAAGGGGAAGTCTCTGGTAGCACAGTTCCCTTGGAACTCACTCTGCCAGAAAGCTAAAATTGGGGAGACACTGCAGGTCATTTTTAGCTTCAGTTGACTTACCAGCTTTCCAAAAACTTTTGACTACTATCTGTGAGATGGTTAATCCTTGGAGGACTCTGCAGGTGAGGATGTTGGAGATGGGGGAATAGCACTTTGGGTTTGGTCCAAGAGAGAGACGCTGAGGAATATTTGTCACAAGCTATCCAAGATCCATGGTGACCTGTTTGGCTGGTGGGTTGGAGAGGGCACTCCAGTGCTAGAGTTGCTGTAGGACTGATTAGGGAGAGATTGTAGTCCCTTTCTAACTTTGCTGCTTTTTTGGTTAGGTAGAGTTTGCTATCTTCAGAGTAATTGTCACAAGCTTTTTTTAGAGAGACAAGGTGAGTGAGGTAAAGTATTTTATTGGACAAACTAATAAAAGATATTCCTTCATCCACCTTGTCTCTCTAATATCCTGGGATCAACACAGCTACAACAACACTGCGTAAAACAAGCTTTTTTTGGCATGAGAATCTGAGTGAGCCATCCACTGATACCATGTACACAAGCAAACATCAATAAGAAAAATAACGTATCCTTATTCCACATTCCCCCCACCAAAGGGCAAAAGAATGTTATTCTTAAATTCAAAGTCTATTTCTCCTACATCATTTCAATAAGAATAAATTGACATTTCCTGTAAAGTTTGATTCTTCTATAGCCAAACACAAGAGGTGAAAGTATGGTTTCATTTATTTCAATTTGGCCAGGATTTCACCCTGGCTATGTTCTCCTTAGAAAAGCAATAAAAATGAGTATCAAAACATACTCCCTTCCTTTTACCTACTTCATATTTTGAAAGATTCAAATCTTTACAAAAGTAAACATGACATCTCTGTTGTACTAGTTTTATCCGTTTGTTCATTCTCTCTGTTAGTAAGGACATTATGGCATCTGTCTCAAAATTAATTTTAGTGATCCAACTCTTACTTTAATGTAATTGCGTTTGTTTTCTAGGAGGCCAAAGGTGTGTTCCATAAACTTATTGTATCTTTTCAGTAGTTATAAATGTAACTGGATTCTCTTTGAGTGGTTGGCACTAAATTGGGTTACTATAGATGCAATGATATAATAGGATGATTATGTTTTTCCATTTTGTTAAATGATAACTTATGACATTTTAAAAACCTTTTCTTATTACTGTTAATGCTGTTTTCCATTTTTGTTACTGCAAATTCTAAGAACAAGAACCTTTCTGAAAATTCTAAAACTACAGGAGAATAGAAGAATAACACCTCTGAATTTTTGGAAACATCCACTTGCTCTCCCATTGAAAGTGAAACTGTAAGAGTTATACATTGAACATGTGTTACGGAGAGCAGTTTGAGTGGTCAAGAAAAGTGAGACATTTATTTTACCCTAGATTAAATTTCCGGTCACCCCCTGCATCCTACAGGATGGGAAGGGGTGCCCAGAAACTCACTGGGAAGTGTTATCCCTGTTTCTAACTAGCACCCTTTTCAGATTATAGCTTCTAAAAGGGAATATTAATTAGTTATAAAATAATTTTTAAATGGGTCCATTATGGAATTGAGCACTTTTTAAAATAGATTCGCAGTGTTTAAACTGTTCTACAGGATTACTAAGGGAATTTATGCTCAATCCTTTTCAAAGTAACTCTCTTCTAGGTTGCAGTCCCCCATTTTATGGGTGAGACTTGATTTCTTTGTTCCTAGATGTCTCATGTTGAATTAGACTATGTTAAAATGCATAGTGTTCAAATTATCCCATATTACCAAGAAATCTATGTCAGTCTGCAAAACTGATGCCTATTATTGTTTACCACTTCACTAATTTTTTGTGTCTACAAATTTTACACGTAAAGATTTTTCATTGACATCTTGGCTTCCCTTATCAATTGTTTGCATTTCCTAACTGTCACTTTGTACTTGTAACTATCATCACACCCACTTTTATGTATTGTGTATTGATGCCTACACTTCCCCTCTTAACCTGGATGTTTTTTAACCAAAGAATCCATCCCTCAAGAACGTGAAATTGTGTATGGGGAGATTTCCAGTATTTAATAAAGAATTCTTAAACAATTCCGATTTTATCATTCACATGTTTACGTTGCTTCTCTCCATCTCAGAATGGGGGAAATTTGTTAAGACCTGCAGGAGGATAGTAAACTTTTGTGAGAGGGAAGGGCTTCTCTGCCTCCCTATTCCCACCTAGGCAAGGTCAAGGAAGCCAGTTGTCTCACATGTTTTCATGCTCAATTAAAAAGTCTTCTTAGGGACCCAGGGTACATCTTGACCTCCCTGCCTGTAGCTGAGGCATATTGAGCTGTGTTACCAGGATGCTGTGGGTCAGACCAATCAACTGTACATAGTATTTCCACTTTACTCAGCAATGATAAGGCCTCATCAGCAGTACAGTGTCCAGTTCTGGGCACCAAAACTCTGGGAAAGACAGTATAAATTTGAGAAAATCCAGAAGAGACCAACAAAAGTGACTAAAGGTCTAGAAATCGTGACCTATGAGGAAAGATTGAAAAAAATGGGTTTGTTTAGCCTGGAAAAGAGGACATTATAATAATCTTCAAATATATAAAATATATTTATAAAGAGGAGGGAGATACATTGTCATTCTTATGCACTGAGGACAGGACAAGAAGTAATGGGCTTAAATTGCAACAAGGGAAATTCAGGTTAGAGATTAGGAAAAACTTCCTAACTCTAAGGATAGTTAAGCACTGGAATAAATTACCTAGGGAAGTGGTGGAATCTCATAACTGGAGATTTTTAAGAACAGGTTAGACAAATTCCTCTTGGTGATGGTCTAGATAATACATAGTCCTGCCTCAGTGCAAGGGACAGGACTAGATGACATATCAAGGTCCCTTCCAGTCCTACATTTCTGTGATTCTATGTGTCCATGCATATGGTTGTGTCATAATCTCCTATTGGCCATATCTAAAACCCAGAAGCACATGTCTGGTGGCAAGTAGAGGGCGAGTAAACTAGCATCTCTGAGGGGTGTGCGTAAGTACATATCTTAGACTGTGGCATGACCCTATACCCATGAAAGTCTGCAGTGTAGATGGGGATAATAGGTGTGTACCAGGTCTCGAGTTTCAGTAGTCCCCCACCCAGGTTCAGAAATATCCAAAGTCCCAAGGATACAAAAGATGGATGGGGAAAGTGCAGTTACTGTTACATGCTTACAGAAAGATCTAATAATTTTGAACACAACAAAACTCTAAATCACAGAAAAGTGGTAGATGAATGTGTTTATGGCTTAGTTCACATGCAGAAAATCAAAACACAATTGCAGTAACAACAGAGGCAGTGATATCATCCCACACTATCCTGGGTGTAGATGGCTCCTCCTTCCCTCCACGCCCCAATAACCTTAACCGATTTCAACCATAGCAGTATTAGTAATCTATAACAGCTGCAAAATGTCATTGACAATGGTTAAAAAAATATGCATGTGTATTCCCCCCCACACACACAACACAAACAAATCTTCATATGATTGTTAAAGATCAAGTGCTCCCTGTAACAGAATTTTGTGAGTAAGTGTGAATAGTGAAGGCAAAAACATTGCTCAATGACTGCATTTCAATTTAGCCACCACCCTCCACAGTACAAACTCACCCCCAACGTGATAATCCCATTATAATTGTCTTTAATGTGTGCAATGTGACAGGAACAAATCACTAACGACCTTTGGCTATAGGGAACAACATCTTAACAAAGCTACCACAAAAGCATGTGCTACTGTGCTGTCATGTGTATTTCCAGTAGCTGCACAGGGTGTGAAAGTGTCTATCATCCTCTACCCTCCTGCTGTGGCAAGGTCTGTGAAAATCTGGCATCTCTGATTTCCCTTGCCAGCTGGACAAGGACAAGTGTACATGTGGGTGGTATCTGGCTGCCTGTACAGAGTTTGTAAACCAGACTTGTCCTGAGCCCACTCGGGATGGAAGCACTCCCCTTTACCCTCACAAACATTATAAAGTGTGAAGAGTATACAAATGGCATTTGCCACATTGGCATCCACATGGATGAGTAGGCAGCGGCAACAAGATTTCAGTCTACAAAAGGCACACTCCACAACCATTCTGCAGATACTGGACTTGTAATTTAATTTCCTTTTTGTTAGGGTCTGGTTTTAGTAACCCAGGAAGGAATGGACGTGCAAGGTCCCCCAAAATACCAGTTGGCACAGATGTATTGTAATGACAACATCATTTCTGGGGAATAAAGTCACTTCATTCCTTTCAGGGCCGGCGCCAGGCACCAGCCGACCAAGCACGTGCTTGGGGTGGCACCTGGTAATGGGCGGCCAATCTTGGGGTGGGGGGTGCTCAGGGTTGTTGGGTTTTTTTGGGGTTCGGTTGGGCGGTGCTGTGGGTTGTTTTTGTTTCAGCGGCTGGGCGCGTCGGGGGTGCTGGGGGGTGGGATTTGGCAGCGGAGCTCCGTGGGGAGGGGGGGTGTTCAGCAGCGCGGCTCGGTGGTGGGGGTGTTTGGCGGTGTGGCAGGAGGTATGTGTGGCGGCAGGGGGGTTCGGAAGATCGGCACTCGGGGGGGGGCGTTCGGCGGCACGGCTTCGGCGGCGCTCTGCGAGGGGCTGGGGGGGTTGGCGGCGCTCCATGGGGGGGGTTCGGCTGCACGGCACTCCGCAGGGGGGGCACTCCGTGGGGGGGGTTCGGTGGCACGGCATTCAGCGGCGCTCCGCTGGGGGGGGTGTTCGGCTGCGCAGCGCTCTGCGAGGGGCTAGGGGGTTCAGCGGTGTTCCGTGGGGGGGGGTAGGGGGTTGTTCAGCGGCGCTCCGCGGGGGGTTCGGCAGCACGGCGTTCAGCGGCACTCCGCGGGGGGCGGGGGGGTTCGGCTGCACGGCGCTCCGGGGGGGGCCCTCAGCGGGGGGGGGGGTTCAGCAGCATGGCGTTCGGCAGCGCTCCGCGGGGGGCAGGCGGGTTCCACGGTGCGGCACTCCATAGGGGGCTGGGGAGGTTTGGTGGGGGGGTTCGACGTCGCAGCGCTCCGCGGAGAGGGGTGGTGTCGCGGTGCTGAGGGTCTGTGTTATAGCGGCGCTATGGAGGGCGGCACTCTTTTTTTTGCTTGGAGCGGCAAAAAAGTTAGAGCCGGCCCTGATTCCTGTGATCTCAGCACACTAGCGTCATGAACTTTTTCAGTGTTTCCCATGTTTACATTAATGAATCTGCCTCCATGTCCACCAAGACTTGCAGAATGAGTCAATAGTAACTTTTTGGTTCAGATACACACTTCCCTCTTGCAGTGGGAAAAGTATTGGGATATGGATTCCATCAATGGCCCCTGCACAGTTTAGAAATTCCATCCTCTCTAATCCTGCTATTATTTCTGGAATTTTTCTTATGGCAAACACCATAGTGTTAAATGCCTCACAAATCTGCAAAACCATGACGTTGACCAAGACTTTCCAATCCCAAAGTGGTTTGTAATGGACCTAGAGCTATCTGGTGTAGCCAGCTTCCACAGGGCATTAGCCACCTGCTTCTCAACTGGTATAAGTTCTCTGAATCAAGTGTTCTAGCACTGAGGTTTGGTGCAAACTCCTTGCACAATTCCGTAAACATCTGCTTCCTCATACAGAAGTTCTGAAGCCACTACTGGTTATCAAAAGTTTCCAAAAAAAAATGTGATCCCACCATACCATGCTGCTTCTCCTGCGCCAGTAGCAATGGTCCACCCAAAGCTATACCATGGCAGTGTCGGCATTCACCATATCTGTACCATGATAGCAGAATGAATTGTCATTCTCCCTCAAGGTTAGCTGTCTTCAATGTGTCAGAAATTTCTGCCCAAATTCCATCCAGAATCTCACTAATCACCTGCTCCACTGCAAAAACATCAGACCTGAAATAAGGAGCTGGAGCAGAACCAGATCATCATCCAATTGCTGATTGTTTTCCACCTAGTTTGGCAGGGAATAATAATGAGGGGTGATGTGATCAGGTACTGCCATTTGCACATATGTGGAGGTGAGAGACTGTACCAACAACACACAGCAAAACAATTCCTAGAATGCCTCCCTGCCCTCACAGAACTCTGGGATATCATCCCAGAAGTGATAATGCTAACATCACGTAACAGTGGCAGTGTGGATGCGAGTATACACATGTACACCGCATTATAGCCGTGTCCAGCACAGCATAATGTGGACACACAGTGTGGGGTTAGAGGGGGTGTCCAGTACTTGCATATGTGCACAAGTATAGACGTAACCTTAACAAGTGTCTGTCATCTTGGTATGAAACATTTACACCACACTCTTCCAGGTATATAATGGAGAGACCGGTTACTTGTCAGTACTTTGCTTTTACCCTGTTCAAGCTGCACTAAGGATCACAAGAGCTTATAAAATGATTTCCTTTGAAATCTTCAATACTTGTTTGTTCAAACTCAAAAGACCCATTCTACATGTGCGCAAATCTTCTCAGATTGAAATACACCTCTACCCCAATATAACGTGACCTGATATAACACAAATTCGGATATAACGTGGTAAAGCAGTGCTCCGGGGCGGGGGGGGGGGGGGGGTGCACACTCCGGTGGATCAAAGCAAGTTAGATATAACACGGTTTCACCTATAAGATTTTTTGGCTTCCGAGGATAGCATTATATTGAGGTAGAGGTGTACATTTAGTCACAGTTTATTCTTGTTTTTTTGGGGGGGGGGGAACTTTAGATAGATAGATAGATAGATAGATAGATAGATAGATAGATAGATAGATCAGGGTAAAAGCAAAGCACTTATACTTTATATTACTTTATTATTATATACTTTACTATGAAAGTTAGGTAAGATCCATGCCTGAAAAAAGGAACCAAATAGCCTTTATGGCCCTAGCCTTTATAAGCAATGTTAGCATTAATATAACATGCATCATGAAGAGATGGAAAATATGGCATCTTTAGGATGATATAGGGAAGAATAATATATTAGAATAGAAACTTGGAAGCAATGAAACTATTAATATGACAAATTGTGATACAATTTATACAAACTTTTATCCTCTGTATTTTGTGACTTCTCATAAGAAAAGCTCTTGAACTAAATATATATTGTGGCACATTGATACATATATCCATTTGATCATAGAAATCACTTTTATATCTAACTATTAGTTCTTTCTAACAGAATAATTATGATGTCACTAGCATTTCTATAGGTCAGAAATATTAATTCACAGCACATTTTAAGTTTTAGTAGTGAATGGAGAGTATAAAGTGTACAAAGCTGTGTATATTGTGTAGGTGGAATTCTAAGACATCCATAGCAGAGAAATGTATAACATGATCCAATAGCTGGATGTTGAAGTGAGACAAATTCAGACTGGAAACATGGCATTCAATTTTAGTGGTGAGAGTCATTAACTATTGGAACAATTTATCAAGGATCTTGGTGGATTCTTCCTTGCTAACAATTTTAAAATCAAGATTGGATGTTTTAATAAAATATATGCTCCAGGAATTATGTTGGGGAAGGTCTATGGCCTGTGCTATACAGGAGGTCAGACAAGTTCAAAATGGTCCATTCTGGCCTTTGAATCTATGTATTTAAGGCTTTTAAAGTTAATACTCACATTCTATGTCTGATTCTCACAAGCATAACTTGTAATTTAATATTGGTTCATGTGAATAATAAGTGTTAAACATTAAATATAATTCCTGAATATACTTGTCATTAATTAGATTTATGTATAATCCATACAAATTACTTCAGTTTCCTGGTTTTCTTCACACTCTATAGTCATCCATCAGAAAGGTACTTTTTGACAGCTATAAGTAAACACACAATACCAATCATAATTCAATAGGCAGCACAGGCTCAAGTGAGAGTCTCTCTAAATATTCCCATTTCAATTTCTAGTGGATGCTTTTCATTTTCCCCATATTCTTTGTGCTCTGTGGTGTCCCAAGGGTTTGTCTTTGTCTCCTGTTCTTCTTCCTCTATCTTCTGGGGTATTTCATTGAAAGCTTTAACCTAGGCCAGGGGTCGGCAAACTTCCGCATGCGGCCCATCAGGGTAATACGCTGGCGGGCAGTGAGATATTTTGTTTACATTGACCATCCGCAGGCACTAGCCCCTGCGACTGACAGTGGCCAAGGTTCACCGTTCCTGGCCAATGGGAGTTGAGGGAAGCGACAGACCACAGGAATTTGCTGGCCACCGCTTCCTGCAGCTCCCATTGGCCAGGAACAGTGAACCGTGGCCACTGGGAACTGCAGGGAGGCTGTGCCTGAGGATGGTCAATGTAAACAAAATGTCTCACGGCCCGCCAGCATATTACCCTGATGGGCCATGTCTGGAAGTTTGTTGACCCCTGCTCCTAGGCCATCAGTTATGTGGATGACACCTAACTCTGTACCTACTTTGACTCATTCTCTGATCCACAGATCGGCAACCTTTGGCACGCGGCTCACCAGGGTAAGCACCCTGGTGGGCCGGGCCGGTTTGTTTACCTGCCACAGCCGCAGGTTCAGCCGATCGCAGCTCCCACTGGCTGTGGTTCACTGCTCCAGGCCAATGGGGTCTGCAGGAAGCGGCGGCCAGTACATCCCTTGGCACATGCTGCTTCCCACAGCCTCTGTTGGCCTGGAGCGGTGAACTGCAGCCAGTGGGAGCCATGATCGGCCGAATCTGCAGCCGTGGCAGGTAAACAAATCATCCCGGCCTGCCAGAGTGCTTACCCTGGCAAGCCGTGTGCCAAAGGTTGCCGATCCCTGCTCTGATCCCTCTATCTGCTTTCTTTCACTTTGTCAGATTAACACTATATATTCTTTTAACTTAGTGCTTTAAAGGAAGAAGTTCTCTTTCAAGCTAAAATGACCACTTTATCTGTCTCTACCTCCAGTCTAATTTGTTCAAGAAATTTTGGTCTTGATTCTCTTTTCACTTTTCCCAAGATTCACACTTTTTTATTTCCTCCTCTTCAATAGAGTTATTCCTGCTTTAGATCAAGAAAATGGAACAGAGAGTCAGACCCTTTATTTGCTCTCAACATCAGAAATCTAGGAGTCATGATTGTTCTTTAATTTGCTTTAATATCTAATATTTCTTTAATAACTAATTTCATATATAATGAATGAATATATCTACTGTATCTAATATTTGATTTATATAATCTCCCTTGTGTGCTTCCCATACTCCCTAATGTGTCCATTGCACCAATAGTCTGCTCTGGGGCCTGCAGCACTTCCCAGAATCTCCTCCTACCTCCAGCCCTGACCCTGGCACGCTCCCTCCTACCCTTACATCAGGGCTTGTGAGGAATTCCTCAGATGATGCTTTCATTCTAAATTGGTGTAGCATACACATAAAGAAGAAGTTGAACCAACTTCACAAATTACATTATTTTATACTGCCTCTAGGCCAATTTGCATTCTCTTTGATTCATGGCCACTGAAAAAACATAATTTCTAACGCATGACATATTATATATGAATATGATCCACTGACTCTGAGTGCAAAAGAGTCTGAAGTTGATTCAGTATATACACTGAAGGAGCAGAAATAGAGTGTAGCAAGAAAGTCAGCTGGAAGGAGGATATAAGAAAATGTAAGTTAACGTAAGCCAGTCACCTCTGCTTTAACTTTTTGCACTCAATTCTGGCTGTTGGCATATACGTTACATAAACTGAAGCTACATCTTCTCTATGGGGGGGGGGGGGGAATCGATTTAAGATACGCAAATTCAGCTACGCGAATAGCGTAGCTGAATTCGACGTATCCAAGCCGACTTACCCCGCTGTGAGGACGACGGCAAATCAACCTCCGCGGTTCCCCCGTTGACAGCGCTTACTCCTACCTGCACTGGTGGAGTACAAGCATTGATTCGGGGAATCGATTGTCGCGTCCTGACGAGACGCGATAATTCGATCCCCGAGATATTGATTTCTACCCGCCGATTCAGGCGGGTAGTGAAGACGTAGCCTTAGACAACTTTATATGCCCTTACACATGTCAGTAGTATGTAGATCTAAAGCAGAGGTCCCCAAATAGGGGGGTATGGAGGAACACTTAGGGGGGCACGGCGGGGGCTGGAAGGGAGGGCCACCCAGCCCTGCGCTGCTCCCAACTCTGCTTGGGCCCACCCCCAGCCACCGTCCTGCCTCCTGGCCCCACACTCGGTGTCTCCCCGACCCTTAGCCCCCAACCGTGGCCTGGCTGTGGCACTTCACCTGGCACTGGCTCCATGGGGCACAGGGGGGAGCATGGACAGGGGTAAGGGCAGGCACAACCATCAAAAGTTTGGGAATCACTGGTCTCAAAGATTTCTCAAACACCAAATTGCACACCGGGGGGAGGGATAGCTCAGTGGTTTGAGCATTGGTCTACTAAACCCAGGGTTGTGAGTTCCATCCCTAAGGGGGCCACTTAGGGATCTAGGACAAAATTGGTCCGGCTAGTGAAAGCAGGGGGCCTTTCAGGGTCCCTTCCAACTTTATGAGATAGGTACATCTCTATATGTTATCACTTCTGAATATAAGGGCTATATCCACAGAGGGGATTCAGTGTTTCAACACCTAACTTTTAGGTGTCCTGCAACCCAAAGAATTCACAGTCCCAAGGTAGGAGCCCTGGTTTCCTATACCATGGCCAGACAACAATTCACAAATGCCGTGGGCTAAGCAGCTAGCTGCCTAAGTTAGTCAATAGGAAACACCGAGTAAGGTGACTATCTACACGTAGGATTCATAGCAATGGATCATCTCCTGGAGTTAGGCATTTAAGCCAAGCTAACCCTTTTTCATAAAAAAAAAAGGTGATGGTGAAACCATCTCCTCCCATATATGGGAATGGCCTAGTGGTTAGAACATAAGAACATAAGAATGGCCGTACCGGGTCAGACCAAAGGTCCATCTAGCCCAGTATCCTGTCTACCGACAGTGGCCAATGCCAGGTGACCCAGAGGGAGTGGACCAACAGGCAACGATCAAGTGATCTCTCTCCTGCCATCCATCTCCATCCTCTGACAAACAGAGGCTAGGGACACCATTCCTTACCCATCCTGGCTAATAGCCATTAATGCATTTAACCACCATGAATTTATCCAATTCTCTTTTAAACACTGTTATAGTCCTAGCCTTCACAACCTCCTCAGGTAAGGAGTTCCACAAGTTGACTGTGCACTGCATAAAGAAGAACTTCCTTGTATTTGTTTTAAACCTGCTGCCTATTAAACACTCACCCTGGCTGTGGGAGACCCAGATTCCAATTCCCACTCTGCCTGATTTAGAGGACCGACTTAAATCCAAGTGCACTAAAGAAGGGCTTGTGGGTCTCTCTCGATCTTTTCTGTTAAAACCGTCCTACTTTATATAAAAAAATTAAATATTGGGCCATAAAAAGTAAGAATGCACTAATCACCAGATTGTAGTTACTCACTTGGGAGTCCCAGGTTTGAGTCACTGCTTCAGTGGCAATTGGATGCTTAAGTCTGATGTCTGATTTATTCGGGCCTATTTTGACTGTTTCATTACATGCCCAACATATGTCAACTGGATTATACTGGTGGGCAGTTACCTATCTGGTCTCATCCAATATCTTTAGCTCCGAAATAGCAGAAATGTTGTTCTTGCCTGCTGGTGAACTATATGGGGATAGGCTAATACCATGTAGTACTATTAAGACTTCACTGTGAACTGTTTATGTCTGAAATTTTCTGTGGAGGCATTATATTTTTAAGCATTGTCAGTGGGGGGTCCAAGCTGTTTCTAGCTGACCTGATGTTATTGAGGTTTCCTGAGACATCAGTCCTCCTTGTGTTCCTGAAACGCCACACAGCATCCACACATCCTTGTGACCATTTATGCTCAAATAAATTTGTTAGTCTTTAAGGTGCCACAAATACTCCTGTTCTTTTATTAACATTGAGTTACATTGCTGAATACTGTGTGTTTGACATGTGCAAAACCAACTTAAACTGTTTTAGCCAGTTTTTGTTTTTTGGTCTATCAGCTTCATTTCAAATTGACATACCAAGTAAATGACTTCCATTTAAATGTGTTCACTTTTAATGAACATGGGATGGTTCAAGCTTTTAGTGCAAATACTTGTGAAATGTGCACATTAAACTCACATGCTTGAATATTCACTAAAATCAAATTTCCATTGTATATGCCATAACAATTTAAGCTAACCGACATGACACAAGTGATTAATTTTATCGTATGTAAAATTTGTAACTTATGGTGTATTTGTAACTTATGAAAGTCATGTGACAATGGTAATAAAACACAGAAAGAATAAACCAGTCCTAAAATGGAAGAAGAAACTTTATTAGAATAAGGAGAACAGAATAATCCCCAAAACTACTCTGTTTCTCTCTGATTTCCTGCAGAGCTCCTGCCTAGAACATCACCCTCTCTTTGGTTTCCTGATACAGTCTTACTTTTGTTGAAAATTTGCACCACTGTTGCCCACGTTGAAACAACTATATTCATGCAATGTGGGTTTTAGTCTTATGTACTTATTTAGGACAAAGAACACAGGCACAGAATGGAGATTATTGAATGACTGTAGAGTTATCTTAACATAGCAACTGCATTTACACAAATGGAGCCTTGGTTGCAATATGGTGTCTCAAAAAGAGCAAATGCTACTGTTTTAGAGATTATACTTAATATTAAGTATGCATACAGAAGTATTTTTCAAAACAGTGTTCTGTCAGTGTGTCACCTTTCATGTCATGTGAACTAAACTAAATGGGTGTCAAGGCGCTGTTTCCAGACATACTGAATTCTGTTGATCAATATTTTATTAAAAACAAATCTCACTCATTTTGATACAGAGTTGTGTATGGTAATGTGAGAGGATGCACACCCAAATTCTCCTAACTCAGGGTTCATTAACACCTCCTTTGTCTCCCTAGACAGGCTTCCAATTAGCAAGGACCTTACAATATTTTCTTGAAGGAAGAGAGACTGCTGAAGTCTAGCAGCAGCTTTTTCTTGAATCTTTAAATTGCCAGTTGAACAACAATTTGAGCTTCTTTTTATGAAGACTTTGTATATTAGCTAGTTTCCATCTTATGAACTGCTGAGTTCCCTCAACTCCTACTGTAATTTTTGTACTTCTGTAATTTTTATGAGCATCCTCAGGATAGATGGAAAAATGTATTATTAAGTAAAATTTTATTATAAAATAGGCTAGAATAATACTTTGTTGCTGGCTAGCAAAATATAGAACAGTTAATTATGAAAATATTCTTATTTTTAAGAAAGTTACTGTTTGATTCCTAAGTTTGCTTTTTCATTGCATTAGGCCAGTGGTTCTCAACCAGGGGTATGTGTACCCCTGGTGGTACTCAGAGGTCTTCCACGGGGTACATCAACTCATTTAGATATTTGCTTGGTTTTACAACAGGCTACATATAAAACACTAGCGAAGTCAGTACAAACTACAGTTTCATACAGACAATTTGTCTATACTGCTCTGTCTACTATACGATGAAATGTAAGGACAATATTTATATGCCAATTAATTATTTTATAATTATATGGTGAAAATGAGAAAATAAGCAATCTTTCAGTAATAGTGTGCTGTGGCACTTTTGTATTTTTATGTCTGATTTTTGTAAAATTTTAAGTGAGGTGATACTTGGGGGTACACAAGACAAATCAGACTCTTGAAAGGGGTACAGTACTCTAGAAAGGTTGAGAGCCACTGCATTAGGCCACTTATACCACATTTCTGTCTCTCATAAATATGAAATAATTAAATACATTAGCTTGCTTTCTGCAGAAAATATTTTAATAAACATTTGAAAAGTTCTTGTTGTTCCTCTTATTGAACTTTTTTGTTTTGGTTTGGTTTATTTTTTGTCATATTGTTATAATTTACCTTACTTCATCTGAAAGGTAATTGTATTTCTCAATATGGAATCTTTTATGTAGTGCCAGATATTCTTTCACTGCTAGAATAATTACATTTGCTATATTCCCTTAAATACTTGTCATTGCTTATATACATTATTTGACTTTATCTCAGTATCAGAACTAGACATATGTTTCAGAATGAATTCAGTTTAAATGCAAATTCAATTTTCTAGCCCTGTATACATCTATTATTGTCAGATAACTTCAGGGACAAAATGTTCTCTATAAAATGTCTTTAGTTCTCTTCTCTCTCTCACACACAAAACCAGTTATGTGTTCTAATCTTAGAGCATTAATTCAGTCATTACAGACGCTTCTGTGACTGATTTATTGTTACTGTTTTGATGAGAGATAAAGTTAAGCTTTTCTTTTTTGAGTACAATTATTTCTGAAAAGAGGTTACTTGAAATGTACACAGCTTGCAGTTAGCCTGATGTTAGCCAGATGCAACTTCAGTTAGTCTGTGGAAATTTTAACATTGAATTCAAAGGGAACAGGATATGGGCTTTTGTAGAAAGTGTTGTAGAGGAACATAAACAGAAGACAAAATTATAACTCCCTTTAAAATGAAGTAAAGAAATGCCACATATTAAATTCCTAATCTTGAAAACACTCACATAAATGAATAACTTTATCTGTATAGCTTTGTTGCATTCAATGAGACTATAAAAGTGTTTGTGGAATCCAGGCCTAAGAGTGAACATAACTTGAATTTCACATCCTTACTTTGTGGATAAATGAGGACGAACTGATACAAAGCAGGGATCTTTGTACTGTGCCCCTGTTTTTGTGTGTGTGTGTTTTTTTTGACAAACTACTGCAGCCTCTATCTTTAAGTGTTACTTATTTGGGAATGATGAGATATTTGGGGAGTTTTCCTAACTTGATATTATATTTATGTTCTGAAGTCCCTGAATGAAACAGAATAAGTGTGATACTAAAGCTATACAAAAATAAATTACAAAAATTAGAAAACACTGATTTTCTGCCAAATTTGCAACATAACAACTAGCTTCCTTTTTGCCCTATCCTGGTTTGTGAATTCTGTTGACAGAAAAAGCTGAGAGGGTGTTTAGTTTTGTTTTTTTGTCAGAAAAACATTTTGCTTAGCAAACCTGAAAGTTACACTTTACAGTCCAGGTAGGTCATCAGAAGGTCAAAGATTAAATTAAACTTGCTGAGTCATGTGCTCCCAGTTTCAGTTTTACACACCAACATGGCAGCGCTGATTTGTTAGGTCCATGAGAAGTTAGGTTAGGAAAGACATTTGATGTGGAAAACCTAAATAGTGATCATTATTTGTATCTGATAGTTCCCAAAATGTGCTAGGTGCTGTACAAACAGCAGAAAGCTACAGAATTTTGGTTTTTTGTTTGCTGTAGCAGTTATGCAGAGAACCACAATATTAATTTACTTTTATAAAATTAACGAGGAGTACTTGTGGCACTTTAGAGACTAACAAATTTATTTAAGCATAAGCTTTCATGAGCTAAAACCCACTTCATTGGATGCATGCAGTGGAAAATACAGTAGGAAGATCTTTCTCTCTCTCGCTATATATATATACACTGTGACAAAGTTCATCCTCTATCTTGGTGGGTCCTGCGCTTATTGGCAGATTTTCTTGCCTCAGAGATTCACCATGTGGGTTGGGGAACAGCCCAGAGACCTTCCCCTCTGGAAGAACCCGCAGTCCAGGTCAATTGGGAGGTTTGGGGGGAACCCGGGCCCACCCTCTACTCCAGGTTCCAGCCCAGGGCCCTGTGGACTGCAGCTGTTTATAGTGCCTCCTGTAACAGCTGTATGACAGCTACAACTCCCTGGGCTACTTCCCCATGGCCTCCTCCAAATACCTTCCTTAGTCTCACCACAGGACCTTCCTCCTGGTGTCTGATAACACCTGTGCTCCTCAGTCCTCCAGCAGCACACCCTCTCACTCTCAGCTCCTTGCACCTCTTGCTCCCAGCTCCTCACACTCACACCACAAACTGAAGTGATTCCTTTTTAAAGCCCAGGTGCCCTGATTAGCCTGCCTTAATTGATTCTAGCAGCTTCTTCTTAATTGGCTCCAGGTGTCCTAATTAGCCTGCCTCCCTTAACTGGTTCTAGCAGGTTCCTGATTACTCTAGTGGAGCCTCTGCTCTGGTCACTCAGGGAACAGAAAACTACTCATCCAGTGACCAGTATATTTGCCCTCTACCAAACTCCTGTACCCCACTGGTCTGGGTCTGTCACAATACACACACACACTCGTTATAGTTGGTATGGCAACACCCATTTTTTTCATGTTCTCTGTGTGTATCTATATCTATATATCTATAGATATATAGATACACACAGAGAACATGAAAAAAATGGGTGTTGCCATACCAACTATAATGAGTGTAATCAGTTAAGGTGGGCTATTGTCAGCAGGAGAAAAAAAAAACTTCTGTAGTGATTTTCAGGATGGCCCATTTCCAACAATTTACAAGAAGGTGTGAGTAACAGTGCGTAGAATAAATGGACACAAATCAGACGTCAAGAATTATAACATTCAACATTCAACATTATAACATTCAAAAACCAGTCGGAAAACACTTCAATCTCCCTGGTCACTCAATTACAGACCTAAAAGTGGCAATACTACAACAAAAAAATGTCAAAAACAGACTTCAATGAGAAACTGCTGAATTGGAATTAATTTGCAAACTAGACACCATTAAATTAGGTTTGAATAAAGACTGGGAGTGGATGGGTCATTACACAAAGTAGATCTATTCCCCCTACTATTACTCACACCTTCTTGTCACTTGTTGGAAATGGGCTATCCTGATTATCACTACAAAAGTTTTTTTTTTCCTGCTGACAATAGCCCACCTTAACTGATTACTCTCATTATAGTTGGTATGGTAACAACCATTTTTTCATGTTCTCTGTGTGTTTATATATATATATCTTCCTCCTGTATTTTCCACTGCATGCATCCGATGAAGTGGGTTTTAGCCCATGAAAGCTTATGCTTAAATAAATTTCTTAGTCTCTAAGGAGCCACAAGTACTCCTTGTTCTTTTTGCTGATACAGACTAACCCGGCTGCCACTCTGAAACCTATTATAAAAATGTTCTCCATATTTATGAAATGATTAAGTATCATAGTAATTGAATCCTATAAATATCTAAAGATAGATATGAGTCCAGAAGACTCCTTTATTAATAATTTCAAATAGGTAGGAGACTTGATAGTTCAAACTATGGATTGAAGAAAAGTTGTTCCACTTCCATAATAGCATCCATCAAATTTCAGTCAATAGAACTGTTCTGTGTAGCTATCACCATCATAATGGCAAATCCAAAAGGGAGTGTGGCCTTTAGATTGAGTACCACCTGGATAGATTTCTGGCTAGGTCCTTCGGGTGGTGTCACTGAATATTAAATGTATGTTCATCACTGGCAATCTTATTCTGCTGCCAAAGCTTTTGGTGGCCACGTGATCACTAGCTCTGTAGCCTTAGTGCTCACGTTTCAGTTCCATGCAACAGAGTTGGTATAACTGTGTTTCTATAGATTTGCAGGAAGCTTGATGTCAAACTTTTCTCACAGAAACTTATGAAGGACTCGAAACATGGGAGCAGCTGCTGCTATATGAGTTGTTCAGATATTCTGAGCATTTTTCAGCACTGTCTGAGGTTTCCCAAATACTTGACAGTTGCCACCTGCTCAATGTCCTGTTCAGACAGGTTAATTCTGAGAAGGTTGTAATCAGGAGCTGGTGGCTGCTTAATGCAAATGACCAGGGACTTAATTTTATCTGGATTCAGACCACTGTGTGCTGCTTCCTGTCTGACCAGATTGGCCATCAGCTGCAGCAATTCTGAGTCAACAAGACTATGTCACTGGCATGAGATGTCTTAAGCAGAATGGTGTTCAGCTGAACACCAGCAACAGTGGCCATCTCAAGTTTATTCATCAACCAATCTATGCCCATATTGCATGCTGGGTAGCTAGTAACCTTGGTAATCCAGGCTGTTTCCAGCCAGTAACACAATCAAAGGGTTACTCATTGTGAGAGGTTTCCATATAATTTAGTGGATAAGATCATTCAAATGCAGTTTGAGCTGTCCACCTCTGTGGTAGCTGAACCAGTTCTGCAGGGGTCAAACGGAGGTTTCTTTACTTTACTATCATCCTATGATAGCTGCTGAGGCTCTGGAGGTACTAGTGGGATGTGTGGATTATCACATATAAACTATGAGTTAGATCCACATCCCTCCTTGCAGCTAATACTGGCTTCCCTTATAAAGCAATCATTAGATTATTGCTCTAGAAACCATGTCTGGACCCCAACAGAAAATCTTTCCAATTATTATTCTATTTTGGATCTCCCATTTTTGAGGAAGTTTATTTGGGTAGCTAGTGGCCAAATATCTCCAGCAATATCTACAGTCAAAGAGACTTGGATACGTCAATCTTTTTTTTTTTTCCCTTCATTTTAGCCCTGGATATATATGGTGGAAAGGGTGCATTCATGCTATTGATGGATGACAATAAGCCATCCGTACATGATTCTTCCTTGCACTGAATGAAGATCAGTTGTCAATATATTGATATTTATCAGCTGTTTTTGATGCCATTGACTCTGAGGTGTTGTTGACATACCCTGTGGACCTTCACAGGCAAGAGCTGCTCCAGTGTGGCTCCACTCCACTCTTCTGACTGATCCTAGAGAGCAGTATTAGGCTTATTTTCCCTGAAGACTCTCTTGTGGAACCCATGAGAGTTCTGTTGTACCAACTTTCCTATTTGAGGGATCATTGAAAGGGTTACAAAAGAATTATGGTTTGCAGCACTGTCAGTATGCTAATACTCAGGTCTATGGTGTCTTGGCCCAAGACTAAGGCCTTGTCTACACTACGAGAGTAGTTCGATTTTACTTGCATCGAATTTTTGTAATCGATATTGCAAATTCGAACGTGTGTGTCCACACTAAGGACAGTAATTCGACTTTGTGCGTCCACACTAATGGTGAAAGCGTCGACATTCGAAGCGGTGCACTGTGGTCAGCTATCCCACAGTTCCCGCAGTCCCCTCTGCCCATTGGAATTCTGGGTGTAGCCGGCAATGCCTTCTGGGTAACAAAATGTGTCGAGGGTGCTTTTGGGTAACTGTCGTCATCCGTCCATCACTCCTGCCCTCCCTCCCTGAGAGCGCCGGCGGGAAATCATTTCGCGCACTTTTCCAGTCATTGACAGCGCGGACGCCACAGCACTGCGAGCATGGAGCACGCTGCGACCATCGCTGCAGTTGTGGCCGCTCTCAACGCCTCGCAGCTTATCATACAGGTTTCCCTGAGGCAGATACAGAAAAGTCAGGCAAGGAGGCTACGGCACCGCGGTGATGTCCTGAAGTCTGAGAGTAGCACGGACCTGTCAGAAAGCAGGGGACCCAGCGCCGAGGACATCGCGGTGGCAATGGGTCATGTTGATGCCGTGGAACGGTGATTCTGGGCACGGGAAACAAGCACTGAGTGGTGGGACCGCATAGTGCTGCAGGTCTGGGATGAATCCCAGTGGCTGCGAAACTTTCGCATGCGGAAGGGAACTTTCCTTGAACTTTGTGAGTTGCTGTCCCCTGCCCTGAAGCGCAGTGACACCCGGTTGCGAGCTGCACTGAGTGTACAGAAGCAAGTGGCCATAGCCCTCTGGAAGCTTGCAACGCCAGACAGCTACCGGTCAGTCGCGAACCAGTTTGGGGTGGGCAAATCTACCGTGGGGGTTGTTGTGATGCAAGTAGCCAAGGCAATCGTTGATGTACTGCTGCCAAAGGTAGTGACCCTGGGAAACGTGGAGGTGATCATAGATGGCTTCGCAGCGATGGGATTCCCAAACTGCGGTGGGGCCATAGATGGAACTCACATCCCTATCCTGGCACCGGACCACCAGGCCACCCAGTACATTAACCGAAAGGGATACTTTTCCATGGTGCTGCAAGCACTGGTGGACCACAGGGGACGTTTTACCAACATCTACGTGGGATGGCCGGGCAAGGTTCATGACGCTCGTGTTTTCAGGAACTCTGGTCTGTTTAGACGGCTGCAACAAGGTATTTACTTCCCGGACCACAAAATAACTGTTGGGGATGTGGAGATGCCTATAGTCATCCTCGGGGACCCAGCCTACCCGCTAATGCCCTGGCTCATGAAGCCCTATACTGGCGCCCTGGACACTGAAAAAGAACTCTTCAACTACCGGCTGAGCAAGTGCAGAATGGTGGTGGAGTGTGCTTTTGGCCGTCTCAAGGGGAGATGGAGAAGCTTACTGACTCGCTGTGATCTCAGCGAAACCAATATCCCCATTGTTATAGCAGCTTGCTGTGTGCTCCACAATCTCTGTGAGAGCAAGGGGGAGACCTTTATGGCGGGGTGGGAGGTTGAGGAAAATAGCCTGGCTGCTGATTACTCACAGCCAGACAGCCGGGCGATTAGAAGAGACCAGCGGGACGCGCTGTGCATCCGGGAGGCTTTGAAAGCAAAGTTCCTCAGTGAGCAGGGTAACCTGTGACTTTAAAGTTTGTGTACTGAGAAGCTAAACCTGCCCCCGTTTCTTTACCCAGGTAATGTTGACTATCCTATCCAGTTACATACCCCCTTCACCCCCCTTCCAACACACGTTGCGAAATAAAAATAGTTCAACTTTGTTAAAGCACACCGTTTTCTTTAATACTGTTTTCGCGGGAATTTTTTAAAACTGGGACGCAGACTGTGGTGCGGAGCGGGTGTAGTGTAGTGACGCGAATGCAGCTTCTAAACTCAAGGATTGACAGGCTCCGCTGCAGTGGGATGGTTGTTTCAACGGAGCCTGTCACCCCTCCTGATCGGGACTGTGTGTATGGGGGGGTCTATGTGACTTTGTGGCAGGGGGAGGACGGTTACAGATCCCCTGCTGTGTGGCTCTGTGATCCTGCCTAAGGACCGCCGCTTAAGATCTGTAACTGCCCTCCCCTGCCACAAAGTCACAGAGCAACCCACCCCCCACCACATAACATGAAAACAACCTCCCAGACTAACCAGGGTAACTAGTCACTGCATCACTGCACTGTGTATGTGCCCTGCTGCTGTGCCTGCCCCCGACTATGTACCCTGCCAATGGTGACTGTCCTGTCCAATTACCAACCCCCTTTCCCATCCTCCTCCAAAAGAACATGATTGAAACAGTAGTTTACAGAAACATATTTTTTATTATCAACTACACATGGCATTGGGAGGTGAAACTTGGACGGGGGCTTGTGTCAGGCGGGAAGGAAAGAACTGTTCAAATTTTGGGAAATGAGAGCCTTCTGCTACTAGAGCTCTCTGCAGGGGTGGAGTGAGAGTTAGCAGGGACTCTGCCGCCTCTCCTTCTTTGCACTTTGGGTGAGGTGGGTATGGGACTTGGTGGCAGGGGAGGGCGGTTATAGATGGACTGCAGCGGGGCTCTGTCCTCCTGCCTCCGTTCCTGCAGAACATCCACAAGGCGCCGGAGCGTGTCCGTTTGCTCCCTCAGTAGTCCAAGCAGCGTTTGAGTCGCCTGCTGGTCTTCCTGCCGCCACCTCTCCTCCCGATCCATGTTGGCTTGGTGCATTCGGGTCAAGTTCTCCCGCCACTGGGTCTGCTGTGCTGCCTGGGCTTGGGAACAGGCCATAAGCTCAGAGAACATGTCCTCCCGTGTCCTCCTCTTCCTACGCCTAATCCGCGCTAGCCTCTGGGAGTGTGATTCCAGGCTAGGTTGTGAGACAGTCACAGATGGGGCTGTGGAAATGGGAAAAAGGGAGTGAATTCCTCAGAAAGAAAAATGTAGTTGTGAACAAAGAACATAGTCTTTCTCTGTGAACAAGACCATGCACAGCACCTATCACATGCGCACTCAGCACAAGGTCGAATTTTCGGCCTTCGCATTCAGTGCCTGGGGTCTTGCACAGCACATTTGAGAAGCGGGGCAGCACAACGGAATTTCTGTTGCAGGCAGACATGGTAAGCCGTACACTTGTGGCAGTTTAAAACTTTTAGATTACCACTGGCCTCATTTCACATTTAAAGCTATGTCAGTTCCTGCAGCCAGCAATCCGGCAAGCGGGAACTCTGCCCCTGTCCCACCCCCTCGCGGCTGTCCCTGGGAACGATCCCTTTCGGCTGCCCCTCTCCCGCCTCCACCGCGTGGCTAAAAACCAGCGGTTACAGTTCTGTCAAGGAACGGGAAAGCAGTCCCAACACTAACATTCCCCTACCTAATTAAAAGCAGGTCACCATGGGCGACATCACCCTGATGAGGATCTCTGAGAGCGACAGACAGAGAATGCTCCGGGAAAGCCTCCAAAGACCAGGGCCGTATGCCGCCCTGCTATGCAGAGCAATGATTCCCGAGTACGTGATAGTCTCGTGGCGCGGCAACGTCTCGTACTTCGGAGGACCCAATAAGGCCGCTCTCCCCAGGAACCTCATGGAACGGCTTTCAAGTTACCTCCAGGAGAGCTTCGTGGAGATATCCCAGGAGGACTACTGCTCTATCCCCGGACATATAGACCGCATTTTACTGTAGCTGCAGTAGCAGGGAATAAACAGTAGAGCGGCTTGTGCAGGACAATCACTGAAAACCGGACATTGCTAGATTTTTTTTCAAAACTTGCACTGCCCATGACTAAACCGTTAAGCGCATAGGGCACACTAATCATGAACAACCCATTCTTTAAATTGTTAATATTCCTGTTTTGTTAAAAATAAATGTTTAGATGTTTACAACACTTACTGGCTGATCCTTCACCAGATTCTGTGTCCGGGGTAACGGCTGGGGACGCTTCGTAGGGGATCTCTGTAAGGGTGATGAAGAGATCCTGGCTGTCGGGGAAATCAGCGTTGTGAGCGCTGCCGACTGCCTCGCCCTCCTCATCTCCTTCCTCATCTTCCACGTCCCCTAACATGTCCGAGGAACCGGCCGTGGACACTACCCCATCCTCAGAGTCCACGGTCACTGGTGGGGTAGTGGTGGCGGCCGCACCGAGGATGGAATGCAGTGCCTCATAGAAACGGGATGTCTGGGGATGGGATCCGGAGCGTCCGTTTGCCTCTTTGGTCTTCTGGTAGCCTTGTCTCAGCTCCTTGATTTTCACGCGGCACTGCGTTGCATCCCGGCTGTATCCTCTCTCTGCCATGTCTTTAGAGATCTTCTCGTAGATCTTTGCATTCCGTCTTTTGGATCGCAGCTCGGAAAGCACGGACTCATCGCCCCACACAGCGATGAGATCCAAGACTTCCCGATCAGTCCATGCTGGGGCCCTCTTTCTATTCACAGACTGCACGGCCATCACTGCTGGAGAGCTCTGCATCGTTGCCAGTGCTGCTGTGCTCGCCACGATGTCCAGACAGGAAATGAGATTCAAACTGGCCAGACAGGAAAAGGAATTCCAATTCAAATTTTCCCGGGGCTTTTCCTGTGTGGCTGGTCAGAGCATACGAGCTCGCACTGCTGTCCAGAGCGTCAACAGAGTGGTGCACTGTGGGATAGCTCCCGGAGCTATTAGCGTCGATTTCCATCCACACCTAGCCTAATTCGACATGGCCATGTCGAATTTGGCGCTACTCCCCTCGTCGGGGAGGAGTACAGAAGTCGAATTAAAGAGACCTCTATGTCGAACTAAATAGCATCGCAGTGTGGACGGGTGCAGGGTTAATTCGATGTAACGGCGCTAACTTCGACATAAACGCCTAGTGTAGACCAGGCCTAAGGCTTCTAGGCACTACAGTAATACATATTAATAGCATTACAATATTGTATGACGTTGCTGGTAAGGTTCAACAACTTACCTTGTATCTAAGACTGGAGCCTGGGCAGTGGCTGAGGCTCAATTGGCTGAGAGTATTTACAGACTTTGGGGGGAAATGTAAGGAATGGTAAGTTTATTAGTACACCCAGTTGACGGGGCTTAATTTCCATTGCTTCCTAATTTTATAATCTGAGGTTCTGATGCAGTATCTGAATGTTTAGGCAACAGTGGTTGTGAACAGTGCTTTTTATCATTCAAGCTTGGCAAGAAATCTTTTTTTCTTGGCTGTGGACCTTGCTATGATATCCTTGCTTTTGTCACCTTGAGGCTGGATTACTGCAATGTGCTTTACCTGAGCTGCATTAGAAAACCTTCAGAACCTGCAGCTAGTGCAGAAAAACAGTGAAGGTTAAACTTCAGTCTGGAGACCATCCCACTAAACCACATGATGGTCTCCTTGTGGTTTTGGGGGGCATCTAAGGGTAGGAAGGTGGGTCAATGCCTGCAATATCCCTACATGCCACCCTAGGCTAGCAGATGTCATAGTGACTAGACATCTGGTCTCCTTAGTAGCCAAAAGAGGTGGCTCAGGACTATAGTCTAGCTTTGTGTCCCTGTCCAGCACCTCTCAGGTTTTACCATCCATTACTACAACATTTGAGGTGGGTGCAGGGGTTCCTAGGAGCTGCCTATAGCATATGTGTAATCATCTTACAAACTGAGAGATGGATAACACACAGAAAATATGTGCAGATGGAATATCCTATAATTGTTGTGTTTGATTTCCAGTTGCTATGCTCTGTTCAGGAGTTCTGCTGTCCCCCATCCCCTGTTCTGTGTTCATATTGTCAGAACTACTAAGTCTGCAAGATGAGGGGGGAGTACTCTTTGGAGGGAGGGCCAATAAGCTCAGGGGATAGGGATACATGGCCCCTTAAACTTGATGTACTTGACTGGACATGAGAGTCACTCCTCCCATGCATTCCAAAAGTCAACCAGTGGGGGAAAATAAAGATTAAACTGATGCCAACAAGCACAAAGAAAGATGTTGAGATGATATCTTTTGAACATTTTGCAAAAAGAAAAGCTGGTGACTACAAAACATGTTCATACACAACTGTTGATTAAATTTCTGTGCATAATAAGACCCTGCATAGGACATTGACGGTAGGTGTCAGCCAATGAATAAAAGTAATTAAAAAATAAACACACTGGACAATTGTAGGAATCCTCTTTATAACAGTTTCTCTATTAACATACACTGGAATAGTTCACAAAATATATTTCTTGTGACTTTAATTACAGCAATTCTAACCTCACCAATATCCTGGGTGAACTGAATAAACAGCTTCTGAATTTCTTCAAGCCAATGTAATTTCTCTTTAAAAGCATAGCTAATTTTATCAAAAGGATTGCCTCACTTTGTTAACACTGTTTTTCCAAAGGGGAGACTCCAATTTTCAGTTTTTAGTAATTTGTCATCTAGACACTACAAGAATAACACCTATAAATTTGCGCTGAAACCTACTCAGGCTGGGCATTGAAAAGTCATGTAGCAATCATAATTTACGCTCATGGGAGCTGCTCTCACAAATTCTACAGATTACTCTCTACTAGATCCTGCTAATAACTCTCCAGACTGACTGCACAGCATGTGAACATAACTGCCCATACATATTCTACCTTTATAACAACATAATATTGCTGAAATTCACTTATACTATGTTCCCACCTTCCCCCCCCCCCCCCCCGCCGTCTCCCATTTTCCACACATCCAAAAGCTCCAGGGAGCCGGCATCTTTCTCCAAGCAAAATAATAACAATTAGCCATGGGTATTTTATTATAAAGAATGGAAAAGAAACATGAAATAAAACAAAACAAGTGACAGAACACAAACATAAACTGGCTATTTTCACTACAAATAAATTGTATGTAGTACAATTGCATCTTTTGTATGCCTCTGTATGGAGAGTATCAGAGATTTCTCCTTTTGAGCGTGAACTGCCTTGGGGGTGTTCAGCTGCTATTAAATCCCCCCTCACTCTTCTCTTCGGCAGTCTAAATAAGCCCAGTTCCCTCAGCCTCTCCTCGTAAGTCATGTGCCCCAGGCCCCTGATCATTTTTGTTGCCCTCCACTGGACTCTCTCCAATTTGTCCACATCCTTTCTGTAGTGTGTGGGGGGGTCCAAAACTGGACACAATACTCCAGATGTAGCCTCACCGGTTCCTAGTAGAGAGGAATAATCACTTCTCTATCTGCTGACAATGCTCCTATTAATGCAGCCCAATACGCTGTTAGCCTTCTTGGCAATGAGGGCATACTGCTGACTCATATCCAGCTTCTCGTCCACTGTAATACCCAGGTCCTTTTCTGTCAAACTGCTGCCTAACCAGTCGGTCCCCAGCCTGTAGTGGTGCATGGGATTTTTCCGTCGCAAGTGCAGGACTCTGCACATGTCCTTGTTGAACCTCATCAGATTTCTTTTGGCCGAATCTTCCAATTTGTCTAGGTCTCTGGACCCTGTCCCTACCCTCCAGTGATCTACTTCTCCCCGGAGCTTAGTGTAATCCGCGAACTTGCTGAGGGTGCAATCTACCCCATCATCCAAATCATTAATGAAGATGTTGAACAAAACCGGTCCCAGGACAGACTTCTGGGGCACACCGACTGCCATCTAGACATCGAGCTGTTGATCGCTACCTGTTGAGCCCGACGATCTAGCCAGCTTCCTATCCACCTTATAGTCCATTCATCCAAACTGTACTTTTTTAACTTGCTGGCAAGAATACTATGGGAGACTGTATCAAAAGCTTTGCTAAAGTAAAGATATATCACATCCACCACTTTCCCCATATCCACACAGCCAGTTATCTCATCACAGAAGGCAATCAGGTTGGTCAGGCATGACTTGAATGAATCCATGTTGACAGTTCCTGATCACCTTCCTCTCCTCCAAGTGTTTCAAAATGAATTCCTTGAGGACCTGCTCCATGATTTTTCTGGGGACAGAGCTGAGGCTGACCGGTCTGTATTTCCATGGATTCTCCTTCTTCTCTATGTTTGCCTTTTTCCGATCATCCGAGACTTCCCCAATTGTCACAAGTTTTCAAAGATAATGGCCAATGGCTCTGCAATCACATCAGCCAACTCCCTCAGCACCCTTGGATGAATTAGATCCGGATCCATGGACTTGTGCATGTCCAGCTTTTCTGAATTGTTCTTAATCTGTTCTTTCACCACTGAGGGTTGCTTACCTCCTCCCCATACTGTGCTGCCCAGTGCAGCAGTCTGGGAGATGACCTTGTCTGTGAAGACCGAGGCAAAAGAAGCATTGGGTACTTCAGCTTTTTCCACATCATCTGTCACTAGGTTGCCTCCCCCATTCAGTAAGGGTCCCACACTTTCCCTGATCTTCTTCTTGTTCCTAACATACCTGAAGAAAACCTTCTTGTTACCCTTCACATCCTTAGCTGCAACTCCAATTGTTGTTTGGCCTTCCTGATGACACCCCTGCATGCTTGAGCAATATTTTTATACTCCTCCCTAGTCATCTGCTCAAGTTTCTACTTCTTGTAAGCTTTCTTTCTCTGTTTAAGCTCACTGAAGATTTCTCTGTTAAGCCAAGCTAGTTGCCTTCCATATTTGCTATTCTTTCTACACATTGGGATGGTTCATTCCTGTGCCCTCAATAAGGCTACTTTAAAATACAGCCAGCTCTCCTAGACTCCTTTCCCCCTCATATTAGCTTCATAGGGGATCCTGCCCATCAGTTCCATGAGGGAGTCAAAGTCTGCTTTTCTGAAGTCCAGGGTCCATATTCTGCTGCTCTCCTTTCTTCCTTTTGTCAGGATCCTGAACTCAACTATCTCATGGTCACTGCTGCCCAGGTTGTCCCCCCCCCTTCTCATTCCCCTACCAATTCTTCCCTATTTGTAAGCAGGAGGTCAAGAGAAGTACATCCTCTATGTTCCATTCTATGCATCCAATGAAGTGGGCTGTAGCCCATGAAAGCTTATGCTCAAATAAATTTGTTAGTCTCTAAGGTGCCACAAGTACTCCTGTTCTTTTTATCCTCTAGTTGGTTCCTCCAGCACTTGCACCAGGAAGTTGTCCCCAGCACTCTCCAAAAACTTACTGGATTGTCCATACACTTCTGTATTTCTCTCCCAGCAAGTGATTGAAGTCCCCCATGGGAACCAGGACCTGTGATCTGGAAACTTCTGTGAGTTGTACGAAGAAAACCTCATCTACCTCATCCTCCTGTTCTGGTGGTCTATAGCAGATGCCCACCAGGACATCACCCTTGTTGGTCTCACCTCTAAACTTAACCCAAAGACTCTCAACAGGATTTTCTCCATTTTCACAGTGGAGCTCTGAGCAATCATACTGCTCTCTTACATACAGTGCAACTACTCCACCTTCTCCCCCCCTCCTGTCTTTCCTCAACAGTTTATATATATCCATGACTATGCTCCAGTCATGTGAGTTACCCCATCATAGTTCCTTGACTGTGCCAGGACTTCCAATTCTTCCAGCTTGTTTCCCAGGCTTCTTGTGTTCATGTCACCTAAAATAACTAGCCGATTGCCCTACATTATCAGTATGAATTTGGAGGCCTCCCCTGTTGCACCCCTGTGTTTCCTCTCGGTGTCCTACTTCCCCACTTACCTCAGGGCTTAGGTCACCATCTCCCAGTGAACCTAGTTTAAAGCCCTCCTTACTAGGTTAGCAAGCCTGCCTGTGAAGATGCTCTTCCCTGTCTTTGTTAGGTGGATCCCATCTCTTCCTAGCAATCCTTCTTCCTGGAGCAACATCCCATGGTTAAAGAATACAAACCCCTCTCTCTGACACCACCTACATAACCATGTATTTACCTCCACAATTATATGGTTCCTACCTGAGCCTTTTCCTTCAACTGGGAGGATGGACGAGAACATGACTTGTGCCTCAAACTCCTTTTTCCTTCTTCCCAGAGCCATGTAGTCTACAGTGACCCACTCAAGGTCATTCTTGGCAGTATCATTGGTGCCCATGTGGAGAAGTAGGAAGGGGTAGTGGTCTGAGGGCTTGATCAGACTCCGTCACATCCTGAATTTTGCCTTGATCTGTGTTGTGGGGAGTTTTTGAATTGATCCCAAGTGACTCCAAGGATTCTTTCTGCTTGGAATATGTGACCCAGCTTTCAGAGCCATAAAAAGAGGGTACTGAGGAAAGAAGCCTGATAAACGGAGACCTTTGTGTTCAGGGTTAAAAGCTTGTTGTTCCAGACATGTGAGGTAAGTTTGCCAATCGTTACAGAGACTATCAGAATACTCAGTAATAATGCAGAAACGACAGAAGTACTCAATAAATATTTTTGTTCTGCATTTGGGGAAAAAAAGATGATGTAGTAATATCATATAAAATACTTTTTTACATTCAACTAGTATTTCAGGATGATGTTAAACAGCAGCTACTAAATTTACACATTTTTAAATCAGCAGGTCCAGATAACTTGTTTTAAAAGAGTTTTAAAAGAGCTAGCTGAGGAGCTCATTGAATCATTAATGTTGATTTTCAAAATGTCTCGGAACACTGGAGACATTCCAGAAGAGTGGAAGAAAGCTAATATTGTGCCAATATTTGAAAACTGTAAATGGAATGACACAGGTAATTATAGGCCTGTCAGACTGATATCTATCCTGGGGAAGATAATGGACTGGCTGATTCAGGACTCAATTGATAAAGAATGAAAGGAGGGCAATAAAATGTATGCCAATTAACATGGGTTTATGGAAACTAGACCCCATTAAAATTACTTGATATCTTTTTCTCATTATATGTTTGTTTCATCAGGTAATAGTATTGATGTAATATATGTAGGCATTTTTGTGAGGCACTTGATTTGATATATTAAAAGCATTTTGATTAAAAAAGATATAAAACTAACATGGCATGCATTAAATGGATTAAAATCTGGCTAACTGATGTGTATCAAAACTTAATTGTAAATGGGGAATCATGAGTGTATTGCTAGGCGAGTCCCATAGGAATCAGTTCTTAGTCCTATGTTTTTTATCAATGACTTGGAAGAAAACATAAAAATAGTGCTGATAAACTTCGCAGAAGATATAGAAATTGGGGGGAGTGGTAAATAGTAAAGAGGACAGATAACATATACTGTATAGTGTGGATAACTTGGTAAGATGGGTGCAAGCAAATAATATGTTTTAATATGGTTACATGTAAATGAGTATATCTTGGAACAGAGAATGTAGGCCATACTTATAGGATGGGGAACTCTGTCTTGGGAAGCAGTTACTCTGAAAACGATTGTGGGGGGAGGGTGAAAAATCTGCTGAACATGAGCTCCTAGAGCAAAGCTGTCGCCAAAAGTGCTAATGCAATCCTTGGAAGCATAAACAGTAGGAGTAGAGAGGCCGTTTTACCTTTGCATTTGGCAGGGGTATGGCTGTATCCAGTTCTGGTGATGACAATTCAAGACTCATGTTGATAAACTGTAGAGGATTCAGAGAAGAGCCACGAGAATGATTCAAAGATTAGAAAACATATCTTATAGGATACATCTACACAGCCAGTGATAGCCCTCCCAAGAGAATCTCCAAGCCCAGATCAACAGACTCAGGCTTGTAGGGCTCATGGAACCACACTAAAAATATCTGCATAGACAGTGCTTTTAAGCTGTGGCTCGGGCTGGAGCTCAGGTTCTTAAATCTACTCCTTTCCATAGGCTTCATAGTCCCATCTCAGGTCTAAACCTCAACATCTACATAGATATTTTTGGCATGATAGCATGAGCTCAAGTCAATCAACCTGGGCTTAGAGACTTGCTGTGGGCTACATAAATGTACTCACAGTGATAGACTCAAGGAGATCAAACTGTTTAGATTAACAAGCAGAAGATTAAGGGGTGACTTGATTACTGTCTATAACAGGGGTTCCCAAACTTGGTTCGAGGCTTGTTCAGGGTAAGCCCCTGGCAGGCCACGAGACACTGAGTGTCCGCAGGTACGGCTGCTCACAGCTCGCAGTGGCCGCGGTTTGCCGTTTGCATTCCCGGCCAATGGGAGCTGTGGGAAGAGGCATGGGCCAGGCCACCGCTTCCTGCAGCTCCCATTGGCCGGGAACGGTGAACCGTGGCCACTGGGAGCTGTGAGCGGCCACACTGTGGACGCTCAGGCCTCATCTACACTACGAGTTTAGGTCGAATTTAGCAGAGTTAAATCTAATTAAGCCTGGACACGTCCACACGACGAAGCCCTTTTTTTCGACTTAAAGGGCCCTTTAAACCGATTTCTTTACTCCACCTCTGACAAGGGGATTAGCGCTGAAATTGGCCTTTCCGGGTCACATTTGGGGTAGTGTGGACGGAATTCGACAGTATTGACCTCCGGGAGCTATCCCAGAGTGATTCATTGTGACCGCTCTGAATAGCACTCTCAACTCAGATGCACTGATCAGGTAGACAGGAAAAGCCCCGTGAACTTTTGAATTTCATTTCCTGTTTCCCTAGCGTGGAGAGCACAGGTGATGACCACACAGAGCTCATCAGCACAGGTAACCATGACGGAGTCCCAGGATCACAAAATATCTCCACGGGAGTGAACAGGAGGTACGGGATCTGCTTCCCATATGGGGAGACGAATCAGTGCTAGCTGAATTCCGTTGCAGTAAAACAAATGCCAAAACATTAGAAAAAGTCTCAAAGGATATGAAGGACAGAGGCCATAACAGGGATGCACAGCAATGCCGTGTGAAAATTGAAGAGCTAAGGCAAACCTACCACAAAGCCAGAGAGGCAAACGGAAGGTCCGGGGCAGAGCCACAGACATGCTGCTTTTACGCGGAGCTGCATGCCATGCTAGGGGGTGCAGCCACCACTACCCCAACCCTATGCTTTGACTCCATCAATGGAGAATCACGCAACACGGAAGCGGGTTTGGGGGACGAGGAAGATGATAGCTCACAGCAAGGAAGCAGGGAAACCGGTTTCCCCAACAGCCAGGATATGTTTATCACCCTGGACCTGGAACCAGAAACCCCTGAACTCACCCAAGGCGTGCTCACAGACCCTGAGGGCACACAAGGGACCTCTGGTGAGTGTACCTTTGTAAATATTACACATGGTTTAAAAGCAAGCGTGTTTAATGATTAATTTGCCCTGGCACTCGCGGCCAGTACAGCTACTGGAAAAGTCTGTTAACGTGTATGGGGATGGAGCGGAAATCCTCCAGGGACATCTCCAGAAAGCTCTCCTTCATGTACTCCCAAAGCCTTTGCAAAAGGTTTCTGGGGATTGCTGCCTTATTCCGTCCACCATGGTAGGACACTTTACCACGCCAGGACAGTAGCACGTAGTCTGGAATCATTGCATAACAAAGCATGGCCGCGTATTGTCCCGGTGTTTGCTGGCATGCAGACAACATCCATTCCTTATCTCTCTTTGTTATCCTCAGGAGAGTGATATTCACAGTCACCTGGTTGAAATGGGATGATTTTATTAAGGGGACAGTCAGAGGTGCCCGTTCCTGCTCGGCTGAACAGAAATATTCCCCGCTGTTAGCCACGCGGTGGGGGGGAGGGGTGAAGTGATCATCCCAGAGAATTGGGTGTGGGGGGGAGGGGGTTTAGTTGGGTTTGTGTGTGTTATGAAAGTTAAAAAAGCCAAAAGACTGTGGCTTACCATGGCTGCCTGCAAGCCGAATTCTGTTGCCTGGCACTGCGTAAGTGATCTCTCACACCAAACCGGCAGGCCCTCAATATAAGAGGGAAAATGTGACCTTGTAACGAAAGCACATGTGCTGTGTAATGTGAACAGCAAAATTTAATGTGAAAGAGTGTACCCATTGTTTTCTAAAATGTGTCTTTTTAACCACCTCTCCCTTTTCCTCCACCAGCTGCAAATGTTTCTCCTTTGCAGAGGCTAGTGAAGATTAGAAGGAGAAAATGGCTGACTCGGGATATGTTCTCGGATTTCCAGATGTCCTCCCACGCTGACAGAGCACAGCAGAATGCGTGGAGGCAGACAATGTCAGAGTGCAAAAAAGCACAATATGAATGAGAGGAGAGGTGGCGGGGTGAAGCGCGGGCTGAAGAGAGCAAGTGGCAGGCTGAAGAGGATAGGTGGCATGAGCTTGCTGACAGAAGGCAAGAGTCAATGCTCCAGCTGCTGGAGCATCAAACTGATATGATCCAGCGTATGGTTGAGCTGCAGGAAAGGCAGCAGGAGTAGAGACCGCTGCTACAGCCTCTGTGTAACCAACAGCCCTCCTCCCCAAGTTCTGCAGCCTCCTCACCCAGACGCCCAAGAATGCGATGGGGAGGCCTCCGGCCACCTAGCCACTCCACCCCAGAGGATTGCCCAAGCATCAGAAGGCTGGCCTTCAATAAGTTTTAAAGTTTTAAAGTGCAGTGTGTCCTTGTCCTTCCGTCCTCCCCTACCCCTCCCGGGCTACCTTTGCAGTTATCCCCCTATTTCTGTGATGAATTAATAAAGAATGCATGAATGTGAAGTAACAATGACGTTATTGCCTCTGCAAGCGGTGCTTGAAGGGGGGAGGGGAGGGTGGTTAGCTTACAGGGAAGTAGAGTGAACTCGGGGGGGGGGGTGCGGTTCATCAAGGAGAAACAAACAGAAGTTTCACACCGTAGCCTGTCCAGTCACAAAACTGGTTTTCAAAGCTTCTCTGATGCGCACCACACCGTTCTGTACTCTTCTAACCACCCTGGTGTCTGGCTGCGCGTAATCAGCAGTCAGGCAATTTGCCTCAACCTCCCACCCCACCATAAATCTCTCCCACTTACTCTCACAGATATTGTGGAGCGTACAGCAAGCAGCAATAACAATGGTGATATTGGTTTCGCTGAGTTCTATCCGAGTCAGTAAACTGCACCAGCGCGCTTTTAAACATCCAAATGCACCTTCTACCACCATTCTGCACTTGCTCAGCCTATAGTTGAACAGGTCCTGACTACTGTCCAGGCTGCCTGTGTACAGCTTCATGAGCCATGGCATTAAGGAATAGGCTGGATCCCCAAGGATAACTATAGGCATTTCAACATCCCCAACAGTTAGTTATTTTCTGGTCCGGGAAGAAAGTCCCTTCCTCCAGCTTTTGAAACAGACCACAGTTCCTGAAGATGCGAGCATCATGTACCTTTCCCAGCCATCCCACATTGATGTTAGTGAAACGTCCCTTGTGATCCACCAGGGCTTGCATCAGCATTGAAAAGTACCCTTTTTGGTTTATGTACTCACTGGCTTGATGCTCCGATGACAAGATAGGGATATGGGGTCCGTCTATCGCCCCACCACAGTTAGGAAATCCCATTGCAGCAAAGCCATCCACGTTTCCCAGAATCACTACCCTTGATATCAGCAGCTCTTTGATTGTGTTGGCTACTTGGATCACAGCAGCCCCCACAGTAGATTTGCCTACTCCAAATTGATTCCTGACTGACTGGTAGCTGTCTGGCATTGCAAACTTCCACAGGGCTATCGCCACTCACTTCTCAACTGTGAGGGCTGCTCTCATCCTGGTATTCTGGCGCTTCAGGACGGGGGGAAGCAACTCACAAAGTTCCATGAAAGTTCCCTTACGCATGCGAAAGTTTCGCAGCCACTGGGAATCGTCCCACACCTGCAACATGATGTGGTCCCACCAGTCTGTGCTTGTTTCCCGGGCCCAAAATCGGCGTTCCAAGGCATAAACCTGCCCCATTAACACCATGATTTGCACATTACTGGGTCCTGTACTTTGTGAGAGGTCTATGTTCACGTCTATTTCTTCATCACTCTCGTCGCTGCGCTGCAGTCGCCTCCTCACCTGGTTTTGACTTGGCAGGTTCTGGCTCTTCATGTACTCCAGGATAATGTGCGTGGTGTTCATAGTGCTCATAATTGCCGGGGTGATCTGAGTGGGCTCCATGATCCCAGTGCTATGGCGTCTGGGCTCAAAAAAGCCGCTAAACGGAGGGAGGGAGGGAGGGAGGGGCGACTGACAACTGACGACATGGCTTACAGGGAATTAAAATCAACAAAGGTAGCTGTGCATCAGGGAGAAACACAAACACAAACACATACACAAACAACTGTCACACAGAATGCCCCCGCCCCCAGATTGAACTCAAAACCCTGGGCTTAGCAGGCCGTTGATTTCGCGGAGGGAGGGGAAGCAAATGAATACAGAACATATCTGGTCCATCTATCTTTTACATCTTAGGCTGGAAGCAGATGGTGCAGCATGACTGATAGCCATCTGCATCTTCTGGGTGCTTGGCAGAAAATGCTGCATTATGATTGCTAGCCATCATCGTCAAGACGGTGCAATAGAACTGCCGCAGGACTGAGTCTCCAGGAGACAAAACATGTCTACCCAGGCACCTCTGACCGAACTCACTGAGGAGTAAGACGATGACGGATACCAATCGCAATACACCATCTGCAGCCAAAAGGCAAGGAGCTGCTGCTGTATAGCAATACAGTCCCACGTCTGCCAGCACCCAGATAGCCAATGACGGCTAGCAGTCGTACCGCACCGTCTACTGCCAAAAGGCAATTAGCTGCTGCTGTGTAGCAATGCAGTACCACGTTTGCCAGCACCCAGATGACATATGGTGATGGTGAGCTGAGCTGAGAGGGCTCCATGCTTGCTGTGGTATGTCGTCTGCACAGGTAACCCAGAAAAAAAGGTGCAAAACGATTGTCTGCCTTTGCTCTCACGGGAGTGGGGGGGGAAGGGAGGCTGTCGACATGTACCCAGAATCCCCCCTGACACTGTTTTTGCCTCATCAGGCATTGGGATCTCAACCCAGAATTCCAATGGGTGGCGGAGACTGCAGGAACTGTGGGATAGCTACCCACAGTGCAACGCTCCGGAAGTTGATGCTAGCCTCGGTACTGTGGACGCAGTCCGCTGACTTAATGCACTTAGAGCATTTATGCGGGGACACACACAATCGACTGTATAAAAACGATTTCTAAACAACAGACTTCTATAAATTCGACCTAATTTCGTAGTGTAGACATACCCTCAGGTAAACAAAGTGTCTCGCGGCCTGCCAGGGGCTTACCCTGAATAAGCCTTGAACCAAGTTTGTGAACCCCTGGTCTATAAATACCTAAATGGGGAACAAACATTTAATAATGGGCTCTTCAGCCTAGCAGAGAAAGCTATAATAGAATCCAATGGCTGCAAGTTGTAGCTACACAAAGTCAGACAGGAATTAAGGCATACAATTTTAACAGTTTAGAATAATTAACTATTGGAACAACTCACCAAGGGTCGTGGTGAATTCTGCGTCAGTAACAATTTTGGAATCATGACTGGATATCTTTCTATAAAATATTCTCTGAGAATTAAGTCTGTTTATTGAAAATATGCTCAACTGCCCCAAAATATTTAATTCCTTTTAAAACACTTGGTTGAACAAGGTTGTCCTGTACCTCACAAATCAATTCAATTACAGGATTATATCATCACAGGCCTTCAGTGGCTTGATCACTTTAGAATCACAGAGGATTAACCTTCCTGGGATCCCAGCTGTAGTATTAAAATACTTTTATAAAGCTGATGAACCACAGATGGTTGATGTCTGTTCTTCAGTATGACTATCTCAAATCTCTCAGATTAAAGCAAAAAGTTTCTAGAAGCTGTCTGGAATTTCTAGTCAATCTATATCCTTACAATCACTTTCATGAATAACTATGGAAGGCATCTATTAGTATTCAGTACAGGAAACTTATTACTTAGTTGAAGCACATGTCGCACTCATGAAGACATTTATCTGTGTAATCACCTCACCAGGTGGAGTGAGCTGATTAATAATGTCTTTTAACTACACCCCTTCCTCCCCCCAAAAACCTTACAGGTCACCCATACATAAATAGAGTGGGTGCATCTTTGGACTTTTAATTACCAAACAAAAAATGCCAGTGATGATTATCAGAAAAGAACTTTTAGGAATTCTTGGGAATTCTTACTGTGACTCCCTGAAAGAAGAAAAAATGGAAACTATGAATGGATGGAGCTAAACATTTATACAAAAAAAAAAAATAGAAACTACACAAGCTATGAAATTTGAAGTGCAATGAAAATCAGAAAAGAAAAATACAAAATCTTTCACCTCTAGATCTGCTGGTTCAAATCTAAACATAACAGAATTACTCCTGATTTATAAGTGAAAGGAAAATCAGGATCCAGCGGCATGAACTATCCATGCTGCTGGAGTTGAGCCCTCTAGATTAGGCACAATGATGAGATAGTTTCGGTGTCATGAGTGGTCACAGAACTGGCCTGCAAGGTTCCTGGGAGCAATCACACTCTAATCATCCACCTGGCAGCCTACTGGCAGTGGTTTACCTGAGACGCACAAAGCCCAGCCCCAATGTGAGGCTCCACCCCTGAGGTCTGATTGGAGGAGTCCCAGAGCTGCTGATTGGCTTAATGGCCCTACTTAAACCAGCAGCAGAAGCAGAAAGCTGTCCAAACAATTGGGCTCCATCCCTCTCGGGACTGCATGCTTTGTGCTTCCTGCTAGCTGGTCCTGCTACCCACTATCTATTCCTGCTTCCCTGCCTTGATCTCCCAGCATTCCAACCTGGCTTGATTCCCGGCATCTGGCTTGTGACCTCTAGTTGGTCTGCTGCCTCTGATCCCCTTGTATCTTGATCTGGCCTGACTCTGGCACCTAATTTGTGGTTCTGTTAGCCAACTTTTCAGTCCTGTCTCATGACTGTGGACTCTGGCTCCAACTACTAGGTCTGGCCACCCATGACCCAGCCATGACAGCTTGTTCAGACTACAATATTTCTGTGGGACTGGGCCTGGTGTGAGAAAGATGAACTTAGCAGCACATGGCCATAAAAAGCTTTGACTCATCTGAATGGGCCTCCTGCCTCCAGGCAGATAATCAAGTACTGCACGCTCAAGTTGCACAGCTGACCTCGGGCAACCGGCAGCTGAAGGAGCTAGCAAGACAGCTCAGTGCTGGGAACATCCTGCTTCAAACACAGCCTGCAGAGCCTTGCCCTGAAGAGGGGCCTGCTAGAATTATTGTAGTCTGGGGCATCTGATGCATCCATAGATATATCTCTGAGCATACAAAGGTTCCTTGGCAGTCAGCCCGCTGACAGGTGATAAGCTAGGCTGCGTTTCCTCCCATCTGGAAGGCCATAGCCCAATGCGGTCATACTGCGATGCCTTTCTCCAAGTGACGTTAACAATATTTGATGATCTGTACGAAGCTCAAATGGCTGAGGAAACTCTGAGGGGAGTCCAGCAGGGTGAGGCACAGGCACCTATGCAGCGCACTTCCACAGCCTGACAGAGAATGCAGAGTGCAATGAAGAAACTTTACCATTTGGGGTGAGGTTTGTGGGAAGAAATCACAGATACACTGGCCCTCATGAAGACACCTAGGGGTCTACAGACCCTTGTGGACTGTACCATCCACATAAAAAATCAGCTGAGAGAACTGAGGGAGGAGAAAAAAAGGTTCCTTGCAGCCCCCCTACCTGTGTAGCATGACCTCAGCTTCTGTATCACCCGCCTAAGCCATGCCAGCAGATCTGGCTCATCAGTGACTCACACCCAAAGAAAAGGAACAGCGATTAGTACCACCTGTACTTCTACTGCAGTGAACCTGAGCATGCCATCTTGTCCTGCCTAATAAAAACACTGATGAGCACAGGGAAACAAGCTGACCCAGGCAAGGCAGGAGGAACCAGCCTGAACCTTGAGAGGAAAGAACTTCCTTGTACCATAGTCCTCACTGAGAAACACTCTGAGCCCCATCCAGGGGTTCTCATTTACAGGTGCCTACCCAGCTGCACTTTCCAGGGGATCCTTGACAGATTCCTCTACAACAGTCCCTCATTGATTCAGAGGCAGTGGACAATTTCATGGATGCAGCTACAGGTCAGGAATTACAGATTCCCCTGCTATTCAAGGCCATGACCAAGACAATTGAAACTATTGACAGTTCCCCTCTGTCTTTGGTTCCAGTTATGAATGAAACTATTCCAATGGAGGCCATTATTCAGGGACGCAGAGAAATAATACAATTTGACATGATCTATCCCACCCCCACCCCCGGTCCGTTTTCCCCTAATTCTTGGAATTTCCTAGCTGACACTTCATGATCACTCCCTTTTTTACTAGAGAGAAAAGGTCATTTTCCCATTGGAATTCTGCCAATAGCATGTCCAGGGACCAGTGAATATTGCATCCAGACACAAGAAGGTCCAAATAGGTGGGGGTGAACTATGAAACTTCCACCCAATTATCATGAATACACCAACATCCTTGAGAAGAATAATTAGGAAAATCTATCCCACTTTGGGACAATGACTTCCCCATAAATTTCAGCTAGTGGTAAGGATAGCATTTGGATGTAATATGCAATGTCAGAGCCTGAATTGGTGGTGTTGCAAGAATATCTCCACGAGAACTTGACTCTTGGGTTCATCCACACATAAAGTTTGCAGGCTGGCACCCTAGTCCTTTTTTGTAAAAAAAAAAAAGGATGGCAGCCTGCACCACTGTATCAGTTGCTGAGCTATAAATCAGATAACAATCTAAAACTATTATGTGCCCTGAACCCTGAGTTGTTGGACCATCTGTGGGCTGACTGCATATTAACTAACTGGATCTTTGGGGAGCTTACAACTTCATCCATATCCATATCCATATCCATATCCATATCTAAGGACTGCTTTCAGACCCGCTATGGCTATGGCCATTTTGAATATTTAGTTATGCCATTTGGACTGACTAATGCCCCAGAAAAGTTCCAGCACTTCATTAATGATCTGCTATAAGATCTACTGGACCACTTTCTGGTTATATACTTAACCGATATATTGATCTTCTCTATCTGGATCAAAACAGCACTCACATCTGCAGAATCCTGAAGAGACTACAAAAATGGTCTGTATGCTAAACTTGAGAAGTGAGCATTCAGTCAGACCTCAACTGAATGCCTGAGTTTCATCTCGTCCCCAGAAGGAATCAGGATGGATCCGCACAAGGTCCAGACAGTCTGTGACTGGGTAGCCCCCTGCAATGTATGACCTACAATGCTTTTTTTTTCAGATTTGTGAAATTCTACCAGAGGTTCATTTGAATTTTTTTCAAACAAGCTAAGCCCCTTTGTGCCCTACTCAGGGAAAACACTCAGTTCTATTGGTCTCCCAAGTCCCAGCATGCATTCGAGCAGTTAAAGGTAGCTTTCACCACTGCTCCAATATTGTCTTATCCAGCTGAGATTCAAGCTTTCATTGAAGAAGCTGATGCCTCTACTATGAGCATATACTGCATCCCATCACATACTAATTGAGGAAGCTCACCCCAGCTAAGGAAAACGATGAAATCTTGGACAAAGGAGCTCCCCACAATTAAAACCAAGTTCAAAGAGTGGCAACACTACTTGGAAGGGGCTCACCATCCAGTCCAAGTGTTTACCAACCATTACCTGGATAATACCTGCTCAGGGTCAAACCTGTACATCAATGACAGGTCTGGTGAGCCCTATTTTTCTCCTGGTTCAATTTCACCTTGACCTACCTCTCTGGAATCAGAAACGGCAAAGCTGACACCTTGTCCCAACAGATGAGGTCCCAGTCTCGAATCAGTCCACTTTCTCATGTCCCATCATTTCCTTAATGTGACTTGCCACCAGGACCTGGTTGCACTCATCTGCTCTGCCTCTGGCTCCAAAAATCTTCTTGACAAGATGCCCATTATCAACTGAGAACCACATGACACCCAGGAGTGGCTCATGTTCATAAGGGACTACATCTATAGTCCCCTGGAACCCGGGAGAGTGGTGATTCTTCAACTGTACCACATCTCCACCTTGGCAGGATGCTTAGGGTGATATAAAACCTGACGATTAATGTCCCATTTCTTCTGGTGGCCCCAAATGTGTCGGCACCAAAATTCTGAAATCTCCTCAAACCTCTGGATACCTCACCTCAGCTCTTAAAGGCCATTTTCTTGGACTTTATGGCAGAACTACCAGAATCCAGTGGTTTTATGGCCATATTGATGGTGATAGATTGCTTTTCTAAAATGGCCCATTTCATTTTCTGCATAGGTTTCTCCTCTGGGAGGAAACCACCAGAATCTGAATAAAGAACACAGTCCATTTTCATGGCCTCACAGATCATGCAGTGGACTAGACTACATGACTTCTCAAGATCCCTTCTAGTCCTATCATTCTATTCTATTCTGTTCTATTCTATTCTATGTCACCTCCAACCTGGGGCCAGAGTTTATTGTCTGCTTCTGTCACAAGTCCCCCACATTTATTAGGAGTCCATGCACACCTGTTCTCTGCTTACTATTCTCAGCTGAATGACCAAAGAGAAAGAGTCAACCAGATCCTCAAACAATATTTCCAATGCTACCTCAACCATCACCAGGATGACTGATCTTCACTGTTACCCCATGCAGAGTTCTCATACAATAATATAGACCACACATCGGCAGGCCACAGCCCCTTCTTTATCAACCCTCAGTTTCATTGACAACTGCCCACATCCTCCCCAAACCCATCTGCCTCAGACCTAGTACAAAATATCCATCACATCCAAGAGAAGGTGAAGGGACATCTTGAAAAGGTGAAGGAGGATTGTGATGGGCTTCTTTGGTATCATTCCCCCAAGAAGGAAATTAAATTTAATCACATTATGGTCACAATTATTGAGCAGTTTAGCTATATTCACCTCATGGACCAGATCCTGTGCTCCACTTTAGAGTAAATCAAGAATTGCCTCTCCTCTGTGAGTTCCAGGAGTAGCTGCTCCAAGAAGCAGCCATTAATGGTGTCTAGAAATTTCATCTCTACATCCCATCCTGAGATGACCAGTACCAGTCAGTATGGGAGTAGCTGAAATGCCCCATTACCACTGAATTTTCTATTTGTGTAGCCTCTCTAATATCTCGGAGCATTTCACAATCACCATCACCATCTTGTTCTGTATATATATATATATATATATAATGTTACATTTAAAAATTACAAGTAAAATTAATTACTAATGTTTGTTTTTATGGCAACAGTTTCCCAGCTATGATTTGAACTGCAAAATTTGGGCTAATCAAATTGAAGTGCCAGAAGCCTCTTTTCTTTTTCCAGTTAAATCTATGTTTTTGGATATTTCTGTACTCTATACACAACCACAAGCTACTTTGTATACATAAATTATGAAATCCTGGCCCCACTGAAGTCAATGTCAAAACTCCCATTGACTTTAAATGGTCAGGATTTCAATCAGAATAACTTGTTCACAGTTTTGAGACTAGATGTGCTACTCAAATTCAAATTGCATCTCAACTACCTGGAGTGCTCAGTATGTCCTAGAGGGCCAGGGAAAGGCATAAGGGGCTGGTGATAAGAGATAAGGGAAAATATCTTCAAGAACAACATGTTATCATGGCGGCAAGATTAGCTAAGGAAACTGGCAGCCTTAGCTCATTATTTTTTTATTTTGATTAGATTGTTAGCCCAATTTTATTTCATAAGGCACCTTGAATTGATTTCTTTTCTGTTTTAAATTTAAAATTAAATGTATTTTTCTCCATATATAATATACAAAGGTTCTCAACAGGCAGCATGAGCCAGATAAAACTGTCCTGAGCTTCTAACAGCTTACTGTGATGAAGTAAGATCTCTGCCCATCTTCTGCAATGAAGTATCCAACCAAAGGCTTGAGAAAATAAATTTGGCAATGGCAGAGGGAAGGCAAGGTAACTTTGGGTGAGCTTTCATGGCATGCAAGTCAGTCAATACTTTTAGTTTTTGTTCATGTTGTACACAATAAAAATCTACATGCAGTTGCTGTTTAAAGTAGAGTCTATTGAAACCTGCATTCCATCAAATAAATCTCCATTGGGGTTGCAGCAATGTTCAGCAGACTTTATGGTACACTACAGGGTTTTGGTAACTCTAAAAACAGAGATTTTGTAAATAGACATGGTCTGTAATTTTTAACCCAATCTACCTTACCTACACATTATTGTATCTAACTGTCATGATGTCTGTGACCCAAATTTCTGTTGCCATGAAAGGAATTGGAATTTTTCACCAACCACAAACTTTTAAGTATAATACAGTAAAACTCATTATTGCTTCTGAAATGAACAGGTTGCCAATAGTATTTAATGGCATTACTATAGCCATTTAAAACAGATTTGGACTGGAGAAAATATTGTAAGCAATGACGCTTCATTGGCCGAGGATGGGCAAAATTATTGATTATTACTAGAGTAAAATAAATTTACTTTGCTGTAGTACCCAGAACAAAGTCAATGTAATAAAAAGAAGTATTTATTTATATTACTGTTATTAATTCATAGATTTTTAAGGCCAGCAGTGGCCATTATGATTTAGTTGGACCTCCCGTGTAATTCAGGCCACGGAACCTTACCCAGTAATTAGTTATTATTTGTATTACAGTAGCACCCAGAGGGCAAAACCAAGATCAGTGTCCCAAGGAGCTTACAATTTTAATAAAGAACACAAAGGATGAAAGGGGAGATGTATTATTATCCCGTATTACAGATAAGAACTAAGGTACAGAGAGATTAAGTGACTTGCCCAAGGTCACACAGGAAGTCTGGGCAGAGCTGGGAACTGATTCCAGATCTCCTGTGTCCCAGACCAGTCTATTAACCACAAAACTAACAGTGTATTATTAAACACACACACACACACACACACACACACACACACAGTGATTATTTGTTTTACACTAATCCCATAATTTAAAAGACAAGTCGGCAGGTATGTGGCATATGTCACTTTCTTACTCAACAGATCTGAACTCTGTCTCTTCGGGTCACATCTACTTGCCTTACCAAAAAAAAAACCCTCATAAATTGCCCTGCTGTCAACACTGCAGAGCCGATACAGTTGATTTCTATTTTGCCTCTTGCTTCATCAACAAAATTGTCAGCTAAATTCAGATTGTATAATTTTTATTGTTGGTGATGATGTGAAATGCACAGTAAAGTATGTCTTTTCTCTATACTCTCTGTTACATAGTTTTGTTTTGTTTTTTCCCCCCCTCATTCAGGTTGGACAGAGTTTCACAGTTATCTATTGTTCTATTCTACCTTTAACTAATTGTACTCCCCTTTAAATGACCAAACAAAGGATACTTTAAGTATTTATGGTTTGTTTTTTAAACATTGATTTAAAGTAGTAAGCACAATTTTATGCTGACTTCAGAAACATATATACCCTCTAGATTTCTTACTCAACACTCCTAGGGATTTCAAGATCTTTGAGAATTTGTGGTTTAATAACCATCATGTATAGTTTGTCATTGAGGACAGTCAATTAGTAACAGCAATAAAACATATATTCTGGAGAAAAGTAAACTTCGACTTTCCTAACATTGTATTAGACCATAAGATGGCTCCTTTAAGGGGAAAAAAAGTATTTGGACTTCTCTTTCTTTACCTTTTATTTTGTGTTGATTATTTTGGTATATATGTGCAACTCAGTAAATAATATTTGTAGCCTCCTTAAATAGTCTTGTGTTACAGAATATGAAGAGATTTATCAGTGTACCTAAATAACAATTTAGGGACTAACAAGCAAATTGTACCAGGTTTCCATAAGCAGTGAAGTACCAATATACTTCTGCTTATTAAAATAAAAGTCTCCTTACCAGTCTAGAAGTGCTACAGGCATGATTTAATAAACCTACATCATTCAACTCTGGGACTTGGGACTATGTAACAAAAAGGTTCTAGATTCTATAATCAATTCTTTATGAATATTTGATAATGCACATAAAGAGAAAATAAAGTATAGAAAAGTCTAATATATAAAAATCAGAGTTTCTTGGAATGTTTCCACTTTGTGAATTACTTTCCACTGTAAGCTAAATATTTGATTTTGACTATGTAAACTGTCTTGCCTCGTAAAAAAATAATACATAGCCACAGGAACCCACTAGTTAAACAGAGGTGGCTCATATTTTATATTCAGGGGGCAGGGAGCACCTGTGAAGGTGAAAAAGAGAGAGTTGGTATTCTGGAGGTGAGGAGAAGCCAACATATTTTAGAGTGAAAAGATGGGAAGGTGCAGATTGGTAGTATTATTTTTATTAATTAAGACAGACAAATGTATATTGCAGGAAAGTGTGTGCTCAACTCAATGCTAGCAGCTTCTGTAGTTCAGTGTGTTTTACCTGTGAAGAATACAAGATACGTCTCAGCTTTTGAAATTATATGTAATGTTCAGTCAGTGTCCTGCAGGTGAGAAAATTCTCTCATCTACATTGTTAAGGGTACATTCTGCTGTTGTCCAGGTTAACAAATATTTCAAAATAAAAAGTGCCATTTTTGCTTAGTAAATCAAAACAGACTTGCACTGAGAATCCTGAAAGATGAAGCATGACTATAATATAATCTCAGTGTCTCTAGAGTTTAGTTCTGTTCTCCATAATGACATTTTTCATAACCTTTTATGTACCACCAGTTTCTTTGTCCTATACCCTTTGCTCATGGAAGGCCACATTAGCTCTTAGTTACACTGGTATAAATGTAGAGCATCTACATTGAAAACAGTAGAATTATTCCTAATTTACAATTTACACAAATATAAAAGATCCTAATCTGAGGCCCAAATCCTTGGGTCTGGCTGAGCTGTACTCATTCCAGGACCCAAAGAGGAGCAATGGTATCTTAAATCCACCAATGTGCTTTTCTGATCATGTGGACAGCTATGGTAATTGTGCACTAGGAAACAGTGGAGGAACTGAGCACCTCCCAGATCCTTCTACTGGGGCATAGTGGTGGGTTTTTCCTTGGCTGGCAGGAAGCCAGAGAAGAATCATAAAGGGCTTAAGCACCAGACATTAATTCTCTACACAGCTACCAGAGAGATCAGCTGTGTTGAGATGATGGTCTTATTTTCCTTCCCCTTTTAGAGTCATTTTTAGAGGAGAGGACCCCAGCACTAGAGAGGGTTATCCTCACACATTGAGCCTCTCCATAAGAAAATAAGACACAAGGTAATGAGGGAAAGGTTATATCCAAACTGCTTTCACAAAATATAAACTGTCTTACCAGCTCCTGTATTCCTGTATGCTTTTGTCTATCTTTACTTACCCTCTGCTCTGGTGATTACCCAACCTCTTTATGTTGTCCTTCTACTCTCATCTCTGGGTCATCTTCCACATGGTTTCCCGTGACTGGAAACCCTTACCTTACCCAGTCTGCCATGCCTACACCTTCATCCTCCAACTCCCTCCTCAAAAAACACCTCTTCCAAAAGACCTATCCTGATCAGTGAAGTGTTGACTAACAGAAGCATTAGCTACCTATTAATGACCAACTGATTAAAAGTATTACACACACACACACAAAAACTGTACAAAAATGTAGAATGCCTAGCTGAGGTGGTATCACATTACTTTGCATTACACCCTAACCCAGATCTTACTTTCAGGGCCTTCCCTAGCAGGGGTGCAGGACCTGGGGTGGAAGTGAGGGATTTGTCTCTTCCAGGACTGACCGTGCCAGGCCAATCGCATCGGCCCGTGGGGCCCCCCAAAGCACGGAGTCCAAAGCTGTTTCCCCATTTCACCCTACACAAGGGATGGCTCTGCTTATTTTGTATGTTGTCTATTTAGACTGTAAGCTCTTTGAGCCATTGATCTTGGACCCAATTCATTCCTGTGCCAGAAGTAAGCTTATAACAAGGCTTGAGAGTGCAGGAAAAGGTGAATGTATACCACCTTTGCACCTTTCCTATTCTGGAAGCAGATGAAAGCCACTTCAACCCCTGGTGCAGGTTAGAGCAGAAAGAGGACTGCCTCAGCTGAAATGCAAAAGATTTTTATGGCAGACATACATTGCTGGCTTGCAACAGCTCTGTGATCATTTTCTGCTTTCCTCTGAAGAAACATCCCTGATTTTCCCCAAGAGCTAGAAGCTCCTGTGGTTAGTGGGCAACTGGCTAGCAGAGCAGAGAAGCCCCTTATGTCAGGGGAAATCTCTAGGGGCTACTGAGATGTCCTTTACTTTTCCAGCATAAAGGGGATGAGGCGCAGTGATAAATCAAGTGTTTAATCTTCGTACTTCTCTAAAGGGTACAGCAGCACTAGATGCTAATAAACAAGTATAATGGTGAGTCAGGATGTGTGGATTGTTTGAACTCCCCATTTCTTTTTGACAGTGGGATTGTTTATCTAAATATTTAATAATTTAGTCTACATTCTATGGTAGTTAGCTAGATAATCTCTGATTTTAGAGAGAGGGGAAATTTTCCAGTTTCTCCCTCCCTCCAAAAAACAAACAAACCTGATCTAGTGATCTGTGTTTTAGGTAAGCGTCTGCACTTTTATCTGGTTAACTCAATTCAGAACATTTACTGTTTACCCATCATGAACATGATTTTTGAGTGTGTGACAGAAAATAAAAGCACAAAAGTGAAAAGTATCAGTAGTAAAGAACAAATCGTGTGAAACCAATCTGGTAGCTTTCTTTGATAGGATAACGAGTCTTGTGGATAAGGGAGAAGCTGTGGATGTGGTATACCTAGACTTTAGTAAGGCATTTGATAGTCTCGCATGATATTCTTATAGATAAACTAGGCAAATACAATTTAGATGGGGTTACTATAAGGTGGGTGCATAACTGGCTGGATAACCGTACTCAGAGAGTTGTTATTAATGGTTCCCAATTCTGCTGGAAAGGCATAACAAGTGGGGTTCCACAGGGGTCTGTTTTGGGACCAGCTCTGTTCAATATCTTCATTAACGACTTAGATATTGACATAGAAAGTACGCTTATTAAGTTTGCGGATGATACCAAACTGGGAGGGATTGCAACTGCTTTGGAGGACAGGGTCATAATTCAAAATTATCTGGACAGATTGTAGAAATGGTCTGAGATAAACAGGATGAAGTTTAACAAAGACAAATGCAAAGTGCTCCACTTAGGAAGAAAAAATCAGTTTCACACATACAGAATGGGAAGAGACTGTCTAGGAAGGAGTACGGCAGAAAGGGATCTAGGGGTTATGTGGACCACAAGCTAAATATGAGTCAACAGTGTGATGCTGTTGCAAAAAAAAGCAAACATGATTCTGGGATGTATTAACAGGTGTGTTGTGAGCAAGACATGAGAAGTCATTCTTCCGCTCTACTCTGCTCTGGTTAGGCCTGAGCTGGAGTATTGTGTCCAGTTCTGGGCACCGCATTTCAAGAAAGATGAGGAGAAATGGGAGAGGGTCCAGAGAAGAGCAACAAGAATGATTAAAGGTCTTGAGAACATAACCTATGAAGGAAGGCTGAAAGAATTGGGTTTGTTTAGTTTGGAAAAGAGAAGACTGAGAGGGGACATGATCTCAGTTTTCAGGTATCTAAAAGGGTGTCATAAGGAGGAGGGAGAAAACTTGTTCACCTTAGCCTCTAAGGATAGAACAAGAAGCAATGGGCTTAAACTGCAGCAAGGGAGGTCTAGGTTGGACATTAGGAAAAAGTTCCTAACTGTCAAGGTGGTTAAACACTGGAATAAATGGCTTAGGGAAGTTGTGGAATCTCCATCTCTGGAGATATTTAAGAGTAGGTTAGATAAATGTCTATCAGGGATGGTATAGACAGTATTTGGTCCTGCCATGTGGGCATGGGACTGGACTCGATGACATCTCAAGGTCCCTTCCAGTACTAGAATCTATGAATCTATAAATGCTGGGCAAATGAAAGTGTTATGTTGTAATAGGCTGCAAAGCAAAGGAAGTAGTGGAGGGGCAGGAAATCATGGGAAATCAGAATATTGTTGCGAGAGGAAAGGAGAGAGAAAAAATAGAGGGAGTTTTGTGGAATGTTGAGTGTTTGTGAAGGAGGGAGAACAGGAAAGGGGATATTTAGAATGAAGAGGATCTCTCTTCCATCGGTGGGCTGAATGTCAAGGAGATTTGATAATGCATTTTATACTGCTGGATTTAATGTACTTCCTCTAGTGAAGTATTTGTAAAAGATCTTCAGATGAAAAGCATGAACAATACTATTCATGAGAAAATGGTTAAGGTAAGAACTAAAACAGCAGAATGGAACAGAAAGGAATGTAAAATCAAATACTAAGGGAAGGAAGGACTGAAAACCATTTTGAAAGAGAATGAATTCCTGTTCCCTGGAGTTTTGACAGAAAGCGGATGAGAAAAACTCTCTTCAGTAGAAAAAGTAGTTTTGGCTTAGTAGTCTCATATGCTCCATCATCCTAATAATCAAACTCTCAGAGATACGAGATGCACATTGACAGGCATCCTGGTATCAAATGCTGGTGCCCTGGAAGCTAATCCTCTTATGTACAATTTGCATCTCTTAATAGATAATCAGCCATATGTCAACCTCATTTAACTATTATAGAGCAGTGCAGGATCTCTCTGATATCTGTGATAATAGGAAAAGGAGAAATCAAAACTATTATCTACAATTTTTAAATTGTGTAGTTAATCAGAAATGAAACATGAATACTTTGTATTTGTTGTGCTTTGAACATTGATCATTTTCCTTTCTACAGGTGCTGAGTGTTGTTTTTCTTTCTACCCTGACTGACATTAGCTTAGGGCTGGAGTGGCAGAATAGGCAGTATATTTACAGTGGCTTGAATTCTGCCCCTCTCCATGTCCCATACCCTCTCCTTTCCTTTCTCCATCATTCCAATATTCCTTCCTCTCTATTCTCTTTGTCCACTATTGCTCCCTCCCTCCCCTCTCTGAATTCCCCCTCCATCTTTCTCCATTTTCTCTCTCCACTCCATCTCCCTACCATCTTTGCATTCTGTCCTCCCCCCTCTCACTTCTCTCTATTGCATTCCATCCCTCTCACTGACCACAGTTCAGTGCAAAGTGGGGAAGGAAGAATACCTCAACCTCGGTCCAGTGCTTTAGTAAGTAGTGGTAGCAGCAAGGGGGAAGAACTCATAGTGCACAGGTGCTCCTTTTCTTTGCCAAGCAGCACCATCTGAATTCCAGACAGTGCCTGTCTGAGGCAGTAGTATACTATAGTTCATGCAGAAGTGCTTTCTATGCTGTGACTCCTATAGGTTGGTATCACACAGAGCACAGGTGGTACAGCTCACCAGAGAATAGCACATTTGGTGGCCTCTACTCTTCTCTCTTGTGCGTGTAAGAAGAGCAGCCCTGGAGTCATAGCCCATCCCAGTGCCTAGGCCACAGATCACCTGAAAAAAACACTGTATATAATATATAGTAAGCGTCACTTACTTTTGTGTTAAAACAACATGGAGTCCAGTGGCACCTTAAAGACTAACAGATTTATTCGGGCATAAGCTTTTGGGGGTAAAAAACCCACTTCTTCAGATGCATGCAGTGAAAATTATCTTTTGTGTTATCAACTTGCATGGCTTATATGACAAGTCACATTTTAAAAACTATTTGAATGTCTTCATCTTATTATTGTGAAGCAATGTATTACGGAAAAGAGACCTGCTGCTAGTGCTCACCAGTTCAGCTCGAGGAATTTTTTTTCAGAACCACTGTACACTCAATAAACTACTCTTATCACAGGGTCTCTTTGCGAAAATAGATACAATTTTATTGTCTCCTCTGGGACGAACTTCCAGCCCCATTTCCCTGGACCAGGGCAGCCAATCCTGCTGGCTTCTGGGGGATGGAGCCACAGGAGCAGGGAGTATGTGCCTGTGGGCCAGGCTGGGGCCAGCCCCAGCCCAGAGAGACTCACAGCATCAGTGTCTCCCTGGAGCTCATAGACACCTCAGCAGGGGAGGTGCCTCCCCAGCTGGATTCCTGCAGGTAGCCACTGTGTTGAACAGTGCAGTGACCACCTTCAGACAGCATGAGAAGCAGCTGGTCCAGTCCCTTCTGTTCCCTGACAGTTCGAGCTGCCAGGGACAGGGGCCAAATGTGCCAGGGTGCAGGTGCAGTGGGAGAAAGGAGCCCCTTCCCCCTCCCCAAGCAAGCTATGCACAAATGTGTGTGTGGGGGGAAGGGGGGTACTTGACCCTGCATGCCCCCCCCATCACCTATTGTTAGGGGAAGTGGATAAGAAACTTTCAGCCCACTGACTCAAAAGACAGTGCCAACTTCCAGACAGGTATAGGAGATTTTACAAACATTGGCAACCTGAATAGCTCTATCTAAAGCCTCAGCAGAGTAAAAAAGACAAGCAAGCTGTTCCTTTGCTAATTCTATAGTTCAGTACCAAGGCGGAGAATATAAAAGGAAGGAGTGAGGCCTTAGTTAGATATTCACCATTTCAATCTGATAGCCCCCTCCAGATTAAAGCTGAATAATGGGTTTGCTGCACAATCAGACCATGAAAATTAATACTCTCTTAGCAATAAATATTCACAAATATGTTACATTGAAGCACAGATCAGCATTCAGAATCCCAGCTGTTGATACCAGGAAAGTGATTCTTAATGCATATCCTATTACTATTACTCCCACTCCCACTTCCCAGTCCTCTGCTTCTGGGAGTTAATGTTCTATACTATGATAAATAAGACAATATTTCAGTTAATGTAATATAAAACTAGATCTCTTAATGAAATCTTGAGCCATCATTGATTTCAGTTCAGGATTGCAGACCATTTTATCCCTGCTCAAGACATGTAGGTTATATATGTTCATAGGTTTTGCTCAAAGTCTGAAATATGATGAATGCATTTTAACATCCCGTGGATTACATTCCATAGCCAACCGCACAAAACTAAAAATGCAGCCTCCCCTTTCCCAGCCACAGGGAGGTCTTTGCTTTGCTCTACTGATTAGAGTAGGTTAAGAATTACTATCAGAGTTTCCAGAAGCGGCCCTATACTCCTGTTAGTGGGCATGTCAGGAGACAGTGAAGTCACACACTTCTACCACTCAGAGAACTGCTGGTGTGAGCTCATCAACCTTCATGACTGAAGAGTCAGATTCACAGAAGGGACCTTGGTGACCTTGCCTGACTTCCTGCATACTATAGACTATGAATTAATTCCTACTACAAGTCCAATAGATGTGATTGAACTAGAACATATCTTTTAGAAAAAAACATCCAATTGTGATTTAAAAATGTATTGTGACAAGGAATCTACCACAACCCTTAGTTAATTGTTCCAATAGTTAATTTTCCTCATTGTTAAAAATGTGCACTTTATTTCAAGTCTGAATTTGTCTAGTTTCAGCTTCCAGCTGCTGGATCTTCCTATACCTTTGTATGTTAGGCTGAAGAAACCTCTATACCAAATTTCTGTTCCTCATGTAGGTACTGTGATAGACCCAGACCAGTTGGGAACAGCAGAGTAGCAGAAGGGAGATATACTGGCCACTGTATAAGTAGTTTTCTGTTCCCTAAGTGACCAGAGCAGGGGCTGCTCCAGGCTAATAGACCACCTGACTCCAATTAACCTGCTAAGAGTCAGGTGAGGCAGTTAAGCACCTGACTCTAATTAAGGCCCCTCTGATGCTATGAAAGGGCTCACTCCAGTCAAGCTAGGGAGAGCAAGAGGTTGTGTTGGTATTATCATCAGACATCAGGAGGAAGGTCTGGTGGTGAGAACAAAGAAGGTGTTAGGAGGAGGCCATGGGGAAGTAGCCCAGGAAGTTTTAGGTGTTGTGCAACTGTACCAGGAGGCACTCTAAACAGCTGCAGTCCACAGGGCCCTGGGCTGGAACCTGGAGTAGAGGGCGGGCCCGGGTTCCCCCCATACCTCCCAACTCCTGATCAAACACAGGAGGAATTGACCTGGACTATAGCTTCTACCAGAGGGGAAGGTCTCTGGACTGTTTCCTGACCCACAGGGTGAATCTGTGAAGCGAGCAAATAAGTGCAGGACCCACCAAGATAGAGGAGGAACTTTGTCACAGTTCTTATAGACTGTGATCAAATTACCCTTTAACCTTCCCTTTGATAAACTAAATAGATGGAATTCCTTGAGTCTAACACTATAAGGCAAGTTTTCCAATCCTTTAATTGTTCTCGTGGCTCTTCTCTGAACCCTTCCAACTTTTTCTGAAGTTTTCCAGACAGGATAACAGTTCTGTAATTTCTTACTCTGGTCATGTGATTTCTCAGACCTTGAAAAAGTGTAAGCATGACATGTGTGAATGAGTAAGGAAAAACTTTTCTAAGTCAAAGGATTATATGTCATAAGTTATGGCCATGAAAGTGACCAGGCCCCTAATGGTCAAAAAGCCATTCATGGGCCCTGGCTATTGACCCAGATAAGTGGGGTTAAGACAGCTTTGATGGAGTCATCTTCTCTTCTTATTCCCTTATTACTGTTTGCTTTGGGAAGGAGAGCCGCAAGAGTTGATCAGAGGTCAGACTTGGCTTCACTTTATCAGGAATTAACAATGCAGTTGGGGTACAAATCCTGTGATCCACATTTGCTCAGAAGATCTCCAGGTTGGTTCTGGGGGATGTCACCAGCTCGAATTTCAACCTCAAAAGACCAGGTAAACGAAGAAGTGTGTTTCTCTGAAGGTCACCAATACAACAACCAGAAAGCTGACAACTTCTATTTCCTTCCCAACAAAAGGTGCTTCTATACTGCATGTTTTTATTTATTTATTTATTTATTTATTTGGGGTGGGGGAGTGTGGTGTGTAGCACACATGCATGGATATAAATAGCAGTGTAGATGTCAGGCACATTTTAGGTGAGTAAAGACACCCTTGAAGGATGTTGGTATGTACTCAAGTATCCTACATGATTCTTTACTTCCCCAAACACCCTACTGCTGTAGCCTTTCCCTTCTTCAGGAAAAGAGTCCAGTAGTGGGGAAAAAGATCTGGTGGGGGTAGGCAGCTCCCTTCGGTTGGTGCCTTTTCCTCTCACAGGAAATGACATCAGCACCTCCCGGCTGGAGCCCTTCCCTGCTATAGGGAAAAGCTTCAGCAACAGAAAAAAGCTCTGCCAGCTTTGCTGAAGGCTTTCTCCAAATCAGAGAGAGCCTTGGCAGCAGGAAAAACTTGGGAAGGGAGGAGGCAGTGTAGAAAGGTTCAGCCTTTCCTCAAGCGCGCCCCTCAATAGAGGCTTTCTTTGTTGAGATGAAACTCTCCAGCAGTGGAAAGTGGTGGAAACCTTTACCTGATGTCTCCCCTCTGCCAGAGCCTTTCACTGACACATGTAGCTACACACCAGAGTGTGGATGTGATGTGCTTTTAGAAGATTAGGGTTGGAGGAGACCTCAAGAGGTCATCTTTTCACTGGGGCATGTAGCTACATGTACACTACAGACCACCATTAATGATGTGTAGTGTACACATAGCCAAAGACACTGCAGACCAGCAAGTTGACTGGAGGAGACACCCACTAATGTAACAGTACCTGAGACAGAAGATATCACCAGATTCCCCAAATGTAGTTCCTGACTGACCCTGAAACTCCACAGACACTTTTTTTCTTTTCCTGAGTAACATTTTTGTTCTTTCCTTAAGGAGAATACTTGAATAGCTATGTAGGGAATGCCTGACAAGAAAGATTTGCCTTAGCCATTTAGAGTGTTTGTCCAATAATACAATGTACATATAATCCCATAGTACAAAGTTACACAGGGCAGAATTTAACCTAGGTTCAAAGTATATCTTTCCACGGATCACCAGAGGTCACCCTGGGTATATAAGTATTCCAGTCTTAACCCATTCTTTCCACAATGGAAAGTATAAGCTGCTAAGTAAACTGCATATGCATAGGAAGAGTAAATAAACCATTCAGTCATTGGTACTATATTGGTTTTGTGATTTGATTATTGATTATGCTCATGATTTGATCAATTGTTGATCTTAGATTGTTTTCTGGTTTGTTAACCAGTTTTAAATTGCACTATTGTAACTCCTTGATTTGATTAATTTGAGACATATTGTAACGTCAGTCTGAGTCTCATATTGTTTAGTATGTTAGGGCAATATAACAAATTAGTTACCCTTATAGTTCTTTACACTCTTAACTAAAAGCTATAAAACACACCAAATTAGTTTTCTCTGATCAAATGACAATGAGGTAAAAACAACCTCAATTAAAGTGTCTTCAATTAAATGTTAATAAATCACAATTTGCAATCTCATAAAACAATTGTATCAAGTTAGTTTGACAAGATCTTTTTTCCATAAGTGCATGTTGATTGGCTGTAATTGTATTATCCTTTAATACTTTATTGAGTCTCATACTAGCCATTCCATTCTTTTCCCAAGATCAGTGTCAGGCTAACAGGACTGTAATGTCTCAGATCATCCCATTTACAGTTTTAATAATATGGGTAAAATAATTAGCTTTATTCCAAACTTCTGGAACTTTCTGAGTTTTGAAGACTTATTAAAAACACAATTAATGTTCAAGAGAGCTCCTCGGTCATTATTTTTAAAACTCTGGGATGCAAGTTACTCAGACATCTAACTTCAGTAGCCATTGTTTATCATCCTCCTTAGTTATCCTTGGAATGGAAATTATATCAACATCATCTGATATGAATATATCATTTGTTTTCTTCCCAAATACAGGTCAAATGTATTTATTGTAGGTGTCTACATTTTCTGAATTATTATGGACAATTATACCTTTTTCATCTAGCAATGGACTAATGCCACTGTTAGAGTTCCTTTTATTATTGATATACTTAACTCTCCTTCTTATTGATCTTAAATCTGCTATCCATAGATTTCTGCTTATGTACTTTTACTTCCCTTATCAATATTTTAGTCTCTAGATCCAAATTTTCATGCATTGCTGTCAATGAACCCTTTTCCCCCCATTTGCAATCCAGCTATATATAGCTGCTTTCACTTTCACCTCTGTTTTTTTTTAACCAATGCTTCCTTCTTTCTCAATTATGAGATTGTGAATTTTGGCCATGCAGTAAAATGTTCTTAAACTGCTCCCAATTATCTTTCACATTTTGTTTTCACATTTTATGTTTGTTTTCTTTCTCATAGCTGATTTGGTTCATAATTGGTTTTTAGCTTTGTAAAGTGGCATTTTAAATCACCAAATATATATATAACAGAATGGGACTCTATTGTATTTGCACATGGCAAATATAATCAAGTCATGATAATTTTCACCTAAGAAACCACTAACATCTCATTCTGTGATAAAATCTTCTTTATGTCAAGACCAGGTCTAATATAGAATTTCCCTGTTTTGAATGCAACACTTTTTGAGGTAGGGAATTGTCATCTATACTTGTTAGTAATTCCAAGGATGTTTTAGTCCAGGCAGCATGAGACCTCCAGCATATGTCTCTCCAACTGAAATCCCAGTGTCATTTTGGGAATGACATACACTAGCCGTGTGGAAAAAGAAGCAACTGTCATTGTCATGAATGCACCATTCTTTGATGGGCACACGAAAAGTTCATATCCTGTGAATATTGCAAAATGCTGAGAAGCTCCACACAGCAGCTATCATTGAGGTTATTCACCAACTAGTACAACTAGTAGGGATTTCCAGTGCATTGCCCTGAAAACGGTACACTGAGTAGATACTGGTATTAATTCTTATCTCTGTACATAAACTAATCATTAGAGTTGTTCTGCTTGTCTGTCTAGATATTTAAAGAGAGATTATAATTGATTCATGCACTGTATTCTGGGTAATATATGATTCCAATTTTACTAAAGTGACTCTTTATTAAAGCAACTTTTTACAGAGCTGTTTTGGTGCAGTTTAGCATTATGCACAAACCATAGGCACAATGACTGACATCCTGGTGCCTCCTCCAAACTCTTCCCTCCTGCAACTTGTGTTCCTCCATGCAAGTCCCATGTAGGTTGCTGTAATCACCACAATATGCAAGTATAAACCTGTGAAGTAAAGAGTCATTGGGAATTCAGAATATGTGACAATTTACAAAAAATCTGTTTATAATTTTTTTTTTTTTTTTGGTAAATTTCATGGTTGGGAAGAAAAGCTTGAAATACATTCTAAAGGCTCATAAACTAGAAGGCAAGTAAAAAGATCCAAATATGTATTTAAAACAATAAGATGAATGTTAAGACAATGACTTTTGAGTGCTGACTCATGATTTATGGCTGCGGTTCGCCACTCCAGGCCAATGGCAGCTGTGGGAAGCGGCATGGGTGCAGACGCAGAAAGTAAACAAACCGGCTCGGCCTGCCGCGGGCCAAAGGTTGCCGATCCCTGTGTTAGTGTTTGTACTTGTATAGCAGCTTTTATCCCAAGGAAATCAAAACACTTTAAAATGTTTAATTAAGCTTTAAGCTTTAAAGTACTGCATAGTGATAGATATTGTGACAAAGTCAGACCTGACAGTTTTGGAAGGATGATTTAAGGCCGGTATATCAGCCTTAGAATGGTCAAAGCCCTTTTCCTATTCACTGAAAGAAGTTACCTCAGGTTAATTATGGACATTGGAGTCTGTGACCTTTAAAAACCTCTTTGGGGAACAAGAAAAGGTCAGAGAGAAGAGAAGCAAGTTGGAAAAGGGTTGTGTGCAATGAGAAGAAAAGCGACCTCCTAGGTAAGGTGTGGTTGGTTTTTTCCTATAAGGAAAATCTTGTGTTTATTTCTGTTTGGGGTGGGGGGGAGCTTAGTTCCCAGCATTGCTGGGCCAGAGTGGACAAGAGAGGGTGGCTGGCAATTAGTAGATGGCATAAGAAGAGGTGGTAGTCCAGTGGGTGTTAGGATATGTACTTTTTTTTATTTTCATTTAAAGAAGCCCTCAAGTCTTCCCTGTAAAATATTGTAAATAAACCTATGTGAAATATTAAACCTCCTGAGTGGGACTGATTAACTCAAGGTCTCCTCAACACCAGAGTGAGAAAATCTGAGCCCTGACATGATTAAAGAGGTGTGTTGTTATCACAAAAAAAATACGGGAAGGTAAAGTGACATTGTCTACGTTCATACCGAAAAATAGTGGCAAAGCCACAAATAGAATCCAGGACTCCTGACTCTGGCTTCTGCTCTGTTCATTAGATTACACTTCTATCTTTGTGAGAATCTCTGAAGTATAGTACTATACTTGAGGAAATGACACTATATATATATTGCTTTTAATAGATCTTTTGAATGCCCATAGTCCAATCAGGTAATATTGGACGTGACCTAATGTCCATAAAGGGTCCTGTGACCAAATGGTTCAAAAGCAAAACAGTACATTTACCCAGTATTCGTTAACTCAGCAGGTGTTTGACATTTTAGGTAATCTCATCAGACCAGATACCTGTGCAAAGAATTTCATTTCTTTATTCATGAGTAGTAAAGAAGCAGAGATGTAGAGAAGTGAATAGAATTTAGTTTCCTAAAGCAAATGTTGTGCTCAAGTTATCTCAAAGCACTTGATAAAGAAATAAGTTCAATATTGGCTTTCAAGTGACACTGCAGGTAAACTTGAAGGCATTAAGAACTCTTCAAGATTTCACACATAGCTCTGAATATTTGAACCTGTTTTACTGACAGAGTACTTGCTTCTGAGTACACCTGGATTATCTCCTACTCTTCTCAGGCAAGTCCATTCATTCTTTTATTTTCAGCATTTGTTACGTTGATTTAATCCTTTCATCATGTTTGCCATTTTCTTCATTTCTGTCCCTCCTGTGTACCATTTTCCTAAGACTATATAAATCCATAGTATGCCCACATCTTGAATACTGTATGCAGATGTGGTCACCCCATGTCAAAAAAGATATATTGGAATTTGGAAAAGGATAAAAAAAGGGCAACAAAAATGATTAGTGGTATGGAACGGCTTCCGAATCAGGAGAGAATAATAAGACTGGGACATTTCAGCTTGGAAAAGAGATGGCTAAGGGGAGATATGATTGAGGTTTATAAAATCATGACTGGTGTAGAGAAAGTAGATAAGGAAGTGTAACACAAGAAATAGGGGTCATCAAATGAAATTAATAGGCAGCAGGTTTAAAACAAAAGGAAGTATTTTTTTCACACAATGCACAGTCAACCTGTGGAACTCCTTGCCAGAGGATGTTGTGAAGGCCAAGACCATATCTGGGTTCAAAAAAGAACTAGATATATTCATGGAGGATAGGTCCATCAATGGCTATTAGCCAGGATGGGCAGGAATGGTGCCCCTAGCCTCTGTTTGCCAGAAGCTGGGAATGAGTGACAGGGGATGGATCACTTGATGATCACCTGTTCTGTTCATTCCCTCTGGTGCACCTGGCACTGGCCACTGTTGGAAGACAGGATACTGGGCTAGATGGACCTTTGGTCTGAGCCAGTAGGGCCATTCTTATGTTGTTTAGTTCTTATGACTTCCAAAATACCCTCCCCTGTAAGAGTGTCAGAGTGGAGTCCCACCCCTTTGTACATGAGGCTTTGTACTGCAGGCAGGTGACTGCTACATAGAAGTCCTGAACCCAGAAGAAATGGAATTAAACTTTGGCCATTTAGAAGCCCAGATGGGAGCCACCACCTACTAAAAGCCTCACCCTGTCCGCAGCTTCATGGGATTTGATGCTGTTGCTGCCCTCCAGCAAGAAATCATCAAGTTGGCAAAGGATGTTGGATTCAAGGTGGAGGAGGAGGATGTAGAGGAGTTGTTGGAATCTCACGCTGAGCAACCAACAAATGAGGAACTGATTGGCTGGACCAACAACGGATATCCAAAGAAAGCAAGGACAATGATGACATAGAACAGGAAGCCAGTAGTATTACATAAAATAATCCCTCCCGTTTCTTTGGATTGTTGGAAGAGATGACAGAAATCATAGAGACCTGTGATCTTTTTCATAAATGGTTTGCCAAAGTCTTCAGGGCTCTCAATGGTGCAGTTGCTTGTTATAGGGAGATCTATCACTCAAAGATTCATGGAGGAGAGCAGATGTTGATAAAATCCCTTTTTAGGACTGCTGCAACCAAAAAGCCAGCCATGGAAAAGCCAGCCCAAGAAAACCCAGCCGTCACCCCTCATAGAATCATAGAAGATTAGGATTGGAAGAGACCTCAGGAGGTCATCTAGTCCAATCCCCTGCTCAAAGCAAGACCAACACCAACTAAATCATCCTAGCCAGGGCTTTGTCACACCGGGCCTTAAAAACCTCTCAGGATAGAGATTCCACCACCTCCCTAGATAAACCATTCCAGTGCTTCACCATCCTCCTAGTGAAATAGTGTTTCCTAATATCCAACCTAGACCTCCCCCCTGCAACTTGAGACCATTGCTTCTTGTTCTGTCATCTGCTACCACTGAGAACAGCCTAGATCCATCCTCTTTGGAACCTCCCTTCAGGTAGTTGAAGGCTGCTATTAAATCCTCCCTCACTCTTTTCTCTTCTGCAGACTAAACAAGCACAGTTCCCTCAGCCTGTCCTCGCAAGTAATGTGCCCCAGCCCCCTGATCATTTTTGTTGCCCTCCCCTGGACTGTCTCCAATTCGTCCACATCCTTTCTGTAGTGGGGGGGCCAAAACTGGATTCAATACAGGTGTGGCCTCACCAGTGCTGAATAGAGGGGAATAATCGCTTCCCTCTATCTGCAGGCAATGCTCCTACTAATACAGCCCACTATGCTGTTAGCTTTCTTGGCAACCCAGGGCACACTGCTGACTCATATCCAGCTTCTCATCCACTATAATCCCCAGGTCCTTTTTGTAGAACTGCTGCTTAGCAAGTCGTTCCCCAGCCTGTAGCAGTGCATGGGATTCTTCCTTCCTTAGTGCAGGACTCTGCACTTGTAGTTGTTGAACCTCATCAGATTAATTTTGGCTGAATCCTCCAATTTGTCTAGGTCACTTTGGACCCTATACCTACCCTCCAGCGTACCTACCTCTCCCCCCAACTTAGTGTCACCCGTGAACTTGCTGAGGAACTTGCAATCTATCCCATCATCCAGATCATTAATAAAGATGTTGAACAAAACTGCCCCAGGACCAACCCCCGGCGCATTCCGCTCGATACCAGCTGCCAGGTAGACATGGAGCCATTGATCACTACCCTTTGAGCCCGACAATCTAACCACCTTTCTATCCACCTTATAGTCCATTCATCCAATCCATACTTTTTTAACTTGCTGGCAAAAATACTGTGGGAGACCATATCAAAAGCTTTGCTAAAATCAAGATGTACCACATCCACTGCTCTCCCCATATGCACAGAGCCAGTTTTCTCATCTTAGAAGGTAATCAGGGTGGTCAGGCATGACTTGCCTTTGGTGAATCCATGTGGACTGTTCCAGATCACCTTCCTCTCCTCCGAGTGCTTCAAAATGGTTTTCTTGAGGACCTGCTCCATGATTTTTCTGGGGACTGAGGTTCTACTTCCCTTTTTTAAAGATGGACACTATATTTGCCTTTTTCCAGTCATCCAGGACCTCCCACAATCACCATGAGTTTTCAAAGATAATGGCCAATGGATTTTTAATCACACCAGCCAATTCCCTCAGCACACTTGGATGTATTAGCTCTGGAACTATGGACTTGTGCATGTCCAGCTTTTCTAAATAGTCCTTAACCTGTTCTTTCACCACTGAGGGCTGCTTACCTCCTCCCCATAATGTGATTCCCAGGACAGCAGTGTGGGAGCTGATCTTGATTGTGAAGACTAAGGCAAAAAAGCAATGAGTACTTCAGCTTTTTCCACAGTATCTGTCACTATGTTGCCTCCCCCATTCATTTAAGGGTCCCACACTTTTCCTGACCTTTTTCTTGTTGCTAACATGCCTGTAGAAACCCTTCTTGTTACCCTTCACATCCCTTGCTAGTTGCAACTCCAGTTGTGTTTTGACTTTCCTGATTACACCCCTGCATGCTCAATCAATATTTTTATACTCCTCCCTATTCATCTGACCAAGTTTCCATTTCTTGTAAGTATCCTTTGTGTTTAAGCTCAACCAAGATTTCACTGTTAAGCCAAGCTGGTCGCCTGCCATATTTGCTATTTTTTCTTCACATCGGGATGATTTGTTCCTGTGTCTTTAATAAGGATTCTTTAAAATACAGCCAGCTTTCCTGGACTAATTTCCTCTTCATATTAGCCTCCCAGGGGATCCTGCCTATCAGTTCCCTAAGGGAGTCAAAGTCATCTTTTTTTGAAGTCCAGGGTCCATATTTTGCTACTCTCCTTTCTTCCTTTTGTGAGGATCCTCAACTCAACCATCTCATGGTCACTGCTGCCCAGGTTGCCACCCACTTCCTCTAGTAGTTGCACCAGGAAGTTGTCCCCAATACTCTCCAAAAACTTGCTTGGTTGTCTGTGCACTGCTGTATTGCTCTCCAAACAGATGTGAGGGTCATTGAAGTCCCCTATCTTAGGTAAGCGCAATTGACCCAGTTTTATATTATTTATGAAAATGTTCTACGTATTTAAGTGGTGTTACTAGGGCTCTACATTATTTTATTGAATGTTTTATGTGTAAAATGTGTACTGTGTAACATGTCATTGTAAAATGGTACACTGTTTAGGTGAAAAGAACATTGTCATAGGCGAGCGTGGTGACATTGTGAACAAATTCCTCCCCCCTCTTCCATTATTTCTTATGGGGAAAAAAATTCCCCGATATCCATCATTTTGGTATCCGGCACCCTTCTCAAGAATGCAACCCAGAAATATACGGGGACCCCCTTTATCTCAAATGTGTCCCATTCTAATTAGTCATGCTAAGGATATTGTAAATTCTTTAAATTGTTCATGTACAATTACCCCTAACTTGTGTCATGTCTTTAGAAAGCCATCTATCATCCTTATGACATTTGTGTGAGAGCCCAGACATGCACATCCCTATGAGTGACATTTGTATGCTGTATCCCTCCATGTTACACAAGCATTTTAAGTCCTGCATTTTAAATCCACTTAAAGTTCTGGACTGAGGGGACTACCACCACTTTACCAGGTGTTAATAATGTGAATACATTTAGCCTATTCTTGCTAAAAAAAATTTTTTTAATTATGTTGTGACTGGTGTCTAGAATGAACCACACTGAGAATTCCACACTTAGGGCAGACTGCAAGAAACAGGGCAGACCATCCCCCCAAAACTGGTGGTTTATTCTATGATCATATTCATTAAACCAGTAGCAAAAGAAATTGTGTAGCACCACAAGAAGCCAAACATAGTCCCCTTTAGGCATTCCAGACCTTGGTTCCCATTCAGACATATTGATCTAATATAGTGAGAGATTACTGAAAACCCAATTTTCCCATACATGAGGTTCTACTAATCCGAAAAGATCAGACATTAACCCCCAGGTCAGTTATATATTTCAGATCTTACCCAAATATCATGTTGTCAGCCAAACCTTAGTAAACTAACTATAGATTTATTAATAAAAGAAATCAGTTATAAATGGTTAAAAGATCATATGTGTACAAATGATTGCAATGTCCTTAGATCATGTTTGTAGCAGTGACAGAATAGACTGCTGTCTTGCAAAAGTCTCAGCTGGTAACTTCCAAAAGGTTAGAAGGTCCTCAATCCATAGTTCAAAATACTTCCTTTAGTTAGAAATCCAAGTCCAGAGAATTGGAGCAGGAGAGAGGCAAAATGGAGATGTTGCAGCTGCAATTTATATCCTCTACCATGTGCATGGAAAAGTTACTGTCCCAAACAATGCCCACAGCCCCTATGTATGGAAAATTATTAACCAAGATGGAGTCTCAGGTCACATGTTCACATCACATGTCCTTACATGTTTTGCTGAATCACAGGGATAGCCATTGTCTCCATGCTGTCTCAGGTGTTTCCAGGAAGGGCTGGAGAGTTGATTCTTCTTCATGGCCCATCAACCTTGAATGGTTCATCAATGCTGGGCTGGTGAGACTGGATGTAAACTACTTTGTGGGTGTCACCCCAAGCTCAAACATATTTGAGATACAAATACATAACCAATATTCATAGCTTCAAATACAGTGATGATACATGCATTTAACCAGGATAATCATACTTGGTCATTTGTATCTTTTTGATATCTTACATGACTTACAATTGCAATTAATCTTATACAAAGTATCACTTTTTTGTATCAACAACATCACTTACATATTCTAGGTACTGGAAGTACCAAGTTCTTACCCCCCATTTTGAAACAATTCCCCTTTCTTCCAGTAGTTGTTTCAGAACTAGAGACCAACAAGTACCATATAAAAGAATTCTACAGTAACATTTGGAATTTTTTCCCCCTCGTCAGTTCAGATTAAATTACAATAGGTTTCAGAACCCTGATGCTTTAATTAAATTTTAGTACATGTCAGCTTACATAAGATTTATTTTTAATTAAACAGATTGCAATTTGAGTATAATGTCTCTGACTCTGTAGCATATGCTGCCTGTTATGAGACTTAACATTTGCTGCACAAGGTACATTCAGATCATACTGAAAGTACTCACGTTGCCTCTTTAATATGCTTTTAAGATATTTAGTAAAATAACAGGGACAGGCGAACCTCTAAAAATTCATAGTTTTTTATGCTTATCTGAAATCATGGGTCAGTCCAAATCCATCTTTAAGTCCATACTCCTTTCCACTCACCTTCTTATAGGTAACTTGCTGCAGCTGTGCAGAGATATTAGCATTCCAGTTCAAATGCTACAAAAGACAACCATCTATCAAAGAAAAATCAAGTTCTGCTAGATCACGATTTTAAATTTTGGAATCACTGTGGTACTGTTGAAGATTGGCATGCAGTGTCTCCTGGTGTTCACTTGTTCTAAGGCCGGGGTTAGAGGACTAGAGTTAAGATTGTCTGAATGACATTAACTGTGCATTTGCATACTTCCTAATATGTGTTTTTCATTTAAGTGTAACCATAATTTGTAATATCAAGATCTTTATTTAATTTCTCAGAAAACCACAGTGCTCTCATAAGGGTTTTTCATTTAACTGATCCATATTTACAACTACATTCAAGATTCACAAAGCTTCCTCCTGACTATTGCTTTAGCTTTTACAATTAAGAATTTCTCAATGTCAGTTAGAGGGCTACCTGCATCTTGGCCTCTCTTTGGGCTTTTTGAGTGCAGGTGTTCTAGCTCTTGTTCTTACCTGTTTTGAGGCAGTCTAATTATTCTTCCACTATTAGATTGGGACTGGTGTACACTACCTGTTATATATCAATCATTCTGAAGGCCCAAAGGTGTTTTGGACACCTACTGGATCCTCCAATTGGGAACCTGTGACCAGTCATAATGACTAATATCATTCTGATGGGGTGTATCATAGAATCATAGAAGATTGGGGTTGGAAGAGACCTCAGGAGGTCATCTAGTTCAACCCCCTGCTCAATTCCCTATAGTTGCCCAGAGAGAGTAGAATTAAGCCAAGCAGGCCCAATCAACCAATTAAGCAGGCAGGAGAGAGATTTAGTCTGCAAAGGGACTACTAGTTGGAAGGTGGCTCAGCTGGACAAGAACAAGTGGGTCTGGCGTAAAACCCCGGAGCTGGAAACAGCTGGGAGCTGCAGGAAGGAACCATGTAGTCACTCCCTAGGAGGAAGGTGGTGTGTTCAGGACTATAGCGGGTAGTCCATGGTTACTCCCTGAGATGAGGGAGTTGGGAGGCTGGCAAACCCAGAGAGTGGGGAAGCCAGGTAGATAGGAGAAGGCTCAGGGGAATAGCAGCCAGGGAATAGGAATCCAGACTGTGGCTGTTGATTAGAGGACGCCTGATCTGTAAGTCAAGTACAAGTTGGGCCTGTGTTCCCCTTCCAGCCAGTGAGCGTATTGCATAGACCAGGCAAAGGACATGGACTGCCTGGAACAATTTATTCTAGAAATGGGAACCATGTAGTGACCTGACCATGTCCCGAAGAGGAGGCTGCAGTTCCTGGAGAAATAGGAGTCCACAGTGTGAGAAGACAATGGGAAGAGGGCTCCACATCTGGCCAGAGCTAATCCCCAGAGCAATCTGGAGGAGGCACTGCTAGCAGTGAGTGGACTCCCCATGACAATCTTCCTTATAGCAAAGTATCTTTAATTTATTTATCAGTCGGAATAAAGCATTAGAGGAAAAGAGTTTGAAAACAACAAACAGGTTACATGTTATTTCATCTCATCCAACCTTATGCTTCAGTACAAGCTAGGTTACATAGGCATTCGCTTAAGTTGCATGAGTAGAACTGAAACAGTTTGCATTCTAGCAATCCCAGATCCTCCAGTGTCTTTGGGTCTTTCAGTCTGGTTCCCTTTCATTCAAACTAGTTTGGGTGCTCCCCTTAAGACTAGGTTAGAGCCATTAAGGCTACTTGCTCTGGAAATGTCTTTTAACAGCAATGACATGTATGCTATTAGCGAGGACCTCCTCCCCTTTCTCTGCTAAATTGAAGCATTCCCCCCACCAATAAAATACAGTCACACTACACTAGTGAAAGATCTAGATGACATTTTAATGTAACCGTTTTTCCATGCAGACTTGTCAAAAGCTCAATGTTTCGTGGGAACATGTCAATTTACATGATTTTTCCCAGAAATAATTTGTAAATTTTATTTTTATGTTTTTTATTTCAATTCAATTCAGTTCCTTTTGTTTTGACTTTTATATTACAATATTATACAGTATATTACATTTTGATATTATCAAAATGAAATAATTCATTGATTCTGAATCAATTTTTTCCAGAATTTCCATTCTGAGCAACATCAGAATTTTTCACAGAATATAAATTCTAGTTTGTGATGAGTTCTAAGTAATAATTAAAAAACATCCCCACATGTGTCACACTCTGTGACAAGAGCCCCCTTGGAACCTGCAGGGTATTCAAAAATTCTGGTGAAACTTACCAAATATAGTTTGGTCATTTATATTTGTTATAGATTTTTTTTTTAATTTTGAAATTTTGTCCCATAGAACTTTTTGCAGATTTTTTTTGGGGTGGGGAATGACGACAACGATTCAATTAAAAAAAAAAAAAACCAACATTCTGGAAAAAGTCACAATTAATAATTGTACTTCAATTTTTTAAATGCCTCTAATATAAATGGGCCATGCTTCTTCCCAGACTGCACACTTATCTCATGTGGCTTCTCTTTTTCCCCATCACCAGGCCAAATCCCTTTGTAGCACCCTTTCTGTCAGAACAAGAGAGATATAAGGGGATTGGGACAAAGTTGGGGAAGGATCCCGTGGATATGTATTCGGGATGGCTAGCCCATGTCACCACTCACCACTGCCTGTGCTACCTTGACTATGCTACTAATTTTAGCATGCAAACTGAATGAGATAGCATGAGTATGTCTGCTTGAGCTGGGAATCAAACCCCTGTGCATGTAAAATAGATTTAAAGGATTTGTTTTGGCAATGGGTAGCAGATTTCTGAAGGATACCTTCTTCTACTTTGACTTTTGCAGATCTTTGGTGGATAGAGCTAAAATTTAGCGGGATCTTGATATATTGGAGAACTAGGTGATAGTCAACAAAATGAAATTGAACAAAGGCAAATGTAAGTCATGGGAGGTGATAGTACCGGTCCACTCGGCGCGGGTTAGGCTTCAGCTGGAATATTGTGTCCAATTTTGGTCACTAATGTATAGAAAGATGTAGAAAAACTGAAAAGCATCCAGAAGTGAGTAACAAAGATGATCAAAAGGATGGAATGCAAGCCATATGAGCAAAGACTGAAGGAACCAGATATGTTTAGTTTGGAAAAGAGGAGATTAAGGGGGGATATGAAAGCAGTCTTCAGATACTTGAAAGGTTGCCATACAAAAGATGGAGAAAAGTTGTTCTCTTTTGCCACAGAGGGCAGGACAAGAGGCAATGGGTTCAAACTACATCATAGGAGATTTAGATTAAATCTCAGGAGAAACTTCCTAACTGTAAGAACAGTAGGACAATGGGACTAACTCAGGAGGTTGTAGAAGCTTCTTCTCTAGCGGCTTTCAAAAGGAGGATGCATAACCATCTGTCTTGGATGGGTGAGACACAACAAATCCTGCATCTTGGCAAGGGGTCAGACTAGATGACCCTTGTGGTCCCTTACAATCCTATGATTCTACAACTGCCTCCCTTTCTCTTTGTGACCCCCCCACCTTCCTGTTTCTCCCGAGACCCAACACATAACTCCTTGCGTGCCAGTCCATAATCACATGCATCCACAATGGCAGAGAGGTCATAAATCTGGCACACAATGGAAACGGAAACTGCATTCAATAATTCCATTCCCAACACCTGCCACCACCAAGCAGTCAAAGACACCAATCTTCATCAAGACCAACCAGTGAAAACAAATTTGCCATTCCTAGGCTGAAGCAGAGTTATAATGAGCAAAGACAAATAAATGATTTAAAAAAGAGAAATTCTCAAGGAATAGGAGCACCACATTTTTGAACTACCATATTTCCAATACATTTTGTCTGGTTTGTCTCAGGGTTGCCAATACAATTCTAGGCTGCCATAAGATCATAACTCTAAAGTTGCAGGCATTCTGGCTTAGGTTTAGCAGAGCAAGGGGAATGGCAAATATTAAGCAGACACTTCATTCTTAACTATAGAGAAGCTAATTTCTCTTTATGGGGCTTATTCTGCTGTCATTGAAGTCAATGGCAAAACTCTTATTGACTGCAGTGGGGCAGAATTGACCCCTATAAGACCACAGTATTTTACAGCAATGGTCCTAAAGTACAAACTACTTGACCACTCAGTTCATCTCAAGGGGAGGGGTAAGGATTGTATGCTTATTGTAAACAAAGAAACTAAAGGATCCAGAGCAGATGTTATTTTGTCTCAGATATCAGAGGGGTAGCCGTGTTAGTCTGGATCTGTAAAAAGCAACAGAAGGTCCTGTGGCACCTTTAAGACTAACATGCGTCTGACGAAGTGGGCATTCACCCATGAAAGCTTATGCTCCAATACATCTGTTAGTCTTAAAGGTGCCACAGGACCCTCTGTTGCTTTTTATGTCTCAGATGTAATGCATATTGAGCTGTCATATTTTCTTTTATTTGGGCTTGAAATCTGCACCCAACTCTCTCCCCAACATTTTGAAGGAATTCAGAACCATTTCTGAATGCCAAACTTCTCAATTCAGACCTCTCTCTATCATGAACTCAATGCCAAATACCCACAAACTTTGTGGAACTTCAGATTCAGATCCAAACTCCATCACTCAAACCTATGCTGTTATTTACAATCCAGTGTGCTGTCCATACATTTTAATTAGTTATACTACCTTCCCTTACCAGAACAGTCTTCTGTCTTCACTGTCTTCTGACTTAGGTGCACAGAATGTATTAAAATATGATTGTCCCCAGAAGTATATCATTCATAGCAAACTCCAATTTGCAATTCAGAAATTAGATATGATTAATGATTTGTTTATTGTCACATTAGCTTATTCTATCAATCTGAACTTTTACTACTATCTTCAACAAAGCCTGGTTTGTAATAGCTGATGCGTTAGCGGAGAAATGTTTCATTTCACCAGTAATTTGTTCCTGAAGATGCTTAAGACTTGTTTGCTTACACATAATGGTGGAAAATGCTTCCATAATAGTTGTCATGGGGCTGAGTGTATACCATCTGGTATGGAATAAGAATGTTCACATCTAAATCTACTAGAGCAGAGTATATATCCTTTGTAAGTGTAATACATTTCAAGCCATTCTTCCCAAACCTAAAATAATAAATAGTCATGAGTTGAAACATTTGTAGAATTGGGCAAATTTAGTAAAACAGTCTGCCTTTTTTTTAATAACTTTAACTTTAATAACTCACCCTCAGGAGAGCTTAACTTGCTGCTACTTGAAATATGCTTGTGGGAAGACTTTTCTTTTATTCTGATAGGTACTGATATGTGAAAGCTCAGTATAATTCCATATATTTAGAGACATATGATGAATGGATTGTCTTCACCTTGCATGAAAACAGAGTGAGAGAATTTAAATGAATAAAAATAAAATGACCCCCCCCCCCCCTTCCTAGTTTTTAAAACATCCCAATTCCCTAATTCTCACTTGGAAAAAATTAAATTAAATTACCGTTTTACCTCCTATCCAATGTGGAAGTCAAAGTCAATCCCCTTTTTATCTATTGTAAAAACATATTTCATCAAAGGAAACAACCTTAAAGACATCACCAAACCTGAATGCTACTTCTGTATCTCAGCTCTTATGAAGTGCTTCAGTGTAAGAGAGACCAGACCAAACCATAGTACTTAGTAGCAGTAGCACATTCTGTGCTGAGGGTGAATAACTTGTAACAATTCAAGCTATTTTTCTAATAGTACACAGGACAAATATTTAAAAGCTTTACATTAGGAAGGGTCAGTCTCTTGCTGTTCTTCCTGAACATATAGTTCAAGAACAGTGGGCAAGAGAACACAGTTCACATGATTTTGCAGAAATACTCCATGTTTCCATTCTCCAACCTTTGCACAGAACAAGACTTTCCCCAACTAATTTCTTCCACAATGACCAAAGAACTGAGTTTATCATAAAATAAAATATCCAGTGTTTCCTCTTTGTATCTATCTTTATAGCACTTTGTGGAAGAGTTGTCTTTGTCTTCATTTGTGTGCATTGTACAGCACCTATCATATTATTAGCACTCTACAATTAATAAATACTAATGCTTACTGAACAAATTGTACAAACCTAGATGATCTGGTTCTAATAAAAAAGGGTATGCCATGTACAGTTAGAAGACCTTCATTCAGGAAAGATTCAAGAATTCTCCATTCAGCAAATATTTGGTACTTGGATGTGTTGTGAAAGTAGTGTTTCTAAATTGTTAGAGGTAGAGCATTCTGCATATAACCCTCCTGACTAACACAGAGGCACTGGCATAAGAGGCATTATTACTAAATACTTTATATTGTGGTTGTCCCTGGATGGCTAATTTAGGGCATCACTGTGCTAGATGTTGTATAAACAAACTGAATGACAGTCCCTGCCCATGAGACGCAATGGCTGGCCTGTGTTGGAGCACTGGGGAGTTACACTACTTCACTTGGAGCATTGGTGTGCGCTATACCTAATGAAGACTACTTCTTGAAGCATTCACACCCTCTGTTACTCTTATTATGGAGTGCATGTATACCTCTACATACCTGGCCAGATCCTCTGGTGGGTGGGAATGGGACTGCTGTTCTGCCTCTGCCTGTCTCCTTTAGGGACACAAAGGCATGAATAGATAGCAGACCAGGCACTCACATGTGGACTGTGACTGTGCCCAGCTACAGCACAAGAGACTATATCAGAGGCATAGACTTCTGGAGCCCCACCCCATGCCTTGTTCATCTGTGCATAAGCCAGGTACCTTTGGTTTTCTTGGGTTGTTCTCGGAGAAGAAAGAAGCTGCTATGACAACATATCATGATCATGGAAGAAGTCTGGAGGAAATTTCAACCCATGATAATTGGACAGACAATAACTATAGTCTGAAAGCAAGGGATGATGTGCAGCACCAGCAGTACATGACCAAGAGTTTCCTTCTGAATTTCACTCTTCTACTTAATACTTTGATGACAATTTTTTTTTTAAGAATTCTGTATTGCTCTGGTGCCCCTTCTAAAAAAGCAGGGCTCGGGAAACAAAGTGTTACATTTTTAGGGCAAAGTACATACATGTAGTTTGGGATCCCATTGTACCCTAACTTACCATAGGTGCATTTGAAAATCCTAGGTGTAGTTCCTGGTCCAGAACTGGGTTCCAATATTTTTTCCCCAAATGCTAAAGAACTGGTGAATAATTCACCTAATTTATAAAAATGAGATGGAGAAATAAACAGCTAGTTATGGCAAACAACTCCTCTGTAGACAAATTGTTAATATTCATCAGTTAAAAAAAAATCTGTGCAAACAATACTTATCTCACGAATGTGCCTTCTGTTTGCCATGTTCTCTGCTTGGAAAGTCACCTATGAATTGATTGGTACTTTGAGCCAAAAATAAGTGTACCGTATATGACTTTAACTTTATGGCACAATCTTCATTTTATGTTGTGCTATAATATGAATAAAAATTGTTTTCTATTCAAGTCACTAGCAATCTATCTAGTAACTTTCTTGGCAGCAAAGACATGGCAAATAGGAGTGAAGTAAACATTTATGAAAATAGATTTAGTATTTGAGTTTGGGAATAGCTCATTGACATGAGCTCTCCATGCTTGGCTCATCTTCACTAGTTCATTAACTCACACTTTGTTAACTCACATTAACTCCAATGGGAATATGCAGAGATAAAGCAAATTACAATTCAGAAAGTAACACTTTTGATGAAAGCATTGTAATAAAGCTATCCAGAATTTTACTAAAAGAGTACTGATTTTGAGTGACAATTTGTTACCACACAAGCACACCATTGGGGTCTGATGCTGCACACTGAAATCAGTAGTAGTGTCACTACTGACCTCAGAGTAAACAGGATATGAGTTTATGTGCAGAAACCACTCTAAAGACATTAGGTCAAATATAAAGCCCAACATAACCAGGCGTCAATACTTCCACCTAAAGTACTGCAGTCATAAATCATTGTAAATATACAGTAAAACCTGGCAAGAGTGACCACTCATGGGAGTTAGCAAAAGCGGCTGCTTGTAAAAGGTAGTCTTTCTTCAAAGGTTTGCACACCAGAAAGTAGTGGTGTTCTGTGGTCTCTGCAAGTAGTCACTCATCACAGGTGATCTCTAAAGCAGGTTTTACTATATTTTTGTAGCCCCATCAGTTATGCTCATAACATAGTTTATTTATGAGCATAACTGATGCACCTGCACGTAATTGCACCTGCAATTATTTGCAGGTGCAAAATGGAGGCTCTAGTTTTAAAGGCTTTTAAAACCTAGACCATTAGCCCTAGACAAGTGCTCTAAAGAGATTCATGGTAATTCCCAGAGGCATCATCCAGAAAAGATAATAGTTCCATAACTATATTTGTTCGTAAACCAATCAATATAATCCAGTGCTATGAATTAATTCACATATTTCTTTTTATAGGCAGCTGGCATGGCACACTATATGGCTATGCCCACTGAGGGTGAGTAGTTTTCAAAATATCAAATCTAAGAACAGGCTTTTTAATTACACGGTGTATGATGGAACCCAAACTTCCCTACACTACTTCAGCTCATCTCTACATGAGGAGCGTGTACTGCAGTTCTTGTACTAAAAAGTTATCACACTTCCTTTATGTCCCCTGAAGCCCCATAGGACATAAAACATACAGCAATCTGAACCAAGAGTTACTCTTGTGTAACCCATTGTATTACAAGTCCCTCTACAAGTCCAGCCCACAGATGAGGCTTTGTACTACTCATATATCTTCAAGCTGTAGAGACTTTTTTCTTTCTGTGCTGGAGATCCTCAGTTCAGTCCCTGGTGCATTGACCAAGCTGTCACTCTTGCTTCCCAGTCTGATTAAACTCTGTGTCACTACACAAAGGATGTTCTCTACAATCTCATCAATATTGTTCACAGTAAAGAGTTAAATGTATTTGTTATATCCCTATTATAGAGTTTATTTTAAGACTTGTAAATGTTATTTGACATCTAGTCGTGTAATCACATTGTTTATAGATTGAGGATCTTCTAAAAAATAGAATGAGGAATATCATTTGAAAGTTTGTATTGATTGTTGTTTTAAGGTGAAAATTACCACTCAGCAAGAGATGGCAATTTTATGATAGCCTCAGTAGTCCAGGAGCCAAAGAGAGGGTTCTAAAGAGGGATTATAAAAGAATACACTAAGAAATGCAGAATAGAGCTCTGATAGTAAAGTGCGAACAAAGGGAGAGATCTTAACCTTGATGTTTGCTGTTTAACACCTTTTCACTTTCCAAATAATGTGAAATGCAACAGCACAATGTTGTCTTTTCAAGCAATATAGTGATCTATACCTTGTCCTCGGAGGGTAGATTCCAGGTGATCCTCATTCCTGACTCCTAATAGCATTCTTCAACCTAATTCTACTTCTCCCTTTCTCTTGAAGAGCTGATGGTGGAATATAGTAGTATATTATTTTCACCAAAAACAGAATTACCTTAGCCCTACTTTTCAATACAATACATTTAAAGAGATAGTGACGGACATTTTCAGTTATGTCTACTATGTAAGAGGGTCCTGATCTTCTATTACCTGGGTGCCAGGTGGTAGATAATAGATGACGTGTACTCAAGTGCATGGGTGCAGGGGCCACCTGAGAACCAAATCCTGAGAATAGTCAAGCCAGTGAAACAGGGCCTGGAATAACCATCTCTTTGACTCTACATGGCTGGATTCCAAAGAGCTGCTAAAAAGGGATAGGGAGCTCATGATGAGCCTGTACAGCTCAAATCCCACTGTTGTCTCTGCTGAGAAATTGAAGCTTTAGAACTGAATAGTCCATGGGGTGGGAGTGAGTGAAAGACAGGTGTGTGGGTATTCTGGATCCCGCAAATATATTTTCTTTCTGGACTGATTCATACAGGGCATCCTGGAGGCTCTGCTGCGCTGAAAACATTTTTGACAATGGGAAGTTCTGTTCCAAGATGTCAGATGCCTCTGGTATGTCTAAGATCTTGCTTGACCCTTTCATTGTCCAACAGGATTCAGTAAGCCACAGAAACTAAACACCTTGCACATCAGAGGAAACATTGGGAGTAAAAGGATTATGAGAGGAAGGAATTAGTGCAGATCACATTTACTGATGTCACCACTAGACCTCTCACTTCAAGACAGAAATAAATGCTTCAATTAAACTCTTTTACTGCCAATTTTTCATTGGGTGTTCAGGCAGAGATGATCTCAACAAAAACAACCTAGAGAAAAATCTTTTATTTTGAAAAGAGTCTGATATATCCTCATTATCATGGTCAACACTTTTTCCTCCCAATTAATACCAATGTAGATTAACAGGCCCTGTGAAAATATTCCCATCTACTGAGTGCATGGCAGCTGTATAGTCAGTCTAGTACAATGCAATTGTCGGAGAAAAACGGAGTTCTCACTATTTTGTTAGGTACAGCAAGTCAGATGTTTATTAACTCTCACATGTGCAGAGGGAGAGCTGAACAGGTCTCTCCCCGGTTACTAATTACAGCAAGCATTTATACCTTTCATTACAAAAATAATGAGGGACAGCAGCATTTTTGTTTATACATAGGCCATCTTGATATCTCATTTCCTCAGTTGTTTTGACTCTTGCCAACATACAATTATTTTCTATTCCTTATCTACACAAGGTCTTCTACACTTTATCTATGCTGAGGTCATCATGACTTCTCACACAGTTCTTTCTCACCCGCCTCACACAATCCTCGCTTCTACAAATCTCGCGTTAACAGGGTTACAGTTAGCCTGACTCTTGCTAACAAACGTCATGCATTGCAGTTTCCTTCTGTCAGTTCTTTTCTCTGCTTCCACAACCCCCCCTTTTGTACTTCTAGTACAACAAACATTCTCAAATCTCTATTTGCATCAAGTCCTGGACTTCTGATTCTAAATCAGATGCTTCAACCTTAGGGGTTTTGATTGGATGCAATGACAATGCATGATTAGCATGAACATGAAAGGTATTACTATTATTACATCTTTTACAACAACAATAACATAATCCTAAACTAACTAATAACAATACAAGCAATAACATTCCCATAGCAATACTATAATGGGGTTGTTGTACAGCCTTTGTCATAAAGCACAATACATCATATTTAGTACATAAGGTAGATACTCTATAAGCAGTGTGAAAGGCATACTTTTCTACTTGATATACATTTTGAAGCATGTGAATTTGCCCTTGTACCTCAGAGATTTTCTGGATCTCAGGTAACAATGAAAGCAAATTTTGAAATCTATCAGATAGTAAGCTAGTCCAATTAAAGGGTATCTGGAACCTAAGGGCTACTTGAAAAACTCTATCTGCAGGCCAGTAAATGATATGATTGCCTGCAGTGGTAGTGAGATTAAAATGTATGTCTTGTGATATGGTGTCATTAACATACACACAGCTATCATTAGCTTGGAAGAGTAAGTGTCCTGTCAGGGTAGTTCCTTGTCCCCTACCCTCCCAGCAAACGTAGTCATAGACAGTGACAACTTCTCCTGGCTTCAGTTTACGTGTACACTGAAGCTGTGGGGGTTCTAATGGCCAGAATGTCCATAGGTTACCTAACCCCATCCAAATGTCAGGTGTAATCCTAGGAGCACTAACTAAAAATCGATTGGGCATACCAGGTGGTCTAATTTCCCAGATGTCTCGATGAATTACCCAATCCCATATGCATCCTCCCCATGGACCCGGCAGGATACGGTATGTGGGAGCCCACACCCCCTGTACCGGTCCATATGCTTGGAAGGAGCACTGAGAACGTCCACACTTCCACCCAGAAAGTTTCCAAGTATGTCTCCATGGCCACAGGTCAGATGGTACTCCTGACGTGTCTGTAAGGGCAGTGGGCCAAGCCTGGTGCTCTAGATCATTCCGAATGGCCATTAGCTGGTCATTCAAAAAATCCTGAATCTCTGAGCATGCTAGATCCCACTGCAATGCCTTCCCAGCCTCAGTGATATTCAATACCATCTCTGTCAGCAACTTCTGGGTCATAGAACTAAGAGCGGAGATAACATGTAACTCACCAACTCCAGCCTGTATCTGGGTTAGTTGTGCTCCAGAAACAAGGCCTATGGCCTTCTCTAGTTGGCCCAATTTCTCATCATGTTCTTGGTTCTTAAAAATATTCCAAACTGCTGCTGCATTACTGGCCCCATCCCAAAGGGATCCGGTCAAGTCTCTCTTCTTTCTAGAGGAAATAACCCAAGCCCTCTGTTGTGCTAATCTAATGGCAGCCCCCTGTGAGCAATTATAAATTCTTGGGGTTCAATGGTAGTGATATCATATACTTTTATCTCCACTGATCCATTCAATTGTTCGCTTATATGGGATATCCTGAACCTTAAAAATATATTTTTTCAAACAATATTTAAATAAATCACTAAAGTGTGAAGGCCTTAGTCATTGGTTTTATCAAATATATGACATTGTCTGTATTTGGATGTGTTACAGGGGTAATAGTGTAATGGAGGAGATGGCAGGGGCAATGGCAACAAGGTGCCTTTGGTACTTATCATTTAAAATCCAATTAGGGAGGGCAATACATGCTGAAGGACTTATCCAAAACACAGGGCGCAGCCTGTAGAATAAACCCCAAAATCCAATCAATACCACGTTCCCAAGCATGGGTCCCACAAGTTTCTTCCTGCCAGTGTATAATTCTTTGTTTCTTCACCAGGGTCAGTTCTTAATGTCTCTTGTAGTCAGGAATCCCTGGACTTTGTGGTTTCAATTAAGCAAGTGTTCCTTCTTCTCTTTTCCTGAAACAGTGTGGTTTAGCATCATACAGGGGAGAGGTTACTAGCACATCACCCTGTAATGGTTTTGCTTCTTCTAGAAAAATCCAGAGGCACAGTAGGTCTGTCAGTGGACAAGGGAGAGGTTACTAGCACTTCACCTTGTCTTTTTTTTCTTTCTTTCTTTTTCCTGCTGTCCAGAAGACACAGCAGAGCTAGAAGGAGAAATAGGCTTATCATCAGTCGGAGAGTCCTCCCGAGGTGGAGGGGTCTTTTTACAGTGAGAAGCATGGGTCCAGGCAGGTAGTCCTTGGCACTTCACAGTGGTGGTGGTGGTTAACAGGACTTGGAAAGGGCCTTTCCAGTGTGGAGCCAAAGCAGTCTTTCGTTGATGGACTTTACATAGACTCAGTCTCCTTGTTTCAATGAATGGCAGGGCTGCTAGGGTCTTTGGGTAGCACTTCTTTTATCTGTGAGAAAAGAAACCTAACACATTTCATTAATGCCTGGCAGTGTTTTGCAGATCTCATAGTTGCTTGGGCACATTCAGGCCCCCCTTTTCTTGGCTATCAGCCAAGTCTTAGCTGTGGGCAGTGTCCTTGGATGGTGCCAGCATCTTATCTTTGGACTGAGCTTGCTAGCTATTTTTCCTCAGTTAACTCATTCTGTTCTTTTTCCTTCTCCCCTTCTTGGCTTCTTTTAACCTACAAAGGAAACTTCCACTTTTCACTCATACACCTTTTCCCAATAATGAACACATACACATTGCCATTATACAGTACATTAGTCTTATTATTCAATGTATGCCATGTACACCCTTCCAGTAAAATAACTTTATTACAGAGCTTTGGAGCAACAAACCAGGACAAGCACACCCACTTTTGAGGAGTCCACTCGGTACAACCTCAGGTGTCCAATAGCTTTCCTCCCTCCCCAGCCCTCTGGCTAGAAATCTGAAGTAGCCAGAAGGATCCCATGGGCAATATGGGGAGTGGGTTAACCTTCCATGTCCTTGCTTCCAAAGACTGTTGGTATGCAAATTTTAACAACAATTTTATCAATTAAAAAAAAAAAAATCTGGCCAATGAAGTTTCTTTTTCTTACTTAAGCAACTGTATTAGACTTTAGTATATCACATTTTCCTGATTTATCCGAACACTTTTTGTATTCCAAGTTGAATAAAAACAAGTATCTGCTTTTTGATTTAACCCTTCTATTTAATTTTGAACTAGACGGTCTTATGAAAATATTAAACCCAACAATTTTGGCCACAAGACAAACACCACAAGACAGGACAAAGAACACAAAAATAATTCCTATTGTACCAGTAAATGCATGGTACATTGAATGCTGTTCAGCTGGCATCCGTTTTCTCTGATGATCTGAAAGACAAAAGAACAGAGGTCTACCCCTTCTGGGTAGTCAGTCATTGCTTAAAATATTTCCTTTATATACACATACTCTTGTTGATTTTAGACAAAACAGAGGAATTATCCCATATTTCCTTGTATTTGTTTCATAGGCAGCCCAGGTTTCAGTGGCTTCTACCTTATTAGTTAGAAAATTGCATTAATACAGATGCTTTCTGGCTTGCTTCCAGATTCAAAGCTATCCACAGCTTAAAAATTCTTATGTAAAAAGGGACACAATTAACTTTCCCAGACTTTTGATTGCCTTTTACTTCTAACTCCTGCTTTCAAACACCGAGTGATCTGAAAAGAGACAACACAACCTATATTGGTAGGTTTGCATTTCTTTTACCTCTGCTACAATATACACTGCACATGTTCTGGGGAAAATGCACATCCTATCCACAATTCAATTTCCACAACACTAGCCACATCAATTTCTACACAAGGTGTAACTGTTTCTTTTGTGCTTACAAAATCTCCATGCACCCCTAGTAAAGTGACAGCTCGACCACACAGAGCCAGGGGCACTGTCCTTCTCTCTCTTTTTACCAGATCTTTTATCTGCTATTTTGTTACCCAAAAACAAATTCAAATCTTTATTCTTTCCTGAACAATGGGTAAAAGCCATTTACTTAACATATAATTCAAAGGGCTATCCTTAGAGGGTTTTACCAGAGACCCACCCATCTGCCTGCTGACACTCTAACAGAGAATTACACAGAGAACAGAGGGAATTATGGCCTAATAGGATCCTATTACAGGAATTTCTACTAATACTGACCGCTACAGGGGACGGGACAGAAGGATCCCAATTCAACCTCAGAGCTTCATTGCACGCGATGGCTTCCACTCTGAGGAATTACAAATGAGAGGCTCAGTTCCGTCCACACACCTAACACCTAAATGTATAAGACAGAAATTCATTAACCGGAGTCGCCAGTAACTATCACCAAAATATCGGGTCCACCTAGCTGAGAGCCAATAACAGCCAGACAGGGATAAGGAAGAGTTGCTTTATTCAGCAGAAGAAAGGAGAGCCTTGCACCTTGGTACAAAGACTCTGTCTTACACACATTTTACCATTTCAATTATTATCCTGGGGATTTGAAATCCCCCATGCTTATAATTACTTACTCCTTTCCTTCCACTATGCCCTCAAAGTTTCCAACCTGTTCTCCAATCTCTCTATCTATTGCCTGCCCGCTTGGGCCCGATCCTGCTTTTCTCGCTGAACCGTCCCTTCCATGGGCACCAGCTTTTTCACTACCAATTTAGATAAGAGGGTGGGCTTCTCAACTAGCCCCCACCCTTCCTGGTCTCTTCTCTTAAACATTCTTACTCACAAGGCTACCCGAGTCCTCCCTCGTGAGGCTTGCCACTTGGGCAAAACGCATGACCCATTGGCATTTAACTATTCAATTTTCTCTTGTGGCAATCACACTGCTCTTACAGCATATGCAAACACAAATGGTTAAATTCTGACAAGTCCCTGAAGGACCGGTACTTGCTTAGCCAGTGCTTCCTTTTCTGCCTGGAAGTCCTGTCTCAAGGCTTGCAACTTGCCCTGGGCGTAGGTTTGAGTTGCTGCCTGGTTCATGATCTATGCTCTTAATTGCTCAATTCTAGTTATCAAGTAAACAACTCTTCCCTTTTCTCCAACTTCTCTATTGCCCAGTCCTGCTACGACTGGGGTAGATCCACCTGACACCCTTCCCGGTCAGCCGGGGTGGAAAGAGGAATGCTAAATCCCTCTCCGGTTCTCAGACTTACTGCGGCTGAGAGTAGGCACACTTTCATACTCACACACGTACGTCCAGACTGGCCACGTCTGTGTATAACGTTCAGAGAAGGTGCTGTGCAATCTCCAACTTGCTTCCTCTCTTGGGAGGGCAGTTCTTTTACACCCTGAGGTCTCCTGGGCGTCTTTTCAGTGATTCCAGTCCAGGCCGGCTGCCTGTGGCTTCTTCAGCATCCCCAAACCACGCCGGCTCCAGGGTCGCAAAGGCAGACTGTTGGATCTCACTGGACAGTTAAGCTTTGCAAATGTAATCTCAGCACTGTAACTTGTATTGCCTTTGGTTTGACTATGTCTATATTTTTTCACAGTCAGCTGGGGCCGAAAGCAGTTTTTCTTTGTACTTAGCCTGGTCTGCATTGATTCTTGACCTTGAACGCAGATTAACTTTCTCTTTATCTCTGGACCAAGCTGAATTTCAAATTAACCCGTTCCTTTCCTCAATAGACAAATTGCTCCCATTGTGTGTCAGAGGCTTTTTGGTGATTAAAAGCTCCTCTGAGATGTATGATCTTATCTAGATTGAAGGTACCTTCTAGTGGGCATTGTTTAGATGAATTTTCACGCGTGTAATGATTTCAATTCTCTAAATACCTGCAGGTTTTAGTACCATAATGTACGTACATAAAATAAGCTGGGGTACCCTTAGGGGGTGAGAGGGAAGACTTAGACTGTCCCCCACCCATTTTTCCAATCACACACTCAAAGGGGAAGGATGCCCTGTCCGCGCTAGCGGTTCATAAACTAAGGACTCTCCCTACAGGGTATTCACACAGGAGTGACTAACGAGGATAGCCATGACCCCTTACACCTCCCTTCAGCAAAGAGCGTCGGCTAATCTCAGAGAGAAAGCGCCGCTTACTCTGTTGCATCCAGTGAGATGGTCAGACTGTCAGTGGCTCACACGGAGAGGAAAAGGGGAGGGAAGATGGGTGCACACACTCCTAGACCCAGGTAGCCTCCTCGCCGGACGATGCCAGGCCGAGTCAACCTACATGGGTCGGATCTCCTAAAAGATCCTCTAGTTACCGGGCTTGCGTTAGAGTAGTTCTGGTCACGAGCCAAAAGACTTCGCAGAGTACTCTGGGCGTCTTCCGGTAACACTCAATTCACACTGTGTACACACACACACACAGACCACACACACACCAAGGCCTTATACCAGGTACTACTCCTGAGTACCTCCAGGTACTATTCCCAAGTACCTCGATGCATCACTTGAGGCGGTAAAAAACCCCTCTTGAGGCGGTAACAACCCCTCAACACAGGTGCAAACCCTATGCACCTAGCATATGCTTACAGGGGGCGGCAAACAATTCCCCTATTACGCCGCTCAGCATCTGACCTTGCTGCACAGTCAATAAGTTCGGATGGCGTGAGCCCAACAGGGGCAGACGGCCCCACGGACAGTCCTCCTCCGACACCCCAATAGAGATTTCAAAAGGTCTCTTACCTCTATTGTGGCGCCATGGGGTTCGAAGGGGAACGATCCGTAGCAGCTGCCGTTGCCTCAGTGGGCGTTGCCATCCCGGACGAGCCCCCAAATTGTCGGAGAAAAACGGAGTTCTCACTATTTTGTTAGGTACAGCAAGTCAGATGTTTATTAACTCTCACATGTGCAGAGGGAGAGCTGAACAGGTCTCTCCCCGGTTACTAATTACAGCAAGCATTTATACCTTTCATTACAAAAATAATGAGGGACAGCAGCATTTTTGTTTATACATAGGCCATCTTGATATCTCATTTCCTCAGTTGTTTTGACTCTTGCCAACATACAATTATTTTCTATTCCTTATCTACACAAGGTCTTCTACACTTTATCTATGCTGAGGTCATCATGACTTCTCACACAGTTCTTTCTCACCCGCCTCACACAATCCTCGCTTCTACAAATCTCGCGTTAACAGGGTTACAGTTAGCCTGACTCTTGCTAACAAACGTCATGCATTGCAGTTTCCTTCTGTCAGTTCTTTTCTCTGCTTCCACACAATGTATTGCTTTGCAAAGCATCTCTAGATAGAATGGTTTTTTTTAGCATGCTGTCAACTTTCCTCAGTTATATGAATCTGTGTCGCAATACAGATCTGACAGTAATTAACATCAATATGACAGGACAATAAAGTATTAATTTAAAATTAAAGGGAAATTGCTTTACTGAAAATGTTATATTATTATAGTATAACATTAAGTGTCGTTCTGGTAATTTATTCTGCCTTTAATAGGCTCATTTCATATTTGATTTTAGATGATAAAGGATGATAAAAAGTTGATACAATGTAAATAATGCAATAGGAATTCACTATAATTGAGCATTCAATCTCAGACTACATCTCTGTCTTATAAAAGCAAACCAATTTAAAAGGTTAATTTTCATACTAAATTAACAATAAGTAAGTTTCCTGTAGAGATTTTCAGAGAACACAAAGATAATCCTAGTAGTTAGGTACATTACTATGAGATTTAACATTTTAATCTCATGAGTTTCTGAAGATTAGATTCACCACTGATTAATGATATTCAGTCTCACTTTTCTTTTCAAGTTTAACTACCATGCTTGATAGTGTTTATATATCTACAGAATTCTAAGTTTTGTGATACCTAAGTAGGGTCAAATTCTGCTTCCTGTTTTCTTGATGAAAATCCAGAGTAACTCCATGACCCATAATTTTGAGAAATTATCTAATATTTAAAATGATATGTTTATAATAGTAAAGAGAACATTTTTTCCAGGGGAGATTTTATTGTCTTTAAACGGTATTGTTATAGTGCAAAAAAGCAAACTGGGAAGGAAAAGAGACTAACCTACATTGCTTCAGTCTGCTAAAAAACAGGAAGTGCCAAGCTGCCCATCAAAAATCAGGGAAATATTAGCCTCTATGTTCAAGTGTCCCTAATTACTTGTGAAAGAGGCCTCATTCTTTCCATCAGACATCAGGTTTGCTTGAGCTACTGCTAAGTAATTAGAAAGACAAGGTGGGTGAAGCAATATCTTTTATTGGACCAGCTTTTGTTGGTGAGAGACACAAGCTTTTGAGAAGGTATTCAAAGTGTCAAAGCTAAATGCAAGATGGAACAGATTGTTTAGCGTAAGCAGTTAGCATATATTCTAAGGAACAATTCAAGGTAGAGCGATCCTGAGACCAACACAGCTACAACTACACTGCATACTGCTAAGTAAAGTGAGATAATATCGTTGCTTTACATGTACATTTGTATGTGCTTATCCATGTATAATCATTTTAAAATCATCCAGCCTAACCTAGTATTAAAAGCAGTGCAGTTTCCATATTTGTTCCTGCTAGCTGCGTACTTCCAGGCAAGCCAGCAGTAGTCTTGGCATTGTAGATTGTGCTCCTGACAGCCAACATCTGTGACACTAGTGCACCATTCATTTTCTTTAGAAGTGCCTGATATGTAGATTTCTGTTCATACCCATCCAAATGTTTGGCCCTTGGGCTATGCCTGCTCCAGCATGTATATGTTCAAGTTATACATATATTTAACAAACATGGTTAACATGAGACATATTGTTTCTTTCCATATTCAGACTAATTCAACCCTCCCTATGTACACAAAGTTGCTTCAGTTGTCATCAAAATGACCAAAAATATTTGGGGGAACATTCTGTCGGACCTCATGAGGAGGCATGCCAAATTTGCCTACCATTTTCAGATGTCAACAGCCTCCCCGGATTAAATTATCATAAATACATACTTTGAACTATTCAAAATAGTCCAATTTACAGGATACTAATCAATACAGAGGCATTTCAGAGAATTGTAGAGCATTTAATCAGAAGAAGAAGAAAAAGACTTGAAGAAATAGAAATAGGTAAGGGAAGCTATCCACAGAAGACCTGAAAAATATATTTGCTTTTTATCTTTTAAAACTTGAAATGTATACAATAGAGTTATGGCCTTTAAAATTTTGCCAGTTTCATTATATAAACAAAATGGATTGCTATTAGATAATCTCAGTATTTGTAACTTCAAGCAATTGACTATAGTAAATATAGGGAAATATAAAGGATCACTGCAGATAATGAGGATACCTATAGCAGTACAGCATGTGGACTGACAAAGCACTGGGAAAATGACTGTCAGTGAACCATGAAGAATTGGCAGTGGTTGCATTAAATGACATCAGGTGTTTTTCATCTCAAATATAAGTTTTTTTTATAATCAGCCAACTTATATCATTGACACAGCCAGGGCCGGCTCTAGGATTTTTGCCGCCCCAAGCAAAAACAATTTTGGCTCCCCCCCCCCCCCGTTTTTTTCTTACCCCACCCCTGGCCCCACCTCAACTCCGCCCCTTCCCCAAATCCCCAGCCCTGCCTCCTCCCCCCAGGCTCCCAAGCCTAGGAGGGAGAGGGAGAAGCAGCGCCTGCGCCGCGGCCACTCGGGGTCTCCCCGTCCCTCCCAGGCTGTAGCCCACAAAAGCTTATGCTCTAATAAGTTTGTTAGTCTCTAAGGTGCCACAAGTACTCCTGTTCTTTTTGTGGATACAGACTAACATGGCTGCTACTCTGAAACATGAAATATATAATAATTTCCACAGAATAATTCCTCTACCTTAAAAAAACCTCAAAGCTCTGTGAAGTGAAAATCTGTTAACAGACATAGCCACTTTTAGTTGTTCCATGTATTCCTTCTTTAATTTTACCACATGCAAGGGTGAGGGAGTTGTTTCCCTGTACCTCCAGGGTTCCCTTCTTCTGACAAGTATTGGCCTGGAACGGCAAACTGCAGCTAGTGGGAGCCGTGATCAGCCGAACTTGCGGACGCAGCAGGTAAACAAACCAGTCCATACTGCCAAAGGTTGCTGATCCCTGATCTACATATTGAATACTGTGTGCAGATGTGGTCACCACATCTCAAAATATATATATATATATATTGGAATTGGAAAAGGTTCATAAAAGGGCAACAAAAATGATTAGGGGTATGGAATGGCTGGTTGCCATATGAGGAGAGATTAATAAGACTGGGACTTTTCAGCTTGGACAAGAGCTGACGGGGGGGGGGGGAAGGATAAGATAGAGGTCTATAAAATCATGACTTGTATAGAGAAAGTAAATAAGGAAGTGTTATTTACTCCTTCTCATAACACAAGAACTAGAGTTAACAAATTAAATTAATAGGCAGCATGTTTAAAACAAACAAAAAGTATTTCTTCACACAATGCACAGTAAACCTGTGGAACTCTTTGCCAGAAGATACTGTAAAGGTCAAGATTATAATAGAGTTCAAAAAAGAACTAGATGAATTAATGGAGGATAGGTCCATCAATGGCTATTAGCTAGGATGGGCAGGGATGGTGTCCCTGACCTCTGTTTGCCTGAAGCCGGGAATGTACAGGGGATGGATCACTTGATAAGAGAAGAGGAAAAAAGAGGATAAGTACTTAGAAATGTACTTTAGCCAACTCAGAGGAAGGGGGATTCCCAACCAGCAAACCAGGTTTTTGAAAATATTAATTGATACTGAATAACTATTAAATAATGTACGAGGTAGTACGTTAACATTTTATTGTAACTTTGCCTTGATCATTTAAAAAAAGGCAGCTAAAGTTCTGTGGTTGTTAATTCAGATAAGAGAGATTACTGCACAATTACAGTGGGTGACATTGATTAGTTGGCTTTAATGACTAGAAAGATTAGTCCTCGGACAACTCTTTTCAAGGTAAATTAAAGAATCCTGGCAACACGAGTATGGCTATAAAGTTACAGAAAATAGTTCTTTCTAGATTAAACTAAGCTGTGAAGGACTCCCTTGACTAGATATATTTTGCAATCAAGACTTTATGTAATTATGCCTGGAACAAAACAGTGGAAATAGAATGGCAATAGGGAATTAATAGTGGTAGCTTGAAAATAGTAGCCCTGCTGCAATTAATTGATTTATTATCCTCATAATTAGTAGATTTTTAGGCCTATTGAAGCCAATGTGACTTTTACGACTGACTTCACTAGGGCCAGGATTTCATCCTAAATATCTAAGAGCATAAAAATGGTCATACTGAGTCAGACCAATGGTCCATCTAGCCCAGTATCCTGTGTTCTGATGATGGTCAGTGCCAGATGCTTCAGAGGGAATGAACAGAACAGGGCAATTATCCATCCCCTCTCCTCTGGTCCCAGCTTTCTGACAGTTGGAGTTTTAGGGGCACACAGAACGTGGGGCTGTTTCCCTGACCATCTTGGCTAATAGCCATTGATGGACCATGAACTTATCTAATCCTTTTGTAAGCCCAATTATACTTTTGGCCTTCACAACATCCCCTGGCAATGAGTTTCACAGGTTAATTGTGCATTGTATGAAGAGGTACTTCCTTATGCTTGGCTTAAACCTGCTTTCTACTAATTTCATTGGGTGTTCAAGGTATGGGCATACCATGGGTTTATATAGTGACATTATGATATTACCATCTATTATCTATCCCTTCCCTAATGGTTCCTAACCTTCTGTTAGCTTTTTTGACTATTGCTGTACTTTGAGTAGATGTACTCAGGGAAACTATCCATGGTGATTCCAAGATCTCTTCCTTGAGTGGTAAAAGTTAATTTAGACCCCATCCTTTTGTATGTATAGATAGTATTATCTTTTTTCAATGTGTATTAATTTCCATTTATCAACATTGAATTTCATTTGCCATTTTGCTGCCTAATCACCCACTTTTGTGAAATCCCTTTGTAATTCTTAACAGTCATCTTTGGATTTAACTCTTGTGAGTAATTTTATGTTGTTTGCAAACTTTGCCATCTCACTTTTTACCCGCTTTTCCATATCATTTATGAATATGTTGAACATTTTGAAAACTGATCACTTATTCCTACCCTTTGTTTCAAGTCTTTTAACCAGATACGTATCCATGAGAGGATCACTTAACCCATAACTGCTTACTTTGCTTAAGAGACTTTGGGGAGGGACCTTCTCAAATGTTCTGAAAAACCTATATATCCACTAGATCACCCTTGTCCTCAAAGAATTCTAATAGATTTACTCTAGAACATAAGTGAGTGAAACAGATGGGCCAGATGCTCAGCTAATGTACATTAGTTTAACTTCATTAAAGCATTGTGGTGCTCTTTTTCTTCTAGCAGAAACAAAATTGTTAGTGATATCCCTGCAGCTATTGAATGTTTTCTCACAAATATGAATGCTTGCTTTAAGAAAAATACTTAAATAAGGTTTCAATTTTGACAGCTAGAATACGTAAGTAAATCAAAAGCACATCTCTCGGCCCACGTCGCTTCCACAGCCCCCGTTGGCCTGGAGCAGTGAACCGCGGCCAGTGGGAGCTGCGATCGGCCAAACCTGTGGACACGGCAGGTAAACAAACCATCCCGTCCCACCAGGGGGCTTACCCTGGTGAGCCACGTGTCAAAGGTTGCCGATCCCTGATGTAGGGGCATATTATTTAATTTCCATGCTCCTTTACTTAGGTTAATCTTAGATCTCAAACTATGGTCCATGAACCACCCTGCGGTCCGTGAGCTCCATTCATGTGGTCCATGGATAGTTCCCTCTAAGGTCTGCTCCTGGGTGGCCGGACACGAGAGAATGAAGGGCCAGCCACCCACCTCATTAGTGGAGCCGTGCATGCATGGCTACATTAATTAGGTGCCTGGACCCTGGAGAAGACATAAATGTAAGGTGAGGTGGTGGCCTTGGGGGGAATAGGAGATCGGGGGGGCGGGGGGGCAAAGGGATGGGGAGAATTTGGGACATGCAGGGCTGCAGTGGCCAGAGAAAGAAGTGACTTTCCCCAGCTCCAGGGCTGCAGCTGCTGGGGAGAGACCCCCCTCCTTTCCAGCCCCAGTTTGGGTGCTGCTGCAGAGGGGAGAGAGGGAGAGACTCCCCTCCTTTCCAGCCCCAACTCGGGGGCTTCCACAGTGGGGGAGAAAGGGCACATCCATCACATTTGAAAGGTAAGACTACTGATATTAAAATATGAGTTGTGTGTTTTTATTTGTAGAACAAAAAAAAAGTTTATATATATATAGAGAGAGAGAGAGAGAGAGCACTTTTATCCAAAGCACTTTACAATAGTTAGCTAATGGTACAAACAACATTTGGAAAATTCATTAAGCGGTCCGTTGAGACCCTCAGCTCCAGGGCTGCAGCTGCTGGGGAGAGACCCCCCTCCTTTCCAGCCCCAGTTCGGGTACTGCTGCAGAGGGGAGAGAGGGAGAGACTCCCCTCCTTTCCAGCCCCAACTCGAGGGCTTCCACAGTGGGGGAGAAAGGGCACATCCATCACATTTGAAAGGTAAGACTACTGATATTAAAATATGAGTTGTGTGTTTTTATTTGTAGAACAAAAAAAAGTTTATATATATATATATATATAGAGAGAGAGAGAGAGAGCACTTTTATCCAAAGCACTTTACAATAGTTAGCTAATGGTACAAACAACATTTGGAAAATTCATTAAGCGGTCCGTTGAGACCCTCAGCAATTTTCAAGTGGTCTACAAAAAAAAAAAAAAAAAAGTTTGAGAACCACTGTCTTAGAGGAAACATCAAATGAAATTTCAGCTTTTAATGGATTATACATTGACTCTACTACTTCTAAAATAGAAAAAAGAATGCTAAATATATTTAACATGTTCTCATCTGTTATATTATTTTTCATGTATTATTAGGAAAACAATAAACCTAGACTTTGTAGTAAATATTTGGTTATTTTTCAGAACACACACACACACACACACACACATAATATACCAGGGTTCGGCAACCTCTGGCACGTGGCTCGCCAGGGTAAGCACCGTGGCAGGCCGGGCCAGTTTGTTTACCTGCCGCGTCAGCAGGTTCGGCCGATCGCGGCTCCCACTGGCTGCAGTGCACTGGATGAGATGGTGAGAACTTGAGGAGACCCTAGGAAAAGCAATAGATGACCTTCCTAGGAGGAATGAAGGGAAGAAGCGAAGTGGAGCAGGCCAGGAAATTTGAGTAGTTGTGGGATTTCATTGAGAACCAGCTGGAACATAATGCAATGGGTCTTGCATTATGGGTCCTCCTCTGATCGGCCCATGATGTCTACCTCTATTGCCCATTTGTTAAATTTTCAAACAGGCACCTTTGCACTTTTTCCCTTGCTACCCCACACACCTAGAAAAAGCTCTCCATAAATATCTGCACAAACTAATTTACGATCCTCTTTCAAAACCCTCCTTAAAACTTTCCTTTGCTGTGATGTCTACAAAACACATGACAAGAGATTGCTGATGTGGAGAGACTACTTCCTATCATGCTGATTGATACTGTCTTGATGTTTGCTCATAGTTCTCATCTCTCTATATCCATCTATTGTCTCTTCTTTTAAACTTAGATTGTAAGCTCTTTGGGACAGGAATTGTCATTTTGTCCTGTGTTTGTACAGTGCCTAGCACAATGAAGTCCTGGTCCATGACTGGGACTCCTAGATGCTGCAATAATAATTAATAGCTGCAAACCCACTGATGTGAGAGACTCAGTCATGTGCATAATGTGGCACATCAGTGCAAAAGAGTGAGGTATGAATTGTAGAAGTGAGTTCCACAAGTTAATTATCTGGTGCTGTATGAGCAGTTCCATTTTGCTATTTTAATTTTTTCTTAAAATATCACCAAATAGCCCCTTGTTCTTGTTTTACAGGTTTGGTTATAAAAGAGTATTTCTCCATATATCAGTTTGTATGCCTCTGACAGACTGCTCTGATTCCTCTCCAAGCTAAACAATGTTAGTCTTTTTAATCTTTTCTCATATGGAATTCTCTACCATTAATATGTAATCATTTTAGCTGTCCTTCTCTGTTTCTATGACCTTTCTAAGATGAGATGAGTGAAGTTGAATGCATTAGTCAGTATGACACTGAAACACTGTTTTTTTTAATAAATGCCAGTATAATATTTTCTGTACTTTTCTCTAGCCCTTTCTTTGCAAATTAGTGAAAAGCAATTAGTGATAAATATAGGTACAGCAACACTGCACACCATTGGCAGCTTTGTGTAGCATACATGTATGCAGATAAACACCACAGTGAAAAGCAGGCTCCGTCCACGCTGCAGTGTGTAGCTACACGCGCCAGTGAAAAGGTCTGTTGGGGATGGGGAGAGGCAATTTGGAAAGGCTCCTGCAGCTTCCCCCATGCCAGACCCTTTCTCCACTACCAGTCTTTCCCTGTGATGGGAAAAGAGTCATGGAAGTGGGACACTACACTGCTAAAAATAGCAGTGTAGAGGGGGAGTAAAGATATGAGTGAACCCGGGTATGTCTCCTATATACCTCTCTACATACCCACAGTGTTCACTCATATCTTTACTCTATTCACCTAAGCAGTGCTTAACCATCTACACTTGCTAGGCAAGGTGTGCCATCTATATAATCTACACCAATCAAAATGAGTGTGCAGTGTAGATGTACCCTTAATTTCTAGTTGGATTTTTTTCTACTTGCTTTTTTTCTTCTGCTAGAATTACAGATTATGAATTCTGTATGTAAAGACTAATTTTATTATGTTCAGTAAAAAAGTCTCATTTACCTCTTCAGCAAAGATGTGTATAACTACAGGTGAGCAGTATTTTATGTTTTATCATTTAGTTTTATAATTCTAGTGACTATTTGTCCTACCACTTTTAACATTGTTTTCAGAACCCATTTCTGCATCAAGCTATTAGGCTCACACAAAATGCTTAGATACAGCCATGTTTTCACATTATTATTTCAGTCACAGCTTTCATAGTACTTTCAGAAAATTACCTATAAATATAAGGTATTATATGTTTTTAAGGTTTAAAGGTCCTTCGCTCAGAAAATATGCACACTACATACTGTAATCATGGACACATTGACATCTTGTGGCAAGCAAATGTAGGAATGCTTTTGCACAACCATTTCAGCACTATACCATTACAAAGAACTGATATTTATAAAGATTTTTTGGACTCAGAGAAGACCCATAACAACAAGATTTGACCTTGATACAGTTTTGGTTACTGACAATCAGGTGTTTCCTACTGATATCACAACTGACATTTACAAGATGAAAAAACACAAAAGAAAAGAAGTTTTCCTACAGAATAGGAATTTTCTGATCATTTGGATCTTGTATCACAGATCACATTAATAAAGCAAAATAATTATTATAATAATAAATGGTCCTGTGGCATTCGGATGCGTTCTGCATTTTATACCCCGCAGAGTATAGATCAGCGGTGGACAACCTGCGGCCCGCACGAGGCCTGTCAGTGTAATCTGCTGGTGGGCCGGGAGACAGTTTGTTTACATTGACTGTCCATAGGCATGGCTGCCTGCAGCTTCCAGTGGCCGTGGTTCGCTGTTCCCGGCCAATGGGAGCTGTGGAAAGCAGCATGGGCTGCAAGGTTGCCCACCATTTGTATATATGGTGAAGCAAGATAGGCATTTAAATTACAAAAATATGTAATGTGCAGGTAGGATAAGGGAAGTACAAGTTAGATGTGATTTCTGCATTGAATTAGTTCAATTAAAGGATGAATTAGTTCACAATAAACCATAGTCATGCCTGTGCACACACTATGGCTAGTGTAAAAGGTCTACTCAGGGACAGTTTGGCTCATAGTGCTGACATGGGCAACCCTCAAGACAGCTCTACATTGTACCCTGCTTCAGACTCTCCTATGACCATTTGCAACTGTTCAGAATTACAGGGTCATGAATAACCCCAAGCTCCTCCCCTTTCCATCATGACATAGTTTCATCTAACTCCAGACCATCTAAAAGACATGCATTGGGGTCACCCAAAGAGAGGGCACAGAGCTACCTTTGCCAGCTCTGTACTACCCATAGAGGCCTCTCTTGAATTGATAAGGGGTAGCATGGCTCAGGTCTAATGAGAATTAAGATCTCTGCAGAATCTCTCTTATGCTGGGGCAATGCTACTGCAAAGGGACTGCAGCTCAGTCATCAATTCCCTTTTCCCCTTCCTTTTTGTGTGCATGGGTGCTAAGCCTCATAGCATCAGGAAGAAGGAGGATCCAGGAAACTACAGGCCAGTCAGCTGCACCTCAGTCCCTGGAAAAATCGTGGAGCAGGTCCTCAAGGAATCAATTTTGAAGCACTTCAAGGAGAGGAATGTGATCAGAACAATCAGCATGGATTCACCAAGGGAAAGTCATGCCTGACTAACCTAATTGCCTTCTATGATGAGATGACTGGCTCTGTGGATGAGGGGAAAGCAGTGGACGTGTTATTCCTTGACTTTAGCAAAGCTATTGATACGGTCTCCCACAGTATTCTTGCCAGCAAGTTAAAGAGGTATGGGCTGGATGAATGGACTATTAGGTAGATAGGAAGCTGGCTAGATTGTCAGACTCAACGGGTACTCCATGGCTCCATGTCTAGTTGGCAGCCGGTATCAAGCGGAGTGTCCCAAGGGTCGGTCCTGGGGCCGGTTTTGTTCAATATCTTTAATGATCTGGAGGATGGTCTGGATTGCACCCTCAGCAAGTTTGCAGATGACACTAAACTGAGAGGAGTGGTAGATACCTTTGAGGGTAGGATTAGGATACAGAGGGACCTAGACAAATTGGAGGATTGGATTTAGGAAGGAAGAATCCCACGCACTTCTACAGACTAGGGACCGAGTGGTTAGGCAGCAGTTCTGAAGAAAAGGACCTAGGGGTTATAGTGGACAAGAAGCTGGATATGAGTCAACTGTGTGCCCTTGTTGCCAAGACGGCTAACGTCATTTTGGGCTGTATAAGTAGGAGCATTGCCAGTAGATTGAGGGATGTGATCATTCCCCTCTGTTTGGCATTGGTGAGGCTTCATCTGGAGTACTGTGTCCAGTTTTGGGACCCACACTACAAGAAGGATGTTGAAAAATTGGAAAGAGTCCAGTGAAGGGCAACAAAAATGAGTAGAGGGCTGGAGCGCATGATTTATGAGGAGAGGCTGAGGGAATTGGGATTATTTAGTCTGCAGAAGAGAAGAATGAGGGCGGATTTGATAGCTGCTTTCAACGACCTGAAAGGGGGTTCCAAAGAGGATGGATCTAGACTGTTCTCAGATAACAGAACAAGGAATAATGTTCTCAAGTTGCAGTGGGGAAGGTTTAGGCTGGATATTAGGAAAAACTTTTTCACTAGGAGGGTGGTGAAGCACTGGAATGGGTTACCTAAGGAGGTGGTGGAATCTCCTTCCTTAGAGGTTTTTAAGATGAGGCTTGACAAAGCCCTGGCTGGGATGTCCTGCTTTGAGCACAATGTTGCACTGGATGACCTCCTGAGGTCCCTTCCAACCCTATGATTCTATGATTTCTATGGTCAGGCCCTTAGATTGAAGACTGTTGCACATAACACCGGTTTGAGAGTTTCTGCACAAGGGCAGGCATTATAGGAATTGATAACATAAACTGCTTTTTTGCTTTCTAAATCCCTTAATAGTCTGTGTGTAATAAAAGTGAAGCAAGGTTAAGGAAATCCAAGTTGGTAGTTCATGATACATTTTGCAGAAGAGAAGTTTTGTTGATAAGGATGTTAGAACAGTCTATGGACTCCTAGTATTCCTTTTAATATCATAGTGGACAAGATCCACAAGGAAATGAAACTTCAATGCCTTAGGAAGATATATTGAAATGCCTGAGTTGTGACAAAAGAATTTTATTGTAATGGCAAAGATGAGAGTTTTATGCCTATGATAAAAGAATTGCTCACAGAATTCTAGAAGTAGGAAATCAGGTTTTTTAATTGTAGGCAAATACCACATGCTGCAGTCTGCAATTTTGGCCTTGGCTGTGGATTCAGGTTAGATTTTTGATATGACAAAACAGAAGATGACAGTTTGAAAGTAAACTGTTTCCAGCTAATCAGTAAAGAAACAGTGCAGTGTTTTCCTTTCCACAGAGGTGTCTTGGGGACAGACCCCATTGATTCCACAAGAGTAATTTGTTCACTGTTAGAAGGCAAAACTGTGAGAATTGTTTAGGATATGGTGTAAGAGGTGGGAGCCAAGGACATCAGATAGCAGCACAGGAATCACAAACAAAACTATATAATGGAGTAGAGTATAATCACTGAAGAAATTGGAAAGACAATGCTAGAGCTGTGGACATTTTAAAATTATATATAATTTGACTTAGAGAAAATGCTTCATCTCCTCATTTTGTGCAGTAATGATTTGTTATTATGTCGCTAAACTGGAAATAGATACTAGGGCTATAATTTTTATGATTTCAGAAAGGCTGTATAGACAGTCAGTAAGGTGTGTAGTTAAATCCTATACCAAAGAAAGATTGGAGGTTGTAAAAAAAAAAAAAAAAAAAAACACATAGCAAGGTAAATAGTTATCTAGATGTCAATGTAACACAGATCATGGCAAACCCCAGCTTTGTGCTATGAAAGAAGGTGTTGAAAAACAATTCGCGGAATAGTTAGCCCAGGAGAGCAGCCGCAAGCGTGTGTCTTAGCAAATGGTGTATCACATTCGTTTTTGCAGAAATTACAGCATAAGTGTAACCCTTCTGCCAGACAGAGGTGGCAGCAACAAGGGTTCAGTTCAATATCTAGGGTTTCCTCTTAACAATATAGACCAGAACCAGCTTGAGCCTCCATCCACTAATCTGGGAAAACTAAACAACCCAGGGCACCTCTAAGAGGCAATACTTCTACTCTTGCAAGCATTGTGTCTGTGTAGAAATAAAAGTAAACTTTTATTAACAAGGGAAAGGGAACCCAGCATTAACTTGGGAAAACACCACAGCCACTTTCAAAAGCATATAACCAGAAGCAAACACCCATCCCACAATATGTTGGGCCATGTCCTTTGCCTCAGTTTCCCACCTCACCATGTGAAAGTCCAAACAAATGTCCCTTTAACACACCATTCCCCTTTCCCTCCACTGCACCCTACTGATGGTTGTACTGAGTCAATGAAGACCCAGAGTTCAAAGGTACATTCACATGGGTCCACCCATGGAGTTGAGCAATGCCTCCACTGCTGCCACCACCTCTGCAACTGGCTCACTGCTGCTTGCTGATGTTATTTTTGCTGCTCTTTTATCTCTGCTGCTGTCATCTCTGACCCTGTTCTCACTTCTGCTGCTTGCTGCTCCCTGCCACCTCTGCGATGCCGCATTCTGAGGTTCCCTCATTTAGCCCAGCTCCTAATGATTTCAGCTCTTGGTGACTTTCTTGGTTAGCAAGGGACTTGTGTGCTGCTACCTCTTCATTGTCTTTCATTGCAATACCAGGTCTAAGTCTTAGCCCCTTGACCTGCTCCTCAGTGACTTCAGTTCCAACAGAAACAAGAATCCTCAGTTGAGTACAATGAGCTCTGTCTTTAAACATTGGAGAGGGGAGGATCAAATGGTATCAGAACATAGCTGATGAGTGCACACTGTGATGTTTGCCAGTATACCCATAACGTGCTCAATGCTGCATCCCTCCCATCCTTGAAAATGGGTTCAGAAACCATGGCAAAGTTGTCCTATTGATTTTACAGTGAAAGAAGAGTAACATTCCTCAAAACAGCAGATACACTGATGAGAAGTAATGAACCAGATTTAGCACTGACTTATGCTCCTTTATTTTTAATGAGTAATACGTCCAGCAAAAAAAAGTTTGAGAAGTTAATTTACTGCATATGGACTTCCAAAAGAGGCTGGAACTAGTGATGGTATTCTGTTTACATATGAGGCATTTAAGACTTTTCTAATTAAAACAATTGCTCACTATTTTGCATCAAATAACTGTAAGCACTCAAGTATGTCAATGAGGCAATATGTTGGTGTTTTGCTTTCTTATTTACTAATCCACAAGCGTGCATTTGACACCAGATCAGAAGGTTTTGTGTTCAGATCACAACAGGGTCAAGGGCTGTGCCCTTTCATTCAGGCTGGAAATAAAAAGGACATTTCTAACAGTGAGGGTAAGTAACCACTAGAACAGTTTGTCAAGGGTTGTGGTGGATTCTCCACAATTAGGTGTTGTGTTCCCCCCCCCCCCCCAAAAAAAATCTGCTCTAGTTCTAACAGGGAATTTAGGGAAGTCCTATAGCCTGTTATACAGGAGGTCAGACTAGAGATGATCATAGTGTTCCCTTCTGGCCTATGAATCTGTGAAAACAGCAATATGTTATAGAAAAGCCCAGCTGAGGTGTTTTTTGAAATACTATTTTATAATCTGTTTTTGAGTCTTAAGACCCCAAGCAGAAAAGCACACCCTCCTCAAAAAAATTGAAAGAAAAAAAATGTATTTGATTGAATAGTCTTCCCTAAACAGCAAGTGTTAGACAAAAATTACAAAGGAGGAAAGGAAGTGGAATAAGATTTAAAAAAAACCAAAATCTTGATCGTCCGTCATATCTTGTGATCATAAATGGTGAAGCATAGACATATTGTAGTTCAGTTATTGTCTATAAAGGATCAAATCTTATCCTACTGAAACTCCAGAAACCCCTTCAGAATGAAACCTGAGTTGACTGAGACTATTTACCCCCACTTTAGGGCAATGCAGTGCTTCAGAAGGTTTAGCAAGTGTTTCAGTCAACTCCTGCATGGAATACAGATTCTGTTAGAGGCAAACAGTCCAACTGAGACTTGACAAGAGAACATAAAAATTCTGGCAGTTGCTCTACTCTGCAATAAAGGACTCTCAGTATGGCTGTGGCCATAGACTGTTTTTCCTCCTCCTTTTGTCTGCCTCCTCCTTTTAATTGTGTGGCTCAACAGCCTTGCCTAAAATTGTACAGAGGACACTACAGCAATTTGGGGAACTGGAAATTGTCAGAGAGCTAATTTGTTTATCATTCTGCAGTTTGAGTAAATCTTCCGAAGAAGTGGGCTGTAGTCCACGAAAGCTTATGCTCTAATAAATTTGTTAGTCTCTAAGGTGCCACAAGTACTCCTGTTCTTCTTTTTACAGATGATAAAAATTCATAATTCTGTTTTATGCTCCAACTCTAACCAAGCTTTAGTTGAACTTCAAACAATTTCTTACCAATCACATACTGTTCCAGATACAATGTTATTTAAAAAAGCAAATATGACTCCATCACTCAGGAGATATACATTTAAGAAATCATTACATTTGCTGGTGAACTCAACTGGATCATTATCCTTTGTCCCTCTAAAAGTGGTAAAGGATAATTTTACAGTCAATTTCCCATTCCTCTAACCAATTTCTCAAAGATAATTTCTACTACTGCTTATTTTGTCTGAATCAAATGTTTCTTTCATTTCCAAATTTCCCTCTTTTTACCACCTGCTGTGTATTTATTAAGTGCTGCTCTTATTCTGAGAGGAGTTATTGCAGGACTTTATCTTGTATGTGCTATGGGTTTCATGGACATTACTATTACCTGCAGAGAGGCATTTCTTGGACTGGGGCAAGACGACGCACAGAGGGGTTTCTTCATCCTTTTCAGCCAGAGTTTAGTTCATTGTGCTCATAGATGAACTTAACTTGATGTACAATTGATGAACACTTTTTCATTGTGGAGCCAATATTCTCTTCCTTTGGGTTTCAGCATGAACATCAAGAAAGTAGTACTGGGTCTTCTGTATATTTGACCCTATCTTTTTCTTTAACATGCCTGAGAATACTTCTTTTTTCTCTGATATCTGAAATATGGGTTTACAGCTTGAGGTCTCTGACCTGGGCCTAATTTGAGTTAACAAACTTAATTCCTTGATGACATTTTTGATTTTTTGTGTGTGAAAAGCACTGGAAAAAAAGGAATGTTGATGTAAATGCACTGTATATTAGTGAAGTTTCAATATAATATTAAAAGGGAGGACAAGTCTGACTGAGCCAAACCCAACAATCAGATATTCAATATTTTAAGTACATGTAACTCCAATTGATAGAAATAGCAGTGTTATCAGTAATTCACCAAATAACATATTGTCTGGGTACACCGCAAGAAGGATAGGAGACTTGTTGTGGGTTTTAATCAGGCCGCAACTTTATTATATAGATGTCTGGGACTACCCGGTAGATAAAGTGTACAGTGCAGGCAAATCCATGCTTATTCTAATCAATTATCTGTGGTTTCCATCACTCCACCTTTGTTTCCATCCAGGTCCCCCAACTGACTGATGGCTTGGACCTTACCATCCACCACCCTCGTAAGACGGTTAAGGAGGGCTATGAGAATGGGGGGAGAGGGTTGGCTCCCAGCCGTACCAATCACAGGAGTCCCCAACCCGCTTTCCCATTCTGTTCCATTGTCCAGTACCTCCTTTTAAGTCCTTTACCAGGCCATTTGTCTGGGAAGTGGCTGCCCTCCCTATGGAGTACCTGCACTGATCATCCACCACTAGGAGGCACCAGCAATTTGCTTGGCTGCCTCCCCCCAGCCCAGCCAGGTTCCCAGACATCTCCAAATGACTTGTTGCCTAGCAGCCCTACTGGGAAGAAAGAAACCATTGTCCCACGTGTGATCGTCAAGAGGCACCAGCAGCTGCATTGTCCTGGACCCGGTACTGCAACAACCTCCCTCCACAGAAGACTGCATAGGCAACCCATTCTCTGGATCCTGGAATTGACAAGACTCCTTAAGAGAAAACAAAATAAACAACTTGTAAACTGGAGCCAAAAATCTCCATTCCACTGACCACATCACATTCCGAGGCACCAGAGAGCCAACGGCATCTGCTCAGGTTCATTGCTAGCCCCTGGTGCAAGCTTACAAAATCTGTCAAACTGGAAATGAGACAAGGCGTCTGCTATGCCATTATCCATGCAGAGATGTTGAAGGTTAAGCATTGTAGAACAAATGCCCTTACCAGCTTCATAACCCTGTGCGATCTGGAAGTTTGGCGATTGATAATCTGTACCACTGCCATGTTGTCGCCCCAGAAGCACACCCTTTTATTAGCCAGCTCCGAACCCCAAATCACCACCACAACTAAAATGGGGAAAAATTCCAAGAAGGTCATTTCACGCGCAACCCTGTTTTGTGTCCAGGAGGCCGGCCATTTTTGTGTACACCATTTCCCTTGATAAAATACCCCCAAACCTGCACCTCCTGCCACAACAGAGTGGATGTTTAACCCCCTTTGTAATAACCATTCCTCCCTCCACAATGATATCCCATTAAATTGACTCAGAAAACTTTCCCACACCCACAAGTCTTCCTTCATCTCTCTAGTGACGTGTATGTAATGGTGTGGCCTGGCTATGCCTGCTGTTGCCACTACCAGCCAGGCACAAAACGCCCGCCCCAGAGCAACAAACCTGCAAGCAAAGTTCAGGTGCCCCAAAATAGATTGCAGTTCCTGCAGCCTGAGGTTTTTTTTAGCCCCCAGTGCTCTCTCGAGCAACCCTGATAGCTCCTGAAGCTTATCCTGAGGAAGCCAAGATACGCCCTCCCTGGTGTCCAGCTCAATGCCCAGATAGGTCAATGTAGTGGAAGGGCCTTCTGTTTTCTCCTCCGCTAGAGGTACCTCCAGATTTTTAGCCAGTGTGTCCATCCAACAGATGAACACTCTCATTTGACCCAGCTCGCCCTGCAAACAAAAAACCATCCAAGTAATGCATGACTTGGTTTAGTCCCACTGTCTGCACCACTGCCCAGTGCAACATTGTACTGAAATTCTCAAAAGCTGCACAGGATACTGAACAGCCCATGGGCATAGCCTTGTTGAAATAAAATTGCCCCTCAAAACAGAAACCCAACAGGTCAAAGTCCAATGGGTGCACCGGCAGTAGTCAGAAAGCAGACTTGATATCACATTTAGCCATTAGAGCCCCAGGGCCTCACGCCCTAACGATATGAACTGCTTCATTAATGGAGGAATAGCGTACGGAACATAGTGCTGGGTCTATTCCATCATTAACAGAGCCACCTTGCGGTATGATAGGTGATGAATTAATCGGTATGTCCCTTGGGTCTTAATTCACCAAATAACATATTGTAAATGTATCCCTATGCATTCAATCAGGCAGCCAATATCTAGTCTAATTATAGTTTAATTAGTAGCTACTAAACTCACATTCACCTATGGCAGAATAAAAGTTTTTAAAACAAAGTTATCTGGCTTTGAAAGTAACCATGAATCATGGCACATTTTTAAACCAATGAATGATTTTTTTTCCCCTGTGTCCATTAAGGAAAAGGTCAATAACAGGTAGCAAAAACTATAGTTTCAGAGGTGGCATATCTCCAGTGACTGGGAAATAAAAGGATGACTGAAAACTGATCTCTGCATGCAGGCAAACTGCAGTTACTGAAAACCTGCAGTGTGACATCTGTTGCTGCATGATTAGAAATAATTAAAGACAAGAAAAACACCTGGAACAGTCACTTCTGAACTTTTGTCTTTATGGGTTATTGAAATTGCAGCCAGTTTAATGAGCTTGCTGTTACATTACTGTGGAGCAGCAGCAACATCCAGTGCCCAATTATGGACAATCAGTTTGTGTATTCCATAGACAGTAGATAGGTGATAGGCTTTTTATGTATTCATAGCGTTCATTCCCATCTAGTGGGAGCAGACAGAATTTAGGGAGGCACTCGCAGGACCCTGTAGGTTTTCACAGAAAATGTATATAGGTTTCAGTTGTTGCTTTCCACCATGATCTGTATACAAAAATAGGGTTCGTGGGGGTGGGTGGGGGAGCAAGGGAAAGAGGCTTTACTATTTAAGGGGTGGGGAAAATACTTTGATAACTATTTTTTAAAAAGAGTAATTTTGAAATGAGATCATACTAATATATGTTGATTCATGATCAGTGAGATATTTGATCTTTTCCCTATTTGGGATGTCAGTACGGTTTTCAGGTTTCCTCAGTAAATGCTTATTGACCAAGACTACAGTACAGGTATCAGATGGAAGACAAAGGGCATTGTGCCATATAAAGTTATGTCTACACTACAAGCTAGTGGTATGATTCCCCTGCTTGTGTAATCCTCCTCCACATACTCCAGCTAGCTCTCATGGGACTAGCATGAGTATAAATAGCAGTATAGCTCCTGTAGCATAGACAGTGACAGCAGAAGCATGGCTCATCCATGCCAAGTACAAACCCCCTGAACCATGTGAGTAAGTACTTGGCCTGGTTAAGCTGTGCCACTGTCTGTGCCACTGCAGCTACATAACTATTTATGAGAGCTAGCCCAAGTACAAGTATGTGTGATGGGAATCACGTCCCTGGCTCATAGTGTTGATGTAGCCTAAATGTGTTATGGGCCTCTGCTGTTGACCCAGATGCCTATTAGTGATGCACTCCTTCTTATTAAGAAGCTGAAAACCAAAATGGAAATGCCATACAATGGGCAGTAATAATAGGAGGATTATAGTAGTGGAGCCGGCCAAGGCAAAAGTGGACCTCATTTTGCTCAGGGACTGCACACTTATCTAATGAGAGACAATCCCTGCTGTAAAGAGCTCACATTATAAACAGACAAGCTAGACCAGGGATCGGCAACCTTGGGCACGTGGCCTGCCAGGATAAGCACCCTGGTGGGCCGGGCCCGTTTGTTTACCGATCACGTCTCCCACTGGCTGTGGTTCGCTCCAGGCCAATGGGGGCTGCAGGAAGTGGAGGCCAGCACATCCCTCGACCCGCGCCGCTTCCAGCAGTCCCCATTGGCCTGGAGTGGCGACCCGTGGCCGGTGGGAACTGTGGTCGGCCGAACCTGAAGATGCAGCAGATAAACAAACTGGCCCAGCCCACCAGGGTTCATACGTGTGCCAAAGGTTGCCGATCCCTGAGCTAGACAAAGGGAGGGAGGAAGATATACAACAGACATGCAGAAGATGGAATAGAGAGATTAAAATGATTTTGACAAAAGTAGTAGAAGATTCACCCATCCAAAATGGAAAGGTCATAGCAGGGACAGAGGTTATATTTTAAAAATGTAGGAGACGGATAAGGGAAGATAAAGGAACCAATGATCTACCAATGGCCAAAAGGGTTAAAAACAATAAAAAGGCATTGTTGAACATATAAGGCCCCCAAGTCAACCAAACAACAACATGGTCAGGTATGGGTCCATTACTAGATGCAGACAGTAAAACTGTAGTAATATAGAAAAAGCAGAAATGTTCAATAAATAGATATTTCTGTTCAGTATTTGGAATGAAGCAAGCTGATATATCCATTCCATATGATGTTTTGGATGGACAGAAAGTTTATCAAGTGTAACAAAGGAGGTTGTGACACATCATCTGCTAAAATTAAACATTTTCAAATCAACAGTCCTGAATTAATTACACCCGAGAGTCTTAAAAGAACTATCTGAGCAGTTCTCTAAATCATTACTGTTATTTTTTAACAATTTTTGGAAAACTTGGGAAATTCCAGAGGATTGGAGGACTGCCAATGTAATTCAAATATTTTAAAAGGAATGACTCCAGAACTATAGATGGCTTAGTCGGGGCCGGCTCCAGGCACCAGCGAAGGAAGCAGGTGCTTGGGGCAGCCAATGGAAAGGGGCGGCATGTCCAGGTCTTCGGCGGCAATTCGGTGGCAGGTATCTCAGTTCCTCTCTTCCTCTTTGAGCTGCCGCCGAAGAGGAAGAGAGGGAGCAAAGGACCCACTGCCAAATTGCCGCCGAAGGATGATGCGGCACGATTGAGCTGCTGCCTGAGTGCCACCGATTACCTTTATTTTTCTTATTATTTTTCGCTTTGCCGCTTGGGGCGGCAAAAAAGCTGGAGCCGGCCCAGGGCTTAGTCTGTAGTTTATCCTTGGCAACATAATAGACCTGTTAATTTGGGACTCTGTCAACAAAGACTTACATGTTAAAAATATAATTAATGACAGCATGGTTTTGCGAAAGATAGATTTTGTCAAACAAATCTGTTGTCCTCTTCATCTTCTTTTTTCTCCCTGTTAGAAGTAATTGATAATGGTAAATGTGTTGATATGGCATACTTAGATTTCTCCAAGGCATATGACCTAGTACAAGATGATATTCTGATCAAAGAACTTATATGGAATTAATATGGTACTGTGATGGGATGAGGGGTGTATGGGGTGGCCAGGGAGGGGTAGTACCTCTGATGGGGGGCCTTGTCGTACCCCTTCGGGGGTAGTCCGTCCACTTTGGTTCCCACCTGTCACTCAGCTCTCACCTGTGGCTCCAAGTAGCTTCAGCAGGCGCAGCAGCCACACCCCGGGCAACGGCTTCAACAGGCCAGCCAAACCAGGTGAGTGTAACTGATGGGATCCAAACCCTCAGTGAATTAGGGATATGCCTACCCTGCATGCGTCGTCAGCTCCGGCGGACTGGGCGAAAGAGATCATTAAGATCCAACGGCCAAGAAGGCGGTTTTGCAATGCTTTGTGGAAAGCGAAGGGCTTGATGAGGCACGAAAGACGTCAAGGCCATCCACTGCAACCAAAGTTACCAGTCGTGACGATTTTTCGTACCATTGGTGTCTGGCTTCTAAGGTCGAGAGAGTGGGATTGCTCCCGTGAACGGCTCTACCACTTAAAAAGCTTTCACTCACAGGTCCTGTGAAAATCACCAAACATCATCATCATACCACTCAAGTCCTGCGGCGATGGGGGAGGGGCAAAGCAACGGGCAGAGGATACCACTGGGAGTCGTAGTCCCAATCCTGCATGCAGGCGGCCTGTGGATAGGTGGTCGTCCAGCTCTATACTTGGGGCAGCAGAGTTGCCCAGCAGCATCCCAGGCATCTGAGCAGTCTTCTTCAGGACAGCACTGCTCACCCTAGTGAGGGAGGGGCCTAGAAAAGGTGGCCTAAAAATTGCCTGCCCTACAACAACTGCCCAGTAAGCCGCAGCTGGCAGTTCAACCCAATCTGCAGCCGAAACCAAAAGAAAAATTTGAGAAAACTTACCTTTGGTGTATGGAATGTTCGTACCCTCATGGATCGAGAAACTGTTGCAAGACCTGAGAGAAGGACAGCTCTCATTGCTTGAGAGAGCATCAGCAGCGCACAATCCACTGACCGCGAACTTACCATGCACCATCTGCAGCAAAATGTGCACCTCTAGAATTGGCTTGTACAGTCATCAGAGGGCACACCATGAAACCAACAATAGATGATCTACATAGATTTGTCATCATCGGATTGATAGATTACCAAGATACTGATGGGATGTCCACCCCACACAAGCTCTGGGCAGGTTAAGATTGTAAAGTTACTTGATCACTGTGTGTAGGTACTTACACAGGGAAAATATATCTTATAGTGAGTGTCGGGTGTTCAGTCTTGCTAACAAAGGCACAAGGTCCGATACTGAAGGTTAAAATTATACAAATTGAACTTGCATATAAGAGAAATTTCCTACCAGTGAAGGTAATTGAATGTTGAAACCTCTTACTAGTGAGGTGCTGGACTCACCATTTCTTTGAGTCTTTAAAACAAAACTAGATAACTATCTTTGGTAGATTCATAGATTATAAGGCCAAAAAGGACCACTGTAATTATCTAGACTGACTTCCTGAAAACATAGACCATAGAACTTCCCAGAATTAATTCATTTTTCAACTAGACAATAACTATAGTCAAATCTCATGCTTCAAGTCTTCAGTTGGTACATCTGCAGGGACCAGGAGGATTTTTTTCCCCCTCCAGTTACACCATGGCCAGTTTTATTCTATTTTGGTTTGGGGGTTTGTTTGTCTGCATCATAAGCATCAGGGATTGGCTGCAGCTGGAGACAGGACATGGGACAGAATGGAACTGTGCTGTGAGGTGTCACAGAGAATCTTCATTTTTAAATGTAGTGGAAAAAGTCACCCACACATCATTTTGATCAGAGACTCAAGCCTGAGGCCCGTTTATTGCAATACATACCAACGCGTTGGGGGTAGCAGTTAGACACCACTCCCCTGAATTGGAGTACATTTTGCCTTTTTAAAGCCGAAAACCTCAAACATATTAGAAGTTACATGTCATTTATCCAAATACGGGAGTTAGGGTCTTTCCGTTCCTCCCAGCACCTCTGTTGCAACCTTCCCAGAACAGGGTGCAAATTGAGTGGAGGGCTTCTTGGTGGTTTCCAATACTGGAATTACCTTGACTTATTTGAGGTGCCTATTACTCAAAATGTTCCAGGCAAGGTAAAATTACACAATGGGGGTACATGCAATACATGCGCAGAAGCATGATTAATTGATTTAGCTAGTTACTGGATGCTTATTACTTCACACAAGCGGTTATTATATTTCGCCAGCCATAAACACACACGCTATTATTGCAGGTTCTGGGACTTTCCATCCTCCCTTTCTTTGGCCCCCCCTCCCTCCTCTGGCCCTAGCCTTGTCTGTTACTGTCAGTGATCTTAACATTTGTTTGGTTCAGGCTTGTAGCCTGTAAGGTGAGCTTGTGTTTACTTCGGGGCCTATGCAAGCGGGGTCAGCCAGGTCAATTTCTTCACACTACCTACTCAGCATTTAACTGGTTGCCAGATTTGAGGTCAGGAAGTTTTACTCCAGATCAGACTGGCAGGAACCTTAAGGATTTTTCCCCTTCTTCTGCAGCATGGGGCATGGATCGCCTGCCAGGATCACCTGGGTGTATCTCATCTAATCAATTCCATACAATTGCAAGGTCCTGAAGCATTGATGAAACCTCAGTCTCTCCTGTTCTGTGCCTGTGGCACACAATTTAGTTCCCTGATTACTGAAATGCTCTGGTCTAACTAAAATCATTGGGCTCAATATTGGATTATCTGGGTGAAATGTAATGGCTTCTGATAGACAAAGAGATCAGACTATATCTAATGATCCCTTCCAGCACTAAACTTTATGAAAAATGCACCTCCCAACACCAGAAGTGTCACATTTCATTTTTGAATTGTCATGTAAGCACATGCCACCATTATCCATGCACTGCATAGCTTTTCTGTGTGTTATAGTGAGTTTCAACATGTGCGTTTCTCACAATTTTGAGAAGTAATTTGTTCCTAAATGTCATAAGCCCATAGGTCATCCAGGGGATCCACCCAGCCCCGTGCCCATGCTTATATGCACTTAAGTATATCCACCCTGTTTCTGCAGCGATTCTCCTCATTTTATTCATCCCTGCAGTATGAGAGTACACCCCAAACAACTGTTTTGCCACCTGTCTCAGGATCAGAAACATATTCCCCAGCCCTGCCACATCAATGCCCAGTGTGCCCTGTTCCAACAGACTGAGCCATATGGCCACCTGGTCCTCACGAGTTAAACCCTCCATCTCTCTGCCCACCTCCACAGCACAAACAGATCCCAATCACCTTGACTACCTTTCCCAGCCAATTTAGCAATGCATCCTGAACCTTTAGGGACAAGGGGTGAATTTCCACATGTACTACTACTTGCAGAGCTTGGTTCTCCCCCTATGTAGTACTCACAGTCTAAGTTCCCTCTAAGCTGCGCGGCCATGTGGAGGCGCAGCAGCCTATTAAGCTCTGTGCAGGTGCTCAGGGCTGTGGTGGGGAGAGATGCCTCTCCCCCAGCCCTGGACCTGCTGTGGGAGGGAGAGGTGCCTCTCCCCCGGCCCCAACCCAGCCCAGTCCTGAACCTGCCATGGCTGGAGGAGAGGCGCCTCTTCCCCGGCCCCAATCCAGCCCAGCCCCTCCCCTGGCTCCAACCCAGCTCTGGCCCAGACCTACCGAGGCTGGGGGAGAAGCACCTATCCTGTGGCCCCAGCCTCAGACCTGTTGAGGTGGGGAGAGGCGTCTCTTCCCCCCAGCACAGGTGCTGCAGCGGGGAGAGAGAGCTGGAGGGAGTCCTCTCTTCCCATTGTAGCCCTGGGGCAGCCTGCACCCTAAACCTTTCATCAATGGCCACACCCCAGAACCCAGACCCCCAGCTGGAGCCCTCAACCCCCGACCACAGCCCTGAGCCCTCGCCCACACTCCGAAACCCTCACCCCACCCCCACCACATGATTTTTTTTTTATGTGCACCAATTTGGAGGTGATGTGTGACATCCATATTGGTGATGTATCACACATCACCTCCTATTGGTTCATGTAACAAAGTTCATTCTGCACATGTGTGGGAAAAATTGGAGGGAACACTGTTCAAATTACCACCTTTTATATATAATATATAAAGAGGCAACATGGATTAATGGAGTGGGGGCTGGAGTCAAGAAACCTGTGTACTATTCCCCAGCTCAGCCACTCCACCTTGGGCGAGTCACTTCTCTCTGAACCTTGTTTCCTCTCCCATGCTTCACTTGTCTATTAGTTTGCAAATTCTTTAGGGCAACAGCTGTCTCTTCCTATATGGGAGGCCCAGTTGGGCCCTGATCTCAGTTGGGGCATGTAGGTATGCTACTGTAATACACATTCCTAATAATAATATGCCAAAAGATACACTGACCTACAAAATGGCTTTTTAATTCTCATATATACTCGTTCATAAGCCAAATATTTTTGATAAAAATGTGACGCATCAAAGAGCGGGGATTGGTTTATAAACGGGTCTACGCCAAAATTTGATGATTTTAAACTCTATGGAATCATTTCATTGAATATCTAATATATTGTTGTTTTGTTTACCTGGAGTGTCTTCAGGTATAGAGCCCCTTAGCTCCCAGTGGCCACTGTTCACCATTCCCAGCCAATGGGAGCTGCAGGAAGTGGTGCGCCACTTCCTGCAGCTCCCATTGGCTGGGAATGACAAACCACAGCCACTGGGAGCTGAGGGGCTCCGTGCCTGTGAATGCTCCAGGTAAACAAAACGTCCTGACCCGCCAGTGGCTTACCCTGATGGGGCAGGAACCAAAGTTTTCCAACCCCTGAAATATAGGATTGGCTTATGAAAGGGTCATACAATTTTTGCTATTTTTATTTATCCATCTTGGGGGGTCAGCTTATAAATGAATGGGCTAATGAACGAGTATATACGGTACTATTAATTAATACTACTTTTTAATCCACTTTCCTCTCTCCTTTCCAATAACCAGCAGCTGGCTCATACCTTCTTGTAAGAACTCTTCCCCACACACACATTTCTTTCCTGCTCTGTGGAGATATTACAGTGCATTTTGTCCAGTGCCTCAAGGGTTGAGTGAGTTGCTTGAGAGGATGAGTTACTGATGTACTGCTGTGTTCAATTAAGATTTATGGAGAGTGGTATTAATGGGCAGTAGTCAAGGACAATGGGAGGCTGCTTTTGGAAAAGAAGTGGAAGGAAGAAAGAGACATGCTGAAGGTTTGTGGTGTTTGGAATTGGCTGCACTCACTGTGAGGAAAGCCATGAATAAGGTTTTAAACTGTTTTTTATTGCTATTATATTAGGCATCTTTTCCCCTTTTATTCTTTCATTTCCCATACTTTTATGTAGCCTTTGGTCACAGGCTTAAGATTTTTATAGCTACCTTCATTTTATAAAATAGCTTTGAAAGCAGCAGTATGGTAGGTTAAAAAGGGCTTCCATCCTGCACTTTTAGTTACAAGTGAATATACGGGTCATTCTACCCATATTAGGCAATATTTAATTTTAAAGGGCCACTTATATAAACTGATAAATCACAATATATTAATATATAGCTAAGCTTGAATGTTTTAGTTAACACATTGTATATTAATTTCTTTTTAGCTGCCCATTTGTCTCCTCTCTTTAGCTTCTGACCTGATCAGTAAAGCTGCAGTAACACTGCTCATGCCACCTGCCACAGAAATTCTTCAGTGCCAATTAAATGTGAGATCTTAGCTGTCCTGGTGCAAGAAAGAGGAGGAATTGCAAAGTAGCCATTTTGCAATGCTGCTACCTCCTGGCTTGATAATAGGGATAGCAGTGAGGGTAGCACAGCATCTGCAGGAGCCATGGTGCCAGAAGGGAACTAGGGGAGGAAAATAGAAATAGTACTGAAGAACAGAGAATTGCTTGAAAATCCTCAGATTACTTGTTCTGCAGGGAATCAATTCCCACCTATTTGATGGGATTATCTGGCAAATCTCCAAGTTTAAAATCTGTTTCTTACATGTTTTCCTACTGGTTCTATCAGGTTTTTCCATCTGAGTAAAAAATATTACCCCCTGGCTGTGTTTGCACGTGACATTATGGAAAGAAATTCCCACAAATTCAACTGTACTGGTGATGGTGTGCTCTCTTGTGAATTCAAAAGAAGGAGAAACAGTTTGGACTCTAAGGAGAAAGGCTTTATTAGAACTAAAACAGGTGCAACAAAATCTAAAGGAGAGCCATGAGCTCCTAGCTGTATATCTGGTGAAACCACCACTAGACTGTTTCCAACTGGTTCTTCCTAGCATGTGCTCTGCTCTTAAACGCACGGTATATACTCCTAACATCTGCCTTTCCCACAATGTCGCACTCTCCATCAGTACCTGGTCTGAGCTTGGGACACTAATGATCCAATCAGCCGACCAAATTTAGTGATGAATCCTGGTCACGTACCACCCGAGGCACATTATGCCATATGCTAAGAAGAAGAAGCAAAGCAACCACAAATAATTTAAAACATATACCAACTGTTTCTCTATAAAAAACATAATATACCCAACTTTGTTAGTTGTGCTCAATGAGTCTTTCAGATGCTCTACATACTCTTTTAGGTCTGTGAGGCACCACTTCAGTCTTTGCACTAGCTGAATCAGCAGACAGCTATGCTTGCTGGTCTGAAATATTATCTGTGATTTCCTCAATGCTTTGTCCTGTCAGTGAATTATCTGTCTACTTATCCCTCCTTTTCTTCAGGAAGATGTTGCAAATGTCTCCTGTTTATCTGAAATGTATGATCTTCAGGAGTCTGTAATTCATCAGATCATGGGGGCACCTCACAAGTCACTACTTCCCTCTGTGCCCAACAAGTACCATCAGGAATCTACACAACATATCTTGGCTTCAAAGGCTCCAATACTCCCTCTGTCATAATACATCTTTTATTTATACTGATGTTGCTTAGACATATCTAAATCACTATTGCCATTAGGGATTACAAATAAATTAGCCAGTCATATTCTCAACTTCCTACCAAACAATCTTTCTGCAAGTGACAGTCCAAGATTCATTGGTGCTGCTCTATAGTTCCACATATGGATCTGTACCTGAGTCAGTGGACTTTTTCAAAAGTATTTTAACAATTTTCACACCACTCTCTACCAGACCGTTAGATTGAGGATACATATGACTCTAAATTACAAATTTACAGCCATATCCTCTAGCAAACTTTCTTTAAATTCATGTCCATCAAACTGCAGAACACTATCAGACATGATAACTTCAGAGATTCCATGACTGGAAAATATAGCTTTCATGCACATTATTATGTTATGATGTGATATTTTCTAATAACACAGTCTCTGGGTAATGAGAATTTTAATCCAATATCAAAATCTCTTTACCTGCAGATGTAAATAAGTCCACATCAGCTTTAGACCATGCCCTTACCTGTGCATTGATTATCAACTTAGACTCTTTTTCCTGTTTAGGCTGATATTTTAACATATTTCACACACTTTAACAATTTTCTCTATCACATTGTTCATTTGGGGCCAATACAGTCTCTCTGGCTCTGTGTTCACATTTCTCCATATCCAAGTTCCCTTCATGTATTCGTGTGAGCATGTCAGTTTGTAACATCGTAGGCACTACTATTCTACTTCCTCTAAACAATATGCCATCAATAACAGACAGTTCAGCTTTGAACTGGGAATATGGACTTGGTATGTAGCATTCTGGCCACTCTGTTCTAATAGCCTTAATTATCCTCTGTAAAGTGTCATCATTAGCTGTAGCCTTCACAAATTCATTCCACCTCCTTTCTGAGACAGGACATGTTTTTTTTAATCCAGTTGACATGAACTATATCATGATCTGGACAATGTGTCCACTACCACCAACTCTTTTCCCAGTTTATATAGTATTGTTGAATCATACAATTGGAACTGAAAAAAAAGTCATATTCTGGACAGAGTTTCAGCTGGACACTTCTTTGCAATTGATATCAGAGGCTTATGGTCTGTTTCTGCAACAATTGATCTTCCATAAATGATCACATGAAATTTTTTATAATCATGCACCAGACTTGGTTTTAACAAATAGGGAGGAACTCGTTGAGAATTTGAAAGTAGAAGGCAGCCTGGGTGAAAGTGATCATGAAATCATAGAGTTTGCAATTCTAAGGAAGGGTAGAAGGGGGAACAGCAAAATAGAGACAATGGATTTCAGGAAGGCAGATTTTGGTAAGCTCAGAGAGCTGATAGGTAAGGTCCCATGGGAATCAAGACTGAGGGGAAAAACAACTGAGGAGAGTTGACAGTTTTTCAAAGGGACACTATTAAGAGCCCAAAAGCAAGCTATTCCGCTGGTTGGGAAAGATAGAAAATGTGGCAAAAGACCACCTTGGCTTAACCATGAGATCTTGCATGATCTAAAAAATAAAAAGGAGTCATATAAAAAATGGAAACTGGGACAGATTACAAAGGATGAATATAGGCAAACAACACAGGAATGCAGGGGCAAGATTAGAAAGGCAAAGGCACAAAATGAGCTCAAACTAGCTACGGGAATAAAGGGAAACAAGAAGACTTTTTATCAATACATTAGAAGCTAGAGGAAGACCAAAGACAGGGTAGGCCCACTGCTTAGTGAAGAGGGAGAAACAGTAACGGGAAACTTGGAAATGGCGGAGATGCTTAATGACTTCTTTGTTTCGGTCTTCACCGAGAAGTCTGAAGGAATGCCTAACATAGTGAATGCTAATGGGAAGGGGGTAGGTTTAGCAGATAAAATAAAAAAAGAACAAGTTAAAAATCACTTAGAAAAGTTAGATGCCTGCAAGTCACCAGGGCCTGATGAAATGCATCCTAGAATACTCAAGGAGCTAATAGAGGAGGTATCTGAGCCTCTAGCTATTATCTTTGGAAAATCATGGGAGACGGGAGAGATTCCAGAAGACTGGAAAAGGGCAAATATAGTGCCCATCTATAAAAAGGGAAATAAAAACAACCCAGGAAACTACAGACCAGTTAGTTTAACTTCTGTGCCAGGGAAGATAATTGAGCAAGTAATTAAGGAAATCATCTGCAAACACTTGGAAGGTGGTAAGGTGATAGGGAACAGCCAGCATGGATTTGTGAAGAACAAATCATGTCAAATCAATCTGATAGCTTTCTTTGATAGGATAACAAGCCTTGTGGATAAGGGTGAGGCTGTGGATGTGGTATACCTAGACTTTAGTAAGGCATTTGATACGGTCTCGCATGATATTCTTATCGATAAACTAGGCAAATACAATTTAGATGGGGCTACTATAAGGGAGGTGCATAACTGGCTGGATAACCGTACTCAGAGAGTTGTTATTAATGGTTCCCAATCCTGCTGGAAAGGCTTAACGAGTGGGGTACCGCAGGGGTCTGTTTTGGGACCGGCGCTGTTCAATATCTTCATCAACGACTTAGATATTGGCATAGAAAGTACGCTTATTAAGTTTGCAGATGATACCAAACTGGGAGGGATTGCAACTGCTTTGGAGGACAGGGTCATAATTCAAAATGATCTGGACAAATTGGAGAAATGGGCTGAGGTAAACAGGATGAAGTTTAACAAAGACAAATGCAAAGTGCTCCACTTAGGAAGAAAAAATCAGTTTCACACATACAGAATGGGAAGAGACTGTCTAGGAAGGAGTACGGCAGAAAGGGATCTAGGGGTTATAGTGGACCACAAGCTAAATATGAGTCAACAGTGTGATGCTGTTGCAAAAAAAGCAAACATGATTCTGGGATGTATTAACAGGTGTGTTGTGAGCAAGACACGAGAAGTCATTCTTCCGCTCTACTCTGCTCTGGTTAGGCCTCAGCTGGAGTATTGTGTCCAGTTCTGGGCACCGCATTTTAAAAAAGATGTGGAGAAATTGGAAAGGGTCCAGAGAAGAGCAACAAGAATGATTAAAGGTCTTGAGAACATGACCTATGAAGGAAGGCTGAAAGAATTGGGTTTGTTTAGTTTGGAAAAGAGATGACTGAGAGGGGACATGATAGCAGTTTTCAGGTATTTAAAAGGGTGTCATAAGGAGGAGGGAGAAAACTTGTTCACCTTAGCCTCTAAGGATAGAACCAGAAGCAATGGGTTTAAACTGCAGCAAGGGAGGTCTAGGTTGGACATTAGGAAAAAGTTCCTAACTGTCAGGGTGGTTAAACACTGGAATAAATTGCCTAGGGAGGTTGTGGAATCTCCATCTCTTGAGATATTTAAGAGTAGGTTAGATAAATGTCTATCAGGGATGGTCTAGATGGTATTTGGTCCTGCCATGCGGGCAGGGGACTGGACTCGATGACCTCTGGAGGTCCCTTCCAGTCCTAGAATCTATGAATCTATGAATAAACAGATATGAGGGATCAAAATAACATGGGCATCAACTGCATGGCTTGGGACTTTGAAAAACAGACTGAAGGCAAAGGTTCAAGCTGAGCTATCTGCAGGGCTGGCCCTGGCTTTCTGGCCACCCCAAGCAAAAAAAAATAAAAAACGGGGTGGCCAGAACAGCAAAGCAAAAAAAAAAGAAACAACCTGTGGCACGTCCGGAGCGCGGGTGCAGGGGGACCGGCTGGGGGGGAGGGGGAGGAGCGGGCGGGAGAGAGAGAGAAGGGGCGGCCAGGGCTACAGCAGGGGCGCTGCCACGCGGCCCCTCCCGCTTCACTGCCTCCTGCCGCCTGCCACGAGGGCTCCGCTCCGGTCAGTGGGGAGGGAAGGAAGAAGACTGCCCTGCAGGGCGCTCTGGTTCTCCACGCTGCCACCCCCTACAGGGCGGCTGGAGCAGAACAACAACAACAACAACAACAAAAAGCGGCCGTGCCGCCCTAGGATTGGGCAGAATGCCACCTCGAACAGTCTGCCGCCCCAAGCACCAGTTTGCTCAGCTGGTGCCTGGAGCCGGCCCTGGCTAGCTGAAAGGGGCCTCCAAGGAGAGAACCATGGACAGCAGCACCCACTGCTTTAAAAAAAAGCAGATTAAAAACAATCCCGGAAAACAAAAACAACAAAAATCATTGTGTTAGTGGAGGACACCCAGGAAACTCTGTCCAGAAGTATGATTGAATAGATGGCAGGAAATAAGTCCCAAAGTCACTCCGCCCCATCCAGCTTCATCTTTCTGGCTGAAAAATGGCCATTTTGGCCAGAGCCAGGAGTAGATCCCTGGACTTGTGAGACTATGTATAGGATGGTAGATAAGGGTAATAGTGTTGATATAATAGACTTCTGTAAGGCACCTATCTTGGTACCACACAACATTTAGATTGCAAAAAAAAAAACTTGAACGATATAAAATTATCATGGTGAACATTAAATGGATTAAAAACCGGCTAACTAATAGGTCTCAAAATGTAACTGTAAACAAGGAATCATAATCAACCGAGTATGTTTCTAGCGGGATTGTGCAGTGATCAGTTCTAAACTGTATGTCTTTTCACCTTTTTTATCAGTGACTGGAAGAAAACATAACATTATCACTGACAAAGTTTACAAATGACACAAAAATTGGGAGAGTTGTAAATAAAGAAGAGGACAGTCACTGATTCAGAGTGATCTGGATCACTTGGTAAACTGAGTGCAAGCAAACACTATGCATTTTAAATGGATAAATGTATACATCTGGGAACAAAGAATGTAAACCATTCTTACAGGATGGGGGAGTCGGAGACTCTATCTAAAGAAGCAGTGATGGTGAAAAAGATTTGGGGTTTGTGATGGACAATCAGCTGAACATGAGCTCTCAGTGTGATGCTGTGGCCAATAATATAATGCTTGGATGCAGAAACAGGGAAATCTTAAGTAGGAGCAGAAATGCTATTTTATCTCTGTATTTGGCACTGGTGAGAGTGGTGCTGGAATACTTTCTCCAGTTCTGGTGCCCACAATTCAAGAAGGAAGTTAATAAATTAGAGACGCTTCAGAGCAAATCCATGAGAATGATTAAAGGATTAGTAAATACGCCTTATAGTGATAGATTTTGCTTTTTGAGTATATTTAGCTTAACAAAGAGAAGGTTAAGGGGTGACTTGATGACAGTCTATAAGTATCTAGATAGGAAACAAATATTTAATAATGGGCACTTCAATCTAGCAAAGAAAGGTATAATATGATCCAAAGACTAGTAGTTGAAGCTAGACAAATATAGATAGGAAATTTTTATAGTGAAAGTAATTTACCATTGGAACAATTAATCAAGGGTTGTGGTGGGCTCTCCATAACTGACTATTTTTAAATCAAGATTGGCTGTTTTTTCGAAAAGATACGCTCTAGGAATTATTTTGGGGGAGTGCTATAGCCTGTGCCATACAGAAGATAAGGCCAGATGATTACAGTGGTACCTTCTGGGGTTAAAATCAATGCATTTATTATGCACCTAAATAAAAAGGTAAGGGCTAATGTGCAGTCAAAACTTTAATAATTTTTTTGGAAGTGGTGAAAAAGTAATTGCAACCTGGCTCACTGCTGTAACTGAGAAGCACCACTTACTAACGCGTTGTTGTATTCTACAAAAGTTTATACTTCTGGATTAACTTTGTTGAATACAGAACTCAGTTTGAGTGGTATAAGATTAAATGCAAATAATCTGTGTTCCTCTAGTTTTAAGAGCTGATAGATTCTTGTATTTACAATGATGTAACTGAGAAGATTTCGGCTCCATATGCACTATCCTCACGCTTTTTAAGTTCAAACACACACACCTAGAAGTCATTAGTTCTTGCTGCAAGAATTTTGCATTCACTCTTCTGAATTATAGATAGCATGTTTGGATATGCTTGTGTATGTGATTGGGTATACTGAAATTTAAAAGCTAAACTTTGATAAGAAAGAGAAATCAGCCCGAACAATCAAGCAGCGTAAATTTACCAATGCAAAACAGATAAAATATTTCAGACCTTTACCTCCATCTTTAATGTATTCCCCTTTTATGTGACCGATAAGCTTGGGACTCAATAAATTTGATAGCATTACAGTGATAATATAATCAGGCACTTCCAAGCTCTTTCCAACACTTTTTTATTCCTTTTATTTCTACAGACATATTTACTGTGGAAAAGGCTCAGTGGTCATAGTGGACCACAAGCTAAATATGAGTCAACAGTGTAACACTATTGCAAAATAAGCAAACATTATCGTGGGATGTATTAGCAGGAGTATTGTAAGGAAGACACAAGAAGCAATTCTTCCTCTCTACTCCGCACTGATTAGGCCTCAGCTGGACTATTGTGTCCAGTTCTGGGTACCACATTTCAGGAAAGATGTGGACAGATTGGAGAAAATCAAGAAAAGAGCAACAAAAATGCTTAAAGTTCTAGAAAACATGACCTATGAGGGAAGATTGAAAAAAAATGGGTTTGTTTAGTCTGGAGAAGAGAAGACTGAGAGAGTACATGCTAACAGTTTGAAAGTACATACAGGTTGTTACAAGGAGCAGGGAGAAAAAATATTCTTCTTAACCTCTGAGGATAGGACAAGAAGCAATGGACTTAAATTGCAGCAATGGAGGTTTAGGTTGGACATTAAGAAAAACTTACTAACTATCCGGGTGCTTAAGTGTAACCCACACACATTCTGGTGTTGTGTCCCATCTAGTGGCACCAAGACCACTTAGAGAGAGTTAATGAGTCTGTTCTACAACCATAGCTAACAACCACCTGGCTTTTAGCTCATGCTGTAGAGGCTCAGCAATAAGCTCCAAAGGCCTCCCCATCCAATCCCCTCCACTGACGACCGGATTCTGTCAGCATTACATACACTCTAGAATAAATTGCCTCGGGAGGTTGTGGAATATCCATCATTGGAGATTTTTAAGAGCAGATTAGAAAAACACCTGTCGGAGATGATCTAGATAATACTTAGTCCTGCCATGAGTGCAGGGGACTGGACTAGATGACATCTTGACGTCCCTTCTAGTCCTATGACTCTATGATTTGTTGTGTCCAATCTAAATGAAATTCTTCCTGTCTTTTTTTTCTGTTTAAATTTCCCAGGGGTATTAAGTAAAATAATTGTTTCCCCCGGCAACTCTGTTTTGAGCTCTCTCCATATGCATTTGGGCATTGAATCCAATCTGTTTTTTAGAAGTATCAAACCATTTAAAAAGGGATTTTTTTCCCTCCTTGACCACATTTTGCCTCAACCACATCTTTTCAAATTTACCTCATTGATGCATTAAGTTGTCATGTATCACATCTAGCTGCATTGGTCATTTTGCCATATGTTGCACTCTGTAACAGATGTGCCAAATGGATTACTGGAAATTATGCTCTTGTTAAACATACCATAGTTGTCCAATGGCTCTTGTAACTTTGCTGTGGAAAATCAGGCATTCTATAGTGATATATCAGGATGAGCTCTTTCTTTCTTTCTTTCTTTCTTTCTTTCTTTCTTTCTTTCTTTCTTTCTTTCTTTCTTTCTTTCTTTCTTTCTTTCTTTCTTTTCCTTTGGGGTGAAATATTCTTAAAGGGTCATATTGGGAAGCCCTTCTTGATAGAAACAGTCCCCTTGGCTTCAGTGAGACCATTGACATGAGTATGTGCTCACAAACATGACTTAAGCCTCCAAAGTCTGTCCCTAAATTTCCAGATTTAGATAGATTTAACATTTAATTTGTCCATCTTAATTCTTGAACTGAAGTCACAATAATGGTGTACTTTGGTATATTGATTAACATACTAGTATTCAGATAAACTAATCTAATCTTGGTGTATAATTCTCTCTTCACTTGAGGTAATGTTTTAGTTTAGCAATCATTAATTTAAAAAAAATCTGAAAGCTCTCCACTCTGTGAACAAAGTTGCCCCACACAAATTGTGATGAGAAGTCAACACATTCTCCATTGAAAAGCAGAAATAGAGCTAGTTAAAATTCTCTTGCTTCTTTGGACAATAATGGTTCAGCTGTGCTCCCAACCCTTCTAATCTTAACTGGAAACAATTACAAAATGTAAATATTAATGAAGCTTCAACATGGTAGAGGGCAGGGGGGAGAGAGAGACTACTACATGATTTCCAGAGCATTTTATTCAGTAAGCACTTGCTATTAGCTGGTCTGCTGTAGGAAAATTGCTGTAGGGAAATGTGAGGTGAGGTTCAAAATATTTAGATAAGGCCTGATTTAATACTTGAACTTCCATTTGAGTCAATGGGCTTTTGATCAGGCTCATGCTTCTTATAATTTAATGTTTGCACCCAAAAAAAGCATAAACATTTTTATAGTTTAATTATTTTTTTTCATTAAAATAATGTTTAATGTACTATTTGTACAATCTTCAAAATAATTTCTTTGAACTCTTCTCCTTATTAGGAATGTCAATCTTGTCAGAGTCTGTGTGTCACATTATTTTAATGATAAGTATTTTCATAATGAACCTTAATAAATAAGGCCTCAGTGGTTTGAGCATTGGCCTGCTAAACCCAGGGTTATGAGTTCAATTCTTGAGGGGGCCATTTAGAGATCTGGGGCAAAAATCTGTCTGGGGATTGGTCCTGCTTTGAGCAGGGGCTTGGACTAGATGACCTCCTGAGGTCCCTTCCAACCCTGATATTCTATGATTCTATTGAAGCCAGTGTGATTTGTGTGCAGCTATATAAAGATAGAAGTTTGCATTAAATAGTTAGGCAAAAACATTTGCCACCTATTCATTTGATAGGAAGGATATCATATATCTAATCTGTAAACAAACATACAAGAAGAATACTTTCTGCCATGTATATTTAATTCAGGTACAGAACGTTTGAATTTGTGGAAAAACTCAATGTCCAAATTTCTTGTGTTATGTTTCTTTTCTTTTTTGATTCTAGTTACAACACACCTAGAAATGTGGATAACATTTTGCTCTTATAACTACATACATTTTGACTCTGATATTGTGTCTTGTTTATCACTGAAGGTCCCCACAGATACTGGATACAATGATACTGGAACAGATTATTAAACAGTCAATTTGTAATCACCTAGAGGATAATAGGATTATAAGGAATAGCCAGCATGGATTTGTCAAGAGCAACTTGTGCCAAACCTATTTTCCTTCTTTGACAGGGTTATTTGCCTAGTGGATAGGAGAAAAGCAATAGATATATAATACTTGGATTTTTAGTAAGGATGTTGACACAATCCCACATGAAGTTTTTATATGCAAATTAGGGAAATCTACTGTAAATTGGGTGCACAACTTGTTGAAAGACTTTACTTAAAGAGTCACCAGTGGTCTGCTATTAAACTAGAGGGCATATCTAATGGGGCCTGACAGAGATCAGTCTTAGGTCTGGTACTATTTAAGATTTTCATTAATGACTTGAATACCGGAGTGGAGAGAATGCTTAAAAGATATGCAGATGACACCAAGATGGGAGGGATTGCAAGCACTTGAGAGGATAGTATTAAAATTTAAAAGGAACTTGATTAATTGAAGAATTGGTCTGATTTCAACAGGATGAAATTCAATAAAGATAAGTGCAAGGTAGTTCACAGAGGAAGGAAAAATCAAATTCACAGATACTAAATGGGAAATAACTGACTAGGTGGTAGTACTGCTGAAAAGATGTTATAGTGGATCCAAATTGAATATGAATTAATAATGTGATGCAGTTGTGAAAATGGCTAACAACATTCTGGGGTGTATGAACCATAGGTGCTGGAACTAGGGATGCTGGGGGTGCTGCAGCACCTCATGGCTTGAAGTGGTTTCCATTATATGCAGGGTTTACAGTTTGGTTCAATGGCTCTCAGCACCCCCCCTATAAAAATTGTTCCAGCACCCCTGGTCTAAACAAGATTGTTGTATGTAAGACAAATAAGTTAATTGTCCCTCTCTACTCGGCACAGGCAAGGCCTCACTTGGAGTACTATGTCCACTTCTGGGTGCCATACTTTAGGAAAGCTCTGGACAAATTGGAGATAGTCCAGAGGAGAAGAACAAGGATGATTAAAGGTTTAGAAAACTTGACCTATGAGGAAAGGTTAAAAAAAAACTGGGAATGTTTAATCTTGAGAAAAGAAGACTCGGGGGGTATCTGATATCTTTTCAAATATGTTAAGGGTTGTTATAAAGAGGATGGTGACAAGTTGCTCTCTGCGTCCACTGAAGGTAGATCAAGAAGTAATGGGGGTAATCTGCAGCAATCGAGATTTAGGTTCGACATTAGGAAAAACTTTCTAACTTTGAGGGTAATTAAGTTATGGAATAAGACATTTTTAAGAACAGATTGGACAAACACCTGTCAGGGATGGTCTAGGTTTACTTTTTCCTGCCTCTGTGCTGGGGGCTGGATTTGATGACTTCTTGAGGTCCCTTCCAGTCCTACATTTCTATGACTTTATGTCAATTAATATCAGTGCTGAGATGTGCCATTTGGATCAAAGAGGATTTTTCCCATGCTGAATACAAAGAATGTGAATAAACACTCTGGATACATTATTATTTTACTTCTTGACTTTGTTTTCTCCCAATATACCTTGCAGACCATCCATACCTGAGCAAAGTGATATATGGATACTTTTTCCTGAGTTAACTGTAAATGAAGAAAGGCTATAGAATGAGTACAATACCCACCAGGATGATGAGGAATTGTCTATCAGATTTCTCATTGAACACTTGAAAATTGTATTGTGAAAAATAGAGTCCTAGCTATAAAATTTGCAAACATCTTTGATGAATGTCACCGTTACCATATGGCAACAAAATCCAAGCCAATAAATTAACATGTCTGAGACCCATTGAGAGATTTCATGCGGTGGTACTTGTTCATAAAACCATTGTGAAATAAATTTTCAAAAATACCTATTAAGCACACAGTAAAATTCAATTAAAGACACAATTGATCTCATAAACATGCATATTCAAAATAGTCAGAGCAATTGAAATTATAATATTTCTGTGCCTAATTGTATGCTTGGGTTGCTGAGGCAAAATATCATATTTTCATAACAAATCAAGAAAATATGTTTTGTACTTGCTCGTTATTAACCATGTCCCCTTCAGTTTATCTCATTTGTACTTTGTAAACAGTTTCAAATGTTGCCTTTTTTCTATAGTCAAACCCAACTAAAAAGACTCTATTAAGAAATTCTATTAATATTTATTTATTTAGTACCCTCTCTTTTTCACACTTGTCCCCTTTGCTACCCATTGTGATCTCTTTTTTATCTTTGACCTTTAACAATACCCCAGGCTTAGCACTCTCCTTAACTGTGTTATAACTTTTGCTACTCTGTTGAGCAACACTGGAAGAAATCCTGTGACTATTAGTGATTTTCTCTAGTATAAGTTGGTCCCCTCTTCACAGAGTTCTGATCTCTTTCTCACCAAGTAAATCTCTTCTTTCTTCATCCAATCTCACCCTTCTAAACTTTGCCAACTCTTTAGAACCCTTAATACTCTTCTTAAACCATCTGTAGTTTGACATAGCAAAGAGACTTATTTACAACTGTATGTGAGATATGGACTTTATACAGGAGGCAGAGAGATCCATTCATTGTCTAGTTTGCTGCAACTGTTTAACTATCTAGGCTGCAAGCAGAGTTCAAACTCTTCATGATACTTGATCCCATTTGCATTGGAGGTTCATACAAAACAGGGGGTTATCTGCTATCTCTCCAATCTCTCCACCCTGTTCTTATATTCAGACACTCGCCAAATCTTGGAGCATCTCTTTCGGTAATGTCTAAACTCCACCGGTTCCTTTCAATCCTCATTATCAAAAGCTGGATTCATGATTTTGTTCTCTTAACTACTGGACCACTGCAATCTCTCTTTTTCTAGAATGCCTCCCTCTTTGCCTTTCCCTCAGCAAACCATTCTATTAAATCTTTCTATTTAATAGTAATAACTATACCTCTACCCCGATATAACACGACCCGATATACCACGAATTCTGATATAATGTGGTAAAACAGTGCTCCGGGGGGGGGGGGGGGCTGCGCACTCCGGTGGATCAAAGCAAGTTTGATATAACGCGGTTTCACCGATAACGCGGTAAGATTTTTTGGCTCCCGAGGATAGCGTTATAGCGAGGTAGATGTGTATGTGCTTTCAACATGGCACAGATAAAAGACGTTAGTCTTCTTTTCCAACTTCTTGTGTCATATTGCCTCCTTTCTCAAGTACCTTCATTAGCTGAAATCTTTGCCTTCATCATCAAGAATCTGTATTATTCCCTCACTTCCATCTAACAACTCTTTTTTACCCTATGTTCTGCCCAGACCTCTGGCCTTGTTGCACCCTTAACTTCTTTCTTTCACTCATACTTGCATGCTAATTTCATTCTTCCACCATGCCTTTAAACAACCTAACAGCCTGTGTGAGAAGGGTCAGACATATGTTTCTGAAATACTTTCTCCTCCAAAAGATTGAAAATCAAACTCCTTTTCCTGTATGATCAATTACCAGGGTAAAAACAATGACTATTTCCTTTTTTTTTTCAAATAACCTATCATATTTGCACAATAATTGGAATACATTTAAGCAAATTTGACAGCTTTTCATATTTTACTTGTACTGTGAGATCTAACTTTAATTAAGGTGTCTCTTTAAAAATAAGTTACTTGCTATTTGAATAACAAGTTGTAAGTGAATACAATATGTCTTGATATGACTTAAGCTGTCCTACACTATTTTCATTTCATTATAGTTCATATATTCCTTTTTTGGTTTAAATATTGTCACAGCTGGTTGGGTTTCTTACAAGAAACTAAAACAGGTCAAAATGATTTCAAAATCAAGTTCCTGGTATGCTTTGGTAATTTGATTTGTCTTTAGTAGAGTTACAAATAGAGCTGTGCAAATTTTTCACTCGCAAAATAAAACCATTCTACTTCAGAAACATCTTGTACAAATGAACCACTTTTATGTAAAAATGGGATAGTATAATTTTAAAGCCACAAACAATGACATTTGAGGTGAATTTGTACAGTTTTGATCAAAATGGAATTTTTACTGAACACATTGTAAATGTTCCTTTTTTCATGATTTTGGTGGAACACACCCTTACATATACATACAAACACAAAAAAAATCAGTAAAAAAATTCAGGTGTGAAATTGCAGAAAATGAATTCCCAATGCGTTCAGAATTATATAGCTGTATAGAGCAGGCTGGTGCCGGAGGGAGTCGAGGAGAAAACAAAGCATTCCCCTTTGTTACAAATGGTGATTTCAAATGAATAAATAACACACTTCTTACATGTGCAAATACATAAGAATGCTACTAGGTGCTCAGTTAAAGATGAGCTTGTATTTTAAAATAGACCACAGTGCTTAATTTATCTTGTTGTTTTCCTACTTATTTAGCAGTAAAACTTTATTTTAGGGTAACATTAACGTATGGTACAGAGGGCTAATGCAGAAAATTCTGCACCACGTAAATCTACATAAGGGCTGAGATATGGCTTCTCTGTCAAAGCACGCATTCAGAAATGCCTGCGCATAATCTGACAAAGAAGACCACAAGAGAGAGAGGCTATGGCAGGCTCACAGGGCCACAATTACACACATTCATTGGCTCTAGAACACCATTCACAATGTTGGCTTGAAAGAACCCCTTATACTCATGTTCTTTTCTATAACTACTGAATAAAGTGATCGGTATTTTAGACTGAGGAATCCAGATGTATGTTATAGTACATATTTTAACCGAATGTTGTAGCAAAATGATAAAGTGACATTTGTTTATTTAATACATCTTATCAAAATTATTTTATGCATGCACTTGACCAATTTCAGGATATGACCCAATCCCAAAACACACAGAAATGTTCCAGTGTTCAATTAAGATAGTGCTCTGAGTACTCTGTGCAACACTTGAATAGATGTATTTATTCTGTACCTATCACTGTGAGATCTGAGCACCATTCTCTTTTGGCTTGGGAGTGTATGCACGCATGCATGTGTGTATGTCTGTGTGTGTCTGTGTGTAAGAGAGAGAGAGAGAGACTTCCTGTTCCTAATTTAAGAAAAGTGAGTGTATGAGTGCCAAAGTAGGATGTCTGCCATCTTTAGATTTTTGTCCCTATAGACAGAAGGCATTGCATTATCAGTAGTTTTTACTTATTTCCAATTTGCAGATGTTTCTGAGACAAACAGATGCAGTTGTGATGAGAAACTATCCCAATGTGTTTATTTTGCAGTTGTTTGTGTTTCTGCAAAACATTAATATATGTCTGTGTTATAGATTTAAAAATATACAAAAGACCATGAACAAAAGACAGCAATAAACAGCACTGTGTTTAGACAGAAGGGAGGTCTGAAGTACTATAGGGAGCAGCTTTACAACTGGTCTTACTGAATACCTTCATAAATTATTTGAAAGAAGGAGTAAAGATCACATTAATGGTATTCAGAAATGATATTAAATTGGAAGGAACACCACTGAGATTATTGCAATGCATATGCATGGATGGTACCTGTAATATTGCATTCAATTCTGGGCATCATGTTACTAGAATGCAAAGAAGGAAGGAGTTCAGTTAAGAGCAAAAATAATTAGGGAGTCACAGGGAAAGGTTAAACCACCTAAATATATATTTCTTGGCTAAGAGACTACTAAGGGACAACTTTTCAAAAGTGCTCGATACCCAAAACTGAGGCCAGACTTCCACATTAAATACCTAAATGATGTCAGATTTTCCCCAAGTCCCCCAGAAGATGGCTGCTGGTGAAAGCCTTCTACACTTTTTAAACAGATATAATCAAAAACGCTACACACCATGTTCCCCTGTGCCTGTGGAGGCATGACAAATCCCATGGTTAAAATTGGAGTTGGGCAGCAATTTGGGGGTGAATATCATCCTTCTCCTTCTCATCATCATCATCGGCAATCCCTAGATTTGAGGATGATCTCTACCACAGATATATATATGAGTCCAGAGATGACTCAGGAGTCTGACCCTGGAACCACAGATCCGCCCACAGTAGGTACAGAAATTTCCTGTTGCGTCAGCATCTTGCTGGGAGAAAGTTCTTTCTTTTTCTTTCCTTCTCTCTCTCTTTTCAGCTTAGAGGGCAAGGCACTTCTCCTCAAAGCGGGCCACTGCCTGATGGAGGATCTGGTGCCACTGAGATTGGTTGGTAGCTTGCTCCTCCCAGCTTGTGATGTCCATGTCAGTTTTCTTGAGATAAGCGTTCAGTGTGTCTTTGTAGTGTTTCCTCAGACCACCACGGGATCTCTGACTATGGGTGAGCTGAGAGCAGAGGACTTCTTTTGGGAGGTGAGAGTCTGGCATCCACACACAATGTCCAGCCCAGAGGAGTTGGTGCATGAGGAATAGGTTATTTTCTAAAAAATGCAGTTTTGGTCGAACTGAAACTATTTGTGAATTTGACATGAATTTATTGAATAGTTGCATCTAGAAAAAAAAATCATGCTAGATTCACAGGACAGTCAGACGAGAGATAGTTTGAATCCCCCAGGGTCTCCCATATCCCAGGTGAGTGCACTGGGTTACAACCTCCTCTGATCATTTTGTGAATACTGCCCTTTATAAACCACTGAGAATAAAAAGCTTCAGGTTGAACATCATGGTTTGTTTGATCCAAAATGGACATTTTTCAATTCACCAATATTTTTTAGAATTTTCTGTTTCAGTTAGACCCAAATCATATTTTTAAAAAAATTAGGAACTGCCAACATACTGAAAAATAAGTTGTTCATCCAGTTCTATTCATAATGGCTCCCTCTTCAAGACTTCAGAACACAGGGTGTTCCTCTTCCATCAGCACTCCACAGCACATATCTCTGTGATTCCTTTTTGGTATCAGAGACAAAAATATGGGCATTGACATAAAGCAGTGTGTCTGTGTTTCTAAAAACCTATATCCTGGAAGCGTATGTGTCATTTATCTGTAATAATCCTGCTTATTGTTGTGACAAAAAACATGTTAGTAATTTGTCATGTGGAGGCAATAACAATTCTATTTTAACCAATTTTTGTATTCTAGCCATTTACTGAAATATTTTCTTAATCTGACAACATAAATTATGATTCTCCCAAATCCTTCGGCATCTTCATCCAAAACCGGAGTCCTTCAGCAATACCCATTCTTTCTGACAATTTGATGTTCTTTCCATCTCCTAGCATCAATTGGCATTCTTAAAACATTTTAAAAAATCATTAAATCTTATTGTCCAGAACAGACGCAACATTTCTGCATTCTTTTTTTACGAAATGAAATGCTTTTTGTGTTGCAACACATAGTACATAGCTTCAAGGAGTGCTTATGTGGCTCTTTGATTGTAGACATACTGTACTATATATCCTATCATTATACTGATGACAATGAAATATATTGTTGTTGTTGTTGTTGTTGCTTTTAATGCCTCTGCCTTAGAGAAAATGAAATAAACTTTCCAAATCCAGGAAATTTTGTTAACACCTGTGTCACATACATGTTTAAATGAAAGGGAAGATTTTTGGAAAGATGAGTTAAATGTAATGGTTTCTAAATGCATTCAGATGGCTTACAAGACCAGTATTGCTGCTCTCATTCAGGCAAAACTCACTGATGCCTGAGGGGGGACTGCAAGATTTGATAGTTTTATTGTTCTAAATCTACTTAATTAATCATTTCATTTATAACAATGATATTTTATGTCTAATTTCAATCTTAGTGTAATGGGATATTGGCCTTTAAGGTCAGAGGAGGTAGTTTGTAAGGCCAGTTCCCCATTCTGTGTGTCCAGTGAAGTGAATGAAGCTGTCATTAGAAGAGAGAAAGTTTGGTTCTGGGGACCAGTTAACATTTGCAGCGGGGAATGCATAGGGAAAACCAGAGCGCTGTTCCTCAAAGAGCCTGGGATGGGAAGCCTTGTAGAATGGGTGGCGCAAGACTCCCCTCTTTCTCAGACAGCACCGTTAGTTGGAGTCATTAGGTTCACCTGAGAAGACTTACGGGATTGATAAGATGGCTGGGCAGGTGACTCAAAATGAGGCTACAAGCTCAGTTAGAGAAAGCTGCTAAGATAATGATGTCAACCAGCACACAGCACCTTGCACAGGTGCCAAATTTCCAAAGTGCCAGGGGGTGCTCGACCCCCGGCTCTCTCCTAGGTCCCGCTCCCACTCCACCCCTTCCTTCAAAGACCCACCCTTGCCATGCCTCTTCCCGCCCCGCCTCTTCCTGCCCAGTTCCACCCCGTCCCCCAAGCGCGCCACATCCTCGCTCCTCCTCCCTCCCTCCCAGACTCCTGCAAACAGGTATTTGCAGCTAGTGGGAGGCACGGGGAGGGAAGAGGAGGCGCTGATAGGGGGGCTGCCGGTGAGTGCTCAGTACCCGCCATTTTTTTCCTCATGGGTGCTCCAGCTGCAGCCTATGGCACTTTTCAGGAGAAAAATGAGTCCTTAACCTTGAGTAGTGAGCAAAAAGTGGCCTTTTGAGGGGAACTAAACAACATTGAATAAATTCGACTCCTCCAGAGGGGGGAATATTGTTTTAAAAACTGTTAGCTGTCACCAAGTTATTCTGGAGAACTCAGAGAAAATGGAGGCAGGGTGTGTGCAAGGCCATCTCAGGACATGAGGTGGCACACTGGCACAGCACCTGTCTTCACACACCCCTTGACAATATTAGGCCACAATCTACTCTGGTCATTGGAGCAGAGGGGAAGGACCTGGTCAATAGGTCATCCACAAAGAAGCAAGAACCACTGATCGGAGGAGCTGGAGGCAAGTAGAGAGTGAGGGGATTTTGTGGAGATATGCAGAAAGGGACTTGTAATCTGGTAAAGGGTTACTTCCACAATAGACTTCCACTGCTGTGGGGAATAAAATATTTTTCCACATAGTTTTGTTAATATAAAAGCTAGAACAAATGATGCAACTTAAACTTGATTAGCTAAACATTTGTACAGAACTTTGCAGATGTAAAGCTATATATACGTAAGTATGATGATTGTTTGATTGTTTTTATAACATTTGTATACAGAGGGACCAAGTCTAATCTCATGTACATGGTCTATTGAAAATTTTGCTAAAATTGTAGGCTGTCATTTTACATTTCAGGGTTTTTTTCTGGTCCTACTGGCAGGCTAAGTGGTTCTGTAGAGAAGCATGCAGAAGCCAGCCTATAATGAGAAGAGGTATGTTGTGCCGCTCTGTTTTAGTGACCAGCCTGCTTTGTCTCTGTCTGTTTTTCATTCTTGCATGTGATCATTCTGAATTCTAATAAATATAGTGTTACATTGCAACCTTTCAGCAAGAGTATTTGAGTTTGTATCTAAATTCTCTAAAAATAAATTTTGTGTTCTTATCATACACTCAGTGTAAATATGGAATAAGTTGGTTGGCCTCAATGAAGATCAGAATCACACCAAAGGACCCTTCCCCAAATCACTTACAGTTGAAAGAAAGAAATAGAAGGAGAATAAGAAAAGATACTGGAGACCTGACAGGACAGAGATATGAAGGAAAGGAGGAAGGAATCCTTAGGATGTGGTTGTTTGGGGGTACATTTATATCCAGCACGTTAACTGTTGTTTGAAGGGCTTTAGTAACAGGCAGGGTTAACAGAAGAATCTGTGCGAGTTCAAGACTATATGGTCCACAGATCTGGGAGGATATCCCAGGAGTAGCAAGTAGCACTGAATGATTGAAGTACTGTCAGACAAAGGAGTAAGTAAATTTTGAAATATAGAAGTAGCATCTTGAATTTTTTATGACATCCGCTCTAATACCATGAGATTAACATGATGAATGGTGTTATAATAGGTGCATAGTTCCTTTACTACTTATCTATAATGTGTAGAGGAAAAAAGCTGCATCATTATAGCGGACTTCAGTTTGAGTGACACATGCTGGAGGTCTCATGCTGCCAGGACTAAAATATCTTTGGAATTTCTAAATATTATTGATGAAAATTTACTAACTCAAAAAGTGTTTCAGCTAACATGGGGGCTGTCTATATTAGATCTCGTCTTGACAGACAAAGAGGAACTGATCACAGAACTAAACATTAATTGTAGCTTATGTACATGTGATCATTACTTGATTACATGTATAATGTGCAAACAGAATAAAGTCCAGAAAATTAGGCACAAGCTGTCTGAAGTTGGTCACCCAAAAAACGGAGGATCCCAGATTAGTGAATTTTGAGTATTTGCACTTAAGCTATATTTACACTCTTCTGCTGTGCAGATGATTAGTGTATGAATTCTAGAGCGCACCAGATATTTGCATTCTAAGTACCCCAGGTGAATGCAGCTGAGATGAATTAAAGATGCCCAGTTTGTGTTAACTTAGTTCTCTTTCAATCAGGACTACATTAAAGTCAACAAGCTACCTTTTAACTCACACCAGCAGCATCGGCAGTGGAGCAGAACTCATGGGTGTGCTCTGAGATTCGTGCCCCTGTAGTGCACTGTGGTACAATGTAGTCAAATCCTGGGCTAACTGGTAGAGAGAATAAAATATTATGTATTAGATGAAGTATGAAAGCAAGAAAATGGAGTAATGGAGGGTGGAGTTATCCACAGTTATAAATCTCCTTTCCTTGTAGTATTTTTCATGTTTCAGAAAACAACCCATTTTTATGATATATACATAGATTCCAAGGCAAGAAAGCAACCATTGTGAACATCTAGTCTGAATTTCTGCATAATGCAGGCCATAGAATTTCCCCTAACTAATTCCCAGAGTAAATCTTATAGAAAAACATGCAGTCTTAATTTTAAAATTGCTTGTGGTGGAGAAACCACCACAAGCCTTGGTAAGTTGCTCCAAAGGTTAATTACTCTCATAGTTTAAAAAAAAATACTCCTTATTTCCAGTCTGAATTTGTCTATCTTCAGCTTCCAGCCATTAGTTCATGTTATACCTTTTTTGCTCTGTTGAATATTAAATATATGCCCCATGTAGGTACTTACAGACTATGATCAAGCCACCCCTTAACCTTCTCTTTGTTAAGTTGAATATACTGAGCTCCTTCAGTCTCTCTCTCTAAGGCAGGGATCGGCAACCTTTGGCATACGGCCCATCAGGGAAATCCGCTGAAGGGCCGGGACAGTTTGTTTAAATAAATAAATTAATGGAGATATCCTATCTCATAGAGCTAGAGGGGACCTTGAAAGCTCATCAGGTCCAGCCCCCTGCCTTCACTAGCAGGACCAAGTACTGATTTTTGCCCTAGATCCCTAAGTGGCCCCCTCAAAAATTGAACTCACAACCCCGGGTATAGCAGGCTAATGCTCAAACCACTGAGCTATCCCTCCCAATCTGTAGCAGCTGTAGATTTGGCTGATCACAGATCCCACTGGATGTGGTTCGGCAGATTAACAAACCATCCCGGCCTGCCAGCAGATTTTCCTGATGGGCTGAGTGCCAAAGGTTGCCGATTTCTGCTCTAAGGCATGGTTTGTAATCCTTTAATAATTCTTGTGGCTCTTCTGTGAGCCCTCTCCAAATTATCAACATCCTTCTAGAAGTGTGGGCACCTGTGATAAATATAGAGGTAAAATAACCTGTCTACATCTGTCTACATCTACTTCATATTCCCTGGTTTATGCATCCAAGGACCACATCTGGCAATAGCATCTCATTTGGAGCTCACGTTCCGCTGATCACACTGGTCTACAATTTTTGAGAAGTCGTCGGCTTCAGAGATAAAATGTGCTATTTATTATGTATTTTGATAAACTGAATTCAAATATGACAATTAAAACAACTGATTGGCTACTGTTTCTAAGATATTTAAGGTTTTATATTTTATGTCTATGTATATTGTAGATAGTAGAGTTTTAATCATAAATTGTAAACCTAGGTCTTTTCATGTGTTTATGGCTGCTTTACATGATAATATTTCACCTCTCCTGTTTATGTAACACTTTAAAAATCAGCAAAAGGGTTATATAAATAACATTTATTATGAAACAAAAGGCAAAAAACTATTCTGTACATAGTTTAGTCCTATTCAGTGTCTACTCGGCGTTTCTTGGCTTGTCTCTTGTATTAATTAAATGGAGCATCTCTTGTCACTGTCCAGCAATAGTCTGCAAGCATTGATGGGCTCCATTTGCCCTGATATCATTTCTCCATTGTTGCAATGTCCTGATGAAATCGATCGCCGTGCTCGTCGCTCACTGCTCCGCAGTTCAGTGGAAAAAAATCTAGATGAGAGAGCAAAAAATCTATCTTTAGTGACATGTTGCAACCAAGGCTTTTGTATGCCTTGAGGAGGTTTTCCACCAACAACCTGTAGTTGTCTGCCTAGTTGCTTTCAAGAAAATGTATTGCCACTAACTGGAAGGCTTTCCATGCCGTCTTTTCCTTGCCACGCAGTGCATGGTCAAATGCATCATCTCGAAGAAGTTCACGAATGTGAGGACCAACAAAGACACCTTCCTTTATCTTAGCTTCACTTAACCTTGGACATTTTCCACAGAGGTACTTGAAAGCTGCTTGTGTTTTGTCAATGGCCTTGACAAAGTTCTTCATCAGACCCAGCTTGATGTGTAAGGGTGGTAAGAAAATCTTCCTTGATTCAACAAGTGGTGGATGCTGAACACTTTTCCTCCCAGGCTCCAATGACTGTCGGGGTGGCCAATCTTTCTTGATATAGTGGGAATCTCTTGCACGACTATCCCATTCGCAGAGAAAACAGCAGTACTTTGTGTATCCAGTCTGCAGACCAAGCAAGAGAGCAACAACCTTCAAATCGCCACAAAGCTGCCACTGATGTTTGTCATAGTTTATGCATCTCAAAAGTTGTTTCATGTTGTCATATGTTTCCTTCATATGGACTGCATGACCAACTGGAATTGATAGCAAAACATTGCCATTATGCTGTAAAACAGCTTTAAGACTCGTCTTCGATGAACCAATGAACAGTCTCGACTCACCTGGATCGTGAACGATGTTGAGGGCTGCCATCACACCATCGATGTTGTTGCAGGCTACAAGATCACCTTCCATGAAGAAGAATGGGACAATATCATCTTGATGGTCACAGAACATGGAAACCCTAACATCACCTGCCAGAAGATTCCACTGCTGTAGTCTGGAGCCCAACAGCTCTGCCTTACTCTTGGGTAGTTCCAAATCCCTGACAAGGTCATTCAGTTCACCTTGTGTTAGGAGGTTTGGTTCAGAGGAGGAGGATGGGGGAAAATGTGGGTCCTGTGACATTGATGGTTCAGGACCAGAAGTTTCATCCTCTTCCTCGTCTGACTCAAGTGAGAATGATTCTGTGCATCAGGAACCGGCCGTCCTTCTCCGTGGGGTACTGGGCGTATAGCTGATGGAATGTTTGGATAATTCACAGTCCACTTTTTCTTCTTTGACACACCTTTCCCAACTGGAGACAAAATGCAGAAGTAACAATTGCTGGCATGATCTGTTGGCTCTCTCCAAATCATTGGCACTGCAAAAGGCATAGATTTCCTTTTCCTGTTCAACCACTGGCAAAGATTTGTTACACAAGTGTTGCAGCATATGTGTGAGGCCCACCTCTTATCCTGATCTCCAATTTTGCAGCCAAAATAAAGGTGATAGGCTTTCTTAACCATAGTGGTTATACTGCGCTTTTGTGATGCAAAAGTCACTTCACCACAAACATAGCAGAAGTTATCTGCACTGTTCACACAAGTATGAGGCATCTCTGCTCACTTTGGCTAAACAGAAATGTGTCCCTTTGCAAAATCAAACACTGACAAATAAGAGACCACGACACTGTATGATTTCTAGAGCTGATATAGGGCAATTTGTTCAGCAGAGTGAGGTAAGCTTCGTTATGATTGCATCATCCATGACTTCTAGGAATACCATGATGCAATTCATATCATGTATGACGCAATACCAGCTTCAGATTGCATCATTCATTGTTTTGCCTAAAAAGCAAGTACTGTCCAAACCCAGTCATAGATTTATTCATAGATCCAATCAAAGATGTATTTTAGTCATTTCTGGTTTAAATTGAGATCCCTTCCCTTTATAACTCACTTATCCTCCGCCATTCCCAAGTCAAGGGTCGTATATACTGACCCAATAGCATATCTTGAAAACTAGAGCCAATCAACAATTTTAAGCATCATTTTCATTCTCAGTGACCCAGAATTAGTAAAGTTTGACTACGTTTATTTCAGAAGCATTTTGGCTGTAGAGCAGTGTTATCTGCCATAATCCCCAAATCTTTTTCAGAGTCACTGCTTCCCAGGATAGAGTTCCTGATCTTGTAAGTACATTCTTTGTTCCTAGATGTATACATTTACATTTAGCCATATTAAACCACTTATTGTTTGCTTGTGCACAGCTTACTGAATGATCCACATCACTCTGTATTAGTGACCTGTTCTCTTCATTATTGACTACTTTCCCAATTTTTGCATCATCTGCAAACTTTATTAGTGATAATTTTATATTTTCTTCCACGTCCTTAATAAAAATGTAAAATAACATAGGGTCAAGAACTGATCCCTGTGGGACCCCAATAGAAAGACTCAGTCAATGATGATTGCCCATCTAAAATCACATTTTGAGATTAATCAGTTACCCATTTTTTAATCTATATAATATGTATCATATTAATTTTATATAATTCTGTTTTTTTAATCAAGATGTCATGCAGTACCAAGTCAAAAGCCTTACAGGAGTCTACATATATTAAATTAACGCTCTTACCTTTATCAATCAAACTTGTAATCCCATAAAAAAATCAAGTTAATTTGACAAGCTCTGTTTTTCATAAACATTAATTATAGTACCCTCTTTCAATTATTAATTGAGTCCTGTGTCAGGTGCTCCTTTATCTTGCCTGGGATCAATGTCAGACTGAGGTGACCCTGTTTATCCATTTTAAATAGTGGCACAATATTAGCTTTCTTCTAATCTTCTGGAGCTTTCCCAGTGTTCCAAGGCTTATAGAAAATCAACATTAAAGGCCCAGTGAGCTTATCAGCCAGCTCGTGGATGCAAGATATCCAGACCTGTTGATTTTTTTTTTAATCTAACCTTTGTGGCTGCTGTTTAACATTCTTCTGATATACTAATATAATGGAAAGATTATCATTATATGATATGACTACATATCTGTTTGCCCCCCAAATACAGAACAGAAAAATTCACTTCTGCCTCATCTGCATTATTGTTGATAATTCTACCATTTCTATCTAGTAATGGATCAATGCCATTATTTGTAGGATTCTTTTTATTCCTAATATACTTTCAAAAAATCCTTGTTCTTATTGTCCTTAACTTTGCTGGCTATAGGTGTCTCATTGTGTCACTTTGCAGTTTTGTACAATTCCTAACTTCTATTTGATATTCATTATTATTAACTTTCCCTTTTCAACTTTATATATATATGTATATATAAAACAGTCTTTACTTCCCCTCAAAACAAAGTCAGTTTTTTAAGCACTGAAGCCTTCTTCCTTGATAGTGTGACTTCAGGTTTTGGGACATCTTGTAAAGTGTTCCTAAATAATCCCTAATTATAATACACATTTTTTTTTATTTGGCTCATAATTGTTTTCACCTTTGTGGTATTGACCTTGTTAAATAAATAAAAAATAACTGGTCTGGACTTTATTCTGTTTGCACATTATAAATGTAATCAAGCAATGATCACATATACATAAGCTAAAATTAATTTTTAGTTCTGTGATCAGTTCCTCTTTGTCTGTCAAGATGAGATCCACAGATCCAGTTGAACTCAATATCCCAAGTAGAATTCTTGTTATGGAATACTTCTGAGAAATTTGAAATAATTCTTTTTGAAAGCCTCCAGGAATCCCAGTTTGAATATAGAAGAAATGCCAGGAAGAATATATTCTATCTGTCACTCTCTCATGAGAAAAGTGTTAGCTGAAGTGATTGGTCACTGAAAATAAAAAGATGAAGGTAATGTTTTAGCTGTCTCAAATTATCACATATTTAACAGAGGCAGAGTTTTGACTCACCACACTAACCAGCTTTGAGTCCTGTTTCTTTTCTAGCACCTTCCTACATTAATTTCAGTTATAATCTGCTTCAGGCTAAGTGTCAAATATGTCTAATGGACATATGTTTCTTGTCAACATGCTTCTTTGGATCTCAATCAAGAGTTTAAAGTAGCCTGTAATGCAGGCTGTCCCTTTAAGAAAGTCAGGGACCAGCCTACCTCTGACAGGCTCCTATAAGGAAGAAGCAGCCAACTTAATAGACCTAGAAGCAATTAAATCTCTAGGCAATTGATTGTCAGCTAATTAGTTAGATGTAGGATTACCAGGGCTCAGCTGGGGTGATTTCACTTCCTCAGCCTTGTGTTCCCCTGACATCAAGCGGCTGGACCTTCTACCACTTGTTGAGGATGAGGAACCCTGCTGGGCCAGCCTGTATTCGACCTTGGTCCCATGACCTACTGGGGATATCACTAGTGACTCTTCCATGGAGCCCTGAGCGAGGGTGTTCATTTGGTTCAGTTTACCCCCATCCCCGACACCTGCCCATTTTGCATCATGAGGGAGGTCCTGGCGCACATCTATCTGGAGTGTGAGGGGTTGCGGCTCCTTTTCCTGCTCCTCCAGAATCTTCTCCTAAGGTGCTGGCTTCACTTTTCCCTTAACCTCCTGATCTACGCATACCCTGTCCTGGCGTGGCCATCTATAACATCAGGAGAAGGATGCTGGACAAGGAGGTGCTCTGCAACTGTGGGGCCTATTTCCGTTCCTCCTTTTGATCATACATCCAGGCATAGGTCATGTTCGCTGGTCCCTAGACACCTTTGAAGAGCCGTGGTTGTGGTATGGGATTCTCTGCTCGATGTCTGCCTGCTTATAGCCTATGACCTCACTCCTGTCCCTGTTTTATTATTAGTTGTCCCCCGAAATCTTTTGGACCCCGGTTTAGTCACTCCTTCCCTTAGGCTGGGAGAGGAGCTTGCCCGCCCATCTCCTGGAACTCAGTAGGTAGGATGCTTTCTATAGACAGGATGCTCCTGAGAAGAGGAGCTCCCATGAGATCTGAGCAGGAGAACTCACCACAGCTGAAACATGTGCTCTGAGGGACAGGGACCTCATAAAGAGAGCCAGGAAACCCAGCCTGCCAGGAACCACATCCTGCCCCAGAGAAGAGCTGCTACTGACAGATCTCTGCAGACCCCTGGCTCCAGAGAAGAATTCTTCCTAGGTAGTGACAAGAGACCTGATTCCAGTGAAGGGACCCAAGCCAAGAGAAATGCACTGAAAGGGCATGGTGGAGCCACGTGGGAGTAGAAGAAACTAAGACTGACTCTGTCTCTCAGCTAAGATGATTAAATGAAGGCTTACTTGTATTTTTATATGGTCTTTGGTTAATAAACTAGTCCTTATGTAAAGCTTTGGTGAACTTATTGATGCCATTAGTGGAAACTGAGGCAGGGAGCACCTACAGTCCCACATTTGGCTGGAAGGGGGGTGCTTTAAGGCATAGCCATTAAAAATATAGTCTCAAAATTTTAGCATTTGAACAAATACACCTTTGTTTATTTCAAAGACTCAGGCTTTTCCTTCTAGTCTCTGATCCCAAGTATTAATGTTTCTTTATATTCACAACCAACTGCATGCCTTCTCTGTCTCTAACTCTTTAGAGAATCTTAGCATTCATTAGCCCTAGGATCTTGAATGTACAACAACTTTGTCAGTAAGTGACCAGAATCCATTGTAGCACACATATATTGAAAGGCACATACTTATCATTATCTCTCTTCCACTCTCTCAAAACATCATTGTTAGGTTCCTTAAACTCAAATTACACTTTTACCCATTGTCTCCTACCATCCCATCTCAGGATACAAATAACTCCCACTCAGTCTGAAGAATCAGGACCCAGGAGTGAGGTCTGAAAGCAAAGCTCAATGAAGCTTCAACAGTAACCTGTTCTCACAGTGCTTGGCTGAAGACTAATTAAACACTAAATTCACTTACAAATTGTCTTTAAAAAATAAACAAAAATGGGATAGGGAGGGGGATTACATTGAACAGTCACATCTATCAGTATTCACTTATTTCAGAAGTATCTAGATTTTGGTATTTCTCTTTGCCTCAAAATAAATAAACAAAAATACATTTTTCAACTACCGTGTAGAAAAAACCTTTGTACTGCTTTCTTTCAAGATTTGGATGCATTGTTAATGCACAACTATTGAAATGTGAGTTAATGAGTAAATGGGTAAGATTAATACTATGCAAAAAAGGAACCAACAAGCATATGTCTAACATTAATATTATTACTTTATGAAACTATGTATAATATAGCTCCCACCTCTTCCTCTTTCTCATGGAAAAAAAAATCTGCAGCTTCCAGTATGCCTTTTATATATCACAGGACAGATTACTTCATTTTCTGCCAAAAACTGACATCTCTTCCTTCCATCTGCCAAGGATTAGGGAATTACATCTAAACCAAAATAAAATCTCCGCTTATACATTTTAAAATTCAAGTACTTTAAACATCTGTAGTTTTTGCCTAAATAGAGCTAATATTCTTAATTATTCCAAATTCAGACAAATCTTTCAAAGGATACAGCCAGGGGTACAAGTGGAAATGCTAAATCCCATCATAAAATAGAGATATATACTCTACCTGTAATTATTGTGACAGATCATACGCTTACAAGAGTCACTGGTGCCTATAGATCTCTGATTAATAAGTAGCCCCCGTGATTAAGGAAATCGCTGTTATAAGTCTGGAATTTGTTTTAAATAAAATGAACACATTTAAAAGCCAAAAATACCCTTTCTGCACAGGAGTTATGTAGGGTTTGGGAATTTCCGTGAGTTCTCACTCATATAGCTTTCATTTCATCACTGCCTTGCAGACCAAATTTTATCCCCACTACCATCAGATATTTGGGGAATTAATCCAAAGATCTCCCTGGATCTTCAGAGATCAAGCAGGCCCAGATTTTAAAGGTATTTAGGTACCTAAAGAGAAGATAGGCACTTAATTTGATTTTTTTAAAAGCAAATTAGGCACCTAACTCCTTTTGAAATCAACCTAACCTGCTAAGGAACTTTTTAAAAATCCCATTAAAGCACCTATCTGCATCTTTAGGCACCTAAATTCCTTTGAAAATCTGGCCCTCGCTGATCTTTGCATTTGTCGGACATTTTTAGTAGTCTAATAAAAAGAAGGTAAAAAACAGCATAGTTCTTCTAGCAAAGTTGTGCAATATATACAAAAGGAAAAAATACCTTCCTGAAATTTGTAAGCCATCAGGTGATATTATGATACGAGGTCAGACTACCCATGTAACATTCTTTTGCCTGCATAGCTGAAAATTATGAATGATCATAAATTTATCCAGTCCTTTTTAAAATCCAGCATTAGTACAGGGTTTTCCTCAGTGACCTCCTTCAGCAGTGAATTCCACAGGTCAACTGTGTATGGTATCATCATCATCATCAATTTTAAAATCAAACCAGTTAATGCATTATATCAAATATATTTCTAACATTCTTTTAAATGAACTGAGTTTCATATTTATGGAAGCTACATACTTAGCTTTAACCCTCTTTATCACCCTCCTCTGGACTTTCTAATCTCAACTAGGTCTTTCTTGATGTAAGGCAATCAAAACTTAACAATTACTCTAAGTAAGAATTTACATGTCTACTCTGAAGGCTCTATTATATATATATTTTTAGTTTATGATGTTTGATTGTCATTATATCAATTGTTTATATTGATGTGGACAAGTTGTGACACACAAAGTAACATGGTAAATAATGGCTGCAATTTTATTAATATAAATATAACCTCGCAAAAAACAAATATCCTGGCAGTAACTGGTCGATGACATTTATATGGCCTTCCCTAAGACCTTATATTATTGCGGGTAGTATTGTCTTCTGCCCTGTTCAAAGGATTTAGCCATGCCATAATCTTCTGTTCATCTTCTCCACGTCTGAGAATTGAGGGCCCACCAAAGGGGTCATTAACTGTCAATGAAATTGAGGTTCTACCCTCCCCATATCATAAGCAAGATGTAGCCTTAACTTCTTCCATTCCTGTCCTCTGGTTTGGGGCAGCTGTATTGTCCCCTGTCATCTAAATTCCCATATTCAACTACTAGCTCTGTAAGGCTCCAATTGCTTTGGAGAATGCCAAAACAACAACAACCAATCAACCAACCAACTAAACAAACAAATGACCCAGGTCAATCTACAGTGAAGGAAGTTCTTTCCCAACTTCATAATAGTGAAATTACTTCAGAGATTACAGGACACCCAGCCATATAACAAAGCAGTTACACCTATTTCACTAACATTCCAACCATGGGTGAAAGTAACTTAAAGGACTTACTGGTACGCTGGAGTCCTGAGCAGGCGGGCGGGGCCCCAACCGGAAGGGACGGGTCTCAACCGGAAGAGGCAGGGCCTTTAAACTCCCGGTCCCTTTAAATTGAGATTTAAAGGGCCTGGGGCTCTGACTGCGGTAGCAGCAGCTGGGAGCCCCGGGCCCTTTAAATCACCACCGGAGCCCCATGGTAGCGGTAGCTACAGAGGCGGCTGGGAGCCCCGGGAGTCGGGCAGCAGTTTAAAGGGCCCGGGGCTCCAGACACTGCCGGGAGCCCCAGGCCCTTTAAATCGCCAGCATGGGGAAGCTGGCCCCTGCTGGTACAGTCGGCGGTGTACCGGCTCTTGCTGGTATGACGTACCAGACCGTACCGGCTTACTTTCAGCTTTGACTCCAACTGACTAAAATAGGCATTAGATCAGATTTGCAAGTTTGTGGAAAGGCTGAAGAGGGAACAGCCTCTGTTTCTGAGGCTGAGGGAGACAGGGAACATTACACACAAGTCAAAATCTCAAATCAGGATGAGGATAAAGCAACAGGAACAGTCCTAGGTCCTGATTTCCATTTACACTGAAGTCTCTTTCAATTCTTCTAACACTGCAAAGGGGCCATAAACAGAGCATAAGTTACATCTACACCCTTTTTAAGGCTCCTATATAGCATTTTGTGGCCTTAGTGTTAACGAGAATCAAACCCTTTATCTTTGCAATCTTTCTCTATATGGGAGTCTTTCCATGCTGCTAATCATTTTCATCACCTGTCTCTGGATAATTAATGAATGAAAAATAGAAGGAAAAGGGCCCTGGTTTTCATGCTTAGAATATATTTTGCAGTGCCTTTTTGATAATAATTTATTGAAGCATTTATTAAAATATGCAGATGTTCTTATCTGTCTCATCCTCAACCTTGAGAGGTCACTTTCTTTTGGGTTCTCAAGATATTACAGGAAAAGTCTAAACACTGTAACAGAATAACTGAGTTGGCTGGACCAGCTGGTGTTCTGTGGTGTACATACAGGCTATGTGACTATTGCAAGGAGTGTGATTCCCAGCTCACATAGACATACTTGTGCTAGCTCTCATCTAAGCTACATGCTAAAAATAGTAGTGGAGCCACAGTACCATGGGCAGCATCAGCAATGGCACTATGGTAGCTGTCCTACGTACGTATGTTCCTGAACACCCTGGGTAAATACTTGGCGCTACTAGTATGTTCCACTGCTGCTATTGCCCATGCTAAAGTGGCTACACTACTATTTTTAGCATGCTAGCTGAAATACGAGCTAGCAAAGAATATGTCTTCATAGACTGGGAATAACATACCTAGCGTGTAGTGTAAACTTAGCCTCAGGCAGGTTCCAGAAGTTGTGGAGGGCTCTTCCTATATGGAAATGAGCGCTAGGCCAGGAAGTAATTCTGATAAGAGTTCTGGGATGTTGTCTGTATGTGTGATAGGGAATTTATAAGTTACAGCAAGAACAGCTGTGAAGCTCCACCTTCAAGTTATAAACATACATGAATTTTTATTTCAATGCATGCTGTCATTATTTCAGGAACTGTGGCATCCTGTGCTAGCTCAAAAAAAGTAGTCCATAAGGTCACAAAACCACACTATTTTTTTTCTACAGAATGCATTATAGTTTTAAACAAGACCTCAGCTAAGCTCCCGCCATCTGGTTAGACATTAACAAAGTTGTTTAACTAGTCACCACACATACAATCTCTGAATGTGTGTGAGCAGTCTGTACATTGATGGGTCTTTGTCTACACTGCATCTGAAGCTATGAGCACCCAGAATATTGTACAGCACTTGAGTGCCAACCACATAATTTTAAATGACTTATAACACAAATATGCATATGTACATATATATGAGATATTTTCCTTTTACATTGAAGAAACATTTATCTTTTCCTTCATAGCAAATCTGGCAATTTTGTAGGCCAATACAGTTTTCCAAGTGGGAATATATGTGGTGCTAATATGGCCTTATAATGAAAGCTAGCTGCAACTGCAGCTATGGAAGGACTTGCTTCTCTACAATGAATAAGGAAATGACAAAATCCTTAGAGCTATAATATTTATGAATTTTCCACTATAACGGAGCAATTTCTATACATTAACTGGTATTCCTAGAAACATATCACATTCATATTGTTATGGCTGATGTCACCAGTTTGCGCAGTTACACATTCTTTGCAAGCTCTTTTCCTTAGCATGCAAGCAAGTTTTAATTTGTGGGAAGACATTCTATGGTGGTATTAGTAAGATTTTTGTTATAGGAGTAGCTTGGGAAGAGGGGAAGCTATCCTTGTAGCAGGTGAGCTTTCTCTCTGACCTGGGCGCTAATTAAAGTCCATTCTTGAGCTAGTTGCTCACTGGAAAGCAAGCACTGGTGTTGAGTTGAGAATTGTGGAAGAAGAGACTGTCTGCAATATGTCTGACCATCTCATTTTAGGACTGATTGATAGATATATAGTGAGATAGAGATAGAGATAGATGGTATATGTATATATATAAATATAATGAAATGAGAGATGGTCAGACATATTGCAGACAGTCCCTTCTTCCACAATTCTCAGCTCAACACCAGTGCCTGCTTTCCAGTGTGCAACTAGCTCAAGAATGGACTTTAATTAGAGCCAAAGGCAGGTGACTCTTACATCAAAAATATTGCATAATCCCAAGATCACACTACTGTATATATAAAGTATTTAGATATACTCAGACCTCATGTAACTGACCTGTAAGGCACCATTATCTGCTACTGCTCAGCAACACTGGTGTCAGAAGAAGAGGCAGCAATATGTATTATTTCGGGATGTGTGTATTACAATAAGAGACAAAGCACAGTACTGTATAATTGCTCTCTGGAAGTGAGAATTAACATATTGTATCAAAAATGGTCTGAAGTTTCATGCTCTTAAAATCAGAAGGAAGTTTGGTTCAGAACTATTAATTGTAACTTAATTCAGAGAGTATGTATTGCTCTAGAGACTATCGCTACTATAGTAATTCTAATGACAAGTATTGGCACCTTCAGACCTTTCAGAGATCATTTTCTCGTGTGTGTTTTTTTCTTGAACAAATTAACCCATTTTGGCAATGTGTCTGTGAAACAGGTATTATTTCTAAAATGATGAAGTGTATTTTTACAATTACTTCTCTCTGTATCATTATGGATGATTAAGGCTTTCATGGAGGTTATGGAAGTCACAGATTCCATGACTTTCTGGGACATCTGTGACTTCTGCAGTTGCAAGTGTGGCTGACCCCAGGGCCTCCCGAGCAGCTGGGGTGACCCCAGGGCCAGCCACACTAGCCGTTGCTCCAGTGGCCATTGGAGCCAGCTGCCTGATTCAATAACAATTAAATTCAAGTCAATTTAATTCAATTCAGCCACCTCCCTCCCCCTCCAGAGCAACGGGAGCGAGGCCCCAGGCCACCCACCCCTCACCCACCAGAGCAGCAGCAGTGGCTAAAATTTATTTAGAGGTATTTATAATACAAGTCATGGACAGGTCACAGGGTGTGAATTTTTGTTTATTGCCCGTGACCTGTCCATGACTTTTTCTAAAAATACCTGTGACTAAATCATAGCCTTATGGATTATTTATCACTTACTCAGGTCCTAATCCTGAGGTTATGTCTTACCCCAGTCAAGTCAAGTTCATTTTGGGGTCTAAATCTGAAATTCAAATTATGGCTGTGGCTATGGAAATTGCAAGAAATCAAATAGGGCCTGAGCCAAATCCCATTGAACCAATAGAAATGCTCCCATTGGAGTCTTGTGTTCAATGGCCTTTGGCTCAGGTCGGCCCATAGGGCTGTGTTGGGCAGAAGTTGAGAATATACATGTGGAAACAAAATTCTCAGATTTACTGGTATGTTAGGACAAAATTTCAATAACTGTACAATTATCCAGTTCATAAAAAGTATAAAAAAGCACAGTTGCTATTTTATTATTGGTTCATTCATATTCCAGACAAAATAATGAGATGCGGAATACAATAATATCAGTGTGTAGTCCCCATGTAAATGGGATTATATGCAGGATCCACACTAATGGATACCAATACAGGATGAGGGCCTAAACTGATCATTCGTTTCAACACTTTCTCCTTTGCCACTTCATTCTTTGTCAATGCCTCAGACTTATTGTCCACACAGAGTAGTGTGGGTATGGTGATGCAGAGCTGAGTCATATCAGCCAGAACTACTGGGAAATAAATATAACATAGATACAGTGTACAATAGCTGTTTTATTTTGTTTTTACTGTTTTATAATGTGCATTTAAGTGCATAATGTGTTGGTGAGTAACACTTTGGTTCATGCAGTAAGAAAGTTTATGATTTAGGCTGACTCTTCATTCTTAACCCAATCTCTATCGGACTGAGATTTCTTCCAGATATGTTTACAAGTGCCTTACAAGAACCTTATTTTTCAGGTTTCTTGTTAACTGCCATGTAGTATTGTTAAAGTACATTATTCCTTTTTTTTTAAAAATGCTGCTTTGCCTAGGTTTATATTATATTTATTTTTCTAATCTCTATTTTTTGTTGGTTTATTATATTTCAATTACATAATACTTCCCCCCCACACATACACACCAAATTTGGTGGATGGGTACATAGCGGGGGAAAGAGGGCACCTATATATTATTGTATTGTAGATCTTACAAGCCCTAGGCAAGGACCATGATCCCATTATGTGGGAGCTGTACAAACAATTCCTATTATTCCTCTTCATTATTCCTTACCTTGTAGCTGTTGTTGAATTATTACCTCTTTTTTTTATCTGATGCTATTTTTATTTTAAATATCTATTCAATAATCTTAATTCCACCTGCTCTAGATTTGTCAATACCCATCTAATGTCATGTAATGTGTCTTATCTCACTGCTGCTATAATAATGATTCTTCTGGGAAGATACACTAAAATACTATTTCTTTTTACAATTTATACTAACCGATGGGGTGGACTAAGACTAATGTGTCTGAGAATTAAAAGGAAAGCATGGATTGCATTTAGACTACTATATGAATGTCAAATTGTGTGGGAGTAGATATTGGTAGGCGTATTTGGATATTTGACTGAGCTCAGACAGTAGTCATTTGCCAACAGTGAAAGCTACATAAAGCAAAAAATAATATCTTGATCATTACAATACAAGTTTTATACAACATTGAGAAACAACTTAATTCTGACAATTATACAGTACACTGTGCATGGTACAATATGTTCTTGTTCAGGATTTTTTGTCCTGCCTTTTTCTTTCTTTTTCTTTTCAGAATAGCTAAATAAATTGCAATGTGGACTTGATTCTGCACCATTCACCTCAATGGGAGTTTTTCCATTAACTTAGCTGGAAAGAGGATCAAGCCCTTTCCAAAGAACAACTCAGGAGAAGTCATCTCAATTACAAGTCATAGATGCTTGCTGACTCTCTGCCTTTTTTGGGATCACCCCATTCTTTATCCAGGCAGTCTGGAGAGTAGCCAATGTGCCACAAGGCTGTTTTTATCTTTGTTAGAATACAGTCTAAAATATATATTTATTTGGGCATAAGCTTTTGTGGGTAAAAAAAAAACATTTCTTCAGATGCATATGCCCAAATAAATCTGTTAGTCTTTAAGGTGCCACCAGACTCCTTGTTGTTTTTGTGGATAGAGACTAACACGGCTACCACCTAATACTTAAAAATATATTGGCTACCTAGTGTAATGACTGTCATCTCGTGACTGTCATTGGGCAAGGGACAAGGGACCACCAGAATTAAAGCATTAACCAGCATGGCTGGAGCCAAAGTATTAAATCCACTAGCTGAAAGCCAGAACACACTCACACCCTCCTTGGAGCAGCACAGAGGGGGACACAAAACATGCTGAACAGTGGGCTAGAAGTTTTATTTATTAATAGTAAAAGAAACACTTATCTTTGTAAAATGAACCAAAATTAAAGCAAGGGGTCTGCTGCTCCTACACAAACAAACAAACAAAATAAAAAATTAGTGTTTTTAACTTAAACCATAATTGCATTTATAACATTGTCCCCTCCAAGCACTTCCCTAGCTAATATAATTAATTAAACTACTTGACTTTCACAGTTTAGGCCCTTACTCAGAGGCTTCCTCCTCTGGTGGGGCCATGACTCAGCACTTTCTCCCCATTGGTCAGCACAATTAGTCATCCATGAAGGAAGAACGTTCTGTATACTCTCAAAAGGTGGTATCGAATCCACAGTAGTACATGCCGCCTTGGAATCCCTTTGAGTAATTCTTGCTGATTCAGACTGGAGACACTAAGTGCTCCGTGTCCCTCCACACCCACTGCTGTGCTTCTAATAGTGCATAGGGCAGAATTTAGCCCTTAGCGTATCTGTGTCTTGTCCTACCATTCTACCATTTCTCTCACCTTCTCTTTGTGGGACTCAATCCTTGGTACAAAATTTGAGACTAAAGCTATGACGTCAGATAATGTACAGCAATGACAATAATTATTGATGTATAATAAGCAAAATCAGATGTTCCTTGAAATTTGACACATGCCTAGAGCTAAAACAATACAGTTATACTGTATTTTGCAAACATTCATTTGTACTAATATGTACTAATTTATAATTTACCATAGATTTTTGACTGGATGTTCTAGAGAGAAGGGCACTGGACCAAGAGTCAGGAAACTGGATTCAGTTCCAAACTTAAGCATGGGCATCTTGTGTGATCTTTGGTTTAAGGTCTACTTAATTTATCCTGTCCCTCAGATCTCTTTGTGAAGTGGGGATACTTTACAGGTGTGTTGTGAAGTTGAAATTCCATAAATTATCATAAGGGACTTAGATGCTACAGTGATGTGATCCAGACAGATAAATAGACAGGCAAGCAAAATTAGTTCTTACTATAATATTTTTGAAAAGAGGGCTACACCAATTCAAAGTACTTAAACCTATATTGATGGGTTGTTTATATCTTCTGTGCTGGTTTATAGTTATTTCTGCTAGAGAAAGTTGATTCTTGTGTTAAAAACTATAGCTGCCAAAAAGACACTGACCTTTCATATAATAACAATAGACCTAAAGACCTTTATCTTGAACCTCAGATGATACAATGATAAGTAATTACATTTGGATGAAATCCCCTGTCAAGAGGCAGAGCAAATGAAGCCTCTGCCATGCCCTGGGCATGATTAAGCAAGCAGGTTCAGTGCAGGTGAGTAATTGCCATTCTACACAGAGAATGTGTAAACTGTGTGGATAAGAAATTCTTAGATCATCCAACATGATGGAGGTCAGAAGAGCAATCTTTAGCACTTTTCCACAGTTTCCACAGTTTGTTCTGCATTACTGACAACAGACAAGTGTTCCAGTTTCAGCTGCTCCTGTACCCTTTCATTCCCTGCACAGTGATTACATAACCTGTCACAGCGGCCCTGCATCTGACATAGTACATACCACAGATCAGATGCAGAGGAGGCACGGCATGTTTTCAATTTGGCTGTCAGAATAGCATAAGGGAAAAGGATTCGTGCTCAGACAGCAAGCAATTTTCATGTTATTTGTGCTTTCTTCAAATTATTCCATGTGGCTATGAAAGTGTTGCCAATGGGACCATTATGCCTACTCAGCCAAATAAGCTAATTTAAAAGAGGAGCTTGATGGTAACCCTTTTTTAAAGGATGACGCTTTTTTAGCATTTTTTTTATTATACTTTGACTTTAATGTGTTGGTAGTTACAGTTGCCTTCAGCAAGTGCAGCCAAACAGATCTCATTGGAACTAGCATAAATACTGTTCTATGAATTGGTTGTCTGTGGTACAAGTCAGTCAATATGCTTTCTTCTGACTAAGCAACTCACATTCACTATGTGTTCGGCCTTAACTAGCTTCGGGCAAGTGAACCAGAGCCTACTCTTAAATTTAGATTCATTAGCAGTGTAAAATATACTACTGTTGTGCCACTGAGCTTTAAATTGAAGGAATGGATTGAGGACAGGGGGATTTTTTATGTATCTAATGTCCCAAATCCTGCGCTCCCTTTGGAGGTGCCTTGCATGTATTAGAACTGATAGTTCTTCTGAACAGGGCACTCAGAAATTTGGGAAGGGGTGGGTATAGACTCACACAGTGGCTCTTTGAAGACAGGACATGGACAGACACACAAAGCTGCTGGATCCACCACTATACAAGTCAACTGGTTATTAACTCCCTAGACAACTGCTGAAGCTACTGCAGTACTGAGGCAGAAACAGTGCTTGTGGAGTGGCTCTGGTCACACTCAATGGTTTGGCATGAAGGAGCATTCTTCTCCCACTGTAGAATTTCCAAATGCCCAGTCAGCAATTTGAAATAGTTTTTGCATCATTAGAACTACATAACAACAATGAAACCATGTTTTGTTTTGTTTGTATTCCAAACTCAGGATAGCACAATGGATTAGTTTCTTGAATTTGTTTCTTTGTGATGTTCCTGTGTATTTTAAAGTGGGGGAGAGATAACTCAGTGGTTTGAGCATTGGCCTGATAAACCCATGGTTGTGAGTTCAGTCCTTGAGGGGGCCACTTAGGGATCGGGGCAAAATCAGTACTTGGTCCTGCTAGAGAAGGCAGGGGGCTGAACTCAATGACCTTTCAGGGTCCCTTCCCATTCTATGAGATAGGTATATCTCCATTTTTTAAAAATCTATTACACTACATCATTATAAAATCAAATAATAACATCATGGGCCTACCTTATAAAAATCCTATTACAGGATCCTAAGGATGTACAATGTTTCACTAGAGGTGTTAGCATAAACAGCACCATCCCAGGAGTAGCCCTGTTGGGCCGGGGAGGAACTGTAACCCAGTGACACAACTCTGAGTTACAATTCCTCCCTTGCCAACTTCCTAGGAGTCGGAGGAGGGTAATAAATACTACTAACACATACCACCAGTAAATTACAATCACACTGTTCACTATCCATCAACCTGTTCCAGGGAGGGAGTAAATTAGCAAGTAGTCTCTCTTCCTCTTATATGTCTGCAAGAAAGGTCTGGTTAACCTGTGTAAGGTTACATAAGAGGTTTTTACTCCTATTAATGTTAACAGTGAGTGGAAAAATATTGTCCTTGTTAGTGTTCTTTTTTAGCACCCTCTTGTCCAAGAATAATATCATAGGGGCATATCAATATTTAGGATTATGCTAATTTTCTCTATAGTATTTTTCAGACTACTTAATATTTAACATTCCTAGAAATTTTGTCAGTAATTTTCTGTACCATGTATATATGGGATATATACCATGTATATATGGGATATACGGTTTTAGATTTGTAAAATCTTGATATTTTAATTGTCTTGGTAAAAAGACCCACATTCTTCCTATATATCAACAGAGTTGAGGATGTAAGGAGCAGCTGCAGAACATTTTTTTTTTTAACCTAGGAGAAGATTTTCAAAAGTGACCAGGGATCCTGGGCGCCTCAATGTTTAGATACCAAATTTGAGACACCTTAAAAGAATCTGATATTCAGAAAGTGATAAGCACCCAGCCTCTGGTAACACTGCTCTACAGCCAAAATGCTTCTGAAATAAACGTAGTCAAACTTTACTAATTCTGGGTCACTGAGAATGAAAATGATGCTTAAAATTGTTGATTGGCTCTAGTTTTCAAGATATGCTATTGGGTCAGTATATACGACCCTTGACTTGGGAATGGCGGAGGATAAGTGAGTTATAAAGGGAAGGGATCTCAATTTAAACCAGAAATGACTAAAATACATCTTTGATTGGATCTATGAATAAATCTATGACTGGGTTTGGACAGTACTTGCTTTTTAGGCAAAACAATGAATGATGCAATCTGAAGCCGGTATTGCGTCATACATGATATGAATTGCATCATGGTATTCCTAGAAGTCATGGATGATGCAATCATAATGAAGCTTACATCACTCTGCTGAACAAATTGCCCTATATCAGCACTAAAAATCATACAGTGTCGTGCTCTCTTATTTGTCAGTGTTTGATTTTGCAAAGGGACAAATTTCTGTTTAGCCAAAGTGAGCAGAGATGCCTCGTACTTGTGTGAACAGTGCAGATAACTTCTGCTATGTTTGTGGTGAAGTGACTTTTGCATCACAAAAGCACAGTATAACCACTATGGTTAAGAAAGCCTATCACCTTTATTTTGGCTGCAAAATTGGAGATCAGGATAAGAGGTGGGCCCCACACATATGCTGCAACACTTGTGTAACAAATCTTCGCCAGTGGTTGAAAAGGAAAAGGAAATCTATGCCTTTTGCAGTGCCAATGATTTGGAGAGAGCCAACAGATCATACCAGCAATTGTTACTTCTGCATGGTGCCTCCAGTTGGGAAAGGTGTGTCAAAGAAGAAAAAGTGGACTGTGAATTATCCAAACATTCCATCAGCTATACGCCCAGTACCCCACGGAGAAGGACGGCCGGTTCCTGATGCACAGAATCATTCTCACTTGAGTCAGACGAGGAAGAGGATGAAACTTCTGGTCCTGAACCATCAATGTCACAGGACCCACATTTTCCCCCATCCTCCTCCTCTGAACCAAACCTCCTAACACAAGGTGAACTGAACGACCTTGTCAGGGATTTGGAACTACCCAAGAGTAAGGCAGAGCTGTTGGGCTCCAGACCAGTGAATCCTTCAAGGTTGTCTCAGTTGGCCACCAAAACATTGAGGCAATCAGAATTACTAATTACTTTTGAAAATCTGAGTCTCAAAGGGATTGACAGTAGAAGCTCTCAATATAACCTGCCTGGTCCCTCCTTTCTTAGACTCTGATCCTGGGGGGACAGAAATAGTTACACACAGCCCCACTGAGGCCAATAGGATTCTGCATGGGCAGAGCAGTCCTTCTGCAAGCTACCAAATATAGGATTGGGAAGTTAACAATTCACACACTAGATTTTGATTCATTTTCAACCGAAGAAAAAAGATTTAGACCATCAAAAAATCTTAAGCTTTATAAAACTCTTAGTAGTATTTTCTTGAGCTAGAATTCCAGCTGGATATAATCAGAGTGTGTATCATCAATTAGATCTGCTTTGTTGTCAGGTCCTAACTGACCACTGAAAGGACTCCCTCAAAGGCTTCCCTCATCAGTACAGTCTATTTGTAGCACAGCTGTTGGATTTATAGATCTAGTTAAGGCTGGTGGACTTCTATAGTTCGAGAAGTTGAAATAGACTGTTTTCTTTGGTTCTGCTGCCTGATTAAAGAAAACTGAATTCAAACTCCTTTTATTTAGAAAGAGAAGGACAGAGAGCAATTTCAAACATGTGCTCTCCAATATAATAGAAATTAATCCCTATAAGCACTAGAGAGAAAAGAATGTATTGATTATTCAATAAAAACATTGAAATACATATTATTTGAATATAGGCATTTTAATATGAAAATTGAATTTCCAGATTTGTAATCTAAGCAATAAATATTAGAATGTAACTGGATTGTTACTTATGAGATAATTAGTATTTTTGGACATGCATTATTTACACTTTTAGCAGAATCATGACGATTTATTTTCATAGATTTATTTTTGCTATGGATATTTAATTTTAAAGGGTAATTATTTTTGAGCACTCATATGCAAGATATATACATCACAATAAGAAACACGGCAGACCTCACAATCCAAGGCTCCAGGCCTGCAAAGACTTAAGCATGTGCATTGATTTATCCACATTAGTAGCCACATTCACTCTTTTGGAACTACTGATATAAGCAAAGTTACACCTGTGTTTAAATGTGTGCAGAATCAGAGCTTTAAAAAGAATGACACAGGAGGAGAAGATCATTTGAAAAAAAAAAAAGAAAGACAGGGACAGATTGGCGGTAGCATCTTATGTCTACTCAAAAAAGGTGTACAGGGGGGTCTTGAAAGATCTGTGCTATGTTCTTGACTCAATTGTTGACCTGCTGTTTGACTTTGAGCAAGTCACTTCTCCTGTTTCTTCTCTTATTCTTTGTCTATACAGCTGTGCATAGTATAAGCCAGGGTTCGGCAACCTTTGGCATGCAGTCCGCCAGGGTAAGCCCCCTGGTGGGCGGGGCTGGTTTGTTTACCTGCTTCATCCACAGGTTCGGCCAATCGCGGCTCCCACTGGCCACGGTTTGCCATCCAAAGCCAATGGGGCTCAGGGAAGTGGCGCGGGCTAAAGGATGTGCTGGCCGCCGCTTCCTGCTGCCCCCATTTGCCTAGAGTGGTGAACTGCGGCCAATGGGAGCCACGATCGGCCGAACTTGTGTATGTGGCAGGTAAACAAACTGGGTGCTTACCCTGGTGGGCCATGTGCCAAAGGTTGACGATCCCTGGTGTAAGCTTTTCAGGGCAGAGAACATCTGTTATGTGTTTATACAGTGCCATACACAGTGGGGTCTTAATCTGAATTGGACCCAGTAGGTGCTACAGTCAGACACAATATAAACAATAGTAATGTATAATCTACTTCTTGATTGTTTCTTTTTATCATCACTCTTCCTTCCATTTTACTACTGTAGGTTAAACAGAAACAAAGGGATTGATTTCAGCATTGGACATGACTGAGCTGTTAACAGCAGAAGATTCATATGAGGCCTCTTAGCCATCATGCTGACAGTTTATGTAAAACCAGAGAGATTTCACAAGAAAGGTTATTTCACCAACCCTCCTCACTCTTCTGCTGCTGTTCTCCCTTTAGATTGTGCTGCTGACATTATAACTTAGATTGGTTTGTACAGTAAGACAGCAAAATTCATCTTGTTTTTTTATCTGTGCTTTTTGATAATTAAAGCCCCAACCTTCCTATCATCTTTGGTTTTTCCCTCTCTTTCCATTCTGAAAGGACATAAACTAGTGATGGGCAAATCAGTTGAGTAAAAGGAAGACTCATCTCAAATACCTAGCCCCCTTCTCAGATCTGTTTTACTTTAGATCCTCCTTGATAGAAAAATGCTATATTAAAATAGTAAATACATATATTATATTTGTGCATAGCCTGCTAATACAAAGAGTGCCATCTATTGGCATATGGGAATATCTATTACTTTGTGTATCATGGGCCTTGTCATCCACATCTGGGATAGGTGATGAAAAAAAGATCAGTGGGTACTCCACAGCATTTCTTCCTTTACCCATTCCCAGGGATGTCTCTCCATGGACATGTGGCAGGAGATTAGGATTCATGTGTTCAGAGAGACAGGTCACTGTGTGAAATATCATTCTCACCCTCTCCCACTTCCCTGAGATAAAGATATGCCAAGTGTGACACAGGGCCAGAAAGGGTTACACAACTAGCAGGTTAATGACCCAGATTCAACCTTTAGAGACATATCAGTAGATAATGGTTGTGTTTTTTGTGTATTTATATATATATTGTTAGAGGTTGACAATGTAACCAAATAGTTCCTGTCTATTGCTCTATTTAAATATTAACATTTAAATGAACTGTAAATGTAGTGATATCATGGCCTTAATTGCCCTTTGAAATTTGTGTTAAATCACCTGCAAAGGGTGGGATATAGGCAACTGTTTTATGTTAATCCATGTAGCTAATTAGCAGTGATGCTTAGGAAATAGGAGGTCTACTTCAAAGTTAGGATAATTGCCTATTGTTCACCCAAGGACTGCATTCTGTCAGGAGGCTATCATAGCCCACCAATAATTTCTATAAAAAACTTTTGGGGCCTGATCCTTTCATCTCATATCTGCTTATGCTTTATCAGGGGAAGCTTGAGGCACAAAATTGAAATCTCCAGTTCCATTCCAGATCACCCTGATATTGGATTTTGAACAGTGGACTGAGCCTATGGATTAATTCTGAAAGAACTCTTTGCAACTGTAAAGCCCACCATCTCTACTATGAAATTGGCCAAATAACTCTATCCATCTCTGTATGTATTATGATCATTTAATCAATATAAATTGGTGGTAAGTGTTTATTTGGGTAAGATCTGAAATATTTGTTAACATGGAGGGCAATGTGTCCGATCCTTTGGGATTGGTAGAACTTTTTATATGATGAACAAGACTTTCAGTAATCCTCATCACATTTGAGTTGGCTGTATGGGAGGATGCTTTAAGAGAATTGTGTTTTTGGCTTCTCTGTAACCAGTAAGGTATTGTGGAAGCTATTTTGTTGCTGGTTTGGTAAATCTAAGTATTGTAATAACTACCAGTTTGGGGGATTGTCTGTCCCATTCTTTTCAGTTTGCCCTAATTGAGCAATCTCAGCATGGTCCCCTGGTATCATCACGTAAACTAATGCTATCCACTCTCTCGTTGAACAACTCCCTCCAGAAGAGTGAAAACTCCTTTGAGGTTGTTTTGGAGCCAGTGGGGAGGCATTGGAAGCATTGCTCATAAAGAAGTCATTCTGCCTGGAATGCCAGGCAGCAATGTGGAGACAACAGGTTTGCAAGTGGTTGTTATGTGCCTTACAAGTGAGATCTCTATTGATCAAGGGACATCCAAAGGTTCTGAGGACTTCAAACTCCTGCTTCCCCATTTACCCTGGCCTAATAGGGAAATTTATAGAAAACTGCAAACAATAATCCATGGAGTCTCCTGTCCCCTGAGTAAGTTCTTCCCATGTAAGAGATAACTTAACCTTGTGATTAGGTTCAAAATGATATTATAACATTGAATAAGGCTTCCTGAACAATATACTTAACAGTGCCAGAAGGAAATTAATTTTTACTATAGATAACTGGAAGTATTTAGTCATATCAGCAAAGACAAGGAGCAACATGTCAATCCTTACAGCAATGCAAATGAATGAACATTTGAGTTACTTGCAGTAACATGAATAGACATAATGCAGTCTGTGGCTCACAACTGAGAATACAAAATTCATGACAAACTGCTGCAAAATAGGACAGACAGACCCCAAAACTGGTGGTTATTCTCCCATAAGACATACCAAACCAGCAACAAAAGTAAACTTCTGTTTTACCACACTGACTAACAAGAAGTCAGAAAAGCAGTCTCCTTAGGCATTCCAGTTCTCTATCCAACACTCAGACACTAGACTTAAAGATGAGTGGTTATTTAAAATCAATTTAATCAAACAAAGGGTTCTTCTGATCCCAAAGGACCTAGCCAAAGACCTAGGTCAATATACAACTCAGATCTTACCCAATAATCATGCTGTTTCCAATCCTTTACAATCTAAAATCTAAAGGTTTATTTATAAAAAGAAAGAAAGAAAGGTGAGAGTTAAAATTGGCTAAAGGAATTGAATACATACAGTAATTGCAAAGCTCTTGGATCAGGCTTGTCACAGTGATGGAATAAACTGCTGGCTTGTTAAGTCTCTGGTTGCTTCCAAATCATTGGAAGGTCCTCAGTCCCTTGGTTAGAATGCTCCCCTTAGTATAAGTTCATAGTCCAGAGGTTTGAGCAGGAAAGAGGCCAAGTGGAGATGGTTCCAGGGCCCTTTATAGCTTCTCTCAAGTGAAGGGAAACCCATTGTTCTCACTGTGGTTAATTACAGGTAGCAAGATGGTATTTGGGGTCACATGGGCAAGTGACATGTCCATGCGTGATTTTTCTTAGTCACAACAGAAGCTATTACCTATACTCCAGATGGAATGTGCACAGGCAAGTCCATTAAGTGCAGATAGGCATCTCCCATGGTCCGTTATGAGTTAAGTGTTCCTTGATGAGCTATTTAACTTGAATAGACCCTTCAAGATGTGCAGGCTAAATACCTTGTGGGTGCTACCCAGGAGAAAACATATTTGAAATACAGGTATAAGGCTAATATTCATAACTTCAAATACAAAAATAATACATGCATACAAATAGCAGAATCATATTCAGCAAATCATAACCTTTCCATAGACACCTTTCTTGACATTCTTTGTATAAGATTTGTTGCAATTATATAAAAGTGGTAGCAACAATGATCTACATCAGTGCTACTCAAAGTGGTGGTCCGTGGACCGGTGATGGTCCGCGAGACATTGGCTGCCAGTCTGCGGCGAGTATCCAGGAAAGAAAGAGAGAAATAATAGTATCATTTAAAAATCGCACCGGAATTCCACCAAGAATAATGATCAGTCGATAAAAGTTGACAATATTAAATAATATTATGTATTCAGAAGCACATATTATAATGATAATTATGCCATAGTGTTACAGCATGTTTTGCATGAGACATGCGAGCGCGTGCTTACCCCACTCCTTCACATGTAAAGACCCCACCCCACCGGCAGTTACCATCGAGAAGTTGAATAGATAGCGTCATACGGATCTCTGCGTTTTGTCATTTGGGACCCCGTCCGAACCCACTGTTCTGAGAATGTAAGTACTAATAATATTATAAATTGTAATATTTATTTTCTATCCTATCCTGCAGTATCCCTTATGAAGTAGATAGAGACAATTGAGCACCACACACCTATAGCCAAATAGATAGTCCTTGTAAGAGCAGGATTTTATAATTGTACTAATTGTACTTATAAGAATTGATGTAAACTTTGACTTCATTCTGCCAGACACCCTTTTTGAATAATAGAAAGGAATGACTGTCTGAGACTGGGATCCTGTTTCCAATATGAATTACAATTAGGATCTGTTATAAAGTTTAGTTAGTAAGAGACAGGATTTTGTATTGTGTCTATGATAAATACATTAGAGAAATGTTGAGGGCCTGAAGCCCCAATGTGAATTGTTTTAGTTATAAGATTTAGCAAGGCTTGATTTACAATGTATTTTGCTGAATATAAAATACTGCTGTCTGTATACCATTGAAGGTTTCTGTGAGAGACTGTGTGAATGAGGAATGAATACATCAGGAAAAGATAAGGTGTAAAAGCCATCACAAATGTCCAGATGGTCAAGAAAAAGTGATAGGCTTAGAAAGACCAGGAGACAATCAGAAAACATCCATTATATCAGATGCTAAACATGTTAGCAGCATTGACGACCTCAGAGGTGAGGCAGGCACCCCGGAAGGCGAGACAACAAATAGGAGATAACGATGGGAAGCCCAACAATAACCATCAAATGATAACAGTAGAAAACCCCAAGATTAACACCACTTACGGACTAATGATTACAGGCTGACATTGCAAAATGCATGGACTCAAATGGTAATTTACAACTATAAAGCTGGGGTGTTTTGCCATGGAATTCTGGGTTCAGTCCTGCAAAGCCTCGGAGCATCAGATCGCGACCGACAGAGCCCAGCTCCTCACTCATGCTCAATCTAACTGGCCATTAGATTGACTCAAGCTACAACAGACTGGTAACTGTAAACATGAACTGGCAGGACTGTGTGAGTGTGTGTGTGTGTGTGTGTGTGTGTGTGTGTGTGTGTGAGAGAGAGAGAGAGACTGTTCCCCTGAAAAGATCCCGTGTGCTTTGTATGAGCATAACCTCCTCGCTTCCTCCATATCCATATTTTGTTTCATACACGCTCTCATTGTTTTTACTTATAGCCTTCCCCTCTTCTAGAATCAAACCTACGTGTTTCTGCCAGGAAGTTCTCGAAATTCCTCACTTTCTCACTCCATATCTTTCAGGCAGGTAAATCTTATTTTTGACGTTCATTATTCATTCTTTCCATATGTTCAAACCATCTTAACTTTCCAATTATAATCCTGTTTGCAATTTAATTTTAAAATTTATATTATCTTCTTATCCTAATATTACTTACTGTATTAATCAGTGTTCTCCCACACATATTTCTCAATAAAAGCATTCCCGCTACCTTGATTCGGCTTTCATCCTAATATAATAAATTAAGTATATACCCAGGGAAATGGAATTTATATTAATTATTTTTATGCCTAATTTACAGATGGCAAAGTGAGGCCCAATCAACATATTTATCAAGCAGAGACATCCGGTTGCTGAACACGCAAATAATTCTGAATCAGATGATGGCAATGTAAATGAAACTGAAGTATTGTCAACAAAAAGAATTCGTACTAGCTTTACTCGGAAATATGACTCCTCATACATTCAGTTCAGTTTTGTAGCCACGAATGATGGTGGAGTGCCAAAACCGCAGTGCATTATTTGTGGCGATGTGTTGGCTAATGACGCAATGAAGCCGTCAAAGCTCAAGAGGCATTCAAATACAAAAGATAATGAAATTAGTTCAAAGCCGAAAGAGTTCTTCGAAAGAAAGCATGTTGATTTAAAAGGCCATCAGAAACAGATCTTTGAAGTGTCACACATAAATACTTGTGCTTTGCGAGCTTCTTATAAAGTAGCACTTCGTGTTGCTAAGGCTAAAAAGCCATACACAATCGGTGAGACACTAGTGATAGGCTGTATTAAAGATGTCTGGGCGAGCCGGCGGCAAAGAAAGTGTCTCAGGTGCCACTTTCAAATGACACTATAGCTCGATGAAGTCACGATCTGGCTCTGAATATGGAAGATCAGCTCATAGGACAGATTAAATTAGCAAAGTACGTTTCTTTTCACCTTGATGAATGTACAGACGTTACTAATACGGCAATTCTGATGGTGAATGCGCGCTTTGAATATGAGAGTGATTTGAAGGAAGAGTTTTTGTTTTCTGCTTCACTACCAACAAAAACAACAAGTTCTGAAGTGTTCAAGATTGTGAGCAACTACATCATTAACAAATGTGGTATGGATTTCAAGTTTTGTGTAGGTGTATGTTCTGATGGCGCTGCTGCAATGACAGGATGGCATTCTGGAGCAGTTACCCAAATTAAGGCACTTGCACCCTAATGCAAGTCAACGCACTGCTTCCTTCACCGAGAAACTCTTGCAACAAAAAAAAGTCAACAGAACTAAACCGATGTACATTGGTTATCGAGGGGAAAAGTCCTGTCAAGAGTATTTGAGCTCCGAAACGAGCTTGCCAAGTTTCTTCAGGACAAAAAACCAAATTAGTCACAATTGTTCCGAGATGTGGATTGGACAGCCAAGCTGGCTTATTTGGCTGATATCTTTGCCATCTTTAATGATCTCAACACCTCCATGCAGGGAAGGATGACTTCATGTCTTAGAATGGCAGACAAGATCGACGGACAGAAACGAAAGCTAAAAGCATGGAAGAGTTGAATGTCAAGAGCTTGTTATGACATGTTTCACAACTTAGCGACAATCATCGCTGATGCAGGCGAAGACCTTGATGTTACATCTCTACGAAACGTCATCAGTGAACATTTGACAAATTTGGCAGAACGTTTTGAGTTTTAATTTCCAGCAGCCAATCAAAATGAAACTGAACCCACAGAGCACTATGCAAAAAGACTTTGTCAGTTAGCCCCAACATATGAAGTTTAGCTGTATGTGTTCCACATTAACAGTAGCAGACAATATACTTTGCTTTGGTGTACTTTGCTTCGTATTTGGAATTCAAACATTCTACTGATATTCCTGCCACTGAGAACAGACATCAGGAAAATAAAGCTTCAAGAATTATTAGAACCATTAAAAAGAGTGTGAGGTGTGCAATACACTCTATGTTTAGGCAAAACCGGCACAGACTAAGGCAAAAAACGAAATAAACAAAAAGCCCAAAAAAACAAACACAACTCCCGAGCCCACAATACTTACTCCTATTATCTCCCCAGTTAGCCCTTCCCTCATCCCCCCTCCCAATCACAGTGATTTGCTAATATGGAATAATGACAATATGTCTATTGTTCAAGAAAGCATGGGTTCTGCATGCTACCACATGAGGTTATAGCCCCAGTAAGTCAGGACTGGAGAATCCACTTGGCGTGTGGAGGCTATGTTTCTCTTGACCACCTGTTAGAGTCTTAAAATCAGCCTTGCTCCTTCAACTCTGTATGCTTTTATCTTTGCTCAGTCTTTCACACTATGGATTTTCCATGGATTTCTTTCCCCATCATTACCTCTAAGCTTGTTTTACTTCCATTATCTCTTAAGCAGAATACAGAACCAGTTACTAATATTAGTATTCATTGTCATAGAATCATAGAATATCAGGGTTGGAAGGTACCTCAGGAGGTCATCTAGTCCAACCGCCTGTTCAAAGCAGGACCAATCCCCAGCTAAATCATCCCAGCCAAGGCTTTGTCAAGCCTGGCCTTAAAAACATCTAAGGAAGGAGATTCCACCACCTCCTTAGATAACCCATTCCAGTGCTTCACCACCCTCCTAGTGAAAAAGTTTTTCCTAATATCCAACCTAAACCTCCCCCACTGCAACTTGAGACCATTATTCCTTGTTCTGTCATCTGCCACCACTGAGAACAGCCTAGCTCCATCCTCTTTGGAACCCCCCTTCAGGTAGTTGAAAGCAGCTATCAAATCCCCCTTCATTCTTCTCTTCTGCAGACTAAATAGTCCCCATTCCCTCAGCCTCTCCTCATAAGTCATGTGCCCCAGCCCCCTAATCATGTTTGTTGCCCTCTGCTGGATTCTTTCCAATTTTTCCATATCCTTCTTGTAGTGTGAGGCCCAAAACTGGACACAGTACTCCAGATGAGACCTCACCAATGCCAAATAGAGGGGAATGATCACGTCCCTCGATAAGCTGGCAATGCCCCTACTTATACAGCCCAAAATGCCGTTGGCCTTCTTGGCAACAAGGGCATGCTGCTGACTCATATCCAGCTTCTCATCCACTGTAATCTCCAGGTCCTTTTCTGCAGAGCTGCTGCTTAGCCAGTCGGTTCCCAGCCTGTAGCGGTGCATGGGATTCTTCCGTCCTAAATGCAAGACTCTGCACTTGTCCTTGTTGAACCTCATCAGATTGCTTTTGGCCCAATCCTCCAATTTATCTAGGCCACTCTGGACCCTATTCCTACTATCCAGGGTATCTACCTCTCTCCCCTACTTAGTGTCATCTGCGAACTTGCTGAGGGTGCAATTCATCCCATCATCCAGATCATTAATAAAGATGGTTGAACAAAACCGGCCCCAGGATCCACCCCAGGGGCACTTTCTTGATACCGGCTGCCAACTAGACATCGAGCAATTGATCACTACCCATTGAGCCTGACAATCTAGCCAGCTTTCTATCCACCTTATATTCCATTCATCCAATCCATACTTCTTTAACTTGCTGGCAAGAATACTGTGGGAGATCGTATCAAAAGTTTTGCTAAAGTCAAGATATATCACATACACTGCTTTCCCCATATCCACAGAGCCAATTATCTCATCATAGAAGCTAATCAGGTTCTTATGACTATCATCTTCTGATGGAGAAGAGGTTGGTTGAAGAAAATAATCAGTAAAGATATCAAAGATAAGATCTCCCATTCTGATAGAACACATTCATCTTCCATTTGTGGGGCAGACGCACAATGTAGCAGTCTGATTGGATCTCAGCTGCTATTAGATCAGGGATCAGCAACCTTTGGCACTCGGCCTGCCAGGGTGAGCACCCTGGTGGGCCGGGACGATTTGTTTACCTGCCGTGTCCGCAGGTTCGGCCAATCGCGGCTCCCCCAGCTGTAGTTCGCCGCTCCAGGCCAATGGAGGCGGCAGGAAGTGACGCGGGCAGAGGGATGTGCTGGCCGCGGCTTCCCGCATCCCCCATTGACCTGGAGTGGTGAACCGCAACCAGTGGGAGCTGCGATCAGCCAAACCTGCGGATGCAGCAGGTAAACAAACTGGCCTGGCCTACCAGGGTGCTTACCCTGGCGAGCCACATGCCAAAGGTTGCCGATCCCTGTATTAGATTATCATAGAATCATAGGATTGGTAGAGACCTCAAGAGGTCATCTAGTCCATCCCCTGCAGTCATGGCAGGATGAAGTATATCTAGACCATTCCTGACAGATGTTTGTCTAACCTGCTTTTAAAAATCTCCAATGATGGAGATTCTGCAACCTCCATAGGCAATTTATTTCAGTGCTTAGCCACCCTCACAGTTGGGAAGTTTTTCCTAATGTCCGACCTAAACCTCCCTTGCTGCAATTTAAGCCCATTGCTTCTTGTAGCAGTTGTAAGCAGATCATCTCTTTTACAGATAAGAACTTTGTAACTGCCATCCACACATTTTTCACCTTCGTATCGGATTACTGGAGTATATTCTACATCAGGGATTGGCAACCTTTGGCACGTGGCCCGTCAAGGAAATCCTCTGGCAGGCCGGGACAGTTTGTTTACTTACCGCATCTGCAGGTTTAGCCGATCGCAGCTCCTACTGGCCGTGGTTCACTGATCCCAGGAAGCAGCGGCAGCACATCCCTCGGCCTGCGCTGCTTCCCACAGACCCCATTGGCCTGGAACAGCGAACTGCAGCCAGTGAAAGCTGCGATTGGCTGAACCTACGGATGCTGCAGGTAAACGAACTGTTCTGGCCCGCCAGCAGATTTCCCTGACGGGCCGCCTGCCAAAAGTTGTCAATGCCTGTTCTACGTGGAGCTACATTCTGAATCTATTCAGAAACTGAAACTGATGTGGAATTCAGCAGTTCATTTGTCACTGGGGTATGTCTTGTGACCATGCTACACCAGTGCTTTTGCATCTCTGAAGCGTACTGGTTAGAATTTCAATTATTGGTTTTGACCTATGATGTCCTAAATAACTTGGTACCTAATAATCTAAAAAAAATGCTGCTTTCCCTGTGCCATCCTGCTAGAGTTGGGGTCAGCAGAGACTCTCAAACTGGACAGTCTTGTATAAAAGAGATTGGACAATAACACAAATTTATATATAAGGGCCGCTAATCATTGCAAGTTGCTCCCTTCTGGGTCTGAAGCAGCCCTTGTTTTTTGGTCGTTAGAGCAAACTGCAAAGCCCATTTGATTTCACATTCTATGAGGAAGTCTAGGTGGGAGAATTTAAAAATGCTTTTTGATTCTGGATTATTATTAGTTGTTGTTCTATTAATTAATGATTGAAAGGAAAATGAGAGCAGTGTCTATTTCATAGCTGTATATTTGAGCAATTGATAAAAAACAGAAGAATATGTTGACAAGTGTCCTATGAATGTAAGGCATGCAAAGAGAATAGTAGCATGCCCTACTGAGCACATCTTATATCACTATGTTGCATTATGATTTCAGGTAATGGAAATCTTCATGGCTTTTGGGTGTGCATAGCAGGTGGCACTCAAATATTAAACTGAAATTGCTTTAGTAGGTTATGTTATTCCAATTACAAATCTCTAATAACTTTTATTATAATAAGGTATCCAGCTTTTTCTAGGTAATTACTGTAGATTTCCAAATAACCAAAAGCTTTTCCTAATTTTACTCCATGGAACTTTATTGTTTTGGGTTTTTTTTGTGTGTGTTTGTTTTTGTTACCCAAGTGATTACTACTGAGCATGAATATCTTATTTTTATTCACAGCTTTAAGATTTTCCTGCTCTCCCTCATCCCAACGAACTTTCTCCTGTTTGTAATTTTCTCTGTAATTGGTCTCACAGTAATATATGCTGGTGGATTTAAAAATTAGAATTTAATCACAAGTAAAGCAGCATCTTTAAAAATTACTGAGCATCTAACACCTGCCATCTCATCAGTGTTTGGTCTACATCTTTGCAAATTACTACATATATCATTCCTGACATGTAAAGTGGTACAGAGATTAAAACACAGCTTTCAAGTGAGCTAAGATACACAAGTGAGACCTACATCTTGTTGAACACCCTTTCTGGAAAAGATATTAGTGTTAAAGAAAATAATTAATTATACATATAAAATCTGACTAAAGGCTGACTTAAAACTTACTCAATATCTATTTCCCTGTAAAGATGTCAAATCATTCTTTCTTTGATTTGTTGGCTTAGAAACAATTATAATATACCATAAATTATGTGGAAATTTCTTCCACATAGCAACCGATTGCACATGATTTAGTTCCAGTTTTGCATTATACAGAATTAAATATGTTCAAAATGATTGGATCGTATTTGTTTATTCCAATGAACTTCTATTTATTTTACAAACTTTATATGCACCGTATAGGGTCCAAATCAGGCCTTTGATGCACTGGTAACTCTCTGGCTTCAGTGGAAACCCCACATAAACACTATAGGTCAGAATTAGTCCCACAGTGTATTTGACCCCTCACTATCTTTCCATTTGTTTAAAAACTGTACTTCCTGCTGTTCTGGAGGGCTCACTGTAAACTGGGTATTTTGAGGGCTCCTGGTGTCCCTAATTCCACCCACTCCTCATTATTGCAGGAACAGTAGGGATCCTTTCCCATCACCTCCAGTCCATTACATCATGACTTTGGGAATCCTGTTGCTTGGGTCTTGCCATTTTGGAAACTGGTTTCCGTATTGCACCTAGATTTACAGTCTGAATGAACTGTATGAACTATTGAAAATAGCCATTATGCTGCTAATTTCACACAAATCATGGTCTTTTATATAAGGGTTTCTGAGAACTTTATCACCTCCCCCTTGTTGCCAAAGAGGCTGATATATGGTCAATCTGATAACATATCAGTTTATCTATGGATTGGATAGGCAGGAGTCATTTTTCATATTATTATGTAGCAAAATCTTTGTATTCATGGGATTTTCAAAAATCATGAGATTGAAAAATACAAGTAGATAATCAAATATCAATCTCCATCCTCTTAATATGCAGGGAAAATCTTCAATGCTCAGCTTTATTTATTTATTTTTTTAAACCCACAAAATGACTACTTTGGGTTTCACCAAGTTTTGTTTTGTTCGCATTCTGCTCTGCTGACTTCGGGTGGTAGAGAAAAAGAAAAACACAGACATAAAAGGAGATGAGAGAGAGAAAGAACTGAAGTGAGTGAACAAGGTGAATTACTTTCTTGTCAGTGCAAGGCAATGGAAATACGAAGTGTCAGGCACAGCCCAATATGCCAAACTTCCTAAACAATACACAACTTTCAAGACCCATCAAAGATTTTCTTATTTTTTATTTAAATCTACTTAGAAGCACTCAGTCCCTGCCCATCGTTACATAAATTCTTAAATGTGTGCTTAGAAAGCTTTAGGCCCCAGTTCAGCAAGGACTTATACTAGAGTACTATAAAACCCAGTGATTAGGGGACCTCACCTGGGAAGTGGGAGACCTGTGTTCAAGTCTCTTCACTGCATCAAGCACACTGGGAATCTGAATCCTGGTCATCCACAACCTGGGTGAGGGCGCTAACCACTGGGTTTTGTGGGGACATCTTATACATCTTTTTCTGTGAGAAAGGACTGACTTGCTTTAGGCACCTAACTCCAGGAGAGGGTTCACAGCTGTGAATCCCAGATGGAAGGAATCTCCCTTGGCATTTCCTACTGGCTAGCTTAGGTGGTTCCCCACTCAGCTTGCAAGCTTTTGTGGATCCCATTCTTAGGTGCCTAACTCTTCTCATGAAGCGTAGAGGTAGCCTAGGTATCTAACTCAGCCTGTGGATTCTATTAGGCAGCAGGGTGCCTAGAAGTTAAGTAATACAGTGCTGAGTCTAAGTACCCTTTGGAGATCTAGCCCAAAATTCCCACAGAATATCAAAAGATTCTTCCAGAAAAAAATAAAATATGTGATAAACTATCGACCTGATAAAACAAACAAAACATTATCAGCACTACGGGAACACATCAGCACCATTCTTCAATGTCTGCAATTTCCCCATAAAACATAAAATATTGTACAACTAAAAATAAAAATGTTTATTGAAAGTTTATACTTGTGTTAGCACTATTGTTTCACCATGAGAAAGAGTTATTATCATTCCCTCAAAGTCCCATCTTCACCAATCTAGGCACTGCATGCTTATGGCATTTTAACAGTGCAGTTGATTGACAGTGTTCAAGAATCTCAGTATAACCCAGGGACCTCTTTGGTGCCAACTGGCAGAGGGTACAGGGGTGGATAAGGATTATTGGAATCACCTGGATCTAATATCTACATTCCAGTTCATCAAAGAATGCCATCTGAGATGATCTTTGAAAGCCTGTTTCATACTGGTCATTATAACCATTGTGACATGTATGTACAGATAATATGCAAGGAGTTATGTATATATTCTGCAAATTATATTCTTAAAATCTGTGACATCGGGCTGGTCACCAAAAGGTGAGAAACAGTTTTGTTTTGGTTGGTTGGTTGGTTGGTCAGGAAAGAGATGTTTATCTATTTATTTGTCTATATTTAACTTGAGCATTATATACTTCACAGTGACTGCCTATTTACAGTCTGAGCACAATGCTCGTCAAGTAGTTCAAAGTGTCCAGTACACTGAGGTGACCAAACCATCTGAAACTCACTTCCATATACCAGTGAGCCCCTTGTCTTCTTGCATTGGGATGCTTTTATGATCACAGGAGGTTAAAATGTGCCTATTGTTAACCTGGAAAGGGAGAGTGGAGCCTTCGGATGCCAGAAGGCATTGTTTGTGTAAGACCAACAGACTCCAGTTGTTGGTGGGTAGGATCGTCTCTACTGCCTGAGCTAAAAGCCATATGCCTGTTAGCTAAGGCTGCAGAAGCCTCATTAATCTCTAAGTGGTCTCGGTGCCACTAGATGGGACAGAACACCACACCCAGAAGATGTGTGGGTTACACTTGCATTGCCAGAGGCTGGTGATGCCGGGGACTTGACCCTGGAATGCACAGACAAGACTTCCTCACACTAAGGGCAGGTGGTAGCAAGGTGCCTCACAACCTTGTGTACTCCCAGGAAGTATCACACTCAGGACTCTTATTTCTTATGCAATGTTATTTAAAAATTGGGTCAAATTCTACTCTTAGTTACACTGGCATCACAATGGACTAAATAATTACTCCAGATTTACATCACTGTGACTGAGAGCAGAATTTGTTCCACTTTCTCAACATGAGACCTGATTTAAATGTTTTTATCAGAGACTTGTAGAAGTTAGGAATAAAAAGTACTGTTAGGTAATCTAGGCCTCAAATTGCAAACCTTTACCTATATATTTAACTTTACCTATGTAAGTAGTCCAAGTGAAATCAATGGGACAACTCATGTTAGTCAACTTAAATTTGTGCCTCAATGGTTGCACAAGTGGAAGCTAGTCTATCCTACTGCCACTGTAGGTTTAATCCATCTATCTTATTTTACTAATGTTGTAATTAAATTGGTAACATATTTCATGTGTATTTGGCCCATATGCTATTATTCTGAATATAACTGAAGAAACAGTGATGTTGATAAGTAAAGACACCCAAGTGCATCTTGCTTAATAATAATACATTCTATATACTACTTTACAAATATAAGCAAAACAAAAAAATAGTCTCACCTACTTAAGTAGAAAAAGTAATTTCTGATGAAAAAATAATGAGATCTGATGAGAAAGATTGCACCTTAAACATCACAGTATCTCCTAACACACTGCTCAGGCATTGTTTAGTCTGAATAATAGACTTATGTTTCTTCTTATTTGTCAGTTACAGAATTGGCAATTGTATTTGCCATGTTGTTTATATTTTAATTTTTAATTTTGATTTATCGGTATAGAGCAATCATCCATGTCAGTGGGAGCTTCCACAATATGAAATCATCAAGATAATACCATACAGTAAAATGCAATATAACAAATAACAATGACTGATCAAACAACTAAGAAAAATAACAATACTTTCCAATTAATGGATCAGACAATAGGAGGGCCTGAGCTGGACCATAGAAGAAAGGTGGTTTTCTGTGCTAGATATCTTCATATATGGAACAGACCCAGCTCTGCCTAGCTTGCAAAAACTGAGACAACATCACTCAGAAACAGAAGTGATAAGGCTACAGTCTATTAAGTCACTAAAGATTCCATTTTATATTAATTATTTTTCTTACATGCACCTAATTTATCCAGGTATATGTATGAAGTGAACATTTCACTACAAGTTGGCTCACTGGTAACTTCATACTAATTGAGATGTATAACCTTCCTAGCTAGTTAATCTGCAGAATACTCCACATGCCTTTCAAATTACTACTTAGCTAGCTAGGTAAAGAAAAGTAGGGGGGCCATTTATATTTTTTCATCTTTCCTGTGGTGTATCCTCTCTGTCTGTATCAATCATGTGCCACTGGCCTGCTCAATCTATCATGTAGCTCCACCATTTCTTCTATAAATGTAAAATCTTCAATTCAACATAACATGAGTAATAACTCCCTGTTGTTTAGCCTACATCTCTTTGCTAGTTTCAAGCCTTTTGCATTCTGGGCACGTAGCCAGTACACTGGGCATTCTTGTTCTACTGCTGAGCCACGCATAATGTCTGACTTATGTGTGATTTGCTTTTCAAGTTTTACTATTTGTAGTCTGAGTCTAGTAATCATACTACATATGACAAAGTTGACATTTTAAAATGACAGAATTGGCAGGTCTGTTTGTTGCATGATATTATTTTTCAGGAAAAGAAGAATGAGTCAAAGTCGGGAATATAAGAAAACGAACAGCCATGTTAACTACATTTTATTTCTGAGTGGTAAAATATAGTAATTAATCTACTTGCTGTGAGTATTCATTTTGTTTTATGTGTTCATTTTAGTTGAGGAAGCCATTATAATGAACAGTGAAAGTATAATATAGCATTGTATAGTGAGTTCTAAAAGATTTTATCAACTTGATTTTGGAATGGCTGCATTACTTCCAACTGGTGAAGCTACATGTCAATTGCACAGGACCTCACAAATGAGCTCTAATGAAACCTCAGGACAGGTCATACTTCTAAATATGTGACATATTTTAGAGAAAACACCACTTCAGAAATGTTTTATAAAGTTTTTCAAAATGTTATTTGCACTAATTTACATATCCTTTCTCCTATATAGCTAAGGATGTCTTAGTACCAGCAGTCTGAAGCAAAGGCCTCAGAGGGAAGACTAAAGATTATGTGAAATTGCTTTCCCATCAGTAACAATGTCAGAAGTTCAAGGAGCTCACTCACTGACTTTCTAATTGAATAACAGATTGTGAGATACTGGAGTTTAAATATCAGAGGGGTAGCCATGTTAGTCTGAATCTGTAAAAAGCAACAGAGGGTCCTGTGGCAAAGGTGCCACAGAACCCTCTGTTGCTTTTTGGAGTTTAAATCTAACTCTAGCCCACCACAGAGTATTGCCTGGCCTGGGCCTCTATCCTATGGCATATAATTTTGTGCAGAAAATAGTGCATCTGGGGAAGCTCATGGAAGAAGGAAACTCTTCTCTGGCAGGTTGTTGTTTTTTCTTTTAAACAGTGTTTTTTTGGAAGCTGCTCAGAGGTTTGCAATGTTAGAATTCTTAGTTCCAGAAGGAATGGATTAGTATGAAGGGTGAAGGTGAGACAAACAAAGGTGCATAACAAATGCACTTTGAATCATGATCAGTGGAACGGGAGGCAGAAGGTCCATGTTCCCGTGATTGATTTTTATGGATAGGACAATAGGAGAACAGGGAACAGGTAGAGATAGGCTCAGCCTATCAGCCTTGTGGACAGAGCAATGGACAGAGTTTAATGAAGTTCCACTTATCTACTGCATTCAGCTTCATTATTTGCTAATGAAACATGGTGACAGCCTTGTTAGATGGACTCAAGATGTGTTTATTGGCTGGGAATAAATGCACAACTCTGCTCCTTGATAGAAGTGTCTGACACTTGCCAGTCATCTGATAATAGCCAGCAGAAAGAGACTCTTTTACCACATGAGCTGCACATCTGACCATGGGAAAATGGGGGAGAGGACTTATTTATCGTCAAGAAAAAGCAGTATTTGATTACAGTGGACTATTATTTGTGACATTACCTGGGGTCCAATCTGGATTGATAGACAGAGCTCTGTCCCCTCAGTTATCTAACCTCAAGTGCCTTTTGCACAGCTTTGTCATGAGACCAACCATTCCTGATCTGCTCATGTACAGCCTCCAGCATGTAAGTTACTCACAGTTATACAGGTCTGTCGCAACATACTCGCATTTAACATGCACAATTTCAGCTTTACACGGTCAGCAAAAACAAAACCAAAACAAAACAAAAAAGAGAAAAATAACAATTTTAATACTGTACCTGTAGTGCGGGCGATTCCACCTGCCATTACACTCAATGTAATTTTGACTATATGTGATTTTCGCTTTACACGCTGACTGCGGAACGTAACCCCAGCGTAAGATGCGACACCTGTACTATATGAGTGCTATAGTCATCTGCTCATGAATTGCACTGCAGAGTATCACCAGCAAACTCTCAGTCCCAGACTTTCCCCCAGAAATATGAGTCTTGTACTGTCTTGTAGATGATTTTTGCCCACACCTTCTTTCCTGCTTGCTACTTAGTCAGGTGATTGTCTATTTGATCTTGTTGGCACCTGGATGAGGCATTAGACAGCCCTTTGTCTCTGGGAAACTGCTTTGTGACTGCCCACCAGAACATATTAGAATATGTCTCAATAATATCACACAGGGAATCTTATAACTTTACATACAATTTTGCCACATATATTTTACTAAGACAACAATGATCAGCAAATCATGATTTTTCAAATGATACCTCACAAGGCATACTTTGTACAAGTGTTAACGTAGTCCTCTAAAAGGGGTGAACATAGGGGAACATATTATTCCAATTTTTGGGAGGTTGATGCCCTACCTGCCAGTTAATGATTGGCAAACTGAAAGCTCACTTTGTGAGAAATGGCATTTTGGACGTTGTATTGACCAAAAAAATTACCCTAATTTGCCTCAAAAAAATTCAAGAATTTTAGTCACAGATGGAATGTGTCCACCACACTTACCTCCCCAGCATACACCCAGAGTAATGTGAAAGTGCAGTTAGCTGTGAAAACAGATAAGAGACTGTTATGCCAGGCTGTTTCTTGTGCTTAGATCCCTTATTTACATTTTTGGCTCACAGGAATGCCCTCTCACAGTGGTACCAAAACAGTCCAATGCAGACTCTAATAGGACAAAGGACCAAAATTCTGTTCCCAGTGAACGGTGACCTGTTGCAGCCAGAAGAATGGGCACACAAACAAGAGGAGATGTCCAACAATGACAGAAAACAGGCACTAGAGTACAACAGGTCAGCCAAGGACCTACCATCTCTGGAAAGAGATTCACTTGTGAGGATCTATGTGTTAGAGAGATATCAGAAGGAGTGGAATAAAGGAGTTATGAGCTGTGCTGTCATACAAGGTGACTGTGCAACATGCACAAGTGTTTCAAAGGAACTGAAGGCTCGTCAGAGCCAGCAGACTGCACCCAGAGAGCACGGCCATGTACCTGGTATGGTTCACAAACTCCCCACACCTGTGCCTTTTGCGGTGAGAGGGAGACTCTGGCATACCTTTAGGTAAGGTGCATCAGATTGCAGCCCCTCTTCCAGTGCCCCCAGAACCTCTTACTGAGTTTCTGGCTTTACCTCCTCATTTATGCACACCCCATCCATGACCCCACAAATTCACAGGAACTCCTTGTCAACCTCCTATTAGCGCTGGCCAAGATGGCCATCCATCGTACTGCGAGGAGGAAGTTAACTGAGGTGGTGCTCTGTGACTATGGGGCCTATGGTCCCTTATCCAACCATGCCTCTGGGCAGAGTTCCTCTGGGCAGTGTCCACTGACACTCCAGAAGCCTTTGAGGAGCAGTGTGAGATGTCAGGGGTTCTCTGCTCAGTGACCCCTTCTGGTTCCTTGATTTTTAGCCTTTGACTTTACTCCCATTTCTTTTTTCTCCTTCGTTGTCCACCTTAATCAATGGAAGCCTGGAATTAGTGTTTCCACTCCCTTAATTGAGGGGCAGGGCCTTCAGTTTTGGGCCGGACTAGACCCAGTTCATCAGATAGTACATAGCATCCAGAGAGAGCCTACAGAGATACAAAAATCATCACAGAACAGAGATACAGAGAAACTTCTTGGGGGCCAACTGCAAAGGGAGGGAGGAGACTTTATAGAGAGATAGGTTGCTAGACTCAGAGATAGGTAAAAGGGAGCCAGAGATAAGTCACTCCTGGTGTGGTCACGTCTTGAAGAGACCAAACTACCTCAAAGACTGTGTAACAAGAGGAGTTTGTGGTAAAGACAAGACTCCAACTCAGCTATGTGCTAACAGCTTCTGGTTGAAGGGACATGAGATTGTGGTCTGGGTGTCAACTGCTTGTTTTCAATTTTTGTAAAATCAGAAAGATGCAGCATGATTAGTAGAACTTGGAGTCAGAGGGCTCATGTTCCCTGGACTGTTATTGACAGGTCACCAGGGGATTGGGTGGTGTCAGGCTGGAAACAATTCAACCACATGGACAAAGAAGTGCAAAAGGGTTGATAAATTTCCACTTGTTCAACTTAAATGCATTCAGCTTCACTCTTTATTGATGAACAACCCTTCACCACTGCATATGTAGTGTATTATATCAAATTGTAGGTCCTAATCTAGTATTAACATACATGCTGACAGAGCCCTGCACCCAGATGGAGCCCCTTTGACTTCATTGCAGGATTCAGCCAGCATACATGCTGTTGCAGGATTGGAATCTTACATGACAAAAAAATCATAGAATCTTAGGACTGGAAGGAAACTCAAGAGGTCACCTTGTCCAGTCCCCTGCACTCAAGTCAGGTCTAAGTATTACCTCAACTATCCCCGACAAGTGTTTGTTTAACCTGCTCTTAAAAATCTCCAATGATGGAGATTCCTCAACCTCCCTTTACAATTTATTCCAGTGTTTAACCACACTGACAGTAAGGAAGTTTTTTCCTAATGTCCAACTTAAACTTCTCATGCTGCAATTTAACCACATTGATTCTTGTCCTATCTTCAAAGGTTAAGGAAAACAGTTTTTTCTCCTCCTTCTTGTAATAACCTCATATGTACTTGAAAACTGTTATCATGTCCCCTCTCAGTCTTCTCTTTTCCAGACTAAACAAACCCAATTTTTTCAGTCATGTTTTCTAGACCTTTAGTCACTTTTGTTGCTCTTCTCTGGACTTCTTCCAATTTGTCCACATCTTTCCTGAAATGTGGCGCCAAGATCTGGACACAACACTCCAGTTGAGGCTGTATCAGGATGGAATAGAGCAGAAGAATTACTTTTTGTGTCTTGCTTAAAACACTCCTGCTAATACATCCCAGAATGATGTTTGCTTTTTTTGCTACAGTGTTATACTCTTGACTCATGGTTAGCTTGTGATCCCCTATGATCCCCAGATCCCTTTAGACAATACTACTTCCTAGGCAGTAATTTCCCATGTTGTATGTGTGCAACTGATTGTTCCTTTCTAAGTGGAGTTGTCATAACTATAAAGGGAAGGGTAACAGCTGTCCTGTGTACAGTACTATCAAATCCCTCCTGGCCAGAGACTCCAAAATCCTTTTCCCTGTAAAGGGTTAAGAAGCTCAGGTAACCTGGCTGGCATCTGACCTAAAGGACCAATAAGGGGACAAGATACTTTCAAATCTTGCGGGGGGGGGGAAGGCTTTTGTTTGTGTTCTTTGTTTGAGAGGGCGTTCGCTCTCGGGACTGAGAGGGACCAGACATCAATCCAGGTTCTCCACATCTTTCTAAACAAGTCTCTCCTATTTCAAACTTGTAAGTAAATAGCCAGGCAAGGCGTCTTAATTTTCCTTTGTTTTCTCAACTTGTAAATTTACCTTTGACTAGAGTGTTTATCTTTGTTTGCTGTACTTTGAACCTAAGACTAGAGGGGAGTCCTCTGAGCTCTTTAAGTTTGATTACCCTGTAAGGTTAATTTCCATACTGATTTTACAGAGATGATTTTTACCTTTTTCTTTAATTAAATGCCTTCTTTTTAAGAACCTGATTGATTTTTCCTTGTTTTAGATCCAAGGGGGTTGGATCTGGATTCACCAGGAGTTGGTGGGAGGAAGGAGGGGAATGGTTAATTTCTCCTTGTTTTAGATCCAAGGGGGTTGGATCTGTATTCACCAGGAGTTGGTGGGAGGAAGGAGGGGGGATGGTTAATTTCTCCTTGTTTTAAGATCCAAGGGGTTTGGATCTGTATTCACGAGGGAATTGGTGAAGGTTTCTCAAGGCTTCCCAGGGAGGGAATCCATTGGGAAATGGTGGCAGCGGACCAGAGCTAAGCTGGTAGTTAAGCTTAGAAGTTTTCATGCAGGCCCCTACATTTGTACCCTAAAGTTCAAAGTGGGGATACAGCCTTGACAGGAGTACTTTGTATTGTCCTTATTGAATTTCATCCTATTTACTTCAGACCATTTCTTCAGTTTGTCTAGATCATTTTGAATTTTAATCCTATCCTCCAAAGCATTTGCAACTCCTCCCAGCTTGGTATCATTTGCAAACTTTATAAGTGTACTCTCTATGCCATTATCTAAATCATTGATGAAGATATTGAAAAGACTCTGACCCAAAACCGATCCCTCTGGGACATCACTTGATTCGGCCTTCCAGCTTGACAGTGAACTAATTCTAACTACTCTCTAGTTTCTCTCTCAACTTTATCTGTGCATATCATGCTAATAGATTACCTAAAGTTTTCCTTATCTCTGAACTCTAAATTGGTGCTGCAGTAAAATGCCACATTTTATCTAAAGATTTACAAATAAGGAAAATACACCATTATGTAAATAACCAGTGAATAATTTGCTTCTTTGCATTTTGTTTGCATGTTTAATTATTGTTGTGGGATTGTCATGGCTCAATCACTTATTGAATGACAAATATACTGCAGATCTAGGCCCATTTATTTTGTTAAACTGTGAGCTATGACAGCTAAGATTAACACGGAAATTTAGTTCACCCACAATGTTTTCAGCTTTTGCTGTTTTATTGCAAGTCTTTGAGATAGATAGATAGATAGATAGATAGATAGATAGATAGATAGATAGATAGATAGATAGATAGATAGATTGATTTACTTCAGGTCCCAGTTGGCATCTAATTAATGTGAAACTTTAATTTTAAAATACAAGTAAATTCCTAGTTCTCAAGGTTAGGCAGAAAAGCTTGAACCCTAACGGCTCAAAAACCTGAAAGAAAATAAAAACTGCAATGTAATCTGTTTGAGGGCAACAAGAAGAGAATGTGACTCACAATCTCAGAATTCGATGTATCAGTATACATAATGCACATTCCAGAACTATAGTGATGGGTGCCTTACAACCGTAAAATTCCTTACAATTACAAGTGAGAGAGAGACTGTCTCTTCATCCAAAAACACACTGGCTGTTATTGCAGGGCTATTTTACCTACTTATACCCAAGGTAACTTGTCAAAATCTTTCTGTTCCTAGACAGGTGTCAGGTATTTATACCCCTTGACAGGTTCCTATTTAATCCAGCTGTGTTATTAGTCAAGAGATGATCCGTTGATGGACAGCTGTGAATGTGTATGTATAAGCATCAATAATTGAAGTGATAGCTTTCCTATGTAACTTGGACTAACTTGTTGCTACAGAAGCTTCTGTGCTTTTGGGAGGTCTGTAGCTATTATTGCTATATCAACTTTTCTTTTCTATAATTTCTCATTTTTCACTAGGTTTACTGTTGACTAGTCCAATGAACTTTGACCTAGATCCAAATCAAAAGTCTCTCTTTCTTCTGTTCTTCTATGATCAGTCTTCAGTATATTATAAAACAAAACAAATTGTCAATTAAATAAAAAGTGCTTCAAAATACAATGGCACATTTCTGTTCACTCTAAGAAGTACTGTGTCTTGTTCCTTCTAATTCTTCTTCTTTAGATAACATACAAAATACCTGAAGAAAGAGGACACTCCAGACTTTGTTTTGACTCAGGGAAATCTCCTATTGAAGTCAAATGGAGATTTCCCTGAGTTAGGATTGAAGGGGAAAAGTGCAAAACTGGGTCCTTGTTAAGGGAATCATTTGTTGGGTTTCTGTTTTTCAATACACAAATACAGGTCAAACAATTGTTAAATGATTAAGGAAGAAAAGTTTCAAATTTTAGGTTTAAATTCAAATTGAAAGGAGGAGCCATCAGTCTGTCTATGACATAGGACTCGCCTTGGGCCTAGACTTTCGGAGGAACTCTTCCTGCACAGCGGGACAAAGAGGTAACTTTATTTGAGCCAAATGAGAGGTGTCCGATATCTTCTATAAAAGGAAGAATATACTATGGCCCCCATGCTTTACTTAACAAAGGAAGCCATTTTTATTTGGATTCCCTCCAAGATCTTTTTCTACTTGGCTTATCCAGAATACCTCATCCAGTTCTGGGAGAACACTTCATCCACTGCACTGGGATCTAAAAGGTCAGTTTGACTCCAGCTCATCATTCAGACTACTTCATCAGGGATGGAAAAGCTCTGTGCCCATGCTGGCCAGATCCAGATACAGGGATTTAGGTAAAGGCTGATACCATAATTCCAAATTATATCACACACTACAGTTTATATAGATTTTTTCCTAGCAACTAACATCTATACTACTTGAATCTAACTGGTTTGGACATTTCCAACCATGTAAGGACCAATCACTTTGCAGATCATGTAAGAACCGCTTGTGTCCTCACCTTATCTATATTTCCAGCTTATCAGTTCAGGGTGTTTTCACATATCTGAACTAGCCTGAAAACACAGTCTCCAGCACACAGCTTGCTACACTCTTGTTTACAGTTTAACCTTGCACTCAAATGAAGCCATATGAAAGTTCTTTATGCCCAGAAAAATATATGCCTACAGTTTTTAATATTTAAGAGTGATGTTTTGGGGTTGGAGTTCTTTCTGTCTCTTTCTTGCTCTTGGGAGAAAAAAACGCTTAAATTGCTGTTTTGGGAATCCCTCTTGCATTATATGTATCCCTGATGATATTTAAAAAAATACAAAATGTTATCTATTTTAGGATACATTTTTAAGAAGATGCACAAGTCATAAAGCCTACTAGTGTTATTGGAATTAAGTGTCCACTTCTCCATGAATCATGCAGGTACTTTTTATCTGTGGATTCAGTCCATGCACCTTCCTCTTCTGTGCTGAATTCACCTTTCAAACCCTAAATTCTCCCACTGACAATTATGTACAGAATAAGATTCTAAGAAATAACTCCAGCTATAAATTTGATACTTCAGTTGCAATTTTTTTTCTAATTCATGCTCTTGAATAATGAAAGGAAGACTTTAAAAGTATTTTTCATAAGTTACAAAATCACATTTTATTCACTCTAGAAAACTTGAAACAAAATTGTTTCTTTCCCAATTTTCCTTCCATGATAGTCTGTTATTGCAGGATTATTATTTTTTTTTTAAAATAAAACATTGAAAGTTACTTTTAAAAATACATGTTGATGACTATGCTTTATAAAAATAATATAACTTTGCAAACAGATAACATATATTTATAATAGTATCAATATAACTTATACTGTCTTGACTTTGTCACTCTCTCATTCTATATAGCTGTTCCCTGTCTTTATGTAAGAAAATAACTTGTACTGTTTTCTATTTAAAAAATGGACTGTTTACAGAGGTGCTGAGGTCATGAGCCACATTGACTTTAATGGGAGTTATGTATGCTCATTTCTAGAGCTGATTGAAAAAAAAATATAACACTCAATTAAAAAAAATATTCAGTGAAAATTTGGTTTCATTTTTCTACCAGCTCCACTCAGCACCTCTGAAAATCAGGCCATTTGTTTTTAAGAAATGGAACAGCCCCTCCATGTAGACAACTACAAGAGAACTTCAATTTATAGAATTTCCTCTATCAGTTTGGAAGAAGGACTGCTGTTAATTAAGTGGCATAATCTCTGACAACCTTCAAATCATATGGCTGTTTCTCCATTTGGGTTCCATGGGATCAGGATTATATGGAGTCTGAGGCCAGGGCCAGATACAACATCTGGCTGCTATCTGTTGTGCAATATTTTGCAGTCTTACCAGATTTCCATCCAAAATTCCCAGAGGAAATTAATACAATTGTTTGTTTCTCTGTGAGTTTTCACTGCAACTGCTACTGATCTTGAATGGAACTCTGCTAATGACAGTAAAGTTCCTATATGAAATCTGTATGAATATGCCAGAGGGGCATTAGAGGACAACAAATTAGTAGAAAAATGGAACCATCCATGCAGACTGATCCTTGTAATTGTATCTAGGTTGTCCCTTCCTTGCAGATGTTTTGTTCCTGAAATTAATGCTCTCTTTACTACCAAGAGTTCATCTTTAACATATCAATAAATGCTGTTTCCTGTGGGAAAATGCTCTGCAAGAGGGCATTGATATCATTAGGGAAGACTTAGTGATGAGTGACATTGTATTGCATAAGAAAATATTCTATGGCACTATCATGATCATGGGAAGAAGATATGTTCTGCATAAATACAGATCAGTATGTGCAGATGTTGTCACCAGGATGTCCAAGTTTGCTAATGTAACGCAGACAGACCCCGGCAGGATCAAACCAGGGCCCTCTGGAGCTTAGTGCATGAGCTAAAAGCCAACTGACTATTAGCTAACACTTTAGAATAGCCTCATTTGATCTCTCTTTAAGTGGTCTCGGTGTCACTAGATGGGACAGAGCACCACACCCAGGAGGTGTGTGGGTTACACTAACATGCAGGGTTCAAGCTGATAGGGTGGGAATGTTTATAGAAGACATGTAAGAAATCATATTGTAAACTGGGTCATATATTGGCAGAAAAGCAAGAATATGCTTTACCAGTCACAAGTTTTTGAGAAGACAATTGTTTTGATCCACATTTAATGATTTATACCAGAAGTTTTGAGTTGGAACTTTTGGTGTTTAAAGAAAAAGTCAGTAATCCCTTGTATAACAGATATTCTCCTTGTATTCCTTTTGAAAAGCAAGTCATATCTCTGTACAAATCTACTCAGTAACTCAGATTACAAAGAACTCTATGAAAAGCAGGTTCATATTCCAATTGTTTGGATTTAACTTCAATGGGAGTTCAATATTCAATGATGTTCTACTATGAGAAAAAAATTCAATACTTTAAAATTCTAATTTTTTAAAGTTCCTGTGACTGTTACAATTCTGACATGAAGTGGTTATTTGATTACTGCATGAGGAGAATGCAGCCAAGAAAATTTCATATTTCTTAAACTGTCTCCACAATAAATGAATCAATCAATAAAGGGAAGTGTTACATATGGATGTGAACTAGATCCTGTAATTTGAAAAGAACTAATATTATTTAATATTATAGTTTATTTTATAATGCATTAACCAAATAATCATGATTATTTATGGGGAATATAGAACCTACATTCTATGTTAGGTGAAACATTCATCACACTTGTCAACTTTCCTGGTTTGGCCAGAACTGCTTTTGGGTTTTTAAAACCTATATTAAGGATTGTCTCTCCCAGCTAATGTCCTGAAGCAGATGGCAAAGTACTTTGAAAACAAGAAACAACACTCTCCCTCCCCACCCCCAAACAGAGGAGGGCAGTATCTGGACCATTGTGCTTATCTATTAAAAATACTTCCAGTTATACAGTACTGTGGTTGCCAGCTACTATTTGTGAAAAATTAAATTAGTTTTGTCAATAATAATGTATTTATTAACCAATTTATTCAAACAGACGAATGTCACAAACACAAGATTATTACTGCACCACAGGGACAAGAAAGAAAAACACACTATAAATGTCAGACATAATATCAAAAAGCCACATAAAATTGTGAGAAGCACAGGACTTGCCATTTCTAATTAGACAAAAGGTCCATACAGGACAGGACAATAACTGATACTTCAGAGAAAAGGTGCTCCCCACTCCAACATTTTCCCAAAGATTGTGGTAATGGACATCTGAGACCACCTTTCTACTCTTATGGGAGGCAGGACACGGCCTCCAGTTCCAGACTTATGGCATTCTCTTGTATCCTAGGTCCTTACCAGCTTGAGTTTGCCCTCAGGGCATGTTGAAAGGCTCATATTTCTCCCTTTTCTATGAACAGATGGGTATTGCATAGGGCTAGATAGTAATGCTATAGAGTTTTTGTGTATAGTTCTTGTTGCTTTGATGTTATTATTGTGTTGTTTGATTATTTAGTTATTTAATCTATTTAATTATTAGTATATTTTTAAAAGTTTGTGAAGGATGTTTGCCCTGATTGTTGAATGGGTCCTCTATTATTGTAGGTTAGTAAAAATCTAAATAAACTGACAGCTAGAATTTCCCAGTGAGTGGAACCTAGCTGACAATATCAGTGAATTGGGGCTTCCCTTCAAGCACTGTGGAAAGGGAAGCCCCATCATAAGATTTCAGGGTAGTTAAAGGAAATTAGCAGGCAAAGCGTTCACATATTTTCCTTCATGTGCATACATACAAAAGGTTTTGGTCAAATAACTATTCAGCTCTTTTAGAAACACTACTCAAATAAATTTTTGTATATAGGTTTTATTTTCTTCATCCTCCCTCCAGCCTGAAACATCATCTTAAAATTCCTGTATCTATCATCTATCATAAAGCTAAATCTAGTCTCAAAATTGATTTTTTTAAATATTTTAGCAGGAATCTAAATATCAACTACATATAAGTCTAAAATCAAGTGTCAGGGAAAGAAATACAAGAATTAGGTGGAGAGGAATATATACAAGCTTCCTTTCACTGGCAGAGAAGTGTTAGAAAGTTGGCAAGGAACCACTCTGCAGCTTATGCAGGTAATTTGTCAGGGGAATTTCTGAGGGGTCTGCTGCTAGAGATAAACTACATTGCTGAGAACCTAGAGTACCACAGAACGTGACTAACAGAAGATCAGAAGAAAAAAAGGAAAGTGCAAAAAGACTAAGAAGTATTGAAAGCTCTAAAGGGAAAAGGAACTTTAACAAAATATGTACATAAATATATAAAGATTAATAAAGGCCTAAACATTCCCTATGTTCAATTCTTACCATATATAAAAAATGTTGTAAAGCCACCATTTAAAAAAGGTGTTTTATTAAAAATATTTGATTCCAACATTTCTGCATGCAAACATCAGACCATTCTCAAGAGAAATTGTAAATATTGTTAATTGATTACTCCAATTTATAAAGAGGCAGGAGGAAATGAAGGAAAATCTCATGTGGGAAATGGATTTTAAAGTTTTGCCCTCTCATTTCTGTATACAGTTTAATGGCAAATATTAAGGAGTCTCTCTAGAATATATATAATGAACTCAGCAGAGTGAAACACAACTTAGAGCCAGATTCCTATAGTAATCACAAATATCTTACCCCTCAATTGACTTTACTGAAACCCATGGGAACACTCATAGTCCTATTTATGTAAATAAGGGTATCCAAATTGAATAAAGTACAGTAAGAATCCTGAATTACTCTAATGGATTTCTAGAATTTTTTACGTAGTTTATAGTGAAGCTTCATATGTGGTCAAGGCTACTGTGGAGAAGATAAACATATTACCCACATACTCAGGTTACACAATATTGACACATTTGGGGTCAGGAAGGATTTTCCCCCATGTCAGATTGGAAGAGAGCCTAGGGGTTTTTCGCCTTCCTCTATAGTGTGGGGCAAGGGTCACTTAAGGTTTAAACTAGTGTAAATGGCTGACTATTAATTAGAAGTCTTTAAATCATGATTTGAGGGCTTCAGTAACTCAGCCAGAGGTTATGGGTCTAATACAGGAGTAGGTGGGCAAGGTTCTGCTGCCTGCAATGTGCAGGAGGTCAGATTAGATGATCATAACAGTCCCTTCTGACCTTTAAGTCTATGATTCTATGACTTCTTTGCATTGGCCTTCACTGTAGAGGATGTAACAGAGGTTCCCACACTTGAGCCATTCTTTTTAGGTGACACATCCCAGGAACTATCCTGGATTGACGTGTCTATACAGGAGGTTTTAGAACAAATTGATAAATTAAACAGTTATAAATCACCAGAATGAGAGTATATTAATCCAAGAGTTCTGAAGGAACTCAGATATGAAATTGGAGAACTACTAGAGGTAGTATGTAACCTATTACTTAAAACAGTCTCTGTGCCAGATGACTGGAGGATAGCTATTTTTTTTTTAAAGAATCCAGAAGTGATCCTGATAATTAGAGGCCGATAAGCCTAACTTCAATACCAGGCAAATTGGTTGAAACCATAGTGAAGAATAGAATTATCACAGAATAATAGAACTGGAAGGGAACTCAAGAGATCATCTAGTCCAGTTCCCTGAAATTATGGAAGGACTAAGTATGATCTAAACAATCCCTGACTGGTGTTTATTTAACCATCTCTTAAAAATCTCCAATGACAAAAATTCCACAACCTCCCTAGACAATTTATTCCAATGCTTAATTGCCCTGACAGTTAGGAAGTTTTTCCTAATGTCCAACCTAAACTGCTCATGGTTCAATTTAAGCCCATGGTGTCTTGTCCTATACTCAGAGGTTAAGGAGAACAATTTACCTGCCTCTGCCTTGTAGCAACCTTTTAAGTACTTGAAAACTGTTATCATGTCCTCTCTCATTCTTTCTTCTCCAGACTAAACAACCCCAACTTTTCAATCTTTCCTTATAGGTCATGTTTTCTTAGACTTTTAATAATTTTTGTTGCTCTTCTTTTGACTTTCTCTATTTTTTTCCACATCTTTCCTGAAATGTGGCAACCAGAACTGGACACAATAATCCAGCTGAGGTCTAATCAGCATGGAGTAGAGCGAAAGAATTACTTCTTGTGTCTTGCTTATAATGCTCCTTCTAATTCATCCCAGAATGATGTTTGCTTTTTTTTTTTTTTTTGCCCTTCCAGCTTTACTGTGAACCACTGATAACTAATCTCTGGGAATGTTTTTTCCATCAATTATGCTCCCACTTTATAGTAGTTCATCTAGGTTGTATTTCCCTAGTTTGTTTATGAGAAGGTCATGAAAGACAGTATCCAAAGTCTTACTAAATTCAAGATATACCACAGCTACTACTTCCCCCTATCCTCAGCACTTGTTATCCTGTCAAAGAAAGCTAGAAGGTTGGTTTGATATGATTTGTTCTTGACAATCTCTGCTGACTGTTACTTTACACCTTATTATCTTCTAGGTGTTTGGAAATTGATTGCTTACTTATTTGCTCCATTATTTGACAGAACAAGGAGTAATGGTCTCAAGTTGCAGTGGGGGAGGTTTAGGTTGGATATTAGGAAAAAAACTTTTTCACTAGAAGGGTGGTGAAGCACTGGAATGGTTTACCTTGGGAGGTAGTGGAATTTCCTTTCTTGGAGGTGTTTAAGGTCAGGCTTGACGAAGCCCTGGCTGGGATGATTTAGTTGGGGATTGGTCCTGCTTTGAGCAGGGGGTTAGACTAGATGACCTCCTAAGATACCTTCCAACCCTGATATTCTATGATTCTATGATTTCCCAAGGTACTAAAGTTAAGTGGACTGGTCTGTAATTCTTAGGGTTGTCCTTATTTCCCTTTTTGTAGATTGGCATTATATTTGTCCTTTTCCAGTCCTCTGGAATCTCTCCTGACAGACATATCAGTGAACACGATTTGTTGGGGAAGAGTCAACACTGCTTTTGTAGAGGTAAATCATGCTTCAACAATCTATTAGATTCCTTGAGGAGGTAAACAAACATGTGGTCAAGAGTGATCCAGTGGATATAGTAGACTTGGACTTTCAGAAAGCCTTTGACAAGGTCCCTCACAAATGCTCTTATGAAAAGTAAGCAGTCATGGGATAAGAGGGAAGATCCTCTCCTGGGTCAATAACTGGTTAAAAGATAGGAAACAAAGGGTAGGAATAAATGATCAATCTTCATAATGGAGAGAGATAAATAACAGGGTTCCCAACCTATACTGGAACAGTGCTAGTCAACATAATCATAAATGAGCTGAAAAAAGGGGTAAACAGTGAATTGGCAAAGTTTGCAGATGATAATTAAGTACAAAGCAAACTGTGAAGAGTTAGAGAGGGATCAAACAAAACTGCATGACTAGTCAACAAAATGGCAGATGAAATTCAAAGTTGATAAATGCAAAGTAATGCACATTGGAAGACAGAATCCCAACTATATATACAAAATGATGGGGTCTAAATTAGCCATTACCACTCAATAAAGAGATCTTGGAGTCATTGTGGATAGTTCTTTGAAAACATCTGTTCAATGTGCAGCGGCAGTCAACAAAGCTAATGGAATGTTAGAAACCATTAGGAAAGGGATAAATAATAAGACAGGAAATATCATAATGCCACTATATAAAGCCCTGGTATGTCTGGTACCAATTTGCCTGGTATTGAATATTGCAGTTCCGGTCACCCCATCTCCAAAAAGATGTATTAGAAATGGAGACGATACAGAGAAGGACAACAAACATTATTCGAGATTAAATGGAGAGATTAAAAAGACTGGGACAGTTCAGTTTGGAAAAGAGATGACTGAGTGGGGATATGATTACCTAGGGAGATGGTGGAATCTCCTTCCTTAGAGACTTTTAAGGTCAGTCTTGACAAAGCACTGGCTGGGATGATTTAGTTGGGAATTGGTCCTGCTTTGAGCAGGGGGTTGAACTAGATGAGCTCCTGAGGTTCCTTCCAACCCTGATATTCTATGATTCTATGATAGAGGTCTATAAAATCATGAATGGTGTGGAGAAAGTGAATAAGGAAGTGTTATTAACCCCTTCAGATAACAAGAATCAGAGGACAGCCAATAAAAGTAATAAGCAGCAGGTTTAAAATAAACAAAAGGAAGTATTTCTTCACACAATGCACTCAACCTGTGGAAGTAGTTGCCAGAGGATGTGAAGGCCAGAAGTACAATTGGGATAAAAAAAAATTATATGAATTCATGGATGATAGGTCCATGAATGGCTATTAGCCAAGATAGTCAAGGATGCAACCCCATGTTCGGGGTATCCTTAAGCCTCTGATTGCTAGAATCTGGGACTGGATAACAGAAGGTGGATCACACAATAATTTGTCCTATTTTGTGTATTCCCTCTGAAGCATCTGGCATTGACCATTATCAGAAGACAGGATACTGGGCTAGATGGACCATTGATCTGAGCCAGAATGGCCGTTCTTATGTTCTTAAATCAAGAATTTCAAAACTGTCAGTTTGAATTTTCTTGAAATGTACATCTGATTTTTTTCCAAGACAAACTGCAAATATCTGTTAATTAAGGACTTTAAAAACAAAGATGGCAAACACTTTCACTCCACTTACAGTGACGTTTCATTGCAATAAACTTTTTTGTCATGAAAAAATGGACTTCTTCATACTAGTAAAGTTATGAGGAGACTGCAGCAATGGTGTCATCAGGGGCCTCTATTATGTACACAGAGTTCTTTGCTCATGTGAGGACTGAATCCTTCCTTCTTTGGGATGGATATAAGCCCATTTTAAGACTTGTGGTAAACCAAGGGTTAGTAGAACTTGAGTTAGCAGCTTAGGTTGTTCACATTGGGCTTGAGCATCAACACTCATCTGTAACCCCACTTTAGGAGTAGTTGACCCATGGTTTCAAACCTGGGAATTCCAGTGTCTACGCTGCATTATGCAAGCCTGAGTCCAACCACCCATATCTCAGACCTCCAAGTGCCCTCCCAAAATGTGGCAGCTCTAGCCCTTTGTTTATGGTGCAAAGTGGGAAAAATTGATTGTCTGCCAAACTTGACAGAGAAAGTTGGCCTGTGGGATTGTGGGATACTTTTAGTGGACACCCAGAGCATGAGTCCTGTGGGGCTGCATCTACATTTCAAAGTAATAGGGCTTGAACCCTGGCTCCCAGCTTAACTCAGATTCTGACCCTCCAGCTCTATGTGGTCCTGGACCCTGGCTCCAAGTACTGGATTAGTATGATTTGTGCATAGATGGAAGGGGAGTTTAGTTTTGAGCCTGAATTCAATCTCTGGGTTTACAGTACAGTGTAGACAGGGAGCACTGGCTTGGGTATAGCAGAGGCACCAGTGAACTCCCAGTAGCCCATCATGCTAGTGGAGGGGCTGTTGCTACCACCTCAATAAGGAACCGGACAGCAGGGTCACAAAATGCCTTAATCTAGCCCTGATGAGAAAGATGGTGCATTTTAAAGGGTGACAGCTACTTTCACTTACATCATTTTAGAAATTTTTTCAGCCTGATGTGTAAATTATATTAATTTCGACCCATGTACACATGTTTAAATTGTGTGTAAATAGCTCTAGGGGAGACTAGCTAAGTAGAGAGGATGAGAGTAAATAAATCTAGGTTATTAGTAGAAGGGACTGTAACTTATACTGCTTTAGGATTCAGGCCTGTACCTTTATTTTCCTTAATTTAATTCTGAGATCATAGACTCATAGAATCATAGAATATTAGGGTTAGACGAGACCTCAGCAGGTCATCTAGTCCAACCCCCTGCTCAAAACAGGACCAACACCAATTAAATCATCCCAGACAGGGCTTTGTCAAGCCAGGCCTTAAAAACCTCTAAGGATGGAGATTCCACCACCTCCCTAGGTAATACATTCCAGTACTTCACCACCCTCCTAGTGAAATAGTTTTTCCTACTATCCAACCTAGACCTCCCCAACTGCAACTTGAGACCATTGCTCCTTGTGCTGTCATCTGCCACCATTGAGAACAGCCAAGCTCCATCCTCTCTGGAAATTATATCTCTTTCTGCTTCTGTAACAATTTGCTGAACCCGCACCCCCATTCAAAAGAATGTAGCAAATACTGTAGTAAAAGAGTAGTGCATAGTAATGTTTTTTTTTCTCCTTAAAGTCTGTAACTAAAGAAGATTCATTTTATTCATAAATGTCACAAATTATTTCATTTTGTGTTATTTATAGACATTATATAATCCTAATGAAGAAACAATGCATGGCATGTAGAAAATTACAGAAAATTGGCATTCAATGAGCAATAAAAAGATGTTATGCTCTCGTTGTCAATTGAGGAAACAGATGCATAAATGTGATATGATTCAGGTTGTTTTTAAAAGTCTTGCAGATGAGAGCCATAAGTAAGTGACTCATGAGTCACTGAGTAACCCAAACTGTTATTGTTCATGCCATAAATAACATGAATGTTACACTGGTACATAGATTAAATGCTAAGCTGAAGCGATTATTTTCTTTTTATAGTGCACATACACTGGACACTGTTAATTCTTAATTGTACTTAATAATAGACCAGGGATTGGCAACCTTTGGCCAATCTCAGCTCCACTGGCTGCGGTTCGCCGTTCCAGGCTAATGAGGGCTGCAGGAAGCGACTTGGGCCAAGGGATGTGCTGGCCGCCGCTTCCCACAGCCCTCATTGGCCTGGAACGGCGAAATGTGGCCAGTGGGAGTTGCGATCAGCTGAACCTGAAGATGCTGCAGGTAAACAAACTGTCCTGGCCTGCCAGCGGATTTCCTGATGGCCTGTGTGCCAAAGGTTGCTGATCCCTGCAATAGACTGTGGTAAGAACCTTAGATTTGGCGAGGGATTGGCAACCTTTTGCACGCGGCTCGCCAGGGTAAAGACCCTGGTGGGCCGGGCCGGTTTGTTTACCTGCTGCATCCGCAGGTTCAGCCAATCACGGCTCCCACTGGCCGCCGTTCGCTGCTCCAGGCCAATGGGGGCTGTGGGAAGCAGTGGCCATTCCATCCCTTGTCCTGTGCCACTTCCTGCAGCCCCCATTGGCTTGGAGTGGTGAACCGTGGCCAGTGGGAGTTGGGATCGGCCAAACCTGTCGATGCGGCAGATAAACAAACGGGCCTGGCCTGCCAGGGGGCTTACCCTGGCGAGTCGCATGCCAAAAGTTGCCAATCCCTGGGGTTATCTATAATGCCGTGTAAGCCCAGGGTTAGTGGGACTCAAGTCAGCTGACCCTGGGTAATAGAACCCAGGGCTTGAATGTCTGCACTGATTGTTAATCATACATTAAGAATTTCCTACCCTTGGCCTCCACCTGTGGCTCTGAGAGCTACACTGCAGTATGCAGATCTGAGTTAAATCAACCCTAGCCCAGACACCTTAGTTCCCTCCCCAAATGTGACCACTCTAGACTTTGGCTGTAGTTCACTGTAGGAAAATGACTGGCCACACTGTATGTTGCAGGAAATTTGAACACATCAACACATCCTGCCAAGGAGTCATTTTGTTCTGTGTGCTACGGAAACTAGCAACATGGAGGAGGCACCTTTTGAAGAACTTCTCTTGCTTGCACTTTCACTCCTGCATCAGGAAATGGGCAGAGCTTTCCTGAGTTGCTGGTGGACATTTTAGCAGCATTTTCTGACCCATCAAAGCACTTGACAGAGCTTGTGATGTAGCACGAGGAGGAGGACAGAGAAATGGCAGACTAAAACTGACTAATGCTACTTGTGACACTTGATATAGCAAATGATGCCCCCTACCTAGACTGGCATTTCTGTCCAGGGCCATAAGCACAGACTGGTGAGATCACATCTTCATGCAGACTTGGGATGATCAGCAGTGGTTCCAGAACCTTTTCATGAAGAAAGCCACCTTTATGGAGCTTTGAGAGCAACTTGTTGTGACCCTCCAGTGTAAAGATACATGCATGAGAGTGGCGTTGCTTCTCCAAAAGTGGGTTGCTATATCTTTCTGCAAAGATACAGACTGATATAAGTCCATTGCCAACAGGTTGGTATTGGAAATTCAACTGTGCATAAAATGGTGGTGGATGTTTCTGAGGCAATCAAGTGTGTGGTTTAACCCAAGGGGGCAGGCAATAAAATATATTCATGAAGTTATTAGTGACTTTGGGAGAATGGGGTTTCCAAACTGCACTGGAGCCATTGATGGGACTCATATGCCCATAGTTTGCCCTCCTTAAGTAGCGCATGAGTGCATAAACCTCAAAGGGTACTACTCCATTGTTATGAAGGTCCTTGTGGACCACAGATGTTATTTTATAAATGGCAATGTAGGTTGCACTGGAAAAGTTTAGAATTATAGGGTTTTTTGCCAATCAAGGATCTACATTCATGGACAGGTTGGGACAATATCCCCACCAAATTACATTGTCATAAACAGAGTTAATGTTTCCACTGCTATTCTAAGGGACCCCACATACCCTCTTTTGCCCTGGCTTATGAAACCATATCCTGATTCCAGATGACCTGGCAAAAGATGGTTTAATTACACTCTCAGGTTGTTCAATGTCCTTTTCGCAGACTGAAATCTCACTGGAGATGTCTACAGGCCAGTTTTCACAACAGTGTCATTTGTGCTATCCACATTAGTGGGGTTTGCTGTGCTGTTCAAAATCTTTGTGAAGCCAGAGATGAGCCTTTTCCCCCTCAATGGACACATCACAGTGATGGGCCACTGAACCAGTACACTCAGCCAGAAAGTGCACCTATCACAACTGGAGCTGGATGCCCCCAGGTAACAGAAGTCAGGGATGCTTTGTGCTCTCACATTGTGGACTTGGACTGCTTAATGGAAGAGGGAGAATAGTACATTTATGAATGTGTTTGGGAGCAAGGGAATGGTCTCATTGATTGAGGAGGGTTTCAGTGCTTGGGGTAGGGTGGGTATTTATGAATGACTTGATCACTTATAAAATGGTGGGGGGAGTGGGGAGGGTGGGGGGTAGAGTCATTCACAGTGTGAATAAAGAACATAAGAATGCTCACACTGGGTCAGACCAGTGGTCCATCTAGCCAAGTACCATGCATTTCAACAGTGGCTGTATCTAATGTAAACAGTAATGTAAGGAAATGATTGAACTATGGATTGATGTAGCTATCTATACAGAGGATTAGTGTTTGCATAGTAATTCCTAATTATCCCTGATCATGTGTTTATCTTTATTTTATTGTATGAGATGATGAACATTAAAAGCTTTATGTATAAACATGTATTAGAAAAGTACAACATTAACCCATTGCCAGCCAGGACAGCTGTCATTACCACTCTAAAACACCAGTAGCAACCAAACTGTCAAAAACAAAAACAGTCAAACAAACAAAGTTCATGAACAAGTGAAAACAGGTAAACAAGACAGAAGCCCCCTACCATTGCATGGCCCCCATTCTCCTCTCCATTCTTTTCCCATTTGCTGTGCACTTGGCACAGGGGAATAGGAGTAGAAGCATCTACGGGGCAGGAATCAATATGGAGGACTGCATGGGGCAAAATGATCTTGCTGAGTCACTCATTGGGCCTGATTGCTTAGGTCAGTGGTTCTCAAAGCCGGTCCGCCGCTTGTTCAGGGAAAGCCCCTGGTGGGCTGGGCCAATTTGTTTACCTGCCGTGTCCGCAGGTTCAGTTGATCGCACATCCCTCAGACCGCGCCATTTCCCGCAGCCCCCATTGGCATGGATCGGTGAACTGCGGCCAGTGGGATCCATGATCAGCCGAACTTGCTGATGCGGCAGGGAACCCAGCCATGGAATTGTCCAGGCTGTTTCTGGACTGCATGACAGGGGACTGCGCAAGGGGCTGAGGTTGTGGTATGGGTGATGCAGCAGGGGTTGGTACTCTTTCAGCAATTAGGGATATTAGCAGCTAAAGCAGTTCTTTCTGCTGAGCTCTGTCCTCCTACTTTGGCCGCTGTTCCTGTTCCACAAATTGCAAAGCACATGCCTGCTGCTGGTCTGAAACACTATCCTCAAGCTGTGCAGCCAGCCTGAGCCTTTCCTCTCACCTCTCTCCATGTCTTTCCTCTAGCTGTAAGTCCTTCTGTCTTTGGTACTGGACCTGCTTGTTGGCCTTCTCCATTGTAAGGTCCTGACAGGAATGCTGTCTCCTTGAGCAGTCCATGAAGGTACATTGGCCCAGGCTTCTGCTGCAATGTGGGTGAGATGTGGAGGTACTGCAGCCAGTAGAGGTCAAGAGGTCTTGAATAGGACAAGACACAGAGACAAAGACAAAATCCTTGTGGACTTTTAAGGACATAAAAGGTTACTTTTCCAAACTCAACTCAAGTATACTGTGAGGGGGATGCTTCAGACCACAGAAGCTCACCGGACAAAGACTGGTTAGTCACAGTGAAACAAAGCAGAGTCAAAAATTCCAGGCTGCTTTTTTCCCCTCTAAAAAATTCAGAACTACTTGGTGGGTGGGGAAGGAGGAGGCGTTGTCAGTGACATTGCTACAAAATATGTTTACATCATTTCAGACCTTTCGCATTTTGGAGGACATAACAGTTCTTGTGGCACTTGACTGGCAAATGGAGATGTTATTCCAAGCTGTGATAAATGCAGTTTAAATATTCAAATATATAGTGACTGAGCAACACATCTATGAGTGCAGTGGGGTGATCAGTTACCGATGTGTTCGTGGAAAACACTCTCTTCCCCGAAATGTGGCTACTTATCTGGAGCTCCTGCTTCAGGAAAAGTTTGCAGCTATCAGCTCCCAGAGTTAGGTCAGAATTCCTGAAGGAATAAACAGGATTATGTGCCAGCTTCTTCATGGTTTAGCCTGTTATGGCTGCATGTAAACACATAGAACTCCATGGCCACCCTCCTAACCTCCCCTCCCTGCCAACACATTTGTGGACAAAATTTCAATCTCCAGTCAAATTTGGGACAAATTTGTCACCTATGAACTGCATTGATACCTTTACTTGAAATTGTTACGCCGTTGAGTGGTTATATACTTACAGGCATGGTTAGAAACGGGAATCTGCCCATTTCCTGTAAAAAAAAAATCACTTTCAAGGCATTTCTACAGTTTGCATTTCCTGATCACCATTTTTAACTTCATGTGGTGAGGGGTGAGAGGAGAGAAGTCAAGCTGTTACCAGGGGTTCTTTTAGCAAATTTGACTAAATTGTTCAGTCAAATGATTCAAAGCAGATTGTCTTTCTGCCTGGCTTATTTACAAACATTCCTTTGGAAAAAGGCCCGTTTTTCCTTCAGAATGGCTGCAAAGAAACCAAGAATTCTTTTTCTATAACACTTTTCTTTGTTAACATTTTTACAAGGTTCAACTGCTAATTCCCTCCAGCCTCTGCAGAGTTAACTTCTCACTCTCTTTCCTTAACTCACTTTCTTATCTCCCCAAATGACACCTTCATCAACTCAGATTTCACCATTCCAAGTATTGTCCCAGCATCTGAATTCCCCATGCCTGTACTTCCTCTTTTCCTTACTCCTTCCACTATGCCCCTCAGGACTCCCAACCTGGTTTCCAATCTCTTTATCTGTCGCCTGCCTGCTTGTCTGGGCCTGATCCTGCTTTCCTCGCTGAACTGCCCCTTCCCTTGGGCACAGGCTTTGTCACACTAACCATTTAGCAAGGAGGGTGGGCTCCTCAACTAGCCCCCACACCTCCTGGTCCCTTTTCTTTGTTCCCTTTCTCTCTTTTTGCTCTGGGGTGGTCATTCTGCAAGATAGGTAGCGACCCTCTCTGACAGAAGGCACAGGTTCTTTGCTATTGTTTACTGTGTTAGACTCTATCAGTTCAGATCCATTACCTGCACACAATAGGGCACCCACCTTTCCCAGTTCCTAGGGCTCCAAGCAAAAAGCACCTAACTTTACCCCTCCGTGGGCTCCAGGCTCTACTCCTCCATGGTCTTTTACCAGTGAAAGAGCCTTACACAGTAATATACTACATAACCTCTATTTCTAAACCACCAAAAACAGACTGCACATGCTACACTTACAGTGCTCACCACTCCCAATAAGACAGATGAACTTTTCCTGATAGCCAGTTAGAATCAAGTCCATCTGGGGGACTCCAGTTTCTGCACAGTGTCATTGGCAAAATATTAAGGTCTGGCAGCTCTGATCTTTGGGGCTGTGTCCTGGAGTTGGTTCCCTGTTTCTGGTCATAATTTCTCCACTCGAGCAGGCAATCAACCTGAGTTCTGAGTCCCAGTAATGGAATGTATCCGTAAATTAACTCGCGAACTGTGACACGGGAACTTGTAGGGAGCGATCCTACCCCGCCGTCTTTTACCTTCTATTGCAATGGACAAACTACCCACTGTTTGTACCATCCGTCTCCTTCCTCTCCACCACTCCTCGCTGGGGCCTCCAAATTCTGTTACCCAGGGTTCTTTCAACCCAAAGCTCTTGGTAACTTTTACTCTGTGCAAGGAGGTGTCAGGAAATAAATCAGGGGAGACACGGCCATCCGACCGATAGATGGCTGGCACAAACAGGACAACACAAGAGTGCTTTCACTTAAAGCTAAACTTTACTAGTCTCAAACACTTACACAGGTCTGCAACAGGTTAGTAAAACACCCCCAACCCTTGATAATTACCGAAGCTGAGTGTGGCTCTCGAGTGGCACAGTGGCAGCCCGTCTGCCGGTGGGGAACACAAGATGCATCCAGAGGGAGAAACCAGTCCCGAAGAGTCCCCCAAACGAGTCCTCTTATTTATACATTAGTTATAGAATGACGTGTCCCTTAAAGAAACCTTGTTAAGTAAGCAGTTTCAAGCAAGAGGTTCCTTCTGATTATTGATTAACCAGGTGTGGGTTTTTCCAGAGCTTGCAGCCTTGAGACCCCAATAGACATTCCTGGGGCATATCCTACTCTTTTAAAACGCAAGTATCAGCAGCTTTAATACAATTCTTATCAGGAAGGATGCAGGGTCAGCCTGCCTTTTCTGTGGCACCCCAAAACCCCCTCCCCTCCTGCCTTGGTCAAGCTGAGATTGCTGAATGGCCAATTTACAGCTTGCTGACTAGGCTGTCTTTAAAAATAAGCCATAGTGGTTTCAAGCACTTTACCGGTTTGCCAAAGTCTCCCCGTAGAAAGCTGCTGGCATAGAATCCACCATTAGCAGATACACACTACTAATAACTTTTCCATTGGTTCATAGAATGGAAATTCCTCCCATATCTACATTAATAAACACTACAATGGAAACAGAAACGTAGCAGGTTCTGGGGTTGTTTCTGTACCTTCCTTGACTGCTGCAGGCTCTGTGGTGGGTTATTCCTCAGGTAGAGCATCAAACAACTCCACCAAATATGGTCCCTGCTGCAAAGCTTCTTCTGAGACCTGTTTCACCAGCAGCATCATTTCACTGTCCTTACTTGGTGCCTGCTGCTGGCTCCCATCAGTCCACATGGTGTATTCCTGGGCTTGCAGGGCATCATTCCAGCTGATCAGGTCATCGTGCACCACTGTTGGCTCCATTCTCGGCACAGTGCCCAGCACCTGGTCAAACTCCTCAGAAAACGGGCATAAATTTGGTAAGTTTCCCAAGATGCAGTTCTGGTCCCTGGTTTTTCCATACTCAGTCTTGAGCCACTTAGTCCTCTCCCTCTGTAACCCTTCTGGGTGTGGTGTTCTGTCCCATCTAGTGGCACTGAGACCACTTAGAGAGAGTTAAATAAGTCTGCTTTACAGCTTTAGCTAGCAGCCAACCGGCTGTTAGCTCATATGGTTGAGGCTCATGTACTAAGCTCTAGAGAACCCCAGTTCAATTTCCCCAACCACAGTCTGTCAGTATTACACCTGCACTGGTCCTGTAAATTTGCAATGTTGCCAGTTTCTTCAGTATTTCCTTTTATGCTTGGTCATTCTTGGTACTTCTACTGAAATCCACTTTTTGGAAACCTTGCACCAGAGATTTAGCAAAATCTGGGTGTTCTCCTGTGACCATGAAGCAGCACATTTTGCAAAAGTCTACTTCTGTTTAGTCTCCATTGCAAACACAGAAGGATCTCTGCTGATGTGTTTGCAGCTCAGTGATCAGAAGACAATGGGAGGGTTAAATACTGACTCACTGAGCTGCTGCACTACAAGTGCGGTGCGGAGGGGGGTTCCATTTTCCCTGGAGTTGACTGGAGAGACTTGTGATAGAAAGGACATAGGAAATTGGCCCATGTCGTTGTGGGACACATTGGGTGGACTCACAGAACCTGGGTCAGGGGTGTTGTATCTGCACTGCAAAGCAATAGGGCTTGAACCCTGGGTCCAGGCTTGACTCATGCTCAAAGCCTGCATCCCCACAGGGCCTAGGACTGTAGGTCAAAGTCAAATTTGTGTGTAGACAGAAGAAGCATTTGGGCTTAAGCCTGAGTCTGAGCCCAGGCTTACCTTGTAATGTACACCCTTAGGGTGCACACCTACTAAAGTCAATGTGAAAACATTATATATCTTAAAATCAAAGTACAGTATTATCAAGAGAACATTTATTTTCCGACTCGTGCAGCTTGCTTCATTAAACAAGGGACTTTATTCCCATAGATGCTGGAATTAGGAGTGCTGGGAGCAGAGCAGCACCCCCTAGAGTTTGAAGTGGTTTCCATTATATACAGGGTTTACAGTTTTGTTCAATGGCTCTCAGCACCACCACTATACAAACTGTTCCAGCACCTATGCTTATTACAAATAATGAGTATGTTATATTATAAAGAGGCTGAACCGTTCTTTGTGATCAGTGTTTATAACATTATGGGAACCTCAGGTTTCATACATGGTTGCTTGTTCTTCTTCTTGCCTCCTGAACACTCTGAGTGCATGTCACCACATCATCTCTTTCATTTTCTATTTGATTGTTTTAAAATTTAAATGTAGCATGTTAACACACTCCAATCATACAATGGGATCTACATGGCAGATAGGTGGGCAAAGTCAATAGGAATCCACATAGGTGCAGAATTCTGCACCAGCTGATCCTATTGCAATATCAATGCATAAAAGCATATTTATCTCTTTTCTGAAGATGCACATAAAATGAAAGGCACATCGTTAATTTCTGTTTAATCAATGAACTGCATTTACCAAATGTGGTCCTGCTTGGATTGCACAATACTTCTTTCAAGCTATTAGTCACATCTTTAAATGGCTCCTATGACAGTTTTGGGAAAAGGGAAGTTACCATACACTGATAGAATTTCTCAAATTTTCCCTGACAAACTCTTGTCTTAAGGAAAGAGTAGATCCAAAGCTGTTAGAAATGCCAGCCCTCCAACCCCCCAGATTAACTGGAGAAGAAAAGGACATTCAAAAACTTGCTGGAAGGGCAAATATTTTGCTAAACATTCCTACTTACTATAGGTGCCACCCACAGTTCTGTGATTTGTTTTTGAGAAATGTTTTTTGTTTCTGTCTTATAGTTTGTCTGGAAATATCTACTTCAATACCACACTTATTCACTTGCTATTCTGAGACATTTCCAAGGAAGGTCCATGATGATCATCTAGTCTGACCTCCTGCACAACGCAGGCCACAGAATCTTACCCACCCACTCCTGTAACAAACCCCTAACCTATGCCTGAGTTATTAAAGTCCTCAAATCGTGGTTTAAAGACCTCAAGGTGCAGAAAATCCTCCAGCAAGTGACCCGTGCCCCATGCTGCAGAGGAAAGCGAAATCCTCCAGGGCCTCTGCCAATCTGCCCTGGAGGAAAATTTCTTCCCGATCCCAAATATGGCGATCAGTTAAACCCTGAGCACGTGGGCAAGACTCACCAGCCAGCACCCAGGAAAGAATTCTCTGTAGTAACTCAGATCCCACCCCATCTAACATCCCATCACAGACCATTGGGCATATCTACCTGCTAATCAAAGATCAATTAATTGCCAAAATTAGGCTATCCCATCATACCATTCCCTCCATAAACTTATTAAGCTTAGTCTTGAATCCAGATATTTTTTTGCCCCCACTACTCCCCTTGGAAGGCTGTTCCAGAACTTCACTCCTCTAATGGTTAGAAACCTTCATCTAATTTCAAGTCTAAACTTCCTGATGTCCAGCTTATATCCATTTGTTCTTGTGTCCACATTGGTACTAAGCTTAAATAATTCCTCTCCCTCCCTGATATTTATCCCTCTGATATATTTATAAAGAGCAATCATATCTCCCCTCAGCCTTCTTTTGGTTAGGCTAAACAAGCCAAGCTCTTTGAGTCTCCTTTCATAAGATAGGTTTTCCATTCCTCGGATCATCCTAGTAGCCCTTCTCTGACCTGTTCCAGTTTGAATTCATCCTTTTTAAACATGGGAGACTCTCTCATAGAGTACCTCGAATCCATCATCATTAAAATGTAGGACTTATTCTTTTGTTTTTATAAGAAAAAATTATATGAAATGCTCATGTCACATTCGCCCAAAGATTAAATAAAATTAAATAAAAAAGCTAAACAAAATGCAATTTGCTCTTCATTAAATAAAGGATGAAGAAAACTTTTGTTCAAACCACCTGTTGGCTATATGAGTTAAATTAATGTACAACACAATTGCCAGTTTCAGAATTTATTTTCTGCTCTAAAAAGAGAAGTGCTGATGTCTGTAAAACTGCATTTTAGATACTGAAACTATAGTCTGAGAAAATACAATAAGGACACAAAAGCTAACAGTAAGTATATTACTTTCATTACCCTTTACATAGAATTAGAATAAACCCAAACCATAGATTCACTGTTATTCTATTCATCTGTAGGATTTGGGTATTATGTAATTACTTTGTCAGTGGTAGTTTTGAGTAGAAATGCAGATGCTATTGTGTAAATGTAGGGTGGCAGCAGAGTGGGGTTTTGGCAGTGGTGCCTAAGGGCTTGTCTGCTCCAGAGATGTATAAATTCTAGTGTGCATTAACTGACTGTAGTGCACCCTAGTGGAAAGCACTAAAAGTTCCCTATCACTCCAGAACTTTCAGTGAATGCCAGCAGGATCCATATGGGCCAGTTAATGAGTGACATGCTAATACGCATTAGAAATTACATTTTCCTATAATGCACCTTATAGACAAGTCCTAAGACTCTCTTGTGACCCATAATGTCCTCCTTGGGTTTTAACTCACTGAGCCTAATTATTTATTTCAACTGAATTGCACAGGTGTAATGGAGATCAGAGTTTGGATATGTGTTTTTAATATGCTGCATGTAACTTTAAAGCATATATTTTGTCATTTAATTAACTGTCATATTCAAATAAATATTAATATATTAATATAGCATACACCACTGTACACATTTTCATCTAATATGTCAAACCTGCTCATAAACTTTGTGGTTATGGGCTGATCACCCCATTATTACACAGTAGTTCTTCTTTATGACTGATAACAATATGTAAGTCAAGGTTCACTGATTTACTTCAAGAATTTTTTTATGTATTACTCATGAGCCTGACAGATTGTAATGGATCCATCCATCAAATCTTACAGGTGCTTCAAGCATAGGGTACAATCCTGTATATCCTTCCTTATGCAATTGTTCTAGCTCACTTGAAGTCAGTGCAATGGTTTGCAGTTGAGCTGGGTGGATTATATAAATGGTATTTCAATATATGTTTCCAAAATATCAGTTATACATTTGCAATTTAAAAATGCAGCTATCTTGATGGATTCCTTGGCTGGACAAACAAAATTCAGAATAAGATAGTACATTAGTGAATTAAGAAGACATATACTGTGCGATATGTAGAATAAGAGATTGTCAGGACTCCCAGTTGAGGCAAGCATAGCATTGCTTCTGCTTTCTAAAAGGAAAGCTCCATTATCACACATCTGGCAGAGAAATAGAAGAGTCTTCGTTTCAGATATAAGATATACACACTGAGCCCAGATGCTAAATGCTGGTTCCAGTTAATTTTCTTAAGCCCTGTCATACTCTAATAGACATGGCAGGCTCAAATATTTGCTGTGTCATAGGTCCCTTCAAGCAGGAGGGGAGTGAGGCTTCAGGGGGATGATTACAACTCCCTGATTCTATGCCAGGCCAGCCTCATTGTGATTTAGAGCAGCTTAACTCTAATTTACACACTGCCATATGATCTCTGTGGGACCTTACAAGAGTTAAGTATCAGTAAACCAGAGCTCCAACATAGACGCCAACTTCCCCTGTTTCCCGTGGGTGCTTGACCCCACCTCTGCCTCCGGCCCGGCTCACAGTCCACCCCTTCCATGAGGTCCTGTCCCTACCTTGGCCCCATTCCAACACCTTCCCCAAAGTCCCCATCCCAACTCTTCCCCCTCCCTGCCCCTATTCCAATTCCTTCCCCAATCCCCGCCCTAGCCCCGCCTCTTCCCTGCCTCCTCCCCTGAGCGCACCACATTCCCACTCCTCCCCCTCCCTCCCGGAGCATGCTAACGCTGCCAAACAGCTGTTTGGGGTGGCAGCCGAGTGAGAAGCACTGGGAGGTAGGCAGAGGAGCGGGGAAGCAGCACGCTCAGTGGAGGAGGAAGAGGTGGGGCAGGGGATGGGGGAAGATTGGCTGCCAGTGGGTGCAGAGCACCCACTAATTTTTCTGCGTATGTGCTCCAGCCCCAGAGCACCCATGAAGTCAGCACCTATGCCAACCACATGTCCTCCATCTGCAATACATACCTGTCTCCTGCCATCCCTCAAACACTCTGGGGAGGGGTGGTGAAGTTGCTGGTACAGGAGCCAGTTCCACTGGCATTACACCAAGATAATTCTCTGCTTGTGAGTTATGGCCAGAATCTGGCCTCCTTCATCTTATGAATGATGCAAACAGGCATGAGCATAATGCAGATTCTGGCCTTATATATGGAATCAATTCACCATTTTTAGGATTTCATAGTTTAAATTAATTCACAGGTTTTAGTGCCAGAAGGGCAATTATGATCATCCAGTCTGTGCTCCTACATATTACAGGAACGAGAACCTCAGCCAATACTTTCTGCATCAAGCCCATCATTTCTATTAAAGCTATTGCCTATCTTTTAGAAAGACCTCAAGTCAACAAATATCAGCTACCACTGTCTCACACTTCTTTCAGTGACTATGTTCAAGGATTCATGAATTCATAGGGGACAACTGATCTGTTTTAACTCTCTCTCCTGAAGAAGAACATGTTGTGAAATATGGGGGAAAAAGTTACTTTGTAGGAATTACTTATTGACAACTTAACACTTTGCAGTATGTTCTCATTCTCAGTCTCAGAGGAAAATGGGAAAAAGAACTGAGCCTTACTCTCTTAAAAGGAACCTGAGGGGATATCTGGCTTAGTGTGAAAGATACTTTAAGTTCTTTATCCTTGTGATTCTGCCAGAACAAGCTATTAAACAGGTGCTTCTGGAGTCCAGAGTTTAAGGCTAAATTGGAAACAAACAGCAAATGTTGGTGTTGCAAACAACCACATGCCCACCTTCTGCACATCTTCTATACCAGTAAAAAATGTGTGTATTTTGGAATACTATATTCAGAGCTATCTCAAAAATGTTGGGTCAGTATTTTAGGGTTTGCTGGATGAGTTGGAACATCCAGTTAATATTAAGAAATGGATTGCAGTAACTATTCTAGTAGCCAAAAAGAGTTATTTTGAGAAAATGGACATCTGCAATTCCTCCCTCATACCCAGACTGGCTGTGTGAGCTCTCTACTACTCTGTCTAATAGAAGCACATGGAGAAAATATGAGGGTGTTTGGTTACCCATGAAACCACTGCATACTTTTGCAGTTTAGTATATATTAGTCCCCAATACTCTTAAATTATGTTCTCATGTATCTATTTGGTCACTTTAATAATTAATATCCTGCATGACCTTTATGGGTTCAATTTTTTTCTTCAAGTTTTGCAAATAATTAATGTTGAAGTTTATTATTTATATGCTATTTACACTTTGTGTGTTCATTTATATGCGTTTTGTTTCATTATATTCTTATGTTTTATATAAAAATAAAATATAGTTAAAAAGAAAAATACACTGAGTCTTGATTTAAAGACTTCACATAGTAGAGAATCTGCCATGTACCTTGGTAAATTGTCCCATTAGTTAAGTACTTTTACTGTAAAACATGTGTGCCTTATTTCTAATCTGCATTTGTCTAGTTTAAGCTTCTAGCCATGGAATCTCATTAGGATAATTATTCTGGTACTATAAAGGAACAAGACATACTTCTCTATTAAACAATACACAGACATAGCTAGCAGGTAAAAGTGCACATCTGCTTAGTTGTTTATGTATATGTATGCCTCTCAAACAATACTTCAGAATTTTCTCCTAGAATATCATTTATCTGAACATTTACTATATAGAAAATGCAGGGTTTAAATTCTTATGAATACAAATATATATGGGGTATCATCAAATAAATTCAACCAATAATTCATGGGGACCACATCCTGAAAGAAATCTTTCTTGAACTCCCTCTTCTAGCCTTGAAACTACTACTCCCCTCCCCACCCCCATTCTCACTAAGCTCATTATCAGAAATAAGTTCTCCACAGACTGGGAAACATCAACACAAAGCAGCACCAGAACCTGCAAGAACAACAGATGCAAAACTAGCTGACATAGCTCCATTGCTATGATGATCAATACTGCCACAAAACACCTTTCAAGATCAATGAGTCCTACACATGCCTTTCACAACATGCAGGGTACCTCATCCAGTGCATCAAATGCCCAACAATAATTATATGAGTGAAGCCAAACAATCACTACAGTCTCAAATGAACTCACACAGAAAAATGATAAAAGACAAAAACAACCTGTTACTCATGGATGAACACTTTTCACAAAGCGATCACTCCATATCTGACCTGTCAGTCCTTGTCCAAAAAATAAACCTGAATAAAACTTTCAGAAGACGAGCCTGGGAGTTTAAATTCATAACTCTGCTAGACTCTAAAGCAGGGATCAGCAATGTTTGGCACGCGGCCCGTTAAGGTAAGGCCCCTGGCAGGCTGGACTGGTTTGTTTACTTGCCGCACCGCAGGTTTGGCCAATCGCGGCTCCCATTGGCTGCGGTTCGCTGCTGCAAGCCAATGGGGGCTGCGGGAAGCGGCAGCCAGCACATCCCTCAGCCCATGCTGCTTCCCCCAGCCCTCATTGGCCTGGAGCAGCGAACCACAGTCAGTGGGAGCCGTGATCGGCCGAACCTGTGGATGCGGCAAGTAAATAAACCAGCCCAGCCCGCCAGGGGGCTTAAGCTGGCAGGCCGCATGCCAAAGGTGGCTGATCCCTGCTCTAAAGGCATGGATTCAACGGAAATACTGGTTTTATGACTCATTACAACAATTTGTAGCCACTAGCCCTTTGCTATATGTTTGCAAATGTCTGAATTGCTCACTTTATCTTAAACAGTCACCTTATGCTAAACCTTCTATTTAGCTGTGACACTCTGATTATCTTTTCCAGACTTGAAGAAGAGCTTTGTGTAGCTCAAAAGCTTGTCTCTTTCACCAACAGAAATTGGTCTAATAAAAAGTTATCAACTCACTCACCCTGTTTGTCTTACAAATATTTTAGAAAATTTCTTAATCTGAGTGCTATTTAAGGTGACTTTTTAGAGTGGCTGTTTTAAATAGTCAAGAGATATTCAAGACAATTTAAATATTTTCAAAAATATTATAAGCCATTCTGGGATAACCCAGATCTTTAAATTGTGTTCACTGAGAATTTATTCTCTCATTAATATATTCCAGATAAAACTTCACTGCTGGAGAGGATATATAGTAAATAATTGTCCTTTGTTTAAGATATTTTGCTGTTGGTACATCACTGCAAGTACATGTAAAATGTGACTGAACACAAACAGCTACAGTAGCAGACTTAATTTTACAAAATAGGTCCATAGTCCTGAAAACAACATACAAACATACTTAAATTTTATAGAGGTGCCTAAGCGAAAACTGGAATTTTCAGCATTTCAACATTTGTTTTTGCCTCATTAGCAATGAAAATTTTAAATACTATTTTTTTCACAGAAACTTTCATTTGTTGTTTTTGATTAAAATGAAATATTTTGATATTTTTGAGTCAAAATGTTTCACTTCAGTTTGTTGAAACACTTTGTTTCATGTGAATTCAATATTAAAGTGCAGTTTTAAATGCCTCCATTCTTTCTAATGGGCTGGCTCTCAGGCCATTTTACATCTCTGATGATGCCCCTGTAGTCACAATGCATATGCCTGTTAGAGAGTGAACTGTGTTTCATATGGAAGATACAATCTGGACAGGGAGGCTGGCCCATAGGAGAACATAACGGGCATCAGACCTCCAAACAGTTCCCATGAGTGAATATACCAAAATAGGAAATTGCAGTTTAATGTTGAAATGACTCATAATGATACATTTTGAGTCTGTTCTGCCATCATAAATATTTCGATACAGGTTGAACTGGCCACAAATGATTTTTTTTTCTGTTTAAGAAAACTGAAAAAAAAAAAAAAAAACAGCAAAACTATTATCACTGAATTTTCCACTGAACAATCATTTTGAGGGAAATGTCTTGACTGACTCAAAACTCCTCTAATCACATGAGTAACCCCATTGAGTTCAGTGGGATTACTCATGTGCATACAGTTGTAAAGTTGAGTACCGGGATTACTCATGTGCACTAAGGATTAGAATAGGGAATGGGGAATCCAAGGGATTGATGATTATCAATCAATGTAGAGCACCCCAAGAAAATTATTGTTGTTGATATTTAGATAGGCTGGGAAAAGTGAGCAGAGGGCAGTTTTTGTGCAGCTGCTGCCAATCAGGTATTTTGTGCAGCTGCTGCTAAACAGGTATTACTGATGTTAATCAATGGTCAGGAGACAAACATATCTTCATGGAAACTGTGATTTTCAGATCATGTTTAATGGGCTAATACTGAGCCAAATTGTAGACCTTGCTGCATGTTGATGCAGTGCAGTATAGGGATGCAAAAATTTCCCTTACTATCCTGTCCTTGGATAAAAGTGCAAGAGGAGAGAAAGTAGGAGAACAAACACTGTAAGGGGAATATTCCCCTCCCAATTATGTGAACAAGCAGGGGTAGAAAGCTGGGTTGAGCCTAGGCTTCTCCCTTACATTTCACAATGTACAGGGCAGTACAGCTAAGCTGCTGCGCAGAGGGAAGTAAACTACACTACAAAAATAGCTCAGACAGCTTACTTCTCCCATGGAACAAAGGGAGGTTGAGATTTCATTGTGACTCTTTTTACCATTCATTCCCCTGTTCTGTTTCTGGGCAGTGAAATTTTATATACTAGCCCCTACTCAAGGCAGATTACACTGGTCTACAATTTTTGAGAAGTCGTCTGCTTATGGATCCAAGGACCACATTTGGCAAGAGCATCTCATTTGGAGCTCACGTTCAGCTGATCACACTGGTCTACAATTTTTGAGAAGTCGTCTGCTTCAGAGATAAAATGTGCTATTTATTATGTATTTTGATGTGCTGAATTCAAATATGACAATTAAAACAACTGATTGGCTACTGTTTCTAAGATATTTAAGTTTTTATATTTTATGTCTATGTATATTGTGTAGATAGTAGAGTTTTAATCATAAATTGTAAACCTAGGTCTTTCATGTGTTTATGGTTGCTTTACATGACAATATTTCACCTGTCCTGTTTATGTAGCACTTTAAAAATCAGCAAAAGGGTTATATAAATAAAATTTATTATGAAACAAAAGGCAAAAATCTATTATGTACATAGTTTAGTCCTATTCAGTGTCTACTCGGCGCTTCTTGGCTTGTCTTTTGTATTCATTAAATGGAGCATCTTTTGTCACTGTCCAGCAATAGTCTGCAAGCATTGATGGGCTCCATTTGCTCTGATAGCATTTCTCCATTGTTGCAATGTCCTGGTGAAATAGCTTGCCGTGCTCGTCGCTCACTGCTCCGCAGTTCGGTGGAAAAAAATCTAAATGAGAGTGCAAAAAATGTATCTTTAGTGACATGTTGCAACCAAGGTTTTTGTGTGCCTTGAGAAGGTTTTCCACCAACAACCTGTAGTTGTCTGCCTAGTTGTTTCTGAGAAAATTTATTGCCACTAACTGGAAGGCTTTCCATGCCATCTTTTCCTTGCCACGCAGTGCATGGTCAAATGCATCATCTCGAAGAAGTTCACGAATCTGAGGACCAACAAAGACACCTTCCTTTACCTTAGCTTCACTTAAACTTGGAAATTTTACACGGAGGTACTTGAAAGCTGCTTGTTTTTTGCCAATGGCCTTGACAAAGTTCTTCATCAGACCCAGCTTGATGTGTAAGGGTGGTAACAAAATCTTCCTTGATTCAACAAGTAGTGGATGCTGAACACTTTTCTTCCCAGGCTCCAATGACTGTCGGAGTGGCCAATCTTTCTTGATGTAGTGGGAATCTCTTGCACGATTATCCCATTCGCAGAGAAAACAGCAGTACTTTGTGTATCCAGTCTGCAGACCAAGCAAGAGAGCAACAACCTTCAAATCGCCACAAAGCTGCCACTGATGTTTTTCATAGTTTATGCATCTCAAAAGTTGTTTCATGTTGTCATACATTTCCTTCATATGGACTGCATGACCAACTGGAATTGATAGCAAAACATTGCCATTATGCAGTAAAACAGCTTTAAGACCCGTCTTCAATGAATCAATGAACAGTCTCAACTCACCTGGATCGTGAACGATGTTGAGGGCTGCCAACACACCATCGATGTTGTTGCCGGCTACAAGATCACCTTCCATGAAGAAGAATGGGACAAGATCCCTTTAACGGTCACAGAACATGGAAACCCTAACATCACCTGCCAGGAGATTCCACTGCTGTAGTCTGGAGCCCAACAGCTCTGCCTTACTCTTGGGTAGTTCCAAATCCCTGACAAGGTCATTCAGTTCACCTTGTGTTATGAGGTGTGGTTCAGAGGAGGAGGATGGGAGAAAATGTGGGTCGTGTGCCATTGATGGTTCAGGACCAGAAGTTTCATCCTCTTCCTCTTCCTCGTCTGACTCAAGTGAGAATGATTCTGGTGCATCAGGAACCGGCAGTCCTTCTCCGTGGGGTACTGGGCATATAGCTGATGGAATGTTTGGATAATGCACAGTCCACTTTTTCTTCTTTGACACACCTTTCCCAACTGGAGGCACCATGCAGAAGTAACAATTGCTGGTATGATCTGTTGGCTCTCTCCAAATCATCGGCACTGCAAAAGGCATAGATTTCCTTTTCCTGTTCAACCACTGGCGAAGATTTGTTGCACAAGTGTTGCAGCATATGTGTGGGGCCCACCTCTTATCCTGATCTCCAATTTTTCAGCCAAAATAAAGGTGATAGGCTTTCTTAACCATAGTGGTTATACTGCGCTTTTGTGATGCAAAAGTCACTTCACCACAAACATACCAGAAGTTATCTGCACTGTTCACACAAGTATGAGGCATCTCTGCTCACTTTGGCTAAACAGAAATGTGTCCCTTTGCAAAATCAAACACTGACAAATAAGAGAGCACGACACTGTATGATTCCTAGAGTTGATATAGGGCAATTTGTTCAGCGAAGTGATGTAAGCTTCGTTATGATTGCATCATCCATGACTTCTAGGAATACCATGATGCAATTCATATCATGTATGATGCAATACCGGCTTCAGATTGCATATTCATTGTTTTGCCTAAAAAGCAAGTACTGTCCAAACCCAGTCACAGATTTATTCATAGATCCAGTCAAAGATGTATTTTAGTCATTTCTGGTTTAAATTGAGATCCCTTCCCTTTATAACTCACTTATCCTCCGCCATTCTCAAGTCAAGGGTTGTATATACTGACCCAATAGCATATCTTGAAAACTAGAGCCAATCAACAATTTTTAGCATCATTTTCATTCTCAGTGACCCAGAATTAGTAAAGTTTGACTACATTTATTTCAGAAGCATTTTGGCTGTAGAGCAGTGTTATAGTGCGTTTTATGGTACATGACATGGAAGTACCAAAATTCAAGAACCAACATATGGGAACACAGACCCTAGAAATTTATCAATACTGAATGTTGCTGATCCAGAATTTCAGATACCAATAGTGTGAGGACCTAGTTGTTAAGGGTCTGATCCTGCAAAACACCCATTGAAATCAATAGAAGTTTGACTGAGTGAAGAATTCATGAATAGGTTTTTGTGCTGAACACTTGTTTATTTTTAAATAACATATCTGTGCTGAGATACAAGTGTAATTCCAAAACCACAAAATAGATAGCTGCATAGTAATTCAGTGTATTTATTAAAGTAATTATGGGGGAAAAAATTAGCATGATTTAAGTATGTAACATTAAAATATATAATGCTATTTCACTTGTATGAGACAATCAAAAATCCTTTCCCCTCTATTTTTAAATGTTTTTAGTGTGAATTTCAGAATGTCCTGGACTTCCTCCCTCTTTGCTAATTAATACTTATATAATAAGTTATACTTATATATAATAATTAATACTTCTTATATCTTTGATTAACTTTGTTGATATTTGGGAGCTCTCTGGTTTCAGGGCAGGCTCTAGGATTTTTGCCGCCCAAAGCAAAAACAATTCCCCCCCCTTATTTAATTACCGCACCCCTGGCCCCGCCTCAACTCTGCCCCTTCCCCAAATCCCCAGCCCTGCCTCCTCCCCCCAGGCTCTCAAGCCTAGGAGCGAGGGAGGGAGGGGGAGAAGCGGCGCCATGCCGCCGCCACTCGGAGACTCCCCCTCACTCCCAGGTTTGAGAGCCTGGGAGGGAGGGGGAGACTCCGAGTGGTCGCGGTGCAGGCGCCGCTTCTCCCCCTCCCTCCCAGGCTCTCAAGTCTGGGAGGGAGGGGGAGCAGCGGCGTGCGAATCAGCTGTTTCGCGGGCCCCGTTGGCTCGGGGTCTCCCCCTCCCTCCCAGGTTTGAGAGCCTGGGAGGGAGGGCGAGTAGCGGGGCGTGAATCAGTTGTTTCGCGTGCCGTGGCAGCAGCAGCGGAGGTGAACTAGGGTGGCCGGGGCACATTTTTAGGGGCGGCATTGTGGCGCCGGCCATGCCGCCCCTAAAAATGTGCCACCCCAAGCACCAGCTTGTTTTGCTGGTGCCTAGAGCTGGGCCTGCTGGTTTAAAGGAAAGCGTGAGAGATATTTCTGGACACTAGTACTTCAAAGATGTTTTCTTACACTGTGTCTTTCCAGCAAACACAAACAGACCACTACCTGTTAGAGACTCCCTTTTCACTCTGCAGCCTGAGTGCCTTCTCTGTACAGGCCAAGTCTCTCTCATATCCAAGCACAGTTTTAAATATATCATGCATTCAGCAACCTGAAATAAATAAGCATTTCACTCTGTCAAAACAATATTGTTACGCTCTAAGGGAACGCAAAGTGCTAAAATACTTAGGAAATAAGCCTCAAGCAAGTTCTATATCAGAAATACTAGGTGTTGGTGCATAGTCCAGTGACTATCTGAACTATTCTCATCTCATCCAAAGAGAAGGGCTAGATGGGGCAGCAGGTCTGACCATAATAAACCATATTGTAATGTAATTGTTTATCATAAAATAATAAAGAGCCTTTTATAAATTTACAGTATATACTGTATAATAATAGGCTTACATAAAAATATGTAAAATAGTTATAAGGATCAGTATTTGATCTTAAAATTCCATGATAAAATGGTCATAAACCTTTGGTATTATAACTATATTTACATTCGATTGTTTATTGTTATTGTTAATTATATGTTGAGTCATGTTGTATTTATTTTTATCTATCACTTTTGGGACATCAAATACATCTAGAGTCATTAGCATGTTCATGTTTTGACTTATGGGTACATCACTATGCTGCATTTGGCACACAGACCATCACTCCTCTTTATCAACATTATTACTGAGACTGAAGTTTTATTTTTGTGTGGTTGATCCTCTCCGGGTGTTGGCACTAAAACCATCACTAATTGCAGAAAACACTAATACGCACAATGAACCTGGGATGAACCCATTTTGTCTGAAGAAAAGGTGCCTCTCTGATATATAGACCAGGCAGCCGGTATCAAGCGGAGTGCCCCAAGAGCCGGTCCTGGGGCCATTTTTTTCAATATCTTCATTAATGATCAGGAGGATGGCGTGGACTGCACTCTCAGCAAGTTTGCAGATGACACTAAACTGGGAGGAGTGGTAGATACGCTGGAGGTTAGGGATAGGATACAGAGGGACCTAGACAAATTAGAGGATTGGGCCAAAAGAAATCTGATGAGGTTCAACAAGGACAAATGCAGAGTCCTGCACTTAAGACAGAAGTATACCATGCACTGCTACAGATTAGGGACCGAATGGCTAGGCAGCAGTTCTGCAAACAAGGACCTAGGGGTTACACTGGACGAGAAGCTGGATGTGAGTCAACAGTGTGCCCTTGTTGCCAAGAAGGCTAACGGTATTTTGGGCTGTATAAGTAAGGGCATTGCCAGCAGATCGAGGGACGTGATCATTCCCCTCTATTTGACATTGGTGAGGCCTCATCTGGAGTACTGTGTCCAGTTTTGGGACCCACACTACAAGAAGGGTGTGGAAAAAGTAGAAAGAGTCCAGTGGAGGGCAACAAAAATGATTAGGGGGCTGGAGCACATGACTTATGAGGAGAGGCTGAGGGAACTGGGATTGTTGAGTCTCCAGAAGAGAAGAAAGAGGGGGGATTTGATAGCTGCTTTCAACTACCTGAAAGGGGTTCCAAAGAGGATGGATCTAGACTGTTCTCAGTGGTACCAGATGACAGAACAAGGAGTAATGGTCTCAAGTTGCAGTTGGGGAGGTTTAGGTTGGATATTAGGAAAAACATTTTCACTAGGAAGGTGGTGAAGCACAGGAATGGGTTACCTAGGGAGGTGGTGGAATCTCCTTCCTTAGAGGTTTTTAAGATCAGGCTTGACAAAGCCCCGGCTGGGATGATTTAGTTGGGAATTGGTCCTGCTTTGAGCAGGGGGTTGAACTAGATGACCTTCTGAGGTCCCTTCGAACCCTGATATTCTATGATTCTATGATAAATATGCTAGAGAAAACTATACTTACGTAACAAAAGGGATTTAGCTTAATTCTATAAAATAAATATATATATATATATATATAGTGCAGAGATTCTTGTCTATTAGGAAGAGCAGCGTTTCTCAAACGGGTCTGTGGACCATTGGGGGTTCCTGAGGTTACCCCAGGGGGTCTGCGGGCCCCACTGATCAATTCCTCCCCCTCTGTGCCATTGCCTCCTGCACGTTAAAAGTCCAGTGGTGCACCAGGACTAAGGCATGATTCCTACCTGCCCCAGCTTCATGCCGCTCCCGGAAGCAGCTGGCACGTCCCTGGGGGCAGGGAAGGCAGGAGGGCTGGGGGTCTCCGTGCACTGCTCACGCCTGGAACACCAACTCCGGAGCTCCCTTTGGCTAGGAACTGCACCCAATGGGAGCTGCAGAGATGGTGACTGCGGGCAATGGCAGCGCGTGGAGACCCCCCCCGACCTCCCCCCCCCCCCAGGAGCCGCTGCTAGAGAGATGTGCCAGTTGCCTTCAAGAGCCACCCTAGGTAAGCGCTGCCTGGCCAGAACCCAAACTCCTCACCCCATCCCGCACCCCAACACCTTGTCCCAGCCAAGACCATGCACCCTGCACACAAAAGCCCTCTCAAAGCCCGCACCCCCTTCTGTACCCCAACCCCGTGCCCCAGCATGGTGAAAGTGAGTGGGGGTGGGAGGAGAACAAGCGATGGAGAGAGGGGGGGATGGAGTTAGCAGGGGGCAGGGCCTCAGAGAAGGGGTGAGGAAGGGGCATGGCCTTGGGGAAGGGGCAGAGGCAGAGGCAGGGCAAGGGCTGAGCGGGGGGTCTTAAGGGTTCCTGGAAAATTTTAAATCAAAACGGGGGTCCTCGGATTGCTAAAGTTTGAGAACCACTGAGCTAGAGCAAAAGGACCAGAAGTACAACCTGGCCCCACTGAAGTCAATGGAAAATGCCCATTGACTTAAATGGAATCAGGATTTCACCCTAGGAATCCAAATTCCCAGGTTTTATATCTGTCTCTTTCATTAACTCTGTTACCTAAGACAAATTACTAAGCACTCTAGGCCAAAGTCAAACCTAGTGTAACTGCACTGAATTCAGTGCAATTACACCAGGGAAGAGTTTGGCCTTCCATGCTTTAGGCTGCCTATATGTAAAGTGGGTATAATGGTTGTTCTTTCCTGTCCCCAGATAGTCCACTGCTGGTTTGCATACGCAAAGTTCTCAATGCACATCTTTTTGAATATCTATTGGAAAGGGGAGGGGCCACCTAGAAATGTATAAACTCCTTTTGGGTCCCCTCCATAGCTGCTATGGAGCAGTCACATGGGGATCTATTCATAAGAGGTGAGTGTAAGGCCATAATCTCTCCTTCTCCCCCACTCCCTTTGTGCATTCCTGGCCTCTTGCACACTATTGTTGTAGTTAGGCACAATCAGAATGTCTGAACCATGGATAGCTAAAAGAACTGGGGTCTTGGGAAAACCAGAAGTGGACTATTTATTTTGAATCTCTTACATAACTTTTAATGTGTTCATCCTACTATCTCAGATTATAGCATACCAGGGAACAAAGTATTGCCCTTGAAATCTTCTTTCTGTTTCAATATTATAGCATGACTGGCCACTATTAGGTCTTTGTGGCTCCATTGGTGTCCTTTGGATCATCAGGTTTTTAAAAAATGCCCAATGATAGGTAGAAAAGTCATATTTTTTACCCCCTCAACTTCTCTTTTCTGGTTCCTTTTAATTACTGTGGCCCCAATAGGTTTAAGCATGTGAATATTTTCACTTACTTCAGTGGGCCTATTTGCATGCTTAAAGTCAAGCATATGCTTAAGAGCTTTGCTGGATATAGGTCTATCTAAATCGGGCACTGATCTGTTAGGTTTGAATTTTCCACAAAATTCAGAAGTATTTTATCAAACTTTTAGAACCAAATCCTGAGAGGTTCCGAGCAAGAACCAAATCCTGAGAGGTTCTGAGCAACTAAACAACCAGATTTTCCCTTTAAGTCATAGGAGATGCAGGAACTGAACATCTTGCAAGATTTAGCCCCTGGAACATTTTCAAAAAGTACTAAAGGTTTCACAAAATATACTTATTTTCTGGGATCTCCTTTCATCATATGAATGCACAGTAAAACAACAACAACAACAACAAAACTACTCAAAAGTTTATGAAATGGTTGGGTCGAGAAATGGAGATTCCGTAAACAATATTACCTTCAGAATAATGTAAAGTGTTTGTCATTTAGACCCAAATGCTTTAAACATGAAATAGCTAAATGCTTTCTGGGTCAATCTTGAAATGTCTTATTAACTCAGGAGTTCACAAATTATTTTCAAAGGATTACCGTAAAACATAGTAGTGATTTGCATAAAATGAATACATCTTTAACTAGAATAAACTTCCTGTGCCATAAAACATACTAAAATCCCAATCAGTTAAAGGCCATACTGGATTGTAATAACATTACCTTAAATGCAAGGCTTATTGGAAGCATTCAAATAATTGATAGAGCCACATCATTCACATCTGTTTGAAATCATCGATGCATGATTTTATCCATTGAAAAATGTTGTAAAAAGATTAAATTCAAGACATATAAATTAAAGATTTATTTATAATAAACATCAATAAAGGTATAAAATGGAAAATGTCATTGCATTTTTTAGGTTTATGTATGGTCATCTCTCTGTAACTCTACATACTATTAGGACTTTCAGGTGTTCCTAAAAATGAATATCTGTAGCCTTTCAATAAGTTATGGACATTTTGTGATTGTTCTCACATTGTGTATTATTAATTGTGATTCAGTTTTTTTAAATGATGAATTACTGATTCCTAATTAATCTAGGAGAGCACTAACTTGCTTGGTAAGGGCCAACCTGAATTAATGAAACTCAAGCTTGAGCACAGGGAAACAAATGATCATCTATTTTATGTCTGGAAGTTACCCTGGGAAATTTTCCATTATATACAATTAATTTTATGTCAGTATTTCTGTTTTTAAACTCTTTTTTAGAGCTTAAGTCAGACATAGAAATGTCTTGTCTGAGATAAGGTCTCAGCCAAAGAATACATTTGTGAGTGTTAAAACTAACTTCATTATATCATTTTGTATGTTTAATGAGCACAACTAAATACAAATGGGTTTAAAATGCTTTTGTCCACTACTCTTGGCTCTTTATGGAGCAGATGGAATCAGCCATCCTCTTAGCCTCAGAGATATAGGAGTATTATGGTTCTTCTTCTCTCACTGAAGTGAGCCATTCAGGGTGTAGCACCCTGCCCGGAACTTGAAGAGAGGAGCACAGGGAGCCAGAGGGAACAGTTTGAAGGAGTCACCAGGAAGTCAGTCTGTGTGCACATGGTCTGAATGATACATGCAGTTGAATCATCTCTCTAAATAGTTTTCTTAATAAAGAGCCAGTTTTGTTTTAGAAATTTGGATTCCTCTTATGTTATTACCCAGCATGTAGACATGAGGATCGTGTTCACTTTATGATAAAATGTGTATCTACTGTGCTATTAAGCAAGATGGGACAAGGCAAAATCTTCTTTCCATTTAATAGTTTTTTAAGGCAGAAGGGATCATTAGATCATCTAATCTGACCACTTGTTTGACAAAGGCCATAGAATTTCAATTTAGTAACTCCTCGACTGAGCCCAATAAATTATGTTTGGTTAATGCATATCTTCTGCAATGGCATCCATCTTTCTGTGAAGACAAGAGATGGATAATTTACCACTTCACTTGATAGTTTTTGCCAAAGCCAATGATTAATTATTCTAACTGTTAATACATATTTCTAATTTGTATTCGTTGGTTTAACTTCCAGCCATTGGTTTTTCTCATGCCTTTCTCCACTAGATTAATTAGCCCCTTAGTACCTGATACATTCCCCCCTTTACAGGGTACTTATACATTGTAATCAGATCACCTCTTTATCTTCTTGTGATAAACTAAACAGGTTGAACTCTTTAAGCAACTCACTTAAAGTTGAACGGAAGGTCGATTTTGAAGCACTGAATTCAAGTTGCTCCTTTTAGTTTTGTTTCCAGTTCAGAACCAAAACCCACTGCCAAGTCAAAAGTTTAACACTGGGTGGAGGAAAAATTGGGTTCTCAGGGTATGTCTTTCAATATCTAACCACAGATCCATCCAAATTCCCCTCCAGCCATAAAGTCTGTCCCTCTTATATGCCTATACTCCTGCTAATTGCTTTCTTCAGACAGATTAAGCTGATGCCCTTCACCTCAGGCCTCTTTTTTGTGGGTGGGGAGGCATCATATGGTATCTCCCTCTCTAGTAGATTTGTGTACGTGGAAGAGAGAGTGCCTGTTTAGGGCATCAGTCCTTTCAACCCTATATTATTTGGGTGGGGAGGGGGGTTACTAATCAGAGTCCTACTTCCCAACAGGGAACAAAGGAGCTTCCTGCTGCTGCTACTGGCTCCATAGAGCAATAAGAAAGCATCCACTGGGGAGCAAGCCCTGAGAGAGGGAGGTGTGGATGTCAAGTGAGTTATCCTTGGACAATGAAGAGTTAAAACCCCTCACCCCACAAGATATCCTGTGAGGGATAGCTGTGATATCATTCTGAATCCAATCAATTATGCCCAAATGGATTTCTAAAGCCGTTTTCTTGCGAAGAACGGCTTCAGTTTATTCTTGTGGATAAAACCAAGCGAAGAGGCAAAGGATCTGTTATTGCACAGGGTTGTCAGCTTCTCCTTAAAACCAAACCAAACCAAGCAAACAAACAGCAGAGTTGCTAGGTTCTTGCTTAATAAACAATTGCTTGGGGATCTTTCTAATTTTGGCTCAGTATCTAACCTCTTCTTAAGGGAAAGCTAGAGAGGCTTCTCTCCTTGTCTTCCTTGGGTTGAGGGAGGTCAGTGGATAGCAGCCCTAAAGCCTCAAACTCTCCTGGAGCATTCTTCTCTCTGCAGCTTCACTCTGCCTTCTCCAGTTCCCTGTTTCCCTCTTTATAATAGGAAGGTGCCTTCCCTTAAGCACAGCAGAGCAATAAGTAATCAGACACAGGTGCACTCCCTCTTAAAGAAGCCAGTCACCCTGTGACAGGTAGGAAATGGAGAAGAATAGATCATAGAATGGGGAGAAAGATTGGAAATCAAAGTAGATGGAATATAAATATCAAATATGGACTAAGAACTTAATCCTATTCTCTGATACATGAATAGATATTGCTCTTTATTTCCATCTATTATTTAATTCCCTCTTTATTGTAAAACACCTTGTCTAGCATTAGAAACCTCCAAAATTTGGCAGATATTTAAGTTTGAGGTAATAGTTCAATTCCATTTTATCTAACTAACCAAGAATAGTCTAATGTGCATGATGATCTCACAGAGCAGCTGATTTCATGAGTGAGACATGACAGTATATTTCTACATTCTGCAAAGCAGGATTGAGCCTAAGTGTATATGTCTGTCAAATAATCTGTAGATTTAAATGTATCTAAATATATATTAACACTATTACATAGTGTACAATCATTTAACCACGATTCCTATTAAAGAAAGAGGAAGATGTAAAACCCTACACAATCCTAATTCAGGGAAATGTGATTCAGAATATCAGGTCCAACAACAGAGGTTACTTTAAAAAAAATGTATGTAATGGCCTAAAAGACACATTTAGTATCAGAACAGAGAGATTTATTTCTTAAAGCCACGAAACATTCTTATTGCTGTGTTTAATGAAATGGACCTATTAAGGGATTCTTCAGAGTACTGGGACAATAAGAGTTCAAGTGTTAGGGGCTTTTTTTCAGCCATGCCTTTAAAAATAGAAGCACATAGTGCATCATAAACAAACATCAAACTCATACACTGTTTTCCCTGGGGAGAAGAGAGGAATAGAGAAGGCACAATATGTGATAGATACAAATTATGTCACTTAATGCATATCTGGAAAGTGCTCAGATATCATAGTGAAGAGTGTGGTATAAAAACCTAATTGGAACAGAAGAAATAGTATAGACTTCTGCCCCATTGTACTCAATGGTAAAATTTCCATGACTTTGAATATTGTCAGGAACAGGCTCTGAATCAGAATTCCAAAACACATTAGGTTCCATTCTCTGCTGGTATAAATGGGTTCCACTCCATTGATTTCAGTGGAGCTTTGCACACCTACATCACCAGAGAATTTAGCCAATTAATTGCACCACATCTTCTCAAGTGGGAAAAGGAAGTGTGAGTTGGCCCTCAAGCCCTAATTGTGAAATTTAATAGTAGGATAGCTGATATTCTTTCCCTCCTTGTATAGATGAGTGAAGCTGAAAAAAACATATGATATGGTATATTAACAGCCAGTACATTTATCCAAATGCTTCTAAACTATCCAGTCCAGAACTGTAAATCGGTGTAATGAAAATACATAAATAAAAATAAAGGTGGAATTAGAGAGGAGCAGGAAAATAATGGTACTTTCCTGTTAATATAAATAGAAAAAAAACATTGTGTAATTTTCAGGGCAAAATATATATCTTCTGGATATAAAATCCTGGTGAAAATAGAGGACATAGAATATACTGCTAGAATGACAAATGGTTGTAAGGATTTTAACATAGCTGTAAACCAAGATCAAGCTCAGTAAGAAGGAAATGTAGAAATTACTTCACACCTTTATATGGAATTGAAAATAACAAGAATTCTTGCTCTCTATTCAATGACTCAGAAAATTAAAGGGTGAAAGCAAAGTAAATGTTGTGTTCAAAGATTAGAAGTCTATTTTTATATTCTGGAAACATCCTTGGAATGTGGTTGGAATATTATGGTTATAACATAATTATTTGTTTTACAGTCTAATGAAAAGTTGAGTTATTACTGGTGTAGCTGTTTTCTCATCTGAGTTAACACTTTGAATGAAGGCTTCATTTATACAGGCATAATTAATATTTATGAAATACTCATTAGATTCAGCTGCATTATTTAATAACTTGTTAGTATTAATCCTACAAACTGAATTAAAAATATTCTCTTTAGAAATGATTGCATACTAAGTGTATAATAAAAGAATATATTGTTCACCCTTTTGGTCTCCTTGGTTAGACAATATCTGGGCCTTTGTGAGTTGTTTCTGTTAGGAGAAATTGATGATAGAGTCGAGTATTTCTTTGGTGCATCCCTGTTTAGATACAAAGAATGTACATAGGTCCTGTTTCTCCAAAAACAGGATAAAACAACAGAAGGCAGTATCCTCACTCACAATTCCAAGCCTCTTTCCAATCAGCTCTATGCCCAAAAAGCTCTCTCTTGATTTTCTCACAGGACCACACTATTAGTGCTTCTTTTACTGTTTCCTACTTTCCAGCTGCTTTCTCTTTGCTTATTGCAGCTCTCACTGTTTGTTCTCTGGTAAAAAATGTTCCCTATATACAGATAGTTGCAACCAAATCAATCCCTAGAATGTCCATTTGAATTCAGTCTACTCTTAGAATGATGGCTTCCATTGTTTCAGCTATCATTAAATAAAGGGGCCTTTAATTGTTCCCTCATTTAGCCCAAATGAAAGGCAGCTAGCAAAACCATCAGCATCAGGAAGGTTTGTGATTTCCTATAAATCAAAGATATGCTTACTGGGAGCCACTTGTCTTCCAGCATAACAATATTATAATGTTGTGGAAACAAAATGCTTTTTTTAAACATTTATTTTAATATCAGATTGCATTTATTATAAAATGTGCTGCAATCTACAATAACATAATAAGCCAAAACTTAGTGTAAAGGGAAATTGCAGAAGGAAAACAGGAAAAAAATCATCAACGGAGATGATAAATTTTATGTTCTGGAACTGTTTGGTCTGATGGCTCCAGAATCCAACTAGCCTGGACTGAGGCCTCTTCAGTGTGAGGCAAATACAGATTTAAGTTTTATTCAGCAAATTAAATGTTAAAATACCAGAATTATACATGTCAAATGTATTTAAAACTTAGTGTATATCATCATTTAAATAACTGGCAATAGCTAATTTCATCTATATTAAGTATAAAGTATGCTAATACTGTCCCCTGATTAAGTACCAACATCCATATTTATGTAACTATATGATTGTCCTATGAGATGTCCAAACAAAGCCTCAATTCCAAATTAGTATATACTAATTATGAAATTTGCTGTAAAAATTGTTACATGTATACAGCAATTTATCAGCAAACACTTTACTAATGATAAACAAACAGCACCACCAAAGTGCCCTCTAGGGTGGAAAGCATCAGCTAGGAGAGGTTTAGGGTGCCGCACTACATCTTTCAGAAATTGACATATTTTTTTTGGAAAATATGGAAAATACAGTAGTCTATAGCATTTATGGTAGTGATGATCTAAAATTAGTTGTATGCAGTATTGTAGTAGTTTTAGTGGTCCAAGGATGCTTGAGAGACAAGTGGGCGGGGTAATACCTTTTATTGGACCAACTTCTATTGGTGAGAGGGACAAGCTTTCAAGCTTACAAAGAGTTCTTCTTCAGGTCAGAAAAAGAGCTCTGTGTAAACTTGAAAACGTGTCTCTCTCACCTACAGAAGTTGGTCCAATGAAAGCTATTACCTCACCCACCTTGTCTCTCTAATGGAAAATTAGAAAATAATTGAGGAAAGAACACATTGCACCAACCGAAACAGAAAAATAAGGTCCCCTTTTTAACTGCATAACATTTATTATTCTCACACCTTTTGTTTCATACATTATATATCCTCTTTTTTTGAATTAATGTATTATTCATTATTCTTCATTCTAAAATTACTAGATAGCGCAAATCATTTTTGGCTAGGATTGAAGTAGTTCAATTAGTTCAGTTAGTTCAATTAGTGTACCATTACTATTAATAATAAAGCCCAATTAAGAAATCCATTAAATTCTATACTGTTGCTTTAAATATAATAATTCTAGAGTTGTGCTTTTTTTTGTAATAATAGATGTATGTGATGGTCTTGTAATGTGTGATTTAAATAGACACTATTAATGGAAGACTTACATGCATTACAATTGGGCTCAGACACTATAACTGGCTTTCTGTCTCGTACATCTTTACATAATTCATTGTGTAAAAAAAAAAAATCCCAGGCCAACTTCTCAGCAACAGCCAAATTACATATCTGCTGAGATTAGATGTAAAGGTGGCGTAAAGCTCACCCTGATCCTTCAGCCACTGTGTCCGGTACTGGTTCCCTTATGCATAGGGCTGCTCTAATTTATATCAGCTGTTAACAGTGCAATAGCTAGGGTTTCATGTGGCATAGGAGATTTTTTATTCATGGCCCTTTTTTTTCTGTCTATGCTCCCTTTTCCCTACAAGCTGGCAGCAGGATGGGGTAGCCTAAGAACCTCTATGACAGCTCTATGCCACCAGAAAGAAGATCCATCCCCCGAAATGGGGTGATATTCCCATGCAGGATATGACAGCTTCATGACCAAATTGCACTTGTGGTTTAGTGTGAAAGAGCTGCACCATACTAGAGAAGTATTCCCTTATCGCTTCTCTTGCATGGTTATAGGACAGCTCTCCCACATGGCATACTTAAAGGACCTACTTGCCTCACGCCTGTCTGTTGATTATTTATTTGATAAATGTAGTCCTGTTATTCCTAGTGTTTTCACCAGACACCCTTTTGGATGCATATTATTAAAAATAGGCTCAAAGCCACACATTTTGGACCTATGGTCATTAAAAATTAGAAAGCTGGAATTAGAAAGCTCCAAAATTTGGGGATGGTTCTGGGCTCTAGTTGAGGCCCATTTGTAGCAAATATAATTCTGCCACAATAATTTTCATTTGTAATTTCAAGTAGATATAGTATTCTTTGCCCCTCCCTTACCCCTGACCCAATGTCTCTTTAATTATTTATCCACAGTACAACCACTTTAAATACTTTGACTCATTGGGCCAGAGAGAGAGAGTGACTGGCTAGCTTTGTGGATGGGCATGCATCTGAGTGGTGGGAGACCCAGGTCCAGTCCCCCTGCTCCAGTGACTCTTTATTTGTTCAAAGTAGAACAGCTTAATTAGGATAGACAGAGGAAGCCCCATATCAGACTATCCCATGGCTCAGTGTTTAGAGCACTCCTAAACATTCAGAGACCGTTGTTCAAATAATTTCTCCTTCTCAGGCTGTAGCCCCATGGGCTAGCTTGCCTTTATTATATTCACTGCTTTGCATTATATTTTGCTTTGTATTATATTCAGCAGTAATGCAAGAAACCTACAGGCCTATATCCTGTAAAACTTTAGCTTCAGCAAGTTAGCATAAGGCTTGAGGACTATGAACTTTGAACAGAAAAAACTTTGCACAGCCTAGTGGAAAACCCCCATATTTGGGGAGCTGAAAATAGAATTTAAGGGGAAGTTCTAACCACAGATACATGATTCAACCACAGAAGTATCCTGGAAACAAACTGATGTACATAACAGGTACATGAAATACAACTAAGGCTAGCCTGCTTGCTTGCCTATATATTGTTTCTTATTTTCTTATGGGTTTGATTATTTGTTTTATTATAATAGGTTTATATGTTTATATTAGAGTGTATTTTGGCTGTAACACAAGGGACCTGCAGGCTACATCCTGTATGTTGAGCTAAGGCAAAGTTAGCATACATATGTTTGGGACCTTTCATTTAGATAGATGATGATGAGCTAAAGCATAAGGTCCATATATGGCTGCAACCTTTAACATAAAGGATGTGTTACAGTAGCTTGTCATAGGAGACTTTCTAAGTTCATACCCTTTTAAACTTAACGAGTACACTATAACTTGGAACTTGGAAAGAACCAAAATAACAAATGTGATACCTAACAGAAGGAAATACAAATAAGGAAAAGGCGGAAAATCCCCTACTGAATATGCATTGAACATAATGGCATCAGCATAACAGATTATAAAAGTGACATCCCAGGGGTGGGAGGAGAGCGAGATATAGTCCTTGGGAGGTGCCAGAATGATGGCCACTGTTGGTGAGGGGGAAGAGGATGGTGATGAGGAACATGATGGCTAACATTTTAGGTTGTTCTACAGGGGATGGTGTGAGTATATGGATGTGCAGATGTACATTCTGTAGTATCTCTATCTACCTTGCTGAGTGTTGGGGTGTTTGTGACAGTGCTAAATGTATTAATAAACTATATTTATAAATATAAAAGAGGTCCTATTATGTGAGTGTTGTACATCAGGGTTCCCAACTATATAATAATTTGAATAATACTGGGCCTGATCTTGGGGCAAGAACCCGTCAACCCTCAAAGTGATAACAGGGGATTCTTAAGTAATCAATATAAGTAATACATAATCTAACTGTTGGGCAATAAGGCAGAGGCGAGACTTGAACCTGGGTCTTCCACATCCCAGATGAGTGCTCTAGCCATTGGGCTAAAAAGTTGTAAGCTGGGCAGCAGCATCTCCTCATCCAGCCACATTCTGAATGGGATCCAATCTGTTAGGCATCCTCTGAGTTTTCCTCCTCAATTGGGCCCTATATACTAGGTAGGAGGGCAAATGTTTATTTTCCCATTCATGAATCAATCTGGGGCATAGGTAGGAGATAGATATCCAAATGCCTAGAGAAAGGCAGCAGTGTATGCGCAGAGGCATAAAATTATGTGCGTAGGGAACTTTTACTCTGAAAATTTAGGCTCTGAGTGAGTTTAGTCACCTATAGATTTAGATGGGAGTTTTGTGAATCACGGTGGAGCCTAAATCTGGGACTCAGGTGCCAAAGTACCTTTGTGAATCCAGGCCTAAGTGACTTGCCCACGGACACACTGAATATCTGTTGCAGAGTAGAGAAATGAACCAAGGTCTCAGGCCTGGACCGATAACAACTGGGATATCTTTTTTGCTCATACTGCTTTTTAAAATGATTTTTTAAAGAATTTGTTTTCTCAGAGAAAACTATTTTCACTCTAAAATATATGGACCAAAATGTTCATTGCAAAAAATAATAAACATGAAGTGCGTTTAATATAAATTGTTTTTGTCAAAAGCAAGCTTTCTATTCTACAAGTACAGATAAAAGTAAAACAAAAATAGGATTTACAATGTGTTTGTCTCTTCAATCCATCTGCTTTCTTTGTACAACTTTTTCCAGGATTGCTAAAAACAGGTAATTTATTTATTCTTCAGCTATAAGAAGCCACAAAGCTTGACTCAACAAACCTAAAAGTTGTTCTCAGTAGCCCTCTGGAGACAGCTGGGCAGCTGGATGGTGTTGGGGGGCACGACTGGAAATTGCTAAACCGAGCTCAGAAGCCCTTTGGAGAGGGAAAGTTGACTTGCAGTTCAAAGGGCAAGTGGGTCTCATGGGTAAACAATGGAATAATCATCAGATTTTCTTAAATGGCCTGGTTGATTGACTGGAAAAACCAGTCAGGGCAACAGGAAGAGATCAGACTTAAGCCCTGTCACAATCAATCAATCAATCAATCAATCAATCAATAAAAACAAAAAACATTAAGCAATATGGTAATTGGCTCAGGCTCAAACAGGGAGGATGGACTTTTAAGAAAGGGGAGTTTTGAGTTTCCCTGATGTGAGTTCCCCTAGGCACACACCAACTGGAAGGCAAATTGATTTCAGGCTGGGTCCCTAGAGCTCTGGGTGTTTCTAAAAGTGTGAAAATTAGGCCTGTTCTCTTCCTGTGACTCAAAAGGTAAGACCATCTGTATTAGCTTCTGGGGAAGCATAAGATTAGGTGAGTCTAAATATGTCACTGTTAGTTGTTTTAAAATAATCTTCTCTAATGCTTTGTTCCATTAGCTAATACACATACTTCTTTTTAGAAGGCTGTCGGTCACTGTATAGCACTGGTCACAGGCTCCTGAAGAGAAGGGACATACGATGTCCAATTGGAACTGCATGGTGATAAACAATCCGCATAGACAGGGTATTGTACACAGAGGCCAGTCCAAGTGTGGGAGAACTGTAAAATTCTTCCCAGACAGATTAGGGCTTGATGCCTAACATTTGATGGGGTGTACTCAGAGACACCAGAAAGGGGACAGATGGGCAAGCTGGCAGTAACCATGACAGTATGTTTGTTTGGCAATATGGTAGTTGTGTGCATGGGATTTCTGGCAATTGGGTATAGGAAAAGCATTGACACTCAGGGATGATTTTTTGTGGTAATGTATCTTACCTGTGAAATGCAGTTGATTTCACATATTTCTTTTTTAACTTCAACTTTAACTTTGAATTGCAGTTCTAATAGTTTTATTTATTTAAAAATCTATTTAAAAACACTGATACGTTTAAATTTGCATCCTGAAGATTGTTATACAGTATTCCCTTATGATATTATGAGTCTGATTTCCATCCTGCAAGTACTGGTTGTACATGCAAGATATTGAAGGATATCAAGAACTCACTCCAAAGATAAAGGAGGAAATTACTTGTCAGAAATATCATTGGGTTTTTTAAAAAAAGTCTGTTGTGGACCTGCTGGTCAACAGAGTGGATTCCATATAAGCCAGACTGCAGTCCAGAATTGGCTTTGGGAGCACCAGAGAGGACACCAGTATCACTGGGATGGATGGAAAGATGGCTGTGATGGAGTATGCTTTGAAGGATATTGTTGCTTGCATTGAAACATTGACATTGTCATCTCATCCTCCATAGCAGCCCCCATTCTAGATATTTTAATTGCTTCTAAACAATCCATTGTGGTACTGAAAGCATCATCCTTATATCAGGGCATTGGTTCCATGGTGCATGCATGTCCCACTGCATCTGTTCCAAGACTGGTTCTTTAAAGGAGTACGGCTCAGCTTCACCTATATCTGGTTTAATACAGGTGACAGGACTGAATCCAGGACTCAGGTGACTTACAGGGACACAGTTTATAAGGAGCCTATGGGCTCAGTCATTTAGAGGAACTTAGGGAAGTCTGTAGATGAATATACAAAGCTACCAGGCAAGACTTCAGGAAAGAGGAATCAGTTAGGAAGGCTATGGAGGAGCAAGCCTGCTAAGAGGAAAGCCTGAGCAGCAACCGTGCTAAGACCCTGCAGCAAGAGTTCTGAATAACCCAACAAGAGGGTGAGTAGAAGATTTGTGGTGTCTTGAATTTTGTTATAATAAACCAGACTCCCAGAAGTGGGTATTGTGAAAGCATATGTTACCCTTGTTCAGGGCATCCACCTCTGCTCAGCAAAAGAGAGACCTGCTGGAGCTAAACTGAGTGATAGCTCCCTGCCTCCACAGTATGCCCCCCCACCCCGGCAAACTTCTCAGGACTCTGCCAGCCTTTCCTTTGTCTTGCAGATTAAAACTTGGTGTACCCCAGTTCCCATACTGCCCAGAAGCATCCCCCTGTTGTCTCATTGGACACTCACAGTAATTACCAAGTCTGACACCTCCATAAAGACAGTGTTCACACCAGCTTATTTGATTCAACTGATAAGGCACACTCTACTTAACACAACAGCACTGAGATGACTTTATAGTAGAAGGAGGATAAGTTTAGTAACAGAGAATAGATATTCACAGATTCAATCAGTATTGAGTAACAATAATAGAAACAGTGACGTTTACAAATACAACAAAAGTATAACACTCTTCTAAGAGATTGACTATAACCTTTAACAAGCTAAAAACTTTGATAAGTTTCTCACCAAAAGCAATGGCTCAGTATCACTAGCCCCCAAGACCAGGATCCAACTTTCATGGATGCAAAAAGTGCTGTCCTTATTGCTCCCTCAATGATGGAGAACAAAGGGGTTCTTTTCCCTTCTTCTTATAGCCCAGCAAATCTTGAAATTTATCCTTTTGAAGTGTACCACCAGATTAGATTCTTCTTCCTCATTGCTTTGTGTTCCAGTGTGCTGATGCCATGCTGCTTTCTCATCCTCCGATTAACTTGTTCTTTCTGACAGGTTTCAGAGTAGCAGCCGTGTTAGTCTGTATCCGCAAAAAGAACAGCAGTACGTGTGGCACCTTGGTCTGTAGTCCACGAAAGCTTATGCTCTAATAAATTTGTTAGTCTCTAAGGTGCCACAAGTACTCCTGTTCTTGTTCTTTCTGTTTACCTCAGATGCAAATGAATTCCCATTGTATTTGGCTTATCCTTCTTAATTTACATCAGGCAGACAGATAAATCAACATTCCTTTGTCTGAGAGAACCTTGTTTTCAACGATGCATGGTTACATAGTTTAAACTTTTTTGAATACATACATACAACTTCTTGAATGACACGTGTACTTACATCTCGCAATGGTTATGATGCTTTCATTTGATACCATACATGACATTCTATATAGATAAATACTATGACAGCATTGTGTTTGTCAAGCCTGAAAAAAGTTGCTGAAACATAGTAATGAACCACCAATGGGCATCTGTGTTAAAGTGACATTTGAGTAACTGGGGGAAAGAGAAAATAAATCAGTGGCTGGGGAGGATAAGGTTCTGCTACAATCCTTCTGACTTTTCTAGATAAGAGAGACCTACAAACATAAAGCCTCCATTTTGAGCATTTCTTCAAGGGAAAAAAAGTAAGTCACGCTTGGAGGAAAAGGACATAAACTACAGGCAGTTCTGGTGGGAGAAAATATGTGCATCAGATCCATTCCCAGTAGCCAAAAGACTTTGTAGGAAAAAGCATATGTGGCCAAATACCAGCTTGATGTTAATCTATTCAAATATTTCAATCCCAAACTAGATACTGTGTTATTTCAGATGGTGCATGGAGATACAGCATCATGTAGCCTAGGTTTTCTGTCAAACTGTACAAAAATATTACTAACATCACTGTCACAGAAAAAACAAATATGGAGGAAAATAGAAAAAAAATGGGGAGGGGGGCACTGGTTGAGAACTTTGGTGCAACTGCAATAGTTACGGTGCAAAGGCAATACTTGAGGATTTAGAAATTTGTTTGGAAATATTTGGACCATAGTTAATGACTTTATGTGATATGTCTACCACTCAAGCATCCTCAGAATCTGCTGGAAATTATTGTTCTCTCCAACACATAAAATATTCATACAGTAATCTAAATAATGTTTGTAATGTGCATTTTTCAGAGGGCTCTATGTGACTAATAAAGTGTCCATAGGTCCCAGACACAATCCTTCCTAAGCAGTCATGCTTGAAAGACGGCTCTGATTTGCAGAGTGTTGTAAATTAAGACTGTTATTCCTTTACAAATAATCATACACTATTATTGTTTGAGGAGAGGAGCAACCATTGCTTCATGCATAAGACCTGCTCCAGCTAAAGAACAACTATGTAATCAAATAATTGTTCATTGCTTTCAACCACAATCTTTCTAATATTCACCACCAAGCACCCTCACACCCATCATACATATTTTATCCATGTTTTCAATATCATACGCAAGGCCTCAATTATTGCCCATACTGAAACTTCGGTAAAGAAGTAGAGAACAAGAGCTAAAGACAACAAAGGCCATCTGGTGTAAAGACGAAGTAAAAGTTAGAGTAGAAATAGCTCCAATACTCTTAGAATCTCCCATTTGGGAGTAACCCATTGATGATTAATTTGTTTAATGCTTGAGCTAGGGTTCTGATATTTTTAGCTCACAAATGCGATTTTCTAGCATTCTGTTTTCATATAACCTTTTTCTGTGGTAAATTAGACAAATCTTATATTTAGCTGAAATCAGAATATCTAAAGATTTTCTGGCTTCTAAAGTGGTGAGTAAATGTCTGGGGAGGTATTAGAGTAATACTCCCCTTCCAGCCTTGTTATGTTTTTGTTTTCCAAATCAAATTGAGATCCCTGATTTGTTTGTCTTTTGCAAATGAAATAATATAGTATCTTATAGCCGTTAATGTCTCCCAGATTGAAATAAATGTGAGGTTTGCCCTTGACTTCAACAGGGTCAGGATTTCACCCGGGTATCATTCAGCAGCTCCGCCACCTGCAGTGCCTCACTGGAGTCTCTCCTGACTGTCATGGCTATCAACTCATTGGTTCTGTTCAATAAGTCAGGAGGGAGCATTCACCAGCCACTTCTTCAGATTCTGGAATGTCATCTGCTTTGCCTCCCAAGCATGGATGTTTCCAGCTGAAGAGGGAAGTCACTCCTAACTTCCATAGGTCTCTGACTTTCCACTCCAACACAGAAACCTGCAACAGGACCAGAATAGGAGTGGAGGGGGGGCACCCACCAGCCACACCTTCAGGCTTGTCACTACACACCGCTTCAGGCAAGCTTAGTGGCCAAAGAGACTGTAGTCCCAAATCAGCACAAAGCCTTTTAGGGCATTGTGGTGTGTGTGTGGTCTCAAATTAAGTAAAAGAGTCTAAGGAGTCTTTTGAGGGGGAGTGTGTGTGTGTGTATGTGTGCATTTGTAAAAGATCTTTCTTCGTGGTGAGAAAAGGAATGGGAAGGAAGTCTAGACTTGAAGTTGCAGGATCGTGTGGGAGCTCTTTAGAAGTAAGTCCTACTTGCCTTCCAATTTAGTTTCCCTTAATAACTAGAAAATAGGTCACTGAAGACTCAAAGTAAGTGAGCTTCTTTAGGAAAACTGATGTTCTTAGAGACTCAGCTATATTTCAAAAGGAAATGACATGCTGCACTCCGAAGGCCACTTTCTGGTTGCTCTTGAATAGATATGTAGTGGAAGAAGGCTACAGGGAGCATTCACTCACCCATACATACATGAAGTGGGACCAACCAGACTTCTGATGCCAAAGGTACTAAGCATTGCAAAAGGGTGGGGCCCTGTACCCATGCCATCACTGGGGTCTGTCTACTGGGCTCTCTCTGATGTCCTGTTCAAACTGTTTGAACTTCAGCATCTTGTCTGATGAAGTTCATGACTGCCAAGAGAACAGATATTCACCAGCATGGCTTCAAAAATCCAACAGTCTTAAGCAAAGTTTATATACTATGCTGAGAATTTCTGAGCCCATTGAGAGTTTTCTAATAAAATGTTTACCATGCATTACTAAAATGAGCAAAAATAAAACATAGAGCCTTGTTCTCAACTCAAAATTAATATTAATTCATTTTTGACAGATAGTATGTTACTGAAATTTTCCTTTATTGTTTAACTGGATCATTGTATGTGGATATTTCAATAAATAAATAAGGACTCTATTATATTAAAATTCATTCTAGTAATTATAACTGTGCATCACATGTAATTATATATATTCACACATACTACTGCAGAACAAAGTTTTTGACACTGGATTACAATAATCCATTGTATGGGTGCTCTGATTTTACATAGTTCCTTAGCATTGAAATATGCCTACCGAGGCAGATGCACCTAAGTTTTAATGAGGGGAAAAGTTAATGTTAGCTCTCAAAATCTTTTCCCATGTCTTAAAGCATAAATAACAACAAAAGCAAAACTCAGATATAATGAAGCTTGCTTCAAACAATGGTAGAAAAAAAGGAAAGATAAAAGGGTCTTAGGTACCAGTTATCTTAAAAAAAACAAAGACACACAACATCTTTCCATGTAATAAATTTCATAACAAGCTATATTTTCAGAAAACAGAAATTCACCATGCTGATGGATAGTAAAATGGACAGAGATTTAGGTTCCCTATAATTTCTTATCTTTCTCAGTAGTTCAGTTAAACTAAAACTTTAGGTTCTGAAGTTAGTGATGGAGATGATAGGCAGTATAATATATTGCTCTGAGAGTTATTATTCATATTAAAATTAGAATATGAATATATTGTTTAATCTTTTAAACAGCTTTTATTGTGTCTCATTGAGAATTACCAGGATTTTTTGTAAAGTGCTTCAAATAATTATTTATATTAGTAAAGTTTAAAGACATGATGAAGTGATAGGGAAGGGCAAAAATCTGATTTCCATACTTAACAGAGTTATAATTTGACAGATGAAGTCTACTGGGCTTTCAAGGCACCTACTGGACATTCTCCTGTAGCTGGGTTTGCAGAAGAAGTCACCAGGTTGGGCTATTCTCCCTCAAACCCAATGTTCTTATGGAGGGACAAGAAAGGTCTTCCATCATAGATCAGGGAAAGAGGGCAATTGGCACTGAATTGTGCTTTGTGGCAGGTAGCACCCTTAGACCTAGCACAGTAGTTAGCGCTCTCTTGGGGGTTTTATAGTGGGATGGGATTGGAGGGGGATTAATAAACAGTCCCAAACAGGGCTCTACTTCCTAGGAGTACTTCATACAGCTTTATTTTGCTGAACACTTATTTAAATCTCCCTTCACTCTTTTAGCAACACATTTTTTCCATTCTACTTCTTCCTACCCCCTGAGAGCCACCCACCCACGCCCATATCAGCAATTTCAGGTCTTTTTCCATTTCCCCTGTTTGTACACAGAGTGGTGAATACCACTTCTGGTTCCACATATAGGGTAAGTGCCAATTCCAAACCTTTCTTCAGCATGTGGGAACATACTAAATTCAATGCAAATCTGTTCCCTTTCTGTGGTTTCCATTATTCTCAACTGAAATCAAAACAAACTTCTGCCTGAGCATGACCTTTGTGTCATTGCACCCAATTCCTACTACATCAGAGTGATGTGCCAATCCATTTTATATTCCTGAGCTGGAGTAGGAACTAGTCACCAGGTCTGGCTATGAAGATGAATAGGCAGAAGAGCTTTGCATCTCTGTACTGTTATGGGTGGAATAAGCTCTCTTTTCTAATTAATTCTGATGTCTCTTTGTTCTTTTAAATATCTTCTCCTCAATTAACAAATGTGTCTTTCTCCCTTGTTTATGCTCCCTTATATTTCTTCTGCTTCATCTTTGTTTCTTCTTTTTTTCTCCCCAAGGCTTGTCTCTTCAATCTGTCATTTTATGTATACTAAAACACAACAAAACCAAAAATAAAACACCCAGAAAACTTTGTTTCAAAAACCAATTAAGGTTACTGACACCCATGTATTTGCCTATTATAAAATTCACAAAACTCAAGCACTTAAAAGCAAGAAAATGAATAGTTAAGGGCATCATAAATCTTATGCTGCCCACATAATAAACAAATCATTCTTATCATGTAGAAAGCGATGCTATATTAAATCACAACAACTTTGGCTCAAAAGGAATATGATTCTTTAATCAGTAGTCTCAACATATAAGCACACTGCAGAACCCTTTGGAAAAAGAAACAAATATCTATCTTCAAATAAGACTCAAGGCCAGGAGATACAAAGGTACACCACCTTCTTTCTACATGAACTCCAAGACTTCCAGGGAATATTTGGGACTCTGGTGCAAGACTGAGCAGGCCCAAACTACTCTAATCTATACCAATTTATATTGGCATCATTAAATTCCTTAGTAATTCCAAATTCAGATCAGCACACCAATCACATTGGGTGAATGTATAGTTGCCCGATTAAGCAAGCTTTGCAGCCTTGTTGTACCACCGGAGAGATGCAAAGGGTCTCTAACATAAGCCAGGACTCACGGACTTTATACAAATAATTACCCAGGATGCAAGGCAATGGAGAATTTGATCAACAATTTCTATTTAACATTCTATGTTTTCTATAGGAGAGCAGAACAAAGTTTCTTGAAAATGTAACACCTGCTATGTTTTCTCATCTGTTAATTCATAATCTCCCAAAACAATCTTCAGTTTATTTTTAAATGTCCTTTTGGAAGTTAAACTTGTGTGCCAAATTTCTAGTTGAAACAAATTTTACCTCAGAGTAATAAGAGCCTTGAAAATCTGGATTTATAATGACAAGACTAACAGTGCCTTCAGTACAATGTTACTAATGCAACACAATAATGAAATAACTCCTTTGGCAGACCATTCAGTAGTTATGTAGCAGAATAGCTGTGTTCTGCAGCCTTCTGTGACTGCAAGGGAATTTATGGAACATCTAGAAATGTAGTTAGTGATAAAGGAAATTAATTAGTCCATTTTCAGAAATTGTCTTTTTAAATACTTTAGAGCTGCACTGTGCAAAATCTTGTAAATCATCATCAATATCATTGAATCAGTTCACTGAGAAACAGATGCTTAAAAATCTGGGGAATGTGAAACAATCTTGTTGATCTGACAGAAAGTAAGTAGCTGAGTTTTACAAGTAGAATAATAATATTATGCATCGGCAAGTACACAATTACCATCATCCAGATGGAAGAAAAGACAAATAAGGGCATGAGACCTTCCCCAAGTAGGATGCATACAGAAAAAGTAGGTCCTTGCAGAACAATTTTTATATGGGCTGAAAAAGAATTTGCAACTTTTAAGCATTTGGGATTTTTGTTTGTTTGGCTGGTTTTTTGTGTGTAGTTCTTCAAGTTAAAAATAGCTTGGGGTGGATTCTTGTGTGTAGTATAGCTGCTCTGTTCTTTGCTGTTGGTAGATTCTGGCCATAGAGCTGGAGTATCTTTCCCCAGGAAGAGTACACAGCTGCCTGAGGAATTAGGAACTACAAATGAGCTGTATGCCATCTTTACACACAAAACTTGCCCTTCCTTGTTCTCTGTGCTGTGCTCCCTGGCTTCATCTGAGGATCTGGTCGCTTATGTTTAAAACATGCAATTTTATTGGCTATTTATTCATAACATTTTCTAACATCCTTGGGTGAAAACAAAGGAAATATATACAGACTCACAGTTCATAAATAGCATCTGGCTGGAAACTTCTACTGAAACATTGCAAGCGATGACCATTAAAATACTCAACCATACTGTACCTAGGTACTAAAGGGGGAGATTTTCAAACATTCCTAAGAGAATTAGGAGCAAAAGTCCCATTGAAAATCAGTGGGATTTGTGCTCCTAAATTTCTTAGACACTTTTGAAAATCCCACTCTCAATCACTTACAGTGAGTGTTTAGCTCTGAATTGTATTGTCTTTATGGATTTTACTCCTACTTATATCAGTTGTCTAATGTTGTTAAAGGGGTTGAGGAAGGTTTAAATATCTGCTAAAGCAGTTCAAAAGGAGTATCCAAATAAAGACTCAAATTGTGCCTTCTGGGGCATTGGCTACATTGTTGCAAAGCTAATCAGCACCACCTCAGTGGGAGCTCTGTTGTTCAAGAGCTTTCAGAATCCCCCTCAGAGCTCACTGTTGTTAAGGGGGAGCACACCTGCTCCTACATGTCTTCAAGGAATGTGCCTGGATAGTTCCACCCAACAGAGGCTTTGGGACCTTTCCTCCAATAACTTTTTGAGGTGACTTGCAGGATCTTGGATTGTGCCCAGCAGCTATGCAGGAAGGATCAGAGTAACTACAATAGTAGCCATCTGCTCTTGGGGACTTCTTGGGCTTCCTCGTCTTAGCCCAAAGACAGAGAACGCTTTTCAAGTAACCAAGAGGGGTTAAAATTCATGTTACACAGGAAGCACATTACAGTGGATGTAAATCTGGGGTAAAATACTGAAGTCCTTTCTCATCCTTACTATTATGATCCATTAAATGGGAATTTTGTCTGACATAGATCTGCAAAAGCACTTTAGGATTTAATCTCTTGATTGGCAATTATTAGTAGAACTGTGCAAATTAATGTATGTGATAAAACATACTAACATTGGTCACTATCCCTGTGGAACACAGTTTGATTTGCACCTTATTAACCAAAATATCTGAAGTGCCAATAAATGAACTTGTCAAATAATGACTTAAGGCCACATTTTGCCTTGCTATGTATGTGTGTGGCTAACACCAATATCAGTGGAAATACTACACATACATCAGAAGGCATTTTATATTGTAGGAAGGACACAGAAATGTGGTCCAAAATCTTCAACAGAAAAGGATTAATCCTCTGAGTGTTTCCTGAGTAGTAAGAGATTTAGGATCAGATTAGCATCAGATGGTGTAAATTGGTATACACCACTTTATCCCATCTGAAGATCTGACCATAGAGATTGTCACAATTTGGCCCAGTCCCATTCTCTGGGGGGGCCTGCAATCTGTTGGGATTGGATCCCAATCAGTGTGGCCACTGGATGATTGAGGTGCTAAAGAAGCATTCAAGGAAGATACGGCCATTAGAGAGAAACTAAATTAATTATTTGCATCGGTCTTCATGGCTGAGGATGTGAGGGAGATTCCCAAACATGAGTCATTCATTTTAGATGACAAATCTGAGGAACTGTCCCAGATTAAGGTGCCATTAATGGAGGTTTTGGAACAAATTGATACATTAAACAGTAATAAGTCACCAGGACCAGATGGTATTCATCCAAAGAGTTTTGAAGGAAGTCAACTATGAAATTGCAGAACTACTAATGTTAGTATGTAACCAATCATTAAAATCAGCTTCTGTACCAGATGACTGGAGGATAGCTAATGTGATGCTAATTTTTAAAAAGTCTCCAGAGGCAATCTCAGCAATTACATGCCAGTAAGCTTAACTTCAGTACCAGGCAAATTGGCTGAATCTAAATTACAGAACAGATTTATCAGACACATAGATGAACACAATTTGATGGGGAAGAGTCAACATGGCTTTTGTAAAAGAAAATCATGCTTCACCAATCTACTAGAATTCTTTGAGGGTGTAAACAAACATTTGGGTAAGGGTGATCCTGTGTATATAGTGTACTTAGACTTTCAGAAAGCCTTTGACAAGGTCCCTCACCAAAGGCTCTTAAGCAAACAAAGAAGACTGACAAGGGTCACAAAGGGATCTAACAAAACTTGGTGATTAGGCAACAAAATGGCACATGAAATTCAATGATGATAAAAGCAAAGTAACGCACACTGGAAAACATAATCCCAACTATACATATATAATGATGGTGTCTAAATTAGCTGATACAACTCAAGAAAGGGATCTGAAGTTATTGTGGATAATGCTCTGAAAAAATTCACTCAATGTGCAGCAGCAGTCAAAAACACTACTAAATGTTAGGACCCATTAGGAAAGGAATAGCTAATAAGACAGAAAATATCATAATGCCTCTATATAAATCCATGGTATTCCCACATCTTGAATACTTCATGCACATCTGGTCACGACATCACACACAAAAAAGAGATACATTGGAATTAGAAAAGGCACAAAGAAAGGGCAAAAATTATTTGAGTTATGGAACAGCTTCAATATGAGGAGATATTAAAAAGATGGGGACTTTTCAGTTTGGAAAAGATATGAGTAAGGAGAGATTTCATAGAGGTCTATAAATTCTTGACTGTGTTATTTACTCCTTCATATAATATAGGAACTACAGGTCACCCAATGAAATTAATAGGTAGCAGGTACTATAACAGGGTTCTAAAAGGAACTAGATAAGTTCAGGAAGACAAGTCCATCCTGGCTATTAACCAGGATGTGCAGCAATGCAGCTCCATGCTCAGAGTGTCCCTAGCCTCGGTTGCCAGAAGCTGGGTGTGAATGACAGAAGATGGATCATTGGATGATTACCTTTTCTGTTTATTCCCTTTGAAGCACCTGGCACTGGGAGTTACTGGGCTAGATGAAGCATTGGTCTGACCCAGTATGGCCAATCCTATGTTCTCATCCAACCACTCAATCCTACTTACATTCTTCTAAGCCAGTCCTGCCGGAACAGGGGATCCATGGGGCCCTGGCTCCATCACTTTTAAAAGCGGGAGGGTATGCCCTCCCACTTTTTACCATCCATAAGGGCAAGCGACAGGGGTGAGGGGGCAGAGAGGAGTGAGTGGGGGTGGGACCTTGGAGGGAAAAGGCAGTGCCAGGGCGGAGCTCTGGGGGGAAGAGGCAGCATGAGGACGAAGACTTGCAGAGAAAGGGTGGGGGAAAGGGGTACTTGTGGCCCCCTACTTTTAGGGAGCTTCCATCACCCCTGTTCTAAGCCCCCTGGGTCTCGTAATAACTGATTATTCTTCCTAGCTCTGGGACTTTCCCACACATTCCCAGGTGCAGATCCTGTGTCTGACAACCTTCTTGGAGAGAGGGACCTCGCTGTCTAACTGCTTAGACTCCAGAACCAGTGCACCAGTTCTCCTGAGTCCCAGTCGCTTAGCCAAATCTCCCCATCAGAGTCCACTTGGCTAAACATATATCTGACCTATCTCAATCAAGATACTCAGATACCATGGTGATAAATACAGTATGACAGATGATAAGAGAGAGACATAAGGCAGTGTCCACACTGGCAATTGAATGACAAAACTTTTGTCTTTCAGAAGTGTTAGTATCCCTCCGCCCCGAAAGACAAAAGTTTTGCCGCAATAAGTGCCAGTGTGAACAGTGCGTTATTGGCAGGACCGCTTTCCTGCTGACAATGCGAATTCCGCTCATTTGGGTAGAAGTTTTTTGTCGGCAGGAGAGCCAACATACAGCGGCTACACTGCGTGACTTTTAGGGGCACAGCTGTGGCGACACAGCCATGTCGCTAAAAGCTGTGTAATGTAGACATAGCCTTAGAGAGAGACACCATTTGAAAACACTTGACTATAGGATAACTAGTTGTCATTTAGATGTTATCTTTATATATATTACATACAAATCTATGTTAAAAGAAAGTTAAGATTGCAAAGTTAATCGCTCGAAAGGACAGTCTCTACACAAAAGAATAAATGGACACAAATCTGACATCAGGAATCATAACATTCAAAAACCAGTAGGAGAACACTTCAACCTCTCTGGTCACTCAGTAACAGACTTAAAGGTGGCAATCTTGCAACAGAAAAGCTTCAAAAACAGACTCCAACAAGAAACTGCTGAACTTGAATTAATATGCAAACTAGATACTATCAATTTAGGCTTGAATAGAGACTGGGAATGGCTGAGTCATTACACACATTGAATCTATTTCCCCATGTTAAGTATCCTCACACCTTCTTGTCACTGTCACTACAAGTTGTTTTTTCTCCTGCTGATAATTGCTCATCTTAATTAATTAACCTCTTACAGTTGGTAGGGCAACTCCCACCTTTTAATGTTCTCCGTATGTGTATATATATCTCCTTACTATATGTTCCATTCTATGCATCCGATGAAGTGGGCTGTAGCCCTCGAAAGCTTATGCTCAAATAAATTAGTTAGTCTCTAAGGTGCCACAAGTACTCCTGTTCTTTTATCAGATTTTAGGTTGCCTGTGCAATCTTACCTTGTGCATGGAAATTATGATACAGTCTTTAATTACATGATCACCTTCTATTTTTCCCAAAGGACCCCTGCCCCATTCATTACTGGGTACAGATCTATTACAAATATTAAATAATAAGATAGGATGTGACTTACTGTCAATATTAACTTTTGAATAGAATAAGAAATGAGCATGCTGAATTTGCTGTCTGGAATTAAAAAAAAAAGTATCTTTCAATTTTACAAGTACATTTCCTTAAAATATTTTACATCTTTTTTTTTCTCTGTGAGCCTTATTTTCCAGTATAGTACACTTGTTTTATTCTATGATAACTCCATAACATTTAGTAGAATTACATTACTGAAAAAAACACAATTTGAAAAGGGGAATGTGGTTCATTGTCTTCAAGGCAATCTGTTACAATAGAGAAAAGAGAAAAACAATTATGACTGGTCTTCAGATAACTTGTCATGTAATCTCCATATGAATGGAAATCTAATTTGCATTGTTTGATCCCTTCACCCAATGACTACAAGTTAACTGCTAAATAAATCAATAGTGACTCCAAGAGAAAATAATTGGGGAAACGAGAAGAAGCTAAGAGAATGATTGATTTAAAGCTGGCAACAGAAGCAAATGATGCACGATTAAGCGACAAACTTTTGAGCTACACAGAGCTCTTCTTCAGGTCCCGAAGCTTGTTTTTTCACCAACACTAGTTGGTCCAATAAATGATATTGCCTCACCCACCTTGTCTCTATAATATTATGGGACCAACATGGTTACAATACTACAAATAATATGCATGATCAAATCATAAGATGAGTGCTCTTCTTATTAAACTAATGAAAGATTTCAAATCGCCATGTAGAAATGCATTCTCTGTTACCCACAGAAGATGTAGGTCCCCATCTACACTGCAAAATCAGCTATGTCAGAGAACCTAAGAGCCATTAAACTTTTCTCTAATGATGACATTGAAAATATCAGCAAGGTCAGTACACTGATCTGCCTGTTTGAAAAACATCGGTTCTGTGGCTGAACAATACAAGAAAGCTGATGTAACAGATCTAGTACTTTCCAAAAAAAAAAAAAAAAGTGGGTCCATTGACTGGTAACCACTGCATCGGAGCAGTTTTCTTTATTGATTACATACACTGCTACCTTGATATAATGTGACCCGATATAACACGAATTCAGTGCTCCGGGGGGGGGCGGGGGGGGGCTTGCGCACTCCGGTGGATCAAAGCAAGTTCAATGTAACGCGGTTTCACCTATAATGCGGTAAGATTTTTTGTCTCCCGAGGACAGTGTTATATCGAAGTATAGGTGTATGTAGACATATTGGTCAAAATGTTCATAGGTTCCTCCTCCTTTCTGAGGGGGAAAAGAAACAATCAAATAAACAATGGATGCAAAAACTAATTGGCATAGTGTATTAGGTACACTCAGGAGGACCACAGTCCCAATACAAGGCACCATCAAAACACCTGTGAACACGTCCTGGCAGCAGCACAAAAGCAACAAATCAGGAGGTCCTTGTGGAGTAAGCTGGCAGGAGCTTAGGCCTTATGTGTCTTGGCCCCAAGTTCCAGGAAAGGTCAGTTTTGCTGCATTTAGTTATGATGAAAAGTCTCAGTATTCACCTATTACTCTAGCTGGCCACTTGGTACTTAATGTTTTACACCAGTAAAAACTTTTTTTGAAGAGAAGATTAATGTGCAGTTATAGGTCTTTGAAATGAAGGCAGAAAAACAAAGAAATTTCTGTTCTGTGTTTATTAAATTCTCAGTGCCTTAAATAGAAGGGAAGACAATCTGTCCTCAGTCTCATTTCTCCTGTACAAGGAAATTTTTCTTTTGTTATCAATCAACCAAAAGAATCTAATTTTTCTCTGTTTAGCCTTGTCTGCAATACATTCATTAAGGAGAAGTAACCCACGTTCCCCTCATTTCCCCCCCAAAAAACCCAACAACCCTCAAACAAAACCCCAGAGTACACAAAATATTTCTTCCTATATGAAACAAGCAGCAAAGGAATCTTTTGAATTTCAAAAATGTACTATGCTGATGTGAAACTCCAATAAACATCATGACAGCAATCCATAGGTTATGTATGCTTGCATCAATCAATTGTTGAATATATTTTAATAATGAATCAGTTAATAACAAATATACTCTGTTGTTTAAAAGGAAGCTAAATTAATCAAATATGTTATTCTGAACTGTGAATAGTTTTGTCAGATACTATCCTGAGGGCTGTTGGGCTCCTGCAACTCCTATTTACAGCAGTCGCTGATTTAAGTACTCAGAACTTATTACTCAGGAACATACAGTAAATCTTTCAATTTACTCAGGTCATCTGAAGCAGATAAAGACTTTAAAAGATAAATAGCTTCTTCAACATTATTAGTACCTTATCCAAGACCAGGGCCGGCTCCAGGCACCAGCTTAACAAGCAGGTGCTGGGGCAGCCAAGGGAGACGGGCGGCATGTGCGGCAATTCGGGGGCGGCAGGTCCCTCACTCCCTCTAGGAGCGAAGGACCTGCCGCCGAACTGCCGCCGCCGATCGCAGCTTTTTTTTTTTTCTTGCTTGGGGCGGCAGAAATGCTGGAGCCAGCCCTGTCCAAGACTGTTTTATTAAGGATGGAAATGAAGCTGATCACTTCATTATTATATATCTGTGATTAGAAGCATCAGTCTGATAAATGGGGTACTTATTGCCATATGAAAGATATATGTTACATAGCAAAACTTATTACAAATCTAGCATAAATTACTTTTTCTACTGACATTGGGCATGCATTTCAACTACCAGTAATGTAGGAGAACTTCACATGTGGCTATGTGGAATTTCTCTAAATCAGTGGTGGGCGAACAGCAGCCCGCTGGGAACTGCAGGGGGCTGTGCCTGCGGAGGGTCAATGTCAGCAAAATGTCTCGCTGCCCACAATCAGATTATCCTGATGGGCCTCATGCAGCCTGTGGGCCGCAGGTTGCCAACCACTGCTCTATATAATTTAATCAGGAATTCCTTTCCTCCTTCCAAACTAAATAAGTTTTGTCAGCAGAAAAAAACAAACTATCATCACACCTATTTACTATGAGTAATATTGGATTTATTTTATTTTAATTTTAATTTTCCATACCCTAATAACTAGAAAATAGACAATTATAACCACTTATTTATTAAATACCAATATGCAGATCTGAGAGCAGAATTTTACCCATATGTTACATATTGACTTCTAAGGTGGAAACATTCATGAGTTTCACAGATATATTCCATTGTAAAAGCATATATGAAATGAGATTAGTTAACTTTTGATAATTATCATTACTAATATTAAGTTCCATATTTCATCACAGATGCAAAGGCATAAACTTGTTTCCAGGCTGTGATTTCTCTTATTTCCGAACACTTTGACAAAATATGAATGACAACAACATACATAGTCATTGAGAGAGACCAATTTTTCTTGTTGTCTAAACAAGTTCAACTTCCCTCTCTCAGTTCCCATAGGAAGTGTGAAAGACCATGTAGATAATGATTCAGTCCCAAAAATGTGCCCTGTTGAATGTGATTTAAACTTCTATAAACTTCTCCTTTTAGGTCCAAACACAAGTTTAGTTTAATCATGCCAAAATTATGCAAAGTTGCCTTGGTGGGAATTTGAAATGACTTTTTTGCCTTTTTGTGAAACCCAAAAATAAGCATTTGCCAGTTTTGTTTTGTCTGTGATACCTTCAGTGAAAGTCATTCATGCACCAAACTCTTTCTCCAGAATAATGCAGTACATTGCACTCGTTGACAACTGCTTTGCCATTTTTTGCTATAATCTCTCATCTCATACGTGAAGACGAGCAACACAAGTTTCCACTTGCAGTTTTGCTCATAAAAAGATACGTGGTCACGGAGAACCTACACTTTTGGCATACATTTAAGAATTATGTTTCTCCCTGCCTGGAAATTATCAGGTTTTAACAGGCAATGCATTTTCTCATATTGTATTTTTTCTTGGTAATTAAGAAGCTGGGTAATCTGCCAGAAACACATTTCAGCACCTGTAGGTGCCAATGGTAGATATTTCTAATCCTGTACATTTCTAGAATTTAAAAACACACAAACAAATGAATGTACATATTTTATATGAATAACCCAGGAATTTAAAATCACAACTGTCAGGTCTCATGGAGATTGGTTTAATGATTCATGAAAAAGAAGTCATCACACACAGATAAAGTATGTTACATTTAAGTTAAAAGAAAACTACAATTTTAAAATGTATGCCACTATGTATATTTTTATGCTGTTCATAATTCATCTTTATGAACCATTCAGGAACATTTATATTTAAAAAATGAAAAAGTAATTGAAAACAGTGACAAACCTTTGCATCATACAAATCTCCAAAAGAAAGTCCTCCCTGCTCAATCTACCGCCTCCAAAAGCCTGAGTAAATAGATGAGCTTTGCAGTATACCTGCAAGCTCAGCAAAATCCATCTCTGTTTAATCAGCTGCGGAATAGTGGACCTGAGAAATGGATACATGATAGAATCTACGTAGATTTTGGGGACTGGAAGCAGGCACTCAGCTACACAGTTAAAAAATGCTAAATTTGCAAGATTTTGTCAATCTTCCACAATTAATTGACTGGATGTTCCAAGAGGAACTTTTTATAATTATCTGCTAAAGATCATATTCTACCACCTTTTACTTCTAAATTAATATTTTATAGAAAAGCATAAAATACAGTTTTTTGTATTTTCCTCAGTTGAAAAGACAAGTGCTGGCTTTGCTGCTGCATTCATTCAAAATCTCCTTGTTTAAGATATCTGAGTTTTTATTCAATTTCAGTGTTTAGTATGATCGTGTCAAAGGGTGCTTCTTCAGCTACCCAGTCAGCAGCAGTGGCTGCCTGTTTTCTCAGCCTCCAAGTCAAACACACACAGTCTGTCCCCCCCCCCGCCCCACCCCCTCACATACACCTTTAATAGTCTGTTTCCAAACAGGACAGAACATAGCAAAGATATACAGCAGGAGGAGCCTTTTACACTGCCTCTTTCCTCCCCGCAGCTTTCCCTCTGAACTCCCATTTCCTGTTCCTCCTGACTAAATGTCCTCTCAGTTACTGAGCCAGTTGTGTCTCATTAGCCCAGCAATTACCACCCAGGTGTAGGTATTTACTCTAACAGAAGCTGGTTAATTGCTTCCACTTATGTCTGCAGCCTTCTCTGTCCTGTAGCAAACTCAGTGACCAGGTTGCTACAGCTAACACAGTCATAGGTGGACAACTGCTCTCAATATTTAACCTTAGATTTAAGTATTCTTGCCTGCCAGTGTGCATGCTTGATTTGTTAGTCAGGAAACAAGAACTCCAGTATACTCTATTTCAGAGATTTCAACTCTACTCTGTTACCGTCCTCATGTTGAGTAGCTCCTTCTTCCATGAACAGTTCCTCTGGTTGAACTTATGTAAGCCATGTGCCTAATAGAGAGAGATCTCTTTAAGAGACCCATTGAGGGGAGGTAGCAGTGAGTTGGGTCAGATTTTATCCAAATTGTTCTAGTTAAATTGTTTCAACTAGTATGATTCACCAACTTGTTTTATATGTAGTAATGGGGAAAGAGTCATTTATAATTTGCAATTCCAGTTTTGTATTTTCTTGTAATAGGGTTTTCTTTAAATCTATACACTTGTGACTTAACTGAGTGGTTGGTTAATCATTTAGATGACTGGCTAGCAGTGATTTCAGCAGAGGAAGAGTCTTCATGGATTCCAACTGAAGATTCCGACAAGCGAGTGGAGGGAAGATGTTGTTTTAGAGCAGTGGTGTGCAACCTGCGGCCCACAGGCTGCACACAGCCCATCAGGGTAATCCACTGGCAGGCTGCCAGACAGTCTGTTTACATTTGCATGGCCACCTGCAGCGCCCAGTGGCCACAGCTCTCCGTTCCCGGCCAATGGGAGCTGTGGGAAGCAGCGGTGAGCATATCCCGGCGGCCTGCGCCACTTCCTGCAGCTCCCATTGGCCTGAAATGGTGAACTGTGGCCACTGGGAGCTGCAGGCGGCCATGCAAATGTAAACAAAGAGTCTGGCGGGCCACCAGCGGATTACCCTGATGGCTTAGGGTTATTACCCACAGGCCTCGGGTTGCCCACCGTTTTAGACCCAGCAGACTGTATAGTTTTGGTGATCAAAGACTCTAGCTAATCTGCCTAGCAACAAGAGGCACGGGCTTCAGGGAAATGCTGGCCGCCGCATGTCACAGCTCCCTAATTCCAGCAAGTTAGCAATTGCTCTCTCCAGGCCCTAGGCTGTTTTCCTAGGAATCCTGAAGGGCAAACTTTCAATTGAAGCTTGGGTTCTCATCTTCACCCGGTGGATAGCAAGTAAGGTGCAGCCGACTTACTGGAAAACACTTAGTTGGTAAGCCAGCAGCACCCCAATGAACTCTGCTTACTGTGTGAGGTTAAGTGATCAGAGAGCACTATGGAGTTCAGGGAGAACCTGGCCACTGTTTCTGCTACCAGATTATAGAATCATAGAATATCAGGGTTGGAAAGGACTTCAGGAGGTCATCTAGTCCAACCCTCTGCTAAAAGCAGGACCAATCCCCAACTAAATCATCCGAGCCAGGGCTTTGTCAAGCCTGACCTTAAAAACCTCTAAAGAAGGAGATTCCACCACCTCCCTAGGTAACCCATTCCAGTGCTTCACCACCCTCCTAGTGAAAAAGTTTTTCTTAATATCCAACCTAAACCTCCCCAACTGCAACTTGAGACCATTACTCCTTGTTCTGTCATCTGCTACCACTAAGAACAGTCTAGATCCATCCTCTTTGGAACCCCCTTCCAGGTAGTTGAAAGCAGCTATCAAATCCCTCCTCATTTTTCTCTTCTGCAGACTAAACAATCCCAGTTCCCTCAGCCTCTCCTCATAAATTATGTGCTCCAGCCCTCTAATCATTTTTGTTGTCCTCCGCTGGACTCTTTCCATTTTTTCCACATCCTTCTTGTAGTGTGGGGCCCAAAACTGGACACAGTATTCCAGATGAGGCCTCACCACTGTTGAATAGAAGGGAATGATCACGTCCCTCCATCTGCTGGCAATGCCCCTACGTATCCAGCCCAAAATGCCATAAGCCTTCTTGGCAACAAGGGCACACTGTAGACTCATATCCAGCTTCTCGTCCACTATAACCCCTAGGTCCTTTTCTGCAGAACTGCTGGCTAGCCATTCGGCCCTAGTCTGTAGCAGTGCATGGGATTCTTCCGTCCTAAGTGCAGGACTCTGCACTTCTCCTTGTTGAACCTCATCAAGTTTCTTTTGGCCCAGTCCTCTAGTTTGTCTATCCTATCCCTACCCTCCTGCGTATCTACCACTCCTCCCAGTTTAGTGTCATCTGCAAACTTGCTGAGAGTGCAGTCCACGACATCCTCCAGATCATTAATGAAGATATTGAACAAAAATGGTCCCAGGACTGATGCTAGGGGCGCTTCGCTTGATACTGGCTGCCAACTAGATATGGAGCCATTGATCACTACCCGTTGAGCCCGACAATCTAGCCAGCTTTCTATCCACCTTATAGTCCATTCATCCAGCCCATACTTCTTTAACTTGCCGGCAAGAATACTGTGGGACACCGTATCAAAAGCTTTGCTAAAGTCAAGGAATAACACATCCACTGCTTTCCCCACATCCACAGACCCAGTTATCTCCTCATAGAAGGTAATTAGGTTAGTCAGGCATGACTTACCCTTGGTGAATCCATGCTAACTGTTCCTGATCACTTTCCTCTCCTCTAAGTGCTTCAGGACTGATTCCTTGAGGACCTGTTCCATGATTTTTCCAGGGACTGAGGTGAGGCTGACTGGCCTGTAGTTCCCCTGGTCCTCCTTCTTCCCTTTTTTAAAGATGAGCACTACATTAGCCTTTTTCCAGTCATCCGGGACCTCCCCCGATCACCATGATTTCTCAAAGATAATGGCCAATGTCTCTGCAATCACATCCACCAACTCCTTTAGCACCCTTGGATGTAGCGCATTTGGCCCCATGGATTTGTGCTCATCCAGCTTTTCTAAATAGTCCCGAACCACTTCTTTCTCAACAAAGGGCTGGTCATCTCCTCCCCATGCTATGTTCTCCAGTGCAGCAGTCTGGGAGCTGACCTTGTTCGTGAAGACAGAGGCAAAAAAAGCATTGAGTACATTAGCTTTTTCCACATCCTCTCTCACTAGGTTGCCTCCCTCATTCAATAAGGGGCCCACACTTTCCTTGACTTTCTTCTTGTTGCTAACATATGTGAAGAAAGCCTTCTTGTTACTCTTAACATCTCTTGCTAGCTGCAACTCCAAGTGTGATTTGGCCTTCCTGATTTCACTCCTGCATGCCTGAGCAATATTTTTATACTCCTCCCTGGTCATTTGTCCAATCTTCCACTTCTTGTAAGTTTATTTTTTGTGTTTAAGATCAGCAAGGATTTCACTGTTAAGCCAAGCTGGTCGCCTGCCATATTTACTATTCTTTCTACACACCAGGATGGTTTGTTCCTGCAACCTCAATAAGGATTCTTTAAAATACAGCCAGCTCTCCTGGACTCCTTTGCCCCTCATGTTATTCTCCCAGGGGATCCTGCCCATCAGTTCCCTGAGGGAGTCAAAGTCTGCTTTTCTGAAGTCCAGGGTTCATATACTGCTACTCACCTTTCTTCCTTGTGTCAAGATCCTGAACTCAACCATCTCATGGTCACTGCCTCCCAGGTTCCCATCCACTTTTGCTCCCCCTACTAATTCTTCCTGGTTTGTGAGCAGCAGGTCAAGAAGAGCTCTGTCCCTAGTTGTTTCCTCCAGCACTTGCACCAGGAAATTGTCCTCTACACTTTCCAAAAACTTCCTGGATTGTCTGTGCACTGCTGTATTGCTCTCCCAGCAGATATCAGGGTGATTAAAGTCTCCCATGAGAATCAGGGCCTGTGATCTAGTAATTTCTGTTAGTTGCTGGAAGAAAGCCTCGTCCATCTCATCCCCCTGGTCCGGTGGTCTATAGCAGACTCCCACCATGACATCACCCTTGTTGCTCACACTTCTAAACTTAATCCAGAGACTCTCAGGTTTTTCTGCAGTTTCATACCGGAGCTCTGAGCAGTAATACTGCTCTCTTACATACAATGCAACTCCCCCACCTTTTCTGCCCTACCTGTCCTTCCTGAACAGTTTATATCCATCCATGACAGTACTCCAGTCATGTGAGTTATCCCACCAAGTATCTGTTATTCCAATGACATCATAGTTCCTTGACTGTGCCAGGCCTTCCAGTTCTCCTTCCTTTTTTTCCCAGGCTTCTTGCATTTGTGTATAATAACTTAAGATAACTCGCTGATTGTCCCGCTTTCTCAGAATGAGACAGGAGTCCTCCCCTCTTGTGCTCTCCTGCTTGTGCTTCCTCCTGGTATCCCATTTCCCCACTTACCTCTGGGCTTTGATTTCCTTCCCCCGGTGAACCTAGAACCTTGTTAGCCAGCCTGCTCGCGAAGATGCTCTTCCCTCTCTTCATTAGGTGGAGCCTGTCTCTGCCTAGCACTCCTCCTTCTTGGAACACTATCCCATGGTCAAAGAATCCAAAGTTTTCTCTCTGACAGCACCTGCGTAGCCATTTGTTGATCCACGATTCAACCATCTCTACCCAGGCCTTTTCATAGACTCATAGACTCATAGATTTTAAGGTCAGAAGGGACCATTATGATCATCTAGTCTGACCTCCCGCATGATGCAGGCCACAAAAGCTGACCCAACCCCTTTCCCTTGACTCTGTTGTTGAAGTCCTCAAATTCTGTGATTTAAAGACTTCAAGTTGCAGAGAATCCTCCAGCTAGCGACCCCCGCCCCATGCTGCGGAGGAAGGCGAAAAACCTCCAGGGCCTCTGCCAATCTACCCTGGAGGAAAATTCCTTCCCGACCCCAAATATGGCGATCAGTAGAACCCCGAGCATGTAGGCAAGATTCTCCAGCCAGACCCTCATTGGCCATTGATACTATTTACCAGCGATGGCATGCTGTTGATTTGACTAAAATCACGGTATCCCATTAAACCATTCCCTCCATAAACTTATCTAGCTTAATCTTAAAGCCAGACAGGTCCTTCGCCCTCACTGTTTCCCTCGGAAGGCTGTTCCAATATTTCACCCCTCTGATGGTTAGAAACCTTTGTCTAATTTCAAGCCTAAACTTCCCCACGGCCAGTTTATATCCATTCATTCTCGTGTCCACATTAGTACTGAGCTGAAATAATTCCTCTCCCTCCCTGGTATTTATCCCTCTGATATATTTAAAGAGAGCAATCATATCCCCCCTCAGCCTTCTTTTGGTTAGGCTAAACAAACCGAGCTCCTTGAGTTTCCTTTCATACGACAGGTTTTCCATTCCTCTGATCATCCTAGTGGCCCTTCTCTGTACCCGTTCCAGTTTGACTTCATCCTTTTTAAACATGGGAGACCAGAACTGCACACAGTACTCCAAATGAGGTCTCACCAGTGCCTTGTACAACGGAAGCAGCACCTCCTTATCCCTACTAGATATACCTCGCCTAATGCATCCCAAGATCGCATTGGCTTTTTTCACTGCTACGTCACATTGCCGACTCATAGTCATCCTGCGGTCTACCAGGACTCCGAGGTCTTTCTCCTCCTCCATTACTTCCAACCGTTGCGTCTCCAGTTTGTAACTAAAATTCTTGTTAGTCATCCCTAAATGCATCACCTTACACTTTTCACTATTAAATTTCATCCTATTTCTGTTACTCCAATTTACAAGGTCATTCAAGTCTCCCTGCAGAATATCCCGATCCTCCTCTGTATTGACAATACCTCCCAACTTTGTGTCATCCGCAAACTTTATCAGCCCACTCCTACATTTGGTTCCGAGGTCAGTAATAAATAGATTAAATAAAATGGGACCCAAAACCAAACCTTGAGGAACTCCACTGGTGACCTCCCTCCAACCTGACAGTTCACCTTTCAGTTTGACCCGCTGCAGTCTCCCCGTTAACCAGTTCCTTATCCACCTCTGGATTTTCATATCGATCCCCATCTTTTCCAATTTAACCAATAATTCCTTGTGCGGTACCGTATCAAACGCTTTACTGAAATCGAGGTATATTAGGTCCACCGCATTTCCCTTATCTAATAAGTCTGTTACTTTCTCAAAGAAGGAGATCAGATTGGTTTGGCATGATCTCCTTTTGGTAAAACTATGTTGTAATTTGTCGCAATTGCCATTGACCTCAAGGTCCTTAACTACTTTCTCCTTCAAAATTTTCTCCAGGACCTTGCATACTACAGTTGTTAAACTGACAGGCCTGTAGTTACCCGGGTCACTTTTTTTCCCTTTCTTGAAAATAGGAACCACATTAGCTATTCTCCAGTCCAACGGTACCACCCCCGAGTTTAAAGATTCATTAAAAATTATCGCTAAGGGGCCTGCTATTTCTCGCGCCAGTTCCTTCAATATTCTTGGATGAAGATCATCCGGTCCGCCCGACTTAGTCCCGTTAAGGTGTTCAAGTTTGGCTTCTACCTCGGATACGGTAATCCCCCCTCCTTTATTCCCCTCTGTCACGCTGCCACTATTCCTAAGCCCTTCATTTGCCTCATTAAAGACCGATGCAAAATATTCGTTTAGATATTGTGCCATGCCTAGATTATCCTTAATCTCCATTCCAGCTACAGTCTTCAGCAGTCCCACTTCTTCTTTCTTTGTTTTCTTCCTATTTATATGGCTATAAAACCTCTTACTATTGGTTTTAATTCCCCTTGCAAGGTCCAACTCTACACGGCTTTTGGCCTTTCTCACTCCATCTCTACATGCTCTGAACTCAATAAGGTACGCTTTCTGTTTTTTCTTAATCGCCCCTTTGAGACGCTCGCTCATCCAGCTCGGTCTAAATCTCTTGCCTACTAGCCGTTTTCCCTTTCTCGGGATACAGGCCTCCGACAGGGAGGATGGACGAGAACACCACTTGCACCTCAAGCTCCTTTATCCTTCTTTCCAGAGCCACATAGTCTGCAGTGATCCGCTCAAGGTCATTCTCGGCAGTATCATTGGTGTCCATGTGGAGAAGCAGGAAGGGGTAGCGATCCGAGGGCTTGATGAGTCTCAGCAGTCTCTCCGCAACATCGTGAATCCTAGCTCCTGGCAAGCAGCAGACCTCTCAGTTTTCCTGGTCGGGGCGGCAGATAGATGACTCAGTCCCCCTGAGGAGAGAGTCCCCGACCACCACCACCCGCCTCCTTCTCTTGGGATCGGTGGTCGTGGAACCCCCATCCCTAGGACAGTGCATCTCATGCCTTCCAATCGGTGGAGTCTCCTTCTGCTCCCTTCCCTCAGATGTATCATCTAGTCCATTCTCCACATTAGTACCTGTGGAGAAAACATGAAAATGGTTGCTCACCTGTATCACCACTGCTGGTATATGGGCGCTCCACTTTCTTCTTCTGGAGGTCACATGCTGCCAAATTTCTTCACCGCCCCTCTGTCCCTGCTGTGCAGCCTGCTCTGATTCTTCAGAACGTTGTGCCTGTAGAAGCATATCCTAACGTCTATCCAGAAAATCTTCATTTTCTCTTATGCAACGCAGGGTCGATACTTCTTTCTCCAGACCTCGAACCCTTCTCTTCCAATATGGAGACCAGCTTGCACTTTTTACAGACAAAGTCGCTTCTGTCCTGTGGAAGAAAGACAAACATGGCACAATCTGTGCAGGTTACAACAGCTGAACGCTCACCTTCCATATTACCTTCCTTCTAAGAGCTTCCTCAGCTGTTGCAGTAACTACTCAGAGAAGCCCGCAAGATGAAAGCCTCAGTGCGCTCTCCCCAGGCAAACTCCCTCTGTTAGCCTCCGCTGTTTGCCGCTCAGCTGGTTCACTGCTGACTGCCTTTTTAAAACAGTCAGGCCCACTCAAGGCCCACCTGGAACAAAGCACTCCCAAGTCACACTTTTGAAACAAACAATCAAGCACGCAGATCTATTAGCAGGGCCGGCTCCAGGCACCAGCTAAAGAAGCAGGTGCTTGGGGCAGCCAATACCAAGGGGTTGCACTCCTGCTGCTATTGGGGCAGCATATCCGGGTCTTCGGTGACAAATCGGCGGCGAAGGACCTGCCGCTGAAGAGTGGAGTGGCGCAATCGCGCTGCCACGGCTTTTTTTTTTTTTTTGCCGCTTGGGGCGGCAGAAAACCTGGAGCCGGCCCTGTCTATTAGGGGATCCTCTGCCTCCTCCTCCAAGTGCTTACATGCAGACAGGGACAGATTTTTTCTGTCATAATATAGTTTCATCATGTTCACATGATACGCTCAGTATGGGTGTGAGTGGTTAGATGGCTACACCACATAGTTAGCCTTGATGAGTTTTTTTATTATTTTAAAACTCATGAGCTCAGTGAGTTTTTCCCAGAAGGCCAACACATACTGTATCATGGACTGCCCCTCAGGAGACTCCAAACCTTCCTACCATTCATCAGTTCAAACGAACGGAATCCTGTCGAAACTTGGGAGCCTCCCAATAGGTAAAAATCAGTTAAGATAAACATTTACCCAATAACCGGTGTGTTGGTCCACAAAGGATTTCAACATCATTTTAAGGGACTTGTTAAATCTCTCAACCAGCCTATTAGTCTGGAGACGGCACAAAGACGTCACCCCAACTCCAACACAGGGCTCTGGTAGGTATCAATCTTTCAAACCTCACAACCAGGTTTCCCCCTTTGGTAAGAAGTACATCAGTTTTTAGATCAGGAACCAGACACCCCTTTGGACAGTTCAGTCGTTTCTTTATACAGCCCCGGCCTTTGATCTCTAGTCTCTGGGAACAGATAATCACCAGTCAATGCCCTGCACCTCGGGGTGTCATTTCAAAAGCCTGGGTTTTTGTATAACTGGAATTGCGGAATTTGCATTAGTCTCTCCCCCAGGGGGTCCCTAGGAAACCCACTTAACACGTATTGTCTCAAAAATCCATGCTTGTCTGACACAATATAATCATTTGAACTCCTTGCACTTTCCAGGTCTCACATCAGGCACTATCAGTAAGCTTGTAAACTGTTTTTTAAAAAAACAAACAAACATAGCACTCCTATTTCTTATAGGTTGAAATTTGCCTCTGTGAAAAAGCCTAGCAGAGGCTAAGCACAAGTCAAAATTTACTTAAACCTTATTTTGAGAACTTAAGTGATGTATAGGTCTTACATTGGCCTTCTGCACAGCAGTGAATTTTACCCTTAGAGAATTCATTTTTGCTTATCAAATATTAAATTCCCCTTGTCTTCCTACTTGCTTCTGTTTGACTGACACTGTAAACAGAGTGAACGTAAACAAGACAAACTACTACTTTTTTTTATTATTTTATTGTATTTATTTTTGGCAAGGAAAGAATTGCAACAAACTTCTTTTGTATCTGCACTGGGTATAGAGTAACACATTTGCCAAAGGGTAAATCCAATGCCTATGTATAAAACATTAGAGCAAAAAAGCATAAATACAAGAAGTTAGTATGCAACATCTTTTAGCAAGATATCGTTTAATTACCATTGTATGATTATCTCTAAACTCTTCTCTTTAATTAACATTCTCGCATATGCATTGCGATGTTGTTATTTCCCTTCTAATTAGTTTTATTTGAAAAATATATTTATGTTCACTTGTTTACTTACATTCAGTGTGCAATTACCACTGGTCCACAGTGAACTGAGATAGATACAAGAATGGTTAACCATAACCCAGAATATATCTGGTGTCTGCATTCCAGAGCAGCAAGCATTATTTACTGGCCTACTCTTGCAATAACTTTCAGGATTTTCTACATATAATGAAGGGGAACTCTACAGATGCTGTCCTCTCTGAAGTAAAGCATCTATGCTTCGTCATTAAAACCTGCGTCCAGCATACAGAGACTCTTCAGCAGAATGTCACATATTTGTTTATCATTTTTACAGTCTGTCACTCAGCCATATCTGTCTTAGAACTTGCTCATCATTTCATAAGAGAATTTCTTCTTCTTAACTATAAATACCTGGAGAATAAATTCTTAACTCAACCGATCATCTACATGATAGATGCAAATTTTATTATTATGCCAAAGCCAAAACTAACATATTTTGTTATTTCTGCTTTCTAATATGTATTATGCTTTAAAAATACTGATTAAAATAATCTCTAATCAAATTTCAAATGCACACATTTATATTAAATGGAGCTGGAGATATAATCCTTCTAAAATAAAATATGAAAAAAAATAGAGATTGCAGAGGTGACAATTAGTTATTCTAAAATACTGCAGTTTCACATATTGTTTTTGTTGTTTAAATAGCAAAACTAATAACATTCTAAGAAATCCTGGATTAGCCCCCTACTGGATACCCAGCCCACTGGGTTGAGGTGGGAGAGGGAGTGTAAACAAGCCATTTAAAACATTGTTCTGTTTGTGACCAGGCTGTAAAATAAGCACTGTAGGTCTCCTGTGTGTTAAGCCTAGAAATGGTCTGCTTTCAAAATAAAAACCTCCACCAAGGAATAAAGTTTCAACAATTCTGTTTTTTTATTTATCTGCAGGAGCTGAAAGAACAAAAAACACGCTCACTTGCACGCTTTCTTGAATGGGGAATATCTGTCACATCAAGTTGTGAGGCATTTTAAAAGAGATTGAGGTCTCTGCAAAGTAAATAATGAACAAACCCATCACCTGAAGTTTAGACATCAGTAACAAAGGAAGACCAGTATGATACACAAGGGCCTGATTCACTATAAAATGTTACTACTGTGGGTCTACATTCTCAAGCAATTATGTTGAACAGTACTTTACTCAGTGAGTAATTCTATTGATTTCAATGGAACTATTCAAGAAGGCAAAACTTAACATGATTTACAAACACAACAACAATGTAAAATGGAACATCATGAAGATTGCAATGTTAAACCCTCAAATGTTAGGGAAATGCCAGAATTAAGATTGCCTGTACAAGCATAATTCTGCCCCCTTGTGTGTATGCATTATGATGCTAAAAACTTTAATTACTTGGCCAAATACTTTTTTTTCCCCCACAGAAACCCTGTCTTGTTCACTATACATGATGAACGTGCTCTGGATACTGTAGTTTGTAGGATCTCTATCTCATGTGTTGCAGAAATCTGAAGGTGTCCACTATTTGCAAATACTGGACAGGCAGGTCTAGGCCCACTCAAGATTAAAGACCCACCATCTAAACTGAGAGGGAGGAACCACTAATCCCTGTCCACAAATTAATACATGGGACAACAAAGGGAAAAATAGGCATCAGAGTGAGGAAAGGTTAAAAAGAGGGATCCAGAAGAGGACACCGTGCAGAGAACCCGGGACAGCACCTACCACTCCTCAAAGATTTCTAAGAAGTCAGGGGACACTGACCAGAGGAATTATGTCTGTAGCTTTAATCAGATGAGGGACCAGAAATACAGCCCACAGTCACAGAGCACAGTCACATCAGTCTCCATCTGATGGATAGCTGTCTTAATCAGCATGAGAAGGAGGTTGACGAAGAAGTCACATGACTTTGTTGAGCCATGGATGGGGAGTGCATGAATTAGTACGTGCAGGGAAAACTGCAGCCTGAAACTCAGTAAGAGGTTCTGGAGAAGCTGGAAAAGGGAGGCAACCTGACACAATCCACATAGATGTGCTTCAGGGTCTCCCTCTTGCCACAAAAGGGAAAGGTGTCAGGGGAGTTTGTGAACCACACCAAGTACACGCCTGTGCTTATGGCTCCATGGAGGAGCCACCAACTAATATCCCCAGCAGGCCGTGGAACCAGAGTGGAGTACAGAAAAGCCCACCGTGGTTCCTCACCCTTCTTAGGTGGCAACAGGTCCCACTATTTGGTGTAAGGGTGAAACATGAGGGAAAGGAAATGGATGGTATGAAGCACAGATGTTTTCTGGGTGCCATTCAAAAGCATACTAGCTAGATGTCAAAAAAAAGCTGGCTCAGGTCAAGATCAGGTGCACCCTGGGAGTCTCAGAGCCCTGATAATGAGTTCTCGAGGGCCAGGGGTACAGTTTGGACAGGGAGCACCCTCACACAGGTCCCACTTGAGCTAAGTGAGAGAAGCAGGAGAAAATGCTTCCCTCACCTTCTGGAGCACATGACAGGGGGCATGCAATGTGGACAGATCCATACATTGGTGGAGCACTGCATGGTCTACCCAGTCCATCTGATCATAGTTGTAAGGAGCCCCCTCGGCAGCCAGTTTTAAAAATATTTACTATTTGTACTACTGAGGCCCCCCATCAAGTAAAGGGGAGGAACCATTGAACCCAGGCCTCAAATGAATTCTGAGGATAACAAATGAAAGAAACAGGAATGGGAGTGAAGGTCATAGGGCAACAATAAGGTAACCAAAAGGAGACATTGAGCAGAGAGCCCCCGACGGTGCCCACAGCTCCTCAAATGCGTCTAAGGAGTCAGTAGACACTGCCCTAAGGAACTCTTCTCAGAGGCATGACAACAAGAGAACGGAAATATGCCCTACAGTTGCAGAGTAACCCTTCTCCAGTTTCCTCATCCTGTATGGTGAGTGTCCAACATGGCCAGCACCAGTAGGAGGCAGACAAGGAGATTCTGTGACTGTGGGGCCATGGATGAAGTGTGCCACAATCAGGAGGTGCAGGGGTAAGTGTAGCCAGAGCTTCAGTAAGAGGTTCTAGAGGAACCAGAAGACAGGATGAAACTTAACACACCCTCCAGAGATGTGCACCAGGGTCTCCCTCTTGCTGCAAAAATGGCAGGGGAGTTCATGAAACATGCCAGGTCCACACTTGTGCTTATGGCTCCATGGAAGATCTGCCAACTAATATCCTTGGTGGGCTGTAGAATCATAGAATCATAGAATATCAGGGTTGGAAGGGTCCTCAGGAGGTCATCTAGTCCAACCCCCTGCTCAAAGCAGGACCAATTCCCAACTAAATAATCCCAACCAGGGCTTTGTCAAGCCTGACCTTAAAAACCTCTAAGGAAGGAGAGTCCACCACTTCCCTAAGTAACCCATTCCAGTGCTTCACCACCCTCCTAGTGAAAAAGGTTTTCCTAATATCCAACCTAAAACTCCCCAACTGCAACTTGAGACCATTACTCCTTGTTCTGTCATCTGCTACCACTAAGAACAGTCTAGATTCATCCTCTTTGGAACCCCCTTGCAGGTAGCTGAAAGCAGCTATCAAATCCCTCATTTTTCTCTTCTGCAGACTAAACAATCCCAGTTCCCTCAGCCTCTCCTCAAAAGTCACGTGCTCCAGCCCCCTAATCATATTTGTTGCCCTCCGCTGGACTCTTTCCAATATTTCCACATCCTTCTTGTAGTGTGGGTCCCAAAACTGGACACAGTACTCCAGATGAGGCCTCACCAATGTCGAATAAAGGGGAATGATCACGTTCCTCGATCTGCTGGCAATGCCCCTACTTATACAGCCCAAAATGCCGTTAGCCTTCTTGGCAACAAGAGCACACTGTTGACTCATATACAGCTTCTCATCCACTGTGACCCCTAGGTCCTTTTCTGCAGAACTGTAGAACCAGACTGATCCACCAAAATTCCTAAACCTCCTTAGGTAGCACCAGGTCCAGCCACTTGGTAGCAGGGTGGGACATGAGGGGAAGGAAGTGCCTGGTGTGAAGCCTCAATGCATACAGATGTTCTTCGGTCTGATTTGGATGCTGATAGGTTGGATATTGTGCAGCCAGCTCAAATGGCATGTTGGGGGTGGCCAGGGAGGATTGTGGACATGGGCTCAATGATGAGTTCTAGCAGACCAGAAGTGAGCAGTGGGCGGGAAGCATCCTCCTTCATGAACAATTTGAGGAAAGCAAGAGAAGCACCCTCCTGAAGGACCCACTAGAAAAAACTGTAGCCAGTCTGCCCTCACCTCCATGACTGGGCATATGTGGCATGGGCAGACCCATGCACTTGCTGAGCACCACAGGGTCCACCCAGGCCCTCTATTCATAGTCCAGGAGGTCTCCAAGTCTGGTGGTACCAGCCAGGACCATCCTGCAGTGCACCAAGGGGACTTCACCACCTGCACATGAAGATGGGGCTGTGTAGCAGGGATTCTGTGAGGAGATACTCCCCTCTTGTGGCCAGTTTTGAAATGGTGTACTATCAGTAGTACTGTGTTTGGATGGGTGTAGGTCCACCCATAACTTAAGGCCTCCCACCTCAGCTAAGGGGGCAGAACCACAGCGCCCAGGTCACTAGTGATTTCTAGGAACAACAAAAGAGAAAACAGGATCAGGAGTGGCATCACAGGTTAATAATGAGGGATCCAGAGGGGTCCACTGAACACAGAATGTCAGACAGCACCCACTGTTCTCAAAGGCATCTAAGGAGTCAGTAGACACATTGAAAGGAACTCTGCCCAGAGATGTGAACAGTAAAGGGAACATAAATAGGCCCCACACTCACAAAGCGTCCTCCTCCTGGTATAATGGATGGCTGACTTGGCCAGCTCTAGGAGGACACTGATGAGAAGATCTCATGACTTTATTGGGCCATAGATGGGGTGTATATGAATCAGGAAGTGCAGGGAAAAGTGCAGCCAGAATTCAGTAAGAGCGTCTAAAGCAGCTGAAAGAGATGCTGAAGACTGATGCACTCCACATAGATGTGCACCAGAGTCTTCCTCTCACCACAGAAAGGACAGGTGGCTGGGAAGTTAGTGAACAACACCAACTATATGCTTGTGCTCATGGTTACGTGAAGGAGACACCAGCTGATATCAACATTGGTTTGTGATACCAGAATGGAGTACAGACGGGCCCACTGGGGTTCCTAGCTCTTTTCAGGTGGCAACAGGTCCCACCAATGGTGTCAGGGCAGCACATGAGGGAGAGGAAGTGAATAGTATGGAGCAGGAGCACATACAGATGTTTTCTGGGCGTGGTTCAGAAGCAGACCAGTTGGATATCTTTCAGTCGACTTAGGTTGCTTGTTGGAGGTGGCCTGGGAGGCTCACAGAGTCCCAATTTCAGGTTCCAGAGGGCCAGAGGTGAACTTTGGGCAGGGAGTACCCTCCCACAGGACCACTTAAAGAAAGTGAGAGAAGCAGGAGGCAACGATGCCCTCATGCCCTGGAGCACATGACGGGGGACAAGTGGGTTAGGCAGACCCATGTGCTGGCTGAGCCCGGTGGGGTCCACCCAATCCCTCTGCTTGTAATCTAGGATGCTTCTGAGATTTGTGGCACCAGCCAGGACCATCTTCTGGTGCACCAAGGGGACTCTACCACTTGCACATGAAGGTGGGGTTTGTGTAGCAGGGTTTGTGTGAGGAGATCCTCCCCCTCGATGGCCAGTTTTGAAAGTGTGTAGTGAGTGAGGCAGGGGATTCCAGGGAGAGAACAGAGAGACTCATAGTTAAGGCTTGCTGTCTGTGACAGATTAATCACAACGTCTCCAAAATGGCAAGGGGAATATAAGCAAGAGAATTGTTAATCAAGTTCTTATTGTAAGATCATATTCTGGCTTCATTTACAACTGTGATAGCCCAATGTGGGCCAGATTGTGCATGGCACATGTGCAAATATGTAAGTGGGAGTGAGATCAAGGAACCTCTCTTCCCTTAGGCCTGGTCTACACTAGGAGGTTATGTCGAATTTAGCAGCATTAAATCGAATTAACCCTGCACCCGTCCACACAACGAAGCTATTTAGTTCAACATAGAGGTCTCTTAAATTAGATTTCTGTACTCCTCCCCAAAGAGAGGAGTAGCGCTAAATTCGACATGGCCATGTCGAATTAGGGTAGGTGTGGATGGAAATCGACCCTAATAGCTCCGGGAGCTATCCCACAGTGCACCACTCTGTTGACGCTCTGGACAGCAGTCCGAGCTCAGATGCTCTGACCAGCCACAAAGGAAAAGCCCCGGGAAAATTTGAATTCCTTTTCCTGTCTGGGCAGTTTGAATTTCATTTCCTGTTTGGACATCGTGGCGATCTCAGCAGCACTGGCAACGATGCAGAGTTCTCCAGCAGAGGTGACCATGCAATCTCAGAATAGAAAGAGGGCCCCAGCATGGACTGATCGGGCATTCTTGGATCTGATCGCTGTGTGGGGCGATGAGTCCGTGCTTTCCGAGCTGCACTCCAAAAGACGGAATGCAAAGATCTACGAGAAGATCTCAAAAGCCATGACAGAGAGAGGATACAGCCGGGATGCAACGCAGTGCCGCGTGAAAATCAAGGAGCTGAGACAAGGCTACCAGAAGACCAAAGAGTCAAACGGACGCTCCAGATCCCAACCCCAGACATGCCGTTTCTATGAGGCACTGCATTCCATTCTAGGTGCGGCCACCACCACTACCCCACCACTGACCATGGACTCTGAGGATGGGATATTGTCGACGGCCGCTTCCTTGGAGATGTTAGCGGATGGGGAAGATGAGGAAGGTGAGGAGGAGGACAAGGCAGTCGACAGCGCTTACAACGCTGATTTGCCAGACAGCCAGGATCTCTTCATCACCCTCACAGAGATCCCCTACCAACCGTCCAGGTGTTAACCCAGACCCTGAATCAGGGGAAGGATCAGTCGGTAAGTGTTTGAAAAATGTAAACATTTATTTTGAACAGAACAGGAATATTAACAATGAGTTTTTCATGATTTGTTTGCCCTAGGCACTTAACGTTTTAGTCCTTGGCAGTGCAACTACTGCAAAAGAATCTAACAATGTCTGGTTTATCATGATTAGTTTGCCCTAGGCACTCTACTTTTTAGTCCTTGCCAGTGCAGCTACTGGAAAAGAAGGTCTATATGTCTGGGGATAGAGCTGAAATCCTCATGGGACATCTCCACGAAGCTCTCCTGGAGGTAATTGGAAAGCCTTTGCATGAGGTTCCTGGGGAGACTGGCCTTATTGTGTCCTCCATGGTAGGAAACTTTTCCTCGCCAGGCTATCATCAAGTACTCTGGGATCATTGCCTTGCAGAGCATGGTGGCATACGGCCCTGGCTTTTGCTGGCTTTCACGCAGCATGCGTTTTTTCTCGGTCTCAGAAATTCTCAGCATAGTGATGTCGCTCATGGTGACCTGCTTAGAATTAGGGGAATGTTACTATTGGGACTGCTTGCCTGTTCCTTTACAGAACTGTCACCGGTGGTTTACAGCCACGTGGTGGAGGCGGGAGAGGGGCAGCATACAGGGATCTTTCGCGGGGACAGCCGCAAGGGGGTGGGACAGGGGCAGAGTTCATGCTTGCCGGATTGCCGGTAGGAGAAACTGGCCAACAATAGGAGCATTGCTTTGAACGTGAAAGGAGGGCACTGCTATAATTTAAGTTTTAAGCAGCCAAAAGTCTATGGCTTACCATATCAGCCTGCTACCCAAATTCCGCTGTCCTGCCACGCTTGTCTGATCTCTACTGCAAGACCCCAGGCACTTGTTCACAGAGAAAGACTATGTTCATTGTTCACAAAAAATTATCTTTGTGAGGAATTCACTCCCTTTTTTCCCATCCCACAGCTGCGAATGTCTCCCGACCTACCCCGGCATTCCCCTCGCAGAGGCTGGCTCAGATTAGGCGGAGAAAGAAAAGGACACGGGATGACATGTTCTCAGAATTTATGGGCTGCTCCCGAGCCGATGCAGCCCAGCAGACCCAGTGGAGGGAGAACATGTCGCAATACCAGCGAGCACACAGCGAACGGGAGGAGAGGTGGCGGCAGGAAGACCAGCAGGCGACTCAAACGCTGCTTGGACTAATGAGGGAGCAAACGGAAATGCTCCAGCGCCTTGTGGATGTTCTGCAGGACCGGAGGCAGGAGGACAGAGCCCCGCTGCAGTCTATCTCTAACCGCCCTCCCCCGCCACAAACTCCCATACCCCCCTCACCCAAAGTCCCAAGAAGGATGGGGAGCAGGGGCCATGAAAACTGTCACTCCACCCCTGCAGACTACTCAAGTACCGAAAGGCTCTCATTTCCAAAAATTTGATAAGTCCTTTCCTTCCTGCCTCACCCAAGCCCCCATCTCAGTTTCATCCCCTTACTGTGTAGTTGCTAATAAAAGATACGTTTCTGTTAAATACTGTTTCCATCATTTTCTTTTAGGGGAGAGTGTGTTTGAAGGGGGGAAGGGGGTTGGTAATTGGAGAGGACAGTCACCTTTACCAGGGTACAGACACGGGGACAGGTTCAGCAGAAGGTCACACACACATTGCAGTCACTCGGCATCCTGGTCAGTCTGGGAGGTGGTTTTCATGTTCTTTGTGGGGGTGGGGCATGTGACTTTGTGGCGGGGGAGGGCAGATAGAGATCTTATGCAGCGGTCCTTATCCTGGATCACAGAGCCACGCAGCAGGGGATCTGTAACCGTCCTCCCCCGCCACAAAGTCACATAGCCCCCACACACAGAGTCCCAAAAAGGAGAGGTGGCAGGCTCCGTTGAAACAACCAGTGCACCACTGCGGACCACTCTAGGAGCCGGAGCCTGTCATTCCTCGAGTTTAGAAGCATTCTTTCCATCACTACGCCCGCTCCCCACCACAGTCTGCGTCCCAGTTTCAACACTTTACCGCAAAATCTGTAATAAAGAAAACGGTGTTCATTAACAAAGTTCCATTTATTTTATTTTTAAACGTGTGTTGGAAGGGGTGGGACGGGGTGAACAGGGTATGTAGCTGAAGAGGATAGTCAACAGTAAGTGGGTAAAGAAATGGGGGCAGGTTCAGCTTCTCTTTAAACAAACTTAATAGTCAGAGGTTACCTTGCTTACTGAGGAACCTAGCTTTCAAAGCCTCCCGGATGCATAGCGCATCCCGCTGGGCACTTCTAATCGCACGGCTGTCTGGCTGGGTGTAATCAGCAGCCAGGCTATTCGTCTCAACCTCCCACCCCGCCATAAAGGTCTCCCCGTTGCTCTCACAGAGATTGTGGAGCACACAGCAAGCTGCAATAACAATGGGGATATTGGTTTCGCTGAGATCAGAGTGAGTCAGTAAGCTTCTCCATCTCCCCTTGAGACGTCCAAAAGCACACTCCACCACCATTCTGCACTTGCTCAGACGGTAGTTGAAGAGTTCTTTTTCAGTGTCCAGGGCGCCTGTATAGGGCTTCATGAGCCAGGGCATTAGCGGGTAGGCTGGGTCCCCGAGGATCACTATAGGCATCTCCACATCCCCAACAGTTATTTTGTGGTCCGGGAAGTAAATACCTTTCTGCAGCCGTCTAAACAGACCAGAGTTCCTGAAAACACGAGCGTCATGAACCTTGCCCGGCCATTCTACGTTGATGTTTGTAAAACGTCCCCTATGGTCCACCAGTGCTTGCAGCACCATTGAAAAGTAGCCCTTTCAGTTAATGTACTGGCTGGCCTGGTGGTCCGGTCCCAGGATAGGGATGTGAGTTCCATCTATAGCCCCACCGCAGTTTGGGAATCCCATCGCGGCGAAGCCATCTATGATGACCTGGACATTTCCAAGGGTCACTACCTTTGACAGAAGTAGTTCAAGGATTGCGTTGGCTACTTGCATCACAGCAATTCCCACGGTAGATTTGCCCATGCCAAAGTGATTCACGACTGACCGGTAGCTGTCTGGTGTTGCAAGCTTCCAGAGGGCTATGGCCACTCGCTTCTGGACAGTTAGGGCAGCTCGCATCCGGGTGTCCTTGCGCTTCAGGGCAGGGGACAGCAACTCACAAAGTTCCAGGAAAGTTCCCTTACACATACGAAAGTTTCGCAGCCACTGTGATTCATCCCAGACCTGCAGCACTATGCGGTCCCACCAGTCCATGCTTGTTTCCCGGTCCCAGAATCACTGTTCCACAGCATCAACATGACCCATTGCCACCATGATGTTCACGGCACGGGTCCCGTGCTTTGTGAGAGGTCTGTGCCACTCTCAGACTTCATGTCCTCATCGCGCTGCTGTAGCCTCCTCGCCCAATTTCTCAGCATCTGACTCTGGAAAAGGTGGATGATAACGTGCGAGGTGTTGACAACGGCCATAACTGCAGCGATGGTCGCAGCGGGCTCCATGCTCGCAGTGCTGTGGCGTCTGTGCTGTCACTCATCAGAAAAGTGCGTGAACTGATTGCCCGCCAGCTCTTTCAGGGAGGGAGGGTGGGAATGATGGTTGGATGACGACAGTTACCCAAAACCACCCTCAACACAGTTTTCCCCAGCAGGCACTGGGGGCTCGACCCAGAATTCCAATGGGCAGTGGGGACTGCGGGAACTGTGGGATAGCTGCCCACAGTGCACCGCTTCCAATGTCGACGCTTGCCCCATTAGTGTGAACTCACAAAGTAGAATTACTGTCCTTAGTGTGGATACACACGTTCGACTTTGTAATATCGATTCCACATATTCGATTTAAGTACAATCAAACTATTCTCGTATTGTAGACATACCCTTATATTCCATGTGCAGCAGCCACAGTTGTAATTCCAGATTTATTTATTTTTTTTAGCAAAAAGACTACTCCATCCTGTAGCTCTTGCAGGTGAAAGTTACCCAAAACGGGGAGAACAGGCATGGAGGTATGGTGATGTACTTCAACACCCCAGTTATCATGGGAGCTCTGAGAATTGTGCCTGAAGGCTGAGGGACAAGGTAATATATCGATACCTGCCAACAAGACTTCTTGCAAGAGAAAGGCAAGCAGGATTTAGTCCTAAAAGAGCACTCTGAGATACACTGTGGAATATGTGCTGGTTGTAAGCATACAATTAATTCTTTTAAATTAATGATAATATTGAAATGTGCAGATTATTTTCACTCAGCTATTAAACCCTCTTCCAATGATTATTCAGAACCCCCTCCTCCCCCCAGTCTGTGTTCATGTTTAAAACCAGACTGAAGTATAAATGATTTCTCATTCCTGTATTGTTGCTTTTTTAATTGTTGATAACACTGCTCTACAGCCAAAATGCTTCTGAAATAAATGTAGTCAAACTTTACTAATTCTGGGTCACTGAGAATAAAAATGATGCTTAAAATTGTTGATTTGCTCTAGTTTTCAAGATATGCTATTGGGTCAGTATATACGACCCTTGACCTGGGAATGGCGGAGGATAAGTGAGTTATAAAGGAAAGGGATCTCAATTTAAACCAGAAATGAGTAAAATACAGCTTTGACTGGATCTATGAATAAATCTATGACTCGGTTTGGACAGTACTTGCTTTTTAGGCAAAACAATGAATATGCAATCTGAAGCTGGTATTGAGTCATACATGTTATGAATTGCATCATGTTATTCCTAGAAGTCATGGCTGATGGTATCAAAACGAAGCTTACTCTGCTGAACAAATTGCCCTATATCAGCTCTAGAAATCATACAGTGCTGTGCTCTCTTATTTGTCAGTGTTTGATTTTGAAAAGGGACACATTTCTGTTTAGCCAAAGTGAGCAGAGATGCCTCGTACTTGTGTGAATAGTGCAGATAACTTCTGCTATGTTTGTGGTGAAGTGACTTTTGCATCACAAAAGCGCAGTATAACCACTATGGTTAAGAAAGCCTATCACCTTTATTTTGGCAGCCAAATTGGAGATCAGGACAAGAGATGGGCCCCACACATATGCTGCAACACTTGTGCAACAAATCTTCGCCAGTGGTTGAACAGGAAAAGGAAATCTATGCCTTTTGCAGTGCCAATGATTTGGAGAGAGCCAACAGATCATACCAGCAATTGTTCCTTCTGCATGGTGCCTCCAGTTGGGAAAGGTGTGTCAAAGAAGAAGAAGTGGACTGTGCATTATCCAAACATTCCATCAGCTATACGCCCAGTACCCCACGGAGAAGGACTGCCGGTTCTTGATGCACCAGAATCATTCTCACTTGAGTCAGACGAGGAAGAGGAAGAGGATGAAACTTCTGGTCCTGAACCATCAATGTCACAGGACCCACATTTTCTCCCATCCTCCTCCTCTGAACCCCACCTCATAACACAAGGTGAACTAAATGACCTTGTCAGGGATTTGGAACTACCCAAGAGTAAGGCAGAGCTGTTGGGCTCCAGACTACAGCAGTGGAATCTCCTGGCAGGTGATGTTAGGGTTTCCATGTTCCGTGACCTTAAAAAGGATCTTGTCCCATTCTTCTTCATGGAAGGTGATCTTGTAGCCTGCAACCACATCGATGGTGTGATGGCAGCCCTCAACATTGTTCATGATCCAGATGAGTGGAGACTGTTCATTGATTCATCGAAGACGAGTCTTAAAGCTGTTTTACTGAATAATGGCAATGTTTTGCCATCAATTCCAGTTGGACATGCAGTCCATATGAAGGAAACCTATGACAACATGAAACAGCTTTTGAGGTTCATAAACTATGACCAACATCAGTGGCAGCTTTGTGGCGATTTGAAGGTTGTTGCTCTCTTGCTTGGTCTGCAGACTGGATACACAAAGTACTGTTGTTTTCTCTGCGAATGGGATAGTCGTGCAAGAGATTCCCACTACATCAAGAAAGATTGGCCACTCCGACAGTCATTGGAGCCTGGGAGGAAAAGAGTTCAGCATCCACCACTTGTTGAATCAAGGAAGATTTTGTTACCACTCTAACACATCAAGCTGGGTCTGATGAAGAACTTTGTCAAGGCCATTGACAAAACACAAGCAGCTTTCAAGTACCTCCATGGAAAATTTCCAAGGTTAAGTGAAGCTAAGATAAAGGAAGGTGTCTTTGTTGGTCCTCAAATTCGTGAACTTCTTCGAGATGATGCATTTGACCATGCACTGCGTGGCAAGGAAAAGATGGCATGGAAAGCCTTCCAGTTAGTGGCAATAAATTTTCTCAGAAACAACTAGGCAGACATCTACAGGTTGATGGTGGAAAACCTCCTCAAGGCATACAAAAGCCTTGGTTGCAACATGTCACTAAAGATACATTTTTTGCACTCTCACGTAGATTTTTTTCCACTGCGGGGCAGTGAGTGACGAGTACGGCGAGCGATTTCACCAGGACATTGCAACAATGGAGAAACGCTATCAGGGCAAATGGAGCCCATCAATGCTTGCAGACTATTGCTGGACATTGACAAGAGATGCTCCATTTAATGAATACAAGAGACAAGCCAAGATGCGCTGAGTAGACACGGAATAGGACTAAACTATGTACATAATAGTTTTTTGTTTCATAATAAATTTTATTTATATAACCCTTTTTCTGATTTTTAAAGTGTTACATAAACAGTACAGGTGAAATATTATCATGTAAAGCAACCATAAACACATGAAAAGACCTAGGTTTACAATTTATGATTAAAACTCTATTATCTACACAATATACATAGACATAAAATGTAAAAACTTAAATATCTTAGAAACAGTAGCCAATCAGTTGTTTTAATTGTCATATTTAAATTCAGCACATCAAAATACGTAATAAATAGCACATTTTATCTCTGAAGCAGACGACTTCTCAAAAATTGTAGACCAGTGTAATTTTATATTGCTTAATTGTACAAGAGTCTTACAATTTTTTGTGAAGGATTCTATTATAGCTGTGTATTTTGATTCTTATTATACAGACAAAACAATAGAAGAGGGAAAGGGCAGGTAAATGGCTGGCTAAAACATTATTGTAACTAAATAATTTGCTGCATAAAACAAGCTTAAAGTTTATTTTCAGAACTTCTGGAAATTAATAGGGATTTCCAAGGTTATTATAAAAGACCATATGGGGCACATTTTTATAGTGGCTTCAAATTTTGTGCTATAATTTTGCTCCCTCAAATAATTACAATCTCAATTTTGAGGTCACAAATAATAGCAGGTGCAAATGATGGCATTGAAATGTGGAACAAAGCAGTCCACAAACTAGATAGTTAGGCATATATGGAGCTACTGGGTGAAGTTAGAGTCCCCATTTAGTCAAGAGAAGATTGTATTGGCTTTCAAGGAGGCCAGAGAAGGAACATCCCAATGAGAAAGTGATGTTTTCTATTTCTGTTCTATTCTGTATTTGTTTTAAAGATCATCTTTAATTGGATGACAAACCACCCATTAGAAAAGTTGATAGTGCTGCTACCTATTAATTTAACAAAATTTACTCAGATTAATAAGACAATTAAGGATCAAAACCAATGTCTCATAAACTGTGAGTGCAAAGTGCTTTAAATAGATCCTGGCTCCTAGACTGCAGACACACCTGCCAAAACACATATTCCCAAGCCAGCTGAGTTCAGTGAGGGGCCAGATGTTGCTGGATAGCACCAGACATGTGCTAAGTATAATTCATTGGTCATGCCAGCTAGGAAATCCTATTTACACATTTTTGGCTGATGCCACGGATATGTTTGACAAAATAAAATAGGGTTATTTTTTATGGGGCAGGACATACGTTTGGATATGGAGAGAATGATTTCAAAAGAATCAGGATCTTCTAACAAATCCGTATGTGCTCTTCTAAGAGCTGTGCTTGGACTAACTAACTTGTATGCATCCGAAGAAGTGGGCTGTAGTCCACGAAAGCTTATGCTCTAATAAATTTGTTAGTCTCTAAGGTGCCACAAGTACTCCTGTTCTTCTTTTTGCGGATACAGACTAACACGGCTGCTATTCTGTAACTTGTTGTGGGGTTTGCACTCCTCATCTTTGTCCTTGCTGTGTAGCCTTAGACATAAGACTAAATATATACCATTGTGATAAGGAAATTTGAGGAAATAAATAAGCTTACATGCCTACGCATGATATTAATCTTTAAAAAACATAAATCCACTGGCTTTTGCCCCCATTTGGTGAAGACCACCTATTGCGTTCAATATTAGCATAAGTAAATAGGAGGCTTTTGCCTTTAATTTCAAAGGACCAGATCCTCAGCTGGTGTAAATCATCATAGCTCCATAATATCAAGGATGTATCTAGTTATGCCAGCTGAGTATCTGGTACCAAATCATTATTGACTGAAACTGAGTGATTGAGGTAACTGAAGATATCCATCTCCTTCGGTTATTTTCCCTTTCACTGTCCCTCATCCATTCCCTGTCTCTTGCCAATCTTTCTCTCTCATCAGGCTTCTTTCTCTTCTCCCCCAGGAGTGTCCTAAGAAATCATCACTTAATTCCCTTCCCCCCATTACTGTCTCCTTATCTTCCCTCCCGTGTTACTCTGTCATGCCTGTCTGTGGTTTGTCTATTACCAATGCTTCAAATTCCTCTCCTTGCCATCCCCTCATCCTTGGGGTTCTATGAATTTATTTTTTATTAACTTTTCTGCTGTGTAGCTGACTGTACCTTCAAAGTTACCATAGTGAGCCTTCTTCCTCCTTTGGTCCCTTCTCTGGTGGTGTTACCCTGAGTTCTGTCCTCAGTACCCTCTGTACACATTTTTCTTCTCCACTTGCCCTTTTGGTAACTCTTTTTTTGTCATTGTAGTAGTGGTGCCTACATCTCTGAATTTGGATTGAAGCTTTGTTGTGATAGGCACCGCACAAACACGAAGAAATATATGATTCCTCTTCCAAAGAATTTATAATCTAATTAAACAAAATATCTAAGGATAGCTGTAGTATACAATGGGAAAGATCAGGAAAGTAGGATGAAGTTAGAAATAGTCAGAACTCACGGATACATAAAATAGTGTAAAATTTGAAGATGCTAAGCCTTTAAAACGATGTTGGATTGTTTCTGAAAAATGGGAGATATAAATAAAGCAATAAATCAGATGTATATCAGTAATTCCCACAAACTATTGACCCAACCATAATAGCCATTCTAAAGGTCTCTTTTATCGTCTCTATACTGAGGACTCAGATCTAACCTCTGCCCATCTGTTGAGGTTCACATGTCTTCCTGTCTTTCCAATCTGTGCTCTTAGTTCAGAGGGGCTATTACTGTTCAAGTAGGGGAGGGAGAATTCTTCAACTTAATCTCTTCTAGATGAAGCACTGTGCATCCACCTGAGTCATGCTGGGAAAAGGATTTAGACAATGAGATTAGAGTCCCAACAAAAGTATAGGATTTGGAAGGCTATGTCTTTCTCAGTATCAATTAACTTTACACTGATTTAGAGCTGATTAAAAAAATGACGAAATAGATTTTGTCCAAAAATACAGTTTCATTGAAATCAAAATGTTTTTAATGTGTCTGTAACAGGTCACTGACTCACCGGTACGGCACCTCCTGCTGGTCTTCTGGGAATTAGCTTTCTCAGCCCTGTTGCATACACCATCTATGGGCCGGGGTTTCACCCTCTGTTACCTATCTCTGAGGTCCCTTTATCTCCACCACGTATAGGCCCCACATCCCTCCCGGACCACAGTGCCCCTTACCTTGGAGTGCTGCCCCTCACCCAGAGCACCATCTCGCCTCAGTGACCCACTGCCAGTCCTCATCTAGCCTCTTTAGTCAGGGGCAAACTGCAGTCTGCAATAGCCACTCATCATTGGCTAGGGGATTGGACCTGTTGCCTTTCCCTGCAGCCCCAGTACCTCCTTAGGCCTTCCAGTCAGGCCTCTGCATGAGACGTCACCAGGCCTGAGCTCCCCAGCTCAGCCTGCCCCTTCCCCTTCCCCATCCCCATTCCCATCCCCATCACTGCTCTGTTGAAGGTACCCTGTGCTCCCAGGCAGCCAGGTCCTGCCTGCCTCCTAGCTCACAGCCCTTTTTATATCAGCCTTCCCGGGCCCAGATTGGCTGCTACGTGCCCTCCCCTGATTGGATCCTTGGGGCAGCCCTTTCCCAGAGCTGGTTTTAACCCCTTTCTGACTGGAGCGGGATGACTGCCCCGCTACAGTGTCAATTGTGACTTTTTTGCCAGAAAAAAATGTCTAAACAAATTTAAATAAGGTAAACAAAATAATCTTTAGCATATTGATTTACTTTGCTTTGACTTATATCTATATTAAAATATTTATTGCATTATTCTGTTAGCAAATATATTATATTAAACATTTTATATTGTATTTTTTCGACATAGAAATGAAATGTTTTGATGTTGTTGAAATGTTTCAAATGAAATGTTTTGATGTTGTTGAAATGTTTCAATGCTGTGAATCAAAATCAGAATGTCCATTCTGTGGGAACTTTTGAAATTTTCACTTTGTTCTAATTCAGAACAAAATCAAATTTCAGCATTTTGAATGGAATTGAAATTCTAGTTTCCAACCTGCTTTGCATTGATTATTACAAATTGTTTCCTTGATACCATTTAACTCCAACAATATCAGCAACATTTTCAGGAGACTGGCCCCACTCTTACATAAGAGAATGTAAACATTGCTTAGAGATGAATGTCTATGACTCCTAAATTAGGGAAATTTGATGACAATTCTTTTAAAAAAACGGAATAAGGGAAATGTATCTTGTGAATCATTTTGAGAAGAGCTCAGTATATCTTGCTCAGGGACTCAAAGTATCAGGTAAGACTTACTTGTAGTATCAGATATAATTCTTGATTTCTACTCTAGATGTAGGATTGTGGGTGAGAAGAGTCATAGTATAGGTGAGGATACTTAGGAAGTGTTGTATAAAATGCTGAAGCTTCCTGGGGGTTACTCTTTTAATCCTTCAGATTTGTTGAATAATAACAATTTAATATATAAACTGTTTGTTATCTGAATATTGTACTAATCTGTTATTTAATGTATACACCCAATAATGATCTAATCATATGGTTATACTTCTTCCATTGAGAAACATATGATCTCCTCTAAGAGACTGAAATACATTTTGTTCTTCACTTAAGTGTTTGATGATATCATCTTCAATTTGGGTTATAATGGATAATGGATTCAAATTCTATGAGTAGGACTGTGTTTAAATAAGGTTGTTACAAAATCCTTGAGACAGACTGTCTGTCAAGAAAGTAATAGTTGATAACTAAAGGAGGTAGGGATCAGATTTAGAAAAAAACTCCACCCAGCCAGGCAAAACTACTTTGCTCAATGAACCATGTGTGTGACCCACCGGAAACAACTCTACTTGATGTGCAGATTGATCTCTGACATGCAGTAACTAAGATGGATTATCAAGCCTTTGAAAGACAGATATTAAAAGTAATTTTATCCTCCATTTGCAATCTTGTAAGCCTTACCTACACAAAGCCTTAAAGAAAATAGCATGTCCAAACTATTGTTATGTGTGCAGGTAACTGGAGAAAAATAATTGGAAAAATGGGGGTGGCTACCTTAGTGGAAGCGAGGCATGTCTGGACTGGTAAATTTAGTCAAAGTCAGAGGTGACTGGGAAGGGAGATCTCTGAACACAAGGAGCTCAGACTTCTCTCTCTCTCTCTGTCTAGGGACAGCATAGGGTTGGAACTCTGACTCTGGCATCAGAGCCAAGACTGCTTTTCTGAACATGTAATTATGTGTTTCTTTTTCTGTTATGTTAGCTGAAACTGCCTTGCCTCGTTTACCTTATACAAAGTGTAAATCTAGATATTTTGAGAGAACCATTTATTTTTGTTCTCACTACATTTTCCTCTCTTTTTTAATCAAACTTGTTCTTATTAGAAATTCTGCTGTATTGTGTGAGGAAGGCTCCCCCCAGTCTATCCTCAAGGAGAAAGGCACCTTAACATAGCTTCTGGGGCCTAAACGAGTGGTGGGCAACCTGCGGGATCAAAGAAGAGACAAGAGGTGCGTAAGGTGACAATGCTACTCTCATACAGAGCCTACTTTCATACAGAGATGTCATTATATGATTGCTAGAGGTTGCATTTCTGGCTTTAAATCAGTGCTGTTATGAGTATGTGGTAAAACAGTTACTGCCATGCTCTTAATTAAAAATCTGCATAAATGCCTCCTGTGCATGTTTGATCACTCCCTCGGCAAACAGCTGTGTTTCATAAAGATTCACAGTAAATGGGACCGGCCCTATGTTGTATACATCCCACTGTCTTTTGAATTTTATTGTATTGTTTTCTTTGTTAATACAAATAAAACAGTTTTCTTACAATTAGGATTAAAGCTATATATGACTATTTTCTTTATTCACAAAAATGCCTAACATTTCTTTTCTCCTCATACAAAAAGTCAGAAACATTTTTTTTCAGTCTAAAAGACATTAATTTCAGATTAAGGAAAACAAACATAAAAAAAGAGAACAAATATATAATATGTATGAGAGGGAAGTACAGTGATTAACTCAAATGTTTGACATCTGAACTGAAATGCAAAACGGTAGCTGCTTCACTGCTGTACTGCAGGGTGATTTATTTAAATGTGTGGCGCAGGAAACAAAAACAAACAAACAAAAACAGTGATAACATCTCCTTTCAGTAACATATTCCCCCAAACAAATCTCCACACAAAACATTTAGTAGGCCACTTTCTATTGATTAAGAAATAATGACTGCTGATAGTATACTATAACAAATGGAATAGGTTCTGCAGTAATAACATGGCAAGCAACCAATTCCAAACTACTCATTTCATTATCAAGATCAGTATTCAGTTTATACACATAAGGGACTCAACCAGTTTAAACTAATACCTGCAGCTGTGCAGCACAGAAACTGCTCTTGATTCTACATAGAAATTATCAGTTTGGAAGAAGTTATTTTAGGCCAGTTGTTGTTTTCTGAGATTGGCTAAAGTTAGATTCACAAGCGCTGCCAAATCTGTGCACTCTACAGTCAAGACTTAATTTTTTTCAGACCAACATTGCATGCCTATTCGGTACATACACTACCATACTACACAACATAAGCAGATGCGTAGCTATTTGTATATATAGTCTCTGATTTGCATACACACAAGCAGTAATGTGCATGTGAAGTAGGCATGCAATTACACATGAACAAATTCAAACACAATTTCATCTTGAACACCAGATCTAATATGGCAATTGGGTTGACATAATAAATTATATGTCTTTGTTTGTTTTTGCTAAGACATTTGGAAGTATTTGGACATAAATATTTATAAAGGAAAACTGAATAACAAAAGTAGGTAGATGGAAGGTAAAGTAGGTAGTGAGGTATATATAACTATGTAACTGTTACAATTTTGTTTTTGATGCACAGTGCTTCTGGGGTCCCTTTAAAGTCAACGGGAGTCTTTCCACTGACCTCAATGGACTTTCAATCAAGCCCTGAAAACACCCATATTAAATCCTTATATGCAATTTCACCTATTTTCTGTAGAAAACATATCTTTTCAAGTGCTAGCAAACATCCTTATTCCTGCTAATGAAAGAAAAAAAAATATCCTTTACTACTGTCTTTAATAGCATTTACGTAAAAATACTGTTTAATTTTCTTCATATATAATGTATTTCTTTCTCCCATTAAACTGCAAAATAAGACTGATTTAAGTCTCAGTGAAGTCTGCAAAACAAGCCAAGTTGCAAGTTCTGTTTTTACCCATTTTTGTATTATCCATGTGTAAAATTTTCAGTTGAGAACATATAGGAAAACATATTGAGTTATGAAAAGTACAATACATTTTGCTCAAACTCTCCCCACACAAACATATAAAGTCACTTTCTTGCTGTTAATAACTATGGAAGATTTCAGTCCAATAAGAATTTTGCCCGAGAAGGTTGGTTTAGAAAAGAGGGCAAAACTCATCCTTGTCACTAACATGGATGATGTAAATATTCTATCCATCTAAACCACAATGTAATAAAGAGATGCTGTAATAAAATATCCCTGGGATGTCTTTTATATTAAGGTGCTTTAACATATTTAATATATCAGTAAACATGTGAAATTATAATTGGTTTGAAAATAACTGGGATTTATAAATATCTCACAGTATTGTCAATTCTCTTGTTATACTCCAAATATCCACAAGCTTTTTTTTTTTTCCTGTAGTAATAAGCTTCATTGCTGTCAGTTACATAGTGTTGGTGTCACTAGGCATAGCTACCAGGTAACTCGGGAGAGTGGAAGGCCAAAAGTGCCGATGAAGCTCCTCTGCTCTGGGCTTACCTGAACCACAGTGACTCCATTTTGTGAACTCTTGCCTACTTCTGTGCTAACTGCTTACATGCTGAAGCAGAAATGTAAGGGTCAGCTTTTCTCTAGCATACAGCTGCTGTTTTGCTCAGACTGCTGTAAACAGGCCTTGCAAGGCCAAAAGATAAGCAGACAAATGGGAACTTTTCTAATTGTAACTGCTACAGAAGGGAGGGGTGAGAGGGGTAAGAGGGAGTAACAGAACAAAGGCTTACGCAGAAACAGCTTGGAATATAAAAGGGAAAATTTTATTTGTATGTGCTGCACTTGATTTGAGACATGCTGGTCTCCTAGTGCCATTTCAGAGCTCTGAAATAAACTTGGCTTGCTTTCTCCCCTCGGTGTCTTTATTGGTGCCAAGCACACCGGGCGACGGACCCGTTTGCCATCTCGGGGCCCAGTTCTGGGCAGGCAACAGTTTTGGCGCCCAACGTGGGGCTCGAGGCTGAAATTTAGCCTTGCCCGGATCCCTCCTGGCGGCCGACGGATTACAGCGACAACCGACGCCCAGCGCGCACCGGTGACTTCATCGGGGGCCTCGGCGGAGACGTGGTTTGCTCGACCCCGGAGGGCACAACGGTGCAACGCACTTGGACAGTGGAGAAGCAGCTGCGGGCGACGGTGGGGAACCGGTCCCATGGATAGGGCGACGGTGCAGAACCGGACCCTTGGATAAGGTAGGAACAGTCCAGTGGGGACTTTATCTGTTGTGACCTGGGGACGCCCAGTGTCTACCTGTTTTGACCTGGGGACGCCCAGAGTCTCCCTATGGGGTAGGAACAGAGTACAGCTGGCAGGGTACAGTGTACACCCTTAGCATGCATTCTGGGGAATTGGGAAGTGTTTGGATCTGACCAGTTGATTAAAAGTAAATTGAAAAGGTTCTGTACAGTTGATTGGCCTCAGTATCAGCTAGAGTGCCGAGAAAGGTGGCCACCGGAAGGATCACTCAATTACAACACGATCCTTCAGTTACTTTTGTTTTGTCAGAGAACAGGTAAATGGAATGAACATCTCTATGTGTATACGTTTATGTTGTTAAGAGATAGGACTGATTTTTTGCATAAGTGCTATTTGACTCCGACAGGCTCGGTAGTAACGGCTGCTAAACCCCAGAATCCTCCCACTGTTGTAATGGCAGAATCGGTGTCCCCTTCGGCTCGTCCACCCCCACAGGCTCCAGAGAGTAGGCCCTTCCCCCCCCCCCCCCCCTCGGTGGGATTGTATTCGTTGATTACTGAGAGTGTGGTAGTCTGTCCAGGAACACAGGATCGTGCAGCCCAGATTGTGTCAGTGTATTCTCATGTTGCTTTTAACCCTGTATGTCCGGCTGCTTTCAGGCAGAGGCAGGGGAGTTCTCAACGAATCTAAGCAGGTTTATTTCAGTCTTTGAAGGGTGTCTGGCTAGCCATAAGCCTGACTGGGATGATTGCAATATACTTATGAGAACCTTGTTGTCTGAAGTGGAGCGGAATCAGGTTATAGCTAAGGCTAGGGAGGAGAAAGCACAGAGAAGGCATTTAAGATTTAAAAGGGAAAGCTATTGGACACCAGAGGTTGTACAGAGTGGAATCCTCAGAAGTGAGTGTGCTCGTCCTGGTTTGTTGCTTTAAAGCTCTGTACAGAAGTTATGTTACTGAAAGGATGTATAATGGCAATGTGTATGTGTTAATGGTTGGAGAAAAGGTGTATGAGTGAAAAGTGGAAGGTTCCTTTGTAAATTAGAAGAAGCCGAGAAAGGGAGAAGGAAAAAGAGCACAGAATGAGTTAACTGAGAGGAAAATATAGCTAGCAGCTCAGTCATGCTGGCCCTATCCAAGGACATTGTTCACAGCCAAGACTTGGCTGACAACCAAGAGAAAGGGGGGCCTGAATGTGACCAAGCAACTGTGAGATCTGCAAGGCATAAGGAAGACAACAGAAGGGTTAACGAGCAGCTTTGCTGGACAGCATTGGCCCGGGGATTTAAAATTCCCCCACTCTGTTTGGACAGGCTCTGGCCAGAGACTTGGAGGAGTGGGACATTGAAGACAAAGCCCTCCTTCTGCAGTATGTAGATGATTTGCTAATTGTTGCTGTGGGTATAATCCCTTGTTTTAGAGCTACTGTGAGTCTCCTGAATTTTATCGGACTCTGAGGATACAGGGTAGTGGACTGTGGGCTAAACCTCTGTATGCATGTGTTAAGGGAGCGAATCATGACCCCTTTCACTGGTCCCCAGAAGCGGACAGGGCATTTCAGCTATTAGGTGCCTGGAAACATCCTGTGGCATACTTCTCTAAGCAACTGGATCAAGTTTCAAAGGGATGGTCAGCCTGATTGAGGGCGGTCGCAGCCACTGCCCTAGTGCTTGAGGAAGCTGAAAAGCTGACACTGGGAGGAACTGTGCAAGTGTATGTTCCCCATATGGTTCAAGCCCTGCTGGATACTAAGGGTGGTCTTTGGCTCACACAGGCTCGGGTTGCTCGGTACCAGGCGAAGCTGTTAGAGAATCCTGAAGTCACCCTGCAGATCTGTCCCTCCCTTAATCCAGCGACCCTGCTACCAGAGACAGAAAAGCAGGAACATGACTGTCGGGAAATCATAGATGCCCACTACTGTAGCCGCCCAGATTTAAAGATCAGCCACTCCCAAATGCTGACTTGGAATGGTATACAGATGGAAGTAGTACTGTGGTGGATGGGCAAAGGAGGGCGGGTTATGCTGTTGTGTCTCTTCATGATACTGTGGAAGCTGAAAGTTTACCGGCAGGGACATCTGCCCAACTTGCTGAACTAGTGGCCCTGACTCGTGCACTCGAGCTGGCAAAAGACAAACGGGTTAATATCTTTACTGACTCAAAGTATGCTTTTGGGGTATTGCATGCTCATGCTGGTTTGTGGAAGCAAAGGGGAATGCTAACAGCCCAAGGTTCTCCGGTTAAGCATGGGTCTCAAATTCTCCGGCTGTTAGAAGCGGTACAACTCCCCTCAGTAGTAGCAGTGGTACATTGCAAAGCCCATCAAAGGGAAGATCAAGATGTAACCAAGGGCAATGCCAGAGCAGACAGGGAAGCCAAGTGTGCTGCTACCCTGAAGTCACCAACAGAGGAGAATGTCCAAATGCATGCCCTTATCCCATCAGTGGGTGAGCTTGCAGCCCCTCAGTACTCCCATGATGACAGAAACCTGGCTGACAGTCTCAGTCTCCAGGAAAAGGAGGGATGGCTTTATTCCACAGAGGGAAAAATCCTCCTGCCCAAGGGCCTAATTCAACCAGTGTTGCAGAAACTGCATCAAACCACACATGCAGGCAGAGAGGCTCTTACCCAGCTTATGAATAAATATTTTCTAACCTCTAGACTTAAACCCCTAGCATCACAGGTACAAGCTGAATGTTTAAGCTACCAAAAGAACAACCCTCGACCAGGAGTAGCAGTGTTACCAGCCACCCTGGAACCTACCCCAGGCCCAGGATTGGTGTGGCAAATAGACTTTACTGAGTTTCCCAGGACCCAAGGGTACAGGTACCTCCTCGTCTTGGTGGATCGATTCAGTGGATGGCCTGAGGCCTTCCCATGTTGCAACAACACTGCCAAGACAGTGGCTCTTAAGTTTGTCAAGGAGATCATTCCTCGCTTCGGCCTCCCCCAGTGGATGGAATCTGATAACAGAACACACTTCACATCTCAAGTAGTTCAAAAGATATCAAGTGCTCTGCAAATCCCCTGGAAGCTCCACACACCCTGGCGACCACAAGCCAGTGGAGTAGTGTAACGCACAAATCAGACACTCAAGCGACACCTCTCAAAGGTCTGTCAGGAGGCCTCTCTTAGGTGGCCTGATGCTTTGCCCCTTGTGTTACTCCGCATTCGTGCTCTCCCCAAGGGTAGGTTAGGGTTTAGTCCCTTCGAGATTATGTTTGAAAGAGCATGGCCTATGAATGGTACCCCGGTTCTGGCAGGGGAGTGGGAGATGGGGTATGGTTTCTTGTCTCAGTACATGTGCTCTCTGTCTGCTGTTCTTTCTTCTCTTCACAGGTATACCAAAGATTCACAGCCTCTTCTGCTGGATACCCCGGGTCCACTCCTTGCAGCCTGATGACTCCGTTCTCGTGCGGACCTGGAAGGACGAGCCTCTCCAAGAGAAGTGGGAAGGGACCCCACATCATCCTGCTTGTTTCCCACACAGCGACAAAGGTCGAAGGACACAAGAACTGGTTTCATCACTCTCGACTGAAAGCAGTACCCGCTCCTGAACAGTGGACTGTCCAGCCTGCGGAGAAAGCTTCCAGCGACGATTTGGGACTTAAGCTGTTATTCAAAAGACAGTAAGGGTCATTGGGAATGCCTGGTGATCTTTCTGAACAGCCACAGCATACTCCCCGCGAGAACCCTGAGCATTGGCTTTTGCCAATGATACCCTGGCCATAGAGAAACGCATAAGTTCTGAGCTGTACCAGCTTCGACTGCTGGCTTTGCAGAACCGCCAGGCCCTAGATTATGTGTTAGCTTCATGAGGCGATGTATGTGCCCTTATTGGAGAAGAATGTTGTACCTATGTCCCAGAGTTTTCACAGGATATTAACAAGCATATCTTGTTAGCTAAACAGGCCTTGAACCAGTGGAAGGCCCAGGAAGGGGAACCCACTATTTTGGATTCCCTTTGGGGTTGGCTACCTGGTTTAGGAGAACTAGGGGATATGGGGGAAGCATTGTTCGCATCTTGTTCATAAGTGTTGTGATATGTTTTGTCCTTTTCCTTTTGCTCATTTGCTGTAAAGTGCTCACCTTCCATTCCACAAAAGTTACCTTATATTCTCTCATTGATAATCCTGATTGCATGGAGCTTAATCGCATTTTGTCTTTAGAGTATGAGAAAACTCTGACAAAGGTTTGTTGAGTGTTCTCAAAGGAGGGATTGTTGGTGTCACTAGGCATAGCTACCAGGTAACCCGGGAGAGTGGAAGGCCAAAAGTGCCGATGAAGCTCCTCTGCTCTGGGCTTACCTGAACCACAGTGACTCCATTTTGTGAACTCTCGCCTATTTCTGTGCTAACTGCTTACATGCTGAAGCAGAAATGTAAGGGTCAGCTTTTCTCTAGCATACAGCTGCTGTTTTGCTCAGACTGCTGTAAACAGGCCTTGCAAGGCCAAAAGATAAGCAGACAAATGGGAACTTTTCTAATTGTAACTGCTACAGAAGGGAGGGGTGAGAGGGGTAAGAGGGAGTAACAGAACAAAGGCTTACGCAGAAACAGCTTGGAATATAAAAGGGAAAATTTTATTTGTATGTGCTGCACTTGATTTGAGACATGCTGGTCTCCTAGTGCCATTTCAGAGCTCTGAAATAAACTTGGCTTGCTTTCTCCCCTCGGTGTCTTTATTGGTGCCAAGCACACCGGGCGATGGACCCCTGTTTGCCATCTCGGGGCTCAGTTCTGGGCAGGCAACAATAGGGATGAGCATACAACTATTCTTTAAAGACTGTGTGATTTATTCATGTGTATATGTGTATGTGTGTGTGTATACACACAAAAATACACACACACACAATAGTTAAAATTGATACTAGCTGATTCTGTAAAATCCACTTGCTTACTTGTATTGCCTTGAAAATTTCTGTCCTTTTTCAGGGCTCTGGGTTACAGGTCGGGATCTTTTTAACACTGCATTTCTGCAGCTCCCCTAAAAATATCAAGTCATCAAAATGTTACAGTTCTTACAACTATTTTTTTCACACCTGAAGCTCAAACTAGAGCTCTGGTCCTTCCCAAACTGTATCATCCATTCAGAATGTATCTCATAAGAAGAAAGCAATGGCCATGCTGATTCATAACAATGGTTCATCTAGACCAGTATCAGATGCTTCAGAGGGAATGAGGAGAACAGAGCAATTATCAAGTCATCCATCCCCTATCATCCGTTCACAGCTTCTGCTAATTGCAGGCTTAGGGACACCCGGACATGGGGTGGCATTCCTGACTATCTTGGCTAATAGCCATTAACCCAGTTATACTTTTGGCCTTCACTCCATCCCCTGGTAATGAGTTCTACAGGATAACAGTGTGTTGCATGAAGAAGTACTTCCTTTTGTTTGTTTTAAATCTGCTGCCTATTAATATCATAGGTTGAGCCCTAGTTCTTGTGTTATGTGAAGGGGTAAATAACATTTTTCTTTTCACTTTTTCCATATATTTGATGTTTGTATAGACTTCTCTCATATTCCCTCTAGTCATCTTTTTTCTAAGATGATGTCATATCTGAGTAATGGGCAGCCAGACCTAGTTGTCAGAGCCAGAGTCCACAGTCATAAGATAGGAGGCAAGAATCAGTTTAGCTGGGTTTAGATACTGAGAGATCAGAACCACAAGTTGGGAACCAGAGTAAGGCATTTCAGCATACCACAGAGTCAGAGGCAGAAGACAAACTGTAGGTCAGGAACCACAATCAAACGCCGGGAGTCAAGCCAAGTAAAGGTGCCAGGAAGTCTGAGAGCGGAAGCTGGAGTGGGAGTACGGCAGAGCCCAGTTATTCCAGTTCCTGCTGCTGGTTTAAGTATGGCCAGGGGCCAATCAGGTGCTGTGGAACTCCATCAATAGGAATTCAGGGGCAGAGCCTCAAACTGGGGCTGGGCTTCATAGGTCCTAATAGGAAGTTGTCAGCAAGCTGCCAGACCGAAGTTTGAGCCCGATGAGTCATGAGAAATTAACAGTCCCATTTGTTTTATCTAAACAAGTGCTTTTTGGTTGAAGTTTTTGGGGAATCTCTACTCAGGTTAACAAAGGCTAGTACATATCATTTCCTTTGATGGAATGATATACTATTAATAAACTTGCATTGTTCAATAATGTGCCCGACAGCACAAAATGCACATTTCTTGAGGTGCAAGGCTGGTGCTAAGAATTTGCGGGTCTCAACCTGTATTTGATTCATGACTGGCTGGAAATGCATTCATGTAACTTAACTGGGAGTGACTTTACATGCTAATGGCTGTGTGTGAGCAAAGCCCGGAGAGGCTGCTTCTCACTAGCAAAGCGGTATAAAAGGCACCCTGGACTGGAAAGTTAAAGGGATACAGCAGTTCAACAGTCTTGATTGTACTCTCATATCTATATCTAAACTTCTTCTAAAGATTACATTATTATCTCTGTTATTAAAAATGTGTGGCATGTCACTGACTGATTGACACATACACTCTATTTATTTCCTTGTTCCTGTTAACCTAGACTCTTGAAATTTTATGCACTCATTCATTATGGATCAATGAGTATAAAAAAGATACTAAGATATATCAAAATTGAAATTTGGTCTTTCCAGTCCAGACCAGTAAAAGGCCTTTAGTACCTTTATGGGATTTCAACAGTTCTATTGACCTTATATACACACTAAGAGTAATCATGATTTTTTGTGTTCAGATTTAATAATGATAATATTAATAGCATGTGATTAAGATAGCTGGCTCATTTGAAATTTATTTGATCAGGGATTAGATAATCAAAGATTAATACAGCATGATACAGAAAGGAATACATAAATTACTAATCTTATCACTGGAGAAGTGGCAACAGCTTGATCCACTTCTGTCTTAATTCCCAAAAAATTCTTTCCTTATACAGGGCTTGAGACAATGAAATTCCTTTTCCATGATTACTCTAACTATGAGTTCTGTCTTAGGTGTCTCAATTTACCTAATCAATAAGCTAAAGACATCTGAGACCAATCCATTATTACCAAGATCACCTGTGACAATAAGTGGGACTTAGTACTAACATCAATCAATGGTTCATTATTTTATTAATCACTGAACACATTTGATAAAAAAAAAATTACTTGTCAAACTCCAGTCGTCCCTCTCTAGACATGTGGACACAATTCTTAATGGATCAACAGGGTCAGAGTAAAATATCATACACATTCCATTAATGATTACATATATTCTGTCATTTGGTCACCCACTATGGTTCAACCTAACTACAAATAGCTTTTCATTTTGATCGGTATAGAGCAATAGATTTGTAGATACAAAAGACTTATTCATAAATAGCATGTTGGTTCATGTAGATGTAGAATTTTGTTATCTACTAACAATATGCAAAAATATGTTGATTTCTTCTGTGAGATGCTGATGTTGGGTCTGAGGCTTACAGTTTGAAGGTCCATCATTCTATTTATTGGATTTTTTGCCAAATACATTTCTATACAAGTGTGAGCACAAACTATTTTGTTTTCAGTTTCAGACTTACTAAGAAACTGCCAAGACACATATTTTCTCATGTGAAGCTATACAGTATTTAGCACTAAGGCATGTTCAGCCTGGGCTGATTTCAGAGTACAAGTAAAAAAAAAAATAGTGATGTAATGAAGCCATCCCTTTCCCATGCACTCCGGTTAGTATAATACTGCCACAACCCGTTTTAGTCACAAGCAATAAATGTTCTCATGATTGTAAGGTAACAGCAGTCAATCCATAGTTAAAATTGCAATTGAATTGTAATAAGAGCAATTTTGGTTCCACTTCTGAAGTCCACAAGTAAGGCCATGTCAGTCTTGTTTAGTGAGGTCTTGATCTAATGTAGAAATTATCTTTAAAAGCGTGATTTGATTTTGACAAGGTGTACCTGAATGATCATACCATAAAATAGGTACTCATAAGAGTTCAAAAAGTGTTGTTGTTTTTCATCTAGGGATATATGTACCACACTGTAGCAGTAAAAGAGAAAGCAGGAAAGAAAGAAAGAAAGCTCTATTTACTGGATTCATCTAATTCATATCACTATTTAGGTGGTTAAATCACTATTTAGGTGGTTAAAATCTAATTTTTAAATTTTTTATATTTTTCAATTTGTAACATTGCTGTGGGTTACGTTTCCAGTGAATTTAAAAACATTTACCAAATTTCTGCTGAAAAGTTCAGCTTTATTTTTTTTTTAAGAAACTTTCAATTAAAAAAGAGAGAGGGAGAGAGAGAGAGAAAATTTGTCTAGCATAAGGCATGAGAGGGAAATGTGAGGAAGGGGCACTAGCCTCTTAGGCTCAGGTACAGAAATGTACTGAGCACATGTTTAACTTTAAGCATGTGAGAAGCCTTAAGGAATTGGGGCCCTAATTGTTGTGGATGGGGGGAGCAGCAATCAAGCATTTAAAGGTCCAAGAGAGCAATTTAGCAATAGATTGGTGAGCTAGTCAGGAGGCATTCAGTCACTATTAGCCAAGACCAGTTGACAAGGACTCATGATCTGGCCAACTGGGTTTTGGAATAGTTGTCACAAAGAAGTAGGACTTTGGTGATTATAAATACTACATATAGCCTCAGCACAGGTAGCCTAGCAGGGAAAAGTTTATCATAAAAGCTATTTCAGCAAATAACCAGTAAACATAGAATACTGAAAGAAAAACTGCTTTTCTAGGCATAAAGATACCTTAAGAATATATCAATATAAAATACAGTAAAGCATTTTCTGGGCAAAATGCTCAGATACAGGAAGGTGGCAAAAATGCCAGAATATAAAAATGATCAGTAATGATGTCTGGAAAAAAAAGGGAGCACTGAAAATATGTGTGTGGGAGGGGAAGAGGGAGGGGCCATTCCCCTCTGTGGCACACAAGGCACAGAAATGTCTCCTGATATTCATTATATGAAGTAAAAGTTAAACAAATTAAGAAACAAAAGAACTGAAAGAAGGTTTAAAAGTAAAACAAGATCAAAACAGGGAAATAGAAAAGCAAGTAGAAGATGTAATGATGGCCAAAAATAATAAGGAAGCTCATGAGTGAAAAGGTAACAGATAACCTGCCTAATTAATTGTTTAATTCTTTGAACTTTTTTTTGTTTCCTTAATACAGTCCTTAATATTGTCTTCATAATTTTAAAGCTCTTAATAACTCATCTTGTATATTTATAAATACTATTTTAGCACACTTTTTAAATGTAAGCTTGTCCCATATGTTTGTGACATTACCCAGGGTACACTCTGGACCACTGAACAGGGGTATCCCCTTAATTCTCTAGCTTGGGGTACCTTTTACACTGCTTTGCTGTCAGAACATCCACACCTGGTTTGCTCACATAGCCTTCAGCATGCAAATTCACTTCTAGCAAAATACATGAGTGCTCTGACCAGTCACTCATGAATTACATGCCAGGCAACACTTACAGATTCTTAGTCCCAGCCTTGTTCTCCCAGAAGCTTGCATCTTGTACTGTCCAGCATGCTACTGAACAGTGCCAGCTCATAGAAAGTCCATCATTTCATCAAAAGAAAATGATATATGCACCTGCCCTGTCTATTCCAAATGAAGTTTCCCACACACTTTAATCCAAACACATTGGTTAAGATAAAACAATAAGATATGTTTATTAACTAGAGAAAGATAGATAGATATTAAGTGATTAAAAACATTGATGCATAAAAGTAGGGATTGGTTACAAAAGAACATAAAAGAATAATATGCAAGCTAATACTTAATTTAAGAAGCTAAGTGAACTTAAAAGCAAAGGTTTTCCTTACTATACACTATAGTAAATTTCACAGGCTGCATCTCCTTTCAGCCTGTGATCACCACCCTTAATTTAGTTCTTCTAGAGTTGATGTCATGAGAAGAGAGATGGGAGGAAGAGAGGTAAATTGGAGGCCACCACCTCTCATTCTTATATCACCCTCCCCTCTTTGAGGATTGCCCACAGTTGGGGTATAAACAACACATAGTCTCTTGTGGACATGAAGGTTGAACCACCCTTGTTATGAAAAGTAAATGTCTTGTTTACACCTTCTCCTCTATTGGAGTATGGAAGCTTAAAGGAGGTGGTCACCTTTAATACCTGTCTGGAGTGCTAGTATATCTTTGTCTCTGAAACTGATTTTGGCCTGCCTTTCTAACTCTGGAATATGTTACAGCAATGTTATACAGCAGAAACTTATAACTTTACATACAACATTGATACACATATTTTACCATGAGAATAATGTTCAGCAGATTATGAGTTTTCAAATGATACCCCATAAGGCATACTTTGTACAACATTTATCATAGTCTTGTAAAACTGGTTACCATAATAGTTTAGACTGTCACAATGCTATGTATGTTGTCCTATGTTTTTGCATGTTCTGTGTATAACGTGACTACTTTTTTGTTTTAACTTTGTTTTATTGGTTATGCAACAAAAATCAATTCTATCTATCTATCTATCTATCTATCTATCTATCTATCTATCACCCTATTTTAATATTATGTATGGATAAAAACTGTCATACTGCCAATTTCATTTTTTGTGCTAAGATCAAAAAGCCCTTAGTTATAAATATATAATTCAACTGCAAACAAAAATATAAATCAAAAACCTTGAAATGAAAAATAAAAGAAAAATGTAGGGGAAAGACCTCAGTATTAATACAAAAATAATATTAATATGCTCAACATTTTTAGGTTGTTAAAAACTGGCTTGTATCTTTATTAAATATTAAAATATATTATAAGTTATAGCCAAAATGTGTTTTAATATAACTATATATCTAACTATATCTATCTATCTATTTATCTATATTGTGTTTGGTGATGTTACAAAATGTTAAAGCTGATCAAACACATTTTAATAGGTGTTTCTGTTAAGTCCATCATTTTTAGCATCTAGGTGAGTTCTTTCCTGAACCCCTACTTCTAGCCTTCAACCAACCTCTCCAAGCTCAGCATCAGACGCAAGCTCCTTATAGAGGAAGACATACCAACTCAAAGCAGCACCAAACTCTGCCAAAGCAGCAGATGCAAAACCTGCAAATATGTATTTTGCTTGCACAATGATCTACATCCTCCACAACACACCTTTCAAGATCCAGGGATCCTACACATGCTTATCACAACATGTGATGTACCTTATGAAGGGCATTGGATACCCCAACAGCAACTATGTGAGTGAAAGCAGACAATCACTTTGCTCTTGAATGAACTCACATAGGAAAATGATAAGAGACAAAATCATCCTATCAGCTCTGGGTGAACACTATTCACAAAACGATCACTCTATAACCGACTATCAGTCCTCGTCCTCAAAGGAAACCTGCACAACACTTTCAAAGGACAAGCCTCGGAGGTTAAATTCATAACTCTGGTAGACACTAAAAATAATAGACTGAACAGAGACACTGGTTTTATGGTTTATTAAAAAAAATTGAACCCACTAATCCCCTCTTTTTGTCCTATGACTTCAGAGATGTTAATGGGCCACTCTACTCTGAATGATCACTTAGAATATGTGCTATCTACTCAAGATATAAATAAACAACCTATTTCCATCTTCCATTTAGCTGTGTTGTTCTGAATACCTTTCCCAAATCTGCAAAACTGTGTGGCTTGAAAGCTTTGCTCTCTCAACAACAGAAGTTGGTCCAATAAAAGATATTACCTCACCGACCTTGTCCTTCTAATATACTGGGACCAACATGGCTACATATACAGTACATGTAATAACATTGTATCAAAAAGGTGCACAAGGCCCAATTGCTGTACAAGTCGACATTGCTAAACTGTTTAACCAAACACAAGTAAATATGAACAAATGAATTAATTGATAGCAGAAATTAATTAAAAAAGCAAGGAAAATTGCAGAGAAATGTGCACTTCTTATTTGATTTATTTGTTTACTGTAAACGGTTCATTCAGAATATTGGAAAGGGGAAATTGTCTAATCTTATTAATGATAAACAATTAGCTAAATGGTATTGTCCTCAGTATGTAACAGAGACTGTTGTAAATTGGCAATACGTCAAATTGTGTAGGCAAATTCCAGTAAGCACAATTTGTAATTTAGTGTCAGTGACACAACATACTAGCAGAAGTACATATTATTCAAAACAATCATTCTTAGTTTTGTGTTCCACGTACATTTCTTTTATTGATCTTACTGATATTGATCCTGACATTGCAATATTTGATAAGGTGGCTCTTGTCCGGTCAGGAGGTTACCTGGAAGATAGAATTTACAAAGATCTACCTCAGTTGCTGATGTATCACTCAGCAATGCAAACCTGGAGGGCACCACACACGGCTTGTTATTTTGTTAAAGGATATCAATACATCTGTAAATGCAATTTTTTTTTCATGGTCACTCCAATATGTGTCCATACCCATCTGGGGCAATACAATGAGATTAAAAAAAAAAAAGCTGTTCCATGTCCGGTGAAGTTTAGCAAGTGTGATGATCATTGCTAAGCGTAACCTATAGTATGGGTATGCGATAATGTGTAGTAACTAATTGTAAGATTTTTTTTTATGGAAACCTGGTTTGTAATGTTACTATTCTACATCTCTGTTCCATAATAATGCCTATTCCAGTTTTTCAAAATGAACCCATGATTTACAGTAAGCCACAAAATCATGCCAGTTTATAACATCCATAAGAATGTACAAACCTCAACTTTAAAAGCATTACTAGATCAAAAAGACATGCACATTATTCAGTTTAGCAATGACATGAACAAAGCAGAATAAGCCCTGAATAATCTTATCATGATGGCAATCTTCAAATAGTAACGTCTCATACTTGGATACAATTTGCATTTAAATCTTTGCTTGTATTATACCAGTTTTAAGTTGCTTTTGCAGTTTGCTAAAATAGTATAGATCTCACATAAACTCGTACTTCCACTTTATATATCAATATGGCAAAGGTCTGCCCTGATATGACAATAATCACAGCACCAAGTAGAGAACTGTTAGCCAAGGCTAGTATTCACCACATGAATGGTTTTCATGAGCACCTTATTAATATAATATACATTATATATAAATGTGAGGAACTTATGTTAACTGAATGCATTATGCTCTTCCTACAATTCTGTTCAGCCATTTCAAGTATCCCACAACACTTTGTACAGCTGAACTCAGCTTTGGCATTAGAAACTAGGAAGCTTGTCAAATCCAATATACATTTTGTGTCCTAGAACACTTTGGGATGTACCTCTATGCCAACTGGTTTGGAATGTGGTATCCAAAACAGAGATAAGGAAACGTAAAGAACACCTACTGTATAAAATGAAAATGCTATAAGATAAGATTGTGTCTTGAACAAAAGGGTATCTGTAAGAGTTCTCCTTTTGATATTTTACTACTTGTTTTGGCAATAAGTTAGCTAAGCTTCATTATTTGTTCTCTTGAACATTTTTAATATTGAATGACAAGTATAGTTAAAAGTAGTTGGCTTTAAATTTAGCAATACAGAGTTAGAGGAGGAAAAGTCAGGTGTCAGAAAGCCCCAGTGCTTTTCTCCCTTATCCACTTGATGAATTCTTGTGGCTCTCAGCTAAGGGGCTCTCTGCGCTGATGAGCCACAGGAAGTCTCGGAGTGGTCTTATATTCCCTTCTGTCTACTTCTACTACACTGCTGCACTGCTCCTGAGTCCCACCCTCCCAAACCTGGATTTCTCTGCTAGCACCCAATTCCTCCAGCAACCCCTTCATTCCCTCATGCCCATTGACTTCCTGTCTCTATTCCCAAAGCTCACCCTTGGGAAATGGGTATATTGGAAACACTAACAGTGATGGTGATATCTGCCGAAAGATAAACACGCTCCTCTCTATAAAGCATCTTCATACCTCTCTTCAGAGTACAGGCTCAGTGGTTAGTTAACAGGGATGGCCCACAACATTTTGGCACCTGAGGCAGGGAGCTCAAATGATGCCCCCATGCCCCTTCGCTTGGGCCAAAACTTTGAAAGGTCTCAATTCTGCTTTCTTCCTGTTCTACTCCTCTCATGGTACTGCTCTGTTACCTATCCCAATAAAGGAGAACTAACAACTTTAAATGCCTTGTTCAAAAATGTTAAGTAACACTTAACTTTCAAATGCCTGAACAGAAAATGTAACTTTTCTTGTCTGCATGGTAAACACTGACATTTTTATCTGTTTGAATAATCAAAGTGGTGCTTTCTGTGCCTTCTTGATTGCAAAGATTTGAACTGCTTCCTGCTGAAGGTCCACAGTCTGGGCCAGCTCATGCTCTATAGAGATGGTTGCAAGGCTGACCAGCCTCTCCTGTGTCATTGTGGAGCGTAGATGTGTTTTTATTAAATTCAGCTTAGAGAAGCTGCGTTCTCCACTGGCAACTGTTAAAGGAAGTGTTAGAAGTGTGCGCAGAGCAACAAAAGCATTTGAAAGAGGGTGGTCATCTTATGTGTGCACATATATTCCAGAACAGCCTTTGGAGTTGATCCTGCTGAAATGTATCTTGAAAGGGCTTTCAGTTCATCACCTAAATCACTTGCATTAATATCGCGCATGTCATCATGTGTCAACACTGTCTCTAGTGCCCTGCATTGCTGATGTAGGTCTTCTTCAGGTATAGTGAGGAGTTTTGGAATATCATGCACCATCCCAAATATATTGCTGTGTTCCTTGAGCTGCATGAAATTTTCAACTGACAGTATTGCACAATCTAGCTCCTGGTTAAAGAATTCAACTTTGAATTGTTGTTTGGGTTCTCTTATGGGATTATCCCGTGCCCCATAATCAAAAGGTCTTCTTCTTCGGTGACTCTTGTATTCTTGAATGGGTGGGAAAATAGCTTCAGTGTGAAGTTCCTCTGCCAACTTCTGTGCACTCTTCAGAATGTTTTGAAATCCCTCATCTGACCAGTAAGACTGTAGGTATGACTTTGCTTTGTCCAGTTGTTCCATTGCTCCAGATATATTAAGGTCAACACCTTGGAGTCTCTTGCTTACAACATTTATTTCAAACAGTATGTCATGCCACAACACTAAGCCACACAGAAATTTGAAGTTATGTATGTTTCTGGTGATTTCATTTCCCTCTGCCACTTTTCTCCCACAAATAGTTCCTGTCATAGCATTATCCTCCATAATGGCAATTATGGCATCATCTATCTTCCCAATTTGTGCCACTTTCCCACTCAGTGGTTTCAGTGTCAGAGAGAATGTTCCCAGATGTTGCTTTAAAATTTGCCATTGATGAGTCGACGCAGAGAAAAATACATAGATGCTTTGAATTACATTAAAAAATTCAGCAGCCTCACTAGAAGCCGATGCTGCATCACTGGCCACCAAGTTCCATGAATGAGAACTGCATGGGAGAAAAAAGCTTGAGGGTTTCACTCTCGGATCATCTTGGCACCATTATCGTAGCCCTGACCTCTCATGTCAGCTATCGCAATTCCCATATCTTCCAGCTTTTTAAAAAGCACATTTGGCCTACCAGTTCATGTATCAATGTCAATAAATTCTAGAGAATGCTCTCTGACAGTCACCATTGCAGGGACATTTTCACTAAGTTCTGTTGTTGTTACAAAATGCACCATTAAAGTCATTTGTTCCGTCTAGCTGATGTCAGTTGTGCAGTCCAGAATAACAGAGTAATAACTTGCTAACTTCAGATCTGCCACAATCTTCTGTTTGACATTTGTTGCCAATAACTGTATGATCACATTTTGAATCATTTTTCCAAGGTAGTGTTGTGTGTACATTTCTTGGATGGTGACTCTTCTTAGATGCTCCTGGAGTACAGCATCAAACTCAGTCATCAGCTCCACAATTTGAAGGAAGTTTCCATTGTTTGGCACATACAGCTGATCTGAAGTGCCACACAGTGCTAGGTTTTGGGAAGCAAGCATTCTCACAATGGCAATGAGCCTTTTCAGAACATTTTGCCAGTAAAGATACTCTGATGCAAACTTCTCTTGATGCTGATCATCTATGGTGGCCTTTACCCTTAGTCTCATCTCAAGCTCTTTCCACCTATGGAATGATCTCTGGTGATTTGCTGCCTTCTCATGGCATGCCAGATTTTTCTAGTCCTTTGTTCCTGTAGAACCCAATGTGGCTGGAACATTAGACTGAAACAGTTTGCAACAAAAACAGTATGCAGCATTCTGGGTTTTTCAGTACATAAGCCATGTCCTCTCCACTTCGTCACCATTGGGGATTTCATGCCAGGAATGTGTTGGATGGAAACTTCTCTTTTCATTGTCTTTGGGGAACATGAAGTTTTTCACTTGCTGCAGCCCATGCAGTACAAGGAAGTCCCTCAGGTTACTGCTCAAGTGGGTCCACAGTCCTGGATCATCTAGACATAAGGAACTAAATTCAGCAGCAGCTGTTTCTTGCGCCTCCACCACACTCTTCTCTGATCTACACTTTTCTTCAGGAATGTGCATGGTTACATCCATTTGAGATGGAGATATGGATGCTGCAGTAGCTGCCAGGTCACCTGCACTCTGACTAACTGGAAGATCAGGCATCTCCTCACCACTCACATCCTCACTGGGGCGGGAAGGCTCACCATGAATATTTGTGTCTATGTATCTCAGGAGAGTTCTTTCCTGCTTAGATAGAAAAGCTTCCTTTGCTTTCTTTCTTTTTCTGAATGCTGCCCCAAAGGGCGTTTTCTTCTTTCACTCATGACTGCTGTTTTGTGCCAACTATACAGGGTCTCAACACTCAATTGAAGGGGACAAATAAGCAGGCTGGAAGCAGGGCCTGAGTGAGGGAAGATATCAGCGTCTTAAGGTCTAACTGGCTCCTACTACTTCAGTTGACTGCCTGTTCTCCTCAAGTGGGTTTAGGGAAGCAGCAGGAAACAGGAAGCTCCCTCAGAAGCTGGTGTTAATTAGTCCAGGCTCCTGGGTGCTAGAGAGGTACATAAGAGGCTCCTCCTCCTCTCTCTCCCTGCAGCTCCTGCTGCTTTCTGTTATTCCCTCTCATCTTTTCTCCTGCCTGCCTGTTATGTCTCTTGTGCCCTCCTTCCTCCAGCACAGCACTCCACCATCTCTGTGCATCTAGAGCAGAGAGAACACATATGCCCCAGCAGCAGACACAATTTTCTACACTCTGGGTCCTAGTGGCACCCACCCCACAGTCTGGCACCTGAGGTGGCCGCCTCAGGTGGCCTCATGGTAAGGCCAACCCTGTTAGTTAAGTCCCTAGATGGAGTTTCTTCATTATTTGTTTCCATTTAAAACATTCTTCCTATGTTATTCTTACATTTTTATTTTAATTAAAGTTCACATTAATGTCAATATGATATTATATTTGTGTTTATTACTTTATATATGATAGTACCCACCGTGTAATAAGCATTCGCTAGACAAGCAAGATGTTATGCCCCAAGGAAATTACAATGTAGGGGGCTAACATCATATCAGTTATTTTAATCAAAATGTCACTTCTGTTTTTCAATGAAATTTCTTTTTCATAGAAATTCCTTTTTCATTAACATTTTTCAATCAGCTCCAAAGAGCGTTATCAGTAATGTATGCCAAATCAATAGGAATGACATTTTAAGGTTGGTTTGTGTCTATTAAAACACTGCAAACAGCTAATTTACTACATACACACACACATTCTTTGACTACTCTAAAATGTAAAGATGTCTTGCTGATGTAGTGCTGCTGGAGCTGTAGGGTGGAGATCTTTTAATGGCATTAAAGCCTTATAGTAATTGATTTTATCAGCAGTAGAGTGTGGCAGATAACAGAATACTAGTTATACTAGTTACATTTTTTCTCACAGTGTTTATATTCATGATAATTCTGGGTGTTGAACTGTAAACTATCTCAGAGGCAAGAGAGTCAAAGGTCAGTAGCTCTCAACCTTTCCAGACTACTGTACCCCTTTCATGAGTCTGATTTATCTTGCGTACCCCCAAGTTTCACCTCACCTAAAAACTGCTGGCTTAAAAAATCAGACATAACAATACAGAAGTGTCATAGCACACTAATACTGAAAAATTGCTTACTTTCTCATTTACCATCGTATAATTATGAAATAAATCAATTTGCACATAAATATTTTACTTACATTTCAGTGTATAGTATATAGAATAGTATAAACAAGTCATTATCTGTATGAAATTGTGGTTTGTACTTACCTCGCTAGTATTTCTTATGTGGCCTGTTGTAAAACTAGGCAAATACCTAGATGAGTTGATGTAACCCCTGGAAGACTTCTGCATACCCACAAGGGTACGTGTACCCCTGGATGTGAACCAGTGTCATAGGTTAACCAGACTAAACCATTGCAAAATAGTCATGCAGTTTCAGCGCTTATAATTCAAATACCCTTATTATTATCCAAAGTAAGATATTAGTAGAACTCTGTGTGGGTTTTAAAACTTCAGGCACAAATACCCTAACTAGTGCATCCACATTTATATTTTGAGATTTAAATAAATGGCCTAATTTTCAAATGTGCTTAGCACCAGCAATTTCCACTGAAGTCAGTTTAGGCTTTAGCATTCTACTCAGTATTTTCTGTTTTCTATGGGCAAATCTGCAATCTTTACTCATGAGGAATAATAAGTAGTTCATGTGATTTCAATGGGGAATATTTGTTGAGCAACATACAGCTCACCCAAAATAAAGGTTACAGAGTCTGGCTATAAATGATGATTTTCTTAAACAACTGCCTCGTGTAATAGTTATAGGTCTGCTTGCATCTATGCCTCTTTCTGATGACTCTGAATGCACCACCTCAGGTGTTACGTCTTATTCACTTAGCTGTCTTGGGATCGAATTTTGCAGTTCTCCCACTCTTAGGCCTGGTCTACACTAGGAGGTTATGTCGAATTTAGCAACATTAAATCGAATTAACCCTGCACCCGTCCCCACAACGAAGCTATTTAGTTCGACATAGAGGTCTCTTTAAATCGATTTCTGTACTCCTTCCCGACGAGGGGAGTAGCACTAAATTCGACATGGCCATGTCGAATTATGGTAGGTGTGGATGGAATTTGACGCTAATAGCTCCGGAAGCTGTCCCACAGTGCACCACTCTGTTGACGCTCTGGACAGCAGTCCAAGCTCGGATGCTCTGACCAGCCACACAGGAAAAGCCCCAGGAAAATTTGAATTCCTTTTCCTGTCTGGCCAGTTTGAATCTCATTTCCTGTTTGGACATCGTGGCGAGCTCAGTAGCACTGGCAACGATGCAGAGCTCTCCAGCAGAGGTGACCAAGCAATCGCTGAATAGAAAGAGGGCCCCAGCATGGACTGATCGGGAAGTCTTGGATCTGATTGCTGTGTGGGGCGATGAGTCCGTGCTTTCGGAGCTGCTATCGAAAAAACGGAATGCAAAGATCTACGAGAAGATCTCCAAAGCCATGACGGAGAGAGGATACAGCCGGGATGCAACGCAGTGCCGTGTGAAAATCAAGGACCTGAGACAAGGCTACCAAAAGCGGCAAACGGACGCTCCGGATCCCAGCCCCAGACATGCCATTTCTACAAGGCACTGCATTACATTCTAGGTTGTGGCCGCCACCACTACCCCGCCACTGACCGTGGACTCTGATGATGGGGTATTGTCGACGGCCGCTTCCTCGGAGATGTTCGCAGACAGGGAAGATGAGGAAGGAGATGAGGAGGATGAGGCAGTCAACAGCGCATACAACGCTGATTTCCCTGACAGCCAAGATCTTTTCATCACCCTCACGGAGATCTCTTACCAACCCTCCCAAGGCGTTAACCCTGACCCTGAATCAGGGGAAGGATCAGTCGGTAAGTGTTTTAAACATGTAAACATTTATTTTGATCAGAACAGGAATGGAATATTAACAATGGGTTTTTCATGATTACTTTGCCCTAGGCGCTTTACTTTTTAGTCCTTGCCAGTGCAACTACTGGAAAAATATCTCAAAATGTCCGGTTTTGCATGATTACTTTGCCCTAGGTGCTCTACTTTTTAGTCCTTGCCAGTGCAGCTACTGGAAAAGAAGGTCTATATGTCCGGGGATAGAGCAGAAATCCTCCTGGGACATCTCCACAAAGCTCTCCTGGAGGTAATTTGAAAGCCTTTGCATTAGGTTCCTGGGGAGAGCGGCCTTATTGCGTCCTCCATGGTAGGAAACTTTTCCACGCCAGGCTAGCAGCAAGTACTCCGGGATCAGTGCCTCGCACAGCATGGCCGCATACGGCCCTGGTTTTTGCTGGCATTCACGCACATACGATCTTTCTCTGTGTCCGAAATCCTCATCAGAGTGATATCACTCATGGTGACCTACTTTAAATTAGGGGAATATTAGTATTGGGACTGATTGCCTGTTCCTTTACAGAACTGTAACCGGCGGTTTACAGCCACGTGGTGGAAGCGGGATAGGGGCAGCATACAGGGATCTTTCCCGGGGACAGCCGCGAGGGGGTGGGACAGGGGCAGAGTTCATGCTGGCCAGATTGTCGGCAGCAGGAACTGGCCAACGCTAGGAGCCTTGCTTGTAACGTGGAAGGAGGGCACTGCTATAAATTAAGCTTTCAGCAGCCAAATGTCTACGGCTTACCAAGTCCACCTGCTACCCGAATTCCGCTGTCCTGCCCCGCTTATGTGATCTGTACTTCAAGATCCCAGGCACTGAATGGGAAGGCTGAAAATTCGACTTTGTCTTGAGTGTGCATGTGATAGGTGCTGTGCATAGTCTTGTTCACAGAGAAAGACTATGTTCATTGTTCACAAAAATGTATCTTTGTGAGGAATTCACTCCCTTTTTCCCATCCCACAGCTGCGAGTGTCTCCCGACCTACCCCGGCATCCCCCTCCCAGAGGCTGGCGCAGATTAGGCGCCGAAAGAGAAGGATACGGGACGAGATGTACTCTGAACTTATGGGCTGCTCCCGAGCCAAGGCGGCACAGCAGACCAAGTGGAGGGATAACCAGTGATCACACAGCGAACGGGAGGACAGGTGGTGGCAGGAAGACCAGCAGGCGACTCAAACGCTGCTTGGACTAATGAGGGAGCAAACGGACACGCTCTGGTGCCTTGTAGATGTTCTGCAGGACCGGAGACAGGAGGACAGAGCCCCGCTGCAGTCTATCTCTAACCGCCCTCCCCCGCCACAAAGTCCCATCCCCCCCCACCCAAAGTCCCAAGAAGGAGGGGTGGCAGGGGCCGTGAAAACAGTCACACCACCCCTGCAGACTGCTCAAGTACCAGACGGCTCTCATTCCCAAAGTTTTGATAAGTCCTTTCCTTCACTCCAAAAGCACCTCACCCAAGCCCCAGTCCCAGTGTCATCCCCTAACTGTGTAGTTGTTAATAAAAAATATGTTTCTGTTAATTACTGTTTCCATCAGGTTCTTTTAGAGGAGAGTGTGTTTGAAGGGGGGAAAGGGGGTTGGTAATTGGAGAGGACAGTCATTTTTACCAGGGTACAGACACGGGGGCAGGTTCAGCAGCGGGTCACACACACATTGCAGTCACTAGGCACCCTGGTCAGTCTGGGAGGTGGTTTTCATGTTCTGGGGGGGGGGCATGGGAGTTTGTGGTGGGGGAGGGTGGTTACAGATCTTATGCAGCGGTCCTTAGCCTGGATGACAGAGCCACGCAGCAGGGGATCTGTAACCGTCCTCCCCCGCCTCAAAGTCACATAGCCCCCACACACAAAGTCCCAAAAAGGAGGGGTGGCAGGCTCCGTTGAAACAACCAGTCCACCACTGCGGACAGCTCTAGGAGCAGGAGCCTGTCATTCCTCGAGTTTAGAAGCCTCCTTTCCATCATTACACCCGCTCCCCACCACAGTCTGCATCCCAGTTTCAACCCTGTACCTCGAAACCCTTAATAAAGAAAACGGTGTTAATGAACAAAGTTCCATTTATTTTTTTTTTAAAGGTGTGTTGGAAGGGGGGCAACAGGGTGAAGGGGGTATGTAACTGGAGAGGATAGTCAATATTAAGTGGGTAAAGAAATGGGAGCAGGTTCAGCTTCTCTTTAAACAAACTTAATAGTCACAGGTTACCCTGCTCACTGTGGAACCTAGCTTTCAAAGCCTCCCGGATGCACAGCGCGTCCCGCTGGGCTCTTCTAATCACCCAGCTGTCTGGCTGGGCGTAATCAGCAGCCAGGCGATGTGCCTCAACCTCCTACCCCGCCATAAACGTCTCCCCCTTGCTCTCACAGAGATCGTGGAGCACACAGCAAGCTGCAATAACAATGGGGATATTGGTTTCGCTGAGATCAGAGTGAGTCAGTAAGCTTCTCCATCGCCCCTTGAGACGTCCAAAAGTACACTCCACCACCATTCTGCACTTGCTCAGCCGGTAATTGAAGAGTTCTTTTTCACTACCCAGGGCGCCTGTATAGGGCTTCATGAGCCAGGGCATTAGCGGGTAGGCTGGGTCCCCGAGGATCACTATAGGCATCTCCACATCCCCAACAGTTATTTTGTGGTCCGGGAAGTAAATATCTTCCTGCAGCCGTCTAAACAGACCAGAGTTCCCGAAAACACGAGAGTCATGAACCTTGCCCGGCCATCCGACGTTGATGTTGGTAAAACGTCCCCTATGGTCCACCAGTGCTTGCAGCACCATTGAAAAGTAGCCCTTTCTGTTAATGTACTGGCTGGCCTGGTGCTGACCTGGTGCTTCGGTCCCAGGGTCACTACCTTTGAGAGCAGTAGCTCAATGATTGCGTTGGCTACTTGCATCACAGCAACCCCCACGGTAGATTTGCCAACGCCAAAGTGGTTCGCAACAGACCGGTAGCTGTCTGGCATTGCAAGCTTCCAGAGGGCTATGGCCACTCGCTTCTGGACAGTCAGGGCTGCTCGCATCCAGGTGTCCTTGCATTTCAGGGCAGGGGACAGCAACTCACAAAGTTCCAGGAAAGTTCCCTTACACATGCGAAAGTTTCGCAGCTACTGTGATTCATCCCAGACCTGCAGCACTTTGCGGTCCCACCAGTCCATGCTTGTTTCCCGGGCCCAGAATCACCATTCCACAGCATCAACATGACCCATTGCTACCATGATGTCCACGGCGCGGGGTCCCGTGCTTTGCGAGAGGTCTGTGGCACTCTCAAACTTAATGTCCTCATCGTGCTGCCGTAGCCTCCTCGCCCGATTTCTCAGCATCTGCCTCTGAAAAAGGTGGATGATAAGGTGCAAGGTGTTGACAATGGCCATAACTGCAGCGATGGTCGCAGCGGGCTCCATGCTCGCAGTGCTGTGGCGTCCGCGCTGTCACTCACCAGAAAAGTGCGTGAACTGATTGCCCGGGTGGGAGTGATGGTTGAATGACGACAGTTACCCAAAACCACCCACGACACATTTTTTTCCCCAGCAGGCACTGGGGGCTCGACCCAGAATTCCAATGGGCAGTGGGGACTGCGGGAACTGGGGGATAGCTGCCCACAGTGCACCGCTTCCAATGTCGACGCTTGCCCCGTTAGTGTGGACTCACAAAGTCGAATTACTGTTCTTAGTGTGGATACACATGTTCGACTTTGTAATATCGGCTCCACTAATTCGATTTAAGTAAAATCGAACTACTCTCGTAGTGTAGACATACCCTTAGACCCAGAACTGTATACAACACCCTATCTCTGTTGAATGTTTATTACCAAGCATATGCATGCCTTTCCTTCAGTAGCTTTTGACCAGTGCAGTACAGTGATGAACAGCCTTCTTAAATAAAGTGTGTTTATTAGCAAATGGAACAAAGTATTGGAGAAAATGATTATATTTATAGAACAGTTGACAGGCCTGTTTAGACTAATCTAAGCATATGTTTCACCAAAAGTTAAGTTAGGGCTGGTTTACACAGGGAAAAGACTGGAATAGCTACTGCTAAATAGTTGTTCCACACTAGCTCTCCATCTGAACAATTATTTTTCACTAAAGATTAAGTTAAATCACACAAAGGCACTCTAGGGTGGCATAAGAATGTCCACATGGGGAGCTTCTTCAGGATAGTATTGCACCCATGCTATTTCATGCTAACTATCCCTCTCGTTTTACAGGAACAGAACAAACTCAGCTTATATTCTTTTAGCAAGCTCCAGCATTCTTGGGACCTGCCTGGTCTCAGGTTGCCTTCCAGTGATTGTGTGTGCCCATCAGCTCCCTCCTTTCAGGGAAACTCCCTTTTCTCAAACCTCTACTTCCCCGCAACCACCCTGGGTAAGCCTGATTCCAGTTGTCATTTTGCTTAATGCCTTTTCATTACAGAAGTTAGGGGTGAAGTCTTCCTTTTGCCTCTGACTGGTTTCTCCGAGTTGGCCAGCCCATCTATCTAAGGGAATGCTCCATTGTTTGACAGTTTGACTCATTCTGCCTTAATGCGTTGTAATCTCAGGCTTTGTGAGTATGGGGGAGTGTGCTGAAACTGACTGCTCCCCCTGCCATTCCAACAAATCATCTCAGAAAACACTCCTTGTTTGGCGTACAAACCCATATTCACCGCCAAGCATCCCCAAACTCATCAGACCTAAACTATATTTTTCAGGTGATTGATTTCTGTTGCATCATTGAAACAATATGAAATTTCAATAAACTTGCAGAAGTGATATAATTAAAAAATTATGAATGAAAGTGGGATTGTCGCGGACTAGAAACCAAACTGTAATTTGGTGCCTGAAGCTTTTTGGTAGTCCCCCAAAACGGCACTTGCTCAAGCAACTCATTTGGGGCCTCCAAAATAATTAATGTACAAAATTACAGACTTAGAATTAGAGGCCACCTTTGAAAATTGCTCAATAGTAACATATCTATAGATATGATATATATATATATATATATATAAATTCTGCTTAAGCTATGTTATTGTTTCCTGTGTAGAAAGCAATAACAGAAACCCAGGCCACTCTGGCTCCCATTAAAGACAGTGTTAAGAACCGGATTTACTTCAAAGGGAGCAGGATTGAACCTCACCTTTTTGATGGGAGTCATACTCAACACTTCTCAGGCTTTTCCTCAAATATAAATATGGTCAGGTTTTCAAACCTTACCTACTTATTGATCTCTTGTCTGAAAAAAAAACAATAAATAACCAGCACTTACTGTGACCTGAAACATTTTAATAGAACATTTCTCTATGCTGTTCAAGGGAAGAAATGCTTTCCATTTACAGGCTGTGCAACAGTTTTGCCTTTTTCATGCTGCATTTCAGAATAATGAGAAACTAAAATAAAACTCTTCCCTGTATATTTCAATTAAACAAAGTTGTTCTCTTCCTTTTATATGTCTTGATGATGAACGCTTTGGCCAACACTCTTGGGTGCCAGATAGTAAGTACTCAAATCCATATTTTTCTGTCAACATTCAAAGGTCTTGAAATCCTACAGCTCCCATTCATTTCAATGCAGGTGCACAACACTTCAGAAAATCTGGATATTTAGGTTCCTAAATATGGATTTATGTACCTAAGAGTGGACATCTCTGTTTGAAAATTACACTTAAATACTGAATCTGATGGCCAAATAAGAGGCAACAGAAAGGAATCTTGTGTATTGATCTTTAAGCCCCTATATTCCATCATTTAATTAATACAGCAGGTCCCTCATCTAAATTGTTAAGTCAAGATGAAGTCTTAGGTGCTGCTAGCAAGTGCTGCACTAAAAGAAAGAAGTGACTCTGTGTTGTTCACCTACAAAATGGTCATATTGCGATAGCTCCCTTTCAGAGAACAGAGTTCAGAGAACTCTTTTCTCCCACAGTGCACCTGCACAGGAAGCAGTCAGAATGTTTCTTACAGTGGCTCTACCAAAAAGTCCTTTGACGTCAATGGAATCCTTCCACTGGCTTGAGTGGGCTTTGGACTAGACCAAGTTTCCCCCAAGATCAAGGGAAAAGGCCAGTAAAATCAGAAGTGCTGTGCATGTGAAAGCAGGCATAGCTCTGTGGGCTTCACATATGATTCTTCTCTTCTTTCCGGGAGCATCTGCAAGTGCCTGAAAACGCATAACTATGACAGAACGATTTTTGAGAACACTGTGTTTTGGCTTGTTTTAGTAGATTTTAGGGAAGTTAATGCATGATTGTGAATAGGGGTCACACAGAACATTAGGTCTTATGTGATAGGAATTATCCAGGGATTGATCTAGCACCAGTTGAAAGAAATAGTAAATCCTCCCCGCAGATACAGTATTTGCTGCAACAGTGTCACAACCAAGGTAAAACTTTAACTACCTTCTAATTCATTTCTCAAATGCTGCAATTGACCCAGTTGCTCTCTCTCCCTCATTGTTTCCCTGAACAGAACTAAACTAGTACCCATAATCCAGGATCCTAACTTTGCTGCGGCAGGAAATAAGTAACTCTTGGAAGTCAATAGGAATAACTTATATCCTGCAGCAAGACAGTAGGGGCCAGGAGTATGCAAGTTATTATCAAGATAGTTTACCGTTAGCTTTTGCTTGACAAACTCTGTTATAAGGAACCTTGTGAAGGTAGTTTTGTTTTGTCCATTTTGGTTGCTAGAATATTTGTAGGGGGAGGGAAGGAAGGAGGGAGTAATATTTATCCCTCTGCAAAAAGATTCCAGAAGTGCCAGTTGCCTGATTTTTTGTTTGTTTGGGGGTTTTTTTGCTAGTAATTATGAGGTAATTTCCTTTTAAAGGTGTTTTTTATGTTAATTCAAGTAGCAGCAGATAATGGGTAATTGGGACCCAACCCATATTTACTCCTGGAAATACCTAAGGGAAAGCTCTCAGAAAAAAACACTAAACATCTGTCATATTGACTGTTATTGAAGCATGTAGCACCCTTACCACATGAACAATGGAAATCATCTACTGAAAATATTTCATGGTTCCTAAACTTGTATCTATATATGAGGAGATTAAATCCTATATCATCTTTAAAGAATTTACTTTGCTTTCTTGGATGCTTCAGTTTAAAACATTTCTCTGTCTCTGTCCCTCACTCCGTTTCTCTTAAGCTAAGACATGCAAGAAAACAAAGTAAACCCTTTAAAGATGATAATTATAATGTTAAGTGACTGTGAATTTAGGGGAATATCTTTGGGGAATAGGAAGGAATCCTTATGGAAGGGCATTATCTATGGTAGAAAACAGTGAATTGCTTTTTTTGCATTTACAGTATAGCTTTTTATTTTCTGAATTCAAATGAGAAATTTTACACAGCCCTGGGTCACTAAATGCAATTATAGACACCAATCCTACACATGATTATGTACATGATTAAGTTCAGGGATGTAATCAGTCCCCTTGAGTTCCTTGTGGCAGCTCTTGTGCATAAAGTTTTGTGAATTCATAAATGTTTGCAGAATCAGGGCATAGGAATGTTTCTGTAGTCCATCCTAAGATGATTGTTACCTGAAATGAGACTATCCTTTTCCCAGTGTTAGGTGTCTTGTACATGCAAATTTACTGCAATATAGATTCAAAATGTAAAGATCTGCTTAAGATGGCAATAGTTCAGTATTCCTGAAATTAATGAATATGAATGAAATGAAACATTAAAGCATAGTAAAAATATAATATAGTTTTTGACTATATTTTCAGTTTTGCCACTTTCTTATTGTAACTGTGTAATTCAGTCATCATCTTTTGGAATTCAGGGTCTAAATAATAATGTCAAAAATTTTTCATGTCCTAAAAGGTTAATGGCTGCAACCTCTCCAGTACAGAATATTCATTATTATTTATTGTGTACATTTTAAATACTTTTATTAGATATTTAGGACTATCTTAAAAACTACTGGAAGACAAGATGAGGAAGAGAGCAAATATAGTGCCAATCTATAAAAAGGGAATAAGGACAACCCAGGGAACTACAGACTCATCAGCTTATCTTCAGTACGTGGAAAGATAATGAAACAATTAATCAAGTAATTAATTTTCAAAGACCTAGAAGATAATAAGGTGATGAACAACAGTCAACATTGATTTGACAAGAACAAATCATGTCAAGCCAACCTAATAGCTTTCTCTGACAGGGCAACAAGCTCTGTGGATATCAGGGAAGCGGTAGATGTGATATATCTTGAGTTTAGTGGGGCTTTTGACACTGTCTTGTGTGACCTTCTCATAAACAAATTAGGCAATTATAACCTAGATAGAGCTACTCTAAGGTGGGTGCATAACTGGTTGAAAACTGTCCCAGAGTGTAGTTATTAGTCGTTCACAGTAAAGCTGGAAGGACATATCAAGTGGGGTTCTGCAGGGATTGGTCTTGGGCCTGGATTTGTTTAATATCGTCATAAATGATTTAGATAATGGCATAGAGAATACCATTATAAAGCTTGTGGATGATACTAAGCTGAAAGGGGTTGCAAATGCTTTGGATGATAGGATTAAAATTCAAACTGATCTGGAAAAACTGGAGAAATGATCTGAAGTCAATAGGATCAAATTCAAGAAGGAGAAATGCAAAGTACTCCACTTAGGAACGAATAATCAATTGCACATAAACAAGATGGGAAATGACTGCCTAGGAAGCAGTACTGTGGAAAGGAGACGACTGTGTGGGACTTGATAACAGCCTTCAAGTACATAAAAGGTTGTTATAAAGAGGAGGGTGATAAACTGTTCTCCTTAATCGAGAAGCAATGGGTTTAAATTGCAGCAAGGAAGGTTTAGGTTGGACATTAGAAAAATCTTCCTAACTCTCAGGGTAGTTAAGTATTGGAACAAATTGTCCAGGAAGGTTGTGGAATCTCTGTCATTGGAGGTTTTTAAAAACAGGTTAGACAAACGCCTGTCAGGAATGGTCTAGTTATTACATAGTCCTGCTTTGAGTGCAGAGAATTGAACTAGATGACCCACTGCAGTCCCTTCCAGTCCTACACTTCTATGATTATTCCATTTACATAAGTTCTTCATTTAAATTTGCAGACTAGTTGAGTCAGCTAGCACAACTTCCATCTCTCTCTTTTAGGGCCCAAATATGCAATGTTTAGGGGTTCTAAGAGATGCGAACAGAATTCTAACACTTTCCTTAACATCATTGGGCTCAGCATCTTGCAAGATTGAACACTTAATATCCTTTAGATACTATCCTTCACCCAACTACCCACCAAAAAGCACTTTAGGCTTCTTCACTCAGATGCAATGCATAGGGACAGCTACAGGGAACTGATTGCAGCTCACTCATCTCAAGCTGCCTACCTGTGAAGCACATTAGGGTTGTATAGGCAAATCCCTAACTTAAGTGACTGGAACTTTATGCCAGTACAGGATTGGAAACAGCAGAACACTGCCCTCTCTCTCTCTCCCTCCTCCCTGCCAATACTTTCCCCATTAGATCCCTGCCACAAGCCCACTACAACCCAGAAAACATCATTATTTTATGCCTGAGGTCACAGATGAGTTGGTGCCTGTTTTAGTCAGATCTCTACCAGTAGAATTCTCTTGCAGTTTAAATCCATCTTGTGCTACTTATACAGCATTAAATGGCCTTAGCAGACCAGAAAATATGGCTCACAAGAGTAAACTGAATGAATTATCCAGCTAATTAGCAAAGGCAGGGTATATGCATAAACATATGTGTGCTATTATATTTCTTTATTGCTTTATTGTTATGTAAATACATTACACACCAAAAGGTGCCACACTAATAGCCCTAGAGTCCTTTCTCCACAAAATCTCAAAAAAAAAAGAAAAGAAAAAGGCAGCCCAAAAGGTGTAAGCCTGGGGGGCGAGCAGGGAAGGGAAGCAGATTTGTATTTGCACACGGAGCAAATTTGATGGGACAAGTCAATGAGAGACAACCATTGAACAAACATTACAATGTTTATAAAGTAAATAAATGCCCTGAAAAGATTTTTTTTTACACTCATACTGGATTTCTGTCTCTCATGGAGATGAAGAATGATATTCGCAAGAGGGTGATTCCTGTGGCTTATTAACTATATCAGATATAGAGAAAGAAATACTTCTTATAGTACAGTTTTTCTTTGTGTTTATTCATTTCTCAATTGCCCTTTGCTATGAGCTTTTAAAATCTTTCTAAAATAATCTGTTGGTTCCCTAGCAGATGATTGGCCTAGAGAGAAGTACTTCAATTTTTTACAGCTGATTTTCATCCAGAAGGCCCAGTGATATATTTGAGCAAGATATCCCTTTGTAACAACCTTTTTATCTGCTTTCTTCAGCGCCCGTTATCTCAGAGATAAAGGTAGTATCAGTAAGCATATTACTGATAACAATAACAGAAAAGTACTTTAAAACAACAAACCAAACTTTCAAGCACCAAAATATGTTCCCTTAGAGATCAAACTTAGGCTTAGGTCTGTGTTTATTTATCTGAACTATTTCATACATTCAGAGACTTTATATGGTTCCATATGATCTCACTATTAGTCTCAGACTTACTGAGTGGAAGGCAGTGGAATATTTCTCAGTGGTAGTGACTGGTGACTTTTGGAAGACACAATGTCTCCTTGACAGGGGTGGGGTGGAAGGGCAGGGCTGGGGTCAGCCTCCTCCAGCCAGCCCAGGGCTCCAGCAGTGATTTAAAAGGCCTGGTAGCAGCGGCAGCAGCCTGGAGCCCCGGACCGTTTTAAATCACCGGCCCTGGGGCAGCTGCCCCCCCCCCTCCATAGGTGACCCGGGAGGGGCAAAAGGGGCAATGATGAGGACCCTTCTTAAAGAGCTGCCATGGCAGTGCTTTAACTTTGCTGCTAACGGGCTAGTACCAGCTTCTTACCAGTATGCCGTACCAGCCCATACCTGCCCACTTTCACCCCCGATTCTTGATATTGGGAGAGGAGGAAGCAGAGTGCAGGAGTGGGCCCTGCTTTACCTATATAAATGTGCAGAAAGCTCTCCCCAGCATAGATATGCTGGTATAAAGGAAGGAGGGGGTAATGCTCCTACCCCTATATAGTGCAGAAACTCTTCGTCTGAGGCTAATGCACTAATATTTCTCTTGGACACTAAAGTTCTGCTCTCTTTATCTTGGCTCTGGCAGGAAGGACAATCTGAGTCCTCACTCCATATTCCGAAATTCGTAGACATAGAATCATAGAAGATTAGGGTTGGAAGAGGGGGTAAGGAGGTCATCTAGTCAACTAGTCCAACCCCCTGCTCAAAGCAGGACCAACCCCACCTAAATCATCCTAGCCAGGGCTTTGTCAAGCCGGGCCTTAAAAACCTCTAAGGATGGAGATTCCAGCACTTCTCTAGGTAACCCATTCCAGTGCTTCTCCACACTCCTAGTGAAATAGTTTTCCCTAATATCCAACCTAGATCTCTCCCACTGCAACTTGAGACCATTGCTCCTTGTTCTGCCATCTGCCACTACTGAGAACAGTCTACATCCATCCTCTTTGGAATCCCCTTTCAGGTAGCTGAAAGCAGCTATCAAATCCCCCTTCATTCTTCTCTTCTGCAGACTAAATAATCCCAGTTCCCTCAGCCTCTCCTCATAAATCATATGCTCCAGCCCCCTAATCATTTCCGTTGCCCTCCACTGGACTTTTTCCATTTTTTTCAATATCCTTCTTGTAGTGTGAGGCCCAAAACTGGGCACAGTACTCTAGATGAGGCCTCACCAATGCCAAATAGAGGTGAATGATCACGTCCCTCGATCTGCTGGCAATACCCCTATTATACAGCCCAAAATGCTGTTAGCCTTTTTGGCAACAGGGGCACACTGTTGACTCATATCCAGCTTCTTGTCCACTGTAACCCCTAGGTCTTTTTCTGCAGAACTGCTTCCTAGCCATTCAGTCCCTAGTCTGTAGCAGTGCATGGGATTCTTCTGTCCTAAGTGCAGGACTCTGCACTTGTCCTTGTTGAACCTCATCAAATTTATTTTGGCTCGATCTCGAATTTGTCTAGGTCCCTCTGTATCCTATCCCTATCCTCCAGCATATCTACCACTCCTCACAGTTTAGTGTCATCTGCAAACTTGCTGAGCGTGCAATCCACGCCATCCTCCAGATCATTAATGAAGATATTGAATAAAACCTGCACCAGGACCGACCCTTGGGGCACTCCGCCTGATACCGGCTGCCAAGTAGATATGGAGCCATTGATCACACCCGTTGAGCCCAATGATGTAGCCAGCTTTCTATCCACCTTATTGTCCATTCATCCAGCCCACACTTCTTTAACTTGCTGGGAAGAATACTGTGGGAGACCGTATCAAAAGTTTTGCTAAAGTCAAGGAATAATACGTCCACTGCTTTCCCTTCATCCACAGAGCCAGTTATCTCATCATAGAAGGCAATTAGGTTAGTCAGGTATGACTTGCACTTGGTGAATCCATGCTGACTGCTCCTGATCACTTTCCTCTCCTCGAAGTGCTTCAAAATTGATTCCTTGAGGCTGACTGACTGACTGGCCCCGGATCCTCCTTCTTCCCTTTTTTAAAGATGGGCACCACATTAGCCTTTTTCCAGTCATCCGGGACCTCCCCCGATCGCCATGAGTTTTCAAAGATAATGGCCAATGGCTCTGCAATCACATCTGCCAACTCCTTTAGCACCCTTGGATGCAACACATCCGGCCCCATGGATTTGTGCTCATACAGCTTTTCTAAATAGTCCTGAACCACTTCTTTCTCCACAGAGGGCAGGTCACCTTCTCCCCATACTGTGCGGCCCAGTGCAGTTGTCTGGGAGCTGACTTTGTGAAGACAGAGGCAAAAAAAGCATTGAAGACAGAGGCAAAAAAAGCATTGAGTGCATTAGTTTTTTCCACATCCTCTGTCACTAGGTTGCCTCCCCCATTCAGTAAGGGGTCATTAAGTAATCATTGAGTAAGTAATCAAAGAGCAGTTAGAATATGGCTCCAAGAAGATGAACCCAGAGAAACCACCAACACTAAAGGTAAAGTTCCTAATCCTAACATGAAGGAATATCTTTTTTCAGTTCTCTCTTACTGGTACGTACTGCCTGATGCATTGGGCTTACAAAATGAAAAGGCAAACTTTGTCATAAATATTTCTTTCAACTAAATTCCAATAAATTAACTCTACTGTCCACTGTCCAACTCATTGTGTCTAGTTGATTTTATTTCTACGAATTCTAGCTGCACAGAAGACTGATTTATCCATGAAACTTTGGCCTTCGTCATAAGAGAAAAATTACCTACATGCTCCTAAATTGTAAAGCTGCTCATTAGAAAATGGCAAATATCACATGAGCTTCTCACCTCCTAATCAGGAAAAATACTCTTCTGACCATTCTTTTCACTTACCACCAGTCAACTGGGAACATGAAAACCATTTGACTAATGCTCGAGTAACTGGGATGAGGATGTGGAGAGAAAAGAGTTTGGGGCCCAGTTATATTTTTATTTAAATTAAATAAATTTATACCTTCAGGTAAGTGTGTGTGTGTGTGTGTGTGTGTGTGTGTGTGTGTGTGTGTGTGTGACAGAGAGAGAGAGAGAGAGAGTAGTATGTTCTCCCATGACTGCAGTAGAAAGGAGTATTTGTGGATGGCCTCCTCCCTATAGTCATCAGCCTGAGCTGATGACAGTATTGTCTCCTCCAATGTGCCATTGGTCACAGTGTTGCAAGGTAAGAGGAGAAATATTCTGCTTTTCTTCCTGACTGATTTTTCTTTTGTAGCCATGAGGATGGAAGACACCATGATGTGGCTATGTGGCCACTTTACTATTTCCAGGACAGAGTAATGCAGGATTATGTGGCTGCTTCTGAGAAGAATATACTCCCTTAGAATAAGACACTCTTACGCAGCTGGGCTGACAGTGACAGGGATGATTTTGTGGTTGGATAAAGGAAAACAGATAGATAGATAGATAGATAGATAGATAGATAGATAGATAGATAGATAGATAGATAGATAGATAGATAGATAGATCTGTTTTCCTTTTATTTTCCTTTATCCAACCCCAAAATCAGTCCTTTATCCAACCAATTCTTTGTCGTTTATCATTCCTTTGTCCAACCAAAAATCATCACTTTAATTTCTGAAACTGCTGAGTCACTATAGTGACTATACTATAGTTTCAGAAATTAAAGTTAATCAGTTCACAGTTGCTGAAAATATCCTTTAAAAGGTTTTTATAAAAATACTTCATTATCAGCATGTGCATTGTCTTCTACCTACTGATTCACAGTAGTCGAAAGAAAAAAATATCAAATTTGAACTGTCCACATTTGAGCATTACAGCAAAGAGCACTATAACATCTGGGTTATAAAGTAAAAACACTCATGAATGCCACAATTCTGAAAATCATGAATGATATTAAAAATCATTGAAGGTTTTTGTTCTGAAATAGCATGGGAACCCCAGAGATGATATACTCTGAGTACTTTCAGGTATCCATAAGTATAGGTCATGAATTAAAGTGAAAACTTGGGGCTTCTAATTCCAATGCAGGGTCACTTTATATTCATTACCACCAACATTTGCAAATCTGGTACAAGTACCCCTGGGGAAGAAGCTAACATTTCAATATGCTCAATGTAATTAGTCAAAATTGCCTTTTGCTGAAATTCATGGGGATGAATTGTTCCCTCTAATGTAGATTATCAAACTGCTTGAGTTTAACTATCCTCATTAATTTACTGATACTAAGGGGCCTATGGAATGTACTACTGAGTGTAGTCAGGTGGACCTATACAGGAGGTTTGGGGCATATCTGGGAACATTAAAAAGGACAAAATACTATAGGAAAATTCCATATAACAGAAATTTATTCAGCTTTATATTTATTCTCTGTTATCCCCCAAAACATATATTTTATCATTACTAAGTTGTAAAAACACAGAAAATGATAAATGACAAATCACTTTGGGGAATATACATCAAGACTCTGATTCATTAAAAAATTAGACAATACCCATTTTTCAGCTGATTTGTATGCATGAATCAGACTGCAGACTTTGCATGCAGTTCAAAAATGAAATGCTACTGACGCTAGAAAGCGTGCTTTGGATTTCAGTAAGCAAAGACTTATGCTTGAAAATAGAAGATGGATATGTGGAAAATTACAATTTACTTAAATTTACTCATAAAAGGATTGGTCAAATGGTCAATAGCTGGAATTTATTCAAATCCCTATTCAGAATGGACCCAAACTTTCACTCCTTACTCGGTAGTCAGTAGGAGTTTTTGTCTACATAAGCACCGAGGGCAAAAATGATCTTCTTATATTCATAAGGTAGAACTCGGTTTTGATATGCTGCCCTCCCTGCATGTACAGATTTCAACAATGGGGATCAATATATGTAGAGGCACCAGAACTGTGAAGCTGTGCTGTGAAGGAATAATTCTTTACTAACTAATGGTCCAATCCAACTCTCATTGAAGCCAACAGTGAGACTGCATATACATTATCAACTAAGAAATATAGTTCTAGAGTACACTGGACCAGATTAGTTTAGAAAGATTCTTATAGTAGTTATTCATATAGATTTTGGTTTAAACTTTGACCAGACGGGCAAAATTTTCTAATGTTTTTTTACAGTCACATTTTCAGAGGACAGAACCTGAGGGTGTAAAAGTGTCTTAATATATTTTTTAAGAGGGGAGAGAGGGAAAAGTATTTGGAAATAATGAGTTGTGACACCTGATAAAGCAGCTGAAGTGTGGGACCTGTGTGGGTGCAAAAGGGAAGGTGACCTATAAGCAGGCCTTCACACTAGGTAGTAACAGTAACAAATTGTCAAAGGTGTGCCTCTCCTGGAGCCATGTGTGCGTGCATGCGTTCGTGAAGTGTATCGCATTATGTGGGGAGAGGTTGGATCAGATGATTTGAAACTAAGATGAGTTTGGAGTGTGCAAAAAAAGATGGGCACACACTGCCTATTTTCAGAAATTACACAGGCACTTGTGCATGATCAGTCTAAGGCCTGGTCTACACTATGACTTTAATTCGGATTTAGCAGCGTTAAATCGAATTAACCCTGCACCCGTCCACACAACGAAGCCATTTATTTCGAAATAAAGGGCTCTTAAAATCGATTTCTGTACTCCACCCCGATGAGCGGAGTAGTGCCAAAATCAATATTGTCATTTTGAATTAGAGTTAGTGTGGCCGTAATTCGATGGTATTGGCCTCCGGGAGCTGTCCCACAGTGCAACATTGTGACCGCTCTGGACAGCAATCTGAACTCGGATGAACTGGCCAGGTAGACAAGAAAAGCCCCATGAACATTTGAATTTCATTTCCTGTTTGCCCAGATTGGAGAGCACAGGTGACCACAGATAGCTCAGCTCATCAGCACAGGTAACCATGCAGGCCGATAATCGAAAAAGAGCACCAGCATGGACCGTACGGGAGGTACTGGATCTGATAGCTATATGGGGACAGGATTCAGTGCTAGCAGAACTTCGTTCGAAAAGACAAAATGCCAAAACTTTTGAAAAAATCTCCAAGGGTATGATGGAGAGATGCCACAATAGGGACTCAGATCAGTGCCACGTGAACGTCAAGGAGCTCAGACAAGCCTATCGAAAAACAAAGGAGGCAAACGGTCGCTCCGGGTCAGAGCCGCGGACATGCCGCTTCTACGCTGAGCAACATGCAGTTCTAGGGGGGGCCGCCACCACTACCCCACCTCTGACCGTGGATTCCGAGGCGGGGATAATCTCATCAGCTACACCTGAGGATTCTGCGGACGGGGAAGAGGAGGAGGAGGAGGAGGAGGAGGAGGAGGATGAGCATGCAGAGGGAACCCAGCACTCCGTTCTCCCCAACAGCCAGGATCTTTTTCTCAGCCTGACTGAAGGACCCTCCCAACTCTCCCAAGCCAGTATCCAAGACCATGACCCCATGGAAGGGACCTCAGGTGAGTTTACCTTTTAAAATATAAAACTTGTTTTAAAAGCAAGCGTTTTTTAATGATTACTTTGCCATGAGAACTTGGGATGCATTCGCGGCCAGTACAGCTACTGGAAAAGTCTGTTAACGTGTCTGGGGATGGAGCGGAAATCCTCCAGGGACATCTCCATGGAGCTCTACTGGAGGTACTCCAAACGCCTTGCCACAAGGTTTCTGGGCAGTGCAGCCTTATTCCGTCCTCCATGGTAGGACACTTGACCACGCCATGCTTGCAGCAAGTAATCTGGTATCATTGCATGACAAAGCCTGGCAGTGTTTTCTGACATTCAAGCAACATCCGTTCTTTATCTCGCTGTGTAATCCTCAGGAGAGTGATATCGCTCATGGTAACCTGGTTGAAATACGGGAATTTAATTAAGGGGACAGAGGTGGCCGTTCCTACTGGGCTGTTTGCCTGTGGCTGAAAAGAAATCTTCCCTGCAGTTAGCCAAGCGCGGGGGGTGGGGGGGGAATTGGCCCTGAGCTTTTTGCGTTTGGCTAGCAGGGATCTTCCCTGTTACCAGCCACGCGGTGGGGGGAGGAGTACAGCGATCATCCCAGATAATTCATGGCGGGAGGGGGGCAGGGGGGTTAGTTTGGTTTCTGCAGGGATCTTCCCTGATACCAGCCACGCGGTGGGGGGAGGGATAAAGCGATCATCCCAGGGAATTGGATGGGAGGGGGTTTAGTTTGTTTTCTGCTGCTGAAGGTTAACTGGAAAACTGCAGCAGTCAACGGGCTTTGCTTGATATGTGGGAAAGGAGGGCGCAAAAGCCGAAAGACAATGGCTTACCATGGCCGCATGCAAGCTGAATTCTGTTGCCCGGACTTGAGTCTGTGATCTCTAACACCAAAGTCACAGGCACTCAATATTAAGATGGAAAATGCGATCTTGTACTGAAATCACATGTGCTATTTAATGTGAATAGTGTTGTTCACATGAAAGAGTATAAGCATTGTTCTGTAAAATTTATCATTTTAAAAACTTCTCTCCTTTTTTTCAACCCTCCCTCCAGCAGCTGCAAATTTTTCAAGCCTCCCTCCTCCGTCCCAAAGGCTATCTCAGATAAGGCGGCGGAGAAAGAGGACGCGAGATGAGATGTTCACGGAAATAATGGAATGCACCCCAATGAAAGAGCTCATTTGAATGAGTGGAAGGACACGGTATCTAAATTTAGGAAACATGCCAGTGAACGTGAGGTCATGAGGGACGCTCGAGATGAGAGGTGGCAGGCTGCAATGCTGGGGCTGCTGCGTGATCAAACGGACATGCTCCGGCGTCTGGTGGAGCTTCAGGAACGGCAGCAGGATAACAGACTGCCGCTGCAGCCGCTGTATAACCTCCGTCCCCGTCACCATGTTCCATATCCTGCTCACCCAGACATGTAAGAACGTGGGGGGGGAGAGGAAGGCTCCGTGCACCCTCCCACTCCACCCCAGTGGACAACCCAACCAAAAGGCTATCATTATATTGATTTTTTTCAGTGGCCTTTTACTTCCCTCCTATCCTCCTCCCAAACCTCACCCAGATTACCTTGTCGGTTCTCTCCCTATGTTTATAATCAATTAATAAAGAATACATGATTTTTAAACGATAGTGACTTTATTTCCTTTGAAAGCAAACTGGGGGAAGGGGGAGGGTGGATTCCTTACAGAGAATGAGTCAATAAAGGGGGCGGGTTTTCATGAAGGAGAAACAAACAGAAATTTCACACTGTAGCCTAGCCAGTTATGAAACTGGTTTTCAAAGCTTCTCTGATGCACAGCGCTTCCTGGTATGCTCTTCTAATCGCCCCTGGTGTCTGGCTGTGCATAATCAGCAGCCAGGCAATTTGCCTCAGCCTCCCACCCCGCCATAAAGGTCTCCCCCTTACTTTCACAGAGATTGTGGAGCACATAGCAAGCAAAAATAACAATGGGGATATTGGTTTGGCTGAGGTCTGAGCGAGTCAGTAACCATCACCAGCAACCTTTCAAACGGCCAAATGCACATTCTACCAACATTCTGCACTTGCTCAGCCTGTAGTTGAACAGCTCCTGACTCCTGTCCAGGCTGCCTATGTATGGCTTCATGAACCATGGTATTAAGGGGTAGGCTGGGTCCCCAAGAATAACTATTGGCATTTCAACATCCCCAACGGTTATTTTCTGGTCCGGGAAGTAAGTCCCTTGCTGCAGCCGTTTAAACAGATTAGTGTTCCTGAAGGCGCGAGCAGCATGAACCCTTCCCAGCCAGCCCACGTTGATGTTGGTGAAATCTCCCTTGTGATCCACAAGTGCTTGCAGCACCATTGAAAAGTACCCCTTGCGGTTTATGTACTGGGTACCCTGGTGCTCCGGTGCCAAGATAGGGATATGGGTTCCATCTATCGCCCCACCACAGTTAGGGAATCCCATTGCAGCAAAGCCATCCACTATGACCTGCACATTTCCCAGAGTCACTACCTTTCGTAGCAGCACCTCAGTGATTGCTTTGGCTACTTGCATCACAGCGGCCCCCACAGTAGATTTGCCCACTCCAAATTGATTCCCGACTGACCGGTAGCTGTCTGGCGCTGCAAGCTTCCACAGGGCTATCATCACTCGCTTCTCAACTGTGAGGGCTGCTCTCATCTTGGTATGCTGGCGCTTCAGGGCAGGGGAAAGCAAGTCACAAAGTTCCAAGAAAGTGCCCTTACGCATGCAAAAGTTTCGCAGCCACTGGGAATCATCCCACACCTGCAATACTATGCGGTCCCACCTGTCTGTGCTTGTTTCCCAGGCCCAGAATCGGTGTTCCACGACTATAACCTGCCCCATTAACAGCATGATCTCCAGAGCACTGGGTCCCACAGTCTGATAGAATTCCATGTCCATATCCTCATCACTCTCGCCGCCGCGCTGCCGTAGCCTACTCCTCGCCGCCTGGTTTTGCAGGTTCTGGTTCAGCATAAACTGCACGATAATGTGCAAGGTGTTTACAATGTTCATGACTGCTGTCTTGAGCTGAGCGGGCTCCATGCTTGCCGTGGTATGGCGTCTGCACTATTCACCCAGGAAAAAGGCGCGAAACGGTTGTCTGCCGTTGCTTCCCTGGAGAGGGCGGAGGATATACCCAGAACCACCTGCGACAATGTTTTTGGCCCCATCAGGCATTTGGATCTCAACCCAGAATTCCAATGTGTGGAGGAGACTGCGGGAACTATGGGATAGCTATGGGATAGCTACTCACAGTGCAGTGCTCCAGAAATCGACGCTAGCCCCAGTACATGGACGCACACCACCGAATTAATGTGCTTAGTGTGGCTGCATACATTCAACTTTATACAATCTGTTTCCAAAATTCAAATTATATAAATTTGGGATAATCCCGTAGCATAGACATACCCTAAGAGTGGCTTTGGCAGGACTTGGTGATGAATATCTCCAAGCAGAGGAAATAGCTCAAAATGGGTATTGTCTCTAATAAAGGGCAGAGGATTTTGAGGGATCAAAGGTGCATATTGCAAGCAGTAATAATAGTCTATTGCACCAGAGCACCCTTTCAAAATCTCCGTGTTATTCCCAAATACCAAACTCTGTGCACATCCAGACATTTCAGTGTCAGTTCCGCTGTGGACCACAGTATTTGAAACGAATTTCATTTTAACATGTTCATGCCGGTTTTTGTGTTCACTTTTGTGACTATTTCAGCAAATTAGTTTAGTGATAGAATATTTAGGGAAGGTAAATTTGTTCTCTTTGTGGATGACAGCAAATTTTTTGCTGTTTTTTTTTTTTTTAGATCTTGATCTAAATTCTTTAATGCTAAATATTCTGAACACTATCTGTTACATCAGCACCTACTGTACCCACAATTTGACATTATTAATGAGCCTCAGGAGTAATATATCAGAACTATTTTGCTGTGTTGTAAATAACAATGCTGGAAGGAGTTTGACAGAATTTGAACTGAAAAGAAAGAGCAATAAAGGGCAAGAAACAATTAACTTGCATTGAGAAGAACTTTGACCTTGCAAGTAGCTTGAGCTAATAGAAGGCACAAATAAAATAAATGTAGAAGATCAAATCTGGGAACAAGAATTTAAAGAAAGAAATAGAGTTTAAATGGAAACGTGATGTAGCATGCTAATCAAAAAAGAGATTTGTAAGTTATTATCTAAAAAATAAAATCTCCAAAATCTTCAGAAAAAATGTACATGTGCAATGACATGGCAAAAGATTCCAGGATGATTGTTAGAGGAATAGGATATAAAACAAAGGAGCTGGCTTAACAATGGTAGAAGGGATTTAGCTCAAATTCACTTAAATTGTGCATCGAGCACAGGTCACCTTTACTTGAGAAGGATATAATTAGTTTTATAAGGGTCCATGTCCATGACACCAAGTGATACAATATTAAATCATCAAAACACTGTCTGAATAACAATTGAAAAAATAAAATTAGACAATTTAGAATACACGAGAGTGCATATTGATCTAATTCAGTGGTGGGCAACCTGCGGCCTGTGGGCCACACACCGCCCCTCAGGGTAATCCACTGGCGTGCTGTGAGACAGTTTGTTTCCATTGTTTAAATGGCTGCCCGCAACTCCCAGTGGCCATGGTTTCCCATTCCCAGCCAATGGGAGCTGTGGGAAGTGGTGAACGTTGAACTACGGCCACTGGGAGCTGCGGGTGGTCAATGTAAACAAACTGTCTTGTGGAGTGCCAACAGATTACACTGCTGGGCTGTGTGCGGCCTGCGGGCCTCAGGTGTGAGGGTCCGGAGTGTGGGGACAGGAAGAGCCCCCAGCACTATCAGTTAGGAGAAGATGAAGTACTCATGGAACTGATGCAGATTTTGGATCCAGGCATTGGAACACTTACTTGAGCATGGGTAGTTTTTTTTTAGAGAAACAATGGCTCAAAGGAGAACACTAGATTTGTTTATGTGTAAACTGATGGCTGAAGGGAGTGTACCAAAGTTGTTTTGTTCAGGCTGGACAATGGGAATTGATTGTTCCTGGCTATGGGCAGTGTTCCTTGGAAGGGAGCTCACAATGTAATTAGGGAGCTTCACTATTTTGGATACCAATAAAGGACTGATTACTAGAATTGGTCTGATAACTACTGAGCTGGGTTTCTGCAGGCGTGGGTGAGTGCAGGTGTGGATTCCTTAACATCTGGAGCAGAGATCCCCCATCATGCAGTGCTTCACTGCTTTTCTGGTCCCAGAGTTCCGTTCAGTTCTTGCCTTGGAATATCTGTTATCCATTCTGTATGATAATGGGGATGCCTCCCTGCCCCATCTCTGATGCAAATGAGGCTAGGGGAATTTCCTTAATCCTGTCACCCTTATCCCAGGGGTTTAGTTGTGTCTCCCACTGCCTTTTCATTGATTTTTGTAAGTCTTTCTTCTGAACAGTTTTGGTTCAAGCAGAGGCTGAGCAGGGGATGTCGAGGTCTTTTGTGAGTCAGACAGGCTGGGTACTGTGCCTGGGTTTCCCAAGAATATAAAGCTGAGAGGTAACAATGGAAAGATGGGAGACTTAGAATATGATTCTCAAAAGCCAGCATGATAGGCAGGGAGCTACCTAAACTAACCAATGGGAGATACTGACAGGAGGTGTGTGCTAAGCCCCACTCCTCTTACAGAGGTATGTTCCTAAGTCTGAGAAACAGGGATGAGTCTATTTCTGGTAGCAATTCACAGCCAGGAGCACTCTTTGGAGTGTGGTGCCTATGCCATTTACGCAAGAAGCCATGGGGGAGGGAGAAAGGAGGCCAGAGAAGGAAATATAGGAATAACTCTATAGCAAGGTGGTTAGAGCATTCACCAAGGATGTGGGAGATGCAGAACCCAGCCCCTCTGCTCTAATGATGCTCTATTTTTTAATTCACAGTGCCACAGCTTCAACAAGTGAGACTGAATGAGCCCCAAATGAAAATATCCCATATTCCAATGATTAGAGCGCACACCTGAAAAGTGGCAAATCTATGCACCCTGTCAGGCAGAATGGGGACTTGAAGCAGGGGCCTCTCTCACATCCCAGGTGTGTACCCTAACCAATGGGCTAAAAATTATGAGTGAGGTCCCCCTCCTTCCTGGCTGTTTTGTATGAACTCACCTAAGGGGCCCAATCAGTAAAGGTGCTCAGAGGCCATGTATTAGATCCCCCCACCCCATGCATCTTAGGCAGATGAATGCCTATCGTCCCCTGTTTTGTTAATCACTCTGGGGCTTAGGCAGGAAACAGGCACCAGGAGTCTAGAGTGAGGTAGCAGTGTGCATGCTCAGAGCAGATATGTAGGCATGATGGGAATTTTACTGCAAAAACTGATGTGCTGGGCAAATTTATGTGCTTTCAGGGTTCACTGAGGGCTTTGTGAATTGCAGTGGAGCCTAGAATTGGGACTTAGGTACCTAAATCTGGAGTTTAGGCACCTAAATACTTTTGTGAATCTAGGCCTTAGTGCCTGAACCTTTGCAGCACACTGTATTTAAACAAGAAGAAGTTTGACTATTTCCCCAATATGTTGAAGATAACTTTGACTTCAGCCAAATGCTTTGGTCAAATGATAAAACAGTCCCATATCTATAATATGATCCTTTTGTTAAGCCCTACCTCCAAAAAAAGCCCTGGATGAATGACTCACTTATCTCTCCTGTCTATTATCTTTATTTAAAATATCTTTTTAAATTAGTCATTCTTTTACTTCTTTATAGTTTATTCACTAAAAAATAAACACGTTTAAAACTGATGCACTACCATATAATGAAACACCCTTTTATTCATTTCTTGATACATGCTTTCTCTTTTTCTTTGTCAATAATATTTTTTAACTTTCAAATCAGTGATAATTATAATTATGGAGCCAATAACTCAGGAACACTTTCATATTATACGCATCATTATTTTATCGTCTAATCTTTTGTATCGATTTTGTGGGGTGATTACATCAATATTTCCACTGTTAAGTTTCATGGCTTGCTTTGCTTGACTAATACTAGATATCACATATGCTCTATTGTTAGCATTGCTTTTAAGCCTCTGAATCTTTAAACTTATTTGAGGGTACAGACTGTTAGAACAGCATCTTCCTTTTCTTATGGCCGATGGGACTCTTGTTAAACTACTCACCTCATCAGTTCCTTGTAGATCATTTCTTCACATACAACACCTCTAGGGTATATCTACACAGCCTTTGGTAGTGAATGTCCCAGCCAGGATTGACAGACTCAGGGTTGCAGGACACGTGCTAGCACTCTAAAAAATAGCTGTGTAGACAGTGCTTTGAAGTTACAGCTTAGGCAGGAGCTCGGATTCTGAAGTCTAGGGAAGGAGGAACATGACACAAAACTTCAAAGGTCTGTCTTTGCAGCTGTTTTTACAGTGCTAGCACAAGATCTGCAAGCCCAACTCTACCGACCCAGGCTGGGAAGCTTGCTGACATAAGCTGAGTAGACATACCTTTTAGAGGCCATCTGAAATGAAGTCCCTTAGTGATATGCTTCAGGGCATATTAAATTAACAATCATTCTCATAGGTAGTATTATAAAATTGAAAGCCTACGACTGCCCCAGATATTTGCACTCTTGGCCTGATTCTCATTTACGCTAAGTACACTTCAAACCTCTGTGGTAGTGAAACGATCATTGAAGTGGTCATAAATTACAGAGAGGTAAAGGGGCTTCTCTATCCATACCATTCTGAGGAATCTTTTAGAACTATTATATATATGGAACTAATGATTAGCTCCGTTGCTATGCACTCTCACAGTTCCGAAGCCAAGAATGATAATCAAAATCATATCTGGGAACTTGGGAGATAGTGGTAGTTGACCATGACAGCTGAAGAAGGCTTAAAACACTTGATATGCTATTAAGTGTGTTCCAATGCACCATTAATGGATTACAAAAAATGTTAGAGATCATGTAATGCAGAAGGGCAGATGTGCCATACATATTATACAGCCATGCTAGTGCAGTTTGTTAAAAAGAAAATGATGGCTTGATACACAATTTGTCATAAGGTACTACACAGGTGTACATGTGGAGTAATTCCATTGACTCATACAATAAAATAAATAGTAAATGGGAAATCATTTCTGAGCATGAATGTTAGCATGCCTAAGATTTCATAAAAATGTCCTAACCTCAAAATGTGTCATCAACACATTCTGCCTTGCTGGCCTGACAAAAGGCCGAGGGATTGGAGCTGCTGCACTCAGGCTGATGCTGAGACAATTTGCATAAGGAGATTGTAAATGTCTCATGAACAGTCAGAGCAAAATCATCAACAACAACAAAATAAATACTGAGATTTAGAGTCTGCAACAGGAGACAGACATGGTCATGAAAAAAATCTTGAATCTTGTGATTTCAGGACTTAAATTCCCCTGTTCCCCCACCCCTTTGCAATATTCTATATATTATCTCTTGCAAATTACAGACTTTAATACAAAAATAAACACATAAATTAATAAAATAATTAAGGGCCTGATCTAATTCCATTTGTAGTTGTTAGGCATGTGAAAAGGTTACTCACCCTTTTCTATGGGCATGTCTTCACTACCCGCCGGATCGGCGGGTAGCGATCAATCTATCGGGGATCGATTTATCGTGTCTAGTGTAGACGCAATAAAATTGATCCCCGATCGCTCTGCCGTCGACTCCAGAACTCCACCGCAGCGAGAGGCAGAAGCGGAGTTGACGGGGGAGCAGCAGCGGTTGACTCGCCGCCGTCCTCACAGACAGGTAAGTTGACCTAAAATACGCAACTTTAGTTACGCTATTAGCGTAGCTGAAATTGCGTATCTTAGGTCGACACTCCCCCCTCCCCCCGTAGTGTAGACCTAGCATATGGGTGTTTGGAGTTACTAGCAATGTGGAAAGCTAGTTTTCTTAGTATTTCAAAGAACTTTCCTCCTTTTCACTCTCCAGTGCCTACAGAAATCATAATGCTCCCAGAAGTGTAGTAAAACATAACATATATTATTGTCAGATAAGCCATCTGTCCCAGGCAGGGGAAATCATGATATGTCAAACTAGGAACAACTAGTTCTTTCTCTAAAGACTGATACTACATAAACTACTCTCGTTTTGCTATACAAGGTAATGAAGATAAGATACTATAAAATAAAGAACTATCATAGCATATTCATCCGGGTAGTATGCATCTGGTGTTTTTTTATTTATTTATTTACTTTATATTATATAGCACCAACCGTGTACACTTGTCACTTGACAACATTTTAAAAAGCAATATTGAGTTTCAGAATTCTGTGGTGACTCATGACCTTGCAGATTTTTGCAGACAAACATGTTTTCAACCGTGGACATATCTGAGTGTCTCTATTCTTTTCTTTCTGAGAAGAAAGCCCAGATGACAGTATTAAATGATTGCTCATCCATTCTGAGTGCTCTTCTATTTCAAGGATGGCAAGGTTATATCCTCTTGCTCTTCTTGTTCATTATGTATATGAGATGGTGAGGTGAAGCAGGTTACATAGAAGATGTGGATTCTGACACTTTAAGAATCCTGATTATACTCAATTCTATTTTCTTATGCCATCTGACATGGCTGGTACAGTGGAGTAATTTACTCAGAGTGAAACCATGGGCCCCATCAGGGGAATAAGTATTTTACCATTGAATTCCGTAGAGTCAGACCCTAATGTCTGATTATAACATTCCGGGATATAATCCAGAGCAGGGCGAGATGGTGTCACACCTGCCCTGCAACCTGGGGTACCTCACAATGCTACGCAGTTGTAGCTCCCACCTGGGCCACTCACAGAGAGCCTGACAACATGCAAGTCACACCCTGAGTGTCTGTGTGTAGCTGCAGCTTGCCAGCCACACTCCAGTCACACTCTGGCTTCCGCCAGTCTTGATTACCACAAACAGGGTGATCCCAAGACACTCATAGTCCTGGATTTTTTCCAGGAAATGTGTGTTCTGCATTGTCCAGCCCTCTCCTTCACAGTACAGATATATTAGGGCTCTTGGCCCTCTACAGATATCAATATACAACAGTTTTCTACCCCAAATGAAGTAACCCCCACAGTTCACAACACTGGATTAGTTTTGTTTAAGGAATAAAATAAGTTTATTTAACTACAAAGAAATAGGTTGTTAGTGAGTACAAGTAATTATGTATTAAAGTCAGAAATGCTTACAAAAAAAAAATAAAGAGGAAATGATTTCTAAACTTAACAAACTAGAATTGGTTCATGTTTTCAGTATGTAGCTGACAGAACTCTAAGGCCAGCATCTGCTCCTGAAATCCAATGGCTGTTTCTTTTGTTTTCTTAGGTGAAAAGAGAGAGATGGGTAGGGAGAGAGAACTTGGGGTAGTTGTTCCTGTCACTTTTATAGATCAGCCACCCTTTGAAATGCATTTTTCCTGAGAGTGACCCCTAGATAAAGTTTGTTCCAGCTGAGAGCAAGAAGACATGGAGTCTGGTGGGGAAGAGGCAATATGCTGTTGTTTGCTGAGATGCAGATCTTCTTTCTTCCCCCCTCACTGTCTGAAGATATTGTTTGCAACTGATATGCAATTTGTTTTAGGGCTGTAAATTAATTGGCGTTAACACAAACAATTAATGCAAAACAAATTAACTAAATTTAAAAAAATGGTCACAATTAATTACAGTTTTAATCTCATTGTTAAACAATAATGGAATACCAATTTAAATGTATTATAAATATTTTGGATGTGTTTTTCTAGTTTTTCAAATATATTAATTTCAATTACAACACATAATACAAAGTATATAGTGCTCACTTTATATTATTATTTTTATTACAAATAAAAAATAGTATTTTTTCAATTCACCACATACAAGTACTGTAGTGCAATCTCTTTTATCATGAAAGTGCAATTTACAAATGTTGAATTAAACCAAAACAATCTAAAACTTCAGAGCCTATAAATAAGAGGGGCTGTGTGGTCTAGTGAGTAAAGCAATGAACTGAGACTCAGAAGACTTAGCTTCCGCTCCCAGCTCTGCTGCTGTCTGTCTCTCTGTGTGACCTTGAGCAAATCAGGTCACCCGTCTCTGCCTCAGTATCCCTCCTGCAAAATGGGGATAATGATATTGACCTTTGAAAAGCACTTTAAAATCTACTGATGAAAATCGCTATATAAGCATTGGGTATTTGTATGAAGTTTCTAAGTAGTCTCAAATTGCAGTCCCATTCAAAGAACTTTAAAAGATCTAACCTCTATGGTGTGCACTCAAAGTCTACATCTGAAATGAGATTTGGTCCCTTACCAACAAGTGCAGATAGATGAAAATGCAATATTGGCTGCAGTATCTGCCTGATCATCCAGAAGCATTGAAGAATCCCAAAAGGTCTTGAGATTGTGAACCTGAGGGAAAAAAAGTGATGGGTTCAATCTTTCAGTTAAGGTAGCTCATATCATTTCTCCCATTTCTTTCAGTTGATTTTTCCCTAACCAAGACTTCCCCCATTTTTTGTGAATTTAACCACAGCTAGATACTATTTATATAACCTCCAGTCTATATTAGAGTGATCAAAGGCACCCCAGTTTTCACACCCTGCACATTATTGCAATAATCTTTGTAGAAAATATGCCTTGTGGGATATAATATGAAACCTAATAACTCACTTGCAATGCTGGCTACAATAGTACCTCACTGCTCTGTATTCTGTATTGATTTCCAGTAGAGTTAAGATGTTGATTTTGACTTCTCCTCCATCTTGGTAGTGTTGCATTACAATCAGCCAGTGGAGACCCTCCAGCTAACAGTCTCCTCATTTAAAAGCTAGGGGAACTTGCAACAGGCCATTTTCTTTGAATTCACTCCACCTCCCGACGTTGTTTCAACAGAGCCCAAATTTCAGGTCTCACTGCAAGGCTTATCTCTTTCCTGAGCTTTTGGAGACTGACAATATAGTGAACAGATACCGTCATTTTTGTGGGAGCAGTAATATACTGGGGCATGTACTTTTATTCTGAATCTTTATCTTGTGGCGAGATGTATTTAGAATTTTGTAAAAGTGCACAAGGTTCTGGATATTTCTTCTATCTATCTATGAAATCCACTACAGAAGATGATATTCTGTTATCGCCACACAGTCTCACTGAAATCAATGAGTCTGCTGGCAAAGGGAGCTCTGATGGGTTTGGTTACAGAGATCCCCTTGGGACTATCACCTGATGTGCTGAAATTACCTCTGAGCCCATTTTCCCTGCCAGCTTGGCACTCCAGAACCCTGCCTTCTTGAGCCAGACCTGCTAGCCTGCTGCAACACAGACCCAGGGTCTGGGCATGCTCCCAAAGGTGCAGACTTTAACCAAAAACAGCTCAGCAGGTTACCTGTCTCCAGTACCCAGACACCCAGTTTCCAATGGGATCCAAACCCCAAACAAATCCGTTTTACTCTGTATAAAGCTTATACAGTGTAAACTCATAAATTGTCTGCCCTCTATAACACTGATAGAGAGATATGCACAGCTGTTTGCTCCCCCAGGTATTAATCACTTACTCTGGGTTTATTAATTAACAAAAGATTTTATTAAGTATAAAAAGTAGGATTTAAGTGGTTTCAAGTAATAACAGACAGAACAAAGTAAGTCACCAAGCAAAATAAAACAAAAGCACACAAGTCTAAGCTGCATACATTAAGAAAATGATTACAGATAATATCTCACCCTCAGAGATGTTCCAATAAGCTTCTTTCACAGACTAGACTCCTTCCTAGTCTGGACCCTATCCTTTCCCCTGGTACAGTCCTTGTTAGTTCCAGCAGACATCTCAGGTGTTAATCAGGGCTTTTCCGATGACTGGCAGCCCCCTTTGTCCTGCTCCACCCCCTTTTATAGCTTTGACACAAGGTGGGAATCTTTTGTCTGTGCTTGTTCCCACCCCCTGCCTCATCAGTGGAAAAGTACAAGGATTAAGATGTATTCCAGTATCATGTGATATGGTCACATGTCACTGTAAGACCCCTAGTCTCCATTCTTCCTGGGTTGTCCCACACCTACACAGGAAGGTTTGCAGGTAAATAAACCACTTACAACCAATTGTCCTAGTCAATGGGAGCCATCAAGATTCTAGACCACCATTAATGACCCACACTTCGTGTAATTACAATAGGACCTCAGAGTTATACTTCATATTTCTAGTTTGAAATACAAGAATGATAGAGGCATACAAATAGGAGTGATATATTCAGTATGTCATAACCTTTGTTATGATAACAGACAAGAGACCTTTCACATAATGCATATTCCAGTTACATTATATTCACACTCATAAGCATATTTCCATAAAACATATGGAGTGCAACATCACAGGAGCCAGGGCCGGCTCTAGGTGTTTTGCTGCCCCAAGCAAAAAAAATTTTGGCTGCCCCCCCACCCCAGCCCTGGTCTCTCCCCCTTCCCCTTCCCCCAACTGCACCCTCCTGCCACCCCAGCCCTGGGTCACTGGTAACTTGCTCCCAGGGCGGGTCATTCAGCAGGAATTTTGAATGTGCACAGTACACAGACAGGATTGGTTCCCATATGGCTACAGAACTGCAGTAAAGTGGAACAATTTTCAGCTTGTGTGACTGGAGCTGGATGCATATTATAAGACTGTCCTACATAAATGAGGGAAAGTTGAGGTGCCTTTATTATTCTTTTGTTCCATTCTTTGTTTCTATGGGGAATGCACTATCATGGTCTTCCTTTTAAACAAATAAAATTAAAACTTAAAAAAAAAAAAAAGCAATGGTTGTTGAAAATAGCAATTCCAGTCCTAATAATCACTGGGAAGCATTTCTTGCTCAATTTATTCTACTTTTTCAACAGCAAGTTACAGTGGATCAGTATATTTGATTTGGGTGAAATGAAGTAACAGCTGCCCAAATTGAGCTTGAGCACTCCTGAATTTTGAGGGTGTTCAAATCTGGAAGGCAGGTGCTAGATTCCCTTTCTGAATATTAGCTATATCTGGAAAGGAAAAGTCAATTTCTGCTTCCATGGCTCAGAAGTGGAAATCCTCCTAAGTGCCTGGTACTGTATCTAAAGCTGCCCAGGTCCAGAGCCTACCCTCCCTTACTTTTCATTTTAAATTCTAGTGGGATCCACATACCTCCCTTGCTAGGCTTCAGATAGAGAGGTGTACTGTCCATTTAGTCCCCGCAATTTCTTCTTTGGAGGAGAGCCCAGGGCTGGGGCGGCAGGAGGTGCGAGTGGGAGGGGAAGAGCCCAGGGCTGGGGCAGCAGGGGAGTGCAGCTGGGGGCCAGAGCTGGGGCGGCAGGGGGTGGGGGGTTGGAGATCCCAGGGCTGGGGCGGCAGGAGGTGCAGGTGGGGGAGAGCCCAGGGCTGGGGCAGAAGGGGAGTGCAGGTGGGGGCCAGAGCTGGGGCGGCAGGGGGTGGGGGAGGAAGAGTCCAGGGCTGGGGCGGAAGGGGAGTGCAGGTGGGGGCCAGAGCTGGGGCAGCAGGGGGTGTGGGCGGGGGAGAGTCCAGGGCTGGAGCAATGCGGGGGAGCCCAGGGCAGGGCGGGTCGGCAAAAAACCTAGAGCTGGGTCTGTTCCTACCATTCACAGCAAGCTGCAGATTTCAGTTCCATACTCTTTCCCCCACCCTTTCCTGTTGCTAGTGGCCAAGGGAATGCTGGGAAATGTAGTTCTTTCCCTGCTCCAGGGCTGGCTCTATTGGCAGGGAGCTAACCAAGGAACTACAGCTCCCAGGGCCCCCTGTTGATTCTCAGCTCCCACGCTGGATTCTTGTGCCCCTTGCAAATCTGCCGCCCCAAGCAACTGCTTGCTTTGCTGGTGCCTAGAGCCAGCCCTGACAGGAGCTACTACTTAAAATGAATAAGGAGATTATAATTGAAACATAAGAAGTATTTTGACTTTTTAAGACTCCAATTCTGCAAAATTTAAACATGTTATTTTATTCACTGAAGATCAGGCCTATAACTTTTTTTTTAAGATGCCAGGATCATTATCATACTGTACATAACTTGGAATATCCAATAGGAGAATATGAATATGAAGGGAGAAACTATGCAGTCATGTGAATTTTGGAATGTGGAACTTTATATTACACTCTTTCAAGAGAAGACCAAGCATGTGAAAATATTGCCTGGAGAATATCAATCTGCAACCAGGAGTGAACATTCATACTCTTAAAATTAACAGGAAGTAAAAGCTATTATTTGATTTATCTGTATAACATACACTATGGAATTATTCTTGCTGTATTAACCTTTCTCCTTCTCTTCAGTAATTATATTTGCCTCTGGATTCTGACCTGTGAAATTAGCTAGATTGTGACATTATAATCTAGCACTGAGTAAATACCAGCACACTGCTGCACTGTCCCTGGAGTTAGCCTTCTTCCTATACACTAGTGACCATTAGGCGAGCCAATGACTCTGTACTGAGAACTTCCAGGAGTGTGACACAAACACTGCAGAGCATATCCATGTAGATGCATGTCAATGCATTTTGGGTAGGAAGGTACAGCTATTCTTTTCTCTATACGTACAACATATTTATGTGAAGGTTACACAGTCCTCATACATATGTGTCTTGCCTTAGTTCTCTTTGGAGATAGGAATATGAGATGGCTATATGATGGACTTGTTTTCCCTGTGCCATTTTTGTAGTGTATATATACAGTATATATCCATGTATACACACGATCCTAATCCATTTTATTATTATTACTACATTTTATTTTAGCTAGTAAATAACTTACTTCCCATATTTAACATAACAAAACGACAGCCATAATCCATGACAAATAGACACTGAAATTAATCTAAGCAGAAGTTTAAAGAAATGTTCTGTATTCAGTAAAGAAAGGCTAACCAAATAAGTATGAAAGACATGGAGGAAGAAATGATCACATTTATTTATATTAATTATGAAGTTTCATATATATATATATAAAGCCATGTTGTGACCATTTTTATATGCAGACAACTGTGTTGTTTCATCATGTGATCAGATAAGTGTCCTTTCAAAAGTGTCAGTCTCAGGGTAAATTGATTCATGGCTCATAGTTTGCACTGTCAGCGTCTACTGTTATCTTTTCTCTTCTTCCTTGTCGTTCAGATTAATAACATAAGTAGTAATACATGGTTACAGCTTTCTTCCCCATGTCAGTCACTTCAAAAGTTGCTTTGCACAGGTAATTTCTCTTGTGTAGATTTTAATGTAAAATGTCTGTGATTAGTTGAAATTGGCAGTAGGAGTACACTGTATTTCTTTCTGACTACTCACACTAATTAAATATTTTTAAAGGCTTAACATTGTAGGGATGTATTCATTAAAGCCATGGTCATAGCCAAAGAAAAGGGTTTCATTGCTTTTCTTTTTTATTGCCTCTTGTCTGCCCTTTTTCTCCAACCATACAGTCAGGAAATTGGAGGCTTTGAGACAGAAAGTTCATATTATAATATATATAAAATAAGATTTTAAAAGCCCTTTTACTTAAATAATAGAAGACAATAAAAATGTCTGATCGCAGACAATATAACGTTTCATCCAAATTTTGTAGCAAGTTATTAAAACACATTTTTATATTTTTTTCCTTTTTCCAGATACCACAGACACAATGCTGTCATTTACAGTTCAAGGTGAAATAAAATGATCGCTTTCTACAGCAGGAAATCTTACACAAATGCCGTGATAAAATTGAATCTGCTGAAATGTAGTGAAAGCCGTTTTGAATCGTAAATGTACAATCTCACTTTAAAAAATTGCGATAATAGCTTCTGAGCTTACCAGGTTTCCCACAGGGAAGGAAGGGGTTTATTCAGCTAATAATCATAGTAAATTCTTACTAAGCATGTTCAGAATAATGTTTTCAATTCCTTATTGACATTATTATTCACTAATATTCAAACTTACCAAAATGTTCACTCATTTTTTTTATTATTCATCAGCTATTTGCAGTAGCACCCCAAAGCCCCAATCATTTCTAGTGCACTGTGCAGACGTAGAAGAAAAAAACAACCCCTGCCCTGGAAAGGTTCCCTCATTTCTACTTCTACAAGCTATTTTTTTGTTCGCATGAATATTTGAGTAAAGTTAAAGTGGCATAAATACTTGTGCAAATACCTATTGGACAAACTGCTCATTCTGAAAATAACACATGAGTGAAAGTCAGTAACTCACTTGCTCAAACCCAACTCCTGTTTATAAACATTTATAAACAATGGGGTTCTGGTCCTTGACTAGGGCTCCTTGGTTCGTCCATAATCATCATCATCATCATAGAATCATACAAATGTAGGACTGGATGGACCTTGAGAAGTTGTTTAGTCCATCCCTCTGGTCTGAGGCAGAGCAGCACTAAGTACACAAATCATCCCTGACAGATGTTTGTCTAACCTAGTCTTAAAAAGCTTGAAGGACAGGGATTCTACAATCTCCTTTAGAAGCCTATTTCAGTGCTTTACTACCCTTATAGTTAGAAAGTTTTTTCCCCAATATTTAACATAGATCCCCCTTGCTGCAGATTAAGCCAATTTCTTCTTGTCCTACTTTAAATGGACATGGAGAAAAATGGATCACCTTCCTCTGTATAACCGCCCTTACCATATTTGAAGACTCTTATCAGGTCCCTCCTCAGACTTCATTTCTTAAGACTAAACGTGGCCATTTTCTTTAACCTTTCCTCATAGGTCATGTTTTCTAAACCTTGTATCATTTTTGTTTATCTTCTCTGGACCATCTCCAATTTTTTACATAATTCCTAAAGTGTTGTGCCCAGAACTGGACACAATATTCCACCTGAGGCCTCATCAGAGCCTAGTAATGTGGAACAATTACCTCCGATGTCTTACATATGACATTCCTATTAATATCCATGAATGATATTAGCCTTTTTCACAACTGCATCACATTTTGAGCTTGTATTTGGTTAGTGAGCCAATATAACCCCCAGATCCTTTTCTTCAGTACTACTGAGTAGCTAGTTATTCCCCACTTCGAATGTGTGCATTTGATTTTGTCTTCTTAAGTGAAGACACTTTGCATTTGTCTTTAATGAATTTCATCTTGCTGATTTAAGACCAGTTCTCAATTTGTTAATGCCATTTTGAATTCTAATAATGTCCTTCAAATTGCTAGCCACCACTCTGAGCTTGGTGTCGTCCACCAATTCTATAAGTGTATTCTCCATTCTATTGTCCAATTTATTTATTAAAATATTCAATAGTAACAAACACGGGGCAGCCCCCGGTGGGTCCCTACTAGATATATCCTCCCAGTTTGACAATGGATAACAGCTCGTTGAGTTTGGTCTTTCAACCAGTTGTGCATCCATCTGATAGTAATTTTATTTAGACCACATTTCTCTAGTTTGCTTATGAGAATGTCATGTGGGACTGCATCCAAAGCCTTAGTAAAGTCAAGATATGTATCTACCACTTTCACCCTCCCCTCCCCATCCAGTAGGCCAGTAACCCTGACAAAGAAGGAAATTTGGGTTGGTTTGGAATTATTTGTTCTTGATAAATCCATGTTGACTATTATTTATAACACTATTTTCCTCTATATACTCACAAATTCATTGTTTAATAATTTGTCCCAGTATCTTTCCAGGTATCAAAGTTAGGATGACTGGTCTATAATTCTCTGAATCCTCATTGTTCCCCCTTTCAAAGATAGTACTATATTTGCCTTTTTCCAATCCTCTGTGACTCACCCATCCTCAGCTTCTCAAAGATGATTGCTAATGGTTCTGAGATTGCTTCAGCTAGTTCCTTACATACTCTAGAATAAATTTCATCAGGCCCTGCTGACTTGAACATCTCTAATTCATCTAAATATAACCTCTTAATCTTTTCTTTCCCTATTTTATGACAGTCTATACTACTATGGTCACCACTTTTACAAGCCTATGATAAATTTTGTACAAAATATGCCTTGTGAGATATCATTTGAAAACTCATAATCTGGTGAATATTGCTGTCCTGGTAAAATGTGTATATCAAGATTGTATAAGAAATTATTAGGTTTTATTATATATCATTGTTATAACATGCTCCAAAGTTAAGACAAACAGGTCTCAAACTACTTTTTAGAGACAAAGACACATTAGCACCATAAACAAGTATTAAAGAGTGATCGCCAGCTTATGCACAATTCTTCAACAATGGGGAAGTGTACACAAGCAATTTACATTGCATTACAGGAATATTTCAAACATCTTGTCCTCAACAGATACCATCATCAGCATTTGGGGAGAGGAGGCTGTCCAGTCCCAGCTGCACCACAGCCATAGGAATTATGATACCTATGGACAGATTTCACGATGCATAACAGAAAGGGACCAGGACCAGGCACATTGGAGTGCAGAGTCAAAGTGAAGGAGCTGCAGAATGCCTACCACAAAGTGCAGGAGGTAAACTGGTGCTCTGGTCCTGTGCCCACGAGCTGCTGGTTCTACAAAGAGCTGGATGCGATACTCGGTGGCGACCCCACCTCCACTGCGAAGACCACTGTGGATACTTTGGTGGCCCGCGTGCAAGTGAGAGTGGACCAAGCCAGGAGGAGGAAATCTTGGACGAGGATGTGGAGGGGGAGGAGGACCCAGCGGCAGAGGATGATTTGGAGTTCAGAGATGCATGCAGCCAGGAGCTCTTTTCTACTCCAAAGGAGGCTAGCCAATCACAGCTGTCAGAGCTTGGTGAAGCTCAAACTGGAGAGGAGGTCCCTGTTAAGTGGATTTGATTTGGGGAAGTATTGAAGTGAGTTGCTGGGGGCAGGAGAGCTGCAGAAAGCAGGCTTGTCTCCCACCACATGCCTAGTCTGAGCTGCAGATGAGGCTGTTGATTGACTTCCTCACTTCATGGGAATCTCCCTCAGAGATCTCCAGGAAACTCTGGTGAAGATACTGGGCAGTCCGCTACCTCAGGTTCTTCAGCAGAGCTGCTTTGTTTCTTGCCCCATTAACGGTAACTTTCCCGCACCACTGTGCCATCACGGGGGATGGGGGGACGATTGCTGCACACAGGTGAGCCACATAGGGGCCAGGGCAGAAGCCACAGGCTTGGAGAAGACCCTCCCTTAATTCCATGCTCACCCTCAGCAGCAGCGAGATACCTTCCATAACGATCACCTCCTGTGGAAAGTGTGGGGACAGGGATGATTATCAGTCCCCCCCTCCAGTGCTGGCTCACCCCAAGTGCCCAAGAGCCATGTGCCCAGTGTACAGGAGGGTCTGGGAACAGTGATTTACCTTGCCCCTGTGGCTACTCACCATTTAAAATAAACATAAAGAATTTACTACTTTCCAATCATTCAAGTACCTATATAGATATGAAGTATTTAATTAACTATTGCCTGGGACACTGATTTAGTTAAGTTTGATAGTGAGAAAACAGTGAGATTGCAAAGGTTAATGATACAGTAGTTTGTAAGACAAGAGACATTTATAGTTAAATTTATTATATTAATCATTTTGTTAAATACTGTGCTATGAACAGTGTTACTCTGCCATGCCCCAGAGCATCATATTTCCAATTATATTAATGGTGGTACATTACCTTTGTCCTCTGAGTAACTGAAACTTTTAGTATAAGCATTTTTTGATTCAAATTACTTCCTTCGAGCATTGCACTTGATTACAAAAGATGACTGTTAGTAGACGTGTGGGATTTGGAAATTCAGTCAATTCACAATGATAAAATATGATCAATCGATTAGGGATTAGTAAAATTGTTTGGATAATGAAAGGCCAACTGAAACCAAGACTCAAAACTTAGAGCAAATATTTTTTTGGAAGCTATGACTAGTTTAATGAACTATTTTGTTGGTTTATGTTTCATGCATTGCACAATATAACATGAAACAAGACTTCTGAAATATGGCAAGACATGCTATTCCTGTATTATTGCAGAACCTGCTGGAAAAAGGAACCACTGGAAATGTTGCAAGGGATGTTTTCTTAATGAAATTTACTTCTTCATTTCCAGAGGATCAGGATTTATATAAGCTTTCAAATAAGCAGACTTCTATGATCCATCAATTCGATTCAATTCTGCCTCAAGATTCTCACATACAACTCCCATTGAAATCTAACATCATTGCATGATTATGAATACTTATCTGAAGGCAAAATATGACCAACAGTTACAGTTGATCAAATGAACAATAATAGCATTTTCCTCTACTCATTCAAGTCAATGGGAGTTTTTCCACTGACTACAGTGGAAGCACGATTATGCCCTAATTTTGTGTAGCACACAAAGATTTACCAGGATTTGACAAACCCCTTGAATATATATCACTCTTACTTGTGGAAGCCCATTTTTTTCTACATGAATAGATGAATAAAGGAACAGATCTTGTAGTCCTTTCCCAGGTTCCCATATTTTTTGGATGAATTTTCAATGTATCTCTTCTGCTGCTAAGAGTTGTGGGAAGGCGGAGGGGGTCGTGGAGCATCCTGGGTCCTGTCCCAGTGCCCTGTGATGCAATTGCTTTGCATCCCATCAATTCCTGTGCTTCCGTCCGCATTTGGCGCCATCTTTCAACGGTTTGTGTACTGCACACTCTGCATCTTCCGGCTGCAGGAATGTATCCCTCACTGTTGACCAGTATGCTGCTCGCTCTGATCAACACATCAGGAGTGGCAGTGGAGTTATTCCTTAAACTACAAAGGCAAGAGGAGTGTGACATTGATCTCGCCACACATACTAGCTACGACACGAGATTGCTTGTGGTTTTCACGGAGGTGCTGACCACAGTGGAACGCCGCTTTTAGGCTTGGGAAACAAGCACTGCTTGGCTGGATCACATCGTGATGCATGTCTGGGATGACGAGCAGTGGCTGCAGAACTTTCAGATGATGAAAGCCACATTCATGGGACTGTGTGATGAGCTCACACCAGTCCTGTGGCACAAGGACATGAAAATGAGAGCTGCCCTCCACTGGAGAAGTGCGTGGCGATTGCACTGTGGAAGCTGGCTACTCCAGACTGCTACCGATCGGTCGCTAACCAGTTCGGAGTGGGAAAGACTACCGTTGGACTTGTGTTGACAGAAGTCTGCAGGGACATTAATCACATTCTGCTCTGAAAGACCGTGACTCTGGGCAATGTGTGTGACATTGTAGATGGCTTTGCACAAATGGGCTTCCCTAACCGCAGAGGGGTGATCGATGGCATGCATATTCCAATTCTGGCACCAGACAACCTAGCCACCGAGTACATTAATCACAAGGGGTATTTCTCAATGGTTCTCCAGGTGCTTGTGGATCACCGTGGGCATTTCACAGACATTAACACAGGCTGCATGACACACTCATCTTTTGGAACACTGGCCTGTTCAGGAAGCTGCAAGCAGGGACTTTTTTTCTGGACCAGAAGGTCAACGTAGGGAAAGTCGAAATGCCCATTGTGATCCAGGGAGACCTCACTCAATGCCGTGGGGCTTGTGGATCACTGCTTCCTGCAGGTCCCATTGTCCGGGAATGGCAAACCGCAGCCACTGGATCCTGCAAGCGGCCGTACCTGTGGACGCTCAGGTAAACAAAGCGTCTTGTGGCCCGCAAGGGCTTACCCTGAACAAGCCACGAACAAAGTTTGGGAACCCCTGCTCTAGCTAAAGACCACCTTTATTAGGAAGATTTTAAGGGTGATGTGGTGACTGGCATCAGGAATTTGCTAACTGCTCATATTTTAAGAGGGAAAAACATTTTAGCCACATCTAAGCATATTAATGTTATAACCAGGTCCCAGAGAAAATATGGCTCTAATTCACTTGTTTTATCTGTGGTCAGCAAGGAAGTCTGTGAAAGGGAGGAAAATGCCTTCCGTCCTTTGTCTGTTCAGTAGCAGCTTGCCTTTTGAGGAGGAATGTGAAAATTATAATATTCTGTCAGTCTGCTCTGGGCTTAAGTTAAACTCAAAAGGAGTTTGTGACTCCCCAACAAGCTGACACTTATCTGCAACAAGAGAGGGTTGCAGCTCAGAATGACCCGGCTGGGGAAAGAAAAGGTAGATTTTCTTATACAACCAGGTTTATTGTATAGGGGCCTAGAGGGAAAAAGAGGCATCCTGGTGAGGTTTCCTAGCAGGTAGTTGTGCCTGAGAAATATCAGAAAGAATTGTTCCCATGATTGTCCATTTGCAGAAAATTTAGGAGTGGAAAAAAACTATGACAGACTGAAATAGAATTTCTATTGGCCTCACATGTCTGAGGCAGTAAAAAATTACTGTAAGTGTTGTGACTTATGTCAGAAGTGTAAAGGATTAAAGGGACACTGCATAGCACCATTACAGCCTCTGCCTATTATTAAAGAGGCATTTCCCAGAGTGTCTGTACATATTGTGGGACCTGCCTAAACCTTCAGGAATGGGAAGAGATATATATTTGTGGTGGATTCTGCCACCAGGTACCATGAAGCCACAGCCTTGTCTAATACTGAAACTGAAACAGTGGTGACAGCTTTATTCACCATTTTCAGCACAGTAGGTTTTCCCAGAGAAATTTTGACAGACTATGGTGTAAATGTCATGTCTGTAGTCTTTAAAAAGTTATGGGAATTATGTGGAGTAGAGCATATAAAGGCTGCTCCCTATTACCCAGAAACTAATGAGTTGTGTAAAGATTCAATGGACTGTTAAACACTATGCTAAGAATATATGACTCAGGGGTGAGAATGACTGGTATTTTGTGACCAGGTGCCTGAAAAGGCTACACTGAGAATGCCACATTCAGGGCAGACTTCAAGAAATAAGGAGGAAATCTGCAATAACTGGTGGCTTATTCTATAATTACCAACCCACTAAAAAAAGTACTTCTGCAGTACCCCACTGGTTAGCCAGAAGCCAAACACAGTCCTCTCTAGACATTCCACCATGGGCTCTGACCCAGACAACCAACTGGAATTATGATGTGTAAATATAGTATTACTATGTATACTATGTATACAGGAAATTCTACAGTATGGGTAGTTTGCACAAATGTTTGCCGAAGGATGCTGCTTTGTATGAATAATAATTAAGGTTTGAAAAGCTGCAGTGAGAGAAAGAATGGAAGACTCAACAACATGACAATAGTTATGCAGCTGGTGTCCTGAGACCACTGCCTATCATGCTGACAAAAACTGTCCTGTTGTTTTCTTGTGCTCTCCCATCTGTCTGTATTCATCTGTTGGCTCATTTCTTATTTTTAGATGCTTTTTGGGGTAGGGATCACCTCTTTATTCTGTGTTTGTACAAAGCCTTGAACTATAAGGCCTTGACCCATAACTGGGGATTCACAATACAAATAAAATTATCATCATCATCCCCATCCAAACACTCTGTAATCACATGGGAGATAATAATTACTCTTGTAGCTCTAGTGGTAGAGGTCTGAGTTGGGGAGATCAAATGGTGCTGATGAACCATCTGGGGAGATTTTGTGGTAGCATGTAATAACATTTTTTCCAGTTTTCTTTTAAAAACCTGTTTTATTTAATTGAAATAGTGAGATAACATCCTCTAAATCAGATTTTACTGTTAGAAACATTTTAATCAATAAGTTCTGGTGTGACATGCAAGAAAACACTGATGTTCCACTTTTTGGCCATAGGCTACATATTTTGATTGTTGGTGTGTGTTGAGTTGACAATGTATTTGGCCTTTGCAGCTCCCTGCTGAAGGTCCTGTGGTCCTACTGCACCCCACCCCAAGAAACAGTGAGCCGAATATAGAAATATAGCAGTGAACATGTGTCCTCCAAACTTGCCTAGAGAGGACTCTTAGGAGTGGCAATTTTGAAAAGCACATACCATCTACACGTGAGAAGCAATGTTTGGGACTCCAGCAGCAGGGAAGGTCAAGCAGCCCGATGTGGGGGGAAGGAGGAGGAACTCTGCCTGCAGCCTGGTGATTCCTCCCTCCCTGGCTGCAGGGACACAAAGACAGTGCAACTGCCAGGGGGAGTGATGCCTCCTTGCTGCTGAGAGTCCTGAGAAATCAGGGGGAGGATGTGACCTCCCAGAACCTTTCATTTGTGCCTCCCTACTAGCCACATGGCACCTCTGCACATGGCCTAAAGCTAAGCTGAGCTGGGGCTGGAGCCATGCAGAGCTGTGCTTATGCTCCGAGTGGTTCCCCAGAGCCCACTTCCTGGCCTTGTGCTCCCCACCAATGAGTGATCCCCGGAGTCCACCCCCTTGGCCTTGTGCCCCTTCCCCCAAATGGTTCCCAGAACCCACAACCTCAGCCTCATGTCTCCCACCCCCGAGCAACCCCCAGAACCTTCCCCAGCCTCGTGCCCTCCACCTCTTAGTGGTCCCCAAAGCCCAACCCCGGTCTTCTGCCCCCCACCCCTGACTGATCCCCAGAACCCCCCATCCTGGCCTCATCTCATGGCCCCCATCCTGGCCCACCCTTGGTCCTTTGGAGTCAGTCTCCAGAGTCCTCTCCAGCCCTCCACACACACACAACAGTCTCTTTCCCTCCCCAATACACTTCCAGTAACCTGCTTTTGCCACATCCTGGCCTGCCCCCATATCCCCATCTGGAGGCTCCTTGGCCATTCCCATTACCAAGAGTCTCCTTCCTGCCCCTCTGATATCCCACCCCTAAGGGGTATCACACCACTAATTGGATCATAGTCCAAAAGCTTCACTTCCTGGCTCGTAGTTCAAAAGTACTCACACATATTCACACCTTGATTTGCTGCCCAGATCTCCACCAACACACATTCCTCTTACCGCCGCCTTTCCCATCTCTGCTTTATTTTTTATTTTTTTTTTTTTGGGGGGGGGGGGGAATCAGAAATACCAGGTGGCTTAGGCCAGCTCCATGAGTCCTGTTTTCAGTTAGGGAAATAAAATCACCTTATGCTCTGGGCAGGGCAGGGCAGGCAGGAAGCTGGCAGGTGATCAGGGAGCTTGGGGAGGCCAATTGGGGGATTAGTGGAGGGGATCTTGGTGGGTGTCTGGACCTTGACTATACCTTGACCATGAAATTTGGACCTTAACAAAAAATAATTGACTACCCCTGACCTTAATGCTTTATGGCTAAGGCAAAGGCAAAATAGAGGATTACAGCGTGAATCCTCTCATGCTCGCATATAAAGAATGGAATTTTACTAGGTTTATGAGACTGGCTTTAGTAAAACAGATATATTGACCAAAGTATGTAAACAGCTTTATTTCTGTAACTAAAAGTATGATTGAATAAGAGGCATGTCTAACTATAATAAGAAAGTAGTAATAGTAAATAAAAGGAGTAAATTATATTTACAATGACTTATATTCAAGCTAAATTGTATAGCTCTGTTCTTTGTACATGCAGAATTTGTCAGAAATTAAGTTTGTGATGGGTTCGGTCACAGAGATCACCTTGGAACTGTTACCTGATGTGCTGAAACTACCTCTGAGCCCATTTTCCCTGTCAGCTTGGGACTCCAGAACCCTGCCTGGTTGAGCCAGACATGCTAGTCTGCTGCAAAACAGACCCAGGTCTGGTCCATGCCCCCAAAGCTGCAGACTTTAACCAAAAACAGCTCAGGAAGTCACCTATCTCCAGCACCCAGATACCCAGTTCCCAGTGGGATCCAAACCCCAAATAAATCTGTTTTACTCTGTATAAAGCTTATACAAGGTAAACTCATAAATTGTCTGCCCTCTAAAACACTAATAGAGAGATATGCACAGCTGTTTGCTCCCCCAGGTATTAATCACTTACTCTGGGTTAATTAATAAACAAACGTGATTGTATTAGGTATAAGAAGTAGGATTTAAGTGATTTTAAGTAATAACAGACAGAACAAAGTAAGTCACCAAGCAAAATAAAACAAAACACGCAAGTCTAAACCTAATACATTAAGAAACTGATTACAGGTAAATCTCACCCTCAGAGATGTTCCAATAAACTTCTTTCACAGACTAGACTCCTTCTTAGACTGGGCACAATCCCTTCCCCCAGTACAGTTATTGTTAATTTCAGCTCAGGTGGTAACTAGGAGATTTCTCATGACTGGCACCTTTGTTCTGTTCCACCCTCTTTTATATCTTTGGCATAAGGCAGGAAACGTTTTTCTCTCTCTGGGTTCCCACCCTTCCTTCTAAATGGAAAAGCACCAGGTTTAAGATGGATTCCCGTACCAGGTGACCTGATCACATGTCACTGTAAGACCTCATTCTCCATTCTTTCAGGGTTGGCCTGCACATACCTAGGAAGGTTTGCGAGTAAACAGAGTGTCCTAGTTAATGGCACCCATCAAGATTCCAAGCCACTGTTAATGGCCCACACTTCGCATAGTTACGATAGGACTTCAGAGTAATACTTCATATTTCTAGCTTCAGATACATAATGATAAATTCATACAAATAGGATAAACACACTCAGTAGATTATAAACTTTGTAAGAGACCTTTTGCATAAAGCATATTCCAGTTACATTACATTTACACTCATTAGCATATTTCCATAAAACATATGGAGTGAAACGTCACAAAGTTGTCTGAGTCTTTCAAAACCCACAGTCTCTGTTGTGCAAAATATGTAGGGAGATAATAGAGAGTCTGTGGTAGTACAATGGAATCTCTGTGTTAGCCAATATTATATACAATACACATTGTCAATACATGAAATATTATACTAATATTTTGTATAAATATGACATTTTTCTCAAAATGCTTTTTTCTAAGCTGGTTAACGGAAGTGAGGTGTTGTACGTTCAGTGCCAAGTACAGATGCATTCTAAAAACGGAGGGAAAGATGAATAACCTTTCCCTCTTTACCAAGCTATGGCTTGTGCAGGATGGTTCTAAGTTTCCTGACTTCAGGACTACATTTGAAGTAAATTCAAATAAAAATAAGGAGTAAGAGTAAGAGTGAGAGTAAACTGGTGCATAAAGCTTTGATAATACTGTGTGTTTCCTGTTTAATTGTACAAGGGTTCTATAAATGACCCGGATTAAGACCACAACTTGGGACAGACTGATGCCGCATGTTGTCCTCCAGATTGGTTGGTAATGTATTGATCTTTCTGTGTTATGCTGTTTTGTCTTTGACTAATAAAGCTGATTGAGCCTGGGTTATTTGATGTTTTACCAATAATCCAAATAAAACCCTGATGGGAAAAAATTCCTTCCCTGCCCTAAAAGGATAACTAGCATTATCTACGTAAGGCCCCAAATCCCAATCCTATTCTAATGCCAGTGCAGGGAGGGAGAGAGCTTTTCTTCCTGGAACATAATGGCATCCTGAGCAGTGGGAGGGGTTTAAACACCCTTCCCTTCAGTGTGCAGGAAGGAATAGGCTTAAGCTACATTCTTCTGTCCCACAAATCAGTCTCATAGTTGCCCTTCTCAAGCTGACAAGGAATTGGCGGTAAAGCCTCCCTGCTTCTGAATCTGTGGAGGATATGGAATGTGTGCATTGTGCTGATAAAAAATGTGTTATGATCTGAACATTTCTGTTATGTCTGACAATCATAGCTACATGTGCATGTGCGAGACAGGGGTTATTGACATTGCACTTGGTTGTAATGAATAAGAGTTGCTGGATGCTGAGCAGTTTTCAGGCTACTTATTTACATGCTTAAATATGGATTTAGTAGCTTGCCATAATTGTATACACCTATTTATGAAAATATTTGCAGAAATCTATTTTAATGGGTGTCCCCATCAGAGATGAAATAAGATATTTATAGATTGTAAAACTCTTTACTAAGAAGGTAAAAATCATATATCCTCCTTTTTCCAATGGGAAAACTGAGGCATGGAGCAGTGCAGTGATTTATATACTGTGCATAAAGTTAAGCATATGCACTAGCCTTTCCAGGATCAGGGCCAAACATTTACAGCAGAATTAATCAATGTTCTAAAACATGCAGTTTTAAAATAACATAGTCTTAAAGTTTTGACTATTATGTTCAACAAGCTTCTTATGGCAAAGAAACTAAACAGTTTTGTTGGGGAGAAAATATGTTGCACATTTTCTGAGATCAAATCCCCAAAGACTTTGTATGAATGGTAAATCCCCTTTAAGTGACTAAATCTGCACAAGTATCTGCTAATTAAATAAGTCCTTTTCAGTGATTGTGGTTAGCATGAATTAATCTATGTCCATATTTTATACTGTAACACACCTCTTAAATTCAACCCAAAGAAAATCTACCTGATGAAGGAAAACACAGGGAACAGGAGAACAAATGCTCACTAACTGTCCACCAAGAGCATGCATTAAACATGTATCCACAGTAGTGCAACTATAGAAGTTCATTACCAATAATTATTAGAAACAAGTGCCCAGAAGTTATGTAATCTTAATTTAAAATTTTGCAAAATTTTAGTAGTACTTTGTGAAGATAAACTTTAGTCATTCTGTCTTATACTGTGCTTTACCTGAGTCTACATTGTCTTTTATTCCTACAGAGATTTGCATTCATTATAATTTCAGAATGCCGAAAGATTAAATTCTGAATTTATTTCAGTGACATGTGCATTTCATAGCATTACAAGTCTGAGATTTAATGGTCTTGGGAAGCTTAAATTGTATTTAACTTTTATTAACTAAGGATTTTCTCTGTGTAATTGAATAGCTCAAAACTCTCAAAGCTTACATGAATTAACGAAGATTAAAACCACACAATAAGTTACAAAGTAAGTCTTAAATTTCACAGCAACTATGTAACTTGAAATAAAGTTTGAATGAAAGCAAAGTTGACAATTCATGGTTAGTTGTTTCGAAGTAAATTTTTTCCATCTTCAGTATAGTTTGTCCACAGAGGCTTATATAAGAAATTTCAGTTTTACCTTAGAAGCGGATTATTCCATAAATGTTTATGGTTTTACTTGATGTAGCTATGAACTAGCACTATTTAATATGGAAAACGGTTCTTTCTAAGTCAACATATGAATCCATGTGCTAATTATGTCTAAAGATTCTATTACAATCGCATTATTACCATGCATATTTAAATTATTTCTATTTTGTGCCAGTTAAGCAGATTTAAATACAATATCATTTCTTTTATAAGGAAAGGTTTCAAGAGCTGAATTTGTTCAGCCTAGAAGAGAGAAGTGTAAAAGATTTGATCACATGGGATGGTGTAAACAGGGCCAGCTTTAGGCCGATTCCCCCGATTCCCCAGAATTGGGCCCTGCGGGTAAGAGGGCCCTAAGCCTTAGGCTCACCGGGCAGCAGTCCGCTCCGGCGGCATTTCGGCAGTGGGGGGGGAGGTGTCCGCTCTGGGGTCTTCTGCACCATTTTGGCGGCGGGGGGTCCTTCAGTGCCGCGTAAGACACGGAGCAGACCCCCCGCCGCCGAAGTGCTGCCGAAGCTCTGGAACCACCGCTGGGTATTCAAATCGGGCCCCGCAGGTCCTAAAGCCGGCCCTGGGTGTAAATATAAAAATTGGTCCTATCCAGGGCTGTCTCTAGCCATTTTGGTGCCCTACGCAGCCCCCCTGTGGGGGAGGCTGTGTGGCGCCCCAGGCTTCCACGAGCGGACTAGGGGGCAGGGGGGGAAACAGCCCCCCCGGCCCCAGTCCACTCCGTTCTGCTCCCCTGGCTCCCAGCCTTGGCAGGTGGGGGGAGAGAGGGGGGAACTGCCCCTCAGCACTCACCAGTGGCGCAGCTGGGAGTCAGGGGAGCGTAGCAGGCTGAGGCCGGGTCGCTCCACTTATCATGTGGTGTGTGCAGGCCCGACCCCTGCAGAAATCCTCAGGGGAGTGGGGACAGAGCTGGGGCAGAGCAGGGGCAGGAAGAGGTGGGGCTGGGGCAGAGCAGGGGCGTGGGCCATGGGGAAGAGGCAGAGCAGGGGCTGTAACAGCACACAGCTGCACAGGGAACCAGGAAATTTGGTGCCCCACATTTCCCGGTGCCCTACGCAGCTGCATACTTTTCATATGGGTAGGGACGGCCCTGGTCCTATCAGGTGACTGGTGAAGAACTATGGTATTCAGATTAGAAAACAGCAAAATTAGATGTCGGGATCTGAGACTAGTGTAAGATTTCTTTAGAAGAGATCATCAGAACAGGTGATTGAAATAGGAATGATAGGAATTTAAGCAAATAATAGACACAAACTGCATTGTTATTACATATTTGTTTTAGAACAACACAAATTGGCCCAAATGCAATAGGTATTGCACTTATAGACAGTTACATTCTCAAGATGCTCACAATCTAAATATAGACAAAGCGATGGGAGGGGTAAGAGATGAACAGAGACGTGAAAATGGGACCAAAAAGTATCTTCATGCTTAAACTTTTCTCGTGTTTTTGGCCCCAATCTAAGACGCTATGAAGTCAATCTGTCTTTCTGTTGACTTAGTGGACACTGGACAATGCTGTTTATCTTCATTAAAATATAAATATTGAAGGGTCTACATAAAGAATCTGACTCCTTAAAACATTTCTGGAGGTGTACACAATTAATTCATTGATGTTTGTTTATGCCATCATTCTATACAGCCCTATCCAACAATTAGTCTGAAAACAAAATTCCCACAGACTTAAAGGGAGGGCATTGTAGTTTTCAAAGTGACAATATGTCCCTATACAATTAACAGTGATGGAAAAAGCTCATTATTGTGATTTTCAAATCTTGTATTTGATTTATTTTTAAACATCAAAGTGAAAATGCCTTCAGTAGATACATTTGTTACTTGAGCAAACCTTAAAGAACTTGATGCAAAGCACATTTTAAGGACAGTTAGAATCTTTCTGTCCCTTTGAAATGGGCTTTGTGTTTTCATGCATTGTTCATTTCTTCCAGTTCAATGCACTATGTCTGTGAGAAGCAAATGGGACGGAAGTTTTAGGAAAGCAAAATAGCAGGTAAAATTCAAAAAGTGAGTTTGGCGTTTCACGGAGACAGTGCTGTCTAGTAGATAGAGATGGGTGTTGGGATGCAGTAGACTTATTCTGGCCCTGACTCACTTAAACACATGCTTAACTTTAAATTCATTGGGTGAAATCATGGCCTTCCAGGATTTCATCCACTGACTTCAATGGGACTTAAGTGCATGCTTAAATTCTTTCCTGAATAGGGATGTTTTCTTCAATCAGGGCTTCTATTACTAGCTTTGAAACTGACTCTGTTTAACGTTAGGCAATTTATATTGGCCAAAATTTTCTAAAGCACCTACATGACTTAAGAGCCCAACTCCCTTCAAGTATATTAAAAGTCAAAGCCTCTTTTGAAGTGATCTTACATTAAAATACAATTAAGGTAACGTTTGAATGGGTTACTTTTAGATATTTTATTGTAATATATTGTCCAGCTATTACTAATGGCAGGTGATTCATGTGGAACTTTGAAGCATTTTAGAACTGGTTATCAATCATTATCTTCTTTGGGAATTATTTCAATTATCAGTCAGGTAACCCATTTTCATTAGAAATGGAAACACGGGCATTGATGCAGTACTAAATGCAAATACATAACTCATTATTAGTGTTTATTCTAGATACTTGCACACATTGAAGACATAAGATAGCTCTTTGAATTGGCAATTTATTTTCAAATGTATGACCAGCAGCTAGCACTGAAATTAAAGCTACAATTTTAAAACGTGAGGCATTTATGGTTTTGTTGCATGTCTGAGTTAATGACTCAAAATTGTCAAAATAACAGACTCAACAGAAATGATGTAATCTAATATTATTAATCAGAGATTAGTACAGCACTACACAGAATACAGAAATAAATAGATACATACACCCTTTGTTGTCAGACCAAGAGCTGGATATGTGTCTGTCCTGCATCTGGAAGGGATGTTTTCATTCCCCCAACCTAAGTTTTCATATTACAGTACTATCTTTATATAGGGTTTTAGAAAAAGGAAACCTAGTTGCCAAGAATATTCTCCCAGAAACATATGTTGTGATGTCATTTCTATACAGTCTCACTTTACCTGACTCATGTGAGAAGGCATGCTTATTTACAGCTGAGAGGACTAACAATTCTTAAGGTAATATCTCTCAGTGGGGCTTTCTTACCCCACAATAATTCTTCCATGTTGATTTCCCCAACAGAAAATATCTGCTATAACAATAATCTCTTATTATTTCCCCTAGTTTATATATGCTTATGTTAGTATTTTATACATATTAAGGTGATGGTTTCCAAGAATATCAAGAATTTTATAGACATGAATGTGCCCTAGAGTTATTATTAAATACAGCATAATGAATACATTCCTGAAAAGGGTTACACATTGGTCAAGACCAGTATTCTGGGCTTTAGAATGCAGACATACTCTTTGTTGAAGATATAGATTCTAAAGAATAGTTACTACATATAAATGAATCAAATATTCAGAAAGAAAGAACTAAAGGTAATACTATTTGCTAACAGGTGCTAACAGTTTCCTTTCTTCTTGGCTTGCCAAGGCTGTGTCTATTAAACTGCAGAGCATCAAAGAGTATGTATGAAAAACACTGTCTAGAAGATTTAGGAGACAGTATACTATTATCAGACTCCACTGAACGAACAAGCAAGAAGATATATTAAATGTTTCTTAAATCAACTTGATATTTCCTTTGTTCTTCCCTTCGCCTTGTATCCCCTTCTGTGTTTTTTGAGAATATATTGTAGAGCTGGACAGAGAATGACAATTCCATTTTGTAAATTTTGTGGTTTCAATTATTTCCCAATGTTGATTGAAAACTAAACCTTTCAAATACTTTGATGATTTATTTTCTTATTTTTCAAATAAAAAATCTGGTGTTTCATTTGAACCTCTCTATTCATAATTGACCTCAGACTCCACCATGGACCTCAGAAACCATATCTCTACAAAGCATTTGTCTTCAACAAAACAAGCATATTTTGATGGGGGGGGGGGGACATTTTGTCAAATATTTTGACCAGCACTACTATTTTGTTTCTATCTCAGTAATTATACTGAATTTCATAGACTCATAGGCACTAATGCCGGAAGGATCCATTTTATCTAATGTGAACTCCTATCTAATACATACTAGAATTCCACTTTGTGATTCTTTCTCAAAAGCTTGTGGTAGCATATCTTTTAGGAACACATCCTATTTTGATTTAAAGACTCCAAGACATGGAGGATTTTTCACAAAGCTTAGTAATTCAAATGTTTAATATGTGGCAAGATATATTTTTAAATGCACAGTGTTCACTTTAGGCTACAAATGCATTTTCAGTTGAGTGGAAAACATGCAGCAAAAAAAAAAAATAATGTTTGTATAAAACAAATATTTCCACAGATTAATGGAGATATATAAAGATAGGAAGAAAATACAATTTTACTTCTTTGGGTCCAGCTCTGCAGCAACTACATATGCCTAGAATACAGCTTTCCCACCCCTTGAGGACATCTGGCCAAACAAAAAGACAAGGCATTATATGAATAGTTATTGAATTGGTGCCAACACATATAGTTTTGTATTACTGAAATATTCAATAGGGTTATATTTTCCTCTCCTAGTGTACCACAATTTCTTCCCTATTCAGTAGCACCTCAAATCCCACTAGCGTGTTTGGTATAACAGCTCAAATTCAGTAGCAGCTCAAATCCCACTAACGTGTTTGGTATAACAGCTCAAACAGTCACACAAAAAAGAAAATGTTTAAGTTAAAGACTATTCTATTTTTTTTTAAATGTAAAAGTAGGCAAATGAAGTCTGATTCATTGAAATGAATGGGAGCAGAGGAAATTTGGTCTTCTTCTAAAATATCTGTGTATTTTCATATAAGAATTACTTGTAGAAGAATATTTCCCATGAGGGGAAGACATAAATCCTATAAATAAGCTATATTTTCAATAACTGAAAAATGTAGCTGACAGCATGACAAATGTTATACATCAAGGTGATGAAAATGAAAATGTAAGTGTCAAGATCCTGGTCCATACTATGGCTCTTATGAGCCACTCCAGTAGCCTGAAATGATCATGAAGCTGTCCTAAAAGGATGGCATGGAAGAATCTGGAGGTCACTGAACCCTATGCCATGGCCATCCTGCCTTCCCTGCAGAGCAGGGGTCATGCGAATGCAGGGGAGATAGTGGGAGTTCCCCTTGATCCAGGTGCTCTATGCAATCAACAGTTGACATAAAGGCCCCTTGTTCACTGTTAAAATCTGCACAAAGTTGAGAAGCCCTAAAGCTGCTCTGAATTAAATCAGGGGCCATATCAACCCAAGGAGTACATTTGAACATAAACCCCTGCTGGGTTTAACTGAGCTTTAGAGCAGTTGAGGATCTATACTAAACTTTATCAGAGGGGTAGCCGTGTTAGTCTGGATCTGTAAAAAGCAACAAAGAGTCCTGTGGCACCTTATAGACTAACAGATGTATTGGAGCATAAGCTTTCGTGGGTGACAAAAGCTTATGCTCCAATACATCTGTTAGTCTATAAGGTGCCACAGGACTCTTTGTTGCTTTTTAGACTAAGCTGTGCACTCTGAAGAAGCAAGTATCTGACAAATATCCAATGCCTTTTTCAATGCTGGAATTTTAAAATTAAACTACTGGGTCTCCTTACACCGGTTTTAGATTTATGTAACTGCATCAAAGTCAATGAAATTATCCCTGATTCACACCAGTTTAAATAGGAAGATCTAGCCCACTGGGTAACAATGATGTGTAAACCTCTACAGCTACAGATGTTCAGCAAGGTAAGTCTCCAAGATTTCAGAAAATTATCTGCAGATTTCTTTTAAATTTCCTATTTTTCCCTGTTTCAGGCTAGCAGCCGTGTTAGTCTGTATCCTCAAAAAAATGCCACAAGTACTCCTGTTCTATTTTTCCCTGTTTTTTTATTCACTACATGCTTTGAAAGTTATTCTTAAACTTCCACCCCCCCAAAAAAACTCTGAATAGATACTTCAGAAAGATCCCTTATATAGTTTATTTTCCTGATGTTGATCCATTCATAGTGTTTATTATAGCAGAGCTATACTTTTGTTAAAAGACACTTATTCTAAATCCTCTAAACTCCACATACTGACTTGGAATTGTCTTAAAGTTTGTTGTGCCTGAAGGAGGCGTAGGGCTAATGGTCTGAAATTGGGATGATTTGAGAAAAAGGTTCCCAAGATACAGCCTTCCGAAAATAAAATCATGTATTTACAAAATCACCTGTTTTTTATAATATATTTTGCCTGCACCTGAGGCTAAAACTATTACTTTAATCTTTCCCAAACTGATCTCACCCACTCAGAATTTAACTCGGCTACTGCATGACACCCAATGTCCCTGAGGCGATGCAATATTTCAAAAGCTATTGAGAGTTAAGTTTAGAACTCTAGGTCAGCTTCAGCTTAACTGATAAGTCAAAGAATGTGAAATGTGCATGAACCACAAGAGGAAGGTTCACATTCTTATAACTCTTTTGATGCAGAGGCAAGAATAGGGCGGACTGTAGCAGTTAGGGGGAATATGGAGGAGTGTTTGCTCAGGGCAGAGTGTGGAGGTTGGGAGCATACAGGGTGGGGGCTCTGTCCCTTTGTCAACCTTCAAACCTTAGGATTGTGCTCTGGCACAGGTACTGAGAGGCCAGTACAATCCTAGATAACAGCCCTTATTAGTGCATGGAAGGAATCATCAAAACACTGAATTTTTTAAAACCCATTTCTGCATCTTTGTTGGATTTCCAATGATGAATCAGTCCTTGTCATCAAAAGGAGCTTTGTTCTGTGGGAGCTCAAGGGTAGGAAAGATGGGAAGGGAAGATCAGGTTGTGCTGAATAGGTAGAGGTTTGGTAGATGAGGACATGATACAGGGGCACTGAAGGGGCTAACATTCATCCAGTGCCTTCTATGGCACGTTTAATCATTATCAAGGAGCCATAAGCAGTGTCAGGGCAGACTGGGCTGTGGGGGGATGCTTAGAAATTATTTAAAAAAAAAACGCAAGAGAATGAACAGCTGAAAAACTTGATTTCTTGATTCAGAGGTGAGGTTGCCGGATTGTGCCTGATACCCTTCCAGAACATTGGGTTCAGCTACATTCAAATATCTGAAAACCAGAAAATAAAGAGGCAAGGTGTACACCACTCCTGCAGCGGAACATTAATTCTTCCCTCTTTGGGTGATGCCCTGACCTACCAATAACACACACACTAGCATGCTATCCTTACAGATGCTAGTGTGTGTGTGTGTGTGTGTGTGTGTGTTATTGGTAGGTCAAGGCATCACCCAAAGAGGGCAGAGTTAAGGTTCTGCTTCAGGGGTGGTGTGTACCATTACAGATGCTACAGAACACTCTCGGGACAGAGCACATGAGCACTGAAAGACAAAGTCTAACACCTTCTCAGATTTGAAGTGCAGCATTTGCCTGCATGCAGTATATATGACAAAGGCAAAACTTGGTTATGGGGTCAGGTGTAGCAAACAGGAGTTACCTACACCTGACATACATTCAAACAGTGAGCCTACTCCACACAAACCACACCAAACTTGCAAAATGTTGCCATCCTTCACCCTTGGCTAGAGGATTACTTATGAGACATTGCTTACCCCTCACTAAGCTACTGAGGCCCTGGTCATATATGCTTCCAGACTGTTGAGAGTCCCCATGGAAAGAAAATGCCTGTGCATTGCTAGTAACAGCCCCCAGAACACAGTACTGAAATGAGGAACATTTGATCCCTTAAGATACATCTGCACTTCTCATTAGTTCAGTGACAATTCTTCCAATCTGCTCCAACTAATCTCTCCATCATTCAATACAGGGAATGCAGCTGTAGTGTATGCTGGTAAATGATGCAATTCAAATCTGGAACACAATACAAAGTAAGGCATCTTCTCCATATCTACTTCTTCTTCATGTCTACTGATTATGACACACACACTCCTCCGAGAGTGGGGGAGAGGGGAAGAGTTAAGGTTACATTAAGGTCTTAACTCTGTGTTTTGAGGTTTTCAGAAGATTAAGTTTTTGTTACTTTTACTCTTTATTCCCTGTTTTTCAGAGGTCTGAATGTCGACGAACTAGGCATTTTGAAGGGCATGAATCACTAGCGGGCAACATTAACTCTGCATGAATGAAGTTTTGGGGCAGTTAACTGATAGATTGCATTGGCATGAACTGCCTTGAGAACTCCTCTCTCTGCCATTTCCTATGTTAGGTAGGGCACAGCTGGAAGTAAATAGAAAACAAACAAACAAGCAAAAAACAAACTCAAGTTAGACCACTTGGTCCTAAACAGCATTCTGGAAATGGACAAAATAACGGAATAATGTGTAAACCTCATGTTCCACAACCTGTAAAACCGGCCTTCAGATACCTGCTAGGCATTTGCAATAAACTTGTCTGCTTCTCTCTAAGAGCAATTAGCTTAACACTGGTGTCAGTCATGCTTCTTTGGAGATTCTATGCTCTAAAAAAGCAATTGCTGTGCAGGAGCACATGCATACCCTTAAAAGACTAACCAGACATATGCAGGTAGCACTATAATCCATATCTAATAATGTACTATTTGGCATGGTGCCACATACATTTTACATATTCATGGCAATATGTTTGATTAGATACATAGCTAAGCAACAAGAATGATGTTTTAGCCACTTGGAAATCCTCTGCTACTAAAATTCCTTCATCTGTAATAAACAAAAGGATATTGTGGAAGAGGCACTTCAAATAAAAGGAAGATATTCTCATGACAGTGAAAGCTCTGGGTGCCCAGATTCTCCAAAATCAAGACACATTTATTTAGGTTCCTAACTTTACATATCTAAATTTGGAAGTATAGCCCTTGGTGCAGCTACTTTTCAAAGTTTTCCAGCAAAGGACAAATACTTGAAGTTATCGATAATGTTGAGATCTGATGTCATCTCTAATAGAAAACTCTGAGAATACTTGGAGAAATCTGAAAAGGTTAATAAGAACAATAACTGAATTGTCAGACTGTTAAATGCATTTATCCCATGACCTACTTTTGTGAATTTCTTTTCAACCATTTAAGATTTTATTACAGTGCTATGTGTGTGTCCTGTGTATTTAACAATTACATATACACTGTAAAATGTTCACATATAAAGATATGTGAAAGGCTATGCTTAGAGTTTAGTCAACAGAATGGGGAAAAAAAGAAGCTATATTGTATTATGTACATGCTCCCCTTCTTGTTTCTTTCGGTTTGTTTGGAATTTTTTATGTTATGTTGTTTTATTTTTTTATTTTTAGAAATTGTGCTTGTGAGCTATTTCACCAATTCAAATTACTGGTGAGCTGTTCTTCATATTACTTAAGCTTGACATTAAAGCACTTTATAATACCATAATGTCCCAGACAGGAGAAACTTTATCAATATTTTGTAAATAAACAGAATTTTTTATTACTTCAAATGCCACAGTGTTAGTCAGATACCCTTGTGTTGAGCACAGTATGCAAGTCAGAATGCAGATTTGTTTTTAAAAGTTTCTCTTCATTAGTGACAATGGGAACAATCTATTAAATGTTTCATTAGTTCAATGCTTTGTCCTAATTTGGGATGAAAACAAATGTTGAAATATTAGAATTTCCCATGGGAACTATATATGATTTTTCACCAGCTCAAAATCTAGTGTTTAATTGTTCAATCAGTTTAATGATCTGATTGTTGGAAAAATTTAAATATTTTATAATGCCTGTGTAAGTAGGGTCTGAATGAGCTCTCCCCTAATATCCAGTGGTGATCTGGGAGAACAGACTTCAGGAGCAGACTGTGTTGCATAGACATACCTACTCTGCCTATGGACACAGCAGATGGAGCTGCCTTGCCAAAATGATAAATGTTGGCTGGTTTTGGATTTACAAATCACTCTAATATTTGAATTCAGGGGTAAAGAAATGTTGTAAAGGATAACAGAGTAAAGGGCAGCAGAACTGTATTTATTATGTCCTGATTGAGGGGTCACCCTAACCAGAATCTCACTTGCTAAGCAGGAATTAGGGGTGCCAAATCTCAGTGAAGATGGGAGTGGGTGAGCATAGGTGTTTGAACATGGTGGTGTGGTTGCTATGTAAGAGTTCTAGACACTATTTGACCGGTTCTTCTCCAGCATTTAATGATAGAGCTGATTAGATTAAACAGAGAGTCGTTATTAACAGTTGGTAATTCCTAGATCTGATATTGCTGCTGAGTAGTTTGGGGGGAGGGAGGGCTAAGACTTAGACCGTGTGTGGAGACAGTGAAAAACAACAGAGGCTGCATTGGCTGTGCAGTCTCTGAAAACTGTAATCAGAAAGAGTCTTGTTAAGTGGTGGAATCTCAGAAGGTGATGCGGTGGGAGCTGTGAGAGGCAGTAGCCAGTGGCAACAGAGAAATGGTGACAGCTGTGAGCCAGTTGCAGAAGCAGCAGCTTCCTAGATGCAGTGCAATCACTGACATAATTACCAATAGAGACACAACTGGAAATACAGCTAGAAACACTTGACAAATGCACACTGACATTGCCAAATGCTTTCCTGCAGACATAGAGAAGGGTTGGTTGACCTGGAGATGTTTATGTTTAAATAGCGTTTGAACAAGAATTGGCAGGTCAAAAGTCAATATTCAGAAGTGGGGCAACTCCAGTGACCCAGACAATTTTGACTGCAGTGAAACACAGACTATGGAACATACGTTGGTCTTCCAGCTCCCTGCGGAGACATGAACAATGGAAGATCTTGCCATTGCCATAGACAGGGCCATATCACGTACCAACACTAGAAAAGTCTATTATTGTGATAAAGGACACAAGAGGATGAAGAAGAACCACCTCTTCCTCTGGCCATTTTCTGTGGAGTACTGCAGGAACCTAACTCATTCTCTCAAGAAATAACATAGGTGCCTGAGCCACATGACTCCAGCTGTGGATCACAAGAAGAGATAGGTGCTTCCCTGCAGCCAAGAACTAGGTGCCTACCTCCATGAGAGGGGTAGGTCTTAGGATGTCCCCACTTGTTGACACATCTCATCAACTACCTTAGGATGCTCCCCACCTAGCATGCTTACTTTTTTGGATGATATCCTAAGCTCCTATCTCTTCCCTTTTATTGTACAGGAAGGCTTGGCATCTAAGTCAGGTTTTGTGGCTTGTAGTATGGTTCTTGTGATTTTCTAGATGCCTTAAAACTGTGCATTGCAATGCCTAAGTGCTTTGTTTTTTAATATAATGGGTGCAGGAAAAAAGACCCTCCATCTAGAATGCCATTCCAGACTGTTCTGTGCCAAAGGTTAAAATATTAGGTGGTCTTTTAAAAGTAAAATAGTGTTATAGTTACTACTCATAATGGGTGAAATTCACCTCCTTTGCACAGTACTGGGTTTACAATGGCACCAATAGTGCCGTGGTGCAGGCCTATACTCAGAAGGTGCTGCTCCTTTGTGCGATCAGTGGGTGGGGCCTTCGGGGGAAGAGGCTGAGCGGAGGTGGGTCCACAGTACAGGGGCTGAGGCAAAATGATGTGATAGTGGTGTGTAAAGTGTACTGAAAAAAATGACATTGATATTGGATCTCTTTTACCAATGAACATTTTTTCCCCCTGTACAATACTGCATTCAGTCTTCTACTCCCCCCCTTTTAGCATGTTGGATAATGGTAATCCAAAATTCAGTGCTCCAGTCTAAAGAGATTTTTTTCTTTAACAAGAAGCAAGACTTGTCAGTGATTAATGCATTGCCCATATGTCACCAAACTCAAATTTTGTACAGTGAGCTGTAAAATCTATTACTGTACAAGAATCAATAAACTAAAAACATAGCGGTATACTGATTGGTCTCAGAGGTTTCAATCTGATTGTTAATTAATTGCCTGCTCAGTGACAGACTGATGTTTACTAAACATATTTTATTAATACTTTAAATTCTCAAATCATGCCAAGTAGGAATAAAAATAATAAATAAGAGTATCCATGTCAGCATAAAAATTTATCAGCAAGATTTTTTTACTTTAGTCAGCAGTGTATAAACTATGCTTGTGAATTATCTTGATGCTTTTAAACTCAGGCTATTCCCATTTAATTAACTTTAACACTAAATACCCCCCTATCCCCATCTTGAGTTAAGCTTAAAACTGATTAGGAATTTTTTGGTGTTCTTGTCAGAAAATGCGGATTTTATTTATTGAGGGCACAGGAACAAACCATCCCAACATGCAGAAAGAATAGGAAATATGGCAGGCGACCAGCTTGGCTTAACAGTGAAATCATTGGTGAGCTTAAGTTCAAAAAGGAAGCTTACAAGAAGTGGAAATTTGGACAGATGACTGGGGAGGAATATAAAAATATTGCTAAAGCATGTAGGGGTATAATCAGGAAGGCCAAAGCACAGTTGGAGTTGCAGCTAGCAATGGATGTGAAGGGCAATAAGAAGGGTTTCTACAGGTATGTTAGCAACAAGAAGAAGGTCAGGGAAAGTGTGGGACCCTTACTGAATGGAGGAGGCAACCTAGTGACAGATAATGTGGAAAAAGCTGAAGTACTTAATGTTTTTTTTTTTTAACCTCTGTCTTCACAGACAAGGTCAGCTCCCATACTGCTGCACTGGGCAACACAGTATGGGGAAGGGCAAGTCATGCCTGACCAACCTGATTGCCTTCTATGATGAGATAACTGGCTCTGTGGACATGGGGAAAGTGGTGGATGTGATATATATTGATTTTAGCAAAGCTTTCGATACAGTCTCCCACAGTATTCTTGCCAGCAAGTTAAATAAGTATTGATTGGATGAATGGACTATAAGGCACATAGCAAGCTGGCAAGATTGTCAGGCTCAACGGGTAGTGATCAACGGCTTGATGTTTAGTTGGCAGCTGGTATCAAGCAGAGTGCCCCAGGGGTAAGACCTGGGTCTGGTTTTGTTCAACATCCTTATTAATGATCTGGATGATGGGATGAATTGCACCCTCAGCAAGTTCGCAGATGACACTAAGTAGGGGAGAGAGGTAGATACCCTGGATAGTAGGAATAGGGTCCAGAGTGACCTAGACAAATTAGAGGATTGGGCCAAAAGAAATCTGATGAGGTTCAACAAGGACAAGTGCAGAGTCCTGCACTTAGGAAGGAAGAATCCGCTATAGGCTGGAGACCGACTGGCTAAGCAGCAGTTCTGCAGAAAAGGACCTGGGGATTACAGTGAGAGTTTGAGAGGAAGAAACAGCCCTTGGCTGGATGTCTTTCTCTTTCTCTAGTTTATGTCTTGATTGTGTGCAGAATCTTAATGACCTTCTGGATGTACAATGAATTTAAGTCCATCACTGCTTTCAATGGCAAGCTGTGTTTTAGGTATTGCAGCTTTGTAAATGGTTACAGCTGGCAGATAATTATATGGTTCCTTTAAAAATATTACTTGCAATGCTGTTTCCACATTCAGAATCTCATTATTTGAGCTACTTTCAGCCTCTAAAATCTACAAGTTCTTGAGTTAGAAACATAGATCCACTCTCTACTTTCATGTCCTTTTAATATCATGAACAATGATATTAAAAGGACAATTCTTAAGAATGCTGAATGGACTGGGACCATTCCATGTTCACTAGTTTGCACACAGGATCTATTCAATTTTCAGACACATACACAATATGGGTATACTTCCTGATAGTAAATGTTGGCAATATTGATTAATATGTTCACCTTGAGAAGGTTACATTCACACATCAGCATGCATGTATATAATATTTATATTGCCAGTCCACTAGGGTCTTTCTAAACATGTATGAAGATAAGTTCCCTGCCCAGATGAGTGTAGAGGTATTAATATACTAATAATTTGATTTGGCTTGCACTGGAATATTTATTTATGGATGTGTTTTTATAAAAATTGCAAGGTAACTTTTAAAAATTGCACAGATAAGCATCTGTGATAACCACTCACAGGTAACCTTTTTAAAAAATGTCATTATGGATACCCTGAATAAAATGTAAGTATTGTGAATTAAGTTTCCTTATGGGAAAATATTAATATTAATATAATTAAAAATATTCAAAATGAATTTACCAATTGTGACATTGCACTCCATATGCTTTCTGGAAATATGTTTATGGATATGACAGAAATGGAATATTCTTTACGCTAAGTACCCCTTGTATGGTGTCATTAGAAAACTTGTAATCTACTAAGTGCATTCATCATATTTGTTTGCATGTATTATTTCTATATCTGGAGTTAGGAGAATAAAATATAAACTTGTATCACTGATGTAAACATATTAAGTGGAAGCCATTAAGGGTGCTTCAGAATCAATGGACTGTAAATGTCTCTGTTTACTTGCAAACCTTCCTGTGTACCTGTGGGCAAGCCCAGGAAGAATGGAGGCTGGGGTCTCACAGGACATGTGACTATGTCACATGATGATGGAATCTATCTTAAATCTGGTTCTTTTCCATTTAGAAGGAGGGATGGGGACGCAGAGAGACAAAAGATTCCCGCCTTGTGTCAAAGCTATAAAAGGGGGTGGAGCAGGACAAAGTGGTGGCCAGTCATGAGAAAACCCCTAGTTTCCACCTGAGATGGCTGCTGGCACTAACAAGGACTGAACCAGGGGAAAGGATTGGGCTCAGACTTGGAAGGAGTCTAGTCTGTGAAAGAAGCTTATTGGAACATCTCTGAGGGTGAGATATTACCTGTTAGCAGTTTCTTAACGTATTAGGCTTAGACTTGCGTGTTTTTGCTTTATTTTGTTTGGTAACTTACTTTGTTCTGTCTGTTATTACTTGGAACCACTTAAATCCTACTTCTTATACTTAATACAATCACTTTTGTTTATTAATATACCCAGAGTAAGTGATTAATACCTGGGGGAGCAAACAGTTGTGCATATCTCTCTATCAGCGTTATAGAGGCCGGACCATTTATGAGTTTACCCCGTATAAGCTTTATACAGAGTAAAATGGATTTATTTGGGGTTTGGATCCCATTGGGTGTCTGGGTGCTGGAGTCAGGTAACCTGCAGAGCTGTTTTCACTTAAAGCCTGCAGCTTTGGGGGGGTGCCTGGACCCTGGGTCTGTGTTGCAGCAGGCTAGCATGTCTGGCTCAACAGGGCAGGGTTCTGGAAGTCCCAAGCTGGCAGAGAAAATGGGCTCAGAGGTAATTTCAGCACATCAGGTGACAATGGGGACTCTGTGACCGAACCAGTCACACCAAATTCTATAGCAAAGTCGATATTTTTTTAATCTAATTTATAAATCTTCTCTTTTCTAATACATTTTAAGTTTTCTATACAGAATACTTAGTGATACCTATGGCACATCTCTTTGGAACAATTTTTTTTTGAAGGACTAGATTAATATATCACTAGAGTGACAGCTCTTATCACAGGTATTCTGATGATGTATTAGTGTAGTCTATGATCATAGTGCTGTTATTGTGATGATTTATTAGCATGATACTTCATCAGATTGATGGTGAGAACAACATTCCCAAGAAAGAAATGTATGATGAGAAGTTTTATTACAGGAAGCGCTTATTCTGTATGTATATGTTTATAGGTATGTCTATATACTTATAGAAAGAAAACTGCTATGATGTGGTAGTAAGATGGTATAGCCAAATTACTCAAGTGACAAAGCATGAATGAACTATACAGGAGAGTTCAAAGGAGGGCAAAAAGAACCAGCCCCTTCTAGCTCATCACCAACAGGGATCACATCTGGAGGTCTCTGCCAGCCAGCCAGCTCAAAACTAGTGCTGGGGCCAGAAGCCAGTATGTTACATGACCCACATGCCACTGACCTGACCCTTCACAACTACAGTGGTTTTGTAGGATAACTATGTGTAACGGGGGCACTTCTGAGCTAGCTTGGATCCAACACTGGGTACAGGAGCAGAACTTTCCTGGGGTCTTATTTTTTTACTCATGTCCATTTGTCACTTATGCACTTATCACACCTTTATTCTGCATCATAGCATCTGTCCTCTTATTTCTCCTCCTCTTCCTTCCCCCTCAATTCCCCTCACTGGCTTCACCTCCCCTTCATGGTTAATCTCCCCCACTACAGTTCCCACCATCTCTACCCCTTCTACCTATATGTCTTCCCCCTCTATCCCAATACCCTTCCTTTTCCCATCACCACACATCCAAATCCCATACTGAATCCTTATCACCTCTGGAGACATTTGCCCTAACACTGACTCTCCCTCCATCTCTGACTTCTCCACCTCCTACACGCGTCCCCTCGACAGGCCTGTCCCCTCATGCCCCAATTCCTAACCTCACACCCATTCCCTTTCATCCTGTCTCCCTTCTTCTCCTTATCTTGCTGTCTCTGGAATGCCCACTCCATCTCTAAAAGTATCACAGCCATCCACAACCTCTTCACATCTCATTTCCTTCAACTCCTGGTTCTCAAAGAGATATCTTCATCTGACACTGCCTCTGCAACTCCCCTCTCCTATGGAGGCCTCTCACTCTCTCACATTCCCTGTCCTGAGGATGTAGGGCTTTTTTCTCCTATTCCTGCCACATCCAACTCCTCTATACTCCCTTTCCCACTTTTTCTCCTCTTTTGAACAGCACTGCATCCAACTCTTCTCTCCCATCCCCCTCCATATGATTGTGCATCCAATTCCTCCCCATCAGCCTTTTTCTTTGATTTCAGCTCCCAGCTCTTTTCTTCTCCTCACAGTATCCCACACTCCTCTTCAGACCAGTAACTTCAACTCAGTGGAATCTATGCCCACAAATTTGAGACTTGTTTCCTCCATCACGCTGAACTAAATAATCTCTTTTCTGATTAAAGCCATCCATACTTTTTACAAAACAAACAAAAAAGCAGAAAGGTTCTGGCATTCCAATACAAAACTCCCCAGAGATTTTAAATGCATATTAAATAATATTTTAGTGGATAAATACATATGTAACATATAAAAATGTTGTGAGTGCTTTTAAATAAAACATCTTCCTCAATGCAAAACACATCCATTAGCTCAAGGATAAATTCATTTATACAAAAGCTTCAGGTAATGAACAAAAAATAAGCTGGTACTAGTCATTAATAAATGTTGATGCCCATCACTTTTCCTATACAAATAATCACTATTAACAGAACAATTTTCCACATAATTAATTACGAGGTCATGCTGTTTTAAAAAGCCCAAACTGAGCCACAAACTTTGGATAAAATGCATAGCCAACTTCATTTTTTTTAAAAGCACCACAATTCTTGATTAATCATTATCAAAATAAATCAGATTCATGTCACAAGGCGAAAAACACCTACCGAACAGTCACAATTGAACAACAAAATTAATTCAATGGAAGTTTACTGGAAAGAGAGAAAGAAGGGATGTTTTACAGATATCTTTATGTTGTTTTCTATGGGACATTCAGGCAATATCACTGCCAGTGCAACGAGGCTGAGCAAATGAAAAGAGTTCCTAAATCACAACATATAATTAATAATCATAATTTGCCTAAACAAAACAATCACTTAAAAGAAAGAGCCAAAATTGCTCAGGGGGGAAATGCGCACACATTGACCACAATTTAGGCTATACCACACCTATTGTCTCCACCATTGCTGGTTCTATGCAAGACTATTGTCTCTCATCAGATGTAAAAACTGTTTCCTCAAAAAAGTAGCTCAAATTACAATCTTCATTCAATCCACAAGGTAACTATAAAAATAAATGGTCCCAAAAGCTTCCCATTTATGAAGTCTGTTAATTTCCTCTCCTCTTTTCCAAGACCATCTAGCTTTGTTCCCAATTTACAACCTCCATCTAGAAGAATTGTTAGATCTACAGTAACCTCTCAATTACCTCTCTAAGCATCCCTGGAATAAATGCTTCTGACTCCAAGACGTGCACAAATAACATAATGAAATGATTTTGTTCAGAATATTGATGCCTAAAAAGGAGGAGAGGAGCTTCTCAAACTAGTTATATAATTATAGGTTTATCAAGGTCAAAGTGTAACTGTTCCAATATATTAGTAGTTACTGTCGTCGGGGCTAAAGAAAACTCTAACTATGGATACATACCCCCTAAATTTAGGGAAAGTTCAGAGTCAGACCCAAACTTTGTTTCTGAGGAACTTCTCTACTGCACACAGAAAAGTGATTTAATTATTTGAAATTGCTTGGCAGGTTATAGTCTGCTCTTAGGTAAAAGCTCCTAAGAAGAAGAAGAGGTGTGTATGTTTGGGGGAGAGGGGGATGGGGGCAGTGCATGGGAAAGAATGGGGCCCAAAAGCAGGAGCATGAGGAACTCAAGGCTCTTTTTACCAGATGGAGTTAGGGCATTTCAAATGAACCCAATATTTTTTTCTGATACAGCAGCTTCTATTTGAGAACTGGACACTCAGGTGGGACTAACTCGTGTGTGAGCCAAAAGACCCCATACATGCCGTTTTACCACCCAAGAGAAAGACCTTATAGAGCCAGATATTTATGCTCAGAGTTTTAAGTCAGACTCAGCTTGTAGGTTCTATTTTCTTATAACATTCCTAGTGACATTACTAATGTACTAATGTGTACAGCGGAATCTCTCCTCAACTCTTTCTGTTTCTTTCCCCAGGGTGTAAGGATTTTTGATATATTATTATTTATAATTGTGATTATTGTGAGCTATTTTTGCTTTGAAGGCACTGAGCATACGTCTTCACTGCCGCTGGAAGATATGATTCTCATCTTATATAGACAGACTTGTGCTAGCTATGCTGGAGATAGTATACTAAAAATAGCAGTATGGACATTGAGGCATGGGTGGTGGTTAAGGGTAACAGACCAAGTCCAAGCCCATCTGAGCCCCTAGGTCTGAGCTCAGAGAATTAGTGCAGCTACTGCCCATGCTGCAATTTTTAGCATGCTAGCTCCAGCAGATCTAGTGAAAGTCTATATACCCATGATGGGAGTTACACCTCCCATTTGCAGTGTAGATATAACATGGTGTTTGTAGTCATTTAGATTTCTTTCTGGAGGGAGTTTCACAGTCATGGGCCAGGCACTGACAAAGCTCCATTCTTCTGCTCACACAAATTTCATCCTGGAAAATGTGTTCCTTAGTCAGGTAATAAGGTGACTTCTGAGGCTTTGGACCATCTTTGTAATCTGAAGAAGGATGTCCTTAATTAAAGGATTAAGCCTTAATAAAAGATTATGTTATAATGGCAAATTATCTGAACTGTTTCTTCCCTCTCATCAGCATTAGCCTCAGGCTTTTGATAATTCATTTCCACCCAGCTCTCTTCATCCACTTTCTGATCTTATCCAGACCCTTGTGTAGTTGGAAGATGTTGTTCTTTGTGTCTGATGTGAACAGGATGTAGACCTATCCTCCTGTCTTCATATACACAGTGACCAGGATGGAGGAGAGGATGGAGCCTTGTGGAGTTTTGAGTCTTTGGAACCTGAGGTTATGATCATGAACATGGTTGGATCAAAATGAATGAAGGTACCTCAGTGCAATCCAACCAACATCTGCCATGGCTCTGAGACTGGTCAGCACCACATCATAGCCAACTGTATCAAATGTACAGAGTGGCCAGTGATAGAAGTATAGATATATAGTCGTTAGATAAAAGAATGGATGTATGTGGTCCAAGGCCAAGAGGATATCATTCATCATTGCCGCCAACAGTGTCTCTTTTCCATGTCCAGACCTAAAGTCTGAATGGGAGGGATCCAGGATGTTACCAACATGTCAGTGGTACGGGAGAGAGTCATTTGTGATATCATTTAGCTTGCTAATGGGAAGTTAGATGCTGGACAGTATGTGGAAGATCAGTTGAACTGAGCAGATTTTTGAGCATTGGTTGGAGTATGGCAGATATTCTTCCCCCAAAAAACTGTTGTTGATATGAGTTACAAAAGGACCTTTGATGCTCATAACTCCTTTTCCAGGACCAAAAAGGACCCAGATCGGAGTCACAGATAGATTCTGGGTTATGCTGCAGCATTTCCAGGACACCCAGTTGTCTGAACATGAGTTAAAAAGTGCAGGTGCTCAGCTCTTCTAAGGGGTTCAGCCTTTATTTTTGTTTATAATTAATTAAGTAATTAATTTAATAAATCAAAAAAAGCTAATTAGACATCACATTGTTTAATCAAAATGAATATCTCAGATCTGCTATCTATTACAAATAGTACACATTACTAACTGATTACAATAGGAATTCCCAGTACGAGTGTCTCGCAGGATTTGACTCACAGAGTTTAGAAGAAAAATCAAATTTAAAACAATGTGGTAATGCTATCCAAACTGGCAGACTAAATTAAATGCATGTCTTTCGCTCTTCCTTGGTAGGTATATATGTATTTTGTGAATGAGCCAATTGTAAGACAGCATTAACGTTTCTCATTATGTCTCTCTCAAGAGGGGGGAAAGATGATAAAAAGTGAGTTTTCAAAGGGTGGAAGATAGTTTCACTGTCACTAACATGAAAATCAAAGTAATGCAATGAAAACTGATGTGATGATTGTGCAGAGGAAGGCCTATTTTAAGTGAAGTGAGCTGCTGTGCTTCAATGAGGATGGCCAGCCATCTGCCACTAAATGGAAAATACTCTTAGTAGTATAGAGAAGAGTAAAAAATGAATGGATCTTATATTATGAAAGAGTCTAGGCAACAGCGTTAGACTCACTAGACTGCTTTCATCCAAGAGATAGTTTCCTAATGATAGCGACTAATTGTGTCTATTTCTACAAATTTAAAGTAGGTATTAGTGCTGTATATAGCAGGATAATTAAATATTTATGATTAGTACTGAGTGCATAATTGATTTTTCAGTTCGGGGACTGAACAAACAAAAAAAAGGTGTATTTTGAACCCAAAGTGATTTTTTTTTCATTTTTTGTCACCAAAACAAAGAAAAAAAATGAGAAGACTATCATTATGAAATCCCCTACCTCTTAGTTATATTAGCAAGAGAGTATAGAATCTATCAGAAGTGCAAGTACAGGCTGTCCAGATAAGGTATAAAAGTCTGCATGTTTATATTTTGTGTTACAGTATTTTTTTTAAAAATGTTTGCAATTACATTAGTCTGTGAGGAAAGGAGGTGGGAGTGAACAGGGTAAAATGTATCATGTTATCTACCATTTCTTATTTTTAGTTTGATTTCATCTTTCCTTTGCCCTTGGTAGTGTGAAAAGAAGTACAATGGAGGTTGTGAAGCTAAAGATTATGCTCTTTTACTGCTTTTCCTTGCTACAGCTGAGAAGATCCAAATAATTGTCAATTATTTTTTCCATTATGACAATTAGTTTTGGAGAACATACAGCACTACTCCGGGAAATGTATGCAGTGTAGTTGCACCAGACCATGACAGAAGAACAAATGCTAAACCTGCAGACATATCTCCATTGCTACAATGATAAACAGCACCCCCACCCCAACTAAAGATCTTTCAAGATCGATGGATCCTACACATGACAATCACAACATGTGGTGTACTTCATCCAGTCCACTAAATGTCCCAATAACAACTATTTGGGTAAAACCAGACAATCACTATGTTCTCGAACGAACTGACATGGAAAATAATAAAAGACAAAACCCTTATCACTAATGGATGAACAGTCTTCACAAAGAATCATAGAATCATAGAATATCAGAGTTGGAAGGGACCTCAGAAGGTCATCTAGTGCAACCCCCTGCTCAAAGTAGGACCAATCCCATCAAAATCATCCCAGCCAGGGTTTTGTCAAACTGACCTTAAAAACCTATAAGGAAGGAGATTCCACCACCTCCCTAGGTAACCCATTCCAGTGCTTCACCACCCTCCTAATGAAAAAGTTTTTTCCTAATATCCAACCTAAACCTCCCAAACTGCAACTTCAGACCATTACTCCTTGTTCAGCCATCTGGTACCACTGAGAACAATCTAGATCCATCCTCTTTGGAACTCCCTTTCAGGTAGTTGAAAGCAGCTATCAAATCCCCCCTCATTCTTCTCTTCTGCAGACTAAACAATCCCAGTTCCCTCAGCCTTTCCTCATAAGTCATGTGTTCCAGCCCCCTAATCATTTTTGTTGCCCTCCGCTGGACTCTTTCCAATTTTTTCACATCCTTCTCGTAGTGTGGGGCCCAAAACTGGACACAGTACTCCAGATGAGGCCTCACCAATGTCAAATAGAGGTGAATGATCACGTCCCTCGATATGCTGGCAATACCCCTACATATACAGCCCAAAATGCCTTTAGCCTTTTTGGCAGCAAGGGCCCACTGTTGACTCATATCCAGGTTCTTGTTCACTGTAACCCTTAGGTCCTTTTCTGCAGAACTGCTGCCTAGCCATTCGGTCCCTAGTCTGTAGCAGTGCATGGGATTCTTCCATCCTAAGTGCAGGACTCTACACTTGTCCTTGTTGAACCTCATCTGTTTTCTTTTGGCCCAATGCTCTAATTTGTCTAGGTCCCTCTGTATCCTACCCTCCAGCATATCTACCACTCCTCACAGTTTAGTGTCATCTGCAAACTTGCTGAGGATGCAGTCCACGCCATCCTCCAGATCATTAATGAAGATATTGAAGAAAAACGGCACCAGGACCGACCCCTGGGGCACTCCGCTTGATACCAGCTGCCAACTAGACATGGAGCCATTGATCACTACCCGTTGAGCCCAACGATCTAGCCAGCTTCCTATCCACCTTATAGTCCATTAATCCAGCCCATACTTCTTTAACTTGGCGGCAAGAATACTGTGGGAGACCGTATCAAACGTTTTGCTAAAGTCAAAGAATAACACATCCACTGCTTTCCCCTCATACCCAGAGCCAGTTATCACATCATAGAAGGCAATTAGGTTATTCAGGCATGATTTGCCCTGGTTGAATCCATGCTGACTGTTCCTGATCACTGATTCTCTCCTCTAAGTCCATCAGAATTGATTCCTTGAGGACCTGCTCCATGATTTTTCCAGGGACTGAGATGAGGCTGACTGGCCTGTAGTTCCCTGGATCCTCCTTCTTCCTTTTTTAAAGATGAGCACTACATTAGCCTTTTTCCAGTCATCCAGGACCTTCCCCGATCACCATGAGTTTTCAAAGATAACGGCCAATGGTTCTGCAATCACATCCTCTAACTCCTTTAGCTCCCTCCGATGCAGCATATCCGGCCCCATGGACTTGTGCTCATCCAGCTTTTCTAAATAGTCCTGAACCTCCTCTTTCTCCACAGAGGGCTGGTCACCTCCTCCTCAGGCTGTGCTGCCTAGTGCAGTAGTCTGGGAGCTATATCTGTGTGATCACTCTATATCTGAGCTATCAGTCCTCATCCTCAAAGGAAACCTACACAACACTTTCAAAAGACAAATCTGGGAATTTAAATTCATTACTCTGCTATACACTAAAAATCATGGACTGACGAGAGACACCAGATTCATGTTTTTTTACAACAATAATCTGTAACCCGTTCATCCCCTCTTTTTCTCCTATGACTGCAGAGGTGTTAAAAGACCACTCTACCTTGAATAGTCCTTTTGAATATATGCTAACTACTTATGCTAAACAGTCTGTTCCACCTTGTATTTTGCTGTCATGCTGGGAGTACCTTTCCCAGACTTGAAGAGCTCCAAAACTAGTCTGTCTCACCAACAGAAGTTGGCCTAATAGAAGATTTTACCTCATCTACCTTGTCTACTCTGGGAGATGTCTTTTTTTTATTCTGTTGATGAATATAGATTTTTCTTTTCACTTTATTACTGTGTGCACGAACATAATAGTCATAAAAATGCTTCAACATAGTCTACGTTAGTAGGTTCTGAAATAAATCTAGAAGGTCTGTGGATAAAATGATAGTTCACTAAAGGTTTATATACCCAGAAAGAACCAATATTCTTGCATGTACCTTCAGTTGAAGTAGTACTAAGGAAAATACTGGCAAATATGCAAAACATCTAGCATGAATACAAGATATGTCTTGCAACATGTTCCAGTCTTGATGAATAGCCCAAATAAGTAGGTTGTGAGCTAGGAACGTTTTCAGGGATCAGAAAACCAATGTATTGGGGGATTAATTATGCAATGCATGTAGTTATGGAACTGTTCCTGCTCCCTTTGTTCCCTTCACCCACACAATAAAATCTATGCTGAAGAATAAGGATTCTCTTTGGAAAGTATGCGGGTGGGGAGAAGTGCACAAATGCATGCAGCATCCTGCTGTCCCACAGTGCACAACTACACTGTTTAACTAAGGCTATGTCTAAATTACAGATTATGTTGGCATAAATTATATTGCTCAGGGGTGTGAATAAACCATTTCCCTGAGCAACATAAGAGAAGCTCTCCCACCACCATAGTTACTGCTCACTCTGTATGTGTAGACAAGTCCTAAGGGGCGGACATCCAATGCTCCTGTAGGGATAAGTGAATATAGTTCTTTCCTCCCATTTGATAGAACAGATTAAAGCTAGAAACCCATATACACCTCCTCAGAGAGTGACTTGCACAAGCTGAGGATTTGACCGCCATCCTCAGTAACATATTTAACATACACTTAAAACTGACCCTCTACCTCAGGTACCCTCACCATTGTATCTGAGGTAGGAAGTGTTATTAACTCCATTTTATACATGGGCATACAGAGACTGAAGGAGTTGCCCACCATCACATAGAAAGTCTGTGGGAGAGCAGAGACTAGAACCCTGGTTTTCTAAAAGTTAGGCAGGTGCCAGAACTACTGGATCACCACCCATGTTCATTAGCTGTTTGCTACTGTCAAAAGCATTTGATCTTTTCCTACGAATTGTTACCATTGTACAATTTTATTAATAATTTTGCCTTATATTTCAAAGTAACATTTTAAAAACGATGAACACTGGGTATTTGAATCTTAGTGCTTTCTATTTTTAATATGATTAAAAAACATTTTTAACATTGAAAAAATATTTATTTAGATGATTATTCCATTTCAACCTCCCTATCAGATGACAAACAATATTGATTCTTACAATTTTCATTATTTAAAAGTTGGCTCAGTCTGTTTATCTTAGAAGGATTGATCCAAGTTTCCAGGAACTGAGGCTGGTTCTATTTTTACATACTCAAAATTAAATCTCTGTTTAGAATTGGCATTTTGAAAGAATGTTGCAATATGATTAATTTGGTAATAACCCATTTGCATGCAGCAATTTTCATGGCAAGCTTGTATAGAGAAGTTGTTGAGATTTTACCCATATAGTTACATCACTTTTGCATTCATAGGACCTGAGTCACTGTTGCCATACACATTGTGAAGTCATTTACACCAGTACAAAATGCTATCATATCAGAATGACAGCATGTTACCCTCAATTTGCACTGGTGTAAATGATTACCAAGATGCATGGACCTAAAGGAAAAGCTAGAGATGTTTCACTGCCTGCAATATTATTGAACATGAAACACTGCACAATAATTTTTGAGTTTATTGGGCCAGAATCTTAACTGTTATAAACCAGCATAGCCTGGCTTATAATGTCTTTATTTTTAGAACTCCATGGAGTTTTGAGGAAGGATAATCCACATCCTCTCAAATCCTGCCCTAGCCAACCTACTCCTGTCTCTATCCCCCCGCCACTTCTTAACCCTCCCCTCAAAATATTGGAAACACATATTTCCACATTCAGAAAGAGCTTTCCTCAGGATCCATGGAAATAGTAATACTGGGGCAACAGAGACCCTTTGCGACAGTGTAGCAGCATACTTGTACCCAGAGCAGTCCAGAATGCAGTCAGGCTAACTATTATTGTATCTGTTCCAGAAACTGTAAAATAAATCTTATATATCACTGGATAATTTTTTTATATATATTTATCAAATTACACATTTTAGATACAAATACAAATCTAAACCTTCTCAAATGTTGAGAGTATTCAGATGTGGAGCTTTGGATTGGCTAATTGTATGAAAATGGGCCAATTGAAGTTTATATGTGCACTGGAACTTCCTCAAAGTTCCAGAGTATTTTGTTCCAGAGTTGGGCTTAGGTCCATCTGTAATCAAGACAGACACATCAAAACATGCATGTAGGATTAGAAATGTGATGCTCTGGGCAGATGAACACTTTGCCCATAAATAATCATCCAAGATGGATTGTTGTTCTTTATGCTTCTATTCATTCAGTGTTTTAACTTTCTTTCTTTCTTTGCAAAATGAAAAGGTAATAATTAGGTGCTACTTTCTTTGACATAGTTTTAGTATTAAGTTATATTTTCCTCCACACAATCGATATAAATGGAAAAACAAACAAAAGGAAGTATTTCTTCACACAACGCACAGTCAACCTATAGAACTCTCCACCAGAGAATGTTGTGAAGGCCAAGACTATAACAGGGTTCCAAAAAGAACTAGATAAATTCATGGAGGATAGGTCCATCAATGGCTATTAGCCAGAATGGGCAAGGATGGTGTCCATAGCCTCTGTTTGCCAGAAGCTCGGAAGGGGTATGTTCTTAATCTTTTGGGTCACACAGCTATTGAATGATGATTCTCCATTAACAGCTTTTTGCTTATTAAACAATTTATGTTGAGTAAAAGTCAAGAGACTAGACTCCTTCTCTTGTTGCAGATAATAGGGCTGTTCTGAGGGATTCTATATCTTTACTTAGGAGATAGGAGAGCTGAATTAAAGCCAAAGAAAACAATAGTGGCTACAATGGGTGCAGAAAAGTAGAGCGAAGATTTTGTGCTACTATGGATTAAGTTCAGCATATAACTTATCTGTTAATGAGAGGAAATATGGACAACAGTTGGAGAAATTTCAGGGAGAGATGTATCCATTTCTTCATCACAGCTGGGACAACTAAGTGACATATAAACAAAAGTAAAATTGCTTCTTATAATTGCAGGGTCACTAACAATTGATATTTCTTTTAATACATTTTATATGTTCAGAAGGGAAAAAAAGCAGAAAAAGTTGAGACGATAGTTTTGTGAAGACTAGCAGCATGATCCTGTTAAATTTCTAATATGCAACACTGCTTACTTTAAAATGAATTAGACCATAAGAATTATCTCTTGCAAAATATATCCTTCACATGCTTTATAAAAGAATGTATCATAGGGGACAGGTAATCACCAGCTAAAGAGAAAAGTAACATTTTCATACAAGATTTTAAGTGGTTTAGTGGAGTAAATTGAAAGCCTTTCACATACATTTTAGGCTGAAGTTTGAGAATATATAATGTTAGTGAACAAACACCATCAGTGATTTGAGATTGAATAGATTGAATGCTAATGATAGTTAATTTAAAAATCACACTGCCATCTGAAAACCTTTAATTGGTAGGCACTGAAGCAACACTTGGTGAAAGCACCACAACAAAATTATAACAAGGGCATTATATAGAAAGTAAAACACACACACACACCACAAACAGAAAACCAAAACCTACATGACTATAAATACCTTGGGATCAAAAAATAAAGTAAACCCTTCTGTAGATTTTTTTGGTAGGCAGTACAGTGTGGGAATCATTTTATGAAAGCATTCTCTGTTAGAAGAAAGCACCAAAGAGATAGAAATGACTATATTATAAGAAGATATAATGGCTTAGATGGTCAAATACATTTGCTAATTATTTTGCCTTTTCATTAGAGTGTCATATAGAATATGTATTTATTTTGAGGTCTGAAGCCAAATAGTTTTATATCAATCTTTATTTATGATTATTTTTCTTCACAAAGTAAACCAACCAAGAAATTCTATGCAAAGACTTTTGTTAATATAAAGTTAAGCTTGCCTAATATTATACCCCGGAATTATGTTACAGTGTTGAAATACATGACTTTCAGGAATCCAGTTTCTTTTTACAGTCCTATGGTATAGCTACGCTGTAATCAGGAGGTGTGACTGAAAAATACTTCTGGAACAAAATTAGGTCAGATAACAATAGCAGTGAAGTTGTGGCAGGATGGATGGTGGCACTAGCTAGCGACACCAATCTGGAGCCGTGGGTATGTATTCCAGCAGCAATGTAGACATATACTGAGATACACATGCACCTCTGTATGTGTGTCCATGAAAATCATTTATATGAAAGATATAAAACTGTATGTACAAAACACAATACAAATGTGATATAGTAAAATATGTCAATACTGGAGACAGAAGTGAAATTTTCAGCTTGGGTAGACATATCTATTTTTAGCTCTGATTGGGCCACGCCTACTAAAAATAGCAGTGCAGCTGGAACTTCATAGGCAGCAGGATGGGCTAGCTGCCACAAGTACATACCTAGGTTTCAGACAAGAATTGTACTAAGGGCAGCTAGCCCTTCTTGTGACCCATGCTATACTACTATTTGTAGTATTCTAGTGTGACCACAACTAACTAAGCTGGAAGGTATATCCAGTGTAGACCTATCCATAGTGAATACAGCTATGTGTTGCTATATATTGTTCAAGGGTTTACAAGGCTATTAACTCTTTCATCAACTACATCACAATCAGCTGTCTATTACTTATTTTACTTTAAATATACTAACACTATTTAATACAATACAATCATTAGCCATTAAAAAGAGCTAAATTTTATTTCTTCTTCAGGAAAAAAATAGTTACAGATCACTAGTTTAACTTTGGAGGTTGGAAGCACTATTCAACTTTGAAATCAGTGGCTTGCAGTTATAAATTCTGCATACAACAAATTCGTACATGAAAGTAAAGAAACTCTTACAGAATATTTTAAGGGAAGTGCATTTATTATTGTCTTGTGTACTCTCTGTAATCCTCAGATTGTGAGAGGCCCTTGTATGGACATGGAAGGACAGACAGGTGTGCACGTAGCCTCCATCTCTTTCCATGACTGCACAAGGATAGTAGCTCTCTCACAGTAGCTCTAGGGATCATATGGGCTACTCGGTGCTGCTCTTCTCCCTAGGAACAACATGCTGATAAGAAATCTGATAGGGGCTGGGAAGATACAGTGTAAGGCCCTCCTTCCCCTCACATATACACACATTAACAATTTGCACCAACATTATTAGATGGTGAAAAAGTGCTCACTTGCCATGTACATGGAAAATCCCCATGAGAAACAGTGCTTGCCCAAGGCACAGTCTCTCTAATGCTTATCCTGGTGTAATCGAGTCTTATGAAAACAGCATGAGAACTTTATTAAGACAGTTTGCAGAGACATCACAGAAGAAGAAAGGCAAACTGGATAAAGAGCAACTGTCCGAAACATTGTGCAGTAATGCACTTTAGAAAATTCACATTGCTAATCCAATATGTAAGGGTAATTTCGTAGCATTTATGACAGTATTGCAATTACAAAAATTACTACTACTCAGAAGTGTAAAAAAAAAATCACTCTTATAATATGAAGGCAATTACAGAGTCAGTGCAAGTGCATAAGAAAGGATAACTAATAGATATTGTACTTATATTTGTGAAAATATCACCTAGATTCTAATGTATTATTTGGAAAAATGGTTTGGAATCCTTTAAATAAAGACAGTACACAAGGGCTTAGAGTTATACCTAGACTTTAGTAAGGCATTTGATACGGTCTCGCATGATATTCTTATCGATAAACTAGGCAAATACAATTTAGATGGGGCTACTATAAGGTGGGTGCATAACTGGCTGGATAACCATACTCAGAGAGTTGTTATTAATGGTTCCCAATCCTGCTGGAAAGGCATAACGAATGGGGTTCTGCAGGGGTCTGTTTTGGGACCGGCTCTGTTCAATATCTTCATTAACGACTTAGATATTGGCATAGAAAGTACGCTTATTAAGTTTGCGGATGATACCAAACTGGGAGGGATTGCAACTGCTTTGGAGGACAGGGTCATAATTCAAAATGATCTGGACAAATTGGAGAAATGGTCTGAGTTAAACAGGAAGAAGTTTAACAAAGACAAATGCAAAGTGCTCCACTTAGGAAACAAAAATCAGTTTCACACATACAGAATGGGAAGAGACTGTCTAGGAAGGAGTACGGCAGAAAGGGATCTAGGGGTTATAGTGGACCACAAGCTAAATATGAGTCAACAGTGTGATGCTGTTGCAAAAAAAGCAAACATGATTCTGGGATGTATTAACAGGTGTGTTGTGAGCAAGACACGAGAAGTCATTCTTCCGCTTTACTCTGCTCTGGTTAGGCCTCAGCTGGAGTATTGTGTCCAGTTCTGGGCACCGCATTTCAAGAAAGATGTGGAGAAATTGGAAAGGGTCCAGAGAAGAGTAACAAGAATGATTAAAGGTCTTGAGAACATGACCTATGAAGGAAGGCTGAAAGAATTAGGTTTGTTTAGTTTGGAAAAGAGAAGACTGAGAGGGGACATGATAGCAGTTTTCAGGTATCTAAAAGGGTGTCATAAGGAGGAGGGAGAAAACTTGTTCACCTTAGCCTCTAAGGATAGAACAAGAAGCAATGGGTTTAAACTGCAGCAAGGGAGGTCTAGGTTGGACATTAGGAAAAAGTTTCTAACTGTCAGGGTGGTTAAACACTGGAATAAATTGCCTAGGGAGGTTGTTTAACAGAACACCACTAGCTGTCACCTTCAGCCCCCAACTAAAACCTCTCCAGCGCATCATCAGAGATCTACAACCTATCCTCAAAGATGATCCTTTACTCTCACAGATCTTGGGAGACAGACCTGTCCTCGCTTACAGACAACCCCCCAACCTAAAGCAAATACTCACCAGCAACCACACATCACTGAACAAAAACACTGACCCAGGAACCTATCCTTGTAACAAAGCCCGATGCCAACTCTGTCCACATATCTATTCAAGTGACATTATCATAGGACCTAATCACATCAGCCACACCATCAGGGGCTCGTTCACCTGCACATCTACCAATGTGATAAATGCCATCATGTGCCAGCAATGCCCCTCTGCCATGTACATTGGCCAAACCGGACAGTCTCTCCGCAAAAGAATTAATGGACACAAATCTGACATCAGGAATCATAATACTCAAAAACAAGTGGGAGAACACTTTAACCTGTCTGGTCATTCTATGACAGACCTGCGGGTGGCTATTTTACAACAGAAAAACTTCAGAAACAGACTCCAACGAGAGACTGCTGAGCTGGAATTGATATGCAAACTAGATACAATCAACTCAGGATTGAATAAGGACTGGGAATGGCTGAGCCATTACATTGAATCTATCTCCCCTTGTAATTATTCTCACACTTCTTATCAAACTGTCTGTACTGGGCTAGCTTGATTATCACTTCAAAACTTTTTTTCTCTTACTTAATTGGCCTCTCAGAGTTAGTAAGACAACTCCCACCTGTTTATGCTCTCTGTATGTGTGTATATATATATCTGCTCAATATATGGTTCACTCTATATGCATCTGAAGAAGTGGGCTGTAGTCCACGAAAGCTTATGCTCTAATAAATTTGTTAGTCTCTAAGGTGCCACAAGTACTCCTGTTCTTTTTAGGGAGGTTGTGGAATCTCCATCTCTGGAGATATTTAAAAGTAGGTTAGATAAATGTCTATCAAGGATGGTCTAGACAGTATTTGGTCCTGCCATGCAGGCAGGGGACTGGACCTGATGACCTCTCGAGGTCCCTTCTAGTCCTAGAATCTATGAATCTATAAGATTCAACCTTTGTTTTTGTTTTTTCCTGACTTTTGGTTGCCTATGGGGACGTTTTTGTTACTAACATAATATTTAGCATTAAATTTTATGTCTTGGTGTAAAATATACTATGAGTGCTTTAAGTTACTCCTTAAGGAATCATAAGCTCTTTCTCTCCTGTTATTCCTAACTGGGCTAGAAATATTATTAAGCTCAGATCCCTGCTCTCCATACAACATGGAAAATCTGAAGGAGAAAGGATCTAATTTGTTACTTCTTCATGATAAGGCCACATCTGGAAGTTCAGGGTTCTACATGAGAGAGTGCATTTGGATTCATTTTTGAAAAGACTGTTTCTTAATTGTTCTTTTGTTTAATTGTCCTTGTATAACTTCACTGAGTTGTGGTAAATACTTGTTACTCAGAATCTGTTCCAAAGTCTCCTCCCCAAGCAGTCCTGAGAGACTGCAGAAATGAAGCCAATATATCACCAGTGCAATCAGCTTGGAGGAATGATAATGGTAACTAGCCCCCAGCAAATGACAAAAAAAGATTGATGGATGAGATAAGAATGACATGACAGGAAGTCTCACCTTAACCAGAAATGGGAGGCCAGCCTTAACATAAGTCCCAGACCACTCAAAGCTCTTCCTTAACTGGAAATTATGATTCCTGTATATTCCATATGAATAACTGGAGAGGGTCATGACCCCAGAGGAGGGAAGCCAGTCAAATTTAGGATATGACTCAAATCTCCAAAACCAATAAATTACATGTAACACAACCCCAGAAATAGTAAAGAACTGCAAGTGAAAATATTAGAAAATCTAAAACATAAAAGAAAGAGTTGTTTTCAAAGACCTGCAAAGAGACACTGAAAGGAAAAAAGGATGTCCGTACATCTAAATTATAACTAAAATGTACCGAGGTATTTACACACATGCATAATTGGAGAGAGATATTATAAAAGAACTAGGTATTTATAAAGGGATTTTATACAAATCTGTGATATAAATTATATATTGTATTGTTATAAAGCAAATGTAGGTTTTTTATTAAAGATAATCTTTTATAAGTGCTAAAAAAGAGACATCAAACACAAATGGTAAGGGAATGCAACAGAGTTGAGACATCAGAGGTTCTGAGACCCATCATCCTGGTTTTATAAAAGTTCTAGTTTATCCCATATGGCTCACTATTTCCTCAAACAGCTTAATTGTTCATCTAATACAGACAATGAGTCACTATATTTATTTTAATTATTTTATTCTGAGAGTATATATTTTGCATCCAAAACAATTCTAAATGTAATGCTAATCAGATATTTGTATTGTATATTAGACACATCGGCTACGTTCCTAAAGCTGAGATCTTGGGTACATGGGGGATGTGGTCTCTGAAATAACTCTTGAATCAATTTTCTTAGTTATGCTTGATTTTAAAGCCAGAAATAAAATGTGTTTTTTTTATATTCATATTAACTCCCTGTAATAACGATCGCAGAAAGCACATGCGATATACCTACAATGTAAATTATTACAGTTAAAAGCTATGCAATCAGGACAGTTTTATTAAAATAAGTGTAAATAGAAGTAGGTATACACAAGCTCTCATCCTGGTCTCCACTGAAAAGAGTTTTCTCATAGTGCTATCTAGCTTACTTTTAAATGCTTACACACCCACACACACCACCAACCATTACCCCAGCCCCAAACATTCAAGCATGCATGCAAACTACCATGTATAAGTGTATCTTCAGAGAAGCTGTGCCCATGATTATCAGGTGTCCCCTCTCATTTATAATGCAGAGACCTGTTTTAAAGCAGTTTGTATAAAACAGAGATTAAGTGTTAATTATTTTTTCTGATTCACTGATAACAAGGATAAGCAGACCTTAAAACAGCAGCACCTTTACACCTACCACACCCTTCTCTCTCATCTACTTTTTCTGTATTTAGGATAGGATAGGATCAAGCTTTTACAGTAATGGATGATATTCAAGGCACTCTTTCTGTGGAAAAATTAAGGTATATGCACGTCACTGTGACGATGTCTCTGTATTTCAGAAAAAAAATATGCATGCACAAACACACACACCGCACAAATGTCCACAAGCAGAAGCACTGAAAGATAAACATACCCATGCAATGGCATATTAAAAGCCACTTTCAGACAAACACATGTCCTACATGCACATCATTCCAATTAAAAAAAAAAAACTACGGTAAGAAATATACAAGAAGACACTTGTACTTAATTTCTGCTAACATGCTATAAAAGCTACAAATTATCAATTTTTTGGTAAAGTTATAAGGTTGTTTTTCACAGTTCTTATTGCAAACAATCCCCATTTTGCTATGTTAAACTGTAACTTTTTCAGAATTAAAGATAGAAAAAGATAATTTATTGGGATTATATGAAAAGGGATCTCTAATGATCCCCAAGGGATTTACAAATCCTTTTTTGTTTTCCTTAAAAAGGCTTTGCATGTGCTCATCCATCAATCTCTTATCGCATCCATCAATCTGTTTTTGACATTTGCTGGGGGCTACTTACTACTAATGCTCAAACATTTTAAGAAGTTTTAGCGACTGGGAGCAAGAAAGGACATCAAATGAGAGAAGGATCAGGGTTGAGAGCAGCTAAAAAAATAATTTAAACACAGGGGCTCCACTAGGGGTCCTCCAGATGAAAGCAATAAGGGTTGGAAGTCTCTCACAGTTCACAGAAGACTGAGTTTAGATATGCCTAATATCTTAGGGAGCAGCAGAGGATAACTAAAATGGAAATTTCCAGGGTGAGAGAAACATCTAGAGCAAAACTTCTGTTGAATTAATTTTCAGGCTTTACTCCATCTTTCCAAAATGGTAAAAACATAATCTGACACAAATATGTAGAAAAGAAAGACATAATGTGGGTTGATAAATATTGATCTGATGGGTGAAGGAGTTGTATAGTTCTGATGTGTTTTCACTGGAAGATAATTATATCATAGGTTGGTTGTCAGCAGCTTTTCTCCAAGCTGTTTTACAGGTATATAGCAGCAATTGGCTTTGTTTTTATCAATTTGAAGGAATATTTTAAAAAGCATCAATGTCAACAGAATAATCTATGTGTTAGCAAAAAAGCAGAGATCAAGAAGTTAGGGGCAACTTGGGTAGATGAAAAGGTGTTTAAAGTAACGAGCAGCTGGCACTTATTCATTTTTCAGAGGAGTTATTAATAATAAATCAGAGTTTGGTAAAGTGCAAAAGCAAGATGAAAATAGTTCATCTATTTCTTTCAGAACTTTAAGACATATTGGTGTATATACACATCAGCTATTGGAAAGATATAAAGACTTGTATATACACCCTTCCTGTTCTACTCTCTGTGTAAAGAACAGCTAGAAAATGAAATAAACTTTATAAGGAACAACTTGGAATACTGCTTTGGAAAGCAAAGGTTTCCAGCCTTGGAAAATAAAGAAAATTATAAGAGGGCAAGAAGTTACCTTTATCTACTCACTAAACTGAAGCTCTTAAACTTGAGAGCCTTCTTTTAGTAGAGGAGAGAGAATCATATACATGAGGGAAGAAAGAGGGCCTTCCAAAGCCAGCAGAGATAGAAAGAAGCTAAGGCCAGAAGAAACCTTTGTGAACATCTAGTCTGACCTCCTGAATAGCACAGGCCATAGACCTTCCCCAAAATAATTCCCAGAGCAGATCAAATGTGTAATTTGATAAATATATATAAAGAAAAATGATCCAGTTCCAGATACATAAGTACTCTCTACTGCTACTCAAGAATTGCCTATTTATGCATCTCATGATTGCATTAGATCTTTTTTGCCACTATCTCATATTCAGCTGATTATCTGCCACGATCCCCAATTTTTTTCAGAGTCACTCCTTCCCAGCATAGAGTTCCCCATCCGGTAAGTAGGGCCTACATTCTTTGTTCCTAGATGTATACATTTACATTTAACCATATTAAAACACATATTATTTGTTGTGCCCTGTCTACCAAGCAATCCAGATAATTCAAAATCAGTGACCTTTCATCTTCATTATTTACCACACCCCCGATTTTTGTGTCATCTACAAATTTTATCAGTAATGATTTTATGTTTTCTTCCAGGTGATTGATAAAAATGTTAATTAGTGTAGGGCGAACAAACAATCCCTGGAGGACCACATTGGAAACAGACCCGTTTAATGGCAATTCCCCATTTTCAGTTACATTTTGAGTCTTGTTACAGAGTTTTTAATCCATTTAATGCGTGACATATCAGTTGTATGTTGTTCTAGTTTTTTAATCAAAATGTCGTGTGGTACCAAATCAAACATTTTACAGAAGTCTAAGAATATCATGTCAACCCTACTATCGTTATCAACCAAATTTATAATCTCCTCAAAAATATCAAGTTAGTTTGACATAGTCTATTTGCCATAAATCGATGTTAATTGTCATTAACTACATCACCCTCCTTTAGTTCTTCATCAATCAAGTCCCATTTCAGCCTTTCCATTATCTTCTCCGGGGTCTATGTCAGGTTGACAGGTCTATAATTACCTGGATCATCCAATTTGCACTATTTGAAAATTGGCACAAAATTAGCTTTCTTACAGTCTTCTGGAAATTTCCCAGAGACATATTCAAAAATATAAACATTAATGGCCCAGAGAGCTTCTTAGCTCTCTTAAAAACTCATGGATGCAAGTTATCTAGACCTGCTGATTTAAAAAGATTTAACTTTTATAATTTCTGTTTAACATCTTCCAGATATGGAATGGAAGGAGAATTATCATCACCATATGATGAGACTGTATAATCTGTTTTCTCCAAATACATAACAGAAAAAAATATGGAACACTTCTGCCTTTTCTGCATTATTGAAAATATTACTGTTTTCATCTAGTAATGGACTAACACCATTGTCAGGATTCTTTATGTTCCTAATATATTTTAAAAACTCCTTCTTATTTTCCTTTGTGATACTGGCCACAGATTTCTCCTTCTATCCTTTGATTCCCTTATCTCTTTTCCACAACTCTTAACTTTGGATTTATATTTGTTACTATGAACTTCCCCTTTCTTTCATGTGTTATGTAGTATTTATTTTTATTTTTTACAGCTTCCTTCACTTCCCCTGTATTTGAGATTCAGGAGTAAGCCTGCAGAAAGGTTCACAGCCAGTGCAGACATACTAAGATTAGTAAAATTGGCCAGATTGGTGAAGACAAGAGGTAATTTTAAACTTCACAAGAGATTAATAGACTTTAGAAGCATAGGAAATGTCATATTGGATCAGACCTGTAGTCCTTCTACTCCAGTATCCTGTCACTAACAGGGGCCAGTATAGATGTTTCTTGAGGAGGTGCAAGAAACCCTGTAGTAGACAGTTTTGGGGTACTCTGGCCCTAGGGAAAGTTTCCTCCTAACCTCAATAGTCAAAGGTTGGCCTAAGTCCTGAAACATTAGCCCTTGTACTTAAGAAGTAAGTTCAAAGACCAAAAAGCAGGTATGGACAGTACAAGCATATGCTCTTAACAAAAACACTTAACATGTTGACAGAAAAGTCAAAGCCTGTGAAGTTTCACAGCCTTTGGAATGTGTGTGTGTGTGAGAGAGAGAGAGAGAGAGAGAGAGAGAGAGAGAGAAGTTGCTGGTTGGCTAAAGGTGTGAACCCAAAGGCTGTATGGCTGAGATTTTCAGCTTTCATTGATATCCCTCTTCAAAGCAATAACAGGAACTGTGTGAACCTAGGGTAGATGGTGTTTGTCCCATATGTTACTTTTCAGGAACTGGAGAATGCAAGGAGACTTCCCCTTCCCTTTGGACAGCCAGAAGTAACACTCCTAAAGTGCAGTGAGAAATTACTACTCTGCAATAACAGGCATCGGTTACATATTTTCACATTGTAGCAATTACTCCAATTATTTAAATAAAATTGAAAGCTATGAAATGATTTCACATTGAATTAATATTACAACATGATTCAGTGTAACTCTCATGCATAAACTGGGGAGTCTTGCTGAATTATTTAGGTCTAATGTCCCTCACAATACAAGGGGCCTCGATTAGGTCTGTACCATTTATTCTCTGACTTGTAGAAATTCTGTCCAAACCATCATGAAAATGACAAACATATACTAATACATAATCTGCCCTAAAGACAATAGACATAAGTATGAAATAGAAGGAAGTTAAAATATGAGTCAGAGAAATTTTGTTTAACTAATTGGGTATATTTAGGTGTATGTCTTTGGATATTCTTTTGTAGAGGAAGTAGTGAAGCAGTTTATTCTGATGTAAAACACATGTTGACTGAGTGGTAATTAAATTATGTCGGATTAAAAACATCCTTTAGGAAGCTGTAGTAAAGCAAAAACAAAACTAACTGCAGGGGAAATGCTTCATGGCAAAACTCTACTTTTTAATTCATACATGCTGCAAAACTGAATTTGAAACTGAATTTGAAAGTGCTTTCAATCTGAAAAAGAAGATGGGTATCAGTCACAGTTCTCAAGCGTTTTCAATGTCACACCGTAGTTATGTCATTAACAAGTTGTTTGATTAGTATTAACACTGCCTCCATTTTTGTGCAATTTGTAGGTTAAAAGATTATCTTCATAGTTTATCTCTGATATATTGCCGTCACCTGAGGGACTTGAAATTTTACATTCAAAATCCCTTAAAAATCAGTTTTGAATGTTAATGATCATGAAAGATTCAAGACTGGGACAAGAGTGAGTACAGGATAGGTAATGACAGGGACAGTTTCCCTACATAAACCCTCTTCAATGTGCCTATGTGATGTTTGTGTGACAACACTTCTGTGGGTGGAGAGACTTTCTATGCACATTAATTCCTGGACTATTTTGCTAGAATTATCAATAAGGTTTACAATTGTAATAGAAAGCAACAGAGGATCCTGTGGCACCTTTGAGTCTCAAAGGTGCCACAGGACCCTCTGTTGCTTTTTACAGATTCAGACTAACACGGCTACCCCTCTGATACTTGAATTATAATAGAGTTTCTCTTTTTTAATTCAGGAACTAGATTGACGCCAAACATTTGTCTAATAAGCCATTGCACAATCATTAGGTATTTGTGATACAGAAATATTTATAAGAAGAGTATGAGTATGCTTTTTGAAGAAATAAGTAAATATTTATCTATAATTTCTCCAATATTGATATATTTTTGAGTGCTCAGGCAGCTTTTTAAACTCCCTGATAGCTTTCTCTCAAAGCAGACTTTTCCCATGCTTAAGCTTTGCCAAAAGTACACCCCTTCCCCCTAACACAGAACCTTCTGTTTAACAATTATTAGTAACAAAATTTCTCAAAAGAAAGCTCTCATGCTTGATTGTAAAGTTTCATCATTTAAAAACAACAACAACAATTATGACTCATTTTTATAATCCCAGCCTCCTCAGGGTAGACGTCTGTGCCTGCCAAGTGTCTCCCATAAAAAAAGCAGCAACCACCCCACCCCACTAACTGGTCATTTATGGTGTCAGTCTTAAGCAAACAAGCAGGATCTCTGTTAAGAGCAAACCCATTCTAAGATAAAATCTTTGGAAAAAACAATGAGATTTTTTCTTAAGTGTCTAAACTGTAGTGTCTCTGTTTCTGTCACAGTTTATAAAATGAAACATTAACATTCTTCACAATGACTTGTCCATATTGTGGCTGGATTTCTTCTTCAGTTATCTCTCTCCTAGGAAAGGTAGCTTGTTTACAATAAAGAAATAAAAAGGTATATTGATTCTCCGGAAATGGGAGTCCTAAAACCTTTTCTTAATGGGATGGGTTAAGGGGGCTATTTAATATTATTTTAATGGAGAGTAATCCCTTTGAATGTGTCTTATAAAGTAGTGTCTAGTGTTTTGAGAAGCACTTGAGAAATTGAGTACACTACATTAAAATACTGTTATGAAAGAGGATGGGCAAAACCTTCCTGATGTTGGCACAAGTCTAGTCAGTTGTTGAGCCATGTGAATGGAAGGGTTTCTCTGGAGTCTGAATGCAAATGAGGGGAACTGTGTGTGATTGTGAGTGATAGGCTGCAGAAAAGACAGAAACAAAAATAAAAGATCAGGAAAGCCAAGGGCACAGCAAGAAAAGCACTGGTAATGTGACCCTCAGAGAAAGCTTTCTGGATGAAGTGCTAGCTTAGAACTGTTTGACTCCTACGGTGTTCAGGGAAAGAAGACTTTGTACATTCTTTGTAAATAAATAGGCTTCCATCAAAGAAATACCTGACTTCATCATCAATTTCTCCTCCTAATGGAAGCAACCTGCAAAACCCTGAATATTGGCTAATTGCTTAAGTCAAAAGGGGTAACAATATTTTCAAGTAAACAGAAGAGTTTAAAGAATATTCACTGTTCCATTTTATATAATAATAAATTGAATGGATGTGAGCTTTTTGACTCTCTTATTTATCCTTCCTCTACCCTGAATGAACTTAAGGAAATAGGAGAAATGAAACAAAGATGCTTGAAGAACATACTTTACACACACACAAAAATATAATGTCATCCTGCCCAAATTCAAAAGGGTACAAAAGCGATTCTATTTATAGATTGCCCCCATAGGAAAAAAAATCCCTACAGAGTACGCACGGTGGGGTAGGTTTTTGTGGTTAGAAAGGGGTGGGGTTGTGGCGGGATATTGCCAGCTGTGTGTACTGCATGTATTAATCTCTTTCTTCTTAAAACATGCAGAGAACCAGCTTAATACAGTTTTGGTATGTGTTTTTCCTTGCCACTAATCCCCTGCAGCCATTTTTTTTTCATGGGAGGGAACAGTATAGCCCAATATTCTTAATAGGAAATAACTCAGTATGATTGTTTTAATAGGAATGTATGACTAAAACTGGCTTCTGCACTTACATTAATTAGTCCAAAAGTATACAGGTAATACACTTAACTGTAAAAAAAAAAAGTGTTTGTTTTGTCTAGCTGCTTGATTGAAGTCTCTTGTAATTTTGCAGTTCAAAACAAACGTCTGCCTTTTTTTACAGTTAAATGCATTATCTTGTTTTTTACTCCTTCACCAATGTTGCTCCATTGGCTTCTGTTGGAGACAGGAGATTAGATTAGATGGACCATTGGTCTGTTTTGATATGGCAATTCCTAGATCTTCTTTCAGCAGGGCATCTATGTCAGACTGATTAAAAGCAGAGCAAAAACTTGAATATACACAGCTTGCTGTTTTAACTATTTCCTCAGGTGATGGACTATCAGTTACTTGGCCAAAGACACATTTAGTTCCCCATTGAGTCTGTCTGAATGGATCCATCATGTGGTATCTACTTTCCCCATCATTCTACAACTACTATTTGCAAACTGGTCTGTGGAAACACTGGCAGTCTACAAATCAATTCTTAGTGTTTTGTGGAATGCTGGCATTGGTTTCTCCAACTGCTAAATAGCTTTAAAAGACAGCTAAAATACAGTTTTCTAAATATTACTTTTCCATATAATATGTTGTTGTGGTGTGAGTGTGAATATGTGAGTGTGAATGAGAGACAAGTTGGATCACAATAATAGTAATACTAGCTTTTCTACAGTGCTGACAAAATGATCTCAAATTACTTTACAAAGGAAGTCAATATCATTATCCTCATTTTAAAGATGAGGAGCATAGGGGGGAAGTGATTTGCTCCAGGTCATGCACTAGACCAGGGATTGGCAACCTTTGGCACATGGCGCACTAGGGTAAGCACCCTCGTGGGCCGGGCCGGTTTGTTTACCTGCTGTGTCTGCAGGTTCGTCCGATCGCGGCTCTCACTGGCTGTGGTTCGCTGCTCCAGGCCAATGGGGGCAGCGGGAAGTAGTGGCCAGCACAACCCTCGGCCCATGCCGATTCTCACAGCCCTCATTGGCCTGGAGCAGTGAACTGCAGCCAGTGGGAGCCAAACCTTTGGCCGAACCTTTGGCCGAACCTGCGGACGCGGCAGGTAAACAAACCAGCCTGGCCCGCCAGGGTACTAACCCTGGCGGGCCGTGTGCCAAACGTTGCCAATCCCTGCACTAGACCAAACGCAGAGCTGAACATAGAAGCCAGGTTTCTAGTTTCCAGTTCAGTGCTTTATCCACTAGATCACAGTAACTCCACACAAGAGCTTCTTAGTAGTAGAGACTTAAAACATGTTTAATCCTGGCTCATACAAAAACATCCCCTAGAATGTCTTGGCTAACTTTGTTACCCTTTTGTGTTTTTCTAAACCAAGAGGCAAAATAATCACAGTAAACTATAGTAAAGCAAAACAGAATCTCACTATAAAAGTGTGCTGGGTTAGAGATGTGCTTTCTGTATTATTTGTAAGATTTGTGCTTTCTTTATATGGGCTAGAAATAGTTGTGAGCTGTTCTCAAACTGTGGGTAGAAGCATCCTTAGGAGCAAAGTTTCCTTTGTGCTAGAGCATGCAGTGGTATTTAAAAAAACAACAACATCAAAACAAACAATGGCAGAGAAAACTGGAAATTACTGGCTTTGAAAATGTGGTTCCTAATTCTTAACAAAACCCTGTGAAAACTGGAGGGTTAGAATCTAAGATGTTGAAAATAGATTTTCCACACCTGCAGATTTCTTTTGCAACAAATCAAGTCACAAGTGAAGAAAGGGCAGTGTATGGTCCCATGCTGAACACCAATAATGAAGCCTTAGCTGCTTTGTTATTCTTGCTCACCTTCAAAACTACTCCAGTTCAATTTGTATTTCCAGTTAAGTATAGCTGATCTATGATGTCAATAGTGATGGGTCAACTGGGGTTAACTCCATACTCCTAAATTAAACCAGAATTACATATACTGAAAAATAATAAATAAGCAGCAATTTCAGACTTTGAAGGCTCTGGCATATACAATGAATAGAATTCTTGTTCTTTGTAGAAAGTGATAAAACGTAGCTTTCACTAAACTTATAGGATGCCCATTAAGAATGTCACCTGTGTTTATTTTAGTAAGAGAAGAGTGACATTCTGAATGACTAGAGTAGGTTGTTTTTTGTAAGTGGATTGAACAAGCAAATAACTGCTTATCGGTTCCAAGTGAAGAAATGGTAGTTTTTGAAATATAATGCTGCCTATGATGAGCACATGAGAGCTTAGTCATCCTCTTTAGCATGAAAATGAGGGCAGAGGCATAAGCCAGATCAAAAACTGCACTGAAATGGTGATGAACAAATTACCATGGAAGGGGAGGGCAGTGATGCCAACCCGTGATTTTAACATGAGCCATGTGGCATTTGGTGTTTTTTCTTAATGGCCCAGCTCCAGGAGTCAGGTGAATACAAGAGAATCTATTTTAATATTTGTTTAAACAAATGAAAGTTTCTGTCCTCATGGTCGCAGAGAAAACCATGAAACCATGACCCCAGTGTATCCGAAACGCTCAGAAACCAGAGGCAAATAAAAAGAACGACTGATATATCTTTTTTTAACCTCATGTTTTGTTTTCATCCTCATATTTTGGAATCCAATTTAAGATTTATGAACATTTGGGGTTAGCAGTACTGGAAGGCACCATCCCTGGGTAGACAAACTGTTGTTATCTAATATTTGTACTGCAGTGGTGGCAGCCCCAGCTACAGTCATTAGAAGAGCCCAGCAACACCAAAAGGAAATCTTATGGAACCAGGTGGCAAGAGCCTGTATTAAGAAGTATCTTTCAATTGTTTACTGGTCCACCATGGGTTACTGCCCCCTGCTCCTCCCCTTCCCCCCCATTGCCCCAACCCCTAGGCAGGCTGAAAGCCAGAACTGGCCCACGATAAGAGCTGCCCAGGGAGCCCAAGCTGCTGTGGGGAACCCTGGTCCCTCCATCTGCGCTGGGTGGTGCACACCAGGGGGCAGGGACATGGGTGGGGGTCTTCACTCGGGCCCCCTGGCCTGCCACCCAGGGCAGGTGGAGGGTCCAGGGCTCTCCACAGTGACCCAGCCTTCCTGGGAAGCTTTTACTGCAGCCTAGGGTGACCATACATCCCATATTGGCCAGGATAGTCCCCTTTTCAAACCTTGCCATGGACATACCAATTTTTTGTCCCATTTGCTCGGATTATCAGTTGGCAAGAGCAAATAGGACAAACACCAAGTTTTGCCAGAGAAAGGTCTTGGTGGGGAGCGGCAGGTCTCCGGTGAGCCCTGCATGGGAAGGCAGGGGGCTCGGGAGACTGACTCAGGCCAACTCAGCATGGGAGGGGGAGGGGCTCAGGCCACCTCCACAGAGAGGGTGAGAGGGGTTCAGGCAAGTAGCTTGAGTCAGGTGTATGTGGGGGGAAGAGGCCTCGGGCCAGTGGCTCGGGCCAGCCCTGCATGGGGGGGGAGGAGGGCTCGGGCCAGCCCCGCACTGGGAGGGAGAATTCTCACCCTACCACAGCCCAGTTCTGACTTCCGGCCTGGACAGGGGGCGGAACCGCAGCAGGAAGAGGAGTAGCAAGGAGGTGGGGCCCCCTGGAGGAGAGGAGAAGCAGAGGGTGAGGCCACAGTTCTGAACCGGTGTCCCCCCCATTTCTGTCCAGTTTCTGGTGCTCCTGCAGGGGGCCCCAAATTGACCAGGGCCCCTAGGCACTGGCCCCAGGTGCCTGTCCATTTATCTACCACTGCTTATATCACGTTCACCTTATTAATTCCTTTTTTAGTGTGGATTGGTTGACTTCTGGCCACTTCTCCTTCATGCCCACAATATGTGAGCGGGGCACTACAGAAGCTCACATTTGCACAGAGGCAGCATAACAGAATTCATCTCTTTGTGTAACTTACTCCATTTTCCTAAATGTGTAAATTTAATGTAATTGCCCCTAAAACTTTATGATATGAAACAGATTCCATAGCAACTCAACTACTCAGTGAGCTTCCTACAAAGTACTGAATGCCCTGTAGTTACTCTGAAATCAATGGGAGTTGAGGGGGCTCAGCAATTCATAAGAGAACCTCGGCCCTTTGCAGGATCCACCTGTTGACCATTAGGTCAAAAGGTCCATTACCAAGTAAAAGACAAGTGTCAAGTGAACAAAGCCTCTAGCCAGTTTTAAGAACAATTTGTAATAATAATGCTAGGCTGTGTAACATTTATTAAGACTGGAACATTTAGTTTAATGAGAGTGGAAAGTTTAGTTGTTTAATGTTTAGCATAATATCCTCTTTATCAGAACAAGTGTCCTAACTGCAAGATGTACTAACCGCATTAGTATGGAAAATTTGGATATTGTGATATCTGCTTGGAAACTTGCAGTATGTACCAGACAAAAGGGATCATGTAATTATCATGAGTGTAAAAAGGGTCATTATAGATTGCCAACAATATAGCTATAAAACAATGTAAATTTGAGTTATTGATTGAACAAGACAGGACTGAGATCAGACTACTATCAGCTGCAAGCTTTGGTTCCACAAAGATAGGGTATAACCCTCTTTGTAATGCACTATTCTTAAATAATAAAGACAACTTTATTAATAAAGGCAATCAAATTTGACTGACTATGCTTTCTCACTATGTTATTATTACTGGCTCAGACTGGACAACTAGTCAATTATATATAGAAAGGTAACGCTCTATATTCATCATATTTTTGGAAGCCATTTAGATACTGACATAATTTATCATGAATATTCAGGTCACAGGATGAAACTTAAACTCATAATTACTACATGAGTTTGAATGTTTTAAAAAATAATATGAACATGCTCCTGCTGTTATTGAAGTGAATTGCAAAATTCCCATAAGTATCACTGACTGCAGAAATGTTCCATAACTTCTGATCAAGTACCGTGTTTATGTCCATGTGTCTATATGCTATATGTTTGTTACTTTAATGGAAACCAGTAATATGAAGCTGTCACAGTTTCAGGGTAACTTCACGTTTGACACCCCCCGCCTCACCCGTGGTCTGCACAAGGAACACCATCTCAAGGCGCTAGCTGTCACTTCCCTCCTGGCAGGACTGGTGTCCCTCTCCCTTCTAACCAAGTGTTTAGGCTTGCAGGACTCTTGTATTTTCCTGTGTTTATCTCAACAGGTCCGAGCAAGTGTCCAACACCTATGCTTTGATTTCTATCCAGGGCTATGACCAATGTATGCCAGCAGTTACATGTAACCAAACAACTCTGTCAAAGCAGACTGCATTTATTATAAGATAAAAGCCTTACAGAGAAAACACAAAACAATAAAAAGCTCTAAACTCCCATCAGTCCTATGGAAACCTGGTAGATTCCAGTCCTTGCAATCCTTCTGCAGGGTTCCTCTCCCCAGCCCCGGACAAAAGGTTATGCCCGTTTGTTGGTTCAACATTAAGACCCCTCTATCAATTCAAGCTCATCCTTTTATACCCCCAAAGCCTTTTTTCTCAGGCCTCCTGAAACAGGTGAAACCAGTCATTGCCCCTTTCCCCTGAAGGTGAAGCATTAAAGGCTGAGTATCTGCATAGCTAGCCTTGGATTTTGCATTAAAAACATTAGTGAGTCCAGATTACAGAGAAAACCCCTTTCCCCCACAGCAAGCTAAAAACACATATGTATATGACATATATTGATACACAAGGCTATGAATATTCTATTAGATCATATTGTCTGACCCATTTCAATATAGTAATGTCTGAGATTTTCATGCTTTCAAGGGCTGGCTCAAACATACAGATAATAACGTTGAAACAGTAGTCCTAGAGGAACACTTGGAATACTAAAGAACAGGATTTTTTTCTGCATATTCCAGCAAGACAACCACTAAAAATATTTTTCATAAACAAAGTGGTAATAGAAATTGTACTAAAGAAATACAGCAATGGAGGGCCTTTTTATTTTTCCTTCACCAATGAACACTTTCAAGAGTGTCTACACTCTGTTTTAAAGGAATTGCTGCCATCATGTTATGATATTGACTAGTATGTTTGAATAGGGTAAATCCTGCATTTTCTTTGCACCTTGGTCTTCATTCCAAAAGTCAGAAATATCTTGCATTCCTTTAAACAAAGTGGAGTTTCTCCCACATGATGGGGCAAGGTTTGTTCCCAGTTGAGAGAGAGCTGTAGGATCCATCAGCAATCCCCACAAATTCTAGAAAATTCATAGGAAATTGGGCCATTTGCCCCACCTTAGGTCTAGAACCCTGATTTCTCCCTTCCAAGCACACCACCAGTGTCTCCTCTGGCCACCTCTACTCATAAAAGAGTCAGTGAAAACAAGGACCTTAAAAAAACAAAGAAAACACCTTTATTTTCTATCTTGTGTAAAGGAAATCAAATCAAATTGGATCACGTTATTGTGATAAAATACTTTAAACTCAGTGAAATCAAACTGATGTCTAACACCCAGGTGTGCTAGAACAGAACATTTATAGAACTAGAGAACAATTAGACTTCCTTCCTTCTTTTATCTTTATTGTGTGAGAAAGATAGGCGACATTACTGTCAGTATAACTTATCAAATATAGGGTAGTGAAAAGAAAATGAAATCCATGTGTCTGTGCTCAGTGTGCCTAGCTTTTAAAATAGCAAGAAATACATGTCTCAATTTATCATTCATGTTAAGGGTACTTAGAGATTTTTTTTCTTAATTACTGCAGCAAGCTTTGAATTATATCTAACACTGAAAAATCATTTTCCATTACACAAGTAGATTACAGAAAGTGCTTTTAGTCTGCTCTGTTACATACAAAAGGGCCAAATTCAAATAAAGAAAAACAAATCTTAGTCCTTCTCTGGAACCAACCATTTTTTATTTATTTAAAAATTTAAGGTCTCTAAAAAGTTTGGTTATAGGATCTCCTAGAACATCAAATTGACCATTTCTGGCATGCAGTAGCAGATTTTCATGGTAAGGTAAAGTCTGCAGCAAGGCCTGCTCCTTTATCTTATAGCCTGATGCCTATTTGTAGACTACTCATTGCACTCTATTCTTCTGCTGCATGGGCCTTGAAGCCCTTCACTGATGGGCCTCACTCCTCTTACCTCCAAAAATCTAGAGACAGTGTCTTCTTCAGAATTTATCAACTATGGTCATATATTCCGAGATTGTGAAGGTGCAAGATCCTTTTCTTTGAGTTTGGGGGGGAGGGTTTTGCATGAATTGAGGGCAGTGATGTGAATTTGTGTCACAGGATGGACTGGGCCCTTTAAGAAAGAATGGATCCAGCTACGGTGACCAGATCACCCAAGACAAATATCGGGACGCGGAGAGAGGGGGCGGGTTACGCGGGGGGGGGGGGGGGGGGGCGTGGCGGGGGGGGGGCAAAAAAAAAACAAAAAAACTTCCTCCGCAAGCGCTGGAGGGAGGCCCGGGAGACTCAGGGGAAGCGCGGGGCCGGAGTGAGTAAGAGTCCGGCCTGGTCCCTTGCAGGCAGGACTCAGTTGGGTGGTAGGGCGAGGAGGGGGGCGGCCCACGGGGCCAGGCGGCGGCTGTTCTCACCCCCGGGCAGCGGGACTCGGGAGCAGCCGCTGCTGCAGCTCCCACTGCCGCGGGGGAGGAAGCGGCCATGGCGCTCCGCGGCTGCAGCTCTGGCGCCCCTGAACCCCCCGAGCCTGGGCCTGCTGCGGGGACCCAGCAGCGCGCACGCTGGGCCCAGCCCAGCCCCTGGCCAGTCCGTCTGGGCTGCTGCCCAGCTGGTGCTATCCCGCGGCGGCCCCGGAGTGGGGGCAGCAGGCCCCAGCCCCCCCGTCCCGCAGGGGAACGAACGGGGCTGGGCTGCCGATGCCTCCGCCCCGGGGCCGCCGCGGGATAGCACCAGCTGGGCAGCAGCCCAGACGCTGGCCAGGGGCTGGGCACAGTGTGCGCGCTGCTGGGTCCCCGCAGCAGGCCCCGGCCCGGGGGGTTCGGAGGCGCCGCAGCCGCGGAGCGCCATGGCCGCTTCCTCCCCCCGCGGCAGTGTGAGCTGCAGCAGCGGCTGCTCCCGAGTCCCGCTGCCCGGGGGGACAACAACAGCCGCTGCCTGGCCCCACGGGTCGCCCCCCTCCTCTCCCAACCACCCAACTGAGTCCTGCCTGCTCGGGGCCAGGCCGGACTGTTACTCACCCCAGCCCCGCGCTTCCCCTGCATCTCCCGGGCCTCCCTCCAGCGCTTGTGGAGGGAGGGGGAATGGTGAGCCCGGGGAAGAGGCGGGGATTCGGGGAGGGAGCCAATCGGGGGAGGAGGGGGCGGAGTCGGGGCGGGGGGGGGCGAGCACTTCCAGGCTCCAGGGCATTTCCTTGTTTGTCCAGTGTCCCGACCGCATGTCGGTCGGGACGCGGGACAAACAAGGAAATATCGGGACAGTCCCGATAAAATCGGGACGTCTGGTCACCCTAGATCCAGCTCACCTGTGCTGTGTTAACAGACTTGATGGGGCCTGACAGAGGACAGGTGTCCCCTCGCAGGAAGCTGAAGAAAGAGGGAGTGACAGAGAGGAAGTGCAGTGAGCAGGAGGATCCTGCAAGAGACACTGACTACGAGAAGGATTTGAGCCTGGAAGGCAGAGGACTGAAGAAAGCTGAGGGCAGAACAGTAGAGGGATTTAACAGCTGACTTCTGAAACCTGGAGAATACACAACACTAGGAGGTTGTTGGACCCTTTTTTGTAGAAGAAAGTACTCCAGATAGGAAGACTGGGGAGTCCATGTGAGGAAGAGCAGGGAAGGACTCCAGCTAGAAGGTGCTGCAGTAGCTGATTAACCAAAAGCAAACTAGAACTGAAGAGCCCGGGGACTGGCAGAGCTGAATAGGTATGTTGATGGACTGCATTTGGGGGCTTTGAGGTTGATTGGAACTGTTTGTTAACAAATCCAGACCTCAAGAAGAGGTATTATTGATCACAAGAAAGCTGCTAGCAGGGTTCTTATGGGGACCTGAAGAGAGAGGAGACAGAAGCAGGGTGCTGCAGTGACCTCTGGTGGTGAGGAAGTGCTCAGGGGGCAACTGACCCTGTTATAATTAAGTTGTAATTTATGCTAATGCCCCATAATAATGCTAAGCAGCAAATCTCCATAGTGGTTGGGACTGCCAGGTTTCATAGTGGAGGACTAAAAAGATGTGGGGAGATGGTAGTGAAGAATTGGGATGGGCGGTAAAGAGGATATCTGCTTTATGGTAGCGGATAGTCAGAAGATTTATTGTGGACTAATGGGCCATTCTCTCTTCTCTTCCACCACAAGGATCACAGAGATTTTGATGAGCCAGAGGGTATTCAAGAAGGTTGGTTAGGTTTGAAAATGTGATGTTCTGAAACATAGGAAAGGGTTTTATTGACCTAGCATACAGGTGTTATTCACATCTAACCAGAGGTTGAGCACATAAATCAACTACACTACACTTACAAAAGTAAATTTGTTTTAGTCCCATTAAGTGATTGGGAAATTGCCCTAGATTCACCTGGCCCAAGGGTGGATCCCAAAGGGAGGTAATTTTAAATTAAACCACTAGGTACACAATTAAACCACAAGGCCAACTCTTTTTTTTTTTTTTTTCTTAGTTGAGGCCTAGGTTCCATTTACAAAACTGCATGATCTCTTCATTCTGCCACTTGACCTTCTCAATTTTGCTCTTGGTGCAGCCAAGCCCACGAGTTACAAATGTGTTTTACAAATAGCAATGAACATCCTCAACAATAGAGGCAGATATAAATGATAAATAGCATTCATAGGCACCATAACATTCTGTCCTGTTCAGGCCTGAATTACTAGAATATTATTCTAGTTTGGTCAATTGGCTCCAAATTAATCTGAACGACTTTGCTCATCCATCACATGACTATTGTGATTGTTCTTCATTATTTTCTTTGGAAGAACTGGCGTTTAAACTCACAATATGTGACATTATTGAACTGCTAGCTCTTTAATGGAGTGATCTATTTTTACAGGTATAATGTTCATGTGGACATCTGCCGAACTATCACTTCTATTCATTGTAGCAGGATTGGCACACTGTAGGTATAAATACCAGAGACATATTACTGATATTAGTTTTCTTCCCCCTAGCTACCTGTATAGCTCTAATGGAATAAATAGGTTTCTGCTGATAGCATTCATTTATTCTGCAGTTTCACTCATTAACTCATCCTGTGCATCATTAATTCTTCATTTGATGTTTTTGGTGGGTTTTTTCCCCCCTCTCTCCGCTTATTTTTGTTTGTTTGTTTGTTTGATTTAGATTTTGATGCAGTTGGTGCATCCAATCTGTTTTAATCATTCACAAATTTGGCATCTTGAATAGCTGTTCTGTGACAATATGCATTTCTTTCTTGTGCCCTTCTAGTTGAGAATCCATCCTTTACAGTTGGCCTAATGGCTACTGAATGGTACAGCAGACATTAGATTTGCTTGACATGTTTTATTCCTCCAGGCTATACACTGCTTCTGTCTCATGTAATGGATATTCCTTTTTCTAAAGTAGTTATATCCACACTCCCCTGTTCATTCCTTTCACTATGAATATAGAAGTAACGGCTCTTCCTTTCCTGTACCTATTATGAGAATGGGTCATTGATTTTCTTTGATCATATTGCTGTTGTTCTTTGTATGTGATAGGAAGTTCACTAGATAGGTACCTGGATTAGGACTGTATAAACACATCACAAAATACTTTAACATTACTGGAATTTAGGGTGGATTTGGGATTCTAGTCTGTTCACTCTAGTTTTTGGAAAGTGAAGGGGACAATTTCCTGGTGCAAGTGCTGGAGGAACCAAGTAGGGGCAGAGCTCTTCTAGACCAACTGCTCACTAACTGGGAAGAATTAGTAGGGGAAGAAAAGTGGATGGGAACCTGGGAGGCAGTGACCATGAGATGGTCGAGTTCAGGATCCTGACACAAGAAAGAAAGGAGAGCAGCAGAATACAGACTCTGGACTTCAGGAAAGCAGACTTGGACTCCCTCAGGGAACTGATGGGCAGGATCCCCTGGGAGAATAACATGAGGGGCAGAGGAGTCCAGGAGAGCTGGCTGTATTTTAAAGAATCCTTATTGAGGTTGCAGGAAAAAAAACATCCTGATGTGTAGAAAGAATAGTAAATATGGCAGGTGACCAGCTTGGCTTAACAGTGAAACCCTTGCTGATCTTAAACACAAAAAAGAAGCTTACAAGAAATGGAAGATTGGACAAATGACCAGGGAAGAGTATAAAAATATTGCTCAGGCATACAGGAGTGAAATCAGAAAGGCCAAATCACACTTGGAGTTGCAGCTAGCAAGAGATATTAAGAGTAACAAGAAGGATTTCTTCAGGTATGTTAGCAACAAGAAGAAAGTCAAAGAAAGTGTGGGCCCCTTACTGAATGAGGGAAGCAACCTAGTGAAAGAGGATATGGAAAAAGCTAATGTACTCAATGCCTTTTTTGCCTCTGTCTTCACGAACAAGGTCAGCTCCCAGACTGCTGCACTGGGCAGCACAGTATGGGGAGGAGGTGACCAGCCCTCTGTGAAGAACAAAGTGGTTTGCGACTGTTTAAAAAACTGGATGAGCACAAGTCCATGGGGCCAGATGCGCTGCATCCGAGGGTGCTAAAGGAGTTGGTGGGTGTGATTGCAGAGCCATTGGCCATTATCTTTGAAAATTCATGGCGATTGGCAACTTAGTGACTCAATGCTTTTTTTGTGTCGGTCTTCACAGACAAGGTCAGCTCCCAGACTGCTGCAATGGGCAGCACAATATGGGGAGGAGGTAAGCATCCGTCAGTGGTGAAAGAACAGGTTAAGGACGACTTAGAAAAGCTGGACATGCACAAGTCCGTAGGGCCTGATTCAATGCATCCGAAAGTGCTGAGGGAGTTGGCTGATGTGATTACAGAGCCATTGGCCATTATCATTGAAAACTCGTGGCGATTGGGGGAGATCCCGGATGACTGGAAAAAGTCTAATGTAGTGCCCATCTTTAAAAAAGGGAAGGAGGAGGATCCGGGGAACTACAGGCCAGTCAGCCTCACCTCAGTCCCTGGTAAAATCATGGAGCAGATCCTCAAGGAATCAATTCTGAAGCACTTAGAGGAGAGGAAAGTGATTAGGAACAGTCAGCATGAATTCACCAAGGGCAAGTCATCCTGAATAACCTAATTGCCTTCTATGAGGAGATATCTGGGTCTGTGGATAAGGGGAAAGCAGTGGATGTGTTATTCCTTGACTTCAGCAAAACTTTTGATACGGTCTCCCACAGTATTCTTGCCACCAAGTTAAAGAAGTATGGGATGGATGAATGGACTATAAGGTGCATAGAAAGCTGGCTAGATGGTCGGGCTCAACGGGTAGTGATCAATGACTCCATGTCTACTTGGTAGCCGGTATCAAGCGGAGTGCCCCAAGGGTCGGTCCTGGTGCCGGTTTTGTTCAATATCTTCATTAAGGATCTGGAGGATGGCATGGACTGCACTCTCATCAAGTTTGCAGATGACACTAAACTGAGAGGAGTGGTAGATATGCTGGAGGGTAGGGATAGGATACAGAGGGACCTAGACAAATTAGAAGATTGGGCCAAAAGAAACCTGATGAGGTTCAAAAAGGACAAGTGCGGAGTCCTGCACTTATGACAGAAGAATCCCACTCACTGTTACAGACTAGGGACCGAATGGCTAGGAAGCAGTTCTGCAAAAAAGGATCTAGCAGTTATAGTGGACGAGAAGCTGGATATGAGTCGACAGTGTGCCCTTGTTGCCAAGAAGGCCTACAGCATTTGGGGCTGTATAAGTAGGGGCATTGCCAGCAGATCGAGGGACCTGATCATTCCCCTCTATTCAACATTGGTGAGGCCTCATCTGGAGTACTGTGTCCAGTTTTGGGCCCCACACTACAAGAATGATGTGGAAAAAATGGAAAGAGTCCAGCGGAGGGCAACAAAAATGAGTAGGGGGCTGGAGCACATGACTTATGAGGAGAGGCTGAGGGAACTGGGATTGTTTAGTCTGCAGAAGAGAAGAATGAGGAGGGATTTGATAGCTGCTTTCAACTACCTGGAAGGGGGTTCCAAAGAGGATGGATCTAGACTGTTCTTAGTGGTAGCAGATGACAGAACAAGGAGTAATGGTCTCAAGTTGCAGTTGGGGAGGTTTAGGTTGGATATTAGGAAAAATGTTTTCACTGGGAGTGTGGTGAAGCACTAGAATGGGTTACCTAGGGAGGTGGTGGAATCTCCTTCTTTAGAGGTTTTTAAGGTCAGGCTTGACAAAGCCCTGGCTGGGATGATTTAGTTGGGGATTGGTCCTGCTTTGAGCAGGGGGTTGAACTAGATGACCTCCTGAGGTCCCTTCCAACCCTGATTTTCTATGATTCTATGATTCTATATGTTCACAAGTGACTTTGTAGTTTAAGGAACTGGAGGACTGATTTTCATCTGAGACACTATCAATGTTTTTCTAAAAGATACTTTAGTTCAAACAGTAATTAATTCAGGGATGTCCTATGGCTTTGTCATGCAGAAGGTCACACTAGATGGTCACAGTTGTCCCTGTGGCCTTATATATACGCTAAGCATCTACTTTAAATTGTATGTAATAGTATGTAGGTTCTACTATAATGGGAATCTTAGAGATATGTATAATCACAATTCATTAACATCAGTCCAGGTCTGGAGAATAACAACAACCCTGAATTCCACCAAGGTTATCTGTACAACTCTTTCACCTTCATTGGCACCCTCTCTTATAATGCCCAGAATCCTTGGTATTTCTCAATAGGTTGGTTACGTTTTTCATTTTTGTCTTTAACTGAAACTTGCTTGGTTTTGGTTTTCCAAAAGTTTCTTTTGCATATTCCAATGTATGTTCAAGTTTCTTTCCATTGTTGTTGATGTATATTAACAACCTTAACTTCTGAGAATTTTGATCAGTCTGACTATCCAGATTCTTGTAGTTGTATCATCACCATAATAACCAAGTGCCTCATGCTTTCCTTAACTATTTTGAAAGTCAATAAAAATTATTGGATCCCACACATGTTATTTGCCAGAAAATACATAAATTAGATCATATCATGGATTATTACCATGCTAATTAGCACATCTTTGGCTCCTGCTTGATAGAACTGCAAAACTTTTTTCAAAGGTACTCCAGCAGACTTCTTTTTGATCTTTAACCCAGCTACTTCTGCCCAGAAGCACTTGTCCTGTGCTCGCGAACATCTGAGATTTTCCAGTTGCAGACAGAATTGTACAAATGGACTCTGTCAGACCTCTAAGTGTCAGCCTTAGGAAGCAGATTTAATTATTTTAGAGCAAAGGAAACAGATAAACTTGTTCCCAGTATTTCCTTAGCTGAGGTGGAAAAGATACCTTACTTCAGATGGAATTTCTTAAACTGCAAGGGAGTACTGAATTAATGAATATATTTTTCTTCACTTGGACTACTTGACTTCTATCAATGCCTCTAAAGAAGTGAGGTTTTTTATCCATGAAAGCTTATGCCCAAATAAATCTCTTAGTCTTTAAGGTGCCACCAGACTCCTTGTTGTTTTTGTGGATACAGACTAACACGGCTACCCCCTGATACTTGACTTTTATATTAACCTTATTGATAACTTTCCAGAATGCTCAAGGAATACTTGCTTCAGTTCCCAGTACATATCTCTGTCAGCAGATTGTTTTCCTGGTAAAATTGAACAAACCAAAAGAGAGTCTTTCATGCCCCTTACAAAGATATTCACGGTAGCATGCTGCAGTATAAAATTACCGGTAGTTTTTGCAAACTTGGCACAAGTGACATCTAGCTGACATTCATTTTAACTGAAAATAAAAATCAGTAAAATGACAGACTGATATGATCACTACTTTATTTTTTTTAAATAGTTGAAATGATAATCCTGCATAGATTTAACTCATTTTTACACTATTTAACTGTTTATTTTTAAAAAATAACTTGTCCTCTGCTGGATTTGAAATCTAGTGAACTCACATGTTTTTGTGTTTAAATATATAGATGACACGAAGGCATCCAAAGTCACCACATTACACTTTGATATGAGTTTTACATGTACAGGGCCAGCTCCAGGCACCAGCCCACCAAGCTTGTGCTTGGGGCGGCACCTGGAGGGGGGGCGGCGCGGTGCGGCGCTCCAGCTCCGGCCAGAGCAGAGCCCCGACCGGGGCTCGTCGCCCTACCCCCGGCGCTCTGGCCGCCGGGGAGAGCGGAGGCCCGGCAGGGGCTCGCCGCCCTCCCCCCAGGGCTCCGGTCGCCCTCCCCCCACCCCGCGCCCTCCCCTGCCGCGCTGGGGGGCGGCCGGAGGCTTTTTTGCCTGGGGAGGCAAAAAAGCCAGAGCCGGCCCTGTACATGTAACTGAAAATATTACGCTGCTCAAAGCTCCATTTATTTTTATATCCACCTACAGTATATGGATTTGTCATGTATGTTCAAAATCTTAGCAGTTCAATTCTGAATTTCCTGATTTTGCCAGGCTGAGGTCAGAACTTATATGCTCCCTGAACAGAATTTGTTACTGTTTAGTCCTTTAAAAAAAAAAAACTAAGGAAATAAAACCTAGATGGAATTACTATAAAGCATAGCTGGTTGCAAAACCATTCCCAGAGAGTAGTCATCAGTGGTTCGCAGTCAAGCTGGAAGGACATACTGACTGAGGTCCAACAGGGATCAGTTCTGGGTCCAGTTTTGTTCAATATCTTCATCAATGATTTAGATAATGGCATTGAAAGTACACTTATAAAGTTTACAGATGACAGCAAGCTGGGAGGGGTTGCAAGTGCTTTGGAGAATAGTGGTGACTGGACTAGAAGATCTCTCCAGGTTGCTTCCAGTCCTACCATTCTAAGATTTTATGCCCTCTTAGTGCAATTCACAGAGGAGAGGGATATATTATAGCTCCCAACTGTAGAGCCTAATTCTAAAGCTCAAGTTTTGGAGGCTCATGCTTTATAGCTCCCTGGTTTAATCCCCATTGTTGGCTAAAATGATCATCTCATAAGTGGGGGCTCATCTGGGATTCTAAATGGTCCATGATACAGATGCTGTGAATGAGCTTTCTCAGTCTGGGAAGTATGTTAAGTATTGATTAGTGTGTTGCACATCCCCCTCTCTTTCTGATCCCCAGAGGATATAGGGTCTTTTAGCCACCCAGCTACCAAGAGAGGCTCTCTATTTTAAGAGCAGCAAAGAGTCCTGTGGATGAATACCCACTTCGTTGGATGCATGTGAAGTGGGTATTCACCCATGAAAGCTCATGCTCCAATACGTCTGTTAGTCTATAAGGTGCCACGGGACTCTTTGCTGCTTTTACAGATCCAGACTAACACGGCTACCCCTCTGATACTCTCTATTTTAAGAGATGTGATTTCAGCTCTGGAAATTCCTGATTCAATGCTCATTGCTGACTGAGATGGAAAGTGTCATAATTGCATGGAATGTACGTATTGTTTATCTACAGATTTATCAAACATAGTGTTATTTCAGTTATTTACATATATCTGTCATACTCCTCAAGTCTTACAGCTATTATATGACACATCCATTCAAATGAAATGGGACAAAAGTATTATTGTATTAAGAGAATTTTACAAGGTTAAAATCTCAATCATTAGCAGGTGTTCAAATAGCTATATAAAGTGGTAATGATATGCAATATAAATAACAAATAAAGGCCAAGTTATATTTAGTTTAATCTCTTGGCACCTGTTAATTACCATTAGATGCAGGACCACATCCTCTGATGACTTAGGTGCAGCTCCACTGAAGCTAATGGAGTTCAGTGATTTGCACAAACTAAAGATGGCTCCCATTACGCAACATGTCTGTTACCTTAGTATCAGCATGCAGATAATAAAATATAAATGGTACATCAACATTAAAATAATTGCTTTTCCAATTGCTCAGTTCAAAGAAATATCTAAGTCTTATATAGTAGCTCAAATAAACAGGAAGGAGAGAAAATACTAGTAAAATTTGGTGTAGGGTTATTTAAAAAAATACAGCCCAATGCTGCTATTTTCTGCCATCATTAAATAGATGTGTCCTGTACTTGGGTATCTTATCAAATAAGATATCTTTCTCACCTAGTGTAATATTTCCCTTTCATAACCTAACAGATGGTCTTGATGTTTGTATCATTCTGAATAAATTATTCCCTTACCAGAAAAAGCAATGAAAGAGTTTAAATATGTGCTGTTAAATCCAAGTGGGTACATAAGTGGGTAAGCCACTGATTTGCTGTTAGAACAGTAAGCACAAGTCCTCAAGTCCTGGCAAACTTATAAACATTAACCTTGTTCAAGGAGTCACACAAATGCCTATTAAAAAAACTATAAAATGCTATTTTTGTGTCAAAATAAATACAAAGAACTTGCTTTTCAATTACAGTGCTCAGTTTCTTTCAGAATGTTATAATGATTTTAACTGCATTTTATGTAAAATGATTGCTACTGTGTATAAAACAAACATTTGGCATCTTTGCTGCTTACCACAACCCCATTGTATGCACTGAAAATTTGACATAAGTTGAATGTCAATGCAAATATGAATCAGTCTTCATGGTTTTTATCTTTTAATACTTCAAGTCAATGAATGTTATTAGTCTACATCTACAGGAAGAAACTAACAAAAAGCTTAGATAATGATTGCTTAATATGTTCCATCATGTGTACATGGCTGAGACCATAATGCAGTGTTCACATAATGCTGATTATCACTTCCATAAGTATTGCCTCTTCAGACATTATTCTCATACATCAGGGATTGGCAACCTTTGGTCCGCGTCCCGCCAGGATGCTTACCTTAGCGGGCTGGGCCGGTTCGTTTACCTGCCACGTCCCCAGGTTCAGCCAATTGCGGCTCCCACTGGCCAATGGGGGCTGCGGGAAGTGGTGCGGGCCGAGGAATGTCTATCCCTGGCAGGCCACAGGCCAAAGGTTGCCGATCCCTATCATACATCAAAGATGATACTTTCATGCAGGAAATGTTCGACTACTGGTGTTTAATCATAAAGCTGTGTGTTATATTCCTGATTTTCACATCAGAGGTTTTCATACACACAAATTTCATTTTCCAGATTTATGCTGGAATTTACAAATTTGGAACCATTCTTGTCATAAAAATGACTCTATATATGACTTTTTTTTCTATTTTCCAAGGAAAAAGGCCATTTTTCATGACAAAAAAAAATCAAGTGTTTTGTTTGCAATTATACCACTGCTCTTTCTCAGTTGCCTACCAAAAAAATGGATGAGAGACACTGCATTCCTTGCTATTGCAGGCCTTGTGGATTTGAACCTCTGACAAGTTTAAAGTAGTCCTCTTCTTGGTCCTACCATGATTTAAATGAGACCTCCAAACAGTGGAGTAGTGGTAAACTTTTTATCTGTTATTTTCCCTTCTCTGACTCCCACTAATTAAACTACCATAGGAGAACATGGCAATGAAGTAGCTCAGAGAGTTTAATGCTTCTTCGGGTGAGAGGAAGTGCTGTCTTGCTTTTAGGGTAAGGCTGTAACAATTGAGAACTTCTTAGCCTCCACAATTAAACTAGTATTTTTTACCCAATGTATACTTTCCCCCTTTCTTTCTCTCCCCCAAACCATAGAATCACATTTTTCAGGCTTATTTTGCCAGAAGACCGCTATCTTTATTTCCCTGCTCTTGCATTTAGCAATGCTTATGCCACTTCTGTGCCACCAAGTTGGTTCTGCAGTTCTCCTTCTGACAGCACTACAAAGGGAAACAACATTTACATGTGATAGGTAGAGTGGGGTGATACATTTTCAGAAAAACTGAAAGCATTAAAATTTGCCCCTTTTTTTGATCTGGCAAGGCTTGTTTCATGTTATTTTGCCTGCATCTGAATGTGTCAAGTCTGTGAAAATGTTATCAAAGTTGGCCCACTTATTTTCAGAAAATGGAAATCCATGTAAATGTCATTCTGGCCTTTTTGGTAAACTTTTAGTTTTGAGTAGAATTCATTGGGACTGCTCAGCTATTTCTGGCTCCTTGATTGGCTGAGCCTACTCCATAGGCTGAGGGGGATCGACAGAAGGCAGTATGTTCCAAATAGACAGAACAAAGCTAAATTATGTTACACAGCCTGAGAAATTATTACATCTTCCTGTAGTTTTTTATAACATAGACTATACTAATATGCCATTCCATGACTGACTCACAGTTAATGCTCAGTGCTTTGAAAAATACTAAGATATTTTGTATTAGACTATATACAATATGCTACAGACTTGATTCTAATCCTTCAAAATAATGTAGACATTCATCTGTTAAGGCACAATGGACTTGATTCCGCATCACTGAAGTCAATGGGAAATCCACAGTTGCCTGTAATGGACAGAGGATATGGTCTAATATAAGTTGTTCTGAGCACATAGAAATAGATCAAGAGATTTTAAGGCCAGAATGAACCACTGGGATCATCTAGCCCAGGGGTCAGCAACCTCTGGCATGCGGCTCGCCAAGGTAAGCACCCTGGCAAGCCGGGCCAGTTTGTTTACCTGCCGCGTTGGCAGGTTCAGCCGATCGTGGCTCTCACTGGCCGCGGTTTGCCGTCGCGGGCCAATGGGGGCTGCGGGAAGCGGGATGTGCTGGCCGTGGCTTCCCGCCGCCCCCGTTGGCCTGGGATGGCAAACCGTGGCCAGTGGGAGCCGCAGTCGGCCGAACCTGCCAACACGGCAGGTAAACAAATTGGCCCGGCCCGCCAGGGTGCTTACCCTGGCGAGCGGCATGCCAGAAGTTGCCAACCCCTGATCTAGCCTGACATCCTGTTTAATACAGGTGCTTGAACTTCCTTGAAATAATTCCTGTTTGAACTGGAACTGATCTTCTAGGAAAAAAACATGTAATCTTCGTTTTAAAAACTGCCATTGATAGATAATCCACCACAGCACTTGGTAAGTTCTTCCACTGGTTAATCACCCTGACTGTTGAAAATTTACACCTTATTTCCACTCTGAATTTAACTAACTTCAAGTTCTGGCCACTGGATCTTCTCATATCTTTCTGTGCTAGACTGAGGTATCCATTATCAAATATTCTGTGTTCCTAGATATATATACATTCATATATGGCCATATTAAAACATGTTTCCTTGTGTCCAGTTTACCAAATGATCCAGACTGTTATGTATCAGTGACCTGTGCCATTCATTATTTACCAAATCCCTCAGTTTTAGTGTCATCCACAAACTTTGTCTTTTTCTAGGTTATTCATAAAATAGTTTAAACAGCACAAGGCCAATAACTAATCCCAACAGGACTCTACTAAAGGCACAGAAGTAGATGATGTGATCACCACTTTTTGCATAGGAAGAATAACTGCACCTGTTTTGGCAATTGTTTTTCCTGGGGCCCTTTCTTTCTGAGCTTTTTATACAACTCCATATATACTATGTAACTTTCATCATGGTGGGGGGCCTTATTAGTGCATTACCAGAATACAAACAAGTAAGTAATCACTGATGAATTTTTGACAGGTTTTAGAGTAGCAGCCGTGTTAGTCTGTATCCGTAAAAAGAACAGGAGTACTTGTGGCACCTTAGAGACTAACAAATTTATTAGAGCATAAGCTTTCGTGGACTACAGCCCACTTCTTCAGTAGGCATCCGAAGAAGTGGGCTGTAGTCCACGAAAGCTTATGCTCTAATAAATTTGTTAGTCTCTAAGGTGCCACAAGTTCTCCTGTTCTTTTTACTGATGAATTTGATTCTCTAACTACCTGGATTTTGGAACCCTAAAAAAAGAGATCTATTTGCATCACAATACAGACTAATAATTTTTATTTGTATGTGTTTTATGTATTTTATTGATTCCCTAATACATTAAACTTGGAGCTGAAATGAAATAAATACATTCAACTTTGTAGGCTTTGTCTGCGCAAGCTGTTTGGAAAACCAACAGCAGGCTTGCAAATGCTACAGTAGTTCTGTTTTTTGTCACATGAAATCATACCATATGCCACATCAGAGAAGCATGTGGTGGGGTCACGTTAAAATATGGTGAGATCTAGTTTTGTAAAGGCATAAAGCCGTAACTAAACTTTCACTGATTTAGCAAAATTTAGGTTTCAAGTTTAATAAGTGCTATTTTTTATGGCTCACTGCCTCAGGTGAGACAAATGTATTGATATTCTATCCTATTCCTGCACTGTCACTGTAAAATAACTTAATTACATAATATAACACCAGGGGGAAAACAACAGTCAAAACAAAATGCAAAAGCATTAATGAAAATACAAGTCAAGGATGTTAAAACACAGACACTTCCCTGTCATTCTATGGTTAGAAGTAACACATGTTGATGAAAGTACTGCTGACATTTTTCTACCTGTGATCTTTAGTAAACAGTACAGAGGTTTCCTACACAGTTTCAGACTGTGAAAGGGCATTGCTTTGAATGTAAACAATGCCATTATCAATTGGACTTGGAGAATTCAAAAAACTCTGCCTGATGAGCCAACCAATCATTTTCATCAGAAGACTAAGACCATTTAACTAATCCCTTGAGTACCCAACTCTGTAAAACATTTGAGCATGTGCTTAATTTCCAGTTACTTCAATTTAGATTTAAGTACAGTATACATCAGATTATCCAACTGGCCTGGGGGATGCAGATTTTATTCAGATAATTGGGAGTTTGGATAATTGAGGGGGCAGGAGCCATTCATCCACTCAGCAGCAGAAGATGAGGAGGCTCATCTTCCTGACAGTCGTGGCTGGTGGGTATCTGCTCTGTCCCGCTCACTCACTCCTGTGACAGTGGGACTGCAGAGTGGCTCCCTGCACTGCTGAGAGCCAGTGACATTCAATCCCTGCAGGCTCAAGGTCTGGGTCAGAATAGAGATTCCTGGCCAGGATTGTGCTCTGCCCTGTCAGACCCAAGGCCTTCCCTGCATCTTGTGCCTGCAGAGATCAGGTGTCACCGGCCTTGAGGGAGCCCAGGGAGCCCATTGTAGCTCTGTTGTCACTCATTCCTGTGACAGCAAGGCTGAAAAGGGTTCCCTGGGCTATCTTTCAGCAGCAGGATGGCCATGACCAGGGGCTCATCCTCCTTTGGCGGGGGTCTCTGCTTGTTATCCGAATCTTTGCATCTGAATCCCTTCCTTGAACCCTAGCATGAGGTACATGGGGGACAATGAAGGGATTTCAATGATGTGACATGGATAATTGGGTTTTGGATAAACAGGGATATACAGTATGTTCTTAAGTGCTTTGATTGTGACCAGTGTTTCCACTATGGGTTGTGTGCTTCTAAACCCTTTGGCCTGTCTTAAAAATCTCCCTGTAGATGCCCAAATTTAGGCTAATAAGTCAATATTTATGTTCTCTGATAAGGGTCCTTTGCTGAAATCAGTGGGAGCTGCCAAGTGCTTGGAATGGTTGAAAATCAGACCAATTATTTGTGTGCCTATATATAGGCTTAGCCGGCTAGCTTTAGGCCCCATTTTAAGAACATCTTGGCCTTTGTGTGTGGGATGAGAGTCCACTGGTCTGTTTATTTTCTGTGTTCTTATTGTAGTATCACTGATCCCCTGCTCTCCACATGCCTCCTCTACCGTCCTATGGGCTTTTCTCCAAAGAGTTAGTAATATCGGTAATGTATAACTGTTTACCTGCATATTTTCTCATCCATTCATACGTTCGCCTACACATTCAAATCCCATAGAGAGAAAACACTCACATTTAAAAGTTAAACCCCATGGAAATTGGTTTCATGACCTAAACAAATGTATACAACTTACTAAATGGCTACATCTAATAATAAATATACCCATTTATGCAGAATCATTTTTTCCAGGCAATAGATGAAGTACTTTTAATTTATTCAGAAATATAAATCTAGGAAAAGATGTTAGTCTCCAAATCAGTGTTTACATATTTCCCCCAGAATTAAATGTTATTTTAGTTTCCTCTGTGCTATGTCCCTTGCAATCATCACCGGAAAGTATACAACAGAGTGACAGAAAGCAGGATAATATGCAATTAAGTAGAAACAACAAATTTGGAGCAATCACCATTTTTGATGCTTCATGATGTTTTATAAATCAGTTGTGCCAGACATCTGTCCCTTTCCTCCATAAAAAGAAATAAAATACAGCAAGTCACTGTCCAGTTCCTCTGAGGAATGAGGAAAAATGTTTTCAAACATACAGGGTGAATCCTTCTGTCTGGAACTATCCTGAAAAAAAATGCAATTCAGGTAATGACTTGTGCCTACTAAAGGCAGATGTTAGAATAGTTTAAGGAAGATTCAGACAAAAAGGGTGTACACGGTTTGGTGTATGACTGAATAAGTGTCTGGTTAGAGATGCCTTCAGAGTCAAGTAAACTGATGATTACAATAGGTTTACATTGGGAAAAGAGGGCTTGATTCACCAGTTACTCCAATTTTAGGCCAGTATAACTCCATTGAAATCAAAGAACTATGCTGAGCCTGATTATTCACTGCATTATTTCAGTTCTACACCAAAGAGTAAATAAGCAGCTTATTTTGTTTCCATAAGGTAAGAAATTGGCTTTATTAAACAAAACTTTGCCGATTTCTGTATATAGCCTCTGATGTTGCATTCATTTGCCTCTCTTCTTTCCAAGAGCTTACAAGCTGTTTTCCCAAAGAAAATCATGAATGACACCATTGTTTCCATCTGGAAAAACCTAACTCGTGGCAGTAAACATCATAACACAGATGTTACAGCTCTGAGCCAGTGCTACAATTTATCTATCTGCACTTGTCTTAACAAAAAATTTTCAGTTTCTGTGAAACATCAAAGCTATTAAACTTCAGTTGCTTTTGCAACAATAGGAAAAAGAAACATAAATAGAAAACACTCCACTATATCAAATATAACAGAGCAATCTTTTGGCTTGTCTTTTGTAGAAGAAAAGTCCCTACCCAACAAACAAATATCCATTGTAATTTATCCTAGATATTTTGTTATGCTCCACGGAAAAATATTTCAGTATTTCCACTAAATATTATCTCCACAAATAAAAAAGTATTAATGTAGCATAATGTCTTATTGCAAGTATAGCAGTCAAAATTCAGAGACCTACTCATATGTGGGTTATGATTTAGCTTCCTATTTCCAGTGTGATCTCTTGAAAAGATTCTATTTCCAGAAATGTTTAATGCCTACTAGATCTTCAGTATTTTCAGGCAAAAACCTTACTTTTTTACCATCATTAGGAGGTAATGTAAAATAATGATACTGGTTCTAGGTATTAAAATATATTACATCAGCTTTGGGAAACTGTCCACAATATGTCCTCAGTAATTAAAGATTATCAAAATTAATAATGTTCTGTATTTATATGAGGCCTGATTCCAAGCACACTTAAGTTAATAAAAAACATAAGACCAGGTCCATCCAGTTCAGCAGTTTGTCTCTGATAATGGTCAGCACCTGATGTTTCAGGGAAAAGCTCAAGAACCCTGCAATAGGTAGATGTAGGATAATCTACCCCCTTCATTAGATTTGACCCTTGTCTGTAATACAGATTGATTTAAACCCAAGCATGAGGTTCCTTCCACAATTTACAACAACTCTGGATGTTCTTAATATCCACATAATTATCCAATCACCTTTTTGAATCCTGTTAAAATCTTGGCCTCTATGTTCTGTGACAGAGTTCCATAGTTAAATCGCACATTCATGGGGGAGAGGGTGTGGATTTCAATTTAGTGGTTTTGAATTTGCAACCTTTTAATAACATTGAATTTCCCCTTGTTCTTGTGTTATGAGACTGAGAAATTCTGTGTTCCCAATGTATATTGTCTATTGCGTTATTTTAAAAAAAACTTTTATCATGTCTCCTTTCTATGATAAATCCCAAACATTTCAATCTCTCTTCACATGAGACTTCCCATGGCCTTGTTCATTCTCATCACCCTTCTTCAAATCCTTTATAGTTCCGGAGTATCTGTTTTGAGATGGAGTAACCAGTACTGCACACAATTTTTCACATGAAGCTGTACCACTGATTTACATAAAGGAATTATAATAGTCTCCATATTACTCATTATCTCATTCCTTATGGAATGTGACATGTTCTGTGTTTCTTGTGCCTTTTTTTTCCCTCTCACATTAAGCAATCTACCATAGTCCCTTTCCTGAGTGGACACAATTAATTTAGAACCCTGTAAGGCAGGAATCAGCAACCTTTGGCACGCGGCTCGCCAGGATAAGCACCCTGGTGGGCCAGGCCAGTTTGTTTACAGGCTGCGTCCTCAGGTTCGGCCGATCGCGGCTCTCACTGGTTCACTGATCCAGCCCAATGAGAGCAGCGGGAAGTGGTGGCCCACACATCCATCGGCCCGCGCCGCTTCCCACAGCCCCATTGGCTTGGGATGGCAAAATGCAGCCAGTGGGAGCCACGATCGGCTGAACCTGCGACACGGCAGGTAAACAAACCAGCCCGGCCTGCCAGGGTGCTTACCCTGGAAAGCCGCGTGCAAAAGTTGCCAATCCCCATTGTAAGGTATATAAGTAAATTTACATTTCCCTCTCTAATGTGCATTGCTTTGCATTTATTACCCTTGACATTAATTTGCCTTCATGTTACCCATTCACCTGACTTGGGTTGGTCTCTCTGAAGTTCCTCGCAGTCCTTTCTAGTTTTAAGTAACCTAAATAAATTTCATCTGCAAATATTACTCTTTTACAACTCACTCCCCTTTCCAGATCATGAATAAGTTTGTGAAATAACATGCGACCTAGTACAGAACCTTGAAGAACTCTGCTGTTTGCCATGACAAAAACCGATTATTTAATTCTACCCTGGATTAGCAAGTTTTTGATCCAAGACAATATTTTTGCCATGACTACTTAGCTTCTTTAGAACCCTCTGGGGGTGGAAGAGTCCTATTGACTTCAGTTGGCTCTCATTAGTGCCATCCATTAGAAGGGCTGAAAGTAGCTGAGATAGCTGTTGGGTTTAGTTGATAAGTTATGTAAATATGTCAGAGGTGCCAAAAGTTTTCAATTTGCATACTTGCATATTTATGTATCAGTAAATGTAGGTTCCTATTATGGGCATTCTAGCATGAACATTTGGGCTTGAGCTACTAGAAAACCCTTATAATGGAGAGACTATTGTTTGGAGAAGAAATATAAGCTAAACAGTGTTATATCATTAACTATGTTTTTATCCTTTTTGGGTTGATACTGTAATATGTACCACCAGATTGATGCAGATGTCTCAAGCTTATTTGATAAATCCGAATGTTCTGTCATCCCTCTGACCAAAGTGGTAGATCCAAGGGCACTATCATACTTCTGTATTGCTTGCATTTGAGGACTTGTTCAGTGGCTGAAGCTGGGATCTGAGTAACCCCATGTTTCCTCAAGGAAGGGGAGGGACAAAATAGAAGCTAGAATGTGCCCTGCTGCATTACCATCATGACTGATCTGTCTGAGTGACGGTGTGAATATTATTTGACTTTCTTACTTGATGATGATACCAATCATTCCACTCTTGCAGCATTGACAGGTGGAGGATTTGCTAAAGACTTATGAATTGTGACAAAATCCAGGAATCTCACCACAACTGTAAACATCAAACTTTTATCTCTCTCACACACAAACATACATATGTTAAGTATGGATACATCCTGCATCTGTAGACTTTATTCTCCATACTGAGAACTCTCAGGGATATATATTGTGTTGTATTCCTCACCAGAGAATTTCAAAATTTTTGAGGCAGCTAGAAACAACTGATTATGTGGTATCTGCCATATATCCTGTGGTCTTCTGAAAGATTCCAATGTCTGAGATGCCAAGATAGCGGTGATCTGAGATTGTGTGGGTCCTGTGTGTTACTCTCTCAGGTGCTCTTTCAGGAAACCACATTGGGGGTCTTTTTGGCTCATAGATTCTATTTGGAGTATGTAATATCTGTATCTGAGCCCAACCAGCCTGTTTCCCCTTGTTTCTTCTATTTTTTTTTAATAATATGCCATCCTAGCATGGCCAGGTCTTGTGCTGCTCCCAGTTGTCTAGTGCATCTCCTATCCACAATTGAAAAATCCAGTATGACCCCACCCCCCGCCGTCCCTCTGCATCCCCCTGCAACTCTTCTGTTCTTCCCTGTACCTCAGGATATTGTTAAACCTCTGCCCATTATCCCTGATTTTTGGTGTATTATGGAATGTTTTTAATCTGTTTGGAGTGGAATTCTTGATTGAGAAGTGTTCAAAGGAACCACTGAGTGGCTGGTGTCTGATGGACCTAATTTGCCTCCTGGTATACACTGAGTTCCCTTGAAAGTTAACAGAGGGGTGGAAGTATCCATGAACACCTCTGAAAATGCAGATTCAGGGCCAGCTCCTTTAATCCTGTCCTGATCCTGCCACCTTGCAGTGGCTAGTGACCAGCGCACTTGAGGTTATTGATCACAACTAAAAGCCTATTCTGAAAATCCCTGGAAACCCCAACATGTGCTAAGCTAGCAGTTGTGGCACACAACAGCTAATTTTCACCCACATAAACATTAGAAAATTCCACTCCTTGTTCATATATAATCCACCTATAATTGTGGGATCTGGGCACCAACATATATTGGTATAGCTTTTGCTGGAGTTTTCATACTGTAGTTGTGTCCAATAAGTTTTCATTGCGTGTTAATACTGATGAAATTCCATACGCATCAGGGGAAATAATGTAGTTTAAAATGCTTGTGTCAAAACTTAACATCATTGCTTGCTTTTTTTTTTTTAAAGTAGACGGCAAGTAATGTAATTACATGTGCTGTGTCTTGCCTGCACTTGTTAACGTTCCTCTTATCTGGAACTGCACCTGCTATTTAAAGTGAGTACTCATACAGTATTCTTCCTTTTCTCCTCTAAGTGCCAACTTATTACTTAAAAGCCTGCTGCCATATGGTAAAGCAGTATTTGCTGAAAGGTTAGTTAAAGTAAGCTGCTAAAGAAAAGTCTCCCCCCCACCCCCCGCAAAAAAAAGTTTGTATGATTCCAAATAATGAATACTACTATATGAATTAAGTGTTTAACTTTTTAAAATTTTACTGCCAAAATTGTACCCTGGAGAGAACAAAGATGTGGGCCTTGTTCACAGGAATGTACACACTGGAGTCTGGATGCTGCAAACTGCTCCATGCAAGCAGGCTCCCACTGAATTTAATGGAGCTTGACACTGGTACAGGGATCCACCTAGGCACATTTATCTGGAAGGATTGGGCCTCCCAGGTTCATTAAATAACTTTATTGTAATTTGCAAGTTAGAAACAGCACCTCCATTCAGAATCCAGAATTTAAAAATGCCTTTACCTGAATGTTGAAAGGGATCTCATATTGTTGGCACTTATTTTGCTTAGAACTTAATAGTTTGTCTACTGGCGTTTTTGTGAGTGTAATGATTAGTTTCGCATCAGTTCACTTATGATTCAGAGAGCTTGTAGAAGACGTTACCACCACATAAACCCCACTGAAATACTTTGGGCTAGATTATTCCATAATCTACTCATGGAATAAAGTACTGTTGAATGTGATTAAAGGCTACAGTCTGGCCCACAGTGACAGGAACATATGGACCACTTGACAGAAAAATAAGCTGTAGGAACTCATTTGTCATGCTGAAGAGTTGCTAGTCAAGAAATCTAGTTCAAAATTTACAATGTAGCATCCAAGATACTTCTGCTTCTGGCCCCAACCTGTCATTTTGTGATGTGGGCAAAATTCCAATAAGGATCACACTAAGAGTTTATTTATTACATTTCTTATTGTGGGCAGTATATTGTAGTCAATATTTAAATATGATTTTTAATTATGTAAATATTCCCCAAGACTTCTCCAATATGTGCATACTTACAAATTTATTTGTAGATATATTAATCTTATGCTACTTCCTAATCCCAATCAAGATTCTAGAAGGATTTCAATACTGTTAAAACCATGAAATGTGGAAGTATGTAAAATATGTAATCATTGAGTGGAATAGGAATGGTAAACTAATTGATATTTGTTTTGTATTTATTGTCTAATCTCAAACATGAAATTTAGATTCAGATTGAGTTTTGTAAAGATTCACATCAGTTTACAGATTCATTATAGAATCCAATAAGAATATACCAAAAGTTAAATTATCATCTCCTGTTGTAGGCTATAGTATACCTAAAATGTCTACATTGGCTGCTAAGACTGTTCTAAATATTTTTGAAATTTTGATAAATTTGAAGAAAAAATAATGACTGTGATACATGTACCCAGATTGTGCCCTCATATGCTCCTTTTACTTTTGTAATTTTTTTAAGTTTGTAATTATGTTTCAGCTGCTTCCATGGCAGTGGGGGAAGGACCAATTCCAGATAGACTATACAAATATAATGACATCCAAGCTTGACAAAGGAAATGGGGGTAGAGGTGGGGGTGAACAAAGGGAACAAAAGAAAAAAGAACATAAAAAATTGACCATTTTCATTTAAAAAATATATATAGAGAGAGATAAGGTTGCTAAAAATCCTATGATAATCTATGTCCCAGATTTATGAGTAAAGGAACAGCCTTTGGGAGCTGGCACCTTTCATTCAGAAAATTGTTCCTTAGTGTAATCAGTTATCAGTTTATGTACCCATTTAATCATTCTATCTAATGTTTAATTAATTCTGTATTCAAAGACTTAATTACATTGATTTTACTCTCCTCAATGCCCTCTTTGACATGAAGTTAAAGCAAAACCTTCTTTTTGCTGGGCAAGAGTCTGTAGTCAATTTCTTCCGCTCATTCCATTCTGATACAGTAACTCCTCACTTAAAGTCATCCCAGTTAACATTGTTTTGTTGTTACCTTGCTGATCAATTAGGGAACATGCTCATTTAAAGTTGTACAATGCTCCCTTCTAACGTCGTTTGGCAGCCGCCTGCTTTGTCCACTGCTTGCAGGAAGAGCAGCCTGTTGCAGCTAGCTGGAGGGGGCTTGGAACCAGGGTGGACCGGCAGCCCCCCATCAGCTTCCCCTATCAGCTCCCCACTCCCCTAAGTTCCCTGTGCAGCAGCTGCCCAGCAGGCTAGCAATTTCATCTTCTCCCTTCCCACTTGCTATCTGTGAGGAGCATGCAGGATGCAGCTCCTGCCCTCTGCATAGGGTGCAGATGCAAGATTTGGGTCGCTCTAATAGTGTCAGATAAGGATGTGAAAAGATGAGGGAAGGGTCTTAATACTTTGCTTGGCCATGTCAGTGCTAGTCACAATAAGAAGTGAATGAGCAGGGCTATTCTCTTTACAAAATTTGTGTTATTCTGCATTAGTTCAAGAAGTGGATTAAGCTAATTTGAAACAAGGCTCTCTTATTCCAGAATCAGAGTATCCATACTGGGAGTTAATCAGGAATAGATATTCTGCTTTATAGTTCATATCCTACTGTAATTCAAGCTAACTTCCCTGTGCAGACATTCCTTTAGTGGAAGTGGTGATGATGTGGTCAGATTTATCAGCTGGAGATTATCTGCCTTTTTGATAGATTGACGGGTTGGGTGGTGGAGACAGAAGAGGGTATAATAATCAAACCAGGAGATCATAGACTCATAGGGCTGGAAGGACAAGAAGTCATCAAGTCCAGCCCCCAGCACTGAGGAAGGACTAAGTAACCCTGACTGGTGTTTGTCCAACCTCTTCTCAAAATCTTCAAATGATGGGGCTTCCACAACCACCCTTGAAAGCTTATTCCAGTTCCTAAATATCCTATAGTTAGCATGTTTTCCCTCACATCTAACCTAAATTTCCCTTGCTGCAGATTGAACCCATTGCTTCTTGTCTTACTTGCAGTGGACATGGAAAACAATTGTCCATTGAAAGTAGGACAACAGTCCTCTTTGTGTCAGGGAACTTTTTTGAAAATGATCAGATCCCCCTTTCAGTCTTCTTTCTGAAAACTAAACATGCCCAGCTTTTATCCCAGGGACAGATGATGGGCTGGACAAGAGTTTCTGCATGGTGGGGAGAAAGGATGGCTATAAAGTAGAAAGTCCCAAGATTTAGATATGGTTTAGGGCTTGTCTATATGGACAGTTAGTGTGAGGCAAACTAGGGTGTAAATCTACAGTACAGTACTGTTCCATGTGATAACTGTCTGTGTGGACTTTGCTATGGTGCACTAAAAGTTCCCTAATGTGCTTTGATGTACTGCTGTCTGAAACATCAGTACACAAAGCGCACTGCGAATCTTTTAGTGTGCCACATCAGAGTTCACACGGATAGTGTGTGACACACTAGAGCACTGTTGATTTACACCCAAGCTTGCCTCACTTAGCTCTACATATAGACAAGCACTTAGCTGTAGAGAAGAGGGAGAAGTTGAAAATTACTCTTGATGGGCCTGCGTAATAGGGATAATGTTGGTGCTGTCAACAGTGACAAAGAATGGGGGAATGGAGTTTAAAGTTCAAGTTGAGGCAACTTCAGTGTTGATTCATGACTGTTGCAGCATTATCCATGCATGCCTTCCTGTTTTCTCTATTACCTCTTTTGCATCTATTCAGACCTTGCTCACTTTGGGACTGACCCTTCAAGGTCTTGAGTTACTGAGATCAAAGGGAATCCAGGGTGCCTAGTCCTCTCCACCAAATTTTGATTAGTCCCCAACGTTTTAAAGGTATTCTCTGCATCTGTTTTGCCTCTGGACTGTGATTGGTTTTGATTTCCAGTTTATATGGTAAACTTTATATAGCCTAAAAGAACATAAAACAAAATTAAGCAGTAAGGATTTTTAAAAGGAATAAGCAATCTTCACCAGAATGACTGTCCTCTTCTCGGTGAAAATTATAGCCTGTATCAATACTTATTAAGTCATTCCATGGTTCACTACTTTGCTGCATATGATGGCAGCACAGTAAGGTAAAGTGTCATGATAAGAAGTTCTTTTGAATGTAATTACTACATTTGACTGACTTTAAAAGCTATTGAACATCTTTTTTTAAACTTCTGTCTTTGTTTTACCGTTAGGGAAACAATCTGTTTGTGGTCAGACTTCTGCAGTCAGTGTAGTGGATAGGGCACCACACTAGGACTCAGGACATCTGGAGTCTATTCCCATCTCAGCCACTGGACTGCTGGTTGACCTAGAGAGAGTCACTTCACCACTCTGTGCCTCAGTTTGCCCAACTGTAAAATAGTGATAGAAATCCTGACCTCTTTGGTAAAGGACTTTGAGATCTACTGATGAGCTACCAGATAAGAGCTCGATATCATCATTATGAAAAGTGACTTTTTCAGGGAGTTAAAAAGCACTAAATAGTTTAAAAGTAACACTGAAGATGGGTAAACATAAAAGCTGAATATCAGAATCACTAAGCATAATACCACTGAAAACTATAGCTTAAACTTTCTATAACATAAATGAGTTATTCAGTTTCACCTGAGCTGGTAAACTGTCAAGACTTTCACACAAAATACCTGAGTCATGTCTAACTTGAGCTCTGGGTCTAACAGATATCAGTCATTATTATCTCTCCCATCATATGAATTACATTACATGGTTCAGTGTTCTTCCGAGCAGCTACTGCCCTATTTGGTTATCAATCAAAAAAGACATTTCTGTTCCATGTGCTGAACTGCCTGCTATCCCTTACTGTAGATTAATTGGCCAAACATACAAACTAGCAAAAACATGGTGTTTAATCCCTCTTGGGCTATTTTCCAAAAACTACCATACTCTCTATACCGGGGTCGGCAACGTTCGGCACGCGGATCGCCAGGGTAAGCGCCCTAGCGGGCCGGGCCAGTTTATTTACCTGCTGACGTGGCAGGTTCAGCTGATCGCGGCCCCCACTGGCCACGGTTCGCCGTCCCGGGCCAATGGGGGCGGTGGGAAGCCACGGCCAGCATATCCCTCGGCCCGTGCCGCTTCCTGCCACCCCCATTGGACCAGGACAGCGAACCGCGGTGAGTGGGGGCCGCAATTGGCCAAACCTGCCGTGTCAGCAGGTAAATAAACTGGCCCGGCCCGCTAGGATGCTTACCCTGGCGATCCGCGTGCCGAACGTTGCCGACCCCGGTATAGAGAGTATGGTAGTTTTTGGAAAAGCTGCGTGTCAAACATTGCCGAGCCCTGCTCTATACTAATTGCTTAGATTTCCACATTGGAGTAACATGGCCACCCATATTAGCTATATACTGCCTATAGTTTGCATATGAAACATGATTACAGCTGGCCAAAAAAGTTTCAAAAATTCAAAATGTTACTAATAATTCTCAGTGTTTTTGATTGGTTTCAGAAGAAAGCTCCTCTCCCGCACAAGTTAAGTTAAAATAAATGGACTAAACCCTAGATATAACTCTCCTTTTCCCAACAATTTAAACCATTATAGAAGATATGAAAATCCGCTCTTTGCCTTTTAGACATGGTTCCCAATTTCAATACCAAATGTCACTGTGTTGAAAACTGCTATCATTAGCTCAATAAATAATTGTAGTTTAGTAAACCATAGATACATAGACAAAAATAAGATCAAGAATATAAAGTTTCCCAGTCACAAATAAGCTAGAATAGAATATGGCAAAATGTCAAGACTGTCTTTTCATTATTCACTGTGTTCATATGAAAACAATAAACATGGGTCTATGTTTATACCAAAACAATAAACATGAATAAATATTTTCTGTCCACCAAGATGCCATTCAGCTGTATTAGGCTCTGAAAATATGGTGGGGGACCTCAGCCTTTGTTGGTATCTCTGTTGCATATATTTTCATCCTGTGACAATACTAAATCTCTGGTATGAAATCTGTAACTTTATTTCTCAAGTGCTCTGCTCCCTATTGCATTGTTGGCCAAACTCTAGGCCTAGATGAAGACAGCCCTGTTCCAGAATATTTTAGAAAACCAGATTTATCAGAGAAGATACTCTTTAAAGTAACTTTCCTCCTACAGTAGATAGACCCATACACTCCCTCATTAATCAAAGGGAAAGAGGAGATATACTTATCATTCTTCATAAAGAGGAAACAGCTTTTAAAGAGGATTTATTAGCTTTGTACAGAGGTAATAAATCCAACCACCTGATTGCTAACAAATCTGTTCTAAGATATCTATATCTTATCAACATTCCTTTTTTCTGTCCTATGTGTATTTCTCTCTTACGCAGCTCTGCTCTCCACTTAAATTAGGGTGACCAGATGTCCCAATTTCATAAGGACAATCCTGATATTGGGGCTTTTTCTTATATAGTCGCCAATTACCTCCAACCTCCGTCCTGATTTTTCACACTAGCTATTTGGTCACCCTAACTTAAGTAACACAATAACAAGCTCAGAGGGGCCTTTTGTTGCTCCAGCTGGAATCAAAGGGAGAACTCCCATTTATTTCATAGCTTGTACAGAACATTGCTAGGTATACTATAAATAATAATCTTTTAAAAACTGATCATAGAGTAATTTCTGCCTTTAGTGTTCGGAGCCAAAGTTGCCTTCATCAGAAATATTTGCAAAATTATTACGTAGTTGACGACCTCTCATATCTTCCAGCAAGTGGGATTTACTTTTATATATTGACCTGCAACTTCTGTTTTACTTTTAGCTTGTCTCCATCTCAGGATACTCTAGGAAGCCACAAATTTCAATACTACTTGTTATGCTTGTTCAATATGCTTCAATACTACTTGTTATGACCCATCACTGATAAAAAAATAATGCTTTATATTTCTGTGACATTTGCTTACATTTACAAACGTGAATTAAGCCTCATAACATGCCTGTGATGCAGCAAATCAGGGACAGGGATTGCTTCACCCATTTCCGAAATGCAGCAGTTGTTTAATAGTGCTCAGCTATACTAACCAACAGTCTAGGGCAGGAATAAAGAAGATCTTATTCAGCTGAAACTTAAGGGGGAGCCATAGCTAGCCACATGCTTTCTTTCAGTCCTAAGAAACTTGCACAAATAGAGACAGCTATCATCTTCCTTTCCAAATGCAAACGAATGGACATCATATCAAATGGACTGAAGGTGAAAAATCCATTGCTATCTACATACTGCACAGACCACAGTGAGAGATTATGCCATACACTATCAAAGAAATTGAGAACCACCTGATCGGCATCCTATACAGCAAACAGAAAAACATCAAGAAAGAGCTCTCCAACCTGGAGACTTTCATAAATAACCAACACTCCACACAAATGGACTTTACTAAAATAAGACAGGAGATCTACATTACACACTTCACCTCTCTACAAAGGAAAAAGGACCATAAGCTGTCTAAAATCCTGCCTGCCACATGGGGCCACAACAGGGGTACCCCTAACTCACCCAGCAATATTGTCAATTTATCCAGCTACACTCTCAACCCAGTATCAGAGGGGTAGCCGTGTTAGTCTGAATCTGTAAAAAGCAACAGAGGGTCCTGTGGCACCTTTGAGACTAACAGAAGTACTGGGAGCATAAGCTTTCGTGGGTAAGAACCTCACTTCTTCAGATGCAAGTAATGGAAATCTCCAGAGGCAGGTATATATCAGTGTGGAGATAACAAGGTTAGTTCAATCAGGGAGGGTGAGGTGCTCTGCTAGCAGTTGAGGTGTGAAAACCAAGGGAGGAGAAACTGTTTCTGTAGTTGGATAGCCATTCACAGTCTTTGTTTAATCCTGATCTGATGGTGTCAAATTTGCAAATGAACTGGAGCTCTCAACCCAGCAGAAGAGTCTGTCCTATCTCGGGGACTCTCCTTTTGCCCCAGCACCCCCATGAACATGATACAGTTCTGTGGTGATCTGGAAGCCTACTTTCGCCGCCTCCGACTCAAAGAATACTTTCAAGATAACATCGAACAGCGCACTGATACACAGATACCCTCCCACCAACAACACAGGAAGAAGAACTCCACATGGACTCCTCCTGAGGGTCGAAATGACAGTCTGGACCTATACATAGAATGCTTCCACCGACGTGCACAGGCAGAAATTGTGGAAAAACAACATCGCTTGCCTCATAACCTAAGTCGTGCAGAACGCAATGCCATCCACAGCCTCAGAAACCACCCTGACATTATTATCAAAGAGGCCGATAAAGGAGGTGCTGTTGTCATCATGAACAGCTCTGACTACCAGAAGGAGGCTGCCAGACAACTCTCCAATACCAAATTCTATTGGCCACTTTCCTGAGATCCCACTAAGGAATACACTAAGAAACTGCACCATCTACTCAGAACACTCCCTACACTAGCACAGGAACAAATCAACATACCCTTAGAGCCCCGACAGGGGTTATTCTATCTACTACCCAAGTTTCACAAACCTGGAAATCCTGGACGCCCCATCATGTTGGGCATTGACACTCTCACTGAAGGACTGTCTGGATATGTGGATTCCCTACTCAGACCCTATGCCACCAGCACTCCCAGCTATCTCCGTGACACCACAAATTTCCTGAGAAAACTACAATGCATTGGTGACCTCCCGGAAAACACCATCCTAGCCACCATGGATGTAGAGGATCTCTACACAAACATCCCACACACAGATGGAATACAAGCTGTCAGGAACAGTATCCCTGATGATGACACAGCACAACTTGTTGCTGAGCTCTGTGACTTTATCCTCATGCACAATTATTTCAAATTTGGTGACAATATACCTCCAGACCAGTGGCACCGCAATGGACACCTGCATGGCCCCACAATATACCAACATATTTATGGCTGACCTGGAACAACGCTTCCTCAGCTCTCGTCTACTCACGCCCCCTTCTCTACTTATGCTACACTGATGACATCTTCATCATCTGGACCCATGGGAAGGAGACCCTGGAAGAATTCCACCATGATTTCAACAGCTTCCACCCCACCATCAACCTCAGCCTGGACCAATCTACACGGGAGGTTCACTTCCTAGGCACCACAGTACAAATAAGTGATGGCCACATTAACACCACCCTATACTGAAAACCCACCGACCGCTACGCCTACCTTCATGCCTCCAGCTTCCACCCTGGACATACCACGCGATCCATTGTCTACAGCCAAGCGCTGAGGTACAACCGCATCTGTTCCAACCCCTCAGACAGAGACCAACACCTACAAGATCTTCACCAAGAATTCTCAAAGCTACGATACCCACACAAGGAAATAAAGAAACAAATCAACAGAGCCAGACGTGTACCCAGAAGCCTCCTGCTACAAGACAGGCCCCAAAAAGAAACCAACAGAACTCCACTGGCCATCACCTACAGTCCTCAGCTTAAACCTCTCCAATGCATCATCAGTGATCTACAACCCATCCTGGACAATGATCCCTCACTTTCACAGACCTTGGGAGGCAGGCCAGTCCTCGCCCACAGACAACCCGCCAACCTTAAGCATATTCTCACCAGCAACCACGCACCGCACCATAACAACTCTAACTCAGGAACCAACCCATGCAACAAACCTCGATGCCAACTCTGCCCACATATCTACACCAGCAACACCATCACAGGACCTAACCAGATCAGCTACAACATCACCGGCTCATTCACCTGCACGTCCACCAATGTTATGTATGCCATCATGTGCCAGCAATGCCCCTTTGCTATGTACATTGGCCAAACTGGACAGTCACTACGCAAGAGGATAAATGGACACAAGTCAGATATCAGGAATGGCAATATACAAAAACCTGTAGGAGAACACTTCAACCTTCCTGGCCACACAATAGCAGATGTAAAGGTAGCCATCTTACAGCAAAAAAAACTTCAGGACCAGACTCCAAAGAAAAACTGCTGAGCTCCAGTTCATTTGCAAATTTGACACCATCAGATCAGGATTAAACAAAGACTGTGAATGGCTAGCCAACTACAGAAGCAGTTTCTCCTCCCTTGGTGTTCACACCTCAACTGCTAGCAGAGCACCTCACCCTCCCTGATTGAACTAACCTCGTTATCTCCATACTGATTTATACCTGCCTCTGGAAATTTCCATTACTTGTGTCTGAAGTGGGCATTCACCAACGGAAGCTTATGCTGCAATACTTCTGTTAGTCTTCAAGGTGCCACAGGTTGCTTCTTTCAGTCTCATGCATTTTCAGATCCAGGATGCCTCTTTTCATATAACTGAAGGGTTAGCACTTGATCTTCATCCTTTTCTAAAGGAATGGCACATAATGTATAGTTAGAAATGCTTATAACATAGTTTGTTTGTTCGTTCGTTTTTTACTTTTTTTTTTTTACTTTTTGTGAGAGCAGTTTAGCTCCTCACCCATCCATGTCACCTTTAGGTTCTTGTCTTCCCACGTAGCTATTTATAATTCACTATGTCTCTCTCCTCATTTAGAATCATCAAGATGAAAATAATTTGAAATGTAGCCGACAAGCCTGTGACTGAATTGAACCAATAGTGTCATGAATCATGATATATTCTGGCATCCAGTTGGGGCCCATATAAGTTTTTATGTCCTGTTGAAATCCATAGCTCATTGAAACATGTGTCCAGATCTGATTTATCGACTCTCTAGTATGTCCCAAGGTACACATTGAAAGCATGCTACAAACCTCCTTGACCTTTCAACATCTGGACTTATTACTTTAGAAAGGCAGCCATTTATTAAATTAAATTACAGTGCTTCTTAATTTCTTTCTGTTACAACTGGTAGTTTGGTGCTGAGGCAAAAGCCAGGGCTTGTCTTGAACTATTGAATGTTTATAAGAAAAAGTTAAAAAGGGATGATGAGCATGCAAGGAGTACAGGGGAATCCATTCGTCATGAAAGCACTTCTGTATGACCACCATGTTATGTGTGTCTAGTAACAGGAATAAGGCCAAAAAGAGGAGTGTATATGTGGATGAGGAAGATTCTACTGAACTATCTTTCACATCCCCATGCCCTACCTGCAGCCTGACACTTCTTAACTTGTGATACAGAGAATAAGGAAGTGAATGCACAAGGAGCTTGAGTCAGTGTGAAGGACTACACCTAGTCATTTCACCCGTATTACTATTAATATATATTACAGTAGCCTCCAGTGAGGGGCATGAGCAAGTACAGTGTAGTGTGTAATATATAGACCCTGGCATTCTTCAGTAGACACCATTAGGTCGACTGAAGAATTCTTTCATCAGCCTAGTTACCGCCTCTCATTTATTAGAGTGACAGAAGAACCTCTTCACTTGCTGAAGGAAGCATCTACATGACAGTGACACAGTTGCAGCAGTGCAGCTGCACCATTGTAGCATTTCTAGTGTAAACATTACCTTAGTATATTGTACTGAGACAACAAGCCCACAGGCTTTCATTGTTTTCTTTCTTTCTCTTCCACTATGTGTGTATATTACTTAGATAGTTGTCCATATATTGACCAGACAATTGTGGGAAATAAGGGAGTTGAAACTCCCACTTAAACTTGTACTTTCACTTATAAATACATAAGTAAAATTCCCACAACATTTCTGTAATGGTACACTTGGCACTTATACTTAAGTCATTTCTGTCAGTACTTACTGCAACACTGGGCCTAGGAAATTGAGAGGAGGTGCACCCTGAAGCTGCAGGAGGAGCAGAGGGAAGCTAAGGGGCCAGATGTGTGTGTGGAGGTGTGAAACTGGCAGATCAGGTGCCAGCTCATGCCAAACCTCTAGGCCTCATTGAACACTGACAAATGCATAGTTGGAAACCAGTCTTCTCCCCCACTAATATTGTTGTGATTTTTGGTGTAAGGGGACATCTATCATAAAGGCAGGCTTGCCTGGATGGCCTGGTAGTCTAAGGTGCCCAAGGAGCCTGTCTGTGACTGCATGTTAAGGCTATTATGCTTGAGGAGCTCACTGATTTTTGGCAGTTTGCCCTGAGTTTGGCACCCACTTTTGTGAGCCCTCCAGTCAGCCTGACAGGGCAAAGTTTTTTTGCGGGTGTGTGTGTGGGGTGGGGGTGGGGGGGGCGGGGTGTGGAGGAGCATTTGAAATAGCCAGCCCTGGATCTGTTGGAGGGCCACTTAACTAATTAGAATCGTGGGGTTTGGCAAGAAGCTGGAAACTCCACACCATCAGGCTGCTTTTAACACAACCTTTGTTAGTTGATCTTAGTTTGACTTCCCCTGAAAGCTCATGCATTGGAACCCAAAATCAATTTATAACCTTGGGAGAGTTGGCCACACTTTAACTCTCACCCCCATGAGGAGTGAGGATGAAGGGGGTCAAAACTTGAAAGATATATCAGAAAATATCATTTAAAAAAAATCTCATATCTGTGTGGCCTTATTCACAATTATTGAACTTTTGAGGTTGGCAATACCAACCCTGTGTGATAGAGCAGAGCTTTAGGAAGGTTTCCTGAGTAGTAATGTGCAGAAGATCTTGGAAGTGGGGGAGAGGGAGGAGCAGGGTGCTAGGCAGCAGAGGGTCTCTTGGAGTGCATGGGAAGTCAATATCTAAGGTCTTCATATTGCCTAATTGAAATACTTTGCTGATCACTAAGAAGTGGAGTAGCCTCTAAGAGCTTGTCCACACCATGCAGTAATGCACATCAGTAAAGTGAAAATTATAATGAACACCAATGTATTGCACGCTAACTGTCTTGTGTAGATCCTGCTGGTGTGCATTAAAAGTTTCTTAGTGTGCATCAATGGAGTACTGAACATTAATGTACATTAGAGAAATTTTAATGCATAACAGCAGGATCTACATGGTTCAGGTAATTCATAAATGCATTTGTACATATTGCCACACCATGTAGACAGGCTGCAAGAGTAATTAAAAGTATATTAAGGAATATGTGGATTATTTCCCTAAAAGGGAAAATAAGCCCAATTTTGTTAGAATTTTAGATCTTTGACACTTAGTATCTTTTCAAGTGATTTGTCTTTGCCCATAGCCATAGGATCAGGCAGCCTAGTCTGAACGAAATTGTAGCACTTAGACACTGGCCCATTTTTATGGTGTGGAGGGCTCCCATGCTGTGGCTACCTGCAGTGCCAGCTATTGTAGAAGGCCTTGAGATTAAAGCCCTATCTCAACTATTCCATATTAATTCCAATGCTCAGGGCTGCACTGAGGGGCAGTTTCCATTTGCACTGGGCCTTTGGAGGATACAAAGAGTGAGAGGTTCTTTGAGCAATTAATCATGAATCAAATTGGCCACAACATTTCTATATTGTCCCATAAATAGCCATCCCTAATGATTATCCATAGCCAAGCAAATGTTTTTGAAAGCACCGTGATCTGAAGGTCAGTAAGTGTGAGCTCTGGAGGGCCAGCAAAGGGTGTTAGCTCAATAGCTGAGGACCCTCTGCTGAATGTTCCCTGACATTAGGCAGCAAGAATTTAAAACTAGCAATTTTTGGCAAGAGTGTACAGCTGATCTCTACCACTGCAGTATCATTCTAAAATGTACAACTCTGAGCATCACCGCACCTAACTTTTAGTTGCTGAGAAAATTACTGGGACTCACAAAGCCTGAGTATGCCACGTAGGCTACATATACAATGAATGGAGAGAGAAGAACCTCAAAATTGGATTCAGAAAAGCCAGCACACTAGGTAGCTCCTCGCCTAAAGTGGCCAATGGGAGATGCCAAGCCAAGAGGCAACTGAACAGGGGTTTTGTGAATCCCAGTGAGGCCTGATTCTGGGACTTTGGTGTCTAAAGTGGCAGTTAGGCACCTAGGTCCTTTTGGGAAGCTAGCCCCACATTTCTAAGATTCAAATAAGAGTGGGAAAATAAAATACATGCTTGCCTGCAAGTTGTCATACATTCAGTTACTTGAAGATATTCTTAGGTATATAAAGGTACCCAAATGGACACAGTTTCTAGTAAATGGAAGATATATGCTCATAATTAGTAAGATGTGACAGCAACTAAAACAGAAATATATGGACATTGATTCTTCATTGCATTCCCCTTTGTGTAGTCATTGGCATAGTTGGAAAATAGGTTTAAAATGCTACCATTCTGAACTGAATTTCAATGGCTATGTCCTCACTGACAAAAAAACTTTGTGGGGGTGATTGTTTTTGTTTTCTAATTGTCTAACATTAGTTATCTAATTGTCAAATCCTAATGGAGACAAGGGGCAGGTGGTTTTTATTGTAAAGTAAATAGATGAGGTCAACACTATTTCCCACTCCCCCCCATGGTTGTGCTCACCTAGCTACATCACAGTAAAAACCTACAGTGGCTTGTCTCCCCTAGAATTCTATTGAGAACTAGCTAGTTAGCATTAGTTATCTCATTGTAAAAAAAGCACACAATGTGCAGTGAAGACAAAGCCACCATGTTATTTGGAAGGCTTGCCCTTTTTTTCTGAAGTCATTCTTCATGTTAGATTTCAACTTGCAGATTCCTGGAGCAGATGGCAAGTTATAACACTCAATTTTGCCCTTGCATAGTAATTTCACTCTATAGGACTTCCTGCACAAGTGCTGGTTGTTTGTAAACATAACAATTACAGAACTGGGTATCTTTTGCATGCTAAAATATTATTGTGAATTGTGTTATGACAATTACATTATACCAAATTATTTGGTAGAGGAGAATGGAGCATATTCCTAGTATAAATATTGAACTAGAATAAAAATATTTGTTCCACAATAGAATATAATAGAGTAGAGCTTTAAGAGGCATTTTATGCTTTCAGAAACATTATACTGCACAATTCTTCAAGGTTTTGCTTTCTAAAGCTTCAGTAAAACTAAACTAAATTTGTAGTTGTTATTCTATGTCACTGAAATTAAGGTTTATTCTAGAGTGAAATCATTTCCTGTAACAGATGTTAAGCTATTTTCAACATATTTCCCATTCATATATTTAATAGGATGGAACATTTTGGAATTAATTTGATAATGTTTTGAAATATGCATTAATATTTTGTTTCTATTCTATAAATGCTAAAGAATATTTTTTTATTTATTAGCATAGGTAATTGACAATTCTTTTCCAAATCTTAATACAACTTCTTATTATTATCAGATGTGGAGCTTGCCAAGCCAATTTACTGCAGCCTCATTAGTGAAGTGCACAGCCCTTCTATCACCATCAAATCTGGTCAGAGGGCAGTTGTCAGTGATGGGTGACATTACCTGTCTTTGGCCAAAATATGTGGAATCCTCTCATTGGCCTCAGTCTGGAGGCTGGCTGCACGTTTACCCTGGACCATTCAACATCAGGTCAGAAGGGCCCATGAGCGGCAACGCATATCAAAGATGCATATATTCATGGTCGGGCCAGTTATAAGAAACTGGCTTCTGGTGCAGACCATGCTTCATGTCACATTGATGTCACAGGGAAATCTGGATGGGGCAAGTGGACCTACAACAGATGCCTCCATGAGAAGTGCCCTCTTGGGTTATTGAAGATGTCTGTGTATAGTAGTAGGCTCTGGTTTGCCCTGATCTTCACAACCATTCTGACTGCAGCATCCTCACAATAGGTGTGAGAAGGAATGATGTTGCTTAATATGGGGAGCTGTAGTAATGGTGCCTTTCAAATCATCCCAGTTACAATGTGCATGGTTGAATATAGTTGTGTGTCAACCCACTTGATATGAGATGAATGGAACCAGACCGGAACACAATGTCCTGCTACAGAGTAACTGAACAGATTAGCACATTCCGCATCAAGGCATGGTGTATAGACTGGACAGTGGCTGAGCAGTATGGATGCACAGGTGGCTTTGAAGGTGGCTTCTTGGAATTGACTGAAAGTTTCATCAACCGGGATGATGCGTGAAGGCATGGATATGACACTTTTTTTCTAGAGCATTTGGGTATTTCTTCCAGTCTGCCTTCCTGCAGTTCCATTTTCCTTTGTTAAAGGTTCTAATGATAGAGAGTTGTAGGCCAATGTGAATAACAGAAGGTTTGTGGTGGCTGAGTGGGAAGTCTTCCAAGACCAGAAATGATGCAGAATGGGAGTGACCATCCATGGAGGACAGCCAGCATAAAACAGCAGACTATTCATGACACCATCTGGCTAAGGGGAAGGAAAGCGCCTCTCTGCATGTGGCTGAAGGAATGTTAGATGCCTACTCTACCAGTTGTCTCCATTAGTTTCTGATGTAATGTATCCCCAGTCAGGAGGCTGGCAGTTGAAGTCACCTTTGTACACAGCTGGGTGAGCTAGTCTCAGCACAACTTGCTGGTCCCACTTAACATTTGGTGGCTTGTAAACATTTGTGATCTGGAAATCTCCAACCTGAATCACATCGCAGACTCTAGTAGATGTAAGCAGAGCAGCATCTGAGATGTTTGAATTGATGTAGGTGGCAGGGCCATTTTTGGCATGTGGAGTGTGGCCCTGTAGATTGAAACTGGCTATCCTGAAGCACCTTGCTTCCACAGAGGCAATGTGCAGGCAGATGATGTCAATGTCATGATGACAGGACAAATCACTGATAATTCTGCGTTTTGCTGCCAACCGTCCCTTAATACTGAGTTGCAGTATTCTCAGGGCTAGCCGGCTGGCTCAAATATCAGAGGGTGGAATTGCATCAGGAATGTCAGTGGGCAAGTGGCCAAAATTCAGCCCAAGAAAGGACTTTGAATGTGGTCCACTGGTTGGATCATCAGTTTCCTCACTGTAAACCGGGTACTCATGGGATGCGCGATGAGAATACTGATCTATTGATCATAACTCATCCAGTGTTTAACACCCTCCACCTGCAAAAAGGCTGAGCTTTTTGTCTCTCTGGGTGTGGCAGGAGAAGCAGATGAGGAAATGATCCTTTACAGCAGGATGTGGGGACCAGTGAATCCTTGTAAATGCTGATTGGTGTTTCTTTCCCTGGCCCAGCCTCAGCTCACAGGTCCAGCACTGAAACCAGCCAACAGAAACCTCCTTGCTACCTTGGCAGCTTCTGTGCAAGTCTTAAGTGATGTGGTGGGTCATGTGTCAGCTCTAAACATTCAAGTGAATGTCACTCAACTGGATTAGAAGTACCTGGAAGTGATTCCAGCTCAGAAGTTGAATGAAAAGGAAGAAAAGATAACAAATACATATATCTATTTCATGCTGTTGGTGATGAATCAAACTAAGACTGCTGAACTTGCAGGGTGGGATTCACAAAAGGACTTAGGTACCTTACTGCCACTTCAGGCACCTAAGTGCAATACTTATAGATTCCAGTGCAGAAGAGACTACTATGATCATCTAGTCTGACCTCCTGTATAACACAAGCTATAGAATTTCCCCCAAATAACGTCTGTTTGATTTAGGTGCTGATGGCACTTACAAAACCCCTGGTCAGCTGCCACCTAATCCTGAATATGACTAAAGTCCCCAGGAACCTAAATTTCCACTGTTAGAGTCCCTAGGACACCTGAAGGTCAGCGCCTGGGCATGCACACAATTGACTCAGTTCTGACACTGCCCACCAGCTCAGCACCTCACTCATACTTAAGCTACATTTATCTTGCCTTTGGTGACCAATCCAGTAGGCATGCACTGATCATACCTAAATTCATATAAAATGTCTGAAGGATGAGGAGGTGATGGTATTCTCCCTCTCCCCTGTTCATAAATTTTAGCCAAGTGGTTAGGGAACTCATCCAGGATGTGGGAGAGCCACGTACAATTTCCTTCTCTGCCTGATGTGGAGATGGAATTTTAACTTGGATCTTCCACCTCCCGGGAGAGTGCATTAACCACTGGTGAAGGACCATCTCAGTCTTTCCTGCTGAAGCTGTTCCATGGTGTATAAATAATTTAATATTCACTGAAGCAGAAGTAGTAGAACATGACTCTCCCAGGTGAAAGCCCTAACCACTGGACTATAGAGTATGTTTCAATCCATTAGTTTAAGTCATTGTTTTCAATAGAGAATATCTTTATTTAAAATAGAAGAATAGCCTGGCGGGCCATGGGCCAAAGGTTGCTGATCCCTGCCTTAGATCCTACACCAAAGACAATACCTGTAGCCAATCCTGTAAAAAACTATGTAAAAGTTCATTTATAGGAAAAAGTAATTAGAGAGTTATTTAAAGGTTAAAGCAAGCCAACATATGTACAAAAAAGAGTTACCATCTATGATTCCTAAAGGTGACAGAGGTGAAGTAATCTGTCTGTTCAAAATGTCTATCAGGTTGACTGAGGGAGTAGAGCGGGGGTCTCTGCTTTAGGTTAGTATCTCAGGCCTTGTGAGAATTGAAACAGCAAAAAGATTAAACATTTTCTTGTGACCCTCTTTTATCTTTTACATTTATCTTCCCAGTCCAGATGAGCTCCCTTGTAGCATTTTCAAGGAGTGATAGGGTCATTCACCAATTCTTTGAGTCACAATGTTACTTAATGACCTGTTTAATCTTGATAGGCCTCCTGACTGGTAAGGAGAGGGGGATAGAGTGTAGGATGATTCCCAAGTACAGAGTAAATCATTTCAAAGTTATAAATCAAATCTTACATACTGTATTTGCTTATAGCAGGGGTCGGCAACCTCTGGCACGCAGCTCACCAGGGTAAGCACCCTAGTGGGCTGGGCCAGTTTGTTTACCTGCCGTGTCCGTCAGTTCAGCCAATCGTGGCTCCCACTGGCCACGGTTTGCTGCTCCAGGCCAATGGGAGCTGCTGGAAGCCGCGGACAGCACATCCCTCAGTCCGCGCCGCTTCCCGCAGCCCCCATTAGCCTGGAGTGGTGAACCGCGGCCAGTGGGAGCCGCGATCTGCCGAACCTGCCGATGCGGCAGGTAAACAAACCAGCCTGGCCCAACAGGGTGCTTACCCTGGCGAGCAGCATGCCAAAGGTTGCTGACCCCTGGCTTATAGCATGGAATACAGACATTACAAGTGAGATTAATGCATGCGGCAACTTACAAACATTTCATAGAGTCTAAACACTAAATACTTTCTTATAAGACTAACACAGTGAAACCTCATAGTTATGGACATCTCAGGACTGGAGGTTGTTTGTAACTCTGAAATGTTCGTAACTCTGAACAAGAGGGTATGGACTTCAGCCAAAGGGGAGGAGTGTTGGGGCTGCAGCCACAGAGTGCGGGGGAGGGAGGGTTTGGGCTCCAAGCAGATGGGCTCAGGGCTTCTGCCCTGCGGGAGCACCAGCACTGAGGGCTTTAGAACCAGAGGGAGTGCTGGAGCGCAGGGCTTCAGCCCTGCTCCTTAATCCCGGTTTCAGCCCTGCGGCGGGGCACTTTTTTTTTTTCCCTCCACTGCTGCCTGACTGATTACTTCTGATTCCACATTGTGTCCAGTTGACTGGTCAGTTTGTAACTCTGGTGTTTGTATCTTTGAGGTTCTACTGTATCTATTTTGAACAAAACTAACATATAGGTGAGCCAGTTTGGTTTCTGGCTATGAGTTTGTCAGTTCTTAGCTAACATCTATGACCTTGGATAGCGTGTCACTTGGTTTACCAGCATCACACTCACTACTTATTTATGCAAAATTATTTTCATTTTCCCATTGGAGACAGATTTAAAAGAGTTCAGTAGGTCAGATATTTTTGAATCCTCATCATTTTCTTCCCTCTGTTCATTTATTAACAGTCCTATCTCCCATATCTTATTTATAAAACTCTCCTTATTCCATTTGGTTAGTATTAATTCACTCTTCTTTTTTGCTTTCCTTCTCTTTTCCCTAAAACCCTTGAGTAACTAGCTCTATTCTGATTTGGTTGCCTCCCCTTTTCCATTTATATTATTGTTTTCTGTATTTCAGATCTTTGAGCAGTACCTACTGAAGCCACATTGACTATTTCTGGTTTGATCTAAGTTTAAAGGCTATATGTGTTTACAATCATAACACCATATGCTGCCATCTCTTTAAAAAAATTCAGAAAATACTAAATACACGTGTAACAGTTGGTGGGATATTATTATGTTTTCATCTATAATCTCATTCATGGACTGGCATAGACAACCTGCAGTCTTTATCAGAAGCACATTAAACATCTGGAAGACATTCAAATCCAAAACTTGTGCAATATTTCTTTAAAAATTCAGAAAGCTCTGCCAAAAAATTGAGAATTGCCTCTGAAACTTTTGGATAGGAACTACAGTAACTTCTTTTTTTGTTGAAAACTGCTATATTCTATGAGACAGGCAAGATTTCATATAAATGGGACAATATGCAGTTACTTTAACTAAAATAACAATTTTATACTGAACCTTTTCAAAAGCTAAAGTCTTTTCCTTCTGCAGTTACTAGAGAGCTAGTATGTTCAGGTCGGGGGAGCAGGAAATCACATTCTGTTCACTAGCTTTACATTTTACCAGTTTGTAAACCAGAAAAGTAAGCAACAGCAATTTATATAATAGGGATTTTTCCATTATGATTTGTACCTTGTAAATTGTATCACATCTGCAGTATCTGTTAGAATTTCAATGAAAAACCTGAGCTGTATTACAATCGGTATCACATTTCATGAACCCTCAGGATTAGTGAAGTCTTTATCTGTAGGCAATTCTACTGCTCAACGTCTCCACCTCTGCTTGAAAAACTTTATAATATTAATTTGGTTTTGGTTTGAATAAACATCCAAGAATGTACATTTGTACATGAACAATCCCAAACCTCGAGTTAGCAACACTGGGTCAGAAATCCCCCAAAACCAACCACTTATGGTAACTTTTAGTATTTCTGAGGCCTGATTCACCATTGTGTCACTTCAATTTTAGTGGGGTGAACTCAGTTGATTTCAGTGGTATTGCACCTGCATAAAAGTGGAATTACAGAGTCATGAATCAGGCCCCAGAATCCTATCCTGGTTCCAACTGGAAATTAAAAAAAAAAAAAAAAAGAAGAACAAGCATTACCTTCAAGTCTTGAAAAACAGGTTTCATTACCTAAAAGTCTTTATTCAAGTATGGTTCTACATGTGCAAATTTCTTATTTTTACAGTTTTTGTTCATTCCTAGTTTCCATTACGTCCAAACAAATTAATCCTGATCATTTAAAAACAATCCTCCTCCAAACCACTTTTCCCTAGTATAAATCATTTTTCTTTCTTCACAAAAAGCACAACTTGATGCTTTGTTTGGCCAAGTATAGCATTGTTAGAAACTAAAGCTGTGAGAAAATTTTAGGCATTTAACAGGGAAAAAATAAGTGGTTTTCTTAAAGAGTATCTTTCACATTTTTTTCCACAAGAGGGTGAAAAATATTTTATTCTTTATGTGTAGATCTGCTTGCCTTCAGGATTTTAAAAAGAAAGATTTTTCATCTCACTGGGATGAGATATTGAATTTCAAAGGGAATATATCCCCTTACTCTGACACGTTCTTGTGCGCTGAATTGAGCCCACATGGAACATGCCTCCCTGAATTAAAATAACTGACACCCAAAGAAGTCAATAGGAATTTAGCTCACTACCTCAGTAAGGAGATCTGGATTTGTCCCACAGTCAGGGATTTTAGGCAGTCATTTCAGAAGAAAACCTCTTTCAAAACAGACTTAAATAAATCACTGTACAGTAAAATTAAGTGACCAAGATTTTTCTTTTTAAACAAAGCTCCTAAAGTTAAGCTCCTGATTAAATCACCTGATTTTTTTTCAACAGTGCTGAGCACTTGGCAACTGCCACTGCAGATGGACTTACAATTCTAAGGTTAGGTGCCTGTTTCTTTTTTTTAAATCTTGTCCTGAACCTTTCTTACTAGCTTTGTTTTATCTGTCATTTCTAACTGATAGAAAAAATAAATGGGGTTTTCATTTGGGATTTGCTTTGGTGGGCCTTGATTTACCATGCACCTTTCAGCTTGAGCTTTATCAGTTACACTGTGGAAAATGACATTATGAGAAAACTGCCAAAAGTTTGGTCAGCTAATTGTCCCAGAATACTTTACTAAACTTGCCTAAAACTTTTAATTTACCTTAATATTATCAGTTTTTAATTAACTCACTTATCTTAATTAACAAGGCTTTTTAATTTGATTGTATATAAGTAATGCAATAATTCCCATGAATAATCAACCAAGGTACTGCATAATTTTTTTATTCAATAGAACTTCAAGTTAACTGTCTAATTATGCCTTTAGTGTACAATCAATATATTTAATAAAGATTTAATAATAATAATAAAGTTCATCACAGCTGAATCCTGTCTCAGGGCCAGATTCTAATATCCTTACTCCCACTGAGTAATACTTTGCTCTTCAAAGTACTTTGCTCTGAAATCATTTGTGAGGGTAGATGACTGAATATGAGCAAATGTGTCAAAACCCAACCTTCAGTGATTCATGGTGCAGTTTGTCACAGAAACATATATAATATTGTAAATCTTATGCATTCAGAAGCACTTCAGAATTGATTGCTTTTAAAGGTTGGTCCAGAAAAGATCTTTCACAAGTCGTCATATCTGATCCTTGCATTGTGGGCATTTCTCTCCATTATACAAAGGAATATCCTACCTAACTGGTTCTTCAGTACATACCTATACCATCTCCTTTTAGAGTCTACTGAAATACCTAATGCTTAGAATCTTTTACTAATGTCTAACTTGCCTTTTTATCAAATTCAAAACTTGGCCACTAACCCTTGTTTTACCATTTTCAGGTACTGTGACTATTGACGTGAAGGTATTTGCATGGTGTTCTCCTATCCTTACTTTTACATAAAGAGCACCTTCAATCTCTTCATAACTCGTACCCTCCTGTCCTTTTAACATTTTAATTGCATTTCTTTGGTTCCCCTCCACCCCCACCAGCTTTTCAATATTATTCTCTAGTAGGTACAAGGACTCCAATATGGAAGAGGGAGACTGACCACCAATACAAATTTGAAAAGATATAGCTTGTGCTCATACCTTACCCTACCACCTACCTCTGCTAGGGATTGCCTTCCCTGCCCGCTTTCAGGGGGATTGTGCTGCAAACAGACCAAGTCCTTCAACTTCCTTGTCCTGAGTCTCCTCTCACACTGTAAAACTGGTGCAACAGAGAGAAGAAAAGGTTATAATTGAGCACAAGGACTGGAATTATTTCCAGCCTCTGTGAAGAGTAAAATGAGAAAGCAAAGGTTTTTTACACACATTTCCACACTACAGTCCATCAGTGTGTAAGACTGATTGCAAAGTGGCCCTAAATATTAGTTTATTATAAGATGTGGTGCTACTTTATGGGAGAAAGATGAAGAGATCATCAAGAGCACCGTATTAGCAGAGAGTAAGTCACAAGTAGGGAGTGACAGGAAACAAGAAAATGTGTGTGGGGGGGAGGTGCGGGGAATGCGGTAAGATGGGTCCTGAAGGTGAGGATGAAGAGTTCAAATGTATATGGAAGTCAGTTAGAAACAAAACAACCTCAACGGTGTGTGGATGGTTGGAGTGAAAGACAAGGAAGATTTTTAGCAGCAACATATCTGAGTAGAAAGAACAGGAGTACTTGTGGCACCTTAGAGACTAACTAATTTATTTGAGCATAAGCTTTTGTGGACTACAGCCCACTTCTTCGGATGCATAGAATGGAACATTTAGTGAGGAGATATATATACATACAGAGAACATGAAAAGGTGGGGGAGTTCCCCTACCAACTCTAAGAGGCTAATTAATTAAGATGAGCTATTGTCATCTGGAGAAAAAAAAACGTTTGTAGTGATAATCAAGATAGCCCATTTAAGACAGTTTGACAAGAAGGTGTGAGGATACTTAACATGGGGAAATAGATTTAATGTGTGTAATGGCTCAGCCATTCCCAGTCTTTATTTAAGCCTAAGTTGATAGTATCTAGTTTGCATATTAATTCAAGCTCAGCAGTTTCTCCTTGGAGTCTGTTTTTGAAGCTTTTCTGTTGCAAAATTGCCACCTTTAAATCTGTTACTGAGTTGCCAGAGAGGCTGAAGTGTTCTCCTACTGGTTTTTGAATGTTATGATTCCTGATGTCAGATTTGTGTCCATTTATTCTTTTGCATAGAGACTGTCCGGTTTGGCCAATGTACATGGCAGAGGGGCATTGCTGCCACATGATGGCATCTATCTTATTAGTAGATGTGCAGGTGAACGAGCCCCTGATGGCATGGCTGATGTGATTAGGTCCGATGATGATGTCACTTGACTAGATATGTGGACAGAGTTGGCATCAGGCTTTGTTGCAAGGATAGGTTCCTGGGTTAGTGTTTTTGTTCTGTGGTGTGTGGTTGCTGGTGAGTATTTGCTTCAGATTGGGGGGCTGTCTGTAAGCGAGGACAGGTCTGTCTCCCAAGATCTATGAGAATGAGGGATCATCTTTCAGGATAGGTTGTAAATGCGCTGGAGAGGTTTTAGTTGGGGGCTGAACGTGACGGCTAGTGGCGTTCTGTTATTTTCTTTGTTGGGCCTGTCTTGTAGTAGATGATTTCTGGGTACTCTTCTGGCTCGGTCAATCTGTTTTTTTCACTTCAGCAGGTGGGTATTGTAGTTTTAAGAATGCTTGATAGAGATCTGAGTAGATTTGAAGGAAATAATGTGAAAGTGGGAGTGGCAAGAGAAAGGAGGTTTAAGACATCAAATTGAGAAATGACAAGACCATTGGCCAAATTTTATCAGTAGGAATGATTGGGAGGATGGGATTTTTGAGGTATGACAAAGAAAGTATGAGGATTTAGAAACAGTCTAGGTGTCGGAGGAAAGGAGTAGAATATTACATAGAAACATAGAAACATAGACTTTAAGGTCAGAAGGGACCATTATGATCATCTGGTCTGACCCCCTGCATGCTGCAGGCCACAAAACTGTCCCTACCCTTCCCTTGACTCTGCTGATGAAGTCCCAAATCCTGTGTCTTGGTGACTTCAATTTGCAGAGAACCCTCCTGCTAGCAATCCCTGCCCCATGCTGCGGAGGAAGGCGAAAAACCTCCAGGACCTCAGCCAATCTACCCTGGAGGAAAATTCCTTCCCGACCCCAAATATGGCGATCAGTGAGACCCCGAGCATGTAGGCAAGAGTCTCCAGCCTGACCCTTGTTAGTCATTATACTATTTACCTGCTATTGCTCGGTATTCCCCACCAATTATGTTTTACCATTAAACCATTCCCTCCATAATCTTATCTAATTTAATCTTAAAACCAGACAGGTCCCTCGCCCCCACCGTTTCCCTCGGAAGGCCGTTCCAATATTTCACCCCTCTGACGGTCAGAAACCTTCATCTAATTTCAAGCCTAAACTTCCCCACTGCCAGTTTATATCCATTCGTTCTCGTGTCCACATTAGTACTAAGCTGGAATAATTCCTCTCACTCCCTGGTATTTATCCCTCTGATATATTTAAAGAGAGCAATCATATCCCCCCTCAGCCTTCGTTTTGTCAGACTAAACAGCCCGAGCTCCTCTAGTCTCCTTTCATACGACAGGTTTTCCATTCCTCTGATCATCCTAGTGGCCCTTCTCTGCACCCGTTCCAATTTGAGTTCATCTTTTTTAAACATGGGAGACCAGAACTGCACACAGTACTCCAAATGAGGTCTCACCAGCGCCTTGTACAACGGAAGCAGCACCTCCTTATCCCTACTAGATATACCTCGCCTAATGCATCCCAAGACCGCATTGGCTTTTTTCACCGCCACGTCACATTGTCTACTCATAGTCATCCTTCGGTCTACAAGAACCCCTAGGTCCTTCTCCTCTTCCGTTACTTCTAACCAATGCGTCCCCAGCTTGTAACTAAAATTGTTGTTAGTCATCCCTAAATGCATCACCTTACACTTTTCACTATTAAATTTCATCCTATTTCTGATACTCCAATTCACAAGCTCATTCAAGTCTCCCTGCAGAATATCCCTATCCTCCTCCGAATTGGCAACGCCTCCCACCTTCGTATCATCCGCAAACTTTATCAGTCCACTCCTGAAATCGGTTCCGAGGTCAGTTATAAATAGATTAAATAAAATGGGTCCCAAAACCGAACCCTGAGGAACTCCACTGGTAACCTCCCTCCAACCTGACAGTTCACCCTTCAATACAACCCGCTGCATTCTGCCCATTAACCAATTCCTTATCCACCTCTGGATTTTCATATCGATCCCCATCTTTTCCAGCTTAACCAATAATTCCTCATGGGGTACAGTATCAAACGCTTTACTGAAATCCAGGTATATTAGGTCCACCGCATTTCCCTTATCTAATAAGTCCGTTACTTTCTCGAAGAAGGAGATCAGATTCATTTGGCACGATCTGCCCTTTGTAAAGCCATGTTGTAAATTATCGCACTTGCCATTAACCTCAAGGTCCTCAACTAGTTTCTCTTTCAGAATTTTCTCCAGCACCTTGCACACTACAGATGTTAAACTAACAGGCCTGTAGTTACCCGGATCACTTTTTTTCCCTTTCTTGAAAATAGGAACCACATTAGCTATTCTCCAGTCTAACGGAACAACCCCCGAGTTTACAGATTCATTAAATATTATCGCTAATGGGCCTGCTATTTCTCGCGCTAATTCCTTCAATATTCTCGGATGAAGATCGTCCGGTCCTCCCGACTTATCCCCATTAAGGCGTTCGAGCTTTGTTTCTACCTCGGATACAGTAATCCCCCATTCTGTTTGCCCCTCTGTCACAGTGCTAGTATCCCTAATACCTTCATTGGCCTCATTAAACACCGATGCAAAATATTCATTGAGATATTGCGCCATGCCTAGATTATCTTTAATCTCCTCTCCGGCTATAGTCTTCAGCGGTCCTACTTCTTCCTTCTTTGATTTCTTCCTATTTATGTGGCTGTAAAACTTCTTACTATTGCTTTTAATTCCCCTCGCTAGGTCCAACTCTACACGGCTTTTGGCCTTTCTCACTCTATCTCTACATTCTCTGACTTCACTAAGGTAAGTTTCCTTACTGATCCCTCCCCTCTTCCACTCTTTGTACGCTTTCTGTTTCTTCCTAATCGCCCCTTTGAGTCGGTCGCTCATCCAGCTCGGTCTAAATCTCTTGCTTAGTAATCTTTTTCCCTTTTTCGGGATACAGGCCTCTGAAAACTCATGCATCTTTAACTTAAAGTAATCCCAGGCTTTATCTGCCTTAAGATTCATTAATACGTTTGCCCAATCCACTTCCCTTACCAGTCCCCTTAGTTTGTTAAAATTGGCCTTTTTAAAATTATAAACCCTAGTCTTTGATTTAATTCTGTTACTCCTTCCGTTTAGTTTAAAGCGGATTAGCTCATGATCGCTGGAGCCCAAGTTGTCCCCTACTACCACTTCCTCAACGAGGTCCTCACTAGTCACCAAAATCAAATCTAAAATGGCCTCCCCCCTCGTCGGTTCAGCTACCACTTGATGAAGGAAATGATCAGCAAGCACATCTAGGAACATCTGAGCCCTATTATTGCTACTAGCGTTTGTTCCCCAATCTATATCTGGGAAGTTAAAGTCCCCCATAATTACACAGTTCCTATTAGTATTTACTTCTCTAAACACATTAAATAGTTCTTTATCCATATCCTGGGTCGATCCCGGTGGTCTATAGCACACCCCAAGCACTATCCCTGGGGAGGGTCTAGTAGTCCTTTTACCCAGTGTGAGTATCGCCCAGACGGATTCCGTGTTATCTATTCCATCAACTATTATTTCTTTAGAGCTTATCTCACTATTGACATACAATGCCACCCCGCCACCCTTACCTTTGTTCCGGTCTTTCCTAAACAGCGCATACCCCTCCATACCTGTATTCCAGTCGTGACTGCCGTTCCACCACGTTTCAGTTATTCCTACGATATCCGGTTGCAATTCTCGGACCAAGAGCTCCAATTCCTCCATTTTATTACCTAGGCTTCTCGCATTGGTGTATAAGCACCCTAATGTATGTCGTTTAGCCTGTCTCCCATTAGTAACACTATATGTTACAGGCCTCTCTGTGTCCTTCCCCCCATCCTTCTTATGTCCAATCAAATCTCCCCGGCTATATCTCCTCTTATCTCACTCACCATTTCAATGTTGGAATCTGGCATGGAGATTAACTGTACATCTCCCAACCGTCTCCCCAAAGGCTTCTATCCTGCAAAGACTTGTTCATGTGTTGAACTTTAACCACGTGAGCAATACAAAATAAAGGAAGAAAGCAAATATTGTTTGTGGTGGAAATATAGCTAGAGATCCATTTTAGTTGTGCTGAATTTGAACTGGTTGCTGATATTACATCGTTGGTGTGCAATGAATCTGCTGCTAATCAGGGATTGAAGGGCAACAAAGTGGGTGGAAGAGGAGAGATTTGGGAGTCATCAATGGATGTTTGGTTTTGGTTTTTTGGTTTTGGTTTGAACCAGATAACTGAAGCCATGAGAGAAATGAGGTGGTCCACTAATTGGGTCTAAAGAAAGAAGAGATGAAGGATAGAGCCCTGAAGGATGCTGATCATGGAAGACAGAACAAAAGACATTGGGGGAAAAAAAACAATGTAGACAGTGAAGGTGCAGTCAAAAGGGACAGGAGAACCAGCTGATAATATTAATTGACCTATTTAACATACAATCCTGTAGTTTGTACTGTATCAATATGTAACTTTCCTTCTCTATACTGCATCTCTGGCCTGTCAGAAGGGATACCTATGATATTGAGGTAAAGGTGATGCAACATGCTGCAAAGGAGAACCTGCTGTTTTCTCTCATGAAGATTTTATTTCTTTTCTTTGCTGATTTGTTGTTTCTATTAATCTAAAATAGTAATTTATAGTTCAGGATAAATGTACATGGTTACCCTTTTGTATGGAAAAACCTAACAAGAACAGCTTATTAAAGCAAGGAGTTGTGCAACTGCCTGGTGTAGTTATGGACTGTACATAAATGCTGACACTCTGTTTTAATATTTGGCAGTAGACACTTAGTTAAATACACAAGAAGGCTGAATCCAAAAACTGAAGCATGCCAAGTAAGCGGTAACTCCTGCAAGCGAAATCCTTGCTGACTTAATTATATTAAATATGAAATTGTTATATGAAAGTTCTGTTACCTCACCGGGGCACTGGGGAGCATCATGAACTCCTGGGATATATGGGACTATGGACACCGTTGCTCTGTGAAGTTGAAGGTTCCATGATTCCCAAATCCTTATAACCCAGGGGCTTTCATAAAGAATGTTCTGCCATATATCTCAAAACCATGTCTATCTCTACTGGCAAAAACACTTTTGTTTCTTTGATAGATAGGTTTCAACGCATTTAGACCTAGATCCTCAGTCATTTAGGCACCTAACTCCCCTTTAAATTCTAAATACCCTTGAGGATCTGGCCCTTAGAGCGGTATAGGTCAAAACCAACAATTTAAACTCCACTCAGAAATTAATAGAAATAGTTCATGGCATAATATTGAACCAGTAATCCAAGTATAATTCAGTACCAATGACAATACCCCTATGTGAAGACAGAGTAGGAAGAAGGTGGGCAGGGTGATGTGCATTCTCACCACAGAGAATCCACAGAAAAGTTAATAGCTTTCCCTCTAGCCCCTTCTATCTTTCTGTGCAGTGATATGTGGGAAGAAATAGTGTTGGTCTTACTAAACAGGTGTTAACATCTGGCCTAGTCCTGCACCTCTGTGGTGAATCAGGGCCACATCCTCAGGGCCAGATCCTCCTATGACAGTTTATATCAGCTGAGGATCTACAAAAGCTATCCATCACCCCAGCTGTCCATCACCCCAGTCTCAGCTAAATCTGTACTAATGGCTTAAGTGTTCTTGTACTCTTGGAAATGGTCATAGAGATGGTTAAAACAGTCCTACAGGTCTTTCTTCTGTTGCAATCCCAGCAAATCAGACCATATACAATGCTACAGCATATAATATAGTGTATTCAGTATTTTAGCTCATTTCACCTTTTGGTACTGTCTAATACAAAGGCAAATATTTAGTTATACTTACACATGATGTCTCTAATAAAAAGAAAATATCTGTATAACAGAATGAATAATGAGATTTAATTCTATGTTGATATATTAGGCAAATTTTAAAAAGAACTTAATTGATTTAGGAGCCTAAGTCCCATTGACTTTCCATGGGAGTTAGGCTACTAAGTCAATTAGGCACAATTGAGAATGTAACCCTTTATTTATAAGAAGAAAAACAAACTAATTGAAATTATGGGCCACATTCTCAGCTAAATCATCATGACTAAATCTTCGTCATCTAAATCTTCATCAGTCAATGCATTTTTCAATTTTTGTTATTGTCCCGCCCCGTCCCCGGCCATTATTCAGTGGTGAATCTTTCTTGCAGGTTTTAAACCATACTTTTTTAAAGGTAGCTTAAGATATATTCAAATGGTTTGGATGGAAAGATTATAAGTGGGATCAAGGACTGGACTAACTTTATCCCTCTGTGTTTAAATATGACAAAATAATTTAATGTGGAATAAGTAACTGAGGTCTAAGTCTATGGTATAATTTGTGTTAGGTAACTATATTCATGATAGTTATATTCATTTTATCATGTTGGTGTTTTTTTTTATTTGATTTTTAGTACTTTTTTGAAGGTGATAAAAAGCTCATATGTCCTTATCCCATATTTATTTCAGCACAAGTCACTTATTTTCAGGATGCTTTACATGCCCTTAACAAGGATATACTGCTGAATTATACTTTTACGTTGTCTCTGTTGGAACATGCAAAACCATTTTAGAACTTAATGTTTGAATTATGTGAGGTCTATTTCAATTACTCAGAGTATCCTAAAAGACAGGCATCTTTTCAATATCCAACTTTTACAGTAGCAATAAAGTGCAAATTATTCTTCTCTTAAACTTTATTCAGTGTTCACCTTCAGTGAAAAAAAAAAAACACAATTCCATCCACCTATCTTTAAATGAAGGCCTTCAGAATCTTTTGGAAACAATCTTACTGAAATCAGTTAAAACAAACTTCAGTCAATTGAATGTTGTATGGCCTGATTCACTATTCTGCTGTAGCAGTTATATACCATTATTACTCTGTTGAAGTCACTGGAATTACAGTGGTGTAATGGAGTCGAGAATCAGACTTTTAATATATCAGTGCTCAGATTTTAAATGGGAGTGGATATAATCTATTAATTATCATGGACAATATAGACTGTTGGAGGTCTGGGGGAAAGGGAGCTAAACATATTCTAATGAGTAATAACAGAACAATATCTGTCTGAACTTTAGAACAAAATATTCTGATTGTAGCATCATCAGAAGTGATGAGTTATTTACATTGTCTTCCTATATTATAGCATGGATCTTTTAAAGTCTAATCAAGAATACATATATTTGTCAAGTTATATTGCAAATGTCACAAGTTAAAAATTCACTGTACCTTTCCTTGGATGAGGTTAAGATGAGATGGTGATCAAGGGATCATTTAATTTAATTTGTGCTACAAAGATAGTTGTGCTTCAGTAACGAAAAAAAATAAACTGATTTTATTTTCCAGACATTGAGACAGATGACGTCTCATGGCAGTAATAAAACTACATATCTGACAATCAAGACAGCACATAGAGGCTACAAATCAATCATCACCCAGAAAAGCTGATGGAATCCGTCATATACTAAAAAGATACAATAATAGAATGACCTTGTATTTAATAAGAAAATAACCCTGAAGTTTTGACAATTTTAAAGCACATTGAAGTTATAATCATATTACAGTGTATATTGAAATGAAACTTGATTGAAATATTTTTATTCAATGCTGTAAAAAAAACAAGACGACATAAGCAAGGTATCTCAAGGACAAGAAAATCAAAATAGGTTATTTATCTTCTGCAGTCAGATTGGTCTTTTTCTGTAACCACCACATTAATTTATAAGTTCCCCAAATTTTTATACTATCAGGTAGCACTAGAGATAATAGTTGAGTAACTCTAAGTAATTATGAGATATATTAGGATACCTTGTATATTGTTATAAAAAATGAGACAATATTTTGAAAGGCACTGTATAGTTATACTCTGAAAGCCAAGCCACACTATTCTGATCTTCAAATGGGTCAGCAAGATTATAATGGTACCCATCAGTGGTGGGCAACCTGCAGCCCGCGGGCTGCACATGGCCCATCAGGGTAATCCACTGGCGGGCCATGAGACAGTTTGTTTACATTGACCATCCACAGGCACAGCTGCCTGCAGATCCCAGTGGCAGCAGTTCGCACCACTGATTGTCCACCACTGGTACCCATGCTGGCAATATTTGAGCTATATGGTAAATAGATATGTAAATAAAATGTTGCATGCTTGCAAATAAATGAGAGTTCAACATAAATGCATGTATACCAAATAAGTATTTACTACTATTGGCTTACACAAACATAAAAATTTACAATCTATCTAATATACTGAAAAGAATCTAATTTAACCACTGTCTATAAATACCTACATACAGAGAAGGTGTTATCAGTCTCTTTAGCCTGGAAGACAAAGTTGTGGTTGGAAATTCAAGCCAGCAAATTTCAAATTGGAAATAAAATGTAAGTGGTGTGGTTTACTAAGTATTGGAATGGCTTACAAAGTGATGTTGCACACTTACCATTGCTTGGGTCTGTGTATAGCAGTGGTTCACAAGCTGTTTACCATTGTGGGCCACATATGCGGCCCACAATGTTTTACATGGGCTGCAGGTTGAGAACCACAGTGCCCACCCCCAAAATCATCCACAGTCCCCTATGCCCAGTGTTCCCGCCAGAGTGGGGCCAGGAGCGGAGCCCTGGGCTGGTCCATGGGACCTCACTGCGCAACGTGGGGCCAGGCAGCAGCTGGATCTGGACCCCCGAGTGGCACGGTGCATGGATGAGGAGCTGGGACCCCCGGCACTGGGCCAGCAGTGGAGCACCCGAGAAGGGGGGCCAGGAGCGGACCCCCAACTAATCATAGAATATCAGGATTGGAAGGGACCTCAGGAGATCATTTAGTCCAACCCCCTGCTCAAAGCAGGACCAATCCCCAGACAGATTTTTGCCCCAAATCCCTAAATGGCCCCCTCAAGGATTGAACTCACAACCCTGGGTTTAGCAGGCCAATGCTCAAACCACTGAGCTATCCCTTCCCCCTGGGGTGCTGCAGCACCCTGGAAAACCCCTCGTTCCCAGCGCCGTCACTGCCCAAACCCCCTCCCCCCTCAATCTGACCCACTCTGCCACCCCCTGTGGCATTCACCAGCCCCCTGCTCGCAGGAGCGCTGGTGCAGGCTTCAAGATGCTGTGCCCCCCTCAGCCAGCCCCACCCCTTGCCATACCAGAGAGACACATTTTGTTTGTTTTTTAGGACACAGATGGACCACAGCTCTGTGCTAATTGGACCACATGTGGCCCGCGGGCCATGGGTTGAGAACTGCTGGTGTATAGAGATTAGATATCTTTATAAAAAATCTTCTCTAGTTTCACAAGTTTCCTTGGCTTGGCAGAGGAATCACTGGATGAAATTCTCTATTATACACATGGTTAGGTGAGATGACCATAGTTTTCCCATAGTGGTTTAAGTTTTAGAAATTACTTTTAGGGCTTTATTCATCAAGGAGGAAATCCTGAATTCCTTACCTACATCTATAAAGCCTCCCTTCAGCTGAATGGCACATTGGAAGGCACACTCTGTGAGATTATCACCTGGCAGATTTCCCTTTGAAAATTGTGTTTCACAAGCACAATCCCTATATCTCTCCACTGCCTATTGAAGAGGACTAGCACATCACTAAGCTGTACCATTAGTGTTGCTTGCTCCCCATAATGAAAGCAGCCCACTTGCAAATTGGTAGTGGACGAGGAGAGCAGGGTTATGTTCCTTTGTCCTCCTTGAAAATCTCCACCACTTTTGAAGGACTGTAAACACACATGCAAAGGGAGCAGCACAGGGATTCCAATGGTTACAGGCCCGCAAATCAGCCATGCAACGTCGGTGTGTTGAACTATCCCTGAGTTACCTCTGAGCCTGTGCCTGCTTAAGCCTGACAAGTCATCCCTGAGACAGATAGTCTGAGGCATAGCACCAACTCCGTGGGTGCTCCGGGGCTAAAGCACCCACAGAAAGAAAATAATGGGTTCTCAGCACCCATGAGCTGCCCCTCCCACTGGCGGCGGGCCCCACCAATCAGCTCCTCTCTTCCCCCCCCCCCCCCCCAGTGCCTCCATGATCAACTGTCCAGTGGTGTGCAGGAGGTGCTGGGAGGAAGAGGGGAGGAGCGGGGGCAGGGATGGGCGATGCATCAGGGGAGACTTCCCCAGATGCTGGAGAGAGGAAGGGGCAGGACTAGCCCCTTCTGTCCACTGTGACACTGTTCCACAGCGTGGCGGTCTGGAGGCTGCCTGAGAGGCTGGCTGGGGAGGCAGCTTCCACTTCCTGACCGGGCTCTCGTGCAGGGGATCCAGGGTAAGCGAGCCGGAGCTCCGCCTCCCCCCTCCACCTCGCCCTGGCATGCTCAGCCGTGATCCCTGGCAGCCAAGTCCGGGCAGAGAGCAGAAGCCGCTCCCCAGCCAGGCTCTCTCAGGCAGCTGCTGGGCTGCAGAGCAGTGACCAGAAGGGGCCAACATTAGAAGTGGCTCCCTCCCTCTCTCTCCCACCAGGGAGAGAGGTGGAACTTGACAGGGGACCAGGCACAGAGGGAGGACAGAGCACCCCCTTGCAGGCAACATGTGGTGGGAAGAGCACAGTGGCCCCAGACTGGGTGTGGGGGGCATTAGCCGGGGGGGCAGAATATGTGACCTTCCCTTTAGATCGTGCCCCGGCCAGTATGGGGAGGCACCAGTCATCTATGGGGCTCCCTCAGCAAGGGGGCAGGATGGGGTGGGAAGAGGTAGATCAGGGGCAGGAAGAGGTGGGGAAGTGGGGGGTCTTGGGGGAAGGAGTGGGGATGGGGCACCCCCTGGGAAATCAGGAAGTTGGGGCTTATGGTCTGAGGAGTCATCAGAGACAATTACCTGCAGTTTGTATGATAGTGCCCATGACGTTCAACCAGGGTTCAGCCAATCCACAGGCGAGGATCCACCCAGGTGATCCTAAGGCAGGTAGATAAGCTCCTAATGGAAGCAGTCCCTCCAGTCTTGCCAATGCCCAGGGCCGCCCAGAGGATTCAGGGGGCCTAGGGTCTTTGGCGGCGGGTCCCGGGGTGGAAGGACCCCTGCCATGGGTCTTTGGGGCACTTCGGCGGCAGGTCCCGGAGCGGAAGGACCCCCCGCCGCCAAATTGCTGGCGATGACTCGGAGCGGAAGAAGCTCCGGGAGCCCGGGCCCCGCGAGAGTTTTCCGGGGGCCCCAGAGCGAGTGAAGGACCCCGCTCCAGAGGCCCCGAAAAACTCTCATGGGTGCCTGGGGCAAATTGCCCCACTTGCCCCCACACACCCCTGGGCGGCCCTGCCAATGCCACTACCTGATCGGGAGCACTCCCATTGCCTAGTTGTTCTAACTGACTGCTCTTCGTGCTGGCTATTGCTCTTGCTCTGGCCTGTACCTATTTCCATGTCAGCAAGTCCCTGTTCCAGCATGCATCTACTCATGTCTCATTTGGCCAGTTGGTGATTCTGATAATGGGAGGCTCCGTTTGTATTCCCTCCCCATATGCACAGAAAGGTCCCATATAAACTGGTCCTAGCTGGATAAAATACAAATGGAATGAAAGAGGGGGCAGGGCATGTGCAAGGTAAGATTGTGTCATTTTGTTTTGTTTTGCTTTGCTTTTTTATAGTCCTATTCCCTATTTGCCTTCTGACTCTCAGTAGCCAGTTTCATTTTTCGATCTAATGTTTATATACATTTCTGTCCTTTCCTATTTGTTATATCACTTCCTATTCTATTATTCTTAGCATTTAATTTTCCATTTTCTATTGTTGTTTATTAACATTTGGTAGCTGAATCCAAGAGAAGAAAAAAAGTGATGATTCCATTAATTGTATTATAAGTGGAGCATAAATAAATAAACATGCCTCTAAATTGTTGAGATCAAATTTAAAGCATCTTATCTCTAGAAATTCAATATCAATAATAAAATCAATAATATGTTTTCCAAGTATGTTCCTCATAGAAGGAGACAACAAAGTTAAATCCAGTTTCAATGTTTCCTTTTTTTGCACTTTCAGAAAGGACACTGACAAATGGCTTCTTCTCTTTATTATTTTTCTTAAGGAATTAGTTTATTCTCTTTGATCTAAACTTTATTTTTAAGGTTACAAAAGGACATTAATATTTAAGTCATAGCAACAAGAGGTATCTCTTTCACTCCTGCTAGCTGAGTCCTTCTGACTCCACAAGAAGAGAAGAAATAGGTAGATTTTCTTTTGCTTAGTCCTTCCATTTTTAACTGCTGTCTATAATTATGATGGTTCTCAGGGAGCACAAGACTGTGAGTCACCTTGTTACCCGCTGCCTCCAGTGAGAGGAAGACTGGTTTGTGCTTAACTGGGTGTCACCTCCTGGACTCCTCCAGTCTATTAGCCACCCAAGCAATCTCTTCTGGGCTATGCCAGACCTTACTTTCCCTGGCAGGTTAACAACTGGTGTACCTCAGTTCCCGAGCCCCTTTGAAGCATCTTCCTGTAATGTTCAGCCCCTTATCTGCTGAACACTCACAATGATACCTGGGCTGCTGTCCCCAAGGGAATAGTGTACACACCAGCTTGAATGATTCAACTCGGGATCAGTTCCTGGTCAATACCACAGTACTGAGATATATTTATAATGAAAACAATCATAAGTTTATTATCAAAGATGCAGATTTAAGAGATAGTGAGTAATGATAATAGAAACAGAAGTGTTATAAAACCGAAATCAATACACCCTTTCTAGAGTCTAAATTTAACAGATTAACCTCCTGTCTAAAGCAATCTTATCTCACCAAAAGGCATTTTTCAGCATTTCCAACCAAGGCTGGTTGTGATCCCATTTCCAAGAGTGTAATCCTGCCTGATTAGTTCCCAAGAGTCTAAAGGGGTATTTCCCCGCCTTCTGCTTATAACCCCATACTTCATGGTCTATCCTCAGAGACAGAGGAACCCCCATCACTTGTTTTTTCCTGTTGATCTCACACCCTCCTGTTGACTCTGTATGTAAATGACTTCACATTGTGTTACCTTACAATTCTTACTTTACATGAGTACTAACAGACAGGTCAAAAAATATCCTTTGTCTGGAAGAAACCTGTCTGTCAACTCTGCTTAATGAAGATTTCAAGAACATATTTTTACCATACATGCATAGCTTTTTACATAGTATCTGAACATACCTTTGACAATGATATTAATGACCAGCCTGACCCTGGCTTTCATTTAAGATCTCACATGGTATTCTTTGGTGAACCCAGATGTACATGCTAGGATCAGAATATTCTTGTAATCCCCTTTATCAGAGGTTCTTAGGGTCACAATAATTTCAGCCTTGAAACAAAGCTGGGTAGCTCTGTCTGAGTTCTGAGTGGACTGTGAAATTCTTTGCAACCAATGACCTCCTCTCACCTTCCGGTTTGCTTTCATCTTTTTTTTCCCCCACTCATCTTGCTCTTTTTAGAAGAAACTAACTCATCCTGCATCTATCAAGTATAAAATCAATCTGGACTAACTCTGTGCTGCTCTACATCTGTCTCTTGCATTAACTACTTAACTGAAGTCTCCAAACATCCCTTAGGTTAAGAGTCTGCCAGCCTTACTCACATTAATACCTTAATCAATGAGTAATTGCATTAATGCAATCTCATTATCCTACTGAAGTTACTATAAGAAGTTTTGAACAAGACATTCCTGGACACAAAAGAACTGAAACTGGCAGTTCCCAGAACGAGCACCTCCAATCCCCTTCTGGCCCACCTAACAGAGCTGACCAGATTTGGAGAGAAGACTATACTGTACCTCCATGTAGAATACAGCAGCAGAGGAACTCCCACAGTTTGACGGGAGCTAAGGGAGACATTATGTTGCTTCTCTCAAGCACAATACTTTCTGGAGCTTCAGGTAAATTACTACACTCCTGACTCAGACTCCAGTGTGGGAAGTGCCTATAAGGCAAAACTGTTTCCTGTTCAAGCTGTTATTTCCTGGATGTTATTGGCTTCTAGATGATTCATTCGAGAGACCATGGGATCATGTTTATCTCAAAAAAAATTGAGAAGCAAATAAGTAATTCTATAAAAATCCCCAAAGTCCTGATTACACATGAGAAGTATTTTCTGTCTTCAAGCCATGCATATGTGATATGTACTGACTGGTTTGGGCCTTGGTTTGTTTCAGACTTGATTACTATAATGTGTTACTGATTGGAATTTATGTTATAATATTCAGCACTGACTAACACTTTTAATGTGATTATGTTTAGTTTATGGTAAAAGTTCCTAGAACGTAAGGTAGTACCTTTTCAATTCTGTAATGTAAATCAATAATAGTGTTAGTGCATTTTAGAGTGTTTGTTGTCATAAGATCATAGAATCATAGAATATCAGGGTTGGAAGGCACCTCTTGAGGTCACCTAATCCAAACCCCTGCTCAAAGCAGGACCAATCCCCGACTAAATCATCCCAGCCAGGGCTTCGTCAAGCCTGACCTTAAAAACCTCTAAGGAAGGAGATTCCACCACCTCCCTAGGTAACCCATTCCACTGCTTCACCACCCTCCTAGTGAAAAAGTTTTTCCTAATATCCAACCTAAACCTCCCCCACTGCAACTTGAGACCATTACTCCTTGTTCTGTCATCTGAGAATGGTCTAGATCCATCCTCTTTGAAACCCCCCATTTCAGGTAGCTGAAACCAGCTATCAAATCCCCCCTCATTCTCTTCTGCAGACTAAACAATCCCAGTTCCCTCAGCCTTTCATCATAAGTCATGTTCTCCAGCCCCTTAATCATTTTTGTTGCCCTCCGCTGGACTCTTTCCAATTTTTCCACATCCTTCTTGTAGCGTGGGGCACAAAACTGGACACAGTATCCAGATGAGGCCTCACCAATGCCGAATAAAAGGGAATGATCACGTCCCTTGATCTGCTGGCAATGTTCCTACTTATACAGCCCAAAATGCCATTAGCCTTCTTGGCAACAAGGGCACACTGTTGACTCATATCCAGCTTCTCATCCACTGTAACCCCAAAGTCCTTTTCTGCAGAACTGCTGCCTAGCCATTCGGTCCCTAGTCTGTAGCAGTGCATGGGATACTTCTGTCTTAAGTGCAGGACTCTGCACTTGTCCTTGTTGACCCTCATCAGATTTCTTTTGGCCCAATCCTCTAATTTGTCTAGGTCCCTCTGTATCCTATCCCTACCCTTCAGTGTATCTACCACTCCTCCCAGTTTAGTGTCATCTGCCAACTTCCTGAGGGTGCAGTCCACTCCATTCTTCAGATCATTCATGAAGATACTAAACAAAACCAGCCCCAGGGCTGACCCTTGGGGCACTCCGCTTGATACCGGCTGCCAACTAGACATGGAGCCATTGATCACTACCCGTTGAGCCCGGCCATATAGCCAGCTTTCTCTCCACCTTATAGTCCATTCATCCATCCCATACTTCTTTAACTTGCCAGCAAGAATACTGTGGGATCACTATTTAGCCAACATTGCATACAGTTAGGAGCTGGCAATGCAGTCTTTCCTACACTGTCCCATCAGTGGTTTTCTATAAGAGTGAGAGGATGATACATTCTCCAGGCCTATTCTACCCTTGGTGTCATTACAGAGACTGCCAATTAATTCTAATTATGATTGTGGGTTTTGGATAGGGACACCTACCCAGCAGGAACCGGACTGCTTGCTATCACCAGCTCATTTTACAGAGACCACAGAACAGCCATGTGATTGTAAGAGCCAGTAACTGCCAACCTGGGCTGGAGATTCAAGCAGGTCAAATGAGGTTTTGTGCCTCACTACCGATCTCAATACTATCTACTCCTCTGTGTTATTTTTATTGCATATTTTCTTTGGTTCTATATTTATATTTTAATACCAGGTAGCACTGTAAAAACCCAAGGAGAGTCATACACAAAAATTTATTAGGTTATTAAAATAAATTGACATGCTGCTAGCAGTTTTATTGAGAACTCCACAAGCTGCACCCACTAGTACAACACATTTTAGTTGACAAGAGTGTAAACATTATTTTCACCCTAAATTTTGAAGATCTCAGTCAACATCTCAGTTAGCTGAATAATGAAAATAATATCTGATTCTTTTTGACTTATTCATTTTTTCCAGATTTTTTTCCTCTCCAATATCCTTTCATGTTAATGGACAGTTAGAAAAGAATAGATACATTCTGTTTTACTGGAGAAACGCAGTATTTTCTGATAGCGACGGTTAATAATTAAGGCCCCATCCTGCAAAGACTTATTCATGTGCATTACTTTACATGCTGTGAGTAGTCTCACTGAAGTCAATGCAGACATTCAGACCACTTAAAGCTAAGCACATCACAAGTCTTCACAGTACTGGGGTCGAAATTATCATGCTTAGGCTGCAGAAATTACACCATATTGAGCTCAATGGGAATGTTCTTACCTCTGGATTGTGTGCTTAGACAGCCTATTGCTCTGTTGGCACAGATTAGGTATAAAATTTGTATGGAAAAAAATATTCTTCTTAATTTAGGGTCTGGATAAGTGCTTACAATGGCAGTATTGCATCCCCAAGCATTCAAAAATCATGAGTCAGGCACCAAAAATCACAAATATGTAAAAAATTATGAACTAATAACAGGTTGGAATATTTTTCCTTCTAGTTTCTGAGCTTCTATGGTGCACTAATGTCACATTTTGAAGCTTTTCTCTGCAACCATAAGGGCTGGAAACTTTTTTTTCCTTCCAGCTTTGATTCTCATGTAATTATTTGAATTCAGGAGCTGGGGCTTAAAGAATAACATATATCAGAATACTCTTTTTCATGAAAATTGGCAACATCCATTTGTGCTTTAAATATATTGGTTCATGTTCAATGATGCAGTGCTGCCCAGTGCTGTGCTTGAGGTGAACTGAATCTTAGTGTGAGTTCCCCTTGATGACAGCTCAGCTCTACTGGCTGGTCTCGGCCATGGTATTCCCTCCTTTCTAGTAGCAGTAGCCATCAACCAACTGCCCATGTGGTGAGCCCGTAGGTGGGGAAGGAGTCATAAGTGGCAAAGAATCCTTGCATCCTACCCCTTTTTGTGGTGGATGGTGTGGATAATGAAACATTATAGGGGGTGACAGAGGTTGTCACGAATCAAGTTCTTTTATGTTTTCCTGTTTGAGTTACATGTATTTATAATCATTTTGCCTTGCACACTTTCTAACCAACAACTGGATAAATCCTTCACTTGAATGGCAGGTAGCACACACTGATAAATACCAGTTTAACGGAAATTACACAATAGAGCTATGGTATATATTTTGACCAGATGTGGGGGTATGTCATGGATGAATAGTGCTCTGAATGTGAAATACAAAATTTTGTTCTTAGTTCTTGTGATCGGCGTCGGCCCACCTACCCGCTAGGGGGCGGTGGGGAGCTACGAGGTCACTGGCCGGCCTGGGTCACGCCTCCGTCAGCGGGGAATTAGCGGCGGGGCGGCCGCCAGCCAGAGTCTGTAGCGCGCCCCTCAGGCAGGGGAGCGCCGGCAAAGGTCAGTAGCGCGCCCCTCAGGCAGGGGAGCGCCGGCTAAGGTCAGTAGCGCGCCCCTCAGGCAGGGGAGCGCCGGCTAAGGTCAGTAGCGCGCCCCTCAGGCAGGGGAGCGCCGGCTAAGGTCAGTAGCGCGCCCCTCAGGCAGGGGAGCGCCGGCTAAGGTCAGTAGCGCGCCCCTCAGGCAGGGGAGCGCCGGCAAAGGTCAGTAGCGCGCCCCTCAGGCAGGGGAGCGCCGGCAAAGGTCAGTAGCGCGCCCCTCAGGCAGGGGAGCGCCGGCAAAGGTCAGTAGCGCGCCCCTCAGGCAGGGGAGCGCCGGCAAAGGTCAGTAGCGCGCCCCTCAGGCAGGGGAGCGCCGGCAAAGGTCCCGGCGTGGCTCTGCCGGGTAGGGGAACGCAGGCCCACCCTACACCACTGCGCTCCAGCCCAGGGCCCTGACAGTGGCAGAACGAGGGTCCCACCACTGGGTCAGCGGGGTCGTCCCGCTACATAGACTCACCACTGTGCAGCTCTGTCCCTGGGCTACTTCCTACCTGATTGCTCGCCCGAATCCCTCTGGTCCCGTGAGTGCGTCGGGGTAGTCCGCTGCTGGCAGCTCCGGCTCCCGCTCCCCCTCCGGCTCCTCCAGTTCCTCTGGGTACTCGGCAGCAGGCAGTCCTGGCAGCCCCAGTCCGTCCTCCAGGTGAGGTTTCCACGGGTCCAGGGCCTCCCCTGGTGTGGCAGCAGGCTCTGAAGGGAGCAGCCCACAGTCTGTGTCTGCCTCCCTCCCTGGTGCTGCCCTAACTGAGCTAAGGGCCCCGCCCTTTATACTTCCTGTTCCACCCCTCCCCTTCCGGGGGGTGGAGCGAGCTTGGGCTGGCCCCGCCCACTCAGGCTGAGGGAAAGGCACTTTACCCTCAGGTTCGGAGGGAAGCCACCCTGGGTCCCTACAGTTCTATAGACTCCTGAATGAAATATAAATGATTCTTCATTAATTATTTAGATAATGGCATAGAAAGTACACTGATAAAGTTTGTGGATGATACCGAACTGGAAGAGGTTGCAAATATATTGGAGGACAGGATTATAATTCAAAATAATCTGGATAAACTGGAAAAATGGTCTGAAGTAAATAGGATGAAATTCAATAAGGATAAACGCAGAGTACTCTATTCAGGAAGGAACAATCAGTTGCACATATACAAAATGGGAAATGACTGCCTAGGAAGGAGTACTGTGGAAAGGGATCTGGGGATCATAGTGGATCACAAGCTAAATCTGAGTCAACACTGTTGCAAAAAAAAACAAAACCTAACGTCATCTAGGATAATAGATTTAATAAAGCAAAACACTTGAAGTAATTCTTCCACTCTACTCTGCACTGTTACAGCCTTAACTGGAGTATTGTGTCCAGTTCTGGGGGCCTCATTTCACGAAGGATGTGGATAAATTGGATAAAGTCCAGAGAAGAACAACAAAAAAGATTAAAGGTCTAGAAAACATGACCTGTGAAGAAAGATTGAAAGGATTGGGTTTGTTTATTCTGGAGAAGAGAAGACGGAGGGGGGACATGACAACAGTTTTCAAGTACATAAACGGTTGTTAAAAGGAGGAGAGAGAAAAATTGTTCTCATTAACCTATGATGAGAGGACAAAAAACAATGGACTTAAATTGCAGAAAGGGAGGTTTAGTCTTGGCATTAGGAAAAACATCCTGTCGGGGTAGTTATACAGAAGAACAAATTGCTTAAGGAGGTTATGTAATTTCCATGATTGGAGGTTTTTAAGAGCAGGTTAGACTATCACCTGTCAGGGATGGTCTAGATCAGTGGTGGGCAACCTGCAGGCTGCAGGCAGCCCATAAGGGCAAGTCGCTGGCAGGTTGCCAGACCATTTGTTTACATTTGCATGGCTGTCTGCAGCTCCCAGTGGAGTTCGCCGTTCCCAGCCAATGGGAGCTGCAGGAAGCTGAGATGTAGTTGAGGTGATTTAAAATTTGGGTCCCTCTAAGCCAATAACCTGTTCACATTTAAAAATTCATAGCTTTAAAAATCCCATTCAGAATTATTATTATTTTTTTTTAGTCTGAATGATTTTCATAGCAATTTGGAAATGTTATGCCTTGGCTATTCAGGAGATTTAGGTTTCTTCACCTTTGCTATGGTATCTATAAAGTCTTGGTCAAATGAACAATTCTGGATGAAGAATACTTTGGTTAATTTGGGATGTTTGTGTCCATTAAAAAGAACAGGAGTACTTGTGGCACCTTAGAGACTAACAAATTTATTAGAGCATAAGCTTTCGTGGACTACAGCCCACTTCTTCGGATGCATATAGAATGGAACATATATTGAGGAGATATATATACACATCTATCTCCCCTTGTAAGTATGCTCACACTTCTTATCAAACTGTCTGTACTGGGCTAGCTTGATTATCACTTCAAAAGTTCTTTTTTCTCTTAATTAATTGGCCTCTCAGAGTTGGTAAGACAACTCCCACCTGTTTATGCTCTCTGTATGTGTGTATATATATCTCCTCAATATATGTTCCATTCTATATACATCCGAAGAAGTGGGCTGTAGTCCACGAAAGCTTATGCTCTAATAAATTTGTTAGTCTCTAAAGTGCCACAAGTACTCCTGTTCTTTTTGCGGATACAGACTAACACGGCTGCTACTCTGAAATGTGTCCATTAAGAATCAAGTGTTTTTTGCTGCAAACAGTTTTCAATTACTCTGAGGATGAGATCACTTGGATTCGGAATGAACTATCTGTGTTAGGGGTAGCAAAAGCTGTGTCTAAGGAAAATAATGCAAATTCTTGTCTTGCAGATTTCCTGAGGTTTTGGAGGAGTTTGGAGATGTTCAGTCTCCCATGGTTTAAGCATGTTAAAGAACACATTTTCGTACTTATTTAATTTTGTTTGTATTGAAAAAAATAGTTTTCCTCTACTCATAATTTTTCCTGTTCTTCACTTTCTTGCCACTATTTCAAAATTTGTTTTGATCCCAGAAGTCAATCTGTGTGTGGGGGGGGGAGGGGGCGGGAGGATGGAAAGTCTAAAAAAAATTGATTCAGAAATACTGAATTTTTTTTTATGTCCCTGGCCACACTGTCTCCTGTGATTCACCATGATCATATGATTCCCATGATGAACTCTGTTGTAATGTAATATAGTGAGGAAGCCCAGCCCCTACAGGAGAATGGGGGGCATAAGCTACTCAAATTTCAGCTCTTATGGGGTGACAAATTAATGTTGAGCTGAGTCAAAATCAAACATTTGTATTCAGTACATTGAACTAGAATGTATTGAAACAAAATATTTTGTTTCAATTTTTCTCAATGAAACATCAAGGAGGTTAGCCAAAATAAAAATATTTCCATGGAAAATTTTGTTATTATAGAAACTCCTTTTTCCATTTAAAAAAATAATCAGATCTATTAATTATTCATCCAAGAGTAACATTTTAAGTCCTATTTTCAAATGCGACTAAGGCACTTTTGAAAATTTTACTCTAGGCCTATTAAAAAGAAAGTTTGGTTGGATAATTTAGAAATCACCCACATTAACTTCACTGCCCTTGGTCTGTTTTTATCATTTTATATATTTTTTTATTATTATTTTTTACAGAATGACCTTTCCTATTTGAATATATTACATTTTGTTACTAAAAACTTTGGAACAAATTCAGCTTAGATGTGCACTTCTTGCAATCCCATTCATTTATTTGGGAATGTATATTTGAACCTTTTTGTTATCTGTGTTTTTTCCATCAAATCTACTTGTCAAACTCAATATAGTGACATACTGTATCATAGAAGAGCAGTAAAATCTGGTGACCAGCTCTCAAATGGAAATTAAAGCTCAAAGAAGCCAACAAAATGTTGTTCTGAGGAATTGTCAGCCAGTGAATGGTGCCATTGACCTTTACCCATGTCTAAGGATAGTGAGGATTTCATAGATCCCCCTTTTTATTCTATATTCTTTGTCTCTGTATCATGAGTATCGTGGCTTTTATTTGAAAACTCTTACATGTTGCATAATATTTTTTGTTATAATTCTTATAGAAATGATGTGGGTTTTTTTTTTTCCAAAAATGGAATTGTATTTCAATAATTAGAGATGCCTCAATTGGAAAGAAAACAACATAAAGAAGTGGGGTGACCTGAGGGGTGTGTGTGTGATTCATCTGTTCTGTATGAGAAATGGATTTTTCAGGGTAAAACCTAAGGATAGTGAGGAGCTTACCTTGGTGCCTGGGTGTCTTTGTGCTACTAACTCAGGGAAAGGCATACTGTCCCTGGGAGGAAGAGGGGCCAAAGGAAGACTCAGAGTCCTGCATGCTAGACAGCTGAGTGGGAGAGAGAGGAGATGTTAGTCTGAGTGGTAGAAGCCTCTGCCATCTTGCGGGAGTTATTGCTGCAGATGCCTAGATGGCCACCAGCATGCTGCTCAAAGAAGGAAGCAAAGAGAGAGGGATTAAAGCAAGGATAATTGACAGGTTAAGCCTCATGAAATGAATTAGATTAACCAATGAGGAGCCTTGGTAGGAGTAGAGAGGAGCCAGCTATTGAAAGGAGGGTGTGCTTTTTGATGAGCTTGGGACTCCCATGCCTTCATACAGGGTCACCCCTGAGAACTGGCTCTGGGTAATTAACAGAAATAGTTCTAAACAAGTTCCAGGCCCTGTTTATATTACACGCTTAGTATATAGGCTTCAGCTGGGAAAGCTCCTGACTAGTTTAGGACTAGATTAGTCCCTTAGCTCTCTACCTAAAGAGTTATAACAAGAAATACTTCTTGTTGCTAGATAAGTAGTCCTGCCTGCTCTAATCTACAGTTGGGTGCTAAAGAATAAGAAATTAGGATTTGAGATTTTAGAATTATTTTGTACATAATCTGTGCCTCTTCTCTGAGTTCCATTATGGGGGTAATTACCCTACTGGCAGATGCAATATACTAATCTTAATGAAAAATTCTGTGTGACCAGCATAAGATAATAAGGACCTCAACTGAGAACATCAGACTTTTCCTACAGCTACTGAGGGAACCACAGCAGGATCTGAACCTGAGGATCATCCATGTCCTGGAGTTTTTGAGTGCATCAACCTTCTGTTAGGTAGTCAGAGCTATTGTTTAGAAGATATTGATCTACTGACTGTTTCCTGAAGCAGCTGGATAACTTGTTCTCTGCTACTGCCCAATACACCACCCTCACCAGCCAAAGAGGGCCACAATGCAGGTTCGGCCGATCACGGCTCCCACTGGCCGTGGTTCATGGGCCGAGGGATATGCTGGCTGCCACTTCCCGCCGCCCCCATTGGCCTGGAGTGGTGAACCTCGGCCAGTGGGAGTCACCATCGGCCGAACCTGCAGACGCAGCAGTTAAACAAACCGACCCGGCCCGCCAGGGTGTGCTTACCCTGACAAGCTGTGTGCCAAAGGTTGCCAATCCCTGGGTTAGACTGTGGTGGAGTGATTGGTGTGGCAAAGTTTCCTACCACAGGGGAAGAACCAAGGCTGCCCTCCCAAGGAAACTTCGACAAAGTATTGCAGAGTACCTTCAGGGCAGTTTCTTAGACAACTCTTTGGAGGATTCCCAGGACATCCCAGTGTGAATCAACAAACTTTTCCACACTGCTACCTCTGCCGAGCTTCACAGGGGAATAAGAAGCAGATGCAAACAGTGATAGTGTTGGCTATTTCTATCCCTCTACTACCCCAGGGGGGTGGAGGAGGTAGAGGAGAACTTTACCTCATGTCTGCCTGCAGTATCAAAGCACAATGAGCACTTACTGGAATTCCCGTCTCCTGCATCAGGCATGCCAGAGCTGGAGTTCTGGGACTGGCTACACCTCTCCAGAGTTAAAAAGAGGTCCAAACTCACCACACCACCGGACATCCCTGTTACCTGTCCCCCATCCTCGTCCAACTCCACTTCCTTATCCACAACTTTGTCCTCGGGGTTCACTCCTCTAGCCGTTGCCTCCAGACCCCAGAAGTATCCATGGGACTCTTGGCAGTGGAGGTGGGACTTCCACTGAGGATGGCATGCAGCTCCTTGTGGAAGCAGCATGTGTTTGGTGACACACCAGACCGACTATTGGCTTCTCTTGCCTTCTGGTACGCCTGCCTCAGCTCCTTGATTTTAGCATGACACTGCATCTTGTAGATATCAAAGTTCGTATGGCTGGAGCAGAACTTCAACTGCACAGCTTCCTCTCGCCACAGACCCAACAGCTCAAACAACTCTGGTGTACTCCAGGTGGGAGCACGTTTGCTGCAAGGACCAAAATGCTCAGCTGGGAAGATGCAATGTGAGTGGTCATGATGAGCATTGTGGGATACCTCCTGGAGTGACATAAGGGTGACATAAGCAAAGCAGCGTCTACACTGACACTGCTTCACTCTAACTACATTGCAAAAAGCTCTGTGCCTCTCATCCAGGTTGTTTTATTATGTCTGCATAGCACTGTGTACACCTCCACTGTTTTGCCAATGAAAGCTGCCTTTTGTCAACAAAACTGTGTAGTGTAGACACAGCCTTAGTATTCCACTAGTTTGTGTCTGCTCTAAATCTGCAGCAGGAAGAGACTACTGGAAGCAGATCAGAGCTCCTTCTGGTCTCTACATTAGCTCCATACATCTGCTAGAGAGGCCCATCAACTAGGTACCCTTTAGCTCAGCCACCTCTCCTTGACCTGCCTACAAATGTATTGTGCTGCCATATCTGCAGGCAATTTCATTTTTTGTTTCAGGAATTACTTTAAGAGTAAGCAATGTATCAAAAATGAAAACATTTATAAACTGGATTTTGATAAATGTGATTCATTCTGAAATAGTAACAGAGGAAGGAAGCAGTGGCAAGCTCACAGTAGCAAACACCAGTTTCACCCTGTTAGCTACTACCAGTGTGACCGGGGTTTCAGATGACTTAAGACATACCCCATAAATTGACTTATATCCTTTGGTTAGAGACATTGGAATGCATTGTACTAAATCTGTTCCTGGAAATCATCCTACATAAACAAGCATGCCCTTTATTAGAGTTATGATTAGGTGAACTCTACAGTATATACAAAAATATAGCCAGGAAGTGATTTGATTTGAGTTGGTAATAAGAAAGTCTGGTTACCTGGAGAAAGTAAATGGAACTGGTATCCTCATAACCAGTTTAGGGGAAAGAAAGGGTCATTTCATTTCACAAACTCTATTACTGAATGACTGAAGATAAATATATTTTGCAGGCATATTCAAGAACAAGCCAGCAATAGATTCAAAGTTGAAAGTCTAAATGCATCAAGTTTCCCCCCACCCCCTTCCAGGACTAATACTTCCATGCTAGGTGATGCTATGTATGGGGTTTGTGGGACTGAGAAAGCTAAATGGAAGAGCAGTGCCTGTCAATTTGCAGATCACCTTCCAACAGGATAAATAGTAGACCACTGGCCATGTAGAGTTGAAAGTTGTATAGGTTGAATTCATAATGGGATTGCATGCAAAACTAGGCAATAATATATAGCCTTGGAATATTGTGTGCAGTTTTAGTGTCTAGTTTAATAAGGTTATAGAGCAAAGAAACAAATATTGTATAAAGGAACATGCCAAGATTGCAGAATCTATATTTCTATAGTCTAGAGAAAAGAAGACTCAGGGAGAATATGATCACACTCCATAAAACACATTCATGACATTAATATAAATGAAAGAAGAGAATTATGCATTCTCAGAAGCTGATAGACGAAGGAACAATGTATTTAAAATATAGAAGAAAAACTTTAGAATAGATACTATGAGAAATGTATTTGAGCTGTTGTATGAGATACCAAGGGAGATGGTAACTGCACCATCATGGCATATATTCAAAGGAGGTGAGATTCACCGTTATTATTGGTATTTCTGCAAAGGGTCATAGGAGTCTTATCCTATTTCTCTGAGAATAAGAAATGCAAGCAGAATGGATCTCTCCTGACAGGAACTGAATTTTTTGTTTATCTCTAAAATATGACAAATAGATATTTGGCTACAATAAACCAAAACTCAGTTTATTTCACTGGGTTTTCCTTCTTTTAAGAGAATGTTTAAGTTTTTTTGTCCAGTGAAAGAAATGACTGAGTGCAAGCAATCTAGTGAGATTTTTTCCAGCTGTTTTTGATGGAGATATTAAGACTCTTTTGGTTAAGTATACTCTACCTACTCAGCATAGCAAGACCTTTGGTGGCAGTGACTATTGATTACCTAATTGTGATACTTTTTAATTAAATTTTGTTTTCAGACATCTCAAGGGGATGTGATCTTCACAAAGTAATCTCTTTCCTGTACTTATAATCAAAATATTGTGCCTAATGTTTTAATTCCATAGCCTAAATGGGGGCCCCAAGAGACTCATTCTGTGCTTTCATTGGAGATTGTATTAACATCTATACTGTTGTTGGCCTAATATCTTTGTGAATGGTCTCAAACCTCTGTCTCAAACCTTTGTTCTTCCCTGCTCAGCCTTCTTTACCTTTTTGGCATTCATTATGTGGTTTTAAAAAAAAATTATATTTACATGATTACAGCTAAGAAAATAATATTAATTGTCTATATTTGACAGAAATTTGGCATAGGCACCATTAGACAGGATGATTTATATTCTCTCCAGATGACAATTCCACCTGGAAGCTCCAAATGTCTAGCAAAGAAGGTCATATTGTATGAAAAGAGAACTCAAATTACCAAGTTTGATAAAAAAAAACTGATAGCATGTCCCCGCTCAATCATCTCTTCTCCAGACTAAACAAACCCATTTTTTTCAATCTTCCCTCATTTAGGTTATGTTTTCTACACTTTTAATCATTTGTGTTGCTCTTCTCTGGATTTTCTCTAATGTGTTCACATCCTTCCTGAAATGTAGCCCCCAGAACTGGACACAATAGTCCAGTTGAGACCCATCAGCGCAAAATAAAGTGAAATAATTACTTCTTGTGTCTTGCTTATAACACCCCTGATAATACAGCCTAGAATGATGGTTGCTTTTTTTGCAACAGTGTTAAACTGTTGACTCATATTTAGCCTGTGATCCACTATGATCCCCAGATGCCTTTCCAGTACTCCTTTCTGGGCAGTCATTTCCCATTTTCTCTCTGTGCAATTGGTTGTTCCTTCCTAAGTGGAGTACTTAGCATTTCTCCTTATTGAATTTCATCCTATTTACTTCAGATCATTTCTCCAGTTTTTCCAGATCATTTTGAATTTTAATCCTATCCTTTCAAGTACTTGAAATGCCTCCCAGCTTGGTATCATCTGCAAACTTTATAAGTGAACTCTCTATGCCATTATATAAATAATTGATGAAGGTATTGAACAGAACTAGACCCAGAACTGATCCCTGCTGGATGCCACTTTATATCCCCTTCCAGCTTGATAATTGATAACTGATAACTACTGTCTGGGGATGGATTTCCAATGCATTATGCACGCACCTTCTAGCAGCTCGATCTAGGTTGTATTTCCCTAGTTTGTTTATGAGAATGTCATGCAAGACATAACAAAAACCTTACTAAAGTCAAGATATACCTCATCTACTGCTTCCCCTGTATCCACAAGGCTTGTTACTCTGCTAAAGAAGGCTATTATGTTGGCTTGACAGGATTTGTTCTTGACAAATCCAGGCTGACTCTTACTTATCATATTATTATCTTCTTGGTGTTTGCAAATTGATTGCTTAATTATTTGCTCCATTATCTTTCCAGGTACTGAAGTTAAGCTGACTAGTATGTAATTCCCTGGGTTGTCCTTATTCCCCTTTTTATAGATCAGCACTATATTTGCCCTTTCCCAGTCCTCTGGTATCTCACCCATCTTCTATGATTTTTCAAAGAAAATTGCTAATGGATCTGTTAACAGATTTGCCCATTACTTTGGGGTACGCTTATTTATTAGGGTTACTCTTCTGGGGGGCGTTCTGTAATTCTATCAATGTACTACTTGTGTTTTCATATGGAGTTCTACTTCTCCCTTCTGCAAGTCCGCTCCCAGTGGATCTATCCTGCAGGACCTTGGTTCCCCAGGACTGGGTTCCTCCAGCCCCAGAACCAAAGGAACACACACACACATACACACACACACACACACACACACACACACACTAACAGAGCAAGTCTGAGTGGACTGAGTCAATCTGCAAAAAGAAGAACAGGAGGACTTGTGGCACCTTAGAGACTAACAAATTTATTAGAGCATAAGCTTTCGTGGACTACAGCCCACTTCTTCGGATGCAATCTGCACTCTCAAGCTGATCCCTTATATGCCCTGCACTCAATAGGCTGGGCCAAGCAGCACTTTCAAGCTGCAACCCTCATATGCTACAGGTACCGCACCAGAATAGAGTAAGCCTGAGTAGGCTGGGTCGAACAGCACTTTCAGGCTACCACCCTTATATGCCCCTGGACTCAGTAGTCTGGGTCGAGCAGCACTTCTAAGCTGCCACTCTCGTATGTCACAGGTTCAGCACATCCCTATTCCCACTTTCACATAACCGTAGTACCCACTTGATGAGCAAACCCTACAGTATATTTGGGCTCTACAGGGATCTTTAGCTTAGGTAAGAGAAGCGTTGCTGCAGCGTAAATGGGGAAGCTAAAACCACAAAAGAGTAAAGTTCAGAGAGAGAGGGAAGCAACCAGCTTAACCATAAAAGTTATTTCTTGAATAATAGTGAAAACTACACAAGGAGAGCCTAAACCAACATAACAATTACATTGGTTACAAAGGTCATGTATAGAAAACTATACCTGATCAAACAAGTCAGGGTTAGAAAGTTATACCTGGGGTAGAAAAGAAAACAGAGAGAGAGAGAGAGGGATCTCACCACTTCCATGAAGCTTGAACTGGTCGTGGTTCCCAGGTGATGGTAGTAACTCAGGATCTTGAGTGCTGGAGACAGGCAGAGCCCCCAGCACACACAGTTGGGAGAAGATGAAACCCCAGGGGAACTGATGCAGAGTTTGGATCCATGCATCAGAATACTTACTTGAACATAGGTAGGGGTTTTTGTAAGTAAACAACAATGGTTGAAGGGAGAACATCAGATTTGTTTATGGGTAAACTGATGACTCAAGGGTTTTCTTTGACTAGACAATAGTAGCTGATCACTTTTGGCTATAGGTGGTGTTCCTTCCAGGGAGCTCACAATGCAATTAGGCTGCTTCAGTATTTTGGATATCAATCAAGGATTTATTACTAGAATTGGTCTGATAACTGCTGAGCTGGGTGTGTGCAGGCATGGGTTCATTAACATCTGGAGCAGAGATCCCCCATGATGCAGTGCTTCCCTGCTTTTCTGGTCCCAGAGTTCAGTGCAGTTCTTGCCTTGGAATCTCTGTTCTCCATTCTGTATGCTAATGGAGATGCTTCCCTGTCCCATCTTTGATGCAGATGAGGCTAGGGGAGTTGCCTTAATCTTGTCACCCTTGTCTAGGTGTGTCTCCCACCGCCCTTTACTGCTCTCTGCAAGTCTTTTCTCTGATCGGTTTTTGTTCAAGCAGAGGCTGGGGTGGGGGGTGTCCTTTCATGAGTCAGGCACGCTGGATACTGCGCCCTGGTTCCCGAAGAACACAGAGCTGACTGGTATCAGATCAGATATCTCCTCAGTCAGCTATTTGAGTATTCTAGGATGTATTTCACCAGGCCCTGGTGACTTGAAAACATTAAGCTTATCTCAATAATTTTTAAATTGTCCTTTCCCTATTTTAGCCTCTTATCCTACCTCATTTTAACTGACATTCATAAAGTTAGATGTCCAATTGCTACTAAACTTTTTGGTGAAAACTGAATCAAAACAATTATTTAGCACTTCTGCCATTTCCACATTTTCTGTTATTGTCCCATTTCTCTTCCCCTTTGCTCTTCATTGAATAACAGGCCTATGCTGTACTTGGCCTTCCTCTTGCTTCTAGTGTATTTGCAGAATATTTTTTATTACCCTTTATGTCTCTAGCTAATTTAATCCTCAGTTTATAGTCATGCACCTATAACTGGTCTCCTAGGTAACATGCAGTTATCACTCTACCAGCCTATCTATATCATTTTTTATTAATCATATCAGAATTATTTCTATGAAAGACTTTACATCTATGATGTTTGATAAACTACTGTAGTAACTTAATTTATTAGTGTCAATATTTCTGATGTGAATACTTTGGAAAACTATCATAAATGGTAATTTTCAGATCAGCCTTGTGAATGACTGGTAAAGAGCATACTACCTTGGGACAGATCCAGGTTTTAAGGGAAAGTAATACATTACTTATTGTATCTTTGAAGGTGGAGACTGGGAGTATTGGAGTGGTAATGATCACTCTCTGCAATGGTAGAGTGCAGATGAATTCAGAAGACCTTTTTTATCTCATGCATCCCTTTTATCTCATGCATCCCTTTTCAGCTATTCATGGGGAATCATTGCAACATATAGTTGGTACAGAAAAATGAAGAGAAGGAGGCCAGATAGAAATGCCTTGGACCCAATTTCAAATTATTTGTAATAAATTAATGTAGCTTTCAAAGTGCTGAGGTTACCTCAGAATTTGACATTCCTGTATGAATCCCAGAACTTTACAGTACTGAAGTCAGCCATTTTGTATGTTCAGCCACTGCCAGCTGAAAACCAAATACCACATAGCAAGGAATAATCTGAGGCCTTTGTGAGACAGGCTCAGAAAACTGCATACTTGCAGTTTGCTAATCAGAATGGGAGGATGGGATAGAAAGTTATGGAATAGAGTGAGTGAACAGTGACCTTGGTTTTAGGTGTCCCTGGCATATTGTTGTTATGACTAGAAATACTAAACTTGTTTTGAGATAATGAGTAATTTTTTTTTAAATTATGAGAATCGAAAACCCAGTAGAGGTTATTATGTTAATCCACTAAGAGTCACTATAGGTAATGTGTTTTGTAAGAGTTAGCTATACAAGATTAGGTAAATACTACATAGCAGTCCGAGGCAGCTTTTCTCCAGGAAAGAATCTGACCTCTAAACTCCCGGTCAGCTAGATGGTAAGAAGGCCCCTGGAAGCCTGGTTGGTGATCACTCAAAACCATCTGAGACTATAGGTAACTATATCTGCGATGTTCTAAACCCTATTGATTATGTGCGTGTGTGTGTGTCTGCTTAAAATCTAATAAATACTAGCTTTAGATAAGAGCACACTTGCTTGTATCAATCATTTATCGGACAGAAGTGCTGTGTTGCCATTGATTTATTCCTTACACTGCCAAGAGAGAAACAATTATGTTACCACTGCTTTAGGTTCTGAAAACTCTGGGTAACACTGGTATGGCTGCCACATGTTTTTGGTCCCTTTTAAAAATGTTCATTAGAAAAATTTGCCAAATACTGGCTTTAAAGTAAGGTTTGTATTTAACTCTGTTTTATTCTGTTATGCTACAGGAATTAATATAAATGTGTCCCTACAAGTTAGAGTATGGAAACATACTGTTGGCATATACTTTTGATATAAATGTAAGAAAAGGGTTTTCAAAAATATATTGAGATAGCATTAAGCTAGTAAATAACTATGTTAAAGTAACAAAAATGTGAACTTTAAGATTGCTACTATGTATGCGTAACAAGAAACAGAGTATGTGTGTGTAGAAAGAATGCTAAGCAATTAAGAATATGGAAATTAGCAGTTAAGGGAAGACACAAAAATTGGAATGTAGAACAATATTTTGATACATTCAGAGTTCAATCAACATATCTTATAAATACACATAAGTAAAATATCATATTATATATTCCAAAAGTTATCTTAATTGTACCTCTTTCCTTGTCCAGCCTCCCCCTATAATTCGGTTGGATTTCACAACGAATTGGCAAAGTTAAAAATGACTACACAATATGCAACACAGTAGAGAATCAGAGCTAATGTTCATAAAATACTCCCATAGTTAACTTTACTATGATTTGGCTACACTATCCTCCTTGAAGAAAGTGCTAAATAAGTCAGTGTTTGTGATAAATTCATTAATATATTTCTTCAAAATTTATCAGTTGTTCATATCCCAAATCTTCATACTGTTGTACAGATATAGAGGTATATAGATATATAAACATATGCCTCAGAATAGAAAGATAATATAAAAATTCTATAGAAAGGGGCAAATGCTAAAAAAATTAGATAGTTAACAGATGATTTAGTCCAGACATTCATATACTATAACAGGTATTAACAAGGTCTCATTCTCTATGCAAACTTTGCCATATGCTTGTTTTTGTTCAGCTACTATATCCTATCCCTTTTTTTCACATTATTTCTGTAACTTGTTTTTAACTTCATTTCATATTTATTTTTTGTGAAGTGTTCTTCTGTTTTCCCCCTCAAATGTTATGCATTATATTGGATAGCACCTGAAGGCCCCAGTCAGGATCAGAGCTCCGCTATGCTAAGGGCTACACAAACATATAGGGAGACACAACGTCTGCTCCAAAGAGCACATAATCTAATGCAAGACAAGTACACATGATTCCACAGGCTATTTTTTTCAATCAAAATATATTAACTTAATTTTTTTCTGATTTTCAATCTCAAAAGACCTTTCCTTAATTCCATCTGATTCCTTCTAAATGTACTCCTTGTACTACTCTCAGTAAAAACAACTCCCCATTCATCCACTCCAAAACCTTTAATGTCTCCAAGGCATAAAAACAAGGACATTCATAGCTATTTGGATTATATGGTTTTATTGATTGACAATACAAAATAGTGCTCCTGCTATTTACATTTTTTGTTTCAAAGCATCCATAAAGGCAGGAGGGTAATTATATGGGAGTTCTAGAGCTGTAAGGATTAGAGAAAGTCAAACACTAACTCCAGGTGAAAAGAAAACAGTTAAGCAATAATTTCTGGTGTTTTACATGATTTACTTACAATTCTTCAGGGTCCTGTGGAAAAAAATAGTATATAATCATGTAATTGGAGATGATATCATAATGAATATGCACAAGCAGGCTCAATTAAGGTTGCCCAGGCAACCTTCAGCAAATAGCATGGACAATTTCAGGTCAACCAGTTAAAGTTTGGCAAAGTTATAAGCAACTGAAGAAAAGGTCTTATAATGGGAAGCACCAGGCATTTTTAACTACAAGGCAGAACTATCAGCTCTCTATACCGAGTGTTTGTCACACCTACATGCTTCCTTTACTCTCCTTTATGCTCTCATGGCAGAAATGACACTTAGATGATCAGGGCTCAAGTGCATGCTGAGAATTTTTCAAATCCTGACCATTGGCTTAAGGTCTGGATGAGGACTCTAACATTTTAAACACATGAAATAAGAGATAGGCATGTTCTACTCATTGCCAAGGAAAATTGTCCTGTCACCTTAATGGATTTTTAAAAGACATTGCTGTTGGAGTGCATTCTCATCAATGATACTGAATAGAAATAATCCAGTAGCAATCGTGCCAGTGGCAACAATAACAGTCTCAGAAAATGAAGGCTCAGCAACCTCTAGGAGAGTATTCTTGGTGAATACAGACAATATTTAGCATGTATATATCTATTTATTATTATTTATTACTAGATTTATTATTTATTATATTATTTTATTTGTCTTGTGTTCTATGCTTAGAATGTTTTTTTTTTCCATCATGAGGTTTCTAAGTAGAATTTTACCAGTAGATAAATAGTGCTAAACGTGGCTGGCCTGGTGTGACATACCACAGTAATATCCAGACCAATGAGCAGCTTTGTCATCCCTGCCAATCAGCCTTGGGAGCCTTACAGTGTCTTCCTGAAGTAGCTGCCACCTGGGCTGCTCACAAACAGCCTTCCAGTATGCAAGCCACACTCTGAGTATCTGTGTGTAACTGAAGTCTGCCAGCCACACTTGGGTTACACTCTGGTTCTCACTAATCTCAGTTATACTTCAGGATGACACCAACAAACCCCCACTCCCAGATTTCCCCCCAGAAATGTATGTCCTGTACTGGCCCGCCCTCTCCTGGACAGTACAGATACTCCAACTTGAACACACGGGATTAGATAAAACAGTAAAAGAAGTTTATTAACTACAAAGAGGTAGATTTTAAGTGAGTACAAGTAATGAGACATAAAAGTGAGAAATGATTACAAGAAAATGAAGATAAGATGTTTACTAATGCATAATTTAATATACTATATTAGATTCAAGCAAAGTTTCTCACCATGTGCTTTCAGCAGTCTTACTGACCAAACTTTGTGAGTCAGAATCCCCGCCACCCCTGAGTCCACCAAATGCCTCCTTTTTCTCTTCAGGTTGGTTGTTAGTGCTACAGAGTGTTGCTGGTACTGCAGATTGTTAACACTACTGGTGTTGCTATTCTTGGAGTTCCGGTGTTAGCTACTCTAGCAGAGAGTGCTGCATGTTGATTCAACAGAGCTCAATGTTATTCATAAAGAAAGACAGCCTTCGGTTCAGCAGCAAAGGCACTCAGCCTGGTTGATTGTCAGGAAAGCAGAGTACCAGCGCCCTGTCCATCAGTCACAGGGACACTAACGCATGTTACTCCTGGGGGAATTCTGCACCACTGTTCATGCGCAGAATTCATGTATGGATGCATGGGGATGGGTGAGAGAGGTGCAGGGACACCTGGTGATGAAAAGGAGGAAGATGCAGGGACACATGATGACAGGAGCAGATGTGCCTGACTGGGTCTGCACAAGGGAGGGTCCCCAACTCCCTAACAATCCTCCTCCCCCAAAAAACCCTGTTCCATAATTCTCCCACCCCCACACAACAAACCTCCAGGCTCTGTCCCAGTAATTGCTTCCCTCTCCCTCAGTTCCTCCATTACCCCTGACTCCCCCAAGCCTTTGCACTGCTTCTGAGAGATGACGGAAATACAGTTTTCTACTGTTGTTTAAATGAATTATTACTCAAAGTTATGTATTAATATGCGTAATAGGGAATGTATTTGTAAAAAAAAATCCTGAATCTTTTTTGTTGTTTGTATTGTTACAGGCATAGTTGTTGACAAATATTTTGAAATAAGTTACCAAAATGATTGAAACTGGCATGATTATATTGTGTTATTTTGACAAATAAAATATGCAACATTTTGCAGGATTTTAAAATATTGTTTGTAGAATTTTTATTTTTTTTTGGTGCAGAATTAGGTTCATGTACGCCAGTGACAACGTAAAGGCTCAATCAACATAATAGGATGCTCTCCCCTCAGCTGATACAAAGATACCCCTCCTATGACTTCTTTTGTTATAATACATTGATGCAAACAAGTTACCTATTACATCCAGAGATTGTTATTTACTACCCTTATACCTTGTACCTGCTAGTTTGAACAAAACATCCTTAGTTGTTATCCTGTCATCCCATCCTTATCTTTCGAGGGGTCAGTGTGTTCCTATACAGTCTCCTGGGAACTTGTTTAGGTAATTAGGTAGTTACACTACCCTGGGGTGTTCTTGTACCATCCTCCATCCTTGACCTTGTACTGGTCAAAAATGTGCTTACTTGGTTAGCCAATACCTGGTGGGTTACTGCCAAAGCCTACTCTGGTTCATACTCTTAGTTATGCCTAGTGACTTGGGGAGGCCTACAAGGAGCAATGAATGCGATGGACAGTAGGAGAAGAAAGAGCGATGCCTTGGGGCGTTTCTCCCTCCTCTTTATAGTTTCAGTCCCCCACTTGAAAAACATTTCCAGCTGGGCACAAGGAGACAAAAAATCTATGTGGAAGGATGTTCCTGCTGTTTTTTTCTCACCTGTTTGAGCTTCTGTTGTTTCCGTCCCTGCTTGATAACTCTGCTTACTACTTAAATGAAAATTAGATCATTCATTCCTTTATTTAGGAAAGACCTGCCACCTTCTGTTTGGCTAGGGGTCTGGGGTTTAGAACATGTGTTAATAACACCATACAAGGGAATTTTATAACTTCACATACAATATTGCAACACATTTTTATCAGAACAATACTGACCAGCAAATTCTATGTTTTCAAATGATACATTACAAGGCATACTTTGTACAAAGATTATTACAATAGCGTGTAGGGTGTGAATACAAGGGAGTATGCTGTCACACCTGGGTGTTTTAATCATATAGAACTTTAAACAATCAGACAAATAAAATTCACCCTTTTTATTAGTATTTAATTAAAGTCTTGGTAGATTCTCTTATATATGCTAGTATTTTTTGATACTGCTTCAGTCCAATGGACCCAAACAACATTTCACCAATATATGATTCATTTTGTTGAGATTTATTACTCATAAAAATAACAGATTAATACCAGGAGATAGAGCTCTGTGAGTAACAGTGGTAGGTACTTCTTCTACGCATTTTTCTGTCTATGCAATATTACCTGGTATGATTCACTATTTTTATACTATAGTGTAACTCCATCAAAAATAAATGAAATTAGACACTAGCCTAGAATTGGTGGAATCCAGCCTATAAAGTTTGCAAAAAATATCATTCAAATCCTGATGGCTAAATTTTTATTGTCTCTTTGTAATGTGACCAACCAAAAATCCATGGCTTTGGATTCTTCGACCATGCAATGTTGTTCCAGGAAGAAGGATTGCTAAGAAGAGAAGGAATCCCACCTAACAAAGAGAGGGAAGAGCATCTTTGCAGACAGGCTTGCTAACCTAGTGAGGAGGGCTTTAAACTAGGTTTGCGGGGGATGGTGACCTAAGCCGGGAAGTAAGTGGGGCAGTGGGATACCGGGAGGAAACGCAAGGAGGAGGGTGCAAAAGGGAATGCCTCCTGATTTATACTGAGAAAGTAGGGCAATTGGCTAGTTATCTTAGGTGCCTGTACACGAATACAAGAAGCCTGGGAAACAAGCAGGAAGAATTGGAAGTCCTGGCACGGTCAAGGATCTATGATGTGATTGGAATAGAAGAGACTTGGTGGGGTAACTCACATGACTGGAGCACAGTGATAGATGAGTATAAAATGTTTAGAAGGACAGGATGGGGAGAAGAGGTGGAGGATTTGCACTGTATGTAAGGGGGCAGTATGATTGCTCAGTGCTCCAGTATGAAACTGGAGAAAAGCCTGTTGAGAGTCTTTGGGTTAAGTTTAGAGGTAAGAGCAACAAGGGTGATGTGGTGGTGGGCATCTGCTATCGACCACCAGATGAGGAGGATGAGGTAGATGTGGCTTTCTTTGGACAACTAACAATAGTTTCCAGATCACAGACCCTAGTTCTCATGGGGCACTTCAATCACCTTGACATCTGCTGGAAGAGCAATACAGCAGTGTATAGACAATCCAGGAGGTTTTGGAGTGTGTTGGGGACAACTTCCTGGTGCAAATGCTACTGGAGGAACGAACTAGGGGCTGTGCTCCTCTTGACCTGCTGCTCACAAACAGGGAAGAATTGGTAGGGGATGTAGATGTGGGTGGCAACCTGTGCAGCAGTGACCATGAGATTGTCAAGTTCAGGGTCCTGACAAAAGGAAGAAAGGAGAGCAGCAGAATATGGACCCTGGACTTCAGAAATGCAGACTTTTACTCCCTTAGGGAACTAATGGGCAGAATCGCCTGGAAGGCTAACATGAGGAGGAAAGGAGTCCAGGAGAGCTTGCTGTATTTTTAAAGAAGGCTTATTGAGGTTTAAAATGTTGACATCCTGAAAAAGAAAGAAAAGAAGAATGGAAGAGGGATAATAAGAATGTTGTAGGGAAGGAGGTAATGGGAAGGCAAGGGGGAATGAGGGCCCATACATTCATAGATCCATAGTCTTAAAGGCCAGAAGGGATCATCACAATCATCTAGTCTGACCTCCTATATATTGCAGACCACAGAACCTCACCCAGCTATTCCTGTAATTGACCCATAGCCTTTGGCTGAGTTACTGAAGTATTCAAATCATGATTTAAAGACTTCAAGTTACAGAGAATCCATGTTTTACTTTAATTTAAACCTGTAAGTGATCTGTGAGCCAGGCTGCAGAGGAAGGCAAAACAAAAACACAAAACAAAAAACACAGGCTCTCTGCCAATCTGACCTAAGGGAAAATTCCTTCCCGAGCCCAACTCATTAGTTGGTCCCTGAGCATTTTGGCAAGATCCACCATCCAGACACCTGGGAAAGAATTCTCTCTAGTAACTCAGAGCCTTCCTCATCTCATGTTCCATCTCTGGCCGTTAGGGATATTTGCTAGTTGCAGTCAGTGAAGGGTCACATGCCATTGTAGGCAATCTTATTACACCATCCACTCCATAAATGTATCAAGCTCAATCTTAAACCAGGTTTCAGGGTAGCAGCCATGTTAGTCTGTATCCTCAAAAAGAACAGGAGTACTTGTGGCACCTTAGAGACTAACAAATTTATTAGAGCATAAGCTTTCGTGGGCTACAACCCACTTCTTCGGATGCATATAGAGTGAAACATATATTGAGGAGAAATATATACACACATACAGAGAGCATGAACAGGTGGGAGTTGTCTTACCAACTCTGAGAGGCCAATTAAGTAAGAGAAAAAAGCTTTTGAAGTGATAATCAAGATAGCTCAGTACAGACAGTTTGATAAGAAGCAAGTGTGAGAATACTTACAAGGGGAGATAGATTCAATGGGAGAAGGGTATTGGAGAAGGGAGGAATAGGGGGAATGAGGTTACACAAATATCTCTTGGCATAGGGAAAAGAATATGGGATCCTGTAATGGGAAATATGGGGACGCACACAGAGCCCCTGACGTGATAGAGTGAGAGGAATGAGTGACACAAAGAGCCCCTGACATGAGGGAGAGGAAAAGAAGGGGTACAGTGTGTCCCTGAAATAGAGGGGGCTGGGAGGGTTTTACATACATAGCTAGTGAGAGAGAATAGAGAGAAGCAAGGAGCCCCAGGCATGTGCAGGGTGCTCAGCCTCCAGAAACAACAAAATGTGAGATTATTGGTATGATATATCATCACTTCCTTTCTAATCCTGGACAGACTCAGCAAGTTCTTGGATCTTGTTTTTGGGATGACACTGGAAGTGGCAGGGATAGTGTTTATATATTTATCATGGCTTCAAAACTACCATCTTGTGTCAAGCCAAGATTTATTGAACCAGCATGATTTCAATTGGCCCTGAAGAAGATTAAAGTCAAGCAAAAGATAATTCTGTTAACAATATTTTCTCTCAACTACCACTACAAGAATTCTAAATGTCTCCTTCCTTTGCTTCATCTTCACTGATCACCTTACTATATAGATGGCCTGAGACAGATGCCATCTTACATCACCCCCTGTAGAACCTAGGAAGGAAAGCATCATATTATCTAAAAAGATCCAGTCAGTAGACATATTCCAAATGACTGACAGTTTGATGAATCTTGTTTCTTGCTGTAAAGAGCTTTCACTAGAAAGGCCTGTATTGTCTGTAGCTATGTAACTGTTATTCCCGTTTTTAATATACTGAATCTTTTGATTACTAAGGATTCTTCTTCTTCCTCTTTACAGAGGCACTTGTCGTATTGTGCAGCAAAAATGAAGACACGTTACAAAGGAGCTGTATAATATGCATTTTCTTGCTCTTTCATAGAGACTTTACTTTAATTCATTGTCGTATTTTTGTTTTCATTAAACCAAAACACGTCATTCAGAATGAACATATATGCTTCAATAAGTGAAAAACATAAAATAATCTGGATTTGGACTGAGGTTTTGATTTTTGTGGAGGTTGAGAGAATTCTAGAGTAGAGAAATGCAGGGACTTCTTAGCTTATTTTGAATTTGCACCTCTCTTTCTATTTTGAAATAATGGTAATGTGCATATTTCATAATACTGTAAATTATCAGTGTTCATATTGTTCCCCAAGAAGTGCATGGATTCACTAAACAGGTGGTTGAGAAGGTCTCTCCCACTGCATCTAGAACAAATAAATAGGACCCTGACTGAAAATCAGAGAAGACCAAGTTTTATTTTTCCCACCTGGCTTGATACTAATACAGTACCACAGATCCTATGAAACTGTACTAAACCTATGGTCTGATCTATAATATGATGAATACTATGTTATTCTACTAATAACATAATACTATATGTAGTATAACATAATACCGTATGTTATACTAGCAGCTTCAATTGGTTTATATGACAGTGGTGAATGCTCAGCACTTCTGAAAACCAGGCAACAAATCTACTTGATTTGTCAAGTAGATTATGGCAGACAGGAGACTCAAAACACCACAGGCCTCACTCTGGGTTGGTCACATGGACAAATGCTAGGAACACTTCTGCAGGATGGATCTTCATATACACTATGGTAGAGAAAAAAGATCTTAGGGCTAGATTTTTAAAGATATTTATGAACCTAAAGAGTCAGAAAGGTATTTAGTGGGATTTTCAAAAGCACTGAAGTGCCTATCTTCCTTTAAAAATCTGGCCCTTAATCCCTAACAAAAGGCTGGCATAGGAGTTGCCATAGGGGTAGACAATTGGATTTATGGCTGACTACTTCTAACTTCCTTTCACAACATGTTTTGTTTGCTACAGGTAAATCAAGCTCCCCTTGATATGACCTGTCTAATATTTATCAGAAAGGGAGGATAGAGGTCATAGCAGTGTGATATAATATCTAAAAAACAACAACATCAAAACAGGTTGTCAATTCTCCTATTCAGAGTCAGCTCCAGAGAGACCTGGAATCCAATAGGACCAAACAGTCTCTTAAAGTAGGTCAACAAAATAGGCCCTCAATTCTCAATGTGTGAGTATGGAGTTCTCAAAGTCCCAAGAGGTGTTGAAGCACAAATGAAATCTGCAATATATAAAAGAGTTGAAAACTATTAGATGGTATTTCATATTGCCATGACAAAGAACTGGTCCCTGGAGCTCCTTTACTAAAGGAGACACATCTTAATTCACTCTAGAAGCATGGAATAAAATTTTGGAGCAAGTTTCTAAAAGAGTGCTGTAAAAGATTCAGGACTATAAAAACAGGTGTGTGTAAGCAGGGTCTGAATCAATTCTCCCCTGACAGCTAGCTGGGCGGGGGGTAGAGTTCAGGAGCAAACTGTATTTACATGAACACACCTACTCTGCTTAGATATCCAGCTGATGGAACAGTGTTGCTCAAAGTAATCAACTGTGGCAGGTGTTGGGTTACAAATCACTTTGGTACTGAATGCAGGGGTAGTGAAATGCTGTTACCAATGTTATTGTCATTATTGTATGAATAAAGGGGATCAGAACTGTGCTTAACCTGTCTGAAATGAGGGAGCCACCCTTAGCTGAAAGAACCTTGTTAAGCCAGGGGCTCAAATGCCAGACCCCCGTGACAGTAAAAGGGGTGGAGATAGGGTGACCAGACAGCAAGTGTAAAAAATCGGGACAGGGATGGGGGGTAATAGGCACCTATATATGCCAAAGTTCCAAATATCTGGACTGTCCCTATAAAATCAGGACATCTGGTCACCCTAGGTGGAGACAGGTGGCACAGCCAGGAGGTGTGGACTCTCCCTAAGGGTTCCCAGTCTGGTTTAACCTGTTCCTCCCCACTGTTCAAAGAAAGAGCTAAATAGGCTTCATTAGGAGCCTCTTTGCTATTTTAAATGCTCAATCAGACCTTAAATCTGTTGTGGTGGGACTGTGTTTCTGCCCAGCCTGCTAAGAGCTGAAAATCACTGAGAGACTGACCTGCAGAGGTCACGGCAGAGAGGCAGGTGGCAGCAGAAAGTGACTGACGGGTGGCCAGCAGGAGCAAGTGGTGAGAGCAGTGAGCAGGTGGCTAGCAGGAGTGCCCAGCAGGAGCAGTGAGAAGGCAGCCAGTGAGAGCAGCAATAAGGCTCCTTGCAGGAGCAGCCAGTGGGAGGGGCGAGCAGGCAGGCGCAGCTGGCGGGAGCAGAGAGCAGGCAGCTGGTGGGAACTGGACAGTGGAGCAAGCAAGGTGGCTTTTATCCCCCCACCCCCAAATGGCAGGAGGAGAGTTCATACACATGCACCTCTGAACACTAGGTCAGCACTGACCAGGGACAACAACTGTGAGTGGGCTGTTAAGGGGGGGAGCACAATACAGGAACTTTGATGTTGGACTCAAGAACCTGAAGCAAAAGACACTGCCTAGCGCACTCTGGGGTGGATGTCTTGCTCATGCTTTTAGATTTATGAATACCGCTTGTGCTGTTTTCCTAGATTATTTTTATTAAGACTCTGTGCTTGCAAGAGGGGAAGAATTGCCTTGTAGAGGCTCCCAGAGGGTAGAGTTAAATTTTCCCAGGTTACTTGGTGGGCTTGAGCCGGTTCTGTGTCATATTGTTGAAAAGGAACCCCCTAGATATTGAACCTGGCCTTTCTTGTGGCCTACTCTAAATGGTAGAAAGGTTACATGGACATGGAGTAACTGAAGGAAGGTTGTTGGGGTGAAAAAAGAAGCCAAAGATCAAGATCAAAGATCAATTCAAGAAGAACCTGACAGCAAAGAAACCCTATTAGAAGTCTAAAGGAAGGCTCAAAATATTTGCTCTGCCTATATATCAAATGCTCGCTGTCAAATTGGGAATGTGTATCTAGTGGGGTGTCTCAGGGGTGTGTCCTAGGTCTGGAACTATTATATTTTTTTTCATAAATTACTTGGTTAATGGAATGGTGAGTATGCTTATAAATTTTTAGATGCCAGCATATTGGGAGGTACTGCAAGAACATTGAAGGACAAGATTAGAACTCAAAAAAATATTGATGAATTGGAGAATTGGTCTGAATTCAACAAGATGAAATTCAGTGAAGGCAAGTGCAAAGTACTTCACTTAGGAAGAAGAAATCAAACACACAACTACAAAATGGGGAATAACAGGCTGGGTGGTACTACTGCTGAAAATGATGTAGTGGATCACAAATTGGATATGAGTCAACAAAGTGGCACAATTGTAAAAAAAGGTAATATAATTCTGGAGTGTATTGACAGGAATGTTGTAAGTATAACCTGGGAGATAATTGTCCTTCCTTTCTCAGTATGTGTGTGGCCACAGCTGGAATATTGTGTGTAATTCCAGATGCCACATTTTAGGAAAGACTGGACAAATTGAAAAGAGTCTAGAAGAGAGCAACCTGATCTATGAGGACAAGTATCAGGGGATAGCCGTGTTAGTCTGTATCCACAAAAACAACCAGGAGTCCAGTGGCAACTTAAAGACTAACAAATTAGTCTTTAAGGAGCCACTGGACTCCTGGTTGTTTTTGATCTATGAGGAAAAGCTAAAAAATGGGATATTTAGTTTTGAAAAATAGAAGACTAAGGAGGAGCCTGATAACAGTCTTCAAGTATGTTAAGAACTGTTGTAAAGAAGACAGACATCAATTTTTCTCCATGTCCAATGAACGTAGACAAGGAAGTAATGAAGTAGGGGAGATTTTGGTTACATATTAGGAAAAAACGTTCTAATTCCAAGGGTAATTGAGCGAGCTCTGGACTAGGTTTGCAAGGAAGGTTGTGGAATCCCCATCACCAGAGGTTTTTAAGAGCAGGTTGGACAAACACTTGCCAGGGACGGTGTAGATTTACTTGGTCCTATCTCTGTCAGGGAGCTGGACTTCATTACTTCTCAAGGTCTCTTCCAGCCCTACATTCCTGTTATTCTATGATTTTATGACTTAGGTGTCCTATTACTTATTAACAACAGTAAAAATGTAACTTAATAAGAAAATTAGGTTACCTCTCAGTCTAGAGATTGTGAACTTTTGGGGCTAGGGCTCATGCCTTCTTCAATTTAGAAAATACTACATGGATGCTACTGGAAATAAACCATAAACAATATACCCTGAAACCTGTCATAAACAATATAATGATTCTTGTCTCAGTGATAAAATCTCTCAGTGGAAGTGTAACAAAAACACTGATGGCAGATTTTGTGATCCGAAAATTCTATGGTTTAGAATATAGTTTCCAGTATCATAGAGAGGGAAACAAATGAGTAGAACTGTGGGTGGAAAGGGCATGAATGGTAGAAAAAAGGAGAGGAAGCTCTGTAACATGAATCGCTGTTCCCACAAGTCCATAAAATGGTCTTCCATGCATAACTTTGAAGTCAAAATATGGACATGATTCTGCAGTTCTTTCTATATCATAACTCCCATTTCAAGAGATATTAAGCTTTCCAGAAGCAGCTTACAAACATTAAATTTAGCTGTAAGCATTTCTGTCATATATGACGGGACTTGATCATTGAAAGGAATTAGTTATAATGAGTTTCACTCGCAGAATATCTCTACTTTCAGTTTTAAGGAATACTTCTATACCACAGTATTTTTAAGATCTGGACTTTTTTCTAGTAATATATTATGATGGTTGTTCTGAGTTTCGTGTTCAGAACAAGGAATGTTGAGTTCTTGAACTATACAGTGAATAGGAGTTTTGTCAGAGAAAGAACTGCAGCATCAGTTACCTATCTATTAGAATTGTTTGTTAGAACCTGGTAGCAAAAACATCTTAAAGTGAAAGTTTTCTTCATCCTATACCACTCATGAACACGGCCAAGTGACACACAGCAGGCATGCTTAGAAAATATATCGAGCTTGTAAGCAGCTATTGCAAATCTTACATCAAATCAATTTAATCTAATTAAATATATTAGTTTAACCACAATTTAATATGTACTTTGATGGACAGCTATGTTGCTTATTTAAATATTAATTTTCTGACATTTTAATTCTAAATACTTTAGAGATGAGTCAAAAAAGTAGTATTTAGTGTCAGAATAGGTTTAGGCAAGGTCCCCAAGTTCGATTGCAAATCAAGAATAGAGTTCAGATTCAAGAACTCTAGAAAATGCAGAAATGACACCTTATGAACAGATCTCATCAGATTTCCACCATCTTGATTGGTGAAAATCTCATAAAATCATCTGTTTTTTGCCGGACTTAAGTAACATTCAAGCTACCACCAGAAAATAAGAAGAAAAGGAGTACTTGTGGCACCTTAGAGACTAACAAACTAAGGTGCCACAAGTACTCCTGTTCTTCTTTTTGCGGATACAGACTAACACGGCTGTTACTCTGAAACCACCAGAAAATAGTTCCCTTCTAGTGTAGCATCTGAGCTGAGCCATAATCCTGTGTTTGGATCCGGGGATTCTAATCTAGAACTACTAACTCCAAAATCTGGAATTGGGACATGTTTTGATTCTAGCTACTTGTTTTGATTTCAAAGGTTGATGTTGAGTAATGACTCTGCTGGTTTCATACACATTTGGAAGAAGTTACTTTTGTCAACAGAACTGAACTCTTTGTGATATTCTGGTCTGCAAATTATGATGAAGTACTGCCCCATAGCTGAATAGAAACAGATGTATGTGGTGAAAATAACAAAAACAGACGCAGATGGTGTATCACATGTATAACTTCTTAATTTATCCCTTTTTATGCGATAGAATTATCCCAGCAAGTAAGCTGTATTCATCCCCCTTTCACAGAATCAGCCAGTTCCTGGGGGGACACTTTTCTGCATCATTCTGTATACTGCCTTCACAACACAAAAACATTCTTCACTCTCTCTCTAACCAACATCTCACCCACCCTTCATCCCTTTCCTCACTGTTTCCTTTCCCTCTTTCAAAACAAATGTGATAAGGGTGAAAGTAGTATTATTTCATTTATATGTGAGTCATGTTTCGCCAGAATAGTGATGTGATTTTCTTATATGGAAAATAAAACACATTAGGTTGCAACTGCTATATATATTGACCTTGAAATGATGACATTTTTAAAGTTTATATTCAATATTCATATTTACCCTATGAAATGTGTATAAACTCAAATTAATCTAAATTATTTTTATTTTACTCTGTACTGCTCAAGATGAATATTAAAACAAGACTAGCATATCTGGTTCACAGTACCAAGTCACACTATGGTACCCTGTGTATTTTCAGTGCTAAGTTTTGTGCCAGACTCATAAAGGTAGTTTTAAATTAGTGAACATGTCAGAAAAATAACCCAGATTTAAACAACAACATAGAATAAAAGGTGCTAACTGGTCTATGAAGTTAACACCTGTGCCAGCCAGTTATGAAAAAAAGCAATGATGTGTGCCAAAGTAGATAATTAATAAGAAATGGCAAAATAAAATATATTGTGGAATGAGAGATAACAGCTCTTGTCCTAGTTTATTCAAGAGTTTTCACTTTCTCGGCAGTATACTGCCATTAAACAGGTATGGCCAGATCCTCAGCTGTTAGAAATTGGGGCACTTTCAAAGAAGTAAATGGAGCTATGCCAATTTACACCATCTGAAGATCTGACCATGTTATCGAACTGAAAGCATTCAATCAAAGCTTACCTCCCTTCTCCCCCTCCCCAAAAACCCAATCTGTTGTTATTAGCACTTGTCTTACTTTGATACATCTGCATTTTGTAACTGAAAACTTTGTCACTAAATATTTCTTTTAAAGTATTCAGTATGCATTTCTGCTAGAGATCAAACTGAGATTTAGTACAAGGCAACTTTGTCAGAAAAAATCCATATTCACTACCATACAGTAGAGAAACCCTTCATGTTTTGGGTCGTGTATGCTAAAGAAAGTTTGAAAATGTTTTTGTCATACTATACTCCTCGGGGAATTCTGCGTCACTGAATATGTGTATATTTCATGTCCCCCACAGATTTCTTTGCTTCCCTGCAGAAAAATGACTTCTGCAGGGAAGCAAAGGGAAGCTGCAAGAGCAGTCACATGTCCCTCATCTGCAGCACAGGCAGGTTGTTTTGCGCACCCAGAGCAACTGGTTCAGACATCAATCACAGCCGGGGTGGGAGGAGTCATGAATGTGAGAGAGGGCAAGAGAGGCTCGCTGTCACTCTCGCTCCCTATTGTAGCATGCTTGGCATGGAGGGGCAGGGCTTCGAGGTGTTTCTGAGGAGGTAGGTGTGGGGCAGGCTCTGTCCCCTCAGGCAGAGGAGAATGTAGCAGCCTGCCTGCTTAGTGAATTGTTCCCATTGTCTTTGTGAATTCCCCCCAGGAATATAAAACAGGTGTAAAAGTTTTAAGCCTCCTTTACATTGCCCGAGTGATGTAAAGCACAGTATAACCTTATAAATGCTTATGGTGCTTTAGTGATTAAAATTGATTTACATTTTTGCACAGAAAAAATTCCTATCAAAATGTGCTCCATGAACTGTTTGCTACTGATCTTTCTGGAGATGGTCAGTAGCCGATATAAATTGTGGGTTTGATTCACCAGCCCTCAATTGCTGCAGGCCAATGGGAGCTGCTGGAAGCGGTGCGGGCTGAGAGACATACTGGCTGCTGCTTCCAGCAGCTCCCATTGACCTGCAGCGGCGAACCGTGGCCAGTGGGAGCCGCGATCGGCCGGACCTGCGGACAGGGCAGGTAAACAAACCGGCCCGGCCTGCCAGGGGCTTTCCATACACAAGCAGCGACCCCAGGTTGAGAAACGCTGCTCTAAGGGCAAACAAATGCTTATCTTGCATAAAATGCAGCAGCCTTTGGCCCTTTCTTTGATTGTGTTTCAATAAGCACCTTCTGCTTCTTTATTTATACATCAAAAGACTTTGTGCTTAGTATTCCTGCTTGGTGAAAAGGCAGTTGGAGTATTTAGCCACTGGGTCTTTGAGGAGCACAACTAACTAATTTCATTCCACTCCCTAGCTTTCTCAGGTTTCTAATATGCCTATGTCAGTGATATCTTGGTAGTAAATACGAAGTTAAAAAACACACTTTCTCCCCTCCCCCCTTGAATCTGCACCTGTTACCTAATGGGAACATTTTGTTTGTCCGTTATTCCCCCCCCCCATTAAATAATAAAATTAATTGTATATAGCATGTCTGTTGTCTTTCTTGAGTCTTTGTTCCTAAGGAAAGTCTTATGCAAAAATATATGCCTTACATCATTTTCTACAAGAAGTCAAGTCAAGCTCATCCTGATCTCTATTGGCAAAGAATTCTGCAGCAGAGAGCCCTTGGCTCCTGAAAGGTTCATTGTGGATGCTGCCAGCTGCAGAATCCCTACTGAGTGCATCTGTTTTATTAGCTAGCACATAGAAAGGGCCTGGTCTTGCCCATTGCTAGGTTCAGCCATGTTTAAACATGCTGGGAAGCACGTGAGAAGTAAATTACTTCCAAAATCCAATCTTATTTTTTTGCTCTCATGTCTCCCTTGGTTGCCCAGCAGTATTAAATGCTCAAGGTATAAGCGGTCTCTTTCAGTAACGTATTTCTTTGTTTGTGTCTCTAGATGAATGGTTTTTAGTCTCTTTTCTAACAGAGGGAGCCAGCATCATTCATAAACACTACAAGCATCCATATCTCTTGAATTAACATATGATCCTGCCCCTATTGAAGTCTTTATTCATTTTCAGTATGTTTTGTCTAATTTATCGTATTTTTGTTTTTAAATATCAATGATGGCTGATGCCAAAAATAATTATTAGACTGTGGGTGTAAATCAGGCAACTCACCCCTCAGTCCTGAACAAATTGGTTCTGACCCCACACAAAACAATTTCGAATATCCCAAATTAATTGGGGATCTTCTTCATCCTTCAAAAATACCTCCTACATCCCAATAGTCCTTCTGTTGTAACTGCCTTCAATGTCCCCTTGCTCTTCCTTCTCAGCTCTTTACCTCCCACCTGCTTACTGTGTAACACTCTTTCTCCCCACCCCCCCATCCCTACTTGGGCATATGCCCCAACCTGCTGCTTATTTGAGATCACAGGTTGGTGAATTCCTCACCTGCTTGTCTTCAGATTTCCTGCTTACTCTCAGGATACATACTAATCTATACAGTGGCATTCACCAACCTTGCCTGCCCCGCCCTCCCCGGCTACACCATATGGCACTGCTCCACTGAAGTGACTGGTCACTGGCAGTCATTCCTTCCTGTGACTGAATTCTATGGCATTGCACTAGAATTTTACAGACCGTCCTTTTTCTCCCTTCTTAGCCACTGCTGAGCTCCCCATTGTTCTGCTTGGAAAAAGCCAAGAAAAGCATTTGCCACAAAAGCTTTTTGTTTGTAAAAAGAAAGAAAGAAAGAAAGAAAGAAAGAAAGAAAGAAAGAAAGAAAGAAAGAAAGAAAGAAAGAAAGAAAGAAGAGGTGTTTCCCCATATGGGGCTTAGCTCCATCAGCTGGGACTGGTAAATCAGTGGAGCTAAATACACCGGTGCTGTAAATAAATTCAGTGGAGATTCATCCACATACATCAGAGATAAATTTAACCCATTCTCTCTGGGGAACCAGAACAGAAAGTTTGGCCAGACTACTTCCTCACTCCAGGAAGCATGATCAGGTCAACCTTGTTCTCTGTCACCTTCATTGGATTCCTATCCATCTCAAAAATTGCCCTTCCAGTTTGTAAACTTTTTATGGACAAGATCCACCGTTATCTCATTGAGATCATAAGCGCTTACTGTCCAGCTCACTCACTCACATCTCTTGAGTCTTAGTTTCTTTTCTGTCCTTCCTTTGTCTTCCTCCATAATTGGGAGTGTATGTGTTCCATCAGCTAGCTACTGCCATCAGGGAGGTGGATTAACTACACCAGGGATCAGCAACCTTTGGCATGCAGCTAGCCAGGATAAGCACCCTGGTGGGCCAGGCTAGTTTCTTTACCTGCCACGTCTGCAGGTTCGGACTATTGCGGCTCCCACTGGCATCAGTTTGCCGCTCCAGACCAATGGAGGCTGCGGGAAGCGGCGTGAGCCAAGGGATGTACTGGCCGCCGCTTCCCACAGTCCCCATTGACCTGGAGTGGCAAACCGCGGCCAGTGGGAGCCACGATCAGCCGAATCTGTGGATGCGACAGGTAAACAAGCCACGTGCCAAAGGCTGCCAATCCCTGAACTACACAGATGGGAGAAAACCTCCTGTCCCTGTAGTGAATGTCTACACTGAACTGCCATAGTGGTGCATCTATAGTACTGCAGCTGTGCTTCTGTAGCATTTTAAAGTGAAGACATTCAGTTAGTCTGGCAGTTAAAATTTGGCAATTGCATTATATTTTAAAGCAGTTGCACAAAAATAAAGTTCATATTCATGGACTTGTGGTCCTGGAGTGTTTCATTCGCAAAGAGTGATGCTGAATGAAGGTTCACAGAGGAGGAGCTTTGTTCTAGAAGGGTTTACCAGGTGTAAAACTTAGGAATTGGAGCAGGAAGAGAAAATTTTTGATTAAGTAATTTAGATTGGCATGTGAACCTAGAGAGAAACCCATGAAAGCTGTAGAAAGGCAGTGGAGGCTTACATGATATTTCTGTAAAAGGGAGGTGTCTGATAAATGAAAAAGGACTTGTGGACATTTTGTAAATTAAAAAAATTGTAATAAGAAACACCTGGCTCCATGTCACCAATTTCTGCTCCAAATGGGAAACTAACCTTTCAGGCCTCAAAACTGCTACTACTTAGCAAGGGGGCAACACTATCTACTTGCTATTGAATCCCTTCATTCCTTTCACACCACTAAACCAATTCCTCACTTCAAATCTCACCTTAAAAGATTCTCATTTTCTTTTGTGTATGATAGATTAATCATATATTTTCCTTTAATCTAATCAGTGCATCTTTTTCTTCTTCCCTTACACTAACTAGTCGGCAAGAATACTTATTTGAATCCATACTGGTTTAGAATGTCATCTTCTCTTTTATTCTACTCCATCTTTGAGCAGAATTTTTTTCTGTACCCAGCCCTTCAAAATATTCTCTTTTCATTCTTTCTCTTCTGAAAAGTACTTTGTAATACGTGTACAAAATACATTATATGTACTCTGCATGCTGTTTTTTTCTCCAGACGACTTTGTTTTAAACAAGTCAGTATTCTTTCAGATTGGTAGAGGGACATTTCATTACAAAATTGTCTATGTAGTTTATTTTACTTATAGAACATCATTATTGAACTCTTTAAAGTTAATTAAGTTAACAATGGACTTCTCTCCTCATACAGAACTATGTAAGATATTTTGACAGTAATGGATTAATTAAGATATTTATCTTTGGGAATATTTGAAACATAAAATTTTGCCCATATTTTCATAAGTTCAGAAGACTTCAAAAATAAATATGTAAGATGCTAGCTCCATATTTTAAAGTCTTCTGGGAAAGAGCCTCAGTTTGTGTAGGCTGATGTAATTCCACCAATTTCAATGATGCTATATCAGTTTATATAAGATGAGAACATAGAAAATAAGAACAGCCATATTAGATCATATTAATACCCTGTCTTCTGACCTTGGCCAGTGCCAGATGTTTCAAAACAGCAATTTCGGGTGATCCATCCCCTGCCATCCAGTCACAGATTCTGTCAGTTGGAGGTTTAGAGACACCCGGAGCATGGGATTGTGTCTCTGACCATCTTGGCTAATAACTATTGATGGACCTATCCTCAATGAATTTATTTAATTGTTGTTTGAACCCAGTTATATTTTTGGCCTTCAGAAGATCCTATGGCAATGACTTGCACAGGTTAACTGCGTGTTGTGTGAAGTACCTCCTTTTGTTTGTTTTAATCCTGCTGCCTATTAATTTCATCGGGTGACCCAAGCTTTTGTGTTATGTGAAGAGGTAAATAACACTTCCCTAGTCACTTTCTCCACACCATTCATGATTTTATAGACCTTTAGCCTATTCTCCTTTACTGTCTCTTTTTCTAAACTAAACAGCCTCAGTCTTTTTTAATCTCTGCTAGTATGGAAGTTGTTCCATAAACCTAATCGTTTTTCGTTTGTTTGTTTTTACCTTATCTGTACCTTTACAGTTTTTGAGATGGGGTGACCAGAATGCATGCAGTGTTCAAGGTGTGGGTATATCATGGATGTATAAAGTTACAATATGATATTTTCTATTTCATTATGTATCTCGTTCTTAATGGTTCCTAACATTGTGTTAGGTTTTTTGATTGCTACTCCACGTTGAATGGATGTTTTCAGAGAACTATGTACAATAACTCTAAGATCGCTTTCTTGAGTGGTAACAGCTAATTTAGATCCCATCGTTTTATATGTATAGTTGGGATTACATTTTCCAATGTGCATTACTTTGCATTTATCAACATTGAATTTCATCTGCCATTGTTTTGCCAGGCACCCAAGTTTTGTGAGATCCCTTTGTAACTCTTTGCAATTAGCTTTGGATTTAACTATCTTGAGTAATTTAGTATTGTCTGCAAATTTTGCCCCCTCAATATTCACCCCCTTTTCCAGATTATTTATTAATATGTTGCACAATACAATAGGTCAGTATGGAAGGACTTTTTTAGGGTGTTTTGGTGTCTCTGAAACAGCTTATGTAACAAATTATGGGGCTAAGTCTCTGATATGTTAGGGCAGCTATGCATGCAGTTGACCCCAGGATTGGGTGAAAGCAAAGGTGGCTTAAGGGTCCTGGGTCCCTGGAACTAGCTCACTACTTTGATATGAAATAGCACGAATTCCATGAGCTTCTGGGCACACTGCAAAAGCCATTTATTTCTAAGGATGCATTCTGGGTTTTGTTTGGGGGTTTGTTTTGTTGTCTACTATGTGAGCTCTATTGTTACGTTCATTGTTACCTCTGTTTAATTATTTAAGGCTATTTGCCGGTGCAGTTAATTTGCAACAGCATCTTTATTTTACATACTAATTGGGGGATGAGTCATTCATAAGAACATTTCAAAATTCCACAAGATATGGTGCCTAAGTTGCGTCTGGAGAACTGCATCACTTTTTTCTTCTAATCCTTCAATTCATTGCAAAGCAATTTCCAATGCATTGAAAGCATCACAATGTGAAGAGATGCCATTTGGTTCTTCATCACTTTTTTTCCAGGAAAAAAATGGTTTGTAAGACTGGTGCTCATAAAATCCAGGGCCTATTGTATTTGTAAATTACTGTTAATGCTCCTAGGTGATTATTGTCAGTCGAACTATTGTCTGGTTATTTCGGATTACTGCATGAGCATTTTTTAATTTCAAATCTAAGGAAATAAATCAAATATATTTGATCAGAGTATATATGTCTATCATGCAAACCCTTGACTTGAATGGAATTAATGACATGTGTAAAGAACACTCACATGTGAGCAAAATGTCTCAGGAGCCAGATATAAATCATGTAACTGAATATAAAAAAAATGCCATTTACCTACCAATGCAAACTGCTGTCTACTTTTTCTCTTGATAAACTACTCTCCCATGCCAAGAACCAACACTTAATTATGAATTGAATCTTTTCTCCATCCGTCTGTCATATCCAAACAGGGAAGAAAAAAATGTTTCCCTCTATTGATTTTTTTTATTGTTATTTTTTTCTTAAGGGATTTAAAAAAAATGATATGTGTTTAACTGTGATCATTGTAAGAGCTTGTCGACATTTGAAACACTACAGTAGCACAGCTTCAGGGCTGACGAGGGGTTCTCCCATTGGCGTAGTTAATCCACCTCCCCAAGAGTCTGTAACTGGTCAATGAAAGAAAACTTCTATCGACCTAGCGCTGTCTACACCAGCGTGAGGTTGGCTCCGTTACGTCACTCAGGCATGGTTTTTCACACCCCTAAGTCACATAGCTGGGTCAACCTAACTTTTAAGTGTAGACCTGGCCTGAGATCCTTGTTTGGTAGTTTGTGAAACACTTGGCTGTCTAAGGAATTATCTGCTGCACACCATAAGCCAAAAGTTAACATCTGAATCAGGAAGGCTGCCTTTCATACAGTGCATATTCCTCACTTCACAGTCTCGTATTCCTCACTTCACAGTCTCGTATTCCTCACTTCACAGTCTCATCACCTCAGCCAAAACCCTCAGGCTAGTGTTCTCTGTTTTCCAATTTAATGAGTCTCCAACTCACATAGATCCAAAGAGACAATAATGAAAAAGTTATCATCATATTGGAGTTTTTGTGTAAAGTGCTCATACAGAAAGTGGGATATCAAGTACATTAACAGTGAATACCTGATTATGTCACCAAAGATTTTTACACTATATGCAACTCAGAGAAACTACACAACCTTCTAGCAATTGGTCCACTTTTACTTTTGTTTCTTACTTCTCTATTACAGGAACATATCATTTTATAATAGTAAATCTGATGTTTTGGTTGTTGAAATAGGTTTATTTTTACTACTTTTAATCTGGCACTTCCAATTGTAAGACAAGTGTTTATCCTAGGTATTTGTGTCTCTTGTGCACAGCTTAAGTTTGTTCAGCATAGTGTGTTTTAATTAAAAGTATATATGACATAATTTGTTTTGTAGAAGATACTTTTTTTCTTTTCAATTGATTTGTGTTTGCTCCTTTTTAGCGGAGTTTGCACTTCAGTGGTAGACCTCTTCCAAAGTGGTGAATTTGTTCCCCAACTTTGCTTTGAATAATTTAGCACCTCTGAATTTATGGATTTTTCATAGTATAGCAAGTGAAAACACAAAGTGCCACCTCCATTCATATTCTCATGTTCATCAAATTTCTGGTTCTTATTGATACGTTCTTAATTTTTTCCAATTCCACTTTCTATTTTCTAAACCTGATACAAGGCCAGGTATTCACTCAAAAGTTAAGTTGACCCAGCTATGTTACTCAGAGATGTGAAAAATCCACAACCCTGAGCAAGGCAGTTAAGTCAACCTAATCCCCAGTGTAGACAACGCTAGCTCAAAATAAAAATTCTTCTGCCAACCTAGCTACTGTCTCTTGTGATGGATTAACTATGCCTATGGGAAAACTCCTCCCATTGCTATAGTGAGTGTCTATACTGAAGTGTTATAGTGGTGCAGCAAAAGAACTACAGCTGTGCTGCTGTAACATTTCAAGTGTAGACAAGCCCTAAGTGTATTTGGTTAGTTTGTTCAAATGGCAAACATTGAATCTAATTTCTTTCAGATAACCAGGATAGATTTTACATTCTATTTAGCAAGACAATGGCATATTAGTCTTGCATATTTCCTGTTCCAACAACTATTACCGAGGAAACTATCCGGGTTGTGATAACATATCATTTTGTATACTGGTTGGTTCACATATCTAGGGACAGTGTATATTTTAGGGCTGCTTTGTTATAAGTACTAAATGTTTTCTGCCTAACACTTTTCTAATAACAGTTTGTAAGAAAATTTTGTGTCATGTTACATTGCATTGCATCATTAATATGATATGACATGGTTTAATGAAGCATGATGCAATATAAAGGAATGATTCATCAAGCTTAGAGATGGCAACATAAAAATAGAAACATTGAGTCAAAGATTTGTGAAAAATACACCAAATATCCTTACTTAGACATCCTGTGGAAGTGTTTCCTAAACAATTTGAAGCTAATATGCATATCAATAGAATTTGCATGATTGTCATAACTTGCAAATAGTTCTATTGTAAAGTATAATAATTAAATGGAATAAATGCAATTTAGGTGCAAGTATCCATTCTAATCAGACTTGGAGATAAAATTAACATGAAAATGATAAAGCTAAGAATAAACAATTAATAGAATTGTTCAAATTTTGCAAGGTTTTATTTATGCCGAGTTTTGAGAATTGAAGATTAATTTCACAGAGGACTGGTGCATGGACTGGAATACTTAGGTGTTTAGCCAACTAGACCAAATTCCTCATTAACTAGTCCATCACTAGTTGAGACTGACAAATGCCCTGAAATCAGTCTGGTGGTTTTATGCTGTGCTCAAATAGAAGAGTTAGGATAACATCATCTAATTTGTTTTCAATTGTGACTTGTTTCCTCTGATAAAGTAAGCCCATGTGTCTATATAAACAGATAGTATGGATCTCATCACTGTTGCATCTGAGCAGTCAGCATTAATCTGCAACTCCCTGTCTACAGTATTATTAATTATTTTGGCCAAATTCTGGCTCATTTATATTGATGTTATCCAATTTACTTCAGTAAGATTGAATGAGTATTACTTTGGTCAGAGTGTGGACTTTTAAGCTGAGTGTACTGTACAGCTACTATACAGTAAAAAATAAACATTTTGAGGGACATATACTGCTCTGAGTCCACAACAGAATGCTTATAGTCGTCAATGAGACTTGTGCACTCTGATCAATGTCAGTATTTAGCTCTTTGTTTGTAGTGTTAGTATGAATTATAAATGTTTCCAGGGTCTTGTTTTATTATTGTCTTTTTGTATAACTAAGCCTTCGGCCATATCTCTGAATTTTCGCACTGCACTTTCCATTCTCCTTATACAAAGTATAAGGATCCAGAGGCTGATCTAATTTACAATACCATAACTCCATTAATATCTATGGAATTACACATGAGGGATCACAGGCCTCAAACCTAGACTGCAGCTGCCACCCAGCAGCTCGTTTAGACCCCCAGAAAAGGGGATTAAAAACTCTACTCCCAAAGAACTCCACTCACAAAGCTCCTGATTGGGGGGAAGTCCAGCTCCATTAATTGGCTGGGACCCCCTACTTACATTGAAAAAGCACAGTAAGTTGTCTGACGGTGTGGATGCTGCCTATTTGCCTGACTCCTGAGCCCTGCCTCCCAGCCTGTTCCTCCCATCCTTATCCCAGATTCCTGTCTGTTCTTGGTTCCTGCTTTCCTGCCTCACTCCACGTCCTTGTGCCTACCCCCTACCCCCAGCTTGATTCCTGGCTCTGGTTCTAGTCTACTGATTCTAATAATTTTTAGACATGACTGCCCACATCCTGGTCCCTCATTGACACTGGTGTATTTGAAGTCAGCATATGGTCCAAAAAGTAGAGCTCCTCAGTGTTTTACAGGACTGCCAACACAAAACCTATTCTCCTCTCTGAAGTGGAGGTGTATTTACAATCAATAAGGTTATGAGTCGCTCACAGACCTCATGGAGTCCATGATTTTAGGTGAGCACCATGACTTTAGCCTTGGGTGTTGGGGCTTAGGGTGTCAGCCCCATGTGCTGGGGCTCAGGCTGTCAGCCTCGCACCATGGGGCTCCCATGATTTATTGTTTATTGCCCACGTCCTGTCTGTGACTTTCATTAGAAATCCACATGACAAAATCTTAGTTTTAATTATCAATAGCAGCAGTCTTAAATTTTAGAATTAAGAAGGTATTTCACCATTAGAAAAAAATGGGGAGAATGTTGTTTTAGTCATGAAATTAAACTTACCTCAAAAAGTATCTCTACCACCTGAAAGTAAAGAGCATTTCTGCTGCTGTAACTAAAAAGATTTGTTTATTCAATTATATCTTTTTTTTATGAAGTTGTTTGACCACGTATTGAAGAACCATGAACAGCATGTGAATATATTAGAATACTATCACCATAAATCATCTTGTGTAAGTTTTCAAAATATCAGAATGCCATCTTGCTGCAGACGATATGGGAAATGGTTTCATGATTAAGTTCAGACTTGGCAAACACTTAGCAAATTTGGCTTTGTAACATTTCTGAGAGAACTGAGAAAGGAAAACTGTAGAGGAGAAGTCAAGGAAAGAGCTCCCAAGTGCACAGGAAACATCTTTATAATAAATAGTATTAGAAATACTGCAAATTAAAGGGACTATATATGATTTGGGGAGATATTGCTTGGTGAAACAGGAGGATTCAAGGGCATATTGTTTGCTGCATATTTCAACATGTGACATTAATGTGACGAATAATTTTCATGCTCTGTCTATCTTGGGTCACACCTTGTGACCATAATGTTGAAATTATTGTTTCACCGGTTTTAGTGTCATTGGCACAAGGACTGGATTCTTAGTTGTGGTTGAGAAGTACTCCACACAGCTGGAGTGGGTAGAGATTTCTTTTATAAAGACCCAGTTCTAGGGTGACCACATACTAATCCAGCCCTTGGCATAAATTAGGGTGACCTGAGGGTACTGTAATTTACTGCAGTTGCCAATGGCCTGAAAGACTGATGGAAACAGCTGTGGATTGATATATCTCAGACATATCCTCTTGGCTCTGCCATAGCCTTTGTGCCACATGCTTGGGTTGGGGTGATGAGGCAGCTACTATAAAGGATCTGCACTACTAAAGGTTTCCCCTAAACAAGGCGAATCTGGATCCACTGTCTTTAGGTTAGCTTTATATCACTGAAGTAATACAAACCCAGTCACACTGCGTGTAAGCATCAGGCCCAATAGCTAAATATCATGAAAATATGTTTACTGCAAACTAAGAGAGCCTCTTGCATTATATTCATATAAATAAGAATGCAATCATCATCATCAGACATATTCAATTACTTTTGGCCAAGTTTTACCTGTTTTCTAAGATTTATCAGAGCAGACCAAAAATATTTTGAAAGGTAACTAAATTTTGGATATTTAAAACAAATGGATCCCCGCGCAATTCTATTGAGGTACAATTTGTTAAAAATAAATATTATATGGTCTGGATTTCATATTCTTTTGATGTTCATTGAGTCTGAAGGAGATCGTCTAAACACTGATGCCCTATTCCCAGACCCCCAGAATTATTAGTAATAGAAAACTATCAATAGTTGTTAGGAAGAAATAACTGAAAATAAAATTTTCTATAAGGGATTTTGTTCTTCTCATACCTGTTGGGGTTTGGAGGGCTGCCTCCCCACCTAAAACTAAAGTACCTGAAGATAGTGCTTTGGATCTGTGTGGTCGTTTTCTTCTCCTTCTTCCCTCAGGGTTTAGTTTATATATTTGGTGATTATAGCCTAGGTAGTGTCATCAAGGGCCACTCCTAGTGAAGATAAGTTAGCTTATTAAGGTAACCAATCCTAATACTCTCTCATAGAATCATAGAACAATAGAGTTGGAAGAGAACTCAGGAGGTCATCTAACCCAACCCTCTGCTCAAAGCAGGACCAACCCCAGCTAAAATCATCCCAGCCAAGGATTTGTCAAGCTGGGCCTTTAAAACCTCTGAAGATGGAGATTCCACCACCTCCCTAGGTAACCTATTCCAGTGCTACACCACCCTCCTAGTGAAATAGTTTTTCCTAATATCCAACTCAGACCTCCCCCACTGCAACTTGAGACCATTGTTCCTTGTTCTGTCATATGCCATCACTGAGAACAGCCGACTTCTATCCTCTTTTGAACCCCCCTTCATGTAATTGAAGGCTGCTATCAAATCCCCCCTCACTCTTCTCTTCTGCCGTCTAAATAAGCCCAGTCCTCTCAGCCTCTCCTCATAAGTCATGTGCCAGCCCCCTAATCATTTTTGTTGCCCTCCGCTGGATTCTCTCCAATTTGTCCACATCCTTTCTGTCATGGGAGGCCCCAAACTGGACACAATACTCCAGATGTGGCCTCACCAGTGCCACATAAAGGGGAATAATCATTTCCCTCAATCTGCCGATAATGCTCCTACTAATGCAGCCCAAAACGCCGTTAGCCTTCTTGGCAACAAGGGCACACTGTTGACTCATCTCCAGCTTCTCATCCACTGTAATCCCCAGGTCCTTTTCTCTCAAAGTGCTGCTTAGCCAGTTGGTTCCCAGCCTGTAGAAGTGCATGGGATTCTTCCGTCCTAAGTGCAGGACTCTACACTTGTCCTTGTTGAACCTCATCAGAATTTTTTAGCCCAATCCTCCAATTTGTCTAGGTCACTCTGGACCATATCCCTACCCTCCAGTTTACCTACCTTTCCCCCCAGCTTAGTGTCATCCGCGAACTTGCTGAGGGTGCAATCCATCCCATCATGCAGATCATTAATGAAGATGTTGAACAAAACTGGCCACAGGACAGACCGCTGGGGCACTCCGCTTGATACTGGCTGCAAACTAGACATTGAGCTGTTGATCACTACCAATTGAGCCTGATGATCTAGCCAGCTATCCACCTTATATTCCATTCATCCAATCCATACTTCTTTACCTTCCTGGCAAGAATACTGTTGGAGACCATATTAAAAGCTTAACTAAAGTCAAGATATGTCACATCCACACTTTCCCCATATCCACAGAGCCAGTTATCTCATCATAGAAGGCAACCAGGTTGGTCAGGCATGATTTGCTCTTGGTGAATCCATGTTAACTGTTCCTGATCACCTTCCTCTCCTTCAAGTGCTTCAAAATGGATTTCTTGAGGACCTGCTCCATGAAATTTCCGGGGACTAAGATGAGGCTAATCGGTCTGTAGTTCCCCAGATTCTCCTTCTTCCCTTTTTAAAAGCTGGGCACTACATTAGCCTTTTTCCAGTTGTCTGGGATCTCCCCCAATTGCCACGAGTTTTCAATGATAATGGCCAATGGCTCTGCAATCACATCAGCCAACTCCCTCAGCACTTTCGGATGCATTGAATCAGGCCCTACGGACTTGTGCATGTCCAGCTTTTCTAAGTCGTCCTTAACCTGTTCTTTCACCACTGACGGATGCTTACCTCCTCCCCATATTGTGCTGCCCATTGCAGCAGTCTGGGAGCTGACCTTGTCTGTGAAGACCGACACACAAAAAAAAAAGCATTGAGTCACTAGGTTGCCTCCCCTATTCAGTAAGGGTCCCACACTGCCCTGACCTTCTTGTTGCTAACTTACCTGTAGAAATCCTTCTTGTTGCCCTTGACATCCCTTGTTGGCTGCAACTAACTGATTACACCTGATTACACCCCTGCATGCTCAAGCAATATTTTTATACTCCTCCCCAGGCATCTGTCCAAGTTTCCACTTCTTGTAAGCTTCCTTTTTGTGTTTAAACTCACCGAAGATTTCACTGTTAAGCCAAGCTGGTCACCTGCCATACTTGCTATTCTTTCTGCACATTGGGATGATTTGTTACTGTGCCCTCAATAAGGCTTCTTTAAAATACAGCCAGCTCTCCTGGATTCCTTTCCCCCTCATGTTATTCTCCCAGGGGATTTTGCCCATCAGTTCCCTGAGAAAGTCAAAGTCTGCTTTTCTGATGTCCAGGGTCCATATTCTTCTGCTCTCCTTTTTTCCTTTTTTCAGGATCTGGAACTCAACCATCTCATGGTCACTGCTGCCCAGGTTTCCACCCACTTCTACTTCCCCTACCAATTCTTTCCTGTTTGTGAGCAGCAGGTCAAGAGGAGTGTGGCCCTTAATAGGTTCCTCCTGCACTTGCACCAGGACATTGTTCCCGACACTCTCCACAAACTTCTTGAATTGTCTGTACACTGCTATATTGCTCTCCCAGCAGATGTCAGAGAGATTGAAGTTCCCCATGAGAACCAGGGCCTGTGATCTGGAAACTTCTGTTAGTTGTCTGAAGAAAGCCTTGTCTACCTCATCCTCCTGGTCTGGCAGTCTATAGCAGATGAACACCATGACATCACCATTGTTGCTCTTGCCTCTATACTTAACCCAAAGACTCTCAACAGGCTTTTCTCCAGTTTCATATTGGAGCTCTGAGCAATCATACTGCTCTCTTACATACAGTGCAACTTCTCCACCTTTTCTCCCCATCCTGTCCTTCCTAAATAGTTTATACCCATCCATAACAGTCCTTCAGTCATGTGAGTTACCCCACCAAGCCTCTGTTATTCCAATCACATCATAGTTCCTTGACTGTGCCAGGACTTCCAATTCTTCCTGTTTGTTTCTCAGACTTCTTGCATCCGTGTATAGGCACCTAAGATAATTAGCTGATTACCCTACTTTCTCAGTATGAATCAGGAGGCCTCCCCTGTTGCACCCTCCTTCTTGTGTTTCCTCCCAGTATCCCACTTCCCTTAGGGCTTAGGTCTCCATCCCCCATCAAACCTATTTTAAAGCCCTCCTCACTGTCTGTCTCAGACTCGGCTAGTCAAATGTAATGCTCTGATAACCTCTGGGTTGTATTTTGTTTGGTGTGTATTCTGGTTCTATTTATCCAAATGTGGGGGAAAGCAGAATCAATAAAGGAAATGTTAGATTTTACCTGAATGACTGTTCAGGTCCTACTTCAGGATGTCTTTTCTGATATTATTTTCCCATTCCATCATTCCACCTAATTCTTTCTTTACTCTGCCATCCAGAATCTCTCCCAGTGTTACCTATGTGGAAGTTAATGACAGTTACCAGAGTCACCTACGAGGATAGGTTTCAGCAAGAATTAACTTTTAAACATAGGGTCAGACTCTCATCTGAGTGAATGCAAATGTATCCTGAGTAATTATATCTCCACTGAAATTAAGGAGGTTACCACAATTTCTGCTATTATAATGAAAGGACAAATCTGGCTCGCTGATTTTAAGCCATGGAGAAAGACTATGCTTGAATGTATACAATGGCTAATATTTAATTTTCATTTGATTTGTATTAAGATCTATACATGGAAATATACTTATTTCAGAAAAAAAATAAGAGGAAAAGAATTTTTAGTGTGTAGTCCAACTGAGATACAACTTTGAGAAATAATATCCAGTCTTATCTGTGCATACTAAAGGGAAGGTCACAGTGCTGTCCAACATTGTGCTGTGCTATAATGTGAAGCAGTTCACCAAGAGAATACAGCTAGTTGTTTTCCTACAACATAGACAGAAAAGCCCACTCTTTAAGGCCTGAGTCTGAAAGAGCTGCAGGCCAGGTCTTTAAAGGCATTTAAAAGATGTGGTCATAATTTTTCAGACAACTGAATCAACAAAATCAAAATGTGTTGTGCAACATATCTGTCATGCTGTCTGGAGTGACTCACAACCATCAGTGCCTACCTCAGGGCAGGCTGTCAAAAACAGGGCAGACACCCAAAACTGATGATATGTTCTATAATAAAATTTCACCAACCCAATAACAAATGTGAACTCTTGGATCACTATAACAGTCCAACCTTGGAGTCTCAGACAGTTACCTTAGGCTCTTCAGTCTGTCTTGCCACCCAAGCAAACTGGACTTAATGACAAATGGTCACCTACACCAAAAATCACAGAATATTCAGAATGCTTCTAATCCCAAGAGACCAATCACTTATCCCAGATCAGAGATCGGCAACCTTTGGCATGCGGCCCGCCAGGGAAATCCGCTGCCAGGCTGTGATGGTTTGTTTACATGCAGTGTCCGCAGGTTTGGCTGATCGTAGCTCCCACTGACTGCAGTTCGCCGTTCCAGGCCAATGGGGGCTGCGGGAAGTGGCAGACAGCACAACCCTCGGCCCACACAGCTTCCCACAGCCCCCATTGGCTTGGAATGGTGAACCGCACCCAGTGGGAGCTGCGATCAGCCGAACCTATGGACGCTGCATGTAAATGAACCATCCCGGCCTGCCAGAGGATTTCCCTGATGGGCCACGTGCCAAAGATTGCCGATCCCTGTCCCAGATCAATGGGTACCCTAGATCTTACACCAAAGAATGTCTCTAGCCAATCCTGTAATAAACTATTTCAAGGTTTATTATCTTGGGGAAAAAAATAAGAAATATATTTGCAGGATGAAGAAAGCAAACACATACACGCAAATGAGTTATAGTCTAAATCCTAAGAATGACAGAGTTGTAGTGATCTATCAATTCAAAATGTCTTTGAGGGTAAACCCAGGGATAACCCTGGGGGATCTCTTGCTTCACGTTGGTGTCTCTGGCCCTGTGAGAATTCAAACAGCAAAGAGATGAAAAAGTCTCTTGTGACCCTGTTTTATCTTTTACATTTAGTTTTCCAGTGTACGAGACAAGTTCCCATGCATATATCTTTTCCAAGGTGTGATAGGGCCATTCACCAAGCCTTTGTGATGCAATGTTCTTTAATGACTCATTTAATTTTGATAGGTCTCCTGAATGGGTTAGGGGAACATGCATCCCATGCCTGCCCACTTTCAGAACAAACACTTTCAAAATTATAAAGCAAAACATATGTATTTCCTTGTAGCATGTAATACAGACATTACAAGTGAGATTAATGCATGCAACAATTTACAAGCATTTCATAGAGTCTAAACACTAAATATAGTCTTATAAGACTAAAAACCTATTTTAAACAAGACTAATTTGCAGATGAGCTCATTTGGTTTTCAGCTATGAGTTTGTCAGTTCTTAGCTAATGCCTATGCCCTTGGCCAGAGCTGTCCCTTGGTTTACTGGTATCGATTTGGTCAAAATTTTTGTTGGAAATTATCAAAATGTTTCATTTAAACTTGTATGTTATGATAAAATATAAAAATATAAAAGTCAAAATGATAGTCATAATGAAACATTTTGATATGGTCAAAACAAAATATTTTTGAAATATTTTGTTTCACAAATATTCTGAGATTTTGATTTCCTCCCAGTTTGGAATAAATCCTCATTTTGAAATCTCAGAATTTCTCCCAGGATAATTATTTTGTATTTCGACCAGCTCTGTTATTTAGGCACCTAAAGATGCAGATAGGCATCTAAGTGTTTTTGTAAATCCCACTGTGTATCTTCTATCTGCATCTTTAGTTGCCTATATACTTTTTAAAATCTGGCCCCACAGATTCTTAGCTCTCGTTGACTTCATTTGGAGTTGGTGAATCTCACCACCTCATAGGAATAGATCCCTAAACTACATTCACTTGATAAGGAAAATGTCTGATCAAGACAATACTTCTCTTTGGTGGACTATCCTTGGAACTGTGAGGGAGATGAGGAGAGAAAAGAAACTTAGGTTCTGTACACTTTTCTAAAATTTGTAGTTAACAGCAGAATCTGAGGCTAAACATTTGCAGATTTACCCACCTCCTAATCAATTTGTGTTTATTTTAGTATTGTTTTCATTTGTGTTCTGAGGGACTGTGGTATATGCTTTGTATTATTGCATTACTTTAGAGTGAGCTTTCGTATGCAATACTCATAACCTAATGTGAGTCAGCACACTCAGATGATGCAATGCGTTATCTTAGAAATATAAAGAAAGAAGCTGAAAAAGTGAGGAGAACTAGCTGATGACCTGTTGATTTCAAGTGTTTTGCCACAATTTATGGAAATAGCAAATCGGTCACAGGAAAATTTCTTTGCTTTAATTTGGAATACATATGAAAAAATGTTATGTTATTATGCATAGTGATTGTTCAGAAAATTCAGACTCCAGAATATTATTTTGCTTCAAAGACCTTATAGCAATGTGACACTGAAATTCTTTGACAACCAATAATTAAACACATTATAGGTTAAAAACTTGGGACACATGGTCTTCACTTTCTGTATTCACTGGCGGAATCTAATAACATCATTAGTGTCACCTCCATGCTCTATAATCTTTCTAGGGACCTGTTGAGCCATACATCTTGCTCTGTTACCCCTTTTAGTCATGTAATTTAGTTCAGAAATCAAATGGTAGCATATTCCAGTTCAGCACTGGATAATTTACTAAGTATTTCCACAATGGCTATGTTCAGTGGAATTTATGTATAGCAGTGGATCTAGGCCTTTAGAATGGTTGGGAGCAAGATCTCAGGCACAAAGTGTGTCATGGTTAGCCCTCCTCAGGCAGAATATGGTCACTGTCATGTGGGGCCTTTGAAGTTTTCTATGGCAAAGGAGAAATGAAAAAGAAATAGTGCAATCTAATTGTTAGAACATACTAGCTGGAGTCAGGAGACCTCTGTTCTAGACACAGCTCTGCCACTGACTTGCTGTGCAAGAAGCTTTGATATCTCCATATAGACATCAATAAAATAGTGCTGCCACTATTAAGGATCACTTCTAAAAATCTAGTCTTTAATTTAATAGATTCATTCATTTTAACTTTTATTATGGTGGTCTGATCTTATGCTGCACAACAGAGGCCATAGTGTATCACCCAGTATTTCCTATACCAAGCCCATCCTTTTTAATTTCACTGTGGCCCAGTTTCCCTAGATGTAAAGTAGATCAGAATATTTAGCCATTTTTGTAAGTGGAATAAAAACACTATTTAAGTATAAAGTACTGGTTATTCTTCATTATAGGACAAGTAAATCTCTGCTAACTCCACCTCGTGCCTTTACAAAATGAAAGGACACTATAAAATAAAGAATAACAGACAGTGAAACAAAACAAAGCAGAGTCAGGAACAATTGAAATTAGAGGATGCAGAAAAAAGGAGAGAAATAATTGCAGAATTGCTGATGGAATATAAATTCACAAAAGTCTAAAGCAAGATAGACTAACCTAGAAGACAAACTGAGTGAATTGCTTATTTTTCAGGAGGATTTGTGGAGTGAGTAGTTAGGGTTATGGTGTCCTCCCCCCCCCCCCCAAACTACCAATTCAATTGATAATGGAACTTAATTGGCTAGGAAGCTGAAAGAAACTGAAAAATAAAACCTCCTCGTTAAAGTGCTACAACTTTCTCCATGTATGAACGAGTACTGGATTGGAGAATCCTCCTACACACCCGATGTAGCATGTTTGCAAGAAAAACACTCTGGACTTGGTTCACCACAAGTTACTCCAGTACTGGTGTGATTCAGCTAGCATCAACAGATCTGGAGGAATTCTGTGAAGATTCAGGCTCTAAAGATGTTAGGTATGTTCAAAAGAAATATTTAATTAAAAACTGTGTGTGTCCTTTCTGTATTCCATTTTCACATTTTTCATTTATTTTCAGTTTCAGTTTCTGGGCCACACTGTGCTTACTTATACATACTGTGTAAAATGTTCATGATACTATATGTATACCATAATCTGGTGTCTTATATCTTACCTTTGATATACAATAGAGCCGCATTCATTCCCTAGCTCTGGGTGGCTGGTTTGACTCCAGCTCATGTCAGCAGTGACTTCCACCGGCTTCCACTTTTACCCAGGGGTGCTCAAGCCCCGCTCAACCCCATATCCTGCCGCCACTCCACCCATTTCCCCAAGCCCCCACCTCTGCCCCTTCTCCCAAGGCCCCACCCCGCCTCTTTCTGTCCCCTCCCCTGATGTTCCCGATCCCTCCTCCTGTCCCTCCCTCCCAGCGCCTCCTGCATGCCACAGAACAGCTGATCACGGTGGCTGGGAGGCACTTGGGGAGAGGGGAGGAGATGATTGGTGGGACTACAGGCAGGCGGGAGATGCTATGAGTGGGGGGGAGGGGCTGGCTGCTGGTGGGTGTTAAACACCCGTAATTTTTTTTTCCATGGGTGCTCCAGCCCTGGAGCACCAATGGAGTCGGCACCTATGATCTGTGAAATGAGCTGTGCAGTTCTTAATGGACAGATATTTGTACCACTAGAACTACGACCGTGACTGGAATCCATTGATGTCTCTATTACCAGTTGTCTAGTGGTCACGGAATGAATGGAGCTATATACCTTTTCAGCCTCAGAAGGGATTAACCTGGATTAAGGATGAGCTATGCTGTCAGGGCTGTGTGCTGTATCTATGCAGTGAATAAAGAAAAAGGTTATCCAACATTATGGCCTTCAGCCATAACACCAGTTTAAAGATGATTTGTTGTTATTTTTCCTAACAGCTAATGCATATCTGCTGCTAGTTCTGAGTCTAATATGTTTAAAATGGACTCTTTGCACTAGCACGCCATATAAAATAAACAAAAATCTATGAGCAATTTGTTGAATCATGATCATTTAATGAGTTTATTTAAACAAACTGATGATCCTTGAACAATGCTTTCTCCCAAATAGCATAACTTATTTCTTCAAGAATGTTTAAACAAGTTGTTTATAAAACATTTTTGAACAGTACTTCCAAGGCACTGAGATAAGAAATCAAATATGTTGCTACTGCAGTATGTTTTCATCGTAAAGATTTATTAGGATGTGTCTTACACTGGAGTACTCAGATCAATGAGATCTATTGCAATGGTTTTGAAAGAACTACATAAATTGTGGAAAAATTCTTCACATGCTTTGCCTGATTCACATGTGCATTGATGAGGTTCAAGTGTAACTCCAGTGTACAGTTGGTGTAGGAAAGATGCACTTTTACCATCCTGAATTTTCTATGCCAGGAAAAAGATACCCCTTTAAAATACAGTTGATATGGAAATTACCGGTAGTTATACATCTTTATGTGTGGTAAATGATTTGCTCTGTACAGTGTTTACTAAGACATTTTGGAAGGCAGAAACATCAGTCCTTTTATGCCCTTGACTTAATTTTTATTCTCTTATTTTTAATGTGAGCAAAAATTGGTATTCTGATATTTCAAAACTCTTGCTCACTTTGGGCACCATTGATTGTATATTGGTATGAATAGTATAAGAGTTAAGAAACATATTAATCTGTTTATCACACCATTAGGTACTCCGAAACAGTGTGCTGTAAGGACTTGACTAGAATAGAAGTCTCTGGCATAGTCTGAACTTCTATATGATTTCTTGTGGGTAATATTTAGCTAAAGGACCATTATTTTGCACCAGCATTTGAACTAGAACAAAATACTGTAGGTGAATTTAATGTTATTAATCTTTAGTGTTTGCTGGGCTAACACTCACCCTAAGCCTGAGGGTGAGTAAAACGTCTGATGCCATTCAGTCCTCCATCTTCTTTTTGTCCACAGCAGTATAATTATGATAACCCATACAATTCTGAAAATAATAATGAAGATTAGAAGATCTGAATAATAAATATTAACATTTCAAAATTGTCGCTATTAGTAAAATTTAACTGTTGAATCACACCAAAGCTATTTTATTCTGTGTACGTAATCAGGAAAAAAATCTAACTAACTTAATTTGTTCTCTAGTCACACCTCTAGTTCAGTTACTGGTGCTCTAGCATTTGCATCATAATATATCTATTGTTCTTTTTTTTCACCCTCTCTTTCTTTTTGCTTTTTTTTGAGATGTGATTATTCTCAAATTACTGCAAGAAGAATTACAACTAGCTTTCATTCACTTCTCTGAATGCAGATTATGTTGTGACCAAGATGAAAATCAGTCAGTTGTCCTTCAAAAATTCTCTTCCAGTTTATTATCTGAGTGAATCTGAATTGAAACCAACAAACTAAAAAGTTTACCTGTCATTGCATCATGAGTTTCTACACATGGTAATGAGAGAGAGGCTAGATCCAAACCTCCAGATCTAAGATCACCTGAAGTTTAGGGTTGGAACTGGATCTAAATGTTGAGCTTGAGTACATATGTATTGAAAATAGGATTCAGGACATGGTCCCCAGTATTTGATTTGAAGGCAACATAAGGACTCTTTCCCAGGCCTAATGATTATCCATTGTCATTTTTAATTACTATAAATTGCAGTGAATAGTCAGTGAATTAGCAATAGAGCATGAGAATGACTCTACAGCCTGGTTGTTAGGGTACTTGCCTCCCCTCTAGAAAACCCAAGAGGTAGTCTTTGGCAGAGTGGGGGAATTAAATATTGGTTTTCCACATCCCAGATGAGTGTTCTAACCATACGCATAATAGGCTTTGGTATTTTGGATACTATGTTGAAAATGCCGTTTAAGTTTACAAACCAAATCACTGAAGACTTAAATAGTTCCATTTATTATAAAAGCTCACGTGATTATTTTGTTCCAGTTGAGCATGATTAATTAATTGATAGATGAGTTTTGTCAGGCATTGCTACCATTCCAAATACCAAGATCCTACTTTCCAATGAACTCTGATTTATTTTTATAATAGAAAAGTTATTTACACTATTAAAAATACCAAATATGTCCAGTAGATATGAGTTTATGTATTGTACAAGTTATGTTCCCTTGCATGTTGTTCAATAAACTCAGTAAGGATCTCTTGTGAATATAACCATTTAAGTTCACCTGTTTGTGTGTGTTCTTTGAAAACAAATTGCTACTATATGGCAAATTCTCCTGTTAATTTGTTCTAGATTTCTCTGTGTCTTAATTATTTACCCTTGAATCCGTTTTCTTACTCTCAGCTAAACGAATCCTAAAAGATTAGGCCTCAGGGAGTGTAACCATATGACCTTCAATATCTGGGTAATAGGTGAACCACTAACAGCTGATATTATTGATACTTTACAAATGTCTTAGTGATATGTTCCTTAAAGTAGAGAAATGATACATGGGTAGATGGTGGAGGCATCAGGGATAGTGTATTCTGCTCAGAGTTTCTCCCTTACTCTATTAGTACTGTGTCCAATTCTGGATGCTGTACTTTAGGAGAGATGCGGACAAAATGGAGGTAGTCCAGATAAGAGCAACAAAATGTTAAAAGGTTTGGAAAACCTGACCTATGAGGAAAGGTTAAAAAAACTGGGCATATTTAGTCTTGAGAAAAGAAGACTGGGGGGAAAGGATGGGCGGACGACCTGATAGTCTTCAAATATGTTTAGGGCTGTTATGAAGAGGACTGCGATCTATAATTTTCCATGTCTCCTGAAGGTAGGATCAGAAATAATGGCCTTAATCTGCAGCAAGGGAGATTTAGATTAGCTATTGGGAAAATCTTTCCAACTATAAGGGTAGTTAAGATCTGGAATATGCTTCTAAATGAGGCTGTAGAATCTCTGTTACTGGAGGCTTTTAATAACAGGTTGGACCAATATGTCAGGTATAGTCTAAGTTTACTTGGTGTTACATTCTGTACCCCTGTATTCAACCCCCATTGTAATATTCTTTGTGCAAAGTATGCCTTATGAGGTATCATTTGAAAACATAATTTAATGTTCAATTTTGTCCTAATAAAACATGTGTGGCACCATTATTTGTAAAATTATCAGATTCCACTGTACGATATTAACACAATGTCCAAACCACAGCACTGCCCAAACAGAAGTTGACAAACAGGTCTATCTCAACCACAAGAACGTGTTCTGTTTCATTTGCATTTAAGCAAACAGTAAACAGAGTCATTAGCATAAAGAAAGTTCCAACAGATGGGAAAACCAGCAACAGATATCTTCCTCTGTAGTCTTTTTGTCTCCTGAAACACATTTGGAAATGCTTTCTAAGAGGGGGACTAACAGTATAAAAATGAGGGACAAACACCTCTCTCATTCTCTGTCCATTGATTGACTGCATCAGAAGAAACAGATGAAACCACTATTATACAGAAGAAGGAGTCCTGGACTAAAAGTAAGCCAGTAAGACTATTGAGAGCATGTGGTGACAGAAACTTTGCTTTGAATTTAACATAGTTTGTTAAGTTAGGCTTTAGTTGTGTTTTCTCTCTTTCTCTTGTAACCTTTTTCTGAATTTTATGCCTCATTACTTGTATTCACTTAAAATCTCTCTCTTTGTAGTTAATAACTTGTTTTATTGTTTTATCTAAATGCATTTGTTTGAATTGAAGTGTTTTGGAAACTCCATTTGTATATTAGGATTTGTGCATATCATTTCTATTAATAAAATGACTGTCTTTATATGACCTTATATTGTCCTGGAGAGGGCTGGACAGTACAAGATGGACATTTTTGGGGAAAAGTCTGTGATTGGGAGTGTGCTGGGATGTAAGGTGTTGCAGTGTAATTCAGGCTAGTGAAAGCCAGTGTGAAGCTGGAGGGCTGCAGTTCTCATAAAGACATGGCTGGGAGTGACATACATACTGGAGGCTGCTTGTGAGCCGTCCGGACTGGACAGCTTAAAGGGCACCCTAGGAAGAATGCTTATGTGACACAGATATTCATGGGTCTAGATTTTACACTGGGTATGTCACACTTGGTCCTGCCTCACCTCATGGGCTGGACTAGATGACTTCTCAAGGTCCCTTCCAGGCTACAGTTTTATGATTAGTTGTCAGTTAAATGCCATTCCAATGCATTTTCAATTTCAATGGGATTTTACCTGTTATTATGTACCATCAATTAACTGCACAGACTGCTATTACTACTGCAGTAATCATAATTAAACTTCATTAACTGTTAGTAGCAATAACGATTACATATACAAAATGATACTAAGTTCATATATATATATATAAACCCACCACAGGACCTTCCTCCTGATGTCTGATAACACTTGTACTTCTCAGTCCTCCAGCAGTACGCCTACTCACTCTCAGCTTCTTGTGTGCCTCTTGATCCCAGCTCCTCGCACACACCTCACTAACTGAAGTGAGGAGCTTTTAAAACCAGGTGCTGGGTCTCTGGTAACACAGATGGGGCCCTGGGAGACAGCTCAGGAACAGGGATGGGGGTGGAGGCTTGCTTAGCCTGGCTGCGGGTGACTATTCCCACCCTCTTGGCTAACTTCACATGGTTGGCCAAGTCTTCCCCCAGCAGCATGGAGATGGAATAATTGTCATAGACTGCAAAAGTACACATTCCTGACCAGCCCTTGTACTGAACATGCAACTTGGCTGTAGGCAAGGTTACAGATTGTGACATGAAGGGTTGAATTGTCACTGGAGCCTCGGGGTTGATGAGTTTGGGGTCCACTAGGGATTGGTGGATAGTCGACACTTGTGCCCCAGTGTCCCTCCAAGCGATAACCTTCTTTCCGCCCATTCTCAAGGTTTCCCTTCGCTCCGAGGGTATGAGAGAGGCATCTGGGTCTGGGGATCTTTTGTGTGATTGTGGTGTAATGAACTGTAATCAGTTGGGGTTCTTGGGGCAGTGGGCCTTTATATATCCCAGTTCATTACATTTAAAACATCGCCCTGCTAAGGTATCACCGGGGCGATGTTGGTTGGTGGAGACTGGTGTGGTGGGGTGAGAAGGCGTCTGGGGTTTCCCTTGGGATGTAGGTGGGGCCTTGGGTTGTCCCCGGTGGTAAGGTTTTGTTTCGGCTTGCCCCTTCTGATATTCGTGCCAACTGCTACTAGTTTTTTTCTTTTCTGCCACCTCCACCCATTTGGCTCCAATCTCCCCTGCCTCGGTTACAGTTTTGGGTTTCCCATCTAGGATGTACCTTTCTATTTCCTCAGGAACACTCTCTAAAAATTGCTCTATTTGCATTAGGAAGGGCAACTCTTCCGTAGATTTAACATTTGCTCCTGATATCCAGGCATCCCAATTTTCCCAATGTGGTAGGCATGTCGGGTAAATGACACATCGGGTTTCCACCTTAGGGCTCTGAACCGCCGACGGGCATGCTTGGGCGTTAGCCCCATTCTGATTCTGACCTTGTTTTTAAAATGTTCATAACTGTTCATGTGTTCCTTAGGCATTTTAGCCGCCACCTCTGTTAAGGGTCCACTGAGCTGCGGCCTCAGCTCTACCATGTACTGGTCTGTAGTGATGCTGTACGCAAGGCAGGCCCTTTCAAAATTTTCTAACAAGGCCTCAGTATCATCGCCTGCCTTGTAGGTGGGGAATTTTCTGGGATGGGAAGTGGTACCTGGAGAGGGGTTGCTAGGATTGGCTGGTATATCCGGCCTAGCCCGTGCTAATTCCAGTTCATGCTTCATCTCCTTTTCTCTCAGCTCCATAGCTCTCTTGTGGGCCTCCTCTTTGGCTTTTTCTTTTCTTTCATGGGCCTCCTCTTTGGCTTTCTCTTCTCTTTCATGGGCCTCCTCTTTGGCTTTCTCTTCTCTTTCTCTCTGCTCCATAGCAGCTTCTTTCTTGAGTTTTTTTAATTGAAGCAGTATCTGATGTTTTTTTTTCCCCATTTTCTTTTGCTTCTAGTCTGGCCAGTTCTAGTTTGTTAGCTACTTCTTTGGTAGTCATTTTCCTGTTTTCTTGTGCTGGGCCACACCCCTCTGCAGTTGACTGAAACTGGGATGCACTCTGCTCAGGCAACAGAGACTTTCTAACTAGCTATCCCCGAGAGATAGAAAGAAAAAAAAAACAATTCAGCTTGTAAATTCTTTTTGCCAGCTGTTTGCTCACTGCTTGACTCCTTCTCTTAAAGACCCTTGTTAAAAAAAACTTAACACCTCTGCCTTCAGCAAGGAGAGATGAGATATGCATCTCCCTTCAGCTCTGCTTTCCAAGCAGCTAGAAAGGAGAGAAAAAAAAATCTTACTGGCTTTTGGTTTAAAACGATCCCACCGCTCTGCCACCATGTCAAGGCTGCTTCCCCACTTTGAACTTTAGGGTACAAATGTGGGGGCCTGCATGAAAACTTCTAAGCTTAACTACCAGCTTAGATCTGGTCCGCTGCCACCACTCCCAAAATGCTAATTCCCTTCCCTGGGTAGCCTTGAGAGACTCTTCACCAATTCCCTGGTGAATACAGATCAAAACCCCTTGGATCTTAAAACAAGGAGAAATTAACCATCCCCTTCCTTTCTCCCACCAACTCCTGGTGGATCAAGATCCAACCCCCTTGGATCTAAAAACAAGGAAAAATCAATCAGGTTCTTAAAAAGAAGGCTTTTAATTAAAGAAAAAGCTAAAAATCATCTCTGTAAAATCAGGAGGGAAAATAACTTTACAGGGTAATCAAACTTAAAGAGCCCAGAGGAATCCCCTCTAGCCTTAGGTTCAAAGTTACAGCAAACAGAGATAAACACTCTAGCAAAAAGGTACATTTACAAATTGAGAAAACAAAGATAAAAACTAACACACCTTGCCTGGCTGTTTACTTACAAGTTTGAAATATGAGAGACTTTGTTCAGAAAGATTTGGAGAGCCTGGATTGATGTCTGGTCCCTCTCAGTCCCAAGAGCGAACAACCCCCAAAACAAAGAGCACAAACAAAAGCCTTCCCCCCACCAAGATTTGAAAGTATCTTGTCCCCTTATTGGTCCTTTGGGTCAGATGTCAACCAGGTTACCTGAGCTTCTTAACCCTTTACAGGTAAAAGGATTTTGGAGTCTCTGGCCAGGAGGTATTTTATAGCATTGTGCACAGGAGGGCTGTTACCCTTCCCTTTACAGTTATGACAGCCTGCCTGTCCTAATTGATTCTGGTAGCTTCTTAATTGGCTCCAGGTGCCTAATTAGCCTGCCTTAATAGATTCCAGCAACTTCCTGATTGTTCTGGAATAGCCCATTATCTTACTCAGGGAAAAGGGACCTGCTTAATCTGGGGCTAATATATCTACCTTCTATCACTCTCCTGTATGGGTGCTGTCTGGGGTTCTCTGCTCGGTGTCCCTGTCTGGTTCCCTTCATTTGACCCTTTGACCTCACTCCTGTTCCTGTTCTTTTATTAGTTGTCCCCTCTAATCTTTTGGTCTCTAGGTCCTGTGGACCCTCCCCCCTTAGGCTGGGGAGGATCCTTTAGCAGGATCCACTTCCTGGATCCCAATAGGATCATTCTCCTGTAGCCATCTGGCCTGACCCTGTCACAATATATATATATGGTATGCTTTTGCAACAAAATGATACTAAGTTTATTGTTACACTTGGAATAAAATCATGGCTCAACAATTACAAGGAGAGAATAAAAATAAAATACAACTGTCAATCATGAAGGGCAAAAGATCTTCAGGGGAAATTTTCTAATATTATAGAATATGTAGTATTGCAACTGGGAATGGGAGACAAGAATGGATCACTTGATGATCATAGAATCATAAAAGATTAGGGTTGGAAGAGACCTCAGGAGGTCATCTAGTCCAACCCCCTGCTCAAAGCAGGACCAACCCCAACTAAATCATCCCAGCCAGGGCTTTGTCAAGACGGGCCTTAAAAACCTCCAAGGATGAAGATTTCACCACCTCCCTAGGTAACCAATTCCAGTGCTTCACTACCCTCCTAGTAAAATCGTGTTTCCTAATATTCAACCTAGATGTCCCCCACTGCAACTTGACACCATTGTTCCTTGTTCTGTCATCTGCCACCACTGAGACCAGCCTAGCTCCATCCTCTTTGGAACCCCCCTTCAGATATTGAAGGCTGTTATCAAATCCCCCCCCACTCTTCTCTTCTGCAGATTAAATAACCCCAATTCCCTCAACATCTCCTCATAAGTCATGTGTCCCTGCCCACTAATAAAGTTTACACCAACATAAAATTGAAGTAATGCAGTTTTGAGACAAGTCACATTCATTCTTCCTTTCAGAGTTGCTGTACTCTCTTCTGATGCACTCTCTAATGGTAGAATTTCCTCAGTTTAAAAAATAAAATAGACATGTACTTCAGAGACTCATATAAAAGCATAGCACAAGAGACTACAAACAATTATTCTCCATAATTCGTTCATCAAATTGAAAAGATTAGGCCAGCAAATGAGATACTTAGACATTCAGTGATTGGATGAGAACATGCTACTTGTCCAGAGAGTCATTAGGAAACAAATTAACAGGGATTTCTGACAATCTACTAATAAATCACAAACACCTCTCCAGAATATAGCAGAGTTGAAATCTTTAACTAGCAGCAATTACTGCTATGTTTTTTTGGGCAAAGTGGACATATTCCCAGCATGGCAATTTACTTTGGGAATGAAGTGTAGCACTTATGCTCCCATTGTTTTATATTCATGGTTTGGATACTGCTTAATATAATCTTCAAGACACAGGCATTGACTGATATAGAGAATGAGACAAGAGGAGTGGTCCTGAACTGCTGTGTAAATACAGACCTGAGTCATTTCAAGCTGTACAGAAATTTTTTGAAAACAACCAAACATAACTTTGATCAGAGAATGAAATATCTTCAAACATTGCATGACTGTTCAATTAAAGGGAAAAGATTAATTAAAAGGATGCTGTTTACATGGCTTAATTTTATTACATATAAAAGTAGTATGTGTTATTTATCCATTATTTTTATCAACTGTACTTCAGTAGTTCCAAGAGGGCCTCCCTGAGATCAGAGTACCATTGTGCTGGGTGCTGTAAAAACACATAGTAAGAAATAGTCCTGGCCCTGACAGTCTAAGTACAAAAAGGAGACAAAGAAGGTACCATTTTCTCCATTATACAGGGGGAGAACTGAGACACAAGGAGATAAAGTGACTTGACTAAGGTCACACAGGAGTCTGGCACAGAGCGGGGATTTCAACCTAAATCTCCTGAGTAAATCCCTGTCCTGTACCTTAATCACAAGATCATTTCCCCCTCACATTTTAGCACTACATCACAATACATGTACTTTAATTAGAACTATTTACAGGGGAAAAAAAAAACATTGCCTCTGATACTTAAGGAACTCACTGTATAATTTCACATGAACACATACATAAAATTATGACATACCTAGAAATATTGTTAGATATGCTATATGGGACACAATAAATTTGCAGTCAGAGAACAGCAAGCACACATTCAGACAAACCAGATTGCCTAGAGAATTTCATCCTACATATATAAAAGGATGGGATTACAAAATGTTAGGAAAAAAAGCCTGGAGAAAATATAGATGTCTATAGTATGAAAAACTGATTTACATATTGCTAGTTAGATATTTACTGATTGCAGACTATGATATTAAAATCATTTGGCTTTGCTTACTCCCATATTGGTTGGCTAAATATGATAGTAATTGGAAGTAAGAAATTACCTGCAGTAGATTATGTCATCAGGAAATCATAATGAACACTATCCCTTCAGAGAGACACATTCAACAATTTGGAACCACATAATTCCACCAGAATTGCAATATTTAAAACTATATAAGAACATTCTCATACAATTCCAAATGGTGAATAGATGAGTCTAGTCCAAGGTTCACTGAAGTCAATAAGAGTCTTTCTATTGACTGTTAGATCAGGAATTGGCAACCTTTGGCACGCCGCCCACCAGGGTAAGCCCCCTGGCGGGTTGGGCTGGTCTGTTTACCTGCCGCATCCGCAGGTTCAGCCGATCGCGGCTCCCACTGGCCTCAGTTCGCTGCTCCAGGCCAATGGGGGTGGTGGGAAGTGGCGGCCAGCATATCCCTCATCCCGTGCCCTTCCCGCCACCCCCATTGGCCTGGGACAGCGAACCCCGGCCAGTGGGAGCCGCGATCGGCTGAACCTGTGGATGCGGCAGGTAAACAGACCAGCCCAACCCGCCAGGGGGCTTACCCTGGTGAGCTGCATGCTAGAGGTTGCTGATCCCTGTATTAGATTGTGCCTTATATTGAAAACTTGCCTACTGAGGAATAATATAAGGATTAATGGGTAAAATGGTTGGTTGTTGTTATCACATTCAGAGATATGTATGATATGGAGAATGAATTTTTAATATTTATAACTGAAGAACAAACACAAGAAAGTTATTTTGGAAAGAATTGATAAACAAGGTGTGATGGGGTGCGACTCACCACTGCAGAGCCTCCTGCTAGCTGTCCTGGGAATTAGCTTAGTTTGCCAGTGTGCCCTCGTCTGGTTATGTCTTGCCGCCGTCACTTCTGCTCCCGAAAGCGAGTTGTCCCAATGATTACAGCACCTTCTTCAGGACACAGCCCTCTGTCTGTGTCACACTTTGTTCTCCCCCCTCCCGGGGGAACTGTAGTCCACTGTCCAGCCACTTCCTTGGTGGCAAATGAGGGCGGGGGGGACCCGGGCTCACCCACTACTCCGGGTCTCAGCCCAAGGACACTGTAGGTGGCAGCCCCGTGCTGTGCCTCTTCAACCCCTGCAGTCTACTTCCTTGGGCCACTTCCCCACAGCGTCAGCACCTTCTCCACCCTTGTCTCAGGGACCCAGCATGCCAGCAGTCAGCCAGGAGCTTGCTCTAGCTCCCCTGATTCTGCCTTGCACTGCCCTGTCCAAGGTACCATCTGCCTTCCACCTGTCAGGCAGCCAGTCCTCCTCCCTCCTCGAGCTCCTGGGAGTGACTGGCCTGGTCTGCCCTGCAGCTCTTCTTATATGAGCCTACCTGGCCCAGATTGGCTGCTCCCCGTAGCCCTCTCCAATCTCCTGCACAGCCTCCCTACGGTCCTCTCCAATTGGTTGCCTGTTGTGCAGCCTCCTTAGGGTTCTATTAACCCTTTATGGGCTAGTGTGGGGCAGATGTCCCATCATACAAGGCTTTTGCATTAGATATAGAAACACAGGTTGAGAATTTCAAGCTATATAGGTGATTTAGCCACACAACTCCCATTAATTTGAATGGGATTTATGAGGTTAAATTCTCTACACATCTGTGAAAAACTCAACCGTCATGATTACTGTAAAGAAAACTGATTTCTATTGACCTTACTTTGCCAACATTATAGTACTGCATTCTGTAACAAAGCAATTATTTAATAATTGGTATGGTCTCTTATGGAGCAACTGTAAGATCACAATATACCATCTAACAAAGTCTCAAAATTTGCTAGACAGTGTTCTGCGGAAAGTCTGTGTGTTCAGAGCATCAGATGGATCTCAACAACTATGAACCATAGTAAGTAACACTGATATTTGGAAGTAAGGAGGAAAAGGCATTTAACTTATTTCCCCAATTTTTAAAGAATGTGTTTCAGAGAAATAAATCTGAGTAAACGTAACTGGTTCATACTAAAGATTTTTATTTGGGACTATAATTACAAAGCGTCCTATGACTTATGTTACATTGGTGTTCAAACTAGGTGATCACAATGTTCCCTTCTATCTTTGGAATGTATGAATCTACAGATATATAATAACAATATCAACATTTCTCCCAATCTGTCCCCCTACTTCTCTTAATTGAAGTGATCGTAGATCATTAATCTAAACTAACCTAATCACTAACCTACTGCTCCCAATACTGTACGCAAAATGCTTAGTCAGAAGGACCCACACTCTGTACATCTCCCGAGAATTATTCTATTTGAATGTATGTGAACATCATTTATCTATAAAGTAAGATTCCAGGATTGTCATTCTATCTGTATGTCACTCTGAAACCTAGAATATCTCTTGAGTCAGTGTTAAGTGATGGAAACAGCTATAAGCATGGTTAAGAGCTCTTTTTGTTTAGAATATCACCAGGTTCAACCATTAATGGGAGTTGCTGTTTGTTACTGTCCAATTTTTAAGTTCTCAGCCATTTTGTCTTTATGAATTACGTTCCTGTGGTGTACAGCTACATGTACACTACATGTATCTATGCTTTAAAAAGAATCCTAGACCATGGTAATATCAGTGGTAACTCATCCAATCACAACCTGTACTCTACAGCAAATTTGCATGCAACAATTTCATTGGTTGTAAAAGGGAGACTGCACATATTGTGCACTACTTGGCCCAACTGCCAAATCTGTGCAACACTGCTGGCTTTCAGCTACTAATTATTATAATTCTGGGGAAATAAAATGGTGCAGATGCTGGGCCATTTGAATATTGTTATTGAGGAGAAGAAAGGAAAGTGTAAAGAGAAAGAGATTTTTTTTGTACGTAATGTGATGAAATAGATATGGACTGGGCTCATAATGACTTCTAGTGGTTCTTTATTGCATAATCTCTGTCCTGCTGCAGTAAAGCCTTCTCTTGATCTTCATGAATCTCACAGTTGGCTCTGTCAGCCATGTACATCAACTGAACAGTTGGGAAAAAAACTAATCTAAATCCTGCCTCCTTTCACAGTAAGGAATTGCTTCAAACAACTTTATATCAAAATAAATATAAAATGCAAATCTGTATCTTTCAGTCATCAATATTTATAGAAAATAAAGCTGCATTTCAAAACCACAGATTAATCTATATTACTAGCACTTTTTCAAACAAAACATTTCTCCAAACTCTCAGCTCTCAGACTTCTCAAGCTTTAGAACTCAGTCAAAATCATAAGTTTCATGCAGACTTCTGCCTCTTCTGTGAACCTACTCCTGCTCACTGAAGTTGATGGGGGCTTTGGCATAGACTTCAATGTTAGCGTGAGAAGGACCAAAATATCTTGAATAATATTCAAACTAGAATCTGTGCTTACATATTTTACTAACTGTTTGTTGAGAATAATAGTCCTTCTATTCAAATTCCTCCCGGTTATCAATGTAATCATTCAATATAGCCACATTTTGGTTGTAGAGTCTTGATTATATCATCAAAATCTTAAAATGTAATATTAAAGAAAATAACATTGTTAGTTGTGATTAGTAGTGATGGGGCAAACCACTCTGAAAAAGTTTGTGTCTTGGAACAAAAGGAGTGTTCCTCCGGTACAGATAGCTGAGTGGAGCTTCTATGCCAACTCAACCAACTCATGCTTCCATCTCTGGTTCAGTCCCCAGTGTGTCAGTGGTCACATGAGTGACAGTTCACCCAGCATTGCAACGCTGTGGGCCTCAAACACTGGGGAAATTTGAATGTCAAAATTTCTCTAAAGTATGAACTTCAAAGTATGACAAATACTGTAACAGCGAGCATCATAAGAACATAAAAGTGGCCAGACTGGGTCCATTTAGCTCAGTATCCTGTCTTCCAACAGTGGCTGGTGCCAGATTCTTCAAAGGGAATAAACAGAAGAGGATAAATATTGAGGGGTCCATCCGCCTGTTGTTCAGTCCTAGCTTTTGGCAGTTGAAGATTTAGGGACAGCTAGAGCATGGGGCTCCTTCCCTGACCATCTTGGCTAATAGCCTTTGATGGACCTATCCTCCATGAATTCATCTAATTCTTTTTTGAATCCAGAGATACACAACATCCCATGGCAACAAGTTCCACAGGTTGACTGCTTTTGTGTGAAGAAGTATTTCCTTATATTTATTTAAAACCTGCTTCCTACTCATTTCTCTGGGTGATCTTGGCTATTGTGTTATGTGAAGGGGTAAATAACACTTCCTTATTCGTGTTCTCCACACTATTCATGATATCTATAATATCCCCCATTAGCCATTTCATTTCTAAGATGAAGAGACCCAATATTTTTAACTTCTCTTTATATTGAAGCTGTTCCATATCCCTAATAATTTTGATTGCCCTTCTTGTACTTTTTCAATTTTAGTATATCTTTTTTGAGATGGGGTGACCAGAACTGCATGCAATATTCAAGGTGTGGTATACCATGGATGTATATAGTGGCATTATGATATTTCCTATCTTATCTTTCCTAATGGTTCCTGACATTCTGTTAGCTGCTTTGACTGTAGATGCACATTGAGCAGATGTTTTCAGAAAACTATTCATGATGACTCCAAGACCTCTTTCTTGAGTGGTAAAAACTAATTTAGACTGCATCATTTTGTATGTATAGTTGGGATTATGTTTTTCAATGTTCATTACTTTGCACTCATCAACATTTAATTTCATCTGACATTTTTGCCCAGTCACCCAGTTTTTGTGAGATCCATTTTGTAAATTTTTGCCGTCAGCGTTGGACTTCAATATCGTGAGTAATTATGTATCACCTGCATAATTTGCCATGTTTCTATTTACCCTCTTTTCACAATTTTATTTATCACCATATTATTATTTTAAAGTGTAAGCAGAGTCAGGATGAGATCTACCCTGACATCTAGTGGTGAATTATGGTGAGTGTGGAAAAGAACTCCAGGGGCTGATCTTGTTTGCATAGGCACACCCACTCGCCTGGCATGAAACAACAGCAACTGAAAGTGGTTACTTTGGCTGGTGTGAGATCCCCAGTTTCTCTGTTATTGGGGCAGGAAGAATAAAGTTTTGTTACCCTGATTCTGTGAATCAAGGCCAGTGGAACTGTTGCATGACAGAAGGACTAAGTGAGTCCTTTACCATTACCTAAGTAGCACTTGCTTGACAAGGAGCATGGGTTACAAAACCCAGTGAATTGAGAGAGGATGGGGATAGGTGTTTGTACCTGATGGCATTGGCCCTATCTGAGGGCTTGAAACACCAATTGCACCATCTCCTCTCTCCACTGTTGAATGTCAGAGCTAACTTTGATTCCATTAGGAGTCTAGTTACAGGCTGCTGAGCTGAATTCACTTTGGGCCAATGGTGCACCAGCACTGGGGCTCCCCTACTGTGAGCTGAAATTGCTAAGAGCTGAAATCACAAAAGAGCTAAAGTTATTAAGCGCTGAGATCACTGAGTGCTGTGTTAACTAGTGGTGGAGCCCAAAGCTATATTGCTAAGCAGCTGGTGGAGCAATTTGTGGGGACGGTTGGAGCGGTCCAAGGAACGGCGAGCGGCGCTGTTTGTGGGGATGGCTGGAACGGCTCACAGGTCAGTGAGCGGAGCGGAGCAGCTTGTAGAGCGAAGCAGTTCGTGGGACGGCAGGAAGTGTACTGGCTCGTAGTGAAGGCTGCGGTGGAACCCCATGGAGAGCCGGCCGGCCTTGGATCACGTAAAGTGCCCCTTAACACCCTGCATGCCCCCCTTTTACTCTGGGGCTGCACTGACCAGGGACAGAGACTTTGGGGTTTGTTGGACTTTTGGGACTTTGGGTGGTTGCTGGACCCAAGAGACTTTGGGGGTGTTGGACTTTGGGGACTCTGGGTGATTTGTGGGTTGCTGGATTCAAGAGCCAAAGGGAAAGGACACAGCCCAATTTGCTGGGGTGGGTTTTTTGTTCATGGTTTGTGTTATGAATCTTGTTTGTGGTGTTTTTCCAATTTAATGCTGATGTCGTTTATCTCATGTTATTAAACATTTTCTGCTACACTCAGACTCCGTGCTTGCGAGAGGGGAAGTATTGCTTCTTAGAGGCACCCAAGGGGTGGTATGTAATTGTCCCAGGTCACTGGGTGGGGGCTCGAGCCGGTTTTGCATTGCGTTATTGAAACGGAACCCCTAGATACAGAATCCAGCCCTTGTTGCTGCCAACTTAGATGGGCAGAAGGGCTACAAAAGCTAATGCTTAAAGAAGTGAGAGAAAAATGTTCAGTTGCTTGATGTTTGATATACATGCGAGTCAGAAGGATATTTCAGAGTTTTGCTACTATGACATAAGGACAAAATTTCTCTTTCAGATACATCTGTACAACCCCAGTGACTCAATGGGAGTTGTATTGGTGTAACTGAGTAGAATATTATTCTGAAAACCTGATTTAAATGTATATGACATATTATTTGAAACATATCATGTCATTACAACTCACAATGCAATTCAGCAAGAATAATATTTCATATGCACTTAAAGCGGAGGTATACTTTCCTGGTACCCAGCAACAAAAAATCATAGGCTCTCTCAATCTCTCTCTCACACACACACAAAGCTTTATTCTTACTTAGTTTTAATCCTAAAATAATTACCAAGTTATTTCTCAGTTCATGAATTTTGATCCTTGCCTCAATCAGAATTTAGTAAAAAATGAGTAAGGACTACAGGAGTTGGTCTTATATTTTCTAAATTTGCTATGAATTGGTGGATTATTCAACTGTGAAGCATCCATAGCTACAATTTAGTGCCATTTGTCCTCTTTCATAAATGAATTTTTAAAAAAGGGATTTTTCACATACATGGAATTAATAACTTTTATAATTAAGAAGGAGGCTAGAATCCAAATGGCCATATCAAAACAACCATATTTTATAAAACAGTAGTGTACCATAGTGTCGGCCAAATTAAATATCTTCTTTGCTTACTGACCTACTATCTTGTGAAAACTTGTTATTTTGCAGGACACATATTTATTAATGCTTATTATTTTAATTAAGTTAGTGTTCTTAATATTATCCTTTGTCTCTCATTTTTCATTGGGTTCAGGCAACGATCAGTGGGATAATGTCTCTGTGATAGATCTCCCGTTCATCTGCTCATCACCAAGGAAGTTCTATATCTTGAAAAGAAGGAAACAGTAATTAAGAGTTGTGAATCCTTGAGGGTTACTGCCACAAACCTAGGTCATCCACAGAGTGGATTAATGTAGACCCTTGCTGAAATTTCTAGTCTTAATGCAACCAATTACTCATCCTCTGCTAAAAATTGACAGTATAAACTTTACAGTTTAGTAGTAAAAAAATGAGTGCAGAGAGGGGAAGATATTCTGAATGTTTTTTAGTTATACTGCGAAAAACTTTAGATGTTTTTTCAGGACAATTTTACAAATGTTCATGAGCTATTTATTATGGTAACACATTTTCATAAGCTTGTGTCATAGCATTGGCCAACCTCCTCTTTCTGGACACTCCCCAAGCTGGTGTGTTTAGGTCCAACATGCTGGACCCATGTGCTTTTAAGCTTTCCTGAGTCTGAGCAGACTCCAGGCATCACCTCTGGCTCTGGATTTCTCAACACAATCTCAGGCTACTGATTTTCTTTCTAGCACTGCCTTCTGACAGCTGAGAACCCCACAGTCCAACTGAAGGTCCTGAGACCAGTGCCTGGTTCCTGCGTTGCTTCAGCACATTCTTTCTCAGAGCTCCAACCTTGTGGGCTCCAGTTTAGAGATTACCTTTTCTCAGACATGTAATAGTTGAAGAAAATTGACATAGGTTTTGCAAAAGGAATTTCTAAAAAAACCCAAAACAAACAAAACAAAAAGCAATCCCTCTACTTTATATCGTACAAGAGATATAGAGAGCTATGTACAGTAAAACATCTATATACCATTTCCCTGTCTCAGTTTATTCCCAACTCTTGAGAGCTCTTTGGGACTTGGTCAAAGTCCAGTAGTGTCCAGGAGCTGCCTCCTGCACTCATGGTTTCTCTTGTTTCTCTCTCTCCCCTGTCTCGCCCCACAGTCACAAAGTCCTCTTCTCTCCAATCCTTGTTCCTCTTCCACACCACGCTTTCTTTTTCTGTCTGACCCACCCAGTCTCTGTGTCTTTAAAGTGCTGTACTAAACCTTCATCTCTTAGAGAAATTCCATTCCTTCAAACCCTGCACAGAAGTTGGTGAAAAAGTTGGTTTTATCTAGGATACAATTACTCCTGTAAAATCTATTCAGGTGCTGTTAGTCATTAACAATGACCCCATTCATAGACAGATACTGCCCCCTCCACCACCATGCCTGTGTCCATGCCACATGGAGTATGGGGTAAGAACACAGTAAAAACAGTCATAAAGATATAGACAGTTCATAAAATCAAATTGGCATGCATAAATTGTACAGAGATTCCCCAGATTTTCACAGCTTGTTATGACATATTCAGGACTATTTTTTAAAGGTTTCAGAAGTTTATTTTTCCTTGATTTTGGAGTTTCTTCTAATATTGATGAAAGTTCATATTATATTGAATAATTTTGTGGACTTGATAATATGCTTAGGAACATGACTTTATGAATGTAAATATTCTTTTACTGACTGTCATAATAACATTACACAGGAATGGTTTTGAGCATCAACCATCAAGGCTCAGTTCCAATGTGAAAGAGTCAGGTCAATGCAAGTTTTAATAACCCAAATTGAATATTAGTGCAAAGGCATAATCATACTTTACTGTAATGAACAGGTTCAAGTACCAGGATAAATGTAAGCAGAGAAAGGTGACAACTTTACCAGATATTTCTGTAAAGATAAAAGTAAATATTTTCACATTTGTGCAGCTAAAATTTTTGCCATAACTTGGCATAATCAGCTACTGTATGTGTTTAGTTACATATATGCTTCTCTGCTACAGTATATTGTTACTTTAGAAATATGATATTAGATTAGTAAACTTTTGACCAAATAATAATATTAATTAATAATTAATAATATTTTCAGTTAATAAAATATGAAATTCCATTCAACAGAGTAGAATGCCTCTTCCACCAACAGTGTAATATCTGCAGCTGGGGTATGATGGATTGTTTTGTATTCTATCACTTATATCTTCAGTATTAAAAAGGAGGTCTAAAGGAATGATCTCATGTGTTTTGGATTCCTGCCCAGTTGCACTTATTTTAGAATAGATCTTATCATTATAATTTTTAAAGTACATTGACAGATAATTTTTGCTGTTGGTAAGATTTCTGTGTGGATTGTTTGTGGCTGTAATTAATGCTTCTGAGAAGGAGCCAGAAATATGCATTATGATTAAAACAATTGAAGGAGAAAAAATGCTTAAAAGTTCAGATAAAACTGAGCAGAAAAGTGAAGTCTAGGGTCCATTTAATATATTGGGGGAAATCCAGGTGCTTACCCTTTATAGGCTCTATCATTTAGTCTCAGAAAACAAATATGAAATAATATCATGGGAGTTACTAGTTTGGAATAGAAATTGGTACAATTAAAGTAAAAGTAAATTCATGTATGTATTTGATTTTCTGTGAGATTATCAATATACAGTTTATGTTTGTTTTGGTGCTATTACTATTATAATGGATTTTTTTTATGTTCTTTGTTCATCGCATTCCTGTCTGCCTTAGAAAACAATACAGTTTTTAAAGGACATATTTTTCTACAATGGCCTTAGTTTTTGTAGGTGCAATAAGTCGTGTAGACATTTGTGGTTTTATTAGCTCTTGTAAGGGGAAATCAAAATTAACAACTCAGGTTTGAACAGGTAAGTAAAGGAAATAACTAATTTTCAACTATTATATTTTAAAATAAAATAACAATACTATTCTTTGCACTTCTGTAATATTTTTTAGCTGGGAAAGTCAAAGGATTTTAAAAATCATCAGCCAGCTAACCCTCATAACTTCCTTGTAAGGCAGTATGGCCTAATAGATAGAATGCTAGCCTGGGACTTGGAACACCTGGGACTTGGCTCAGCTGTTAAATGACTTTGGACAGTCACTTCACCTATCTGTCTCTCAGTTTCCCTATCTGTAAAATGGGGATAATTATATTGCTGTTAGTAAAGCACTTTGAGATCTCCTGATGAAAAGTAGTAAATAAAAGCTACATAGTATTGCAGGGATTTCTTCAATTATCACTGAAATGCAACCACCTTTTGGTAAAATGTGGTATAGCAGCTGTTGAAAAGCACATATAATTCTGCACACCAGTTCAGGAAAGACAGTGAGGAGTAATATCCTAGTCACTGAAAATCGCCAGAAGAGTTACAAGCACTAAGTAGGCCATGCCTCATGTCTGAGCTCCATTCACAGCTATCATCATGTCCCCTATTTCAGCAACCCTTGAAATTATAATACATCTTTCATTGTTAATGATGAGCAGAAGCTCTTGAGGAAGACTGGAACAAACTTAAAAGATTTTTCTTTCAATAAGGAGAAACTTTGACCTTCAGATGCTACAGAGTTACAGGCTTATGTCTTCAATATGGCAGATTCTGCTGGTCATTTCCAAGAAAGGAGGAGCTGGTAGTACCATCTGTAGCATATATAAAAGATTTGAAAAGAAAAATCAAATCATCAGCAGTGAAAATGCTCTTGGAAATTGGTTATGTCCTCAGTTGCAAGCACAAATGCCAAATAGAAACTATGGAGCAAAGGACTAGTGTGAGGATTTAGATGTTGTTTATACAAGATAAAATGAACTCAGAAAGGCTGTTAATATTTTATTGAAAAAAATCAAGATGTGGAAAATATATGTAGATTCAGTAAAGGCAAAGGGAGATCATACTAGTTTGTTTAGGCCTAAACCCTTCACTCAAGACCTATATAAATCTGCAGAGACAACATTTATTTTTCTTTTCCACACTAATCCTTTAAATTGAACAGGCCCACTGAGCCCTAAAAACAAAATCTATAGAGAATAACATCTGATAACTATGAAAGTTTCAAATTACTAAAATATCTTATTTTCTATTCTGACCTAAGTTTAGAAACCATCATAAAACAACAACAATGAAAAAAATTATGCAATCTTCTGGCCAAAAATAACATACCCAGCTGCCTCATATTCTGTAAATATAAATTAATGGAGATATCCTATCTTCTGGAACTGGAAGGTCATTGAGTCCAGCCCTCTGCCTTCACTAGCAGGACCAATTACTGATTTTGTCCCAGATTCCTAAGTGGCCCCCTCATGGATTGAACTCACAACCCTGGGTTTAATAGGTCAATGCTCAAAGCACTGAGCTATCCCTCCCCCCTAAAAGTCTAAAAGAACCTAGAAAATGTCTAAATTTATTTTCTCAACCTGACATCTGTCTTCTGTGATTGTACCCCAATATTCTGATTATAGACTAATGCAAACTTGTCTATGTGAACATTTAGTTAATGGCAAGCTGGCATGTAAAACTACACCACATTAGCCTGCCACACACAAACTGTCCATATGGACCCTGCTGTCATGCACTACAGTTTCCTAGTACAGTTTGATCTGTTCTCCTTTGTGTAGATGAAAACACACTAGACAACTTGCAGTGTATGGCAGCAGATCCACAAAGAAATTTACTGCATGGCAGGCTACTGAGGGATAGACTTTCACTAAGTGTTCTTGTAGATAAGTTCTCTAAAGAGCTGGAAATTAAAAAAAAAAGTTATATTACAGACATGGGAACAGGACTCTCCTAAGGAAAAATAGAATATTATAACAGATGATGGTTCAATTTTATATGGAGGAAATTATTAATTATAAGATGTCTAACAAGACTTGATCATTATATGGTCTTTTTTTTAATAACTGTACAAAATTTAATTAGCCAGAAGCTGGTTTGTCACAAGAGTTCTGTAGCTCTACTTGTTAGGATATAGATATTTAGGCCTGTTTGCAAAGGCCCATACTTTAAGAATTTAGGTGTATTCTTATCACTTAGCTAGTTATAGAGGTATAAAAGAAAGACTCAGAATCACTGTCTGTCTGTGTAAGGGCCTTCTCTTACTGTGACAGTCTAAGGCCTGATCACATCCTTACATTCCAAACTAGTCACATTGAAATAAGGTGCTATTGGGCTGTTAGGAATACAATCCTATCCTGACATTCCTATCACCTCCAAAAAAAAAGAAACGAGCCTAAAAAATTTAAAAGAAAAGTTAGTTTTATAGCATCCTGTCTGGCAAAGAACTCACTTATCAATAGCTGGAATGTAAAACCCTCATTTCTGTATTGTTTTATCACTGTAATCTCCACTTCCCTATTGTTTGTCTGTATAATCTCTGTCTGGTTCTGTAATTGTTTCTACCTGCTGTATAATTAATTTTGTTGGGTGTAAACCAATTAAGGTGGTGGGATATAATTGGTTAAATAACCATATTACAATATGTTAGGATTGGTTAGGTAAATTTCAGTAAAATGATTGGCTAAGATATAGCTAAGCAGAACTCAAGTTGTACTATATAGTCTCCAGTCAATCAGGAAGTAATGGAGGGGGGAGTGGGAACAGGAAATGGGGGTGGGGAAATTGGAATCATGTTTTGCTAAGGGGGGGATGGGAACAGGGAATGGTAACAGGAAGACAGGCAAGGCTCTGTGGTGTCAAAGCTGAAAAGGGTGAGACTGAGAAAGAAAACTAAAATTATGCTTGCTAAAAGTTCACCCCAATAAACATCAAATTGTTTGCGCGTTAGAACTTTGGATATTGTTACTCTCTGTTCATGCGAGAAGGACCAGGGAAGTAAGAGGGTGAAGGAATAAGCCCCCTAACACTACTGAATACTGAATTTGATTCTCTTGAAAGCAAAGATTGACATTACTGGTTTTTCCCAATTTGATAGACATTTGATAGATATTTGTATTATTTAAAATATTTCACTTTGAATTCTAAGTGTACATACTTGCCTGTTTTCTTCCCCTTTCTACACAATAGTTATTTGTGTATTCAAATTATAATCTAATTTTGGGTGAGCACTCTGTTTAACTTCATATGAGATTTTCACCACCACCCAAGCTTTCCATATCATCTGTGGGATGCTTTCCTTTACCTAAACCCATTCTCCCCAACCAAGAGTCTGAGAAACTATCAGCAAGCAGAGATACCCATCCACCTCAAATACAGGTGGGTATCTATTCCACATCAGAATCTCACCAGAGTAGACCCGTTTCTCATTGTAGAAGTATATCTATTAGTGATTGAGACAGAATAGTTTTTAATAAAATTTTTGCAGCCCACAACTGGATAGGTTAAATCTTGACTCTGAATTTTAAAGCTTTACTTCATTTACCTCCTAGTTGGAAATATACGATACATTTAAGCATGTAAGAATTTGCTGAGTAAAAATGCCAACATTCTGAATCAATCACTCTAGATATGGGGAGCTTGGATATTGGATCAGCGTTCATATCACATTCCTTGTCAGTACCTGGCCCAAGCTGGTGAAGCTAATGATCCAACCAGTGAACCTAATTCAGTGATGAATCCTGGTCACGTGCCACTTGAGGCACATTCTGCATACACTAAGAAGACTCTAGATATCCATTCCTTGGCTAGTTTTCTGGAAAATATTTCCTGGAATCCAGAACCACAATGGCCCATTTTGTTCTCTTTAAGTAGCAAAGGATTTTTTTTTTTGCTTCATAGTAGTATAATTAATTATTATAATGTTCCAGTCTACAACTTTTTAATTTTCTATTACACATAGTAGTATTGAGCGATACATCTTAGAGAGTTTTCTATTCTTACTACCGTATATCCCCAGAGTTTGTGGGAAATCATACAAGAATTTGCAATGAGTATAAAGATACTTTTTGCCCTCATTTCACATAAGCTGAACAAGTTCATAGGTTTATATTTATAAATTTGGGTTTAATTTAATAGTGGCTTGCTGGGTCCTGTTATTTTGTTGGGATTTTTAATTTTTGTTTAGACAATGTTGGTAATACCTCGCTGATTGGATTCAATCCTTGGTGGTAGAAGAGCCAGTTCGATACTAACCTGTGGATAAACACTATAGCAATTTAGATACACACACAGACTTTCTAATCTAAATGTTTTCATACTGCAGTTTAGACAGCTGGGAAAAGACTATTCCTCAAAGTATAGCTTGGATGTCTTTGTTGCTGATGAAAGGGGGGTGGAGGATAGGTAAAATAAATGTTTAAGCAGTAATTTAAGCAGAAAAGGAAAGGCCTCCAAGACTCCTTTAACCAGATTTGTAATTAAAGGGTGTAGTAAAAAGAGTTTTACTAAATTTTGCCTAACCCAAGAGGACAATCTCTTTATAAGGTCTGTCATTAGGTTTGTTTAGATGAAAACATAATATGCTATGAAAGAAAACCAATGTTTTGTAATAAAAAACTTAATGAAAATGATACAAATGTTTCCTGATATCCATGGCCAGATGTATGTTTCTGCAGAATTTTGTACTCTCTCAATAGGCTACATTGAGAGCCTATTGAGAGAGTACGGCTCTGTTCAATATCTTCATCAACGACTTAGATATTGGCATAGAAAGTACGCTTATTAAGTTTGCGGATGATACCAAACTGGGAGGGATTGCAACTGCTTTGGAGGACAGGGTCATAATTCAAAATGATCTGGACAAATTGGAGAAATGGTCTGAGTAAAACAGGATGAAGTTTAACAAAGACAAATGCAAAGTGCTCCACTTAGGAAGGAACAATCAGTTTCACACATACAGAATGGGAAGAGACTGTCTAGGAAGGAGTATGGCAGAAAGGGATCTAGGGGTTATAGTGGACCACAAGCTAAATATGAGTCAACAGTGTGATGCTGTTGCAAAAAAAGCAAACATGATTCTGGGATGTATTAACAGGTGTGTTGTGAGCAAGACACGAGAAGTCATTCTTCCTCTCTACTCTGCTCTGGTTAGGCCTCAGCTGGAGTATTGTGTCCCGTTCTGGGCACCGCATTTTAAAAAAGATGTGGAGAAATTGGAAAGGGTCCAGAGAAGAGCAACAAGAATGATTAAAGGTCTTGAGAACATGACCTATGAAGGAAGGCTGAAAGAATTGGGTTTGTTTAGTTTGGAAAAGAGAAGACTGAGAGGGGACATGATAGCAGTTTTCAGGTATTTAAAGGGGTGTCATAAGGAGGAGGGAGAAAACTTGTTCACCTTAGCCTCTAAGGATAGAACCAGAAGCAATGGGTTTAAACTGCAGCAAGGGAGGTCTAGGTTGGACATTAGGAAAAAGTTCCTAACTGTCAGGGTGGTTAAACACTGGAATAAATTGCCTAGGGAGGTTGTGGAATCTCCATCTCTGGAGATATTTAAAAGTAGGTTAGATAAATGTCTATCAGGGATGGTCTAGACAGTATTTGGTCCTGCCATGCGGGCAGGGGACTGGACTCGATGACCTCTCGAGGTCCCTTCCAGTCCTAGAATCTATGAATCTATGAATCTATGAATTGTAGCTGTTTGAAATATTTGCTTAGAATCATTAGAGAATTAATATCAAAACTAGAATTCAAATTCTGGGCTGTTAATATCCACTGGGAGCTATACATATATAAAAACAATCCATTCTGGGTTTTAGGATTCCATTCCAAACTTTTGCTGTAGCCTATTATATGGTAAAAACTAGAGTATAGTACATAAGCCATTTATCTTACTATTCAACTAATAATACTCCAGAGACTTTGTAATTCTGAGATAAATGTTCTTGGTTTTTGTTGTTGTTTTTTTTGTTGTTTTTTTTTGTTCCATCTAATTACATGAATACAATCCTAGAGGTAAAGATAAACCAAATCAGTTAGGAAATAAAGTTGTGGCATTACCCATAGGATAATGTATGTCCTTCACTAAGAATATCAGTTCTCCAATGATACCATTCCAACAGAATGTGCATTTTGAACTGATCATCTTGATATCTATCTATCTAATCTGTTCACCTTTTACTCGTCTCCTTTCTAAACCAAATAGTCCTATTAATTTTAATCTCACCTTATTTCTTATGAAAATTTCTATTCGTTTCATCTACACATTTAAAATAATATTCTGCTACATCCTTTATGAACAATAGTGTGCAAGACTAAAAACAACAGTCAATATAAGCCAGAATCTTTGTTTATATAATAGCATTATAATGTTCTCAGTATTATCTCTCTCTTTCTTAACATAGCCTAACATCTTATTTATTTTTTCAACCACCAAGTGCTCATTAAGCAGATGACTTGATTGAGCTGTTCTTGGTAACGGCTAACTATTTTTCCTGAGTTGGTAATCCTGGTATTGTGGTTATATTATCCAAAGTCATTCTGAGTCTTTTCCCCCTTAATAAAGTTTTCCTTGTTTTGTACACAGAGTCAGTGCTTGTGAGAAGGCAAGTTGTGATACATTGGGTCTATGTATAAATAACTTATTAATTCTTATTGAAGTCATATTATGAAAACTACTGTATCATGACTACCTATATGTAGAAAGATCCACCATTGCTGACAAGTCATGTAGCAGGTACATAACAAATAGATACAATAGAAGTGATCAGAACTTAATTAATCTATTTAGGATGTGAACATGTGGGACAATGGATGAACTGCAACCTTAAAAAAAACAGTTTAGTTGACTTTTCCTCCTGATGGGAAGGTAGGAACAGTGGAAACATACTAGGAGTAGAATAAAAGAGGCCAGGCGACCAGGAGGGGTTTAAATAAAGAAGATGCGGGCCACAGGGACCTACTGGACGCCACTTCCCAGCTCCCATTGACCGGGAACGGCAAACCATGGCAATTGGAAGCTGTGGGGGGCTGTGCCAACTAGACATGGAGCCATCTCCATGATCTATACTCTCCTGTGCTTTACATGATTAAGTATAAAGCAACATAAAGGTGTTAGACTGTGCAAAGTGTGCATAACCGCTTCACAACTGTTGAGTGCCTTTGAGAGAGTTAAATTGAAAACCAAAACCTTCACACCTCTGGGATGGAGTTGTGAGAAAGGCTATGTTTAAGTAATTGAAGTATCTCAGTGGTCAGAGCGGGTCCTGGAACCTAAGGCAGGTGAGCTGAGGGTCCACACTTCTAAGGAAGGGTAGCAGACCGAGAATCAGTGCCCAGAAAAATGTTTTAGAGAGGCCAAAGGAGGAACCAGTGCTGCAGCCTGCTGAGGCTTAACACACCCCAGGGGATGCAGAGCACAAAGGTTTGAATTCCCCTCATAGCAATCCTGGTGGGTGCCAAGCAACAAGTGGTCACTAGAATCTATGACAGAATGTGGACCTCCTTGCAGAATTGCAGTGTAAGTTCTTATCTATAGCATCTATCCCCATAGTATCTGAAAATGGTGATAAGTCGGTTCCACTCAGATTTTAGGGATTTAAACTGTTGTAATTTTTATCTTTAGGTGACTACTTCCTAACCAGCTTCCTCGTGTTTAAATGGCTTTTTTAAATTTAGTGTCCCAGTATAATTTTTTGGCAGGATCCTTCTGATATTTCTTAGTAGCTAACTTAAAATGATGGCTTGTACCAATTTCTCTGGGTCATTTGCATAGCTAAATATTATTACACATAGCTTGGAATTTATTTTTAAAATGGTCAAGGAATGAAGATTACCCTTACAAAAACAAAATTATGGGCACACTTTACATTTCCAAAGACATTCTGAATTATTGTAATTTTCAACAGTTAGGAATAGACTTGAGTTACTAACTGCCACTCAGAATTATGGGTCCAAACTGGGTTTTCTTTTATTTTAAAAAATGTAAAGACAATATATATTAGTCATGGGAATTTTTACATATTTTTGGACATGACTTTGCTTACATTTAAGTTGATAATAAAAATCTATTTGGGAGCAGGATCAAGTTAATTGCATATCATATTTCTTTGACTTATATAGAGTTCTTAGTGCAGTGGGATCCCACTCTATGAGTATGGCTCCTAGTCACTATAATAATAATTAATAATAATAATTAATAAAGAATGTGAGCTTTCAGTACATTGTTTGGCTAGAACAATAACCTCCAAAATATCAACTAAAATGACCCCAAATAAGTTAGAAAACTTCAGTTACCTTGGCACTTATCTGTGGTGCCATTGTCATTTTTTTTTTCACTTTTCAGACTCAGTATAAATGAGACTGTAGCATCAAAACATGTTTGACTGGGTGTCAGAATTCGATGGAGCGAATCAGTTGTTAACATCGGTATTTGGGGTCAATCTCAGTTAACTTCTGTTTTGTGAACTATTCATCTAAAATAGTTTTACATCTCTAACAGAAATGAAGAAAAATAATTGAAATGAAAGGAGTAGTTTAGTACCAGAAAATAGACAGATGGAAGAATAGCTAATTGCTATTGATTCTGCCCTAGTGTAAATGGAATGCTCCACTTTTCATTTTGTTTTGAAGTACTATTAAAACATGTACAAAGGAAAACTGGTGCTGTCTTTCACTAAGCAAGTGAAGGATGCAGGAGACAGTTAGATTGACAAAGAGAGTGTTGACAAATCTCTTATGTGCCATTATATTTTCACTAGAGATATACTGAAAGGGCTCATGGAAAAACAAGGGTCTTTCAGAGTGTTTCTTCCCTTAAATAGAAACATACGTTTTATGAACACTGCATCAAGGAAAGATTTGTCACAACTTTCTGACAACTTTGGCATAATATACATTAATCTGCTTTCTCAATTGTAAAGATGGCTTACCTCTTTTCTTTCACTTGGAACAAACTTTTTTTCTAGTATTATGCAAATTCTGTTCTCACAGCACTCTTTCAGTTATGCTTATTTACAATCTATAGCAGTGGTCTCCAACCTTTTTAAGCACAAGATCACTTTTTGAATTTAAGTGCAACCCAGGATCTACCTCAAAGAAAATGTAGAAATAACAGTTATCACACAAACCCAAACACCCTTGCCCTGCCCCTGCCCAGCCCCTTCCTGGAGGCCATGCCCCTGCCCCGCCCTGCCTCCAGAGCCCTGCCCTGCTCACTCCATCCCCCCTCCCTCTGTTGCTCACTTTCTCCCACCCTCACTGACTTTCACCGGGCTGAGACAGGAGATTGGGGTGTTGGAGGGGGTGCAGGGTCTTTCTTTCTTTCTTTCTTACAAACAACAGTCTTCAATTCATATTAACTGTCCTGAAATGTGACTTAGTAAATCTTTTGCTATTGCTGTTATTTAGTAAAATGTCATGTACTCCTAGGGTGACCAGATGACAAAGATGAAATATCAGGACGCAGAGGGGAGGAAGGGGAGCAAAAAAAAAAAAAACCCACCGGAGTGCCCCCCCCCTCCCCCCCCCCCCCCCGCTGCCAGTGGCACAGCCCCATCTCGCTCCCCCATCCCCTCACTCCCGGGCCCAGCCTAGGCTCCGAGCTACTGGGCAGGGCGCTGCTCTGTGCTGGGGGATGCGGGAGCGGGGTCAGACGTGCCCCCAGTCACCTGGGCCTGCGCTTCGTGCTTCAGCCCCTCTTCTTCCTCCTCCTCCTCTTCCTCCATCCCGGGCTCGGGCTCTGCACGTCGCGCCCCGGGCAGGCTGGTGCCGGCTCCTAGGGCAGGCCCGGCAGGGACAAGGAGCTGGTCACTCGCTGCAGTTCCTGCCCCGCAGCGCTGCAGCCCGCCCCCGCGGGGTCAAAGCCTTTGCTGGGGCCGTGTGTGTCCTGCGGTGCCAGTTGTGTTCCAGCCAGGGGCCTGGCCCAGTCACCCCCGACCCTGCGTGCCTCGGCTGGGCTCCTGCCCCTGCCCTTCCCGCAGCCTTTGGGAGCCCAATGTGAGTGCAAAGCAGCTGGCGCCTCCACACAGGTCCTGAGTTGAGCCCCCCTGTCTTTCTCCTGGGGGAGCAGCCCCCTTGCCAGCCCCCTTTGCCTGCCCGGTTCCGGAGCTTGCACTCACCAGCTCCACGAAAGCCACCCCCTCCCTCCAGGCGGCTTGTGCCTCCATACAGCTGATCAGCAAGCCTGGGAGGGAGGAGGAATGCCGCGTGCTTGGGGAAGAGGCAGGGTCAGGGTGGGGATTTGGGGGGGATCCAATGGGGCAGTGAGGGGGCGGAGTCGGGGTGGGGGGGGCAAGAGCCCCTCTGGGCTCCGCATGTGCGCTGGAACGGAGGGCAAAATTACTTGTTTGTCCAATGTCCCAACCGAACATCGGTCAGGACGTGGGACAAACAAGCAAATATCGGGACAGTCCCGATAAAATTGAGATGTCTGGTCACCCTATGTACTCCTAAGAAGATAATACTAACTTACTTAAAAGGAAACTCCAATTAAAATATACGGTTCATAAACTACATGGAAAAGATTTTTGACCCTGATTCACCCTCTCTGTGACAAATATGCTCTGGCAAATTTGGATTGCAGAATGGCATCTTGGCATCTACTTTAACTTCTGTCATGGGCCTCACTGGTTTTGGAGGTGCCCACAATTTGAGACATGGAAGATGACTTTAAGCTTACAGTCCATACTTCTTGGAACAAAATCTCTTCATTCTCTATTCTTCCATTTACTAGTGTAGCACATTCCATTCTTGGCACATTTTTTATGTTATAGTATAATTATTTATAATTAAAACACTGAAAGAACAGATTGGTGTGAGCCTTTGGAGGCTCTATGCACCCATTAACAAGACAGAAGAGGAAGGGGCTTATTAGCACCTTGATCTCTCCTTTCTTTAATTTAAACCCTATCCAAGGTCCTTGGGAGCTTCTTGCTCCCATTTCAGCTTCCCCCTCTACTCCATACAACTGTCATATAGGAACAGTGTTTTTGCAGATGTTGTGGATCTGAATGATTTGCTGTTTTGGGGATCAGGAAGGAAATTTTTCTTCTTGTTGGTGCCCAATTTTCAGAGGCCTGGTGGGTTTTTTCACCACCCTCTGAGCATCTTGGGGGCAGAGTTAGGTTAAACAGAAGTAGGACTTAGTAATTATTGGTGTTACTTTGTAGGGAAGGTAGTTTGTCACACCTTGTAGCTGTGTCCTATGCAGTTAAATGGCAAAAAGAGCCAGTTACCAGAAGTAAAGGTCCAGGGATTTTGCTGATAGATCTTGTGCCTAAGTGATAAGAGAATACCTTGAAATCTTCATGGCTCAAGGTGTCTCCCCATCCAGTTCTGGTACCCTCTTTCATCCTTGCAGATGAGAATTCAGAAGAGCAAGCTGAATCGTAGGGGTATGCTGAGGAGGGTCTACCCAGAGTTATGGAATATATGGTTGAAGCCCTATAAACCCGTGCTGGAACCACTTAAAATGCCTGGTATATGACAGTACGGGTGACAGGGTGGGTAGCACCATCCTCTATGTCAAGTTTAATAAAGTTGCAGCCTGCAACTTAAAATTCATCTGTGTCCTGATTATTGTGTTCTTGAGAACCTCAAGTGAATTTGATTGCTACCATGGCTGTTCCTATCCTGCCTAAAGAAATATGTATTTGACCAACAGCTAGACATTCATTCTTTCTCAATCTGTTGTTTCAAGCTCTTATAAAATAAAGTAGCCACAGGGAAAACTTTTAATAATATAACACAGGGATCGGCAACATTCAGCAGGCCGGGTTGGTTTGTTTACCTGCCGCTCCAGGCCAATGGGGGCTGTGAGAAGCCATGGCCAGCACATCCCTCGGCCCGCACCATTTCCTGCAATCCCCACTGGCCTGGAGCGGTGAACCGTGGCCAGTGGGAGCCGTGATCGGCCGAACCTGCGGATGTGGCAGGTAAACAAACTGGCCCGGCTCGCCAGGGGGCTTACCCTGGTGGGCTGCATGCCAAAGGTTGCTGATCCCTGGTATAACAAATTAACCTAAGACTCTTCCACTAGAATTCTTTGAGAGGGTCAACAAGCATGTGAACAAGGGGGATCCAGTGGATATAGTGTACTTAGATTTTCAGAAAGCCTTTGACAAAGTCCCTCATCAAAGGATCTTAAGCAAAGTAAGCTGTCATGGGATAAGAGGGAAGGTCCTATCATGGATTGGTAACTGGTTAAAAGATAGGAAACAAAGGGTAGGAATAAATGGTCAGTTTTCAGAATGGAGAGAGGTAAATAGTGGTGAGGTAAACAGTTGTGTCCCCTAGGGATCTGTACTGGGACCAATCCTATTCAATATATTCATAAATGATCTGGAAAAAGGGGTAAACAGTGAGGTGGCAAAATTTGCAGATACAAAACTACTCAAGATAGATCTCTCAAAACTGGGTGACTGGGCAACAAAATGGCAGATAAAATTCAATGTTGATAAATGCAAAGTAATGCACAATGGAAAATATAATCCCAATTAAACATATAAAATGATGGGTTCTAAACTAGCTGTTACCAATCAAGAAAGAGATCTTGGAGTTATTGTGGATAGTTCTCTGAAAACATCCACTCAATGTGCAGTGGCAGTCAAAAAAGCAAACAGAATGCTGGGAATAATTAAGAAAGGGATAGATAATAGGACAGAAAATATCATGTTGCCTCTATATAAATCCATGGTATGCCCACATCTTGAATACTGTGTGCAAATGTGGTCGCACCATCTCAAAAAAGATATATTGGAACTGGAAAATGTTCAGAAAAGGGCAACAAAAATGATTAGGGGTTTGGAACGGCTGCCCTATGAGGAGAGATTAATAAGACTTGGACTTTTCAGCTTGGAAAAGAGATGACTAAGGGGCGGATATGATTGAGGGCTATAACATTATGACTGGTGTGGAGAAAGTAAATAAGGAAGTGTTATTTACTCCTTCTCATAACACAAAAACTAGGGGTTACCAAATGAAATTAATAAGCAGCAGGTTTAAAACAAACAAAAGGAAATATTTCTTCACACAATGCACAGTCAACCTGTGGAACTCTTTGCTAGAGGATGTTGTGAAGCCCAAGACTATAATAGGGTTAAAAAAAGAAATAGATAAATTCATGGAGGATAGGTCCATCAATGGCTATTAGCTAGGATGGGCAGGGATGGTGTCCCTAGCTTCTGTTTGCCAGAAGGTGGGAATGAGCGACAGGGAATGGATCACTTGATGGTTATCTGTTCTGTTCATTCCCCCTGGGGAACCTGGCATTGGCCACTGTTGGAAGACAGGATACTGGGCTAGACGGACCTTTGAGCTGACCCAGTTCTTATTTTCTTATGTTTTATGTTCAATTCCTACTGAGAAAATGTTTAAGTACTTAAATGTAGCATATCACTGTTTTAATTAACAGAAGTGTCCTTGTGATTTCCTCACTATTGTAAATATCAACATTTCAGAACATCATTATTAAGAAACCATAAAGTCTAATTTCTTTAAAAATATGATGAATCCCAAAGTTAAGAATAGATCAGCTGTTTTATGTATCATCTATAATAAACCCTCACAATGAGTTATAATTATTGCACAATGCAATACAACTTTATTTGTTATAAACGAAAATCCCTGGCTTTCAGACCATTTGAGAATTGCACTCTGATCACTATTACATGAGCACTAATACCTCTTCAACTATCTGATTACCATTGACCTTTCCTACTTTGATTCACCCCTTTTACACAGACCTTTCCACTATGCTCTCCCTTGTAGTAGGCCCTTTAAATCAGGAGGCAAAATCAGATGCAGCCGTAAACTCAATATTATCATCTGATTGCTACCTATTGTTCTTCCGTCCTTTCCATATAGTAATTATTTTTGCTCTTGTTATGTTTTCTCCAGGCTATGATTTTCTCATTGTGTATGTAGCTCCTGACAAGTATTACAATATTAATGTAGTAGCTGAACTTTTGAAGTGAATATTAGATTCCAGAGAGAGAGAGGGTAAATAGAAAAAAAAAAAATTGTTGTGTCTACAGAGAGGAAGGATGATCATGTGGTAACTAGTCTGTTACTTATGAGACATGGCTTCAATTCCGTGCTCTGCCACGTACTTCCTGTGTGACCCTAGGCAAATCACTTAATCTCTCTCTGTGCTTTCCTTACCCATCTGCAAAATGGGTGTAGTAGCACTTCCTTACCTTTTAGGGTGTTGTAAAGATAAATACATAACTGTGAAGTGCTCAGATATTATTGAAATGGGGACCATATAAGTAACTCCAAATAAGTAACTAAGATAAATATGATTTAACTATATAATTTGTGTCTTTTGTATTTAATGTTTGTATTTGAATACCTTCTTGCATATATATGTTGTATGGTTTATCTTGTTATAACAGAAATGTTTAACCCAAAAGAGCAGAGGAATGAGGATGTAGTCTTTGTATGGAAGAGGAACCATGATACAAACAACATCTGGATTGTATTTCTTTTGAACAGCTGTTTAAAAAACATTACTTTTCAGTGTCATAATTCTTCCACATATACCAATTTTCAATATTTTTCAATATTTCCATATTTGTTCTCATTGATTTGATTAAGCAGTTAAGAAAAGTCTTGCATTCAGACGACTTTCATTATATAACCCATGAGCAATAAAACTCTGTGTTTGTGTAACATGTACCATATGTCTCTATTCACTTTAGAAAAGTAACCATTTTAACACAATAAGGCTGATGCAAAGCAGGGCCACCCAGAGGATTCAGGGGGCCTGGGGCAAAGCAATTTTGGGGGCCCCTTCTTTAAAAAAAAGTTGCAATACTGTAGAATACTATATTCTCGTGGGGGCCCTGCAGGGCCTGGGGAAAATTGCTCCACTTGTCCTCCCCCCCAGGCGGCCCTGATGCAAAGTAAAGCTGAAATGTTAATAGAGAATATAGGAGACAATGGGAATTCAGCTTCATAAAGGGATACTCTCAACCTGAAAATCATATTTGTCTGAAAACGTTGTACCTTCCAGTACAGGGTACTCTGATCTCTGAAGGGAGCAGCACCTAGAACCAGTTTTCCAAACACACTGACTCTTCCCAGTCTATCCCCTCCACCTCAGCCAAGTGTCTCCTGCAATCACCATTCCCATTCCCAGTCACTCCTTCTCTCCTTTCATATTTTCACTCACCCTCACTTGTCTCTTTCCTTACACCTCCGCTCTCCCTAACACATACACATACACACATATACTCCTTTCACTCACCCTTCACTTCTCCACTGGCTCTCTATTTTTTTTTTCACTTTAGGTTTCTCCCTCCAGAAGGGAGCTGCAACCAACAATAGAGGTGAGCTCTGTAGGCACTCAGATCCTAAGGGGACGTGTGCACTATAAGAACAGATATATAATAGAAACTCTTCCTCTGTACACCTCTCAGTCTCTCCGAGATGAAATGGGACCCATAACTTTAACTAGCCGTTCAGGTTGTTTAGCACCAGCTACTCCATATTCTGGTTAGTGAGGGAATAGGCAAAATATAGGGTTTCAGTACATACTGGAGTTGGAGCCTGGAGATGGAGTAAGATGAAGAACAGCTGACTGACATAACTAATTCAGGAGTCTCTCTGGTACCCTATGCTGCTGCTGCTTGCTGAACATTGCAAGCAGCAGCCTAATTAATCTTCTCCATCTCAGTCTATTGAGAAAAAGTTCCTGGTTGTTACCCTTCACAATGCCTGTTGACAGTGCAATATTAGCAGAAGCCAAAATATATGGGCATGACATGAATCATAATTTAAAAGAAAAGAAAAGAAATTATTTTACATTCTAGCCTCTGTGGCAATGATAGGAAACAATGGTAATTATGTCTTGAAATGTCCAGATTCAACCAAAGCTACAGCCAAATCTTTTCTTATTCAATCCTCCATATGTGAGACATAAACCAATTGTCTTGTCTAATTAGATTGTAAGCTTTGTGTGGCAAGGACTGTCAACTACTTTTCTAAGTTTATACAGTGCCTACCACAATGGAGTACCATTCTTGGTTGGCCCTTAGAGCCTACAATAATATTACTACTGTTACTACTAGTAATAATACTGTAATACAGTGACACCTCAGCTGACCTCATCTTTTCCTTCTCACTTTTCTGGATTTGTACATTTTTTATTGTGTTTGTCTTAAACAGTTGTTTAATTTAGGGGAAAAAAAGACAAGGTTGTAGGTCATTAAAAGAATGATAGGCTTACATAGCCTCCTGGGCATCTGTTTTTACAGACCTATTATTTCTGAATTTAGAGAATCTGCAAAACAACAACAACAACAACATTGTCTTTGTTTTGTGGAACAGGAAAAGATTTGCATTTAACAAGAAATCTCACTGTGTATTTTGTTACATTTTTGCTTTGTCTAAAATCCTAGTCCTGCATAAGCACATTGTCAAAACACAACAGAGTAAGAAAAGGTTTTTGGAAGAAAAATCAGCAACTCTTTCACAATTTGGTGTATAAGTAAGCAGTGATTTTACTTCCAAATATATTTTGAATTATAGGGAAAAATGTTTTTATTTCCACGCTTGCCTAAGTCAAAATTTGGTTTAAAATCTTTAGGAAGCATGGAAAATTTCAGCTCAAAAGGATATTATTTTTGAAAGTTATAAATAACTGTCTTGAGGAATTATACCATGACATTGCAAACAGTCTGATTGGGGTGGTGTAATAGATGGAACTACTCATGCTAGTAGAGTTAAGCATGTATAAGTGTACACAGGATTGGACCTTGGAATGAAAATCCCTGCATATTTTAAAAGTATTTCCTTTATTTAATTTAATTATTATATAAATTATAACTATGTTACAAGATTGTTGTGCCTTTTCAAGACAGCTTAGGGTGGGTTTTTAAAAGTGTCTAAAAGAGTGAGATGGCCGATCCCAATTGAAAGTCGGGGCTAAATTTTCTCTCACATTCTATTTTTGTCTCAACTGCAAAATAAAAACTAAAGGTGAGAATTTTCAAACGTGACTTTCAATCGTACTTAACTCGGTTAGGCAGTTTTGTAAATCTCATCCTGAGATCCCAATCCCACATACTCTTATGCACATACATAACTTTACCGGCTACTCACAGTAGTAAAATTAAGTAAGTGTGTAAGTGTTTGCAGGATCTGTTTTTGTTCTGCAGATGATAAAATTTAGTGTTGGCTAAAACAGACCAAATTCAATGCTAGTACAAATAAGTGCAACTCAATTTATTTTAAACGTGTTTCCTTTTCTTGATAGTTCTGATATATGTGACATGAGCACTATTTCAGGGAAGGAGGGGGAGTCGGCTTGTCCTCTTTTTTCTTTTAATAATAGAAATCAATACATTGATTAAATAATTTGCTGAGGAAGAACACATGAAGGGCAAGTTTCACAAAGGAAACAAAAAGAAAAAAAAATCAAAGTCAGAAGAATTTTGCCACAAAATAGAGGACTGTGTACTCTACTCAGAAATGCTTGGGATCACTCTCTGGATTGCATTTGGTCAAATGTCATCATGCTGCTAGTCTGGCAATAAATCGTGCAACTCCATTAGTGATCCAAATCAAAAGTGGCAGTTAAGATTTTAGTCACTGCATTTTCCAAACATAGATTAATTAGTTCAATCAGGAGTAGTTGATTATGGGATGGCAGCCCATAGATTACATGGGTACCATCCATTGTTGTAAGATCATATCGGGAGACTTAGACATGGACTCATAAATTGCTGTCATCCATCTTTATTGTCTGTTCTTTTCTTTCCCACTGTGAAGTTTCTTTTCCCTGACTGGGTAGTGATACAACCAACAATTTTTTTTTACTTTAGTCCTAAATTCCATTTTTTTAATTTAATAAAACCCTGTACCAAATTATTTCCCTAATGCTCAGGCACCTGACTTCATTAATGGGAAAGTAAAATACAGCAATTTGAATAGGTAGCTGCCATACTTACAAAGGGTTCCACAGTCCATGCATCTCCATGCACAGATGTGACCCATCCCACACAGATCTATGGGGATTATTGCCTGATCTGCAGCACTTGTGTCCCATCAGTAATCCCCAGGTTATGGATCTGTGCCTGGGAAGGGGTTGGATCTTGGAAACATACATCTGTCCCACCCCAAGGCCTAGAAAAAAGATGCTACAGCAAATGATACAGCCAACAGCAGAGCTCTCTCTGAAGCTAAGAAACCTCCCACATTCCTCTTAAATAGGGAGCCTAAGATCAACTATCATTTTAGGAATCTCTGGAAGTTTTGCTGCTCCTGGGACTCAGCGAGCAGGATACTGGACCAGGGGGCCCAGAACTGGAGCCTTGCAGATCCTCCAATATCCACAGACCTTGTATCAAAGCTGTATCCCCACTTTGAACTTTAGGGTACAAATGTAGGGGCCTGCATGAAAACTTCTAAGCTTAACTACCAGCTTAGCTCTGGTCCGCTGCCACCATCCCAATTGGATTCCCTCCCTGGGAAGCCTTGAGAAACCTTTCACCAATTCCCTGGTGAATACAGATCCAAACCCCTTAGATCTTAAAACAAGGAGAAATTAACCATTCCCCCTCCTTCCTCCCACCAACTCCTGGTGAATACAGTTCCAACCCCCCTGGGATCTAAAACAAGGAGAAATTAACCATTCCCCCTCCTTCCTCCCACCAACTCCTGGTGAATACAGATCCAACCCCCTTGGATCTAAAACAAGGAAAAATCAATCAGGTTCTTAAAAAGAAGGTTTTTAATTAAAGAAAAAGGTAAAAATCATCTCTGTAAAATCAGTATGGAAAATAACTTTACAGGGTAATCAAATTTAAAGAGCTCAGAGGACTCCCCTCTAGTCTTAGGTTCAAAGTACAGCAAACAAAGATAAAAGGTAGTAAAAGGTACATTTACAAGTTGAGAAAACAAAGGAAAACTAAGACGCCTTGCCTGGCTATTTACTTACAAGTTTGAAATAGGAGAGACTTGTTTAGAAAGATGTGGAGAATCTGGATTGATGTCTGGACCCTCTCAGTCCCGAGAGCGAACGCACTCCCAAACAAAGAACACAAACAAAAGCCTTCCCCCCCCCCAAGATTTGAAAGTATCTTGTCCCCTTATTGGTCCTTTAGGTCAGATGCCAGTCGGTTTACCCGAGCTTCTTAACCCTTTACAGGGAAAAGGATTTTGGAGTCTCTGGCCAGGAGGGATTTTATAGTACTGTACACAGGACAGCTGTTACCCTTTCCTTTATAGTTATGACACCTTGCAAGCAGAACCACAATATATTCCAAAGGGGTACAAACTCTAACCCCTAAATAAATGACTTTGGAGAAGCTCTGTGGGCTAGATGGTATCTGCCATTGAACAGGTGTACAGGGGCAAGGAACAGGTCATAGGAACTGTTCTGTCTGCACTCCCTCTGGGGGAAACACATTTTGGTGAATGTGCTGAAGAGAGTGGGAGCAGATGAGGAGAACAAGGGCGTAAACTGTGCCATCTTAATGGTGCCATACCTTCCCTTACAAAAAGTTTGTATAAATGGAACTGTTCAGCACTCAGAGGTGAACAATATAAAGATTTGCTTTCCTTTCAGTCTCTTTCCCAAGGATATTTCAACAGGCAAGGGCTCCCAGGCCAATATTTTCATCTTATGCTATAAAGAAACAGCCAAAGAAAGCTCCTTTCTCTTTGCTGGCTCACATTAAAAGTAAGCATAATGTTCCCGGCCTGAAAATATATTCATTCTAGTGGCTTTTCTCTTCCTCCAAACAAATGGAATACGTCATTTACTAAAAAGAGATCAGAAACAATACACTCTCCATATCTGCTCTGGAAGTATTGGAGACAGAATCTGCCAACTAAACTAATCAGCCAGAGGCCAGAACATTTTGTGACTATCACTCATGGGATTCGGAAGGAATAGGGGTGGGGCAGAGGGAGCTATCCATTAATCCCCTACCACAGCCTCCATTTTTGAGCTACTACTCCTAATTCTCCCCACACCTCTGAGTTATAATTACATTCTCTACCCTTTCAGACTGGCTGAGCAGGAAATTGGTTTGGCTGGAATTATGTGCACACATGTTCCTTCGTAGTGCTCAGAGATTCCATATGGATGATCTGACTCATATTACTTAGTTATTGTTATTTCTACCTTCACTCTGGGAGGGTTTGACACTTTCAGTGAAGGAGAGAAAGGTGAAGGAATGGTGGACCATTTCTAGATGTTGCATATAACTGATGTTTGTGGGTTGACATACCATAAAGATACATCTCTGTTCTCCATGCTGAGTTTCCCTAGACCTCACAGTTACAGACCTTGCAGTTACAGAAGAAGTAACAATACATTATTTCATTTTCCTGGCTTCAGTAGAGTAAGGTTTGGACAACTTGCATGGGCTAATTACATCTTTGGCAAAAAATATGTGGTTACTCCCCTACAATATTATTTCCTAGTTTATTTTTATTTACCATGTGGACATCATTCCTACTTTTGCCTTAGGCAACAATGAATTAACAGCAAAAACATCAACAAAGCTCACAACATGTGCAGCCCTACTTGTGGGACTTTCAGCAAAAACAGCTCTGTATTCGGTAGCTCCAGCCAAACTGCTTTACGGTCTGCTGCTTCTCCCAGGAGCAGTTTCCAACTACTGTGTCGCTGGCTTATAATCCTATCCCAAACACATCAAAGTCCTGTTGTAAGATCATGTATTTGGCCTGTCACTCAGCTATGTGGTTCTGGGTGTTAGGCAAATGGGCTGCCTCTGCTGCTTTAGTTGTGCCAGCCCATCTGGGGTTGCCTTGCTAATATTTTTTTACCCATGACATTTGAAAATCTCTGAGTAAATAAGCAAGACACCCTGGTAATTATTATTTAAACTCCACACTCAGATCCCACAGAATGATGGGAAATAAGGCACATGGGGTGGCTCTCCCCTGCCCAAACTAAATAACTAAATGTCCCCCAGCTTGCTCCATATCACACAGAAGATGCTAATTCCAATGGAAGGGATCTGATGGGTTTGGAGGAAGAGAAGGAGTAGGAATAAAGGACAAGCAATGATATAGAGGCAGCCCTCACACACAAACTTGGCGCCTTATTGTTCCTGTCCAATGGCAGAAGAGGCTGATCATGCCTGGTGGTTAGGACTGATACAGAAATGGTGGAAGCACTCTGTGGCATCATTTCTCTTGCTCCCAATCCCATGGGATCCTTTTTCTGGGGAACTGGGATCTACTTTGTCAGCTGGGCAAGTGAGGAATGATAGTCTCTTCCCATGGCTTATTTCTCATGACCTTTCATGAGTTTTATAACTTAATCTTGACATTGTTTACCTATTTCTGAACCCTAGGACAAGCCCTGAAGGAGATTCTGAGGGCAACAGGCAGTGGTGTTGTTTCTGCAAGTATATGCTAAGGCAGAGATCTGGAGCTCTTTACATATCTATCTAACTTCTTATGTCATGCTCATCACCATGGTCTCAGACAGCTTGACAAATTTGTATTTTTTTAATCCCATAACCATTCACTTTAAAGTGCTTCATTTTTAGAGGCACCAAACATACCTGCAGCTCTATTGACTGCTGTGAGACATCTTGGTGCACAGTGTGTCTGAGAATGAGACCCTTTGTTTCTTTACCTGCTCCAACACAGAATTATTATAGTATTATGTGGAAAAACTTAGTCAAATTTCTATTGCATTTTGCCAGGGGGCTTAGCCTCTGTTGATTTCTGAAGACCATTATTTTGGAGACCCTATCCCCAGATATTTTTTAAGAGAGCTGGCATGGGGGACATACCAAGCTTACTCCACTGACTTGAAAATGTGGCAAAAATCCCAGTAGTGGAAATTTGCAGGGTCTCCTGTCTCATATATTGGAGTAGACCATATAGGGGATAATAGTGCTCTGAGGCATTAAACCTAATCCATGGAGAGATGGTGGCTCCATAAATACAAATTATTTCAATTACTTTACTGTTTTATTCTGTCTTTACTGCTTTGGTGCAATACAAACAACATTTATCGGCCTGATCCTGAAAAACATTAATATTCCTTTTACTTGGGAATAAAGAATACTTGCGTGTGTAAACATTTCAGGATCTGGCTTTATACCACTTTGCATTACTTAAAAAAAAAATCTCTATTGGGCCTTACCCAGATCTTTTCAAGGATGAATTCAAGTTTTTTCTGCTGTTTACAAGCCAGCACACAAAAAAAGGGACACCCTAATTTCTAGCTTATTGGAAACTTTACAGTGTATGGAATGCCATAATGAATTGGTCTGAGACAATATAGGCTAATGGGTAGTGTTATTCTTGACAATAGGTCACTTGAAATTCTAATGCTTTCTGAACTTCTTACCACATTTTTGGTGAGCCAAGATTTGTTTCCATGGGAACAGGAATGGAAATAGCAGCCTTCAGCAGAGTTGTCAGATTCAGCGATTGAATCTTTGAACTGCCATTGCTATTTTGTAGACTCTAAATCTATTGATTCTTAGAGTCTATGACCTACTTAATTTTGCAAAATACCGTAAATAATCAATATAGTGTTTATAAAACAGGCATGATCATTTTCTGATTATTATTATTCACTATTTGTATTATTGTAGGACCTAGGAGCCTTTGTCATAGACCCATTGTACTAGGTGCTGTACAAATATCTTATATTTAAAGAAATAAACAAACAAACAAATAAATAAATATAAATGCACTCAACCTCAATTTGAGTGGTAAGGGTGATAGAGACATTAGCCCATTTATTGCAGAACAATTTATTGGCCTATAGTGAACTGTGATGCTCAGAATTAAAACTTTTCTAACATTTATTTCTGATACTCCCATGCAAAAATATCAATTCAAGAAAACCTAGTAGTAGGAAAAATGGTTGGCACTCTGCTGGCTCAAGCAATGTCATGAATATCATGAATCTTTCTTCAGGCAAAATTCTACCCCTTTATGCCAAGATGGCTGGATTAATGTGTCAGGGCTTCACAGGAGCATATTGCTTGGGATGGCAAAGAGAATTTTCTGTTTCCTGGATACCATGTGTTTACAATATCTTGGCATCAGTGGACTGATGTAGCCCTGAACTTGTGTCTAGATTTCTAGAAATAAAGTGTCAGAAGACAAAAGGGTAAGTTACATAACTACATACTGTGCACCACAGGTGCAATGCTGAGACTGCATGTAAATGTTCTTCCTAACCTTACCTGTTAAGGTTCCTCTTACCTGCCATGCTGCTCCTACTAGTTTGTAACAACTGTCAAAATAGCTCAGCTACTGCTCTGATATTTGCATACTTAATAAATCAGTGTAACTACCTGTGGGAGTAAGACAAGCAGGAATTGTGTCCCTGTTTAGAAGCTTAATTAGAAATTATTATTCCTTATTATTTGTTTATCTTCAAGGCCCATTCACTGCTCGTTTGTTTACAAATGACAACCACAGGTAGGTCTTACTGGGTAATTTGTTTGTGTAGAAACTATCTAACCCTTATTATTCCAGACAATTAGTAAGTTGTGTTACCTACCATGAAGAGGGATAGAGTGAAAACTTAAAGTAAAAAACCTACAGTTTTACAAAAGGGGCTACTAAATAAATGGTGTTTTATTTTCCATACAATATAAAACAGGGCAAATTGATCATTTTGATTATTTAATTTCTGAAGAAATCATTCTTGCAAAGCTTATCCCAAATAAACATTAGCTTCTGGAACAGTTAAGGAACTTTTATTTATTTATTTATTTTTTCAGAATCTGAAGTTTATTTTCATAATTATTTTTATAAGCAACATTTTAAGACACCTGTCAGGATGACTGATTGAGAGGGGTAGAGGGAAGATGCCAAGACAAAGTAAACCAACTTCAGTATTCTTTTTTATACAATTAATTTTATTCCTAATCCATTGGAGCATGCTGATGCTCACTTGAGATAAAAAACAGGAAGACAACATCAAGTCAAGCCTAAAAATAAATACATATTTCATCAGCTAAGGTTTTTATTTGTATTTATTTAGATTTCTTGAACACTCAAGACAAACACAAGCATTGCAACTGTATTTCTGGAAAATCATTTTAGACCAAGTCAGGTTCACTTTGACTAGTTGTTGTCCATGGGGTGTGACTTGTCTTTTAAGTAACATGGGGCCAGATTCTCAATCAGTGTAAACTGTTGTATCTCCGTTGGAGTCAACAGAGCTACAGTGATTTGAACCAACTGAATTTGTTTCTTTTGTATGATTGGATAACCAGGCTTCTTCAATGGGTGAATAAAATAAAAATAACAAACTTCCTGGATGAATTTTCAGATGCATGATCATTTTTTCTAAGATCTGTAAAACTTTCAGGATTAACAATTCATCAATAAAGTGGCAAATCCTAATAAAAGCTAACATGACTCCACTCGTAACAACAGAATGAATTTACCATATTTATTCTTTGTTTGTCAAATGTTTGCAGAATACTTTTATATTATTCATGTGATTATAAATACATTTATACTTATGCTATGATCCTATCTTAAATTTGTTTTTGAAGAATGCCTAAAATGATAAACAAAGAAGTTTTGATGCGATTTCAGTTGTGTTTCTGAACATATGTTATGATAGCAAGGGGCACACTGGCACTTTTTTACAAGTGGATTCCTGCAACTAATTTTTATATCAGTAATCTCAATTGTAAACAGCAAAAACAAATACACATAGCTACAATATTTGCTTTAACTTATGTCTTCCTTGATAGATTTAAATAAATGCCGTGTTGTCTGAGTTCAACAGTAACAAAAAGCTGCAGTGGATTAGCTTTGTCATCACCCTGCAGTTACAGAGATAGAGTTGCTGTGGGTTGCATTTCAGGATGCCATGGGCTGTATTAGGCTCCTGTGACACACACTGCATTAGAAAAAGCAGCCACTTTGGGGGATTTGGTCAAAAATATTCTTTGGACATTGAGTTATTGATGAGGTTGATAAAAGAGATTTGTGACCACAAGCACTTGTGTGCCAAAATATTTCTTATGCTAGTGTGCAGAAAAATGTACCTTGTCATATGAACCTAAGCTAACGTAACTCAGTCATCATACAAAATGTGGCTTTCTCTCAAGCACAAACAGGGCCCTGTTCATTGCTGGAGGATTGCTGCAGGCACACATTCTGAAATGTGAAGGACAGATTCAACTTGCAGCTTTTCATGATATCATTTTATGATACATTTAAAGCTCAGCAGCTGAATTTCAGGCCAAAAATATTTCAATTACTGCCACTGTGATGTTTAAATGAAAATATAATATTTGGGTTATCAATTTTGTATTATGAGAAAAGTATCAGAACCCTAAAAGAGTAAGTTATCTATTTTTTCATTGACCAGATTCCTTCTGCTTCTAATTTGGATGATTGAATGGAACAAAGCCAACCTGATTGTTAAATAATTTACAAGATACTGAATCATTTTTAAAAGGCTATTTCACCACTCGTGAATTGAACACTGAGGCATGTTATATGCTCATATATAGCTTATTAGATTATATCTCCTATGTCCTTCTGAAAACTCAACCCATTTGTCAGTTGGGAGTTTAAGTGACCTTGCATAAAGAAAGAATGGTAATTTTTCAAATGAAATAGTGAACAGTGACATGTCTTATAGAGGCATTTTGGAAACACTTTTTTTTTTTGTTTTATATCCTTAATCTAAGTACGTTTGTCCAAAAAGATAGAGTATGAGAGCTTGATGAGACCAGGATCCAAAGGTAGTCTGCAATAATAATTGTAATTTTACTAGCACATTTGTTGTTGATAGGTTTAGCTTACTACAATTTTGCTTTGCTTTATCTCCCTTCTCTCCTTTGACATGCATCATTAAAAATATCTGTGTCCTCTGCATAAATATAGAAAACAGACAAGAACAAAATTAATCTTGCTAGTTCATAATTTCATTTTATTTAATACTGTTTATTTCAAAAGCATTTCTAAGACATTCTCCTCAGCATTGTAATGAGACGTGTTTCTTCAGCAGTTTCAAAGAGCCATTGTCAAAGTCACCATGGATAACATTCTTACTGCAGGGGACACTTCTATTCTATATAGGTCTTTATACTACTTTCCCTGTCAAGTGTCTGATTGCCTTCCAATCATGCATTCACTGATATGACTGACATCTGTCACATGTGGTTCACTTCCGTGCTACTCCCAGAGTAATAGTTGTGTATGCAGTGAGGTGTTTTGTTTTTGTCATGTTTCTTCTGTAATATGTACATGCTTCTATGTGTTTATATTAGAGAAGGGAAAACTGAAGAAGTACATCTTGTACTTGCCACTGAAGTGGTATGGTTTTGGCAGTCATTAATTCCTGTAGGAGTTTGTTCTGCAGTCTTGGTCTGGCCTTCAAGCAAACTCTGTCTCCTGCACTGATCATCTATAACCTTATGGTATACAGCTCAATTTTGCCTAAGGAGCAGAGTTAGCAACCATAGTCCTCATCTTGGAGCTTTAGAGAATCTTTTAGATAACCTGGGCCCAGACCATGAACAGGGCCACCGAGAGTGGGTTCGGGCCCCGGTGAATTTTTTTTTTCGGGCCCCCCAGCAAGGGCAGACAGGCTAAACAGGGCCGACAACAGGGGGGGGAGGGAGGAAGCCGGGCCCCGGGCACCCTTCCGGACTGCCGGGCCCTAGTAATTTGTATCGGCTTCCCCCTCCTCTCGTCAGCCCTGACCATGAAGCTCCTTGAGGATAAGGACTGAAACCTTGAACTTTACTTCATATTCTATGGGAAGCTAGTGTACAGAACAGAGGACAGGTTTGCTGTGCTCTTAGAAAATATGACTGCATGTGGTTGCATAGGACCTGAGAGAGGACTGATGCTTATGTGACTCTACAAGTTAGAAGTGTGGAGTGTAGTTTCCCATGATTACTCTATGAATGCATCTCTCTGTGGACTTAAGTTATTTTAAAACATTCCCCAGGACCTTTGCCACCTCTCTTAGGTAGGACAGGAGTATCTTATAGTAGACAGTTTTGAATGATGTGGTAAGATCTAGAAAGATGAGATGGCCATCCTTCCATTTAAGCAACATTTTACCAATAGTTCTTTTATATCGTAGATTGGATATTTATTATTATTGGCCAGTGATTTTAAAACTAATAATCCTATCATATAAAAATGAGGGAGATTTTCTGTTATTCAGATCATTAGAATTTAAATAGACTCTAGTCTCTCTGCAACACCTGATCAAAGGGGCTTCCATTTCTGCATGCGTGGTACAAAAGAGAATTATTCGTTCCTGTAGACTAACTCCCTTGAGATTGAACTCCACCAAATGAAATCTGTGGCTAAGGGATTTCTCCAATCTGTAGTCTGAAATTTGTGTGTGACAGTATGTTTGTGGGGAGTCTTTTTCCACCAGCCAACTTTTGGGAGACCTCCAACAAACAGTTTTGTTTGTATGTGAGTCTTTCCATTTACTCTGATAGGCTTTGGATCAATCTCTTTATACACAGTGGACAGACTTTGGGCTTCATTTTCCTTTCTGACAGCTCCATTTTGAAGGAAAGTAAGGGTGGGAAGGATTGGACTGCAACCCCTTTACATTTCTTCCCTGTCAGACAGGCAGAACATCAGTTAATGAGAGACAATGCCATCTAGTAGTTAGAAATCCTTGATTCTGTTTCTAGCTCTGACACTAACTTTTTGTGGGACCTTGAGAAAGGTCAGTTAGCTGCACTGTGCTTTGGTTTTCCATCTACAAAATGAAGCAATACAGTAATACTAGCTAACAAAAATTATTTATTTAGATATATACAAGATTGTATCCCTTCCATTACATATAATTTACAGTGGTAAAATTACTACAATAAGCCACGTAAATTGCCCATTGTGGATATTAATTAATGTAATGTTTGTAAGGTACTTTGAAATTTTGGATGAACAGTCCAAACATAATAAGAGATCTTCTAACTGCAAAATCTGAAAAAAACAGGCAACCCAAGATGAACTGGCCCCTACTCTCAGAAGCAGCAGCTAATGAAATAATTTTTGGCAAGAGCACTAAATGCTTTAGAAAGTGTTAATGGATGCCACATTGCACTTCAAAATGAATATATTATGGATAAAGAATTACGGTTATGTTTTCATGTTAAGTGCACTGGGGTGGGTTCTTAACAGTACATTTGTTTGGAGTATGGCCATTTCATAGACGGCTCTAACAACATGTTAAATGTAACTAAAGTTACATACCTAAATTAGTGGCCTTAGGTTCAGATATCCTGAGCACCCAGCACTCCCACTGATATCAAAGGGAATGCTGGGTGCTCAACATATCTGAGCATAAGGCCACTTATTTAGGTGCCTGATGCAGATCTAGGTGCCTAGCTTTTGACATCCAGCTTTAAAGAATTTTGCTGAAATTTTCAAAGGAGCATAAGGGAGTTAAGCACCAAAAATCTCATTGAAATTCAGTGAGATTTAGGTACATAAGGCCTTGTCTAACCAATAAATTTACATAGTTAACTAAAGTTGTGATTTTAAACTGATTTAATAAATCTGGTGCAGAAAGCTGTTTGGACAATCTTACTTCAGTTTAAATTAGGTTTGATTTAGTAATCAACTTCAGCTAATTGAAATAAGGCACACTTAATCTGAAATAAGAGTGTTCAGACAGGGATTTTCATTAGTTTATCTAAACTGGTTTACAAACTGATAAAAGTTAAACCAGGGCAACTTTCTCATTTAGACGTGGCCTTATGCACCTTCAGAAAATCCCAAACAATGGCATTTATTCACAGCAGAGATCCAAATTTGGCTCCCTTGTGAAATGTGGTGCTCACCTGGAGCATGACATTCCAGAGAATATTATTAAATTCATATTTCTGTATGAACCTTGCAAATTGCTCTTCGGCTAGATTCCCTGAAAATCATTAGGGAAAGGCGATGAATCATCTTTCAATAGCTGTTTGCATTTATAATGAATATTGCTCCTTTGGTTTTTACCTGCCCATTCCAATTCTGGAGAGTTCAGGCACACAAAGCATTTATTTACATCTCTAATAATCTACATTAATATTTAGCCATCTTCTTTTCTGTTTTTCTTTTCTTTTTTCCATGAGTGAGTTGTACATTAGCAATCTAAAATATTCCAACGCTCTCTCCCTGGGGATGCAGAGAAAGCAGATTAAAAAGGGAACAGCTGTCCCCCTATCTCCATTTATTTCTCAATATCAGAATGAAAATAGCATGGCAAGAGTTCCAATTTTAAGCATTTATTTTTTCACCTCCATCTTTCATTACCTTATTAAATCTAAATTAAATACTTATTTGGGGACACTTAATTTAAAGTGTTATCCTTTTATTTACTTTAATTGAGTTCCCAGATGCCAAATTGAATTGGTATTCAAAGTCTTTTCTTTGGCAGAATGCCACACAATAGTGTGAACTTTTTTTTTTAATGATAGCTTGTTTTTATTTCTATATCACAGTAACAATAACTTTCCCCTTACCTTTTAAGGCGATACTGTCATTATTTGATCAATATATTTACATGACCAGTATAGACGGTGGGCCAAATTCATCCTTGGTGGGATCCCTTTTAAGTCATAGATGACACCAAGAATTAACTTGATTTATTGTTCTAATGAACTTATTTTGATTTAAGAATATATGAAGGATGTTTCTAATAGCAATTTTAAAGAAATTTGTCCTAGGGTATGCCTTTAGTTTAGATGTTTCCAAACTGTAACTACATGCGTCCTAAATAAGAGGGAAGTGAATTTATGTATTGTGCAGATGACAATACAATTTCTCACCCAGGATGAAATAAGTCTTATGTTGGATTATTTAACCTTATTAGTGTTCCATTCAGTAAAATAAAGACTGCTTGCTTGGCTGCCAACCTACAGAAGCTCCATGGAACCTTTTGCTTGATTTTTAAACTCAAGCAATTGCATGCTACAGAAGGAATAATCAGACAGCAGTGTATGCAACCCCTCTGTTCCCAATTGACAGAGACTGGGTCATATCACACCCTCCCACTGAAAATACTGCAGGAGAAGTATAAATGGAGACAATATATGTAAGTAAAAGGCCATAAGGTTCACATTTCACAGTTTTCCCTGTGCCAAACCCTTTGTTTATTGGATTTAGGAAGGTTGTTGATTTGGGGGAATGTAAGGGTCAGAGTGTGTGGAGACAGGAGCTGGTCAAAAGGAATGGCTATTGCCACACTGGCCCATTAACTTCCCATTGTCTCCCTTACAGTAGGAGGCATCCTATCATTTCTCAGGTCTCCCTTCTGCAAAAGGGAGATGTTTAAAACAATAAGCCAAAGGACAGTAGGATGTGAGAGACTTCCTACTGCATTTGGGACAATTTAGATGAGCATAACATTTTGAATGCATATCCTTAGCATAGTGAATCTTGGATCTTTGAAACATGCTCAATGTCCATATCTATCGCTTACCAATTTCCTCTGCATAATGTAGACATTTGCAAATGTAGCTTTTTAAGGCTTTACTTTACAGGCTCTGATTCCTTTGGAAGAATTTTGCCAGAACATGTGCAATCAGAAACAATTGCCTCTAGTTTGGCATTGCTGATGGCTAGGTTTCATGCCAGAGATGGAGGTGGGGGTGGGGAAAGATCACTGTATGCCACTGGGATGGTGTAGCACTTTTATTTCCCTTCTTCCCCCAAAATCAAATGAATGTGTCACCAGATAGCATTAGGCAAAAAAATCCTGTGCCAGGACTGAAGCCTGTTCCAAGTTTTGATTTCTAATACTGGAAAACCTGTGTTTCTCTTTCTACTCAGGTCACTTTTCTGCTAGAAATAGCTGATTTTATTCACAAATTTTATTACATAGAAATGCACTAACTGGAGATTGTATAAATATCATTATGATTTGGGGAGAGGGGAGGAGTTCTTTAGGGATACAGGGGAATAACAACAAGAACAATGAATAACAATTTTTGATATTATGAAGTGGATTTGCCAGAATCAGCTTTTTCATATAATCTTGATAATTCTGTTCTGCTGCAGTAATAAAAATGAGGTCCATGGGGACTGGAAGGGCAAATTTAAAACAAAGACAAGGTTTTCAGTAGTGATTAGCGATTTGGGGAGTATCTCAGATTTTACCCACCCAATCTGAGAGGGGAATATACAGGAATTGCTGAAAATTATATCTCTTTAAGATGTCTCAAGTTAACATTCAAATATGATGACACCCGAAATCACTGGTGGTTTTTGAAAATTTTATTCCTTTTTTCGCTGGGGGTAGGGGGAAGAGATTCATTCAGACCAGAGATAAATGAAAGTTAAGAGCCACTTGTCCATTTTTGAAAAGGGAAAGCAATTTAATATATTGATTATATTGCTCCTTACAAATATTTTGTCTTTTCACCATATCTTTTTCTCTTTAAACAACATATATGTTATAATAGTTTCATGTTAGACTCCTTTTTCTGAAGTTGTATATAAGTACATTGCATTCTGTTGCTTACACATTTTCCAATTTTGGCAAGGAATTACATTTCCTTAATTGTGTTCTCCCATTAATTGAAAAATATTCCAAGAGAGACAATCTTTTGGGCACTGCTATTTCTCTTCTTCATGCAATGTACCAGAGGTTCCTCCCAAGTAAGGAAGGATGCTGATTCAAATCTTGAATGTGACATTTTATTAATTAACTAGAACAAGATGATTTGAATGACAGGGTAAATGAATAAATTAAATGACATGGCTCTGAATTCCCATTTGAGTGTCATTTTATTCTGAATAACTTTTTGTCTCTACATGAACATTTATAAACAGGCACTGAACAGTGTTGCTTTACTGTGTCAGATACATTTGTCTTACTAATGCATGAATTGTTTGGAAATAATGTAGGTATCTTGAAACAGAGTAGTACACATGTACCCCTAGTATGATCTTAGTAGCAGATATTGCCACTTACTATTCATTTTGGTCTTGACTCCCTACTGCCAGATCTGGTGTATTCTTTTACACTTGTGCAAATAGGGTATATTGCAATACTTTTTGGATTAGGGAGTATTTTATACCTAGTTTGAACTTCTTAGTTTCATAGATTTCGAGGCTAGAAAGGACCACTGTGATCATCTTCTCCTGCATCACATTGGCCATAGAACCTCACCAAAATAATACCTAGAGCAAATCTTTTAGAAAAACATCCAATCTTGATTTTAAAATTGTCAGTGAAGGAGATTCCACCACCACCACCACCACCATGCACGTTGTCCCAATGGTTAATTACTCTATTTAAAAACTACAGCTTATTTCCAGCCTGAATTTGTCTACCTTCAACTTTTAGTCATTAGATCATGATAGATTCTCTGATAGACTGAAGAACCCATTATTAAATAGGTGGTCCCTGTGTAGGTACTTACATACTGTAGTCAAGTCATTAACCTTCTCTTTGTTAAGCTAAATAGATTGAACTCCTTGAATCTACCTCTCACTACAAGCATATTTTCTAATCCTTTAGTCATTGTCATGGCTCATCTCTGAATTCTCTCCAATTCATCAAATACTTCTAGAATTATGGACACCAGAGCCAGACACAGGATTCCAGCAGCAGTTGCAACAGTGCCAAATACAGAGGTAAAATAACCTCTCTTCTCCTACTTGAGATTCCCCAGTTTATTCATCTAAGTACTACATTAGCTCTTTTGGCTTTTCCTTGCACTGACAGCTCATGTTCAGCTGATTATTCAACATTACCCTCAAAACTTGCTCAGAATACCTGCTTCACAATATAGAGTCCCTCATCCTGTAAGTATGGCCTACGTTCTTATTTTCCAAATGTATACATTTACATTTAGCTGTATTAAAACCATATTGTTAGCCTGGGCCCATTTTACCAAGCAAACCAGATTGCTATGAATCAGTGATGACCTGACCTCTTCATTACTTAACACTACCCCATTTTTTTGTCATCTGCAAACTTTAAAAGTGACGATTTTATGTTTTCTTCCAGGTCATAAATAAAAATATTAAATAGCATAAGGCCAAGGAACGATCCCTGCAGACTCCACTAGAAACACATCTATTTAATGATGAGTCCCCATTTTAAATTACATTCGGAGATCTATCAGTGAGCCTGATTTTAACCCATTTAATGTGTGCCATGCTAATTTTAATTAATTCTAGTTTTTTAATCAAAATGCCATGTGATAGCAAGTCAAATTCTGTACAAAAATCCAAGTATATTACATCAACGCTGTTACTTTTATCAACCAAACTAGAAATCTTGTCAAAAAAAATATCAAGTTAATTTGACAAGCTCTATTTTCCATGTTGATTGGCATTAATTATATTACTCTCTTTTAAATCTTTATTAATCAAATCTCTTATCAGCCACTCCATTATCTTGTCCAGGATCAATGTCAGACTGACAGGCCTATAATTATCAGGGTTATCCCATTTACCCTTTTTAAAACATGGCACAACAATAGCTTTCTTCCAGTCTTTCAGAACTTCCCCAGTGCTCTAAGACTTATGGACACCCGACATTAATAGTCCAGCAAACTCTTTTAAAACTCTTTGATGCAATTTCTCCACACCTGCTGATTTAAAAATTTAATTTTAGTAGGCACTTTTAAAGATTCTTCTGAGACATTAGTGGAATGAAAATAGTATCATCATATGATATGACTTCATCATGTGTCTTTTCCCCCAAAATATAGGAACAGAAATATTTATTGAACACTTCTGCCTTTTCTGCATTATTATTGATAGTTCTCCCATTTCCATCTAGTAATGGATCAATACCATTGGTAGGATTCTTTTTGTTCCTAATATACTTATAAAAATGCCGTATATATTGTCCTGAATGCTATTGGCCATAGAGTCTCCTTGTGTGCCTCTGCTTCCCATATCAATTTTCTACAATTCCTAGCTTCCGATATTCTTTGTGAATATTATCATTAATGTTCCATTTCCTTTCTCTTTTCCTGAAGGCAGTTAATGAAGATGTTATGGACTTAATACAGATCATTGCAGCACCTCCTAATGTTCCTCCCTCCAACTCAGTACTTTGCTATTTATCATCACCCTTTATATGCAATCCCTTAGTCATTCGTCAGTCCAAAGAATAGTGTTCAGCAGAGAATCAAGTTCAAATACCCACAATCAAGATTCCACAGCCATAATGCTAAGGTATTAAGGTGGGTGGGCAGGCAAAAGGAACTGTATGAATAGTTCCATCAGCCTAGTTCAGGGATTGGTATCGCCCTCTAAAATGAGGAGAGGAGAACCAAAAGAAACCCTGGGCCTCCCATACATAGACCATGGACTCAAGAAGTGGGATAACCATGTTTGGCTAATCTCTATAAGGAGGAAAGAATGCTAGAGGGTATCCATTCCCCTGCCAACTCCAGCAAATCCTCACCCAGGTGAACAGTCTGAAGATTTAAACTCACTTGTAATGCAATGCAATTTATGGTGGGATTGAGAGAAAAAAGTAATTTTTTTTGCTGGAAAAATAAGGACAACTCTTAAAAAGGGATGTCTGGATTGTGTTCCTTTTTTAGGTCTCCATATTTTGATGCAATGTTTCAAATTGGAAGAAAACAAATACTCTATCTGGACACTGCTGTATTTGTAGATAAAAAATTTCTCTGTAGCAGGCTAATATAAGGAATCAAGATTTTCTGTGTTGTTGTCTGAAGTAAGGCCCAGTGCTGTAATTCATTGCATGCATGTGGACTTATGTGAAGTTTTGTGTGGATGCAGCAGTCTCTCCACATGCAACAGACTACAGAATCACAGCAAAAATGTTCCATACACCTTATCTATCAATGAATTCCGCAATATGGGATGCTTGATACACAGAGCATTCTTCATAGGCACCACTGAGCATACAAAGCCAGTTTCCAATACCTTTACTCACAATGATTAGCCCCTTATTCCATGAGAAAACCTATTGAACCTGTCTGTGTGCTAATTACAAAAGCCTTTATTATGTTTGTGTCCACTTAATCATGTGATTAATATCATTGACTTCAATGGGACTACCCACATGAATATATGTTCACTTATGTGGGTAATGTCTGTACAGTGTAATCATCTGGATTTCACAAAATACAACAGCCTTTGGTGTTTGTACTATATTTAAACTTAGATTTTTTTGTAAATATCTGTACATGAAATCGAAATCACCTTTGCTGTTTTAGAAAGGAAGAAATGGCTAAAATAATAACACTGCTCTTTAATAGCTATATATAAGCCGCAGAGCATCAACATCTATATATAAAATGTGAAATGATCTCAGCCTAATTGTTTGTTTCAGCAACAAACCTGAAAATTTGATATGCTCAAATTCACAAAATAATCCACTGTGGATCTTCAACATATTAATGCACTCTGCTTTAGTGCTCTAATACACTCTTTCTTTTCTTCTCAGATTTGGTTTTACCAAGGGACTAAAAACCATAATAATGTCTTGGGTTTCTCAAATATGAAGGTCAGATAAAGGAGAATGAGAAAGAATATGTAGCAGATAAGACGATATTCTGTGCTTTCACTTCAGATGCCATCCCCTTGAGAAAAAAAAATTATTTATATGGGGTTAAAGGCTTATATATATGCAACCCGTAAATAAAACTAAGGGAAGTATGTCCATTGATAATAGAAACATATGGTTGTTGTGTTTTTCACTCACAAATAACAAACAGTCGTTTACCTCAAGAGACTTTGACTCAAATCCTATCTTGGGTGGAAAATAAAAATATGTCTGGTCTCATTTTTAGGTCTTAAAATTGATCTATGTCATTGTTACACCCATAAAGCATAGATGTCATTTACAATCATCAATATTGTTGCATATATCAATTGTTTATAGGGCTGAACCTTGTCATATAGAAAAGAGAAGCTGGTTTCTATGCTTTCAAGAGGATGAGTTCTCAGACTGAACAATGGCTAACCTCTATGAACTATTAAATGCTGGTGAATTTGTGACACATGGATGTTCCTGTGATCTGGTTTACTGTAAAATTAGGTACTGATAAGTTTAGACTCTTTCATTATGTGACGTTTGCTTTGATGCAGTAGTCTAACCAACCAAGTTTTGTAGTAAATCTAACATCTATAAAAAAAAAAGATTAATTTTTGGAAACTATACAGACACTTAAAGCTATTTAAAGCATTCTAGGAAGAGGTCCATTGAAATGATGAGATGCAGCTAGAGGCAGTTTGGTTGCTAGGAGACCATAGCCATGAAATCTCCTGATGTGTTTTTATATGAAATAAAAATGCCAATTGATAAACAGACAATGAATAAAGTTTCCTGTTATATCAGAGATTAAATGAAACATTGAATGTATGTGTTGAAAAGCCAGTATGAAATAAAAGTCTTCAAGGCAAATCTAACCAAAGTGTGCCTTAGAAACTGAGTAGCCACAGAGGCACGCGCCGCTTCCTGCAGCCCCCATTGGCCTGGGACGGCGAACCACAGCCAGTGGGAGCCGCGATCAGCTGAACCTGTGGACGTGGCAGGTAAACAAACTGTCCCAGCCTTCCAGGGGGCTTACCCTGGCGAGCCGCATGCCAAAGGTTGCCGATCCCTGATTTATATGAATAGTACCATTGACTTCAATGAGATTATTAGCATGAGAAAAACGGTCTCAACAGAGTGAGCAAGAACTCTAAAATCTGGCCCTTATTTATATATTTAGCAAGATTTATCTAAAGTGTATGTTACGTTTTTAGTTGTCTTTCCTTCTGTGATCCTCACTTTACATTTCCTCTAATGAACTTGTCTATATGTAAGGTACCTGATTTGGATTTAGTGAATGTTCAAGAGGATAAATCATGTCAAAAAAAACCTGGGATAGATCCTCATCAGGTGCAAATTGCCATAGCTCCACTTAAGACAATGGTATCTTGATACCAAAATACATAATTAGAAGTCAATGAAGCCATGACAATTTATACTAGCTGATGATCTGCCCCCCTGACTTCTGATCTCAGAGGAGGTGAAATTGGAAAGGGATTATTGTCTGAACATTCAGTCAAAAGTAAAAGACTTGCAGAACCCTTTCCCGCATGTTGATGCTGTGAGGAAACAGACATAAGCCACTAGGCCATAGGAAGAACCATATAATCCTGGCATTGGCTGAACAGAGTACAGGAAGGAGCATTTGGGGTAACTATTTTGGGCATCTTCCAAAAAGCCTTGCTAAATTCTTAATGTAGCTTTTCACAGCTTTGTTTCAAATTCCTTGTTACATAACATAGAAGATACATTTAGTAAACCTATAAGAAAACAAAGTAGTGATTATTGGTTAATCCTTAAAAGGATCAGTAGAGTTTCAGAACGCATAAAATGTCTTTATTTTGTATGTTGTGGTCTTTTTATTTAATTTAAAATCTACTATGTTGTTAAAGTATTAGGTCAGAATTAAAAGACAGAAACAAATTTTAGGTTGAACTAAAACACAGTGGGCCAATCTACAGCTGGTCTAAATTGATACTGGCTCCACAGAAGACACTAATACACTAAAAAACATGTACGCCACTCTGACAGTTTAACAAGCCCGATGATCATTTACATTTAGGCCCCTTTATATCACTCTGGCAGTGGACCCACTTTAAGGGCCTGTTTATATTGCCAGGATGATGTAAAGGGGCCTTACTGTAAATAAAAATCTGTCCCCGTATTTTATGATATAGCTTGTTCTAGTTTGCAAATACCATATTATCTGCCCTAGGAATATATGAACACCCAAAATGTACTGCATGAGAAAACTCACTCTGGGAACTAAGACCATAAGAATCAGTATTTCTTACTAATATTTTGTGATATTCTGCATGAAGTAGGTAGCATCACTAATGAAAGTACCCCTAAACTTGGCTGCCTGACACTTTAACAATAAAACTATCAATTTCAGTTTCTCTCACTTGGTCTGCAAACGAAATTATCTTTATTCCTAATTGTGGTATCGGGAACAGGTAAGTATTTGGTATCTGCTTAATTTGTGTTACCCTCTAGCCATGTCCGCACCTCTGGACTGAGCCAATAGATATGACAATATTTTCCAGGAGAAAAGTAATATACTAAGAGGGATGCAGCTGTATAATAATTAAATAATTATTTTCCATTTTTTAATATCATGAAGGTCTGGATAGTTAATATTTGTAAAGATTTTTAAAAATGTAAATATACTGTAATCATGGTAAGTATTCTTATAGTGGTAAAGGCAAATTTACTTCCTGAATGTTACTAAACTTGTATTGCTAAGCTCATTATTTATGGTAATATTTTCTATTTTATGTACTCAGAATATGTGATTGTTTGAGAACTGCATTTGTATCTTCTACATTGCAATAACAGACAGTATTTGATTTCAGAGAGATTTTATGTACTGCCATTTTGGAAAAATTGACATTCTAAAGACTTCTCATGCTGTTTATACCAAAGTACATAAAGTAAAAGTCCATAAATATGGATTACATGATAGACCATAACCATTCTGAATGAGCTGTTACAGTCTACAATGATCCACATTTTAAAATCTGTCTCTCTCTCAGAGTGTATTTACAGAAGCTAAACTAGATTTTAAATATTTATATGATGGATTCTAGTGGTTGTAAGACCCCTATCAGATACAATTATCTAGGCCTTGTTGACCAAGTATGTCCTGGAAGACTATTTATGCTGGATATCTAACAGACTTATTTATCCATGGAAAATCCATCTCTAGGATGGAGAGAAGAGCACCAGTACATGCTGAAGAATTGCTGAGCTGCTCAGGGAGAAAGGAGGTCTTGTAAATGAGCTCCTTGCTTTTCTTGCTTCTCCTTACATTAGGACTAGACAGGCAGCAGAAATTATTATTGCGTGCTCTAAGGATGAAATAACCCTCCATACATGGCACCATAATTGGGGAGCGTAACAGTAGTTGTTAGTTTCAGTAGGCACTGACTGCTGCCCATGTGACAAAGTCATGTCACTTTGTAAGAAAAAGTCCAATTTATTATTAATACACCTACATGTCAGATCCTTGTTAGGAGGTGACAGAAGCAATTTTATTTATTTATTTATTTATTTAGCAAACTTGGAGCACTCAAACCCTGCTAAGCAGTGCTATACCAAGGGTGTTCTAGACCCAGCTCAAAGACTCAAATCTGGGCTCTCATCCCCATCATTTTTACAAGATTAGCTTCCTAGCCTTCTCTGAAGCAATCACTTCAGATAACTCATCCCAGTCAATTCATTTTGTTTCCAAGTTCTCTGTAGAAGAATCTACTTTAAAAAAGGATGTGTTTTTTCTGGTTTATTTATAGACATAGGAAGGTGCCAAACATCAGAGCTGCAGTTTAGAAGGCTCACTTCTCACTCCTACAAGCAAAGGTCTTGAGTTACATGTACTTAGGGTTTTTTATTTTGTGCTACTGAAATAGTGAAAATATATTGAAATAAATTGAACTTCCACTCCCAGTTCATAAAGAAAGATGAGAAAAATCTAGACGTGCAGACAGAACTGTAAGCACTCAATAGACAAGTTGCTTGCTAAAGAAGCCTCAACTTCCATCATAACCTGGCACTGGATAGTATAATGTCTCATTCCACTGGGCTAAGACAACTATTAAAATCTAATATGATCTGTGGACACAGAGAACAGGAGAGGGTAAGAGACAAGTCTGAGGATTTGTCTACACTGAAGTTGGAAGTGTAATTTCCAGCTTGGGTAGACATATCTATAGTAGCTCTGATCAAACAAGCACACTAAAAATAGAAGTGTACCTGTTGTGGCACCAGCGGTGGGAGGGACTAGCCACCCAAGTACCTGCCTAGGGTTTTAGATGGTATTATATTCAGAGTGGCTAACCCCAAAGCAACACTTCTATTTTTAATGTGCTCACTCAATCAGAGCTACCGCCAGTTTGTCTACCCAAGCTGGAAATTACACCTCCAGCTCAAGAGAAGACATACCCTGAATCGTCAATATATTCCTTAAAGTATTACCAGAGGTTCTTTAGAGAAGGTGGGTTAGTTTCTTAAGGTAAAATTTATTACAGTGTGCAGGTCTAAATGAGCCTCTCTATGTAACTTTAGACTAGGGGTTCCCAAACTTGGTTCACGGCTTGTGCAGGGTAAACCCCTGACAGGCCGTGAGATGCTTTGTTTACCTAAGCGTCTGCAGGTACAGCCGCTCGCAGCTCCCAGTGGCTGCAGTTCAATGTTCCCAGCCAATGGGAACTGCGGGAAGTGGTGGCCCAGCCCGCACCACTTCCTGCAGCTCCCATTGGCCTGGAACGGCAAACAGCGGCCACTGGGAGCTGCAAGTGGCCGTACCTGCAGACGCTCAGGTAAACAAAGCATCTCACAGACCGCCAGGGGCTTACCTTGAACAAGCCGCAAACCAAGTTTGGGAACCCCTGCTTTAGACTCATGTTAAGAGACTAAGTGACACACAGGACTCACATGGGCCTGCTACCTTGTGGGTGACACCCTTTAAAAATTAACAGGAGAAAATTCCCTGAAAGTAGCACTGCACTGAGACTCTATCCTTAATGCACACCATTGCAGTTTGAATCATTAATCCATTATGTTATATACAATATAAATTTCAAGAGAAAATAGGATCAACTAAAGCCAAAAGGGCTGTCTTAATACTGAGTTCCATATTTATAATGATTTTGTCACAATCTAAGCATCACTTAAATGTAGCCTTTAAGTCAGATTTTCAAAAGCAGCCAAGTGATTTAGGAGCACAATTCCTGTTGATTTTCAGGTATTTTGGAAAATATTCTCTATTTTTCAGCTGTATATATAAAATATGATGCCACATCTTAAAAACATTATTTACAAAATCCACATTGAAAAAAGAAATAACCAACTATACTTATTTATAAAAAGCAAGTTCTGAGTCAAAAAACTCTATTCAGTGGAGTTAAGAGAATAGTTAATTAAAAACAGTATCCTCTTTCTTCAAAACCTAATAAATAGTAGAAAAAAACTAAATTAAGTTTATGTTGAGTTCTTGAAGGTTATCTTTTAATGGGGCAGATTAATCAAGAAGGTAATAAATAGACCTTTTTTGAACTGCAATGAATTAAAGATGTTCTTATTCACTATTTATCAACTTCTGAAATTTAACCAACAGTTCTAATTATAATTAATGAATTTTTATATTTATAGACAATGTGACATGTCATGAATTATGAATTGTGCTCTTGCCTAGCAGAGGCAGGCCAGGGTCCTGACATTCAGATTAAATGATCTAACATTAAGATTTATTCATACTTTATCCTCTCTGGTGGGAATACCTAACTATGATACATTGGAATTTATATATTATAATAATAATAATGGCATAATATCTTAAATCTAGACCTTTATACCTTTCACAGAACTGACATAACAATCACAACTTTCATTTGATGTGACGTGAAACAATACTGTATACTATCTCTCAGACTTATAGTATGTGAGGAATATTTCAGAGGTCAGGCTGCATGAGTATAAAGAAAACAGTGTTGCATTTGAATGCCAAGATTTTTTTTTAATGTCCTTAATACATTCATGCAATATTTATGACTTTAAAAGCCAACCTTAGGGTCTGTCCACACTGGGCTAGCAGGTGTGATTTTTGAAAACATGGTAGCTAACACATTTTAACTAATATTTTAAAACTCTAGTGTAGACATAGCTAGTTGTATTTTAATACATGTTAGCTGATTGAGGTGAATATAGAACCCAAGACATGGGTCTAAGGACTTCTCATGACTAGAAGGAGAGGATGTATTTTGAAGATGTGTTAAATTTCCAGACCTGAAGAAGAGCTCCATGGAGCTTGCCTCTTTCACCAACTTAAATTGGTCCAATAAAAGATATTACCTCACCCACCTTGTCTGTCTCATATCCTGGGACCAGCACAGCTACCACAATAGTGTAAAGAAGGCAGATGTAGTTTTAACACATGTAGCTGAGCTGAGTTAAACACTTGGTTCCCCCACTTGGGTTTAACTTTTCCATCTAATATTTTACAACTACAACTGCATTGTCTACACTAGTATTTTAACATGTGTTCACTAGCATGTTTTTTGTAGTATTGATATAGCCTAAGTTTGTAGGTTACACCAGTTTAGACTCCTAGGGCTGGTCCACACTAAGCCCCCAGTTCAAACTAAGATACGCAACTTCAGCTACGTGAATAATGTAGCTGAAGTCGAAGTATCTTAGTTCGAACTTAAAGGTACTTACCTCGGGTCCACACGCGGCAGGCAGGCTCCCCCGTCGACTCCGCCTACTCCTCTCGCGGAACAGGATTACCGGCGTTGACGGTGAGCACTTCCGGGATCGATTTATCGTGTCTAGACAAGACGCGATAAATTGATCCCAAAAGATCGATTGCTTGCCGCCGAACCAGCAGGTAAGTATAGACGTACCCTCAGATGAATTTTTTTTCTCATCTGGTAGGTTTGGGGCTTGTTCACATGGAGACATAGTGTGTGTTAAGTCAGGACATGAATGTACAGCATTCTAGCCTGCCCCACACTAACTCTTGGTGTGGAACCTGCAGCAGTGCACTAAAAATTCTCCAGTGTATTTTGACATACTGCTGTTTGAAACATGAGTCAAAGGGCACCACAGAACTTTTATTTTATGGTAGCAAGGTGCTCAAGGCAAGTTAGTGTTTAGCAGGCTAGAGAGCTGAAGATTTATATCCCAGCTTGCTGAGCACTAACTGACCCTGTAGACAACCCTTGATAACATTTAAGGCTTGCTTACATAAACGACTCTTAAAAAAAAGCTCAACATTAAACAAATAAAAAATCAAAAGAATAAACAAAAAAATTAGAGGGGCTAGATAGAGTGGATAAGTTTGGTAATTCTGCTCACCGCATGCAGAAGTACTGGGTTTTAGCAAAAGTATATTAAAAAAAATGTTTCCTCACAGAAAATTTTCACCTGCCAGTCTGACATTTGAGTTCTCAATGTCATGCTGTTTCTGCATATGTCTATGATCCACAGAGAGCACTTTGGTTTTTTGTAAGATTGGAAAAGTATTAATTCTTTGCACATTACAAACACATTCTGACATCAGATAATGATGTTCAAGTCAAGTCAATAACATTGCACATAAATATTTGAGGGCAGAATTTGGCTGTAATGAATTGAGATTCATAAAACCCCTGAAGAGGAAGGGGAGAAGAGAGCCTCTCCAAAGGTCCTCAAGAAGAACTTTTTACCATTAGCAAGGAGAGATTCTCCACTTTCCTATGGAGCATGCAGCCCTTGATCTAGCCCTGGAAGAGTCTAAGTTGATAGACTTTAAATTCATGACATTTTTTGTTATAGAAAAAATATTTTATGGTATGTTAGAGGTTTTTATGGCTTTCTGTGAGGATTGTACATTGGGGTTTGGGATATTGGTATCTAAGGAACCTGTATTTATAAGAGGGGGAGAGGGTGGTGGTGGGAGCAAAAGGAAGCCTGATTACAAAGCCCCAGGAATTGGTACCATGCGAAATTACTTCTCCCGGACCCCTGAAGAGGATCTCCTGGACAAGAACTCTCTGTGCCAGAAGAAAGGAGAGGCTGGGGACCCGATTGAAAATCAGGTAAATGTTGAAGCGGGTAATAGCTGGGCACAGGAATTATGGCATGACCCTGGATATTGAGCCACCACAGCCATGAACACCATATTTGTGTTGCATTATCCCATTGTATTAGTTGCAGAGATATGTTTTCTATTTTTATATGATTAATTGTCTGCTTGTGTTCCCTTCAGAGGGATATATGTACCATCTACAGTGCCCATTACCATTGGGAAATTCGTCATGGCATAGAATCCTTGTCTGCTTTGGTGTTAGTCTTCCATGATCCTTTGGAGTATTCTAATTTCTGGATGCTCATACAATTTGGGTATGGCCAAACATTAGCTTTGAATACTGAGAGAAAGGATGGTCTTTTAACTAAGATACTGAAATGGGACTTCAGATCTAGGTTTAATTCCTGGCTTTCCTACAGATTTCCTGCATTGTTTTGGGCATGTTACTTACAGTGTGATGCAAATGCAGCCTGAAAAATTATCGACTTAATCATTCTTTGGATCAGGTCTTTAACCTCTCTCTCTCTCTCCCCCCCTCTCTCAATTCTCCTATCTTTAAAATGGGGGGAAAGGGAGGAAGGGAAGGGGAGAGAAGGATATCTTTTCTCCCACCTTTTGTCTGTCTCACTACTTGTTTATACCTACCACAATGGGGCCTCACTCTCAGTTAGGGCTTCCAGGCATTACTAAACAGCAGTAACAAATAGTAGTAATAATTACTAATAATACCCATGACTCCTAATTTCCACTAATGCCCCTATATGGTCATTCAAATGACAATATGTACATGCCCAGTCTCTTGAACTAGGGATAATACTTTTATCCCTCACATCTTCAAGTGTATAAAAAACATTTCTACTATAGCTTTTCTGTACCAAGTATGGCATATGGAGAAAATATGATGGTGTGGTATAAAGATTCACAGACCCTTATTTGAGCTGACCCAATAATTTACTCCTGGCTTCACTACTCATGATTAAAGATTTCAGCCCACACTCATATTGTTAAAATATTTATACCGCTTGATTATGGATTCTATTATCTCTTATACTATGCCATGCCTTGAATTACATTTTGGCAAATACTGCAACACTTCAGACAGTTATTGTTGCCATGAAAAGGGGTGCTTCAAGCAATGAATGACTGTTATTGCATTACAAAAATGGTGACACTTCACAGAATTTTGACATTTTTTACAGTTTTACTATAAGTATGAGTTTAGCACTAGATGAATTAGTGAACTTCCATTAAATGACCTATTTGCCTTGGTTATATTTACAGTACTAAACTGTGCTTTCCTGTTGGGAATAGCAAAATTTCCCTTGAATACATCATTGTAAATATGGAAAATGCATGAAAATATGAATTTTCCATGTGAATACGCAGAAAATAAAGTTGTTTTGAACAATACTACATCAGAGTAAGATAGGGAGCTGATGTAAGAAAGGGATTTAAATTTAAATTAAATTAAATTAAATTAAAAACTTGCTAAAATGTTTCATTTTGTCTATTATCTTATATTTAAATGAAGGTAGTGCTAGATTTCACTTCCCTGGCCACAATTTCCATAAACACACACTGTGCCTTCAGGGGTAGGTACCATGTAGCGGGCATTTACCACAAGGCAAGGTGGTAGTGGTGTCACTACTGCATTACTTACTCAGAGATTCTCTTGAGGGAGGCCATCTTTAAATTTCAGCCAGGACTCCACAGGAATTCTGAAGTCTAGGCTTGCCCAGAAGAAGGGCAGAAACTATGTTCTTCTGTCTGGGTTGAGTTCTGCACACATTTGGAGCTCACCTGGCAACTTCTGAGCTTCCTCATTGAGTCTAATACAAATTATACAATTAGCTGATCAGTTTTATTTTTTTTTAAATTAGCAAATGCTTACCAGGATCTGGACTAGCCAAATCTTATCTCACTCTAAACTTTTAAAATCCAAAATTCAACTGAGTACTAGTAGGAGATGAGAGCAGGATATCCTGTTTTGTTTTCTAGCTGCCTTTGTAATAAGTATCATGAAACATTCAGTTAGTTTAAGAAAGATAATTACCAGATTCCCAGTACTCAGACCTCTTATGAAGCCAGCATTAAACATTAGTAGCACACTAGCAGCAAATGTGTCATGTGAAGATATGGAACTGTACGGTAATACTCCTGATGAATAAAGGCATCATACATGTATTCTGCTCTGGGACATGGTATTATTCCTCTCATGGTAGAGCTCTGAGTGTTTGTAGTGTAGATCTGTTGTATATCAGCATGAGAAATTAGTGCTTTAACTTTTTCACAAAGAGAGATGGAGTTTAAGCCTCACAATAACCAGATTTTTTTTTTTATGGGAAACACCTCTCCTAAATTGTAAGGTGTTGTTTAGATCTGTTATTTACTCATTTCTTTATTTCTTTATTTGTTTCTTTCTTTATTTATCCATTTCTTGATCAAATCAAGAAAAACTAAAACCTATCATTGCCCTATGTAAAGTGTTAAAATACTAAGCACCAGAACCAGTGCCACAAGATCAGGGGTCACCAGGGTAAGCACTCTGGCGGGCCGGGCCAGTTTGTTTACCTGCCGCGTCAGCAAGTTCGGCCAATCGCAGCTCCCACTGGCCGCGGTTCGCTGTCCCAGGCCAATGGGGGCGTCGAGAAGCCGCAGCCAGCACATCCCTCACCCGCGCCGCTTCCCACCACCCCCATTGGCCTGGAGCGGCAAACCGCGGCCAGTGGGAGCCGTGATTGGCTGAACCTGCTGACGCGGCAGGTAAACAAACTGGCCTGGCCCACCAGGGTGCTTACCCTGGCAAGCTGTGTGCCAGAGGTTGCCAACCCCTGAACTAGATTATCCTTTATCTAGCTCTTTGAAACAGAGTTAGCATACAGAGGACCAGAACAATCTTGTGATATTTGGTTATCTGGGTGGATGAATAAGCTTTGAATTTTAGCAAAGGTAGAGGTGAAAATGGACTAAGAGTGGCCAAAGAGACAGATTTTGCAATACAAGGTCATAGAATTCTGATACGGTCTCAGAACAAGGGAAAGATCTGGAAAAAAAAAGCATGCCACCTGAATGCCAGATGGTCCTCTGAAACAATGAAAGATTAAACCTCTTTCCCTGAACTCGTATTCTACTAAAATTGATTCACTTAACTTGAAGTGCTAGGAAACTGAGAAATGCACTCTATCTGTGAATGGCCAGTAGTTCTTCACTTCATATATTGCTTGTGAAAAGACAATTTACACAAGTTGAGGATCTGACCCTAGAGCAATCCCCATGATAAATTCAAATCCCTGCTCCAAAGCACGGAGTTACTAGAGCTTTTCTATGAAATGGCTGTAAAGATTTTTTTTTAAATGTGGAAAAATATGTTGTTCTCACTGTAATCTCATTCTTGGAAATGACTGAACCATTTTTGCTTAAACTTTGAAAAAAGTAGACTGAGGGAGACACACCATGGAAAATTTCAGCCCAAATAGTTAAAGTTTGGCAAAATTATAAGCAATTGAAAACAGGGTCTTATAGTATATGTCATGTACCTTGACTATAGAGATGCTACCAGCTTTGTCTGTAAAATTAAGATTTATTTGTTTAGAATTTGAACTTAGAAAATTGTGGATAGGTTAATAGGCACAACTGGATATTTATTGCTGTCCAGTCAACAATATTAGCTATCTGTATCACATATTGTGTTAGATATGGCAATTTCCTCGACAAACCTTACTGAATTAATTTTAAGTATATTAGGAGTTATTTTTTATTAAAAATTCAAATGTTTATGTATTATTGTGGGATTGTATGTAACATCTCAGTGTGTGGGAGGGGGAGACATACTTAATGTAAACGCTGGGAAACATTGTGAGCTGCAAAGGGCTGTTTGAAACAATGCGTCAGACAAGAATGAACTTTAAAAGTTAAGTGGGTTTCCTAGGAAATCTCTACAGGGAGGTAAATGCAAATACACCCCCCCCTCTGGTTATGCAAGAACTCAGCCTTTTGACGTTTCCCTTTGAGGAGGGGACCTTTGTCTGTTGATCACCTGTTATATGAAGACAACATCAGAGGCCCAAACTGTGTAAAGGAGTGACTCATAGATTCATGGGTGTTCTTGTTCTGAGCAAAAAGGTGTTATGAACTTGTAACCACAGAATATCCCTTGTGTGAAGCTTGAAGGACTGATTACTACCACAGCCCTTGCTACAGAGTCTTTTATTTTTATGTGCTTTTTTCTGTAATCCTTTCACCTTAAGAATAAATGTGCTTGCTTAGAAAAAGTTGTGCTGTTTATAGCCTTTGAGGAGAAAGCAGAGCAGGCCTGCTTCAACAGTATGACTTCCTGGGGAACTCACAATGGAACTTCATCCTGGAAAAAAACTTGTTCAGGAGGGAGAGAGAGAGAGAGGTAATAGCTGAGGAGCCAGAAGCCTAAAAGTGAGTACCCTTGCTGGACCACAGAGGAAAAATACAGGTGCAGTTGCCCTGCCCTAAACATACCACTGTCTATTTAATCTAGGAAAGCATTATTTCCTTTCACTGTTTTTTTTTTGTCATTAACATTCTGCTATAAGAGTGATCAATATGAAATTCGTCAGTAGAACTGGTTGAAAATTTTAAAATTCCGAACATTTTTTAGTAGAAAAAAGACTCATTTTTTATCAAATCCCACCCCCCCCACACACACACAAAGAAAACATAATCAATTTTTGACCAGCTCTTGGCCACATTATTGGGTAGGGAAGGATGCATTTTTAAATTTAAAAAAATATGGGAGCAGAATCCTTGTGGATTAGACTTTCTAAAGCTTCTTAGCAAAAGGTAGCTTTTTTCTGATTTTAGATCTGCCAGTAGCACACAATTTCTAATGTTTTTAAAATATAATTTTCCACATATTCTAAACTGACCCACTTATTTATTCAGGACAGCTTCATTGAATAGTCTAGGGCAGGGGTCGGCAACTTCTGGCACGCGACTCGCCAGGGTAAGCACCCTGGTGGGCCGGGCCAGTTTGTTTACCTGCCGCGTCTGCAGGTTCGGCCGATCGCAGCTCCCACTGGCCGCGGTTCGCCGTCCCAGGCCAATGGGGGCAGCGGGAAGCAGCAGCCAGCACATCCCTCACCCGGGCCACTTCCCGCAGCCCACATTGGCCTGGAGCAGCGAACCACGGCCAGTGGGAGCTGCGATCGGCCGAACCTGCCGACACGGCAGGTAAACAAACTGGCCCGGCCCACCAGGGTGCTTACTCTGGCGAGCCGCTTGCCAGTGGTTGCTGACCCCGGTCTACTACAGACAGCATATTCAGCAAATGCGTAAGAGGACAGAGTGCCATGTAACATTCTCAAACTACCCATTTGCTGGCTGTTGGTTAGAGTGTATTGATAGAGTTACAATGAGCCAGGTGTGGCCAAAGGGAGGATTGCCATGATTCTAAGTCTACAAAGGAAGTGATACAAGAAGGATAAAAATTAGGTATAAGGGGAATGCCAAAGATCCCTTGCTCCAAAATAGCTGATTTATTCAAAAGTGTTGTTTTATGCTAATGAGAAGTGTTTGAAAATGTCCTAAGAAATAGCCGCATTTCATATCAATGGCAACAGATTGTAATATTTAACTACTTAAAAATAAAGCTTCTTCTTTCTCATTTTATTATTAAATTCACTGCAGAAACAAGTTGTATTGTTTAAATATTGCTTCTGTGCAGAGCTATTATTTGCTCTTTCTGATTTCAGCCCAGCTAGATGTGTCTTGCCCAGTGATTAAATCAAACAAAAAGTATATTAAATGCTTAATGAATCCTTTTTTATTTGTCGCTATTAAAAACATCGTAGTTTGGGGGGGAAAGTTACAGTTAATTGGAATCCACATGCAGAAAACACAAGGGAAATACAGATAAAAATATCTGTTAAGCCATAATAAACAATTAAATATGCAATCTGACAATTTATAAATATGATAGTACAATCATGGTAATAATATTTTAAATTCAAGAAAACTGAACTTGTCAAAGTTATGAGGACATCTTGTGGTAAACATACAAACTGTATGTTTCATAAAATCTCTTCATTGAATACTGAAGATATTGTTCTGTTATTTATTTTAGTAGAACTGAGTATTTTGATTTTATAGCATCTAGGAATACATTGAATAACTTAATGGGAATACATTGCTCAAGTATGGTTCTATGTTTAATATATTTGTAGTCTTAAAGATATTCATTGTATATTTGTAGAAAGGGAAATTTTTTTAAAGACAGCTGCATATTGTTTAATGCCTTAATTCATAGCTATTAACAATTTAAGGCACTCCCTGAATATTTTAATAGACAGCATTATAAAAATGCATTTTATGTCACTTTCTCTAACAGAAGTAATAATCCCCCTTTCCCAGGGGACAAAAACAAAACAAAAACCTTTTTCCAATTTGTCTTTTGAGGATAGTTACAAACCTTGTTTCAGTCAGATAAACACTAGTGATTAATGCATTGTCTATTTTATCTTAAACCAACATATAGATTAAGGCACTTACTTGCAATGCATTTTTAAAAGTAGCATAAAGGATAATTTGTTATCATGACTGTTCTTGTGCCAAGCTGTTGTGGTATTTATTTCTGGAAAGAAAACAATTCAGGTTTTTTTTCCAGTAGGGTGGCGGTGCTGTACAGTTGTGTTTTTTATTATTTCATCTAATTCTAAAAAAAATTACTGAAGTAAACATTGATTAGTTAATATCTCTTAAATTAACATTGCTTGCTCTTTTACTGTATTTAAGTTGTTTTATTTGTTTTATTCAGCTACAGCTGAAACACAGATGAAGTAAAATCAGAATTGTGCAAGTGTGTTTGAGAGGAGAATGTGGCCCATCATTTTGATATGAAGTCTTATACTGTGTCTGAGTGTCTTTCTTTCTGCCATTTAATACATAGTTTGCCATGAAGCATTGCCATCAGAAATCTAAGCAGTTCGAAGTCTTAGATTTATTCAGGAGACTGTGTGTTGAAGAGCAGTGGGCTGGAAGACAACTCCTGGGTTATATTTCTGGCTATGCTGCTGTCTGATCTCAGTGTGTGACCTTCGGCAGATCATTCAACCTCTCCTTGAATGAGATCTCCAAGCTGTTGATCAGGGTGCTGGGTAAATGAAGTCAAGTCACTGGAGATGTCTTTTCTTAGAGTAATGTTAATTATGTAATTTGACTAATAATTGCGTCATGTCTATCAATATAACTTCCAAGTACAACCAGGGGAAACTCAGGAGTAGGAGTAGAGGATATTTTTCGTTTGTATTTGGCACTGGTGTGGCCGCTGCTGGAATAGTGTGCATAGTTCTGCTGTGCACAATTCAAGAAGAATGTCAATTAATTGGAGAGGTTCAGAGAACAACTGTGAAAATAATTAAAGGTGTAGGAAACATGCCTTATAGTGATAGACACATGGGCTCAATATATTTTATTTAACAAAGAGAAGGTTAAAGGGTGACTTGATTACAGTCTATAAGTATCCATATGGGGAACAAATATTTAATAATGGACTCTTCAATCTATCAGAGAAAGTTATAATATGATACAATGGCTGAAGTTGAAGCTTGACAAATTCAGACAGGAAATAAGGCATACATTTTTTATGGTGAGACTTGATTAACCACTGGAACAACTTACCAAAGGTGGTGTTGGATTCTCTATCACTGACATTTTTAAAATCGAGATTGGAAGTTTTACTAAAATATCTGCCATAGGAATTATTTTGAAGAAGTTCTATGGCATGTGTTATAGAGAAGGTCACACTAGATCAGGGGTCGGCAACCTCTGGCATGCGGCTCGCCAGGGTAAGCACCCTGGTGGGCCAGGCCGGTTTGTTTACCGGCCGTGTCCGCAGGTTCGGCCAATTGCGGCTCCCACTGGCCGCAGTTCGCTGTCCCAGGCCAATGGGAGCGGTGGGAAGCCGCGGCCAGCACATCCCTTGGCCCGTGCAGAGTGGGTACCCCAGGCTATTTTGGTATGTATGACCTTTCTCTAAAATGCTGTGATTTCTTTAGACAGGGCAAACTGATTTAATAAACCAGATTTGAGCTTAGCCAGCTGATATCTCAATCAATAATAAAAATTAAACTGTTTTACGGAAGTAGGCCTCTGTCGGCTGGTTCTAATTTTATATTTCAATAATGGTTGATGTATTTATTTTTGTTTCAATAAAGCATTCTTCCCCTCAGAGGTGGACAAATGTATGTTCAGTACATTCAGAACTGAACTTGTAACTAAAGCTACCAAAAGCTATCTGCTTTGGGTAGATTTTGTTATCCATTAATGTGCTGCTGAGATTAATTCCTCATAATGGTTGAGCTTCCCAGATGACATCCTTCAGCCAAAGACATGAGTACTGCATGAGGCCCAAGGCTTGAGAATAAGTTAGAACTGCAGAATCATTTCTCCTCTGTGCTTCCTCCTATTTTTATCAAATAAATTATTCATAGATTGCAAGACCAGAAGGGATCATTGTGATCATCTACTCTGATCTCCTGTATATCACAGGCCATAGAACTTCCCCAGAATAATTCCTAGAGCAGATCTTTATAGAAAAAAAAACATCCAGTCTTGATTTAAAAATTGTCTGTGATGGGAAATCCACCACAACCTTAGTAATCTGATCTATAAAGAGATATAGTCTCTCTTTGATATTCACGCATGATTTCTAGGAGTCTTATTAGGAACTACTGTATGAACAAATATCAAGAGGAAAAGAGATCCCGTCAGATGATTCTCTCTTGTCTTTTCTATAACTCTGATTGAATTGTCTTCCCCCATGTATTTTGGAGATAGTGAAGTATAACATGCATGGCAAGTTCCATAGATAACTATAACAAGATAGTATAATTTAAATGAGACAAATGAAGCTTTCATTTAATCAGAATCAAGAATGGATGCACACATTGCTAACCCTACATAATAGGATCCTTAGATGCTGATTTGATTTTCAGTCCTTTTTTATTTAAGGTTCTCATTAGTAGGAATAATTTTGCAAGGCTTAATTTATCCATTATTTTTATTTTACTTATTTATCCATGATAATCAGGAACCCACTTCATAACTAACCATGTTTTTGCAAAATATTTCAAAGGCAAAAAAATACAGGCACCAATTAAACAATTTAAGAACCCCTGATACGTACAACATGTGCTGGCATAGTATGAATCAATAACAGTTTTAGTATTTGAGTTGGGGTTAGCTGTATTATTCATGAGTGAGCTTTGAAGACAATTTCAAAACCGTACTGGAGAGGCAGTGTGCAATGACTTGAAACCATTACTCAAGAGAAGCATCCACAAACAGAGGCTGACCAGGGGACCAATGCCATTCCTTGCATGTGGCTAGGAGTGTGGAGGAGCAGAAACTTTGGAGGAAGTTTGGAGGTAGTGTAAGTATATCCAGGAGCAAGGTCTGGGGTGGTTGGGGTGCAAGATGGGAGAGAAGAGTCAGAATATGGTGTTCTACCACCTTCTGTTGTTACTGTAGAATACACCTGAGATTTCCACTGATTAATATCAGTGAAGGAAAAGACATGGAGGAGAAAGAGAGTTTGGAGAGCAGGAAATTTATGGAATTATTTCTTTTTTCTTCAGTGAATCGCCTGCAGTTGAGTACAAAAAGAGTGCTTACCTTAAAGTCTTCACTGGAGGAAGTGATTAAGCCACAGGTGTCTTGCACAATTCTTAGCTGGCTAGTTGCCTTCAAAGTATGTCAATATGGCTTATGAAAAGTAAGCACAATGCTTGTATTCAGTTACTGAGGGACACTGGTATTATTCAAACAGCACATGGCACATACAGAAAGCATGCTTGACCAGTGACGAGCATTGATGTTGAAAGTTTGCATATATCAGACATCCCTGCCAGACTGCAGAATAACCCTGACACCACAATGTTGATGTTATACATGGCTTCATGTGCCAAGTCTGGTTTCAAGCTGACAGTAGATACAGTAGAAATACAATAGAAATACTGGTACAAGGGCTTTACATTTAAAAAATGAAGTAAATCCTGTTGCTTTAAAGATAGATTCAGTTTAATTTACTCTAACACTTCTAGCCAGGGACAGCTGCCTTGCTAATCAGGATTGAGTCTCCGACCAAGACTCTTTTGAGAGGTTAGATCAAGGGCATTTCACATGTTAGGTTTTGAGAAAGAAAACTGGGATATGCATCTGGAGGGACGTCAAGGGAGCAATAGCCAGTGTACATAGGACAGAGACAATTACACTTCTCTCTAGATGGTACACATGACCATCCATTGCATGGTTGAAATGCTGAGGTGACCTCAAACAATTTTTCTGACATGCCAGTGCTTTGCTGGATTAGTACCTTATTAAATTGCATATGTAATTGAAATTAAATATTATATAGATTTATATATACTTTTGTGAGAAAAGCAATATATTAAAATAATTCATTCATAATTGTAGGTATAATTCTGTAATGGTGGATTATTTATAAACAAGGACTACCTGCCAGGTATGGCCATAAATTTAATATGGCATTTACACTGTTACTATCATGGTGGCTTCTGAAAAATGCAGTTGTTGCCCTATCTGTTTCTTCAAGCTGCAAAACAAGAAGAAAGGAAAATTTGAGTCTAATGCACTGCATCTACTTTACTTGGGTAACCAAATTTCTTTAGTAAATAGTTTGCATTTGATTTCATAATGTTTACTGCATTTGTGGTTTGGCTAACAAAAAAATGCAGAAAAATGTGGAATGCAGAAAAAATTACTATAAAGGCCCATATTTTAAAAAATCCATGTACAATTGTACACACACAAAAGTTACATGCCCAAAACACCCAAACCACAGATACAGTTAGTGGAACTCTTTGACAGGAAAGCAAGGATTGTGTATAGTATAACTTACACACATGAACTTTTTAACGGATGGGCCAAATAAGACACCCTATACCTTATTTATTTATCTTTAATTTTGGGAGTTTTGTTTTTATCTACATTTATCGCAAATAGCTTTGTAGTATCATGCTTAGTGAAAATAAAATGACAAAATAAATTTATCATTATTCATTCATATAGTGCTGTTGTGATGGGGGATGGGCTTACCAGTGGCATTGCCTATCGGTTAGGTTGGTGGGCCTCCACTTTCACCCATCTCTGGAGCCTTTCACTGGCAACCAGTCCAAAACTATGATGGCCCACCTATAGGTAGGCAGAGACTTAGCCCTCTGACTGGGTCACCAATTTAGTTTGCCCCTGTCTGGCGTAACATAGTTCAAAGAAATAGATAGAGTTCCACATCCTCATAACAGGGAGATCCTTAAGTCCATCTCCTGATCCCTGTGGGTAGTTTGCCCTTGCCACAGAGCTTTCAGCTTACTTTTCCTTACTTCTGAGGGGCGTGTGTGTATGGCAGGGATCGGTAACCTTTGGCACGCGGCCCGTCAGGGTAAGCATCCTGGTGGGCCGGGCTGGTTTGTTTACCTGCCACATCTGCAAGTTTGGCCGATCGTGGCACCCACTGGCCGCAGTTCACCATTCCAGGTCAATGGGGGTGGCGGGAAGCCGCAGCCAGCACATTCCTCAGCCTGCACCGCTTCCTGCATTGGCCTGGAGCGGTGAACCGCGGCCAATGGGAGCCGCGATTGGCCGAACCTCCAGACGTGATAGGTAAACAAACCGGCCCGGCCCACCAGGGTGTTTACCCTGACAGGCTGCGTGCCAAAGGTTGCCGATCCCTGGTATACTTCATCACAGTTGTAAATGCATAAAGCACGACAGTACAGCATAGTAATTGATCATAGACAAACAGATACACATTTCAGCCAAACAAAAGCCAAGCTATACCAGATAAGACTGAACTTACCCAAAGTGAAGTATGCATAACAGACAAATAGTGGTCCATGGAATGAGTAACTGTATAGAAGTTTCTAAAATGAGAAAAATGGAGTTTGGTTTATATTAATAAGGACATTATTATAGGCCTATGGTAGCGAGCTAGAAGGACTTGCAGAATATCTTGTCAGTGTTGTGTTAATAATTTACATATGTGCTTGTTTTATCAATGTTTATTTTTGTCATGCAAAAGTACTGTTCATTTTCCAGTCTTCAGATAACTATAATACTTTTGGCACAAGCTACTTAAAAAAGAATCAGTTATAATACATCTGGAGTCGCATTCCTTACCTTTCTGTATTCTCTTGGCTGTATGCAGAAGACAGAAGAAAGTAACCAAACCTCATATTCTTAAATGCATTCTAATAAGGAGGATCAAAGTTATTTTTTAAGCCAACTAAAACTGTCCAGCTTAAGTTCCACATTAAATTACTATCAACATTTCCTTTCCTTCCATTTTAAAGTATGTAAAAACAATTTTATTTCCACTTCCAGGACCAGGGGTTTCCTAAAGAATCCTTTTATATCCCCTTTTTAGTGCAAATTCTTACCTCATGCTTAAAGTGTTAAGAGGGAATTGCCCCTTTCTACCAAAAAACCCATGAAAGGTGCTTCTTTGCAGAGTTTTCCACTGATCAGTCTATCAAAGGTGAGGGGGATCGTTGGCCTGCCCAGGGAATAAGCATACTTTTCCATCCCAAGACACATGAATCTTGGGCATCCTCAAGACCAATTTCAGGATCTTCATCACTCACTCTTTCCCTCATTGAAAGCAGATCCTTTGCGATTGCCAGGCTTCTCCCAATGGTAGATTCCCTCCGAATCATATCTTTAATTAGGTTCCTTGGGGTGATGCGGTCACCATGCAAATGCTTTGTCACCATAACCTTTTGAGTGGATGTATTACTGGCAGGGGTGGCTCTATGTTTTTTGTTGCCCTAAGCACGGCAGTCAGGCGGCCTTCAGTGGCATGCCTGCGGGCGGTTTGCGGTCATGCGGATTCGGCAGTATTTCTGCAGGTGATCTGCCCATCCCGCGGCTTTGGCGTACCCGCCGCCGAATTGCCACTGAAACCGCGGGACCGGCAGACCTCCCGCAGGCATGCCGCTGAAGGCCGCTTAACTGCCGCCCTCACAGCGACTGGCAGGCCCTCCACCTCCCCGGCTTGGTGCGCTGGTGCCTGGAGCCGGCCCTGATCACTGGTGTCTGTGGTAGGAGTGGAAGAACAAGCTGTATTGTTACTGGAGAAATTCTCTATCTTCCATTTTGTGTGTCAAATCTCTATTTTGAATGTGCAGGAATCACTCCACTCTAAAATGGAAGCTGCAGATCATGAGCATTCTTGATACCAAAATTAGCTATGGAGGTCAAATTTGGAGCATGCCCAGTCAATATAGAGGTACGGACATGAAGAAAATGCCCTGGAGCATGGGCAGCGGGATCAGATGAGGAATCATGGCTCTAAATCAAAATAACAACAGTGAACATCTGTAAAGTGTTGGCATACATCCACAAATGAGGTAACATTTAGCAGCAAAAATGCCCAGGCAAATACCTGACAGCCAGTAAAAAAGTATATAAGGTAGGCAGTTAAGACAGACGGAGTTGAGAGAGAAATTGAAGAGCAGGCAAAGAAGCCAGTTGAGAGTCAGAGAGAGGAGCTGCTGGAAAGAAGCTGTGCAGAGACATAACCACAGAAGATTGGAGGGCTGACCAAGAGAACAGAATAGCTGCTGTAAAGACAGTTTAAAATCTTGAAGAGAACACTGCTGAGAAAAGCCACTTCAGCAACAAGCAGCAGCAACATTTGTAAACCCGCAGTGGAATCAACGGACAGTAATCATGTTATTTTAACTGTAGTTTAGCATAAGTAAAGTTTACTATTAGTATGGGTAACTGTGTGAATGAATGGTTGTTTATTGTCATTTTCTTATGTAAAACTTAAAATATAAGTTAAAAATTGCTGACAGTGATCTATTGCAAACTTATCACCTGAAATAGAGTGCACCACTTAGAATCATTTAAACTGTATGCTATTGTAATTTAGATGCTCTTTAATTTGCAATAAGGGATTTTGTTTTATTTAGGATTGTTGTAGGGATTATTAGTTAAATCAATAAAAGATACTTTGTTTTGAAAAGAGAACTGCCTGTGTCAATCACTTTAGCAGAAGCTTATCTGTGTCCTTTAATGTTTCCTTCACTACCCCGGAAACTCAGACCTCAGGAAGAACAGATTAAGGGGGCAGTGGGTCCCAAAATCTATCATAAGGGTGACCCAAATTCCATTTTTCAGGGTAACAGTATCTGATGGACCTTCCAGATTATTTTTCACTGTCAGCAAGGAATAAACCAATACATATGACATAGGGAGGTGCACTAAGTGTGGCAAATATAACACTGTTGTAGAGATGTTCCAGAAGCTAAACCTCAGAGGAAAGTGTGGTCATTAGGAAGCCACATACTGCCCCAAAGTGGCTGTTACTGAGAGGATAGGGCACTGATATACCTATCTTCTAGATAGATAGCTGAAGAAGTTGTTTTTGCTTGGATATAGCCTAGCATAAATAAATATTTATATGATATTTTCACTGTAAAATAAATAGTGGCTTGATTGCCAACACAATGAAAATAATTTAAAATAATGATGCCAAATATGTGGCTAAATTAGAGAAAAAAACCTAATTGACTTATTCTATATGCGTTCAGACCCCCAGGATATTGAGCCCTCTGGCCCTACTCCATCAAAGCACTTAAGTTCATGCTTCAGTTTAAACACATGGGATTTCAGTGTTCAGTGATTTGCTGGATCAAAAAAGAGTACTCAGCACCATTTAGAATTTTATCTTAAATGCCCCATCTCAAAGCAAGGTTTTCTACATCAGGCTAGGATGCCATTGTGTTCCATGAAATAGAAATATGCTACAATCTTTCTCAAACATTATTTAAAAATAAATAGTAAATATAAAAAGTTACAACTTTTAAGCAAAATTTTTAAGTGGCAGCTAAACTTTATTATGTCTGTGGATAATAAATCACAAGAGCCAAATGTATTAGTCAAGACTTACCTATATCACATATTAACCTCTAGAGAATGATTCTCAACTCTTTTACACCAGTTTTGTACCAGTATCAGGGAGTAAGGCATCAGGACCATAGTATTTCAACACTGCAGTGGTGTTGTATTAATTTAGATGCAATATATGGACCAAAGGTGTTACCATAATCCAATCACTGTCCAACTTTAATCAAAGTTCAGGATTTGGTAAACAGCAATCTCAGCCTGTTTAGTACCATGACAAACATATTATTAAAATCATTTTAACTTTTTCAAACCATAAAGAAAAAGAAAGAAAAACAATTAAAGAATTTTAATGTAACGTATTAATCAGACTTTCATTTTAACAACATCCTTATTTCCTGGAGAGAGCTTTTAGAAGGAACCCATCCCCTTTTATATGTTATCACAAATGGTAATAACTCTGCTTTTGGGGAAAAAGATAAGTTAGCTGAAGTGCGCTGGAACTGGGTTGTTGTTGTTCTTGTTGTTAAAAGTCTGACCCAATTTCCTAAGCGGACAAAACAAAACAACACACACACACGCACACACACACTAGGTAAGAGAAAAGAATAGCAACGATAGAAAATGCCACTTCTGTCGTTGAGGTTGACTCTCACTAACACCTCACTGCTGGAAAAACACAGGTGTGGCACAGTCTTATCAACCACTCCAAGACTTGATAAATACGTACCAGCATTGGCCTGTGTAGGGCATTGCTCTTAGTTGCATTTTTCTGGTCACAGATTTACAGCAGTGTTGCAAAATATAGTCTTGAGCAGCAAAAGCAGACTATTACAGAAAGAAAAAAAGAGAGGGTAGGGAAAGAGAAGAAATAAGGCAAGGAAGGAAAAGGCTCTGGAGTAGGGTTTGGAAAGAGTCAAACTATAATAATCCAGGTGGTATTCAGAATTTAGCTGGAGCTAGTAGAGGAAGTGATGTCATCTGTGTCTCTCTCTTTCTGGCCTGGTCTGGTCAGGGTATCTGCCAGAATTAGAACGAAGAAGGTCTGGGGTCATAGGAGATGGTGGGGGTGGCAGCCATAATTGTAAAGCTCACCCCAGTAGCCAATTTTTCTCCCCAAAGTCTCTTTCTTTAAGGACCCAACAGATAGGTGGAATAACCAGTCCCCCCAGCCCCGGGCTTTTTTTTTTTTTTTTTTTTTTGGTCCACAATTAGGCCTAATTTCTGACACACCAATTTTGGTTCACTGATTTTTTGATTCCATAGTTTTCTTGTTTCCTCAAGCATGATATTAACACAGTTCTTGATTTATATCAGTCGGCCTCCATTTTGCAACTTTTACCATCAATATTTATTATCATAGATTATGGTGACATTTTTGAATTTACACTCACTTTTTTACAGTTGACCTCACAGTTAGGGTAAATTTGTAGGCCCAATGATCACCTTAGTGGTCAACATTGAAGAAATCTGAAAAAGACAAAAAAGTGCAATAGCCAAAATGCCCCTGGTGCTGCAACTTTCTTACTTTGTAACACAATTTATTGGAAGCACAGGAAAAGCCTGAGGTAGTTTTCTTTCAGAGAGATTTACTTAAAATGAATGAAGCACAAGTGAACATTTGTTTTCCTTCTCATAATCCTCATAGCATAGTTCATTCTCTCAGTAAATACATCCTTCAGTTACTTCAGGAACTTCTAAAACTATCTGTTCTCACTGGAATTTTATTCTAGCACCAACCAAACCATTGTTATTCTACCAAGACTTGTTAAAATAGCACTAATGCCTCATCTCCCATCACCAGAGGTGCAAGTATTTATGTCAATCTGGAAGAAAGGTGGAAGGGTCAAAAGACATCTTGGTAATGTCATGTATACTTTTAGTGGTAAATCTTGAGTTATATTCCATCAGCTGACTCTGCACATTGTACGATGTAAAAACTAAGCATGCTTTGCATATAATTAGACTTAATTGTCACACTAACATTGAAACAATTTTTAAAAAATAACTTTTTAAACCGATTTAGTAAAACTAGTACAAACTCATGTGTGGAAACGCTTAAATCAATTTAAAACTTGCTTAAATTAATTTAGCTTAAATCAGTCCAGCTTAAATTTCAGCCTTGAGGACCTGCTTTAAATACCTTTCAGCTTAGTCAATGCTAATTTTCATGAACTCTTTATTTCAATCTTCTTTTAGAAGGAAATTTTCTTTCACTGAACAACTTCACAATAAGCCGAGGCTCACTGCAATCTGTCTTGTACTGAAACAATGCAATGCACATTGCAATGCACTGAAACAATTTGGAACCTGCATTCTAATTCCTTATAAAAGGTTTTCCAGCTTTGTTATTGTTCTCTGTGCTTGCCTTGAAGAAGTCACTGCAACAATGTGTAGCTCAGTTTTCCCATTTGTGAAAAGGGAGATAATGCTTACCCACTTTTGTAAAGTCTTTTGAGAATTACAGAAGAAGTGCTAATTACCAAAGGCAGGACACAAATCCCAAGTTGGATGTGCATTCTAAACTTAAATTTCACCAATCAAGTATCAAGAGTAAACCCCTCAGGCACTATAACAGCTTTATCATGAAGTCACAGATGGCCCCATTTGGTGCTCTGGTCTATCTCGTCACCTAGGCAAACTTGACTTAATAGATGGTATCTTGCACCAAAAATCACAATAATATTCATGTCATTCCCAGTCCCAAGAGACCAGTCCCTTACCCCAGGTGAAGTGCACCTTAGATCTCTCACACACAAAACAATGCTGGTAGCCAGTCTTATAATAAACTATCTAAAGATTTATTAACTAGGAAAAGGAAATGAGAGTTATTTACAGGGTTAAAGCAGGTAAAATTATATACACACACAAATGAGTTCCGATCTGAAGTTTCAAAAAGTAATGGAAGCTTCTATAGTAAGTAAGCTCTATATATCCTACACAGCTAACTCAGGCCAAGCACTCGGGATCTTTTCCTTATGCTTAGTAATCCTTGCCCCTCACAGTCTAAAGAGCATAAAAGATATAGCTCCTCCTTGTTAGGGCTTTTTATTCCTTCCCTCCTTCTGCTTTGAGTTTTGCTGGTTTCTCCTCTTAATGGGGATGGGGGAGCAATCAGCAAAGCGTTTCATCTTCTGAAGTTCCACAATAGTTTGTCTGATATTGATGGGCCTTCTTTGTTGGGCAGGAGATAAACACCTTCTGTGGCCAACTAGTATTTCATGCTCATTAATGCTTCTCTCCTGCCTGGTGATTTACAGTTACAGATCTAACACTTAAATACTACCTTATGACATGGGATACAGATAATATAAGTAAGAGTAATGCATGCAGCAACTTACAAGTATTTTATAAAGTTTAAACATAACACTCTTATCATTCTAATACCTATTTTAACAGTACCAACAGACAGGTGAGCCAGACTGGTTCCAGTGAGGTGTTCAATTGAGACCTAGGGGCCTTGGCATGATCCAGCACCTAGTCTGGCAATGTCACATGTAGGTATTCTGTAAGGCCTCTAACATGTAAGTCCCCTATCCAGGTATCTGTTAGTGGTGTCAATGTTGCAAGCACTGTGGTCTGCAGTATCTTGTCTGAGGGGTCCGAGGATCCACTGGGCAGTTTGGATCTCAGAAATAGCTTTTCAGCTCCAAGGGATGGTCTGAATCCTACTCACACTGAGATAAAAAACTTAGATATAAGCTTTATACTTTTTCCTCCTGGCTGAAGTAACTTTCAGTAAACAGGCTGTCATAACTATAAAGGGAAGGGTAACAGCTCTCCTGTGTACAGTACTATAAAATCCCTCCTGGCCAGAGACTCCAAAATCCTTTTACCTGTAAAGGGTTAAGAAGCTCAGGTAACCTGGCTGACACCTGACCCAAAGGACCAATAAGGGGACAAGATACTTTCAAATCTTAGGAGGGCAGGGGAGGGAAGGCTTTTGTTTGTGCTCTTTGTTGGGGAAGTTGTTCGCTCTTGGGACTGAGAGGGACCAGATATCAATCCAGGTTCTCGAAATCTTTCTGAACAAGTCTCTCATATTTCAAACTTGTAAGTAAACAGCCAGACAAGGCGTGTTAGTTTATCTTTGTTTTCTCAACTTGTAAATGTACCTTTTACTAGAGTGTTTATCTCTGTTTGCTGTAACTTTGAACCTAAGGCTAAAGGGGGGGGGGTCCTCTGGGCTCTTTAAGTTTGATTACCCTGTAAAGTTATTTTTCCATCCTGATTTTACAGAGAGGATTTTTACCTTTTTCTTTAATTAAAAGCCTTCTTTTTAAGAACCTGGTTGCTTTGTCCTTGTTTTTAGATCCAAGGGAGTTGGATCTTGATCCACCAGGAGTTGGTGGGAGGAAGGAGGGGGGATAGTTAATTTCTCCTTGTTTTAAGATCCAAGGGGTTTGGATCTGTATTCACCAGGGAATTGGTGAAGGTATCTCAAGGCTACCCAGGGAAGGGAATTAGCTTTGGGATGGTGGCAGCGGACCAGATCTAAGCTGGTAGTTAAGCTTAGAAGTTTTCATGCAGGCCCCCACATTTGTACCCTAAAATTCAAAGTGGGGAAGCAGCCTTGACACAGGCTGTAGGCTGTGGCAGCTGAGGTAGCCAGCTGAACTGTCCATGAGGCAGTCACTTCCTTCATGATGGCATGAAAGGCCCTATGGGAACCTAACTCGATGGATTTTCAACTGAGGATTGGGGGGTGGGAGGAAAAAGCAATGGACAGTCGGCTCAGGATTGGGGTTTCAAAAAGGATGGATCTAGATTGTTCTCAGTGGTACCAGATGACAGAACAAGGAGTAATGGTCTCAAGTTGCAGTGGAGGAGATTTAGATTGGATATTAGGAAAAACTTTTTCACTAGGAGGGTGGTGAAGCACTGGAATGGGTTACCTAGGGAGGTGGAATCTCCTTCCTTAAAGGTTTTTAAGATCAGGCTTGACAAAGCCCTGTCTGGGATGATTTAGTTGGGGATTGGTCCTGCTTCAAGCAAGGGGTTGGACTAGATGACCTCTTGAGGTCTCTTCCAACACTGCTATTCTATTCTAGGATGCTTCCTTCCTTCGTACCTGGCTCTTTCAGCAACCCCCTCTCTCCCCTTTCAACTGACACCCCAGAGAGAGGGACTACTTCCTTTCTTCCAGGCTTCTAGTATCCGAGTTAAAGAACCAGTGAGAGCTCCCCTCTTCTGAGACATCTGGGGCTGCTGCTTTCCCCAGCTCCAACCACTTCTCTAATGAAGGGAGTCACCTGGCAAAAGGTCAATAGCACTTCCGAGATGCAATCAGCAGCCCTGACCAGGCCCAGCTACGTTTCACAGCCCCAACACCCTATGGTAAGTGGGTTAGGGGGGAAATCACATAGATTGAAGAGACTATATTTTGAATCTAACAGATGAAGGTATAACAAGATCCAATGGCTGGAAGCTGAAATTAGATAAGGTCAGACTAAAAATAAGGCATACATTTTTAACAGTGAGCGTAATAACCATCAGAACAATTTACCAAGGATCATGGTTGATTCTCCTTTAATGGTAATTTTTAAATTTAGAATGGGTGGCTTTTTTAAGATATGCTTTAGTTGAAAATGAATTATTTTGTGGGAGTTCTATAGCCTAAGTTATAATAAAGGGCAGAGTAGATCAGGGATTGGCAACCTTTGGCACGTGGCTGGCCAGGGTAAGCACCCTGGTGGGCCGGGCCAGTTTGTTTACCTGCCGCGTCTGCAGGGTTTGGCCGATCGCGGCTTCCACTGGCCGCAGTTCGCCGTCCCAGGCCAATGGGGGCGGCGGGAAGCAGTGCAGGCCGAGGGATGTGCTGGCTGGTAAACAAACTAACCCGGCTTCCCAGGGTGCTTGCCCTGGTGGGCCGCATGCCAAAGGTTGCTGATCCCTGGACTAGATGATCATAATAGTCTTTTGTGGCCTTTGAAACTACGAATTATTTATTATTGATTTATTATATCTGATTTCATTGTCAGTAGAGTTGCCTATAGAACCACATATGAATGGTAAGAGCATAAGTCTACTTCATTATATATAAACTTAATACCAAATAAAGATACACTCCTCTATGCCATATTTGCAAAGTGGATTATTCTGATGGTATTCTAATGACCCAGAGGAGCTTGCTCATAAAGACTGATGTAAGGCAGAAAGCCCCATGGATTTCATAGGAATATGTTAATCAACGAATTGAGGAATGTTATGTAATGTGTGGAATACCACCAAATATTTAATACAGAGGTGGGCAACCTGAGGCCCATCAGTGTAATCCACTGGTGGACCGCGAAACAGTTTGTTTACATTGACCGTCCGCAGGCTCGGCCACTCGTAGCACCCAGTGGCCGTAGTTCACCGTTCCCGGCCAATGGGAGCTGCGGAAAGCAGCGGCCAGCACGTCCCTGCGGCCCGCCACTTCCACAGCTCCCATTGGTCAGGAATGGTGAACCACGGCCACTGGGAGCTGCGGGCTGCTGTGCCTGCAGCCGATCAATGTAAACAAACCGTCTCGCAGCCTGCCAGCAGATTCCCCTGACGGGCTGCATGCGGCCCATGTGCCGCAGGTTGCCCACCACTGCCCTAATACATTATAGCAAAATGGTTTTCAGACAACGAAAGACTGTCAGGCAGAGGCTTAATTTTCATCTGCAGGAATCCACCTATTGGCAATACATTGCAGGATCAAGATGGTGGTGGCCTGTTCCTCAGAAAGATACCTGTGTCAAAAAAAGAATACCAGATATACATTTTGGTCTTTAATGGTAAAAACCACAACACATTCAATTAGGCTAGATTGCTCACGAGCTCAGGATACAACTTAAATTTGCTTTTACATTAACATTTAATTTCAGTCTCTGATTAGTGAAGATCATTAAGACCGTCAGACTATTAGGAGACTATTGAGAAAATAATCATATATGGCCAGATTGCCAACTGCCTTGGCGAAAACCAGTGGGAGCTCAGATCATGGAAAACTCAACAAGGACCACTTTGTGGAGTTTCCCAATGTTCTTTTGTTGTGAGGTAGAAATAGCTCCCTATAAAAATGGCCCATCTAGAAACTCTGCAAATTCCCCCATCCACATGGAAAAACTATGCCTCTGCTGTAGTTATGGTCCCTGAAAACTTCCCCTACCCCATTGTTTGCTCCCTGGACACAGCTGTCCTGCACAGAGAGAGAGAGAGAGAGAGAAGAGGCTACATTATCTCTTTCACCTAAACTCCATGAAGTTTGGGATCAGTTGGGAACGCAAAAGGAAATCTCCCCATTCCAGCTTCAGGTTGTGCATTCTTTTTTCAGTTCATTGTATCCTCCCATGCAATGATAAATGAACTTCGTGGACCTCCTCAGATTCCAGGAAAGGGGGAATAATTTTGCTCAGATGTTGAGTTCCCTTCCACGTGAGAAGACAAGATCCAAATTCAAATTAGGGAGACAGGATTGCCCCATGATATGGTAATTTAAGAGCTATTATTGCTGTTCCGACTTGTCTTATACATTCAGTAACTTTCTCTCTCTATTGCTTTTTCAGCCCAGTAGAAGTAAAAGCAGGTACTTGTTGACATGGAAGTTTTGAAATTCCATTAGCATTATATGTGATGTATAAAATTCTTACTAAAACATTTGTAATGATTCTGCACAGTAATTCTACCATTCAAATAAATAATTTGGGCTGAGGTTATATTCAGCATAAAATATAACTTTCTATTTTCACACCTAATTAAGGAGAAATTTGATTTCACCCTGAAAATGCATTAACATTACGACTTGGGAGCAGAAGTCAAATGTAAATGGCCAGGCAATTATGAGCAAGGGTCTAGAAAAGTGTCTAAGTGCCTGGAAAAAGTGTATTGTTGACCTCGTTAGGCATATTTTAAATTAATACATTATACATGAAGAAAAAGTGGAAAGCTTTTTATGTTATTTTTAATTATTTCATAAATACAGTAGATAATCTCTCAGTCATAAAAAACATTCAACAGTTCAAAAATATAGGAAAAATTAAAACACACTAATAGCTGAAAATAGAAAGCCAGAAGCTGTACCAAATATCTAACATGTTATTTGCAATGATAAAACTTACCAAAATATTAATGCCACACAATAGACACTGGGAAAATAGCCTAAAGTGGCAATTACACAGAATGAAACAACATGAAAATGAAGGGTTTAGATATTAATGAGCCTCTTAGCAATTTTTCATGCTTATACAAAACATTATATTTTACTTTGCTAATGAAATTTTAACTATGTCTATATTTATGAACGCAAGGACATCTGCTTCCCACCTCATACATTCAGCATAAGCAGTCTTTCCATTTATCTACTTTTATTTTTCTCTCTCTCCTCTGAACTTCCGCCAAAATGTGTTTATATTTTCCTGGTATTAAGTAGCCAAACACTTGAACATAGAATCCCAAGTCTCATTCAGTTTTCAAAGTGCTAGTAGAATCCATGGTCAAAGAGCTCTGGATAATGGACTATGGACTCATTGAACAAACTGAACCACAAAAAAGCAGATCCAGTGAAGCTAAATGACACTAGCATTAACATTTATCAAAATGACTATATAATAGGGCTGTTGATTAATCATGTGAGTTAATGAAAAAATCGCAATTAAAAATTAATTGCAATTAATCACACTGTTAAACAATAGAATACCAACTGAAATTTATTAAATATTTTTGGATGTTATTCTACATTTTCAAATATGTTGATTTCTATTACAAGACAGAATACAAAGTGTACAGTGCTCAATTTATATTTTTATTATAAATATTTGCACTGTAAACATGATATACAAAAGAAATAGTATTTTTCAATTCTCCTCATAAAAGTACTGTAGTGCAATCTCCTTATTGTGAAAGTGTAACTTACACATGTAGATTTTTTTGTTTGTTACATAACTCCACACAAACATAAAACAATGTAAAACTTTAGAGCCTACAAGTACACCTACTTCATGTTCAGCCAATCACTAAGACGAACACGTTTGTTTACATTTATGGGAGATAATACTGCCCTCTTCTTATTTACAATGTCACCAGAAAGTGAGAACAGGTGTTCACATTGCACTTTTGTAGCCAGCATTGCAAGGTATTTATGTGCCAGATATGCTAAACATTCATATGTCCCTTCATGCTTTGTCCACGATTCCAAAGGACATGCTTCCATGCTGATGATGCTTGTTAAAAAATATTGTGTTAATTAAATTTGTGACTGGACTCCTTGGGGGAGAATTGAATGTCTCCTTCTCAGTGTTTTACCCACATTCTGCCATCTATTTCATGTTATAGCAGTCTCAAATGATGACCCAGCACATGGTCTTTTTACTAACACCTTTCATAGCAGATTTTACAAAACGTAAAGAAGGTACCAATGTGAGATTTCTAAAAATAGCTACGGCACGGGACCCAAGGTTTAAGAATCTGAAGTGCTGTCCAAAATCTGAGAGCAACATGGTGTGGAGCAGGAATCGGCAACCTTTGGCATGTGACTTGCCAGGGAAGCACCCTGGAGGGGCCAGGCCGGTTTGTTTACCTGCCGCATCCACAGGTTCGGCCGATCGTGGCTCCCACTGACCGCAGTTCACACTCCCATGGGCTGCGGGAAGCGGCACGGGCCGAGGGATGTGCTGGCCACAGCTTCTTGCATACCCCATTGGCGTGGCAAGGCGAACCACAGCCAGTGGGCGGCAGGATCCGCCGAACCTGCTGACGCAGCAGGTAAACAAACCAGCCCGACCCACCAGGGTGCTTACCCTGGTGAGCCGTGTACCAAAGGTTGCCAGTCCCTGGTGTGGAATATGCTTTCAGAAGTGTTAAAAGAGCAACACTCAGATGTGGAAACTGCAGAACCCGAACCACCAAAAAAAGAAAATCAACCTTATGCTGGTGGCATCTGATGATGAAAATGAACTTGAGCCTGTCCGCTCTGCTTTGGATCATTATTGAGCAGAACCCATCATCAGCATGGATGTTTGTCCTCTTGAATGGTGGTTGATGCATGAAGGGATATATGAATCCTTAGCACATCTGGCACGTAAATATCTTGTGATGCTGGCTACAACAGTGCCATTCAAATGCCTGTTCTCACTTTCTGGTGACATTGTAAATAAGAAGCGGGGAGCATTATCTCCTGCAAATTGTAACCAAATTTGTTTGTCTGAGCCATTGGCTGAAGTAGGACTGAGTGGACTTGTAGGCTCTAAAGTTTTACATTGTTTTATTTTTGAATGCAGTTATTTTTTGTACATAATTCTACATTTGGAAGTTCAACTTTCACAATAAAGAGATTGCACTACAATACTTGTATTAGGTGACTTGAAAAATATTATTTCTTTTTTTTATATAATGCAAATATTTGTAATCAAAAATAAATATAAAGTGAGTACCGTACACTTTGTATTCTGTGTTGTAATTGAAATCAATATATTTGAAAATGTAGAAAACATCCAAAAATATTTAAATAAATGAAATTCTATTATTGTTTAAGCACGATTAATCACAATTAATTTTTTTAATCGCTTGACAGTCCTAGTATAAAATAATGCTAAAATAATTATAACCATGACTGTTGAAAATCTAGCCAGCACAATATCAGGATCTGACTTAGGCAAATTATCCCTCTTTGTGTCCTTTATGTAAATATATGAATACATTTCATTAGAGTAAAGAAAAAAAATGTATTTAGATACATTAGCAACACTTAAAGAGCTAGGGTGAATCACATATACAAGAATAGTGAGAGTAATATTAGTTATACCAGCATGATAGCTGATCCCTCATTCACAGTGTATCCAAAAATCTCAGTGCCTTAAACGAGGGTTTTGGCTGCAAAAAAGAATACATGGTTGAGTGCCCAAAAAACTGGAGGAGAGACTAAATTTCTGTTTCCACACCCACATTAATTTGTTTTTGTGTTTGTAACTATGTATCCATTGCATTGCTTCTAGGCGTATTTACAAAACGATTAAAAGCATAAATTATTGTAACAAATCAACTGCCAATAACAGATGTGCCTACAATATGAGTGTGTCCCAGGTAATCTGGCTCTCCAAACTGTTACCTTATGTTCAGCCCCTCTCTCAGCTCCTCCCTAACCCTTTAGTGAATATCACTTCCCTGTTGAATTTATGAACTGCTAAGTTTCCACTTGTTTGGAGAGCACTTTTACAGGAAAGCATGTCTTAGTCATAGCCAGACTGATAATTTACCCCTTATTTTAAAGAACATCTTTTATTTTAGGGGATATTCCTTAGCTGTAGGTTTGGAAGGATTAGATTTATACTGTTAAATGTTGATAAACATTGATTTCACCATACAAACAGAAACTAACAGAAAAATATTACCATCTATAATATTCAAAATTTACACATTGGTAAAATAAGAAAAATGTTGCTTGAGAACTTATTAGAGTTTGATTTAAGGATATTTATCTTGTATACATAGACATGTGAAGTTGAAAATTTGTATTAAAAGGTATAAGGCTTTAACTTTTTGAATTTTAATTTCTATCTTCACTAAATAATTAATTCCTGATTCCCTCTACTATCTGACCCCCTTTCCCCCATAGTTCCCACAATTGTATAATTTAAATCAAAAACTAAAAAATACTTAAAAATAAGCATTGGTAATATCTGTTGAAATTATAAAAAGAAAAAAATTGAATTCTGTTAACCCTACTTATTTAATACTGAATGCCTCTGTGTCATGGGGTGCATCTCTCACCGCTGGTCTGGCACCTCCTCGTACTCTTGGGATTATCTCAAGGCTGACGTCCCCCAAATAGTGTCACTCCATCTCTGTTGTCCTCCTGCAGGCCTTCTTGCAGCCTCAGGAATTGCAATGTCCTCTTCATGGTTCAGCCCTCCAGCCACGTTCCCTACTTCTGGGAGAGGTTTAGCTCCTCAATAGTCCTAGGCAGTCTTCTTGCGCATTGTCTCAGTGCCACTCGCACAGTGGCTGGTAGGGGAACCCGGGCCCACCCTCTTCTCCTGGTTCCAACCCAAGGCCCTCAGCTCAGCAGTCTGGGCCTTCTCTCTCTGGCCTCACTATTCTGTCCCAGGGCTGCTTCCTACTACTGGTTTCCCGTTTCTTCTTGGGCCTACCAGTTCTCAAAGCCTCTTTCCACTTAGTAACTGCAGCCTGTTATCTCCACTCACTCCTCCCTTTCTCCAAGGAATATCTACCTTTTCCTGGCAGCTCCTGGGCTTTATAGGCTCTGCCTATTCCTGCCCAGCTGAGCCTCCTTAATTAGCTGCACAGTTGGTTAATTGGCCCATTAAACCCTATAGGGTGAGTATGGAGTAGACGCCCCATCACACCCAAAATGCTCTGAAACAAATCTATGCATTTTTTAGGGTCAAAAACAAGCCTTTTTCCTAGGCTGGGCAGCCCCTACCTCATACTTGCTCAGATCTCCTAATTAGTCCTTCTAAAGAGGCACTACCATCATTCCCTCAGTGAATCAGCAGAACATTTTCCAGTGAGATCAAATACTCAATGACAGGGTAGCATGTTCCAAACAAACACTATCAGCTGCTACAATTGCACATCTTGTATCAGGTCAATATAGGATACACAGTACGATATTTCAGCAGTAATCATGCAAAACATCATACACTGTGATGCAAATATGATATTTTGTTGTATTACAAATAAAACATTGCCCTACATTTTTCATACATCACCTCCAGCTGCTTCAGTTTTACAATATATATGAACACACCATTCCACAGAGTGGTCTATATTCAGTTTTTCCATTATGTCCTTTTTTATACTCCAGCCTCATTCTAAATTCTAGCTTCATGTTCTACCATCCAGTCTCATTTTACAATCTAGTTTCATTTTCTGCATGTTGGACCAAATCCTCTTGAGTTATTTCAGTCACCTCATATGCTTATTTTAGAACATCTTAGAGTTACAGCCTGTAGATCTGTCATAATTTTTAAACACCATAGAATGGTTGGTATTTTGCATGAACATCTATTGGAATTTTTAGTACCTTTGGGGAAATATACTTCTTGGTATAATCATAGTATATTTAACATTGTTTACATTTACAAAGACTCTTCTGAAATCAGCCAGCATGATTTCATTTAATGATTTTTCACTTAATAATTGATATTTTATCCAGTTTTATTTTATTAACATTTTGATTATCCTAGATACAATTATAACATTCACCCCAGATATGCCTGCAAGCCTGAAGAAATTTTACACAGTCATTTTTACCCTTGTCAGTGTATAAATAACGAACATTGAAAATTATATGCAGTCAGGCCTTAGGGCTAGCCAATGTAATTGTAATGAGTTTAATTCTATCATTTACCTATGTCAAATACATTTTGTAGGCAATATCGTAATAGGAGAAGCTGAAATACTTGATTGATTTTGAAGTCTTAATATTTTTGGTATAAAGGGCCTGCTTCTGATCTGAGGCACACCATTTTCACATTGGTGTAACTCCAGGGACTTCACTGGGGGTGAGGGGTTACGCCTGATTTCCACCATCACACTGTGAGATCAGATTTCAAAGCCTAACAACAATAACACTTTGAAACAATGGGCCTGGTCCTTCTCCGGCCAAACTCCATTGACTTCACTGAAGTTACTCACTATTCACAGTAGGGAGAGTCGTAAATCTAGCTCCCATTCTTCCACTCACTCAAACAATAAAAACTCTTTTTTCCCTCCACACAATTGATGGTTATAATTAAAGGTTTTTATTGCAAATAGTATTACCATATTTGTTGTGTGAGAGAACCATGTACAATTAGGTGCTGATAATTAGGCATTAAAGTGTCTCTAATAATAAATGATATATTTAAATATTCAAGACAATCTATCTACTTTATCGTTTCTTTTTCTTCTTTACAAATAATATACATTATTTTCTAAATCAAATAGAAATAGAGTGTAAAATTCTATCTAATCTATTTTACTTCTTGTTTATCTGGATATTTAAACTAAACTCAGCATAATGACATAGGAAGAATGATGTTTGGCAATGACTCTAACTTCCCTGACCTATTACTGCACACATTTATTTAATGAGTTTAATTATTTTGTGATTCCATCATTTCTGCAGTTACTATTTGGCTGTTAGAATCTGAATGTCACTGCAGATACTTTTGTGTTTTTTGATTGATCGATTATTTTTTAAAGAATAAAACTTTGATTTATATTTGAGTCAGAAATATACCAAAGAACTATAGGTCAAGTTTTCCTCTATGTACAGGTGTAAATATAGAGTAAAATTACATAAATAACTCTGGATTAATACCCATGTAAATTTGAGAAGATCTGGATTTTAAATTAACATATTTTTCCTCTGGAGGTGGAATTTCCACTGTCCCTGTGGTTCTTCACATGGGGTGGTGATTCCCAATTTATAAATATTTCCTGGCTCTAATCTAAACTAATCTAATCTAATTCTATCCAATCTAGTGTTCATAATGTATCCATTAGAGCACACAAAAAACCCTAATATCAACCAAATTATCAGAAACTCTAAATTCTCTATTTTGTCTTTTGATACACTGATACTTTGTTTGTTGTTGTTTGCTTACTTGTGTGCTTTTTCTCATTTGCCGTCTGACGGGTAGTTATCCTGTAAATACTTATGTAAACAATGGTGAGCATCACACTTAGTTCTGAAGGTAGTGTGACACATGGCATTTCCAGTTCTATGCCTATGCATTAGCTGATGAGATTCCCTGAGAGAATGATCAACTGAATTATTTCCATAGAATGTTGGCATTGTTTCTTTGAATAATTCATTCCTAAATATATATTATTGTTTTCATTATTCAACCAGCTCTGTGGATGAATGTGTAACAGGCAATGAATAATTTATCAGATGAATTATTTTTTTTCTCAACTGTTGAATAAATTGGTATAAATTATTGAATAAATAATTCCTTTGTCCAGCTTTGCCCAATAACTTTAAGTTTTACCATATAAGACATTGTCAACTTGTGGCCCTGATGAGATAGATAATGATATATTTGAGGCTCAACCCATTAATGATCTGGAAAATCAAATCTAGGATGTTAAAATGGATCTGAACTGGACCACAGAGCAGCAGAAGGGGTCAAACACCCAGTGGAATGGAATCAAGTTGCTATGTGTTAGAAGTCAGGATGCCAGGTGGATTTAAAGGGACAGCCCCAGATAGGGAAGATGCCATGAATAAGTGATGATCTTTAAACTAAATTAGTGACAAACAGTGAAGTCAAGTGATTGGTTTGTATGTATGTGCATTTCCCAAGCTTCCCTCATGAGCAGGGCCCTACCAAATTCCCGGCCACTAAAAATGCATCATGGACTGAAATCTGGTCTCCCACCGCATGAAATCTGATCTTTTGTCTACTTTTACCCTATACTATACATATTTCATGAGGGAGACCAGAGTTTCCAAAACTTGGTGTGCTGACCCAAGAAAGGGGAGGGGGAGTCATAAGGTTATTAGGGACGGGGGAGTCACAGTATTGCCATGGCAGGGCTGTCCAGAAATGCAGATTTCTTCTGCACTGCTGCCTTCAGTGCTGGGCAGCCGGAGAGTGGCAGTTGCTGGCCAAGGGCACAGCTCTGAAGGTAGCAGCGCAGAAATAAGGGTGGCAATACCATACCATGCCATCTGTACTTCCTTACTTCTGCATTGCTGCTGGCAGTGGCACTGCATTCAGAGCTGGGCTCTTGGCCAGCAGCTATCGCTCTCTGGCTGCCCAGCTCTGTAGGCGGACAGCAACCCAAAAGGATGGAAATATGTGACCCTCCTACAATAACTTTGTGACTCCCCCACAACTCTCCCTTCGGTCAGGACCCATACAGTTACAACACTGTGAAATTTCAGATTCAAATAGCTGAAATCATGAAATTTATGATTTTTAAAATCCTATGACTGTGAAATTGACCAAAATGAACTGTGATTTTGGTAGGGACCTACTCATGAGGCTTTGGGTGGGGGGGTGGAGAGAAGAAGAGAGCTGAGATCAACTCAAATCAGGGTTAGGCTATCACAACTGGTTTTATGAATCTCAAAGGTCAACTCTGCTTATCAAAAATATAGCACAAAGGAAATAGCAAGCCTAAGAAATATTGGACAATGGGAAGCAAATACCTTATTAATTATCATAACATATTGTGCATCAGATTTATTTGGTGCATTTATGTGTCATGAAATGTGTCATGCATCAAAAGATGTATTTTTTGCCTCTTGACCTGTAACACCAAACAGCAAAATAAATAAACAATTATGTTTCTGAGTTTTTTAACAGTTTGAGCCAGCAATAATCAATCAAATTATTATGGGGAACTGAAGCAGTGATAATGCTCATAGGTACTGATCGTTCTTGCCACTGTTCACGAGGATATGAATACAAGCAGAAGCATGACAGCACAGTGTTCCAGTGAATATTACTTTCAGATGTAAAAATCCACAGTCCTAAAAGAATTTCATTGTACATGGTCCAGTTGTCTTCAATTTATATTGCAGTGACTAAATATGTCTCTAGAATGGGTTTCATTGGAAATGTATTGTAGAAAAAAGAACAAGTAGAGTGATTTTCCATATAATCTACATATACATAAGCAAAATAAAGATTTAAGAACTGACTACCACCCTCTCTCAGTCTATATAGTAAACGCTATCGGCTGGGTCTCCTGCTCTGCTCAACTTCTTTTTGCCGCTCCTGTGGTGCCAGCTACTACATCAACCTCTCTAGAACCTCTGGAGCACAGGATGTCAAAAACAAGGTAGTACTGGGGAGTTGTATTGGCTGGAGAGCATTGTGCTCCCACTATGCTTAGCTGGTGGATGGTCCCTTAGGAGTCACTGTCAGCTGGTGCACTTTAGAGCAGCACCCAAGCTGCATTAAACTGTGCACAGGCCAAGTCTTGGGCAGAGGTACAAAAAAGTACAATTAGCTCTCACTCCCTACTTTGTGCTCCATTGAAGAAAAGCTGAGCAGAGAGTCTGATTATATCTATCTAATCTATATATAGAGAGAGAGCAATGATGCTCATTTATTGTATATAAACCTCCACTCCGGAGGTATCATCTGTATATAGATGCAGCCAGAATACTGAATGTTAACCTCAATTATACTTTTTGAGCATGACTCAGACTAACATACCAGTGTTTCTCATAACATACATCATGTAATTATTCACTATTTTGCAGAACCGTCAGTCTGTCCTTCCTCATTTTTTTCCTCTACAGTCTATCCCCACATAGGCAATTCCCAGTTTTCTCATTCAAACTATTTTTCTGAGGCTTCCAGGGAGTATTTCCATGAAATAGTGGGATGTAAATGATTCAGATTCTAATAGCAGTGATGGTCAGGATGCATAACAAAATGATTGAGTGAATTATGACTGTCATAACTATAAAGGGAAGGGTAACAGCTGTCCTGTGTACAGTACTATAAAATCCCTCCTGGCCAGAGACTCCAAAATCCTTTTCCCTGTAAAGGGTTAAGAAGCTCAGGTAACCTGGCTGGCATCTGACCTAAAGGACCAATAAGGGGACAAGATACTTTCAAATCTTGGGGGGGGAAGGCTTTTGTTTGTGTTCTTTGTTTGGGAGTGTGTTCGTTCTCGGGACTGAGAGGGACCAGACATCAATCCAGGTTCTCCACATCTTTCTAAACAAGTCTCTCCTATTTCAAACTTGTAAGTAAATAGCCAGGCAAGGCGTGTTAGTTTTCCTTTGTTTTTCTCAACTTGTAAATGTACCTTTTACCAGAGTGTTTATCTTTGTTTGCTGTACTTTGAACCTAAGACTAGAGGGGAGTCCTCTGAGCTCTTTAAGTTTGATTACCCTGTAAGGTTAATTTCCATACTGATTTTACAGAGATGATTTTTACCCTTTTCTTTAATTAAAAGCCTTCTTTTTAAGAACCTGATTGATTTTTCCTTGTTTTAAGATCCAAGGGGTTTGGATCTGTATTCACCAGGAGTTGGTGAAAGGAAGGAGGGGGAAAGGTTAATTTCTCCTTGTTTTAGATCCAAGGGGATTGGATCTGTGTTCACCAGGAGTTGGTGGGAGGAAGGAGGGGGGATGGTTAATTTCTCCTTGTTTTAAGATCCAAGGGGTTTGGATCTGTATTCACCAGGAGTTGGTGAAGGGAAGGAGGGGGAAAGGTTAATTTCTCCTTGTTTTAGATCCAAGGGGATTGGATCTGTGTTCACCAGGGAATTGGTGAAAGGTTTTCTCAGGGCTTCCCAGGGTGGGAATCTAGAATTGGGAAATGGTGGCAGCGGAACCAGAGCTAAGCTGGTAGTTAAGCTTAGAAGTTTTCATGCAGGCCCCTACATTTGTACCCTAAAGTTCAAAGTGGGGATCCAGCCTTGACATGGTGGCATAGCGGTGGGATCATTTTAAACCCAAAAGCCAGTGAGATTTTTTTTTCCTTCTAGCTGCTTGGAAAGCCGAGCTGGAGGTAGATAGATGCATATCTTATCTCTCCTTGCCTGAAGGCAGAGGTGTTAAGTTTTTTTTAACAGGTCCTTTGTTAAGAGAAGTGTTCAAATGAGCAAACTTGACTGGTAAAATGAATTTACAAGCTGAATTGTTTTTTTTCTTTTTACATCCTCGGGAGTAGCTAGTTAGAAAGTCTCTGTTAACTCAGCAGCAGCCAGAGGTGAGAGCTTCCCAGTTTCAGTGAACTGCAGAGGGGGTGACCCAGCACAAGAAAACAGGAAAATGACTACCAAAGAAGTAGCTAAAAAAATAGAACTGGCCAAACTAGAAGCAGAAGAAAATGAAAGAAAACATCAAAGACTGCTTCAATTAACAAAACTCAAGACAAAGCAGAGAGCAAGAGAAGAAAAAGAGATGGAGCTGAAAAAAGCCAAAGAGGAGGCTCACAAGAGAACTATGGAGCTGAAAGAAAAAGAGATGGAGGAGAGAGAAAAAGAAAGGAAACATGAACTGGAACTAGCAAAGGCTAAGCAAGCTTTCACCCCCATCCCTGTTCCTAAGCCGTCCACCAGGGCCCCGTCTGGGTTACCAGAGACCCAGACAAAGGTGGTGGAACCGGATCCCCTGCCAACGACTGCAACAGCTGTTGTGGACCCAATCCCAGAGACCCAGCCAAAGCCAGTCCCAGAACCGGAACTGACAACGCAACCAGCACCAGAACCATTGCGAGCCCTGAGTCCAGCGCTTGCAAACCCGTCTACAACTCCAGTGCCAGAGGGCACCAGCGAGCCTGACCTGGCGGAAGCAGCAGATAACCCTACCCAAGAGGCTCAGCCAGAGCCTGAGATACCACATAGTGCACCAGCGGACAGCGGTTCACAGTCAATGGAAACAGCCCCAGCACCTGCATCGCTTCCAGAGGGACCAAGCCCCAGTCCACAGTCCAAGGAGGAACTGATGTCTCCAGCATCAAGGGAACAGTTCCAGGCCGAGCAGGAAGCAGATGACAGCCTTCAGAAAGCTTGGGCGGCGGCGCGGAGCACTCCACCGCCTCTCAGATCTTCTAACCGATCCCGGTTTGTTGTAGAACAAGGACTTTTATACAAGGAGACTCTTTCTGGTGGGCACCAGGAAGACTGGCATCCTCAAAGACAGTTGTTAGTTCCCACTAAGTATCGGGTAAAGCTCTTGGGCTTAGCCCATGATCATCCCAGTGGCCATTCTGGGGTGAACAGAACCAAAGACCGGTTGGGGAAGTCCTTCCACTGGGAGGGAATGGGCAAGGACGTTGCTAAATATGTTCGGTCTTGTGAGGTGTGCCAACGAGTGGGAAAGCCCCAAGACCAGGTTAAAGCCCCTCTCCAGCCACTACCCATAATTGAGGTCCCATTTCAGCGCGTAGCTGTGGATATTCTGGGTCATTTCCCAAAGAAGACACCCAGAGGAAAGCAGTGCATACTGACTTTCATGGATTTTGCTACCCGATGGCCGGAAGCAGTACCCTTAAGCAACACCAGGGCTAAAAGTGTGTGCCAGGCATTAACAGACATTTTTGCCAGGTTTACAGCCCAGGAAACAGATGACGCGGAGTGGCCTGAAGGTGTCTACTACGAAGGAAAAAAGGATGGTGGCATGGAAGAGGTGAACCTCTCCACGACCCTTGGACGTCTGCAGCGACAGCAGATCAAGGAGCTGTGCACAAGCTTTGCACCAATTTTCTCAGCCACTCCAGGATGGACCGAACGGGCATACCACTCCATTGACACAGGTAATGCTCACCCTATTAGAACCCCACCCTACCGGGAGTCACCTCATGCCAAAACTGCTATACAAAGGGAGATCCAGGACATGCTACAGATGGGTATAATCCGCCCCTCTAAGAGTGCATGGGCATCTCCAGTGGTTCTAGTTCCCAAACCAGATGGGGAAATACGCTTTTGCGTGGACTACCGTAAGCTAAATGCTGTAACTCGTCCTGACAACTATCCAATGCCACGCACAGATGAGCTATTGGAGAAATTGGGACTGCCCAATTCATCTCTACTTTGGACTTAACCAAGGGGTACTGGCAAGTACCACTGGATGAACCCGCTAAGGAAAGGTCAGCCTTCGTCACCCAGGCAGGGGTGTATGAATTCAATGTACTCCCTTTTGGGTTGCGAAATGCACCCGCCACCTTCCAAAGACTTGTAGATGGTCTCCTAGCGGGATTGGGAGAATCTGCAGTTGCCTATCTCGATGATGTGGCCATTTTTTCTGATTCATGGGCAGAGCACCTGGAGCACCTGGAAAAAGTTTTTGAGCGCATCCAGCAGGCAGGACTAACTGTTAAGGCTAAAAAGTGTCAAATAGGCCAAAACAGAGTGACTTACCTGGGGCACCAGGTGGGTCAAGGAACTATAAATCCCCTACAGGCCAAAGTGGATGCTATCCAAAAGTGGCCGGTTCCAAAGTCTAAGAAACAGGTCCAATCCTTCTTAGGCTTGGCTGGATATTATGGGCGATTTGTACCCCACTACAGCCAAATTGCCGCCCCGCTGACAGACCTAACCAGAAAGAAACAGCCAAATGCAGTTCAGTGGACTGATGAGTGTCAAAAGGCCTTTATCCAGCTTAAGGCAACACTCATGTCTGACCCTGTGCTAAGGGCCCCAGACTTTGACAAACCGTTCCTAGTAACCACAGATGCGTCCGAGCGAGGCGTGGGAGCAGTTTTAATGCAGGAAGGACCGGATCAAGAATTCCATCCTGTCGTGTTTCTCAGCAAGAAACTGTCTGAGAGAGAAAGCCATTGGTCAATCAGCGAAAAGGAATGCTATGCCATTGTGTACGCGCTGGAAAAGCTACGCCCATATGTTTGGGGACGGCGTTTCCAACTACAAACAGACCATGCTGCGCTACAGTGGCTTCATACCGCCAAGGGAAATAACAAAAAACTTCTTCGGTGGAGTTTAGCTCTCCAAGATTTTGATTTTGAAATACAACACATTTCGGGAGCTTCTAACAAAGTGGCTGATGCACTCTCCCGGGAAAGTTTCCCAGAGTTAACTGGTTAACAATTGTTCTTGGAATGAAACATATTGTTAGTTTTTATATAATCAGTAGTATGTCTAAAGGTTATTTGCTTTACATCAACCTAATTCTGAAGTGTAGACAGAGGTTCTCCATCTGGGGGGTACTCCCTTTTGCGGGAGGAGGGGTGGAATGTACTATGGGGTGGGGGGCATGATAAATTTAGGGAAAACAAAATTATTTCTCACATTTTACTCACAGCAAAGAATAACTAGCAAAGCTGATTCCTCCAGACATATCAGGTCCTCATGGAAGTATGCATTTGACTCTAGATTGTGTTATCCATTTGGATGGATTTCTGTTACATTTGCATAGCATTATACATTGTTGTTGCCATCTGTACCTTAATCCATTTCCTATGAAGCAATGTGCACATTTAATTGAAGGTAAAAAGGGATTTCTAGATACCTATCTCAAGCATCCAACCCAGGACTGAATTGCTCCAAATAACAGGCATACCCATCACTCCAGTAACAACAGTGTGATACAAGCAAGCAGTATCTCACTTTAAATATATAGTAATGTAAATTTTAATGGCTCTGTTTGAATCAACGCCTTATTGTTTTTAATATTTAGTGAGAAACTAAAAACTGTCGAGTTAGAAAATGTTGAAACAAGATGTTTCAAGCAACAGAGGGTCCTGTGGCACCTTTGAGACTAACAGAAGTACTGGGAGCATAAGCTTTCGTGGGTAAGAACCTCACTTCTTCAGATGCAAGAAGTGAGGTTCTTACCCATGAAAGCTTATGCTCCCAGTACTTCTGTTAGTCTCAAAGGTGCCACAGGACCCTCTGTTGCTTTTTACAGATTCAGACTAACACGGCTACCCCTCTGATACAAGATGTTTCAAGAGATTTAAAATATTTTTTTGCAAACTGGGATATTTGTTGAAATCACCCCGTTCCCATAAACAGTTTGGTTTTGTTGCATCAGCATTTTCTCATGAAAATGTTTGGTCAGAAAATTCACAACCAGCTCTAATATTCAGAGATGAGATGAGATTAATGATGGCTTTGGAGACAGAAGGAGAGAACCTTTTGGTTAGCAGGTGGATCAGTGTAGAAAGAAAGTCTTAAACTTGGAGAAGCAAAATAGACTTCTGTGTTTCCAACCACTGTGTTTCCAACCCACTAAGTCTTTGGGGCCCAACTTGAGAGTGATTTTAAATTACATTTCAGTAACTCTAAGCTCCCACGCCTGCATTTGAAGTCAGTGGCACCTACGGATGCTGAGCCCCTCTGAAAATCAGGATAAAGTTCTTAGGCTACCAAAACTTGAGGTGCCCCAAATCAATTGCCTCTTTTGAAAATGTTTGCCACAGTCTTAATATAGGTTAGCAAGTTTCTCATAGTGTATCATAAAGAATGAGGGATTGCCATAAATATTCCCAAAAATATTTCTATAACCAGGGATTGGCAACCTTTGGCACGCAGCTCACCAGAGTAAGCACCCTGGTGGGCCGGGCTGGTTTGTTTACCTACCGCGTCCGCAGGTTCGGCCAATCGCGGTTCCCAGTGGCCGCGGTTCACCGCTCCAGGCCAATGGGGGCTGTGGGAAGTGGTGGCCAGCACATCCTTTGGCCCAGTCCTCTTGCCGCAGCCCCCGTTGGCCTGGGATGGCGAAACACGGCCAGTGGGAGCCGCGACTGGCCGAACCTGTGGACGCATGAGGTAAACAAACCGGCCTGGCCCGACAGGGTGCTTACCCTGGCAAGCCGCGTGCCAAAGGTTGCCAATCCCTGCTATAACTCTCAACAACAACTGATATGAGAAACACAGGAGAGAGGCTCAGTAAATTAAGTGGGGAAAAAAATATTTCCTACAAAGTACCAAATGTTACCCTTCTGTACAAACTGCATTTTCATATTTGAAATTATAAATTTAATGTTACTTATCAACAGCACACTGATTACTGGAAAATAGCAATCTCAGAATGCATTGTCCTTCAGAAACTGTAATTCCATTTCCTAAAAGCTTTTTTCCCTATACTTACAATTAGGATAGTACAAAACATTTATTGTATGGTATCATTATGTAAAGCGGTATGCAAGAGTTTATTTGTGTATAACCTACATTTGTTTCAAGTCACTGGCTCAGAAGAATTGAGTTGTGAAAAGATTAAGAGTTATTCTGCATCATTTGCTTGGAATGGTTTCATTTGCAGAAGAGCTTAACTTGCGTTAAAGCAAGGCTGATAAGACTGCTATAGATATTACCTAATCTGCTCTTTGTTTGGAAATGAATTGAATGAAGCTTTCAGGACTGGAGTTCTAATAAAGCCATTGCTGTTTTTATGAAGTAATTTTCTTTGCTACTTAAATCAATTACATTGTGAACTGTTTTCTACTTAAATAGTTAAATAAGGAACAAGTGGTGTGTATGTTCACTTCTTACATGGAATTAGTGACAGCACTAAGGAATATATTGCCCTAGTTTAGTCCCAGGTCAGCAAAGCACTTTAGCACATGCCTATCTCTATTCAGCAAAGCTCTTAAACACGAGCTTAAGTTCCACTAAAGTTCCTGAAGGCCCCTATCCTGTAAACACACATGCTTAGCTTTAACCATGTGAATGGATCTTAAAAAAAAATGGCATTACTCATATGCTTACAGTAGGATATGCATACGTTTTTTGCAAGATTGGGGCAGTAAATGTTAAGCATGTGTTCGGGTGCTTTGCAGCTTGATTCAAAGCCAGTGGAAGACTTCCAAAGAGTTCTGGGTACTTTGTGTCAGGCCCTTGCTGAATAGGAATGAGTGCATAAAGGTAACAACAGTGATTCAGGTTCCTCTACATAAGCAGCACAAAATAGTTTTAATTTAAAGGTATCATAATCATACTTAGAAGATTTGACGAGTACATTTATTAAACAATATACATTTCACTTCATTTAAATTGAATCTGCGAGCCATCTCTACACAGAATTCACATTGGCTCAAATGAAAATGCCACCTGTGGACAGCTTGAAGGATTAGGCCTTTTATTTCAGCCCATGTAGGAAAATATATATGCCTCAGATTTACACGTACTGCACAGGTAAACTAAATTCCATACACCCTTTAAAATTGACCTTTTTAAATATTAAATCACACCTCCTGGGGTCTATAAACAACACCTTTCATGCACAGTGAATTCCATTTAATAACATTGAGTCCTGTTTAAAATAAAACATCCTTTCTTTCCCCCTTCACCACAGGTACAATCTTAAATGCCAAATCCTCAGCTGGTGTGAATTGGAGTAGCTCCGCTACAGGTAATGTAGTTAGTCCTAATTCTCCATGAATTAGGACTAACTACATTACATCTCCTACACAAGAATAGGATTTAATTAAAAATGACTTAATTAAAAATATTCAGAATTTTTAAAAATGTATTCAAAATACTCTGTATTAGCTTCTTAGAACATCTCACATATAATAATTAATTAATAACAAATAAAATAGGGGTAATCCATTACTCTTACTGCATTAGACACAACAAGATTCACAAGAGATCATTAGTGATAGTTCAGAGCTGTTCTTGAGTGTGTTTTCCAAGATAAAAGCAAATGAAGTAATTTTAGTTGGAATTCTTCTTTTCATTCCAGGCTGATAGTGTATATCAAATCAATCTCTTTATTCGTGCAACATTTTGTCTGGGGCCAAATTACCTTCCTAAGAATACTCAGATGAGATGATGGGCTAATGAAAATGTCAACTTTCCTGGCTGTTGGACAAACAGGAAGGGCTGCAGGCAGACTGAATGACATCAGACCCAATAGTCCTGCTCTACCAGACTGAAGGGTGGGTAGCTGAAGGGGCTGGGAGGCAGTGAAGCAAAAGAGAACTGAGATGCCTCAAAACTAGGGGAAGGAGAATTGGCTACAGAGAACAATATTATTGAGCTGCCAGACAAGAACAGAGGGGAGAAGATGGACCTAATTGATATTAGCTGTACAAGAAAGGCCTTAATTAGGAGCAGGGGCTAGGACCATAGAGGAATGCATTACTGAGCATACCTGTTGCTGAGATTCAGTCTGAATGTGTTGCCTATTAGTATTCTCATTAGAGTTCTGTGGTGTTTGGGGAGGGAACACATGGATCTGGGTTTTTCAGCTACAGTGAGGTAGTTTGAGGGCAATTTTTTTTTTATTTTTATTTTTTTCGCCAGAAAGGGAAATGAATTCCATTTTGTAGCAAAAAAACATAGTTATTATGTAATAATTTTGCAAGCATTGTAAACTTAGCAGTATTTAAATGCTTTGAATCCACAGAGTATTCTGGTGACAAAGAATTGGTCCATGAAGGCAAAGTACAAAGCAGCAATCTGCTTGGCCACTTTACTGAGGTATTCAGTGAAAAGGAAAAGGAGAACATTCTACATCAGTGGTTGCCTCTATAAGTTCACTTACATTGCATCTCTGCCAAAAAAAAAAAAAAGAAAAGAAAATATGCACATAAACGTTGAAGTATTTATTACTTGACCACCTGTCTTTTAGGGTATATTGCTGCTGTTCTTATTGTTCTGTAGCAAGACAGTGCTTAAAAATAGACTTTCCACAATGACCTTAGTTTAAACAAAGTACACACAAAACTGGTCTGGTTCTCTTGCCCTACTCCAGCTCCTGCTATGCATGTAAGTCAATAATGATGGCCTGATCCAAAGCCAGTTGAAGTTAAGACTCTCAACTTCAGTTGGTTTTGGATCTGGCTCTAGAGATCTAATTCCTGAGTAGCCAGGTTAAGTATATCTTCATCTAAGAATATTTGTCTTTCTAACATGGCAGGAACTTGCTTTGGCGGGATCTATTTTTTTTCCTTACTGAATGTAGTTTAAACATAAAAGACACACATCACACCTCAATAACTTAAAATGTAATACAGACAATTGCAACAGTACAAATCCTTATGGCAGACTGTCCCATCCTGTATTCTAAGTGAATGTAAGAACTAAGTATTGTTTTTATGATGTACAATTACATAATTAAACAAATTGATACCAAATCTCCAAAACAATAATAATTTCACTATTTCAGCAATAGCCCAGGTGCTTTGTGAAATCATACTGTGACATCAGAGATACCACAGTTATTTCTAAGCCCTGGTATAGGTACAATACTGGGTGGTAGCTGTTGACAAGTACTGACTTTTTAGTGGTGACCACTGTATATTACTTACTGGTAATACCAACATTGTCCAGTTATTTTATTCTCTGAATTGTAAAATCAGATTCTCAATGAATTAGTTTATACAATGGCTATACTTAGCATATACTCTACATATCACTTAGAGAAGATGTATACTTCATATGTAATATAGCTTATATTTTTTAGAATTCTGATTACTTGTCTGTTGTATACCTCTCCAGGTCTTTTCATTAACTTTATTAGCCGTTTTGCAAAAGCAGAACAGTTCCATTACACCTCTAAATATTAAACACTATGCCTGTCCTTTCAAAATATTGTGGTTAAAGAGTTATATTTCCCTTCCTAACCACTATGTGCTGAGTTTTCATTGATATCAGAGAAAAGTACAAAATGAGGGAAGAATGACACTCTCTAGGTGTTTAGAACATACAGAAAAAAATAAATTCACATTTATTTCTTTTTCTCTCCCTTTGGGTTAGGTCTTTAATTTCAAGGACTGAAAGATTTCATACATATGATTAGAATATTGTGCAGTATGGTATATATGACATTTTCAGTCATTTGTATTCTATATATTGCTCTATATCTAGTTTTCCTTTGGGAAATCTCTAGGAAATAAATACCTGGGAATATTCTAACAGACCAGTGGAGGTCATATAATCACTTATCAATGTAACTGAAATATTTTAATTCAAAACAAAATTTCAGCTTCATTTTAATGGGAAAAAAATGTTCAGCGGTAGTAGTCTATAGCCAGAATTTAAATTAAGCATCTAAAATTTGCATCCCTATAAAATGTGAATAGGTTCCTCCCTGTAATAGTGGCTGCAGACTGGCTAATCTCATGAATATCATGTCATAGCATGATTCTTCAAGATCAATCTTACAATCTTTTGAGTCTCTTTAGAAACTGAAAGATTCTTGTTTGTTAATTTTGTTAACTGAAAAATATTTATTAGACCTGTGTGTGGAAAAATATGAATATAAGACCTTAAGTCACCAGTTGCTGTTGATTCTGAAGATGTGTGGGAGAGGAGATGGTGCCTTTTGCTGTTTAATATTATTGGGAAGAGATATTATCCTTCATTTAGAGTATTAAGACATTATGTTAGCATATGATAAATGTGTTAACACTTGATGCTAATATGGAAAGTTTTATAATAGTTTCTCACTAATATAATTTACACTATCTGAGGAATTGCTATATTTGTACAGGGCTTAGCACAAAAGGGCCTCAGCTTCACTGCGTCCTCCAGACACTATTGTAGCACAAATATATAAATAATAATGACAATAGCCTGTAGGTTGAATATTAGGAAAAACTATTTCACTAGGAGGGTGGTGAAGCAATGGAATGGGTTACATGGAGGGAGTGGTAGAATCTTTATCCTAAGACGTTTTTAAGGCCCCGGCTTGACAAAGCCCTGGCTGGAATGATTTAGGATGCCCTGGATGGCATGGGGTTGGTCCTGCTTTGAGCAGGGGGTTGGACTAGATGACCTCCTGAGGTCTCTTCCAACCCTAATCTTCTATGATTTTGAAATTTAAGGATCAGTGCATAGCTATTTTGAAACAATGAACTGAGGCAATGTCCTTTGAAGTTAATGAAAGTCTTCCCTTTGCCTTTAATAGGCTTTGAATTACCCTAAAAAAAAAACAGGACACTGGGAGACAAATTTCAGGAACTGTCAGATTGCATAAGTTTTTTCTAGTGCAAACAAATAAAAGCCCAGTCAAATGTTTCCTGCTTACTTACATGACTAATGTCCTCAATTGTGCCTGTTCCCCAGCTTTTCTCCCTGTGATGTGGAGGCAATTTCAGTAATGCAGTTTGCATTTATATTACAAAATTGAGCCTCAATGAGCAAAGCAAACTGAGGGCTGGTCTACACTACACTGTTTGGTCAACATAAGGCAGCCTTCCCTTCTGCTGATGTAAGTGCCCTACTACACTGACATAATAATTCAAGCTCATGAGAGGTGTAAGGCTTATGTTGGTGTAGTTAGGGCTATACAGTGTCTGTGTAGAGATATCATCTTCTATTTACAGAGTTAAGACATTAGGTTAAGGCTGCCAGCGGAGCTGAAAGACTGGGCTCTCAGCTGCCCACACTACCCAAGGAGGGAAGTGTGGACATGAATCACTGCAGTAATTACTGCCGTGGCAACAAGTCAACCTACTATCGGTCGATTTACATTTCTAGTGTAGACATATCCTGAGGTATGGGTGAAATGTGACATTAAGGAAAGTTTTGCCTCAGTACTGTCTTCAAAACTGAATTGCCATCAGAATTTAAAAATAGCCTTTACAGAGCTCTAAACTTTTTGTTACACTGGTCTACAATTTTTGAGAAGTCGTCTGCTTCACAGATAAAATGTGCTATTTATTATGTATTTTGATGTACTGAATTGAAATATGACAATTAAAACAACTGATTGGCTACTGTTTCTAAGATATTTAAGTTTTTACATTTTATGTCTATGTATATTGTGTAGATAGTAGAGTTTTAATCATAAATTGTAAATCTAGGTCTTTTCATGTGTTTATGGTTGCTTTACATGATAATATTTCACCTGTCCTGTTTATGTAACACTTGAAAAATCAGCAAAAGGGTTATATAAATAAAATTGATTATGAAACAAAAGGCAAAAAACTATTATGTACATAGTTTAGTCCTATTCGGTGTCTACTCGGCGCTTCTTGACTTGTCTCTTGTATTCATTAAATGGAGCATCTCTTGTCACTGTCCAGCAATAATCTGCAAGCATTGATGGGCTCCATTTGCCCTGATAGCGTTTCTCCATTGTTGCAATTTCCTGGTGAAATCGCTCGCCATGCTCGTCGCTCACTGCTCCACAGTTCGGTGGAAAAAAATCTAGATGAGAGTGCAAAAAATGTATCTTTAGTGACATGTTGCAACCAAGGCTTTTGTATGCCTTGAGGAGGTTTTCCACCAACAACCTGTAGTTGTCTGCCTTGTTTCCGAGAAAATTTATTTCCACTTAGGCTTTCCATGCCGTCTTTTCCTTGCCACGCAGTGCATGGTCAAATGCATCATCTCAAAGAAGTTCACGAATCTGAGGACCAACAAAGACACCACAAGTCTCACAAGCAATCTCCTTAGACACTCCAGTTCCCCAGTATTACCACCAGTGCCACTCGTTATGGGGACAAATGGTTATGAAAACCAATACCGCAGTAAAAGAAAAAGGTTCTCCTGATCCCAAAGGACCAAGCCCCAGACCCAGGTCAATATACAAATCAGATCTTACCCACAAATCACGCTGTTGCCAATCCTTTAGAATCTAAAATCTAAAGGTTTATTCATAAAAGGAAAAAGATAGAGATGAGAGTTAGAATTGGTTAAATGGAATCAATTACATACAGTAATGGCAAAGTTCTTGGTTCAGGCTTGCAGCAGCGATAGAATAAATTGCAGGTTCAAATCAAGTCTCTGGAATACATCCCCCGCTGGGATGGGTCCTCAGTCCTTTGTTCAAAGCTTCAGCTTGTAGCAAAGTTCCTCCAGAGGTATGAAGCAGGATTGAAGACCAGATGGAGATGAGGCATCAGCCTTATATAGTCTTTTCCAGGTGTAAGAACACCTCTTTGTTCTTACTGTGGAAAATTACAGCAAAATGAAGTCTGGAGTCACATGGGCAAGTTCCTGCATACTTTGCTGAGTCTCAAGGCATATCTGCCTTCTCTCAATGGGTCCATTGTATAGCTGATGGTCCTTAATGGGCCATCAAGCAGGCTAGGCAGAGCTAACACCAGTTTGTCTGGGATGTCACCCAGCAGCATAGCATAAATTTGAAATACAGACAGTATAGAGCCAATATTCATAACTTCAACTACAGAATTGATACACACATATAGACAGCATAATCATAACCAGTAAACCATAACCTTGTCTTAGACACCCCATTTGACCCCCTTTATACAAGATTTGCGTCCCACTACAGGACCTTGGTTGCAACAATGATCGATATGGTCCCAGATTATATCAATAACGTCACACCTTTATCTTAGCTTCACTTAACCTTGGAATTTTTCCACGGAGGTACTTGAAAGGTGCTTCATCAGACCCAGCTTAATGTGTAAGGGTGGTAACAAAATCTTCCTTGATTCAACAAGTGGTGGACGACTATCCCATTCGCAGAGAAAACAGCAGTACTTTGTGTATCCAGTCTGCAGACCAAGCAAGAGAGCAACAACCTTCAAATCACCACAAAGCTGCCACTGAAGTTGGTCATAGTCTATGCACCTCAAAAGTTGTTTCATGTTGTCATAGGTTTCCTTCATATGGACTGCATGACCAACTGGATTTGATGGCAAAACATTGCCATTATGCAGTAAAACAGCTTTAAGACTTGTCTTCGATGAATCAATGAACAGTCTCCACTCATCTGGACCGTGAACGATGTTGAGGGCTGCCATCACACCATCGATGTTGTTGCAGGCTACAAGATCACCTTCCATGAAGAAGAATGGGACAAGATCCTTTTGACGGTCACAGAACGTGGAAACCTTAACATCACCTGCCAGGAGATTCCACTGCTGTAGTCTGGAGCCCAACAGCTCTGTCTTACTCTTTGGTAGTTCCAAATCCCTGACAAGGTCATTCAGTTCACCTTGTGTTATGAGGTGGGGTTCAGAGGAGGAGGATGGGAGAAAATGTGGGTCCTGTGACATTGATGGTTCAGGACCAGAAGTTTCATCCTCTTCCTCTTCCTCGTCTGACTCAAGTGAGAATGATTCTGGTGCATCGGGAACTGGCAGTCCTTCTCCGTGGGGTACTGGGCGTATAGCTGATGGAATGTTTGGATAATGCACAGTCCACTTTTTCTTCTTTGACACACCTTTCCCCACTGGAGGCACCATGCAGAAGTAACAATTGCTGGTAATATCTGTTGGCTCTCTCCAAATCATTGGCACTGCAAAAGGCATAGATTTCTTTTTCCTGGTCAACCACTGGCGAAGATTTGTTGCACAAGTGTTGCAGCATATGTGTGGGGCCCACCTCTTGTCCTGATCTCCAATTTTGCAGCCAAAATAAAGGTGATACGCTTTCTTAACCATAGTGGTTATACTGCGCTTTTGTGATGCAAAAGTCACTTCACCACAAACATAGCAGAAGTTATCTGCAATGTTCACACAAGTACGAGGCATCTCTGCTCACTTTGGCTAAACAGAAATGTGTCCCTTTGCAAAATCAAACACTGACAAATAAGAGAGCACGACACTGTATGATTTCTAGAGCTGATATAGGGCAATTTGTTCAGCAGAGTGATGTAAGCTTTGTTATGATTGCATCATCCATGACTTCTAGGAATAACATGATGCAATTCATATCATGTATGACGCAATACCAGCTTCAGATTGCATCATTCATTATTTTGCCTAAAAAGCAAGTATTGTCCAAACCCAGTCATAGATTTATTCATAGATCCATTCAAAGATGTATTTTAGTTATTTCTGGTTTAAATTGAGATCCCTTCCCTTTATAACTCACTTATCCTCCGCCATTCCCAAGTCAAGGGTCGTATATACTGACCCAATAGCATATCTTGAAAACTAGAGCCAATCAACAATTTTAAGCATCGTTTTCGTTCTCAGTGACCCAGAATTAGTAAAGTTTGACTACATTTATTTCAGAAGCATGTTGGCTGTAGAGCAGTGTTATAGCTCAAAGTTTCTTTCCACTAAATCATTTAGCTTGAACCAGAGCTGTACATCAAAGCACGAACAAACATGTGAAAGATGAACTTAGGCCCCTGTCCGGGTTCCCTCCCCACTCTGAACTCTAGGGTACAGATGTGGGGATTCACATGAAAGACCCCCTAAGCTTCTTTCTACCAGCTTAGGTTAAAAACTTCCCCAAGGCACACATTCTTCCTTGTCTTTGGACAGTATGCTGCCACCACCAAGTGAGTTAGACAAAGATTCAGGAAAAGGACTGCTTGTAGTTCCTGTTTCCCCAAAATATCCCCCCAAGGCCGTTCACCCCCTTTCCTGGGGAGGCTGGAGAATAATATACCAACCAAATACGTAAACAAGGTGAGCACAGACCAGACACTTGGGGTTTTAGGACACTAAAAACCAATCAGATTCTTAAAAGCAGAACTTTATTATAAAGAAAAAAGTAAAAGAAACACCTCTGTAAAATCAGGATGGAAGGTAATTTTACAGGGTAATAAGATTTAAAACATAGAGGATTCCGCTCTAGGCAAAACCTTAAAGTTACAAAAACCAGGAATAATCCTCCCTCTTAGCATAGGGACAATTCACAAGCTAAAACAAAAGATAACCTAACCCATTTCCTTGCTATTACTTACAATTTGTAATCTTAGATGCTTAGTTCAGATATGGCTTTAGGAGATGTATTTTTCCTGCCCTGGTCCCTCTCTGTCCCAGAGAGAACAACAAAAGAGAACACAAAACAAAAACCTACCCCCACAGATTTGAAAGTATCTTCTCCCTTATTGTTCCTTTTGGTCAGGTGCCAACCAGATTATTTGAGCTTCTTAACCCTTTACAGGTAAAGAAGGGCTTTTATGCTACCCTTAGCTGTATGTTCATGACAGCACCAAAGTAGATGGTATTTAGATTATGTTTTGTATTTTCTCTTCCCTCGCTTTCAACTTTTTTTACATGCCTACTCACCTCACACACCCCAAAATGTACTTTAATTTAAAGGTGTATTTTGTCCTTTCTTAAATCCTTGGTTATACCTTCAGGAGATTAACTAGCATAAAATGGGAAAGCTTTTCAGAATATTGCTGTTGTGAAGATGATTCTCAAAAGCTTGGATACATCATTTCATATTCAGATCACTTTACATCGTACTGCCTAAACTATCAAACAGTTTCTTTACAAAATTAAAAAGAACTCTTTGTATTATTGTCAAGAGTGCTTGAACAAAATCTTTATCTTGATGACCCTTCACAAAATGAGGGTTTAGCAAAGCAAGATTCTTCTTTCAGTTCAAGTGAATGTTAGCAGTAGTTGACTCTCACTCTTCTAGTGCTAACATGCCATTAGTTTTATCCTTTGAAAGAAGGATCAAACAATTTTGACAATACTTTCTTTTTTCTACTGAACACTTTATATATCTAACTTCTCTGGGATTCTTACTCTGGACTCCTCCTTAGTGTCCTTCACCTCTGTGCCCATTCTTTTCTAAAGAATGATCTAAGTATAAAATTCAGTACTGCTAACTTCAAACATTAAAAAATTAGGCGGATCCCTTAAAAAATCAGATTTATAAAACTATTATTTTATTTTGTTATTTTGACCTAGGTTTTTTTTTTTTTTTTTTTTTTTTTTTAGTGTCTAGAACAATGGGATCCCGTTCTTTCCCTGGGATTCTTCAGCACTGGTATTGCTATGTAAGGATGTGTGGGTGGCTACAGAAACAAAGGTTGTCTTCCATTTTTGGAAGTCAGGAATCTGGCCTGCAGAGGTGTTGTATTAATTTGGATGTTATATATGAGACCAACGTGTCAAAGGTGTTAACATGACCCTGAAATTGTCCAACATTAAACAGTATTAAACAATGTCAAACATGCCCTTAATCTGTTTAACCTTTTATTAAAGACATAGAAAAAGCATTTGAAATGTAAACTAGTAAGTGGGGCTTTTGTTTAAATGACATCCCTTGTTACCTTTCCCTTTAGTTGTAGAGGGTTTTTATAAGGCAAACTCTGTTGTTTGACAGTCTTTTAGATGGTATCAAAGATGGTAATAACTGTCCTTTTTGGGGGAAAAGAAAAAAAGTTAGTTGATGGTCTGGAGCTTTTGTTGGTTGTTAAAGTCCAATCCTGCTTCCTAGAAGACAAGGAAACACCCACTAAAGGGGGAGAGAAAAGACCATAAAAAGTGCAGCTTCTGTCTCTGCTTTTGACTCTCACTTCAATCTCACTGCTGAAAAAACACAGGCACAGCACACAGTCTTATCAGCCACTCCAAGACCTAGCAAATTTGAACCATAATTAAGTTGTTTTGGGCATTGCTTTTAGCTGTCTTTCTGGCCACAGGCTTACAGCATTGTTTCCGAATATGCAGCCTTGGCTGACTAAAGCAGACTCTTTTTAGACAGAAGGCAAAAAGAGGAAAAGGAAAAAAAGAAATAAGGTATGGAAGCAAAAGGACACACAATGTGTGGGGGGGAAGAAAAGTGTTCAAGATTTTGCCATAGCCAGTAGAGGTGGTGCCATCACCAGGATTCCTCTCTGTGTCCAGGAATTCCCTCCAGATTAGTACAACAAAGGCTCAACAGTGTAGGGTGACCAGATGTCCCAATAAAATTGGGACTGTCCTGATTTTTTGGCGTTTGTCCGCGTCCTGACCGATGTTTGGTTGGGATGCAATTTGTCCTGATATTTCACACTCCTGTTTTTCATTTGTTTGTTTTGTTTTGTTCCGCCGGCGGGACTCCGCTTTTTTTTCCCCTCCCCCTCTGCTGGCAGCACTCCGGGACTCCAGGTTTTTTTCCTCTCTCTCTGCCGGCGGGACTCCGCTTTTTTTTTTCTTTGCTTTGCCGGCGGGAACCCCCCCCCCATATGTCCCGATATTTTCTTCATCCCATCTGGTCACCCTACAACAGTGTCACAGGGATCCCAGGGTCTCAGGAGATGGGTTGGGATGGCAGTCAGATAAAGGGTGGCCAACTTTCTAATTTATGAAAAATGGACACTGAGAATCGTAACCTCCCCTGCTCCCTTTCCACCTCTTCCCCCCCAAGGGCCTTCCCTGGCTCTGCCTCTCCCCACTAAGGTCCTGCCCCTTCTCTGCCTCTTACCCTGAAGGCCCCACCCTGCTCTGCCTCTTCCCTTGAGGCCCTCCCCACATTGCTCACTGCTCTCTCCTGCTCCCTCCCCCTGCTAGCTGAGCAGGGCTGCAGGAGTGGAGGGGTGACTGGGGCAGGACATTCAAGGTAGAGCCAAGCTCAAGGGCTGGGTTACTGGGGCAGGATGGGGAGGGAGAGCTGTGCTCCAAGGGTGTACGGATTACTGGAGCAGCATGGGGGGGGCAGCACCTCAGGGTGGGGCACAAAGGAGGTTTAGAAGGGGGCCCGGGCAGTGAGCCTGACCACCGGCCCTGCTCCTCAAATGAAGCAAACTTCAGGATCCCTCCTTCTGGGCACCAGCTGCCGGTGTCTCTCTCTGCCAGAGCCAGGCAGTTCCCTAGTGCTCCTCCAGCTCCAGTAGCAGCTACTCTTCCTGCCCTCCTGGTGGCAGAATAGAAGCCAGTTGTGGGCAGTTACTCAGGTAACTGGACTTTTGGACTAACCCAGTATGGCCATTCTTATGTTCTTATATAAGCTCCAACTCAGAATTTATTTTTAAAAAGTCTAAATATGAGCTTTCTATGGCAATTAATTTTTAGAGGAAAATGTCACTTTTTCTAAGTCTGATGTTTTTTTACATTTTAAAACAAGAAAAAACGACAGACTTGAATTTTTTGAATTTTTTTTTTCATTTTGAAATTATGGAAAGAGTCACACTTTCTCTCACTTCTTTACTTCTTTCCACTGGAGAAAGATGAAGGAACATTCAAAAATCAAACTGGTAAAGCTGACCCTGTATCTCTATAATAAAAATAAAAAACCTGCTCAGCTTCCAACCATGCTGTAGTTCACCTTGTTAATGATAATGTCTGTGCATCACAACCATATCAGTCTGAAACACCACTATTGGATGGAAAGCCCACAGCTTGCAGGTAGAAAATAAAACCTCTGAAGCCTTTATCATAATGCCAGGTGCCCACAAGTGTAGCAAATTCTGCCCTGAAAGGCACATGAATGGCTTTCATTGATTTTAAATGGAATCCACTTGCATGAACATACAAGGGCAAAATGTAGCTGAATGTGGAAATATTGAGTCAAAGTTAAATATAAATTGTATTTAGGAAAACCTTAGAAATATTTCTCTGCTATATTTCTTGTTGATGCATCCAGTGTAATTGACTAAGCATGTTCATAGACACAGCTCCAAGGATGTCCAACAAAAGCCTTAATGTAGTACAAGAGCAGCCTAAGCATGCTGAAAATTGGCTGAATTAGATGCCTATTCATGTGTTTGGGTAAGTGTTTTGAGCCAGTATGCCATTATTAGATAGCTATATGTACAGACATGGTAGAATCCATAACATATGCAGTGGTGGGCAACCTGCAGCCCGCGGGCCACATGCGGTCCATCAGGGCAATCTGATTGCGGACCGCGAGACATTGTGCTGATGTTGACAGTCTTTCGCCATTCCTGGCCAATGGGAGCTGCCGGAAGCTGTGGGCCGTAGGGTCGTGCTGGCTGTCGCTTCCCGCAGCTCCCATTGGCCGGGAACAGCGAATATGTGCACTTGGACTGAAGTTGAAAAGGAAATAGGAGACAGCCTGTTGAAAGTCTCTGGGTAAGGAAAAGGGGTAAAAAAGAAAGGTGAATTCATGGTAGGGGTTTTCTACTTACCACCTAATCAGGAATGAGTGGATGAGGCTTTTTTAAAAACAATTAACAAAATCATCCAAAGTACTGATGATGGGGAACTTCAACTACCCAAACATCTGTTGGGAAAATAACACAGAAGGAACAGATTATCCAACAAGGATAATGATCTGGAATGTATTGGAGACAATTTTTTATTTCAGAAGGTGGAGAAAGCTACGACGGGAGAACGTGTTCTAGATTTGATTTTGACAAATAGGGAGGAACTGGTTGAGAATTTGAAAGTGGAAGGCAGCTTGGGTGAAAGTGATCTTGAAATGACAGAGTTCATGATACTAAGAAATGCTAGGAGGGAAAACAGCACAATGAAAATAATGGATTTCAAGAAGGCAGACTTTACCAAACTCAGGGAGTTGATAGGTAAGATCCCAGGGGAAGCAAGTCTAAGGGGAAAAACAATTGAAGACAGTTGGCAGTTTTTCAAAGAGACATTATTAAGGGCACAAAAGCAAACTATCCCATTGCAGAGGTCAGATAGGAAGTATGGCAAGAGCTCACCCTAGCTTAACCAGGAGATATTCAGTTATCTGAAACTCAAAAAAGAGCCCTACAAAAAGTGGAAACTAGGTCAAATTACAAAGGATGAATATAAGCAAATAACACAAATATGTAGGGACAAAAGTAGAAAGGCCAAGGCACAAAAAGAGATTAAACTAGCTAGAGACATAAAGGGTAACAATAAACCATTCTACAAATATATTAGAAGCAAGAGGAAGACCCAGGACAGGGTAAGTCTATTACTCAATGGGTGGGAGGGAACAATAAAAGAAAATGTTGAAATGGCAGAAGTGCTAAATGACTATTTTGTTTCAGTTTTCACCAAGAATGTTGGTGGCAATTGGATGTCTAACATACTGAATGCCAGTGAAAATGAGGTAGGAGCAGAGGCTAAAATAGGGAAAGACCAAGTTAAAAATTACTTAGAGAAACTAGATGTCTTCAAGTCACCATGGCCTGATGAAATACATCCTGGAATACCCAAGGAGGTGATTGAGGCTATGTCTGAGCCATTAGTGATTATCTTTGAAAAGTCATGCAAGATGACAGAGATTTCAGAGGCCTGGAAAAGGGTAAACATGGTGCCAATCTATAAAACAGGGTGTCAAGGCTGAATCCCCACTCTGTCACTTTGAGTACAGAAAGTGGAGGCCCACAAGGATTCTAAAAATTAATACTTGGCACTCCAGGCTTGTATTAAACTCCCAAGGTTACAGCTTTTATCTGACCTTGGCTTGGTAAACACTGCTACCACCCAAATGCAAAAAAAAAAAAAAAAAAACAAACACACACCTCGTGCACCCAGGAAGGAACACTTGGGAATTCCTCCCTGTGGGGTACTGTCAAGCCCTTTCACCCTACCTCCAGGGAAGAGCTGAGAAAGAAAACAAAGGAAATTAGCTGTGCTACCATCAAACAACATGCACAAACCTCTTAGGACACCAAAAATCCAATCCTGTTCTTAAAAAAAGGTAAATTTTATTAAAAACAAAAAGGAAAAAAATACATCTGGAACTAGGCTTTTGCTAGATTTTAAAAGAGCAATTCCAAAAATTAAGCACCCAAATTAGCTTTCTTGGGGGCTCAGGTTAAAGGTTACAAGCAAACAAAAGTGTCAGGGGTTAGCACAGAGGAGATCCACAAGCCAAAATAAGAAAGAAACTTGATTATGTCTAACTAAACATTCCCTGTCTATCCAAATAATTTCTTCTAGGTATGGAAGATACATTTTTTTATACTTGGTTCAAACCTTACACAGCATTCCTGCTTATAGCATTGCTGCTCCATCCCTGCAACCCAGAGACCAACAGACAAAGGGAAAGTTTATTTCCCAATTTTAAAAGTTCTAGCCTTCCCATTGGCTCTTTTGGTCAGGTGCCCACTCCTTTTCTTTTACCTGTGGTAGGGTGACCAGATGAGAGGAATAAAATATCGGGACACATGGAGGGGTGGAGGTGTCACCGGTGGAGAAAAAAAAAAAAGCAGACTGAAAAAAAAAAAAAAGGAGTACCGCGAAATATTGGGACAAATTGCATCGGGACATGGGACAAATACCTAGATATCGGGATGGTCCCAATTTTATCGGGACGTCTGGTCACCCTAACCTATGGGCTTGTTAACCCTTTACAGGTAAAGCAAGCAGAGAACAGGCAAAAGAGGGATTTTACAGCTAACTGGCTGGCTGGATGTCCATCAAAGGGGGATACCCCCCACTTCATTTATGACACAGGGAATAAGGACAACCTGGAGAATTAAAACTAGTCAGCTTAACGTTAGTACCCAGAAAGATAGTGGAATAAATAATTAAGCAATCAATTTACAAACACCTAGAAGATGATAAGGTGATAAGTAACAGTCAGCATGGATTTGTCAAGAACAAATCATGTCAAACCAACACTATAGCTTTCCTTGATAGGGTAATAAGCCTTGTGGATATAGGGGCAGAGGTAGATGTGATATATCTTGATTTTAATAAGGCTTTTCATACTGTCTTGCATGAACTTCTCATAAACAAACTAGGGAAATACAACCTAGACAAAGCTCCTATAATATGGGTGCATAACTGGTTGGAAAACCATTCCCAGAGAGTAATCAGTGGTTCACAGTCAAGCTGGAAGGGCATATCAAGTGGGGTTCCACAGGGACCAGTTCTGGGTCTGGTTCTTTTCAATATCTTGTTTTAGATAATGGCATCGAGAGTACACTTATTAAGTTTGCAGATAATAGCAGCCTGGGAGGGATTCCAAGTGCTTTGGAGGATAGGATTAAAATTCAAAATGATGTCAACAAATTGGAGAAATCATCTGAAGTAAATAGGATGAAATTCAATAAGCAAAGTATTCCACTTTGGAAGGAACAATCAGCTGCACACATACAAAATGGGAAATGACTGCCTAGGAAGGAGTACTGCAGAAAGAGGTCTGGGGGTCATAGTGGATCATAAACTAAATATGTAACACTGTTGAGAAAAAAGGAAACATCATTTTGGGATGTATTATCATATATGTCGTAAGCAAGACACAAGAAGTAATTCTTCCACTGTACTCCATGCTGATTAGGCCTCAATTGGAGTATTGTGTCCAGTTCTGGGTGCCACATTTCAGGAACGATGTGGACAAATTGGAGAAAATCCAAAGAGGAACAACAACAATAATTAAAGGTCTAGAAAACATGACCTATGAGGGAAGATTGAAAAAAATGGATTTGTTTAGTTTGGGGAAGAGGAGATAGAAAGGGGACTTGATACAAGTTTTCAAGTACATAGAAAGTTGTTACAAAGAGGAGAAGAGAGAAAAATTGTTTTTCTTAACCTCTGAGGATAGGACAAGAAGCAATGGGCTTAATTTGCAGCAAGGACAGTTTAGTTTGGACATTAGGAAAAACTTCCTAACTGTCAGGGTGGTTAAGCACTGGAATTAATTGCCTAAGGAGGTTGTGGAACTTCCATCACTGGAGATTTTGAGGAACAGACAAAGAGTAGACAAACACTGGTCAGGATTGTTTAGATAATACTTAGTCCTGCCTTGAGTGCAGGGGACTGGACTAGAATACCACTGTAAGTCCCTTCCAGTCCTACAATTTTAGGATTTTAATACCATAAGGATTTTTTTTGAATAATAGTGAATATGTGAATGAATTTCATATACAAAGAGGAAATGAGGACTAAAAGGCTTAATATTTACTAACAGTTATCACTGGCAATTGTTGCTCATAGAAGGGTGAAAGTCATACAGTTATTTATGATGTACTACTACACACAGGTGTATGCAGATGAACACTGGGAGTAAACAGGGATGAAAGTGGCCAGAGATTAAAACATGGAACTTCCACTGCATAGGGAAGGCCAAGTACAATGGAGATATGCACCTGTTTCCCATCATGACCCCACTGGAAGCCAGTGGGTGGGGGAAAGACTGAGTACTAGTGGAAAATGAGGAAGGAGGGGAAACGATCTGATGAAGAGCTGAGGTGTGAAGCAGAACTGTGCAGAGAGACTGTCGCAAGGGCAGGGCACTGAGAATAGATGAGAGCCAGTGGGGTTTGGGGCAACTGGAGGACAGCATGGTGAGAGAGACCAATCAGATGAGAACCCTGGGGTGCAGAGAGGAATCAGACTGGCAGGGCAAGTAGACTAAGACTGGGATAAGCAACCTGAGAAATGCAGACTGTAACAAGGAGCTAGAGGGGTAGGGAAGAGACAGGGCTAGGCCCACTGACTATTTAAGTATTTATATAAACTACAACAACTTCAACAGAAGAGAGAGAGAGCAAGTGACCTGATAGTAGGCCTAATGGTCAGGATGCTTAGCTGCGGACAGGAGCTATAAATTCAAATCGCTTCTCCAGAAGAGGGAATTGAACTGAGGATTCCCACATGCCAGGGAAATGCTCTAATCACTGGGTTAAAGGATATAGCACTATTGAAAAGTAATTTTTGGACTCAAACCAAATATTTTCCATTGTTTTTATTGTTTGGTGGCCAAACTGAAAAAAATAATTATTCACCCAGCTATAATTATGATGCAGCTTTTAATTACATGATTTCATACCATTTTTCCCATAGGCCCCCTGCCACAGGATAGATGTGCTCAGTTAAAGGAAGAGAAATGGGGAAAAAGTAGCCTGTGGGAAAAAAACAATTAGAAGTTAAAACAAATATGAAAGAAAATATGGTGGTAAATTTGAGAGGCAAGGACAAATAATTTTTATAAATGTCATATTATAAAACTGCTGAGCTAATTAGAGAAATTCAATGCCCTGGGGGCAGGGAAAAGATTGCTCTATGAAAACTTTGTTCTACTTAACACAATAAAATATTTAAAACCTATTAGGAGAATAGTATTTAAAATGAAGAATTAAACAGCACTGAAATTAGTACTTACGTATAATTGGTTAATTCTTTATACTTAGCATCCAGAAATGAGGATTTTAAAGTGGTTTAAAGTGCAATATGAAAAATCAGTGTATATTTCATAATTACAAATTCATATTTATTGTAAACAAGTTTCCCACATACTGGTGAAAAGTAATAATAGTTGTATATATCTGTATAGCTTGAATAAGTGTTTAAAATACAAAAATAGTAATAAATAGGTTTTTTTAGTCAAGTATCAGAGGGATAGCCATGTTAGTCTGAATCTGTAAAAAGCAACAGAGGGTCCTGTGGCACCTTTAAGACTAACAGAAGTATTGGGAGCATAAGCTTTTGTGGGTAAGAACCTCACTTCTTCAGATGCAAGACATTTTGCATCTGAAGAAGTGAGGTTCTTACCCACGAAAGCTTATGCTCCCAATACTTCTGTTAGTCTTAAAGGTGCCACAGGACCCTCTGTTAGTTGTTTTAGTGAATGTCATCAAGTGACTCATAGATTCTTAAAGCATACTAAATCTGTCAGAATGTTTCTGGATCATTGTGAAATAAGCATGTCCTTGGGGACTATATACCCCAGGTCCCAGAGGACTGGAAGTTGCTTTTATTTAAAAAGAAAATGACATTTCAAGATTGTCTAGATGTGAAAATAGCCTTCACAATAGACAGAAATGCATTGCTTTCTTGTTGGGTCACCCTAAAACTCTAAAAACAGCACAAAGAAATGTGCAATTATCTGACACTCATTTTAATGGTATGTTTATGTTTAAGATTAAGCATTAAGGGATCCAGTCAACTTTGTGAGCTACATTTGCTATTCAACCCTGTAAACTGATTCTGAGGGGTGCTGTAATTCTCACGGATCTGACTGAATAATAATTCTGGTTCTTTCTAGAAACAGTCACAGATTCACTTCCACCCAGACTGCAATGGCAAATGGCAACAGGTGATTGTACTACCAACTGAGGCCCAGATATTCAGCTGGAGAGTATCAACATAGGTACATTGAGTTCAGTGAAGCTATATCAATGTATGCCAGCTGAGTAGCTGGTCCCAAGATTATTGATTGGAATATACAACAATTATTGTATCACTAAACACATTAATTTAGCAGCCTTGCAAAGTAGTCATAAAAATGTATTAGTCCTTGAATATAATCTACTTGCCTAAGCCTTACCACAAAGACCAACAAATAATAATAATAGTCTGCCAAAAAACAAAATGGTTTCCCCTTGGCAAGCCAGCTATTAAAAATTAATTTTAATTAATATACAATAATAACCCACTAAATGCATAAAGGACACTTGGTTAGAATAATGACCCATTTATAGCACTGTCTTTAGTGTCAGTACTTGTAGTACAATGAGCCAACTCTTAAATATGTCTGCATGGCACTCTATCTTCGCATCCTGACCCCTCTTTTAGTGTTGTTATCTTCAGTATGTGACATACTATCTTTCTTATGGGTAGTGTGATTCAGATATTGAATAACGATTAGAAAATAATGAAATTTTAACTAATGTTCTGCAAATTAGAGGTTAACTTTATTGTACTTAATTGATTTCTAATAGTTTTCTTAAGTTTTCCCCATTACAAGATTTTACTTCTTACGTGAAACCAAGATTTGCTACATGAAAACCAATGGTGGCAATAACCAATGATTTATGTTGGTGCCACTTCAGAATCTTAACTCGTTAATTCAAAGCTCAAATTATGAGGCAGACAACCTCCCAAAATAGAAATATGAATAATGTTTATCAATTAGCTGAACAAAATTATAAAATCACAGAAATGTAGGGCTGGAAAGGTTCTTGAGAGGTTATATAGTGCATCCTCTGGCACAGAAGCAAGATTAAGTATAGTTAGACCATCTCTACCAGGTTTTTGTCTAACCTGTTCTTAAAAACTTCCCAGTGACAGGGATTGCACAACCTCTCCAGGTAACCTATTCCAGTTCTTAAGTATCCTTATAGTTAGAAAGTTTTTTTTCCTATGTCTTATGGATAAATGTCTTCTTATATCTTAGGCTTGGTCTACACTACCCCCCTAATTCGAAATAAGGTACACAACTTCAGCTACGTGAATAACGTAGCTGAAGTTCGAAGTACCTTAGTTCGAATTAGTTCGAACTTACCTTGGTCCACACTCGGCAGGCAGGCTCCCCCGTCGACTCCGCGGTACTCCTCTCGGCGAGCTGGAGTACCGCAGTCGACGGCGAGCACTTCCGGGTTCGACTTATCACGTCCAGACTAGACGCGATAAGTCGAACCCAGAAGTTCGATTTCCAGCCGTCGAACTACCGGGTAAGTGTAGCCAAGGCCTTAAAGGTAAAATAATGTCAAACCATGATATGGAGGTGTCAAGGTGGGTCAGAAGTCTTCAGCTCTACAGAGGCTTTAAACATTTATTTTCTAAAACTCTGACTAAAATGGCAAAAAAACAAAATATGGACTATAAACATTCAGCAGTGTTTGGATTTTTCATGGTGTTTGGATTGAAAAATGGAGTGATACAAAGAACAAAATAAGATTTCAAAATCTTCCCTTTTTGCAAGTTGTCACTAGATTGTCTCACTACTTTTTGTGTCACTTTTGCAAGAAATCTTAAACACTCGGGGACTTGTCTTTTGTCCACATTGTTGCATTTCATGTGCTGATAGCTTGAATATCAGTTATACACTGTTAGTGTTTGCTGATAGACCATTTTATAACTTTTTAGCTATAAAATATGGGTAGACCTGTTAATGTAATGCGGCCATGTGCACCCTGCTGCTGCAACCACTCCTGCCTGTATTCAAATTCCAGAAGTCCATGAGAGACTACAGTGTGTTTAGGGAAATGAATAATGATGACACAGACTCCTTCAGAGGTTCCTTCCAGAAGAAAAGTTAAGTTGTAACTGCAAATCATGGAGGGTTGTTCTTGGTGTGCTTTCTGGAGCCGGTGAGACCATTTTTGATTAAATGTAGTTTCATTGAAATATGCTGTTTCATCAAAGTTGAAATGATTTGCAGACACATATCAGTTTCAACAAATGTTTCAGTAGGAAGGTTTCTGGAAAATGATCTGGAAAAACAGGTAAATAGTGAGGTGGCAAAATTTGCAAATGATACAAAACTACTCAACATAGGTATGTCCAAAGCAGACTGCAAAGAGTTACAAACGGATCTCACAAAATTGGGTGACTGGGCAACAAAATTGCAGATGAAATTAAATGTTGATAAATGCAAGGTAATGCACATTGGAAATCATACAATTCATAAAATGATGGGTCTAAATTAGCTGGTACCACTCAAGAAAGAAATCTTTGAGTCATTGTGGATATTTCTCTGAAAACATCCACTCAATGTGCAGCAGCAGTCAAAAAAAAAAAAAAAAAAAAAAAACCTAACAGAATGTTGGGAATCATTAGAAAAAGGATAAATAATAAGACAGAAAATACCATATTGCCTAAATATAAATCCATGGTATGTCCACATCTTGAATACTGTGTGCAGATCTGGTTGCCCCAACTAAAAAAAGACGTATTGGAATTGGAAAAGGTATAGAAAATGGAAACAGAAATGATTAGGGGTATGGAACAGTTTCCATATGAGGAGAGGCTAATAAAACTGGGACTTTTCAGCTTGGAAAAGAGATAACTAAGAGGGGAAATGCTAGAGGTCTATAAAATCATGACTGGTGTGGAGAAAGTAAATAAGGAAGTGTTATTTATTCCTTCTCATAACAAAAGAACTAGGGGTCACCAAGTGAAATTAATAGGCAGCAAGTTTAAAACAAAAGGAAATATTTCTTCACACAATGCAGTTAACTTGTGGAACTCTTTGCCAGAGGATGCTGTGAAGGCCAAAACTATAACAGGGTTCAAAAAATATATAGATAATTTCATTGAGATTAAGTTCATAAATGGCTATTAGCCAGAATGGGCAAGGCTGGCTTCAGAGCAAAACCATGCTCTGAAGCATTCCTAGCTTCTGTTTGCCAGAAGCTGGGAGTGGACGACAGGGGATGATCACTTGATGATTTCCTGTTCTGTTCATTCCCTCTGAAGCACCTGGCTCTGACCACTGTTGGAAGACAGGATATTGGGCTAAATGGATAATTCATCTGATCCAGTATGGCCATTCTTATGTTCTTATGTTCTGATGTCCAGGGCTCTCTGGTCACTTCTGATGAGAGTGAGAGAACGATCCAAATAAAAAACCTGTTCCTTTCAATCAGAAAATGGACATATCTGCAGACGTCCATTTTATGAAAGTATTCACAAAATTTCTGCAGAAAAGGACGTGAGGATTACAGTGGATGAGAAGCTGGATATACAGCAGTGTGCCCTTGTTGCCAAGAAGACTAAGGGCATATTGGGCTACATTAGTAGGAGCATTGCCAGCAGATTGAGGGAAGTGATTATTCCCCTCTATTCGGCAATGGTGAGGCCACATCTGGAGTATTGCGTCCAGTTTTGGACCCTCCACTACAGAAAGGATGTGGACAAATTGGAGAGAGTCCAGCAGAGGGCAACGAAAATGATCAGGGGACTGGGGCACATGACTTATGATTCATAGATTCACAGATTCTAGGATGGGAAGGGACCTCGAGAGGTCATCGAGTCCAGTCCCCTGCCCTCATGGCAGGACCAAATACTGTCTAGACCATCCCTGATAGACATTTATCTAACCAGAGATGGAGATTCCACAACCTCCCTAGACAATATATTCCAGTGTTTAACCACCCTGACAGTTAGGAACTTTTTCCTAATGTCCAACCTAAACCACCCTTGCTGCAGTTTAAGCCCATTGCTTCTTGTTCTATCCTTCGAGGCTAAGGTGAACAAGTTTTCTCCCTCCTCCTTATGACACCCTTTTAGATACCTGAAAACTGCTATCATGTCCCCTCTCAGTCTTCTCTTTTCCAAACTAAACAAACCCAATTCTTTCAGCCTTCCTTCATAGGTCATGTTCTCAAGATCTGTAATCATTCTTGTTGCTCTTCTCTGGACCCTCTCCAATTTCTCCACATCTTTCTTGAAATGCGGTGCCCAGAACTGGACACAATATTCCAGTTGAGGCCTAACCAGCGCATAGTAGAGCGGAAGAATGACTTCTCGTGTCTTGCTCACAACACACCTGTTAATGCATCCCAGAATCATGTTTGCTTTTTTTGCAACAGCATCACACTTTTGACTCATATTTAGCTTGTGGTCCACTATAACCCCTAGATCCTTTTCTGACCTACTCCTTCCTAGACAGTCTCTTCCCATTCTGTATGTGTGAAACTGATTTTTTCTTCCTAAGTGGAGCACTTTGCATTTGTCTTTGTTAAACTTCATCCTGTTTAACTCAGACCATTTCTCCAATTTGTCCAGATCATTTTGAATTATGACCCTGTCCTCCAAAGTAGTTGCAATACCTCCCAGTTTGGTATCATCCGCAAATTTAATAAGCGTACTTTCTATGCCAATATCTAAGTCATTAATGAAGATATTGAACAGAGCCAGTCCCAAAACAGACCCCTGTGGAACCCCACTTCTTATGCCTTTCCAGCAGGATTGGGAACCATTAACAACAACTCTCTGAGTATGGTTGTCCAGCCAGTTATGAACCCACCTTAAAGTAGCCCCATCTAAATTGTATTTGCCTAGTTTATTGATAAGAATATTGTGCAAGACCGTATCAAATGCCTTACTAAAGTCTAGGTATACCACATCCAAAGCTTCTCCCTTATCCACAAGACTCATTATCCTATCAAAGAAAGCTATCAGATTGGTTTGACATGATTTGTTCTTTACAAATCCATGCTGGCTATTCCCTATCACCTTACCACCTTCCAAGTGTTTGCAGATGATTTCCTTAATTACTTGCTCCGTTATCTTCCCTGGCACAGAAGTTAAACTAACTGGTCTCTGGTTTCCTGGGTTGTTTTTATTTCCCTTTTTATAGATGGGCACTATATTTGCCCTTTTCCAGTCTTCTGGAATCTCTCCCATCTCCCATGATTTTCCAAAGATAATAGCTAGAGGCTCAGATACCTCACTAGTTTAGCCAGTCTGTGTCCAAATAGGGTCTTTCTCCTCCTCGAAAGGTGAATGCCATCTCTGCCTAGCAGTCCTTCCTCAAATAGCATCCCGTGGTCGAGGAAGCCAAAGCCCTCCTTGTGACACCATCTTCGCAGCGAGGCATTCACCTCCATGATGCATCTGTCTCTGCCCGGGCCCCTACCTTTGACAGAAAGAATCAAAGAGAATACCACCTGCACTCCAAACTCCTTCACCCATACTCCCAGAGCCCTGTTGTCACTGTGCCCACATGGATGAGTAACATGGGGTAGTAGTCAGAGGGCTGGATAATCCTCGACAATGCCTCCATAACATTTCGGATATGGGCCCCCGGCAGGCAGCATACCTCCCGAGATGAAATGTCAGGGCGACAGATGGGCGTCTTCATCCCCCTCAGCAGAGAGTCTCCAACCACCACTCCCCTATGTTTGCTATTCGCAGTGGTGGCAGCAGACCTCCCAGCCTTAGGGGTATGAGGCTTCTCTTCCTTTACTGTAGGGGGTGATTCCTTCTCTCCTATATCAAGAAGAGCATAACGGTTACCTATTACCATGGCGGGAGGGTTCGGAGCAGGGGTGGAGCACTGCCTGCTGCCAGAAGTAACCAGCTGCCAGTGTCCACCCTGAGCCATCTCCTCCTCCACCAGTGGTGTATCAGCAGTCCTGTGTACTGGGACAGCTACCTCAGCTGTCTCCACATGGACACTGTCCAGGAATTGCTCATGGATTCGGATTCTCCTCAACCTAGCCACCTCCTCCTGTAGCTCTCCTACCTGCTGCCTGAGAGATTCCACCATCAGGCGCCTTTCACATTGAATGGTCCCCCCAGCCTGGATATCAGTAAGTGGAAATTGCAAGTTACAGTCTCTGCAAAACCACACCAGGATCTGAGTAAAAACATCCATGCTCAGGCACTCTGTCTGGCTACAGGCACAGGTGGAGGAGACAGAAGCAGTGCTGGCACAGGTGTTATGAGGAGATGCTGAGGGAACTGGGGTTGTTCAGTCTGCAGAAGAGAAGAGTGAGGGGGGATTTGATAGCATCCTTCAACTACCTGAAAGGGGGTTCCAAAGAGGATGGAGCTCGGCTGTTCTCAGTGATGGCAGATTACAGAACAAGGAGCAATGATCTCAAGTTGCAGTAGGGGAGGTCTAGGTTGAATATTAGGAAACACTATTTCACTAGGAGGGGGTAAAATGCTGGAATGGGTTACCTAGGGAGGTGGTGGAATCTCCATGCTTAGAGGTTTTTAAGGCCTGGCTTGACAAAGCCCTTGCTGGGATGATTTAGTTGGTGTTGATCCTGCTTTAAGCAGGGGGTTGGACTAGATGACCTCCTGAGGTGTCTTCCAACCCTAATCTTCTATGATTCTATGATTCTTCTATGATTCAAAAACTTTTTTTTTCCAATGCAAAATGAAAACAAACTTGGAAACCTCAAAAAATGTCATGAAAGGAATTGCAGTCCTTCAGCCAGCTCTAGTTTTTGCTTTCAGTAACTTTTTGATGGAGATATAATGTTAGTATTTACTGAGGCAGGTCACAGCATCTATTTAATGGGCTAACATTATCAGGAGTGGCTTCAGCAACACAGCTGGTGCCTCTATTCCTTGGCAGATGCAGCTCCCTCTCTCCCTTACTCTGGAGAACTAGCCACGGAGGTAGACCAAAGCTGAATAAAAAATTAAGCAATCAACAAACAAAGAATGTTTAGTCGCTGTTAACGTCTGGCAGGACATACCCCGTCCTCCCAAAACCTTAAAAAATCTTGGAAATAAGAAGGGGAAAGATTTGTGCATTCATCTCTTCCTCCACATTGCCTACAACAGTGTCAATAACATGCACTTCCATCTTGAACAGATGCTAAAAAGCCATACAACCCCCAACTTTAGCACATATGCATCTAATGCAAAACCTTAACCATGACCACAGCAGGCAGAATAATGTCCCAGATTCATGCTCTGTGTCTGTTTCTGTCTGAAGAGACCTAGAGAAAGCAGAACTGCTGAAGGATATCACAAGTGTGGAGAAGAGACACTTTGGAGAGAAAACTGAAACTTGCAAACCCTCCAGGGAAGGCTGTGACACAGTGGGTGAGATAATGGATGAAGTACCATTGCAACCCAGAAAGGGGAGAAGATAGACAGACCCGCAAGGGAGGGTTATGGAAGGGGTGGAAAGCTTGGCTTTTCATTTTGTTGGAATTTAGCTTGAGGTTTTTGATCCTCCCAAAAGCGAGAAGTATGGGTTTGGTTTGGTTTAGCTGTAGGGCTAAGCAACTTGACCACTGAGAGGCTGGATCAGGCTGCAACTGCTAGTAGTGATAGGGGAGTAAGCCAAACAACTGCCAGGGCAACTCCTAAGAGCAGAAAGAGATATGGACAGAAACAATCTTTGATAAAAGCTGCTATCAGAGCAAGGCTGTTTAGTGGCTGCTGAAACCTCCTGAAGTTGAAATACTAACAAACAAGTAAACAAAAGCTGATGATATCTCCTCTTCTGAACAAGCAGGATGACAGGTAGCTGTGGATACTGGTATTTTAAACAAAATGGAGTATATGTAACCTGCAAAGCTCCTGGGTGTGGTGTTCTGTCCCATCTACTGGCACCGAGACCACTTAGAGAGAGATATACAATGAGTCTGCTCTACACCCTTAGCTAACAGCCAGTTAGCTTTTAGCTCATGGGCGCCTTCATGGGCAGGAGGTCAGTATAGAAGATCATAATGGTCCCTTCTGACCTTAAAGTCTATGAATTCTAGATTATAAACAGGAGGCTGCCAGGCAATTCTCCAACATCACATTCTACAGGCCACTATCCTCCGATCCCACTGAGGAGTACCAAAAGAAACTACACCAACTACTAAACAAACTCCCTGCTACAGCATGGGAACAAATCTACACAGACACACCCCTAGAGCCCCGACCAGGTGTATTTTATCTGCTCCCCAAGATCCACAAACAAGGAAATCCTGGTTGCCCCATCATCTCAGGCATTGGCACTCTTACAGCAGGATATCTGGCAATTTGGACTCTCTCCTCAGACCCTATGCTACCAGCACTCCTAGCTATCTTCAAGACACTACCAACTTCCTGAGGAAACTACAATGAATTGGTGATCTTCCTAAAAACACCATCCTAGCCACCATGGATATAGAAGCTCTTTACACCAACATTCCACACGAGGATGGACTACAAGCTGTCAGGAACAGTATCCCTGATGAGGCCATGGCACACCTGGTGGCTTAGCTTTGTGACTTTGTCCTCACCGACTTTGTCTCAGATTTGGAGAAAAGTTACACCTTCAAGTCAGCGGCACTGCTATGGGTACCCACATGGCCCCATAGTATGCCAACATTTTTAAGGGAGACTTAGAACAACGCTTTCTCCACTTCCTGGACACTACAGTGCAAATAAGCGATGCTCACATAAACACCACCCTATTCCGGAAACCTACTGACCGCTATACTTACCTCCAGCTTCCATCCAGGACACATCATACAATCCATTGTCTACAGCCAAGCCCTAAGATACAACTGAATTTGCTCCAATTCCTCAGACAGAGACAAACACCTACAAGATCTCTATCAAGCATTCTTAAAAATACAATACCCACCTGGGGAAGTGAGGAAACAGATTGACAGAGTGAGATGGGTACCCAGAAGTCACCTGCTACAGGACAGACTCAACAAGGAAAATAACAGAACACCACTGGCCATCACGTACAGCCCAGCTAAAACCTCTCCAGCACATCATCAACAATCTAAAACCTATCCTGGGAACCAATCCCTCACTCTCACAGACCTTGGGAGGCAGGCCAATCCTTGCTTTCAGACAACCCCCCAACCTGAAGCAAATACTCACCAGCAACTAAACACCACACCACAGAAACACTAACACAAGAACCAATCCCTGTAAAAAACCTTGTTGCCTTCTCTGTCCCCATATCTACTCTAGCAACACCATCATAGGACCCAACCACACCAGCCACACCAGCAGGGGCTCATTCACCTGCACATCTACTAATGTGATATATGCCATCATGTGCCAGCAATGTCCCTCTACCATGTACATTGGCCAAACAGGACAGTCTCTACGTAAAAGAATAAATGGACACAAATCAGACATCAGGAATGGTAACATACAAAAGCCAGTAGGAGAACACTTCAATCTCCCTAGACATTCAATAACAGATTTAAAAGTAGCCATTCTTCAACAAAAAAACCTTCAAAAACAGACTTCAAAGAGAAATTGCAGAGCTACAATTCATCTGCAAACTTAACACCATCAATTTGGGCTTGAATAAGGACTGGGAGTGGCTGGCTCACTTCAAAAGCAATTTTCCCTCTTTTGGTATTGACACTTCCTCATTAATTATTGGGAGTGGACTACATCCACCCTGACTGAATTGGCCTTCAACATTGGTTCTCCACTTGTAAGGTAACTCCCCTCTCTTCATGTGCCAATATATATTTATTCCTGTATCAGCAATTTTCACTCCCTGCCTCTGAAGAAGTGAGTTTTTTACCCACGAAAGCTTATGCACAAATAAATCTGTTAGTCTTTAAGGTTCCACCAGACTCCCCATTGTTTCAGTTTGTTAATCATTTCCTAAAAGTAGTCATCCAGTTTCAATGTCCTCCTTTGCCACAGACTTCCGTGTGAACTTGGCAATTTACTTTGGGCCAGATTTGCAAAGGTATTTAGGTGCCCAAAGATGTAGATAGGGGCCTAATTAAATTTTCAAAAGCACCAAGGCACATAACTTCCATGGTACCTAGGTGACTAGGCACTTCTGAAAATCCCATTAGGCATCAATCTGCATCTTTACATGCTGTGACAGACCCAGACCAGTGGGGTACAGGAGTCTGGTAGAGGGCAAATATACTGGTCACTGGATGAGTAGTTTTCTGTTCCCTGAGTGACCAGAGCAGGGGCTGCACTAGAGTAATCAGGAACCTGCTAAAACCAGTTAAGGCAGGCAGCCTAATTAGGACACCTGGAGCCAATTAAGAAGAAGCTGCTAGAATCAATTAAGGCAGGCTAATCAGGGCACCTGGGATTTAAAAAGGAGCTCACTTCAGTTTGTGGTGTGAGTGTGAGGAGCTGGGAGCAAGAGGTGCAAGGAGCTGAGAGGGAGAGGGGGTGCTGCTGGAGGACTGAGGAGCACAAGCATTATCAGACAGGAGGAAGGTCCTGTGGTGAGAATAAGGAAGGTGTTTGGAGGAGGCCATGGGGAAGTAGCCCAGGGAGTTGTAGCTGTCAAGCAGCTGTTACAGGAGGCACTATAAACAGCTGCAGTCCACAGGGCCCTGGGCTGGAACCCGGAGTAGAGGGCGGGCCTGGGTTCCCCCCAAACCTCCCAATTGACCTGGACTGCGGGTTCTTCCAGAGGTGAAGGTCACTGGGCTGTTCCCCAACCCACATGGTGAATCTCTGAGGCAAGAAAATCCACCAATAAGCGCAGGACCCACCAAGATAGAGGAGGAACTTTGTCACAATGCCTAAATACCTTTGAAAAGCTGGTGGTCTGTATTTTAGTTCCCACCTGTAAAACAGGGAAAATAGCATGTCCCTACCTCACAAGGTCACTGGGAGGATAGATACATTAAAGATTGTGAGGTGCACAGATACTAAGGAAACAGATGGGCAGGATCCCCTGGGAGAATAACATGAAGGACAAAGGGTCCAGGAGAGCTGGCTGTATTTTAAAGAATCCTTATTGTGGTTGCAGGAAAAAAACATCCCGATGTGTAGAAAGAATAGTAAATATGGCAGGCGACCAGCTTGGCTAAACAGTGAAATCCTTGCTGATCTTAAACGCAAAAAAGAGGCTTACAAGAAGTGGAAGATTGGACAAATGACCAGGGAGGAGTATAAAAATATTGCTTAGGCATGCAGAAGTGAAATCAGGAAGGCCAAATCACTCTTGGAGTTGCAGCTAGCAAGAGATGTTAAGAGTAACAAGAAGGGTTTCTTCAGGTATGTTAGCAACAAGAAGAAAGTCAAGGAAAGTGTGGACCCCTTACTGAATGAGGGAGGCAACCTAGTGACCGAGGATGTGGAAAAAGCTAATGTACTCAATGATTTTTTTGCCACTGTCTTCACGAACAAGGTCAGCTCCCAGACTGCTGCACTGGGCACACAATAACTGTGTTATTCCTTGACTTTAGCAAAGCTTTTGATACGGTCTCCCACAGTATTCTTGCCGCCAAGTTCAAGAAGTATGGGCTGGATGAATGGACTGTAAGGTGGACAGAAAGCTGGCTACATTGTCGGGCTCAATGGGTAGTGATCAATGGCTCCATGTCTAGTTGGCAGCCGGTTTCAAGCGGAGTGCCCCAAGGGTCGGTCCTGGGGCCGGTTTTGTTTAATATCTTTATTAATGATCTGGAGGATGGTGTGGACTGCACTCTCAGCAAGTTTGCAGATGACACTAAACTGGGAGGCGTGGTAGATACACTAGAGGGTAGGGATCGGATACAGAGGAACCTAGACAAATTAGAGGATTCGGCCCAAAAAAACCTGATGAGGTTCAACAAGGAGAAGTGCAGAGTCCTGCACTTAGGACAGAAGAGTCCCATGCACTGCTACAGACTAGGGACCAAATGGCTAGGTAGCAGTTCTGCAGAAAAGGACCTAGGGGTCACAGTGGACGAGAAGCTGGATATGAGTCAACAGTGTGCTCTTGTTGCCAAGAAGGCTAACGGCATTTTGGGCTGTATAAGTAGGGGCATTGCCAGCAGATCAAGGAACGTGATCGTTCCCCTTTATTCGACATTGGTGAGGCCTCATCTGGAGTACTGTGTCCAGTTTTGGGCCCCACACTACAAGAAGGATGTGGAAAAATTGGAAAGAGTCCAGAGGAGGGCAACAAAAATGATTAGGGGTCTGGAGCACATGACTTATGAGGAGAGGCTGATGGAACTGGGATTGTTTAGTCTCCAGAAGAGAAGAATGAGGGGGGATTTGATAGCTGCTTTCAACTACCTGAGGGGGGGGGTCCAAAGAGGATGGAGCTTGGCTGTTCTCAGTGGTGGCAGATGACAGAACAAGGAGCAATGGTCTCAAGTTGCAGTGGGGGAGGTCTAGGTTCGATATTAGGAAACACTATTTCACTAGGAGGGTGGTGAAGCACTGGAATACGTTACCTAGGGAGGTGATGGAGTCTCCTTCCTTGGAGGTTTTTAAGGCCCGGCTTGACAAAGCCCTGGCTGGGATGATTTAGTTGGGAATTGGTCCTGCTTTGAGCAGGGGGTTGGACTAGATGACCTCCTGAGGTCCCTTCCAACCCTGATATTCTATGATTCTATGATTCTAAGGTGAGGAGGGGCATATAAGTACCACAGATAAATAGATAGCAAAGTGGTCTGAATGTGTGTCTGACTAAGGATAGTAACCATACTACATAAGGTCATATTCTGATCCACTTATCATGCTGAATAGTACTTTACTCCATGATTAAATACGACAGCTTCTGCATTATCTCCTTCCCATCACAGAAGACACAGTTTAAGGAAAAAGCAAATTAACTCAAAGATATCCTTTGTCACAATGATCCGCAGGTGCCATAACAACCCCTCAAGAGTTCTTTTAAACTGTGCCAGCTGTACAGCTGTAGCACAGATTAGTGCAAGATAGAGGGAAGGTGTCTGCACTCTTGATCTATCACTCCCCCTAAGCCATGCTGAGCTGTGCCCTTATCCTTCTTATAAGATTGTACTCTGAGGCCTATAAAAATAAATCTTAAGAAATGAACTATGGCTCTCACTGTGAAAGACTATATCACCAAAAGAGGGAGAATAGAAACTACAATTTTAAAAACTCTTTCATATCGAACAGCAAAGACTCTAATTAATGCACGTTGCAGTGTTTGTGTATGCTGTGAACTATTTAAAACTTTGACTTTGCAGAAATCCAAGAACATTAATTGAGTAGCTAAATTACAAATTAACAGGAGCTCAGTCTGAATACTTTGTATTGCTTTCTCTTGCATTATCTCTTATGTAGTTAGACTGTGAAATGGCATATCAGACCATGACATGATGAGTCGATTGATGCTTTACACTATTCTGTCAGGGTTTGATCCAATGTTCCTGTTTCGGAAATGAATTCAAATTTCACCATAGCTTTCATATTAAAAAAAATAGCTCTATCTGATTATCTTAGACAATTTATAAAGTACTGAATTTGTTGTACACTCACTGTGAAATATTCAAACTGGGGATGGTGACCTAAGCCCTGAAGTAAGTGGGGAAGTGGAATACCGGGAGAAAACACAAGGAGGAGGGTGCAAGAGGGTGGGACCTCCTGATTAATACCGAGAAAGCAGGGCAATTGGCTAGTTATCTTAGGTGCATGTACATGAACACAAGAAGCCTGGGAAACAAGCAGGAAGAATTTGAAGTCCTGGCCCAGTCAAAGAACTATGATGTGATTGGAATAACAGAGACTTGGTGGGGTAGCTCACATGACTGGAGCACTGTCAAGGATGGGTATAAACTGTTCAGGAAGGACAGGCAGGGAAGGAAAGGTGGAGGAGTTGCACTGTATGTAAGAGTGTGGTATGATTGCTCAGAGCTCCAGTATGAAACTGGAGAAAAGCCTGTTGAGAATCTTTGGGTTTAGTTTAGAACCGAGAGCAGCAAGGGTGATGTTGTGGTGGGCGTGTGCTATAGACCAACGGACCAGGAGGATGAGGTAGACGAGGCTTTCTTCGGATAATTAACTGAAGTTTCCAGAACATAGGCCCTGGTTCTAATGAGGGATTTCAACCACTGTGACATCTTCTGGGAGAGCAATACAGCAGTGCACAAACCAGGAAGTTTTTAAAGAGTTTTGGGGACAACTTCCTGGTGCAACTACTGGGGCTGTTCTTCTCTTGACCTGCTCCTCACAAACAGGGAAGAATTGGTAGGGGAAGTAAAAGTGGGTAGCAACCTGGGCAGAAGTGACCATGAGATGGTTGAGTTCAGGAACCTCACAAAAGGAAGAAAAGAGAGTAGCAAAATACGAATGCTGGACTTCATAAAAGCAGACTTTGACTCCCTTAGGGATCTGATGGGCAGGATCCCCTGGGAGGCTAATATGAGCGGGAAAGGAGTCCAGGAAAGGTCGCTGTATTTTAAAGAAGCCTTATTGAGGGCACAGGAACAAACCATCCTGATGTGCAGAAAGAATAGCAAATATGGCAGGCGACCAGCTTGGCTTAACAGTGATATCTTTGGTGAGCTTAAACACAAAAATGAAGCTTACAAGAAATGGAAACTTGGACAGATGACTAGGGAGGAGTAGAAAAATATTGGTTGAGCATGCAGAGGTGTAATCAAGAAGGCCAAAACAGAACTGGAATTGTAGCTAGCAAGAGATGTGAAGGGTAACAAGAAGGGTTTCTACAGATATGTTAGCAACAAGAAGAAATTCAGAGAAAGTGTGGCACCGATACTCAATGGGGAAGGCAACCTAGTGACAGATGATGTGGAAAAAGTTGAAGTACTCAATGCTTTTTTTGCCTTGGTCTTCACAGACAAGATCAGCTCCCACACTTCTGTCCTGGGCAACACGGTATGGGGAGGAAGTGAGCAGCCCTCAGTGATGAAAGAACAGGTTAAGGACTATTTAGAAAAAATGGACATGCACATGTCCATGGATCCATATCCAATGCATCTGAGAGTGCTGAGGGAATTGGTGATGGATGTGATATATCTGGACTTTAGCAAAGCTTTTGATATGGTCTCCCACAGTATTCTTGCCAGCAAGTTAAAAAAGTATGGATTGGATGAATGGACTATAAGGTGGATAGAAAGCTGGCTAGATTGTCAGGCACAATGAGTAGTCATAAACAGCTTGATGTTAGTTAGCAGCCGGTATCAAGCAGGGTGCCCCAGGGGCCAGTCCTGGGGGCGGTTTTGTTCAACATCTTTATTAATGATCTGGACGATGGGATAGCTTGCACCCTCAGCGAGTTCACAGATGACACTATGCTGGGGGGAGAGGTAGATATGCTGGAGGGTAGGGATAGGGTTCAAAGTGACCTAGACGAATTGGAGGATTGGGCCAAAAGAAAACGGATCAGTTTCAACAAGGACAAGTGCGGAGTCCTGCATTTAGGAAGGAAAGACGGAAGTATCCCATGCACCACTACAGGATGGCTAAGCAGCAGTTCTGCACAAAAGGACCTAGGGACTACAGTGGATGAGAAGCCGGATATGAGTCAGCAGTGTGCCCTTGTTGCCAAGAAGGCTAACGGCATATTGGGCTGCTTCAGTAGTAGCCTTGCCAGCAGATCAAGGGAAGTGATTATTCCCCTCTATTCGTCAACGGTGAGGCCACATCTGGAGTATTGAGTCTAATTTTGGCCCCATCTACAGAAAGGATGGGAACGAATTGGAGAGAGTCCAGTGGAAGGCAACGAAAATGATCAGGGGGCTGGGACACATGACTTACGAGGAGAAGCTGAGAGAACTGGGCTTGTTTAGTCTGCAGAATAGAAGAGTGAGGTGGGATTTGATAGCAGCCTTCAACTACCTGAAGGGGGGTTCCAAAGAGGATGGAGCTAGGCTGTTCTCTGTGGTAGCAGATGACAGAACAAGGAGCAATGATCTCAAGTTACAGTGTGGGAGGTCTAGATTGGATATTAGGAAACAGTATTTCACTAGGAGGGTGGTGAAGCACTGTAATGGGTTACCTAGGGAGGTGGTGGAATCTCCATCCTTAGAGGTTTTTAAGGCCTGGCTTGACAAAGCCTTGGCTGGGATGATTTAGTTGGTATTTGTCCTGCTTTAAGCAAGGGTTTGGACTAGATGACCTCCTGAGGTGTCTTCCAATCCTAATCTTCTATGATTCTATGATCTACGATGCTTTTTAGAGCTGGTGCTGAAACATTTAAATGATGTAGCCTTATCTATAGTTATGGGTTACTGTAACCAACTACAGTACAGGGGATTTCATGGTGCATAAGAGAGACTGCATTTTTTTTCTATAATAATTACTTTTATTAGCCATCCCTGCACATTATGTAACCTGGTAAACGAGAGAGAGAGACCAATATAGGATGCATAAGATTTGCATTACTCACACCATGACTTGTTGAAAAACCTGAAGTGCTAGTCTTCATCCTCATCCTCACCATCATCATCATCACCAGTTGTCATCATCCTGGCGTCTCCCCCTCACCAAGGCATGCAGACAAGGATACAGCTTTTATAACATGATACATTGATGGACAGTGGGGATCATACATTTTCCTTATTTGAACTTCTATACCGAATACATTTGGGGTGCCCCATATTTCATAGGCTAACTCAGTAATTCCCCTTGAATTCATTAACATTTATATCACCTTGTCACTATAGTAACAGGCCTTAAGGAAGTCTCTAGTATTTCACCCCTGCTACCAATGGTCATCTTGCAGTATCTACTATCTTTGGTAGACATTATTATCCAAACTCAGCAGTTCTTTCCAAAACATCAACATATCACAAACATAAACACAAACTCAGCAGGTTTATTATTAATTTACTTATGCTAATTTATGTTAAATCTGAAGGCCTAATTTGGCTAAAATAAATATTTTTCAGGCCTCAGCCCTGTAGGCCAGTGTTACAACATTAATTAATACCTATATTTCATCTCTATATACTAAATATAACTGATACCTTTTCTCCTTTCCTACAGTGAAAATTTCAATTTTGGGGGGATTTTGAAAAAAAAAATAGTTTTTAAAAAAGTTTGGTTTTGATTGCACAAAACAGCACTTTTCATTTAAAAAAAAATCCAAATCATTTTGACAAACATTGATTTTGAGGGGGCAAATATTTCTATTTAGCTGAATAGCCCTAATCCATCAAAAACATTTTGATGGAAAACTTCAACCAGCACTAGTGTGACTTATTTTGTTTGATAACAAGATGCAAATGATTGTGCCCCAGGCACCAGCAGATATGTTAAACAGGCAATATGAGAGCACACAACAATCAGATTCCTCTGGAAGACTACTGCCCAGCGTGTCCAAAATTCTTCCTGGCCTCTCCCCAGTACTGCACACAAGCATGTTCCATTCACCACTCTCAAAGAGCTCTTCTGGTTGGTGGGAAAGGGGGACCTGTGTTCCTACCTTCATTCTGATTTTCCCTGTCCTCTTTAGTCCACCTCTGCTAGAGGCGGAAGCTATGTCAATGGGAGATGCTCTCCCACTGACATAGTGCCAATGGACAGCGCTTAGGTCAGTGTAAATTACGTCACTCAGGGGGGTGTCTTTTTCAGACCCCCGAGTGATGTAAATTACATCAAACTTAAGTAGACCAGCCCTAACACATCAGAGACCTTTCTTCCCTTAGCCCTTACTCCCTGGTTTTCTTTCCTTCCCTCTCATGCCCTCTCAATATGGAGATGTATATGCAATAATTGTCACTATGTACATGTATTTGGCATTCATTTACCATACTTTTTTTGTGCATGTAATTGAACATGCCTGATTTTCAAAATCTGTCTTTTAATAAAATGATGGATTTAGAACCAGTCCATCTCTCTCCTCATTACATTATTGAGGCTATTTCATTGTAACCATTGGCTGATGGATGAGCAGGAGCCGTAGAGACTCACAGGAGCAGAAAATCCACAGAAAGCACAGAATTAAGGGATTTTTCTGCAGATTTTACTGTATAATGAATCTAAGACTTTATTTTCAGAATGCATCAGATCTCTATGCCTTCAGATGAAGAGAAAAAGCATTTTACATGCAAATCAGTGCACTGTTTCCTTGTTAAATATGCAAGCAGCTAGAATGAAACAATAGTACCACCAAGAGAGGAATGAACTTCACTTTGTAGCCTAATTATGGCCTCATAAATGCCAATGCTGTTAGTTAGTTTGCTGGAATGATGTGCCAGATTCCTTCCTTCCTAATATAGCTGGGTGTACCTTATGTGCCTGAGGCTTCACTCATTATTTCTGCTTCAGCTTTGCCATCTTCCTGGTCAAGGAGCACTACTTCTCCACTGTCACTGATTTTCACACCCAGAATCCTGGGTATCTACCCCTCTACTTTGATTTCCTCCTAGATTCTTCTCCCCATCTGTGTCCTCCTTTGTCTTGCAGTCTTTTGACAAGGGAAGATTGACAAGGTACTTAGTTAAAAATAAAGGAGACCTTGGTGTAATTTTGGTTTTAACATGGAAGATCAACAATGGTGTCTTCACACTCCCCCCTTTTCTGATGCCTTTTCCTTTTAAGATAACAGTCCATGAATGATTAACTTTATATTATGAAATTCTCAGCTATAGCAAAAAATCAACCTTTCATCTTTACAAATGATAATAATTGCTGAACTGACTGAAAACTCAGGAAGGTGTGAAGACAGCACATTGCTGTTTTGTACTTTATGCACAATACAATTTAGACAGCATGATTTGAACCCTTTTAAGGGATATATTAACTAATCTCCTAAATCACACAGGTGTTTCAGTATCACTTACTAGTTGCAATGTGTTTAGGAACTCCTCTCCTGATAAGTGTTTACCTCCAGTTATCTTATGAATAAAGTGTCAGATCCTCAGCTGAGTATATTTTTATTCTATCCTTCTTTGTAACAAGCCCTTTTCTATGAAACATGGGTACAGGCAGAGGAAGAAGACCTACAGATGAGAGACTTGGGTAGATCAGCAAAAAGAACAAGGAGTACTTCTGGCACCTTCGAGTCTAACAAATTTATTTGGGCATAAGTTTTCATGGGCTAACGCTCACTTCATCAGATGCATGCAGTGGAAAATACAGTAGGAAGATATATATATATACACACACACCGAGAACATGAAAAAATGGGGGTTGCCATACCAACTCGAATGAGACTAATTGATTAAGGTGGGCTATTATCAGCAGGAGAAAAAAAAAACTTTTGTACTGATAATCAGGATGGCCCATTTCAAACAGTTGACAAGAAGGTGTGAGTAACAGTAGGGGGAAAATTAGCATGAGGAAATATTTTTTAGTTAGTGTAATTACTCATCCACTCCCAGTCTTTATTCAAGCCTAATTTGATGGCATCCATTTTGCAAATTAATTCCAGTTCTGCATTTTCTCATTGGAGTCTGTTTATGAAGTTTTTTTGTTGAATAATTGTGACTTTTAGGTCTGTAATTGAGAGACCTGGGAGGTTGAAGTGTTCTCCGACTGGTTTTTGAATGTTATAATTCTTGACGTCTGATTTGTGTACATTTATTCTTTTGCATAGAGACTGTTGGGTTTGGCCAATATACATAGCAGAGGGGCATTGCTGTCACATGATGGATATATCACACTGGGAGATGTGCAGATGAACAAGCCTCCGATAGTGTGGCTGATGTGATTAGGTCCGATGATGGTGTCCCTTGAATAGATACATGGACAGAGTAGGCAACAGGCTTTGTTGCAAGGATACGTTCCTGGGTTAGTGTTTTTGTTGTGTGGTGTGTGGTTACTGGTGTGTATTTGCTTCAGGTTTGGGGGCTGTCTGTAAGCAAGGACTGGCCTGTCTCCCAAGATCTGTGAGAGTGAGGGATCGTCCTTCAGGATAGGTTGTAGATCCTTGATAATGCGCTGGAGAAGTTTTAGTTGGGGGCTGTAGGTGACAGCTAGTGGTGTTCTGTTTCTTTGTTGGGCCTGTCCTGTAGTAGGTGACTTCTGGATACTCTTCTGGCTCTGTCAATCTGTTTCTTCACTACAGCAGGTGGGTATTGTAGTTGTAAGAATGCTTGATAGAGATCTTGTAGGTGTTTGTCTCTGTCTGAGAGGTTGAAGCAAATGAGTTGTATCTTAGAGCTTCGCTGTAGACAATGGATCGTGTGGTGTGGTCTGGATGAAAGCTGGAGGCATGTAGGTAAGTATAGCAGTCAGTAGGTTTCGGTATAGGGTGGTGTTTATGTGACCATCGCTCATTAGCACTGTAGTGTCCAGGAAGTGCATCTCTTGTGTGGACTAGTCCAGGCTGATTCTGCAGTGGTAGTGGTTCCACCATAGTGTTAAAATGGGAAACCTGAGGTGCCAGAAATTCTGCTTTTATCGTGAGTTCTTAACTGCTGCTGATAGGTTTCTTTGCTGATAACAGTAAATGTTTGTCATTCTAGTAGCTCAGCTCAATAGGAGTCATGCACAAGATGAGCTATCTCACTGATTGTCACTGTTTACACAATTTCTTCAAAGTAATATATTAAACAAAACAATCTGGGATATAGATTATTCTAATTAGAAAGGACTCATAAATTGTGCTTTAACCATAAATGTATAATACTCTGTGTTCAGTTAAATAAATAGTAACTTTTAAATGTGTATTTTTTGCATCATCTCACTTTTCTCCACTTCATTAGCAAATTGTCCAGATGAACTATGATCAAAACTGCATGACTAAATGGACTCAGAATGGAGATAGCAAATAGATGCAGTTACATCTGTCTATGAATGTTTTTGTCTTTCCATTATGTCACCCTAAGTTGCATTAAACAGACAGATGAAGGCAATAAACAGAGCAATCTTGGTAGAATTATCACATCAATTCCTTTGTGAGATTTGTCAGATTTCTACAGTCTCTCATTATTTGTAAAAGATCACATAGAGATTTTGGAGTAAGGAAAGAGCCTTAATTTAGTGAAGCAGCAGATTTTTATGCATCTTGAATAGTTCTCACTCTAGTTGCCTATATTCTGGTTTTGCAAAGACCTCAACAATTCTATGTCAAAGATGGTTTCAGATTGTTGTAATAGAAATGACTGCATGAGCCCCTGGTTACTGGCTGCACTTCAAATCAAATCAGTGACAAACAATCAGTGAAGTACATAATTATAGCTGTATTGATCATGTCTGCACAGTATCCACACCAAATCCATTAAATTCATCTCAGCTTGATCCAACATGCAGTAGGCTCAGTGTAAGGATATTCTGAAGGTATTTCCCCCCTGCTCTTCCAGAGTTGTGGTCACAAATCTAGAGATGCTGTACCTATGACCTTACACAATCCTTTGGTTTCTGATTCCAGTATTTTGTCATTCAAAAGCTGGATAATAGCAATGAAATGGTTATTATAGAATGTTTAACATTTGCATGTTTATTGTTTATATAAACTCTGTAGAACAAATTCTGAAGTACTTTGCCTTCAGTGGGAGGTGGATCTGAATAATAGACTGAATCAGGGCATCAGTTTTTATCTCTATGCCTTTTATATCACTACTCTGAGAGCAGAATTCTTCCATCTTTGAATTGTCTTTCCTATATGTCAGTGCATCATTGAAGCATTTAATGAGCCCCAGAATGATAATGTTTTGTAAACAACTGTGATGATTCCTGAGAAGTGACCTTATAATAATCAGCAAAAGAAGAAAAAAAGAATCCAATGAAAAGTATAAAGCTTTGAATCTCATCTATACCACTCCTTCATTGTTACATACTTCCCATTTTTGTGTGTTGATGGAAAAAGCTTTTCTGATAAGTCACTGAGCCCTGTTATTTATTTGAATTAACATCATTACTTTGGAAGAAACTGATCTGTTTGGCTCTGTATGTTTGATAGTCCCAGTGCTGCTTGTCTTTTCCTTGTTAGATAGCTCAACCTCAGGTGCCCAAAGACGCATCAAATCCATATTTATGCATCTAAATAAAAATGGCCAGTTTTTTTTTAAAACTGTTATGGTGAGCACTTAAAGCTTCCATTAGCATCAAAGGGAATTGTTGCTGTTCAGACCCTCTGAAAATCAGGTCAGACGTTCCCAAGAACATATGTACATAATTCCAGAGCTTAGGGACTATGTCTATAGTAGAATTGATAGGTGAAACATTATTAGACCCAACAGCATTTTCTATATACACATAGTATACATGATATATCCAAGTTTCAAGTATGTCTTCTTTGGCTTTTTTTATATAGATTATTCTTTTCACTGAGTTCAGAGCTGCATTTTTATTACATACAAATATTATGTCATACTTCTATCGATAGGGTCCCTTGCTGATAATATCTGTGGCTTTACAGTACCTCACAATTGCTGCAATTAGTTTGTGTGTTGATTGATGAAAGCCTGTTTGACAATCGTTCAAGTAAATACATCTGGACAACACAATCCAGATACCCAGATTTTCAGAAGACACTTGGAAAGCAATAATACCAAAAGAGATTTATGCTTGCAAGTAGTTAAATAACTGGGTATGAGTTTGTAATGCATATAGCAGCAAAAGAGGCCAATGCACTTCTGGTTGCATGCACAGACAATGTGTGATACACATAGTGACACTAGACAATAATTAGAAAATATCCTGTAGTGAAAAACCTATACTGGCCATGGAATGAACTAGATAATCTAACCTGTTTCTCTATATTATTTATTTCACACAGGTCTCAAGAGCAATTTATTCAGAATACAATACAATCAGCCTTATTCACTGCAAATAGTCTCCAGTGGGATAACTCACAGAGTAAGGTGATACCTGCTGTCAGAATAGAATACTAATTTCAACTGTTGCTTTGAGTATTTACTGCTATCTATTCTTCCTAGCCAACTTAATCACATGATATTCTTTCTGCATATTTACTGGATGACTGCTAACTCCATCACCAGACTTAGCGGTAGCCAACCCAGGCCACAGCAAGGGGAGGTAGGCTTGGGGGGCACCAGGCTCAGGGTGCTGTTTTTATTGTTAGTGACAAAAGGGAAAGTAAAATGTATCAAATATTCCATATGTGGATTCATTTTTCACTAACCTCCTAAAACATTCAGTGTCTTTGTAGAATCTTCTGGAACCTTCCAGAATATCAGAGAACTACATTTTCCTCGAATCTCCCAGAATGTTGTCAGCCATGCCCTTACACAAATATAGTGGGTTGGGCATCTCCAGTCAGTCAGTGAAATATAAAAATGAATTGAAGTGAAGTGAAAGCCCAGCTGCGATATTGTGAACCTTGATTTAATGTGTAATTATAAAAGTGTACTGTGTAAGTAGTGACTAATAAAGGACATATGTAATGAGATACCAGAGATATCTATGGAACCCCTATCTATGCAGCAATATAAAAGAAATACTGTTACTTCTTTTGGCCATGCTTAACACATAATGTTTGACTTTCTAAGATTGCGGAATATAAATTTTCGCTATCCCTAATACTGTCTGTTTTCCCCCATAGAAAATAAAAGATGCCCCTCCTCCCCCCGAAGAAGCCTTTAGGAGCTCAGGATAGGAAGCAAAAAGCTCAATTGCAATCTACTTTGCAGCAAGGGGAAAAATTGTTGGGGGAAAAAAGGAAGTGTTATTTGGTCCTTCTCATAACAAGAACTAGGGGTCACAAAACGAAATTATTAGGCAGCAGGTATAAAACAAACAAAAGAAAGGATTTCTTCACACAGTAAACCTGTGGAACTCTTTCCCGGAGGATGTTGTGAAAGCCAAAACTATAAAAGGGTTGAAAAAAGAACTAGATAAATTCATGGAAGATAGGTCCATCAATGGTTATTAACCAGGATGGGTACAGATTTAAAACCATGCTCTGAAGTGTCACTAGCCTCTGTTTGCTAGAAGCTGGGGTTTGGTTGCTGAAGCCAAGCATTATTTTCTCTCCTGTGTCAACCTCTTTCCACAACTGCCTGATTGGAGAGTCCCACAGTATGTGCATTAGGGCTCCTTTTTTTTAGTAAAGCACCAACAAACATCAGAAGACAAGGTCCCCCCATCTTGCACAACTTCTGTGATGTTCAGTACATTTGAATAGAATCTTTTGCTGTATCAGGCATAGCCTGAGAGCCACAGAAGCGTGTTTAGCAGTCTGTTATATGCTCAGGGTAGAGGTCTCATGTCCTGGCAGACAACATTAGAAGGTAAATGGATCAGCAGACTGGAAACAGAATGCCTGTACTAGCTAAAATAAGGGCAAACATTCAGGGACCCGTATACAGTGGATAAGATCACAATGGATAAAATAAGTCTGGAATATACAATAAAGAGCACAGTAAATCATACATGGACAGTTGTGGGACAGAAAATGTGCTATTCCTACAAAGTGACGAAGGCAATCCTAAATGTGTGATGCAATGTATAGTACATGCAATGTAATATGTAAATGTCTATAAAGGAAGAGGTTTGCTGTGTAACTTTAGATGTGTGGTGCACCCTCTACCCACCCTCTATGCTTTAGTCTGAACACCTCAGCTTAGCTTTGCTGTATGCCAAATAAAGGAACCTGAGGGACAAAACTGGAATTGGACTGAATTCTTGGGGAACCACGTGGAAAAAGTTCTCTGAGGGAATCACAACACCCACGTTTTCAATAAACTCCACACCAATGAAATTCCTCTAACACTTTTGTCATGTCACAGATGTCAGATTGGTTCCAGCATGTGGAATTCCTTATACCCACAAAGGTGGAAACTGAACAGATGTTAACATATCCAATTCCCTTTGCAAATCTCCTCATTTCCTCTTTTTGTTCAATGGAAAAAAATAAGTTTCCTAAACCCTTGAACCATTGCCCGGACCTTCAATGGATGCTTACTTATTGGGAATTTTGGAACGTCAGTGATAAAAACATCTTTGTTGAATTGGACAACATCCATCACATTTTGCCACACAGGAAGCATTCTCTACTCTAAGTTCTCCAATTCATTCATAATGCAGAGCTGAAGGACACTTTTCCTAATGTGGGGATAAATTTGAGGATTCTGCTCACACTGCCAGTCACAGTTACGAGTGATGAGCGCAGCTTTCCGAAGCTCAGGCTCTTTGATCGATGATGACAAATGTTGCTTGCTATTTTATCACTTTAAATACCATTGGCCAATCTTTGGATCTCTCTGATGATGTGCTTCTGTTTGCGAGGGCAAAGGCAAGAAAAGCGACCTTTTGAACTAAAGGACTAGGGTTAACATTCTAAGTCTGTCACCTACTGTAACACTATTTAATATTGGTCCACCCAATGTTGATGTACCGTTCAATGTCTTGATGTTAGTACATTTCAGTTATTCTTAAAATTAAAAAGTTTCTATAAGCTTAGAGGAAATGACTTTTTATTGCTTATTAGGTCTTGAAGAAATACAAATTTATATATCCTAGGAAATGTATTTGTGACGTTGCACTCTATATGATTTTATGAAAATATGCTAATAAGTATGAATATAATGTAACTGGAATATACTTCATGCAAAAGGTATCTTGTAAGGTATCATTACAAATCTTATAATCTACTGAGTGTGGTCATCCTATTTGTATAAATGTGTCACTCTTGTATCTGAATCTAGAAATATGAAATATAACTCTGAGGTCCTATTGTAATTATGCAAAGTGTGGGCCATTAATGGTGTTTTGGAATCTTGATGGTTTCCATCAACTAGGACAACTAAATGTAGATGGCTCTGTTTATTTGTAAGTCTTCCTGTATATGTATGTGCTGGCAAGTGGGCAATGAAATATTACAATGACATGTGATCATGTCACCTGAACTGAAATCCATCTTTAACCTGGGGCTTTTCCATTTAGAAGGAAGGGTGGGAACCCAGAGAGGGATAAAGGATTCTCGCCTTGTGCCAAAGATATATAAGAGGATGGAACAGAACAAAGGGGGCTGCAGTCATGAGAAATCCCCTAGCTACCACCTGAGCTGGAACAAGGACTGTACCAGGGGAAGGATTGGGACCAGACTAGAATGAGGCTAGTCTGTGAAAAAAGCTTTTTGAAACATCTCCGAGGGTGAGATTTTATCTGTATTCAGTTTCTTTCTGTGTTAGGTTTAGACTTGCGTGTTTTATTTTATTTTGTTTGTCAATGTACTTTGTTCTGTCTGTTATCACTTGGAACCACTTAAATCCTACTTTCTGTATTTAATTAAATCACTTTTTACTTATTAATTAACCCAGAGTATATATTAATACTTGGGGGGTCAAACAGCTGTGCATATCTCTCTATCAGTGTTATAAAGGGTGAACAATTTATGAGTTTACCCTGTATAAGCTTTATACAGGGTAAAACGGATTTATTTGGGGTTTGGACCCCATTGGGAGCTGGGCATCTGAGTGCTGGAGATAGGAGCACTTCTTAAGCTGTTTTCAGTTAAGCCTGCAGTTTATGTGGGATATAGTTCAGACTTGGATCCGTGTTTGCAGCAGGCAAGCGTGTCTGGCTGAAACAAGGCAAGGTTCTGAAGTCCCAAGCTGGCAGGAAAAACGGGTTCAGACGTAGTCTCAGCACATCAGGTGGCAGTCCCAAGGGGGTTTCTGTGATTCAACCCGTCACAGTATTGTCTTATATGACAGGGATAAATCACAAATGCAAATTGTGTACCAAAGCCATGAAATGTGCTACAAATGAAATACAAAATAATGTATTCAAAAGTTTAACATATGGGGGCAGGTGCCGAAGATGCTCTTTGTCTGGGTCTTCGGCCGGCCCTGGCAAACCCCTGAAATAGTGATTAAGATGACCACCAAACTCTATATGTGAATACTCATCAGACACATGTACCATATCCATATCCATAACAACTCTTCTCTTCAAACAGTTCTGTTAACAAACCTGTGAAGAAAGGCTTTTTGCGAACAGGGGCTGCTAACAGGGATTTTCGCAAGGGAGTTCTCCAGGTGAAGGAGGAGCAATACAGCACCCTTGGGGTAAGTGACTGTCTGTAGTGTGTGTTTGTTTGTGTTTGGGGGTTACTTGCTGTTTGCTGAGCTTGTGTTTGTCAGTCTGTTTGTTTGTTTGGTTGTTTTGAAGGACCGTGTGCTGTGGCTGGCAGTTGGAAGCTGTGAGCTTCAAAGGAAGGTCTGAAAGCTAGAAGCCTCTGGTAAGTGGCTGAGCCTTAATCAGTGGGCGGGGCATTCACATAGGCCAGGGCTTTATAAAGCAGTGCACAAGCGACCAGGGAGCTTTTGCAAACAGGGGCTGCTAACAGGGAGTTTCGCAAGGGAGTTGGGAAGGGGGCGAGCGTCCCCTGCCAGTTCTATCTGTTTTCCCTTTATTCCCCTTAAAACCTATAAACCAAACTACATTCAAAACCTTTTGCTTAAAAACCCTTTCATTAACTAGGAGACAATGCAGGCAGAAGCCCAGCTGCAGAGTGGGGGCTATCCAGTTTATTGCACTGAGTGCAGCATGTATGATTACCTGCCCTGTGAGCGGGTGGTGTATGTGTGCATTCGGTGCAAGTTGCTCCTGGCCCTCAGAGACCACGTACGGACTTTGGAGGCCAGGGTAGCAGAACTGGAGGAGCTAAGGGAGGCAGAGAGGTATGTTGATAAGGCTTTCTGGGACACTGTAGAATTGTCCCACCTCCGGTCAGACAGCCCCTGTGCTGTCGAGGAGGATGAAAGGCCCAGGAAGCAGAGCAGTCAACGGGAGCAGAGGGAAACCTTCCCATAGTTGGGACCCTCCTTCCAGATGGTGCTGGGGTTACCTCTCGCACTGAGGTTGCCTCCCCGGGGAGGGAACTCCAGTTGCTAGGAAAAGGCAGGTGTCAGTAATGGGAGATTCGATCATTAGAAATGTAGATAACTGGGTTTGTGATGACTGGCAGAACCGCATGGTGACTTGCCTGCCTGGTGCGAAGGTTGCGGATCTCTCGAGGCATCTAGACAGACTTATGTGTAGTGCTGGGGAGGAGCCGGTGGTCGTGGTACAGGTAGGTACCAATGACATAGGGAAGGGTAGGAGAGATGTCCTGGAGGACAAATTTAGGCTGCTAGGGAAGAGTCTGAAATCCAGGACCTCTATGGTGGCATTCTCAGAAATGCTCCCGGTTCCAAGCGCAGGGCCAAGTAGGTAGGCAGAGCTTCAGAGTCTCAATGCGTGGATGAGACGATTGTGTAGAGAGGAGGGGTTTACTTTCATTAGGAACTGGGGAAACTTTTGGGATGGGGGGGGGAGCCTATACAGGAGAGATGGGCTCCACCTAAACCAAAGTGGAACCAGACTGCTGGCACTAAACATTAAAAAGGTTGTAGAGCAGTTTTTAAACTAGGAGATGGGGGAAAGCCAACTGCTGCAGAGGAGCATGTGGATCGCACAGAGACTTCTCTGAGGGGAGAGTCTAATGATAGAGAATCTCCAGGTTATAGTCAGGAGCAGAGGATGGAGGAGGATAATGTAAGGGCCAGATCAGATGATAAACATTCACATAAAAAAGAATCTAACACATCAGAAAAGGGCAGACAAATAAACAGTGACAAGTTTTTAAAGTGCTTGTACACAAATGCTAGAAGTCTAAATAATAAGATGGGTGAACTAGAGTGCCTCATGATAAAGGAGGATATTGATATAATAGGCATGACAGAAACCTGGTGGACTGATAGCAATCAATGGTACACAATCATTCCGGGGTACAAAATATATCGGAAGGACAGAACAGGTCATGCAGGGGGGCAGGAGTGGCACTATATGTGAAAGAAAATGTAGAATCAAATGAAGTAAAAATCTAAAGTGAATCCACATGTTTCATAGAATCTCTATGGATAGAAACTTCATGCTCTAATAAGAATATAACATTAGGGATCTATTATAGACCACCTGACCAGGACAGTGATAGTGATGATGAAATGCTAAGGGGAATTAGAGAGGCTATCAAAATTAAGAACCCAATAATAGTGGGGGATTTCAGTTAGCCCCATATTGACTGGGAACATTTCACTTCAGGATGAAATGCAGAGATAAAATTTCTCGATACTTTAAATGACTGCTTCATGGAGCAGCTGGTACGGGAACCCACAAGGGTAGAGGTAACTCTAGATTTAGTCCTGAGTGGAGCGCAGGAGTGGTCCAAGAGGTAACTATAACAGGACCGCTTGGAAATAGTGACCATAATACAATAGCATTCAACATCCCTGTGGTGGGAAGAACATCTCAACAGCCCAACACTGTGGCATTTAATTTCAAAAGGGGGAACTATGCAAAAATGAGGGGGTTAGTTAAACAGAAGTTAAAAAGTACAGTTTTTAAAGTGAAATCCCTGCAAGCTGCATGGGCACTTTTTAAAGACACCATAATAGAGGCCCAACTTCAATGTATACCCCAAATTAAGAAACACAGTAAAAGAACTAAAAAAGAGCCACCGTGGCTTAACAACCATGTAAAAGAAGCAGTGAGAAATAAAAAGACTTCCTTTAAAAAGTGGAAGTCAAATCCTAGTGAGGCAAATAGAAAGGAGCATAAACGCTGCCAGATTAAGTGCAAGAATGTAATAAGAAAAGTCAAAGAGGAGTTTGAAGAACGGCTAGCCAAAAACTCCAAAGGTAATAACAAAATGGTTTTTAAGTATATCAGCAGCATGAAGCCTGCTAAACAACCAGTGATGTTGATGATCGAGATACAAAAGGAGCGCTTAAAGACAATAAAGTCATTGCGGAGAAACTAAATGGATTCTTTGCTTCAGTCTTCATGGCTGAGGATGTTAGGGAGATTCCCAAACCTGAGCCGGCTTTTGGGGGTGACAAATCTGAGGACCTGTCACAGATTGAAGTGTCACTAGAGGAGGTTTTGGAATTAATTGGTAAACTTAACATTAACAAGTCACCCAGACCAGATGGCATTCACCCGAGTTCTGAAAGAACTCAAATGTGAAGTTGCGGAACTATTAACTAAGGTTTGTAACCTGTCCTTTAAATCGGCTTCTGTACCCAATGACTGGAAGTTAGCTAATGTAACGCCAATATTTAAAAAGGGCTCTAGAGGTGATCCCAGCAATTACAGACCGGTAAGTCTAACATCAGTACCGGGCAAATTAGTCGAACAATAGTTAAGAATAAAATTGTCCGACACATAGAAAAACATAAACTGTTGAGCAATAGTCAACATGGTTTCTGTAAAGGGAAATCGTGTCTTACTAATCTATTAGAGTTTTTTGAAGGGGTCAACAAACATGTGGACAAGGGTGATCCAGTGGACATAGTGTACTTAGATTTCCAGAAAGCCTTTGACAAGGTCCCTCACCAAAGGCTCTTGCGTAAATTAAGTTGTCATGGGATAAAAGGGAAGGTCCTTTCATGGATTGAGAACTGGTTAAAAGACTGGGAACAAAGGGTAGGAATTAATGGTAAATTCTCAGAATGGAGAGGGGTAACTACTGGTGTTCCCCAAGGGTCAGTGCTCGGACTAATCCTATGCAATTTATTTATAAATGATCTGGAGAAAGGGGTAAGCAGTGAGGTGGCAAAGTTTGCAGATGATACTAAACTGCTCAAGAAAGTTAAGACCAAAGCAGACTGTGATGAACTTCAAAAAGATCTCACAAAACTAAGTGATTGGGCAACAAAATGGCAAATGAAATTTAATGTGGATAAATGTAAAGTAATGCACATAGGGAAAAATAACCCCAACCATACATACAATATGATGGGGGCTAATTTAGCTACAACAAGTCAGGAAAAAGATCTTGGATCGTGGATAGTTCTCTGAAGATGTCCATGCAGTGTGCAGAGGCGGTCAAAAAAGCAAACAGGATGTTAGGGATCATTAAAAAGGGGATAGAGAATAAGACTGAGAATATGTTATTGCCCTTATATAAATCGATGGTATGCCCACATCTTGAATACTGCATACAGATGTGGTCTCCTCATCTCAAAAAAGATATACTGGCACTAGAAAAGGTTCAGAAAAGGGCAACTAAAATGATTAGGGGTTTGGAACGGGTCCCGTATGAGGAGAGATTAAAGAGGCTAGGACTCTTCAGCTTGGAAAAGAGGAGACTAAGGGGGGATATGATAGAGTTATATAAATCATGAGTGATGTGGAGAAAGTGAATAAGGAAAAGTTATTTACTTATTCCCATAATACAAGAACTAGGGGTCACCAAATGAAATTAATAGGCAGCAGGTTTAAAACAAATACAAGGAAGTTCTTCTTCACGCAGCGCACAGTCAACATGTGGAACTCCTTACTTGAGGAGGCTATGAAGGCTAGGACTATAACAGCATTTAAAAGATAAATTCATGGTGGTTAAATCCATTAATGGCTATTAGCCAGGATGGGTAAGGAATGGTGTCCCTAGTCTCTGTTTGTCAGAAGATGGAGATGGATGGCAGGAGAGAGATCCTCCACTTGATCATTGCCTGTTGGTCCACTCCCTCTGGGGCACCTGGCATTGGCCACTGTCGGTAGACTGGATACTGGGCTAGATGGACCTTTGGTCTGACCCCGTACGGCCGTTCTTATGTTCTTATGTTCTTTGCTCATTCAATTTTGCATAGAGAGCTACTAAGAAGGCTGTTACTACTGTCAACGTGAAATCACATTTATTATTTGAATGAATGTTCACATATGCTTTCTTGTAATATTCACCCAGAGATATATATGGTCCTTGATATAGCAAGAAGTCTGATAACTGTCATAGTTAGCCTTATTATAAGTACTTCCCCTTATGTATTCAGCTAGCTTTTCTTATGCTTTCCTAGTTAATCAGTAGTCCCTCACCAAAGTCCTTTCCCTTTAATTTGACAGCAATATCTTATGTCATTTTGTAATTCTTCTATCCTTCTATGTTAGAAGTAGTTAAGAATTATGTCAATGTCATGCTATAAAACAATATCACTTTGTGAGCTGACAGCTCAATTAAATCCAGTGGAGATTTTCTTCTTGCCTACTCTCTATCTCAGTCTATCCTGGAATATCTCTGATTGTTACGTATACTTGTTCAGACTTTCCACATTTCTACTGGTTATTTTGAAATAATAATTTAATATTTAAATCACCGTTGTCCACATGCCCCAATCAAATAAAGCGAGCCATCATGCTTAGTGCAATACAGACAAAAAGAGGACCCAGTTTCTGCCAGGTGTATGATTTCCTTTTGCTAGGAGTGGGTATATCCAAAGTCATCCATATAATTCCACACCCCTGAGTATATCATTGGCAATGGGGCTCTCAGTAGGGACCTCCACATCTTAATGCATGAATCCTATAGACCAGGGGTAGGCAACATGGGAGAGTGGTAGAAGGGAAGTGTCTAAGCCCTGGCTAATTAAGGCATGGTTCTCTGTTGACTAGGGAGGGTTGCTACATGTTAATTGGAGCACCTGTAGTCAATTAAGGCCCTGTTAGCAACCTAATAAAACCCCCTGCTTCAGGCAGTCAGGGGAGAAGGAGGAAGAAGAGAGGACTGGAGCTTGTAGGTGTGCTGTGAGACTTGGAAGAGCAGAAAACCGGAGTAAGGGAGACCCTGCCCCAGCAGGGGAGGGAGACTCCCTCCCCCCGCATTTAAGGATTGAAGGTACCCCACCCAAGGGGGAAGAGGGTAAGAACTCACAGGGGTTGAGAGGGGCTGGGACTCAGAGTGAGGAGCAAACTCAGACCCCTCCTCTGCTTCCCTCCTTTACCACCTTCCTGGGCCACTAGTGGGGTCCTCGGTGCCTCAAGAGCAGGGACAAGGAGTGGCATCTTAGCCCCCCCACCAAGAAAAGTGCAGGACCCACCATACTACATCAGCCACCTTGTCACACTTGTTACAATTACCCAAGAGGAACATCTTAAGCTGCTAGATGGACTACTGAAACTGCTACAACTGCTGTAATCCAACCAAAACTCACCTGCTCACTCAGTCAGTTTCCTTTTTAGGAATTACTCTTTCTAAGGAAGGATGAACGCCATCTCAACAAAAGGTATGCCTAATTTTGTGTTTTCCTCTACCTACTAGTGCATCTAGCTTAAGATCTCTTCTAGTTCTTACTGGCTACCACAGAGATTCCATACTTGATTTTGCCTCAATCACTGCTGCGTTGTATCACCTTCTTCAAAAGGGAGTGCTATGGTGCTGGGCAAAGGAACATACAAAGGCAGTTACTGCTTTGAAAGAAACTATAGCGTTGGCTCCAGTTCTGGCAACACCTGACCAGACCAAACCTTTTTATTTGGAAATTGCCACAAGAGAAACAGTACTCTCTGCTGTCTTTTACAAGAAATCAATGACAAAAGAAGGCCTATCGCTTTTGCTTCTAAAGTACTTTCACCAGTGGAATGCAAGTATTCTGTGTGTGAATGTAACTTGTTAGCTACTTATTGGCCAATCAAACATTTTATCTTTTTAATTGGTCTCTCTCCCATAATTATACATACAACACACACATCAGCTAAATTTCTTCTTTTTGATCATTCCAGGATGGACAGGTCTCTAATGCTCGATTAGCTCACTGATCACTGCTGTTGTAGAACAAGGACATAACTGTCCACCCTTTGTCTACACTTCACCTCTCCCTTTTGCACTTTTGTATGATGGTGTCCCTCACAAGTGTCCTATGCTGACACCAACCTTTTCTATACACCAGTTTTTCAAACCATTACCTCCTTCCACTGACACGTCGTCATTTCTGTGTATTTTCACTGATGGATTCTACAAAGATGGGCAACCTTTTACTGGTTTCGGCCTCTACATTCTTTCTCCATCTGATTCTCCTCTTTCTTTTTCTTTTTCATGTACACCCCACTCAGCGCAATATGCTAAACTCACTGCTATGACATGCATTGGAATGTTTTGCTACCTCTGATTTACAATTACTTTTCCTATCTGATTCTGAATGAGCCTGTAATGCTCTTACAGAATTTCTTTCTTTTGGGCAGTCTCACAACTTTGGATCCTCTAATGGATCTTCTTTGGCTTATGTCTCACTACTTTCTTATATTGCTTCCCTTGCATAACCCCTTTCTTCCCCTCCCTTTGTTTTCAAGATAAAACAGCTCCTTTTCACCTAGAAAATTCTGTTGCTGATTCTCTGGTGAAACAAGGTGCTAAAGAGGACGAGAAGTGGACATTTTCACACAAAATCATGTCATGAGCACTATGTTCCTCCAGTAAATACTGCAGAAACTCTGTGTCAGCAGTCAGCACAGCAATCAGCATTACAGAGATAGTGACTGACTTGCCAGCACTACAGAAGCAGGATGTAGTGTTATTAGAAGCTATTAAACATGTACAGTGAAAAAAGGAATTGTCAAAAGATTCACCTTTAAAACCTTATGCATCAAAAATGGCATTAGCAACAGGGAGTTCTTTGCTCATATACCTCAGGAATGAGATATCTATATGGGTGGTACCAGAACAAATTCAGAAGGATTTAATGTTCTCAGTCCATGATGTACCCACAGTAGAACATCAGGGAACAGACAAAACAGTGGAGAGGTTTAAAACACTTGTCTGGTTGTCACAGATGAAAACAAAGATATAAGAGAATATTGTGCCAATTGCTTAATCTGTGCACAAAATAATCCAACAAGCAATAGAAACAATGCTCCCCTTAGACCACGAAGAAATACAGGACCATGGTCTAATTTACAGATTGATTTTGTTGCTCTGTTACCAAAGACTAAAATGGGAAACAAATATTCCTTGGTCATTGTAGATCCATTCTCAAAATGGACCGAAGCTTTCCCATTGAGAACTGACACAGCCTTAGCTACAACACATGTTCTGGTAGAGCAGGTATTCTCCAGATGGGATTTACCAGCAAAACTGAAACAGATCAAGAAACTCATTTTACAGGAGCTGTCATGCAAAACTGTTTGTTGGCATTAGGAATAAAACAAAACTTCCATATTCCTTATCACAACACAGTCCTCAGGACAGGTGGAAAGGGTGAATAAAACTATCAAATTGATGTTAAGAACATTTGTGTCTATGAAAGGAAAGGACTGGGATAGCTTAATTCCATTAGTCCAGATGGTAATCAGAGCTACTCCAGCTAGTGCCACAAACCACACTCCCTTTGAAGTCATGACAGGAGAGAAATGAAAATGCCAGAACACTTGTGGTGGAGAACAAGTAATGCACATGTTGAAGGAATTAAAATGGATGTTTTTATGCAAATGTTACAAAAAACCTTAAACAGATACACGTGTATGTAGCTCATGAATCTGTGTTACTGGAAATAAGAAAAATGTGGAGAACATTTATCATGCTAATCAACTTAAGTTGTTTAAGGGAAAATCCCTTCCGTCTACAAAAAAGTGATGCTGCGTAAAATACCATGTTGGTGATCGTGATCCTGTGGGATTGCTTGAGGCTGGCAGTGAATGCAAGAGTACAGCACCATCTCTCACCAGAACCGCTAGTTGGGATCATAGGAGGGGGGAGGGGTTGTGTGCAGCAGCTCATCTCAGAAGCTCTTCAGTTTGTTTGATTAAAGTTTTATTCCTTTCTCATTAATTGGTTTGTTATTTAATGAACCCAAAGATCCTTACAAACCCAGCTAACTCTGTTATCCAAAGCCGTAGCAGACTCATCAACCTTTATACATGGCCCAGCCACTACCATTGGGAGTCAGGGAGCTACACTGATTGGATGGGGGTTATATTTGTATTTTGTGCAGACAAACTATCAGAATCTCTTACTTTTGTTGAGGGGAATGTTTCCCTCTCTGCTTACCAACAGCAGTTGGTGCATTCACAGAAAGGCTTCAGGATCTCCTCTTCCTTGCTGGCAAAATCTTTGGGAAAGACCTTGTCTGCTTAGTACAGGGATCGGCAACCTTTGGCACGCGGCCCACCAGGGGGCTTACCCTGGCGAGCCACGTGCCAGAGGTTGCCGATCCCTGGCCTAGTATATTACAACCCCTTGTATCCACCACCCCCAGCCCTCCTTTTCCTATCTCCTCCCCCTTATCCCTGCACGATTTTAACAAATATTTACTGGGCTTGGCTGAGTACCTGTACTTGGAGTTCTCACAGCTTAGAGAAGAAGTGCAGATTCCAGCATATCCTGTTTTAGGCCCTTCAATCTTTTTGTTAAGATTCTCATAGGCCATGAAAGGAGGCAGAGAGAGGTAGTCTCCTTAACACAACTACTTCAACCCTTTCAAAAGATTCAGGTTTGGCTTTATTCAGAGTTATTCTGACTCACACAAATCTGTTCTGCCATTCCTGTTAATTAAGGGTCATATTCTGTCATCCTCATTCATGTTGACTAGTACCTTTCTTTTCAAGTAGTGTCACTGATGTCAATGGAACCATTGTGTAGTTTTTTGGTTTTCCAAGGGCAAAAGAAATAGATAGAGACCCCCCTCACAGACACATACACCACCCTGCCTCCATAGAATAGTTAATAGCCTAGTGATTAGGACACTTATCCGGGATGTAAAAGACACATGTTCAAGCAATGTTCAAATCAGGCAGAGTGAGGACTTGAATCCAGGTCTCCCACCTCTCAGGTGAGTGCCTCACAGAACAAAAAAAAACCTTAACATTGTTCACAAAATGGATTTCTTGTTGTCCAGCCAGCCCTACCCAACAGGCCTCCTAACGTTACTGCAGTTCATCTCGATTTGAACGGAACAGCTGGCTAGATCACAGTGTATTTGTTTTGGACAAAGTGTTTCTATCTTTATTTTGACATTTATGTGAAAATGACTCCTATTGGGTAAGTAATAAAAGCTCAGCATGCCTTCCGAGAAACAGAGGGAACTGGCAGATTTTTAGGGGGTCATTAATTTGACTGCCCCTTCAGTTATGATTCAGAGAGCTCTTCTAGACATAAGAAAAACTGAACTAGTTCTTAGGTGGACCCCAATAGCACATCTGTTTATGGATTTTCTTGACATAATGTTACTAGTTAATCAAGAAGTGAAGACGTCTTCCACCTTAGATGGAACCTTAGGTTTTCCTTTTGTGTATCTCAAATTTTAAATTATTCTTATTCCACCTCAGCAGATTATCCAGGAAAACCTGTGTAATATTCTGGTGGTCCACAGTGATGTAAGTACTAGCCCTTTTTATCCCATTCCTCTGGCTGTTGGAGAAAAAAGAAAACATATACAAAAGGAATCTGAAGTATTTGGGGATTCTTGGGTTTCCTATTTTAAGCATATTTTTCTTATATGTAGCAATCCTTCTACTAGTGAACCATATTTTTGGAGGTGGGCAGTGGAGGATGGAGAGTCAGGGTATATTACATATTTCCACTGAAGTCAATGGAACTATGGATTTTATACTAGCTTGTAACCATATGTTATCCCCCTTTTCCCACTGTTGTAGGCTCTGTCTGATCAGAAGAGAAAGCTGAGGTTCAGGGTAGACTTGTGTAGCTGTTTCTTGGGAGGAACCAGAAAATAAAGCAGGTTTTCTGGGCTTTTTCAAAATCACAGTCCCTTCATGCTTTCAGGTTTTTTATGATTCTTAATTCAATCACTGATTTGTTTATGAAGTAACACTAATTTGGAGATGCAGGGTAATAATTTATTTTCTGGTATTGCCAAGAGGGTCCAACTAAGACTGGAGCTCCATTATGTACAAACACACATTGAGAGGTAATCCTTTCCCCAAAGAGCTTACAGTCTAAATAGACAAGACAAAGAGTGATTGGAAACAAGGGCAAAGAGAGGTGAAATAAATTATTTGAGGCCACACTGCAGTTCTGATACAGAACTGGCAATAGAACCAAAATCTCCTGATTCCCTACCTACTACACCACAATGCTTTCCTTTTCTATGTGGAGTTGTAGGGTCAAATTCTTCCCGAGTTACTCTATTTAACTCCAGAGAGCTCAATTATATTCCGTGAACTGCAAGTCAGGACAGAATTTAACCTTTCACAGTTGGGATGATTTAGTAAATGAGATGGCATTTATTTAAGCACAGAACTGTTATCTATCTATCTATCTGGAATTTGTAAAACACAAATTACTTAACATGATCAGGATTCTGGGCTAGATGGACTATTCTTCTAACCCAGTATGGCTGTTCTTATGTAATGTTCACTGCACAGTTAACCCATCGGACACCCAAACAATTCAAATATTTGTGGACAAATCTGACCCAGGATTAAGGACTTTAAGGCTGACCTGAGGGAAGGTGTTAGAGCCTGAGTTCCACTTTAAGTTGGGCTGGAAGCCACCGATTTTGTAGTGAGAACACAGGTAATATCACTTGAGTGCTGATCGTCCCCTGATGCCTTTTCCACAATTCCACCCTGAAAGACAGAGAAGTTCTCCCACAATTGACTCAGCTGACTGGAAAAGAATCCTAGAGTCTCTATACACAAAGACCCAGAGGATATGACCTCAGATACACATGGGAAAGTGCAGAAACAGTGAAGATGCTGAAGAAGCTGTGCTGTGGGGATACTCACACCCAGACGAGGCTAAAGTGGATATTTAGATCTGGGTGCCAATCACCCATGCTAACTGTTCAGGGAAGAAATACCCATATACCAATTTTCTGCACAGCCTCCCTGTTTCCACACCATGTTAACACAACAAGACCCCTCTTTCCACGACTGTGTTAACAGAATAGGGTCTATTGGGTTTGCCCCCCCCCTAAGTCTTTTTACTTCAGGAGCCTGTGACAGTGGCTGATTAAAATGACTCAAGAACAGCTTCTTCAAAGTACATTTTCCTTGCCAAAGGGAACACACCATTTAGGAAAATGGGTTAAAACAACAAAGAGTCTCATATTCATGGGTCTTAACTCAGTGTATCCTTTCCTTGTAAGCTTTGTAAGCAGCACACAGCCCCATTACCCTCCATCTCTGAACTGGCCAAACAAATTGCACTTCTGCAGAATTCTTTCAGTATATAACTCAGTCTGTGTCAACTTAAATCTACTGACAACCCTAACTTCCCCCTTTGAAGTCTAGGCTAGCAACTTTAAGGTTTTTTTAAATACTCTTTGATCCTAGGATGGAATTGGGAAGAGTAAACTTTGCCAGACCCCTAGGAACCAGGCAGGGGTTATTTCCTACTAATAGCTTCCCAGCTGTTTTCCTAAGGACCTTGGTATTCCCTGCAATAGCCCCTTATCTCTGCCATTGTTTTGGTTCTTGTTTGCTTCCACCATCAGCCTCCTTTTGATTTAATTCTATACATTCAGGGAGTATAATATCGCACTGAGGTACATATGATATTTATTCTAAACATTACACCTAACTCCTAGATCTCCACACCTTTTCTCATCCCTCTATCAGAATGGCTACAAGGAGCAGCAGGGAGCAGTTGCTTGTAGTGAAAACTCAACTTGTAGATTTACGGTGCTGGTTGCCTGCCAAGTCAGCTGTGTACAAATTTTAAGACAGCACCATATTTGTGGAGTTTGGCTCCTATGATCTCTAACATTTAAATCTGGAGGTTAAAAATAATTAAATTATGTGTTAATCACCCTACATTTTGCCTTTGATGGATATAATGATTAAGCCTGAGCTGTGCTGTAGGTAGCACCGGACACCCAAACAGTCCAAATCTTTTATGACAAATCTGCAACCTTCTTTCACAATGCCTGTTTTAGCCACTGATGATGGAATATATTTCAAAACTGTTGCCCTTCAGTGAGTTGTGATTTAAACAGTACAAGCACAACTGAATTTAAGCCCAACAGAGACAACTTTGTCTCAGCTAACCTATTGTAAGGAAGTGTGAAAACAATTTCTGATTGATCCCTTTTTGAACAGAGGCTGCTGATGCTGATTATATTTAATTAATTTTATCATTTGAAAATCAAATCCCAGTACAGTGTCGCAAAGGTTTAGCTAATGAAGAAAGAGAGCAGCATAATATTAAGGACGTATGAAAGATTTACAAGGAAAAAATGTTCAGGTTGGCCTTATAACACAATCCTCATTTTTACCAAAGAGAAATTGTTAATTTATTCTGATGAAATCAGAACTAGGTCAGATGATTAATAGCATAAAGTGACTCTGATTAAAGCTGAGTCAATGCAGGCCATTAGAAATATAAAAGAACTGTCTGGGTTGTAGAGGTGCCAAGCAATTCTGGAATTGTCGGATATATATGAGCTTTTGAGGCTCCATGATGGACTGCATATACATTTCTGAGTTACAGATTATAGATCAAGAGTTTAGATTAAATGGCACATTCACAGTCATGTGTCCAGTGAAACAAAACTGTTATTCTTTAAATCTAGTTGTCAGTGGAAATGCCTCCTCTGTGAAATTGACTGGGATTGGCGGATTAAAAATTCAGTCCTGCAAGATCCTGAATATTCTGGCCCTGATCCAGCAAAGCACTTGTATGCACATGCAAGTAGTCAAATTAAGTGAGTGGGACTACTCACATGCTCAAATTCAACTGAATTGCAGTCAAAGTGCATGTCACTTTGCAGGATTGTACCCTATCAAAATAGAATTCTACACATTCTTGTTCAAACATTCAAAAAATTCATCTTTGGACTGAAACTGAGCCTGGAAACATTCAGCCTGAGGAGTGAATATTTCAGAAAGGTATGTTATTAAAATCTGGGGATTATAATAGAAATGTTTCCATGACTTTAATTGTATCAGCTGCTGCTGCTGCTTCTATAATGTTGTATGGCAGGGATCAGCAAACTTTGGCACGTGGCTCGCCAGGGTAAGTACCCTGGCAGTCTGGGCTGGTTTGTTTACCTGCCGCGTCCGCAGGTTCAGCTGATCGCGGCTCCCACTGGCCATGGTTCACCGTCCCAGGCCAATGGAGGCCGCGGGAAGTGGTACACCCAAGGCAGGATGGGGGAAGTGCTATGAGTGTGGCCAGGAAGCGCATTTCCATCCTTTTGTGGATTGCAACTATGTCCAAGCATTGGCCGCGGGATCCTGGGCCTGCCAGAGAGGCCCTGCCAAACTCCTGATCACCCTGTGGGTGGAGGGCACCCCAGAGACTGCCCTAGTTGACTTGGGATGTAGTCAGACACTGGTGCCATCCAATCTGGTAGACTTCCCAAATCCTGCAAGGGATCCCATCCTCATGCAATATGTCCATGGGCATATATGATCGTGCACCACTGATTGGGTACAGTTGTCAGATGGACACCAGGAGGAGGTGTGCCAGGTTGGTTTGGCCCAGAGGTTAGCCTACCTGGTGATCTTGGGGCAAGATTGGGCAGGGTTTGCAGGATTGTTCAGGACTGGAGTTGCTGGGCACCCGAGGAAGACAGGGCACGTCCAATGAAGAAGGGATTTGTGGCTCAAAGGAGGTCAGGGCACCTGGAAGGAGTTCTACTCCAACAACCAGTACCTCCCCACAACCCACCCCTGAGTCAGGGCCTACCAGAGGGAATGACCCTGAATGGCTAGACACTGGGGGGGACTTTATGAGGGAATGCGGGAGGATCAAACACTGAGTAGGGTTTGGGAGCAGGTGACAAGACCTGACACGGACGGGGGTGCCAAGAAACAGATTCCTCAGGAACCCAGGCTTGAGGTCCATGAAGACCAGGTGATCTGGGAGTGGCTCCAGAAGATCGGAGCATTTGCAAGACATAACGGCTTACAGAAACTATTTTTTTTCACGCAACACACTGTCAACCTAGGAAACTCCTTGCCAGAGGATGTTGTGAGGGCCAATACTATAACAGGGTTCAAAAGAGAACTAGACAGCTTCATGGAAGATTGGTCCATCAATGGCTATTAGCCAGGATGGGCAGGAAAAGTGTCCCTAGCCTCTGTTTGCCAGAAGCTGGGATTGGGTGACAGGGCATGGATCACTTGATGATAACCTGTCTGTTCATTCCCTTTGGGGCACCTGCCATTGTCAGAGGACAGGATACTGGGCTTGATGGACTTTTGGTCTGACCCAGTATGGCCATTCTTATGTTCTTAGGCACAGCGACCCAGGCGCATAACTATGATTGAGGGACGCGACTGCGCACTTTTGAACCAGGAAATAGTGTCCTTTTACTACTACCCTCTACAGACTCCAAACTGCTGACCAAGTGGCAAGGACCATTTGAGGTGGTTAGGCAGGTGGGGCCCATAGACTATGAAGTGCGGCTGCCCGGCATATGAAAAGAAGTCCAGACTTACTAAGTAACCCCCGTAAAGGAGTGGAAGACTGATCACCCCGTGCCCCCAGAACCAGAACTCGGCCCGCTGGCTGGCGAGCTCATGGACCCCACGCCCGTTGCGATTGGAGTAGGACTGCACGCGGGACAATACGAAGAGTTGCGGCAGCTAGTCGGTGCCTTTGTAACCATGCTGTTGCCTCACCCAGGGCGAACTGAGCTGGTGAGTCACCACATTGCTACCCTCCCTGGCCAGAAGGTCCACGATAACCATCGGCCACTGCTGAAGATGTGGGGGTCGGTCCAGAGGGAGCTCCAGATGATGCTGGACATGGGGGTTGTGGAGGAATCATGTAGTGAATGGTGAAGCCCTATCATACTAGTAGCAAAATGTGATGGGACCATACGACTCTGCATAGTCTTCCGGAAGGTCAATGCAATATCCTGGTTCAATGTATACCCGATGCCCAGAATGGATGAACTCCTGGAACAGCTGGATAATGCAGCATTTATCTTAATGTTAGACCTCACAAAGGGGTACTGGCAAGTAGCCCTGGCTCCCACATCCCGTGAGAATACGGCCTTCTCTACCCCGTTCAGGCTGTACCACTTCATCACCATGCCTATCGGTCTGTATGGGGCCATGGCCACGTTCCAATGATTGATGGACAGACCATTACAACCCCACCACCCGTACGCAGCTGCCAATATAGATGACATAGTGGTGTACAGCTCCAAATGGGAAGGACATCTTCCGCACCTCATAGTGGTCTTGCAAGCCTGGGAGAAGCCAGACTCACCGCCAACCCAGCCACGTGCCACCTCAGGCAAAAAGAAGTAACATATCTGTTACGGTGTATACGGTGGGACATGGGACTTTACATCCCCTGGTGGACAAAGTACAAGCCTTATGGAACCGCCCGATACCTACAATAAAAAGGCAGGTACGCCAATTCCTGGGCCTTGCAGGATACTACCGCTGCTTTTTGCTGAGCTTCGCAATGCTCGCGGCACCTTTTTCAGACCTAATGAAGAGCTCGCAGCCCCACAAGGTACAGTGGTCGGCTAAGTGCGAGGAGGTCTTCCAGGAATTGAAGGACTGACTAAGTAGGGAGCCTTTCCTATTTCACCCAGACTTTGACAAGCTTTTCATATTACACGCTGATGCATCAGAAGTAGGATTGAGAGTGGTGTTGTCCCAAGAGGACAAGGGAGAGGAGCATCCAGTCCTCTATTTGAGTAGGAAGTTGTTCCCCCAAGAGAAGAGGTATTTGACAATAGAGAAGGAGGCCCTGGTGGTGAAGTGGGCGATAGACTCCCTTAGGTACTACTTGCTGGGGAACCCCTTCCAGTTGGTCACCAATGATGCACCACTTCGGTGTCTTAACAGTATGAAGGACACCAATGCCGGAGTCATGAAGTGGTACCTTTCACTCCAGCCATACAACTTTCAAGTCGCCCACTGACCCAGTAAGGCCCATGCTAACTCAGACTTCTTTTCTCAGGTAGGAGGGGAAGATGCGTAAGAGGGGCCACAACTGGATAACTTCTTAAAAGGGGTGGGGTGACTAGGCGTACAAGCCCCGCCCTGGGACTGCGGGGGTAACCCCTCATAGTGAGCTGAGGAAGCCACGCTCCCACGGCCCTACTGGCCATGGTTAAAGTGCAACACCAGTATAAGAGGGAGCAACCTGGCTCAGTCTGGGCAGACCACCATAGGGGAAGGAGATGTGCTGTTAGCTCCCACTGAAGGGCCGTGGGCACTTCACGATGCAGAGGCCAGCCAGCTGACAGAAACCCTCAAGCCCCATGCCCTGGACGTGACTGAGGGAGAAGGAATAGGGGGAACTAGGAAGCCATAAGATGCAGAGAAGCAGGTAGGAAGTAACCCAGAGTGTCTTTGTGGTGAGTTGGTTGGACAACCGGAGACTAGCTCGGCATGTTTTGACAGGGTCCCCTATCCTGGCCACTGCTCACCCTGGGGTGGTGACCCATCCTGACAATGACTGACTCTGGTCGCTAGGCCGCGCAGCCCCAAGCCTGGGGGCAGTTCTTGACTCTGGCCACCAGGCTGCACAGCCCCGAGACTGGGAGCAGAGATTGATGCTGGCCGCTAGGCCACGCAGCCCCAAGCCTGGGAGCAGAGTTTAACTCTGGCTGCTAGGCCGCACAGCCCTGAGTCTGGGGGCAGTGATTGACTCTGGCCACTAGGCTGCATGGGGAAGTTATTGACTTCAACCAGTTATAGACCACACAGCCCTGGCTGGGGTGTGCAAGCGCGACCACGGGCCCAACCCACGACAACACCATTCAGGTTTTCTTAATCAAATCACAAAACCGCAATAGAAATTAATACTATCTTGGGAAGGTGACTTTGTTTCGATTTTTTTACCAAGTTCTTCAGAATAGGGCCTTACTTGTGCCAAATGGTTATCAGCTCCAATGTTGCTAACACAAGAGAGGAAAAACAATCCAAAGCTAGATCACAAGACAATTTGGTCACTTAATTACATGCCAATTCACCAAGGTCTCCTTCCCAAAGGCTCTATAGTTTTCAATCCTTGTTACCTCTTTCCCAATGAATTAGATTAGCCTCAGGATTTAACAAACACTTCTAACTACCTAACATAAACTGCAACATTTAACACAAATTGTATAGACTGAGTGCAGCAAAAGAAGCTTGCACACTTGGTTTAATTTTATGTCTGTGTACACTTAGAACTTGAAAGGCAGCATGAAACCATTAACTATAGTAGTCACATGTACAAGTATTCTACAGTCTTAATGTACAACAGCAACTTGTTCCAATTTTAAAGTTACTTTAAAACAACCTTGATTGGAAACTTTTACAAAACAAGGACAAACGTTATAACTCTGAATAAATCTTTAAAGTGCATATACAAGCATGTACACTTCCTTATTGATGAGGTACCCCATTTCAGGAAGTGGTTTATTGACTGATTTTGGTTCTTACTCCAGAGAAAGTCTTTGTTACTTATCACCAGATCTTTGCTCAGGCATCAGTTTTCAGCTCAGTTATTCTTCATAGTAGGAGTTGACACCACAATCACAGATGAAGTGAAAGACGGGCACAACTATAGTCTTTCATGGTGTGCAAGCGGGAGTCCCAAATTGCTGGAAAATAGAAAGAGAGAGTTAAAAGTGACTACCTGAGAGAGATACTTAATGTCACCAGGAAGACTCCCAGATGACCAGCAAAGGACTTCAGTCTTTTCCCTTTGAGGGATCTTCACCTTTTACTAAGCACTGTGCTGAAGGAGTCAGGCCATTTTGTCCTATTTCTCCTGGGTGGTCTAACTTGTTTCCTTTTGTGGAGGTGCTGGCATGAACCAATCAGATAGTGACCCATACTTCTTTCAAAGTTTAGACATGTCCGGTCAAAATGAGAGTCATCCTCTCTCACTATCCAATCAGGGAATAAGACATCAGCTTTTTGAGTTCTTGCAACAGGAGCTGAAATTATCCAATCTCTTTGTGCAGCACATCTTGTCACACCAGCTTGTATAAGACAAGTTAAACTGGTCTACAATTTTTGAGAAGTCTGCTTCAGCGATAAAATGTGCTATTTATTATGTATTTTGATGTGCTGAATTCAAATATGACAATTAAAAAAACTGATTGGCTACTGTTTCTAAGATATTTAAGTTTTTACATTTTATGTCTATGTATATTGTGTAGATAGTAGAGTTTTAATCATAAATTGTAAACCTAGGTCTTTTCATGTGTTTATGGTTGCTTTACATGATAATATTTCACCTGTCCTGTTTATGTAACACTATATAACAAAAGGGTTATATAAATAAAATTGATTATGAAACAAAAGGCAAAAATCTATTATGTACATAGTTTAGTCCTATTCAGTGTCTACTCGGCGCTTCTTGGCTTGTCTCTTGTATTCAATAAATGGAGCATCTCTTTTCACTGTCCAGCAATAGTCTGCAAGCATTGATGGGCTCCATTTGCCCTGATAGCATTTCTCCATTGTTGCAATGTCCTGGTGAAATCGCTCACCGTGCTCGTCACTCACTGCTCCGCAGTTTGGTGGAAAAAAATCTAGATGAGAGTGCAAAAAATGTATCTTTAGTGACATGTTGCAACCAAGGCTTTTGTATGCCTTGAGGAGGTTTTCCACCAACAACCTGTAGTTGTCTGCCTCGTTTCCGAGAAAATTTATTGCCACTAACTGGAAGGCTTTCCATGCCGTCTTTTCCTTGCCACGCAGTGCATGGTCAAATGCATCATCTCGAAGAAGTTCACGAATCTGAGGACCAACAAAGACACCTTCCTTTATCTTAGCTTCACTTAACCCTGGAAATTTTCCACGGAGGTACTTGAAAGCTGCTTGTGTTTTGTCAATGGCCTTAACAAAGTTCTTCATCAGACCCAGCTTGATGTGTAAGGGTGGTAACAAAATCTTCCTTGATTCAACAAGTGGTGGATGCTGAACACTTTTCCTCCCAGGCTCCAATGACTGTCAGAGTGGCCAATCTTTCTTGATGTAGTGGGAATCTCTTGAACAACTATCCCATTCGCAGAGAAAACAGCAGTACTTTGTGTATCCAGTCTACAGACCAAGCAAGAGAGCAACAACCTTCAAATCGCCACAAAGCTGCCACTGATGTTTGTCATAGTTTATGCACCTCAAAAGTTGTTTCATGTTGTCATAGGTTTCCTTCATATGGACTGCATGACCAACTGGAATTGATGGCAAAACATTGCCATTATGCAGTAAAACAGCTTTAAGACTCGTCTTCGATGAATCAATGAACAGTCTCCACTCATCTGGATCGTGAACGATGTTGAGGGCTGCCATCACACCATTGATGTTGTTGCAGGCTACAAGATCGCCTTCCATGAAGAAGAATGTGACACGATCCTTTTGACGGTCATGGAACATGGAAATCCTAACATCACCTGCCAGGAGATTCCACTGCTGTAGTCTGGAGCCCAACAGCTCTGCCTTACTCTTGGGTAGTTCCAAATCCCTGACAAGGTCATTCAGTTCACCTTGTGTTATGAGGTGTGGTTCAGAGGAGGAGGATGGAAGAAAATGTGGGTCCTGTGACATTGATGGTTCAGGACCAGAGTTTCATCCTCTTCCTCTTCCTCGTGTGACTCAAGTGAGAATGATTCTGGTGCATCAGGAACCGGCAGTCCTTCTCCGTGGGGTACTGGGCGTATAGCTGATGGAATGTTTGGATAATGCACAGTCCACTTTTTCTTCTTTGACACACCTTTCCCAACTGGAGGCACCATGCAGAAGGAACAATTGCTGGTATGATCTGTCGGCTCTCTCCAAATCATTGGCACTGCAAAAGGCATAGATTTCCTTTTCCTGTTCAACCACTGGCGAAGATTTGTTGCACAAGTGTTGCAGCATATGTGTGGGGCCCACCTCTTGTCCTGATCTCCAATTTTGCAGCCAAAATAAAGGCGATAGGCTTTCTTAACCACAGTGGTTATACTGCGCTTTTGTGATGCAAAAGTCACTTCCCCACAAACATAGCAGAAGTTATCTGCACTGTTCACACAAGTACGAGACATCTCGGCTCACATTGGCTAAACAGAAATGTGTCCCTTTGCAAAATCAAACACTGACAAATAAGAGAGCATGACAGTGTATGATTTCTAGAGCTGATATAGGGCAATTTGGTCAGCAGAGTGATGTAAGCTTCGTTATGATTGCATCATCCATGACTTCTAGGAATAACATGATGCAATTCATATCATGTATGACACAATACCAGCTTCAGATTGCATCATTCATAGTTTTGCCTAAAAAGCAAGTACTGTCCAAATCCAGTCATAGATTTATTCATAGATCCAGTCAAAGATGTCTTTTAGTAATTTCTGGTTTAAATTGAGATCCCTTCCCTTTATAACTCACTTATCCTCCGCCATTCCCAAGTCAAGGGTCGTATATACTGACCCAATAGCATATCTTGAAAACTAGAGCCAATCAACAATTTTAAGCATCATTTTCGTTCTCAGTGACCCAGAATTAGTAAAGTTTGACTACATTTATTTCAGAAGCATTTTGGCTGTAGAGCAGTGTTATTTGTACCATCTTCTATGGCCTATCTTGGGACATACCTTGAACACCAGAAGGTTTTGTCCAGTCTGCAACTTACATTCCCAAGTTGGTTTCCATGAGCCCCTCTGCGGTCCATCCCTTAGTCAACTTTGCAATTATGCTTTCTCAAGCTGCAGTTTCTCTATCAACATTCTACCAGCTGCTGAAATGTCAAACTTAAAGTTCATATAATTTATACAAAATTCCTTCATGTTCTTTGATGCTCTTTAAATTTATTTTAGCAGTCCATTATACAATGCAAAGTCACTTCAAGAACTGTTGTTCTCCAGCAGAACAGCTGTATAAGTCTTCCATTTCAGTTCTCCTTGTTTTAACAATAATGGTGGGAACTTGGTATGTATGTCTGAGCTGAGTCTGTGCATTATTATTCAAACAGCTACACTTCTGATTACTCCACTTTGTGATCAAGTGTCTTTATGAGCACACTATTTGGTTTCAGTTCCTTTTATTTACTGCTTCTTTCAACACAGGTATATTTCACTAACTTGTTAGCACGAGCATGCTTGATTGCAAACATTAGCCTTAGGTTTATCACTTAAAATAAAAGAAATCAATCCCATCCTTTCCTAATAGGATTAGCCGTGAGGCAAACCCCATCATTAAATCTTATAATATTTTTTTCTATCAAACACCCAGATCAAGTCAGGTTAATCAGTAGCCATCATGGCTCTGATAACCTTAGACAATTAATGATATTATTGCAGTGAAATATGATGACTCTTAACTACAATCGATGTTAGCCTTAGATTCAGATAAGGCTTTATATAGAATTGGCTGGAGATGTATGTTTTATATATTAAAAACATTTGGATTTGGGCCTGTATTTAGTTGCTTGAGCCAACTATTAGATCCTCACCCAGCCTCTCACATCACAACCAACAATATGACCTTGTATACATTCAGTTTCTTCTGGGGTACCAGGCCACTGTCTCCATTACTTTTTGTTTTGGTTCTTAAGCATCTCACAATAGCTAGGGCTAATTCCGATATCTGAGGCATATAGTATGGTTCAGGGATCAGCAACCTTTGGCACGCGGCCTGCCAGGATAAGCACCCTGGCGGTCTGGGCCAGTTTGTTTACCTGCCGCGTCCGCAGGTTTGGCCAATCGCGGCTCCCACTGTCCGCGGTTCGCCGTCCCAGACCAATGGGGGTGGCGGGAAGCAGCGGCTAGCACATCCCTCAGCCCGTGCCACTTCCCGCAGCCCCCGTTGACCAGGAGCAGTGAACCGCGGACAGTGGGAGCCGAGATCGGCCGAACTTGCAGACATGGCAGGTAAACAAACCGGCCCGGCCCGCCAGGGTGCTTACCCTGGCAGACTGCATGCCAAACCTTGCCAATCCCTGATATGGTTCCATGGATTATAAATTGAAGTTATATACAGTATATTTTTTGTGTATATCTAAAACAGAAAACACTATTCCAGCCCTTCTATTACAAAAATTTTGAGTTATATCTGGTTCCAAAATAAATTTGGAAAACTCAGAACTATTGGAAGGCTTCTCGTTGTCATGTAGTGGGGCAAACTGATGCAATTAAGTACGGAGGTATGAAAGTACCAAAAAATATTAACAAACTAGTGAAGATAAATTTAGATCCTTTTGTGACCGGGGTCCTAGTGGCGAGCCAGCTGTGGTCACTCAATTAGGGTGAACTGCAAAGAATGGGGCAGACGATTCCCATAAAGCTGGTGGATATTCCTATACTTAGATTTACCAAGCCACCATAAAACAGCTTCTTTATTACCTTACTGATTACTCAGAAGTCCAAACAACACAGTTCCCTTAAAGTGATCCAGCCTCAGGCCTCCATTTACCTATGTCAAATATGATGAAAATTTCTGTAAATCTTATTTCATCATATAAAAGAAAAGGTTCTACCAATCCCAAAGTATCAGACACATTACCTCCCAAGTTAATGAATGTTTCACATCTTACCCAAATACACACTACAGTCAGTTCTTATCAACTAAATTAAAATTTATTAAAAAACAAAAAAGAGAGAGTATGGTTAAAACAGGGGTAGGCAACCTATGGCACGCGTGCCAAAGGCGGCACGCGAACTGATTTTCAGTGGCACTCACACTGCCCAGATCCTGGCCACCAGTCCGGGGGGCTCTGCATTTTAATTTGGTTTTAAATGAAGCTTCTTAAACATTTTAAAGACCTTATTTACTTTACAGACAATAATAGTTTAGTTATATATTATAGACTTATAGAAAAAGACCTTCTAAAAATGTTAAAATGTATTACTGGACCTTGTCTTCTGATGCTTGTTGGTGCTGTATGAAAAAAAATATAAAGGAGACTTAATGCATATCATATAGTACTCACAACAATCAAGCAATTGTGGAAAGAGGTGAAAACAGGAGTGAAAATAGTGCTTGGCTTCAGCAACCAAACCTCAGCTGAAAAATATATCCTAGGTTATGTACCTATTATCCTGCATTTAACTCCACAAAGCTTTTGGTTCTTCAGTTCCACAATGATTACTAAGGGCATGTGTGACATCTGGACCGATGATCTGCTAGGTCACTCCAATCCTCAACTCTGGGAGCCAGCTTTATCCTTCTCCGCTGTGAGAACCCCCACTCCCAGGTTGTTCATGCACAGCCTCTAGCATGTAAGCTGCTCCCAGCTATGTGAGTGAGCACTTTTGGCCAGCCACTGCTTGGATTATGCAAATGAATGACACTAGCCAATATCTCCGGTCCTAGACACAGCCCACAACCTCCATCTTGCAGTGTCCAGTTATGCCCGATGGACACTGCAAGCTTGTATAAGTTTGTCAATTTAACAAAGAAATTGATATGTACCAGGCTTGTTATTCCAAGGGGAGTCTCTGACATGCTTCAAACCAAACACACGGCTTCAGGTAGAATAAACAAACAAATTTATTAACTACAAAGATAGTTTTTAAGTGATTATAAGTCAAAGCACAAGAAGTCAGATTTGATCAAATGAAATAAAAGCAAAATGCATTCTAAGCTGATCTTAACACTTTCAGTTCCATTTCAAATTTAGATGCTTCTCACCACAGGCTGGCTGGTTGCCCTTCAGCCAGGCTCTCCCCTTTGATCAGTGCTTCAGTTGCTTGGTATTGGTGTCTATAGATGGAGGTAGAAGAGAGAGAGCATGGCAAACGTCTCTCCCTTTTATCATGTTCTTTCTTCCCTCTTGGCTTTGCCCCCTCCCCTTCATAGTCAGGTAAGCATTACCTCACCATAGTTCCAAACTGACCAAGAGAAGGGGGTGACTCACTGGAGAGTCCAACATATCCTTTGTTGCTGCCTAGGCCAGTATCCTTTGTTCCTGTGAGGCTGGGCTGGGTTTGTCCCAAACATGCCTTGATGAGGGGTGAACTACCCCTCTGCTCTTGGAGAGTTTTGGCTGGGCTTGTTTTAAGCCACAAGGACACATTTTCAGACTCATAACTATATACATGAAATTACAATCTATAACATTACTATAACAACAATGCGCAGTGCATCATGAGCCTTCGAAAGACACCTAACATAACAAACTTTGCATTGGATACCACGCAATTAGGAGGATGAACATGGGGGTGCAGGGTGTTCCCCGAGGTACAGAGTGTCACAGCATGATTTTATTAAAATGGAGGAGAAAGCTTATGTCTAGAATAGAGCAGTGATATTTGGACCCGTCTGAGTGAGGAGTGAAAGAAATCATAGCTTATCGATCTCAAGAGCAACTATATTAATTTGTACCCTGTTTCTTAATACACTTGGATAAAGCATGCTGAGATCTCAAATCATGTCAGACTTCCATTCCACTTGATCTCGCAACTTCCTCTCCCTCATCTCAGTCCCTCTTCTTTTTTGTCTATTTGTGTCAGTCTTTTTTGTTTGTTTGGAGATTTTTGGTTTTGGTTTTTGTGTATTCCCAACTGCTCCCCCAAGATGTTATGTCTGTGGAACATTGTCTGATTTTGTAGTGTCTGGTCTTGCGGCTTTGACAAGTTAGTAAGCTGCGTAGTTGCATAATTTTACTGGATATCCTGTAAAATGTGTGGTATTTGGTAACATATACAAGCTGTAGTAAGTGATTTACATTTTTTATTGTTTGTTTCTTTAAGAAAATTAATTCTAAAAATTTACAATATTTTGCCCAAACTAGTTGACTTCCCTTTTAACCACATTTTAAGTATAATATGAGATTTCATCCAAGTCCCTACTCTATGTGGACCATCCTATCTTCATGAACAAGGTCAGTTCCCAGACTGCTGCACTGAGCAGCACAGCATGGGGAGGAGGTGACTAGCCCTCTGTGGAGAAAGAAGTAGTTCAGGACTATTTAGAAAATCTGGAGCAGCACAAGTCCATGGGGCCGGATGAGCTGCTAAAAGAGTTGGCGGATGTGATTGCAGAGCCATTGGTCATTATCTTCGAAAACTCATGGAATTCGGGGGAGGTCCTGGATGACTGGAAAAAGGCTAATGTGGTGCCCATCTTTAAAAAAGGGAAGAAGGAGGATCCGGGGAAATACAGGCCAGTCAGCCTCACCTCAGTCCCTGGAAAAATCATGAAGCAGGTCCTCAAGAAATCAATTCTGAAGCACTTAGAGGTGAGGAAAGTGACCAGGAACAGTCAGCATGGATTCACCAAGGGCAAGTCATGCCTGACTTACATAATTGCCTTCTATGATGAGATAACTGGCTCTGTGGATGAGGGGAAAGCAGTGGACATGTTATTCCTTGACTTTAGCAAAGCTTTTGATACAGTCTCCCACAGTATTCTTGCCGGCAAGTTAAAGAAGTATGGGCTGGATGAATGGACTATAAGGTGGATAGAAAGCTGGCTAGTTCGTCAGGCTCAATGGGTAGTGATCAATGGCTCCATGTCTAGTTGGCAGCCAGTTTCAAGCAGAGTGCCCCAAGGGTCGGTCCTGGGGCCACTTTTGTTCAGTATCTTCATTAATGATCTGGAGGATGGCGTGGACTGCACCCTCAGAAAGTTTGCAGATGGCTCTAAACTGGGAGGAGTGGTAGATACACTGGAGGGTAGGGATAGGATACAGAGGGACCTATACAAATTGGAGGATTGGGTCAAAAGAAATCTGATGAGGTTCAACAAGGACAAGTGCAGAGTCTTGCACTTAAGATTGAAGAATCCCATGGACTGCTGCAGACTAGGGACCAAATGGCCAAGCTGTAGTTCTGCAGAAAAGGACCTAGGTGTTATAGTGGATGAGATGCTGGATATGAGTTGACTGTGTGCCCTTGTTGACAAGGAGGCTAACGGCATTTTGGGCTGTATAAGTAGGGGCATTGCCAGCAGATTGAGGGACATGCTCATTCCCCTCTATTCAACATTAGTGAGGACTCATCTAGAGTACTGTATCCAATTTTGGGCCCCACACTACAAGAAGGATGTGGAAAAACTGGAAAGAGTCCAGCGGAGGGCAACAAAAATGATTAAGGGGCTGGAGCACATGAGTTATGAGGAGAGGCTGAGGGAACTGGGATTGTTTTGTCTGCCGGAGAGAAGAATGAGGGGGGATTTGATAGCTGCTTTCAACTACCTCAAAGGGGGTTCTAAAGAGGATGGATCTAGACTGCTCTCAGTGGTACCAGATGACAGAACAAGGAGTAATGGTCTCAAGTTGCAGTGGGGGAGGTTTAGGTTAGATATTAGGAAAAAACTTTTTCACTAGGAGGGTGGTGAAGCACTGGACTGGGTTACCTAGGGAGGTGGTGGAATCTCCTTCCTTTGAGGTTTTTAAGGTCAGACTTGACAAAGCCTGGCTGGGATGATTTAGTTGGGGATTGGTCCTGCTTTGAGCAGGGGGTTGAACTAGATGACCTCCTGAGGTCCCTTTCAACCCTGATATTCCATGATTCTATGATTCTATGATATTTTAATGTTTGACCTTAATTTTTAATTCATTCACAGACAGGGGAAAAGGGAAATTCACTTTAGCTGCACCAGTGGTACACTCTTGCACAAGGCTGCTGCAACTTTGAGTTTCTTCAGACTACTGAAGAAATCTTGGAGTTATACCTTGCGTTTATTCTCTTAGCTCTCTGTTCTATTTTTCTAAAAGGCCTAATACTTGGACAATTCTTAAATAATAATAACAACAACTCATACTTTTGAGGCCTCTGTTACTAAACTGTTTTGAGCCATTCAAAATACAGTTGAAAGAGGAGGTGCTTGTGCCTCCCTTATAACTTTTAGCTCTGTCATTGGAGAACTTCCTTGGTATGTCGGAGATACAGGTTCAATTGCTCTCTTTGCCTGACAGGGAAAAAAAATACAAACAAGGCTCTCCTACTTTCCAAGAGTACACCTTCACCAATGGGCCATGGTATATTCTGAGATGGGGCTCTCTCACCCTCTCCTGTTAAAGCTGTTCCTCTTTGGATAAATAATTAAACAGATATTGGAGCAGGGGCTGAACCTTGGGTCTCCCACCTCCCAGGGTAGTGCTCTACCTACCAGTCTACCATGAGATTCTCAAGCTTGCTCTTTCCACCAGATTTTAGCGTTATTCTCACTCTATCTCGGAGCCAGTAATCAGAAAACACTGAGAGGTGGGAGTTTCTTGTTCAAATCCTTTCTCCCCATCAGGCAGAGGGGATAAATTTGTCTTGGGTCTTCAACATCTTGGGTAAGTGCTCTAATCACTGGGATCTAAATTATAAGACAGCCACCATCTCTGGCATTTCTTGGAAGAATGTCTTAGATGCCTAAGCCACCTGACTCCAGGAAAGGTGTTCCTGGCTGTAGACAACAAGTGGAGTTAGACAGGTAAATCCCTGAGAGAGGTGAGGCTTTGGAGGCACATCTTTCATTGGCATCTCCCATTGGCTAGATTAGTGGGTTGGATTTTGCAGATCACAGTCTCTCCCAGGCATTGCATATGGTGTCTAGGTGTCTAACCCAGGCTTTGTGGATTCCAGTGAGTATCTAGGCACTTTAAGTTAAGTATCACAATGCTGAGTGTTGAACACCTAAGTGCCTTTGTGAATCCAGGATTAAGGGCCTCCAAGAAGATGCTGAGAGCTTGTAACTAGTTTGTAACGTGTGTGTTGTGTTCCTCTGTCCTGAGATGCTCTACTCACCACCTCCTTGTGGCTGCATCTGGGGATTATCTCCAGTTGTCTGACACCCCTTCCTGTGAGTGTTCACTCTGTCTTTCTCTCAGGACTCGATGGCTCCCTCTTCATGGATTGGCCCTCCAGCCAAGTCATTCTAATTTTTCCCTTCCGGGGGTTTGTGTACCAAAGTCTCTCTGTATCAGCCATCCCAGACAGTCTTCCAATTCACTGTCCCTCAATGGTACCACTTTTCCAGTGGCTGGCAGGGAAACCTGGGCCCACCCTCTTTTCTGCATTCCAGCCCAGGGACCCTACAACCAGCAACTAAGGTCTGCACTTTTCCACACTTTGTTCTGTTTTGTAGACAGCTTCCTATACTGCCTCTATTAGACTCCTTCTCTACCCACCTCTGGGCATGTCTTTTCCTCTGGGACAAACTCCCTGCTCTCCCTAGCCTCAGAGAGAATGACCACAGACCACCTCACCCTTGCAACATCTTTCTGCCCTCTGCCAGCTGGCTTTATACAAGCCCTTCCTTTTTTGTCCAGGGGAGTTTCATCCTTTAATTGGTCCACATAGTTCCCTGGCTCTTCCTCCAGATACACCCTAAGCAGTTAATTTGCCTCCTAGCCACTTTAACCCCTTCAGGGGCTGGTGTGGGGTGAACACCTCATCACACTTCCCCATTGACTATTCCACACATGAGATAACCAGAGAATGGAGTTTCTTCTTTTGCATTAGTGATATAGAATTGTATTTTTGTGCTGAATGTTGTAAGTTCACAATGAACTGATGACCCATGGTCAGGGTCATTATAAGCCTTGAATACCCACTAACTTCAATGGAAACCAAGGGTACTCAGCATTTTGCAGGAATACACTCCGTAAATCACAAGATTAAATCCTAAATAGTGCAAAGTAGCTGTCAGCTGAAGTTAGTAGAGTCACTGTGGGAACAATTTAATTCCCCACAGAGTACAGCTACTGAGCTTGAGATGCAAGAGTGGGTAAATATCATTTAAACATAGAAATCTTTGGTCTCCAATTTAGTACTAGAAATTAGATGAGACGTAGAGTATATTCTGCAATACTTTGGAAATGCTGCAATTTGGATACCCAGAAAGATCATGTTGAAAGAAATAAATTCACCTTAAAAGCGGGAAAATTGCCAAATGATACAAGCTTTTGTCTGAAGGGCAAAGTAAGAGCCAGAGTCTGGTACTACTTAGTTATACATTTTCTTTTGTTCTGTATATCACTTTTTCTTAGAACATTAATTTGCTTAAGCAGGGTTTTTATTTAGGCAGCTTGCCAGACAGCAGAGAGATAGAAACTTAGGCTTTTAGCTGAATGTCTTGTTAATGATGCACCAAATTGGCTAATTTTTCATTCTTTCCAGTGTCTGTAACATAAATGTTATCAGCACTCCATTCTGTAATTGTATTTGTGTGTACTGGGACAGAGGACGTGGCTGGGAAGATATTTTTTCAACTATATTTCTTTTCATTTGGGCCTCATCCTCCAATAAGAAACACAAAGGCAGACCCCTGTGCTTCTCATTGCAGCTTTAGGGAATTAAAGTCCACCAGTGAAATTCAAAGGAAAATATTGTCATGTGTGTAACTTCAGGGCAGGGAATTGTAACATAAAGAGGAAAAACAAAAAACAAAATGTGTCATGAATTTGCATGAAACTTGACCCATTGTTTTTCCTATGTGGGTATAAATAAATAAATATAGATAGATATACATATAGATATATAGATATACGTGGCCTAGGGTTATCACAGTCCTTGTGTTGATGTTTCTATGCACCCTAAACCAGCAATGGCCTCTATATGCATAGACTAGTCCTGTTGTTAATAGGAATGCATTGAGTAGGTGCCTAATTTCAACAAAACACAAATATTATTTAAGTAACACATCTGAGCACCCATGTTGGGAGGAGGGGCTATTAGGCCTCTTTCCAGGTGCATGACAGAATTTGGCCCTAAGTATTATACAATATGAATTAACTCTTTAGCAAATCTCTAATGTTATCCCCTTTGCAGCAAATATCTCCATTTTATTTGGGGGGCAAACTAGACATATGCTACTCACAGCATCAAGAATAAATAAATAAATGCAATAAACAAATATATCAGTGCTTGGGGTATTTTGCCCCCCCCCCCCCCCCATTAATTTGATAATCACTGTCACTTCTGTAAAAATTGAGCTATCTAAAAGCCTATGTTTGCAACATGCCTAGCATTAATTACAAAACCAATGTAAAAAGTGCTGTTTGTGTTTGCTGATCAATATATTATTTATAAGATAATTTTATAAACCATCTTTAGTAAATCTGTGCATTTTAAAGGAATTTCTTGTTATGAGCTACTGTATACTTTTCAATAATTAAAACCTGGTTAATTACAAATGTATGATTTTTTTTTTAGAAAATGTGGCATTTGCCTGCCACCTATTGACTCTTTTCAAGTGTTCATTATTTCCCTCTTTGTTCCTTGAGAACTGATTCTCGACCAATGTTAATTACAGTGATTTTATTTTCTTGTTTATTAATTTCCTTTGTGTTTATTTAATTTGTAATTGCTTAATTATCTACAAGCTGAAAAGCTTTGTACTGCATATAGCAAGTGTACTTGGCAGAGAAGATCTTTGTTCATTCACACTGCAGGAAAAGCATAAGTGGACACGACTGCATGACCTTCAGTGATCCAAGAACAACTTGGAGTAGTTATCTCCAGTGAGACTTGTCAGTATTTGTTCCTTATACATAGAGACAGTGAAGAAGAGACGGTTGAAGAGAGATGAGGTAAGTGGTTGGGGGATCTCTTGTCCCCATGCCTGGAGAACAGACTCAAGGATGAGTATTTAGGGCAACCTGATCATAGCTGCCATGCTATGTTCAGAATTAGGTCTATCTGCATATGTGTGGAGATCCATGCTAATAGGAAATGATGATGCCAACCCATATATAGCCTATAAGAAATAAACCTCAGTGTAAAACGATCAGAGGTTTGAGTCTTTAAGTAGAAAATATAGGGATAGATTCATGAAAAGGATAAGAGTTCTATATGCTTTTGTTTGACACCAAGACACTTATTTTATCCCATTGTTGCTAAAATCTTTCCTTTTCCCCCTCAGTAACTAAAATCAAGTACACAAGGGTAATCTGTAAAAAGCAACAGAGGGTCCTGTGGCACCTTTAAGTCTAACAGAAGTATTGGGAGCATAAGCTTTCGTGGGTAAGAACCTCAGTTCTTCAGATGCAAGTAATGGAAATCTCCAGAGGCAGGTATAAATCAGTATGGAGATAACAAGGTTAGTTCAATCAGGGAGTGTGAGGTGCTCTGCTAGCAGTTGAGGTGTGAACACCAAGGGAGGAGAAACTGCTTCTGTAGTTGGATAGCCATTCACAGTCTTTGTTTAATCCTGATCTGATGGTGTCAAATTTGCAAATGAACTGGAGCTCAGCAATTTCTCTTTGGAGTCTGGTCCTGAAGTTTTTTTGCTGTAAGATGGCTACCTTTATATCTACTATTGTGTGGCCAGGGAGGTTGAAGTGTACTCCTACAGGTTTTTGTATATTGCCATTCCTGATATCTGACTTGTGTCCATTTATCCTCTTGCGTAGTGACTGTCCAGAAACTGCGAGAAACTGCTGAGCTCCAGTTCATTTGCAAATTTGACACCATCAGATCAGGATTAAACAAAACCTGTGAATGGCTATCCAACTACAGAAGCAGTTTCTCCTCCCTTGGTGTTCACACCTCAACTGCTAGCAGAGCACCTCACCCTCCCTGATTGAACTAACCTTGTTATCTCCATACTGGTTTATACCTGCCTCTGGAGATTTCCATTACTTGCATCTGAAGAAGTGAGGTTCTTACCCACGAAAGCTTATGCTCCCAATACTTCTGTTAGTCTTAAAGGTGCCACAGAACCCTCTGTTGCTTTTTACAGATTCAGACTAACACGGCTACCACTCTGAAGGGTAATCTGAATCTTCCATATTGTGAAAAGAGGTAAGAACCTCACTTGCATCTGAAGAAGTGAGGTTCTTACCCACGAAAGCTTATGCTCCCAATACTTCTGTTAGTCTCAAAGGTGCCACAGGACCCTCTGTTGCTTTTTACGATTCAGACTAACACAGCTACCCCTCTGATACTTGATTCCATATTGTGATGGCTCTGAACTTAAATATGAATAACAAATAACAAATGTGAGTACCCATGTCCATACCTACACTTAAATCAATATCAGTATTTTGTCATGGGCTCAAATTGAGACTGTTTTCATATTTATAGATGTTATATTTGTATTTAAAAAAACAGGATCTGTTGATTGTGAGGTAATATTTTGTAATTTCACTATATCTAGCACAGTACAATTCACGTAGGACAAAATGTTGGTTGGATTGAACTCAATGGCAAAGCTCCCACTGATTTCATTAGGACTAGGTTTTGACCTTTAATTGGCATCCTGATAAATATAATGCCTGCTTAACTGGGACAATTGCTAAGAAACAGAATCAGCACAATACATTCAATTACTTTTAACCAGGGCTAAATGGCTCACCTAGTCTGCTTAAATGGTAAACTAGTGTTGTCCAAAAGCCTATTTATTGTAATTAATTGGAAAGCGTTACATTTCCTGCTTTGTGGCCCTTTGTTCAGTTCATTTTTATTTCCCTGTTCTAAATGAAAATGATTTGTTGAACTATTCCAATGAGGCTGTTCATAACTGGTTCCAAAATTTAGGCTTTAAAAGTAAGTTTCTATAAAACCTGAGAAAAGTGGAAATGTTTCCATTGCTTAAAAACAAAAAAGCAAAAACAAAAAAACAAAAAACCAAACAAAACAAAAAAAAACCACGCAAACCACAAAACAAATAACATTAACAACTTTTATTTGAAAACAAACAAATTTTCCTTGCAATGACAACAAGCCAAACATAGCAACATTGTGTAGCTAGTAGGGTTATGAAAATGATATTGACTAACTGGTAGTAAAACAAAAGCAGTATTTGCTAGCCTATTCTATTGACCTGAATAAGAGCACTATGTAGCTTGAAAGTTTGTCTCTTTCACGAGTGGAAGTTGGTCAAATAAAAGATTTTACCTCACCCAACTTGTCTGTTTCTCTCAAACAACAGACTTGAATAGAAACAAAGTAAGTAAAACTGCAACATACTAATTCATAGGTTCTCAAACTGGGGGATTATGGCTTACATTGCCTTTCTCATATTACTGAATTGGAATGGGGGGTCCCAATAGGATCCCATCCAGATGAGAGGGAGGTTTCAGATGTCCTGGTATAGAAGAGGGGTCCTATGGCAAAGGATGAAAACCACTGTAATGTTAAAAAGAAAATTTGATTTTTTTTTCAGTTTTATTAATCAAATGATTTTTTAAATATATTTTATTGTAACCAAACAATGTCTCACAGCTTCTCTTTACATGACATTTTTATAGCAGTTTATGGAATAAAAGTGTATGCCAGTAAAATATGTCCCTGTAAATCATTCCATCAAAATAAATCCCAGTAAATCTCTGATCATTAAGATGGTTGTGTAATTGGCTCATTTCTGTTTCCATCGAGGTATGTCAATTAAAAGCATTCTGACCTGTCGCAAATAAATGATGTAAACTTACACAGTTTATTGGTAAGATGTAGATACAGTGGAGTGACCATTGTTTATTGTATTTTACTGACAGTTTTCTGCCTGGCTTAGATAACAGGCCTCTTGTATGTTACAGACAAACAGACAGCAGAAGTTACATACAAATACTGTTTTGGTTTCTAGCTGGTTTTCACAGATTCCACCTCTTATTAAAACAAAAGGAAAAAAAAAAACATTCTGTTCTTAGGGTTTCAGTGTGAATTATGTGGTACTTAATCTGAGGCCCTTATCCAGAAAATTGTAACCCCAGATTTCTATATTAGGACAGAATTTTGATTTTCAGATCATGAATTCTGACCAAATTTTTCCCTGGTGTAATGAGAAATAATGAAGTCAACAGGAGTTGCTCTTGCTCAGACCAAATCTAAATTAGGCCCAAATGATCATACAGCTTAGTTAAGTCAAACTATATTTAACTAAAAAACAACAACAATGAGGAGTTCTTGTGGCACCTTAGAGACTAACATATTTATTTGGGCATAAGCTTTTGTGGGCTATAACCCACTTCATCAGATGCATGGGGTGAAAAGTACAGTAAACAGGTATAAATATACAGCACATGAAAAGATGGGAGTTGCCTTACCAAGTGGAGGGAGGGGTCAGTGCTAACTAGGCCAATTCAGTTAGGGTGGATGTGGCCCCTTCCCAACATTGGCCAAACCGGACAGTCTCTATGCAAAAGAATAAATGGACACAAATCAGACATCAAGAATTGTAACATTCATAAACCAGTAGGAGAACACTTCAATCTCTCTGGACACTCAGTAACAGACTTACAAGTGGCCATTCTTCAACAAAAAAACTTCAGAAACAGACTTCAATGGAAACTGCAGAACTGGAATTAATTTTCAAACTTGACACTGTCAAATTAAGCCTGAATAAAGAGTGGTAGTGGCTGGGTAACTACAAAAAATAATTTCCCCTCTGTTGATACTCACACCTTCTTGTCAACTGTTGAGAATGGGCCACATCCACCATGATTGAATTGGCCTCATCAGCACTAAAGAAAGTAAATTTCCCTCTGCTGCTATTCACCCCTTCTTGTCAACTGCTGGGAATGGGCCATATCCACCCTAACTGAATTGGCCTCGTTAGCACTGACCCCCGACTTGGTAAGTCAACTCCCATTTTTTCATGTGCTGTATATTTATAATTGCTTACTGTATTTTTCACTCCATGCATCTGATGAAGTGGGTTATAGCCCACAAAAGCTTATGCCCAAATAAATATGTTAGTCTCTAAGGTGCCACAAGGACTCCTCATTGTTTTTGCTGATACAGACTAACACGGCTACCCCTCTGAAACCTGTATTTAACTAATTGTATGTCTATTTCAAGAATCTTGCTTGTGTAATTACTGGTATAGTTGCCAGCTGACAAACCAATGTGGAAAGTGAGGATGTTAGCAATATTTATTATGTTAAATAAGAATGAAGTTTTCACTACTCCTAAGGGAGAAAGAGAGGCTCTTAGCATCTGTGTGTAGCAAAATAATTTATTTAATGTACAGATTAGAGACACTCTGCTGATAGCTGGCGGTGAAATACCTGGTGTTTATTTTGTATTATAGCGACACGTAGAGCTAACATAAATTCTTCTTCTTGTAGATTTGTACGGGGAGATCTTGGCGGACCAGCAAAAAATCCAGCTCACTACTGATAATTGGAATATCCACTGTCATGTTTATTGCCAAAAGCAGCTAAATCAGTATGTCTTAGCAGGCCTCTGCAATGGCCTTAGCATATCTGAACAAGAAGCCAGCAGGGGAGGGGATCAAGGGGGGAGCCTGACCCTCTGACCTTCCTGATAAGATTTTTGTTGAAATTGCTGAGGTATGTAGTTTGGAAAAACAGATAGCGTATCTATAGCTTCCCTTTGGGATGTGTTTCTTAGGGACCTCAAGATGTGGACTCTGCAAAAACACACCTGTCTAATTAATGGTTTGGGGAAACATCTTGCTTAACAAGCTTAAGAAGCCTCACTTGCTTACCAGCTTTTGTTATCGACATGTTATGCTTACACTAGCCCAATAAATAAGGAGAGAAAGTATGGGATAGGCCAGGGGTCGGCAACCTCTGGCACGCGGCTCACCAGGGTAAGCACCTTGGCGGGCCGGGCCGGTTTGTTCACCAGCCACGTCCACAGGTTCAGCCAATTGTGACTCCCACTGGCCGAGGTTTGCTGCTCCAGGCCAATGGGGGCTGCGGGAAGCGGCGTGGGCCGAGGAATTTGCTGGCCATGGCTTCCCGCCGCCCCCATTGGCCTGGAGCGGCGAACCGCAGCCAGTGGGAGCCGCGATCGGCCGAACCTGCAGATGCGGCAGGTAAACAAACCGGCCCGGCCCACCAGGGTGCTTACCCTGGTGAGCCGTGTGCCAGAGGTTGCCGATCCCTGGGGTAGGCGGACTCCTCAGGAACAATTCATGGACACAGCTCAGGGTCCCCAATGGAAGATGAAAGCTGGGCCAATCAGAAAGCTGTCATTGTACCACTTGAAGACCATTCCAAACTTCAGTAATTATTGATTTTCAGGGTATTTTATCAACCTGTTGCAGATGTGTGTAAGTGCTTGAGACTAAAATAAAGTACATCTTTAAGTGAAAGCACTCTTGTATTGTACTGTTTGTGCCAGCCACATATAGGTCGGATGACCATGTCTCCATTGATTTGTTTCCTGTCAATGCCTCGCCAAGAGTAATAGTTACCAAGAGATTTGAGTTTTAAGAACCAGGATAACAAAATTGGAGGCCCCAGTGACATTTGGTGGAGAGGAAGGAGATGGATGGTACAGACAGTTTGTCTATTGCAATAGGAGGTAAAAGACAGCAGAGTGGGGTTGCTCCCTACAAGTGCCCATGTTGTAGTTCATGAGTTAATTTATAGATAAATTCCATTACTGGGATTCAGAACTTAGACTGATCACCTGCTCGAGTGAGGAATTATGTCAAAAGGAAAGCAAACACCTGGAAAGGGAGAACAGTTAAAAATGATATTGGGAAACAGCTTGACTGATTTTATACTTTACTACTGATACCTTGCAACTGCCTACAAAGCAGTATTCAGAGAAGTAGTAAATTAACAAAAGAAGGATATTACTGTTTAAGTCTTTTTCACTGGGAAAAGTTTCTGCAGACTATAGAGCCCTGAGCTCACCGAGAAGGGGTGTTAACCCTGAGTCCCTGGAAGGGTAAAGTTGGGTCTCTTACTTCCTGAGTACCCAAAAGAGAAGGTAGGGGGGCGAGAGCCCTAAATTATGTGGGTAACAGATTGGTTGAGAATTGATGTAGCCTAATACAGTAAATAATAGCAGAATATCTGTGCCTTCTGTCAGAAAGGATCACTATCTACTTAGCAGAATTACCATCCCAGAACAACCAGAGAGAAAGAAAATAAAGAAAAGGGACCAGGAGGGAGGGAGGCTCATTGAGGAGCCCACCCTGCTTGCTAAATGGGTAGTGAGGTGAGGCCTATGCCCATGGGGACCGATGGTTCTGTGAGAAAGCAGGATCAGTCCCAGGCAAGCAGCAGCCATACAGCTTGCAAGCAACAATAAAGAGAGGCATAATGGCATAAATGCAGGCACCAGGGATACAAATCCCTGGAACAATATTTGGAATGGTGATATTTGGGCTGATAAAAGTGTCATTTGGGGAGATAAGTGATTTAAGGAAAGAGAGTGAGGCATTAACACTAAAGAGGTTGGAGGGAATTCAACAGTTGAAAGTTGTGGAAATGTTAAAGAGAGAAAGTGTTATAGAAGAGAATTCTTGATTTCTTTGCAGCCATTCTGAAGGAAAATGGGTCCTTTTGCCTAAGGAATGGTCTGTAAGTAATCAATCTTCAGGCAAAGAGACAATCTGATTTAAGTCATCTGAATATGGACGATATAGTCAAAATCACTAATAGAATATAAGGGGTTTGTACTGGATCTTAACTATTTCCAAAGATATAAAAGGGAATGCAATCTGTGAATGTGGCCATGGCTGTGGCAGGGGCAGCCAGAACCGGGAGAATGGGAAGAGAGCCGGGATGTTTTTAAAAGTAATAAATAGCAGCTAAGAGCTGCAGGAGAAGAACAAAAAGTGAAAAGGTAGGGATGGGGTGCACAAAAGAAACACTGAGCCCTAAGTTGGCTCTGAGTAATCAGACTGTTACTTTGATAAGCGTACATGAAAACGCTGTAAGCACAAAATAAACAGTTACATCTTATGTAAAAAATGATAAGGCAAATATAATGCTATAGAAGTTTAACTATGGAAGAAATGTGCAGTTTCCCATGAAATATGGAGTGTATATTGTAGAATGGGTAAAATAAATGCAAACAAACCATGCTATTTAATTTAGGGTTCCAACAGGAGCCACGCGAGTTTGTTTTCTTTTTCAGATTGCTGTGTGTTTTGGAAGCAGGAGTTGACAATGGAAAATAATCAGAACTCTGGTGGAAATTGATTGTGTCCCTTTTAAGACAGAGTCCAGTCTCTGAGCTGGTGCAAGCAAGCCAGAAAGCATCTGTTTTGATGCAAATTACCTAGCTGACAGGGGAGGGAAAAATCTGCCCATATATTGTAGCACAAAGTTGCTGCAGATAATGGATATACTTGGTAAGCAAGCAAACTACTTGAAACCCAAAGACTCAGATTTGAACACTCCAGGAAAGAAAGGTGGGAAACAAGTCAGTCCTGATACTGAAAGGGACAGGTTAACCCTAAGTAGGGAAAAGAGTTGTGTATGTGTAGTGCTGAAATCTGGAAACAGATACAAAAAGGTTCTGCTCATATGCATGACACCCCTACCTCTTTATTTCACCAAAATCCCAAGAATATAATTAAATTAAAAGCCCGTGCAAAAGTTCCAAGAGTGTATTGAACATATTGGTGCCAGAGACAAATTGTCTAAATAAAATAACAAGATATTTATAAATGCCCACTTGTCATAGACCCTAAAAGGAAGGGGTATTTTAAGCATTAATCTGTCCCCTCCAAAGAGGGTAGCAAATGTTCTTTTTGTCTTTCAGAACTTTAGGAAAAGCTGGCACCAGCTGAATAGCAATCCCGAATACCATGGATCCATTGTTGCGAGGAAGATTGTACTTTGTGTTGTGTGTCTTGCAGCTAGCATTGTTGTGATGGGTGTTAAAAAGGGGATACTGCTTTAGGAAAAGAATCAATGAGCACTTTAACTGTATTTAGAGAAACAAATGTTGCAGAAGGGTGGAGGTCAAGGAACGTCAGTCTGTTAGCAGGTGGTGGAAGCAAATTTAAAATATATATGGGATGCGAGGTTTATTGTTGGTGGGAATGAAAGGGTAAACATAAAAAAAATTAAGTACAAAGTGGAATTACCAAGTATAAAAGGGTATGTTATAAACATTGGTTGCCAAAAGAGCAGCCGGTAATGATTGGCAAATCTTAATCAACCTCTAGCATGTAAGTCAACTGAAGGCACTAGTGTATTGTATAGAATTAAATATAAAAAAGGGACGCTACCACAACATCTTCTCTGAGTACTACAAGGAAAAGTACAGTAAAGGCCCAGTAAAGGTATAGCTGCCCCAACACAACCCCAGTGTGAAATACTGAAGGTTACTGGATTTGTTTGGCAGCCAGGAAGGGACATTGACATGAGGATGTCATTGGGGTTTAATGAGCCTCACCTGCTTCAAACCTGGGAATCACATCCCAGTACATTGACTATTCCCTCTGGCCAAAGTTTTTGAGTATTAGGGAACTGTGCCAATGAACCTTGCAAGTGTGTACTTGGGATATAAGGGAAATTAAACCCCCAGAATGGATCAAAGAAACCCAGGGCAATAAATGTACTACAGAAATGGGGAAGGCCCATTAGTGGATCTTTATCAAAATTAGGAATGGTGCAACAAATGATTTCTGAACTACTGCCATTGTGGCAACAACAAGTTGAACAGAAATTGTTACTTCTAGCAGGGATGATGGAAACAACACAAGGGAATGTGCCCTTAGCATTAGCCTGTACACAAGCCCAGAAAATGAGTCAGCAGTTAATTATTCAAATAATTTGGGAAATAAATTGGGAAGTTAACAAAAAAAATGTATGTGTTATGTACTCCGCTGATCATCACTCCTGGGCATATAAAGAAAACCAGTAATGAAAAAAACATTGACATGTTTCAAAGTGTTGCCCATGAAAATTTAGGATGTGTGTGTGAGGACGAAATTTACAAGAAAGAGATGAATGTTTTTATGTTAAAAATAAAGGGACCGAAAGATATATGTTTGATATTCTCACTGAAAAAAAGTCAGCTGTTGTGTACGCAGGAAAGGGCTGTGTTTGTATTAGAAGTCATTGTCCCACGGTATTAGTATTTGATAACTAATTGTATTTTATGACTTATTTAGATAATAAATGTTTTTGTCATGTTGTAGTGATTTGGGGATGTGATTTTGAATTTTAAGTGCCTGAACTGAAATATAATCAGTTAAAAGTGACATCTACTTTCTACTCTGCTGTAAAACTTGTGCCCTGTGGAATGAATTTAAGTGTTTTACAAACATTGCTCCTGCACCCTGATTTGCAGAACCAGCTGAACTGCCAAACAGGAAGAATGCAGAGCCATGGTTACCGTGCATCATAACACCAATGAAATTAAATGAGTATTGTCCAGGACCTAGTACACCACTGGTGGGAAATATTACTTAGATGGTCCCTCACTGGCACGGAATCTTGAATTTGGCCCTACAGCCCATTTTAGTTATTTTGGTGTTCCAAATAGTAGCAGTGGTTTTCTTTTCTTTTCCAGCCTAAAGACATGCTGGCTGACAGTTACAAGTCCCCCAACAGATGAGCCAGTGGGTACTGCCACCCTCTCTTCTACCCTTGAGAAGGGAATATATTGGACTTGCTGCTTTGGGTTTTAAGAACCATGGTAAAGTCCTCCCCCCACCCTCCGTGTTCTTCAAAAAATCAGATTAATTCCCTTCAGTGGGGGTTGAGGATAATCAGAATCTAGCAGATTTGTTCCCTATATACTTTTTAAGGCTTATACACTACTTACGTCACATTTAAGTAGTACTTTGGGGATTTAGAGTAAAATCCTGTCTCAAATGAAATCAATGGGAGTTTTGCCATTGACTTCAGTGGGACCAGGATTTCATCCTTAATTGGTACATAGACTCTGTGACAGCCAGCTGCACAACAGATGAATTATATCCCATATGAATCACGCATAGGGTTTTTTTACCAGCTTTTTCCCATGAAAAACAAAATAATATATTAATATTTTTAGTTAAGTAATATTTTTTAAGATCTCTTCATTGGTTGAGCTAATGCTTTTGTTCATAAGTTGTCTTTTCTCTTCCCCCCCCCCACATCCATACCAAACTGCTTTTTTCTTTTTTAATACTTTCTCCCCTTTCAGTTGCAACAGCTCACTGTGATACATCGTTGTTGCGCCTTCCAACAGAGTGATTGCTGGACAGACAGGGACTAAGCAGGGGTCTCTCTCTTTTGTGAAAATAACAACACTCTTAGTGGAGCTTGGTATGTAAGTGTCTCCTTTCTGCACTTCTGTTCACCAAGCTCCACATTGGATAATTATCTATTTTTTTCACATATTCACCTCTTTCTTGTAATAATCTATTTAGAGATGAATTGTATGTTTTCTGTTGGGTGTAGACAAAATAGGACAGCAACAGAAAAGATTCTTTATTGAAAATTATACTGGATCTCTTCTGAAAATGTACATATTACAACCATTGAAATATCAAATTAATTCATTGTGATAATTGCTACTAAGATGAATTTCCCATGAAATCATAATGTTGGGACTTCTTATTTTATTATGTCTCTATTTCAGTTTAAGTGTCCATTATTATCATCACATTTGGTATTCACTTTGTTAATAGTGATCATAACTAATTAATTTGGTGTTATTAATGTGGATGCTATAGCTACTTCCACAGGAATCTCACTGCAGTTCATATATACAGTTACTTCTTTATCATTTTTAATCATCACATCATCTTATGTTTTAGTGATGCAATGGGGTTCAGTAGTTTAGTCCCCTGTCATGTGTGATGTACATTCGGAGATGTTGACATTCTTATGGCATGCATGAAATTTCAGTGGAATTTTCAGACATTCAGTCTGTGTCCATTGGGTTATACAGGTGCCTGTTTCCTGGGCATTCGACAAATTTTCAGAAGGCTCCACAGTAGTTAAAGAAACCATCTACTTTTCTTTCGTTACACTAACTTGATTGTTTTTTGGTTTCACTACACATCTTTAAGGCAAAGACAGAGCAGTATATTTTCAACATCATGAGCAGTGAATGAGATGGGAAACCACTAACAACCATAAGAGATTTGTGTGAACTATCATTCATTTAAATAAATAAATACCCGTGGGAAATTTGAAAGTTGTCTACAGACACAGCTAGTGCTGAACACTCCACAGAGTTTGAAATTCTTTTCATCTTCCACATCCCAAACCTTCATTAACATCAGTAAGGGTTCTATACCCTGATTAAAGAGAAGAGAGATTCCTTATCACCAGATTCTGAGAACCAGATGTAGAATACACTTTACTCCCGAAATAGCCTCATTGACATTACTGGGAATATTTGTGAGTAAAGGGAATAGTCTGGCCCTTAATGAATATGAAGAAGGAGTATGAAATATGAAAAAGCATTTTAGTTAAAAATATGAACTCTATATGACATATTTCATATATTCTGAATATTACACATGAATTATATTGTGAAAGTAGAATGAATTATATTGTAAAAATAGAATGAATTAAAGAAATGCTGTATGTAACTTTAAGCAGAAATAAGGAATGTTGAAATACAGGTGTCAGGAAAAGAAACATTAAGGCATAAACAATGAGTCTACTTAAGCTAATGGTGGAACATTAACCGGAGATCAGTAAAAGTTAGTAAGGAAATTAAATATGCATGTATAGCCTCCGGTAAACTTGTCAGTTCTGCTTTCTTTGTCCTCTTGTTAAGTTCATGCCCTTTTTATCTGTATAAAATAAGGTAGTGTGGGTCTTGCCTGGTGCTCACATTATCTGGGTGTATTAGCAGAGCGCTGTGCTAATAAACAGAGTGGTCTGAGAAATTATGAGTCCTGAATCTGACTTTGACAATTTGGAGGTTCCACCAAGATGGCAACCATCTTCGCTGGGGCCGTGTGATTCCTGACCATTTTTGTAGGACGACCGTGGCAGCTGGCACCTGGGCCTTTGGCCTGAGCAGTCCTCCTCGGAACGGAAAGGCACATGACCACAGTGAAGTCTACTCCATCAAACCTGTTGGTTCCCACTCTGTTCTGGTAGGGATCCCGGGATCTGACATCAGGAATCTGGTCAGGTAATTATTTCTGTGTTTTGTCCGGACTGTGGACTGTCCTGTCTCTGTGTCTATCCATCCACCTTGTGGACTGTTTGAGTCTGTGTACCATCTCCATCCGGGAATCGGCCGACCAAGAGGTTCCTGTTCCCGCCGTCTGAGTGAATGAAATCTACACAATTGCAGCCGCACCGCACCAACCCTTGGTGTGAAAGCAAGGGCGATTGAGGCAGTAGCCTGTGGGATCCTTCTGTGTGTTGCACCGGGCATCGCTCTGACGAACCCGAATTTCCTTCTTTTGTGATTGGTGTGTGTAAAGTCCTCCTGCATGGGTAACCAGACATCTAAGTCGGAACCCTAAAGGAACACCGACTCGTTTTATGTATTTTAGGAAGGGTCCGGACTCCTGTACATTTCTGGAAAAATGGTCTAGATTAACTCAGCGGGATCCCAAAACTCAGTGACCACTGTTAGGATCTTGGGACAAAGACCGAGTGGACATCTTAAAAGACAAACTCAGCCAACCTAAAACTAAATTGGCCAGAGGAGAGGTTGATTGTTTCATGCAGTGGTGGGAAGAGGCAAATTGTAGATGGACAGAATCGAAACTCTCTCAAAGATTCAAATGACACATTCAAATGATAAGCTAAAAGCTTTATTGGGAGCCTCTTCTCCCACCACCAGACCGAGCGCTCCACTTTACCCCATTCTCCGAGCAGACTCAGATCGATCCCAACTCCCTTCATACTCCCATCTCATTGTGGAAAAGGACAAAGAAAACCCCTTGTTAAATTCTGGGGATGACGATGAGGAAGACGCATTGGCAGCCTTGCGTCGGATCAATAGAAAATCACCAGCCTTTCCAGTTCAGGAACAATTCTCAGAGGTCACCAGTTCAGACCAGTCCGGACCGTGCAATGCCGCCCAGGCCCATTCCTCCGGTACCGCTCAGGCCTGTAAAGAAAAATCCCTTGTTCCCCTGAAACCCTCCAGTCTGCCTGACTCCTCTGCTTTTTCTTATACATGCAAAGATAACCTGAATAAGGATTGGGCCTGTTGCTTGTGCTCTAGCTCTAAAACTGTCCAGGCTCCCCTCCGAATCCTGCATACTGGGGTCCAAGAAGGGGGTCCCACTTGGAGCTATAAACCCTGAACTCGCACAGAGCTCCATTCAATTGTAAAAGGCTTTCCAAAGCCCCTGGAAAATCCTACCAAATTCACAGAGGAATTTTTGTTAGTATGTGACACCTATGAACCCTCTGAGGCAGACCTTCTGCAGCTGTGTAAGGTACTTGTAACCCCTAGTGAACATGAAAAATGGCTCACAGCAGCAAATTGGCCCGACAGTGAGTGCCACTCTAATTTGCCAGACACTGGTCCTGACGCTGAATACCAGAAAAAGTGTAAGGACCGAGCTAAAAATCTACTTGAAGCGATCCCTCGAGTATGGACTCCTAAATCCAACTGGACAGCCAAACACTGCTGTAAACAGCGACAGGGAGAAAACCCGGGCGACTATCACACCCAGCTGACTGATGTTTTTCTGCAACATTCTGGTATACAGCAACTGGGTGAAAATGGACAGGGCGCCCTGGCTCATGCGTTTGTTAATGACCTCCTACCTGCTATTGGCAGTATGCTAAAGTGAATAAGTGTTGGGTGGGAGACCAAAACCATGGACAAATTGCAAACAGTGGCAGAGCACTGCCAACACACTCTGAAAGAAAAGGAAGGACAGTCCTCTCAAAAATTAATGGCCCTGCAAATACAACATTATTCAGGGCAGGGCAAACAGTACCGGGGATGGGGAAGGTTCCAGGGATGGGGACGTGGTCGCGGGAGGGGTCATGGAACTGGATTTTTGCGTTTTGGGGATGTTTGTAATTACTGTAAGCAGCCCGGACATTGGAAGAACGAGTGTCTGAGCCGGCCTGGAACCTCTGTAAATAACCAGCTAGACCCCCTGTCAGCACAGCCCGACAATCCCCAGCCTTACTTTGTCCCACAGCAATGATGGGACGCCGGGGAACCTCAGGAAATTTTAGCTCCTTTACTACCTCTCACTCCCACAGGTGAGTATGTTTTGATGATCTTTCTCTCCCTTTCCTTGTTGATATGGGAGCTTCGCTCTCTGCAGTTCGTACTACCGATCTGCCTGCGGCTCCCCACTCCGGAAAAACTGTGTCCGCTTTGGGTATTATGGGAATCCCAATCTCTCATCCCCTTTCAAAACCTCTACCGGTCCAGGTTGGTCCGCTTTCCATGGATCATGCTTTCCTTCTCTCTGATTCCACTCCAGTAAACCTTTTGGGTCAGGATCTGTTATGTAAACTTGGCTGTACCATCTATTGTTCCCCGGATGGTGTCTATTTACAAATCCCCCTGTCCTCTCTGAGTGATTCTGTGGCCTCCCTGCTGTCTGAAACTCCCCTTTCCACTCCAGTCCCCTGTTACCCCTTGATCCCATCCCTTGAACACCTAATTTTGCAGGTACCATCCTCTCTGTGGCCAACCCACCCATCTGAAGTGGGGTGCTTAAATACTGACCCCGTCTGCATTACTGTTGACTCCTCCAAATCCCTGCCTCACCTGTCTCAATACCTTTTAAACCCCAAAACAGAGGCTGGCATTGCTCCAGTCATGACCGCCCTGCAGGAACAAGGGATTATTGTTCCCTGCTCCAGCCCCTGTAACACCCCTATCCTCCCAGTTCGAAAAGCTGATGGTAAATCATGGTGTTTTGAATAGGATCTTCAAGCCATTAACTGCATTGCTATACCCGCCTTTCCTGTTGTCCCTAACCCAGCAACGATTCTGGCTTCTATCCCACCAAGTGCAACTCATTTTACTGTTGTTGATTTGTGCTCTGCTTTCTTTTCTGTCCCAGTTCACCCTGTCTCCCAGTATCTTTTTGCCTTTTCTTACAAGGGGCAGCAGTACACATGGACCACGCTCCCTCAGGGGTATACTGAAAGCCCATCTTACTTTTCCCAAGCATTAGCCCAAGACCTTGCTGACCTTGTTTTTCCATCCGGGTCCACACTAGTCCAATATGTAGATGGTCTACTCCTCTGTTGCCCTTCGTTGTCTGCCTCAGAAACTGATTCCTTAGTGCTCCTTACTGCTCTAGCAAAGAAGGGTCACAAGGCTTCTCGCTACAGCTCTGTCAAGCCTCTGTCACATACCTTGGCTTTCTCCTCTCCCAGGGTTCCCATACACTTTCTCCTGCCTGTGTCCAAGCTATCCTCAGCTTTCCCCGACCCCGCTTCCCATGCCAGGTCTGAAAGTTTTGGGGCATGGCTGGATTTTGCAGGCAATGGATTCCCCAATATGCCTCCCTTGCAAAACCTCTCCAGGAACTCACTTGAGTCTCTGTGCCTGACCCCATGTCGTGGGCCCCTGAGGCCGACTCTGCCTTTGTTTCCCTCAAACAGGGTTTGGCTTCTGCCCCTGCCTTTGGACTGCCTGACTATTCTAAGCCTTTTACCCTTTTCTGCCATGAACAATCTGGGTGTGCACTGGGAGTTCGCACTCAGATGCACAGAGACAAAAACTGCCCAGTGGCTTATTTCTCTGCCACTTTGGACCCTGTTGCCCAAGGCTCACCCCCCTGCCTGAGTGCTGTGGCTGCCGCAGCACGCCTAGTCAAAATGTCTGAATCCCTTGTCCTCCGCTCTCCTCTTACCCTCATGGTACCTCACTCTGTGGAAACTCTCCTGCTACAACATACCACAGGCCACCTCTCCTCCGCCCGCCTTACCAGGTATGAACTTTTACTGCTGTCGGCTTCGTATATCACCATAAAGCGTTGTTCTCAGTTAAACCCTGCCACTCTCCTTCCTTTGTCTAATGACGGTGATCCCCACGACTGCCTTGCAACTGTCTCTGCTGTTACCATCCCGCGCTCTGAACTTTCTGATATCCCTCTCCCTAACTCTGACCTTGTTTTGTTTACTGATGGTTCCTGTTATCGAGACAACCAAGGTCGTCTCCTTGCAGGATACGCTATAGTGTCACTCTCTGAAACTCTAGAAGCTGCGCCTTTACCTTCTGTAACCTCAGCGCAAGTCACCGAATTAGTTGCCCTCACTGTGCCTGCATTTTGGCCAAGGGATGCTCCACCACCATTTACACTGACTCCCGCTATGCTTTTGGGGTTATACATGACTTTGACACCCTCTGGCAAGCTCGGCATTTCTTTACCTCTGCCGGTACCCCTATCAAAAATGGGCCCTACATTGCTGCTCTCCTGTATTCAGTTTTACTTCCATCTTTCCTAGCTATTGTTAAGTGCCCTGGCCACTCGATGTTGGATACTGATGTTGCTAAGGGTAACACATTTGCTGACGCCTTTGCTAACCATGCTGTTGCCATAAAACCTTCCCCAGATGCATTTCTAGGTTCCCTTTCTGTTTCTAGACCACCACCATCCCTTATTAACCTCACCCTGCTCCAAGACTCTGCCCCAGAAGCCGAAAAAGACTCCTGGGTTGCCCAGGGTTGCTCTTTACATATTGATTTGCTTTGGTGTTCACCTACTGGCGCCTTTGTGGCCCCCTTTTCACTCTACCCGTCACTGGCCACCCTGCAACACAGTGTTTCGCATGTCGGAAAGGAGGGGATGGTCTCTGCTGTAACTAAGGCAGGATGGTGGGCCCCCCATTTCAGTTCTTTTGCAGACCGCCAGTGTACCGCCTGTATCACTTGCCAAAGCCACAATATTGGTAAACCTGTAAAAGTGGCTCAGGTGTTCCAGGGCCTGCCCCAAGCACCATTCTTGCATTGGCAACTTGATTTTGTACAAATGCCTAAGTGTCAACAATATGAATTTATCTTTGTTATGGTATGTTTATTTTCTGGTTGGATTGAAGCCTTTCCTTGTCGCAAGGCTGACTCACTGTCTGTTGCCAAATGTTTGTTAAATCATATTATGCCTGCCAAGGGAATTCCTGCCACTCTGTCCAGTGATTGGGGTACAAATTTTACTGGACAACTTGTTAACACCTGGATTGTGTATTACATATCACACACCTGTTGCACTGTCCCTACCACCCACAGAGCACAGATGCAGTTGAAAGACTAAATGGTGTACTTAAGAATAAGCTTGCTAAAATTTGTGACTCTACAGGGTTAACCTGGCCAGCAGCTTTACCGCTGGCCCTTATTAAAGTGTGATCCACTCCATCCCAAAGGCATTAATTGAGTCCCTTTGAAATTGTTATGGGATGCCCTATGCAAGCTATGGCTACCATTACTCCAGGCCCAGACTTGAACTTGACTCACAGTATGCTCCTTCAATATTGTAAGGGATTAATGCAAGCCGTAAGTCACTTCCATTCACAGGTTTGAGCCGCTTGGCTGACGGAACCCACCTCTGATGCTTGCCACAACCTCGAGCCAGGTGATTGGGTTTACGTATGGCACCATCATCAAAAACACACCTTGGAGCCCTGGTGGAAGGGTCCTCATCAGGTACTGCTTACTACCCAGACGGCTGTTAAACTATCTGGCATCACAGCGTGGATACATGCTTCGCAGTGTAAGAAGGCACCATCCCCACCTCAGAACCACGCCGAGTCAATTTTGACTCCAGAAGAAGACGTAGAGGAACAGCCTGCAATACCTTACAATCTACGCTCTCGTAAGGGTTGCCAGAAGCAGACGACGACCTAAAGCAAGGCCCAAGAAGAAGCAGTAGCAAGCCTGGTGCCTGCTGCCTGGTGGGCATAAAACCGTGACTGTGGTTCCCTCAGTTGAGGTTTTCAGAACCAGAAGGGCCTTGCCTCCAACATGTGCCTCTGGTGGTGCCTGTTCCTTGGCTGCTGGTGTCTTAAGGTCTGGGGAGTCCACAATGACAATTCTTTTATCCAGCAGCAAGTGTGGATAGCTCAGACCCTTAATATTTCTAATTGTTGGGTCTGCCACCACATCCCATCCCACTCTCAAACTGGTGTTCCTGTCCTGGCAATCCTACTCAATTCCCCAGACCTCACTAGAGAACCTCGTCCATTTAACAAAACATGGAATAGCAATGACACTTGGGAAGCGGTGGGAATAAATGTATCTAAATGGATAAGTGTGGGAGGGAAAAGGTCATTGGTGTTGGGTGTGTAATGGAACAGGGCTGGATCTGGGAAAAAGCCATTGCCTTCAGCATATTGTGGCCAATGATGTATGGGATTATTCGAACAAAACTAAAGCGTGGCGGACCGGGTATGGGGATATGAATTTTTTCTCGACCTGGGATCAAAGAGAAAAATCAATCTCATGTTTCCTCTACAGTAACCTTAGTGAAAACAATACAATCTTTCAATGCCATGCAAATAACACCACTCCTCGTAAGGAGAATTACCCTGTGTCCTTTGGGGGATATTACTCCTACTTTGCAGGCACCTATATGACAAATGGGTGCAACTGACCCTTCCAGGCCTTAATAGGCCATCATTGTTTTTTTGGGACCAAAGCTTATACTGTGTTACCAGCTAACTGGTCAGGTATCTGTTATCCCACCCGACTCTTCCCACAATTCCAAGTGCTAGGGTCCTTCCCACAAGAATGCCTCCGTAATTTCAGGCGAAGAAGAAGGGACTTACCAGATGCCCAATGGTATGTAAATAACATAAGCCCTTTAACCTGGGAAGAGGCCATTGGTGGTTCCCTTATCCCATTTGGGGGAGTAATACACCATGCAAAACGGCTCCTGAGGTTACAAGTAGTAGTTGAAATAATGGCAAATGAAACCAGAGAGAGTTTAAGAGCCCTGGTCAAAGAAACAGGGGCGATCCGACAGATGGCCCTCCAAAACCGTCAGGCATTGGATATAGTGCTGGCAGCCAAAGGAGGGACCTGTGCTCTCATTGGAAAAGAATGTTGTGTGTTTATACCTGACGACACCAATGAGGTAATAGATTGCGCTAGCCACTTAGAACAAATCACATATCTTCCCCATGAAGAGCCGAGTTCTTTATGGAAGTGGCTAAGTAACCTGTTCAATTTCTCTGGCATAGGAAACTGGTTGTTTCAGGGAGCCCTGACTATCCTGTTTGGAATCCTATGATTTTTTGTGTGTTTTCAGTTAATCTCCTGTTGTATCCAGAATTGTGTAAGGCATGCCACTCAGGTGACTGCCCCAAACCAGCGTGCTAATATGATGATTTTGAATATCGCTGATGAACAAAGAGATAAAGAACGGTTAATATGTGGAACCCAGTAATTGTTGGTCATTGCGTAGCTTGACCAAAAGGAGGGATTGTGAAAGTAGAATGAATTATATTGTAAAAATAGAATGAATTAAAGAAATGTTGCATGTACCTTTAAGCAGAAATAAGGAATGTTGAAATACAGGTGTCAGGAAAAGAAAAATTAAGGCATAAACAATGAGTCCACTTAAGTTAATGGTGGAACATTAACCGGAGATTGGTAAAAGTTATTAAGGAAATTAAATATGCATGTATAGCTTCAGGTAAACTTGTCAGTTCTGCTTTCTTTGTCCTCTTGTTAAGTTTGTGCCCTTTTTATCTGTATAAAATAAGGTAGTGTGGGTCTTGCCTGGTGATCACATTATCTGGGTGTATTAGCAGAGCACTGTGCTAAAAAACACAACAAATTGTGAGTCCTGAATCTGACTTTGACAATTTACACAACATGTAACTCTTGATCTGATAGATGCAAACATTTCTGAGGAGACATTAATATAATAACTGGAAGGACTATTCTAAGACCTCCTGTGAGGTATTCAGCCTGCTTGACTTCCACTGATGGTGGAGGCACTCGGTACCTCAGAGGATGAAACACTTATAAATGTAAGGGTTACACAGTGCCTTGTTATAAATCTGATACTAGTCACTCCATTTTCCTTATTTTTATCCATTAGTTTTCTTATTTATTTGTATGACCTTATTGTCTAGGAGCCCTAATCATGGAGCAGGACCTCCATTGTGCTAGGTGCTGTATAAACACAACAAAAAAGATAGTCCCTGCACTAAGGGGTTTTCAATCTTATTGTGATCATCTCATTTTCTAATAATTAAAGTCATAACTGGTAAAAACTGTTACTAAATCAATATAATGAAGTCATGGCACTCCTTTGAATGCCACATTTCAGCCACGGTATCAAATATTTGAAGTAACAAAACAAAATATTTTCCCCACTAGATACAAGCACTTGCTTAAACTAATTGATTCAGCACACAGTATTTCTATTTCCTCTTGAAGAGTCAAAGCCAGTCCTTATCTTATTGCTTTCGCTGCAATTCTTACGTCTCTTCATATTCCCAAACTATAGGAAGATAGTTCAAAGCAATAAAAAGGCAAAACTTTTCTGTATCTCTTGTCATTTCTGTCCAAGACTTTGTCTCAAACAGATACACACCATGTTTGGTACCTCCTTTTCTTGTAGAACATGCATTTCTGGCTAGACACTATTTCTCCATGGTTTCTTTTACATGGCAATCTCTAAATTAATTACTGTTGTATGACAATTGAAGCTCCAAAAAATCTTTAACTTTGAATAACAGTCTTGCTTTAGTTCAGATGCACAAATGAGCTATGAACCTGTATAATTACATTTGTTTTTGTGGCAGATTTGGGAATAGAGTCGAGATTTCTTGACTCCCAGTCTCCTGGTGTAACCTCTAGACAAGATGTCTTCTTTGAAATTCAGTTTGATTAAAGTTCAGAATGGTTAAAGTCCTTTATCTGTCACATAAGGACCAGCTGGAGTAAACATTGGGTGCTTCACCATCCCAGATGGCTTTTATTTGAGAAGCAACTGTTATGATAGGCCTTGTTGTTTATTTAAAGGACAGCTATGGATTTTTTTTTTAATTTTATTCCTCACTGACACTTCTGGTAAATTAATGTTTCTTTTCCCCAATGCCATCATTGTGTCTGCTCAGCAATGTAAAATGTCCATGATCTTTTTTGAAGAGGAAATTATAGCTTTCAGCTCCTTGATGTGATCTTACATTTTCTTTCTTTGCAGCATCTGTAGTCATAAATATAGTCACACAATGTGAATCCACTTAAGGCATCAACCTGTTGATATAATTTACTACCTGTCTCCATTCTCTTCCTTTTCAGGAAACTTTTATGCATATTTCACAATTTTTCTATATTACTAAGAATTACAGTGATATATGAGATGCTAGTTTGAACCTGCCCCATATTTAGGAATGTGGATCTATCTATAAAGCATTGTCATATCCAAGTCCTCCTATCTGAAAGAAGAAGATTCAGAATCACTTCCACAGCTCTGCTGGCACATGGTGAATATTTGCTGTATATTTTAAAACTATATTCAGGTAACCTTGACAAGAGGATAGCCTTTAGTTTGGAAGGGACTGCAACTTCATGCTTAAATTTTACAAACTTAAGGCACCTCATGCTGTAGCACTACATGCTACTGGAAACAATACTCAGGTTGACTGCTTCTTGATTGGTGATGCTGCAAGTTGGATTGTTATTATTAAAATAACAAAACCAAAAAAAAGGACTTGCGTCTTGTTGATACTTGATTGATGTAATTGGTTGAAAAAAATGTTGTATCTATAGGGGCAAGGTATTGTGGCTTTTCTGAAATTCTTCTTATAGGTGTATTTGTGGTCAGTGCTGCAACTCGTTGTTTTTTTAGTAATCAACACAAATTCCCACCCTCACAAAAATGCCACATAACTGTAAAGTTATTTGAAAGTATATTATTCTAGTTATCTGGTTTGGGTTTTGGAAACCTACTCCATGTAGCATGCCTGCACATAAAACTTAACTAAACTGAAGCTAAGGTGGCATGTTACTTAGACAAGTTAGATGTCTTCAAATCGCCAGGGTCGGATGAAATGCATCCTAGAATACTGAAGGAGCTGACTGAGGAGATATCTGAGCCATTAGCTTCATTATCTTTGAAAAGTCATGGAAGATGGGATACATTCCAGAAGACTGGAAAAGGGCAAATATAGTGCCCATATACAGGATGGGAAATAAGGACAATCCGGGGAATTACAGACCAGTCAGCTTAACTTCTGTACCTGGAAAGATAATGGAGCAAATAATTAAGAAATCAATTTGCAAACACCTAGAAAATAGTGAGGTGATAAGCAACAGTCAGCATGGATTTGTCAAGAACATGTCAAACTGACCTGATAGCTTTCTTTGACAGGGTAACAAGCCTTGTGGATGGGGGGAAGCGGTAGATGTGGTATATCTTTACTTTAGTAAGGCTTTTTGATACTGTCTCCCATGACCTTCTCATTAACAAACTAGGGAAATACAACCTAGATGGAGCTACTATAAGGTGGGTGCATAACTGGTTGGAAAATTGTTCCCAGAGAATAGTTAATAGTGGTTCACAGTCATGCTGGAAGGGGATAACGAGTGGGATCCCGCAGGGATTGGTTCTGGGTCCAGTTATGTTCAATATCTTAATCAGTGATTTAGACGATGGCATAGAGAGTATATTTATAAAGTTTGCAGATGATACCAACCTAGGAGGGGTTGCAAATGCTTTGGAGGATAGGATTAAAATTCAAAACAATCTGGACAAACTGGAGAAATGGTCTGAAGTAAATAGGATGAAATTCAATAAGAACAAATACAAAGTGCTCCACTTAGGAAGGAACAATCAGCTGCACACATACAAAATGGGAAATGACTGCCTAGGAAGGAGTCCTGCAGAAAGGGATCTGGGGGTCACAGTGGATCACAAGCTAAATATGAGTCAACAATGTAATACCGTTGCAAAAAAAGCAAACATCATTCTGGGATGTATTAGCAGGAGTGTTGTAAGCAAGACGTGAGAAGTAATTCTTCCACTCTACTCCATGCTGATTAGGCCTCAACTGGAGTATCGTGTCCAGTTCTGGGTGCCACATTTCAGGAAAGATGAGGAGAAATTGGAGAAAGTCCAGAGAAGACCAACAAAAATGATTAAACGTCTAGAAAACATGACCTATGAGGGAAGATTGAAAATATTGGGTTTGTTTAGTCTGGAAAAGAGAAGACTGAGAGAATCATAGAATCATAGAATATCAGGGTTGGAAGGGACCTCAGGAGGTCATCTAGTCCAACCCCCTGCTCAAAGCAGGACCTAATCCCAACTAAATCATCCCAGCCAGGGCTTTGTCAAGCCTGACCTTAAAAACCTCTAAGGAAGGAGATTCCACCACCTCCCTAGGTAACCCAGTCCAGTGCTTCACCACCCTCCTAGTGAAAAAGTTTTTCCTAATATCCAACCTAAACCTCCCCAACTGCAACTTGAGACCATTACTCCTTGTTCTGTCATCAGGTGGGGGGACATGATAACTGTTTTCAAGTACATAAAAGGTTGTTACAAGGACAAGGGAGAAAAATTGTTCTTCTTAACCTCTGAGGATAGGACAAGAAGCAATGGGCTTCAATTGCATCGGAGCCATTTAGGTTGGACATTAGGAAAACCTTTTTAACTGTCAGAGTGGTTAAGCACTGGAATAAATTGCCTAGGGAGGTTGTGGAATCTCTATCATTGGGGATTTTTAAGAGCAGGTTGGACAAACACCTGTCAGGCATGGTCTAGAATAGATAACATTTAGTCCTGCCTTGAGTGTAGGGGACTGGACTAGATGACCTCTCAAGGTCCCTTCCAGTTCTATGATTCTATGATATTCATGGCCCTAGACAGCAACTCTTGGAATGCAGGAACCCTCCAAGTTTTGAATGTAAATATTTCAAATCAGAAGAAATTTTTGATTTAATCAGAGCCAAATTAAGATTGATGCAATCATAAGAAGAAATTATTTTCAAGAGAAAAAATAAACAGAACAGGAAGCCCTGGAAGAGCAGGGCTTCCATATGACATAAGGACCCTTAAAATTGTGCATTATGTGTATTGTAATATACATATTTTGGGCCATAGAGTAATAGGTGTCTTACTTGTATGGGGAATGAAACTCCTCAAAGTCCCACTAACATATCCTCATATTCTGCCTAGAGCAGGTGGTAAGGTTGCTTTGTTATCCTGTACAAGAAACAGCAGTTTATGCCTAACTATAAGCCTTTGGCCTCATATAGAGGCTTTCAGGGTTTTTAAGATGCCTTCAAAATCTCACAGTTTACAGTGCTGCACCTTTGGAAGACACAATTCAGGTCAGATTTTAAAGTTATTTAGTGATCTAGACATGCAGATAGATACTTTATGGGATATTCAAAAGCACCTAATGCCCAGTTGGTGTTTTTGAAAATTCCATTAGACACATATCTGTATCTTTAACACCTAAATACCTTTGAAAATCTGACTCCCTTTATGTAATTTTGAGACTTACTGTTGTCTCATCTCACTAAAAGTGGGATTTTCAAATGTGCTCAGCATTGACTTAACTCTGCTCCTAATTAAATCTATGGAAGCTTTACCATTGACTTCAGTTCGTGCTTTTGAAAATATCTTGGGAGTAGTCAGGAATATGTTATATATTTGTGTTAAACCAAAAGAGTAGTGAGCAGATGAGTCCATTGCCTCAGTCACCCCAAGATCAGCTAGAAAAGATGTCCAGCTGTGAGGGGAGGGGGGAAGCTGCACCCTAATAAGGAGCTGTAATAGTGAATGTGTTACCTGTGTGCATGAAGAAGACTGAAATGGAATACTGTCACATGCAGCTTCTCAGACATAGCAGCTTTGCATTACCCCTCCTATGGATTGTTATTAATCAAAATAGCATTTAAAGATTAATACAATTTAAACATTTTTGAGAATATTTGATTCTTGCAACTGAGCTCTAGAAACCAAAATGCAATTAATCATAAAGCAATTTGTATGGTTCGTAGGTTTATCAAAAATACACAACCATTATGTGATTTATACCATATTTTTCTTAATGTTCTCATTAATAAAATAGTGACCCCTGATGCTGACCCCATTTTCAACTTGTTGTTAATGCATGGCCTCTGTGACTCATGAAAAAAGGAAATCAAACACAAATCTCTATTAAAGAACACAGGCAACACAGAAATGCAAAACACCTTTACAATGTTAATACTAAATAGTCTTCCTCAGTTCATTTTACCGCACCAGCACAGTCCAGTGGCACTAATGAGACACTGTCAGGTTTAAAAACCTGTCAGTGCTATTATATGGAAATGGCTTCATTGATGTTGCCCTGTGAGGAACTGTTATAAGTGGAGGATGAAGCCAATATATTTTTAAATAACCTCCTTCTTAATTATGCCTAAAATGATGCCTTTTATTATTAAAACATACACAAAAATTAAAATTTGCTACTTTTCACCATTTATGTCTTGATCACATCTTTGCATTGTTTTCAACTGGCAAGATACTAGTCAATTTCCCTTAAAGTCAGGCTGTTTGCCGATTTTATCCTTACAATGTCATTGTTTTGGTTGCAAAAACTGAAGTGAAATATTTATTTTAGAAGACTCTTTCCATTGGCACCAAATAAACATGGGGACATTTATTTTGGTCCTGTTTCGTAAAAGTTTAGTTTTGGAAAATGTGAATTATGGCTCAGTGTTGGTATCATAATGTCCTTTAATCTACACCAGAGATCGGCAATCTTTGGCACGCGGCCCATCAAGGAAATCCTCTGGCGGGCCGAGATGGTTTCTTTACCTGCAGCGTCCGCAGGTTTGGCCGATCGCATCTCCCACTGGCCGCGGTTCACCATTCCAGGCCAATGGCGGCTGCCGGAAGCGGTGTGGGCCGAGGGATATGCTGGCCATCGCTTCTCACAACCCCCATTGGCCTGAAATAGTGAACCGCGGCAGGTGGGAGCTGCGATCGGCCAAACTTGTGGACGCTGCAAGAAAACAAACATTTCTCGGCCGCCACATTTCCCTGACGGGCCACGGGCCAAAGGTTGCTGATCCCTGATCTATCCTAAGGGCTTGCCTTTACTAATGGGGAGATCAACACTGCTGCAATCGATGCAGCGGGTGTCGATTTAGTGGGTCTAGTGAAGACCACTAAATTGACGGCAGAGCACTCTCCGGTAGACTCTGGTATTTTCCAAGAAGAGTAAGGGAAGTCAACCGGAAAGCGTCTCCCATTGACGCAGCACAGTGAAGTCACTGGGGTAAGTTGACCTAAGCTATGTCGACTCCAGCTACATTATTCACGTAGCTGGCATAGTGTAACTTAGGTCGTAGTGAAGAGAAGCCCTAAGTGTAGTTTACCTCAGTTTTCAGGATTTATATCGTTAAGAGTTAACTACCTGTAAAAAAATAAAAGAAAAATTTTAAACAGTAACTACTGTAATTACATTAAATATACTCCATAGTCCAATTTGTCAAGGTATCTGTTGATTTTAGGTACCTCAGCTTTGGGCCTGATTTCCAGAGGGTGGCTGCTAATCTTAGTCTGAAAATCAAGCCTATTTCAAGTGTCTCAGGTTGAGTACCCAAAATCTGAGGGACTCTAAAACTTTTAGTCACTTTTGAAAATTTGTGTTTGTGTGTATGTACAGGCTAACATTTTCAAAGCTCCTAATAGGAACGGAGGCATCCAAATTAAGGACATAAGTCAGAACCTGATCATTTTAGATTAACAGAATTTGCAAAATTATATATATATATATATATATATATATATATATATGGATAGTTCTCTTTGATTGCTTTACTTTTTCTTGCTCTAGTTTATACTTCAAATGCAGTCTCTGTCTCTCCTACGCAGATTGGAAGACAGATGGCTTAAACTGCGAGAGTGCACAATTAATTTTTTTAAAAAGCTAAGATTCAGCTTTAAAATGAACTTTGGCTCCACAAAAAGCTGCTTATTCTTTTTAATGAAGTAATCCATAAAAATGTTGTACTAACTTAAAATTGATCTGATAGAGAGGATGGTAAAGGCAGAGGAGCAGTTTCCTCTGATTCATTAAGCTGTGAATTGAGTAGTCAGAACTGTTTGTCAAACAGCTGGCAATTTGTTTTAATAATACCAATAGCCTCTTATTTATATGGGGTTTCTGTGATTCATGAATGTCTCCACTGGACATCTTTTAACATTTTTAGGCAATTGGTTTTCACCACTTCAGAGGTGAAGACAAATATTTTAAAGTTAAAATGAAGCTAACTGTCTTTTGAGACCTGTATATTTGATGGTGCCCTATGGTGTCATGCAGCTAAAATATCCTCATTCAGATCTACTGTCTTCATAAACCTAGCTTCTTTGAAAGTCCAATCCTCATGCTCTGAATTTTAAACAAGCAGGGTCAGCTGTAAGACTCTTTGCTGTGCTCTCTCTGACCTGGTAAGCAGGGAGCCAGACCTTTCGCTGTTGTAAATCAGCATAGCTCCATTGAAGTCAACAGATCTGAACTAGGAAGTCTAAGGGCTTGCTAAACTGCCCCACAGTTGAGACTACTGGGATGTGAACAGCAGTGCAAATCAGAGTGCTTTTTTGTAACTCCCCCATGTATACACTGCAGGTGCGAACTAAAATATAATCAATTACATTAAAGCAAACTAGGGATATTTTACTTTGTGCCCACAACATCCACATGGGGGAGTTACAGAGCAGCATTTTGGTGTGCACTGCTATTCACTCCCCCATAGTCCAAACTGCGCGGCGTGTAGACATTAAGTTCTGTTTACGAGCTGTTGGACCAGGGAAAAATCTCTATTCATACACTGTGGGTATGATGAGCCAGCTCCAATTTTGCAACCCTTACTCACACATAAGCAGCCCCACAGAATTCTCATATGTGCCTCCCCACTCTGAGTAAAAGTTTCACAACTACACCACTGGAATCTAATAATAATACTTTGCACTGTTGTAGCACTTTATATCTTCATAGCATTGTGTTACCATTCATTAATTGTAAGTTATACATAATGACAGTAAAACAGATTTACATTAATGAGAGCAGATGATAACTCAGATGGAGGTCTGGAGTTGTGTTGTTTCCTATACTTATATTTCACCTTCTCATCATCAGCTTTTGCCAGATGAATGCACTTCTTGTAAGCATCACTAGAGAAGTGAGTTTTTAGAAGGGAGATGTAGGAGGAAAGAGTCAATCTATTACATTTTGATTTGTGAAAGACATAACTAAGTGAAGGATAATTGGAAGAAGTTACAGAAATAAATTGAACCTATTCTTCCATAATCTGAGAGAAGACAATCTGAGAGTCAGACCCAGCTTCAACATTTGTACCATTTAGTCAAAAAAAATTTCATCTTTCCATCTAATGATCAAGACTGGGTCTTAACATGTCTTCAGATAAGTGGCAATTCTTTCAAGGACTCACAATAGATTTTCAACAACTAAAACCAACATTTTCCATCCATCTCCTCTTTTCTCCCACAGATACAATTCACAATGTAGAAATATTAATAAACTAAAACATATTTACCTTTAAGTTGTTTTTATTCCTTTTTTTCTTTTCCTATTTCTTTATTACTTCCTCTCTCAAAACTTTTATTCCAAATCCTCACTTTCCCATTCATCATTTCCTCCACCCATAGCCTCCATCACAACAGACCTCTAGCGTTTTTGGAGATCTTTGGACAAACATTTCTTCCTCCTTCCTTACTTTAAAGTAGGTTTCTCTGATATCATTTCTTTCCTAATTACCTCTGACATTATTATGTGACTTAGCCCTGGTCTACACTACGAGTTTAGGTCGAATTTAACAGCGTTAGATCAATTTAACCCTGCACCAGTCCACACGACGAAGCCATTTTTGTCGACTTAAAGGGCTCTTAAAATCGATTTCTGTACTCCTCCCCGACGAGGGGATTAGCACTGAAATCAACCTTGCTGGGTCGAATTTGGGGTAGTGTGGATGCAATTTGATGGTATTGGCCTCTGGGAGCTATCCCAGAGTGCTCCATTGTGACCGCTCTGGACAACACTCTCAACTCAGATGCACTGAACAGGTAGACAGGAAAAGCCCCTCGAACTTTTGAATTTCTTTTCCTGTTTGGCCAGCGTGGCAAGCTGATCAGCACAGGTGACCATGCAGAGCTCATCAGCACAGGTGACCATGCAGTCCCAGAATCGCAAAAGAGCTCCAGCATGGACCGAATGGGAGGTACTGGATCTGATCACTGTATGGGGAGAGGAATCCGTGATATCAGAACTCCGTTCCAAAAGACAAAATGCCCAAATATTTGAAAAAATCTCCAAGGGCATGAAGGACAGAGGCTATAACAGGGACCCGCAGCAGTGCTGCATGAAACTTAAGGAGCTCAGGCAAGCCTACCAAAGAACCAGAGAGGCAAATGGCCTCTCCGCGTCAGAGCCCCAGACATGCCGCTTCTATGATGAGCTGCATGCCATTCTAGGGAGTGCCCCTACAACTACCCCACCTCTGTGCCTGGACTTCGTCAATGGATTCTCACGCAACAGGGATGCGGATTTTGGGGATGAGGAAGATGATGAGGAGGAGGAGGTTGAAGATAGCGCACAGCAAGCAAGCAGAGAAACTGTTTTCCCCGACAGCCAGGAACTGTTTATCACCGTGAAGCCAGAACCCTCCCAACCCACCCAAGGTGGGCTCCCGGACCTTGAAGGCAGAGAAGGGACCTCTGGTGAGTGTACCTTTGTAAATATAATACATGGTTTAAAAGCAAGCATGTTTAATGATTAATTTGCCCTGAAGACTTGGGATGCATTCGCGGCCAGTATAGCTAATGTATGGGGATGGAGCGGAAATCCTCTTTAGCTCTCTGTGTTATCCTCAGGAGAGTGATATCATTCATGGTCACCTGGTTTACATAGGGAAATTTTATTAAGGGGACATTCAGAGGTGGCCATTCCTGCTGGGCTGTTTGCCTGCGGCTGAACAGAAATTGCCCCCGCTGTTAGCCACGTGATGGGGGGGGGGAGGGAGGAAGCAATCATCCCAGAGAATTGTGTCTGGGGGTGGAGGGGGTTAGTTGGGTTTGTGCTGCATGTTAACCCGAAAACTGCAGCCCCTCCTTTTAAATGGCCAACCCATTTTAAATGGCCAACCCAACGGGTGCTTGGTATGGGAAATGAGGGTGCTGTTGTTTGAAACCATTCCCACATGTTTTGAAGGTTAAAGAAGCCAAAAGACTGTGGCTTCGCGTGTCTGTCTGCAAGCCGAATGCTGTTGCCTGCTGGCCCTGCGTGTGTGATCTCTCACAACAAACCGGCCGGTCCTCAATATATGAGGCAAAATGTGACCTTGTATAGAAAGCACATGTGCTATGTAATGTTAACAGCTTGGTTAAATTAAAGGAGATATCCTATCTCCTAGAACTGGAAGGGACCTTGAAAGGTCATTGAGTCCAGCCCCCTTCCTTCACTAGCAGAACCAAGTACTGATTTTGCCTCAGATCCCTAAGTGGCCCCCTCAAGGTTTGAACGCATAGCCCTGGGTTTAGGAGACCAATGCTCTAGCCACTGCACTATCCCTCCCCCACCATGAAAGAGTCTACCTACTCTTTTAGAGTTCTCTAAAATGTATCTTTTTAAATACTACTCTCCCTTTTTTTCTTCCTGCAGCTGCAAATGTTTCAGTGCTCCCCATATCATCTCTGTCCCAGAGGCTAGCAAAGATTAAAAGGTGAAAAAAAAACGCACTCACGATGAAATGGTTTCTGAGCTCATGCAGTCTTCCCACACTGAAAGAGCCCAGCAGAATGCTTGGAGGCAGACAATGTCAGAGTTCAGGAAAGCACAAAATGAATTCTAGGACAGGAGGGACGCGCGAGAGGATAGATGGCTGGAGCAAGAGGAGCGGTGGTGGCAATGTGATGAGAGAAGGCTGAAGCTACTGGAGGATCAAACTGATATGCTCTGGCGTATGGTTGAGGTGCAGGAAAGGCAGCAGGAGCACAGACCGCCACTGCAGCCCCTGTGTAACCAACTGCCCTCCTCCCCAAGAAGGTTGCTCTCATCTTGGTATTCTTGCACTTCAGGGCGGGGGAAAGCAAGTCACAAAGTTCCACGAAAGTGCCCTTACGCATGCAAAAGTTTTGCAGCCACTGGGAATCATCCCAGACCTGTGACACTATGTGGACCCACCAGTCTGTGTTTGTTTCCCGGGCTCAGAATCGGTGCTCCATGGCATGATCCTGCCCCATTACCACCATGATGTCCAAATTGCCAAGGCCTGTGCTTTGAGAGAAGTCTGTGTCCATATCCTTATCACTCTCGTCACCATGCTGCTGTCGCCTCCTTGCCTGCTTTTGAAGTTTCTGGTGTTGCATATACTGCAGGATAATGTGCATGGTGTTTACAGTGTTCATAACTGTCGTGGTGATCTGAGTGGGCTCTATGCTTGCCGTGGTATGGCATCTGCAAGAGAGCAGGAGACCAGAGTGACAGCGGAAGCGGTCGTTCGATGACGATGGTTTGCAGCCCTACTGCATCGTCTGCTGCCAGAGCAGGAGAGCAGAGTGGCAGCAGAAGCGGTCGTTCGATTATGACAGTTTGCACTCCTACTGCACCGTCTGCTGCCAGCAGCACCCAGAACACAACAGCGGTGGCTGAGCTGAGCGGTCTGCATGCTTGCCGTAGTATGGTGTCTGCACAGAAAAAAGGCACGAAACGATTGTCTGCCGTTGCTGTCACAGAGGGAGGGGCGACTGACGACATGGCTTACAGGGTTGGCTTACAGGGAATTAAAATCAACAAAGGGGGCAGGTTTCCATGAAGGATAAACACACACAACTGTCACACCGAAGCCTGGCCAGTCATGAAACTGGTTTTCAAAGCCTCTGTGATGTGCAGCGCGCCTTGCTGTGCTCTTCTAATCGCAAACAGCCTAGTCAGCAAACAGCACCAGCGAACTTTTAAACGTCCAAAGGCACATTCTACCACCATTCTGCACTTGCTCATTCTATAGTTGAACTGCTCCTTACTACGGTCCAGGCTTCATGGGAGCAAGGGGTAGGCAGGGGTAGGTGTGACTGCGCGGTGCTGCCAGCTGGGAGAGCAGCCTGAGGCAGAAGCCACCAGCTCGCATGATATTCCAGGCAGGACTGAATCTCCATAAGATGAAACTTAAAGAAGAGAATGATCTGGAGTCACTCCCATTTATGTCCAGATGCCTGTGACCAACCTCTGTGGAGAAAGAAGTGGTTTGGGACTATTTAGAAAAACTGGATGAGCACAAGTCCATGGGGCCGGATGCGCTACATCCGAGGGTGCTAAAGGAGTTGGCGGATGTGATTGCAGAAACATAGGCCATTATCTTTGAAAACTCATGGCGATCGGGGGAGGTCTCGGATGACTGGAAAAAGGCTAATGTAGTGTCCATCTTTAAAAAAGGGAAGAAGGAGGATCCGGGGAACTACAGGCCAGTCAGCCTCACCTCAGTCCCTGGAAAAATCATGGAGCAGGTCCTCAAGGAATCAATTCTGAAGCACTTAGAGGAGAGGAAAGTGATCAGGAACAGTTAGCATGGATTCACCAAGGGTAAGTCATGCCTGACTAACCTAATTACCTTCTATGAGGAGATAACTGGGTCTGTGGATGTGGGGAAAGCAGTGGATGTGTTATTCCTTGACTTTAGCAAAGCTTTTGATACGGTCTCCCACAGTATTCTTGCCAGCAAGTTAAAGAAGTATGGGCTGGATGAATGGACTATAAGGTGGATAGAAAGCTGGCTAGATTGTCGGGCTCAACGGGTAGTGATCAATGGCTCCATATCTAGTTGGCAGCCAGTATCAAGCGAAGCGCCCCTAGCATCGGTCCTGGGACCATTTTTGTTCAATATCTTCATTAATGATCTGGAGGATGGCGTGTACTGCACTCTCAGCAAGTATGCAGCTGCCACCTAATGTACCAAGACTGCTTTTATTCCTGTTTTCCCTGCCAGTTCAGGACTCCAGCACCCTGTCTTGCTGAGCCAGACACTCCTATCTGCTCCAGCACAGACCCAGGGTCTGAATCACTTGTCCCAAAGCTGCAAGTTTACCTGAAAACAACTCACAAAAGTGTGCTCGTCTTTAGCACTCAGATGCCCAACTCCCAATGGGATCTAAACCCAAATAAATCCATTTTAGCCTGTATAAAGCTTATACAGGGTAAACTCATAAATTGTTCACACTGATAGAGAGATATGCACAGTTGTTTGCTCCCCCAGGTATTAAGACATACTCTGAGTTAATTAGTAAGTAGAAAGTGATTTTATTAAATACAGAAAGTAGGATTTAAGTGGTTCCAAGTAGCAACAGACAGAATAAAGTAACAGAGGGGTAGCCATGTTAGTCTGAATCTGTAAAAAAAAAAAAGCAACAGAGGGTCCTGTGGCACCTTTAAGACTAACAGAAGTATTGGGAGCATAAGCTTTCGTGGGTAAGAACCTCACTTCTTGACTTGCATCTGAAGAAGTGAGGTTCTTACCCACGAAAGCTCATGCTCCCAATACTTCTGTTAGTCTTAAAGGTGCCAAAGAACAAAGTAAGTCACCAAGCAAAATAAAATAAAATGCGCAAATCTATGTCTAATCAAACTAAATACAGATAAGTTCCTCACCTGTTCCAGAATTCTCCTGGGGGATCGAGGGGGGTGGAGAGACTCCTTCTTTAGCCAGCTGAAGACAAAATGGTGGGGTCTCCCACGGGTTTAAATAGACTTTCTCTTGTGGGTGGAGACCCCCCCTCCTCACTCCTATGCAAAGTCCAGCTCCAAGATGGAGTTCTGGAGTCACCTGGGCAAGTCACATGTCCCTGCATGACTCAGTCTTTACAGGCCGAAGCCATTGTCCACATGGTATCTTGTATGTCTCCAGTAAGACATCTTATGTGGATTGGAGCATTCCAAGATGCATTGTTCCCCAAGTGCTTCCTGATCAGGTACTTAACCTTGTGAATTCCTTCCTAAAGAAACTGACCAAATGCCTCACAAAGCTTACTGTATACTTGCTTAGAAACCAAGCAAGTATACAGCCCATATTCTTAACCTCAAGTAGAAAATGATATATTTGTACAAATAGGATGAATATATATAGTAGACCGTAACCTTTACGGAGATATGTTACATGGCACAGGCAGCACAAAACATATTCCAGTTATGTCATACATACATTTATAAGGACACCTCCCCCCCCATATAGCGCTATGGGGTACACTGTCACAATCTCCATTTGAGAATTCTAACATCAATCACCTTAAAGTGTTAGCAGCAGGTATCACAGGTTCCTGCAACCCAGCCCTTCCCTGTAAATCAATGATCCAGGCACCAATACCACAAGCATGAAGAAGGGAAAAAACACATATTTGTTCAGATCAGACACTGTCTTATGACCATATCCTTTAATCAGGAGTCAACTTACCTCAGAAACCAATATTCCTTTTTGGGGGGATGATGTCTGTGAGTCTATATGAACATACCTACTTTAAGCCTTGCAAGCCTTAAAATACTTGTTTACCTCTTTTCACCACTTTTCTATCAAGATACATTGGTCTCCTGGCGATACCAATTCTCACTGACTATTTCAACACATATCAGCCAATGTTATTGTGAAACAGTACAGATAACATTCTCAACTTGTGTTTTCTGTGTAGTTTTTCCTTTCTCTAACTGCCAATAAACTGACTGAACCACATTATGAAACTTACCTTTCTTTCCTCCCTTTTTGGAGATTTCTCATTATTAATATATTAAACATTTGACTGTTCACATCTGGCAGTGCCCGTCTGGAATATGGATTTATTTTTTCCCTTGCATTTATGTCTTCCTTACAGAGTAGTATAGTCCCATTAATGCCAGTTTTAAAGATAAACCTAATTTTTCCCAGCACGTACCAGTGCTAAAGACACCTTAAAATCATTATACTCACCTTATGTCCACTAACAGCTGGCATGTGAACACAATGTTGTTGGTTTTTGTTCTTGATGCTGTGTTTTAATATCACAACTTTTTTTAAAGAAAAGTGGATGGACCTATCTGCTATTTTGACAGCAAGAATTTAGCTGGCAGGAATGATTTTTTTGTTCATTATTGGAGGCTTCTGATCAATTCATGAATCATTTAATGAATTGTTTATTAATCACTGAAGAAGTAAAATGTAGTAAAAAAAATGGGGACCTAACACTCACTCACTGACTTCCCTTGCAGAATCTGATCAATACCAAACACTTTTTAATCCCACAGACTTTAGAAAATGTTTTCCTGGATTGAATCTTTGATGGAAGATAAAGTTTGCTAATGTAGTTTGCAATGTAATGAATTATTTTTTCCTTCACCTGTTCACTGCTCAAGGTCATGTCAATCACTTGAAATGGGGAATATTTATTTAAACAAAGTTTAGAGAGGCTACTGGCTAAAACCCTGAATTCTGTAGGGTTAAAGTCAGCAACCTAGCCATTTAATTTTAACTGGAAAAGATCTACTAAGTAGCTTTTCCTTCTTCCTTCACTGATACATGTTCAAGTGTTCTCTCGAGGATGGTTTAAAGTGTTGCAGGCAATGGAGCTTCCTCTAATACTCCACTATGGGGATTATTTGAGAGCTGAATGGATATCATGAGATTTCACAATCACTGTTTTCATCACTTAACTGTGGCTCACTGGAATTGTGAATATTTTTGACATATAACCACTCCTCAACCTTTTCTTCCTATTCTATCTGTCCTGTATAAACTGTACCAACATGTTCATATTCTACTTATGAGAATCATTCCACCATTTTCCAGTTTTGCCTATTATAATTTACTTCCATAATTTAGCAACACTTCTAGTTCTCATTGCTTGTTTCCCTCTCTTCATGAATTTATGGGCAGAAACTTTAGTACATTTTGTGCCTAGATACTGTAAGAGGATTCAGTTTAGATTATTGATGGATGAGACATCAAATAACTCAGCTGAACTGGTGTCTATTAGTAAAAGATAGATCAGCACAAAATGAAAGGGTTAATACGTTATCTAATTCAGGGAGCAGGCTTGCAGCTCAAATTTTCGCTTATCCAAAGATTATGAGCTCACCTCATGGTATATTTATATACTCCTTGTTTACACAGAGTAAATTCCCCAAATTAGTACAAATATTTCATCCCTTTTCCTTATCTGATTATTTAAACTATTTTGAAGTTCATGAAGACATCTATACCAATTATGCCAGAAACCTGCAGAAATTATTCATAGTATTTTATCTAGTCAAGGACATATATCAATTATCCCAGTTATCCTTAGAAGATAACCAACACCATTTATATTGGTCATTACTTCTTAAAAGTTCTGCATACACAAATAAAATTGATTACATAAAGTCCATCTCTTGAGAAGTATTATCAGGGAAGCTTGACGTAAGTGTAAAAGCATGCTGCTTTTTTTTCATTCCTAAGTGCAAAAAATACAAAACCTTCTAAAAATATATGACATTGGCAAAGAATACCATGGTGATGGACATTCTCCAAATGTATGTAATAAATAAAGACTATTATTCATTTTTATTTGTTTACCAGAACAACTGCATCATCTGTTTTACTTGGTTCTGGAAAGTATCTGTCAGACTAGATGGGCTAAAAAAAAAATTCCCCTCATTCCCCCATCTGTCCTTTTAGTGGTGTCATGAAATAATTGTCTAATTATAAAGAAGAAATTTTAGTGTCTGTGATCACAGTTTTGATTAATCTGACTTTTAAAGGCATATTAGATTCTTTTTATATTTTCCCCCTTCCTGATGTCAGTACAGAACACTGACATGTCATCAAGTATCTCTCAAGCAGGGGGCAGATTGAAATTAGAATAACATACATTGATGTACTCTAAAATCTGGCAGTATCTAAAAGCAACTACTATCTTTTGTTAATTGTTTTAATATTAGACAAAATTATTTTGTTGTTGTTTAAAAAAAACAAAGCAAACAGACAGCTGAACATGCCAGAAGGTTTATAGCTAGTCAGAATCCCCTAGAAATTAAAACTGTCTGATTGACATAATTTTTCTAGTAATATTCTATTTAATTTTATTTTAAAATACCATTTCGTCACAGATACTATAGTCAGTCTTGCATACAAACAGAATGGTTAAATATGGCTTTATCAAGAGAACATTTCAGTCACACAACCACATTTCTTGTGGGGATTAACTTGAAAAGCAATCTTTTCTTGGTCTTATTAATTGTGAATTAGGCCTTTACCACAGATAAAAAAGTAGGAAACATGCCATGAAATTAAAATTGAATAGACTAAAAACTTACAGGCACAACTTTTTCACACAAAGAAACTGGTTGTGGCATTCATTCTTGGGTCTTGGTGATACTGGGTCACTAGTGTCATTTAAAGAAAACAGTGATCACAATTCAGGATACAGTATTGGGAGAAAACTAAGCTTTGGGAAGGTAAGCAACTTAGGCCTCTGCCCTGGCATTACTGAAATTGTGCACTCCCGGAAAATGGGCACTTCTAATTAATGATAATCTGACTGAAGTTGCTAGCGGAGAATTTCTCTTGCAAAAGGGAACTCCAAATGACATAAAACTGGTGGAGGTGGCAGAACCACCTCCTGTTCCAGTCGGTGCCCTCCATCCCTGGCATAAGGGAAGGGAGATGGCATGTTATTGTGGGTGTAGGGAGAGGCATAACAGAGAGAATCAGAACGGTTACACCCAGTCTTCCACTGCATAAGGATCTTACACCAGTGGCATAAGTTAGAGTTGGTGCTCAGCAGCTTACACTGGGCCAGGCGGCACAAGACCAGGACCTGAAACTGGTTCCTGGGCAGGCTTTCATCTCCTCTGTCTTGAATTCCACTTGGGTGCCGTGACAGTGTGAACTGCCACATGGGGGGCGGAAAAACAATGAACCAAGCAAACAAAATCAAACCAACCAGCTGACTCCAATTAACTACCCTTTTCAAGGCTGTTGGGTTTGTGAGATGGTCTGGAGTCGATATAAGCCAGACCCAGGTCATTCCAGAGAGACAGGAGTAGCGGCAATGACTAAGAAGACTGGAGGCTGAAGGATTACTAATGGGAAAAACTGCTCCATAGAGAAGATTTTAGGTAATTCCCAAGAAGACTGGGAAGCTGAAGGATTGCCAAGGAGAAAAAAAAACAGCTCCTGGAGGGACAGGAGGAGAGCCAATTGCCTTGAGGAATACAAGTATTAAGTTTTGGAAGAGCAGGGCATGGGCTGAGGTCTGCCTATCTTAAAATTTCACATACAATATTGCCACACATATTTTACCAGGGCAATATTGAGCAACAAATTATGAGTGTTTTAAATAATACCTCATAAGGCATACTTTGTACAAATATTATTACAATAGAGTGTAGTGTGAACACAGAATCTACTATTACATTGATAGTGGAGAATCATGCCTATGTAGATGTTGTTCACAATATTTACCATAAAATAGCCAGCATTTGCCAGTAGTTATCTCACAACTGTGTCTGACATAGCACACACATTTCCTATTTTCCAAATAGAGGAAAATGGTGCTATTTCAGACTCCATTGTGTGTTAACTGTTGGCCAATAGTGATTTTTAACTACAACCACATAAAGCAGAGAAGTCTCTTGGTTCTTAACTACCCAAAGGACTAGGTCCCTAAACTAATTAGAGTAGTACTAGAACTGGTGTAATAAAGGACTCATCAATCATGATACTTACCCAAAATATGCAGAAAAATGTTACTATTTCAAATAGGGATGGAATTGGGGAATGGGACTCGTGAAACTCTTCCAAGTGCTGTCCACAACAGATATTTTGCCCACTTGAGATACCAAGATAAGATACTGCTCACAGCAGATAAAGAAGAGGTTCAAAATATGATCACACATCTTCTCTGGGATCTTCAAGCTTGGTTCTCCCTCACTAAAGTTTGCATGAACCTGTGGTTCAGCTAGGTTCCTTGGGAATGGCCTCCCCTCACTGTGGCTCCAATTTCATCCTGGGGTCCTTAAGCTTACCACCTTCTTATGTCACAAATACCCTGTTGCACTAGTGACCTTTGTCTGTGTGTATGTGTGTGGGAAGATGGTGGTACTCTCCCAAATGCCACCCACCTTTAGCGCTGAAATGAGATGTCACAGTAGATTGTGGAGATCTTTATGGTATGATCCTCCCTCTCCTTTCTGATAGTAAGTCAAAATATTACTGAATAACTACAGTTTCTATACAGAAGTCTTTATTCGGAATAAGTCCTATTGAAACCACTGGATATTTTTCCTGAGAAAGAACTGCAGGATTGGTCCCTGGTCTTAAAATTAACTAGTAACATAATTTCCCCTTAAACACAGATTACCTACAATGTCAGGAAAGGACGTAACATTCTATAGTGCTATCAGGCAGACAGAACTTCGTCTTAAATATGAAACCAAATTAAAAATAGATAAAAGGTTTTTTTTCCCCTCTGAAGACTTCAGCATTTCCTCCCTTTCTTCTAGTTCTTTGTACTCTTTGATGATTTTCTTAATGCCACAGATGCTAATCATGCTTTTCTTTCTTTTTTTTTTGTTCTAATAGATGCTACAAATCACATAAGTAACGTTAATGCAAGGACTGTGTCAAGTGGATACAATAAATCAGCTTCAAAAGACCTTTAGTCTTTCTAATTCTCACGTTTGTTCTACAGTTTTCATTAGGTTTACTGAGGTTTTTAGTATAATCTCACACAAGCTAATTTTGGCTTTTGTTGGGCTGTCACTTGCAAGGGTTTACAAGATCAACTTTCCTGCAAATATTAAACTATACCAGAGCTGAATTAGCTTTTTTTTGAAGATAGATGGAAATCATGTTCTTATTCATTGAGTCAGTTCTGTTTTGCCTAGATATGGCTGAAATATCTGACTAACACAGTTGCTGTATCTGTTGGTAATCAGCTAAATCAACATGTTTAAGATGTAGAAAAGGTGTCAGTCAAGTGTTCTCTGCTCAGATCTTATACACTTTAAAAAAACATTGAAATGAGTGGGTCCTTTCATGAACAAATTAGGAAAACAATATGTTCAACAACTGGGATTAAATTCTTGTTCCTGAAATCAATTGAATTTCACATGGACTATGGGAGATAGTTGTTGGTGGGTGGTTACCACTATGACACAAAAATACACTCATCCATACAAGATCATTATGCAACAATATTTTTTTTACATTTGTGTCTGTTTTGGTTTGTCCATTAGCTCCAGTGTGTAGGGCTTGAAATTCCTGTTGCTCTAGTAGCATGCTGTATATTGTAGAACTGGTCAAAAAGTAATAGTTATAGTCATTAGGCCAGAGAGAGAGAACAAGACCAAGAATGACTCTGTAGCCTGATGGTTAGGGCACTTATATGAGTGGTAGGAAGACCCAACTCTTAGCTCAAATGACTATTTATTTATACATATGGAACAACTTCAACTGAAGAGTTTGAGAGAGAACCACTCAAGAATTGGTGATAAAGTAATGGGCAAAAATCACAGATTTTTTTCCAGTTTTCCTTGAAATTTAAAATCATTTAAAATTTCCTGAACCGGCTTTAATATTTAGATACACTCTATTAGGAGTTGCCTTGCATGACAGACCTAAGTATTCATTACAATTGGAGCTTGCTGAGTTAGAGAAAATCCTATGAATTGTTTGTTTGTTTTTGTTCCCCCGTACCAGTTTCTTGGGTCACTTTTGGAAGAAGGAAAAACTAAAAAAATAAAAGTTTTTATCCTATAATTCATTCAAATATTACTGACTTGGAATATTTAGTTTTTGTAATGTACAATTATATGATAAAGAACACAATTACTCATCTCATGCCCCTCATCTTTAAGGTTCTAACTCATTTTGGAGGGTAGCAGCTTTAAAAATAAATATTGAAGAAAAAAGAATAGCAAAGAACTGTGTAGTATTTATAGTTCAGAAAAATGCTGCAAAATTGTCACTGTGATGAAACTGTGCAGCTTTCTAAAATGTTACAGAAGGAATTAAATGTTACACTGAGCTTACTATGTTACTTAAGCAGAATAAAATTTACATGGTGAAGCAGAGTGTGCTACTTCACTACCAGAAGTGGATAGTTTTTCAATAATAATAAAAATGGGACTCATAATTGGGAATTATTTAAGAATATGTTACTAGATCCCCCACAGTCAAGGAAGAAGTCTATGCTGACTAAAAAACAAACCTGACTTTGCAGGAAAGTGAAGGCAGCTATGATATACAAAAAATGAAAGAAAGGGGAAGTTGATAGTAATCAATAAATCAGAAGTTAAAGAACTGCAGAAAACTGAAAAGGGAAGCCAAGGGACACAAGGATAAATCTATAACCAGCAGAGTTGAAGACAATAAGTAGGAGTTTTTAAAATATATTAGGAACAAAAAATAATTCTAACAATTATATTGGTCCAGAAATATCAATAATAATGGAAAAAAACAGAAGTGTTCAATAAATATTTCTGTTCTGTATTTGGGCTAAAAACAAATGATATAGTCAACTTATGAGATAACACTCTTTTCATTCCACTAGTAACTCTGGAGGATATTAAACAGAAGATATAGAAATTAGACCTTTTAAAATCAGCAGGGCCAGATAACTTGCATCCAAAAGTTTTAAAAGATCTATCTGAAGCACTTGCTGAACCATTAATCTTGTTTTTCAATAAGTCTTGGAGCCCTGGGGAAGTTCCAGGAGAGTGGAAGAAAGCTAATGTTGTGCCAATTTTTAAAAAGAGTAATCGGGATGACATGTGTAATTATAGGTTTGTCAGCCTGACATTGATCCCAGGCAAGATCACTGTGAGACTGATAGGGCCTCGATTAATGAAGAACTAAAGGAGAGTATGTACTTAATGCAAATCAATATGGGTTTATGGAAAATAGATCTTGTCAAACTAACCTGATATCTTTTTTTGATGAGATTACAACTTTGATTGATAAAGGTATTAGTGTTGACATAATATGCTTAGACTTCTGTAAGGCATTTGACTTGGTACTGCATGACATTTTGATAAAAAAAAATAGAACAATATAAAAATAAAATGGCATATATTAAATGGATTAAATGCTGTCTAAGTGATAGATCTCAAAATGTAACTATAAAACAGGAATCATCATGAAGCGGGTCTATTTCCAGTGCTGTCCAGCAGAGATCAGGTCTTGGCTCTATGCTGTTTAACATATTTATCTGTGGCCTGGAAGAAAATATAAAATGATCACTGATAGTGTTTGCAGATAACACAAAAATTAGTGAAGTGGTAAATAATGAAGATGAGAGGTCACTGATTCAGAGCAATCTGGATCACTTGGTTAACTGGGCACAAGCAAACAATATTCACTTTAATATGGCTATACGTAAATGTCTACATCTAGGATGAAAGAATGTAGGCCATAGTTACAGGACGGGTAACTCTATCCTGGGAAGTAGAGACTCTGAAAAAGATTTGGTAGTCGTGGTGGATAATCAAACTCAAACTCAATCTCAGCCTTAAATATAACACCCCCTCCTCCCCCCGTGCAACAATGTGGCCAAAAGAACTAATGCAAACCTGGGATACATAAATGGGAATTTTGAGTAATCACAGAGAGGTTATTTTACCTTTGTATTTGTAACTGGTGCACTTGCTGCTGGAATATTGTGTCCAGTTCTGATTCCCACAATTCCAGAATGATGTTGATATATTGGAAAGGGTTCATAGAAGAGCCACAAGAATGATTAAAGGAGTAGAAAACATGCCTTATAGTGATAGACCTAAAGAGCTCAATCTACCCTGTTTCCCCGAAAATAAGACATCCTCCGAAAATAAGGCCTACTTACAGTTTTGCCTCTCGTTGTAATATAAGGCATCCCCCCGATAATAAGACCTCCCCGATAATAAGACAAAAAATGTGTACCGTATTCTTCTTCATTGAAAAATAAGACATCCCCTGAAAATAAGACCTAGCGCATCTTTGGGAGCAAAAATTAATATAAGACACTGTCTTATTTTCGGGGAAACAGGGTATCTAGCTTTGCAAAGAGAAGGTTAAGGGACGTCTTTATACAGTCTATAAATATTGGCATGTAGAACAAATATTTAGTAATGGGTTCTTCAATCTAGCAGAGAAAGATGTTACATGATCCAATGGTCAGAAGTTGAAGCTAGGCAAATTCAGACTGCAAATAAGGTGTAATTTTTAATGATGACAATAATTAACCATTGGAACAATTTGCTGGGGTTGCGGTGGATTCTCCATCACTGAACATTTTAAAATCAAGATTGGATGGGTTTTTTTTCTAAAATGTCTTCTCTAGGAATTATTTTGGGGAAGTTCTATGACCTGTGGTATACAGGAGATCAGACATCATCTTCTAGCCTTAAAATCTATGACTCTATTAACATCTTAGAATACAAATGCTAGGTATTTTTACCTCTCTACATTTGTTAATTATTGGTGCCAGCAACCGTAACTATTTAAAGAACTAGAAAAATGTTCTGATAGATTATAAGTATACTAAATTCAAAATATTAATTTAACTTTTTCTTCTTTCCTTAGAAAATGGATTTTTATTCTCAGACATTGTGAACACTTCAAAAGTGCTCAGTGCTTGCCTAGCTCTGTTCCCATTCACATCAATGGTAAAACTCTCATTCACATCAATGGGAGCAAAGATTGCTCAATGGTGAGCAGTGTGGAAAATCCAAGCCCTCTAACCACTTTGTCACAACAATGTTTAGTTTTTAGTTTAAATGGTATTTACTTTGCAGGGAACCCATTATTAATATTTCTCATTGCACAATGGTGTCAGTCAGTGCACATTTACTAGATGTGGTCAAATTACTCATTGCAAATAATACTTATTCCTAAAGCATCCCTTTCTTCTGTTTGTGAAGCATTCATTAATCAGCCATGATCTCTGCAAATATATTCATAATATTTACTCACTAGTTTGGACAACAATAATCAATCGGTCCAAATGGTCTCAACATACCTCTTCAGGTGAGATGTCAGTTCATTCTTCATAGAGATTGAATCCTTGGCTTCTTTGCTATAATTTTGCCAGCAAAGGTGCCGATTAGGACACCTGTTCAATAAGAAATAAGTTGACCAACCATTTCACATAGGACACTGAACAGCCATGAAATAGTAATGACCAAAACTAGGTTCAAATCAATGATCTAGGACTGGAAGACTCTATGACATTCTGAATGCCTTAAAATTATCACTTTGCCATTTTCCCATCACTATCATTTCGTCTATTAATGCTAACAAAAAACAGGAAATGTAAAGGGGTGCAGTTTAAAAAAATGAAAAAGTAGGGCTGTTGGTTAATCACAGTTAACTCACAAGGTTAACTCAAAAATATTAATTGTGATTAATCACAGTTTTAATCGCAACTCCACTCAGTCCTACTTCTTGTTCAACCAATCGCTAAGACAAACAAGTTTGTTTACATTTACAGTAGATAATGCTGCCCACTTCTTATTTACAATGTCACCAGAAAGTGAGAACAGGCATTGACATGGCACTTTTGTAGCAGGCATTGCAAGGTATTTACATGCCAGATATGCTAAACATTCATATGCCCCTTCATGCTTCGACCACCATTCCAGAGTACATGCTTCCATGCTGATTACACTTGTTAAAAAAATCATGCATGAATTAGATTTGTGACTGAACTCCTTGGGGGAGAATTGTATGTCTCTGGCTCTGTTTTACCCACATTCTGCTGTATATTTCATGTTATAGTAGTCTCGGATGATGACTCAGCACATGTTGTTCATTTTAAGAACACTTTCACTTCAGATTTTACAAAAGGCAAAGAAAGTACCAGTGTGAGATTTTTAAAGATCGCTCCAGCACTCAACCCATTGTTTAAGAATCTGAAGTGCCTTCCAAAATCTGAGAGGGACGAGGTGTGGAGCATGCTTTCGGAAGTCTTAAAAGAGCAGCACTCCAATGCAGAAACTACAAAACTCAAACCACCAAAAAAGAAAATCAATCTTCTGCTGGTGGCATGTGACTCAGATAATGAAAATGAAAATGCATTGGTCTGCACTGCTTTCAACTGTTAATGAGCAGAACCTGTCTTGGATGAAGCATGAAGGGACATATGAATATTTAGCACATCTGGCATGTAAATATCTTGCGACGGCAGCTGCAACAGTGCCATGAGAACTCCTGTTCTCACTTTCAGATGACATTGTGAACAATGTCATTATCTCCTGCAAATGTAAATAAGCTTGTTTGTGTGAGTGACTGGCTGAACAAGAAACAGGACTGAGTGGATGGGTAAGCTCTAATGTTTTATTTTTGAATGCAGTTATTATTTATACATAATTCAACATTTGTAAGTTCAAGTTTCATCATAAAAAGATTTCACTACAGTACATGTATGAAGTGAATAGAAAAATACTATTTATTTTGTTATTTACAGTGCAAATATTTGTAATAAAAATAAATATAAAGTGAGCACTGGGCACTTTGTATTCTCTATTGCAATTGAAATCATTATATTTGAAAATGTAGAAAACATCCAAAAATATTTTAATAAATGGTACTCTATTATTAACAGTGTGATTAATCACGTGATTAATCAAGATTTTTTTTAATCACTCAATTAATTACAATTAATTTTCTTAATTGCTTGACAGCCCTAGAAAAAAGTAAAATTGACACTTGGCTAGCACTTCATACACTGTGAGAAACAGCTTTTTTGCTACATAGCAAATCATTCTTAAGAAAAGAAAAACAAATTATTTCTTTCATTATTTAATTCTAAATTATGTCAGATAACATTGGGAGATTTGCATGAAAAAAAATTATAATTTGCAAGTATAGTCCATATTTTCTATTAAGTACATTTTATCTTCAGCTTCTAGTTCAGGACAAGTAAAGTATCTATGAACTGTCCTCAGATGAAGATGGCTTGTAATTCCTTTGGGGCATCTGGATATTCCTGATATACCAATCACTCAATGTCTCAAATCAGTCTTGCTAGAGATTTTTCATGTCATCTAATACGGTTTTTGAACAGCACAGTGGCCAGTTCTGTTTGATGTCCAACTCAAAAATGACGAGTCAATGCAGCTACTAATGCTTGATAGTTCTTACTGTCTTTTCCTGACAAATTGCTTAGCAAAGTAAGTATCGTCCCTCTAGAGATGCAACAAGAAAGAGCACTTTCTGTTCCTTAGTCCATAGGGTCTTTGACTTATTATTTTAAATTTGGCATAAGAAAATTTCCATCATTCTTCTCCTGTAAAGCTAATATCAGCAAGGACATTTTCCTATTTCTTTTACAAAATGTCATGTCAAGATTTTTATGATATAATCTTTCTAGATTTGAAATGCTCATATTCATTGCTTAGACCCTGATCCTGCAAACACTTATACATCCATGTAATTTTATTCCCATGAGTAGTTCCATTAAAAACAATTAAACTACTCATGGAAGAATTAACCATGTGCATAAGTGTCTGGATGATTGGGGCCTTATTGTCTGGATTATAAAGTGGTTGCAGTTTACACACAAATAAGTATAAAGGCTAGATCCAAAGTCAATTGACATCAATTAGTATCTTTCAGCTGATGTAGGCAATGAGTATCTTTCAACTGAAGGCATTGGATTGGGCCCAAAAAGAATTTTTAAAACAATGATCTTTGAATTAGTCAATACATCAGATTAGCTGAGTAGGCACTTCTCTGTGACCTTTGAAAGTGGAAATGCAGTGTTGGATTTAATGATGGAAGAGGATACTTTACCTCTTCTGTCCTGCCTTCAGTGCCCTACCAAGAGTTGGGTTTTTGAACAAAAGTTAGTCTTCTAAAGTCTTGGTAAGCTATATCTCAAAAAAATAGATGCTGTATAAATATTGTGACAGACCAGACCGGTTGGGTGCAGGAGTCTAGTAGAAGGAAAACACACTGGATGAATAGTTTTCTGTTTCCTGAGTGAGGAGAGCAGGGGCCATAGCAGTCAGGAAGGTGCTAGAAGCAAATAAGTCAGGCAGACTCCATAAGACACCTGAAACCAATTAAGAACTAATTAGAAGCAATCAAGGGAAACAGGCTAATCAGATCACTTGAAGCCCATTTAGAACCGGCTGGGACCAGTTTAAAAGGAGGCTCCTTCAGAGAGGCTGGCTGGTAGGAGCTGGGAGTAAGAAAGTGTGTTGTGGGAAGACTGGGAGAAAGAAGATGTGCAGTAAAAGACCCGGAAGAACAAGCGTGGTCAGGAAGGGAGAAAGGCTACACTGAGGGTCACAGAAAACCTCCGAGGCAAGCCCTAACCGCCTATAAGCGCAGGACCCTCCTGAGGCAAAGCTGGAGCTCTGCCACAATATATGTTCAATTTGTTTTAATCAAGCATTCTTGGGAATATTGCATTTGTTGATTTTATGTATTACTGTTTGTTTTTCAGCTGTCTCTTCACTGCATTTTACCCGTTATTTTTCTGGTAGCTCACATGATCTTGGTTAGTGATCATTTGTGCTTTTATTTGATTCTATTTGGCTTGCATTCATTCCATTGTTTGGTCTTTGATTTCATCTTGTCTCACTTTTACTTTCAGCACTCTTCAGTGACAATACTGTTTCTACCATTTTCACATATATCAGAAACCTATTCTCAATAGCAATTCAATATTTGAGATTGTGCAAATTAGAGAAATCATGTTAACATTTAGTTTCACTAACAATAACTTCCATTATTGATTCAATATCAGTGAAGAAAAAAATCCTTTATGGGACATTAATAGAACATCAAACAAACAAAACATATAGCTAATGTTGCATCTTTATCTCATACTTCATTCCCTATGATTTTCACTTCACCTTATCTCTGCTCCCCTCAGTCCCATTATGGAGTTAGTAGACACTCCATAGTTAAGGATGCAACCAGGCTGCCTTGATAATACTGATTTGGAACCTCGCTCAAGAAACAAAAATAATACATTCAAACACTGATAATTAAGTCTGTTGCAACTATTATCAGTTCTGAACATCTTGAGAAGAGTGAGTAGGTGATTTTAAAGATGCTCAGAAATTTTCTGTTAGAATGAAAACTCAATGAAAAGCAAAAGATTAATTAAAGCAGTAGGCTGGAAAAATTTCATCAACATAACATTTTTACAAAAATATTTTTAAAATATTTGTAATACCTTTTCTAATGCTTCACCCAGAAGCCCATTGGCATCCCTGAAGTGGATTGTCTAGCTGGTTCAAGCTGCTCAGAAGTGAAGCTGTACTCATGCTGGTTTCTACAAGTTCCCCCGATGAACCTTTGCTCCATTATGGCATTGCCTTTCTCAGTTGTCCCCCCCACAGGGGATATACTCAAATACCCTAATCCCCTGCCCCAGTCTCCAAGACTGGTACCTCTCACTTTCACACACCCTCCAGTACCTTATTGTCTCACATTACCACCTGCTACGCCCCTTTGCTCTGGCTGCCACATGCCCTTCCCCCACCCATATCCTAAACTCTTTCTCTTTCCTCTGAGCACACAGCCCTATACCAAGCCCATGCTATGAAGAGTTTCCTGCACAGTTAAACTATGTGATTAATTTCATATGCCTTATCTCTGACATATAATACCCAAATGAGTCCACCTCCCCAGCTAATTCCCTTTCACTTACAACATGCATATCCAATCCCTCAAAATCAGACTCACATGCACAACTTTAACTCCAACTGCCCAACTTTTCAGATATAACAGCAGATTGCAGACCTTGAAATAAAAAGTCCCTGCCATTCAAATGTATTGGCCATAGTGTTTTCCTAAGGAAAAAGGAATTTGTAAAGGTGAGGAGTCCAAATGTACTGAGAATCATAGTGTTTGGGTGGTAAGTCATGTGAATCAAGATCGTTCTGGATCTCAATATTCATTAGCTGGCGATTTCCTTCATTTTTAGTGATTTAATTAAAAGAAATGGACATTAGCAACTCTGTATAACACAGTTTTGTGGGTTGGAATTGGTACTACGATGTAATCAGCTATTTGCTTGTATGTAGCTTTAACTCACATTTCTCTTTGTAGTATTCTCTCACGCACACATTCTCTTTTATATTCAACACCAAACCACAGCAAAACAAATAAACCCAAGCGAACAAACCTGAAAAATGTAATTGATTAGTGCATTTGGCTCCCCAATGGACACCCAAGGCTAACCAACGAAAAGGAAAATCCAATAGAAATTGAAATGCTTGCTAAAGTAACTCATTTGCAACAATGCCTCCAGCAGTGCTTGAATCCATATGGCAGAAGCTGCAGACAGTAGTACATGTCTGTTTATTGATATATGAACTATATTACCATACAGAGGTGTAAATTTTGAAAAAAAAGTAAATATTGAAGTTACCTTGAAAAATACTTAAGCAGCTATGTCATAACTATAAAGGGAAGGGTAACAGCTGTCCTGTGTACAGTACTATAAAATCCCTCCTGGCCAGAGACTCCAAAATCCTTTTCCCTGTAAAGGGTTAAGAAGCTCAGGTAACCTGGCTGGCATCTGACCTAAAGGACCAATAAGGGGACAAGATACTTTCAAATCTTGGGGGGGGGGAAGGCTTTTGTTTGTGTTCTTTGTTTTGGTTGTGCATTCGCTCTCGGGACTGAGAGGGACCAGATATCAATCCAGGTTCTCCACATCTTTCTAAACAAGTCTCTCCTATTTCAAACTTGTAAGTAAATAGCCAGGCAAGGCGTGTTAGTTTTCCTTTGTTTTCTCAACTTGTAAATGTACCTTTTACTAGAGTGTTTATCTTTGTTTGCTGTACTTTGAACCTAAGACTAGAGGGGAGTCCTCTGAGCTCTTTAAGTTTGATTACCCTGTAAGGTTAATTTCCATACTGATTTTACAGAGATGATTTTTACCTTTTTCTTTAATTAAAAGCCTTCTTTTTAAGAACCTGATTGATTTTTCCTTTATTTTAAGATCCAAGGGGTTTGGATCTTGATTCACCAGGAGTTGGTGAAAGGAAGGAGGGGAATGGTTAATTTCTCCTTGTTTTAGATCCCAAGGGGGTTGGAACTGTATTCACCAGGAGTTGGTGGGAGGAAGGAGGGGAATGGTTAATTTCTCCTTGTTTTAAGATCCAAGGGGGTTGGATCTGTATTCACCAGGGAATTGGTGAAAGGTTTCTCAAGGCTTCCCAGGGAGGGAATCCATTGGGAATGGTGGCAGCGGGACCAGAGCTAAGCTGGTAGTTAAGCTTAGAGGTTTTCATGCAGGCCCCTACATTTGTACCCTAAAGTTCAAAGTGGGGATACAGCCTTGACAAGCTCCTAAAGGATTAGCAGAAATCAGTGGCTTAATAGAAATGACAAGAAGTCAGCATAAGGATTCAACTCAGTAGCCATAAAAATCTCTGTAACTTAAAGGTGAAACAAAATACTTTTAGTTTAAAATGCTCAATTACAGAGTGGCTTAAAAATATAATTTGTCAATTTATGTACAGTTCCTAAATGGAGCACACTACCTGCTAGTAATCGGAGTTGACCAAGAACACATACTCCTTTTCACACACCCCAAGAGATAAATTCCAAAAGGCATGGTGGCAAGTAACAGGGAGCAGAATGCTGCTTCAGAACTCGGAAGCGTAGCAAGCATAGTTCTAGTCATCTGAATTGCTCCTTCCCTTATATGGTCAACTGACTGCCACAAGCTTCCACTATACACCTTTCCATCCCTTTGATCTGTCACTGAATGGGAGGATAAAGGAAATAGATCTCCCTCCATATATTGTCTCTTCCTCTCCCTCCACCCTCAGCATCACAAATCAAAGTTCTCAGATGCCCAATTTCACTCTCCCTGTTAACTTTGAACTCTCAGAAAGGTTTAGGGTACATCTCTCAAGTCTGCCCCAGGCTGCCTGATGCTCTATATGCTGGGGAGGAGAGGGAAGGTGAGAAAAGGTTTTTGTCCTTCCAGACCTCTCATTTGAAAGAAACCTGTCTTCTCTGTGATGTTGCACCCTATAATGCTTTATAGAAATATGCTTATGAGTGTAAATTTGACATAACTGGAATATGTTTTATGCTAGATATGCCATGTAACTCTGTAAAGGTTATGATCTACTGAATATATTCATCCTATTTGTATACATGTATCATTTTTGTATTCAAAGTTATGAATATTGGCTATGTACTTGTTTGATTTTAAGTAATCTCAGTGAAGCATTTGGTCAGCTTCTTGAGAAATGACTATTCTCAGTAAGTGCCCAATCAAGAAACACTTAAACTGACAATGGGCTTTGATAGAAGACAATCCACATCTGAGCTTTCCTGGGAACGTTAGGACTAACATGTGAGCCATGGCATCGGCCTGTAAAGAACTGAGTCATGCATGGACATGTGACTTGCCCATGTGACTCCAAAACTCCATCTTGTAGCTGTGATGCTGCATAGGAAAACACAAGGGGTTTCCACCCACAAGAGAGACTGTATAAGGCCCGGAGAAACCCCTCCATTTTGTCTTCAGCTGGCTCAAGAGATAGCCTCTCCAGCACAAAGGATGCCTGAAAGAAACTGGAACAAAGAACAGTAACTACAGGGGTGTGAGTGATTGCTGGACCCAGACTAGGAGGAAGTCTAGTTTGCCAAAGAAGCTTATTGGAACATCTCTGAGTGTGAGATTTACCTGCATTTAGTTTCTTACTGTATTAGGTTTAGACTTGCAAGTTTTATTTTATTTTGCTTGGTAATTCACTTTGTTCTGTCTGATATTATTTGGAACCACTTAAATCCTACTTTTTATATCTAATAAAATGACTTTTTACTTATTAATTAACCCGGAGCAAGTATTAATTCCTGGGGGAGCAAACAGCTGTGCATATTTCTCTATCAGTGTTATAGAGGGTGAACAATGTATGAGTTTACCCTGTATAACCTTTATACAGAGCAAAACAGATTTATTTGCAGTTTGGACCCCATTGGGAGCTGGGTATCTGGATGCTGGAGACAGGAGCATCTCTTAAGCTGTTTTCAGTTAAGCCTGCAGCTTGTGTGGGACATGGTTCAGACTTGGATTTGTGTTTGCAGCAGGCAAGCGTGTCTTGCTCAAACAAGACAAGTTACTGAAGTCCCAAGCTGCCAGGGATAACGGGCTCAGAGGTAATCCCAGCACATCAGGTGGCAGTTCCAAGGGGGTTTCTGTGATCCAACCCATCACATTCTTCTTTTCAGAACACATGATGTTTTCTCCCTGAATGTGACACCATAAACTTGTGAAAAACTCTTCTTCCTGGAAAGAAGAAGGACAGAGAGTTAACTGTGTGTTCAAAATGAGGCAAAATTTATGTGTATGTATAAAACTTTTCAGGGGCAAATTATGCCCCCTTCTCTCCTGAGTAAATATATCGCCAGCAACAGTGGGACTCCTGTAATTCTGCTCATGGAAGGGCAGAATTTGGAAATATAGGAGTCATCCATGACCTGTATGCATCACTTCACCTGTGAGTGTGGCAGAGCATTCTACTTTATGGCAGCACCCCATGTACCATTGCACAGTGGGTTTTAGAAGCTAGACAGAAGCCAGACTTGGGAGATGCAGGGGAGTAGTCCTTAGTCCCCCAAGACCCAGTGGGAGGTATTGTAGCTCTAAGGTCTCAGGGTTGCATTATTGGCTCAGCTCCTGTTACTTAGCTTAGTGAGGGAGGCATCTAGTACACAACTTAGCTACATGTGAGCTTGAAAAGACTTGCATCCTGAAGACCAAGACTAGAGTTTCTCTTATCTTTACCCTCACAGTTTATAAAAGGGGTCATTTTTCAGGTTGACAATCATTAATCCTGGGATTTTGCCACCTGCTTTTAGCATGGCAAGATACCTATTACTTTTGTCTGCTCTGTACAATGCCACCAACAGCTTTTTATACTGTTACACTGGCATCAGTCCTCAAAGTGCATTGCACAATCCATGGCACAATATGGTCCTTAATGTCGAGAAGACTGAAATGCACTTCACATTGTCTTTTTCATTTACATAAAATTAAAATTTGACAAACTGTATTTATATACTAATCTGTCTCAGTGAACTACATATATGACAAATTAATGTATCTGTTACTGTTTCACTGACTATTGAACATATGTCTAATGTCACAGTTTGATTGCAGACATTTTGTTTAATGCTACGCCCAAGTGAAGTATACTTATTGTGTTAGCATAGTGTTTTTATATAATAGTTTTCAGGCGTTGCAGTGCAAATTCAAATTATTTTAAACAGGGTAAATGGCTTAATGGTCACTGGTATAGAACCCATTTAGCTAAACTTGGTGACAACAGCCTCCTTCATTTAGGCAGTGAATTAAGACTGACCAATGCATAAAGGCTTTTCATTGCCAAAGGCCTCCCAAAGTAATATTAGACTCAGAGCCAGATCCACAAAGCCATTTAGGTGCCTAACTGCCACTCTAATCACCTAAATACAAAATGTAGATCTTCACAACCCTTGACTAACCTTGTATGGGCCCAAGTTTCCTCAGTGCTTAAATTTCGGTGGCTAAAGTCCCCCAGGCACCTAAATTGCTGCTGTGAGTGTCAGAACTTCAGTGCAACTGTGTGTGCCGAGGTGCCTAGCTCATGCCTAAGCTCCAGCAGGCTCCTTAGGCAGTTAACACCTTGTTTATCTCTCCCATGAGGTGTGATGCTGTATAATTGATGATGACCATTTCTAACATTGTTTCTACCACTGCTGTACAATTGCAACAAATCTTGTACAAAGTATGTCATGTAAGGTGACAATGGAAAATTACGCTATACTAAGTATGATTATCATGTTTATATGCATGTATCATCTTTGTATCTGAAGTTATGGATATTGGCTATGGACTGTGTTGTATTACTGAGTATAATGCACCAGATGGAATATACATTAAGGCCAGACATCTATGTATTGATGGCCCATCAAGGACACTTAATTCTCACAATGGACCATAGAAGAAACTCATTCCATCCAGATAGCTCTTCCTATAGACACCTCAGATTATCAGGGGCCAATGGCCATCCCCTGTGGTACAGTAAACTATGTAAGGACATGTGATATGCTCATGTGACCCTGGACTCCATCTTTGGACAATAATTTTCCAGGCACCCTGGCTGTGATCTTTGTTTGAGACAGTAAATTTCCAGGAACATGGCAGAGGATATAAAAGACCCCTGAGATATCTCCATTTTGCCTCTTTCCTGCCCTGATTCTCTGGACTGGGGATTTACACATAAAAGGAGCATTTTGAACAATGGACTGAGGACTTTCCAATCTTTTGGAAGTTACCAGAGAGACTGTACAAGCCAGCAGTCTATTCCATCACTGCTACAAACCTGATATAAGGACTTTGCAATTATTTGTATGTATATGATCTATTAACCATTTATAAGTCTCTTCTTTTCTTTTATTATTAAACCTTTAGTTTTTTTAGTTACTAAATGATTGGCATCAGCATGATTATTGGGTAAGATCTGTGTTATATATTGACCTGGCTAAGTGGCTGATGCCTTCGGATTAGAAGGACCCTATATTTGATTAAATTGGTTTCAGTAACCACTCACCATAAAGTCTAGTGTCTGTGTGGTTAGCCAAGGGCTAGAATGCCTCAGGAGACTGCATTTTGGACTTCTTGTTAACCAGTGTGGTGAGACAGAAGTTCACTTTTGTTACTGGCTTGGTATGATCTAATGATAGAATAGCCACCAGTTTGGGGTGAGTCTGCACTGTTTCTCGGCAATCTATCCTGAATTTGGTATTGTCAGCTGTAACCCACTTTGGCACGGTGACACAAGGCCTGATCTGGTAGGTGTTTTCAGAGGCCTTTGTTTGCTTTATTCTGTTGATACTTAGGCAAGCCAAGGTTGTAGGGATTGAAGAGTAAGGTATACGCTCCCCTTGATGCAGAAGTCTCTTACAGCCCCATTTAACTGCTGTTAAAATATAAACCTGAATAAACGGATGTCTATTTCTGTTATTAAAAACTAAAACTTTCTGCAGCTGAGAAATTAGGAAGTAAATGGCAGGACTGCAACACATCAAGACTTCCATGATTTGACTCAGTGAAAAGGAGATAAAGGCAGAGAAACAACCCTTTCCACTGAAAACCAAGGGAAAATAATATAAACATGAAAAATTAAAAGGGATATATCAAAGATGAAACAGACAGTGCCAGTGGGCAGCTTTTTCTCTCACTGAAGAAACATCAAAGTACACGGTGGTTAGCCAGAGAGTCAAATTAAAGTTTACCCCTAAGCAACTGCAGTAGTGAATAACTGAGAAGGAGAAGGTGGTCAATTTTATCCCTTTAAAATATGGTTGTATTGTGAAAAGTAACTACAAATGGCAATGTTTTACACATCATATCAGCCTACTGTCTGAGTGCATCATTCTAACCTCTAACCTTTGGTGCCAAAAATGATTATTATTATTATTATGTGGTGTTACATTAGCTATCTTCCAGTCATCGAGTACAGAAGCTGATTTAAGGGACAGGTTACAAACAATAGTTAATAGTTCGGCAATTTCACATTTGAGTTCTTTCAGAACTCTTGGGTGAATGCCATCTGGTGCCAGTGACTTGTTACTGTTAAGTTTATCAAATAATTCCAAAACCTCCTCTAGTGACACTTCAATCTGTGTCAATTCCTCAGATTTGTCACCTACAAAGGATGGCTCAGGTTTGGGAATCTCCCTAACATCCTCAGCTGTGAAGATTGAAGCAAAGAATTCATTTAGTTTCTCCGCAATGACTTTATCATCTTTAAGTGCTCCTTTTCTATCTCCATCGTCCAGGGACCCCACTGTTTTTTTAGCAGGCTTCCTGTTTCTGATGTACTTAAAAAACATTTGTTATTACCTTTTGAGTTTTTGGCTAGCTGTTCTTCAAAGTCCTTTTTTGCTTTTCTTATTACATTTTTATGCTTAATTTAGCTGTATTTATGCTCCTTTCTATTTACCTCACTAGGATTTGATTTCCACTTTTTAAAAGATGCCTTTTTATCTCTCACTGCTTCTTTTACATGGCTGTTAAGCCACGGTGGCTCTTTTTTGGTTCTTTTACTGTGTTTTTTAATTTGGGGTATACGTTTAAGTTGGGCATCTATTATGGTATCTTTGAAAAGTGTCCATGCAGCTTCCAGGGATTTCACTCTAGTCACTATAACTTTTAATTTCTGTTTAACTAACCTCTTCATTTTTGCATAGCTTCCCTTTCTGAAATTAAATGCCACAGTATTGGTCTGTTGAGGTGTTCTTCCCACCACAGGAATGTTAAATATTATTATATTATGGTCACTATTTCCAAGCGGTCCTGTTATTGTTACCTCTTGGACCAGATCCTGCGCTCCACTCAGGACTAAATGGAGAATTGCCTCTCCCCTTCTGGGTTCCTGTACCAGCTGCTCCAAGAAGCAGTCATTTAAAAATATCAAGAGATTTTGTCTCTGCATTTCGTCCTGCGGTGACATGTACCCAGTCAATATGGGGATAATTGAAATCCCCCACTATTATCGAGTTCTTTATTTTGATAGCTTCTCTAATCTCCCTTAGCATTTCATTGTCACTATCACTGTCTTGGTCAGGTGGTTGATAATAGATCCCTACTGTTATATTCTTATTAAAGCATGGAATTACTATCCATAGAGGTTCTATGGAACATGTGGATTCATTTAAGATTTTTACTTCATTTGATTCTACATTTTCTTTCACTTATAGTGCCACTCCCCTCACCCCCGCATGACTTGTTCTGTCCTTCCAATATATTTTGTACCCCGGAATGATTGTGTCCCATTGATTGTCCTCACTCCACCAGGTTTCTGTGATGCCTATTATAACAATATCCTCCTTTAACACAAGGTACTCTAGTTCACTCATCTTATTATTTAGACATCTAGCATTTGTGTACAAGCACTTTAAAAACTTGTCACTGTTTATTTGTCTGCCCTTTTCTTATGTGTCAGATTCTTTTTATGTGAATATTTCTCATCTCATCTGGCCCATACTTTAACCTCTTCCATCCTCGCCTCCTGACTAGAACCTAGAGAATCTCTATCAATAGAGTCTCCTCTAAGAGAAGTCTCTGTCCGATCCACGTGCTCCTCTGCAGCTATCGGCTTTCCCCCAGCTTTGAGTTTAAAAAACTGATCTGCAACCTTTTTAATGTTAAGTGCCAGCAGTCTGGATCCTCTCTACACCATCGTCTCATCCACACATTGAGATTTTGAAGCTCTGCCTGCCTACCTGGCCCTGCACATGGAACTGGAAGCATTTCTGAGAATGCTACCATAGAGGTCCTGGATTTCAGTCTCTTTCCTAGCAGCCTAAATTTGGCCTCCAGGATGTCTTTCCTACCCTTCCCTATATCACTGGTACCTACATGTACCACATGGGCCAAAAGGAATCTGATGAGTTGCAACAAGGACAAGTGCAGAGTCCTGCTCTTAGGAAGGAAGAATCCCATGCACTGCTAGAGGCTGGGGACTGACTGGCTAAGCAGCAGTTCTGCAGAAAAGGATCTGGGATTGCAGTGGATGAGAAACTGGATATGAGTCAGCAATGTGCCTTTCTTGCCAAGAAGGATAACAGCATATTGGGCTGCATTAGTAGGAGCATGGCCAGCATATCGAAGGAAGTGATTATTCCCCTTTATTTGGCACTGGTGAGGCCACATCTGGAGTATTGCATCCAGTTTTGGGCTCTCCACTACAGACAGGATGTGGACAAATTGGAGAGAGTCCAGCCGAGGGCAGCGGAAATGATCAGGGGCTGGGGCACGTGACTTACGAGGAGAGGCTGAGGGAACTGGGATTGTTTAGTCTGCAAAAGAGAAGAGTGAGGGGAGATTTTATAGCAGCCTTCAACTAGCTGAAGAAGGGTTCCAAAGAGGATGGAGCTCAGCTGTTCTCAGTGGTGGCAGATGTCAGAACAAGGAGCAATGGTCTTAAGTTGCAATGGGGGAGGTCTAGGTTGGATATTAGGAAACACTATTTTACTAGGAGGGTGGTGAAGCACTGGAATGGGTTAACTAGGGAGGTGGTGGTATCTCCATCCTTAGAGGTTTTTAAGGCCCAGTTTGACAAAGCCCTGGCTGGGATGATTTAGTTGATGTTGGTCCTGCTTTGAGCAGGGGGTTGGACTAGATGACCTCCTGACGTCTCCTCCAACCCTAATCTTCTGTGATTCTATGATTCTAAGTCCATTTACTGACCTGCTCCTCAGTATAGCTATATTTCTAATTACTTCTTTTCTGAGCTACAGGGTCATTGATAAGCTGGGCACAGAACAGTACTTCTAAGATTTCAAAGGTGGCTTACATCTGATTCATAATGAAAACCCAAACTTTTGAAATTCTCCATGAAATGGAATGGAAGCACTGAGGCTGCAAGGCAGTCCACTGAATCAGCTGCCCTGAAGCCTGGGACCTTGGAAGCACTAGAAGCCAGGCTTGCATGTGCACTGGTCAAGGTGCTGGGTGTGTTCCATGCTTGAACTTGACCAGGGCCGGCTCCAGCATTTCTGCCGCCCCAAGCAAAAAAAAAAGCCACGATCGCAATCGTGACTGGCTGCAGCAATTGGAGAAAAAGAAAAAAAAAAGCTGCGATAGGCAGCGGCAGTTCGGCGGCAGGTCCTTCGCTCCTAGAGGGAGTGAGGGACCTGCTGCCCCCGAATTGCCGCACATGTTGCCCCTCTCCCTTGGCCGCCCCAAGCACCTGCTTGTTAAGCTGGTGCCTGGAGCCGGCCCTGAACTTGACACATCATCACAGGTTTTGATTTCACTAAATAGGCAAATTTCATCCCCCCACAAAAAACAAAAAAATTCTGACCAACTCTAATTTTAACTAACTTAAATTTTCAGGTGTGACAATTTGGGGATCAGTATGTACAACTTATGAATTCAGTATGTTACTATGAAGTCTCTGAGTGTTTTTTGTCACACTGCAAACTCCGTTTTGAATGTGGGCAACTTGTCTTCTATGCTGTCCTTCTATTTCTGTCCATGCTGGACAGAAATTCCAAGATGTAGTGATACAAATTTGATCACAGAGGATCCTTGGGTTATTTATTCTAATACAAACATCCTAGTGAACAGACTGGCTCCTAACTAGCAGAACTAGTTTGTCAAGGCAGAGGTTACCTGCCAATGAAGTTCCCTGAACAGGCACATCCAGGAGCCAACTAACAGAGGAATTGAAAGTTTATAAAGCGCCGGCACTAATCTATTCAGGGTCTTCAGCCCTTTTCACCATCTCAAGATGAGGGAAGCTGCTTCAGGATCCTAATGAAGCAGGGGGAACCCTGCCTACCTGAATTCAGATGGTCCCTCAAGACTGCCAAGGAAAGAGTAGGTTAGAATAAGAAGAACTGCATTCAGGATATTTGTTGTTTTCAATGTGGTCTGTATTCTCTGTGTATTGTGCAATTAAATAAAGAATGATAGTATTAGAGATCTCTGTGTAAAATTCCTGTGCCTTTCAGGTGTCATGCCTACCACAGGTTCTTGAAGTGATAAATCAGAAGGCTCACACCTTTAAGTAGAGTGTGTTTAAGAAATGGTGGTGGGAGGGAACCTGAAGGATAATCAGTGATTCCAGGGACTGGACAGAAGAAAGTGTGGTCTAAGATCTCAAAAGGGGGTGGCTAGACAGAAGGCTTTCACCCTGAGAGTGTGTCTAGGGTGCCCAACATTGGGGAAGTACCTGGACTCCATTCAGATTGCAGGGACTTAAAACACCCAGGCATTCAGTTGCTGGTACCATGTCCAAAATGGGGTCCTGAACTAGACCTATGACACAGGGCCAAATTCTGCTCTCATTTACACCTCAGCAGCTCTACTGAAGACAAATGGGTTGTGAGGGTGTAAATGAGGACAGAATTCAAAGATGGTAGGCTTGCATAGTTGTAGCTGTAACTGGATGTTGGGGAGGAGGCATGAGGAGGGGTGTAGCCAACAAAGTCTTTGTTACGGATGATGATGCACAAACTAGAAAGACGCAGCTTGATTTATACATACCAAGATGAATTTGCAGTTAGAAAACAAACAAACTTGTACTTCCTCCCTATCTGATATACCCCCCATTGAAACAAGTGGGAATTATTGATCTTAATGGGAATTAGAATCAAGGGCAGTTCCAGGCACCAACGTAGCAAGCGCGTGCCTGGAGTGGCAAGCCACGAGGGGCGGCCTGCTGGTCGCTGTGAGGGTGGCAGGCAGGCGGCTTTTGGTGGTCCGCCTGCGGAGGTCCGCCGGTCCCGCAGCTTCGATGGCAATTCGGCGGCAGGGACGCCGATGGCGAGGCACCGGCGGACCTTCCGCAGGCATGCAGCCAAATCCGTGTGACTGGCAGACCGCCCGCAGGCGCGCTGCCAAAAGCCGCCTGCCTGCCGTGCTTGGGGCAGCAAAAAACATAGAGCCGCCCCTGATTAGAATATGCCCTAAGCAAACTGTTCTTTGAAAGCCATTGAAAAAGAGTAAACATGGAATCGTCAATGCCGTTTTTATAGTCACTTTGAAAAGTTTGTATTACCTTGGGAGATCTATATTTGTAACATTATAATCATTACTAACAATGAAATGAAATTGTCTTAAGTCAGAGTGCAAGGATGCTGAATAGCCTCTGACCCATAACTGTACATTTTGTTTTCAGTCATGCAATTTCCTGAAGTCTTCTTAAGTCTTACAGAATGATATCCATTCTTTTGACTTATTAGACTCTCCTTTGGAATGCAAAAGAGAACTGTGTCCTTGTTAGAGAATTTTTAAACTGACCAACAGAATTCTATAGAAAGCTATCTTCTATTATATCCTGTGTATTATTTTACAGTATTTTCTATAGAACCCTATTGTTTATGTGTCCATTATATTTTATGACTTTTCCAAAGGGGTTTGGTTTGATTTTGTGTGTGTGTGTGAATTATTTAAACATTGTAAATTATTTGAGAATTATTATAGTATGCAAAACTCTGAACGTTTACATTAGCTAATCAGAATAAAGGGCTTTGCATAACCACTATGGTTATTTCTCAATAGTTGTACTGCAAATATGGCAGATATTTCTATTCTGTCTAACTGCTATATCCCCTCTGCTCTTACTGCTACTAAATTCAGAATATGCAAGTTTTTTTCCAGTAATCAAGCTGCCTTCTCAGTTTTGCTCTCCATTACCTGAAGCAGAAAAATACAAAAAGGCATGAAAAAGAGAAGAGGGAGGAATACCCCCAATGAGAAATTTATGGGGTTGTGAAACTGCTGAAAGAAGAAATGTTTAAACACATATTTATATTTGTCTTTCTTTTACACTGAATGAGATTTTTTTTTTGCCATTTACTTCAATGGAAGCAGAATCAGGCCCTTCTTCTGATTGTTCTCTTATGCCTCCTTTTTTCTTCACAGGTTAGCAAGAGGTTAATGTATCTAGATTCACTGTCATATATTTGTGTTCATGGTGACCCAGCATAGTATTTAAACACATAGCTAACCTAAGTACGTGAATAGTCTAAACAACTGCAGTGTGCTCAAAGTCAGCTACATGCTTTATGGACTCAATCTTACAAAGTACTGGATACTCTAGTCCCAATCCAGCAAGCCACTTAACCATGTGGTTAATGTTAGCCATATGAGTAGTGCCTCCAAATTCAACAGGACTGTCCATACGCTTAAAGTTAAGCATGCACTTAAGTGGTCTGCTGGTCTTTGGCCAGAATCCACAGCACCCTGAAGAATTGAACCCTTAGTGCTTTGCAGTAGGCCATTGGTTGTTACCAGATACTGAGACCTGGACTTCATCTAAAACTTAGGTCAACCTAGCTAACCACTCAGGGATGTGAAATATTCACACCCCTGAGAAACATAGTTAAGCCAACCTAAGCTCTGGAGTAGACTTTGCAAGGTCGACAGCAGAATTCTTCCATCAACCTAGATAACACCTCTTGGAGCATGAGGAGCTGGATTTATTACAGCAATGGAAAAACTCCTTCTGTTACTGTAGCAAATGTCTACACTACAGTGGCATAGTTGCAGCTGTGCTATTCTAGCTCTTATTGTGTTCACATATCTTGAGAAAATGCCTTCCTTCCTCTATTTAGTTTTGAAATGCAGTGGGTCAGATTCACTCCTGTTAAGCAATACAGTAGTCTGTGAGGACTCCTACCTAAAATAATGAGAGTATTGCTGAGGTCAAGTACTAGTCAATGTGAGGACAGTCAACTGTTTCAGAATCTGGCCTAATGTAATCAAAATGCAGTCTGGTGGAAAGGCTTTAGCTGGCCAATGCACAGAGAAAGGCAGAGTTGTGGGTCAGAGAAACAAGAGAAGGAGGAAAGTGCAGAGTGAGGGAAAAGAAGGGCCAAAAGTTTTTGAAGTCTTTTTTTTTTAATTACTTTCCAGCTGTTAAAAATATAAAAATTGGGGCTTTACATTTACTTACAGTCATAATGTGAATATTTAATTAAATGTTTTAGTATAAAAATGATAAGTTGGCTTCTTGTTATTCTATAATGACACTCTGCTGGGTTCATGTACTTTTTTTGGCCTCAGTGTTTGAGGTAATGAATGTACAGTATACTGGCTTAAACAGAAAGTGCCCTCAAGCTGCCATTATTTACATTCATATAGTGTCTTTCATCCAAAGATTCCAACTGCTCTAAAAGCTTTTCAAATAGGTTACAAATTGTCAGCTTCTGATTTTAGCCCAGAGAGTGAAAGTCCTAGGAGGAAACAGAAAATGACAAGCCTAGTTAAAAATGTTGAAAATCTATGTGAGGAGTTCAGGACTGATCAATACCTCTCTTTCCCTCCAACCCTTCGGGATCTCCCTCCCAAAACAGAGACTGGGCATTTATGGGCATGGCAGGTTTAAGGGGTCATGGACAGTTAGGCAGGTAGAGTGATGAAGGGATAGCCACCCTATATGGCACTCCTACATGCACTTAGCCCGCCCCAGAGGGCAAAAATAGGATGAGAGAATAGCTCCAACTGGAGCAGTGCTACTAGTGAGAACATGGAGACTCAGGCAGTAGTGGAGGTGACCCAGGCCTGCATGTGAATTCCCTGTATATCTCAAGTATCAGAGGTGTAGCCATGCTAGTCTGGATCTGTAAAAAAGCAACAAAGAGTCCTGTGGCACCTTATAGACTAACAGACATATTGGAGCATAAGCTTTCATGGGTGAATACCCACTTCGTCAGACGCATGTGGTGGAAATTTCCAGAGGCAGGTATAAATATGCAGGCCAGAATGGTCAACTGGGAAAAACAAGTTTGAGACAGAAGGAAGACTTCATAGCTGGGCCCTATAACAAAGGTCATTGAGCAATACGGTAAATGGCCCAGATGCACACCTATGGGGAAGGTGGGTGGGTTTTTTTTGTTTTTGTTTTTTTGAAAAAAAAAACCAGCTTCTCTGAGAAGAGAGAAAACAATCTCTGGGAGACAAATTGCAGCCAGGATGCATCCCAAGAGCTCCTTGGCATCCTAAAATACTGTGTCAAGGCTGGATCCCCACTTTGAACTTTAGGGTACAAATGTAGGGGCCTGCATGAAAACTTCTAAGCTTAACTACCAGCTTAGCCCTGGTTCCGCTGCCACCATTTCAATTTTTCCCTTCCTGGGAAGCCTTGAAAAACCTTCACCAATTCCCTGGTGAAAACAGATCCAAACCCCTTGGATTTTAAAACAAGGAGAAATTAACCATTCCCCCTCCTTCCTCCCACCAACTCCTGGTGAATACAGTTCCAAACCCCCTGGGATCTACAACAAGGAGAAATTAACCATTCCCCCTCCTTCCTCTCACCAACTCCTGGTGAATCAAGATCCAAACCCCTTGGATCTTAAAACAAGGAAAAAATCAATCAGGTTTTAAAAAGAAAGCTTTTAATTAAAGAAAAAGGTAAAAATCATCTCTGTAAAATCAGTATGGAAATTAACCTTACAGGGTAATCAAACTTAAAGAGCTCAGAGGACTCCCCTCTAGTCTCAGGTTCAAAGTACAGCAAACAAAGATAAACACTCTAGTAAAAGGTACATTTACAAGTTGAGAAAACAAAGGAAAACTAACACGCCTTGCCTGGCTATTTACTTACAAGTTTGAAATAGGAGAGACTTGTTTAGAAAGATGTGGAGAACCTGGATTGATGTCTGGTCCCTCTCAGTCCCGAGAACGAACACACTCCCAAACAAAGAACACAAACAAAAGCCTCCCCCCCGCCCCAAGATTTGAAAGTATCTTGTCCCCTTATTGGTCCTTTAGGTCAGATGCCAGCCAGGTTACCTGAGCTTCTTAACCCTTTACAGGGAAAAGGATTTTGGAGTCTCTGGCCAGGAGGAATTTTATAGTACTGTACACAGGACAGCTATTACCCTTCCCTTTATAGTTATGACATACTGTAAGACTGTTCTACTCCTATAAGTTAAGAGTAAAGACTACCTAACTTGATTTGTCTTGAAGCCTTAGATTTGATGAGAATAAATATTCATGAGAGGTGTTTGTTTTAAAATCCTTTGTTTTCTGTTTTGTTCCAGCTACTAAATAAAAATATTTTGTTTTGAGAAAGCTGTTGGCACAATATTACTGTTCACAAGTCCCTAAAGGTAGGAAATACAGGTGCCTGAGATCTAATCATACTTGCAAAGTGATAACATTTGTTATATACAGGGTAGTGCAGTATTGCTCAGCCTTTCCAGGTTGGTGACCCTTTAGTCAAAGGCAAAAATCTTTGTCATTCCTTTATATTTGCTATATAACTAAGAATGAAAAATGTATCAATGTATTATGTGTTTTTTCTGAGAGGAGGACAGAGAATACTTAACTTTGAAGTGTAAGGTTGTGTGGGTTGTGAGATGTCATTTGCTTAAATTGTAATACAATTTTCTATGCATCAGTGCACATAAGAATCTGAGGAACTAAATCAAACATAGCTAGAGGAGGTGGTAGAGTGGTGGCCTCTTCTGTTAAAGCACTCTCTTAGGAAATGAGAGACCTGAGTTCAAATCCATTTGCTGGCTGATTCAGAGCAGGAGTTTCTGCTTCCCTGCTTTTGTGAGTGTCCTAACCAGCAGACTAAAGGGTATTTTGGCCTGCATTGCTCTCCATCTCCTGTTGAAGCTGTTCTACTTTGTATGAAATACTTAAATATTCATTGGAACCTGGAACTCCCGACTGAGTGTCCTAACTATTGGCTTAGGGACTCATTCTCTCTGGCCAAATGAATAACTCCAGGTGTAGTTCATAGCTGTGAATCCCTAATCGAGATAGGTGCCAAAGGCTCAGCTGGACAGAAGCACCTAACTCCGTCAGAGGGGCAGTGCTTAGGCATCTCAACATTTCCTGGTGGCTAATTTAGGTGGCTTCCTACTCAGTGTGCTGGCTTTTGTGAATCCCATTCTTAGGCACCTCCCCTCCTCCCTCCCCCCCCCCCCATTGTATGCTTAACTTGGGGGTATAGATTCCTCTAGGTGGCAGTGTGCCTAAAGTTAAGCACTGCAACATTGAGTCCAAGTCCCCTTTTGTGGATCTACATCCCTGTATTTGTTTCTTCTGGGAAGCACTATGTGCTATTCTAGCATTATACGTACACATGCACCCCTTAAATTATCATAGTGATAATACTTCAGAGGAGTATTGTGAAGATTTAGTCATTATTGTTTGTGGAGCATTAGGTGTAAAAGTGCTTATTATTCTTACAAATTTTATGAGTCCCTAAGAATCAGGCAAATTTTGAAATTAAAACTCAAGATGGCTCCTCACTTGAAATTATAGCAATTTATGAGTTTTAATTAATAAGTGGAACATGCTTTGGAAAGTATGTTACATTCTGCTGAAGGCAACCAAAGCTGCACATGACAATCAGAATAATATGCACAGTAATATTATTAAAGTTGTAATATTAGATACTTGTTTTACGTGGAGTTTAAATACTTGGAACTATTTGCATGAAGGAATAAGAAGCTACTGTGTAATACACCTCTGCCCTGATATAACGTGAACCGATATAACACGAATTCGGATATAAGGCAGTAAAGCAGTCCTCCGGGGGGGGCAGGGCTGCGCACTCCGGCAAATCAAAGCAAGTTCAATATAATGCGGTTTCACCTATAACGCGGTAAGATTTTTTTGCTCCTGAGGACAGCGGTATATCGGGGTAGAGGTGTAGCTACTGGTTAGACAAGACCCTATGATATGTTTACATGTTTGATGAGACAGTGAGGAAAAGAATGACAATTTTGCGATTAAGGGATTGGATGGGGACTCAGGCGATGTGGGTTCAGTTCTGGCCCCTGGGACAAATTCCCTTTCTTGGGCATTAGGAAAGTCACAATCTCTCTCTGCCTTAAATCCCCATAAACAAAATATGGGAAACATTAGCTCTATTGTGACTAAAATGTGTAATGTTTACAAGGTGCTCAGGTACTGTACTGATGAGGAGCAGTAAGTTTTAAACTGTACAATGGAAAAAGGATCTCTAAATACTATCTTCTTTGGGTTACACTGTGTGCCAATCCAGAGAAATAGCTTTGCACTGCCCCAGGAGCAGACCAACGATTGAACTGCAGTTCAGAGTTCTAAAACAGCCTTTGGTGCTCTTGACTTCCTCAGCTACACTCTTTTAACTGACACATGGGGGAGAAGTAATGGATCCACCAACTCTCGTCTCACTCCATGTCTGTCAGTACAAGAGGGGGAGCTCCTGAGTTTGCCCAAGTTTGCAGCTATCACCTGTTGTAACTTCAAGTGATAGTAGCCCAAGGAGGTCATGCACTTCTTATATCCTTTCAGAAGCACTTGGGGACAGCTACAATCTCCCTCTAGTTGTAGATGGAAGGATGGGGATGTATTCATGCCCTGCACACTATTGTATTAATCATTGTACAAAATATACCCTGTGAGGTATCATCTGAAAACTGGTAACTCACTGGTCAATAATACCATTCTGAAATGTATGGAACAATATTATGCATAACGTTATGATGTTAAAGGCACATGTTCAAACTCACATAGTCCCAATTGGGTAGAATTGGTCAAGCAGACCTGTCTTAAACAAAGGGATATGTGTTCATCTCCATTTACATATAAGCTGTAAACAGAGTCCTCAGACAGCAAGAGGGGGAAGAAGGAAAACAAAGAAAATCTGCATTTCAGCATACACAGGTGGAAAAAAACAACAGCATAACAGTTCTTCCCTACCAGACTCCATATCTCCTTACTCTCAGCTGGAAAGAACTTTATCTATGGGTCACGCTCAGGAAAATGCTTTTCAAAATGGTGACTGAAATATAAAAATGAGGGGTAAAAATCCTGCAAGTTAACTATTCCTATGCATCTCTCTCTTTTCACCTAAGAAGACAAAAAACAAAAACAAAAAAACAACAACAAGCAGCCTTTGGACCTTTAGATCAGATCCTGGCCTGAGAGATTAGTCAGGAATGTACTGAAAACATGTGGTAAGAATTTCACCTTGAACCAGGTCTAGTTTGTTAAGTTTAGTATGAGAAGGCATTGTTTCCTTATTTTCCTTGTAACCATTTCTGACTTTAATGCCTTAAATCTTGTACTCACTTAAAAGCTCTCTCTTTGCAGTTAAATAAATTTGTTTTTCCTTTAATCAAAACTAACCCAGTGTTGTGAACTGGGTAACTCCATTTAAGGTGGCAAATTGTTGTATCTTGATCCCCTTAGAGACAAGTGACCTAATATATCTGGACTGTCAAGGAGAGGGCTGGACAGTGCAAACACGTTTTTTGGGGGAAATCTGGGACTGGGTAGTGGGTTGGGGTCACACTGCATGTAGTAATCAATGCTGCTGGAAGCCAGAGCATGGCTGGTGTTTGCTGATAGGCTGCTGTGGTCAGAATTGCTGGACCAGGGCTGTGTCTATACACAGATACTCAGGGTGTGACCCCATGCTATTTGTAAGGAGCCCAAGTTGGAAACCACAGCAGCAAAGCATTGTGAGATGCCCCAGGTTGTGGGGCAGGTGGTGACACCACAGAATGAAAATTCCAATGGAAAAAAGTGACAACCTTACTTGGGAATTTTAAGGACATATTTCCGATATAACCCCTGTCTTATATTGTAATTTGGGGCATTATAAACCTGGTCCATATGATGTGAAGTTCTGGTTCTTATATCTGACTGCTCCTTCTTTCAGTCTTTTCTGTTCCTCTTCCAAAAGCAGAAAATTGCCATCAAAAGCTTTGCAAAGCAGAGTGACAAGTTTATGAGCATTCAGGAGGGTTAACTTTATTTTTTCTTTGGATTTCAACACATGGACAAACTTCTGTCACCAAGTTTCAAGCTGCTTGATCATGAGGCTGACTAGCATTATATTCTTCATCTGTCATGGTAGGCATGTTCTTGCATCAACTTCAGATGTCAGCAACACTGAAAACCCTTCCTTTTTCTGGAATTATAAAGTTGAAAATGCCCATCTGTTCAGCCTGCTGGAATGTAAGTTCTCCCCTAGAAATAGTTTCCAAGCATATATTAAGAATTCCATGGAAACAGGAAACTGGTAAAAGATTTGTGATATTAGTTTAACTCTTTCATGTCCCTATATGAGGAGGAGGATTTCACTGAGAATATACAGTATTGCATTCTAAAATAAAACATAGACAGCTAAGTTGGTTGGCTCTTCAAATCAGGGACCATAGCTTTCCATGTTCTGAGTACAACACTTAGCACAATGGCACCCTGATGGGGAGTTCCAAGAGTGCTCAGTGTTAGCTTAAAACTGATCCCCTTGAAGTCAATGGTAAAACCAATGCTGAGCAATTCTGACCCCCTGTCTTGAGTGAGGGCATTGGTTGCTAATACAACTCAATTAGTTATGTAATAGTCAAACATGATCTATCCACTTTGATAAAGTATTTTGAAAGTTGCCTATAAACCTTTCTGTATAAAAAGGCCTAAAAGTATTTGCAATGTATTTACAATCTATAATATATAACATATAAAACATTGCCTTTATTTGAAGAGTGTATATTCCATTTAAATTAACAATTAAATAGTTACAGAACATTTAAATCTGCACTTAGTTTGTCTAAATCGTCTAACTCCAAACCAGGCTCCTTAAATTGCTACACTCATTTTCAAATAAGTAAAAAATATGATGGAATAAAATAATTCTGTTGTACTAGGACCAGACAAATTACTGTTCTCTGATATTTCTTATATGCATCCCTTTAAAAATGCATATTAAGCTCATCCTCCAAGGTAGTGGTGAAACTGAAGCCCCTCAACGCCCACTGGCAAAGGATTCATAGTCATGTAACAGCAACTCCTATTAGGTCTGACATACACACTGCTCTCATGGTATTTATCTATAAAGAATGTTGTCTAAGATATCCCATGAAAGCTTATACTGCTCATAGTAATCATTGTGTGTTGTATGTATGGGTAACAATTAAAAAGGTTTAGGTATGTACTGAAAATATGCTCAAACCATGAAACCATGCAGGTTTGATTTGCCTGTCGGCCTAAGTTTCAAATGTAAAGGGAGCAGGGTAAACCAAAAGACAATAGGAATTACATCTGAAGTCAACAGGAAAAGCAAATTAACAAGAGGATGAGAAAAAAAGGACATGGTGCTCACACCCTGGGGAACAAACAAAAATACTTTTAAAAGGTTTACTGGACTATACAAATGGGGCGGGGGGTAGGTGGGAGGGAGAAGACATTTTGGTTATCCATCCATCTGCCACCATTTTCTATCCATGAATGGTAGATCCCCAGCCATGTAATTTGGTGATGCTGAGAGGTAACTCATGTTACTCACAGTCCTGAATTCCTGGGAAAGCATCACAGTAGCCAACATTTTCACCAAATCCAGAAGTGTCATAAGAACTTATGATCTTCTCTTTGCTTAAGTAGTATGCAGGAAGAGAAAGCTTGTCTGAAAAACTCCAGACAGGTGTCTACCATCCCAACATCCCTAATGTAATGGACCAGGGATCGGCAGCCTTTGGCATGTGGCTCACCAGGGTAAGCACGCTGGTGGGCCGGGCCGGTTTGTTTACCTGCTGTGTCCGCAGGTTCGGCCGATTGCAGCTCCCACTGGCCTCAGTTCACCGCTCCAGGCCAATGGGGGTGGCAGGAAGTGGCGGTCAGCACGTCCCTCGTCCCGCACCACTTTCCGCAGCTCCCATTGGCCTGGAGTGGTGAACCGCAGCCAGTGGGAGCCGCGATCAGCCAAACCTGCGGACGCGGCAGGTAAACAAACTGGCCCGGCCCGCCAGGGTGCTTACCCTGGCAAGCCACATGCCAAAGGTTTCCGATCCCTGTACTAGACAAAGGAAAAGTAGTACACATGAATGGAGATTCAGTGTTACTAAGAAGAACATTAATATTTTGTCCCTTTATCTACAGGCCAGGTCAAACAGTATTACCCAACCGTTCCCCTCAAGTGGGCCTATACCTGTAATCAAACAGAGCTCAGCTCATCCGTTGTGGATACATCCATTGTGGATACATTGTTCTCCTCATGCTCATGAGTGCTCTTAAATGATCTCTGGTATGAAATAAGAGCTGCTCAGTTCAGCAGCAACATGTCACTGACGTGGTAAAATATCTATCACTCTATGTAGATCAGCACTCCTAAATTTGGCAATATCCAAAAGTGCAGTTAAGTTTGAATGATAATAAATCTACAGCTATTGTAACCTATGGTGGGCCAGAGATTGCCCTTCTTTTAGTGCCTAAAAACAGCTCCCATAGAAAATCACAGAGACCCAGAATCAACCATTGAGGATTTTCAACCAGGATTGCACAGAGTCAACCTCCTCACAATCAAATCCAAAAGGAATTAACTTAATTCTTAAGTACCAACTTTATAAAATTTTATCATAAAGAAACATAATAAATAATAATTTAATTTTTACAATAAAATGGCTACTTTATAATCTACAGTTATACATAAATATAAATAAAGAAAACAAACTAAATCTAAACAGGTCAGTCCGGACAGAAACACGGTGAGAAGAAACTCAGAGTTCCCAACATTTTAGGTTGAGTTCACCTGAGTCTCAGTTATAGTCAATGATCACCAAAATCTATACCAGGGATCAGCAACCTTTGGCATGTGGCTCACCAGGGTAAGCACCCAGGTGGTCCGGGCCGGTTTGTTTACCTGCTGCGTCCGCAGGTTCGGCCGATCGTGTCCCCCACTGGCCGTGGTTCGCCGCTCCAGGCCAATGGGGGCTACGGTAAGCGGCACAGACCAAGGGATGTGCTGGCCGCTGCTTCCCACATGCCAAAGGTTGCCTATCCCTGGTCTATACAGTTTGCTGAGTCAAAAGCACTGCAACAACATCTTCCCTCCACTTGCTTGTAGAAATCTTCAACTGGAATCCATGCAGACCCTTCCTCTTCCTTTGCTGCAATCAATCATTTGGATAGTCGGGTAATTAATTAACCAACCACTCAGTTAAGTATATAGATTTTTAAAAACCCTGTTACAGAAAAATACAGACTGAGAATAGTCATATATAAGTGACTCTTTCCCCATCACCACACTTAAAGAAGAGAGGAAATGGTGACTCATACTGGCTGAGACAATTTAACTAAAACAGTTTGGCTCAAATCAAATAACATTCCAATTATAAAATTAAAATTAAAAGAATAGTGTTACCTCCCCATTTCCCCTTTCTATAAATAACTGCCAGGGCGTCCCTGTCGGAGGGGTAACAATATCACTGACCTGCTGCAAAATGCTTCAGAGTTAGAGGAAAACAGCCTGCTTTCTACTCCTGTGGCTCGGCTTCTCCCAAACCACACAGGGCACATGAACTTTTGTAAAGCAGCTGCCCTGACTGCTCGCCCTCCTTGAATTCCATCTCCAGAGAACCTATCCAAAACTACCACACTCAAGTCCAGAAACTTCTGTGTGTGAGAGCCAATTGTGCATCTGCTTAGCAACAATGACCCAGACACAATTCATTCCTACCCCACCCACGTAGATCTCTTAAAGAGGTATCTCCTTATTAGGCACATGGTTTACACTAGTGGTGGGCAACGGCGCACGCAGCCCATCAGGGTAATCCACTGGCAGGCCACAAGACAGTTTGTTCACATCGACTGTCCACAGGCACGGCCGCCCGCAGCTCCCAGTGGCCGCAATTCACCATTCCCAACTAATGGGAACTGCGGGAAGTGGTGGCCAGACTGCACCGCTTCCCATAGCTCCCATTGGCCGGCAAACTGTGGTCCCTGGGAGCTGCGGGGGCCGTGCCTGAGGACAGTTGATGTAAACAAACTGTCTCGCAGCCCACCAGTGGATTATCCTCATGGGTTGTGTGCGGCCCGCAGGTTGCCCAACACTAGTTTGCACTATTTCATTACAATTGCTGCGATCAGGTGTAACAACTCCACTGTAATGGTTGAGTATTTATACCCATCAATATTCATCAGGAGTCTGATCCAGAGCTCAGTGAAGCTAGTGGGAGTCTTTCCATTGATTTCAACGTGTTAGGCCTCCATGTCATTAGTCTGTCAACAGGTAGGTATCAGCAAGGTGTCAGAGGATCATTGTTCTTGGGCCACACATGACTCAGTTTTACAATATGGATTTAGTGCATTAGTATCCATTAACTCTGATCAATGTTGCCTACGTTCTCTCTCATAGAAACTATTGTTCTTACTAGAAAATATATGCAATTGCACACAACAGAATTAAATCAAATTGTAATATCACAAGTTAACAATTCATCTTGTAACCTATGTTCTTGGGACAGAACATTTTAAAAGAAATCATGAAACAGCTCACCGTTATTTAAAGCATCCATTGCTCTCTTTTGTTTTGAAAACTGGAACAAGACAACTGGAAAAGTTTCCAAACTTTGCTTCATTAACAAGACAGATGTGAGTGGTACTGTGCCAGCGTTACTCTCATCCCACAGTGAAGGATTAAAAACCACAACAAGGCCGAGGCATTCAGGGATCAGTCCTTTTCTGGGTCATTTTTTTTTATTTTTTAATAGACCTCTGCAGAGGTGCATATAGTAGATCTTATTTAAAAAAAAAATCAATAATACTTCAGTATCTGAAAATAATCTGCCAAGATTAACAACCACCTCCTTTATCAGAAATCTTTCATACTAAATATCATGAAGGCCCTGATTCTGGGAAGCATCTCTGTTTAGAGAGAGCAATAAAGCACATGGTTGAATTTAAGTGTGAATTGAAGTCAACTGGATTTAAACACCTGCCTATAATTAAGCATATCATTAAGTGCTTTCCTGAATTAGTACCAAAGCGATCAAATGGGGGAAGAAAACAATTTAACAAGACAAAGAAAGGTTGCTAGAATTAAATCATTGAACAGTCACGACATTCATAACATCCCTAACTATAAAAGACTCTGCTTGCTGTATCCAGACAGTATGTTTAGAAATCAAACATTGAAATCAGTACAGAATGTGGTGATTCTTATTCAAACCAAGATCCAGAATCTAGTTATTAGAGTGGGTTAACAAATTCAAAATAACACAATGAAAGAGTGTACTGGATTTTAAACCGTCAATTATTAAAATAAATAATACAGCTTGTCTACACTTGAAACACTTCACGGGCTCAGTTGCAGCACTTTGGGTGACCAGCACTATAAGGTGACCAGATATCAAGTGTGAAAAATTGGGACAGGGAATAGGGCAGTGGTGGGCAACAGAGTAATCTGATTGCAGATCGCGAAACATTTTGCTGATGTTGACCATCCACAGGCACAGCCCCCTGCAGCTCCCAGTGGCCATGGTTTGCTGTTCCCGGCCAATGGGAGCTGCGGGAAGCAGCAGCCAGCACGTCCCTGCGTCCTGCAATCAGATTACCCTGATGGGCTGCAGGTTGCCCACCACTGGGATAGGGGGCAATAGGAGCCTATATAAGAAAAAGCCCCAAATATCAGAACTGTCCCTATAAAATCAGGACATCTGGTCACCCTAAAACACTACCTATGCCAATGGGAGGGGTTCTCCTATCAGCATAGGTAATCTACCTCCCCAAGAAGTGGTAGCTATGTCAACAGAAGAATTCTACATGGGAGGTTAGGTCATTTTAACTAGTTTCACATAGCTGGGTTGACCTAATTTTTATTGTAGTGTAGTGTACTGTAGACCAGGTCTAAGTATACATGTTTAAAAATATATATGTTTAGAAAAATATTGAAACACTGATCCCAGGATTTCTATTTCTCTGTGTTTGGCCAGCAACTCAGTCCATGCAACCTGGATTAGAAGCCACTGAGTTGTACTACTAAAAGCAAACTCGTAGGTATTTGATGTGTTGCTATATACATAGAATTACAGGCAAAATTGTTTAAACACAGGTTCCTAAAATCAGGCTCCTCAGCCCATATTTAGTTATATTTAAGTTGCCTTTATTTAAATACTTGAGCATGGATTTTGGATCCTAACTTTCAGTCCTTACATTTGAAGATTTTGGTCATAGTGTAGTCTGAATCACATACTGTATGGATTATGTGGACAGGGATGCAGAGGGTCCTCCACAAGGATGCCAAGAGGCATTCTGATTGATTGAGCTCAAATTCCTCCAGGGGTCTTTTGAAGAGTGCAGGCTGAAGCAGCAGCTCTTCCATTCCTTTGCAGGCTGTACTTGCTCTTACACTAGGCCAGCTTTGCTGGGCAGTGCAAAGGGCCACGGGGCTTACCCCCAACATCACATCTTGTCCATTACCATCAGACTCAGATTCTTTGTCTTCTCAACTGGGAGTGTGACTAGCACTTGTACACTGGGTCAAAGGAAAATGAGTGAGGCTTCTTGTGTTCTGTCCCTACCGTAGACAGTGCACGGCCAGCAAAAATCCAGCTTTCAAAATCTTCATCCAGATAATGAACTATGGTGAGGTTTTAACATAGGTCATATAAATCAAACTAGATTTTTTTTTGGTTAGGATTTGAAAAATCCATCCTCCCTGCTCAGTCCTCTATACATGTAGAGATATGAGTGATTATAACAGGACCAATCATTTTCCCTTGGCTGCCCTCCCTCTCTCTAGATTAAAATAAATAAAATATTGTAGTGGGAAAATGGGTGGGTTACAATTACACAGCGTCTTTTCTATTCTACCTTTGCTTTTCTATTCTTCTACAGGGGCATGAAGAACATGTAATTCATCTGTTTAGACACTCCAGGTATGAACTTAAAGGTTTTTAGTTTGCACTGATGTTCATGCCTGCAGTGTCCACATTGGGGAGTTACAGCTTGGCACTTTAATGCACCCTGCTATTCACGCTCCCATAGTCCGAAGTGTGGGGCAATGTTGACAGGCCCTGAGTTATTTTAGGTCTAGTTTAGAGCTAAGTAATGGGCATAGAATTTCATTTCAGATCAAATTTCACACACAATCCCTCTTTTCATCAGTCTGAATTTTGGAAATAACCAAATTTCAAATATACTTGATCTCCCTTTACTGGACACAAATGAAGGTTACTGTAAGACTAGTTAAGATTTTGTGTCCCTTCTTCAAAATCTGAAATTACCAAGTTTCATCCAAATGTGACTTGTCATCCACAATTCTGCTCACATTTAGCCAGTTTCAGGTGTAGCTCTGTAACACAGTGCACACTCAATGCCACAGCACCTCCTACTGGTTACCTCTGGGAATTAGCTCTTCCAGCTCCAGAGCACTTCCTGATGGCTGGTGTCTCCCTACCGGTGCCTGCTTCCCGGTCAATCTCCACCACTGTACTTCAGGCCCTGTGTCCCTCCCAGCCCACTTCTCTGGGGGTATTGCCCTGTAGCAGTGCCCCCACACTAAGGGATCCTCCCCTCTCTGGGGAACCCCAACCCCTAAGCCCACCTCACCTCAGTGACCCACTGCAAGTTTTCATCTAGCCCCTTTACTCAAGGGCTAACTGCAGTCTCCAATGATCAAGAGAGAGAGATAGCTCGGTGTTTTGAGCATTGGCCTGCTAAACCCAGGGTTGTGAGTTCAATCCTTGAAGGGGCCACTTAGGGATCTGGGGCAAAATCAGTACTTGGTCCTGCTAGTGAAGGTAAGGGGCTGGACTCAATGATCTTTCCCTTCCTGTTCCATGAGATAGGCATATCTTCACTCATCATTGGCCAGGGGGTTAGACCTGCTGCCTCCCCACGGTCCTAATACCTCTTCTGGCCCTGACAGCAAGGCCTCTGCCTGGGGGTTTGCCAGGTTGGAATTGCCCCAGCTCCTCATGCCCTTCCCCAGCACAGTGCTGTCCAAGGTAGTCTTTACTCTTTCAGGTAGCCAGGTCCATCCCTCTCCAAGACTGGAGAAAGACTGACTGCCTTCTAGCCCTGCAACCCTTTTATAGGGACCAGCCTGGCCCTGATTGGCTGCCTCCCAGCCTTTTCTGATTGGCTCTCAGCCCCAGCCCTTTTCAAGGGCTGGCTTTTAACCCTTTCAGGCAGGAGCAGGGTGACCGCCATGCTACAAGCTTCTTGCCTGCTAAACATATCTAAACATAATTTTTAAAAATACTGATACACAATATATCATCTGATTAGGGGGCGGAGCTTGGCTGATTAGGGGGCCTATGAAAGCGGCCACCCAGCCAGGCAGCGGCACAGGAGCCGATGAACAGAGCTGCTAACAGGGGAGTTTGAATGGGAGTTTACAGGGGGAGGTGGAAGGGGAGGCAGGAGGGTGCGGTGTCTCGTGTGCTGTGTTTCCCCAGGTGCAGTGGGCAGAGACTACAGCGGCCGTGAGCCAGGCAGCGGGGGACACAATGCAGATGATTGCATGTGCCAGCTGTGGTATGTAAATGGTCCCAGCGGGGGTGCCTGAACAGAGGTATGTCTGTATGAAGTGCCGCCTAATAGAGCTGCTGGAAGAAAAGATCCGAGGGTTGGAGATGCAGGTAGATACCCTGGTAGAGTTTAGAAGGGGGTTCAAGTAGCTAATGGAGCAAAGGCAAGGAGGGGCTGAAGGGGAATGCTCAGGGGTATAGGTGGAAGCAGGGGCTAAGGTCTGTGAGGGGGGAATGTTGGGGGGAGAACAAGAGCAGTGGAAGCATGTGACCGTGAGAAGCAGGCCAAGGAAAAGGAGGACCAGTGAAGGGGAAATAGAACTCTGGAACAGGTTCAACTGTTTGGATAATGAGGAGGGGGGAGGCAGCAGGAGGTAACTGAAGGTGAGAGGGTGAGGAAGAAGAGAAGAGCAGCTAGTCCAATAGAGAGAAGGGAGGAGTTGATGGAGACAGCACCAATTCTGGGCCCCGGGAGGATACAGGATGGCACAAGGGGGACTATAAGGGAAAATAGGAATGGACAGGGGTTGCGACTACAGGGAACAGGGGATAGATTAGTAGATCACAGTGTCACCAGGCAAAGGCAGGTTTATGTGATTGGGGACTCCTTACTGAGGAGGTTAGACAGGCCTGTGACCAGGGCAGACCCAGAAAACAGAAGGGTGTGCTGTCTACCAGGCGCTAAGATACAGGATGTGGACCTGCGGTTGAAAAGGATCCTAAAAGGAGCAGGTAAGAACCCCTTGATCATCCTTCACGTAGGAACGAATGACACGGCTAGGTTCTCACTAGAGAGAATCAAGGGAGATTATGCCAGGCTGGGGAAGACGCTTAAGGAAATCGAGGCTCAGATTATCTTCAGTGGGATTCTGCCTGTTCCTAGAGAAGGGCAGCAAAGGGCTGACAGAATTGTGATGATAAATAGTTGGCTAAGGGAGTGGTGCTATAAGGAGGGCTTTGGAATGTATGGCCACTGGGAGGCTTTCAGGGACAGACAACTGTTCTCACGGGATGGACTTCACCTGAGTAGGGAAGGAAATAGACTTCTGGGAGGAGGCTGGCTCATCTCATCAAAAGAGCTTTAAACTAGGAATTTGGGGGAGATGGTTGGGAGATGTCCAGTTAATCTCCACGCCAGATTCCAACATTGAAAAGGAGGGTGATGAGATAAGAACAGATATAGCTAGGGGGAAGGGATTGGGCATAAGAAGGAGGGGGGAGATGGACAGTACGGGGTCCATACCAAATTGCATAACTAATGGGAGAGAGGCTAAACAGCATACATTAAGATGTTTATACACCAATGCGAGAAGCCTAGGTAACAAAATGGAGGAATTGGAGCTCCTGGTCCAAGAAATGAAACCCGATATCGTAGGAATAACCGAAACATGGTGGAATGGTAGTCATGACTGGAGTACAGGTATGGAAGGGTATGTGCTGTTTAGGAACGACGAGAACAAAGGTAAAGGTGGGGGAGTAGCATTGTATGTCAATAATGAGGTAAACTGTAAAGAAATAATAACTGATGGAATGGATAAGACGGAGTCTGTCTGGGCAATACTCTGGGTAAAAGAACTACTAGAGCCTTCCCTGGGATAGTGCTTGGGGTGTGCTATAGACCGCCGGGATCTAGCCTGGATACGGACAGAGAACTATTTAATGTTTTTAGGGAAGTAAATACTAATAGGAACTGTGTAATCATGGGAGACTTTAACTTCCCGGATATAGATTGGGGAACAAATGCTAGTAGCAATAATAGGGCTCATGATAGCTGATGAATTCCTTCATCAAGTAGTAGCTGAACCAACGAGGGGAGATGCCATTTTAGATTTGGTTTTGGTGAGTAGTGAGGACCTCGTTGAGGAAATGGTTGTAGGGGACAACCTTGGCTCGAGTGATCATGAGCTAATTCGGTTTAAACTATATGGAAGGATTAACAGAATTAAATCGGAGACTAGGGTTTACAATTTCAAAAAAGCTAACTTTAATAAATTAAGGCAACTAGTTAGGGAAGTGGATTGGGCTAACATATTTATGGATCTAAAGGCGGATGGCGCCTGGGATTATTTCAAGTTGAAGTTGCAGGAGCTGTCGGAGGCCTGTATCCCGAGAAAGGGAAAACGGTTAGTAGGCAGGAGATTTAGACCGAGCTGGATGAGCGAGCGTCTCAAAGGGGTGATTAAGAAAAAACAGAAAGCATACAAAGAGGGAGGGATCAGCAAGGAAACCTACCTTATTGAGGTCAGAGCATGTAGAGATGGAGTGAGAAAGGCCAAAAGCCGTGTAGAGTTGGACCTTGCAAGGGGAATTAAAACCAATAGTAAGAGGTTTTATAGCCATATAAATAGGAAGAAAACAAAGAAAGAAGTGGGACCGCTGAAGACTGTAGATGGAGTGGAGATTAAGGATAATCTAGGCATGGCACAATATCTAAACGAATATTTTGCATCGGTCTTTAATGAGGCTAATGAAGGGCTTAGGAATAGAGGCAGCGTGACAGAGGGGAATAAAGGAGGGGGCACTGACATTACCGTATCCGAGGTAGAAACCAAACTTGAACAGCTTAACGGGACTAAGTCGGGCGGACCGGATGATCTTCATCTGAGAATATTGAAGGAACTGGCATGAGAAATTGCAAGCCCATTAGCGATAATTTTTAATGAATCCGTAAACTCGAGAGTGGTACCGTTGGACTGGAGAATAGCTAATGTGGTTCCTATTTTCAAGAAGGTGAAAAAAAGTGACCCGGGTAACTACAGGCCTGTTAGTTTAACATCTGTAGTATGCAAGGTCTTGGAAAAATTTTTGAAGGAGAAAGTAGTTAAGGACCTTGAGGTCAATGGCAATTGGGACAAATTACAACACGGTTTTACGAAAGGCAGATCATGCCAAACCAACCTGATCTCCTTCTTTGAGAAAGTAACAGACTTTTTAGATAAAGGAAATGCGGTGGATCTAATATACCTTGATTTCAGTAAAGCGTTTGATACGGTACCACACGAGGAATTATTGGTTAAATTGGAAAAGATGGGGATCAATATGAAAATCCAGAGGTGGATAAAGAACTGGTTAACGGGGAGACTGCAGCGGGTCATACTGAAAGGTGAACTGTCAGGTTGGAGGGAGGTCACCAGTGGAGTTCCTCAAGGTTCGGTTTTGGGTCCCATTTTATTTAATCTATTTATTACTGACCTCGGAACCAAATGTAGGAGTGGGCTGATAAAGTTTGCAGATGACACAAAGTTGGGAGGTATTGCTAATTCGGAGAAGGATAGGGATATCCTTCAGGGAGACTTGGATGACCTTGTAAATTGGAGTAATAGTAATAGGATGAAATTTAATAGTGAAAAGTGTAAGGTGATGCATTTAGGGATAACTAACAAGAATTTTAGTTATAAGCTGGGGACGCATCGGTTGGAAGTAACAGAGGAGGAGAAGGACCTCGGAGTCCTGGTTGACCGCAGGATGACTATGAGTCGGCAATGTGACGTGGCCGTGAAAAAAGCTAATGCGGTCTTGGGATGCATTAGGCGAGGTATATCTAGTAGGGATAAGGAGGTGCTGCTTCCGTTATACAAGGCACTGGTGAGACCTCATTTGGAGTACTGTGTGCAGGTCTGGTCTCCCATGTTTAAAAAGGATGAAGTCAAACTGGAACGGGTACAGAGAAGGGCCACTAGGTTGATCCGAGGAATGGAAAACCTGTCGTGTGAAAGGAGACTCGAGGAGCTCGGTTTGTTTACCCTAACCAAAAGAAAGCTGAGGGGGGATACGATTGCTCTCTTTACATATATCAGAGGGATAAATACCAGGGAGGGAGAGGAATTATTTCAGCTCAGTACTAATGTGGACACGAGAACGAATGGATATAAATTGGCCGTGGGGAAGTTTAGGCTTGAAATTAGACGAAGGTTTCTAACCATCAGAGGGGTGAAATTTTGGAACAGCCTGCCGAGGGAAACAGTGGGGGCGAAAGACCTCTCTGGATTTAAGATTAAGCTAGATAAGTTTATGGAGAGAATGGTTTGATGGGATAACGTGATTTTAGTCAATTAGTCAATAACGTGCCATCGCTGGTAAATAGTATCAATGGTCAATGAGGGTCTGGCTGGAGAATCTTGCCTGCAGGCTCGGGGTTCTACTGATTGCCATATTTGGGGTCAGGAAGGAATTTTCCTCCAGGGTAGATTGGCAGAGGCCCTGGAGGTTTTTCGCCTTCCTCCGCAGCATGGGGCAGGGGTCGCTAGCTGGAGGATTCTCTGCGACTTGAAGTCTTTAAATCACGATCTGGGGACTTCAACAGCTGAGTCAAGGGAAAGTGGGTGGGTCAGTTTTTGTGGCCTACATCATGCGGGAGGTCAGACTAGATGATCATAATGGTCCCTTCTGACCTTAAAGTCTATGAGTCTATGAGTCTAAAATCCTATTAAATTCTTGCATCTGCTTTTTTATTATTTGTGGAATGGGATATTCTGAGGTTTAAATCTATCAATTGTCTCTCATTTAGTAAATTTCTGTCTTCCAAATGCCAGTGAATATTAAGAGTTATCACAGCTGTAGCAGAGCAAGTCTAATGACGTGGTGAACTATGAGTCATTATGCAGGAAAGTTCCTTTGGGAGAAATAAGAGTGCCTAGACCCTGACAGTTTCCAACCATTGAAGGGCCATCACTTGACACAAGAAGCATCAAATGAGTCACAGAATAAATGCTAAGGTATCCAGTGCAGGCTGGTGTGGAAGATGGATCAAGGTCCTATTTTTCATGAAGAATAGAAGGACTACGTAAAGCACACAGCAAACTAGTTAGTTTCCTTTGTAGTGGAAAAGGTGGACAGGCCATGTTCTGATTCTTAGGGTATGTCTACACTACAAGATTAGGTCAAATTTATAAAAGTCGTTTTTTTAGAAATCTTTTTTATACAATCGATTGTGTGTCTCCCCGCATAAAATGCTCTAAGTGCATTAAGTCGGCAGACCGCATCCACAGTACCGAGGCTAGCGTCGACTTCTAGAGTGTTTCTCTGTGGGTAGCTATCCCACAGTTCCCGCAGTCTCTGCCGCTCATTGGAATTCTGGGTTGAGATCCCAATGCCTGATCAGGCAAAAACGGTGTCGTGGGGGATTCTGGGTACATGTCGTCAGGCCCCCCCCCCCCCCCCGTGAGAGCAACGTCAGACAATCGTTTTGCGCCTTTTTTCCTGGGTTACCTGTGCAGATGACATACCGCGGCAAGCATGGAGCCCGCTCAGCTCAGCTCACCATCGCCATATGTCATTTGGGTGCCGGCAAACGTGGTACTGCATTGCTACACAGCAGCAGCTCCTTGCCTTTTGGCAGTAGATGGTGTATTACAATTGGTAGCCATCGTATCCTACTTCTCAGTGAGTTCGGTCAGAGGCGCCTGGGCAGACATGTTTTGTCTCCTGGAGACTCAGTCCTGCCGGCAGTCCTATTGCACCATCTTAACGATGATGGCTAGCAATCGTAATGCAGCATCTTCTGCCAAGCACCCAGAAGGTGCCAATGGCTATCAGTCATGCTGCACCGTCTGCTGCCTGATACCAGACACCTCTGTGTTCTTGGGGAACCAGGGTGCAGTATCCAGCCTGACTCATAAAAGACACCCCCCCACACACACACACAGCCTCTGCTTAAACCAAAACCCATCAGAGGAAGAAACCTTGCAGAGAGCAGTGAAGAGTGTTGGGAGACACACCTAGACCCCTCCTGACAAGGGTGACAAGATGAAGACATCTCCATTAGCATACAGAATGGAGAGCACAGACAACTCCCCTAGCCTCATCTGCATGAAAGATGGGACAGGAAGACATCTCAATTTACATAAAGAATGGAGAACAGAGAACCACACTGAATTCTGGGACCAGAAAAAGCAGGGAAGCAGTGCACCATGGGAATCTCTGCTCCAGATGCTAATGAACCTATGTCTGCACACACCCAGCTCAGCAATTATCAGACCAATTCTAGTAATGAATCCTTAATTGATATCCAAATACTGAAGCAGCCTAGTTGCATTGTGAGCTCCCTGGAAGAAAACACCACCCATAGCCAAGAGTGATCAGCTCCTATTGTCTAGTCTAAAGAAAACCCTTGAGTCATCAGTTTACCTATAAACAAATTTAGTGTTCTCCCTTGAACCATTGTATTTTCTCTACAAAAATCCCTACTCACCCCCTAGTCAGGGTTCTGATGCTTAGATCCAAACTAGGCATCAGTTCCACTGGAACTCCATCATCTCCTCACTGATCGTGTGGGGGACTCTGCCTGCCTCTTGCCCTCAGGACCCTCAGCTACCACCATCATCTGGGAACCCCGGCCAGTTCATGCTTCAGGTAGCGGTGAGACCCCCTTCTCTCTCTCTCTCTGTTTTCCTGTCTACCTTAGGTATTAGCCTTTAATCATGTATGTTATGTTGGTTTAGTCCTTCTTGTGTAGTTATCACTATTATTCAATAAATAACTTCTATGGTTACGTTGGTTGTTTCTCTCTCTCTCTCTTGCTGAACTTTACTCGGTTGTGTTTTTAGCTTCCCCCATTCACTCTACAGCAACGCTTCTTTTACCTAAGCTAAAGATCCCTGCAGCGCCCAAAATACTGTGGGGTTTGCTCATCAAGTAGGTTACTGCCAGTGCAATTATGTTGGGGGAGTGGGGATAGGGACGTGCTGAATCTGGGACACATAAGGGTAACAGCTTGAAAGTGTTGCTTGACCCAGTCCATGGAGCTCAGGGGCATATAAGGAGAGACAGCTTGAAAGTGCTGCTTCATCCAGCCCAGTGAGTCCAGAGACATATGAGGGGTCAGCTTGACAGTGCTGATTGACCCAGTCCGCTCAGACTTGCTCTGTTAATGTATGCGTGGGTGTGTGGGTGTTTATCTGGTTCTGGGGTGGGAGTAACCCAGCCTTAGGGACCTTAGGTCCTACAGGATAGCTCCATTGGGAGGGGACTTGCAGAAGGGAGAAGTAGAGCTCCATATGTAAACACAAGTGACACAAGCAGTACATTGACAGGATTACAGAACCCCCTTCCCCAGAGGAGTAACCCGAATAAATGAGCATACCCCAAAATAATGGGCACATCTGGTAACATTCCAGCCTAAGATGTAAAAGATTGATGGACAAGATTTGTTCTGTATTCATTTGCTTCCCCCTCCCTCCGTGAAATAAACGGCCTGCTAAACCCAGGGTTTTGAGTTCAATCTTTGGGGGGGCCATTCTGTGTGACAGTTGTTTGTGTTTCTTCCTGATGCACAGCCACCTTTGTTGATTTGAATTCCCTGTAAACCATGTCGTCACTCGCCCCTCCCTTCCTCCGTCAGACAATAGTTTCGCGCCTTTTTTCAGCCCAGACGCCATAGCACTGGGATCATGGAGCCCGCTCAGATCACCGCGGCAATTATGAGCACTATGAACACCACGCACATTGTCCTGGAGTATATGCAGAGCCAGAACATGCCAAAGCAAAACCAGGCGAGGAGGCGATTGCAGTGCAGCGACGAGACTGATGAAGAAATTGACATGGACATAGACCTCTCACAAAGAACAGGCCCCAGCAATGTGCAAATCATGGTGTTAATGGGGCAGGTTCATGCCGTGGAACACCGATTCTGGGCCCGGGAAACAAGCACAGACTGGTGGCTGCGAAACTTTCGCATGCGTAAGGGCACTTTCATGGAACCTTGTGAGTTGCTTTCCCCTGCCCTGAAGTGCCAGAATACCAGGATGAGAGCAGCCCTCACAGTTGAGAAGTGAGTGGCGATAGCCCTGTGGAAGCTTGCAATGCCAGACAGCTACCGGTCAGTCGGGAATCAATTTGGAGTGGGCAAATCGACTGTGGGGGCTGCTGTGATCCAAGTAGCCAACGCAATCAAAGCCCTGCTAGTATCAAGGGTAGTGACTCTGGGAAACATGCAGGTCATAGTGGATGGCTTTGCTGCCATGGGATTCCCTAATTGTGGTAGGGCGATAGACGGAACCCATATCCCTACCTTGCCACCAGAGCACCAAGCCAGTGAGTACATGAACCGAAAAGGGTATTTTTCAATGCTGCTGCAAGCCCTGGTGGATCACAAGGGACATTTCACTAACATCAACGTGCGATGTCCGGGAAAGGTACATGATGCTCGCATCTTCAGGAACTCTGGTCTGTTTCAAAAGCTGAAGGAAGGGACTTTCTTCCCGGAACAGAAAATAACTGTTGGGGATGTTGAAATTCCTATAGTTATCCTTGGGGACCCAGCCTATACCTTAATGCCATGGCTCATGAAGCCATAAACAGGCAACCTGGACAATAATCAGGACCTGTTCAACTATAGGCTGAGCAAGTGCAGAATGGTGGTAGAATGTGCATTTGGATGTTTAAAAGCGCGCTGGTGCAGTTTACTGACTCGGATAGACCTCAGTGAAACCAATATCCCCATTATTATTGCTGCTTGCTGTGCGCTCCACAATATCTGTGAGAATAAGGGGGAGACATTTATGGTGGGGTGGGAGGTTGAGGCAAATCACCTGGCCGCTGATTATGCGCAGCCAGACACCAGGGCGGTTAGAAGAGTACAGCAGGGCGCGGTGCGCATCAGAGAAGCTTTGAAAACCAGTTTTGTGACTGGCCAGGCTACGATGTGAAACTTCTGTTTGTTTCTCCTTGATGAAACCCCCCGCCCTGGGTTCACTCTACTTCCCTGTAAGCTAACCATCCTCCCCTCCCCCCTTCGAGCACCGCTTGCAGAGGCAATAAAGTCATTGTTACTTCACATTCATGGATTCTTTATTATTTCATCACACAAATAGGATAACTGCCAAGGTAGCCCAGGAGGGGTGGGGGAGAAGGTAAGTGCTGGGTGGGGTGGGGGAGGAGGGAAGGACAAGGACACACTGCACTTTAACACTTATTGAAGGCCAGCCTTCTGATGCTTGGGCAATCATCTGGGGTGGAGTAGCTGGGTGGCCGGAGGCCCCCCCACCGTGTCCTTGGGTGTCTGGGTGAAGAGGCTGTGGAACTTGGGGAGGAGGGCTGTTGGTTACACAGGGGCTGTAGCGGTGGTCTCTGCTCCTGCTGCCTTTCCTGCGGCTCAACCATACGCTGGAGCATATCAGTTTGATGCTCCAGCAGCTGGAGCATCGACTCTTGCCTTCTGTCAGCAAGCTCATGCCACCTATCCTCTTCAGCCCGCCACTTGCTCTCTTCAGCCCACAATTCAGCCCGCCACCTCTCCTCTCATTCATATTGTGCTTTTCAGCACTCTGACATTGTCTGCTTCCACGCATTTTGCTGTGCTCTGTAAGCGTGGGAGGACATCCGGAGCTCCGAGAACATATCATCCCGAGACTGCCATTTTCTCCTTCTAATCTTCACTAGCCTCTGCGAAGGAGAAACATTTGCAGCTGGTGGAGGAAAAAGGAGAGGTGGTTAAAAAGACACGTTTTAGAGAACAATGGGTACACTCTTTCACATTAAATTTTGCTGTTCACATTACACAGCACATGTGCTTTCATTACAAGGTCGCATTTTTCCTCTTATATTGAGGGCCTGGTGTTTTGGAGTGAGAGATCACTCACGCAGTGCCAGGCAACAGAATTCGGCTTGCAGGCAGCCATGGTAAGCCACAGTCTTTTGGCTTTTTTAACCTTCATAACATGTGGGAATGGTTTCAAAGAGCAGCGCCCTCATTTCCCATACAAAACACCCATGGTATTGCCATTTAAAATGGGTTTGCAGTGTAAAAGGAGGGGCTGCACAAACCCAACTAACCCCTCTCCCCTCCCACACCCAATTCTCTGGGATGATCACCTCCCCCCCCCCCCCCCAACGCGTGGCTAACAGCGGGGAATATTTCTGTTCAGCCGAGCAGGAACGGGCACCTCTGAATGTCCCCTTAATAAATGAATGTCACCCCATTTCAACCAGGTGATCGTGAATGCTATCACTCTCCTGAGGATAACAAAGACAGATAAGGAATGGATGTTGTCTGCATGCCAGCAAACACCAGGACCATACGCTGCCATGCTTTGTTATGCAATGATTCCAGACTACATGCTACTGGTCTGGCGTGGTAAAGTGTCCTACCATGGGGGACGGGATAAGGCAGCCCTCCCCAGAAACCTTTTGCAAAGGCTTTGGGAGTACATGAAGGAGAGCTTTCTGGAGATGTCCCTAGAGGATTTCCACTCCATCCCCATAGACATTAACAGACTTTTCCAGTAGCTGTACTGGATGTGATTGCCAGGGCAAATTAATCATTGATCATTAAATACGCTTGCTTTTAAACCATGTGTAATATTTACAAAGGTAAACTCGCCAGAGGTCCCTTGTGTGCCCTCAGGGTCTGGGAGCATGCCTTGGGTCAGTTCGGGGCTTACTGATTACAAGTCCAGGGTGATAAACATATCCTGGTTGTTGGGGAAACCGGTTTCTCCGCTTCTTTGCTGTGAGCTATCTTCATTGTCTTTATCATCATCATCTTCCTTGTCCACGAAACACGCTTCCATGTTGCGTGATTCTCCATTGATGGAGTCGAAGCACAGGGTTGGGGTAGTGGTGGCTGCACTCCCTAGCATGGCATGCAGCTCTGTGTAGAAGCAGCATGTCAGCGGCTCTGCCCGGACCTTCCGTTTGCCTCTCTGGCTTTGTGATAGGCTTGTCTTAGCTCCTTAATTTTCACGAGGCACTGCTGTGCGTCCCTGTTATGGTCTCTGTCCTTCATGCCCTTTGAGACTTTTTCTAATGTTCTGGCATTTTGTTTACTGTTACGGAGTTCACTAGCACTGATTTGTCTCCCCATATGGTGAGCATATCCTGTACCTCCCGTTCGGTCCATGCTGGAGCTCTTTTGCGATCCTGGGACTCCATCATGGTTACCTGTGCTGATGAGCTCCGCATGGTAACCTGTGCTCTCCACGCTGGGCAAACAGGAAATGAAATTCAAAAGTTCACGGGGCTTTTCCTGTCTACCTGGTCAGTGCATCTGAGTGCTGTCCAGAACAGTCACAATGAAGCACTCTGGGATAGCTCACGGAGGCCAATACCATCGAATTCCATCCACACTATCCCAAATCCAACCCGGAAAGGCCGATTTCAGCGCTAATCCCCTTGTCGGAGGTGGAGTAAAGAAATCGGTTTAAAGGGCCCTTTAAGTTGAAAAAAAGGGCTTCGTCGTGTGGACATGTCCAGGCTTAATTCAATTTAACGCTGCTAAATTCGACCTAAACTCGTAGTGTAGACCAGGCCTTAGTCTGTTACTTTAACCACGATATCAGACCATGAGATCAACTTTTTCCCACTGGGGATCTAAATGCTGGAAACCCCATACCACACAATCCTTGCAGCTAGATGGACAATTAGAAATTACTGGATGCAAACTGTTGAAAAGAAGATGATTAATACCCAAAAAGGGAAGTGTCAAACCACACTTAAATCATGAGGAAATTTCTACAAGTGCTTTGTAACTTTTCAAAACTAAAATGATACTATTTCTACAAACAAGTAAACTATGAATAGTATCTAACAATCAAATCAACCATCATATTACCTGTTTTTAGGCCTCTCACTCAAACTCAAACACTTAAGTACACTTTTTGAGGCACATTAACAAAAGAGACCTTCTTCCTTGTAGGTTGTCGCTTTTAACTGTTAAACATGGGTGTTGATTTAGGTAACAGCAACAGCGTCTTCAGCAAATGTGTTCTTTTATTCCTATGCTGTGAAATCAAGTAAACAGTTGCAAAGTTACCTTATATCTATTTGTGATTCTTTAAATGAATGATTCCCATTTAAGTCCCAGTGACATATCTTATTGTAGTGTTACAAATTGCATTAAAATCATGGAGAAACAGATAAATGAAGTCAGTCTTAGCACAACAGACTAATTTTCCATACTAATTTAGCTTCCCACTTGGGGAAGCAAGCAGTGATTTCTGACATATTTCAGTATATTGTTGACTGTATTGTACTCAAAGTATTGTAATTTTTATTTGTTATGCATTCATTTAGGTACCGTAATGTGTCAAACATATTTTTCCATTAGCATATGTTTACTATATTTGTCTTCTTTTGAAATTCAAAACTCACAACTATAGTGGAAAGGAGAAAAAAAGCCTAAATAAGCACTGCTAATTATATGAAAGGGATTTTTAATTTAACCACACAGACAGATCTTTCAGTAAAGAGGGAAATGACTCATTCTAGATTGCAGAGGTGTCCAGACTGGGATACTGCCAGAGTTGAATTTGGGGTTGAGATATTAATCTGAACCTGGCAGCCATCTGAATGTTAATTTGCACATGGCATCCTAGCCAAAATAGAACAATTATTTCAAGGACTTTTCCAGCTAAGGCTCTGCTATTTCTGTCCCCCACCTGACCTGGCCACACTCATGACGCTTCAGCTGGCTTCTCTGCTTCTTCATGGAGATTGACAAATCAAAGTCATCAGCCTCCTAATTCAGAATGGGACTACCAAGGGATTGTAATCATCTAAACACACAGCATCAGGGAGTAGCACAATCCTTTCCACTGCTAGTACTACTACTTAGAAGGACAAATCCTATAATGGCTTCATGGTAAGTCCCAAGGAAAAGAGAGAGTAAAGGTCTATAAGACTCCCTCCCAGAGAAGAACAGCAGTGAGTGGGAGTCCTCCACAGGACGAGTTCTGCATTCTGGATCCAAACACTGCCCATATTGTATTCAACCACTTAAAGTTGACCCCTAATTTTATAATCTTCTTGGGCACCTGCAGCATCCTATAAGTAAAATCTCAGTTCTCAGCAATGCAATATTTCTTGACAGTTACCATTAGTTTGTTCTTAATTGACAATTTTAAGGATTTTTTTTAATTTAACAGATGGCAGGGATGGTATATAATTCTTTTGTTCTCGTTCCTGATCTCCTATCATATGTGTCATTGGAATCTCAATGCTTTTAGTGATACCTCAGGCAGAAACATCAGAATGAATTACATAATCAATACCACTCTAGATATGCATTCACCCGTAGACAAGAATATAAGGGATTTACTTTGTGTGCAGGCTTAAGTTGTTTATTGACTTGATAGTTTTAAGGCTTAGTAGGAGGTCAATGGCTTAGGGGCTAATTCATTAAAAATACTTACATCAGAGGGAGAACACATTTTCTTCTAAGGATCCTAAAGTTTGCGGGAGTTGAAAGCAAAAAAAAAAAAAAATGGTGAATGTGTACCGGCTTTGGTTTGCTTATATAAGTATATTCTGGTATACTATGTGAACAGGAGCTAGGCAAAAAACATGTATATTTCTCAAGTGCATATGGTGTAAAATTCAGCAATACATTTAGAAATTATTAAAAGTTATGAAACAATGTAACTAAAGCAAAGGGGTGAAAGTTAAAGCTGAACTGAGTCAGTCTGAGTCCACAATAATTATTTCTGATCTAAAATAGTCACAGTAAAAGTGAGATCAGAAACAGGGCTGAAGTGTTCTTAAGTCATGTTAGCATGTTGGAGGTCTGAAATAAATTCATAATGTTATATACTGTGTAACAATCTGCCTCATTACTTGAGCAAAAGAGGTAGGCTCAGGGCTGAGTGGAAAGCCTAGTTGGGATGGAGTTGTTGTTTGTCTTTTTTCCACTGTTTTCACAGTGTTAAATACAGTGTTACAGAACTTGGGGAGAAATATATATGGCTTATTTCTTTTTTGAAGAAAAGCAAAAATTATAAGAAAAGAGTGCCAGAGAGTGCACTGCAGATGAAAACTAAGTCGTGTCAGACTAATATTCTTAGAATTACTATAAATAGATATTTATACTATTTATTATGTTAAACCTGGGAGCAGCATTGGGTCAGATCATGAGACCCAGCCTGACCCCTCCCCATTGGATTTGGAGAAAAACACTACCCCTTTCTTTGATACTCAGTTATGCCACTCCCAGCTGGACTGCATCTATGTTTCCCCATTTAACATCTTGCAGGTCCACTTCTCCAGCATCAGGACAACTGTATTTTCAGTCCACCTTCTAGTGGCTGAGGTGGCTTTATAAATGACTGATCAGACAGGGTTGACCCACTGGTATTTTAACAACAGTCTGCTGGAGGACATGGGCTTTATGGCATCTTTCTGAGAATCTTGGCTGGCCTAATGGGGGGCAGAGGCATGCCTTTCCCTTGGCACAGAGGTAGTGGGATGTGGGGAAAGTATGTACATCTAGTTCTTCTGCCATGCTTATCTCCCAGGGGGGCAGTTGACAGCGGGACATGGTGATGGAGCAGTGGAGTGGGAGAGGTGCCTGGCTGATTGCCCCAGGAATCCATCTCTCTGCAATGTAAGGAGAAGTGGGATGAGCTCAATGCTGTTGATGACCATTGGGCCAGGGATGTTTTTGTTAGATCCCACATTCAGTTCTTTCTGGAGATGAATCACAGTTCCCACTTCTATGCCCTGGTGAAAAAGAGGGGTGCCAAAAAGCACAAAACCTGGCTCCTGGTGGAGGACAGCATATCCCTTCTAGTTCCAGTGTAGATGTAGGAAAGGATGAGGGCTTTTATGGTAGCCTCTTCTCCCCAGACCTAGCCATCCCACAAGACCTTGCAAGCACCAGCATTGTACTCCCAAGGGATAGCATGGGTGACTGAGACCAGTTAGAGAACCCTCTCACTCTGGCCAAGTTTTGAGAAGCTCTCCATCTGATGCCCACAAACAAATCTCCAGGCATCGATGTACTGACCAGTTCTACCACACATTCTGGGAAATCCCTGGCCTGGACCTTGCTGCCTGCTGGGCAGAATGCTTGGAAAGTGGGGGCTCCCATTGTTCTGAAGGTAGGCACTGCTGACCCTGCTGCCCAAAAAGGGGGATCCCCATGACTTATGGAATTGGTGCCCAGTTTAGCACCTCAGCATGGACTACAGAATCATAGCAAAAGCCATCTTGCAGCAGCTGAGGTCCATTCTGTCGGACATGATCCACCCGAACCATACATACACCATCCTGTGCTGGATGATCTTTGGCAATCTCTATCTGATCTGGGACCTACTCCTTCAATCATGTAGGGATAGTCTATCACTTGTCCGCCTTTCCCTGGACCAGGAGAAGATGTTTGACAGGATGGATTACAGGTCTATCTTGGACATTCCATGGGCATTCAGCTTCACATCCCATTTTGTCAGGTTTCTCCATGTGTTGTATGCCTCTGCATAGTGTCTGGACAAGTTTAACTGGGCTTGACTGAACTTGTGATCTTCAGCCAACCGGATTTAGAAACACCAAGGAAGTGCCTTACATAGTGGAGACTTTTCCCACTGTGAGTAACACTTCTTGCTGCTGTAGGGAGGATAGCCCCTTGAACAAGTCAGCATCCTCATCACCTCACCACACTCAAGTACCACATTATGGAGCCCACTAGTGTGGGATGAATTGGCAGGGGTCGGCAACATGTCTGTACACAGACACAAGTGTCCACAGTAAAATTTTTCAGGTCCGTGGGGGTGCTCAAAAGTGGCTCCCCACAAGTGGCTCCCTGTCCCTGTTGTTTCTGGCAGAGGCACAGCCAGGCAGCTCTGCATGCTGTCTCCATTCCTCCTCCCTGAGCACGGACTCCACGGCTCCCAGGCAATTGGCAGGGAACCATGGTCAATGGGAGCTGCTGGGCTGGAGCCTGCAGACAGGGCAGTGCGCAGAGCCTCCTGGTCACGCCTCCGCGTAGGAGCTGGAGGGGGGACATGCCGCTGCTTCTGGGAGCTGCTTGAGGTAAATGCTGCATGGAGCTTGCACACACTTCCCCTGCTCTGCCCCACCCATCCCTAACCCCCCTTCCACCCTCCGAACCCCTTGGTCCCAGCCTGGAGCCCCCTCCTGCATCCCAAATCCCTTTAAACCCCCTTACACACACCCCAGCTGTGGCTCCACAAAGTAATGAGACTTCCTTATCAACCTAGTCCTGGCATAGGCCAATACAGACATCCATCACACTAGGAGGAGGAAGTTGGATTGGGGTTGTTCTGCAATTTGGGGGACTATTTCAAGTTCCTTGTTAAGTCAAGACTCCAAACAGAATTCTTCTGGGTAGGCTCCACTGAGTCCTTAGATGCCTTTGAGAAGCAGTGGGCATTGTTGGGGGTTCTCTGATCATTGTTCCCTTCTGGTTCCCTGATATTTAACAATTGAGCCTTACTCCCTGTCCTGTTTTGTTTTTATTGCCCCACAACTTCAGTTGTGGTTTGGGTTCAGTGGTTCCTCCCCATCAATTGAGGGGGCAAACCTTTAGTTCTGGGCAGGTCTAGTCCCTGCCCTCTCAGTATCTGCCATAGTACGCCTTTGTATTATTAGTATTTTAGGCCCCCTTTAGGCTCCACTGAGACACGGGCGTTTGCATACATAGAGTCTTCGCATGATAATGGGGATTAGGCCTGGGTCCTGCAATGCTTCACATGAAGACCGACTTTTGCACAAGTCAGTGGGGCTCCCTGTGAAAAGCTGCATCCACTTCTTCTTCTTCAACGCTTAGCCAGACAGTCGGCCATAGTGATCATTTGCCATTTGGTCCGTTCCTGCGCAACCACAAAGGCTTGACAGCTTGAGAGTCCAACATTGGAACAGACTTGATGAACCCATGTAATGGGGGTCTGCCTCTGGGTCACCTCCACTCTTGGTTGGTGGAGTTTTACCATGTATGTTACAAGCCGCAGAGTAAAGCGGAAGAATGACTTCTCGTGTCTTGCTCACAACACACCTGTTAATGCATCCCAGAATCATGTTTGCTTTTTTTGCAACAGCTTCACACTGTTGACTCATATTTAGCTTGTGGTCCACTATAACCCCTAGATCCCTTTCTGCCGTACTCCTTCCTAGACAGTCTTTTCCCATTCTGTATGTGTGAAATTGATTTTTCCTTCCTAAGTGGAGCACTTTGCATTTGTCTTTGTTAAACTTCATCCTGTTTAACTCAGACCATTTCTCCAATTTGTCCAGATCATTTTGAATTATGACCCTGTCCTCCAAAGTAGTTGCAATCCCTCCCAGTTTGGTATCATCCGCAAACTTAATAAGCGTACTTTCTATGCCAATATCTAAGTCGTTGATGAAGATATTGAACAGAGCCGGTCCCAAAACAGACCCCTGCGGAACCCCACTCGTTACGCCTTTCCAGCAGGATTGGGAACCATTAATAACAACTCTCTGAGTACGGTTATCCAGCCAGTTATGCACCCACCTTATAGTAGCCCCATCTAAGTTGTATTTGCCTAGTTTATCGATAAGAATATCATGCGAGACCGTATCAAATGCCTTACTAAAGTCTAGGTATACCACATCCACCGCTTCACCCTTATCCACAAGGCTCGTTATTCTATCAAAGAAAGCTATCAGATTGGTTTGACATGATTTGTTCTTCACAAATCCACGCTGGCTGTTCCCTATCACCTTACCACCTTCCAAGTGTTTGCAGATGATTTCCTTAATTACTTGCTCCATTATCTTCCCTGGCACAGAAGTTAAACTAACTGGTCTGTAGTTTCCTGGGTTGTTTTTATTTCCCTTTTTATAGATGGACACTATATTTGCCCTTTTCCAGTCTTCTGGAATCTCTCCCGTCTCCCATGACTTTCCAAAGATAATAGCTAGAGGCTCAGATATCTCCTCTATTAGCTCCTTGAGTATTCTAGGATGTATTTCATCAGGCCCGGGTGACTTGCAGGAATCTAACTTTTCTAAGTGATTTTTAACTTGTTCTTTTTTTATTTTATCCGCTAAACCTACCCCCTTCCCATTAGCATTCACTATGTTAGGCATTCCTTCAGACTTCTCGGTGAAGACCGAAACAAAGAAGTCATTAAGCATCTCTGCCATTTCCAAGTTTCCTGTTACTGTTTCTCCCTCTTCACTAAGCAGTGGGCCTACCCTGTCTTTGGTCTTCCTCTTGCTTCTAATGTATTGATAAAAAGTCTTCTTGTTTCCTTTTATTCCCGTAGCTAGTTTGAGCTCATTTTGTGCCTTTGCCTTTCTAATCTTGCCCCTGCATTCCTGTGTTGTTTGCCTATATTCTTCCTTTGTAATCTGTCCTAGTTTCCATTTTTTATATGACTCCTTTTTATTTTTTAGATCGTGCAAGATCTCGTGGTTAAGCCAAGGTGGTCTTTTGCCACATTTTCTATCTTTCCTAACCAGCGGAATAGCTTGCTTTTGGGCCCTTAATAGTGTCCCTTTGAAAAACTGCCAACTCTCCTCAGTTGTTTTTCCCCTCAGTCTTGATTCCCATGGGACCTTACCTATCAGCTCTCTGAGCTTCCCAAAATCTGCCTTCCTGAAATCCATTGTCTCTATTTTGCTGTTCTCCCTTCTACCCTTCCTTAGAATTGCAAACTCTATGATTTCATGATCACTTTCACCCAGGCTGCCTTCTACTTTCACATTCTCAACGAGTTCCTCCCTATTTGTTAAAATCAAGTCTAGAACAGCTTCCCCCCTAGTAGCTTTTTCAACCTTCTGAAATAAAAAGTTGTCTCCAATGCAGTCCAAGAATTTGTTGGATAGTCTGTGCCCCGCTGTGTTATTTTCCCAACATATATCCAGATAGTTGAAGTCCCCCATCACCACCAAATCTTGGGCTTTGGATGATTTTGTTAGTTGCTTGAAAAAAGCCTCATCCACCTCTTCCACCTGGTTAGGTGGCCTGTAGTAGACTCCTAGCATGACATCTCCCTTGTTTTTTGCCCCTTTAAGCCTAACCCAGAGACTCTCAACACTTCTGTCTCCTATGTCCATCTCTACCTCAGTCCAAGTGTGTACATTTTTAATATATAAGGCAACACCTCCTCCCTTTTTCCCCTGTCTATCCTTCCTGAGCAAGCTGTACCCATCCACACCAACATTCCAATCATATGTATTATCCCACCAAGTTTCAGTGATGCCAACAATGTCATAGTTGTATTTATTTATTAGCACTTCCAGTTCTTCCTGCTTATTCCCCATACTTCTCGCATTTGTATATAGGCATCTAAGATACTGGTTTGATCTTTCCTCCCAGTTTTGTCCTGACTCTCCTTTCTCTCTGCCAATATAGCCCACACTCCCTCTTGTTTCCGACCCATCTCCCCGGTCTCCATGTTCCCCACTTACCTGTGGGCTTTGCTCACCTGTCCCCGTCGAACCTAGTTTAAAGCCCTCCTCACTAGGTTAGTCAGTCTGTGTCCGAATAGGGTCTTTCCTCTCCTCGAAAGGTGAACGCCATCTCTGCCTAGCAGTCCTTCCTCAAATAGCATCCCGTGGTCTAGGAAGCCAAAGCCCTCCTGGCGACACCATCTTCGCAGCCAGGCATTCACCTCCATGATGCATCTGTCTCTGCCTGGGCCCCTACCTTTGACAGGAAGAATTGAAGAGAATACCACCTGCGCTCCAAACTCCTTCACCCGTACTCCCAGAGCCCTGTAGTCACTCTTGATCCGCTCAGTGTCACACCGCGCAGTATCATTTGTGCCCACATGGATGAGTAGCATGGGGTAGTAGTCAGAGGGCTGGATAATCCTCGACAATGCCTCCGTAACGTCTCGGATACGGGCCCCCGGCAGGCAGCATACCTCCCGAGATGAAATGTCAGGGCGACAGATGGGCGCCTCCGTCCCCCTCAGCAGAGAGTCTCTGACCACCACTACCCTACGTTTCCTATTCGCAGTGGTGGCAGCAGACTTTCCAGCCTTAGGGGTACGAGGCTTCTCCTCCTTTACTGTAGGGAGTGATTCCTTCTTTCCTGTATCAAGAAGAGCATAACGGTTACCTATAACCACGGCAGGAGGGTTCGGAGCAAGGGTGGAGCACTGCCTGCTGCCAGAAGTAACCAGCTGCCAGTGTCCACCCTGAGCCATCTCCTCCTCCACCAGTGGTGTATCAGCAGTCCTGTGTACTGGGACAGCTACCTCAGCTGTCTCCACATGGACACTGTCAAGGAATTGCTCGTGGATACGGATGCTCCTCAACCTAGCCACCTCCTCCTGTAGCTCTCCCACCTGCTGCCTGAGAGATTCCACCAGCAGGCACCTCTCACATTGGATGGTCCCCCCAGCCTGGATATCAGTAAGTGGAAATTGCAAGTTACAGTCTTTGCAAAACCACACCAGGATCTGGGTAGAGGCATCCATGCTTAGGCACTCTGTCTGGCTACAGGCACAGGTGGAGGAGACAGTAGCAGTGCTGGCACAGGTGTTGCGGGTCTTCCTAACCATCGTAAGCCTCCCTCTGTCAAACTCCCGTCTGCAGCCCCCTGTCAGCCCAAAAGGGTGCTGTATTGCTCCTCCTTCACCTGGAGAACTCCCTTGTGAAACTCCCTGTTAGCAGCCCCTGTTCGCAAAGCTCCCTGGTCGCTTGTGCGCTGCTTTATAAAGCCCTGGCCTGTATGAATGCCCCGCCCAGTTCTGGGCGCCGCATTTTAAAAAAGATGTGGAGAAATTGGAAAGGGTCCAAAGAAGAGCAACAAGAATGATTAAAGGTCTTGAGAACATGACCTATGAAGGAAGGCTGAAAGAACTGGGCTTGTTTAGTTTGGAGAAGAGAAGACTGAGAGGGGACATGATAGCAGTTTTCAGGTATCTAAAAGGGTGTCATAAGGAGGAGGGAGAGAACTTGTTCACCTTAGCCTCTAAGGATAGAACCAGAAACAATGGGTTTAAACTGCAGCAAGGGAGGTCTAGGTTGGACATTAGGAAAAAGTTCCTAACTGTCAGGGTGGTTAAACACTGGAACAAATTGCCTAGGGAGGTTGTGGAATCTCCGTCTCTGGAGATATTTAAGAGTAGGTTAGATAAATGTCTATCAGGGATGGTCTAGACAGTATTAGGTCCTGCCATGCGGGCAGGGGACTGGACTCGATGACCTCTCGAGGTCCCTTCCAGTCCTATAATCTATGAATCTATGAATAAGCCACCCGGAGAATGGCATTCACTGGAACATCTCCTGGCATCCTTGCAACATGTCCGAAAAGCATAAGGCGCCACCTGCGGACAATGGCCCCAGTAGTCTGTAGACCCAAATGACCATAAACATCTGCATTACAGATGAAGTCATTCCATTTTATGTCTAATATATGACATTGATATTTTGTATGGAAAGAGTCTGTGTGGCTTAATGTCTGTGTTTTGCTGCAATATGAGAAGGATACAGCTTGAATAAATCATAGAATCATAGAAGATTAGGGTTGGAAGAGACCTCAGGAGGTCATCTACTCCAACCCCCTGCTCAAACCAGGATCAACCACAACTAAATCATCCCAGCCAGGACTTTGTCAAGCTTGGCCTTAAAAATCATAAACTTGGTTGTCATACTAAGATGATGTTGATTCCATATGCATTGTAAATGGCCCATGGCACATGCTGTGATGCCAAACTGATGGAGAACCTCTGTGTGAGAACTGGAGTAGCTGGTAAGTATAGAACCCAGATAGCAAAAGCTGGAAATTGATTTGATGGTTTCGTTGTTCAAAGAGATTGGAGACGCAGGTGGACTTGGTCCCAGATTTTGCAGTTTTGTCTTCATGAAACATGGAGACCAATCTTAGCTGACTCCTCCTCCATGCTTAGCTGACTCCTCCACTTCATGCTGGAGTGCCTCATGAAACCTACCAGGGCTCTGTACTAAAAGAACAACATCATCAGCATAGTCAAGTCCCCTCCCACACAAATACCTCATTGTGGTGGAGGGGGTGTAACATCTGAAGTAGGGGATTGCTCATTGGAGATATGCCATCAGCGATGAAGGCTTGTCGGAAATATCGCCTTGGGCATTATACGAGGTGGACAGATTCAACGAGAACCCTGAAAATGATGGCTAACACAGGCAGCAAAGATGCAAGGCAGCAGCTGCACGTAGCTACCAGAGGCGAAGGAAGTAACTGAGAAAGACTCAATGGCTCGGGTCGCACAGCGTGAAGCCAGTACTGGTAGACCAGGAAAAGGGTCGCATCACTGCACCTCCATCTCATCCCAGTGGGACAAGGTATTTCACAGGATAATTGTTTGCTCTTGTTTTTTTGACCATGAATAACCTAGCATCCACTCAACCACAACAAATTGCATGACTGAAACGTAAGTTGTCACCTATTCAGGACTGCTTCTTCCTATGGGTTTGGATAGCAGGTAGCATACTGTGGGCACTACCAGAATATAAGTAAGTAATCATTGTTACACTAGCAGCTGTGGTGAAGAGGTACTTTAGGGGGAAAAAAAACTCAACACTACCACTTTCACAGAACAGAGTATGAACTCATGAATTTCGGTACCCTCAGAAACAGAATCACCAGACTCTTGTTTAGGTTAGGAAGGTTTAAGAAAGACACCACATTGTTTATTGAGGATGGAGTATACCCTTCAGGCACAAGCCAGCCTACTGTCTCTTTCTCAGCATTTCACCCACTGAGGTTGTCATATTCAAATGACACCTCCTTCCTTTTTTCCTCAGGCTAGGTTTTTATGATCAGAAGCCTGAAGCTATCCAATAAAGTGACAGAACTAAAGTCACTCATTAAGGGAAACTATTCCCTGGTGGTGCCTTCCATCTCAGCCCATGTGCAGTGGTCATCAATCTTTCCTCCAAAACTTAAACTCCTACCTAAATAGAAATTTATTTCCCTCCAAGGCCTAGTAGCAATTCCACTTCCATGGAACTTTCATGATGGTGTGGAAACTTTGTTATAAAGGGGAAAAAAGCAAAATTTTCATAATGAGAATTTTTTCTGTCCAGGAATTAGAGCAGGAGGAGGTAAAAAAGGAAAGGTTGGAGAGGCTAAATTGATAATTGGCCAGGGCAGTGTCCCTCCTTTAGGCAGGTACTTAAACTGTAAAGTACATGGATAATAACTCAACATCTCAGAGTAAAAATATGTAGTCAGGAGAACAGGGAAGAAGAAAGCCATCTCTTTTTTTTTAAAACTAAAATAAGACACAACACAGTAACTTTGATTTGTAACTTGGCCACAATCAATTTCACACAATATCCTATAAGTACTGCTGTGTTATTAATTAATTTCAATAACCTTTCCAGAGCAATGGGACAGTAAAGACTGTGTGCATTGAGTTCAGATTCTTAAATCCCTTGTGGCATTCTGTTCTAAAAATAAACTTCCCAAATGTCAGTTGCAGATACCAAAGCTGGTTTTTGAGTTAGAAAAGTACAAAAATCTGAAACCAGAAAACTTCATCCTTTTACAAAATAAGTCATTCAACTGATGTATGAATTTATTTGTTTTAAGGCTTCTTCCCCAGAGTAAGAACTTATGGCTGATAGGATTTTTGTGATTGAGATAAAGCAAACCTAGAAAATAGGGGTTAAGAATGGTCATGTTGATGCTGCCACCAGGTGTTCAGCAAACAAAGATGCCAAACTATTTTTTTGTTTAGGTCATGGTTGTGACTTATCATTGATTTCAATGAGACTCTTCACTTTGGTAAAGTAACAGAATTTGGACCGTGTCACTGTAACAGGACCTTTCTTGTCTGTTCATTTTTTTTTATCTCTAGAAGATTTTACATGCACAAATATAAAATAAAATTGAAAAAAAAAAACCACCTAATTTATTTAATTAATTATATCTGTTTGTATGCCACAGCTTAAATGTGAAGTTTTAAAGTCAAAAACATCCTATTACCTTTTAAGGCTGCAATCCTGCCACATACATATGCTTAACACTATTCATGTGAGTAGTCTCACTGAGTCAAGAAAGAAAAAGGTGGGGGGAAAAATCGCTCATCATTGCCTAAGAGATACCCAAAACCTCACGTCATTACTTTTTATTAATGTATTATATAAAATATCGAGTACGTGTAATGTGTTAGAGTTACACATAGTGGGAAAATCTGAGGGGAGGGCAGTGGGAAAATCGGAGGGGAGGGCAGTACATAGAAAATTCAACTTCTCATTTTTATTTTATTTTTCTCTAAAAGTTTTAGCTGAAAATTTTGAATTTCTGTTTGTAATTGCCACTAAGTGTCTCTTGGAGTTGTAATTCAGGGCTTCATGCTTTATTTCATCTCTATGGGCCAGACTTCCTGTCAGACTCTCTCTCTCTCATCTTGCTGAGTCGTCATAGGACTTCCTGGCTGCAGATCATTGTGAGAGACATAGTCTAGCTGTGGAACCTAGACCAGAGAGGAAAGTGGTGGCATGAGACACCCAAATGACAGCTCCCATGAGGCACTATGATAGCATTTCCTAATACAAATATTCAGTTTGGGGGTGTTTGTTTTTTCATCAAGTTGAAATGTTCCAGGAAAGTGGACACTTTTAATAAAAAAATCATTTTAGTCAAGCAAGTTTTCTGTTGAAAAACAGTTTCAATAGGAAATTTTTGGGCAGCCCTCATCAGAGTTAACATTCCCAGAGCAATCATAACATTTAAATTTTCCTGACTTGTGAGTGCTCAATCTCAGAACATTAATGTTGCATTAATGCTAGCTTTTGCATTTCACTATAGATTATATGCACTGTATGGCATGATCTGCATGCATTAACAAACTGCTGTGATTTGAGATTGTAGGGCTAAGTACTGCTATTCGACTAAAATAATGAATAGATATGCAAAATCATAGGATTGCCCTCAGAAGGCTACCACAACTGTTCTTCAAAATAATCTTTCAAGGGTTTTTTAATTAACTTTTTGAATTAATAGATTTGTGTTTGAGTTTATGCATCATTTCCCATTTTGCTTATTTTGAGCTCCTGTCTCCAACTGATTAGCAGGAAATCCAAGTGAGGTGTTCAATATTACATGAGTTTACTAAAAACACACAGTTAGTGATTTACATGTTCATTTCCAAACCAATGATGTTCAAGACTAAACAAACAATAATGCACAGTACAAGTATTTATGTACCGTAAATAGCTCTACTGAGGAATGTTAAAAATAGAACTGGTTGGAAAATGGAATTCCAACAGTTCAAAGTTTGTTTTTGTTCCAAAGAGGAGTAAAACACCAAATTTTGACATTTTCTTTGAAATAAAATTTCCAAAAAAGTTTGGTTTGGAATCATGGAAACATTTTGATAGTGTCAAACACAATCAAGATTTTACTATAATATAAAAGTCTAAATGGAACATTTTTACCTTACAAATGAAACATTTTGACATTATCAAAACCAAATGAGAAAGTTAAAGGCATAGAATCATAGCAATGTGGGACTGGAAGGGATCTCAATAAGTCATCTACTCTAGTCCCCAGCAGTGAGGCAGGACCAAGTATTATCTAGACCAGTGGTTCTCAAGCCCAGTGGGCTGCCTGTGGCCCAATTAGCATACAGCTGGGATGCAGCTGTGTGCTAAAGGGCGTCGGGGTCCAGGGCCATGGCTGCTGCCTAGCTCCGCACATCAGAGTCTTGGGTCAGGCCACCCGGACCCCACAACACGGTCTGGAGTCGAGGTCGGGGCTACTGCCCGGCCCCGCACAGCAGAGCCCTGGGGCAGGGTCTAGCAGCAGGGTTGGGGCTGCCGCCCAGCCTCACACACCTGAGTCCGGGTCATGGTTGGGGCTGCCACCCGGCCCCACACAGTAGGGTCTAGGGTCAGGGTCGGGGCTGTGACCTGGCTCCACACAGCAGTGTCCAGGGTGGGGGCTTCCACCCAGCCCCCTACGACAAGGTCCAGGGTCAGGGCTGTTGCTTGGCACAGCAAAACAAGGCCCAGCTTAGGGTTCAGGGCTCCCGCTCAGCCCCACACAAAAGGGTCCAGGGTCAGGGTTGGGGCTGTCACCTGTCCCCACGCAGCGTGGGTCATGATTGGGGTTGGTGGCAGGGTCAGGTTGGGGGTGCTACCTGGCCCTGTACAACAGGGGCCACCCAGCCCCGCCACTGGGGCACCGCTACAGGATCCACTGTGTCTCTGGGCTGAGGGTGCTGGGCATAGCAGTGCATGGGGGATGGGTATGGTGCTGTGGTTCTCAACCTGCAGCCCAGGTAACACATTGTGCACCGCATATGCAGCCCACAATGATTAATAGGTTGAGAATTACTGATCTAGACCAGTGGTTCTCAAAGCCGGTCCGCCGCTTGTCCAGGGAAAGCCCCTGGCAGGCCGGGCTGGTTTGTTTACCTGCCGCGTCCACAGGTTCGGCCAATCGTGGCTCCCACTGGCCATGGTTTGCCGCTCCAGGCAAATGAAGGGTGGCCAGCACATCCCTCGGCCTGCGCCACTTCCTGCAGCTCCCATTGGCCTGGAGCGGCAAACCACGGCCAGTGGAAGCCACGATCGGCCGAACCTGCAGATACGGCAGGTAAACAAACTGGCCCAGCCCGCCAGGGGCTTTCTCTTAACAAGCGGCGGACCGGCTTTGAGAACCACTGATCTAGACCATCTCTTACAGGTGTTTGTCTAACCTGTTCTAAAAATTCTCCACAAAATCTGACAAAGATTCCACAGCCTCCTTACGTAATTTGTTCCAGTGCTTCATTACTCTTACAGTGGAAGACTGGAAGACCTATTTCTTATGTCTTGCTTAAAACACTCCTCCTAATATATCCAAGAATGATCTTTGCTTTTTTTGCGACAGTGTTACACTGTTGACTCATATTTAGCTTGTGATCCACTATAACCCCCAGATCATTTTTCTGCAGTATTCCTTCCTATATAATAATTGCCACTTTGCATTTGTGCAGTTGATTATTCCTTTTTAAGTGTAGTACTTAGCATTTGTCCTTACTGAATTTTAACCTTTTTTAATTTCAGACCATTTCTCCATTCTCCAGTCAAGATCATTTTGAATTTTAAGCCTGTCCTCCAAAGCACTTGCCACCCCTCTCAGCTGGTTGTCATCTGCAAACCTTAAGTGTACACTCAATGCCATAATCCAAATAATTTAAGATATTGAACAGAATCAGACCTAGGACAGATCCCTGCAGGAACCCTCAATATTCCCTTCCAACTTGACTGTGAACCATTGATAACTTCTTTGAGTATATTTTCCCAACCAATTGTGTACCCACCTTTTGGTATAGGGGTGGCTACACCATGTCTCACGAGCCACATGCGACTCTTTTACAATTAAAGTGTGGCTCACGGAGCCCTCCACACGCTCTGCCCATTCTCCACCTACCAGATTGTGCAGGGGGAGCGTAGGGCTTCTACTCCATGGCGGGGAGGTGAGGCTAGGTGCTTCTGCCTTGTGGGGAGGGGAATCTTGGGGCTTCAGTTGAAGTCCCAAGCACCATCATGCTCCCACAGGGCTGAAGCCCTGAGCCCTGGCAAGCGTGTCTGTCTCTCAAACTTCTAAAGATTATTATATGCGGCTCAGAGAGTCAGTAAGTTTGGCCACCCTTGTTATAGTAGGTTTGTCTATGCTATAAATCTCTAGTTTGTTTACGAAAGGGTCATGTGAGACAGTGTCAAAAGCCTTACTAAAGTCGAGGCATATCACATCTACTGCTTCCAACCTATCCTGTGTTACCCTGTCAAAGAAGGATATTAGGTAGGTTTGACGTGATTTATTCTTGATAGCTTCATGTTGATTGTTATTTATCGCATTATTTTTAGGTGCTTACAAATTGATTGATTGATTATTTGCTCCATTATCTTCCTGATTAAGCTGACTGCTCTATAATTCCCTGGGTTTTCCTTATTTCCCTTTTTATAGATTGGCAAATATAGTACCTTTTTCCAGTCCTCTGGGATCTGTCCTGTCCTTCAGATGTTCTCAAAGATAATTGCTGAATCTCTTCAGCCAGTCCCTTCAGTATTCTAGTATGTATTTCACCAGGCCCCGCTGACTTGAAGACATTTAATTTGTCTAAATAATTCTTAACTTGTTCTTTTCCTATTTTAGAATCAGACCCTACCCCATTTGCACTGATGATCACTATGTTAGTCACCAATCACTGCTAATAATTTTAGTGCAAACTGAAACAACAACAAAATTAGGCATTTAACACTTTGGCCATTGCTGTGTTATTTTTTTTTTCCATACTCACTGAGTAATGGGCCTACCCTGTCTTCCTTTTGCTTCTAGTATATTTGTAAAATTTTTCTTGTCACCCTTTCTGTCCATAGCTAGTTTAATTGTAATTTGTGCCTTGGCCTTTGTAATTTTATCCCTACATGCTTGTATTGGTTTTTATATTCATCCTTCATACTGTGACCTAATTTCCACTTTTTGTATGACTCTCCTGTTAGTTTCAGATTGTTGAAGATCTTGTGGTTAATCCAAGGGTGGTCTCTTACATTATTTACTATCTTTCATATACATTGGGAAAGTCTTTGCTTGTGCCCTTAGTAATGTTTCTTTAAAAAAACCTGCCAACTCTCCTGAACTCTTTGTCCCTTAGACTTGTTTCCCACAGGATCTTAACTACCAATTCTCTTAGTCTTTACCAATTCTTCTTGAAGTCTTTATTCTGCTATTTTCTCTTCAACCATGCATTAGAATCATGAACTCTTATCATTTCATGATCACTTTCACCCAAGCTGCCTTCCACTTTCAAATTCTCAATCAGTTCCTTCCTGGTTGTCAGAATCAACTCTAGAACAGCCTCTCCCCTAGTCACTTTTTCAACTTTCTGTAGTAGAGAGTTGTCGCCAATACCTTCCAAAAACTCAGATAATATGTGTCCTGCTGTATTATTTTCCCAACAAATTTCTGTGTAGTTGAAGTCCCCCATCACCACCACGTCCTGTGTTTTGGATGATTTTGTTAGTAGTTTAAAAAAAAATCTCATCCACATCTTCTTCCTGGTTAAGTGGTCTATAGTAGACACCTACTATGACAGTATCCTTGTTTTTACCACTTTTATTCTTAAACAGAGACTTTCAACAGGTCTGCCTCCCACTTCTATGTCAACCTCAGTGCAAATATACACAGCTGTGATACACAAGGCAACAGATCCCCGCTTTTTTTCTCTGCCTGTCCTTCCTGAACAAGCAGTGCACTTCTATACAAATGTTGTGTGTCTGAGTTAATTACGACTCAAGATTGTTGAACAACATGCTCAGTTGGCATTATCTAATAAAAGATTATCAATCAGATTAATACAGAACTACACAGAATACAGAAAGAATAGACACATTACCATCTGTGATGTGATGATAAAGAGGTGGCTCTCTCCTTCAGTGTATCTGAAGGAACGTAGAAGATTCATTCACCAGCTAAGTTCTCAGACCAGTGTCATCATATAGAGTTCACAAGAAAGAAAACCTCTTTGTCAAAAGAAACATATGTTCTTATGTTATTTCTATACATTCACAGTTTACCTGATTTATGTGTGAAGGCATCATTATTTACAGCTGAGAGTACTAATAGTTCAAGATAATATATTTCAGTGGGTCTTTCTTGCCCATAATTATTCTTTCCTGTTGATTCCCCAACAGAAGGAATCTGCTGTAACAATCATCTCTTATCAGTTTCCCAGATTTATATATGTGTGTGTGTGTGTATGTGCGTGTGTGTTAAGGGGATGGTTTTTCAGACTATCTGGAGTTCTATGGACATAGAGGTGCACACAATTGTTGTATACTGTCTAACTCAAATAACTCCTTAATAGGGTTACTTATTGGTGAAGGACCAATCTTCTTGGCCTTAAAATTCAACATACTGTTTGTTAATACCCTAAAGTTTCTAAATAATAGTTAATATATAAATGAATAAAATATACAGAAAGTAAAAGACTAAAAGGGTTAATAATTACTAACAGGTACTAACACCAATATTCCAGTCATGTGAATTATCCCACCAAGTTTCTGTTATGCCAATAAGTTCTTCCTGTTTATTCCCCATACTTCTTACATTAATATACAGCCATATAAGATATGAGATTCCCCCTCTATATTCCCTCTTGTCTCTCCTTTGCCCCTGCGTGATTACTAATGTTGCCCCCAGATTTTGACCCTTCACCTAGGTTTCAATGTTTTGGACTTACCTGTGGCTTTTGTCACCTGCCCATGTCAAACATAGTTTAAAAACCCACCTCACTAGGTTAGCCTGTCTGTATCTGAAGGTATTCTTTCCCTTCCTTGATAGGTGGACCCCATCTGTGACCAGCAAAGCTTTTTCTCAAAAGAGCAACCCATGATCAAGGAAGTCGAAGCCCTCCCGGTGATACCATCCATGAAGCCATGCATTCAGCTTCAGGATGTGTCTGTCTCTGTGTGGGCCCCTGCCCTTGACCAAAAGGATTTATGGGAGCTCCACCTGTCCCCCCAACTCTTTCAACCTCACTCCCAGATCCCTGCTCAGGGTTATACCTTGCAATATCATTACAGCTCACATGTGTAAGCAGCATAGAGTAGTAGTCAGAGGGTCGGATTATGCTCTTCAATCCTTATGTAATATCTCAGATATGAACATCTGGTGGGCATCACACCTCCCAGGATGTCAAGTCAGACTGGCAGATGGATGCCTCCATCCCCTTAGAAGTGACTCACTGACTATCACCACCCTTTGTTTCCTCTTGGCAGTGATGGCTGCGATCCTCCTAGCCCTGGGGATACATGGCATCTCCTCCTCCACCTTTGGGAGAGATTCCTCATCCTTCATTGCCATGGTTCATTTTGACTCCCTATAACTATTCTTAACATTAACTTTCTCATAAAACAGAAATAAAAATGGTCTGCAGTTCTCTCAAGAATATGAGTTTGTGAGGAGTGAGGCACCACTTCTTTTGGAGGTAGAATTGAAGTCCACAGAAAGTTTGCATACAATGCTTCAAATGCATTTATAATCATGAACTTTATGCTTTTGTGGGGGTTTTCCCCCTCACCAGTCTATCAGACATAAAATGTCCAGCATTAGTTAAAAAATTAATCTTCATCTAGTCAAGTCCTCATGTATTTCTGATATAAAATGCAGCACTTCTGACTGTAAAATTAGCATCTTGTTGTACAACAGAACTATTCTGTATTCTGAATCATAATTGTTTCCTTGTGTGCTCTTTTCCTTCCCCACCTCATTTCTTTTCCTTCCTATTTCTCTTCCTCTCTGCCTTCTGTTTTATGATAGTCTGTCTCAGCAGGCCAAGACTGCATATTTTGCAACACTGCTGAGAGCCTGTGACTAGAAAGGCAACTAAAAGCAGTGCTCTAAACATCCTAATGCTAGTACAAGTTTGCCAAGTCTTGGAGTGCTGATAAGACCCTCTGTGGGATCTTTGTTATTCCAGCAATGAGGTTGCAAGTGAAAGTCAACACCAGAGAAGCTGTAGTTTCTATCTTTGCTATTTTCTCTCTCTTTTTGTGTATTTGTCTTTGTTGGAAATGGGATCAGACTTGAACAGCAATAATAACAGCTCCAGCCCATCTCAACTAACTTATCTTTTCTTCACAAAGGGCAGTTTGTATCATCTAAAAACTGTCATTCAAGGGGTTTAGCCTTCTAAAACCTCTCTCTAGTAAGAGGAAAGGGAATAAGGGAGGCTGTTTATAAAAGCTTTATTTAATACTTTATTTCAAATGCTGTTACTGTTTTTCCTTCTTCTCTATATATTTAATAAAAATGTTGTAAAGGATTTTAATGGTGTGTTTGCCATGGTACTAAGCAGGCTAAGGTTGCTGTATAACAAATCCAAAACCTTGGTTAAAACTGTTTAATGTTGAACAGCGACTGGGTTATTTTAGCATCTTTGAGACCATATATTCCATCTAAATTGGTACAACTGATCATCAGAGCATATGCCATGGTATCCAAGGAATGAATGTAGATTGGATGCAGTAACAAAACAAGAATCTTTGTTCAGATACATCTTGTCTCCAACAGATCAAGGGAAATGTATGATTCATTCTTTACATTTATGAACCCAAAACCTCTTTGGCAGAGGGCTAACCCTATAACATGGAGTTTTAATTTCCCTGTGTAGGAATACCCTGCCTATGGGAGCAAGGGCCCTAGAATTTGTAAGATTCATTTTTACAAAAATATCACCTTTTTACTTGAACTGATCACATTTGACCCAGAAGTCATTGGGAGACAAGAAAAAAATCACATGATATGTAAGTCACCTTTCAAAGTAGAATCAGACTTTAAGCTGCTATGTCATCATTAGATTGTCTTGACACATCAGTTTTCAATATGACGCAGCCTAAAATGACAAAAATATAGCATACTGTAATGCTACATCTTTTGTTAATTGTTTTACCTAAACTAGAGGGTGGCTCAGAACACAGTTGCAACATGTAGTGAACACTGTGGGCTGCAAACAATAGTATCTGAACTATTTTTCTTTGCAGTAGTCGGATACCTCACGGTCTAGGATAGAAATAGAGAAAAGAAAGTATTGTTGGTTTCTGTGTTTTTTTTTTTTTTAATTTAATTTTCTTCCTAGTTCAGGAGGTTAGCCAGCAGTGTAATTAGTGGATTAATTTTTGTTTTCTTTCTGGAAGGAGTCACCTTTGAGGATGAGTTTAATCAAAGAGGAAAGCTGTATACTTAACATTACAACCTTTGTTGCATGCTGGTGGAGTGCCAAGGGAACTATTGTGGTCTTGTCTCAACAGCCTATAATAATCAATAAGAAAACAAGAAAAAAAAGCATCAACTAATGTGTGTAGCTGAAATAGAGCAAGTGCCTTGAATCAAAATCTAGAAATTGTTAGATAAAACAGTACAAAGATTTTTTGTTTTTCTTATTTTATACATGAATGACAGTGTAATATTTGTGATTATCAGGCTTTTTGGAATAATCAGAAAAAAATGCCCATCTTTTCAAGTCAACCCACTAAATTTACCTTGCTTGAAGGTTGTAACAGAACATCACAGTACCTCTTGAAGTACTTATCATAAAGTGTTTTCCCCACAGTCATAGAGGCAGATTTTAATTAACCTTTACAATAACCTAGCCTTGTAGTTAATTAAACCAGTACAAGCCATACTAGCTCATTTTTGAGTTTTAAAATTAAAATGATGAAAATAGTGAAGATATTTGGACACTTTTTGGAGCTCTGGATGCCCTATAAATTAATACTGTATAGATTGTGTTTAAAATATATGTTTTTGAATGAAAAGGTAGCAGAGTTTTTCAAGAACCTTTTCACTGTATTTAAACAGTTACTTCTGAGTTCATTTTCTGGACATTTCACCATTTCCATAAGCAGATAACCCATAAGGTATATGGTCATTTTCTTTATTTACCCATAGTTGTTTTCCTAGCCTGTGAATAATTTTGCACAACAGCTAATTTGTAGATGCCTTGAAAAAAAAATAACTGGAGCCACAAACCCTGCAGTAGGTACCTAGGAATCACTCAGTTGGCAGATATATCAATCCCTCTTTTCTTGCAAATGGACTAAGAGTACAGATGAAAGGTGCTTCATACTCAGCACAATATCTCCAGAATCACAAATTAGCAGCTATGAACAAACCAAGAAAGAAGGTAGGGTGGGACAAAAATCAATAGTCCCAAGTGAATTCTTAAAACAAAACATCTCCTGGAACTAGGGGCCATGGACCAATGGCAGCCTCACATACTCAGCCTGGGCCATTCTCAGTCAACTGAAAGCAGTGAGCTTTCTGACACTTCTCCCAGCTCCACAATGATTAGAGCAATACAGCCATGGGTTACCCCCCTCTCTCAATGCCATTAAGGACATTGGGGTGTTTATTGCCCTCAAAATCTGATTAAGCTCCCATCCCAGTGAACAGGATGGGCTGTGTATTGATTTGTCTGCTATTGGCTCTGCTCCTTGATTAGGTGCCTCCCAAAGCATACTGAAGTTAACAATTATTCAATGGGCTTTACATCAGGTCCTGAATGAGCTGACTCTCAAATTATTTTCACCTGAAACAAGTTTAGTGTTGCAATTAACCAAATATTGCTTATGAACAAAGCCTCAGTCACAATACTGTTCAGAAAATGCAAATAAAGCATGCAAGAACTACTGCAGAAAAAAAACTGTGAAGATTGTGGAAATGTTTGTGAATATTTTCTGTACTCTTTGCTTTACAGTACAATGCAGATTATCAGCATGGCACCGGCAGAAGGGTCCCTGCCTGGTACAGAGTTGCCCTGAATAGATGCATCATGTTACTTTATGCTTTCCACATAAGTGTCCAGCACTGGTTGCTTTCAAAGGCAGGATAGCAGATAAGCTAAATGGTTGGTTTGTTCTTGTTTAGCAATTCTGATGTTATTAGGAATTACAGTACTGGAAATTCAAATAGAACTAAAACAGTGTAACATTTGCCAGAGATTTGAATTTCATTGAACAAGACCCTAAATGTTTGGTAGATTGATCATGTAGAGTTACTCTTCATTGGGAGTCTATACATGTGTTAAACACTGCTATGAGAAAGTAGTAGAAAGATACTCAAATTGTCTGAACATTGAAGAGTCAAGAAATCGAAGGCAGGGGAGATTTAAAGCATAATGGAAAGGGCAATAAACATAACCTCCAATAGCAGTGAGATGATAAAAAAGGAGGCCAAGAAACCTAATAGGAAATAATCCAGACAATAATCCAATACAGTTTTTGAACAGCAGTCACAAAAAACGTAGGCAGGTTTGCTGGAAATCAGAGGAAGTGAGAAACAAGTCATAGCTTGAGTCTCCAGACGCACCAATACAAAATAAGTGGATGAACACACACATATAAGCAGGAATAAGGGGTTCCTCCTGCTGACTAATACAGCCAGCCTGTGCTAACTGAGGAGTTGTATTGTTCCTTTTAAGGAAGCAGCAGTATATGTTCCATGTGTTTTCCCACTATTTCTTGCCCTGAGGTATCCTGCCTTTTGCTGGTAGGATGGTTCTTGGAACATTTTGAATGGACTCCCCCATAGCTTCTACTAGTAAGGCAGGACGTATTATAGCTAAATGAATAAGCTAAACATATATCTACACTTAAAAAATGCTACAGAGGCACAACTGCACAGCTGTAGTGGCACTGCTGTAGCACTTCAATGTTGAGACAACCTACACAGATGGAGGGATTCTCCCTGTTGGCACAGGCAAGCCACTTCTCGGAGAAGTGGGAGTTAGATCGACAGAAGAATTCTTCCATTGATCTAGTGCAGTCTAAACTGGGGGTTATGTTGGCTTATCGACACCACTCACACCCCTGAGCCACATAGTTAAGATAACTTAATTTTCTAGTGTAGACCAAGTTTAATCTTGACCTTATTCCTGATAGATCATACAGAACCTGAGGGATGTCTACACAGCCGGTGGGAGATGCTGCCCAGTGCCGATAGACAGACACACACTAGCTCTGCTTAAGCTAGCATGTTTAAAAAATAGCTGTGAGGCCATGGTGGCATGAGTGGCAGTTTGGACTAACTGCCAGCGTGCATACCCCAGGGATTGGGCAGGATTGTACTTGGGCAACTAGCCCCAGGCACCATCTGTGTCACTGCAACAATACTACTATTTTTAGCACACTAACTTGAGCAGAGCTAATGTCTGTCTGTCTACCCCGGTTGGGAAGAGCCTTCCAACCGCTGCATAGACATACCCTGAATAAGTGTAAAAACTCACGCACCCCCACCCCATTCCTTGCTTTGGGGGTCAGGGGAATGGGCCTAATAAATACAGGTCCACAGTTGGCTTAAAGTTGAAGGAGACTCCCCCACTCATTATAGGCTGGAGTGGAGCTAATTAGCTTTACCCACCAATATAACTCAGCTGTAACAACTCTGAATATTAAACAGGATTATACCACCTGAGCCCCAATTGACAAACATTATGCCAGTGTTTAGAGGTTGTCACCCTCATACAGGAGATAGAGCTGGGTGATTCTCTGCCTTGCCCTGACACTTTAATTGGAAAATGCCGTCTTTTCAAAAAATGAACATTTAAAGATTATTTTATATTGAAATGATTTGTTTTTAATTTCTTTGTATGTGTGTTTGAAGACAGACATTTTCAAGAATGTTATTGTTTTCATTTTAAAATTCTCCTTACATCCCACCCTGTGATGAAGCAGACCAATCTAAAGGAAAATAAGGGAAAATAAACTCTGATTTCACCTTTTTCCGTTTTCTGTGAGGACCCAAACATTAGATATGTTGTTTCTTACTTTCTAAAAGGGCTCATTCTCTTCTGAGTTATGAGACAAACTACAATGAAGCTCACTCCATCACAAACCAGAGGCAGGGGGAGAAAAAGGGTCATAGCTCAAATAGAAGAGCACATAGATTAAAATCTACTGTGCTTGGTCAGTTCTAAGAGCTGTTCACTGAATCTTAAGTGCATATCTACACAGAGCGGGTGCAAGGATGTGCAAGGAAACTTCCACCTTGCGCCCCCCCCCACCCTAAGGCGCCCCCCCCGTGGCAGCTCCCCACCATCCCTCCACCCTGAGGCACCCCCCACCCCCGGCAGCTCCCCCCGGCCCAGGGAGCCGTGTGGCAGTTCCCTGCCCCTGCTCACCTCTGCTCCGCCTCCTCCCCCAGCACACCATCGCCGCTCCACTTCTCCCGCCTCCCAGGCTTGCAGCGCCAATCAGCTGTTTGGCGCCACAAGCCTAGGAGGGAGAGAAGCAGAGCGGGGCAGTGTGCTCCAGGGAAGGATGTGGAGCAGAGGTGACCTGGGGCGGGGAGTTCCCCTGCATGCCGCCCTCCCCCCCTTACTTGCTGCAGGTGGCCCTCCCCACGCCCCCCTACCCCAGTTCCTTCCGCCTAAATGCCGACGATGACCGGGGTGGCCGAAGATCTGGCCGTTGCGGTCGCCGCTGAAGGACCCGAAATGCCGCTCCGCAAATGCTAGCGCCCTAGGCGATCGCCTAGGTCACCTAATGGGTTGCACCGGCCCTGCATCTACACTGCAAAGAAAACCCTGCAGTGCAGAGTCTCAGTGCCTGTGTCAATTGACTTAGGCTCATGGGGCTCGGGCCATGGGGCTAAAAATAGCAGTGCAGACATTCCAGCCTGGACTGGAGCCTGGGCTCTGAAACCCATAGAGAAATGAGGGTCTTCGAGACCAGGCTTCCATCCAAGCAGCAACATCTACTCTTCTAAAGCCCCATGACCTGAGCCCCATGCATCCAAGTCAGTTTACCCAGGCTGAGACATACCTTGATACGTTAATCAATGCTTTATTTTAAATAAAAGAGTTTAGTGATTCCCTCAGACCGTCCACTATGCAGAGCTGTGTCTCTGAATTATGCATTTGGCACTTAAGTGATGCTTTTCCTACAAAGAGTATTTTGGCAAGACTAACTGACAGTCTTGTCTTCAAAATATTAGTAAAAGTGTTTTAGCCTTAAAATATCTATATGTATAGAATAAATCATTTAAACTGAAAAGTTAACTACTGCTTTATACATGTTCTTTACAAGATTAGAAAGCAAATTAAGAGAGGAATTTTACACAAATGTTATTATACACAGAATATGTTAAGATAAATGCATACTGATCCAGAATTTGATTAGATAGCTGTTTAATATATAATGTAATTATCACAGTTCAAGTCAACTGCACCCGTATTCCCCCTCCAGGGTCCAGCAAGGGCAACCACTTTTAGGGTTCTTGCTCCCAGCCATCAACTCTTTTGGTGAGACAAACTCACCTCTCTCATCTGCCTGGGATTTTTTTCCAGGCTGCACAGTGCCCTGCCGATACTGTTATTCCCAGCAAACTAGACTACCTAGATAGCCAGTGTCTGCACATTGCTCTCTCTTCAGAGGCTATAAACAGTGTAATTGCCCACAGTTCTAAGTTACCACATATTTCTGTTTATGAAAGCACATTCATTCTTAAGGTGAAAGCATTACAGAGAAAACATTAAATAATAAAAGAACCTACACAAATGCTAAAACGCTTACCAGAGATCACACCACCCACCCAACTCAAGCAAGAGCTCTGGCAGGAGTCAGCCCTTCATCCCCTATAAAGGGGCTTTACTGTAGTTACAAGTTCATAACAGCCTCAGCTCAGAACACACACTTGTCTTCCTTTATACAGCTTGGGCGTTTGGTCATCAGATTCCAGGAACAGGTAATCAGTAGACAATCCTTTCCTTAGAGCATAGTTTCAAAAGGCTGGGCTTCTGCATAACTGGAAGTGGGAATTTGAATTCACCTCCCCTTAGAGATTCCCCATGCAAACAATGTGAACGTCCATTCTTGTCTGGCCCATTGTTCAGTATAGTCCTGTCAAGTTCGCAGCACTTCTCAGGCTCACAATAATGTGTAGCCTTTGCATTTAATACAATGGACTCCAGAGATACTTAAACTTAATTCAGTAAGGTTTTTCAAGATTATTACCATCTCTGTCACAATAATGCCTAACTGTAATATGTCTCAAAGGGCCATAACCTGCAGTCCATACACAAGACTTATATTTTATTCATTTAAATGAGAATTTTATCTAAATGGTGGAAGAATCAGGCCCTACTTGCAGCGCTCAAGGGTGTGTTTTTTCACACCTCTGAACAAGAAATTTGCAGTGCTGTAAAGTGGCAGTGTAGACAAGGCCTAGGTGTCCCTATGTCAATCTCACCTGCAGGGCCTGACCTGGGATACATGCTCTGAGCACACCGAAATCTACATAACATAGCCAGAGGGTAGGGTTTCCAAGTGTCTAATCACACAAACCCAAACACCCTTGCACCCGCCCTTGCCCCGCTGCATCTCCAAGGCCTCCCCGCTCACTCCACCCCCCTCCCTTCCATCGCTCGCTCTCCCACACCCTCACTCACTTTCACCGGGCTGGGGTAGGGGGTTGGTGTGCGGGAGGTGGTGCAGGCACTGGGCTGGGGCCAAGGGGTTCGGAGTGTGGGAGGAGGCTCTGGGCTGAGCCTGGGGCAGTGGATTGGGGTGCAGGAGGGGTGGAGTTGTGGGCTCTGGCTGGGCAGCACTAACCTCAGGCGGCTCCCAGGTGTCAGTGCAGTGGAGCTAAGGCAACTCCCAACCTGCCCTGGTCCCGTGCTGCTCTCGGTAGTGGCTGGCATGTCCATGAAACCCCTGATAGGGGGCAGGGGGCTCCGCACACTGTGGAGTTAGAGCTTGGGGCGCGGGCAGTGTGCAGAGACCCCTGTCCTTCTGCAGGGTCTGCAGAGACATGCTGGCCACTTCCAGGAATGGCATGGACCCAGGGCAGACACGGAGCCTGCCTTAGCCCCGCTGCACCACCAGACCTTTAGCAGCCTAAAATCTACCAGTTTGGCTTCAGTAGCCTCCTTGAGATAGAGTCTGATTCCAGGAGACTAAAGGCGAAACCAGGAGGGTTGGCATCCCTACCAGAGGGACAGTGGTGGTGCCGCCTCTCCTCAACACACACCATTAGTTGTTGGCCCAGAGGGGCAGTGCGAATGCCTTCACAGCGCAATAATTAGGCCACTCAGTTGGGAGACCCCAGTCCTATTCCCCCTGCTCCACTGAATATTTAAGAATGCATACACAGTGGAAAAGCTTTGACAGGAGAGACAGAGTCCTACACCAGAATACCCCATAGTCAAGCAGTTTGGTCTCCCCACTCCAAGGAGAGTGCGGTACAGTCAAATCCCTTCTTCACATTAGGTCGATGGAGGTATTGAACACTGATCTCACACCATGTATGAGTGTACTAAGTACTGGGCTAAAAGTTACAAAGGAGGGAGCCTCCTAATTTTTTCTTCAATAAGGACTGACCTGGTTTAGGTTTCTAACTCCAGGAGAGGGTTCATGGCTGTGAATCCCAAAGGGTGCAGGATCCTCTCTTCAGTCTGGATTTAGGTCCTAAATCCCTCTGAGGGGCAGGTTTTAGGCCACACATCTCTCTTCAGCATTTCTTATGCTATCTTAGATGGCTCCTGTGTGCTGGCTTCTGTGAATCCCATTCATAGGTTCCTAGCTCTCCCCATGCATTGTATAGGGAAACTGGGCTCCTAACTCGGGGTGTGCTTTTCACTTGGCAGTAGTGTACCTCAAAGTTAGGTGTTGCAATGCTGTGTGTTTTAGGGCCTAAGCCCCCCTTCTGAATTCTATCCAGAGTCTGTTTCTCTTTTGTAAATTCTCAGTGATAGGCACTTTTAGAACAACTTAGACAGACATGCCTTAAATGCACACATGCAAACACTCTGTGTACTAAGCCTCCACACTCCAACTCATTTCTTCCTTATGATAACAATGTTTTTGCCTTATGGTTCAAGGGTCTGGGTCAGGTTTTTGTTTTGTTTGCTTTTTCTTTTCCTCCTGCTGGCTTCATGAAGCCATATATAAACTGTTCAGTGCCCACAACTGGGGTCAGATTTTCACAAGAGCTCAGCTCTCATTTAGACACCTAAGTGAACAGCAAGATTTTAAAAAGTGCTCAGCACTTAGCATATCCCCTTGAGTGTAATCCAGACTGCTGTCTATTGAGCATTTGGAAAACCTGTCCACAGCCTCTGACTTTTTCAGATTGTTGTGCAGCACAAAGGAAAATTTTTTTGCATAGTGAATGCTTCTGAATTTTGTCTTCTTGATTACGACAAGGCTTCAACGACAGATAGGAGGGCCTTCATTGGCTTGATGGTATTAACTGAACTGCAATAAGGTAAGTCTTTCAAAGACAATGGCCTCAATTACCTGAAATTTTAAGAAAAGTCTATGTGTGATCCTGCTGGGATTTTAATTCCTTATGAGGGATGATTGCTCTGCATCTCACGTATCAAACACTGTAAGTCTTATCAGTTGAGACATAATCATTCTTGGTGCAAGAAATGAGAAAATGGCCTTCAAATAGAAAGTCAAATATTTAAAAGCAAAAGTAATGGAGCAAAATTATCTCAAAATTATCACCTGCCAGCAAAATTATCTCAAAGCCAAGAAATATGAAACCAAAAATGATAAAAGCACTAAGATCAAACTAATATAAGCAAAACAGGATATTAATAAGTGCTAGGGCTGTCAGTTAATCACAGTTAACTCATGCAACTATATCAAAAAATTAATCAAGATTTAAAAAAATTAATTGCAATTAACTGCAGTTGTAACTGCTATTGTTAAGCAATAGAATACCAATTGAAATTTATTAAATATTTGGGATGTTTTTGTACATTTTCATATATATTTGATTCTGTGTTGTAATTGAAATTAAAGTGTATATTATTTTTTATTACAAATATTTGCACTGAAAAATGATAAACAAAAGAAATAGTATTTTTCAATTCATCTCATCCAGGTATTGTAGTGTAACACTGCTCTACAGCCAAAATGCTTCTGAAATAAATGTAGTCAAACTTTACTAATTCTGGGTCACTGAGAACGAAAATGATGCTTAAAATTGTTGATTGGCTCTAGTTTTCAAGATATGCTATTGGGTCAGTATATACGACCCTTGACTTGGGAATGGCGGAGGATAAGTGAGTTATAAAGGGAAGGAATCTCAATTTAAACCAGAAATGACTAAAAGACATCTTTGACTGGATCTATGAATAAATCTATGACTGGGTTTGGACGGTACTTGCTTTTTAGGCAAAACAATGAATGATGCAATCTGAAGCTGGTATTGCGTCATACATGATATGAATTGCATCATGGTATTCGTACAAGTCATGGATGATGCAATCATAACGAAGCTTACATCACTCTGCTGAACAAATTGCCCTATATCAGCTCTAGAAATCATACAGTGTCGTGCTCTCTTATTTGTCAGTGTTTGATTTTGCAAAGAGACACATTTCTGTTTAGCCAAAGTGAGCAGAGATGCCTCGTACTTGTGTGAACAGTGCAGATAACTTCTGCTATGATTGTGGTGAAGTGACTTTTGCATCACAAAAGCGCAGTATAACCACTATGGTTAAGAAAGCCTATCACCTTTATTTTGGCTGCAAAATTGGAGATCAGGACAAGAGGTGGGCCCCACACATATGCTGCAACACTTGTTCAACAAATCTTCGCCAGTGGTTGAACAGGAAAAGGAAATCTATGCCTTTTGCAGTGCCAATGATTTGGAGAGAGCCAACACATCATACCAGCAATTGTTACTTCTGCATGGTGCCTCCAGTTGGGAAAGGTGTGTCAAAGACGAAAAAGTGGACTGTGCATTATCCAAACATTCCATCAGCTATATGCCCAGTACCCCACGGAGAAGGACTGCCGGTTCCTGATGCACCAGAATCATTCTCACTTGAGTCAGACGAGGAAGAGGAAGAGGATGAAACTTCTGGTCCTGAACCATCAATGTCACAGGACCCACATTTTCTCCCATCCTCCTCCTCTGAACCACACCTCATAACACAAGGTGAACTGAATGACCTTGTCAGGGATTTGGAACTACTAAAGAGTAAGGCAGAGCTGTTGGGCTCCAGACTACAGCAGTGGAATCTCCTGGCAGGTGATGTTAGGGTTTCCATGTTCTGTGACCGTCAAAAGGATCTTGTTCCATTCTTCTTCATGGAAGGTGATCTTGTAGCCTGCAACAACATCGATGGTGTGATGGCAGCCCTCAACATCGTTCACGATCCAGTGGAGACTGTTCATTGATTCATCGAAGATGAGTTTTAAAGCTGTTTTACTGCATAATGGCAATGTTTTGCCATCAATTCCAGTTGGTCATGCAGTCCATATGAAGGAAACCTATGACAACATGAAACAACTTTTGAGGTGAATGAGCTTTGTGGCGATTTGAAGGTTGTTACTCTCTTGCTTGGTCTGCAGACTGGATACACAAAGTATTGCTGTTTTCTCTGTGAATGGGATAGTCGTGCAAGAGATTCCCACTACATCAAGAAAGATTGGCCACTCCGACAGTCATTGGAGCCTGGGAGGAAAAGTGTTCAGCATCCACCACTTGTTGAATCAAGGAAGATTTTGTTACCACCCTTACACATCAAGCTGGGTCTGATGAAGAACTTTGTCAAGGCCATTGACAAAACACAAGCAGCTTTCAAGTACACCCATGTTAAATTTCCAAGGTTAAGTGAAGCTAAGATAAAGGAAGGTGTCTTTGTTGGTCCTCAGATTTGTGAACTTCTTCGAGATGATGCATTTAACCATGCACTGCGTAGCAAGGAAAAGATGGCATGGAAAGCCTTCCAGTTAGTGGCAATAAATTTTCTCGGAAACAACAAGGCAGACAACTACAGGTTGTTGGTGGAAAACGTCCTCAAGGCATACAAAAGCCTTGGTTGCAACATGCCACTAAAGATAAATTTTTTGCACTCTCATCAAGATTTTTTTCCACCGAACTGCGGAGCAGTGAGCGATGAGCACGGCGAGCGATTTCACCAGGACATTGCAACAATGGAGAAATGCTATCAGGGCAAATGGAGCCCATCAATGCTTGCAGACTATTGCTGGACAGTGACAAGAGATGCTCCATTTAATGAATATAAGAGACAAGCCAAGAAGCGCCGAGTAGACACTGAATAGGACTAAACTATGTACATAATAGTTTTTTGCCTTTTGTTTCATAATAAATTTTATTTATATAACCCTTTTGCTGATTTTTAAAGTATTACATAAACAGGACAGGTGAAATATTATCATGTAAAGCAACCATAAACACATGAAAAGACCTAGGTTTACAATTTATGATTAAAACTCTACTATCTACACAATATACATAGACATAAAATGTAAAAACTTAAATATCTTAGAAACAGTAGCAAATCATTTGTTTTGTCATATTTGAATTCAGCACATCAAAATACATAATAAATAGCACATTTTATCTCTGAAGCAGACGACTTCTCAAAAATTGTAGACCAGTGTAATCTCTTTGTCGTGAAAGTGCAACTTACAAATGTGGATTTTTTTTTTGTTACATAACTGCACTCAAAAACAAACAAACAATGTAAAACTTCAGAGCCTACAAGTCCACTCGGTCTTGCTTCTTGTTCAACCAATCGCTAAGACAAACAAGTGTATTTACATTTACAGGAGATAATGCTGCCCTCTTCTTATTTACAATGTCACCAGAAAGTGAGAACAGACATTTGCATGGCGCTTTTGTAGCCAGCATTGCAAGGTATTTACGTGCCAGATATGCTAAACATTCATATGTCCCTTTATGCTTCGGCCATCATTCCAGAAGACATGCTCCCATGCTGATGACGCTCGTAAAAAGAAAAAAAAATGTGTTAATTAAATTTGTGACTGAACTTCTTGGGGGAGAATTGTCCCCTGATCTGTTTTACCTGCATATATTTCATGTTATAGCAGTCTCGGATCATGACCCAACACATCTTGTTCATTTTAAGAATATTTTCACTGCCAATTTCACAAAATGCAAAGAAGGTACCAAAGTGAGATTTCTAAAGATAGCTAAAGCACTCGACCCAAGGTTTAAGAATCTGAAGTGCCTTCCAAAATCTGAGAGGGACGAGGTGTGGAGCATGCTTTCAGAAGTCTTAAAAGAGCAACACTCCAATGCGGAAACTAAAAAAAGAAAATCAGCCTTGCGCTGGTGACATCTGATGCAGATAATGAAAATGAACATGTGTCGGTTCTCATTGCTTTGGATTCTTACTGAGCTGAACCTGTCTTCAGCATGGACGCATGTTCCCTGGAATGGTGGTTGAAGCATGAAGGGACATATGGATCTTTAGGGCATCTGCCATGTAAATATCTTGCGATTCCGGCTACAACAGTGCCATGAGAATGCCTGTTCTCACTGTCAGGTGACATTGTAAACAATAACCGGGCAGTATTGTCTCCTGCAAATGTAAACAAACATGTTTGTCCGAGTGATTGGCTGAACAAGAAGTAGGACTGAGTGGACTTGCAGTGTCTAAAATTTTACATTGTTTTATTTTTGAATGCAGGTTTTTTGTACATAATTCTACATTTGTAAGTTCAACTTTCATGATAAAGAGATTGCACTACAGTACTTGTATTAGGTGAATTGAAAAATACTATTTCTTTTTTTTTACAATGCAAATACTTGTAATCAAAAATAAAATGACTGTATACTTTGTATTCTGTGTTGTAACTGAAATCAATATATTTCAAACTGTAGAAAACATCCAAAAATATTTAAATAAAATGGTATTCTATTATTGTTTAGCAGTACAATTAATCATGAATAATTTTTTTAATGGCTTGACAGCCCTAATAAGTACATTGATGATATTACATTGTATCCTTCCAAAATATCAGGGCTTTCTCTCAAAACACCTATCTTCAATTGTTTGCATATTATGGATTTATGGCACAGTACAACAAAGAAGAGAAATTATGTAGATCTAACAAAAATCTTTATTTGGATTGTGTACTTCCTCAGCATGAAACTTTGCCGACTGCTTGCTAATGAACAATTATGTCTCAGATATTAGCAAATAAGGATGCTCCTTCCCACTTCTCTTTTTATTGTCTTTCATTCATACAACTACCCTGCAATTGTAATAATTGCTCAGTTATTGGTAAACATGTATAATGATAGACAAGGCAGCTAACATCAAGTATACATTTCCATATCAGTGCTTGCATGGTTAAATCCAGCCTGAAAGATAAATAACAAGGATTGTTGTTTAAAGTGTAAAGACATCACTTCAGATAATAAATGTATTAATTTCCTGGAATGAAAAATAAAACACAATATTACAACCCTATAACATTTTTAAATATTAATCATATATGAATTTCTTGATAAAAGATTAATTTTGGGCAAAATTATGGGCTGAATTTTCCCTGGTCTCAAAGTGGAATATAAATTGGCACTTGCATATTAATCCAATAGACCTATACATGCACAGATCAGGCAGTTAGAAATGAGTCACACACAAACAGGTTCTGATAGTTGCTGCCAGGTGTGCATATGGTCATGCATGCACAAAATTAGAATAATTTCTGGAGGGAAAAAGCTAGTCATAACTGACAATTTCAATTTTTTTATAAGAGCCAAAACATGACCATTAAAGAAAATAATCCCTAAAATTTGGTTTATCTCCATATCATACACCAGTAGCAGGTTTTGTTGCAGATTATGTTTGCTTTTTGCATATCTGTGGAGAATCACCCTTTCCGGAGGTTAGGAGAAAGCCTGAACACTTAAATGAGGATCAGCTGGCAATTGTCCACCCCTTGAATGTATAAATAAAGCCAAAATATACAGAGATGGAATGCAATGCTGACAGTAGCACCTGGTCCTTAATAACACCTGTTCTTGGTTACTTTTGCTCTAAATATATTCTGGTCTCTGGAAAACAGGCTTCCCTAATGATTTATGTCACAGTCTGGTCTCTACAAGAATGAAAGGGCTGCTTCTGAAATGAGGTAGTAAGCAAGTTTCATGATTTACTGTCACCTTTTATATCATAGCTTCTGACTTTTCTTTCTCTTCTCTTCCTTTTAGTTCATGTAAACTTCTCCTCCTCGGCCATTAAAGGCTTCTTTGTTATCAAATTATAATTAGCTTTGGTATGTGCTTATAACTTTATCATGGCATAATTTTCTACTGTCAGTTCACCTGCACTCTTTTATGTCAAATTTGGTGAAACCATGGGAGCAGCAGAGACCAAGTTTAAACCAAGTCCAATGAAAACAAAATAAATGTAAGCTAAATTTAAACCCAGTTAGATGAGAAATTTTCAGTCCAGCAATGGCAGTTTTGGGATTTTTAAAAAATATGTATTTATGTTTGCAAGAAAGCAGGAATTTGAACTGCACCAAAGAGAGTAACTGTATCCGAGATGCAGACTGGAACCTGAGGATAACTGGGTGCACAATGTGAGCAAAGACTCAGGACTGGAGGGAAGAAGCCGTTATATGCACTTGATGAGGTAATCTATGTGTAACATGGGAATATCTCTGAAATATGCTACAGGAGCCATTTGAGGATATGCAGAACAATAGGCAAGATCTTGCAAGGAACTGAGCATCTTTATCTTCCCCTTCCTGGAAGCATGCAGCGCCGTGCAGGATCCAGCCATCCATTTTCAAAAAAGTACCTTAACCTTGAATTAAGTGACCTGGGACTGGTATAGTATTTAAAACATTTATTTTAAAGTAGCATGGGTCAAGTTTCATGGAACCCTCAGTAGTACTCCATAGTATTAAGTTTACATTTAGATTTACACTCACAGCAGAAACAAAATCACTCTATTTTATACTTTAAAGATTGAATTTGCACTCCAAATTTAACACAATTGCTCTTCAAGGGACAATTCTGTTTCCTATAATTGTTTGTTAAAATATTTACTAACTTTCACAGAGGAAATATTTTTAAATGGTTTCTCTTTCCTCTTTGTTTTGCTTAGCTAAAGAAAAACAATCAGCACACACTCCAAGCATCACCCATAAATACATTCATTTTAGATCTCAGACATAAGGTGCTTTTCAAATTTTACACTTACACACACTCACATGCTCCTTACTTGCCATACCCAATGTGAACTACATGGAGAAACAGAAAGAAATGTCCAGAACTACCAGCTATTTCCATTCTTCAATACTGCCCTCCTGACTATCTACCTGGCCCCAGTCTCCTTTTCGTGAAAGCTTCTTATCCTGTACACCTCATTGCCTTCCTTCATCATCTATGCTTTCCCCCAGCTTCCCTGAAATGTGACACTTTTCAGCAGTAGTAGTGCCATTCTGGTGTGCCTGCTAAGGTCCACAGGAGGCTCACCAGATGCAGAAGCTGCCTCACTAGCCAAGTTGCATTCCTCAGGCATTTCACCTAAAACTCTCTTCTTAACCCTGCTTCCTCTCACCATATCTTAGCATGTATTAGCAAGAGGAGGGCAGGGAGCAAGAAGATGAAGATGAAAGGGAGAGTTGCATCCCAAACTGACTGAGAAATGGTGCAAGCAGCTCCATTAAGAGGCAAATTCTTCATCTGGCAAACTTCTTGTATTTCTCCAGAAGAGAGCCCATTCTATTGTGGACTATTGGAATGGGATTCCATTCTGGAGGCTTGAAACATCAAAGAAAAGATAAAGAACATGGAGAGGGTGGGAGGTATACATTTGGGCTGAGCATTAGGGATAGTTAGTAGTACCACACCTGCCCAATCCTCTTGCCTATCCCAACTCCCTGCCTGTCTATCTAGGTAAATATATGAACCCACCTACATATTATCTGAGCATCTTACTTTCTCCTCTGATCTCCTTTGTTATGTTTCACCATAGATAAAGCCATAAATACTCATAAGAATATAAAAATGGCCATGCTGGGTCCAACCAAAAGTCCATCTAGCCCAGTATCCTGTCTTCTGACAGTGGTCAATACCAGGTGCCCCAGAGGAAATGAACAGAACAGGTAATCATCAAGTGATCCATCCCCTGTCACCCATTCCCAGCTTCTGGCAACCAGAGGCTAGGGACACCATCCCTGCTGAAAGGTTGCAGTGTAACACTACTTTATTCCTTACAATTTAGAATTCAAAATAATCACACACAAGGACCCCAAAACAGAGAGAGCCAAAGCAAGCAGCTCCCTAAAACAGTAAGGCACAACTCAGCACAGCTCACCTCTAGGCTTTTTGTCTGATAACCTACTGCGGCTAAGCCCTGATCACACACATCCCTACAGAGCCCCTGCTTGCAAGCAGGAGCAGGAAAACACCAGAAATTTAACATAATAGCTTGTAATTTGGTATGTAGTTTCCATTTAGGGTTGCCACCTCTGAGATGCAGAAAAAAACAGCCACTGTCTACCACCAGCTTGACCCTCCTCTGCCCCCTTCAGATAGGCGGCTATGCAGGTGGAGGGCTGGGGATTGTCCAAGGCCTCTTTGCTTCTTACCTTTCCCAGTCTGGCCATTCCCCAGGCCCATATCTGGTCAGAGAGGAAGGTGGCACCAGGCCCTTGTCAAAGCCTCAAGAAGGCAGAACAACCACTGCACCCTCCTTTTTCTCCTACCAAGACTGCAACTAGAGGGTCTGGCTGACTCCAAGGCTTGCCGTGAAAGAAGGGAAGGCAGTCAAATTCTCTGAGTGAGGCCCAGCTTTTAAAGAGACAGCCCCCTGGGAAGTCTCTGCTGAACATTTCCTCCCCCTTCACCTTCATGGTGGGTAAGGAGGGGGAGAGCAAAAAAAAAAATCACAGCACATTAAATCTGATTCAATGTTGGTTAAAAAACTGGTCAGGTGGCAATCCTATTTTCAGTGCACACACTTCTTCACTCTAAAGCCATTTTGCACTCAAATGTCAGTTTAGATTTGTTTTAAATTGCAATATTGAGTTATTTTACATTTTTGTTAACCTAAGAAAAATGTACACTCAGCCATACAATCTGATCACAGGTAAATTAAGATACATTCCTGATAGAGCTACATGGAGTGGTAAAAACTGCACGTGTTTTTTAAAAAAAAAGTATGAGGTCACGTTGCATGTTAGAGAGTGAGGAACTGCATGCATGTGTTTCATCATATGTCAGAACTGAAAGGAAAAACGGTTTGAAGTAGACCTGGGGGAGTCTGAGTGTGTCTGACTTCTCAGATGCTTGATTAATAAAACACGAGCTGAGATCTGTGAAGATGATTTAGCCAGTGAGTTCCATAATGTTAGTGATTGTTTTATTAGGACATAATTTGAACCACTTTAATATTTAGCCAACAAAGATGGCTTTGTTTTTTAATGTTCTGGTGGGAACTATCACGGTGCGAGCCATGTCTACACTGCAGTCCTAGGTGCGACTGCAGTACTGGTAGACATACCTGAGATATTATTTGATCTATCTAGCTCAAATAATAATAGCAATGAAGCCAGAGCAACTCAGGAGGTAGCACAGGCTGTACAAGCTCACCAGGACCCTGGATATGCATACAAACAGCCAGCCCATGCTGCCATGGCTTCACTGTTGCTGTTATTTGAGCCAGAGAGATCACAGCTAGCTCAGGAATGTCTACATGTGTGGAGTCACACCTCTGATTTCAATTTAGGTGTACCTTCAGGTAGTAGCCAAGCAGGAATATTGAAATAAACAAAATACAATATTATAGTTTAATATTATAGATGCATATGGGCACCTAACTGTTTGTGCATAAGTTTGAATACTGTCATGGTGCTCACTTCCAAAATTATAAGCCACTACCTCTTAAAATCAGTTTGTTCACTGACAAGGATTTCTGGTCCCTGTTGGCTTTATTTTTGGCAAGTCAGCTCCAGAGGATGAACACACTTTAGCCAATACATTACACAGTCTGATGTTTATTAAGATTTTATGGCTCTTCAGAGCAGAAAATCTATTTTTAGCTTGAATCTCAATAATAATAAATATTAATAGTAATGATGAGTAAAGTGATGTTAGTCTCCATGCCTCTTTTACAGAAGGTACTGTGACCTTTCTTCTAATATATCAAAAGGTCTAGTTATTTTACCCCTGAGTCTTGTTTCATTAGTTTTTAATCTCAGATTTTATTGATCGTCTGAATTTTCTTATTAAATATCACTTTTTCCTCTCAGAGATATGGCAGATAATGGCCTCTGTTACTCCAGTTAAATGCTGACAAGCTAATCAATGCTTTTATTATGCCTCAACTTGATTTCTGGGCAGAAGATCTCAACTAGTTGACAGGTTTAATAGAATACCCCCTGCCATCTCTTGGCTTTCAAAATGTTGCACCATTACTTCTCAGCTTTTCTCTAGCATCTCAGCATCAGGCTATATTACCAAAGGACCACTAGTATAACTTCCTTCTGTCTGTGATGAGTGACTTTCTGATTTTTTTTTTTAAGAGCAGAATAAACTCCTCTCCCTGTCCGATACAAAAATGCATTTTTGAACAATTATATTTAACTTATGTTTATAGCAACGGGTTTGGAGTGGGATCCCCAAAAAAACTTCAATAAATTTATTCCCACATCCTATCTTTTTCTGACTGGTGATTGTTGAAGATGTAAGGAAGACTGTCTTTGCTGGTTGGGAGTTCAAAATATTTTTGTTCGAACAGAACAAATATTTAGAAAACAGAATTCTGGCATGTTACAGTACATCAAGACTTCCTAATGGGAAGAAGTTAATACAAATTACTTGAGTACTGTTCCCACTCTCCTATGAAATGCTCAGAGTAATAAACACCTCTGAGTGTAACAATGAACCAAATTCATTGTAGCACAGAAAATCAAAAAGGCGGCTTTTAGGGAACTGCCCTTAAGGCCAAGCAAAATGAAGGGACAACCTTAGCTTTGGAGCTTTTAAGGTTGGTAGGTAAACTCCTGGTTAGGGAGGATACTGCTTCTTAAAATATTACTGTGCAGATTTAATGTCATTTGTTTGTTTCTGGCTTATCTGAGTAGGATGCTGATTCTGGCTGACTGGCTCAGTTTGCCCCCACTGTTCCTTTATGACATTGCAAGTCGGTACGCCTGGAAAGGTGGAAAGGGAAAGAGACCGTTGAAAGACTTGATTTCACCCATTCGAGCCATAAGATATGGGCTCTTTTGTGGTGAGTTGGAGTATCCCAGCCAGTAATGCAATGCTCAGCAAAAGGTAACAGCAAATGCTGTTGCCTCTCATCTTCTTTCTAACAGCAAGACACCGACAGACAAGATTACACACCAGGAGGTCCAGCGGGAACTCTGCAGAAACCTTCAACAATGCTGGGAGGAATCCCCACTCTCTTCCCCATATTCTGTCGAGGAGATCGATGTTGAGCTGTTGGAAACCAAAAGCCAGAAAGCTTCAGGGGTGGATGACATTCCTCCAGAGTTTCTCAAGAATCTGGGGAGATCAGGATAGGAACATCTGGCAGCGCTTTTTACTGCTGTGCATAGAAACAGAGAAGTGCCAGCAAGCTGGTGACAGGCAACAATGGTTGCCATACTGAAGCCTGGGAAACCCCCAGAGGGCACAGCCAGCTACCACCCCATTTCTCTCCTCTCAACCACCAGCAAGATCATGGAATGGGCACTGCTCCACCATCTGTCTGATATTATTGAAGACCCTCTCCAAGTGGAGCAAACAGGATTTTGCCCAAAGAGGAACTGCGGTGATCAAGTAGTTTCACTTACCAGCCACATTAAGGCAGGATTCCAATGCAAGTTGAAGACAGGAATCACCCTTGTTGATCTGTCCTTGGCATGCAATACAGTCTGGTGACAGGGCTTCCTCCTCAAGGTCTCCCACATCATTCACTGCCAGCGAACGATACGCCTCTTGGCTGCAGTAACTGGGGACCCCCACTTTAAGGTACACCAGGAATCAGTAGAGCAAGAACATTTAACTCGGGCATCCCTCAGGGCTCTGCCCTGACCCCAGTACTGTTTAATCTATACACTGTGGATATACCAGCAATGGGGTCAAGGAACTTCATGGAGCTCTTTGACAACTCAAAAAAAAATCTCGTTGTTGATCCTGTTGAGAACCCACCAGGTTTTGATTTATGTAGGAAAGACTGGTGGAGATTGATTTGCATCAGGACATCTCATGGGAGATGTGGACAAACCCTCTTTAAATGGAAAATAAGGCAAACACCTGTGTGCGACTGTGGTCACCAGGCACAAATGATAGAGCACATCATATCTGAATGTCCCCTTTGTTCTTTTACCGGGAGCCTGAAGGACATTCAGCAGCTCACTGCTGTGGCAATGTGCTGGCTATCAAACTTAGATATAAATGTGTAGTTGTTGCTACTTACCCAAGCCATATGAAAGAAGAAGATTGCAAGTCACCTTGTGCTGCCAGGTTTCAACAGTGAACCTTATTGCCAGCAGAGACCACAGCCTCACTTAGCATTTGTTTGTGTTTCACACCAAACTAAAGAGACATTTTATGGTTCATGCTCATGAAATGCCTTAATATGTTTATGCAAATATTGCTCTATAAAAGGAGACTACTGGTACAGTGTTTTTTGAACCAAGCCTCAATGTACTTAGTGTAGGTAGTTGCACAGAGCATTATAAAAGTAGCCCTTTTAAATCACTCCTAAGGCAAAACCAATTGCATTGTCACATCATTGGTCTAGCACAATGGTCTGCAGAATGCTGGCAGGTCATTTGGCCTGGGGGGGAAGAGTTGCTGGTAGAACCAGCTGTTATCTGAAGGAGGAGCTTAGATGCCTCCATGAAGAGCTAGACAGCTGCCAGAAGAAGAGGAGCCAAGTAGCAGCTCAGGAAAGAAAAGAAGCCAAGTATGCACGTGGGGCATGTCTATGTGTGTCTAGCACTAGGCATGTGGGGAGGCAATGCAGGGAAGAGTGTCTTTGGCAGCCTGCGTCCATGATGTGTGTGAGGAGTGGGACACAAAACAGTGCATTTTACAGGCCTGTTGCCACAAGGTGTGTGGGAGCCTGGAACAGAGAAAGACGGATTGCTTATGTCATGCTGTGATGAGTGGGATAGGAGGAACAAAGTAGAGAGTAATGGGTTCCCCACAAGCCTGATACTGTGCAGAAGATGGGAGGAGGAAAATGGAGCCAGAACGGATACAGAAAGAACAGTGGAGAAGGGAAGAGGAATACATGTCAGAGGGTAGACAAATAAAAGGAGAGACTACTGTATTAATATTTTGAAACACAAATATGAATGTAATAATAAACATACAGGCCTCGGTGGGTTCAAGGAGGCTGTAAGCCACCTTTCCCTGAGTCTTATGCTGTACTGCTCAGCTGAACCAGAGGACCTGGCCCTCTCTTTTCACTTTTTCTTTTTAATTAAGTGGTTGAGCTAGTAATACAATATCTTAGATAGCTTTCTATAATGAGTTTTCTATGTAAACTACTTTGTTTTATGTTTCTTCCAGTGTATTTTGAACTCTGTATATACTGTGAAATAAATGCTAAACTATAATGTAATAGTTGGCAGCATGATATTTTAATAGTATTCTCTCAAGGGCATGTTACTATGCTGTTCTGTCCCTTATGGATGGCTCTGTTTTGTCCTCATTAGCTAGGACAAACAGAAGTGTGTTTGGATCACAGCTCCAGTGCATAGAGGACTATTTTGTATAAGCACAAGAGAAATTCCAGTGGCATGTGTTAGGCATCCATTGAAAGCTTCAAGCTGCATCATAAAGGCAAACATCAAAGACCTCATCCATTTTCTGCAAACGTCAATGGGAGTCTTACTATGGACTTCAGGGGAGCTAGATCAAGCTGGGATTGAAGTATTTGTGAGGAAAGCCTATGAGTCCCTTCAAAAAAATAATAGTTTTGTGGTTTTCATGATCAGTTCCATCAGGGCTTATGTATTGCCACTAGTTTGCTAAGTTCAAGGCCTTCTTGTAAAATTTAGCAGCAGTATTTGATTTTACTAATGGAAACTGTCTCCAGTTAATTGCAAAACCTTGCAAAATTGAACTGAAAAGGAATTATTCTTTGTTGTTTTCTGAAACTGATTGAATTCCAAAAATCATTGTATTTATCTTAAGTGGAAAACTTTTTTCTCTTGCTTTGGTTAATTATTAAGGCCCAATCCTTAATAATTACTTACACACATGGTTATGTTTATGCATGTGAGTCATTCCACAGACTTAAACAGGGCTCAAATTACTTCTAATCTCCAAGAGGAATTTTTACTACATTTTAGAGAACAATCGAAGGAGTCTAGTCTCCCTAAAGTATGCATGCATGTACTTGCCATTAAGTACAACAACCTGAAGGGGAGTTGCTCATAATGACATCCAAAGAAAAATATACCCCTTACGGGAACAAGGGGTAATTAAACAAAACATAAATTCATGTTACAGAAATGAATGATAGGTGAGGGGGCGTGTTTTTCATGGGAGTTTGAAATTATGTTGTTACATTTTTATTAAATGAGTCATAATTCCTTCATCCATCTATTTTCCTTGTTTCATTTGTGCTTGCTGCTATGTGCATAAATTGAGCTGCAGGCTGTCTTCATGTGTTGATCTAAGGCTGCCTAGAATATCAGTAATTGTTTTTAAATTTCCGGCAAGCATAGATCTGAGTTCAATTGCATCCAGAGACTTCTACAGCTACACCAGATCATTTTAGTTCCATAAATAATATCAATAAAAATGTGAACATAATCATGTAGTACTGGCTTGCTATATTTTTAAAAACACAAAACATTTGTAATTTTCTACTGCAGTAAAATCAGTTTATTAAATATTATGAGCTTTACTCCTAACATTAAATAGAGTACATAAAAAGCCTTATCCGATCTTCAGATGTACAAAATTACCAACCCATGGAATCATAGATGTTATAGATGAGAAAGCCAGATTAGGTCATCTAGTCAATTTGCTTGCTATATACAGGCTAGTTTTCTTTTCTTCAACATTTTCAGGTGTTTTAAGAACCATGAAATAAGAATGAATTTGGAATTTCAAGGATAACACTAGGCAATAGAACACTTCATTGCTTCAGTGGTCTAAGCTCCTTGCACACACCCAGGGCTCTTAGCTTCCCTCCATTCTCCCCTCCTATGCTCCTTCATTTCAGAGGCTCCCTGCAAATCCCCACCCACTGCTTCATTCGAGGGGCTCTGTGTCCCCATTCCTCTTCTCCATCACATGCCTGGCTCTGTATCCCCCATGTCCCACTCTCCCATACCATTGCCCCCCTTTCTCCCTCTCCACACTATTGGCTGCATGTACCCTCCATTTCCTTTATGCCCCCATTTCCCTCTGCCCACCATTCTATTGTTCTCCTACAACATTCTCTCTTCCTCCAGGGCTCTGTATGCCCACAGAGGTATAGGGATGCTATGCCAGGGCCTCTCTGTACACTCCCATTCTCAAGTCTGCCCCCTCATTATTTTGTCCCCCCATGCTTATTTTTGGGAGGTCTGCTGACCAGATGCAACAAACAGAGAAATGCCATCAAGTTGAGTATAAGGTCTCATTTCTCAGCCAATTAATACACTTTGTATAGGTTTCATTTATTAGCACATACTAATTATTATTTTCCTAGAGGAGAAGTCTTTAATCTTATTGTTCATGTTTACTTTCTACATGCGTCAAACTTTATACAGAGTCTCCAGTAAAATAAAACAAAACAAAGCCACAAGAAAACCTAGGGCAGAATCATGGCTTTGCCACATGTCCTGAGTAAGGGGCAGCATGTAGTTGTGCTGCATCTGAGACAGATCAAGGACCAGAGTATGACTCAGAATCATAATCTAGTTCTCAGTTACTCACTTGCTTCCATGATGCAGTAATCTGCACCTGCCCTATCCATGGAGCAGACAAATTTCCCTGCAGCACCAACTCAGCTGGATAAGGTTTTACCCATCCCCTGCCCAGGAGAGGCACTGGCAGCACCATACAGATTACGCTCCCTCCCTCACTGCTACCCATGATACAGGCAACCGATTCATGGAGGAAAGGATGTATCATGTGCAGCATTGTCATCTCTGAACATTCAAAAACCATGAGTTAAGTCCTCCAAAATCATGAGATTAGCTTAAAAATAATGAGATGACTTTCTTTACAAAATTCCTTCAGGTTCCTTTTATTTTGCCTTCTGAATTCCAATCATTTAGGATTCAATTGGAGCATGTTTCAAGCTTTTCTGTTCAATCATCACTGCTAGAAATTTACTCTTAGACAAATGAAAACTGAGATTCTCCTGTAATCACTTAATTCCAGGAGCTGGGGCTTAAAGGAAAACCCCAATTATTGCAAAATTTACACTAAAAATCCAATAGTTTGCGAAACGAGTTGTGCCCCCAAACCTCGTCTGTGTGAACCAGTTGTAAAATAGGTTACAATCTGTCCTTTAAATATTGGGTTTGAATTTTTCTGTTTATATTAATGCTTGTGAAAAGATTCTACAGCAGAACAGTATTTGTATTTGAAATGGGTGCTTGCTGGATGAATAAAATGTCAAAATATTACACAAATACATTAAGAGCAAGAGGAAGAGCTCAATGAGGGGAGGGAGAGATAATAACAGAAACATTTTGGAAATGGCAGTAGTGCTAAATTAATTTTTTGTTTCAGTTTTCATCAGAAAGGATAGCCGCAACCTGACATCTAACATAGTGAATACCAGTGAAAATGAGGTAGGATCTGAGCCTAAAATTAGGGAAAGAACAAGTTAAAAGTTATTTAGACAAGTTAGATGTCTTCAATTTGTCAGGGTCTGAGGGAAATACATCCTAAAATACTCTAGTAGCTGACTGAGGAGATATCTTTGCAACTATCTTTGAAAACTCTTGGAAGACAGTTGAGATTCCAGAGGACTGAAAGATGGCAGCTTCCCAGTCATTGGATGCTGCGAGCAGCCGTTCCTGCGGACGCTCAGGTAAACAAAGCATCTCGCGGCCCGCCAAGGGCTTACCCTGAACAAGCCATGAACTAAGTTTGGGAACTCCTGCCTTATAACATGGACTAGAGATATTATAAGTAGAATTAATACATGCAGCATCCTACAAGTGTTCCATAAAGTCTAAAGGCATTTTTATAACTAATATATTTGTTAATAATACTAACACACAGGTAAGGCAGATTGGTTTTCAGCTATGCATTTGTCAGTGTTGAGTGAGGCCTAGGAAGAGCTGGCACCTGGTCTGTCAGAATCACACCAATCTGATTTTAACTTCCACAGTGACACATGCAGATAGAAGTGATCTCCTAGAAAGCCACCTCCCAAACAATATGAGGGTTTTATCAATCAGAGTATATGTCTTGAAGTAAACAGGAAGACAATAGAATTTGAGACTTGGTATAATAGGTTTCCTTTGACTAATACCACCAAATAAGACAAATAACCACTTTTAAAACCAGCTATAATTTCTGAGTGGTCTACAAAACTAGCCACATGTAGAATGAATTGCATCAGTCCCATCTAGAGATTCCAACACTATAGATTACTTTGACAAGATTTAGATTTGTCAAAAACTTCTTTAATGCTCAAAAAGAGGTTCAGTTTAGAAGATGATTAAGGCTGTTTTGGTTTAATTTTATTTACAAATGTGCAAAGTAGCCAGTTGCCAAAAACAACAAAAACCCTAAGAGTAGCTGGATCTAGCTTTAAAGTGAATCCTGTTGGACCTAAATGATGTTGAGAAAGGTAAGATGTTTCTCATGTGTGGGTTATTTAGACTCTGTCCACAGCTATACATTCATTTTAGATAGGCACAGCTAGCAAACAGTAGCCAGGAGTGGGATGCCAGGAAGAGGGGTTAATCTCGAGTGGTAATCCCCTGATTACTGTCTTTCTCTACCTTACCTTCCCCTGGGGATTTATTTGTGGTATAATAGAGCTGATAAATTTTAAAGATTGTTAATTTTTGTATGCTTCCTAACAATTATTGTATGAAACAAACATTTCAGTGCAGAATGGTCATATCCCTCAGGCTGTTTTATTTGACCCTCACAGCAGCCTATAAATGAATCTTCTTTTTGGTTGCCATAACTGGGACCAGAATAGCAACATATAAACCCTAACAAAAAAATATTTCCCCTTAGTAAGCAAGATTATTTTTTAAACAAACTAGATAAATCTCAAGTAGTTTAGGTCTCATTTTATATGTGCCTAAAAATTGTTATAATCTTGGTAGAAAGTTTTTAATACAAATATATGGTTCTTAGCTTATTTTTGAAGAGAAAAAGGGAAAATACCTAATTGCCTAATCAAAAAAACCTGTCCCTGCACCCAGGGTTGTTCATGAACTGCTCTCCCCCTATTTCAATAGGGTCTCATGATCCCCCTTAAGAGACAGACACATAGAGTGTAACAGTGGGCACACAGCCTTGTTACACTCAGGAGATTGGGAAGGCATTCTGGGGTAGAATGCCTGGTAGTGCACCCTCTTGGGTGTGGTGGCTCTGTAAGACTCCTAACATGGGACGATCCTGAAAAAGGCAAAGCTGAGCCCAGAGAAATAACAAACAAGTAATAGTCAGCACCAGCACATGGCCTACACAAAAATATGATGTATCCTGCATGATTCTTGTGATAAATTTATATTGTAACAATATTAAATAAAGATTGGGACTGGTCCTATGATCCTTGTGCACTCCAAACTTCCATTGATTTCACTAGGAGATGTGTGCATGCAAACAATGAAGAGATGGGCCCTTGCCTACCACAAGCATTCAAAATTCATGAATCAAGCCCCCCACAATCATGAGATTAGCACAGGGGTCGGCAACCTCTGGCACGCAGCTCACCAGGGTAAGCCCTCTGGCGGGCCGGGCCGGTTTGTTTACCTGCCGTGTCCGCAGGTTCGGCCGATTGCAGTGCCCACTGGCCGCGGTTCACCACTCCAAGCCAATGGGGGCTGCAGGAAGTGGCATGGGCAAGGGATGTGCTGGCCGTGGCTTTCCGCCACCCCCATTGGCCTGGAGGGGCAAACCGCGGCCAATGGGCACCACAATCGGCTGAACCTGCGGACACAGCAGGTAAACAAACCGGCCCGGCCCGCCAGAGGGCTTACCCCTCTTAGGCCTGGTCTATACTACCCGCCTGAATCGGCGGGTAGAAATCGACCTCTCGGGGATCGATTTATCGCGTCCCGTCGGGACGCAACAATCGATCCCCGAATCGGCGCTCTTACTCCACCAGGGGAGGTGGTAGTAAGAGCCGCCGGCGGGAAGCCGCAGAAGTCGATTTTGCCGCCGTCCTCACAACAGGGTAAGTTGGCTGCGATACGCCGAATTCAGCTACGCTATTCACGTAGCTGAATTTGCGTATCTTAAATCGACTCCCCCCTGTAGTGTAGATGTACCCTTACAGGGGTTACCGACCCCTGGATTAGCATAAAACCTGTGAGCTTTTCTTTTTGTAGGATGGTTTCTTTTGTACCTGTGGGTTTTTGAAATGTTTAGGGATCACATTTTCAAGTTTTTCCCCATAAAAATGTAGATTAAAAATGTACTTTTTTATAAAAATGAAACCTGAGAGTGTCATGTAATCACATGGCTCCAGGAGCCAGGGCTTTAAAACAAACAACAACAACAACAACAAAAATTCATGCACACCACAAGCAGTATATAGTAAGATTCATGACAAAAGCAAAACCCCAACAAGATTTTAAAAAACTGTACTAATCCTAGAATTGTATTTGTACCATTATGCTGGTGCTCAAATGTGGAAATAAAACAAATTAAGTTCTAAAATATACATGAATAATTTCTCACTAATCACACTCCACTAAAATAAAGTTAAATGCATGCTTAGGTAATAGTATTCTTTACTAATGGTCTATTTTATTTGATTATATTCCTGCTACTGAAGAGACAGCCGATTGGTTTTAGATAAAGCTGTTCTGTCTTCATTAACTAGAAAGGAAAAAGAGAATTTCAGCCATATACCTTAGAGCATAGTAAAATTGTTTCCATATACCACATCAAGTTGGATCAACCTTTGGGTATCTGTGACTCAAAAACCACTTACTACCAACTGGCAAGGGGTACAGAGACTTTACGGAAATCTTGAGTCTGGTGTGTACATTCTAGTACAAAGAATGTTGTATGAGATGTTAAATGAAAGCTGGTGTCACGCTGATCAGCAATATCGTACTGAAATGTGTTTATAGATACTATGTATATATACATTGAAAATATGTTCTTAAAGTCCATAAGGACTGGTCACCAGCAGAGGTGAAAAACAAAGTTCTGATCAGACAAGAGATGTTTATCCATCTGTTTATATGTAAATTGAGTCATTGGTGATCCCTCAGAGTTCAAGGATGATTGTCTTACATGGAATGATATCCAGTTATCGCTGGTGGATCTGCAGGTGTCTAATGAAACCAATCCAGGATTCTCAAAAACTTGTCACAATTGGGGCAGGCATTTCCCAATGGAAGGGGAGTCGGGCTGCAACACAATTTTTCCTCCTTTCCTATTTCTCCATTTCCTGTTGTCTCTCAAAATACTGGACTCTTTTCCACTAGGTACTTTTCCATTTTGGTTGGTCAAGGGCTTGGGTTTCCCCATGAGTTTATGTCAATATTGCACTTCTTCATGTTGGCTTTGAAGGTGCATTTGAAGCACTTTTTTTGCCCACCCCTTATCTGTTGACCCTGGCTTAGTTGTGAGTACATAACCTGCGTTGTGTGTCAATTTTTATGGCAGTCAAAGAACATGATCAGCCCAAAGGAGTTGGTGATGTATAGCTTCAGTGATGGATGTTCTGGCTTGGTACAGAACACTGGTGTTGGTGTGTCGGTCATCCCATTTGTTTTGGAAGATCTTGTGGAGGCACCATTGATGGTATTCTTCAAGTACCTTGAGGTTTCTATGGTACATGACCCAGGTTTTGGCATGATACAAGAGAGCACTGGCTCATTATAGGTGGTGTTGAATTTCCTCATCAATGTCAGCTTTCTGCAACAGCTGACAAGATAAAGGAAGTGCTCAGCATTCTCCAGGGTCTCTTTATTGATCTGAATTATGGGAGCAGGATCCTGGTGATTTGGAGCCTGGTGGAGTACTTTAGTTTTCTTGATATTGAGTGTGAGGCCTCAGAGAAAGTATGGATTATTTTTTTCAGGATCTTCTTTCAAGTGGGTGCACAGGGCATAGTCATCTGCTTATTGGACTTCAATGACTGATTTGGTGCTTCCTGGTTGAGAATCCCAGTGTTCCCTCTCACGCAGCATGGACAGCCAATTTGAGCACTTTCCAGTGATCTTCAAGGCTCTCCATCTCAGTTTTGATATTCCTCAGTTTCTCATTGAGGCACTGCTGAAAAGATCATGTTTAGTTGGGTCCTTAAGACTCTCAATGTTAATCTTCCATCTGGCTGATATCTTCTGCATTTTTCATTTTGGTGTGAGTTTGATGGAAGTGATGCAGCAGATAAGCTGATGGTCCAGCCACTCACCCGTATCAGTCATCACTTAGGTGATGTAAATGTCTTCATGTATAATGACATAGTCAATGCTTAGATTGTGGGTATTCCCACAATGTGTTTAACTTTTTCTTTTGACAGAACATGGTGTTCATGATAATTAGGTCATGTTCCATGCATTTGGTCAGGAGAAGAATTCTGTTGGAATTGGTATTGCCATTCCAAATCTCTAATTCACATCCAAATCTTGCATTAAAATGGGATGGCGTAGAGAATTTAGTCAAGGTTGAAGTAAAATTCTTCTTTGGTTTCATCATCAGCATCAAGGTTTGGAACATATGCACTGATGAGTGTTGCATGCTGATTCTTGGCAATTGTAAGGTGGAGGGTGATGAGTCATTCATTGATGCTAACTGGTAATTCCAAGGGTTGGCTGACCATTTTGTTTTTGATAGTAGAACCAAAGCCATAGATTTGTCATTTATAATCACCAGCTAATTTCCAGAAAAAAAGTGTAACCATTACCTTGTTCTTTGAGCTGTCCTCCTGCACATTGGGTCTCAGTCAGTGCAGCAATATCAATGTCATATCTCCTGAGTTCTCTGGACATGATTGCTATTCCTCATTCTGACTGGTTACTTTTTGTGTTGTCCATCAGGGTTTGAACATTCTAGGTTCCAAATTTCATTGTTCAGTTTCGACCTTGGTAAGCTGATCCCCCAAATGGATAACTGTGTCACGAGGGGAGGCAAGGCAGACTATGTTTAGGGCACCTTTTCTAGCCCTCTCTGTATGTGGGGTGAGTAGAGTGTATCCTAAAATGGGCTGCTCAGTTGCAGCTGCTGTGTGTGTCACTCCTGCCTCTGTCCAAATGCAAAAATGACCATCTGATAGCTGCCGCCTGTGTGCCAGTCTGTGGCTAAGAGCTTTTGGTCATCCTTGTCCTGCTTCTGTCACCACTTGCTGATCACTAAAGGACTTGAACATGAATATGAAAGACACCTGTGCGTGAATTTTTTTAACGTGGAGATACAGTTGAACACCAGTGTCCACATGAGGCTTGACTGGATGAGGATCAAAATCCAATAGCAAGGAAACCAAGCCAATTGGAGACCTTCATCCTGTTGAAGCTTTCATCCATCTTCACAGCCATTAAGATAAATTGTTTCTTCAACCGCGTGCTCTGGCTTTGAAGACTTGGCAGCAGAGATTGTAATGCTGTTGATCTGGAACCTCTCCTTCAACCTTGCAGCCTTGGGTGACTCTGCCAGGAGTGTGAGACTCCCAACAGCATCGCTCTGAGGATCATGGGAACACTCAAGCTGCTTTACCACATCAAAATAGTAATCCAGGGGGTGGACATAAATTGAGTATTGTCTCATTCACAATGGGCTCCCTGGTATTGGTCTGAACTGAATGTAAATAGAGTCTTTCTGAAGTTCTGACAATCCTTTAAGCAAGAAGAGAAAAACAGCAGGGGAAGAGATTTTTATCTAGAGGTGCACTTCAAAAGGCTTACCTGACTCTATTTGGGGGGCAGAGAAGACACCTGGGTACAATTCACTGCAGAAACAAATAAATAAATAAATAATAAAAAGGGCAACACCAAGACCCCTTTTTCATGAAGCAATCAGGCTTTGTTGAAAATTCCAAAGGAAACTTTGGTTGAGCTAAACTTCTTTAGACAGGAGGTAACCTGTTAGTTAAGTTTGGTCTCAAGAAAGTGTGTTATGACTTTTTTTGTGACCACCTGTTTCCAATATTCTTTCTTACTATTACTTGAATCTCTTTTCTTTGATAAATCAGCCTTTGTGTTTGTTTGTTTTCATTGTAACTATATCTCAGTGCTGTGGAATTCAGCAAAATTATGGTGCAAAGTTGGATTTCGCAAGCTGGTGTGTACTGTTTTCTTGGAAACAGCAGGGCTGGTAATTTTGAGAGTATTCAGTGGATAAGTGGTTGGATACTGCAGGGAATGCTCCGTGTATTTGGGGGTCGTGTATCTGTCCCTACCTGAACAGAGAAAGCAAATCATGCAGGGGCCTGGAAGGTAGTTCTTGTATCACCAAAGGCTGGCAGATTCAGTGAGCTGATCCACAGCAGGCATATACAAGACAGCCTTGCACTAAGGCAGGGAGTGGCGAGTACAAGCCTAGGTAGCCCTCAGGAGCATGAGAGTATTCTGTGGATTTTCAGTCTTTGTTATATAGATGAGGCTTGAACCAATGCCACGTAAGTGTCTGGAAAGCACCAGTATATAAAAGGGAATTAATTTTTAATCAATGTGGAAAAAAAATTACATCTGAATAATTAAGCATAATAGAAAGTCTGCAGGATTGTTACTTCCACAAAGGGTGTCTATAGTAGGATATAAGTATGTGAACATGTAAGACAATTTGCATCATTATGAATGAGAAACTACGTTTTTCTTTAGGGGATAGATTAGTATTTTAGAATCATAGCTGTACATAATTCAAAAAAGGCTTACAGAGAAAGGCCAGTGGTTTAAGTTCAACATGTTCTTATAAAGCAGCATAAAAGAATCATCCATGGCTGAGGCAAAGAGATCAGATTAGTGTTTTAATTAACTTTAAAATAAATCAGAATGAATCTTTCCTGTCTGTAACATTTAAAAAACCCTACATCTTCCACTGAAGAATAAAAAGTATGTTCAAGCATAAATTGTATTTTTTCATACACAACTACTTTTGATATTTATCATTTTCTTTGTTCCAGATATCCTGCAAATCATGCTTTATTCCTAGATGCAAGAAATATGCTGATTAGGAGTTGCTTATACTGGCTGTTTAATAGTGAAGTTTATTTCCAGAAATAGTTGGTCCATAATAATTAGACTAGCCCTTTTCCAAACATGCCATACAAAGATACATAATATTCAGGTTAGCTTTTGGTAACCTCTGGTCATTTAAATCATATCTAACAAAGCAGCGTAGGTGACGTCTTCCTATGGTATAAATTGCTAGAGGTCCATTGACTCCAATAGTGCTACACTGATTTACAACAACTGAGGATCTGGCCCAATAGCTTGGCTTTGTTTAATTTTATTGGAGTTCCCCTATCCCCCCAAAAAAACCAACAACTAGTACCAGTAGCAAGTATTACAATAAGAAGATTGTCAAAGTAGTGTAAATATCAAAACATTGTAATTACATTGCTATACCTTCTTCAGTTAAAGGTAAAAGTTATAGTTTAAAAGAAAAATACTCCTGTCCTAGAAGAAGTTAACCCATTTGATTGTCTACTGCTACAAAAGGATTACATTATTCTATCATTGTTTTAGTGAGGTAAGTGGGAGTGAAAAAGTGTTCTCCGAAGACATATATCTCAGTGCACTACAATGCTTTGGCCTTTGTACCATCTCAGGAATGTCTATTGTTTTATAGTTCTTCAAGGAGACCCAGCAGGAGGCATTCCCATGCTAAGATAGTAAGACTGCCCCTGGAGTTTCAGTGATCAATTCCCTTTTTACCAAGTTGTAAAAGACACTACAGTCACAGTAGCCAGCTGGAATAACAGACAAAAATATGATGTGGTCGAGTCCTTGGTTCTGATAAGAGGTGGAAGGAAGATATATCTCCAGTGAAATAACAGTCACGCAATAATGGATTACTTTTTTTCTTAAAAGTTCCTGACTCATTAGATTCTTTCAGTGAAAGGGAACAAAAGGAGTCCCAGGAATGCTGTAACAATTGCTATTAAATTATGTGTATTACTATAAATGCCTAGAAGCTCCAGTCATGAACCAGGGCGCCATTGTACTAGGCATTGTGAAAACACAGAACCAAAAAGGTCATGTCCTGACCCAAAGAGCTTACAACCCAAGTATTAGACAAAATACAGCAGATGGAAATAGACAGGGAAGTATAAGGAAACAATAACAAGCACGCAGTATTGCTCAGCTGGCATTATGGGCAGTAGTCTCTGCAAATTATGTTCCTAACCACCATCAATATTTTTGTAGGTATCATGACAAAGGAGAGTTTTAAGAAGAGACTTGATGGATTATGACGTGGCTGTACACACGTTTATAGGAAACCCTTCCCAAATATGAGAGGCACCATGGGAAAAGTATGAAGGTGTTTGAACAAAAATGTAACAAGTGGGCAATGAAGGCTGTCACTGACCAATAAAAAGTGAGAGTCAACATCCCAATAGCACATAACAGATGACAGGCTGTGAAAGTGAGGATAAGTAGTTTATTTCAGCTGAAGAATGGAATTAGTAGAGAGATGCAGAGCGTGGGGTGACATGGTCAAAGTGACAAACTAGGAAAATGATACTAACAGCAGTATTTTGAATGATCGTATTATACTGGATCATATTATACTTTTTCTGCTAGACTGAACAGGCCATTACTGAATATTTGTTCCTCATCTGGATACTTATAGCTCACCACTTAAAACTTCTCTTTGTTAAGGTATGCTTTTTCTAATCGTTTAATCATTCTTATGGCTCTTCTCTGACCCTTTCTTATTTAGCAACATCCTTCTTGAATTGTGGGCACCAGAACTGGACACACTACTATCTAGGAGATATCCCACAATGCAGTGTCATTAGTGCTGATATGAACAATCACCAGTGGATCCTTGCCCATAGACTTCAGAAACCTATCCAGTCTTAGAGTGAAATTTTGCACCTTGGCTCTGGGAAGGAAGCACATTGAGCTGTTGTCCACTTGTCCCTTGCAGAAAGTTCTTTTGAATATTGAATCTCCAATAAGGATCATCTGTATTCATTGGACAGCTGGGAAATTCTTTGGTGGTAAGCTTCATTTTTATAGGTTGGGCTGAGTGGCCATCCACATGTGTGTCCTGTATATCTCTCCATTCCCTTGGAGCTGCTGGATCCTAACAAATATCTTTACTAATGTCCAGATTGAGGGCCCGCTATTGATTTGAAATTTCTAGATGATGAACTAGATGATCTCAAGGTCCCTTCCAGCCCTCCATTGGTATTATATTACACCCGCATATTAGTTGTATTTCTTAGTACAACCTCCTTCTACTTTCTCATGCAAAATAAATGTGAATTACAAAACTAATGCCAGACAATTCCAAATTACACAACTGCATCATTTACAATGGTCTCCGTCCTTTGTCCCTGATACTCCATAGAAATGACACACATATGCACAGGTTTCAGTTTGTTTTAGTCCAATATAATGGTAAGGAACCAAACTATTAGATTCTTCTATCAGTTTTAACAGTGTAAATCTAGACTAATTCAATTTATTTCAGTGGAGTTTATAGGGATGTACACCAATGTAACAGAAAGTAGAATCCAGTCCAATTGTTCTCTTTCAATCCTGCAGAGTTGAGCTCTGAAGCTTGTAAATCATTTTTGTCTCCATCATAAGTTCACAGTGCCTCATTTCCATGGTAACCTCCAATTCACCAGTGACCAGTTCTGTAGTTATATTTTCTTCTCTTGGCTTTTTCAACAAATGGTTGAGAACTGGCAAGTGTCTGCTAAAAGATAAAGGTCTCACCTCAGAGTTTAGTGGAAACAAATCTGCCCGTTATAACATCTAGCTTTCTGGGATGATGTCAAGAACCAAGTCTGTGTGAAGTTACAGGCAGAAAAACTGTATTGCTTGACTGATGTCCGGTTACATGCCTTTTGGGAGGTTACTGGCTAAAATATCTAACTTGGTTAGCTGATGTCAGAGTACAGGCATCTGTGAGGTTTGCTGGTTCAGTACCTCTACCTTGCTGAGCCAAAGTAAAACATCGGCTACCTGCAAATTGCCTTTTCCGTGTTTATTTTCCCTGAATAAATCAGAAGGATGAAACTCTGAGCAGCAAGGTAAGGTGACATCACTACTGGAAGAACCACCAGGGATCTTACAGATATAGTGTGACTAAAGCAACAGCTACACTGCAGATACTGACTGATAAACTGCTCTGACTATTCTGAGCTGAGTGAAGTGGCTGGTGAGAAAAGAAATTCAATACACATGAAAGAATAGAAATGGAAATTATACAGCTGAGAATTCAGTGTTTTAGCTACCCTAATACAAATATCTTCTCCTGCCCTGGGGAAGCAGAGAAAGCAGATGAACCTGGGATTTTGTAAAACAAATTCTACTTTCAATTATCTCCCTTTCTCTACTTTTACATAGATCTACTCCTACTCCCTATCCCATCTCACACACTAAATCACATATCTCCCCTTCCCTTCTCCTCATATATTCCCATCCTGTGTCACTTCCCTACCTCTTCAGACTCTCTTTCCCTTACCCATCATTTCACATCTCTTTCCTCTTTTCACTCTTACCCTACAATGTCCCTGGTTGACTGTGGCTGCAATGCCTACCCACACTTCTGGTTTATTTTTCCTTCTAACCCTACTGCCATAACAATTCAAGAACAGTATGGACTTTAATAACCATTTTTTTCTCATTGGTTTTCTGCCTGTTCTGTGGTAATGCTGTCATATACACTCCCCTGCCTATCCATAATCCCCATTGAACACCTATTATTTTCCATCATATCCTTCTGAATCCAGTGTTGTAAAATAATTCACTCTCCAAACAGCAACACAGGTTCATTCCCTACTTCCTACTAACTGCTTTATCAAAGGTGGGGTGGAAAAATGATTCCAGGGATGTAGGGTGTAAATATACGACTGGTTCCCTCTTGGCTTGGAGCTAAGAATTTGCCAATAGCCCCAAAAAAATCATATGGGTTTTTAATAGGTTAAAAAAAAAATCACATTTCCATGGATTTAAACAGCTAGCTTTCAGCTTTTCCACTCATTTATTTATAGGACTCTCAAGACTTTTCACAGTTTCCATTAGCGTAGTATACAGTGTTCAAGCATACCAAACGTAGTCTTTGGTTATTGGCTGTAAAATTAATGTACATGATGTAAAGTTACCAGAAACTGTATCCTGTACTATTTGCCTTTTTTAGTTAAATACAAAGTATGCACTGGGATATGAGAGTAATCCTAGTAGCATTAAAAGTAGTAAATAGATTTTAAGAGGCATTTCTATTAAAAACAAATAGTTTGGAGGTGATTGGTTAATAGTTTTGTCTTGCTGGCCTGATTTTGAAAAGTGGCCTTTAACTCTGCAGAAAAAAAAAATTGCACCCACAAATAATTGCAAGGCTCACAGGTAATAAACACAGATAATTGTACATCAATGATTGAGTCTGCATAGTAGTTTGACATCTAAGTGCTATGTTATTATGGTAATCTTTTTATCTCCCAAATTCCAAGCAGAAAACTGGATACCAATCTGATATGATTATATAGTCCACAAAGTACTAATTTACTTACTAATCTTTTTTTGGTATGGTTGTTTGGGAAAGCTATGGCTGCAAGCCTTATCAGGTTTTACTCAAGAGATATTTTGTAAAAAAAAAAAAACAACTTTACACAAATATCATGTATTGCAAGCAAACAAGGTAATTTGTTCATGAACAAGAGTCCTATTTGTCATTGTCCTATTTCAGTGACCAATCAGGGAGCACACAACACAAACATTTGGTGATATTATGGATAAAAGATACATTATACAGTAGCGGGAATAGTCAAAATGAACACTTGAACTGAACATATCAGAAGATAAGTTTTATTTGCATATACTGTTTCATGAATACTTGTGAACAACACACATTCACAAAATTCAGGATCAGTTCATTAATGTTTCAAAAACAAAAGGGGGAAATGATAGAAAGCTCATTTATTCATAATGAAAAACTTGGCCAACTTAGACCTCATACACCACTAGGTAACAATTAAATCTGTAATTCGAGTAGATTTGTAAAGCTACTATTGGTCTAAAAAAAAAAAAAGTGCAGTTACATGTTATGATGCTATCTGATTAGAGTATGACCATGTGAATCATTGTTGCTACTACTGTTATATAATTGCAACAAATCTTATACAAAGTGTGATGCATGGCCAGAAAGGGTTAAGCAGCTTGCAGGCTAATTGACCCAGATTCACTCTTTAGGAACATACTGGTAGATAATGTTTGTGTGTTTACATAAATATAGTTAGAAGTTAACAATGTAATGGAACAGTCCCTGTCTATGCTGTATTCTGTTAATTCAGAGATCAAAAGGACATCTTAACATTTAAATGATCTGTAAACATAGTGACATCACTGTATTCACCTGCGAATGGTGGAAAAAAAAATACAGGCAATTGCCTTATGTTAATCCCTGTAATTAATTACTGGTGATGCCTAGGAAATAGGTTTACTTGAAAGTCTCCATGATTGCCTATTGCTCGCCTAAGGATTCCAACCTGTCAAGAGAAGGCCTGGAACTGTATAAAAACACCTTGGGACCTGATTTTTTTTAAAAAATCTCAGATCTGCTTGATTCTTCATACAGGGGAAGCTTAAGTCATAAGGCTGAGATCTTCAGTCGTAACTGGATCCCCTGAATATGGACATTGGACTATAACCTATGGACTAATTCTGAAAGAACTCTTTGCAACTACAAATCTCACCATCTCTACTATGAACTGATTGCAGAACTGTACTCATGTCTATATGTATATTGGTCTTTAAACCAATACTCTCTTTTCTTTTTTGATAAATTTTAGTTTAGTTAATAAGAATTGGCTGTAAGCCAGTATTTGGGTAAGAACTAGAATATGCATTAACCTGGAAGGTAATATGTTCGATCCTTTGGGATTGATAGAATTTTCTTATATGATGATTAAGATTTTCAGTAATCCTCATCATATTTGACTTGAGTGTGTGGGTGGAGGCCTGAGGCTGGATTGCTTTAAGGCAGGAGTTCCCAAACTTGGTTTGCGGCTTGTTCAGGGTAAGCACCTGGCGGGCTGCGAGACGCTTTGTTTACCTGAGCATCCACAGGTATGCCTACTCGCATCTCCCAGTGGCTGTGTTTCGCCGTTCCCAGATAATGGGAGCTGTGGGTAGAGCAATGAATTTTATAATTTTAAGTTAATAGGAAGATAAATTGAAATATTTCCTAGTAGAATGAAAACAGCAACACATAAATAGAGAGCCTAAATTTTGATTCTTTGAGAAAAGGAATTGCCCCGTAATGACTGAGGATAATAATTTACATTCTAATTACTGGAAATGAAATTTGTTTTGAAACTGCATACAATATAACCTAGCCCATATGGGATCGGAGTGTTATAAACCAACATATTTTTTTTTCCTTTTTCTATCCCTCCCATATCTTGACTTTTTTCCTTCACCCCCTCAACTAATTGATCATGGCAAGTTTATCATTGGCTCTCCTGGTTCTTCAGTTGCTTGCAGTTTGGTTCTCCCTCACTTTAGCCACACGTTGATGCATCTGAAGATCTGAATTTGTTTCAGTACATTGCAGTCCCTGTAGCTCTAATTATAGTGAACATTGCAGAGTGAAATTATTTGGTGGCAAAAAAAAAAAAAAAATCACTAAAATGTTCAGTTGTGTTTCATTTTCTCTAATTCAGGGATTGACAACCTTTGGCACGCGACTCGCCAGGGTAAGCACCCTGGCAGGCCGGGCCAAGCACCCTGGCAGGCTGGGCCAGTTTGTTTACCTGCAGCGTCCACAGGTTCAGCCGATCGCATATCCCACTGGCCGCGGTTCACTGCTCCAGGCCAATGGGAGCCGCGGGTTGTTCTAATGGATTGTTCGAGGGTATCTTTTAAGAGGAGAAAAATCTGTTAAAAAAGCAATTGTTTCACTGTCATCCCTTGGTGGATATGGTTAATGGAACAGAAATATATTAAAGAATAGTTATTTGTAATTGAGAAGAGTTCTGAATTTTGAATATACTTTGATTTACTGAATTAAATTTTATTTGGCAGAAATTACAGTATTCTATATCAAGCAGCATTATCCTCTGTCCTTTGTTATAATTTATTCACTTTAGTAATTGATCATATGTGCAAACCTTCAAAAATTGAGTATTAAATTCTTACCACATATGAAAGTGTCAGTGGCCCTGCAAAAAGTGACAGCGTCGTAAATCCATGCAAGCAGCACCACGAGGCCATCAAAACAGATGATAACAGCCAGAAAAAAATATTAAACTTACTTTTCCAGCATTAGTGTCGCAGTATCAATGACTGAATTAATTTAGGTTGGCTGGGTGGAGGGAATTCAATTGCTGTTCTCCATTTTTACAAGATTTGAATCCTGAGATATAGTGCAGCACATATTTTACACTTATTAGAATGCCATGACTTTTGACATGGAGAGGTGTAATGCTTGACTGTGCAGCTAATGGAAAAGAATGAATGATATACAACCAAAGAGTGTAAAGCCATATATGCCCCTAATGTGGCCATATTCTGCAGATCCTGCAATTCCCAAGGGATTAAAGCAGACATCAGAAAGAATTATCACCAACTTTATCATGGCTGGCACTTGGCTCTAGTTAATACCTAAATTAAAAACCAACCCACAGCTACAGATTTCTAGATACTCTTAAACATAGGGCCAATTTTCAGAGAATTTTTCTTAATTTTCCCACAATGGCCTCAATTCTGGGTTGTGCCCTGTGTTGACTTTGCACTATTCCACCAGCACAGAACAGTCCTAAACCCAAAGTATCAGGCTAGAAGCAGATCTTTGCTACCTATGGGAAGCCTCAGTTAGCATAGAGGCACTAAGGTTGGCTCCTAAGCCAACCCTCCCAGCTAACAGTGAGTGGGAGTGGCCAGGAAAATGGAATAATTGAATTCCCCTGCATGCTGGTGATTCCAGTTACTATTAGCAGCTGCTGCATGTCAGAGAGCTTTGAAGGAAATTCTAAACTGTGACATGTTACCAGCATGTCCCCTTATTGTGGAAGTGAAAAGAGTATCTCTTTGCTTTAATGTCTTCTGTTATATTTGTTTTTAATAGTGCCAACATTTCTTCAGGGATCCGCTAACATTTCATTTTGGAGTTTATGGCTCTTAAAGGGTATTCTGTGCATACTATAGTTTGGGCACAATGTTAGAGAGATTTGTCACGTGTCAGTAGTAAGCAATTCACTGACCAAAACAGATCACAGACCTCTATTTAAAAATATCTTTCTATATTTTAGAGTAGTTTTGATTTTAAAAAGAGCTTATTGTATCAGTAGAATTTGTCTTTTCAAGCTACGCCTGTGAAAGTTGATTCAGCCTGAAAATAATTTATCCTTTGCTGAAAATACAAGGTTTCAGCACAAGGACTCATTTCTGATACAATTAATGGGAGAAAAATCATTGCAAGTGTTTTTGTGTTTGTTTGTAATGCCTTATAATGGAGTCATGAACAGGAGCAGGCCAGCTCACTGCATCTGAAGGCTCCTGAGAGGAAGGACAGACCCCTCCTCAAAGATACAACTATTTGAAAGTAACCTAAACAAATTGGAAGTGCCTGAGATGGAGGACAGAGTCTTAGGACAACTCAGTTTAGATTCCAGGAGAGGGAGGACAGGAAGCTGAAGGAAAGTCAGAGTAGGATCCAGGATTGTTGGAAGCAAAAGGGAAAAGCTAATTTCAAGAGCATTACATAACCAAAGAGGTTTCTGGGCTAGTCATGTGGTTTCTATGAGCCAGATAATCAACTAATGTAATTTGGCTCAGATCCACTGACTTCAGTAGAGCTACTAACATTTACGCCAGCTGACTCACAGGGAACATAATAAAATTGCTTGACATGAGCATGGATTGGACAATCTTGTTCCCTGAGTATTAGTATCAGATGATGGTTGCTTTTTAATATAACTGATTAATCACATCAAAACTACATCAAAAACACATTAAATCCTGATCAGTGCATAATATACCTTTGCCAAAAAAAAAAAAAAAATAGACAATGTTACCTAGAGAGAAGAAATGCTTAATGTAATCTCCTTACAGCAATGCTAAAGGATAGGGCCTTTGCAGGAGAATCCAAAATAAAGGAAAATGCAGTTATAGTCTGTATGTGAAGATAAAATTTCAAATAGGGAAGGAAGGAGGCAACAGAATATAGGATTATATGACAGAAGCATGTTCCCTATAGCAGCATGTTCTCATCGCTAAGGCACTTCATCATGCCTAATTGCAACATTGCAAGGGGTCCTTATCTCTGGCACCTCTTTTTGGGCTCAGACTTTCAATTGCCTCTTCAGCCTGTCTTCTCCCAATTCCCCTGCCGCTTGTTTTGTGGTTGGCCAACAGCCAAGTCACATAAAAGTCTAATCCCTTTCCAGAGTAGCATGAACAAGTCCAAACAAATCTTCGAAATAATAGCCATTCCCCTCACCTTGTATTTCCCTTGTTGTCTGTTCCTCAGAGCTTCCCCTGCAGGAAGGTAACCTGCTCCTGTAGAGTTCTTCTTCATTGTCTCCTGTCTGTTAAACCCTATTCTTGGGCTTAGCTCTACCAGAGAGACCTGTCTCCTCTGCAGTCTTTCCCCAACTGAGCTCTCTCAGTCAATTAACAAGTATTGGCTCCATCTCCTCCAGCCAGGAAACAAATTCCCCCTGACCCCTCTCCCCTCAGGTGCAGAACATGACTATTTCAGGCCCTTCCCATTGCTTTGCAGGTAATGGCAGTTAAGTCCCATCACAGACTCACACAGCAAAGCTATAGTAAGATGGTAACAAGTATATTTAGATAACAGGCCTTTTGCTCATTTTCCAGAGAAATGTAAAAAAAAGAGCTATTTTTCTTGGGTTCTGACTGATCATTAGAGGGTTCAGGTAAGGATTCATGTGCAAAAGGTGGTAAGAAGCATGGAAAGGGAATCTGTTTAGAAAATAGATTGTAAGCTGTAAGGGACTGGATCTGAATTTTTCTCTGGATCCTCAAGCCCCGTACAGCTTGAAAGCTATCTTCTCTTCTTTGCTACAAACTCTTTTTGCCAGGTTGACAGATTGTGGAGTTTTCGGACCACATTTCCCCTCCCCAGTGGCATGAAGGAACCTTGGTGCATCCCCATAGGGTCAGGCATGATGCTGCAGGTGAACCCCTGCCTCTGCTTCCCTCCATACCAGCAATGAACAAGTTCATGTTTCCATGTATAGTATTTAAGAGGAAAGCAGAACACACAAACAAACAAAAGGTGCAGTCAATTATTCCCCAGGAAACTCTCCACCTTTGGGTTAATTAGTCACTATATCATCCCTCCAGCCCCAGTGCACTCTCAAGGTGCCCTTTGTTGGGCATTCAGCTGGATGGCAGTCTTCTCCCCAGAAGTACATCACTCCATGCTAAACTAGGCCCTAGTAACTCTCCAAGGGACACCTCATTCAATTAATTCTCTTGGGCTGCTCCTTAACTGCAAGTACTTTCTCTCTGGGCCTGTTCCACTTTCTGTGAGTATCTGCTCCCGTGGGAAATACCACATGGCACAGCTTCCTAACCAGCTATGCTGAGGATCCTTTTTGCTCTGGGGCTCTCTGACTAATCTCTCCTAAGCCTTTATTAGGTCCAGTTTCTCCATATCTAATTAACTATCCACACACAGATCTTTTTCTGTCACAGGTAGGCTGGGTGCCTGACCCCCTTAGAAGCCATCCCCGTGTGACACCACCCAGAGAAGGTGAGGCTAAAATCTTCTCTATATAGTATCCAAATGGGGAGAGGGGTGACAGAGAAAAAGTAGACCTTAAATACTTGATACCTACAAGCATTAAGGAAATATTATAGAGTATCAACACAATATTTATGTCCAGTTATTTTAATTCAATCCAAGCTATTTCAAGTACAATTAAAATAGCAGAGCTATTAATTCATCAGCAGTTGTAATATGCTCATATGTTTCTTAAGAAAGGTAAGTGGAGGAATAGAAAAAAGAAAGAAATCCCATTGTTACCCAGTTAATATGTAACTGTTGCCAAGGTAAGAAGAGAGACCAATGCACAGCGGGGGTAAGGCTAGGGATAAGGCCCTGGAACTATTACAGCCATGGGTGAATCGGTGCTTTGAGGAGCCACTGAATGGCTACTGTTGCTTAATTTAAGAGCTGGTCAGTGGACCCTTCCCAGCAATCAGGTGATGTAGCCAAACAGGCAGCCTACTGGGCTAGCTGCTCTTGTTAAGTTGTACAGATAACTGGTTCTCCTGAAGGTCCTGATCCCTGAAAGTGTGTGAAAAACCTAGTAATACAACTTTTTACCCCTACTATATCCTTATTTGAAGACAATATCCTGGGCTTAACATTCATTAAAAAAATGTACCTCAGCTTTTTCCAACCCCTTTAGCATCACAAATACATTAGGCTATCTCCTTTACTGACTTGCTTCCAGTGAGCATATTTTCTGTTTTTCAAAAGGATGTCAGGGTTTGCCTAATATACTCCCCAATGCTAGCAGGTGTTGAACCTGCTTGGAAAGGGTTAGATTTTTTTTTTTTTTTTGCTGACACACTCAGGCAGGCAGGATGGTATTACCCTATCTATAAAGAATTGTCTGGCTATGCCGAAAGAATGACAGGAGACATTAGATATGGGTTTAATCAGGCCACAACTTTATTATTAGATAGAAGTCTGGGACTAAACCGGCGGATGAAATGTGCAGTGCAGGTGAAAAATGTATGTCCTTCCAGCAGATCCACTGCCGGGACCCTTTAATTCCAACCAACTTTTTTGGGGGGGGGCTTCCACCAGCTCCGCCCCTTTTCATCCAGATCCCTCCAGCAATTCCCTTGCCAGGACCTTACCAACCTCCCCCCCCCTTGTAGTAGGGGTTAAGGTGGACTATAATGATGGGGGTTGGCTTCTTGCTGTACCAATCGGAGGAGTCCCCAACTGCCCCCGGCTTACTCAATTACTAAGCACCTCTCCTTAATTCCTTTTCCAAGCCATTTTTCCATTCTTTTTGTGCCTTAATTTATGGAGTACCTGCACTAAACATCCACTACAAAGGAGGCACCAGCCATTAGCTAGGCTGCCTCCTCCCCACACCCAGCCGGATTCCCAGACATCTCCCAATGCCCTCTTTTATATCAGCCAAAAATATGGCAGCACCTGAATCTGACAGGTGTACCCCATCCTCCCGAAATAACTGCGGTGACCCATAGAATATGCCAGGATGTGAAATTACTGTCCCCCCGCCAGGGCACCAAGAATTTGGCCACTTCCCTGTTCATATACTTCCTGGTTTTGTCCACCCTGGCGGGGTTTATTGCTCCCTGCCAGACCCTGCGCTGAAGCATATCCGACCAGACAATGTTAACGCCCGGAAAAATTGCCAGGATCAGGTCCCTCCTAGTTCGAAGCATTAACTCCATCCCTGTAAGTGTTCCCAGATCATTTTCTCCCAGGTGTATCACCAATATATCCGGTGGCCGCTGATGTGCCTGCACAGCATACAACAGCAGTATCAGTCGATCCCATAACATGCCCATCCGTGTGTGCCAAATGAGTAATGTGTCACCACAGAATCCCACCTGGGAGCCCTTGGGCAACCTAGATGCATGTCTACACACCCAAAATACAATACTGTGCCCACAGATCAACACTCTCGTGTGTATAACCAGCTGTCCCATATCTGAAATGAGAACACAACCGATTAATGTTGATTTTCCACCTGTGGACTTACATAAGATCGGTATGCATTAGACTGCCAGCGCCCGATTGTCTGAATAGCCTCTGCTTCCATACCTATCTGTGCTGCTGCAATAGCTGCCCCTATTCTGAATGAGTGGGAACCAAATTAATGGGCTGGCAGCCCCAACCTCATTAGCTCCCATCTCAACATGGTAATCAATTGATATGCCGTGAGGGGACTCCTGACTCCATGTACAAAAAGGGGGCCTTCTCCCTTCCACCCTCAATACCCAAATGGGGCAGACCCCAGGCTGGCCACCCTCCAATAGGGTAACGAATGCACCCCAGCCGACCTGATCAGTCTTTGACCTTTGCAATTGTAATATCACTGCATGCTTGTGCCCGCTTATGTCACGAAATTCCAAAGCCTTTCCCATAGAATCCCTGATGGACCCAGGCATTAGTTCACTGATCCTGAAAGTACCAAAAAATGTTGTCAAGAATGCTGCCCTGAATAGGGACGCTTCCTGTGCGCTATTACGTATGACACTGAGGATGTGAAGGAGGTCCCTGAGCGTGGAAACCCTGATGGAACGACGGGAATCCTCCCTGGATCCATGGCTACATGACCATCCCGCCAAAAACCTTCGAACTAAGAAACCCCCACAAGGGGGTTTGCCTACTGACAAATGTAATGGCCAAAAGGTGATTCAAAATTGTGGAGGACGCCAGTTGACTGGTTGCCAATGACAGCATGTACCGCCGCACCTGTTCCTCTGTAATGGGTCACATTGCCGACTGGCCTTCCTGCTCCTGAAATTGTATGAATTCATTAAATTTTTTCTCATAGCTGTGCCACGTGTGTGGTGCCACTGATCTCTGGACCACACTGACAACCATTCTACGCCAAGGTTCCCTACCATGAACAACATTTGTCTGGGTTCATGGATGGTGATCCCTGCCCTGTGCATCTATCGTTGCTCCTGAAATCACCTGAGCGGGATGTCCTGGATCGGCGTGACCTGTTCTGCTTTCTACAGCCTGTAGTGCTGTGGAAACAACTTCCTACGCAATACATTTAATTAATCATATCAGCTGCATGCTAACTGGCCCCCCATCAGACGCTGCTAGTTCAGTTGGGTGAGCGAGAGCTGCAGCTGGATCCCCCACTTCCCCAAGCCCAATAGGCCGTCTGTAACAATCCAGTACACTTGTGTGAGTAAATACTGCACCTGGTGCCCCCATTTCCCCAAGCCTGAAAGGCTGACTTTGATAAGCTGGTGAACTACCCCAGGCTCCCCCAGCTACTTGCCCTTGCTGTATGGATTCTGCCCCTTGATTGCCCTGGGGCCAGCCAACTGCACTGTGCCCTCCCTGTGTGTGATTTGATTGCTTTCTGGGTTCCTATGGTAATGAAACTAACTGGGGGGGGGGCAAATTCACCCCATCCCATTGTGTTCTGGCTACAGCAAGGAAAAACTGCACCATTATCCCCTAAACATTCATTTAAACTGCAACTGCTATGAGAGGGGCCCGCTCCCCCCTCCTTTTCCTTCTTATACCTATACCCCCTATAAAGAACTCTACCTCCCTTTGTAAATCTGTTCTCCTACTGCTACCCCATTCCACTGGTGCCAGAGGAAAAGAAGAATTAAGCCTTGTCTTTTGTGCACCCCAGAAAATATCATATTGCCTCTAAATCCATGGTATGCCCACATCTTGAATACTGCATGCAGATGTGGTCACCCTATCTCAAAAAAAGATATATTGGGAATTGGAAAAGGTTCAGAAAAGGGCAACAAAAATGATTAGGGGTATGGAACAGCTTCCATATGAGGAGAGATTAATAAGACTGGGACTTTTCAGCTTGGAAAAGAGGCGACTAAGGGGGGATATGATAGAGGTCTATTAAATAATGACAGGTGTGGAGAAAGTAAATACGGAAGTGTTATTTACTCCTTCTCATAACATAAGAACTACAGGTCACCAAATGAAATTAATAGGCAGCAGGTTTAAAACAAACAAAAGGAAGTATTTCGTCACACAATGCCCAGTAAACCTGTGGAACTCTTTGCCCAAGGATGTTGTGGAGGTCAACGCTATAACACAGTTCAAAAATAACTAGATAAATTCATGGAAGATAGTTCTTTCAATGGCTTTTAGCCGGGATGGGCAGGGATAGTGTCCCTAGCCTTTGTTAGTCAGAAGCTGGGAATGGGTGACAGGGCATGGATAATTCGATGATTACCTGTTCTGTTCATTCCCTCTGGGGCACCTGGCATTTGCTGCTGTTGGAAGACAGGATACTGGGCAAGATGGACCTTTGCTCTGACCAAGTAAGGCCATTCTCATGTTCTTATGTTATGTTCTTATGTTCTTATTCATATGTGACGTCTCAGGACCCTGGCTGTCTGCACCACCCCAACCTATAGGCAATTTCATTAAAGTATGTTTGGCAACAATTTCAGCATTCGACCCACCAGTGGGTAATAGATCATTTTTTTCCAGCTCCATAACTATTAGATTTCTAAAAGGATTGGACAGATTATATCCTCAAGAGCAAGAACCTGTTTCCCCATGGGATCTCAACCTTGTGCTAACAAAATTAATGGGACCTCCCTTTGAACCTTTCACAACTTGCTCCCTACTCCACCTCTCTATGAAAGTGGCATTTCTGATTGTGATAACTTCAGCAAGAAGAGTGGGTGAATTGAGGTACTTGGTCTCAGAACTTCCTTATAGAGTTTTCCATAAGGACTAAATTTACCTCTGCCTTCACCCAAAATTATTCACAAAGGTGGTTTCCAATTTCTACATTAACCAGGCACTTTATTTACCTACATTTTCCCAAAGCCTCACATGCATACAGTTGAGCAGAAGCTTCATTTGTTGGACGTGAGGAGATCATTAGCCTGCTTGGATCGCAACAGATGATATCTCAAAAAATCCTATGAAAGACTGCTAAATCCAAACTCCAAATTTAGGAAAGGGTCATGATGAAATTACAAATAGCTTTAAATTTATTGTTTTTAACCAAAATATTCCCCGTCTGTCAAAGTTTTCTGTCTTCAGTCAGTACTGTGTTTATAGCAAATGTTGACATATTTTAAAATGCTGGTTTTAAGTTATCCAACTAAAAAATAGGAAACGTTATGTATTGTAGTTTTCCACAGATTCATAGATTCTCGGACTGGAAGGGACCTCGAGAGGTCATCGAGTCCAGTCCCCTGCCCTCATGGCAGGACCAAATACTGTCGACCGTCCCGGAGAGACATTTATCTAACTTACTCTTAAATATCTCCAGAGATGGAGATTCCACAACCTCCCTAGGCAGTTTATTCCAGTGTTTAACCACCCTGACAGTTAGGAACTTTTTCCTAATGTCCAACCTAAACTTCCCTTGCTGCAGTTTAAGCCCGTGGCTTCTTGTTCTATCCTTAAAGATTAAGGTGAACAAGTTTTCGCCCTCCTCCTCATGACACCCTTTTAGATACCTGAAAACTGCTATTATGTCCCCTCTCAGTCTTCTCTTTTCCAAACTAAACAAACCCAATTCTTTTAGCCTTCATTCATAGGTCATGTTCTCAAGACCTTTAATCATTCTTGTTGCTCTTCTCTGTTGGTAAGCAACATTTCCTTCCACCTCTATCCTTCAAATTGTGTGATTGGAATTACTTCTGGGCTGACATAAGACATTTAAATTTGAAATATGTTTTCTGATGAAGGTGCAAGTGACTTTAAATTGGAAGTGTCATCTGATCTTTAATATTTACCAAAGTGAAAGAAACAACTCATGAGCAATGAATAGGGGACTAATGGCTGTTTGTCAGCATTCATACATTCAAAAATGGATAAAAAAGTTTCCAACAGACAAAACCCAAGTTATGCTGTTTATCATAAAGGGCTTGATCCTACAGATTTTTTTGCTGGCAAAACTTTTTGAAGTCAATGGGCATTTTACTTGAGTGGGGACTGCAAGAGTAGGCCACATGAAGGCTATGTCAGCCCAAACAACCATCTAGCATGCAATTTTTCACTCAAATAGGAATACATATTATCTATTTTATAGAGGGAAATTTGAGTTTTTCCACTGAATTTATAATATCTGAATTTTCAAAGTATGTAACCATCCTTAAATTTTCTATCGTCTCACTATCTCTCCGTATTATTTGAGAGCTTCCCAAAATTATGATGTATACACATAACAATATATTTATCTCTTTTTACTTCTTTCCAGTCAGCAGGGAATAGACTTCATTTTGTATATTTTTCATTCTATTCTGTTTTCTCTTTCTAAAGGTGGTGTTATTGTGATAAAGCTACATCAAATAAGAGATGTCAGTAGTGCTAGTCCTATTAGAATTATTTTGTTCAATGACTAAAATCCAGAACACCTTTCATTTTAGTGTTAACGCTCTTAAAAGGTGCACTGGCATTCATTCATGTTGTATGGCCCAGAAATTAGGTCTGCATAAATCGAAAGCACCATTTTCTAAAAACATCCAGAATTCCGTTGACCTAGCAATTATCAGCTTTGATTGTCCAGCAGTGGACTCTTCAGGAGGTTTTCAATTCTTTTACCACCTTGGAATAAGAAACTACTCTCCAAATATAACAACTTTTTCTACCTCTGCTTCTATTCTTGCTAAAAAAAAACAACAAAAAACTGTTTGTTACCTACAGTACTATAAAGCTCAGCTAGCAAATGTCAGCTAACAAAGAAAACATTGTATACTGTTTAAGACTTTGGACGAGGATAACTATCACTCAGAAGGCTGGATATATTTAATAAAACATGAACCAATAGTATTTTAATTGGACTACTTGTACTTAAAGTTAAGCATGTTCTTAAGTGCTTTGTTGGAATGGGGTTTATATTCACATTTCTATTTCTACTTGACTTTAATCATTTCCTAATAAATAAAAAAAACAGGAATGGTTAATTTTTGTAGGCTGTGTAGTTTGCAAATAAATTAACCCAATATGATGGTTTTATAAGTAAATTAGAATGATTTTTTTGATAATTAGTTAACCCTAATTATATCCTACATGTCCCGAATAGTAAGGGTAAGAAGGAATGCTTTGAATGTGAAGAAGCTGACAGACACATCATAACTACTATTATAAGTAACTAAGGAATCATAATTCCTAGCCTGTGGAGAAAGAGGAGCTGCCCACCACAGGGCTGCCAAATCTGAGCATTAACATAAAAGTTTGAATCAATTGTTAACCTGGATTGATGTCCATGAAATTAAAAGAACTCAATTCAACCAAATTGGGTATGTTTATGGTTCTGTGTAACTCTTTGCACAGCCAAATAAATCATCTTCCCAATGCCATGCTGCATAACCTTTCCCTCCCAACACCTTAGAAGCTCTACACTAAACATTAATTCAGTAATAGGCCCTGAACCTACACTGACAGCCACATCATGGCTGTCTAGATGGTATTTGGTCCTGCCATGCGGGCAGGGGACTGGACTCGATGACCTCTCAAGGTCCCTTCCAGTCCTAGAATCTATGAATCTATGAATCATCCTCACCACTGCAAGTGCTAAGAACAGGCTAGCCCAGAGATAGGCAACCTTTCAGAAGTGGTGTGCCGAGTCTTCATTTATTCACTTTAATTTAAGGTTTCGCGTGCCGGTAATACATGTTAACATTTTTTTAGAAGGTATCTCTAAGTCTATATTATATAACTAAACTATTGTTCTATGTAAAGTAAACAAGGTTTTCAAAATGTTTAATAAGCTTCATTTAAAATTAAATTAAAATGCTGATCTTACGCCGCCAGCCTGCTCAGCCCACTTCCAGCCTGGGGTTCTATTCACCTAGGCCTGCAGCGGGCTGAGCAGGGCCTGTGGCCGGGATGCCGGCTGGCAACCGGGACCCCAGATCTGGGGGGGGGGGTTCAGGGGTCAGGGCAAAGGGTTCAGGGCAGAAGGCTGGGTGTGTGTGTGGGGGGGGGTTCAGAGGTCAGGACAGAGGGCAGTGGGGATGTGGGGGGTTCAGGGCAGAAGGCTGGGGGTGTGGGGGGATTCAGGGGTCAGGGCAGAGGAGTGTGGGGGGGTTCAGGGGTCAGGGCAGAAGGCTGACGGGTGTGAGTGTGCAGGTCTGAAGGCTGGTTGTTGGGGGCAACTTGAGGTCAGGGCAGAGGGCTGGGGGGGGTTGGAGGTTCAGGGCAGAAGGCTGGGTGTGGGGGGTGCAGGGCAGAGGGCTGGGGTGTGTGTGGAGGTGCAGGGCAGAAGGCTGGGTGTTGTGGGGAGGTCAGGGCAGACGGCTGGGGGTGTGTGGGGGTGCAGGGCAGAAGGCTGGGTGTTGTGGGGAGGTCAGGGCAGACGGCTGGGGGTGTGTGGGGGTGCAGGGCAGAGGGCTGGGTGTTGGGGGGGGACTCGAGGTCAGGGCAGAGGGCTGGGCGGTGTGTGGAGGTGCAGGGCAAAAGGCTGGGTGTGGGGGGGTTCAGGGCAGAGGGCTGGGTGCTCGACTCATGGGGGTGCTCAGTATAATATTGGGGCCTTAAGTAAATACTATTATAAGAGAGCAGAGATAATAAGTTGCCAGGGCTATGTAAGCTACTTATGATAGAGGAATATGATACATTTACCTTGATTCTTATTTTCATGTTTGTCTCCATCCACCTGTCATGTCTTGTCATAACACTAGATTATGAACAATTTGAGGTAAGGACTGTCTTTTTTTAATTCACTTTTTAATTCACTAATCAGTGGCTAATACACTGATCTCTGCTGGGGGACCCAAGGTGCTACCAAAATATAAATAAAATAATAATAAAAAGTACATATTTTTGGTTCTGTAACTGAGATAGAAAGGAGGATCAGATCATCTTCTACAAGGGAACAAATATGCAAATTGATCATCTTTATACCATTACCAACTCTTCCATTCATATAGGAGAGGAAATATTTGCAAATGTAGAAGGGGAAGAAAGGTATCAGATCCCTAAACCTGATGTTTCTCAGAGATCTGTGTGATCTATCTGTATCTTGAGGGATCTGCAAAAGCCAGGGACAGCCTTTTTACAGTTTTCAATATACTGATGATGTACAGAGTCAACAAGTAACATACATAATGCTGTTAGATTTGGCATCTTACTTTCCAATTTCCGAGAGTTGGGAAGTATAGTGCTGTGCACAGTAGCTGTCCCTTGGTAAAACTACTATGTTTTAATTGAATGAATTAAGGTGGTTGCACTTGAGATTCACAATTTCAAATTTTCTGACATTTAAAATCTCAGCCTTAGCACTACATAAATGGAAACCAGACTTCTTTTTTGCAGTTACAATGCTTACATTTTCTCTTGAAATTGGAGAAAGCAAAGAGAAAGAAAAATGAATGTGATCTCAATATGGTAGCATTTGTTCTGCTGAGTAAAATTGTCTTTATTGAAACTAAACAAGATTAATTTGGAATTGTTCATGTAAAAATGCTCCTCATATTGTGTTAATATTCCCAGAGGCCCTTTTAGTTTAATTATAAATTTCCTTATGGTTTCCTTGATTTTAGCCAATGCTTACAAGGCTGTTTCTTTATGAAGTGTACTTTAATTAATTGCTCCCAAAATAATTTCTGTAAGCTCCCAATTGGACTACAAAATACACAGTACAGGCATATCAATGAAATGTTAATTACATAAATTATGACAATGTATTTATTATTTGGACAAAACCATCTTTCATTTTTGTTTAGAACTTTAAGAAGATTATAATTTTGTACATATTGTAGATTCAGAATTAAATAATGTATGTAAACTTGGCATAGAAACATCTAATTATTTTCCTATTTATCCATTATCTGATTTTCTCAGAATCTAAAATAAGTTTAAGATTATTCAAATCATTTACTGCTGAGTTATGTGACTTCATATTATCAGTTCCTGCCATTAATATAGGAGACACAGTAATCAGTTCTACAGCTAATTTGAATTTCATGGTCCAATATAACCCCTCTTCTAGTTGCATATAACTTTGCAAACAAATTCCTTTTGGACTAAAATGTTGCATGCCTGGCCTCAGCCCTTCAACCACTTTTGAATTCTGTAATTCAGGCAATTTATATTGTTCTGGGGTCATAGAGTCATTTGACTTTAAATTGGTCTCACTTATAGTGTTCAAGATGCATCAGAGTTAAAAGAAAGAAAGCATCAGATAAAGCATAATATTGGCAAGTCCCTGGGCAGAGCTTAAGGAGTGAAAGGTAGCGTACAAAGAGTTAAAGGATATGATGCATTTGGTATGGCCACTTAGAACCATGAATGTCACCATGCATGTCCTTGACACTGGAGAATGGAAGCCATTTATTTAACTAGGAGACACATCTGCGCCTTAGTTTGTGAACATATGAACCTGGCAACATTCAACTAATTCACTTAAAGATAACCAGACATATCGAGTTGCTTCAAGTACCTACTTCTGCATGTGTTTTCTGGGATGGGGAAAAACTCACATTTAATTTTTAACATAAAAGACTCAGTGGTTCTGTGATATTAGACTACAGGAGTATATGCTGGGTCTTGTATTGCAATATTGCTTACAATATTACTTAATGTGACTCAGCCCACAGCATCTTGTTCTTTTAAAGTTACCTCTGAGTAGAAGCACATGTTTGGAGGCCATAATATCTGTCATTTTTATGCCATTTGAACAAGAACATTTTGGCAGTCAACATCATAACTACTCCAGAAACAGTACTAGTGGCTAGAAGCTACTTCTTGCATGTGCAGTCGTGTGTAAAAAAGGTTAAGCTTCTTTGTATGACCTCAATTTAAATCCTTTGGATATTTTTCATTGTACTCTTTTGTCTACTGTTTATATATTCCACTCTTGTTAGGCACACACACTATATGCTTTTCAAATACTATAATGGCATGTATTGCTGGGGGGGGAAATAGGTTTTCCATGAGCTGATATCCTACAGTGATTTTAGAAATCTATCCAAGGAAATAGCAGGGTGCTTTTAACATATAACTGTCTTAAACTTTAATACTCTCCAGGACTTCCTTTAGATCCTAATTGATGACTATTTAATGTAAAAAAATCTCAGCTATGGTGGATGTGTTTTTTAGCATTTACACTCCTTAATAACTACATCACGTAATTCACTCACTGTGTTCAGTTACTTGAAATACTTATTGAATAATGATTTTGAATAGAATAAGCAGTTATTAACTAAAAATGTCAAGCTATTGTGGAATGTGGTTCAAAATAATTTATAAACCACTAAACCTAGTGTAAAAAATCCCATGTTCAAAGTTTCCTGGTAAAAACTATTTGAAGTTCTGTCCTTAGAGTAAAATAAATATTGTTAGTGCACTTAAGAAGATTGAGAGATACTGCCATCTGTACCTGTGTTCTGCCATTTTCTGCATGGGGAATAGCTCTCAAACCAGTGTAGTTTTTATTTGTTTTGTTTTGTTTTTAAGGAAGAAATTTTTAAGGATTACCATTGTAATAGCTAATTACACATGAAATGTTAAGCTGCCTTGACATGACAAAAATGAAAGTAGATCACACTTGGCTTAAGCTGCTTGACCACCAGTCTATCAATGTCAAATAAATAACCTGTGAAGCAACATTCCTTTGTGTAGAACAGGCTGGGCTTAGGCACTGTCTGACAAACAAATTTTAGGAACATATTTACAGCACACATACATAACTCTATACATTAACTGTGCATACATTATGCAATAATATGAATACTCTGTCACCAGTTTACATATGATACCTTTTGTGACACCTTTTGGATACAGATCATGACAACAGTGAGTTGGGGCAATGAGTGTCAGGCCTGATGAGAGTTATAATATGGTGTGCCCTCTGCAGTTGGCATTGAGGAGCTCCCTGGGTCACAGTACTATTCCTCTGCCTCTCAGGAGGAGCCAGGGAAGACGGGATGATTTATTTTCTGTTTAAATATCGTTATTGGCAGTCTAAGACATATCGCTGTGTATCTTGGGTACTTAGATGCCCCCCATTACTGTAGTATGTGAGTTTTCCCAGTCTTTAATGTATTTATGCTCACAGAAAGAGAAAAAACTATTATCCTTGTTTTATGGATGGGAACTCAGGCATAGTGAGGCAAGTCACTTGTCAAGGTCACAACATAAGCCTCTAGCATAGCAAAAAATTGAACCTGGGTATCTCAAGTCCTATAATTAGTGCCCTGCCTACTGGACTATTCTTCCTCTCACATAGATGATGCTAATGGAAATATATGGAATACCATAGAAGGACTTTTTCTAGAAGGGGGTTTCACACAATAATGGAATACAGCAAGTAGGTCCTCAGGGGCTCTCTGTGTCTTAAGATCAAAAATTTAAATATATTGAGGTTATAGAACAATATTGTTCAAATCCTAAAATCATTCAGAGGGAGAATCCCCACCTGTCTTTTATAGTCTAGTCATGTTATAACCCCCAGTCAATAGTAACTGTCAGTTGGCCTCCTTCGTCTTTGTTAATCTAGAGCAAGAGTTTTCATCAAAAAAATGTATGTACTGGGAGGGAAGAAAATAAATGCACTTCAAACTGAGCATTTAAACTGAGCCTTCAGAGCACTGATTTGAGCCTAATGTTATGTTTGTAGAGCACCTTACACATGATGCGTTCTTCTAGAAACAGTAATAGTAATACATGTTACAATAGTTCTGATTATTTGTAATGTGTAACATCTGGTGTTTTATAGCATGATCCTGAAAAACAATGTTTGAACTTGGCGTTCTAGAGATAAGATGCTTGAAACAAATCCTTCACTCTAGAAATTCAGCTACCTTCTTATTAAAAAGTATTATATAATATTCTATAGTAATGGTCTAAAATGAAGCAATAACTAAGGCAGATGCATTTAGGACATTTAGGACGCTAACTAGCAGAACATTTTAAGACATCACAGAATAACTCAGTGGGGATTTACAGAAGTTCTGTAATCAGAAGGATTTTTGAAAAGAATGCTTCCTTTTCAAAGGGCAATACAGAGGGAACTTCTTTAAGTGCACTTGAACCATAAAGCTAGCAGCACATCAAATCATTTGGCAGCATTGTAGGGCCACAATAATATTACTTCTTCACACTACCAGATGGAATTTGACTGTGAACATTACTTCTGCTAAGCCTAAATTATATCTATAATGAATTTTTAAGCAGAATATATGACCAATAGTGTTGTAGTCTCCCCAGTGCTTAATATGAAGTATGGATTATGGTAATTATGAACTGTATGAAGCCCTAATAAATCCTGTTGTAAAAAATACATATATTTTTTATCTTCTCTGGAATGATAAAGGAAACTTAAAAGTCCATGCAACAATGTAAAGGCAGCCATCCCCATGAAGATGCTATAGAAATGTCGATGGTTTTTTTTTAAACATTTCCAACTGTAAAATATGCAAAACATGATTCCATTTAGAGGGAAAGAGGGTAGAGTCATGGGTTGGGCATGGGATTGATAGCAAAGAATTGTGGTGTTCTAATTCATGTTCTATTCTAATCCTGAACTGACTCTCTAGGTGGCCTTGGGAAAATAATGTAAGCTCTCCATTTTTTCATGTGTAAAGAATGGAGATAATACCTACCTCTCAGGGATGTTAGGAAGATTAATTAGTTAATGTCCACAGAGCATTTTTAAGATGAATAATGCTGTGTAAATGCTAAGTATTGCTAAGTGCTAAGGGATCTTTGGCCACTCAGTGAACTTTCTACAGTTCTGATGGCACTTTCTCTGCCCTTCATTTTTCTTTCTATTTAGCTTATCCCCTCCTAACTAAACCCACCCCCCAAAAAAGTGGAACTAACATCCCTGTGTCTGCTTTATCTATTTAAATTGTAAATTCTTCTGAGTGAGAATTGTGTGCTACTGTGTTTGTATAGTGCCTAGCATAATGGGCACAATTGGTCCTTTAGGCACTCCGATAATAAAATAATAATAATAAATGAAGGGATGTTGGTAGGGCTGACAAACCCAGAAGCTAGTGCAGCACTTTTATTCTTACAACATTTTTCAAAATTCTCCTAGGCACTTACGTGGGAATTTTAAAAAACACAAACTTTTCAATCCCATTGTTAAAAGGTTATCAGCCCAGCACTACCGGGCAAGCCTACAACAACACACTACTATCTGGTTAAAACCAAGTGGGAAAATTCAGAGGGAGATTGTGGTTTCAAACTTCCCATCAGTAATTATCAGTGTTCTTTTATATTCCTAATTTTGACTAGTTTTAACATATGTGCAGTTTCTATTTCCCCACAAGGCTATATAGTAGATGCATGATCGACACCAACAAAATAAACTGAAATAGTTGTCTTGAAATTTACTGTAATTGTTATAACACTTTTATACATGTTTTTTTTTTTCTAAGCAACTCAAATATTAAGCTTATTAAGACTCCTGTGATTTAGGTAAGGCTATTTATATTTATTTAAAAGATGTGGAAACTGAGGCAGAGACAGATTACAGACCAGATTGTTAAAGGTATTTAGGGGCCTAAACACCTTTCAATACTGGACTTTAAGCCACTTTCCAAAGGTTACAATGTAAACGACAGAGATGGAAATAAACATGGAGGCTCTTGACTTTCAGGCCCTAATTCTAACCACTAGAAAAACTTCTTCTCTTGTAAAAATGGTAAACCCTGATATATTTTCCAGTGGAATGACATAAAAACAAACATAACATAGAATAAAACTTGCTTTATTATAAAAATGTGTCATTTTAATACCAACATTCCAAAATTGCCAGATCCCTTTAGACCAAATTGCCTGTTCGGGGGAATCAATGCCGTTCTAGTTTGCAGTCTGCTTTCCTGTGAGAATAATTTTGCCATAGGCACTGGCAGTGTTGTAAAAAGCAATTTGTCAAGAATCTTGAGTTATAACACAAGAACACAAAGGTGAAGCATGGCCTCTTTTAATTATCTGTAATATTGCAGCGAATAACGTTACAAGCAATTCTGATAATTATATGCAATTTAAATTTATTTACACCTACTCAGTTCACTTTTTGAACTATTGTGGCACATTAGCTGCTACTCTATAATTTTTTTTTAATGAAGGTTACGTGAAGAAAAGGATGTTTTAAGGTAAAATAAATGTGTATGAGCCTAGGGGCATCAGTGCTGGAAGACACATTCTCTCTTCTCTCTTTCAAGCTGTGGTAGAGCCGAAGTCAAAGCTCAACAGGCTACCCAAACCCTCCAGGCATTCCACCATGGTTTTATATTTTTTTTAACAAAGAAAACTGAGTCATTTAAAGTTTCAGCAGAACTGTATTCACTTTACTCTTCTCACAGGTTTTTTTTTTTAAATCACAAGTGCAACAAAAAGTATAATTTCATTAATTAAAGAGATTTTAGGCAAGCACTTTTCTTAGCATTGTCGCTTCTGCTACTATTGTTACTTTTTAACAATATGCCTTTATTTTAGACAAGTAAGCCCTGACAAAGAGAAGCCTATTCCATAAGCAATTCAAATGTGCTACATCTGCTTGTTTGTTTGCATTTCTTTACAATTACTGAAAAGATACCTTGCAGGAAGAATACTGTCAGTTCTGCAAAACAATTCTACTAAAGAAAAGCCCTTTTACAACATAATATTAAATGTGGTAGAGTCTTTCTTTCCTACAGGCTTTATGGCAGTAACAGACTAATATAAAACTGCTTTAGAATCTGCAAGGAAGAATGTGTATGCTTTTATTTTAATGGTCTTCTTTTTGCCCTATGAGTTAGTCATAATTTTTTATTGTACCTTTAAATCAGGCCCTTCTCTCCTCCCTCTTTGGAAGTAGTTGTTGCTAGGGAGAGAAGGAAGTGGTAGAAAATGAGAGAAGGTCTACATAGAATATCAGGGTTAAAAGGGACCTCAGGAGGTCATCTAGTCCAAACCCCTGCTCAAAGCAGGACCAATCCCCAAACAGATTTTTACCCGAGTTCCCTAAATGGCACCCTCCACGATTGAACTCACTACCCTGGGTTTAGCAGGCCAATGCTCAAACCACTGAGCTATCCCTCCCCCTGAAAAACATACTCTTCCAAATTCCCATCTGACTAAACAGTCCTGTGTTAGATCTAGGTGCATGGTGGGGTTTCTCATACCCTCTTGCTGACTACCTTTTCTTATGTGACTTGGTCCTATTCATTGACATAAGCCTTTTAGTTCCTCAAGCGAGTAGATAGTCTAGAAATTGAAGGTATATGCAGGTGGTGTAGTGCTGCTATGTGAAAGGATGTATGTGTCATTTTCCCAATGCTTTGGTATTATGCGGTGTGACTGTGAGAAAGATGCACGTATGTTTCTTCCAACTATCAGCCTGAAGCCACCTTCAAAAGGGGAGGTAGGAGGAAACACCAAAATACACAACTGCATGTTATATTTTAATATTTGTTTTCACACAAATGCGTACACCAAATCACTTCCCCATGTCAACAGTTTATAACATGTTGTGTTACATAATTATTTGCTTTATTGAGAAAGAAAGTGAGTGAAAGAAAAAGAAGTGAAGGAAATTAAATGTAAGGCTTACGTACTGCCTGGATTTTTTCTAATCACTTATGTACAAAAGCTTTCAGAGTCCTGGGGAAGAGAATTTGTGTGCATCCAAAGTTGCAGGAATAAATGTAGTCTCTTATACTGTATTATATAAACAGAAATGAATAAGAAAATAATTGTATTATTTTAGAATGGTGCTGAAAGACATACACCAAAGTGCAATTTCCCTCTTACTGATGCATTCAAATACTGCAAGCTAAAACCTTGTGCAAAACTTCCAGATTTACTGAAGAAAAATTATTCAGTTTTAAATTGTGTTTCTTTAACCATAATCTTCATAATCTTCATAAAGCTAAAATTGTTTATTAGCAAAGAAACTATTGGTGCCAAATGGGGATTTAGCATATTTGTAAGCTGGTTGTAGCTGTGCAAATGTCCTTTGCTGTCATGGATTCTTCCGCAAAGGGAAGGATGCCCAGTCTTTCTCAATTACTACCAGGTGGGGTTACGTGCTTATACCTCAACCCACTTCCATCAGAATTCTCCCCAGGTCTCTAAGAGTATTCTGGTCATTGGACAGGGTCTCTGTTCTCCATGGATACACACAAGTTTGATACACTCCTGGAACACACAATGAGGCTTCACCGGGTCCTTGTTGTACCAACAAGGATCCCACAGTTGTGTCCATCAGGCCCTTTTTCCATTTCTTCCCCATCTTCACTGAGACAGTTCGTTCTTCCCCCCCGCCCCCCGCAACTCCCCAAGTTTTCCAGTCCAAACACAAAACTCGGACATGCAGCAGACCATATTGGGGCATTCTCCTTCTCATTCCTCTGACCTCCGCATTGATAGCACAAAATTTCTTGGCCTGTTTCTTCTCAGCTGGTTTCATCACTGGGAATCATGGGAATCATCATTTTCCCTTGGCTCCTGCCCTCTGAACAGATGGGTCCCCTTTCTTAGAAAATCCTTAAGGGCCTACAAGTCTGAAACCTGGGTGCATGGGTTCCTAGGCAGCCATCACCATTGCCACCATTGGGCATCTCACCCAAAACTACTAGAAATGAGGGGATAGTAGAACTCTGAACCCTCCCAGAGGCACTACCCACATGGATTCTGATTGGGGACAATGACAAGCCCCACCAATTGTCTGGACACATTATTTAAGCCAAAGAAGGCACAGGAAGTTGTTCAAGCAACTGAGAGACTTCCTGACTGGCTGCTGCACTGAACCTGACTTTTGTTTGGTCCCTGGTTTCTGATTCCAGCTCAGACCCCTGACTTGGTTCCTGGACTTTGATTCTAGCACTGACCCCTGGCGTCTATTCTAGCTCTAACCACTAGGCTGACCACTCCTGCTCTGACATGAATGTCAGAATATTCATCTCCCAATTCTGACAAATCTTCCTCTTTAACCACTGGATCTGGTGTTGTGGGTTGATGCTTCCTCACCCTCACCTGGGTTTTTTTGGGGAGACTTTGCAAATATTGCTCAACTTCTGGAGTCTATGACTGCCTCCATACTTTGGCTATTGAGCTTCAACCTATTCTGTTAACTTGTGGAGCTCTGTCACAGCTCTTTTTGCACATAGATTTTAGTGATATAATATAACTCAGTGTTTTCAAGTGACATTGAGAACTGTTACAAGGTATTTCATTCTCTTATTGATCCATTTAAAGGGCTATTTTGATAATGTTGTGCCTTGGCAAAAACCTGAAAATAGCAAAATTTAGCTCTTTTTCCAGTTGATTTTGACAATGCCACTGGAAATTCCTTCAAAAAAATTTTTTTTAACCTATCTGATTTTATCAGTATTTTTTTTTAAATCAGTTTAATGCTTATACAATGTGTAATGGTGTGATCCCTTCTATTGGCTGTATGTTAGTGACTATGGCCAGGGATACTAAAAACATGAACAAAAAGGGGGAAAAGGGATTTCCCATCTTGTACCTTCTGGTATTTCAAAATGCATGGAAGCTATATTATTGCCTAGAATTGAATTTGTATTCTGTAATTACTGGATTAAAATATAAATTAATTTGATCCTCTTATTGACTATCTCCTCAAAATTATAATGTTTGAAAACAGCAAACAAAGAATTCCACACCTCCCTGCCAAATGCCTTTTCTGAAACTAGTATCAATGACAGGTTGGTGCGAATCCTTCTCCACCATGTTTGATGAGACTCCTATGTGAAATTCACATATTTTCCCTTTTATAATTCCTGCTTGGGAGATCTGCACCAATTGTGGCACTGGATCATCTTTATTTCTTGCAAAGTAGTTTTGCATATGTTTTTATGCTTAATTTAAGTAAACATATCAAAGAGTAGCTTGCACATTGCTGCAGGTTTCTAACATTTTCTAGTATTAATTATAATGTTGCTTTATTCAGTCTGATTTTCAAATATCTATTTTTTCAGCTTCCTTAATCTCTGACAATATTATAAAACTCATCTATTTATGGTAGATGGTAAAATTTGGTAAAATTCTGATCTTTACCTGGCATGTTTGCAGTATTCAGCAAATTTAGGCTCTGATCCTGTAAGGATTTATGCATGCATTTAATTTTAAAAGCTGTACATAGTTCCACAGAAGTCAATGTGAGTCGCTATGTGTACAGTTAAGCATATGTGCAAGCCTTTACAGAATCAGGGTGTTGTTCCTTTGCAAAATATTCCCTCTTCAAGAAATGACACTTCAATAAAACATTCTATGGAAGGGCTTTTTTTGTTTGTTTGTTTGTTTGTTTGTTTGTTTGTTTGTTTGTTTGTTTGTTTGTTTGTTTTTTAACACTTGCAGAACTTGAGGGTGGGAAAGAAGTTGAAAGGATTTTGCTGAAACTTGAAAATAATTTTTTAAAAAAATCACCTATAGGTTGAGACCAAGTATGAAAAATTTGAACTGCAAAAGAAGTTAGTTTGCCAGAGTTATGAGTAACTAAGAAAGGGGTAAAAGAACTATAGGATTGTTAAATATAGCTGTTAGTCTTGCTATTGAAAAAAAATCAAAACTAATAATAATCATTCCAGGGATACACAGAACAATAGGCAGCATTATTTCTTTAAAATATTAATGTCCTAATACAGTCTCTGAGAATTGGCAGTGCTTTTGGAAGCTTCACAACATGTAATCTTCAGTGGCACTAAATATTTATTTACTTATATTCATGATATATAAAAAAGCCTTTTGAAACCAAATATTCTGCTAATCCCTAAATGAAAAGAAAATACAGTTCACAATGACCATATTCTTCCCCACCTTTACTTTTTGATCTGTTCAAAATCACTGTTTGGATTGCTAATGATTAATTGTGGTGTTGTCATTGAGGTAGATTTAATTATTGTGTAGTATCAATCATCTCCTTGGAATTATACATCTTTGATACAGAAAAAGTGCGGTCTTTTAGGAATAAAATGATTTGTATGATGGACATTTTCTTAAATTCATTGATATCTACAAGTATGTTATAATACCACCTTGAAGGACTGGCTTCTTTATTCCAGTAGAATTCTGGATGTCGGCTGTATTCTCTCATCTATTTTACTGATCTATTTATTCAGTCTATGAGTGCACGACATTGAATGGATCACTCAGTAACTGCCTGTACTGTTCATTTCCTGCAAAGCATCTGTCATTATCCAATGTCAGAAGACAGGATACTGGGCTAGATGGGACCATAGGTCTGACCCTATATGGCTGTTCTTATGTTTCTTATGTTATGTTCTTAATATGAGATATACACTACTTTCATATATAAAATCAAAAAAATAGGAAGTTAACAGTTCACAGTATAATAACAATTGCAAAAGGGTAGGAGGATCAAGTAAATTGTGAACTCATATCATACCATATGCAACCACTGCTGGAATACCATGTCTACTTCTGGTGCCCACAATTCAAGCTGTTGATAAATTGAAGAAATTCAGAGAAGAGACAAGAAGGTTAAAGTATCTGAAAACATGCTTTATAGTGATACTCAAAGAGCTCAATCTATTTAGCTTAACAAAGTGAATGTTCGGGTTAATTTGCTTACCATCTATAATTATCTACAGGAGGAACAAATATTTAATGGCTGGAAGTTGAAGCTAGACAAATTCATACTGGAAAGAAGGTGTAAATTTTTAACAGGGAGGTCAAATTACCCATTAGCACTGACAATTTTTAAATCAAGACTGGATGTTTTTCTTAAAGAAATGCTCTAGGAATTATTTTGGGGAAGATGTATGGTCCGTGTTATATAGAAGGTCAGACTAGATGATCACAAAGTCCCTTCTGGCCTTGGAATCTCTGAATCTGTGAAACCTGTGAAGCCACATTGCTTACAAAAAATAGGCTGCTGGTGTTCTGAGACCATGGACTATTATGCTGACACATACTATCTTTTGTTTCTTTGTGCTCCTTTCTCTGTCTATGTCCATCTCTTGTCTCTTGTTTTACACTTACATTGTAAGCTACTGAGAGCATAGTCCTGGTCTATGATTAGGGCTTCTACATGCAGTAATACAAATAATAAATAACAACAATAAAACATTTATACTAACTGTATTTTTTCAGCACATTACAAAAAATAAAAATAAACAGAGATTCTAATAATGAATAGCAGTTGTTAAATGATCTTCAATTCTAAATCCAAACACTAATTTTTCAATTATCAAAACTTAAATAATTCCCAGAAGTAGTTCAGAATGTCCAAAGAACAGTCTCTGCCATCACTAATCTTTGATGCATGAGCTATTAGGCAAATGATGTATTTAGGTCTCCCTCTGCTCCTGTTGAGAGGTATAAAATGTATCACCCTGCAACAGTGGGAGACTGCATACCAGCAGAGGGGAAATACCATTAAAGAGAACAGGTTTGCATTTTTGTACTTTCCAGGGGTGGGTGTCTTAAATTTGCTGCTAGGACATTTAAAAAACCCTGTTGATGGAACTTGCTAGTGATTAAGTGAATCAGCATATTTCCCAGACACTCTACTACAATCCCACCGTGTGATGGGGCTCGACTGAACACTGCGGTGTCTCCTGCTGGATGTCCTGGGAATTAGCTTAGTTCACCAGTGAGCCCTCATCTGGTGATGCCTTGCCACTGTCACATCTGCTCCAAGAACTGTGTTATCCCAAAGAACACAGCATCCTCTTCAGGACACAGCCCACAGGACAGCTGTGTCACACTTTGTTCTGCCTCCTTCTGAGGGAACCGTAGTCCACTGTCCAGCCACTTCCTTGGTGGTAATTGGGGGCAAAGGGGGCGGGGACCCAGGCCTGCCCACTACTCTGGGTCCCAGCTCAGGGACCCTGTAGATTGCAGTCATATGCTGCGTCCCCCTCCAGCGCCGCAGTCTACTTCCCTGGGCCACTTCTTCATAGCCCCAGCACCTTCTCCGCCCTTGTCTCAGGGCACCAGCCTGTCAACAATCAGCTGGGAGCTCACTCCTGCTCCCCTGATCCTGCCCAGCACTGTTCTGTCCAAGGTGCTAGCTGCCCTCTGACTGCAAAGCAGCCAATCCTCCTTCTTCCTCATGCTCCAGGGAGTGATTGACCTGGTCTGCCCTGCGGGTCTTCTTATATGGGCCTGCCAAGCCCTGATTGGCTGCTCCACATAACCCTCTCCAATTGGTTGTCTTCCGCACAGCCTCCCCTAGGGTCTTCCCCAGTTGGCTGCCTGTTGTGCAGCCTCCCTAGGGTTCTATTAACCCTTTATGGGTTAGTGTGGGGCACACACCCAAATTAATGTTCCCCACTTAGGGCCTGTGCACGCTGACTGTGGGCCACTCTAATGGAAGGGTTTTGAGAGTGTCTTGTGCCACTGCACACCACCCTTCATCAGATTTTCCTGAAGCCAATAGCGCCCAAAGCTGCATTTCATCTGAAAATCTCAAAAAACTTATGTAGAGACCTCAACTCTGCTGTATTTATTCATAAAAGAATGGTCCATATGGACACAGCTGGACTTGATAATTAATATTATTGAATTAAATGCTGAAGCAGTTTACACTATACAGAATTTTAAGTATTGAGAGTACCGAATTATTTTTCTGTTTTGTACCAGTAACAGAGGATATATAGAACTGTTATTTTTCAACCTACCTCCATTTTAACCCCCATTTTTCTATAAATTATAGACTTTTTCTTTATTTTTTTACTTTTTAAATGAAATAAGGAGAGAAAATTATTACAGAACAGTAATTATTAATCGTGGGTCAGTTTCTGATTCTCTTACTTATGTTGAATAGGACCTTATTCCAAGAATAGCCTCATTGACTTCAGAGAAATTACTAGTCTGTGTATTACTACTTAAATGCTAGTAAGAGGATCTGAATTTGTCCCTGTTAAAATATCTGTTTGCTGGAAAATATATTTCGTTTGAAAGCATTTTTCTCTGAAAAAGACAAATCGAGGTTAACATTAGACTTTGGGTATCACAAAGTGTGGGTGGTGGTTACTGAGTAACTAGTAATCAATGTCTATTGAAAATGGCTGTGCTTTCAATAAAAGTATTACAGATAAATGCAAATGAAAATATATAATGCTGGCACATGAAATATTCACTGTACCCTTTTAGTGATAGACTGCAGTAATAACCATAGAATGACTATGCTGCAGCCATATGGTCTAGGTAGAATAAGATTCCTTCACCTCTCCCAGGCATAGCAGAAGTCCTTTCTGCACAACCCACATATTTGATCTGTGCACACGTTGCATCTGTAAAATAATGATATACTGTAAAGCATCCAAAAATTCATAGGAAATCCCAGAGATCTGAACAGAAGCACATGGTTTGTCTCTTATTATATAGTCCAGTTATTTAAAGCAACCATTTCAAACTCTGTCTCTATCTCCACTTTTTTCTGTGTATTCTTATCTACAGAAGAGAAGGGAGATAGCTAACATATTGGGGGAGGAAGGGGTTAACTCTCAACCTGAAGGAATTTAATGTTGACTCTGTTTATTACTTAATGTTTGGCTTATGTGGTTACAAGAGAACTGTTATCCCTCAACCAAAATTAAATCAAACTAGCTTTGCTTGGGAAAATGATAAGGGCCTCATAGAGTCCTACCCCAATGTACAAATATGGGCAGATAGTGGAAAATCATTTTAAAACTCTTAGCTCTCACTGAATTCTCCTTATAATACCATCAGTCTTACTCAATTGAGGACGAGATTAAACTAATACCACCGGAAGTGATTATTTATATTATTTTTGTTGCCACCGATATCTGTGTACAATTATATTTTTGCATTCATTGTCCATAGTTTTATATTATTGGGAACATCCTACAAAAACTACTTAAGTATCAGTGGTCACAAATCTTTTCAAATTGTAAGCTCCCAAAACTTCACTGCTTGAAGACAATGAGAGTTTGCTTGAGTATAAACAGTATTCATAATAATACCTAGCTCTTATACAACACTTTTCATCCTTAGAGCTCAAATTACTTTACAAAGGAGGTCAGTATCATTGTCCCCTTTTTAGAGATGAGGAAACAGAGCAGTGACATGACTAGCCCAAGGTCACACAAGAGACCAGTGGCAAATCCAGGAGTAGAACCTGGTCTCCTGAGTCCCAGTTCAGTGCTCTTTCCAGATTATCCATGAAATAATATGCCTTGGATGAATCATCCCTCCATCAATAAAACTCACAGTAGGAGCCTTGGGTAGGTTAGGTAATCTCTGAGAAGATTTTGAAACAACTACCGGAGATCAGGGCCATGTGCACAGAGGCTGTATGCTGCTGAATCGCTAATGGTCCCTGGTGGCCCTTCACAGGTACTAATGGCACAGTGGTACCAGGGACTTTCTCTGGCCATAGCTGAGTGCAGACTCCAGAAAAAAAGATATAATAGCTCAGGTGGGGCTGGAGAAGGGACAATGCGGTGTGCCCCTTAGTTCTATTCTCAACCTGACCAGCCTCTTCCCCACCTCCAGAGAGGATCCCTGGTATACAGAACAGCCTCTGCAAGATTGGGAGGACAGAGGCAGGATGATGCCACAGAGGCAGCTGACCACTGTCGCTTTTACTTGGAAGGGAAGGAGAGCTGTATTTGTTGAGATACAATTGTTATAAATAATCTGTTATCTCTTATGAGTAACAAAGATGTAGTACATTATATTGCACAACAAACAAAGTGGGAAAGACAAATCCAATCGCTATATTTCTACAAACAGATATTATTAAGTCATGATACACTTTAGTAATATGTAAGTAGGGTCTGAATGAGCTCTTCCCTGACATCTACTGAAGAGCTGTGGAAGACAAGTTCAGGAGCCAACCTTGTTTGCATGGACATACCCACTCTGCATAGACGAGCAACATGATGAAGCTGCTTTGCTCAAATGATCACTTTTGGGGGGTGTTGGATTGCACTTTGTTATTGAGTCCAGGGGTACTAAAGGGTTGTTATCCTTGTCATGTGAATCAAGGGGAATCAATCAAAACCGTGCTTGGTATGCCCTGATTCAGAGGTTCATCCTCAACTGAACTGTGGTTGCTAAGCAGGGGGTAGGGGTGCCAAAGCCTACTACAGATGAGAGAGAAATGGGGATGGGGGTTGTGCCTGATAGTGTGGGTATTGCCTAACGGTTCTATACCCCATTTGATATTTTTGGAGATTTTAGAGTCAGTGAACTAGTATGTGGGTCAGTGAGGGATACCTCAGGAAGTACTTTGGGGTGGAGGGATTTATAGTGGGTAATTTTCCCAGGTTACTGGGTGGGGGCTCGAGACGGTTCTGTATTGTATTGTTAAAAAGGAAACCCTAAATATTAAACCCAGCCCTTGTCGCTGCTGACTCTACCTGGCAAAAGGGTTACAAATAGAAGGCCACTGTTCAAGCCCCATAGCATTTGTTTTGGGATAATTGTAATTTCAGGAAGTTATGGCTATTGAGAGTCCACCTTCAGAAAGAATTACAGGACAGGTACTGTAGTAGTTTTATAATTACTGGTTTCATTGTCGTATTGTATTCATAAATTGGCATTTACACTTCTTTAGAGATTCTGTTTCCCCCTCCCCTTCTCTTGCTCTCCCTCTTTAGATTGAGAGGATACAGAGACTCTTAGAAGTTCATTTGAGTTCCAATCACACTATTAACAATACTCCAGAGACAGCATATCCTTTCTTCAGGCAATACTGTGCAAGGTTATTCTTATTAACAGTTACTGACAGTAATAAAATCTGGGACCATACCGAGTTCAAAATGGATTCTGTCTTTCATACTCATCCTACAATAACTCAGTGGATTACACAAATTTAGTCTCTCTGTCAGAATTATTTCTTGTGAGGCCAGGCTGGAAGAAAGACAGGAGGCAATGGATGTGGTTTAATTAGGCTGCAATTTCATTCACCTAAAATATCTGTGAATACATATTAATACACCTACAGTGCAGGTCATCATTATTTCTTTAATCATTTCCACCTATTTAAGGGGGTTGCCATCAGCCTTCTCCTTTCCTAACCTTGCCCAAACTAGTCCACTGCTGGGACCCCACTGCCCTATCCTCTTATGAGGGTTAATAGAACTGAAAAGTAGGGAGTTTCGCATCTCCACTATACCAGAGGCTAGGATCCCCAAACACCTCTTCCCCAGCTACCTTGAGGGATGCTTTCCTTTAAATTCCCTTCCTATCCATTTTGTCCAATAACTTTATCCCTTACATGATGAGTATCTGCACTGGCGTCTGCCACAAAGAGGTGCCTACGATTAGTTTGGCTGCATCCCTGTACTCCGCCTGGGTTCCCAAATATTTAGCAATTCCTTCCATAATATCTGACAAAAATATATCAGCTCCCCAGTCGGAGAGGTGTACTCTATCCTCCCTGAATAACACAGGTGCCCAGTCCATTATGTCCAAATGAGTGATTACTAATCGGGCTTGGCTAAATATGAATGTAGCCACATCCCTATCCATGAACCTCCTTGCCTTTTGCTTTATCAACCCACGGAGGCTTCACGCCTCCCTGCTATACCAAATAATCATCACTCCCAGGAACAAAATCCAGATCCACACCAAATCTCTCTTAGCTCTGATCAAGTCAACCCCCTTACATATTCCCAAATCATTTTCACTGAGGCGAAGAATAATCACATCCAGTGCCTGCTTCCAGGCTTCCAAAGAGAGTACAAGGGGCATCATTTGAACCTAGAGCATGCCCCTCCTTCCATGCTAGTTCAGGACTGCCTCATGCGTAGGCCAAGCTGTGGTGTCCCAGCAGCCTGCCTATCTACTCAGTACACAGTATTGTGCCCACAGAACCTCATCACAACTTGCTTGGCCTGTTTGCATGATTCTGATATTGCAAACACAGACAATTAGTTCTGATCCTCTACCTGGGGTCTCATGTACACTCTATGTACATTTGAATGCCATTGCCAACTGCTTGAATCATTGGCCGACAGCTGTCACAGACCTGACCTTAGATGAGTGGGAACCCAATTCATATACTTGTAGCCCCAACTTTGAAGAGATCCTTAGAGTCAAGATGACCACTTTCTCCTCCCACTATAAATCCCTCCACTCCAAAGTACTTCCTGAGGTATCCCTCACTGACCCACATACTAGTTCACTGACTCTAAAATCTCCAAAAACTCTACCAGGAATGCAGCCTTGAACAAAGTCACCACCTGTCTACTTCTGCATATTTGTTTGGGGGCTTGCCCCAGATCCTTAAATGGCTGAACAGTGATGGGACATCAAAGATCCTCCATAGACCTGTATTTCAAGAGTACTCCACTAATGATCTCCAGACTGAGAACCTGCTACAAGGATCTGGGTAATCCCTCATTCTACTGGCAAATGTAAGACCTGATAGGTGGCTGGAGATGGTAGATGATTCCAGCCCATTGGTTGCCAGCAACATCATGTAGTGAAATATCTGGTTCCCTGGAATCGGCCATATCACAGGCAGGCCCTCACACCTCTGAAATTGCACAAATCATTAGAAATCCTGTCACAAGTAGAGAGGGGGGAGCTAGAAGGAATGGCTAAAGAAGCCCAAAATCTCAAAGAGATGGGATTGCTCTCCTCCTCCCCTGTGCCTTGGTAGTAGGTAGACATGGGGAAAAGCCTTATGTGATGGAGAAAAAAACATTTATAAAGCACATTGTGTTGAACTTGTCACTAATGTGTATGAGGACTGTTTGAAGTAAGAATCCAGAGTGAGTGCCCTGTGACACTCCAATTTTGGGTCCTCAGAAAGAGACTTTGGGGAAAGATGAGCAGATGGGGATGTTGGCTGACTGAAAGATGGGAGAACAGAAAGGAGTAAGTTTCACCATGATTGCTGCCAACTATACTGTCTCATGGTTATCTGAGATCCACTGTGACATGGTTGGGCCTTCTTTGTCCTGATCCTGAAAGGTGTACTAACTGGACTGGGCCACAATGATGGACCCAAATGACTCTGCCCCTGCCACCTCCACCTGCTTTGGCTAAATCCTAAACACTACCTGAGATGTGATACTTTGTCATCCCCTTTCCATTGTGTGTCCTTTTTCTTCCCTGCTTATTTCTTCTTTTCCCTATCCTTCACCTTTTGCCTTTTCTCTAGTAAAAGTGGCTTAGCTGGCCCAGATTGTATATTTTGAAACACTGTTGTAAGATTGTTACCAAAGAGACACTTACTAATTAGCCCAATGCTGGTTCAAGTTTGGCAGATCTTGTGGTGGTGGATAAGACAGTATGCTGTGCCTCTGTTTCTCCAGCAATGAGATTGCAAGTACTGTAAGTATCAACACCAGAGGCAGAAACTGCATTTTCTATCTTTGCTGTTCTTTTCTTTACTCTTTTGTGTGTGTCTGTCTTGTTTTGCCATCTAAGAAATGGTTTTGGATTTTAATAACAGCTTTAACCCCTCTCAACTAACTTCTTTCTTCCTCAGAAAGCACAGTTTTTACGATCTTTAATACCATCTGAGAGACTGTCATACAGAGTCGGTGGGGGAATAGAGAGAGAGAGAGAGAGGTTCCTAGACAGACCCTTGCCAGCTTGCCCACCTATCTATTGGGCTTACAGGGAGCCAAGAGCCTGGGAGCACTGACTCCTAGGCTCAGGTCACCCAGCACAGTTGGGTAGAGAACAGTGTTCTATTTTGCTGAGAATTTTGAAAATTTTGGTTGTTCTGAATCTGAGTGGAAACAAATTTTGAAATCTCAAAATCATCTGCGATCAGAATTACTGTTCTCCACCAAACTCTAGTGGACAGTTTTGATCTTAATTTCCGTGCCTCAAATTCCCATAATTAAAAGTGGATAATACTAGTCCCTCAGCTCAAAGGGAAGTTGTGTAGATAAATTCATTTGTCGGTGAAGTACTTAGATAAGCCTTATGCAAAATTATTTATTCTGTCTTCAAGTTTTGAATAATGTGCAATAAGTAAAGCCTGGGGCCACACATTGAACAACAAGGATAAAATAAATGATTTAACCATTTCTTATTAAGTGCGTCCCATCCATTCTGTGTACTGAAAGAGGCAAAGATCTTTGAAAGAGAGAGTATTTGATCATGTAATTAATGATCAAATACAAATTAACTGCTGTCTCACATTAGGGGTGGGGGGCAAACTAAGGTCATAGGTGTGAGGAGATGCTAAATTGCTCTGTGGGGAGGGCACTAGGAGTTGTGAGGAGTTGGAGCATGATTAGTGCAGATGGAATCTTCAAAGATTTTAGTTGCTAAAATCTAAGTCTCTACTGATGCAAATTGCAAGTTTTTAAAGAGGCTTATAACATGGTCAAATTTGGGTGGATTTTCATGGACATTGCAAAGGGTACATTCCTGTTACAAAGCCCATCACACTGCAAAATTTCAAATCTCTGCTCCAAGGCCTGGGGTTGCTAGAGGACTTCAAGGAAAATGTCTTCAGAATTTTGTTAACATGGACAAAACAACATATCTTCTCCTACCGTTGTTCATGAAATGACTGAACTGGTTTGGCTGAATTTTTTTCAGAATAATTCAGTCTATGGCAGACACCCAGCATGGAAAATTTCAGCCCAAATAGCAAAAGTTTGGCAAAGTAATAAGAAATTGAATATGGAGTCTTAGAAAGGTACGTCTCAGGGAGCCTTAATAATATGTGCTGCCACCAAATTCATCTATAAATAAATTGCTCAAATTCAAGACAAGTATCTCCACCCACCCATCCCCCACCTCTGCACTGTGTTCCTCATGTGAAGGCCAAAACTATAAGAGGTTAAAAAAAATTAGGTAAGTCCATGGATGATAGATCTATCAATGGCTATTAGCCAGGATGGCGAGGGATGCAACACCATTCTCTGAGTGTCACCAGCCTGTTTGTCCAAAGCTGGGAGTGGACGAATGGGGATGAATTACTCAATGATTGCCTGTTTGGTTCATTCCCTCTGAAGCACCTGGCATTGGCCACTACCAGAAGACAGGATAATGGACTAGATAGACCATTGGTCTGACAAAATGTGGTCGTTCTTATGTTCTTATGATAGTAACAGAACATAAACGCAGATTTAGTGTTCCCATTGATTGAAAAACTTGTGAACACAGATGATAGATTTCCAAAGCAAACCCCATCAAAGTCCAAGGAAACACCTATCTATCTATGGTACTTATATGGCCCCCATTACCACATATCTGAGGGTTAGGTGCACAAAAGGTGTTAGGCATTGTGACATTCAATGGCACAATGCCCAACTATTAGGTGGCTAAAAAAAAAAAAAAACACAGGAACAACCATGGGATGCTCCTGTTTCCATCTACCAGATAGGGCGCCCTGGCAAGATAGGTATGTATCATCTATTCTCAGTTGCTTTGTGTATCTCTCTAGGGCTTAGGCAGAAGAAAGGTGCCCTGGCATCTAATGTGAGACAGCAGTGCACATGCCCAGAGGCCAAAACATAGACACCTAGGGAACTTTAACAGCAGTGAGTTTAGGCAACTATAGGATTCTGCAAGGTGGGGATTGTATATCACAGTAGGGCTGAAACTGTGACTTATGTGCCTAAAAATGGAACTGAGGCTCTTAACTCCTTTTGTGCATCCAGGCCTGAGTGTCTCACAACATCCCATGAGGTAGAAAAACATTATTATCCACATTTTACAGGTGAGGAACTGAGGCACAGATAAGCTCCTTGTCCAACATCCCACAGGAAGAGCATGGAGCATGTATCTAATTTTGAATTTGAATGGAAAGTCTTAGTGATAATTAATTGCCAATTTTCTAACTGTAGAACATCTGAAATTCAAAAATACTAACTTGTTAAATTATCTACACAGGCATCAAGGTTTGCCAACATTTCTTTTCTAAGATGTCATAAAACTACTAACGGACCTTCAACAAGCCCTCTTTGCTAACATAAGTTCCCTTCAATAAGAGAACAAAGGGACAATGAGCTAAAATTGCACACTCTTTTTTTTTTAGGATTGTTTTACCAGTGAGTATATGCTGATACAGATCTTTTGGCTGCATACTAGTCAGCTCCTACTGCTTATTCTTCAACCACAGAGCACTCTAATCTGATCTCCGTGGTTTCAAAGGCTCAGGATTTCAGGTCACAAAGCAATAGCAGGTAGGCAATAAAGAAGCTGCAGCGCAGGAGACAGATTATTTTTTTTATGTTGAGAAAAATAAGGTTGTAAAGCAAAATCCACCGTGATTACATTAGACGAAAGACACCAGGGAAATATAAAGACTTCTGTGCTGGTTTAGATAATTATCTGTAAGATATTATACTATAAGTTAGGTACCTGGGAGATCAAATGCACAGATGAGAGTTGGCAAGTGGAACATTCTTCTTAAGAGAGAAGCATGGTTCCAAAATGGTTGTAAGTTATGCTTCACAACACTTTATTTCTGAAATAGTTTATCTAACATGTTTTAATCTTGAATGTGCAGCTGTTGCTTGTAACTGTTAATAACTTCTAGCATCAGCAGTATACTCTTGTTGATAATATGTTACATTTGATAATATGTTACATTTGTCTAGACTTGCATGGATATCCTTATAAAAAGATATTATGTGATTTTATAAAATCTGGAAAAAAATAGTTCATTTAGGATTTTTGAACTATTATTCTGAAATTGAGTTAGGGGCAAACTGTGGATCCCTTATTCACCGTGGTGAACACTTACTCATGCAACACATACTCACTGAAGTCAAGAAGTGATCACCACTGAGGTTGGGTTCCAGTCTAATCCTTTGTAATTAAAAGACAAATTGTGTAAAATCGAGCTGATTGCCAAGTAAATCATTTTAAATGTTTGTGGGGGTAAAAATGTAATTGATTGTGGCTTTGCTCCAGGAATCACCCTGTACTTGAAGTAGAATTGTTACATCCTTCCGGGAGTGGTTAGGGACAAGCAAGTAACTACCTCAAAGGTTTAATTCCCTGCTCCACCACAGATTTCCTGTGTCACCTGGGGCAAGTCATTTAGTCTCTTTTTGACTCAGTAACCTGATCTATTAAAAGAAAAAGATTGAAATAATAGGGATAATGATACTTCTCTACCCAATGGGGGTAGTCTGAGGACCACAATATTAACAATTGTGATGCGCCCAATTGCTATGGTAATGGAGACCACATCAGTAACTAAGAAAGACACACTGATTATGAAAAATCAAGTTAATCTTCAAAAAGTCTGGAAAGTGAAGTGGTCGTTGCTGAATACATGTAAAGTAAATAAAGCAAGACAATATAGAGCTAGGACAAGCCATAATGCAGGTTGAGTAAACACAATGCATTTTTAACATGGAGTCATACATCAAAAACAGCATAGTCACAAAATGCAGGAACATTCTCAGTCTGAGAACTTGCCCGTAGCATTTGCAGAAGAGAAAGTTACACATCAGAGGAGAGGTGATAAAGTACTCATCAAAAAGGTAAACCTCCCGCAACTCCTCCTGCCTGAGCTGCTGTAGGGGCTGTTTAGCAGACACTAAGGCTGAATACATCTTGTCAAAACAGTGCTGTGTGACATGAATATTTTAAGGAACACATATCTGTTACTCAAAATTATTCCTGATTTGGCTTTACATAGTCACTTATACCACTTGTCACTAAAAAGAATGAGGAAAGTGATACTAAGAACATACTTCATAGACAAATCCACCCGTATGTGCTGTGATTTAACTGTTGTAATTTCTCCATAGAAACAGGATAACGGCCAAAAAAGTGGTATGTCTAGATTTTTTTTTTATTCCAAGCAGACAATTTCTTATTAATTGCTGCTCAAGATGTTGTTTTATCAGAAGAGAAAGCTTTTGTTTTCCTGCAGTTTGGCAAAAGCAAGATAGAGCTCTAACATGAAATCCTTTAGCATGAAACAATGGGCTTGTGTCTTTACCCAGTGGCATCTAGGACAGAGTATTTTAGTGCGTTCATCCTCTCTCTGAGAAAGTGGATTCACTTGTACTTTATAATCTTCATTACAAAAATGGACACTCATTGTCTCTTCCACAAAAAGACAGATTTTAAATGTTTTTTGTAGTTAATGTAATTAATTAGAAGGCATCCCTGAATTCTAATGCCTGATATATGATGGCAAGGGTTGTTGTAAGGAGAAAAAAAAATACCCCATCCATATTTGCAGGAAGAATATGCACAAGAACAGAAAGATATACAGACACTATTGCTTAATAATTATGTACTTTGCTATGGTGCTCATGTCTGTAGTATCTCAGTGCCTAATGAACATTAATGAGTTTATCCACAATATCCCTGGGAGGAAGGGCCAAAGATAAATACGTTCTTCCATGTGGCACGAAGAAAATATTAATTCCTGTGTGAATACAGAAAATAAAAATAGGAAGAAAGGGCGGTTGAACTTTGCAGTACACAGGAATCCAGTGACAGGACTCAAGAAGGGGGATGACAGTTCAGAGTGACTGGAGAAAAAGATTCATTTAGTGATTTGCTATTGGTAAACTGAAGAGAGGGAAAAGGAGGAGACAGGGAGTTCTGGAAAAAGTTCAGAGTAGACCAGATAAGAGATCTATAACACCAACCAGGCTTTTGGTAATGGGGATGGAGAAAAATGGGTGAATTTTAGAATTGCACTTGTTTCTGGGAGGACCTTACACCCTTCGTGAACATTCCCTGAATATTACTCATTTAGTAACTGGATAAAATGTATGTTTGGCTATCACACTCCCTACAACAGCCTCATAACATGAAAAATGGGGGAACAGGCAGTTTCGAAGAAGCGCCCCTGTCCCTTTCAAATATCTGACAGTTGTAAAGACTGTGATTTTAAAATCTGCATTTTGGATATCCCTTAGTACCTGAGCCATTCAGCTGAGCTCAGAACCATAGAAGTGTTACTGTCCTGTAAATAGGAAATAGCCAAATGTTTGCACCACAACTAAACTGGGGCAGAATTTGTCTGAGGCTTACCCAAGGAAGGGAAGCTCTGCTTTGTGAGGGACAGGGAAGGAAGTAAGTCAGAAACTGCTGTAAAAAAGGTGCTCAGTTGTCGGCTTTGCAGCAGTGACTCACTCTCTCTCTCCCCCCCCCCTCCCCCCCCCCGAATGTGCATAAAGGTATGAAACCTGTGTGGGGCAAGTCTCCTTGCTCCATGCAGTGAGGAAGCCAGCATGGCTCAAGGGAAGCAGCAAACAGGATTGTGAAGCAGCTTGGCTCCAGGGGCATGGAGAAGGGTGAGCTCTGGAAAACAGGGGGCTGTTTCTCCCAGGCTCCAGAGGCAGGAAAGGGCAGGCAGAGGCAAATTACAAGTAGGACACAAGGGGGGTGATTTAGAAAGTGAAACTCGGTGTCTACTGCAATCACAAGACAGTGTGGCTTCAGGCTTATGCAGAAAGGGGAGAGTGGAAAGTAGGGGAACTAGCATCCCCTGCCCCAGGTACTTCCACCCATAGGCAGGCTGGAATCTGCAATTGGGGAGGGTGAATTGGCACCCAAGGTTAGTCAGCTTCTGAAACAATCAACATGCATTGGGAGGGGGAGGGAATTTAACTGTTTCATGTACCAGAGAGCAGGTTGCAGGTACCTTTGCTGGAAAGGGGACAAGCAGAGGCAGCAGCTGCAGCACAGGGCAGTCCCAATGGAGCACAAGGGCTGGAAGGGGACCCAAGGGAGACAGTATTGCAGCAGGGACACAGGGTGCTCACAAGTATGGGGGCTACTAATGCCCTGGGTGGTGTGTTTAACAGCCCAAGGCATAACCCAGGACAGCCTCATGGACTGAGGGAGGGAAATGACAAAGGGGAAGTGTCCACACATGCAGGTGGGTAGGCTGTGTGGATTAATGGGGTAGTCAGCGGAGCTGTGCAGCAAATGGTCCGTGAAGTTGTTTCTGAGGTTTTCTCCACAGCATTTTCAAAGGGCACAAGGTCACCTAGAACCAGGATGTTCTCTTCCACTGAACACAAGGGATGGCAGTAATGCTGATCTCAGGGGTGAGTGTGATTTGAACCACACAGAGGTTGGGGGGATGGGTGGCAGAGGTGGTATCCGGCCTTCCAGTCTGGCAAGGGGTGGCAGTTGCAGGGGCCACAGTGAGGTGCAGGGACCGTGCTCAACCAGTCACTCAGTGAGTTCACCTGAGGGGAACAGGAGTAAATACTCTGGGCCCAGGAGTGGGAGGTCCAGAACCTAGGGGTGACACCTTCAGTAGGGGCACTGATGGTATTACACAGTTGCTGCAAGCTAATTTGCATTTACTACAGCAGCTTCAGGCAGCTAGATGTGAGGGGTCTGCACTGGGTGTCAGGGTAGGCACAAATATTTTTGGGGGCATGTCCTGGTTTAATTATGATGAGCAGTTTCAATTAAGGGCAGCAACACAAACTGGGATAAGGTGGGATATACCGTATCACACACTGTGTTTGGAGTGGATGACACCAAGGGTGCCAGGAGTTCACACAGACAGTGGTTTGTTCATACCACAGCAAGCTCGGGAGGGGCCTCAGGCACATAATAGTATTTGCTGGGCATTCATGATGGTGGTTGTTTTCACAATCCCCGTAAATACAGGCATGTTTGCGAGACATGTTTTGGGACTCATTTAGCCCGTACTTGCCAGAGCGGAAAGGGAAGATCACAGGGAGGAAACAGGAATGGGAGTGGGGCACGCATCAACCGCAGGTTTGGCGCAGGTGGAACAGGGTCTGGGACACAGAGCACAAGCTGGGGAGGGGGACAAGCTGGGGGTGGTGCAATGGGCACGGGCTCCAATGCCAGTTAGGCCAAATGTGTTAAGGGTTCTCCTATGGGATTCCCCTAACAGGGCAGATGGGGCATATTTGTGGGAGGGGTTTACAGGAGGATTTTGGATCCCTTTTGTGGGAAATGGAATTCATTTGATGTCAAAAAATTTAAAGTCAGTAGCTGGGATGGAACATATTGTTCAAAAAAAGATTGCACAAGAATTAAAGGAGGATAGCTGGGCCAGGATAGCTGGGCCATTTAATCAATTGCCTTTAGCACATTTGAGAGTTCCTCCCTGGGGTTGGTCCCCAAGAAGATCTCAGGGACATATTGATTAATTCAACACCTGTCACACCTGAAAGATAGCTCTGTTAATGATGGAATAAACCCGGCAATATGTTCCGTACGCTATTCCTCCATTGATTAAGCCATTCATATTGTTAGGGCATGTGGCCCTGGAGCACTAATGGCTAAATGTGATATCAAGTCTGCTTTCCGACTACTGCTGGTGCACCCATTGGACTTTGACCTGTTGGGTTTCTGTTTTGAAGGGCAATTTTATTTCAACAAGGCTATGCCCATAGACTGTTCAGTATCCTGTGCAGCTTTTGAGAATTTCAATACAATGTTGCACTGGGCAGTGGTGCGGCAGTGGGACTAAACCAAATAGTGCATTATTTGGATGATTTTTTGTTTGCAGGGCGAGCTGGGTCAAATAAGTGTGTTCATCTGTTGGATGGACACACTGGCTAAAAATCTGGATGTACCCCTAGCGGAGGAGAAAACAGAAGGCCCTTCCACTACATTGATTTACCTGGGCATTGAGCTGGACACCAGGGAGGGCGTATCTCGGCTTCCTCAGGATAAGCTTCAGGAGCTATCAGGGTTGCTCGAGAGAGCACTGGGGGCTAAAAAAAACCTCAGGTTTCAGGAACTGCAATGTATTTTGGGGCACCTGAACTTTGCTTGCAGGGTTGTTGCCCTGGGGCGGGCATTTTGTGCCTGGCTGGCAGTAGCAACAGCAGACATAGCCAGGCCACACCATTACATACACGTCACTAGAGAGATGAAGGAAGACTTGGGGGTGTGGGAAAGATTTCTGAGTTGATTTAATGGGGTATCATTGTGGAGGGAGGAATGGTTATTACAAAGGGGGTTAAAAATCCATTCAGATGCTGCAGGGGGTGCAGGTTTTTGGAGTATTTTATCAAGGCAAACGGTGTGCACAAAAATGGCCTGCCACCTGGACACAAAACGGGGTTGTGCGTGACATGACCTTCTTCAAATTTTTCCCCATTTTAGTTGTGCTGGTGATATGGGGATCAGAGCTGGCTAATAAAAGGATGTGCTTCTGGTGCGACAACATGGCTGTGGTACAGATTATCAATCACCAAACTTCCAGATCACACAGGATTATGAAGGGCATTTGTTCTACAATGCCCTTACCAACTTCTGTTTTTCTTCAACATCTGTTTTTCTTCAAAGCACGTGCTGGGCATGGATAAAGGCATAGCAGTCGCCTTGTCTCATTTCCAGTTTGACAGATTTCGTAAGCTTGCACCAGGAGCTAGCAGTGAACCCGAGCAGATGCTGCTGGCTCTCTGGAACCTCGAAATGTGATGTGGTCGGCGGAATGGAAACTGTTGGCTCCTGCTTACAAGTTGTTTATTTTGTTTTCTTTTAAGAAGTCTTGTCAATTCAAGGTTTCAGAGTAGCAGCCGTGTTAGTCTGTATCCGCAAAAAGAACAGGAGTACTTGTGGCACCTTAGAGACTAACAAATTTATTAGAGCATAAGCTTTCGTGGACTATGCATCCGAAGAAGTGGGCTGTAGTCCACGAAAGCTTATGCTCTAATAAATTTGTTAGTCTCTAAGGTGCCACAAGTACTCCTGTTCTTTTTGTCAATTCAAGGATCCAGAGAATGGGTTGCCTATGCAGCCCTCCATGGAGGGTGGTTGTTGCAGTACCGGGTCAAGGACAATGCAGCTGCTGGTGTCACACATGGGACAATGGGTTATTTCTCTCCAGTAGGGCTGCTAGGCAACAGGTTATTTGGAGATGTCTGGGAACCTGGCGGGGTTGTGGGGGAGGCAGCCAGGCAAATTGCTGGTGCCTCGTTGTGGCGGATGTTCAGTCCATAGGGAGGGCAGCCAGTGACCAGATAAATGGTCTTAAAAGAGGTACTGGATAATGGAACAGAACGAGGGAGGGGGTTGGGGACTCCTATGATTGGTACGGCAGGGAGCCAATCCCCCTCTCCCCCGCCCCTTTCTCATAGCCCCCCTTAACCCTCTTACGAGGCTGGTGGTTGGTAAGGTCCAAGCCATGGGTCGGCTGGGGGACCTGGATGGAAACAAAGGGGGGCTGGTGGAAGCCCCAGAGAATTGATTTGAATAAGCATGGATTTGCCTGCACTGTACACTTTATCTGCCGAGTAGTCCCAGACATCTATATAATAAAGTTGCGGCCTGATTAAAACCCATAACAAGTCTCCTGTCCTTCTTGTGGTGTACCCAGACAATTAAATCCCAATGGTGACAATACTGTTTTAAGCAACAGAGGGTCCTGTGGCACCTTTGAGACTAACAGAAGTATAGGGAGCATAAGCTTTCGTGGGTAAGAACCTCAGTCTTGCATCTGAAGAAGTGAGGTTCTTACCCACGAAAGCTTATGCTCCCTATACTTCTGTTAGTCTCAAAGGTGCCACAGGACCCTCTGTTGCTTTTTACAGATTCAGACTAACACGGCTACCCCTCTAATACTGTTTTAAAGTTTCCAGACATCTTATAAAAATGTCATGACCATGCCATTTAACAAACACATCATCAGCACTCCAAAAATACACATACAAACTTCAGTTACATATTTGTTAGACAAATAAATAAAAAAATAGAGATACCCTATCTCCTAGAACTGGAAGGGACCTTGAAATGTCATTGGGTCCTGCCCCCAGCTTTCACTAGCAGGGCCAAGTACTGATTTTGCCCCAGATCCCTAAGGGGCCCCCTCAAGGATTGAACTCACAACTGTGGGTTTAGGAGGCCAATGCTCAAACCCCTGAGCTATCCCTCCCCCCAAAAGCAATAATACACTTGGAAATGACAGGACCCTTTTTTATGCCTAATTCACTATTTTATTTTATTTGGTTTACATAGGTATTTTATTTTACTGTGACTCTTCACACTCAACCTAACTAAAAGTACTGTTTGCTACCCCTTGATAGTTTCAGGCATACACTAAAAGAAGCCAGCAAACTTAATCTGTTTAGTGCCATATGCTGAAAGAACAGTGGAGGTGCTTACAAAAGCAGTAAGATGGGTGCTTGCCTTTTCTTTGTAGACATTTATGAGAACATTTCTGAATACTTAGCAAACAGGTAACCTGTGGGATTTGTTACCATCAATGTCAGCAAACCCCATATTGCTACAAGATGACAAAAATACACCTTGAGCAAAATGGTATAAAAGTTCTGCAAATCTCCTGCTTCCTCCCACCAGAAATCTGAAAGAAAATGTGTTGAATAGCCATCTGGTATATGATGTTTATGGGGATATATAAATCCAAGTGGGAGACTGCTTGGTTTTATTGTACATATAATTGATAGCATTTTGTAATTTAAACTTACCAAAAATAAACAAACAAACAAACAAACAAACAAAAACTGTAACCAAACAAAATAAACCTTTTCTATGTTTTCATGGTGTTACAGATAATCATTTCAAATTAGAATGTACATCTGAGCCATTATTTAGTTTCTTTACCACTGTGTATATTTTCTAGGAAATTGCTTTATATATCTTAGTTCCAAATTCATTGTTTACAGAAATTGAAAGCTCAAGGAAATGTCCTAATTCTGAAATAACATCTTTCTTTTTTATAGCCATATGTTCATTTCATCACACTTAACAGAAAAGCTACTTAAAAGTATCTCAAGCCTAAATTAACTTAACTTCAACTTAAACTTCAAATCTAAAGAAATTCAAACTACTACCTAATGAAGAATGTCAGTGTTTTAATTTAATATGTGTCAGTAGAGAAGAATCAACTTCCCACTTCTCTGCATAGTGTGAAAATATCTATGACACAAGAATAATTAAATTACCACAGATGAGCAAACCAGTACGGACAATGTAAAAATCAACCAGAATATGTGTCAAGCAACTGAAACAGAATTGAGGTAGAACTTTTTCTGAGTTTGTAAAAGTTCAGATAATTTTCTTTTCTTGACATCTTTGAACATATTATTATTAGCCTGAGGAGAAGTAAGAAGACCTTTCTCACAGAAATTCCAACACAACTATATCTGGAAATACTGAGAAGCACATTAAGCCATGAAAATTCATACCTAATGCATAAGCTCAAATAGTTTCAGATGAATCAGGATTCATTTTAGAAGAGCAAGATGATAATAATAATTAATAATAATAATTAATAATATGTCTTGCTTATCTACAGCCTACATCTGTTGAAGTGAGTTTAAAACTCATTTATTTCAGTGGTTCAGAATAAGGGCTGTAATGCCTTCCTACATGATCTCATCACACTTTACAAATATTAAATAATTTAGACTTCAAAAAACCCCTTGAGGTAGATACATATTTGTCCCTGTTATATAGAAAGAAACGGAGGCACAATTTAAATAATTCAAAATGTTGAGATAGAATGGGTTTTGTGGACAGAGAACTAGGCTGGGAGTCAGGAGATCTGGGTTGTGTTCCTGGCCTGCAACATCAGAGGGCTTTTAATATACCCAACTCATATGCAAGATTAAGAGGAGAGAGGGTCTTTATGCCTGCTCCCTCCCTTCTTTACTACAAAGGCAACAGACATAATCTTGTATTTAGTGGTAACCTGGAAGTGAGTGTGAGATTTGGATTTAGTGGTGTGCAAAATGCAGCACATATAGGGGGTGCAGCTCTATCTTCCAACTCCATCCACACTCCTGTCATAGACGGCTATTCATAAGTGTTCTGTCCAGGATACAGATTAGGGTGAGGTTTTATTATTGTGGCTAGCATTTGTCTTATCCATGCTTGTAAACCTTGACCATTCTTAAAGTGCAGGATTGGGCCTAAACATTTTGGGGCATTTTTAGTATTTTGAAAATTAGTTTTTCAACACCTATTGAATTTGAGGGACAGCAGTCTCTAATTTGCTGTATTATGGCAGGTTCCACTTTTTGTTCAGGTGTGCAGGTCTCCATTGGTGAATTATCTTTATGTATATGATGCAAGAATTATTTTGTGACAAAACTTGGCAATAGTATCATTAAAAGTGTTACTTTAATCAATAATAATTCAGCATAGTCCCCAGTTCAGTCTCTGCATCACTATTCCAAATATCACTAGTGCCTGAGATCATTTACAATAAGGTCACACTGCTCTAGGTATGCCAACAACCCTAAAAGAGGGTGTAAAAAATTCCATTAATTGTGAGGCCCCTTTGTGTTCCCAGGGCAATATACAGTCTTCTTAGGCTATATCTACATATGAGCTAGGAGCATATTTCCCCAGCTCACATATATATGTTAGCTGTAGATTAATAAGAGCTAACTAGCACAAGTATAAATAGTAGTGTAGTCACAGTAGTACAGGCAGTGGCAGTAGCTACACAGTTTAGCCATGCTAAGTACATACCCATGGGTTTCAGGAGGGGTGGATTTGGCACAGCTAAGCTCTTATAGAGTTACCACAAATATACATATTTCAGCTGGGGAATCACACCTCTAACTCACAGTGTTGACATAACTTTTTAGCGTAAGTGAGAATCAAGACCAGCAGCCAACATAATACACATATATATCACTGAAAAATATACTGCATTATAAGATAATGAGACTTACTCATTCAGGGTGGAAAGAAGACTGAGAAGAGCTTTAAGGCCTGATCCAAAGCCACATGAAGTCAGCAAAAAGAACACCATTGACTTCAATTGGTTTTGAATCAATTCATTTGTGTGTTTGCATTGCAGACTCGGATGCGCATAAGCTATTGACCTGCTCACTAGACAGATGGAAGGAAGCAGGGTGAAGAATGAACATTTTAAACTTGCATAAAATATTTGCAAGAAGAAATAAATGGCTGTTTGAACCAATTCTGGACAATTCTTATACTCACAGAGACAAAAAGTAGAGCATGAGGTTTCTTTTCAATGTAAACTTTCTCTTGATTTGTTCAGCCATGTGCCCTCACAAACAATGGGAAATGTTCAATATCTCACGTCTCCTCAGTAGGAGGAAGTCATGTGAAACTGGAGCTTTCCTTACCAAGTGATAGCAAGTTGTAATACATCAATAATGCAAATGTTGACTGACATGGATTGCACCTTCCAAATGTTCTTTTTTTTTTAGAGGTTATTTTTATTTGACTCATGACACAAGCATCAATTAATTTTAGTTAGTAGTAATTTTAGTAGAGAAGATTTTTATTAAGAGTTGGATCTATTTTGTGTATTTCTATTGTGCCTATTCGTTTAGTAGCTAAACCAGGGATCGGCAAACTTTGGCATGTGGCCCATCAGGGAAATCTGCTGGCAGGCCGGGACGGTTTGTTTACCTGCAACATCTGCAGGTTCAGCAGACTGCAGTTCCTACTGGCTGCGGTTTGCCGTTCCAGGACAATGGGGGCTGCGGGAAGTGGCACGGGCCAAGGGATGTGCTGGCTGCTGCTTCCCGTAGCCACCATTGGCCTGGAACAGCAAACTGCTGCCAGTGGGAGCTGCGATTGGCTGAACCTGTGGATGCTGAAGGTCAACAAACCATCCCGGCCCGCCAGTGGATTTCCCTGACGGGCCGTGTGCCAAAGGTTGCCGATCCATGATCTAAACAGTAAGGACCAGATCCTTGGTTGGTATAAGGTGGTGTAGTTCTATTGAGCTTGTGTTCTCACATAAGGAATTAATTTTTTTGTTTAAAATGTCACTAGAGAAATCTTGCTCACTTAATCCAAGTGATGCACTGCTAAAATTTTAAGAATGGGATCCCTCATACATGTTACAATGTTATATATGCCATCATATGCCAGCAATGCCCCTCTGCTATGTACATTGGCCAAACTGGACAGTCACTACGCAAGAGGATAAATGGACACAAGTCAGATATCAGGAATGGCAATATACAAAAACCTGTAGGAGAACACTTCAACCTCCCTGGCCACACAATAGCAGATGTAAAGGTAGCCATCTTACAGCAAAAAAACTTCAGGACCAGACTCCAAAGAGAAACTGCTGAGCTCCAGTTCATTTGCGAATTTGACACCATCAGATCAGGATTAAACAAAGACTGTGAATGGCTATCCAACTATAGAAGCAGTTTCTCCTCCCTTGGTGTTCACACCTCAGCTGCTAGCAGAGCACCTCACCCTCCCTGATTGAACTAACCTCGTTATCTCCACACTGATTTATACCTGCCTCTAGATATTTCCATTACTTGCATCTGAAGAAGTGAGGTTCTTACCCACGAAAGCTTATGCTCCCAATACTTCTGTTAGTCTCAAAGGTGCCACAGGACCCTCTGTTGCTTTTTACAGATTCAGACTAACACGGCTACCCCTCTAATACCTCATACATATTGACATTCCCAGGGTAAAATACTCTTTTAACCCAGAAGACTGCATCAGTTCCATACGCTTCCCTTTTCCAAATAAATCTCATTCCTTTCTCTCTCTCACACACACACAAATGCATCAATCTATCCACCTTCTCAAACCATCATTCTTTCCCCAATTCCATCACCTACTCCAAGTGGCTCTCCTACTTGATTGCTGTTCTGCACAGCAGTTCTGTACCCATTGAAGGCTGGGCATTCTGTGGCCTCTGCCTTTGAAATTGTTAACTGGGTGTGGAACAGACAATCTCTGGTGTTGGGCAGGGTGACTGCTTGAGGAATGGCTACCCTTTGGTTATTGAAGTGTACAAGTCAAACCTGATTTTTGAGGAAGGTAGTTGGAGTAGTGGGTCTCCTCTGATTTCTAGCAGTCTCTTCTACCTGGGGTGGAAAATTAGATTAGAGGTGGGGATTGAGAAGGAAACACGGGAACTGAAACACGGGATTGAAAAGGAAACACGAGGAAGCTGACTCTTCAAAATGTAGGCTGTGATTGGGTTGGTAAAAATTGGCAGAGAGAGAAGAAATCTACAAAGGCTACAATACTCTACTCTGTACAGCACTGGTTTGACTCTTCCTCCATTCCTTCCGATCCTTGCACACTGCAGCAGCAACTTGATGACGTGGGAGTTATGTAGGAAATCTCTCATGTTCTTTTAGCAGCATTTGTCTTCCTTGAAGCAACAGCAAGGTCCATATTGCAGCTGTGTGAGTGAGCAGCAGGCAGCTCAGTTCTACACTCAGGGTACGTCTTCACTTACCGGAGGGTCCGGCGGCAGGCAATCGATGTTCTGGGATCGATTTATCGCGTCTGGTTAAGACGCGATAAATCGATCCCGGATCGATCCCGGAAGTGCTCGCTGTCGACGCCGGTACTCCAGCTCGCCGAGAGGAGTACGCGGCATCGACGGGGGAGCCTTCCTGCCGCATCTGGACCCGCGGTAAGTTCGGACTAAGGTACTTCGAATTCAGCTACGTTATTAACGTAGCTGAATTTGCGTACCTTAGTCCGAAGTGGGGGCTTAGTGGGGACCAGGCCTCAGACAGGATTGGACACTTTAACCTCTTTCAAATGTACCCAATTTCTGCCACTATTATTTATAGCCCTATGTGTGGAACTAGCTAAGGACTTTGCAGAAATGTCAGCAAAAGGATTCCTTGGGAAATACCCAAACTTACTTGGCTCATTTTACATAAATGGAGTATGTGTGTGTGTATGTGGGGGGAGATTAGAGCATGTTGGGTGTTGAGACCAGACTCTTACTCTTTACAATCCTAGGGAATGGTTTGTATTTTTTAAGACTACTCTCAAAAAGAAAAGAGTTAGAAATTCAAGAAAAAATAAATAAAAGTAAGATTCGAGTTCACAGGGCCCAAAGTTCTCCTTGCTTCAGGAGCTTATTACTTGATCCTCCCTGAAACGATCTGCTATTCTTTCAAATAAAAGAAAGAAACTTTCCTGCCTAATCTCTACAGTGATATGTAACAGCTAAGATTTGTTGTTATTATTAAGAAAAGCTGATCCAGTAGGCCTCAGATTATGTTTCTCATATACAAAATTGAAGCCTCACTGTTTTAGAAGTCCTTAAATTGTTTTATTTTCTTCTTTAATTAAAACATTACAAACATATTTGCAATTTAAGAGAACAACTGCTTGGGTCTTTTCAATTTTCTCTGAATATTCTTGCCTTGATTACCTATTCATGCTCATTCTTCATGCATCATTTGTTGTATGAGAAACACCTGCTACCTGCTTCTACTTAGAAAGGTGGAAGTATTCACAAGCAAACTATAGTGTTAAAAAGGACGAAGAGCAAGTTACAATCTTGTTGTTTGATTTGCTTTAATTTAGAATTGCTGATCTCTTTTATTCATCCACATATTTTTTGTTTGGATGGTAGAATAATATCTATGATCATTGGATGGATGGATAGGCATACACATATATGGATAGATACCTTTTAGGTCTGGAAATAGTAAAATCTATACTAGATAAATTAGGAGGCAATAGGACAAATGAAAACAGGCTACTTTCTTGGCCTATCCTCCCGATGACTTGTGCAGACTCACAACAGTACCTATCACATCTGAAATTTAATGTGACTAGTATGATCACACTATATCCTCTGCCTCTGTAGATATTGGCCTTCCCCGCAGGGACGAGTGTGCATGCTTGTACTCACCTCTGCACCATAGGTATTGGATGTAAGGTGAGGGAGAAAGAAGATGAAAGAAGGGAGACAAAGAACTGAGGGCAAGTATATACTACAGTGCTGCATCGGCGCAGCTGCACTGTAGCACGTCTGGTGAAGAGGCACTATGCCGACAGGAGAGCACTCTCCTGTCAGCATAATTACTCCACCTTGGTGAGAAGTGGAAGCTACATCAGCGGGAGAGCATCTCCCATCGACATAGAGCTGGTGTGGATAGTGCGAAACTTGTGTCACTGAGGGCAGAAGTTACATCCATGAGTGATGTAAATTCTATTGAATTAGGCTGTAGGGTAGACCTGTCCTGAGAGTAGATTGATAAAGAGTGAATGAGGATGAGAGCTAGAGAGGAAATCACAAAGATTACATTCTCACAATTGGTACTAATGACTATGCTTGTAGGCAGTCTGTGCAGAGATTATAAGGACTGAATTAACTTAGAGGCTGAACCACTCTAAGATCCATAGATGTGGACTCTCCAAGTCACAGCTGGGGCACATAGATGAACTACTGTGCAGAAGACTGCGCTGCTCCATTCCATGTTTCTATATGTGCAATTCTTGTGAAAGGTACCCCATTGAAAGATCTGGAGATTCAAGTCAGTTATTTGTTAATATACATATTTTCACTAGGACAAATACTTGACTTGAATCTCCAGATCTATCAAAGAGGTATCTTTCACAAGAACTGCATTCACATAGGTCTTCCTATGTGCACACAGGGCCTCGCACAACATGGGCATTATTGGCACACTACTATTACTAAACTTACTAGAAGAATAAAGCAAAGCACTGAAAGGATGAATACAATGCAGTGAGGTCCCAGAGGACTGGAGAAGAAAATATTGTACCTATCTTTTAAAAGGGGAACTAAGAGGACCCAGGCAATTATAGACCTGTCAGCCTAACTTTGATACCTGGAAAGTTAGTGAGACAATTATTAAACAATCAATTTGTAAGCACCTAGAGGATAATAGGTTTATAAGAAATGGCCAGCATGGGTTTGTCAAGAACAAATCATACCAAACCAGCATAATTTTCTTCTTTGACAGAGTTACTGGCTAAATGAATAGGGAGGAAGCAGAAGACAGTTTTTGCTTTTAGTAAAGCTTTGGACACAGTTCACTTGACATTCTCATAAGTAAACTAGGGAAATGGTCTAGATGAAACTATTATAAGATGGGTGCAAAACTGGTTGAAAGGCAGCACTCAATGATTCAAATTCAACCTGGGAGGATGCAGCTAGTGGAGTCCTGCAGGGTTCAGTCCTGGGACCAGTACTATTCAATATTTTCACTAATGACTTGGATAATGGAGTGGGGAGCATGTTTATAAAATGTGCAGATGACACCAAGCTCGGATGGGTTCCAAAAACTTTGGAAGACAGGATTAGAGTTCAAAATGACCTTGACAAACTGGAGAATTGATTGAAATCAACAAGATGAAATTCAATAAAGACAAGTACACTTAGGAAGGAAAAATCAAAAGCACAAATACAAAATGGTGAGTAACTGGATAAGTGGTAGCACTGCTGAAAAGATCTGGGGATTATAATGGATCACAAATTGAATATAACCCAACAATGTGCACTTGAGAAAAATAGTCCAATATATTCTGGGCTGTATGAACAGGACTGTCTTATATAAGATATGGGAGACAATTGTCCCAAGCTAGTCGGGACTGGTGAAGCCTCATCTGGAGAACTGCGTCCAATTCTGGGTGCCACACTTTAGGAAAGATGTGGATAAATTGAAGAAAGTCCAGAGGAATGTAACAAAAATGATAAAAGGTTTAGAAAACTGTGAGGAAAGGTTAAGAAAACTGGGCACGTTTAGTCTTGCGAAATGAAGACTGAGTGGGGACCCGATACTAGTCTTTAGATATAATAAGGTCTGTGACCAATTGTTGTCCACGTCCACTGAAGTACAAGAAATATCACCTGTCTGAATCAACGGGAGGTGGAAATTGATGGGAAGGGCAGGGAAAGGGGACACTCACAGTAGCAAAGGAGGGAAGCACTTGCCAAGGGACAATATGTTGCACCTACCATGGGAGTGTCTGGCACCCACTGGCCAGCTCGGGGAGAGGGGTGCTGATTAGCCAGTATTCCCCAAGTCCCAGTATTTAGCCCTGTTCTCATTTTGCCGCTATGTCCACATCAAATTAGTTCGATATTAGTAAAACTCTAACTAAGGGTAGTTATTCCAGAACTTAAGCTTCCAAGGGATATTGTGGAATCCCCATCACTGGAAGTTATTAAGAAAAGATTGGACAGACACTTGTGAGGGATAATGTAGGTATATTTCATCAGGGCTGGCTCTAACTTTTTTGCCACCCAAGAAAAAAAAAAAAAAAAAAGAATGCCCCGCTGTAACAACTCCCCCCGCCTCGCTGAAACAAAAACAAAAATAACCCCCCCAGCATTGCCCTGCCAAACCAAAAACAAAAAAACCGCAGCACTGCCCCGCCAAACCAAAAACAATCCCCCCCCCCCCCCGTGCGCCGCCCCGCCAAACCAAAAAAAAAAAAAAATAGCCCCGAGCGCCGCCCCGCCACTCCAAGATTGCCCGCCCCTTACAAGGTGCCGCCCCAAGCACGTGCTTGGTCGGCTGGTGCCTGGAGCTGGCCCTGCATTTCACCTTGCCTCAGCATTTATATGATTCTCTGTTTATTATAAAATCAGTGTTAAATAGACTGTATTTAGTGTGCATGTATATGACTGTCATATCCTGTCATAACATTAAATAACATATCAGGAATGTTGTATGTTTGTGGCCTCCACTTTATTTGTAATTACTCTGATCACCTACCCTGTTATCTATAGATGAATTGGACTATTATTTGTAGGTACTGCAATTACAGTAATTAGGGAACTAAGCTTTTCACCAATAGGTGCGAAGAAACTGTGGTTAGAAGAATTTTACTCAGTTTAAATATGAACAGGACATATGTCATAAAATGTTACAAGCTCCATTGAGTGCCAGTGCTGTTGAAATGTTAACAAATCTCTCTGTCTCTCTCTCTGGGATTAGTAAAGCGATAAAACTATAAGTAACACCAGAGGAAAATGCAGATAATTAACAGTATACGTATATAGCTAATGTATATGCTTAGAATGTCTGATTTTCAAGTATTTCCAAATAACCTGTATGATTATATTGTTCTGTATTCATATTTCCAGGTTCTTTATATTCAGCAATATGTTCAAGCTATATAATATTCTTAAATTTCCTATTTGTATCTTATTTACTATGGGGTCTTGAGACTTATATTCTAGAACAAACCAATTTGAACTGTGAAAATCTTCATTTCTGCTGGGAATTTTATTTTTATACTTTTAGCTCCCTCTCCATCTGCCTTTGAGCAATTTTCTGTGCTTCAAGCATGAGCAAGCAATATTAATCCAATTTCTAGTTTCTGTGAGGCACATTAAGTTAGATCATATGCACCTCAACGCTACTCCTTGGGAACTATGTGTTTATTTAACTGTTTCATTGTCTCATTCGGTCTGATCATGTGTACTGAAAGAAAGATTACAGAGTGTAGTGTGGCTTTTCTGTTATATTTCTTCAATGAGGTTTCAAGCCCTTTTCCTGGTCAGAGCAGCTATATGGAATGCAATTCAATAGGCTACCCTCAGGCAAGTAAGTTCAGCGCATCATACAAAATTGACTTCCTAATACAAAATGGAGCTCACAATTTGATACAAACATATCCTGTTCTGTCACACTGACATGAACACAATCATCAGTGGATTAAACAGATATCTTAAAAGTTGGAATGTCACACAATTCTTTCTCTTCTTAAACTGCCATCAACGTTTCTGTCATCTGTTTTGGTACCAGTACCTCTCTCATTTTAATGTCAAAGAAAGAGAGACTTTTTTTGTGTGTGAAGAAATTTAAAATATCTAAATAAACTTTTCTTGAAAAGTCCAGAAAATAAATACATAAATAACAACAGTACCAGCCTAGCAAGATAACATTTTTCTCTCTTTTTAAAGAGACTTCAGAACTATAGGTATATATTAATTCACAATTAATATATATAAAACAGAATGTCTAGATTTATATCAATGAGTTTGACAAATCTCCATTAAGTTATATATCTAATTTTGATTATGTAATCATTGAAAGACCAAGGTCTTGTCCATATGTTTTAAAATTATTTGTATTTGTCATGTGCAACAACATTTTAAAACATAAAATGTTTGGTCTGTTAAGCTTAGACAGAAGAAACACAAGCTTCTCTCTTTATTAAGTGAATTAAAAAAAAAACTGAAAAAATGTGCTTATATAATGGATGCTGATGGCAAAGTTAACTGTGGAGAGATGAGTGTCTCTTTGTTAAGTATATACACATACATATAACATAACTGATTTTACCATTGAAAGGATAGGAAGTCCTAAAACTTTCTACGGGTTGGGAAAAATAATTGATATTTCTCTTTCCATTAATAAGGCAGCTAGCTCATTTTAAATTCCAGGGCCTCTTTCTCTGTCTTTCTTTGTTCTCTGTGCTCTGAATAAGGAAACACATGTGTACTTCCTTTGTTGTGTTCCAGGAGTCAGGCATGCAGAACTTGCTGTGCATTTGGGGCACTTGTATAGCCCCAGAGAAACTTTCTGACTTGTATCTCTGCTGACAGGCTGGTAAGATTTGTGGGTCTGCCTTTAAAATATATAGTCTTGCATGACACATCTGAGATATAGCCTGCAGAAAATGACGAGTTGAGAGAATGAATCAAGTGTACACATGTATGGGTTCTTTCACGTGAACAATAATTCTTTTCTACTGTTATGTTTGTCGGGTGAATAGCACAAGCTATATTTAAAAGAAAATCACATCTATAGGGTCTGACCTTGCAAATAAGTCTATAACTTGAGTCATACAAGTAGTTCCATTGAAATCAATAGAACAGCTTGTATGAGTAGATTTGCTATAGCTGTCTTGGTCCCAAGATATTAAAGAAACAGGGTGGGTGAGGGAATATCTTTTACTGGACTAACTTGTGATGGTGGAAGAGACCATCTTTTGAGGTCTCAAGAAAAGCTTTGTGTAGCTCGAAAGCTCGCCTCTTTAACCAACAGAAGTTGGTCCAGTAAAATATATTACCTCACCCATCTTGTCTTTTTTGAGTGAGTAGAGGTACTTGCATGGGTGTTGGCTGGGGTTGGCCCATAATGACCTATATTCTGATCTTCGCTTCACAGTTGTAAATCTATAGTCAATTGAGCGCTATCTTAAGTACTCATATAGACCCCAATTCCATAATAGCTGAACAACTCTCAATCATTTGATATATTTATTCTCACAACACCCCCGTGAGACAGGAAGTGATATTATGTTTGGAGATCTGACAGAAAAATTAAGTGTGGTGAAGTAACAACTTGCAGCCAGATATCCTGAGTCCCAGGCTAGCACCCTAATCACTTCATCATCCTTCCTCTCCAGTTACTTCGGCTTTGCACCAATATCACATAAAGAGCAGATTGTTTTATGATATTTGCTTATTTGATAATCTAAAGTAATTTTTTTAAGAGAAAAGAGGGTTTGTTCTGTGCATGTAGGGGCCATGAAGTAAGTTTCCTTTACAAAATATTAGTTTTGTTTTGTTGGCTGTACTTGGGATTTCTATATGTGTGTTTCTCAAGCTCTCACTACCAAGGTAACTTTCAGTGCAGTAAGTGAACTAAAGATAATAGCATAACTGGAAAAAATGTAAAATCTTACAAAAGAGTAAGGATTTGGAAATATGTCTCTCCCCAATGTTACATGTCATAGAAATACAGCATGATTCTTTTATAAACAAACCAAACTTTAAATCTGTGTGGATTCCTTTCTTAAAGTGAGTGGCAGCATGTTCTGAAACCCTACAGAAAACAAGTGGTGGGGGGGGAATGAAAAGAGGGACAATTTAAATTTGCATAATTTTAATTAATTATTTTTTTAAAAGAGTAAAGAACTTGTGTCAAGTGTCATTGGAGCAGAATGTGAATTCTTCTTTAGCTAGATGTTTGTTTCAGTATGTGCCAGGTATCAGGACATGAAATATGGTTTTATTTAAATTCCTGTGTTTTCTTATTTGGCATTCTGCTTTTTTTCCTGTTTGACAAATGCATATGGAGTGTTTATGATAGGAGAAAAATTAGAAGTCCAAATTAAATGCACAAATTGAATGCATTTTAGAACTGTGTATTATTGGTCTGATTTTAAATAAGGTAACCAAAACCATATAATGTAAAAGATATGCGGATATGAGTTAAATGTAAAATGCATTTCAAATTAATTTATAATTAAACAACCGATAAAAGTATAATCCAGGGATAGGCAACCTATGGCAAGCGTGCCGAAGGCGGCACGCGAGCTGATTTTCAGTGGCACTGTCATAAATATAAAGGGAAGGGTAACTACCTTTCTATATACAGTACTATAAAATCCCTCCTGGCCAGAGGCAAAAAATCCTCTTACCTGTAAAGGGTTAAGAAGTTCAAGTATCCTGACTGGCACCTGACCAAAAGGACCACTAAGGGGACAAGATACTTTCAAATCCTGGAGGGGGAAGGCCAGAGACAGATCAAGGAAGCAAGCAATCTAACTCCTATAGAGTTAGTAAGTATTTATCAAGAAAATGTGTTAGATTATCTTTTGTTTTGGCTTGTGAATTTCTCTGTGCTGGGAGGGAATGTGTATTCCTGGTTGGTTTTTTTCTTTTCTTTTTGTAACTTTAAGGTTTTGCCTAGCAGGAAAGCCTCTGTGTTTTGAATCTAATTGCCTGTGAGATTATCTTCCATTCTAGTCTTACAGAGGTACTCCTTTTACCTTTTTTCTTTCTTTCTAATAAAGTTCTGTTTTTTTAAAGAATCTGATAGGGTTTTTTAGTATCCTAACAACCCAAGGTTGGTGTGTGCTCATCTTGTTTATTCTCAAGCCTCCCCAGGAAAGGGGGTGTAAGGCATGGGGGGATATTTTGGGGCAATAGGAGTCCAAGTGGTCCTTTCCCTGATTCTTTGTTTGAATCGCTTGGTGGTGGCAGCGTGTACCTAATCCAAGGTACAAGGGAGAATTTGTGCCTTGGAGAAGTTTTAACCTAAGCTGGAAGAAATAAAGTTAGGGGGTCTTTCATGCGGGTCCCCACATCTGTACCCTAAAGTTCAGAGTGGGGAGGGAACCCTGACAGGCACTCACACTCCCTGGGTCCTGGCCACTGGTCCGGGGAGCTCTGCATTTTAATTTAATTTTAAATGAAGCTTCTTAAAATTTTTAAAAACCTTATTTACTTTACATACAACAATAGTTTAGTTATATATTATAGACTTATAGAAAGACACCTTCTAAAAACATTAAAATGTATTACTGGCATGCAAAACCTTAAATTAGAGTGAATAAGTGAAGACTTGGCACACCACTTCTGAAAGGTTGCCGACCCCTGGTATAATCTATGAGGAAACTAAATCTGATGCTCATTTTTCTGGGGAAAAAAAATCAAACTTACAAGTTATCAAGTGACTTTGACTCATTTGACTAAGCCAAAACAGAAACTCATCAACACGGTTTAGCGGTCCAAAGCATTTTACCTGATAAGTCAGGACAACTCACTATTATGTTATCTTTTTTTCCTTTTAACCTTATATTAAATCAGATTAACTATGATAGATACCTAATTAGAAAGCTTCAAGTCATTTCTCTCTCTCCCATTTGCCCCTTCTTCCTGTATCTCTTTCAGGCACAGAAGTTGAGGATGGAATTACCTAAAAGTGGGAATGGATATATATATTTTGAATCTTTTTGTACATTATTAAAATGTATTGGAGTAATAGTAATTTCTTATATTACACTGCTCTTTTAAGGAAAATATTTGCCATTAAGATAATCAATATTGTCCTTAAAAATAAACAAAAAGAATAGGAGGCATGATCAGCATTCACAACACACTCCCCATTAGTACCTGTCCCAACCAGATGATCTAACCAGCGGACCAAATTCGGTGAGGCATATTGTGCATATGCTAAGAAGAAGAAGAACAACAACAACAACAAAGAAAAAAAAAAGAAGAAGAAGGAGAGCTCTTGGACCAAGAGAAGCCATAACAGGAAAGTTCTTTTTTTTCTTCAGAAAATGAATAAGTTGTTTAGCATATTCAAGTGGGGAAAAAAAGGTCTAGACTATAATATGGATAGCAACAGATGCCAAAATAGAGTATGATTGCAATCTGAATTATGCATTTGCTTATTTCTTATCACTCATATTGTTTATCCTGCAATTGCCCCCAAATCATATATTATAAACTATCATTTAGGTAATGTTAAACTAAAGTTCCAATAATGTTTGATATGTAGTTTTTTCCTATTGCTTCAGTCGAACCTAAGAAAATTTTACTTACTTATTCACTCTGGGGTGGTGAGTTTAACCGTTTTTGATGGATGAGTAATGTTAATAGCTTTTTCATTGGATCATTATAGTTGAGATCAAGTGAGTTGCCTGAGCTAATACATATTCTTGACATTACTGCAAGGCTGATTTACTCATGTTTTTTTAATCATTGTAGATATACTAGTCCTCAAGTTGGGAGCTGAGCAATAAAGACTCATCTACTTCAAGTTCTTTTACAATCACAACTGATAATTATGCAAGGTTCTTTTAATATGGTAAGTGTGGTTCTTACTTTAGTATTTCCAGTAGTAGCTAACTGTTAATGAATCATTTGATAATCAGCAATGATTTATAAACTGTAGCAAAGGAGCTTTTATGTCTGTATTATCCTCCTCTGGGGAAAGCTACCAATTCTTACATTTTTAAAACAAAACTTTAGACTGATGCCTTTAGTAATCAGCCATCTAGAACAAACTGCCGGAACTAGCTGAAATAGCCTGGGCTATCATGACATGCTCATCTTTTTGTCATGATTCTGGATTCCAGCATTTTCCTTAATTAAATTGCATTGCTAGCACAGCTGCAAAATAGACATGACTTTGTAACCCAGTGCTGAGTGTGTTATAGATCCCCTTCTGTGCCTGACCTACAGAGGATATGAATATCTCGCAGCACCGGCTAGAGAGCATTGGCCCTTTAGATCAAGTTGTAGCAGCTCAAGCAGTTTACAATTCAGTCACTGCTTCTGGTGAAAATGGCAGCTTTCACATAGTGGGAGATCATCCAGGACTTCAACTCTTGTAGGTCTTACATGCCCAGGATGAGTTTCCCATGATTACAGAAAGTGTATAAGCCATAGGTCAGTGTGTGTTGTTTTCCCCCATTCTGTGCCCAATCCACAGAGGATGGGAGACTGCTACCACCCTGACCAGCACTGACAAAATGGGGAATAAGGAGGGACAATTGTACTAGGGCCAAAAACAACTCTAATGTCTTTATAAATACAGTGAAATGGGAGGGGGTAGGGCCCCAGTGAAAGTAATGTACCAGGGCCCCAAATTTCTCTCAATGGGCCTGGCTCCAGGAATAAAGCCTGGTTTTTATTTCTATAGCTGTTTATGCTTTTATCTCTGAATGTTCTCAGTTCAATCCCTGGTGTGTGATCCAAGATGGTGGCCATAATAAGTTATGATTTATTGATTTATTTAGTGAGAGAAGTATGCTTTTTTGGAAGATCATATGCAGGAATGGTCAGAAAATGGTAAATATTTTCAAGAAAGAAAAATAAACATGGGGTGGAGGGTTCCAAAAAGGCCATTTAAAATACATACACACAAACCATTAGATGAAAAAAAGTTCACCCAGGTCTAACCAGGAACTTTGTGGTCCTCTATGCAGTCAAAAGAAAGGTGTGTTCAGGGCTGTAATCCACAGAAACATGCTACTAAACGGTCTATGTATACTAATGGATATCATGTTAGCCAGTCATAAGAAAATATTGTTCTTAGTGACCGTAGTAACGATCAGAAACACCCAATAGAAGATTTTCTTTAATCTGTGGCTTTTTGGGAAGAATATAGGACACACTACATTTCTGTGTTTTTTATATATATATATATATATAAAACAAATGCACAGTGATGCTGCCTAATTGTTGAGCACACAATGATCTTTTCTTTCCCTGGTAATCTGCAATGGCTTCCTATTAATGTATGGGTAGAATCTAAGTTTTAACTTATAAAGCCATCAAAATTTATCTGAGGGACTTCTTTTCCTCCCAACATAGAAGAAGCACCACAGTTGTGATCAGTAGTAGAGCTCAAGCTTGAACATCCCCAATTGAAATTGTGGAGGCTTGCAGGCAGTGCATTGACTTATAAGAGCTTCTCAGCTCTAGAACTTTTTCTCCCTCTTGTATGCAATTACTTATTGCTGAAATTAGTACAAAGAAAAATATGATTATGAATGGATGATGAAGTGGGCTGCAATAATTGATGAATACTGTATATTGACCTTGTTATTGGCATATGTGCTGTATAAATACATGTGTTTAATAGAAAGCTGCAAGGAAAATCAAAGCGGAAGAAAACAATGGCTTAGCATAAACCACCCCTCAGTAAATATTAAAGGTTGATAAGAGAATGCCTAAACCATTAGCTGTGAAGACTCTTGCTCTTGGCTCTGGCCAATTTACAGAACTGGTTTTGACAATCTGAGCCAAAGCTCAGGAACTGAGAAGAACAAAGGAATGCTAGCTCTGTTAAAAGGATCTCTCTCAAGAGAGAGGAAGTAGTTGTTCGGAGGGACCACACTTGTCTGCTGGAGTATCTGAAGAAGTTAGGCCTGCCTAGCTTACCATCAGGGGATAGTAAGACTTTTGATAAGGTAAACATGCATGTACACTGTTGTTTTACAACTGCATTTCTCCAAATGCTTTGTTCCTACAATAAAGAATACTGGTTTTAAGAAGGCTGTTCGGTCGCTATATTCACCACTGGTTACAGACTCTTGAACCCAGTCACCTCTGCTGGGTAAACATTGTTGATGTCCAAGTTATTGTAGCCTAATCTAAGGCTAGGAAAACTGATTCCACCCCAGGAGAGGAAAAGTCACAAAGCCTGACACCGTTGGGGGTGCACTAATAGACTAGGAAAGAGACAACGGTGCATTTAGCCCTGTAAACGTGGCACACCCAATAAACAAAGTTTGAGAATTCTTGATCTATAGGAGATGACTCAGTCAGTAAAGTCTTTTAGAATTTAGAGAAACGTACCAAATTAAATGTCATTTTTACAAGGTTTGTACCCCTTTTTTCATGTCTGAACATTTAAATCTCACAGGGTACTAAATGTTCCTTTTCTTTTAAAAAGTGAAATGTAGCTCTTTAATGAAACTGTCAGACTTTTATTTTGGTCTGACAGGACAGTTACATCATTAACTGCACCAAAAAAGCTTTTATAGCCACTAAATCTGATTCTGAGTTGTTACTTGTTCGCTAGCTGCCTCCAGTTACCTTAGGCACATTTCTGCACTTTGCCACTTCATTCATTAACAACAAATCCTTGTTTCTGTACAAAGAAAAACACTCATCATTTAAATGTGCCCTTGCTATCACTTTCAGAACAGCACAAGCCAAAAGTTTTCATAGATTATAAAGCAAGAAGGTCCATTGTGATCATCTAGTCTAACCACATAACACAAGCCATAGAACTTCCCCAAAGGAATTCCTGTTTGAACTAGAGTAAGTGTTTTAGAAGAAACATCCACTCTTGATTTAAAAATTTTCACTGATAGAGAATAAAACAGAGACCATGATAAATTGTTCCTCAAAATTGTGACTCATTTCTGGTTTAAATGTGCTAGCTTTGACTTCCAGCTACTGGATCTGTTGTATCTTTTTCTGCTAGATTAAAGAGCCCTCTATTATAAAATGTCTGTCCCCATGAATGTATTTATAGACTCTGATCTAGCCACCCCTTAACCTTCCTTTGATAATCTAAATAGATGGAGCTCCTTGAATCCAGCATTATAAAGCATGTTATCCAATCCTTTAAACATTCTCATGGCTCTCTTCTGAACACTCTTCAATCTATCAACTTTCTTCTTGAAGTGTAGACATGAGAACTGAATACAGCATTCCAGTAATGGTCACATCAGCACCAAATCCATAGTAATATCACCTCTCTAATCCTACTCTAAATCCCCATTTAATATTTTCAAGGACCACGTTATCTCTTTTAGCCACAACCTCATGCAGGGAGCTCATTTTCAGCTGATTATCCATCATGACCCAAAGTCTTTTTCAGAGTCGCTACTTCCAGTATAGTATCAGAGGGGTAGCCGTGTTAGTCTGAATCTGTAAAAAGCAACAGAGGGTCCTGTGGCACCTTTAAGACTAACAGAAGTATTGGGAGCATAAGCTTTCGTGGGTAAGAACCTCACTTCTTCATCTAAGAAGTGAGGTTCTTACCCACTTCTTCATCTAAGAAGTGAGGTTCTTACCCACGAAAGCTTATGCTCCCAATACTTCTGTTAGTCTTAAAGGTCCCACAGGACCCTCTGTTGCTACTTCCAGTATAGGCAACCATCCTGTAAGTATGGCCTACATTTTTTTGTTCCTAGATGTATGGCCGTACATTTGAAAGGCATATTGTTTGCTGGTGCCCAGATTACCAAGCATTCCAGATCACCTTGCATCAGTGACCTTTCCTCATCATTCTTTACCACTTCCCAAGCCTTCTGTCAGTTGCCAATATATATATATATATATATATATATATATATATATATATAGTTTTCTTCTAGATCAGGGCAGGAATGTTAAATAGTGCAGGGCTAAGAACATATTTCTGTGGGACCCCACCAGAAACATAAGTGCTTGATGAAAATTTCGCAATTCTCAAACTGTAGTTTTAAATATCTGGTAGTCAGTTTTTAATCCATTTTATGTGTGCCATGTTGATTTTGTATTGTTTTAATTTCTTAAACAAACTGTCATGCGGTACCAAGTCAAATGCTTTGCAGAAGTCTAATTTTTTTTTCCTCAGGAAGGTTACAAGAGAACTATCATTATACTCCATTTCTCTCACATGTCTTAACTTCTTGAAAATAATTCTTTTCCAGCTGAAATTTTCCATGGTTGATTTCAGACCAGAGTTAGAGTCTCAGTGTTTGAGCTAAATTCATTCACCCATATTTGAATTAGGAAAGATAAAAAAAAAAAGTCATTATTTTATAAATAAATAATTAAGAAGTTTTTGCTTTCACATACCTCAATTACTGTTAACCATTACATTCTAAAATGCAATTTATGGGTGTTATTCTTTACTAAGGACAACTGCTTGCCACTTAATTTCCTCCAAATATCTAGACAGAGAGATTAGATAGTGTAGATAATATCTGTCTCTGCTACAAAATTTGAAAACAGTTAAACTGGTAACCACCAAATTATTACCATACATACATGAAATCAAGTTTTTACATGCTTTTAAGACTCTTGATTCTTGGGTAACCCTGACATGCATCTGACGAAGTGGGTATTCACCCACGAAAGCTCATACTCCAATACGTCTGTTAGTCTATAAGTTGCCACAGGACTCTTTGCTGCTTTTACAGATCCATACTAACACGGCTACCCCTCTGATACTTGGGTAACCCTGTTTCTATTGAAGACATGAGAAAAACTCCCACGAATTTCAGTGGGATCAGAGTTAGGCCACACAGCTCTTTGGAAAATTCTGCATATAATTCATTATAGTCCATCTGTATTACACTATTCAAGTGCATTTTATTGCATACTTTTTGGTAAATGACATTTAGGAACCTATGAAATCTATGCAACCAGAAATCTATGCAACATTACAAGAGCTACACAAGAGTGTCTAATGTTGTAGAAAGTATGATCCCACTGGATGGGGTTTTTAAAAGATCCTAATGGAGCTAAGTGCCCAGATCCCATTGAATTTACTTAGCTCCCTTTGGCTCCTATGAAAACCTCACCAATATTACATTATTGAATAAAAATATATGTTTAAGTAGTTAAACTATGGCTTTGCTCCTCCAAACATGCACATACTAACTTTACACCCATGGGATCTGGTCCAAAGCTCATTGAAGTCACTAGGACTTCAATATGACTATTCATTAAGCAGGATTAAGGACTAAATCTTAGTTTATTCAAAGAGCAATAGCATATTATCAAATTTAAGTAAACTGTCCTTTCACTTTAATGAGTTCTGCTTCAAAATAATGGCACAATATGGTTCCTGCAAGTGGACACAGTTAAGGTTATTAAAGAGACAAAGGTGGGTTAAGTAATATCTTTCATTGGACCAACTTCTGTTCATCAGAGAGGCAAGCTCTGGAGCTTGCTCAGAGATCTTCTTCATGTCTGGGGCCTGGTCTACACTACGGGGTTAGGGCAAATTTAGCCACGTTAGGGCGATTTAAAAATGAATGCGTCCACACAACCAACCCTGTTCCATCGACCTAAAGGGCTCTTAAAATCGACTTCTGTACTCCTCCCCGATGAGGGGAGTAGCGCTAAAATCGACCTTGCTGGGTCGAATTTGGGGTAGTGTGGACGCAAATCGACGGTATTGGCCTCTGGGAGTTGTCCCAAAGTGTTCCATTGTGCTCCATTGTGACTGCTCTGGACAGCACTTTGAACTCTGATGCACTAGTCAGGTACACAGGAAAAGCCCTGGGAACTTTTGAATTTTGAATTTAATTTCCTGTTTGGTCAGCTTGGCAAACTCAGCAGCACTGGTGACCATGCAGTCCCCTCAGAATCGCAAACAAGCTGCAGAATGGACCAAAAGGGAGACACTGGATCTGATTGTTGTATGGGGAGAAGCATCTGTGCAGGCCGACCTCCAATCAAAAAGAAGAAATGCAAATATATTTTCCAAAATCTCACAGGGCATGTTGGACAGAGGCTACAACAGGGACATACAGCAGTGCCATGTGAAAGTTAAGGAGCTCAGACAATCCTACCAAAAGACAAAGGAGGCAAATGGTCACTCTGGGTCAGAGCCCCATACATGCCGCTTCTATGATCAGCGGCATGACATTCTCGGGGGGACCCTACCACTATCCCACCACTGTCTGTGGACACCTGCAAGGGGGGAGTCTCACGCAACAGGGAGGAGGATTTGGTGGATGAGGAAGAGGAGGAGGAGAATGCGCAGCAGGCAAGCGGTGAATCCGTTCTCCCCAGTAGCCAGGACTTTTCATCACCCTGCGCCAATATCCTCCTATCATAAACAGATAGTTAAGGGTTAATACCTCTTTTACCTGTAAAGGGTTAAGAAGTTCACTTAGCCTTTGAAAATGTTTCAAAAGGAAGGAGGGAAGTTCCCTTGTCTGGGTTGGTTTCAGTTTTGGCCGGAGTGGAAAAGATCAAGGAATCAGCTCTTATCAGAGTAGTGAGTATTAGAAAAGCAATAAATAGGTTTTGTTTATTTTCTTTTTGTAACTTGTCTTGTGCAATTAGGAGAATAATCACATTGGGTATTCTTTTGTGTAACTAAGTTTTGCCCAGGGGAACATCCTCTGTGTTTTGAATCTGTTGTCTGTGAGAGTAGCTGGTATGCTAATCTCTCCCAGAGGTTTGTCTTTCACCTTTCTTTCCTTTAATTAAAAGCCTTCTTTTAAAGAACCTGATTGATTTTTCCCTGTTTTTAAGATCCAAGGGGATTGGATCTGGACTCACCAGGAATTGGTGGGGGAAAGAAGGGGGGATGGTTAAATTCTCCTTGTATTAAGGTCCAAGTGTTTGGATCGGTGTTCACCAGAAAATTGGTGAAGAAGTCTCTCAAGGCTACCCAGGGAAAGGAGTTAGAACTTGGCAGTGGTGGCAGCAAGACCAGATCTAAGTTGGTAATTGAGCTTAGGGGTTCACATGCAGGTCCCCATATCTGTACTCTAAAGTTCAGAGTGGGGGTGAAGCCTATGACACCTCCCAAGGCAGGATCCCCGACCCTGAAGCCAGAAAAGGCACCTCTGGTGAGTGTACATTTGTAACTACAGTACAGGGTTTAAAATCAATAGTGTTCAATGTTTGATTTGCCCTGAAGAACTGGAATGCATTCGCGGCCAGTACAGCTACTGGAAAGGTCTGTTCATATGTCTGGGGATGGAGCAGGAATCCTTCCGGGACATCTCCATGAAGCTCTCCTGGAGGTACTCTGAAAGCTTTTGCAGAAGGTTTCTGGGGAGGGCTGCCTTATTTTGTCCTCCACGGTAGGACACTTTACCATGCCAAGCCAGTAGCAAGTGTTCTGGAATCATTGCAGCACTAAGCATGGCAGCGAATGGTCCTGGGTTTTGGTCACATTCAAGCAACATTCGGTCTATATCTTTCTGTGTTAGCCTCAGTAGAGTGATATCATTCATGGTCACTTGGTTGAAAGAGGGAATTTTTTGTAAGGGAGCAGTAAAAGGACCCCGTTCATGCTGGGCTGTTTGTGCTTCGCTAAAAGGGATCATCCCAGAGAATAGCTACACGGCGGGGTGAGGGTAGGTGTGAGCTGCACATACACCCGAAAACTGCAGTCCATCCTTTTAAATGTGAAACCCAACCCATTGCTTGCTCTGGGAAAGGAGGGCGCTGCACTTTGAAAACATTCCCACATGTTAAGAAGGCATAAGAAGCCAACCCTGCATACCAAAAGGCTTACCATGGCTGCATGGAAACAGAATTCTGTTGCCCAGCTGTGTGTGATGTGTCACCATATTGGCAGACCCTCAATATAACGCAAAATGCAACCTTGTACCTAAAGCACATATGTTGTCTGCTGTGAATTGCTTGATTCACTGTGAAAGAGTCTCCCTTATGTTCTCAGAAATGTATCATCTTATATTTTACTCTCCCTTTTTATCTCCCCCCAGTTGCAAATGTTTCTACGCTCCCCCTATCATCTCCGTCCCTGAGGTTATCGCAGATTAGAAGGTGAAAAAATGCACTCGCGATGACATGTTTTCTGAGCTCATGCAGTCCTCCCGCACTAATAGGGCACAGCTTAATGCATGGAGGCATTCAGTGGCAGAGGCCAGGAAAGAATTAAGTGAGCATGAAGAGTGGAGGCAGGACGTGATGCTGAGGCTAATGGGGGAGCAAACGGACATGATGAAGCGCCTGTTGGGGGAGCAAACAGACATGATGAAGCATCTGTTGGAACTGCAGGAAAGCCAACAAGAGCACAGACCCCCACTGCATCCACTGTATAACTGCATGCCCTCCTCCCCAAGTTCCATATCTGCCTCACCCAGATACCCAAGAATGCTGGGGAAGGGGGTGGGGGGAGGCTACGGGCATCCAGCCACTTCACTCCAGAGCAACAGAAGTCTGTCATTCAAACAGATTAATTTTTAGTGTGACTACAATAAACAATGTGGCCTTGTCCTTCCCTCTTCCCCCACCACACCTGGGCTACCTTGTCTGTTATCTCATTTTTTTAATTAATAAAGAAAGAATGCATGGTTTCAAAACAATAGTTACTTTATTTCGAAGTGGGGAGGGTGGTTGGCTTACAGGGAATTAAAATCAACAAAAGAGGTGGGTTTGCATCAAGGAGAAACACACACAACTGTCACACGGAAGCCTGGCCAATCATGAAACTGGTTTTCAAAGCCTCTCTGATGTGCAGCATGCCTTGCTGTGCTCTTCTCATCGCCCTGGTGTCTGCCTGCTCAAAATCGGACGCCAGGAGATTTGCCTCAACCTCCCACCCCGCCATAAATGTCTCCCCCTTACTCTCAGATATTATGGAGCACATAGCAAGCAGCAATAACAATGGAAATGTTGGTTGCTCTGAGGTCTGATCTACTCAGCAAACAGCGCCAGCGAGCTTTTAAACATCCAAAGGCACATTCTATCACCATTCTGCTCTTGCTCAGCCTATAGTTGATCTGCTTTTGACTACTCTCCAGGCTGCCTGTGTATGGCTTCATGAGCCATAGGAGCAAGGGGTAGGCTGGGTCCCCAAGGATAACTATTGGCATTTCAACATCCCCAATGGTAATTTTCTGGTCTGGGAAATAAGTCCCTTCTTGCAGCTGCTCGAACAGCCCAGAGTTCCTAAATATGCAAGCATCATGCACCTTTCCCGGCCATCCCATGTTGATGTCGGTAAAATGTCCCTTGTGATCCACCAGTGCTTGCAGCACCATTGAGAAGTACTCCTTGAGATTTATGTACTGGTTGCCAAGGTGGTCCAGTGCCAAGATGAGGATATGAGTTCCATCTATCACCCCACCACTGTTAGGGAACCCCATTACAGCAAAGCCATCCAGTATGACCTGCACATTTCCCAGTGTCACTACCCTTGATAACAGAATGTCAATGATTGCATTGGCTACTTGGATCACAGCAACTCCCACAGTACACTTGCCCAAATTGATTCCCAACTGACCGGTAGCAGTCAGGTGTTGCAAGCTTTCACAGGACTATCGCCACTCACTTCTCAACTGTCAGGGCAGCTCTCATCTTGGTATTCCTGTGCTTCAGGGCAGGGGAAAGCAACTCACAGAGTTCCAGGAAAGTGGCCTTATGCATGCAAAAGTTTGAATGTGAATCATCCCATACCTGCAACACTATCTGGTCCCACCAGTCTGTGCTTGTTTGCCTGGCCCAGAAACGGCGTTCCACTATATCAACCAGCCCCAGTACCGCCATGACATCCCAATTGCCATAGCCTGTGCTATCAGGGATGTCTGTATCCATGTCCTCATCAAAATCCTTCTCATGCTGGTGTCTCTTAGCCCGGTTCTGCATATACTTCAGGATAGTGCGTGAGGTGTTTACAATGCTCACAACAGTGACAGTGAGCTGAGTGGGCTCCATGCTTGCCGTGGTATGGCATCTGCATGGGTAACCCAGGAAAAAAGGCGCAAAACAATTGTCTATTGTTGCTTTCACGGAGGGAGGGGCGACTGACGACATGGACCCGAAACCACCCGCAACAATGTTTTTGCCCCATCAGGCATTGGGAGCTTTCCAATGGGCATTCCAATTTCTGAATTCCAGTGGGCAGCGGAGACTGTGGGAACTGTGGGATAACTACCCACAGTGCACCGCTCTGTAAATCGATGCTAGCCATGGTAGTGAGGATGCACTCCGCCGACTTAATGAGCTTAGTGTGGACATACACAATCGACTGTATAAAATCTATTTCTAAAAATCAACTTCTATAAAATTGACCTAATTTCATAGTATAGACATACCCTGGGAAACTAACTCAGAGTGCCAAAGCTAAATACAAGGTGGAACAGATTATTTAGCATAAGTAGTTAACACATATTTCAAGGGACCATTCAAGGTGAAGTGGCCCATTAACACTCCTCCAGTTATAGGGAGCAAAGAAAGGGGAAGGGGTTGTTAGTAGGTTACAGATTTTTGTAATAAGCCATAAATCCAGTGTCTCTGTTCAGACCATGATTTTATGACATATGAATTTAAGCTCCAAGGCTCGTCTTTTGAAAGTGTTCTGCCGGTTCCCTTTGAGGATGAGGACTGATAGGTCAGAGTGATCACTTTGTGAAAAGTGTTGACCACGGGTGATAGGGCCTTTTTGTCTTTTATCATTTTCCTGTGTGAGTTCATTCAAGAGCACAGTGATTGTCTGGTTTCAGCTACATAGTTGTTATTGGAGCATTTAGTGCACTGGATGAGGCACACCACACATTGTGATAGGCATATTTAGGACCTATGAGAGCTCTGAAGAGCTCTGTGTAAGCTCCAAAGCATGTATCTCTCATCAACAGAATTTGATCCAATAAAAGTTATTATATCTCCTACCTTGACTCTCTACTATCCAGGAACTGACACAGCTACAACAACATTGCATAGTTAAGGTTACACAGTCCACTTTAATTTTTGCATTGCCTGACTTCCCAGCATTTAACATGGTAACCTTAACCTTAATTGATGCATAGTTTTGTATTTTATTTTATTTTATTTTATTTTATTTTATTTTATTTAAAAAAATAAAAGTGTGTACCAACTTCTCAGTTGACAATATCTTTAAAAAAACACAAACCTAAATGTCTCTGTGAAGCTGCAGTATGGTACTTGAGTTTTACCATTTCACAGAAAATATATTCAAAAGGTAAAAGAGCTTTTTAATTCACTAAGGTGGTTCAGCTAAAAATTGGTTTTGAGAAAAGTAATAATAAGAGTGCCAAACAATTAAAGTTAGTGACAGTTCATGCTGAATGGAATATTTAATGTCAAGAAGATAAATAACACATGGCTAAAAATAAAATAAAAATGCTGAGGATAGTCCTTAGGGAATATGTGACCAATCCAACTCCTATTGACTTAAATGGAAGATGGCTCAGCCCCTATTTGGGACATAGAGTAAACAAGGTATTTATTGTCTAAGTTCCTAGTTTCCTTAGATACACAGAACTTTTTTTCATTCATTTCAATTTTTGTGTTATTTTTAATATTTGATATGCATGAGTCGCATGAGCTCTCTGTCTCTCATTTAAACAGGAGAATTTTTTAATTAGCCACCATTCTAGACAGCCTATTATTCTTTTAAAGAAACTGTTCCAATTAAAATTATATCATTAAAAATCTGTACATGATGTACTGAATTATATTGAATAAGATACAAGAAAAATATTTACCACATTATTTATTTATATTTCCTTTGTTCTTGTATTTGACAACTTCTTTCCTAAAATAACAGTTTAGAATCTCACCCCTCTTTCTCACACAGCTAAATACCATTTAATAACTTGCCTACCCATGGTACAATCACACTTTCACTTGCAGTGTAGAATACATTCAGAGACCTCCCAATAAATAGAATGCTTAAGTGCCCAATTAGAGCCCAGTGCACACTATAAATCTAGCTATGACAGGGATGGTTAATTGGTACAGTTAAGTATATCTATGTTGTAACTTTGTGTGGAATAGGATAACATGGTTATAGACCAATAAATCATGGAACGCCCTAGGTCAACTTAAATATGTATGAAAAATGTGTATAAGCATGGTTAGAGGTATAAGGGACTGAATCTCATTTACATTAAGTCCCCTTAGGACTTCCCTGGCAGTGCAAAAAGGCCTTAAGGTGGGCAGAAATTACATTTACATTCACTTTAAAGCTGCTTTGCACTGCCAGAGTGGTGCTGTACATCCAAAATGTAAATGAGATTCAGTCCTGTAGTGTGGACAGTGGGAGAGGTTGGTCACCTCAAGGACAATACTGTCTGAGACCCTAGATATATATTGAGGCAGCTAGCCCCTCCTGCCATTTGTGCATGACTACGTGACTGCACTACAATTGTTAGCATGCTAGCTCGATCAGAGGATATATATCCTCAGGATGGAAATTACACCTTCTAGCTTCAGCGTAGACATACTCTCATATCCAGAAATAGCACTAATTACAGCAGTGGGGCATAGTGGTTGAGTAGCTTTGGGCTCTGAGTGAGGAGATAAAAGTCAGTCTATACAAAGCATGTAGAATTTTATTGTTTGTACTATAAGAAAACTTAGTGGGACAGTTTTCCAGGTAGCATTGGCCAGAGAGTTACTTCAAAAACAGAGTGTAAGAAGCACAAGGATAATAAATTGTACTTGACTCTCTGTGCCAGAAGATATTATCACTGAGATTGAGAAATTTAGCATCTCTCTTATCCAGATAGCTGCCCAAATAAAACCTAAGCATACGTTCATTGTGTATTATCTGTATCTTTCTGGGAAAATCACTTCATTGTTATACAGTATCATAAGAACCAATAGAATGTGTCCTATTGGAACACAAGAGAAATGTTTTAATCACCTAGAAGCCATTTCTGTAGTTTAAATCTTCTAGAGTTATAGTAATTTTTATCTTTATAGGTGTGTGAAGCATTTGCTTCAAAAATGAAAAGTTTAATAAACTGTCCTGGTTATTTTTCAAGGCTTTCTTGAAAATGTATGGAATTTCTTATGGAAGCAAAAATGCTATTAAAATCAGAATGTGTTACACGATGTTAGTGTCTGCAAAAATTTAGCTGCTGTTTTATATTGTGTAGTTTTGAAATTTGAACTGGCTTGGCTGATACTGATCAGATACTTATAGTCAGTCAGATTATTGTTTCTTATTTCCTGAGTTGTTGAATCTATCTATCCTGAGCACTCAGGAGAGTGAACAGAAAGAAAGGATGTAGTTAAGTTGCTTTCTTTGAGGTTATGAAAGGGAATGCTCACCACTAGTGCCACCTAGTGGTCAGGCAGAGGTGTGGCAGGTTGTCTCCCTCCTCGTTCTCCCTTTTTCATTACAGTTTTTATCTTGTGGAGTCTGACCCTTCTTTTGTGGTTCAGCCCTCCATTCGGGTCACACATTGCAGTCAATGCCTTTTGGGATATACAAAAGAAACTCCAATATCAGAGTAGTCTTTTGGTGCCTGCAAGGGCTTCATGGCTTTTCTCCTTAGTTCAGGGACTGGGGGGCTGGACACGTGAATATTCAGGGTCTTCCCCAGCTGGATTCCCCACTGAAGTAAAGGCTCCTATTATAGTCCCATCTTTTGGAGTTGGTAGGGGAGCTTGGGCCTACCCTCTCACTGGGCTCCAATCCAGATCCTAATGGCAGACAGCTACGTTTTGCACCTTGGGGTGCTAAGCAGCTGCCTTCCTGGGTCACTTCCTACCTAAATCCCCACTTTCCCCCAGGCAGTAAATTAAAAAGCCAAAAATAAAGTTTCTTATCTTCACAAACAGTCACCAGTCTCTCCTTTGCAGGGTTTGTTAGGCCTGTCGGGCCTGGACTCGGGCAACACAAGCTCTGGACTGTACTTCCCCAAAGCAGAAGTCTGCTCACTTGCACTGTCCACCTCCTCTGAGTGGCTATGCTTCCCTTTTTAAACTCCACCTCCAGCTTGTGCAGGGTTAGCATGTGTGACAGGTAGAGTCTTTTGGGACCAGAGCTGCTCTTTAATACCTTGTTCTCCAGTGCTGGGTTTGAAAACCCCATCACTGAGAAACAGTCCAAAACGTCCCATTATAAGCTGATTGAAAACTTGTTATTGGCTAAATTAAAATCCCATGAGATTGATCAGTGCAAACTCACCCTTCAACTAACATGACATAATCATAAGCCCCTGTGTAAGACAAAAAGGTGTGTGTGGACCCACTCAGGAGCTTTTGGCTGAATATTGTTTTGGGAAGTGGCGTGTGGGAGAGAAAACAGATTACACAGAAATGGAGAACAGACAAGAACAGAGAAAGAGGCAGAAAGTCTGTTGGTAGCCTGTGAGCACAGGGTGTCCCTGGGAAAAAAAACTAGAGAGAGAGCTTTTCGGGTATGATTAAAGACGCTTGAGGGATGTATGCTAAGAGACTGTTTCTTTTTGTTTTAGTTATGCCTCTGTTCGGAGGAGCAGGACTTTGCACATTCATTGCAAATAGACAAGATTGCATCAAAGAAAATATAAGACTCCATCTATTGTACTTCCCTCTAGAACATCCAGAAGGCCCAGAAATGTTACGAGCTGCTAAGGTCGAAAAGGGTCAACAGTCTTATTAGTGACGTTGATAGCAGTTGGATTGGGCCTTATTATTCCAATTCTTTAGCAGGTACATGACCTCATTTTAACAGTCAGTCTCTCCAAAATCCTTTTTCTGGAGATTCCAAATAGCATTTACAGTCAGTGCCAGTACCCACCCTTGTGATCCTATGTAATAAACAATAGTAAACACAGCCCCATCATCCTACTCCACGCTGCTTCACATCATCCAAAGCATGAGAACATAAGAACGGCCATACTTGTTCAGAACAATGGTCAATCTAGCCCAGCATCCTGTCTTTTGACAATAGCCAATGCCAGGTGTTTCAGAGGGAATTAACAGAACATGTCTTCATCAAGTGATTCATCCCCTGTTGCCCATTTTCATCTTCTGGCAGACAGAGGCTAGGGACACCATTCCTGCCCATCCTGGCTAATAGCCATTGATGGACCTATCCTCCATTAATTTATTTAGTTCTTTTTTGAGCCCCGTTATAGTCTTCACCTTCACAACATCCTCTGGCAAAGAGTTTCACTGGTTGACTGGGCATTGTGGGAAAAAATACTTCCTTTGTTTGTTTTAAACCTGCTGCCTATTAATTTCATTTGGTGACCCCCTAGTTCTTGTGTTACGAGAAAGAGTAAATAACAATTCCTTATTTATTTTCTCCAGACCAGTAATGATTTCATAGACCTCTATCATGTCTACCTTTAGTCGTCTCTTTTCCAAGCTGAAAACCCAATATTATTAATCTCTTCTCATATGGAAACTGTTTCAGACCCCTAATAATTTTTGTTGCCTTCCTCTGTACCTTTTCCAATTCCAATCTATCTTTTTTGAGATGGGACAAGCAGATCTACACAAGCTATTCAAGATGTGAATGTACCTTGGATTTATATAGAGGCAATATGATATTTTCTGCCTTATTATCTATCCCTTTCCTAATGAATCCCAACATTCTGTTCACTTTTTAGATTGCCACTGCACATTGAGTGGATGTTTTCAGAGAACTATGACTCCAAGATCTCCTTATTGAGTGGTACCAGCTAATTTAGACCCCATAGTTTTTTATGTATAATTGGGACAATGTTTTCCAATGTGCATTATTTTGCATTGATCAACACTGAATTTCATCTCCAATTTTGTTGCTCAGTCACCCAGTTTTGTCAGACCCCTTTGTGAATCTTCACAGTCTGCTTTGCACTTAGCTATCTTGAGTAGTTTGTATCATCTGCAAATGTTGTCCCTTTTTCAGATCATTTATAAATACGTTGAACAGTACTGGTCCCAGTACAGATGCCTGGGAAACACCACCATTTACCTGTCTCCATTCTGAAAACTGACCATTTATTATTACCCTTTATTTCCTATATTTTAACCTGAACCATGAGAGAGCCTTCCATCTTATCCTATAACAGCTTATTTTGCTTAAGAGCCTTAGGTGTGGGACCTTGTCAAAGGCTTTCTGGAAATCTAAGTACACTATATCCACTGGATCACCTTTGTTCATGCTTGTTGACCCCCTCAAAGAATTCTAGTAGATTAGTGAAGTAAGATTTCCCTTTACAAAAACCATGTTGACTTCCCCCAAACAAATCAAGTTCATCTATGTGTCTGATAATTGTGTTCTTTACTATAGTTTCTTTACTATAATTTGCCTGGTAGTGATGTTAGGCTTATTGGCCTGTAATTGCTGGGATCACCTCTGGAGCCCTTTTTAAAAAATGGTGTAACATTGGCTATCTTCCAGCCATCTGTTACAGCAGCTACAAATAGGTTACAAGCCAGTTATTAGTTCTGTAATTTCACATTTGAGTTCCTTCAGAACTCTTGGGTGAATACCATCATGTCCTGGTAACTTGTTACTGTTTAATTTATCTATTTGTTCTAAAACCTCCTCAAATGACACCTCAATCTGAGACAGTTACTCAGATTTGTCACCTAAAAAGAATAGCTTGTGTTGAGAAATCTCACTCACATCGTCAGCCATGAAGACCGATGCAAAGATTTCTTTTAATTTCTCCGTGATGGCCTTATCTTTCTTGAGTGCTCAATTAGCATCTCGATCATCCAATGGCTCCACTGATTCTTTGCCAGGCTTCCTGCTTCTAATGTATTTAAAATAATTTTTGCGGTTACTTTTTCAATCTTTGGCTAGCTGTTCTTCACATTATTTTTTGGTCTGCCTCATATTTTTACTCTTCATTTGCCAGAGTTTATGCTCCTTTTTTTTCCTCAGTAGGATTTATCTTCCACTTTTTAAAGAATGCCTTTTTCTCTCTAACTGCTTCTTTTACTTTGTTGTTTAGCCATGGTCCTCTTACTATGTTTTTCTTTCTTTCTTTCTTTCTTTATTAATTAATTTGTGGTATACATTTAAATTGAGCCTCTATTATGGTATCTTTAAAAAGTTTCCAAGCAGCTGCCAGAGATTTCATTTTTGGCCCTATTTCTTTTAATTTCTGTTTAACTAACTTTCCTTTTCTGAAATTAAATGCTACTGTGGTGGGCTGCTCTGATGTTTCCGCCCACACAGGGATATTACATTTTATTATGTTATGGTCATTATTTCCAAGCAGTTCAGCTATCTTCATCTTTTGGACCAGATCCTGTGCTCCACTTAGGACTAAATCAAGAATTGCCTCTCTTCTTGTGGGTTCCAGGACTAGCTACTCCAAGAAACAGTCATTTAAGGCAGTGTTTCCCAAACTTGGAACGCTGCTTGTGTAGGGAAAGCCGTTGGCGGGCCGGTTTGTTTATCTGCCCCGTCTGCAGGTTCGGCTGATCGTGGCTCCCACTCAGGGCTGCCCAGAGGATTCAGGGGGCCTGGGGCAAAGCGAGGGAGCTGCGGCACTTGTACTCACCCAGCAGCGGTCCGGGTTGTCGTCAGCATTTCGGCGGCGGGGGGCCCTTCAGTCGGTTTGCGTCTTCGGCAGCACTGAAGGGCCCCTTCCGCTGAAATGCGGCTGAAGACCCGGACGGCCGCCGGGCCAGGGATCGTGGGGCCCCTGCGGGGCCCGGGGCCTAGGGCAAATTGCCCCACTTGCCCCCCCCCCCCCCAGGCGGCCCTACTCCCACTGGCCTCAGTTCACTGCTCCAGGCCAATGGAGGCTGCGGGAAGCGGCACGGGCTAAGTTATGTGCTTGACATTGATTTAAGGTGTCAAGAAACTTTATCTCTGCATCCTGACCTGAGCTGACATGTACCCAGTCAATATGGAGATAGTTGAAATCCCCCATTATTATTGAGGTTTTTTTTTTTTTTATAGCCTCTCTAATCTCCCTGAGCATTTCACGGTCACTACCACCATCTTGGTCAGGTGGTGAGTATTATATCTTTACTGCTATATTCTTATTATTCAAGCATGGAATTACTATTGAGAGAGATAGTAGTGTTAGAGTGAATGGCTTTTATTGAGTTTATTCAGTTTCTTCTATAGTGAGAGCCTAGTTAGAGGAGATTTGCAGTCAGCAGATTTCTATATCCTTTATGTGTGAGCTCAGCAAAAGAGTAGAATTTGGTCAGAAAATAGAAAAGCCCGAATAATTAAACCAACTGTTTTGCTTTATATTGTACTGTCACTGATCCACCAGCCAAGTTTCTTCCCCATGACACAAAGCACACAGCATAAATTGTAACCCTTTGGATACCTACCAGCAGAATTTGTATACAGCTTTCCCCTGCCTGCTCAAACGGAGTTTGCACAGAAAACATTGCTTTGACTTCAGAGAAAAGAGAAAACACAGAATTATCTAACCATTTTCTAGCTATTTCAATTATAAAACAACTATTTTAAAATGTACATATTTTTCTCTAGTTCCATTTTCCAGAAAGCAGAGGAAAATGACTCTTGTCATAAATAACTATTGCCATAAAGGAAAATATATAGTGAGATATCAGATGCTAGGGTCTAGATCAGGGATTGGCAATCTTTGGCACGTCTGCAGGTTCAGCCGATTGCGACTCCCACTGGCTGTAGTTCGCCGCTCCAGGCCAATGGGGGCAGCTGGAAGTGGCAGCCAGCACATCCCTCGGCCGACACGGTTTCCCGCAGCCCCCACCGGCTGAACCTGCGGACGCAGCAGGTAAACAAAACTGCCCGACCCTGGCGGGACGCGTGCCAAAGGTTGCCAATCCCTGGTCTAGGTTCACAAGGAAGATGCTCTGTGTTGCCATAGCTAACTTTTAGATCCCCAGAAAAATCATTGGGATTCACAATGCCTGATTTCAGCACTCAGGCTTCTAATACAATAAATGGGGAGAAATAGGTGTCTCAGAATGGGATTCACAACAGCCAGTGCCCTAAGCGAGCCAATAGAAGAAACTAAAGAGAGGGGTGTGTCCTAAGCCATGTCCCTCTCACAGAGTTCAGCATCTAAGTCCAGGCTTGAGGGAGGCACCTGCCTCCACTTGGGATTCTCAACTATGAACCCTCTCTTGAAATGAGGCCCTGATGCTGTTTTTGCAAGGGGGAGGTAGAGCTCCTCGTAACTTTTGGCCCAGTGATTAGCATACTCACCTGGGATGCGAGCAACGCCCACCTGAGGGGGAGAGGTGTTTGAACAGCGGTCTGCCATTTCGTAAATGAGTGATCACACCACTGTGCTATGGGACATGTTGATAGGTTAGGGGTGACAAACTACGGTCCATGGGCTGCGTCTGTCCCATCAGACCTTTCAATCCAGCCCTCAATCTCCCGCCAGGGAGTGGGCTTGAGGGCTTTCCCTGCTCTGGGGCTCCAGCCGGGGAGCAGGGTTGGGGGCTTGCCCCGTTCCACGTGTGCCGTGGGTCCGCACAGCTCCCGGAAGCAGCAGTATGTCCCCCCTCCTGCTCCTACACATAGGAGCAACCAGGGTCCTCCACACTCTCCCCCTGCCCCAAGCACCAGCTCTGCAGCTCCAATTGGCTGGGAGCCCTCTCTCACACTCTGAACCCCTCAGCCCCAGCCCAGAGCCCCCTCCTCCAATTTTGTGAGCATTCATGGCCTGCCATACAATTTCCATACCTAGATGGGGCCCTCAGGCCAAAAAGTTTGCCCACCCTTGTGGTAGGTAATTCTCTCAGTCTCTCCTACAGAAGCTGTTCTACTGTGGCTAACCAATGAAAGAGTCATTAGAGCAGGGGCACTGGACCCTGGGTCTCCTATGTCCTAGGTGAGTCCTTTACACACCAAGCTGTAGAGTGACTCTCATGGCAACTTACTCTTTCTGGTCCAATGACTTAATTATTTATCCACAGTGCAACAACTTAAACAGAAGAGACTGAGAGAACCCAATATTGGGATATCCCACACCCTACTCACCTGAGAGATGACAAAATTCCTGTTCAAATCCCTTCTCCCCTCATGTGGAGAAAGGACTTGAAGAGGAGGGAGAATGAGTACCCTAACCACTGGGTTAACATTAATGAAGGAACTTCTCCACCCCCGTCCCTGGCTGTTTACATGAGGGCCTTGATATGGTAAACAGACTTAGATCTCACCTACCAGATCAGGCCTCACAGGTGAGATAAGCAGAGGAATGCCTGTGTTTCCATAGTTCATGAATTGCACGGTGGTGTAGAAGGGAGATATGCATCTGGACACATAGACTGAGCCAGCAGTGTGCATGCTCACAGGCAAAAGCATAAGCGGTTAAGAAATATTTACTGCAAAAGCTTAGGTGCTAAGTGATTTCAGGTGCCTATTACTCCTGGGGGAATTCTGCGCCACTATGCATGTGCAGAATTTATGTCCCCCACAGATGTCTTTGTTTCTCCACAGAAAAATGACTTTCTGAGGGGAAAGCAAAGGGAAGCCACAAGAGCGGTAATGACAGGTTTCAGAGTAGCAGCCATGTTAGTCTGTATCCGCAAAAAGAACAGGAGTACTTGTGGCACCTTAGAGACTAACAAATTTATTAGAGCATAATATATAATAGTCCACGAAAGCTTATGCTCTAATAAATTTGTTAGTCTCTAAGGTGCCACAAGTACTCCTGTTCTAAGAGCGGTAATGTGACCCACCCCAGCAGTATGTTTCAGATGCCCAAGTCAGCCAGCAGAGAGGTAAATCACTGTGGGGCAGGAGGTAGGGAAGAGCCAGCTGATGGCTCCCACCCTGGGCTCAGCTGCTAATCCCGGATATGCTGGGGAGGGCGGGACTTCCTCTTCCCCTTTATGCAACTGGGGCCGGGTCAAACCCACCCCCAGATTTCTCCTCCCAGCTGCAGAAAGCTCTGCAAACTCCCCCCCCCCACACACACACACACACACCACTTCCTGCACCCATTGATTCTCAGCTGCAGAGGGAGGGATCCCTGTACAGGGAGCTTCTCTCCCATCCACCCATTCCCGATGCATCCAGATACCCTCATACTCAGACCCTCCCACCAAGCCTCAACCCCCCCCCCCCACTCAGAACCCCCACAATGAGCTCCACTCCCCCTGCACCTGGACCCCCCTGAAAAGCCACCTGCACCTGGATCCCTCCCACCGAGCACCACTCCCCCAGCATGTGGACCCACCACTGAGCCCCCCCAACACCCAGACCCCACCCTGCTAAGCCCCAACCACCTTCACCTGAACCCCCCCTGCAGATTCCATTTACTTTTGCACCCAGAACCCTCCAACAAGCACCTGGATCTCTCACTGAGCTGCCTGCATCCAGATTGCCCCCACACAGAACCTTTTCAACCCACACCTGGTGCCCTCGATACTAAGCCCCTCCACACTTGGATCCTGCCTTGCTGAGCCTTTCTGTCCACACCTGGTGCACCTGGCACAGAGGGGCAGGGCCCTGGGGTGTTTCTGGGGCAGGCCTGGTTCTTGCACTGTGTCAGGGTTGGGTGCAGCCTCACCGCTGAGACTGTGTCCCGGGGGAAGGGACAGGAGAGCTGCACAGTGATCTCCCTCCTCTGTGCAGCCAGTAGCCTGTGCTCCCCAATGCCATGCTGGAGTCTCCAGATTTATTTAACAAATAAAATTTGCAGAATTTTGCAGAACTTTAAAATATTGTGCCCAGAATTTTTATTTTTTGGTGCAGAATTTCCTCAGGAGTAGCCTCTACAGTTTGGCAGCATCTGAACAGGTGTTTTGTGAATCCCAGTGGGGCCTGAGTCTAGAATTTAGGACCCTAACATGGCACCTAGTGGTCTGAGACATTTTGTGAATCTAGCCCTAAGAAAGTACTGGGTAGTCTAATAGTAGGGAAGTACGTACACACATCCTGCCTACTACCCTGGCAGCTGCTTCATATACATATTTTCTATTCCTCCAATCTGAATACAATTAATAAATATACAAGAGAGATGCCTATTCTTCTGACCTTATAACCAGAGCTGGAATTTTAGGAGTTATTTTCAAGCTTCTCGTTATTCTTGTGATATCCAACGATCTTATACACGTTTGTTCTTACTCAAAATAGCCACTATCACCAATTATTTTCAAAGGGAATGAAGGCAGGCTGACTTTATAATATTACTTCTCTGACACAATTTATTTGAAGGATTAGCAATTGGTGCAGCCTCTTCCCTATATGGGAATACATTTCTTGCTTTTGCAGATTTCTGTGTATATAAGGATTCTATAAAGGGCATGGCGAAGAAGTGACATTTTTGACCCATTGCAGCTTTTCAGTTACCCCTTTTGCTAACACTATTTTTGCCATGTAATTCTTGCACTGGATCCACGTAGGCTCAATTTCTTCAGTCATAATAAATGGCAATAATAATCAAGTACCTTTGTAATCTGAAGTTACCAGCTGTGAATCCTAATACTTTCATTCTCCATGACTAAAGTTTTTTTTTTTCTTTTCAAAACTACAGCAATTTTTCTGAGTTTTACACAAGGAAATGTTTCTTCTTCAGAAATGACCAATAATGAGGTCTCTATATGTATCAATTTCTACTTATATAGTAACATCACTTATACTTACCTTAAACCAGTGTGCAAAACCTGAGTAATGTCTATTCTGCACTACATACATGTAAGAAGGGGCTGAATGATCTCTCCTGCATTTGCATAGATTCATCTACTCTGCCTAAGGTTTCAGCAGACACACCTGCTTTGCCAAAGTGACCAATTTGGACTGGTTTTGGAATGCTGGAGTAATGAAATGTTGTTGTCTTTATTGTATGAGTAAAGGCCAGAAGAACTGTATATGACTTGATTGAGGGGGTCACCCTACATTAAACCTCACTCACTAAGCAGGGGGTATGGATGTCAATTCCCACTAAAGGGGAGGAGTTACACTTGATGGTGTATGCTCTGCCTAAAGAGGCTTAGGCACCATTTGACTCTCCAGGACCCTCCCATCTCCATCCCATAGACATAGCTGATTGAACTCACGTGAGAGTCCTTGCTTTTGTTCAATGATTGTTAGAGCTGAAATAACTGAGAAGCAGGTATAGGGGATAAGCCTTTAATGAGATATGAGGACAGTGCTACACTGAAAGATAATGAAGAGGATGAAGCATAGAGATTCCCATTACCCACTGAAATCATTACGAGCTGGGCTAAGTAGAGCAACTTCAGAATACAGCATCACCAAAGTGTCAGTGAGCAGCAAACAGCAGCAGTGATAGCAGCAGCAGAAATAACAGCGACAAGGGTGGGAGCAAGCAGAAAGCGGCAGCAGAGATAACAGCCTGCAGCAGTGACTAGTCACAGAGGCAGTAGCGGAGGCATTGCTGGACACATACACACCCTTTGCAGGGGTGGGAGGAAGACCCACATGAATGCACATCTGAACTCTGGGTCTTTACTGACTAAGGATAACCAACTGTGAGAATGGTGCAGCAGATAGAAAGGTGAGTGTCACGTTAAAAGGACATTCGTTCACTAGACTTTCACACAGCAAGGTGGGAAACTGCACACCCCTGGTCCCACCCCTTACAACTTATTGTCATGTTCCATTTTGGAGGGTCATCAGTCTGGGGGCTTGGTATTACCCCTTTTGATTTCCATGGGAGGGGTAAGGAGTGAGGTTGTGTACTGGCCAAGGCCAGGTTTTTCTTTGGCTTTTAGTGTGTCTTATGCTTCCCCGCATCATCCCCCTTTGCCCCTCCTAACTGATTGCACTGGTCTACAATTTTTGAGAAGTCGTCTGCTTCAGAGATAAAATGTGCTATTCATTATGTATTTTGATGTGCTGAATTCAAATATGACAATTAAAACAACTGATTCGCTACTGTTTCTAAGATATTTAAGTTTTTAGATTTTATGTCTATGTATATTGTGTAGATAGAGTTTTAATCATAAATTGTAAACCTAGGTCTTTTCATGTGTTTATGGTTGCTTTACATGATAATATTTCACCTGTTCTGTTTATGTAACACTTTAAAAATCAGCAAAAGGGTTATATAAATAGAATTTATTATGAAACAAAAGGCAAAAAATGCCTGACAAGGTCATTCAGTTCACCTTGTGTTATGAGATGTGGTTAAGAGGAGGAGGATGGGAGAAAATGTGAGTTCTGTGACGTTGATGGTTCAGGACCAGAAGTTTCATCCTCTGCCTCTTTCTCATCTGACTCAAGTGAGAATAATTCTGGTGCATCAGGAACCGGCAGTCCTTCTCCCGGGGGTACTGGGCGTATAGCTGATGGAATGTTTGGATAATGCACAGTCCACTTTTTCTTCTTTGACACACCTTTCCCAACTGGAGGCACCATGCAGAAGTAACAATTGCTGGTATGATCTGTTGGCTCTCTCCAAATCATTGGCACTGCAAAAGGCATAGATTTCCTTTTCCTGTTCAACCACTGGCGAAGATTTGTTGCACAAGTGTTGCAGCATATGTGTGGGGCCCACCTCTTGTCCTGATCTCCAATTTTGTAGCCAAAATAAAGGTGATAGGCTTTCTTATCCATTGTGGTTATACTGCGCTTTTGTGATGCAAAAGTCACTTCACCACAAACATAGCAGAAGTTATCTGCTCTGTTCACACAAGTACGAGGCATCTCTGCTCACTTTGGCTAAACAGAAATGTGTCCCTTTGCAAAATCAAACACTGACAAATAAGAGAGCACGACACTGTATAATTTCTAGAGCTAATATAGGGCAATTTGTTCAGCAGAGTGATGTAAGCTTCATTATGATCGCATCATCCATGACTTCTAGGAATAACATGATGCAATTCATATCATGTATGACGCAATACCAGCTTCAGATTGCATCATTCATTGTTTTGCCTAAAAAGCAAGTACTGTCCAAACCCAGTCATAGATTTATTCTTAGATCCAGTCAAAGATGTGTCTTAGTCATTTCTGGTTTAAATTGAGATCCCTTCCCTTTATAACTCACTTATCCTCCGTCATTCCCAAGTCCAGGGTCGTATATACTGACCCAATAGAATATCTTGAAAACTAGAGCCAATCAACAATTTTAAGCATCATTTTCATTCTCAGTGACCCAGAATTAGTAAAGTTTGACTACATTTATTTCAGAAGCATTTTGGCTGTAGAGCAGTGTTGTTTGACCTTGGCTTCAGAGAGGAGCCAGGCAGCCTTCCAAAGTATGCTCATATATCACACTCCCACCATACCCAGTAACACTTTTAACTCTATCCCTTATCCTTTCTCATTGTACTAATGTGGCTGGGCAGAAGAAACACAGTGTTTTTGTTTTTTGTTCACACATATTAGTAAGGATATAAGAGTATCAAAAATCAAACCCAAAATTCTATCTTAGGCTAACAAACAGGCCTACTGTGACATTACTCCCCAGATTCTTCATGGAAATATGGTTATGATATGAATATGGACTAACTAAGATATATTTTATGCAAGATGGGTCTTGTAAGGTATCATTAGAAAGGTTATAATTTACTGAATGTGATTATCCAATTTGAATGCATGTATCATTTCTGTATCTAAAGTTAGGAATATTGTCTATGTAACAATTACAACTGTGTGTGTATTTGGGAGACACCCACCAGCCATTACAACCTTGAGGGGCCATTAGGAAGAAACAATAAGGCTGTGAAGATACTAATCTCTCTCCTTCCTGAGAGACGTCCTGGGATGTAGCTGTGACATTACCAGGTCAAGTGGTCCTATCACCTGATACAAATACCACCTTGGACACTGCTGGTACTTTTCCTCTGTGGGAGGATGGGGATCAAACAAAGGTTTCTCACTGTAGATAAATCTCTTTTCAAGGCTGGGGAGCGAGTTAATTTAGGCTCTCCTCCATTGCCTAACCAAGAAGAAAGACTGCAGAAAGTACCTGAGGGGAAAGGCAGGGGTGAATCCAGACTGAGACAGGGGTCCAGTCTGTAAGAAGAGATAACTGGAACTCTAAGCTACAGAAACTCTGCATCCTGACTAATTCAACATTTAGGGTGAGAAATTACATTCTGTAACCTGTTTTTAGTGAATCAAGCTTAGTTTGGTGTTTTGTTTTATTTGCTTAGTAATCTGCTCTCTTCTGTTTGCTATCCCTTATAATCACTTAAAATCTGTCTTTTGTAGTTAATAAACTTATTTCTTGTTTATAACATAACCCAGTTTGTTCAATCCATATGGGGGGGGTGGGGGGACAAGAAGCTGTGTATGTCTGTCTTCACATTTTCATTGAGGGAGAGGGCACATTCTTATGAGCTTGCGTTGTGCAGATTTTTCTATACAGCACAAGACAATATACTTTTGGGTCTGCACTCCAAGGGAGGTGGGCACCTGAGTGCTAGGGCAAGTCCCTTAAGCTGAGTCTTCCCAGAGTTGATCTCAGTGTCTGTGTCTTTCTGCAGCTGTGTGTGTGCTACAGGAGGCTTAAGAGTCTGCCTCAGCAAGACAGAGTAAAGGGTGCCCAAGCTGATGGAACAGGTGGGCTCAGTGGTGTCCCAATACATGAGGTGGTACCTTCAAGGGGGGCAACACATCACACCTACATACTAACAACACTGTGCATCACTTATATTTTATTCAGCAAAAGAAGAAATGTGAAAAGTAAACTCTTCATGAAAGTGTGTATCTTGTCTATAACATGCTGTATTAATTCCAGTTTACAAAAAGACACAGGCCTTAAAATTTTAAATGTGCAGTACTGAGAAAAATTCATAACATAATTATGCACGTATCATGTGTAATATGGTATAAGTAAAAACTCAATATACCCGTCTTGGAAATTTTAGTTAATGACAACCCAAGGTTGTTGAATAACAGGCTCAGTTGGAATTAGTTAATCAAAGATTATTAATCACAGATTAATATACCACTATACAGAATACAAAATGAATAGATACATTACCACCCTTGATGAAAGTTAAACAACTGGCTCTGTGTATCTTCTTTACTATTATTTGAGGAACAAGCAGTTTCATTCTCCAACTAAGTTCCAACATCAGTGTCATTATATACATTTTCAAACAAAGAGACCCTCTTTGCCAAGAGAAACATATCTTCCGATGTCATTTCTGTACATTCTCAGTTTACCTGATTTATATGTAAAAGCATACTTATTTTTTAGTGGATCTTTCTTCCCCCATAATCATTCTTCTCTATCTGCTGTGACAATCGTTCCTTATCAGTTCCCAAGGTTTATATATGCTTATGTAGTGGGGTTGAGACATATATATGTGTATATATGTGTGTCCTCTTTGGATAGAGGTCCTGTTCATTTACTGCATCAGAAAGAAGGCCCTGAATCAGTTTAAACATAGCCTTTTTAAACCAAAAGCCCTTTTTTGTTTTCCCAGTCTCTGGAAACTCAGTTCAAACAAGAATCTGCAAACCTTCCTAAGTGTGGTACCTGTCTGGAGGGAGTTACAATGTGACTTTGGGCTGCCACCTTGATGTGGCAGAGAAGCTTGCATATACTTAAGATCCTAAGAGCGATGCCGTCTGGAGTCCTGTATTCCTGGTAGGGTCACCCATGGCAGTAAGGTCAAAGGTGAAGAACCAGACAAAGTGCAGCCCAGCACAACACAATCCAGTATACGACCTCAACAGCAGAACAGGTGGATGAAACAAGATCATCTCCCGGTCATCTTGGACCTCCTTGCCACCAAGATTTGTGTGGCTGCTGGTTTGCAACAGCACCCCCACATTAAACTACTCACGTGCAGGTTCTTTCACAGGAAGAACTTTTTCCCCACCCCTACCCATAAAAGTCCTGTGGAGGTGGGAGAGTGGCAATGGGGATAGGTGAAGTGATCACCAGGAGTCCCTAGTCACAGACCCACATGCAGGTGGTGACTGCAAGATGGTCGTCATGTGCCTCTGGACTGGGATAGGGGAGCATTTTCGGCAACAGCGGTCATGACTGAGCATGCCTTTATAGGAACCCCTCTGCTCACCCCATACAGGGAAGGGACTAGAAAAGGTGCCCCAAACATAGGTTATCCCATCATACCTGACTGGATAACTGTGTCCAGAGGGATCACTCCCAATGCAGTCAAAAAACAAAAATGTTTCTTGCAACTTGGAATGTTTGTACCCTACTAGATGAATCAAAAAGTGAATGACCCAAATGCAGAACAGCAATTGTTACCTGAGAACTCTGGAAGTACAACATCAACATCGCTGCTTTCAATGAAACAAGATGTGCAGATGAAGGCCACTTGAGGGAAGAGGTTGGTGGTTACACTGTCTTCTGGAAAGGAAAACCAGTAAGCAACAGATGAATACATGGTGTTGGCTTTGTAATCAAAACCCTTCTATTCAACAACCTGACTGAGCTCCCAGTCAGCATCAACGAGTGCCTTATGATCCTTCGCATCCAATTGGTAAATAAGTCACTTGCACTTATCATCAGTGCATATGCACCAACTTTTGACGCAAGAAGAGAAAGAATCCTTCTACACTAAAAAGCAACAGAGGGTCCTGTGGCATCTTTAAGACTAACAGAAGTATTGGGAGCATAAGCTTTCGTGGGTAAGAACCTCACTTCTTCCGATGCAAGAAGTGAGGTTCTTACCCACGAAAGCTTATGCTCCCAATACTTCTGTTAGTCTTAAAGGTGCCACAGGACCCTCTGTTGCTTTTTACAGATTCAGACTAACACGGCTACTCCTCTGATACCTTCTACACTGACCTTGATAAAATTTTGTCATCCATTCAAAAAACAGATAGGATAATCCTTGTAGGGGACTTTAATGCAAGAGTTGGCCAATAGCCTAACATATGGTGTAGCACCACTGGGAAGGAAGGAGTGGGCAAGACCAATTCCAATGGCATACTTCTACTCAGAAAATGTGCAGAGCGTGACCCTGTGACCAGCAGCACAATCTTCGGACAAAGCAACAAGTACAAAACAACTTGGCGACACCCCCGCTCAAAACAGTGGCACCTCCTAGACTCTGTCATTCTAAGAACACAGGATCTCAGAGATGTCCAGATCACCCATGTCGTGAGAGCAGCCGATGATTGCTGGACTGATCACCATCTGGTGTGATCAGTCATGTCCATCAGGATTGCACCGAAACATAGAAAGCAATCCAAATCAGACAGATGGCAATACAACATCCAAAGTCTTCAATCCTCAGTACACCAAGAGAACTTCCAAACACTCCTCAGTGAAAAACTGACCATATGCCCACATGGAAATGACATCACAAGTGTTGAAGAAGACTGGGAAGCCCTAAAACAGACATGAGGTTTGTGAGGAATACATTGGCCTTGCTACCCACTACCATCAGGACTGGTCTGACAACAACAACGGGATTACACCTCTTTTGGACCAGAAAAGAAAAGCTTTCTGCAACTGGAGGATCTACAAACAGCCCTTAATTGCTTCTCTGAAGCTTACAAAAGCCTACGGATAACTCTGAACATGGGCAAAACAAAAGTTCTCCACCAGCCAGTCCCCGGTCAACCCTAAGACCAAGTCAAAGAAGAACTGGAAAATGTAGAATACTTTGCCTATCTTGGCAGCCATCTCTCACAGAGGGCAGACATAGACATCGAGATTCAGCACAGAATTTGCAGTGCCAGCCTTGCTTTTGGCAGACTGTCTTGCCGGGTGTTAAACAATCACAACATCAGAACACACATTATACTTCTAGTTTATAAAGCGGTGGTAATCCCAACTCTCCTCTTCAGCTATGAGACTTCTAGTAAACACCTGAAAAACCTGGAATGCCAGCACCAGCACTTTCTTCAGAAGATCCTCAAGATGAAGTGGAGGGATCATTGACTAATGTCAGTGTTCTAACTGAGGCCAACATCTTCAGTGTTGAGGCCCTGATTATCCAGCACCAGCTGAGCTGGAGCGGGCACTGTTTGTGCATGCCTGATGTATGCTTACCAAAACAACTGCTGTATGTCCAACTCACCAAAGGACAAAGGAAATGGGGAGTCCAAGAGAAATGCTGTAAAGACACCCTCAAGATAAAGATCAAGAGATGTGGCATTGACACCTCATGCTGGGAGACAGCAGCCCAGGATAGGGATAACTGGCAAAGAATTGTCAGAGAGGGAACATCCACTTTTGAGGAAAATTGCCTTGCTCTGGTCACAGAAAAATGCCAAAAAAGAAAGGAAAGACAACTGTCATGCAGCAATCACGACCCAACTCTGTCTTCCAACAATGTCTGCCAACAAGCTTGTGGCTCAAGGATCCTCAGTCACCAAACCTATGTAAGAGATCATCCTTCACCTCGAGGGATCACCGACAACAAGGTGAGTGATTCACCTTCATCACTCCCTGCTGTTTTAGTATTTCATTATATTTTAATGAGTGTTTCATCCCCAAACACTGCAACACTGGATACATATTACTTATTTTAATTAGTATGAGTCACCAAGTACTGAGACAATGGGTGCCATTTACAAATACATGAATAAATGCATCCAATCAAATTGTTTTGTACATGTATTAATTATCTATTAATCACTGACAGCGTGCTTTGCTCTTCAGTGTAAAAACCATAAGGAGCTAAATTTAGAGATTAATCTAACAGTATTTCCAACTCAAATCACTGAAATCATGAGTCAGGTTCCCCAAAATCTTACGATTAAAGGATTAATACTAGTGCTACAACTAGGTTTCTTTTATTTGTCTTCTGATGTCTGAGTTTTTTATATGCACTGTGGTCATATTTTCAGACTTTCCTCTGCAAACATGAGGAATAGAAATTTTATTTTTGATTAAATGAAAGATGAAAGATTCTCATGCAATCAGATATCTCCAGGGTCTGGGATTTTAAGCAAAGTACGTAATATCATGAGAGACACAATAAAAATCATGAAACTAATTGCCTCATTCTCATATACGCTAAGGCCCTTTTACTCTACTCTGACCAGGCATACCAACTTTAGGGCCCTTTTACAATGACACATGTCTACATTACAATGCAAATTGCAAAAGCATAAAATTGCTGCAGTTAGACTATCACTTGTGTGCATCAGGGCTGCCCAGAGGAGGGGCAAGTGGGGCAATTTATCCCAGGCCCCGGACCCCGCAGGGGACCCCACGAGAGTTTTTCAGGACCCCTGGAGTGGGGTCCTTCACTCGCTCCGGGGGCCCCGGAAAACTCACGGGGGGACCGGGCCCCCAGAGCTTCTTCCGCTCCAGGTCTTCAGCCACAGTTCGGCGGCAGTGGGTCCTTCCGCCCGGGGACCCGCCGCCGAAGTGCCGGTTCTTCGGCGGCAATTCGGCGGCGGGAGCCCCCTGCCGCTGAAGACCCCAGGCTCCCTGAATCCTCTGGGTGGCCCTGCACAGTGTGCATGCACACTTGGCTGCTTGCATCTGCGCTGCACATACTCACCATGAGTGCTTGAGTTGATGCACAGTAGGATGCTCCATCTGTAAATATCCCCAGGTGCCACTCACCACTGTCTGGCTCACTGACTTTGGGGAAATTTTCACAATGTATGGTGAGGCAGAAACAAGTCGCACAGGGTGATGTGAGAAAGGGTTCAAGTTCCGATTATGCAGCTTTCTCCGGTCCCACAATGCCATCGATAACCCATCATTTTTGTGCCTTTTTTTAGACCTGCAGTGCTCTGCACTATTCTCATGAACATTGCAAGCACAGGACAAATGATCCTCTGGTATTTGCAGAGCCACAGGAAGAATGACAAATAGGGGGATGTGACAATTCCTTTGAGGACAGATTTCTATGGGATGTAGGGGAAAACAATTCAATTGGTGGTGGTGTTCATGGAGCAGCTGCAGACAGTGGAGTGCCATTTCTGGGCCTGAGAAATGAGCACTGAATGATGGGATCATATTGTAATTCAGGTTAGGGATGACAAGCAATGGCTGAAAAACTTTTGGATGTGAAAGGCCACATTCATGGATCTATCTGTCAAGCTCATCCCAGCCCTCCAGTAAATGGACACCAGAAGATGTGCTGATGAGTGAGAAATAAATGGTGATGACACTCAGCTTTCAGTGGTGGATTGCTACTAGTCAGTGGGCAATTGTTTTAGAGTTGGTGAAAACCCACATTGGGGGCCATTGTCATGCAAGTGTGTATGGCCATTAATTGTCACCTGCTAGGCAGGACTGAGACTCTGGACAATGTGCAGAACGCAGTGGATGGATTTGCAGCAATGGGATTCCTGAACTGCGGTGGGGCAATAGATGGCACGTACACCCTTATTTTGGCACCAGCCCACCTTGTCACAGACTACATCAATAGAGAGGTATATTTTTCCATGGTTATGCAAGAGCTGGTGCATCACTGGGGATTCTTCATGAATATCAGTGTGGACTGATTAGGAAAGGTACATGACACTCCCATCTTTAAGAACACAGAACTGATGGGAAAGCTGCAACTAGGGAAATTTTTTCCTGACCTGTGGATTATCACTGACAATGTTGAAATTCCCATAGTTATCCTGGGGCATGCAGCCTATCCTTTGCCCTTCTGGCTCATGAGGGCTAGAAAGAGCACTATAATGGCCAGTCACAGTAATGTTGTGTGGTGGACTGTACTCTCTCTGGCCCTGGTATTTTGGGGGCTGCTAGGAATTAGTGTTGTGGTTGGTATACATTTATGAATATCAGACTGTCTTTTAATGAATTATGAATTAAAATTGAATTATACAGTGCCTGCTGTACATGTATCATTATTACACTGCATTTGTCACTGAATCTATGAATTCTGTGTCCTGTACAATTACAAGTATTGGGTGCTTTGAGCAGTGCTAGGCATTCTGCAGCATGCGTTGTAAAGTAATAAATTTACTGTATACCAGGGATCTGCAGCCTTTGGCACACGGCCGACTAGGGTAAGCACCCTGGCGGGCTGGGCCGGTTTGTTTACCTGACGTGTCTGCAGGTTCGGCCGATCGCAGCTCCCACTGGCCGTCCCAGGCCAATGGGGGCTGCGGGAAGCGGCACGGGCCAAGGGATGTGCTGGCTGCGGCTTCCCACAGCTCCCATTGGCCTGGAGCGGCGAACTGTGGCCAGTGGGAGCCGCGATTGGCTGAACCTGCAGATGTGGCAGGTAAACAAAGTGGTCCGGCCCTCCAGGGTGCTTCCCCTAGTGGGCCGCATGCCAAAGGTTGTCGATCCCTGCTGTATACTAACAGAAATGCAAAAATGATGTGCAATTAAGAAAAATACAATACAAACCTCTACAATAAATTAATGTACCAAAACTTCAACGTTAGAAAGATACAAACATTCCTACAATTTCAGTCCATTTTGGCTACCCATCTACCAGTCATGTCTCCCTCAGGTCAGTGTCTGTGAAGCTCTGCTTGTCCTTACTATCCCCAGTGTGGAATTGTTGGGATTGTTGTATGTTTGGATTTAATAAGTCCTGATGTCAAAGAATGAACTCAGCTGGTTTTATTTAATTAAGACAATTAAGCAATACAGCACTATACAGATGCAGAAAAGGAAACAAATGAACCAAATGTGAGGCTGGAGAGGAGAGGCATCTTACATGAGTTCACTTCTGACTAAAACTCATCTCTTATATACTGTTCAAAATATACTCTTATTTTGAATCAATAAATCAATGATGTTTGTAACGAATTTGTCACTCCTAGGACCATCTGTGACTCCAATTAGCTTTTAATACTTAGATATAAATCCATATGACAATGATTTGCTGATATATTGATTATAAGACAAACCTGCTATTGCACATGTTCTTTGTCTATTTAATCAATTAGAAAGTTTATCAGTTACAGAGCATTTATGGACATCTCTTATCAATTACCCCATTTTGTCCATTACAACTTACATCTATAACAACAAGCATCTCTTTATACTATGTATGTTCAGAGACAAGAGATGAAAATGAAATATTGACCATGGACTTTTTTTTATGGCTTCTGGTTTACATAATTGATAAGCTAATGTCATCTGCTCAATCATCCACTAGTCTATCAATTATGAAAGAGATCTATAACCAAGTCATTATGACAGAGGTCATCTGTTAGAGTAATTTCTGATAAGATAAAAGCATCATTTGATAGATCATTATCTTATTAATCAGAGAAACATCTGCTACATATTAGTTACAAGTGGTTCCTTTCTGGACATCTGGACATTTCTCTAAGGGTCAAGAGTTTAGAGTAGAAAGGACACACAATCCATTATTTAATAATACACTAATGTCCAGTTAAATGTCAGCTTCTTGATAACACACTAGGTTCAGCTAAAGTTCAGAGTAAAAACATAGTGGAGAGTATAATACAGGCCTACTAGAACATAAACAGTTATTTACCCAGAAAAAAAAAAAAAAAACTCTTTAACATTGGAGTTTACCCAGAACCTTTGGGTAACACAGAAACAATGATGGGCTGTCTACTCAAGAGAGTCTAATGTAAAAATATTTACTAACAGGATGAAGTTCCTGATACTACATGAAATATGTGGTGTAGGCACCTGCTAAAATGGAATTCTCCTTTGACTGCAAAAGGGAGACAAAGCCCAGGATTGTTGGACCTGTAGTTCAACAAGAGTCCGCAGCATTTGTGTTTGCTGTCAGAGAAGCTTCATTATATCCTGACTCATATTCCTCTCCTTTTCCTGCTGGGACTCCTGGGCCTGTCAGCTCTTTCCTTCTCCATGCAGTCTGCCATCTTCACCTTCTAGGCCATCTGTTCATGGTGTGATGCAGCACTGACTTGCAGGATCTTGCTGAACATTTCCTCCCTAGTCTGCTTCTTTCACCTCATGGTTCCACAGGTGTTGAAGGGGCACCCCTCAAAGCCGCAATGGCAGCAGCTACAGATAAAAGACAAGTATATTGTGTTTAAAGTCACAATGGAAAATGGAAGATAAGTTTCAGAACTCCATTCCCTGATCCCATTTTAAATAAGACATGCTTATTGAAATTTTAGTTTTGGAGTTCCTCTCCACAACACCACTGTCCAGAACCAGACATAGTGAGTATGGCCTGCTGGAGTGAAAGGTGGGGACATGAGGAGGGAATTGCTCAGTTGCATCAAACAATAAAATTTCAGCTCCTACTTCCATGGTCATTAGTATAGGGAAACGGCACTGAGTACTGGAACCATTTTTCACAGGCAGGGGTGATTTTAGCTGATATGTCACTCCTGAGGGTAACAAAGGCACAGAGAACACAGCTGCTGCTGGCATTCCAAAGCCACCTGGGCCTGTTTGACACTAGCCTATTTGGTGCAACAGTGCCTGTCGAAGTCATTGCAAGAGTGGCATGGGAAAGTGTCATACCATGAAGGAAGAAATAAAGCTGCCATCCCTAGAAATCTTCTGGAGAGAATTGCAGAATACTTCCATGAACCTCTCATTGATAACTCTCAGGAGAATACAAGGAACATCCCTATATAAACAAGCTACTCTGCATGCATCCCATCTAACCTTACCAGGAATGAAAAGCAGATAACAACTCTACTTCTGTACTGCTCCCTCTTCTTGTATGGGAAAAAACAAACAAACAAACAAATAATGAAAAATCAATATCTGTGCCCTGGTAAGTTGGGAATGGGGTAGAAAAATTGTAAGGAAAAATGTATGTACACACTTACCTGAGATTTTTTCCCCTTCATCACGCTTGCCCAGGCTGAGCTGTTGGGACTGGCTAGACCACACTGGAGTATTGCAGCATTGTTGAACCCAATCTTTGTGTTCAACCCCTACTTCTGTTCTTCACTGTTCATGGCAGGGTTCTGTGTCTTGGGCTCCTCTGAGGTATCCACAATGGTTTACGGAGTGCTGGTGATGTCTCCGCCAAGTATGACATGCACCTTGTTGTAAAAGTGGCAAGTCTGTGGCTCAGCACCACATTGATGATTGTCCTCCCAGGCCTTGTGGTACATGTGCTACAGTTTTTTTGGCATTCACATGGCACTGCTGCTGAGCCATGTTTTTCCCCAAAGCCTACATGCTTGTGCAATCTTTTGATAGATATCCACATTTCTACAAAAGGTCCATAGTTGTGCCTGCACAGCTTTTTTTACCCACAGGCTCATGAGATCCAGTGCCTCCTGTCTACTATAATCAGGAGTGCATCTAGTGCATGGAGCTGGTCTGGTAGTTGGGCAGTTGCACACAACAAGAGACAGATGATAGGTATGCTTATCAAGCTGGGCAATCAGGAAAAGTCATTTCAAAATTATGTAGGGGCTTTAAGGGTGTGTGTGTGTGTGTGTGTGTGTGTGTGTATGTCTTTCTGTTTCTGTGAAACCCGAGCAGAAGAGTGACCACAATTGTGACCACAGCAGTCATTGTTGGGCATTGCGGGAAAGTTGCTGGAGGTTGTTAAAGCTGACATAGGTCCTGCACTTGCACTGGACACTTGCACAATACCATGATTTTAAATCCAACTGTGACAGCTATTGGTATGACAGATATTACAACTCCATGCAGTATCTTTGGGGAAACATATTGTATTAAGTGTATGTATCACTCAGTGCTCGGTGACTCATACTAATTAAAATAAGTAATATGTATCCAGTTTTGCAATATTTGGGGATGAAACACTCATTAAAATATAATGAAATACAGCAGTGTAAAGTGAGTGAAACAATTTACCAAGTTACTGAATTACTCTACAAGCTACATGCAAAAATTATAAGTTTCACATATGGCATTTTCAGTCACAATGAAAGGAAGAGCTGCTCCTTCTAGAATGGCTGATTCCAGGTGGCAAGTCCTAGCAGTCCAGCAGGCAGTAATGGGCTCATTAAAGCTCAGTTCTCCCCTCTAGTCTTCACAATGGATCCCTTGATATCTATTCTGCTCTTCTTAAATGCAAAAAACTATCAGTGATGTCACTGGGGTTTCTGCATATGTAAAAAAAAGATCAGAATATATCTAAAGAGCCCTGCTGTTCATCTCAGAGAAGAGAATTTATCCAGAAAATGCTGAAGGAAGATTGGGAGCACATTCTACTTTCATCCAATGAATGGAACTCCCACTGATGTGAGAGAGAGATTGGGGATAAACAGCAGGGATGATATGTCCCTAATTTTGTGGGTAAAAATTTTATACTTGTTATCTCCAGTTAGATTTTATACTGCTGCTCATCACTAGTATCTGACATCTTGAATTCCTGCCTACTCTATTGCTCCTAGAGGATACACAAGACCCTGTGTATGGGTTTTTGTTTACTAGTTAGCACACTGGACTGTTTGTCTGGAGATGCAGGTTTTATTCCCATTTCTGCTGGTAATTCACCACATGCCTTTGAGCAAGTCATTTCACCTCTTTGTGCTTCACATGGGTGTTGTAAGACTTCATTTTTATTTACAAATTGGTTTGGGATGCTGAAATGAAAGCAGCTAAACATTGCACAAAAGGAGTTAGGTTCTTGTACTAGTAATGGACTGTGTTTGGTACAGTACGCTACTCACAGTCTGCACTATTGATTATGTACTAGAGGAAGACAGATTCCCTAAACTTTGTAAAGATATTGTATCATTTTATTCTGTTTTATTAATATGTCAAATGTAATATAGTAAAGGCTTTATACACATCCTTGCCAGATACCACATAAAATGAAACTCCATTTACATTCAGAATCCTGGTTGAAAACACCTTTCTACCCCTTCAGAAAATCTTCACTATTTCACTGAAGGTACATCTACACTAGCAACTGTACATGTATCCATGCACATGGTTGTGCCATAAGCCCTTATTGTCCACATCTAAACCCCAGAAGCATGTGTCAGAAGTCAAGTAGCAAGCGAGTAAGCTAGCAGGTCTGAGGGGGTTCGGTAAGTACATACCTTAGGCTATAGCACAGTTCCGTATCCATGCCAATTTGCAGTGTGGATGATGGTAAGGTGTGTGTATCCAGTCTCAAGCTTCAACAGTCCTCCATCCTCATTCCCACAATGCACTGAACCCCTTTCTTCCTGACTCTTACCAAATCTATAAAGTCCCTGTCCCCACGTTTTCACCACACCAGAACAGCTTTCCGCTGTGCTTTTTTGATCAATACAGGAAAACATGGATCCTGCTCCAAGAGCCACCCAAGTGCTGATCAATGTGTGGTCAGAGTACACAGTCCTCCACAATTTCCCCTGGAAAATTCACCTCTAGTGGGAAATTTCACTGAGGCTGGACCAGGTGGGCACTGAGCAGATAAAGCACTTGAGGCTTCTGTACAGGAGGGCAAAAAACTCAAACAGTCACTCTGGGAGGGCTTCTTGTACATGATCTTTCTATGACAATCTGGATTGGATGCTGTCATGGGCTCCCAGATCACAATCCCCTCCTAAACCCTGCCGGCCTCATTGTACAACAGGATACTGATGATGGTCAGGGTAGGGATGCCGTAGAGACTACGGACGATGCCCCAGAAGACCTGGAGGATAAGGAGCATGTGATTTTTCACCTCTACCAAGCACATCCAGTTGAGGAAGCCCACGCTGACGAACCCAAGGAGGACTCTGATCTGTGACAGGAACCAGATCCCCAGGTTGGCAAGTTTCAGTGGACCTCCAGCCTCTCTGAAAATATCCCCTCTTGCTGTGTTGCTATGTTCCTGATTTTATGCCCAGCCCCCACTCTGATCCACCCCAAAATGGTCCCCGAACAAGACACAGCTATAAATCAATGATGAACCACTATTATGCATTTGACTAAAGCTACATCTTAAAAACAAATTATTACGGAAAAATTATTGAGCTCCTGTGACCATGCATTTCTTGGCCATCATTTTTTTGTTCGTTTGTTTATTTTTTGCTCATCTCTGGACTTTCTCCTATTTGTCCATATTTTTCCTGAAATGTGGCACCCAGAACTGGAAACAATATTCCAGTTGAGGCCTAATCAGCGTAGAGTAGAGTGGAAGAATTACGTCTCATGTCTTGCTTACAGCACTCTTCCTAATACATCCCAGAATGTTTGATTTTTTTTTCAACAGTGTTACACTGTTGACTCATATTTAGCTTGTGATCCACTATGACCCCCAGATCCCTTTCTGCAGGACTCCTTCCTAGGCAGTCATTTCCCATTTTGTATGTGTACAACTGATTGTTGCTTCCTATGTGGTTTATTTTGCATTTGTCCTTATTGAATTTCATCCTGTTTACTTCAGACCATTTCTCCAGTTTGTCCAGATCATTTTGAATTTTAATCCTATCCTCCAAAGCACTTGCAACTCCTCCTAGTTTGGTATCATCCGCAAACTTTATAAGTGTACTCTCTATGCCATTGTCTAAATCATTGATTAAGATATTGAACATAACTGGACCCAGAACCAATCCCTGCGGGACCCCACTCATTATCCCCTTCCAGAATGACTGTGAACTACTGGTAACTACTCTCTGGGAATGGTTTTCTAACCAGTTATGCACCCACTTTATTGCAGCTTCATCTAGTTTACATTTCCCTAGTTTATTTATGAGAAAGTCATGCAAGACAGTGTCAAAAGCCTTACTGAAGTCAAGCTATACTATGCCTACCCCTTCCCCAAATCCACAAGGCTTGTTACCCTGCACAAGTAAACTGTCCAGTTGGTTTGACATGATTTTTTGTTGACAAATCCATTGTGTTACTTATTACCTTATTATCTTCTAGGTGTTTGCAAATTGATTGCTTAGTTATTTGCTCCATTATCTTTCCAGGTACTGAAATTAAAATGATTGGTCGCTAATTCTCCGGGTTCTCCATATTTTCCTTTTCATAGATTGGTGCTATATTTGCCCTTTTCCATTCATCTGGAATCTATCCCGTCTTCCATGACTTTTCAAAGATAATCGTTAATGCAGGGATCAGCAACCTTTGGCATGCGGCCTGCCACGGTAAGCAGCCTGGCGGGATGGACTTGTTTGTTGTCATGCTGCGTCTGCAGGTTCAGCCGATAGCGGATCCCACTGGCCGCAGTTCGCCACTCCAGGCCCGTGCTGCTTCCCGCAGCCCCCATTGGCCTGAGACGGCGAACCGCGGCCAGTGGGAGCCACGATCGGCTGAACCTGTGGATGCGGCAGGTAAACAAACCAGCCCGGCCTGCCAGGGTGCTTACCCTGGTGGGCCGTGTGCCAAAGGTTGCCGATCCCTGCGCTAATGGCTCAGATACCTCTTCAGTCACCTCCTTGAGTATTTTCATCAGGTCTTGGTGGCTTGAAGACATCTACATAGTTTTTAAATTGTTCTTTCCCTATTTTAGCCTCTCATCCTACCTCATTTTCACTGGCATTCACCATGTTAGACATTGAATCATCACTAACGTCTTTGGTGAAAAACAAAACAAAAAAGTCATTTAACACTTCTGCCATTTCCCAGTTGTGTGGCCTCTCCTTTCACTGAGCCTTGCTACACCAGCTGGGGAAAACAGTGCGAACCTGCTTGGTCCCTCTTCATAGCTGACCAAACCCCTCCATTCAGCAATATGTAGAGGAGTGAACATTAGTAGAAATATCTCTCTGGCATAGATGGCTGGATCTCCTCCATGGGACTGAAAAGCCATCTCTCATTCTGGTACCTTAAAAATTGCAATATTCTCCAAATGCTGGCTACCCTTTGAAGAAGAAATGGTGAGTGGTAACAGAGCCCTTGGAAATAACTGCAACCCACCCCACCCCTTGAGGCACTAAGAACATTTTAAATTTGCAAAAAATATTCTAGTTCATTTATATTACCATTAGTAGCCTCTGTGTCTTCCTAATGGGCATGAAAAGGTGTCTGAGAACCAACTATAATCTAATCACATTCCTGCAATGCTAAAAAATATCAAAAATGCCCTTTACAACCGTGTTATGTTATGTGGGGGGATTTCTCAGCTTATTCCAAAGGAGAAAAAACTATATAATGCTATCTATGACTTTGAAATGCCAGGCCCTTCAGCTCCCAAGAGGGAAGCCATTCTGGCAGGAGGGCAGGAGCATTATCCAAAAGACAGCAGAGGCAGACAGAGAAGGACCCTGGAGGACCTGCTCATTGGCATGAATAGGAGGAAACAGGAGAAATTTGAGTTCCACAGGACATGAAAGGAACTCTTTAGCAGGAAGATACACTGAGACAATGGTTCAAGTAGCAGGACACATGTCATAGGGAACAGGAGAATTCCCTAATGTAGAGACTCATAGAACTGGTAGCTGAATGAATTTGGGGTTCACCTGCTACTGTGACCACTGCACCTGTCTGTGAATTGCCATCTCCTCCTCTTCCTCCCCCAGGTGTCACCCAGGATGCTGCTGAGCTGGAAGACCAAATCTCTTGACTGATCAGAAGAACATGTAGTCTGAGTGGCATACATCCCTTACAAAAGGACCTCCTGAGTATCCAGGAAGGGAACAATCATAGAATATCGGGGTTGGAAGGGACCACAGGAGGTCATCTAGTCCAACCCCCTGCTCAAAGCAGGACCAACACCAACTAAATCATCCCAGCCAGGGCTTTGTCAAGCCTGACCTTAAAAACCTCCAAGGAAGGAGATGCCACCACTCCCTAGGTAACCCATTCCAGAGCTTCACCACCCTCTTGGTGAAAAAGTTTTTCCTAATATCCAACCTAAACCTCCCCCACTGCAACTTGAGACCATTACGCCTTGTTCTGTCATCTGCTACCACTGAGAACAGTCTAGATCCATCCTCTTTGGAACCCCCTTTTAGGTAGTTGAAAGCAACAATCAAATCCCCCCTCATTCTTCTCTTCTGCAGACTAAACAATCCCAGTTCCCTCAGCCTCTCCTCATAAGTCATGTGCTCCAGCCTCCTAATCATTTTTGTTGCCCTCCGCTGGACTCTTTCCAATTTTTCCACATCCTTCTTGTACTGTGGGGCCCAAAACTGGACTCAGTACTCCAGATAAGGCCTCACCAATGCCGAATAGAGGGGAATGATCATGTCCCTCGATCTGCTGGCAATGCCCCTACTTATACAGCCCAAAATGCCGTTAGCCTTCTTGGCAACAAGAGCACATGTTGACTCATATCCAGTTTCTCGTCCACTGTAACCCCTAGTTCTTTTTCTACAGAACTGCTGCCTAGCCATTCGGTCCCTAGTTTGTAGCAGTGAATGGGATTCTTCCATCCTAAGTGCAGTACTCTGCATTTGTCCTTGTTGAACCTCATCAGATTTCTTTTGGTCCAATCCTCTAATTTGTCTAGGTCCCTCTGTATCCTATCCCTACCTCCAGAGTATCTACCACTCCTCCCAGTTTAGTGTCATCTGCAAACTTGCTGAAGGTGCAATCCATGCCATCCTCCAGGATCATTAATGAAGACATTGAAAAAAAACGGCCCAAGGACCGACCCTTGTGGCACTCTGCTTGATATCCGCTGCCAAGCAGACATGGAGCCATTGATCACTACCTGTTCAGCCCAATGATATAGCCAGCTTTCTATCCACTTTATAGTCCATTCATCCAGCCCATACTTCTTTAACTTGCTGGCAAGAATACTGTGGGAGACCGTATCAAAACAATGAGCCTGCAGGAGTCCCTGAACTCCACCAAGTGCCTTTCCCCCAAACAGCACTCAGAAGATTTCCCGAAGAACAATTCCCCCTCCCCTGCATCATCCCTCCCTTGTCGTAGGGAATACAAAGAGACGGGTGCAGAGAAAGTAACATTTGGCCAGAGTCCACAGATTCAGTCCTGTTATGTTTTGAATATTGATGTTTTCATTTTGTTTAAAATATTTGAATTATACATACACTATAGTACTTCTAATAAATGTTTACATTTTCTTGACTTTTGTGTGGACCCTCCTTCCTAAGTACAGTATGATAGTCATAAGATGTTTTTAGATTGGGGATTAGGCTTCACGATTCTCAGCACAATTGGAATGGTGTAACTGTTTGGTGCCATCATACTGCAAACACTTTTCTATCTGTCCCACCTCACCCCAGTTTCCGAAATATCCAAAGTCCCAAGGATACACAGCAAGTGACTATATGAATGGTGTTGGTTGCACTGGCATCTAGATGGATGTGTAGATTTCAGCCTACCAAATGTGCAATGCAAGACAATTCTGCAGCTACTGAGCTTGCAACTGAATTCCCTTTTTCCTAGGATAATTGATCTTGGTATACTGGTTCATGAGCCAAGTTAGGAGCAGGTATGTGGAGTACCTCAAAATAACAGTTGGCACAGACGCACTGTATAAAACAATATTATTTCTGGGCAATAAAGTCCTGTCTTCATCTTTGAAATACAATCATCATCTCCTTAGCAGCCTGGCATCATAAATCTTTCCAGTGGTTCCCATGTTTTTACTTATACATCTGCCTCTCTGGTCCACTAAGCCTTGTGGGGCAAGTGAATAGAAACCTTTCTGGATCACAATACTCACTTGCTCCTTTTGGTGTGCAAAGTATTGGGAAAGGAGTGCCAGTGATGGCCCCTGTACTAATCCAGCTATTATTTCTGGAACTTTTCTTATGGTAACCACCTGTGGGTAGATCATAGACTAAATTGCCTTGCAAACCTGCCCATCCCTGAGAGTGGACTTTCTAACCCCAAAGCGGTTTGCAAAAGAGCTATAGCTCTCTGGTGTTGCCAGCTATCACAGGGCAATAGCCAACTGCTTATGTACCAATTTGGCTTCCCTAAATCAAATGTTCTGGTGCTGGAGTTTGGTACAAGCATTTCACTCAGCTCCATGAAGTTCTGTTTCCTTACTCTGAAGTTCTGAAACCACTGCTGATCATTCCAGGTTTCCAGAACAATGTGATCCCTCCACACCATGCTGGTTCTCCTGCAGCAGAAGTGATGGTCCATGCCAGTGGCATTATTGACATTCACCATACTTGTACTACGTGAATTGAATGAGTTGTCATTAACCCTCAAGGTCAGCCATGTTCAACATTTCACAAAGTTCTGCCCAAATTCCATACAGTGATTTCCTACACCACTGCATTATAATTTGTTCCATGCTAAGGAGAAGGAGAAGAACCACATCATCATACCATTGCTCTATGTCATCCACCCAGTTTGGCAGGGAATAACAGTGAAGTGGTGATGTGATCAGGAACCGCAATCAGCAAATGTTTGAAAGCAGGGTACAGTACAAACAGAAAGCAAAGCAGTTCCTGGAGTGTCTTCTTGTCCACACAGATCCCTGGATACCATCCCTGAAATGGTAGTGCTAACATTGCATAACAGCAATGGCATTCTGGACATGTGTATATATGTGTACCCATTCCAGCATAGCATATGTGCTGGTATGGGAAGGATGTGTGTGCATGTACATGATCCAGTACTCAAATATACACAGCCATGTAGACATAGCCTGTAACACAGCAGAGACTTAATCAAGAAAAATGCATCCACTCAGTTGTGCATACATTCATTCTGAAAAAAAACAAAACAAAAATGAGGACTCCTGTGGCACCTTAAAGACTAACAGATTTATTTGGGCATAAGCTTTCATGGGTAAACAAAAACACTTCTTCAGATGCATGGAGTGAAAATTACAGATACAGGCATATATATACTGGCACATGAAGAGAAGAGAGTTACCTTACAAGTAGGGAACCAGTGTTGACAAGGCCAATTCAGTCAGGGTGGATGTGGTCCACTCCCAGTAATTTATGAGGAAGTGTCAATACCAAGAGAGGGAAAATTGCTCACCAGCATCTACACACCACACCACAGAAACATTAACCCAGGAACCAATCCCTTTAACAAACCCTGTTGCCTACTCTGTCCCCATATCTACTCTTAGAGACACCATTCAAGGACCCAACAACATCAGCCATACCATCAGGGGCTCATTAACCTGCACATCTACTAATGTGATATATGCCATCATGTGCCAGCAATGCCCCTCTGCCATGTACATTGGCCAAATCAGACAGTCTCTACGTAAAAGAATAAATGGACACAAATCAGACATCAGGAATGGTAACATACAAAAGCCAGTAGGAGAACTATTCAATCTCCCTGGACATTCAATAACAGATTTAAAAGTAGCCACCCTTCAACAAAAAACTTCAAAAATAGACTTCAAAGAGCAACAATGGGTCCTGTGGCACCTTTGAGACTAACAGAAGTATAGGGAGCATCTGAAGAAGTGAGGTTCTTACCCACGAAAGCTTATGCTCCCTATACTTCTGTTAGTCTCAAAGGTGCCACAGGACCCTCTGTTGCTTTTTACAGATTCAGACTAACACGGCTACCCCTCTGATACTAGACTTCAAAGAGAAACTGCAGAGCTACAATTCGTTTGCAAACTTATCATCATTAATTTGGGCTTGAATAGGGACTGGGAGTGGCTGGCTCACTCCAAAGCAATTTTCCCTTTCTTGGTATTGACATCTCCTCATCAATTATTGGGGGGTGGACCACATCCACCCTGACTGAATTGGCCTTGTCAACACTGGCTCTCCACTTGTAAGGTAACTCCCTTCTCTTCATGTGCCAAAATACAATATATATATATATGCCTGTATCTGTAATTTTCACTCCATGCATCTGAAGAAGTGTTTTGTTTTGTTTTGTTTTACCCATGAAAGCTTATGCCCAAATAAATCTGTTAGTCTTTAAGGTGCTGTTGGACTCCTCGTTGTTTTTATGGATACAGATTAACATGGCTACCCCTCTGACAGGGCCGGCTCCAGGCACCAGCCTGGCAAGCAGGTGCTTGGGGTGGCCACTCCGGAGAGGGGCGGCACGTCCAGGTATTTGGCGGCAATTCGATGGATGGTCCCTCACTCCCACTGGGAGCAAAGGACCTCCCGCCGAATTGCTGCCACAGATTGCGATCGCGGCTTTTTTTTTTTTTTTGGCTGCTTGGGGTGGCCAAGACCCTGGAGCCGGCCCTGCCCTCTAATACTTGACATTCATTCTGGAATGAATCTAGATATAAACCACTGTGTGTATACTTAACCCTTTTGTTCACTTAGCTATATTATCTTAAAAATACATTTGGCTGGCAAAAAGTTAAGGACTTCCTAGCGCATACGCACACATACACAGTTTATTTAATATTTTAAAATTAAGATATGCATTAATCATAATATGAACACAAGGGTGCAGTTTCATTACACGCTTGAAAAAATACTGATCATTTAGCTGAAGAAAATTTATGTTTAAATTGTATTTTTATTCATGAAAGTCAAATTAGATTATTCTATTAAATGTTACCAAAGTATTTTACTACATATATTTATACATTTATATATATATATATATATACACACATACATTTAAATTATGCATTCATAACAAAAAAAAAGGTTCCTATTACAAACTACCTTATTCTCAAGGTGTAAGATAAATATGACACATTTATCACCCTTAGAATTTTTTCTCAGATTGATTACAAATTTATGCTTACTGGTCTGGAGAATATAACTAGAGGAATAAGCCATAATAGTTAAATGCAGCCTCAAAGATGCAATTTGTAAGCACAAGTATATACATGACACTTTAGCACCTTTCTATTCAATTTACTCTTACCTAAAGTAACTCAAGACAGCAGAAAAAAAATCTATAACACACATATCAATTAGATGAACAGAAAATGTACAATATCCTTTTAAATTAATATGCTTATTTCTTCAAGAAACATTCAGTAAATTCCACTATTGTAGTTCAATTTGAATAATAAAGTATTTTGTTCTTCAAAAAAGATTGTGATATCTTCCTTGCAGAAATAAGGGTGCTTATGAAAATACAATCCAATCTGTATACCTTCATGTTCCTTTGTGCGTAACCAAAACTTCCCCCCCGAAACTTATGGATAGGAGCACTGATTTTGGCCCTAATTATTTTTAGTATAAACAAAGTAGCATTATTGTACATTAAATGTAGTTAAATTATAAATGGGTACAGGAAGAAAAGTATGTATTGTTGTAAAGCTATAGTGTTTTTATTAATAATATAGCAAGTATAGTAAAATGATAGTTATTTAACATTATTATATATTACTCTTCTTCCAGTGGACAGAGTATTGGATTGAGAGTCAGGAGACCTGGATATTAAGCCTGGCTCTTCCACTCTCCTTCTTTGTTAGCTTGGGTAAACGACTTCATCTCCCTGTGACTCTGTGTCCCTTCTTACCCTTTGTCTGTCTTGTCTATTTAGACTGTAAGCTCTTTGGGGCAGGGACTGTATCTCACTATGTGTTTGTGCAGCGATTAGCAGAACGGATCTAAAAAAACTGTAGGTCTTTTTTTTTACATTAATGTGGTAATGATGTAGTAGTAGTAGTACATTTACAACTAAAATGAAAAATAAGTCTAAAAGTACATGCTTTAGTTAATTTATAGATTTTATAATATTACAATAAATTTTAATAATTTTATAGAAACACTGTAATTTATTGTCCTAATTTATTGTCTACTTACAGTCTAAGTAGACAAGACACGCTGTTTCTCAAGGTTTTGTATTGGAATATCTTGTGTGAACTATTTTGACTCTCTACAGCCATATAATATTGATAGAAAATACACACTCTTTTTTTTGCCTTTGTGAAGCCTGCTTCTGCTTCTATGTATACATATTTGTATATCAGTGAATACATGCCATGCTAGACAGGTTATCAGGGATTGTTCAGATAAGCAATTGATTTCTGCACCAAAGGCACTTAGATACTAAGTTATCATGGACACTAAAGAAAACCCTAAAATAAATACACAGAAAAGTTCTACACATCTGTCTTACTCTGACATATATGTATACTTTCCTCCTGCAAATCCTGGTAATCAATGGTGTCCTAAGAAGGGCATATTTTGTACCCAGTTCAACTCTGAAAGATAAGTGGAGACTTTGAAATCTCACGGAACTTCCAATATGCTTATTTTCCATTCTTCTTAACAGGCCAGTAACCCAGGGGTCCCATGGGTAGAACTGAACTGGTCACATAAAGTCTTCTTGGTTGTGCTATTCCACTGCTACCTTTGTGACAGTCTAGGTGGTATGTGAATAGCCAAAAAGCACATCAAGTGCTACATAACAATGCAACTGCTATTGCTTTATTTTAGAAACTAACCTCTTGGAGATGATAACTCAATGGAAGCTATTATTGCAATCTCTCTCAAGCAGCAAGAGACAACAAGCCAGGATAATCACTCCCACTTATGGCTCAATACAGGTGCTGACAGAGGTATCACTAAGTTCCAGGAAAGCACTTTTGAAGATAATCCTAAACTCCAGGGAGAAGTGTCATCCATATTTGATGTGTGCAAAGGCTGAAATACCATTTTATCCAATAACTGAAGGTAACATAACAACTGTGGACATAATATACAATGACATTTCTTATTGTATAGAGGGAAGTGTGGGTGGGTAGAGAAGTTTCTACTGTCAAGAAAGTTCTGGATCAGAAAAGCTTTCATGACTGTAGCCATTAGGCTGTCAAATATAGTAAATGAGGATTTCAGATACATCTCCAAAATTAAGTGAAGCTTTCTGAAAACAAGAGAAAGAAATGCAAATGGAAGTCCTTCAGAATATCCCATGTGGTCAAGTGGCCCAGGCAGAAATGATTCAAGTATTATCATCTTGTGTGAGAAAAGCAGAGAGGAAGACAGATAAAAGCACACTAGCATTATTCTGTACATGATTTTGTATCACAGATAACAGAGATGGGGTATGTCTGAAAAGACTTTCAGGTCTTTTAAAGTTTGTTTGTTTTTTCATTAAAACACTTAATTTATTTCAAGAAATATTATTTAAGAAGAAATCCTCACCTTGCAACCTAGTTGACCTGAACTAATAATTACTAACAATTACACAGTTTCCAATGTCCTCTTTTGAGCTAGTAAAACAGATTGGCCAGGCCAGTGAATTGCATGTCCTACCAGTGAACTCTGTTAGAAAAAAGCCCCCGGGAACTTATAAAGCTACTGTTGTTTACCTGGTGCCCATTAAGTTTGTGATGAAAAACACATCTAAAAAGAAAAGGAAAGTGGGGGTCAAAAAGAGAGCAAGAGCCCAGTCATCTTACTGGAATACAAGCAGGAAAAAAATCAGACATGGTGAAAAAGAAAAACAAGGGTGTGAGGTTGCTCATATAAGGATTGCTGGAAAAAAGGCTCACAAGTTATATTTAACCATTCTTAGGAAAAGTGCATTCATAGGCATTGCCTCCTTCAATTTGTGTCAGGAGACATGTAGCTCCTCAGATCAAGGACCTGATTTGATGGTTCGACTTTGAGGCGTGATTGATTTCAGAGATCTCTGAGGAAGAATATCATTCTACCAATAAAAAGCGACAAAGAGTCCTGTGGCATCTTATAGACTAACAGACTTATTGGAACATAAGCTTTTGTGGTTGAATACTCACTTTGTCAGATGCATGAGGTGGAAATTTCCAGAGGCAGGTATAAATATGCAGGCAAGAATCAGTCTAGAGATAACGAGATTAGTTCAATCAGGGAGGATGAGGCCCTCTTCTAGCAGTTGAGGTGTGAACACCAAGAGAGGAGAAACTGCTTTTGTAGTTGGCTAGCCATTCACAGTCTTTGTTTAATTCTGAGCTGATGGTGTCAAATTTGCAAATGAACTGAAGCTCAGCAGTTTCTCTTTGAAGTCTGGTCCTGAAGTTTTTTTGCTGCAGGATGGCTACCTTTAAATCTGCTATTGTGTGTCCAGGGAGATTGAAGCATTCTCCTACAGGTTTTTGTATATTGTCATTCCTAATGTCTGACTTGTGTCCATTTATCCTTTTACATAGTGACTGTCCAGTTTGGCCAAAGTACATAGCAGAATAGATCACCCTGCTGATGGTTTAAAGATGTAACAATCTTTTGTCCTTCATCTCTGACACAGCAACCTCTCTTCACAAGTTTCATCTTCACAAGTCACTGTGGATTACAGATGACCTGCAAATAAAGAAGGAAGAAGGTTACATGTGTGTTTGAAGGAAGTCTTGGGTAGAATATGATTGATTTTGGTTAAAAAAAATCTGACTGTGTCAGTATCAGAGGGTCTATGCATCTACAATAGCATCTTGGGGTTCTTTTTGTTTTGTTTTACTTTGTTTTGTTATTTAATTTGCAACCCAAGTCCCTAATATATTAAGGTCTTCAAATTTAGTATCATCTGCAAATTTAATTATCCTGCTTTGTAGTCTTTATGCCCTCTTCCAGATCATCATTTTAATGTCTATTTAAAAAAATCAAGAATCCATGGACTTCTAAGCATATTTCTCAAAAACATTTCAGACATTGAGAATTGAAGAGATGGAGAAGGAGGGATTTGTTATTTTTCTTGGACTTTTTTTTGGTTATAAAAGCTGACAGAGACTACTAAATGAGTAGAAAACAAATTCAGAAATGTTGGCGCACAACGAAACAACAGCAAGTAAGAAAAGGAGTTTGCTCATGAAGATTTATTGGTATATGATTTGATGGAGAGAAGCCAAAGAGAGCAAAGGACTTCTGTGTGCTAAGCACAGGCCTCCATACCCTTGTATGCTAATCCAGTTGTGAGAAGGGACTCAGGCTGGCAGGACAGGGCTTATATACTATCTACCAGAGCAGGGTTTTCCAAGTGCTACCACCTCTGCTGATTTCCCTCCCCCCCCCCCACAAGCTACACTTCTTGCCCAAGCAGGGAGGGAGTAGGAGACCCTTAAAAAGTCACAACCTCTTCAGTTTAAGACCTTTGCGGTTGCAGAGGGGAAAGAGGGCTGAGGCAGGAGGGATGCATTGTCTGTGGCTTTGGGAAACTTTTCAGAATACCTATTGAATTAGCATGAAATGCTTGCTTGAGAAATGCAGTGATATTATAGTAAAATATCATCAGGAGTCAATTCTGCTTCCTGACCAAAACATTGCCAACTGATAGTAAGCCTTACAGAATCGACATGAAGTGTGTGGATCGTAGCAGATTTGTATTTTGTGTCAGGTGCCCACATACTACAGAGCATTTAACCAATTAGCAGAGTACATTGGTATGACAGCTGGCGCCATTGTGTGTGTGTGTCTTAATATTCTCTACACACGGACACAGACCAGACAGAAGCTCCAACAGATGAACCAAAAATTAGTGTTGCACTAGCTATGCCTATAGAAACAGTAGCCTGCTGCCTGCCCTCTCTCTGTCCATCTCACACACATGTGTTCTTTCCCACAGTCTCAGTGTGCTGGGGACTGCTTGAGTTTTCAACCCCCTCCTGGATGCTCTTAGTCCTGGACATAATTATGGGTAGAAGTTGGGTAAATTAATGCAAAAACCTTTTTGCCACTATTGGAAGCTGTAGAGAGCTGGCAGGAGGCTTGTGGTTGCTGCTGTGCAGACCAGGTCTGCAGGTTCAGCCGATTGCGGCTCCCACTGGCTGCAGTTTGCCACACCCCACCAACGGGGGCTGCGGAAAGTGGCAGCCAGCACATCCCTTGGCCTGTGCCACTGGGAGCTGCGAGCGGCCGTATCTGTGGGCACTCAGATGTTACCCTGAACAAGCGATGAACCAAGTTCTGCTAAAGAGTCATTTGCACCCTTTTGTTAGTCCAATGACTACTTAATTGTTTATATTAAGTGGAACACTTTCAAAAGGAGAGATTGAAGAAGCCCCATTCCATAGCCTAGTTGTTTGGTCACTCACCTTAGAAAAGGGTGATGGAGGCTCAAATCCTTTCTACATATCAGACATAGAAGGGATGTGAACCTGGGTCTCCCACAGCCTGGATTAATGCTCCAACCACAGGGCTAAAGATTACAAAGGGGACTCTTTCTCCTTATTTCTTTTGCAGGAAAAAGGCTTAGGTGCCTAACAGGTGTGAATCCTAAGCAGAGGTAGGCACCTGTCTTTGAGAGGTCAGGCTTAGGCCACACCCCTCTCTTCATCATTTCCTACTGGCTAGTTTAAGCAGCTCCCTGCTCAGGCTGCTAGCTTCTGTGAATCCCATTCTTAGGAGCCTAACCCTCCCCATGAATTGTATAGACACCCTGACTCAGGGCCATGCATTTCCTTTGGCATGAGGGCTCCTACAAGTTAGGCATTGTAGAGCTAAAATTAAGTTCACTTTGTGGAGCTAAGCTGAGTTTTCCAGCTATCCAAAGCATTTTTTGCCAGCCAGGCAAAGTCCTAAGATATTGGCCCTGAAACATGGAACTTTCTTACTTAAAGATAAGCTTTTTAGGTCATTTTAAATGTTTAAAAATATGTATTTGTTATAATGTTCCTCTTTCTGCAAAGATTGTGTGGTTAGATTTATGATACTAAAGGGAGCCTGACTTTACAGGCGGAGGTAGAGAAGAATTATAACAATAATATTTTTAAAATTCCAAACATCAGTAGTTTTTCCTATAAAATATATGATATGCACAGACTACATGACAGTGGGATGGTGTTTTCCTGGCATTCATTTCGGATGACTTACATAATGCGTCCTGGCTTGTTCAGTAGAGAGTTATATGGGTCATCCATGTGATAAAACCTTTATATCACACTATCATATATTCTTTCTCTTTGTATATGTCTCCAGTGTAGTTGACTTATCTACCCACCAAGTCTGGCTAGATTACCAGTCCAAAGTCAGAGACACCAGTACCAGATACGTGCAGGTATATGTGTGCCATTGCAGATCTCCTTGCAGCACATGGTACATGGAAGCTCCGAGATAGGAAAGGGATCCGCCTCATAATCAAGGCAGAGACTTCATGGTTTGTTGATGAACTTTTAAAGATACATTACCTTTAGACTCATGCCTAGGTGGAATTTAAATAATATAAAGTAAAAATAACTCAGACATGCTTCACAAGTGGGTTTTCTCATATTCCCTCAAGCCTAGACATGGCATTGTTCTGAGCACAGTGAACAGATTTTTTGCTACTTGTATACCAGTGAGTCTTTAAAAAGTCTGTATCAGGACACCCCCTTTATTAGTGCAATCAAACTTATATCCCAAGAGAACTGATAATGTATCCTCCATTTACTTAGAATTAAATGTAAAAGTTTGATGTATGCGAATGCATATTTCAGCTCCAGAGAAGACGTATAAAAAGCACACCCTGTCTCCATTTGTTCTCATGGTTAAAGTTAAGGATGTGTTGAATTATTCAAAGTCACATTAAGTTCAAAGCCTCTGATAAACTCCATAAACCTTACAAATTTGTCTTTAATTCTGATCTTCACTCCATCTCTCTTTTCTCCCTCCCAGACGTTGAATAGAACTTTACTGCCAGTTTTAGCAAAATGCAATAGGGTGAACTGTCAGTGCTCTTTGAATTGTTGTTATGACTAAGCCATGCAACCCCCAGAAGCATTAATTGGACTTCCATGGCTGAACCCATTATATAGTGGCGGTTTGTTTTTCCTAAAATTATTTCACTGCATAGCATACCTATGCCAAATAAATGGATTTTGTTGTGTGGAGAATTTATCCCTTTGTCTTTAAAACAACACAATTAAACCAGTACAGCAGAGATCCTATCTGTATAATATATTTTAATCTACACATATGACTTGGATTTGCATGTATGGACTAAAATTTGTTTAGTTGTATTTTATGATACAGTTGTATGAAAGACACTAAATGTGACAATGATAAACACACACACAAAAACAACCCTGTATTCAAAGAGTATGGGGACTGGCCAGTTAAGCAGGCAAAGTCAGGAAATGTAGAGTTAAGAATGAAACCTTAATTCTGTCTTTTGTTCATATGCATTAATATATTGTCTTTATTTGTGTGATCATATTTCTCCATAATACAATTCAGTGCCATACAACAGTGCCGATCTCATTCACTGTTACCTTTCATGATAAAGCATAGCATTAATAGCAATAGGCAGAATGTTCAAATCTGGGTGACTAAAGTTAGGTACATAAATTTATATTTATTAACCTAAATACATGGCTTTTATTTTCAGAGGTACTAAGCATCTTTATCACACATGCTATAGGAAGGTCAGCACTCTTAAAAATGTGGATACTTTCACTGAAGTGCCTACATGTGTTTTAGGAGCCAAATTTTGGGCACCCAGGTTTGAAAATGTTGACCTATGAGTAGGATTTCCAGGAATTTCTGTGGGAGAAAGATGCCTAAATCCCACTGAAAGTCAGAATTTGAGAATGTGAAAATCTTTGATATCAGTGAAAATCTGGCTCTGTAAGACTAAAGGGACGAACAAGTCTGAGATCATAAGCCCCTTACTTATATGACTGTTTGGGGCATTGCTTGTCTTTTTGTTCTGTGTTTATACAGCACCTAGCACAATGGGACACTAGCCCCTGAGTGGGGAACAAATAATAATACTAATAATAATGATAAATCTTTAGGAGGAAGAGGTATAAACAGTAGAAAGGAGGTTTTTGTGGGTGATTTTGGATTCTTAGGCACTTGTTCAGCAAACCTGTTAATTAAGAGATATAATTTGCAGCTAAATCATAAAATGAATATCTTGGCATCAAAGAGAGCTAAAGTCGTTAATCTTAGTATAAGAGTGGAAGGAGGAGGAGGAAAAGAAAGGCAATCCAAGTGCCAATATGAATTACAGGGGGAAATAAACATGCAGAAGCTACTAATTAATGCTGTTAGGAGTATGAAAAATCCAGCCCATTGTGGACCAGGATATTAAGATTCTAAATGACAAATTAAATACTCAAAGGTTCTCCAGATCTGGTCAGCTGTTTCAGGTACCATCATTATATAATCAGTATGTTATTCTTATTCCCACCAATTATTTTTATATTTCAAAGGTGGTTTACTAAAGCCCGGTCTACACACGGTATATAAATATCTCAGTTAAGGGTGTGAAAGTTTTTACCAATATAACTATACTAGTATAGCCTGTGACTGGGTGTATAAACCCAACACCCAAACTGAGGGGGTTAAGGAGCAACTCTGGGCCAGGTGACCCTGTGCAGTCACACCTGCAGAGCATGCTGCAACTGGAAGTGGAGCTTCAAAAATCAGAAGAGGCCTGACAAGGCAGGGAAAAGGACTTGCCCTAAGAGCTCCTGAAGAAGGGCAAGGCAGAAACCTTCCCCTGGAGAGGAAGAGCCTGCCAGCTGAGCCCAGTGCTGGATGAAGGCTCAGCTTGTGTTTTTTTTTCTCCCTAGTTTAAACATACTGCACGATCTGACAAGAGAGTGGGTCGTAGGAAGCAGCTCAGGGAAGCAGCCTTAAGGCACCCCTGGGTGCTGGATATGTGGTAACCTTTACAGGGCTCTGGTCCAGATCCTGGTGGAGTGGGAAGCCCCAGGGTCTCCTACTAAACCCTCCCCCCATTAAGAAGGATACAACAACCCATACCTTCAAGACGCTCCCCTCCCTCCCCCAGGGGGAAGGATGGAAAGGACAAATACCTGTTGGAACCGCCACCTGGAATCAGACACGTGTGGGTATCAATAGTCAAACCCCATATCTTCCTAGGAACCTGTCACACTGGAGAGAGATAGGACTGAGTGATAACATGAATGAGGTTGAGGTAACACCCAATAAAAGTCATACTGATACCAGGTGTGAAAGTAGCCTGTGGAAAAGAGTAAACATGTAACAACCAGGCACCTAACACCCTAGCCACTAGGTGACACCACCAGCAATCAATGTCCATCACATAGCCCCTTGTGTGGATGTAGTTATTCTGGTATAAATGTACCTTATACTGGTGGATTGGCTAAGCAGTGAACTACAACTTTCATCAGCCCCCGCCCACTCCTCCTCACTGCATTTCTTTCTTTTGGCCAGGTAAGGAGAAAGATCCAGAACCAGGACATGACCTGGATAAACAGTGAGGTGGCAAAGTCTGTAGACAATACAAAATTACTCAAGATAGTTAAATCCAAAGCTGACTGCAGAGAGTTACAAAGGGATCTCACAAAACTGGGAGACTGGGCAACAAAATGGCAGATGAAATTCAGTGTTGAGAAATGCCAAGTAATACACATTGGAAAACATATTCCCAACTATACCTACAAAATGATAGGGCCTAAATTAGCTGTTACCACTTAAGAAAGAGATCTTGGAGTCATCATGGATAGTTCTCTCAAAATGTCTGATCAGTGTGCAGCAGGACTCTAATAAGCTATCAGAATGTTAGGAGCCATTTGGAAAAGGATAGATAATAAGACAGAGAATATCATAATGTCTACACGGAGTCGACGGGGGAGCCTGCCTGCCGCGTCTGGACCGCGGTAAGTTTTAACTAAGGTACATCGACTTCAGCTACGTTATTCACGTAGCTGAAGTTGCGTACCTTAGTTCGAATTGGGGGGTTAGTGTAGACCAGGCCTAGGACTCACAGTAAATTTTCTCAGGAGCATTCAAATTGCCACAGCAGATCATACTGGTGGTCCATCTGGTCCAATATTCTGTCTCTGAGAATGGTCAGATGCTTCAAAGGAAGGTGGGAGAACTTTGCTTTACACAGGTATGAAATAATCTATCACCAGGAAAGGTTGCTTCCTAACTCCTCATTTCTAGTTTGGCTTATGTCCTGAGGCAGGAGAGTTTAATATCTTTTCCAAAACAATTGTGGTGAAATCCTGGCTGTCGGTGGCAGTGGCAGCAACCTACTTGAACATGGTTAGGAATGCCTGCTGGCTGTTGTCTGGGCCCATGTTAGGTAGAACAGGGTTCTGGCTGCTTGGGCCCTCTTGAGGATCCACAGATTTGCCATCCAGGGCAGGTCAGTGACATGTTGCAGCAGACACTCTTGGAACAGGTAATTCCTTCCCTAGTGCACCAATTGCGCATCTTGATTGAGTTATCCGACCCTTTGCTAATATCCACAACAAGGCATCCTGGGTCTGCTGTAAGTGTTTCTGAGCTGTTGGCACGTTGGTGCTTTTTTGCTGTGTCTGATTGTGTTGAACTGCTTTTGCTGCTCCATCAAGTGCAGGATTTGTTCCACGATAGCTTCTCACCATAAGGGAGGTCTCAGTCACACCTCTTCTATTACATATAAAGAGATGCCTGTGGTGGTGATCCCTCATCCAATAAAATGGGGAACTCTCATGCTCTTCTCTTTTTTGAGCTTTGGTCTTGGGCCTTGAGCAAAGGCAGCAGTGCAGGTGTGACTCCAAAACACATTATGTCCCTCTTCCAATCTCCTGAAGTCTTTGTTGCTTTAGGAATGGGCTGCAAGACAAGTAGGTCTGAAGCCAAGCCACGGTCTTTGGATTCAAGTATCCCAGAGAAACAAAGTAGCAACTTTTTGTGAGGCAGAAATAAGAGTCCAAACCCTTTCTGTTCGAGGGCATCTTGAAAGCCCTTTCCAGGCTCAAAATGGCACACAGCTTACCTCCCTCTCTCCCCCACTCCTCCAAGAAAAAAAGAAAGAAGATGTCTTTACACAGTTTACTGGCACGGGTGAAAAAAACGTACTGTAGCTAAGGCACCCAGGACTGCCTCTCCCTACCAGGAGCCTTCCAACTGACTTAGTCTTTCTTAAGCAGGCTGCAAGATAGGCTAAAGAGCTTCTGTTCTTTCCTAGCCCTGTCTGTTATCCTTCTAATGGAGGAGTTCTTCAACTTCCAGTTTTGGATATTCCCAATCATCCCTATGATCCACAAGGATGATACCCTGTCACAGCCTACAGTTTAGATTGCATAGTCATCGATGCAGTTACCATTCTTTCCCAGAAGCCTGTAACAAACCAGCCACTCATCTGGAGATAAGTAAATAATAATACAGTCATAGGCCAAGAGTGATGTTGGTTATTAAAGGGACTTGGGATGAGTGAGTGGGTGGGTGTTTAGCATTTTCTGAAATTCAGGCCCCATTAAAGATTCTGAACTTGGGCATCGAAACTCAAGGCACTCCAAAACAATTCTGAAATTTTTGGCCATGACTTTTACATATACAATCAGGTTTGTCATATCCATTTAAAATAGTGCTGACTGGGGAATGGTGGTACTAGGGCAAATATAATTGTTTCTAACAGAAATTGGTCAATATGCAGTTAAGCTGTTATGTTTTAATGGGTTAGGTGACAGCATGTATCCTTTGCAGAAGGGGATAATGACTCAGGTTCCTTGTCCTTAAATCCCTCAGAGGAAAATTATAATCAAGTTTTAAAACTAAGATTAATCACTGAACGGACATGTTGCATCTTAATAATGTGTGCTAGATGTGCTGCTAAATCCAGTGGCACAGTACTATATTACATGTCTAAAGTGTGTAAGATATTCACAGCATGTTGTATATTTCACTACTACCATCCATCAAATATAGCCTATCTTTACTAAAAGAGGCAGAGATTGAAATGTCAAACCCACATGAACAAAGCTCTGATTTGGAGGAGAGACAAATGCTAAATGACCCAGAACTGCAGTTAAAAGAAGCCTGAAAAATAAGCAGGGGAATAATAAATATAGCAGATTTTTTTTAATGCAAGGATCAGTAAAGAAACAAGACGTATGCACAGTTTTTGCAGGTAAAGGGAGATGTTTATTGTGCAATAATATGTTTGATAGCTCATTAAATAATCATTTTTTTCCAGTTTTACCTCTATGCATTTTGTGGAAAGCTGCATCTGCTATATGCTCCCTCTTGGCAGCCTGGCACCCTGAAGAGTTGAAATGCCATCATGTGGCTTTTGACAGGTACAGTAGGAGACACTTCTAGCTCAGTTATGGTTTCTATAGAATCCTCACACAAATATACCATGGCTGGGAGAAACCAGTAAGCTGTGGTGTGATGAGTCTTAGAGGGGATATTAAACAGCAAATTAGAAATGGGTTTACAATATTATGTGGCAGACACAAAGGCCAGAATTAAGTGGGCTGACTACAAAGCAGTAACAGACCAAAGAAGCATTTGTGGCTCTCTGCATGCTACAGCATGTGGAATATTATATTCACTCCTAGGTAAATTGTTATCGGAAAGAGATTGAAAAACTAAAGAGAGTTCAGAGAAGGGCAAGAAAACTGAACAAGAGACTGGAGGGATTGATTTATGAGGAAATATTAGAAATGAATGTATAAAGCTTGGTTAAAGGATTAAGGAGAAATATAGCAGTGTATACATAGAGGCGGGAGAGGATATTTGAAGGTTCTATAAGGGAGGGTACATTAGAATAAGTAGACAAATTTAGAAAGGGAAAATCAGGCTGGCTATTTGGAAAGGTAACTGAGAGTGAAATATATTATGCTGTGAAATAGTGGAAACTCCATTGCTTGGCACATTTAAAACTAGATAGAACAAAATAATTTAAATGTGTAGAGAACAATTCTGCTTTGAGGGAGAGGGACTAGATGAGTTGGTTAATCCTTTTTATTGGCATCTTTTATATTTCTACCTATTTAGAGGATTGGTAGACATTACTCAACATGAAAGATGCTAAGGTAATATAATAATAATAACTGCCTGACTAGATATTTACTTAAATGCTTACAGCTAGAGCACGTTAGATTTTTTTCTGAAGAAATATTTCTCCAAAAATGAAAGATAAATACATAAAAAATGACTGAAAACTTTTCATTTGGAATTTTTCAAGAGGAAAAAGGCTTTGTTATGTTCATTCAGCAACTTCCCTCTGGAATGTGTATCCAGATTCATTGGATGTTTGATTTTATCCTCACTTCTCCACTTGAGATCTCTCTGTACAACATAGGTTGTTTCCCATACATGACATGTTAAGCAATATGTTGTCATATTTTGTCTCTTTTTATGGATAGAGTCTTAATGATTCCTCACCAAATGCATATGTTTCACATGTGAGAACTGTAGTGATCTTTAGGTCAAGTTTGTGAATCTGCAAAATGTGTTTTCTTCTTGTTACTTTTATCTAATGTAGATGTTATGCACTCAATGAAATGGGTAAACTGATCTTAGATTGTAAACTCTAGATGCCATTAAAACAGTGGTAAGAAAAGTGAATAAGAAGGGGATTTTAAGGGTCTGATAGAACAATCATAGGGACAGCAGCTGGGGAGTGAGGTGGTACTGATGGAGAGGGGTTAGGCCAGGAACACATATATATATGCAAGAAGAGAAAGGAGAAGGGTAGGAAAGCAATTAATTTAAATAAGACATAATAAAAGTCCAGACCTTTCTCAGTTCCCCCATGACTAATTGTATTCAAATTAAAAGAGGTTCCTACAGGGAGTAAAACCTCTGGCTAGAACGTTCTTGTGATTATTTTAGTGAAAGATATAAAGATTCCAAGTGCATTTGCAGATTGAAAGAGGCGTTTACCTATGTGTCCATACTGAAGGCTTTATTAGATAACACTTTCATTTATAGTAATACAACCTAATCCAGGAAGGCGTTGAGTGCTTCCCGTAAGTGATAAACACACTCAGATCCCATAAAATTGGGTGTTGAAGTCAATTAAAATTGAAGGTATTCAGCACCATGAAGGAGATGTTCAAGATTAGGTCAGTAGTGCCTGAGGATGTTATCTTCACCATCTCAATCCTCCCAGCTCAGCCACCAAATGAATAGCATGAGTTCCTCTCACATGGTATTGAAAAGCCTTCACTTTCAGCTGTATTTGGCAGATGAAGATTGCAGATGACAAGATCTAAAATGTGTTTTTCCCTGAAAAGGATAGGGATGGTTGTTTTTGGTTCAATCATCCAATACAGATTTGACTCATTTGTTAATCAGCTGGGAGCGCATGTGCATCTGCTATAGGATCATTGTGTGCCTGAGCTGCTGTATTCTTCTATGTATCAGGTTGTCTTTCACTGAGAGGGATTTATGTTTTAGATGTTGAGGGAAAAGTTTCCACATGGGTTCCTGTGATTCCTGCCAATCCATTTAGATTAAACAGTTTAAGATAGTCAGAAGGTTTTTAATATTTTTCCATGCAGCACTCAGACAGATGGAATTACCCATTCCAAAGAGAATATGATAGTATGAGTATTAAGACAGAGAGAGAGAGAGGGAGGGAGAGAGAGAGTCTATTGCAAACACCTAAATTATTAGATTTCTAAGTGGCAAAAACATCCTCAATTTCAAAATTTAAAGGTGACTTTGTTTGTTTGTTTGTTTGTTTGTTTGTTTGTTTGTTTGTAAAGTGTGCATTGGGGGAAAAGAATTATCTGTTCGGGCTTTTATAAAAAAACTATCATGTTAATGTCAGGCTACCTGAGATTCATTTCAAGGTATTGTGTACACTACAACATCGTTCATCATGGCAAGAAGGAAAGCCAAAGGAAAAAATTACATAGAAAATGTGGACTCCTTCCTTCCAATGTTTTTTCAAAGCATTACTTTTGTTGTTGTTGTTGTTGTTAATCTTTAATGTCACAACTAACAATTTTCTTTTACTTCCTACTTATAACATTGTAATCATCAGGAGTTACTTAGGCCTGGTCTACACTGGGGGGGGGAATCGATCTAAGATACACAACTTCAGCTATGAGAATAGCATAGCTGAAGTCGACGTATCTTAGATCGACTTAGGATTACTTACTTCGCATCTTCGCGGCGCTGGATTGACAGCCGCGGCTCTCCCGTTGACTTTGCTTCCACCTCTCGCTGAGCTGGAGTTCAGCAGTCGACGGGAGAGTGATCGGGGATCAATTTATCACATCTACACTACACGCGATAAATCGATCCCCAATAGATTGATCACTACCCGCCGATCCGATCCGGTGGGTAGTGTAGACGTACCCTTAGCTAAAGCATTATGAATTATTGCAGGATCAAATCATCTCCAAATCTGGCATCTGGCTACATTCCTATTACAAATCAACTAATTAAAGGATTTCATTCTGAAAAAAAGAGAGAGAATGTGATGTAATATCTATGTAATCAATGTTGTAGAATTCTGCCTTGAATTCTATACTACAATTTGTGCTCAAAAAGAATAATGAAGTTTGTATCAAAACAAACACCTCTCAGGGCAGGACATCTCACTATAATTATTATTATTATTTATTAATTGAACCTAGGGACCCCAATGTGGGATCAGAGCCCCATTATGCTAAGCATGGTACATGTATAACAAAAAGATGGTCCCTATCCCAAATAGCTTGTAATCTAAATATTCAATTGTGCCTTTGCCACAAGCCCAGAGTAAACGGCATCACTTTATTGTGCCACCTCAGAAGCACCACAGGAAAGAGATTGTGACTCAGTCACAATTTCCCCCAGGCTCACCACTAGTATAGGGAGGAAATAAATTATGTCTACCCAATGCAATGTAAGTTCCTCAGTGTGTCAGTGCAGCTGGCTGGCTAGTGTGTTGGGGGGAATGAACCAAGGCTCTCCCCAGTTTCCACCTCATTCTGCCCTCTGCTGCCCACCAGTGCAAGAGGGGGATGCAGTGGCTCCGTAGAAGTTGCTCCTCCTCTCATGTTGTTATCTGTGATGAAGATAGCTTGTTCAAGAGATAATTTGGAAGTCTTGTGGTTCTGCATTACTGGTCTTGGCAGGCCACAATTTGGTCATAAGAAAGTTTAATCCTATGATTTATTACTATAGACTGGGCCATTTGATTAGAAAGGTATCAGGAACACATCAATATCTACAGAAACTGTTGTATAAACAGTTGTATTTCAGGCCTTGGGGAAGTTGGCGCCCTGTCATTTTTATAGTTGCAGCATAAAGTGCATTTTAAATATCAGAAACAACATCTTTCATAACAATTAAGAATGTGTGAAAGTACTAAGTTACCACTGCCTGGCAGGTTTCATGTGGGTTGACACGTGAATGGTGCACATGTTCTGTATGTAAGTATTACACGGAGAAGGATCTATACTCACTATCAAGTTGGACATTTATAATAATTTCAATAATTCATGTAAAGGTCAAATGGGAACTTTCCTAATTTACAAATACTGAAGATGTGACAATATGGCAGTATTAATATTCACATTAGCAGTATGCACAGCAGGGCAAATGGAACATATGAACAGTTTCAAATGAGACAGAGTTGAATCTGATAAAAAATGTATGATGAGCACATTGAATAGGTTATGTCAATTTGTAAAAAAAACAAAACAACCTCTCTAATTTCCCTAAAGTAGAGAAATAATAATAGACATCGGGAAAAGACATACATATATAAAAATAATTTATAGATCTAGCAGATTCGTGATTTTTTTTTGTCAAGTGTCAAATTTATCTGAATAAGTTTCCATATAAGGAAGGATTCATGTACATTTAATACAGAAAAAAGCCACTATATGTGAGAGAGATGTGCAGAATAGATTGTGCTTATTTTCTGAATAGGTTAACCACAGCCTGTTTTACAAACAATAAGATTTACTTCCCCCACTAGATCAGTATATTGAATTTGTAGAGTTCTTGGCATCAAGGAGCCTTCAACTTTCTTAAGGACTGGGAAGCCTTCTTCATACTGCCAACAACTAACACCTTTTAACATCATAGTTATCTGTCCTTTGACCTTACAAGATGGGTTTTTGTTATTTTCAGCAGTGGATAAGCACAAGTGATCTTTTATTCTCAGAGATAAAAGCTCTTCAGCAGGAGGTAGGACATTAAAAGCAGTTGTGAGAGACTTGTGATCTAAGGAAAGAGCTGAGGTCTTAGATTCAGCTATCCATATCAGAAACATATCTGACAGCACTGGAATTGAAATCAGTATCTGAAACCGGAACACCCCCCCACACACACACGCCTCCCACGCAGCTAGCTTTATAGTTTCTGTCTTATCGGCATAGAATCCATGGTACAATTTCAGAGGCTTCCTTAACCTGCAAACACTGTTTATCCAATATAGGGCCCAATCCAACACCAATCAAAGTTGGTGGAAAGACTCCCCTTAAATTCAGTAAGCATTAGATTGAATTCATAGTGTTCATGACTAAGTACATCATGTCCCCCTTCCATGGATGGTCTACAGATAGAATAAGAGGTTGCTTTTACTACTACATGTTGCTACTCTTCAGTTTCTCCTTAGCCCAAATGGTAGAGTCTGTGTTTTGGTTCTGAACCCCCCACATTAGGTTTCTGATGATGATCTGTAGTGCAGGATTTTTATAGAGGGTTTCTGAGTGCATTTATAAAAAATGTCTAACGTGCACAGGAGTTCAAGTCTCCATAAGGTGTCCCTTTTTAACTTTCCACTTTGTGGGAATTTAAGCCCTAGCACACTGTCTGTGATATTGGAGTATAAATTACTTAATAATAAATAATAAATACAAATAATATGCAAATTGATATTTTTGGGATCCAGTAAATGTCTGTATGGGAAGCAGGGGAGGGAATATACTATTTCTCTAGCATCACTAATCCCAGCTCCACAGAAAGGATTTTTTTAGGATTAAGTATCCACACATGGGAGGGAGTGGGTCAGGCAGGACAGCCACATTGGTGGCATATCTCTTCACCCCGTTCCCACCCATGGAACTTTTATGGGTAAGTAAATGCTAACAATGCCATCATTAATTTACCTAGCGTTTCCATCTCCACAGTAGCATGAACCCATTTTTGAGATTACTGGTATAGTAACCAATGCAGGAGGTGACAGAAGTTATTAGGGAGAGTGACCCTGGATGGATGACACTGATTTCCATGGATCTTGGAGAATCCACTGTTTTCTAGGAATCAAACTCTCTGTTTCTTTCAAGGGAGTCAAAACTTGTAGAGGAGACTATGCGAGAGGAACCTTACAATTTTTTCTATACCGTCCAATTGAGTAGCCATTCTTGTGCAAGATATATAACATTATTATATTTTAATCAGCCTTGTGCAATATTTTCAACTGAAATAATAAATGAGCTTATACCAAATTTACCCCCTGGTTTTAATTATGTACCCACACTGGCTCTTGGCCTGTATCTGTTACCCTCTTATATTCCAAGTGTAGTAGATAAGTACTGAGGAGTACTTACATAGAGAGACATTGAGACATTAACCTAATTAAACTATGTTACTTGAGAGAAAAATAAGATAGATAGATTCACCTTCTAAGACTTTTTTTAATGTATACTGAATTTGTAGTTGAAAGGGAAATACATTATAATAATGTGTTACTGCTATTCACAACTAAATATTTAAATAATAGTTTAATATAAGGAAAACATAAATTCAAGTTCAGTGCATTCCCAATTTTCTAGAGGCAAATTTTATATCCTAAAAACATACTAAACATAACAAAACTTTTTCAACATCATAGTGCTTGGATTTCCATGGAGATTTCATTGGCTTCTGCTTATTGATAGTCTCTTTAGGCAGCAACAGAGATTTCCAGATTAAGAATTTATCTTCGCCTACTTAATTAGAGCTAACCTACTTTTATCTACACCATCTTAGGGTTTTGATAGGAACTGCAAAGGAAACCATATACAAATGTTTAGAAAATGCCTTAGAAGCTGCTATTATATACTTTCTAATGAGTTCATTTTCCCCAGACATTTATATTATTAGTAAAAGGTAATCTTAATGAGGATGGACCATGATAAGAAATTGATTGTAGTGGGATGCTATTTATCCAATTAGATAATTTAGAATACATTTTTCTCTGTGTGTATGAATTGCTGAGAAACGAAGATATGTTGAAGCAGCAAAGAGTCCTGTGGCACCTTATTGACTAACAGACATATTGGAGCATGAGCTTTCGTGGGTGAATACCCACTTCTTTGGATGCATGATATGTTGGTTATAATTAGTGATGGGTACTGGATAAGAACTTAAGCCCAAATCATGCACTGAGAAATGGGAAAGTGGACCCTTCTGCCCATGTGAAACCCAATTGACTTTTCCTGGGCTCTGCACAAGCTTGGGGTCTGTCCATTTGGTTCTCCGTACAAGATTAGGGCCCTAAAGAATAAAGAGACAAGCAGCGATACAAATGAATCTCACAAGTATAAGAGGTTTAGTTTGGGCAAGCATTCAGAAATTTAGATGATTACCTGAACTTACTTAAAAAAAATAAAACTTGAACTGGAAATTTCCTAAAAGTAAGTACCCTTGTAACATTTCCAGCATTTCTTGATTCCATCTGGTTCTGTATTAAAGCACAATATTTACATGGTATAATCAGTGCTTCCATTTCCACTTTGAGCCAAAGCCAGAAATGGAAGAGATAATTTGAAAAAAATAATTAAGCTTTTCCAAGCCTAATGAAAGGTTAAGTTCATTCCACTTCTTATTGTATCTAATTGTTTCATCTTTCCCTATGGCCATATTGTGCCATCAGTTTTTAAGCTGAAGGTTCCATTTAAGTCATTAGGTTCTTTCTAAAATCAATGGTAAAATGTGGCCTACTTTATAGTACCAAAAGCTAAACTAACTCTTGTGCCTAAATAGAAAGGTGAAGTAAATGATAGGGTAACTTTCATAAAGATAAGCCAGTGTGAATGAGAAAGTGAATTGAATGGTGGGGAATTAGGAGAAGGGAGCAAGAAGATGTAAGACAGAGCAGCCTCCCTCTACCCCATTTTACTTCTTCATACACACACTTGCTTGTTGCTTTCTATCTACAATCATGCCTTTCTACCCTCTTGATGTGAAAACTACATACTTATGCCAATGTGTAATTTACATCACTTGTTAGGTCACCTTTGAATTTGTCTGTGTGTCGGCTAAACATTTAGGGAGAAATTCATTCTATTCTTTTAACTCAATGGACTTAAATGGGATGATGTCAGGGGAAAATGTGGCCTGTGGTGCCAAATTCTGCTCTCAAAAACTCTGGATATACACTGGCATAAGTGAGAGCAGATTTTGGTCCACAGATTTTTTTCAGTAATGCTTCTGTCAGCCACTTCACACTGTGTGCGTGATTTCATTTATGTGCATAGGCCTAGTGGTTTTCAGTAGCTGTTTTTTATGCATTAGAAAGATAAATAGACACTAGTAAATAATAATAGATAACCAAAATAGTGATCTGTCAGCTTTCTCTATCATAGTTAGCAGACTCTGGGGAGCTAAGTTGAGATTTGGTAATGGGCTTGTTAATGAATAATTAAAATGTTAATGATCAGGGTTTAATAAGAATTTTGCAGCTATTAACAAAAGAGTGGATTTATTTTATGTAGCAATGGAGGAAAAAAGGGAAGCTTTAGTTCAAGAATGAAAGAGATTGGAGAAAAAAATGAAGACATGGAGGAAATGATTTCTCTAGATAAAATGCTGTTCCTGTTTCTAACAGAGAATAATAAAACAATGAGAAGTTGTAATGTAGTAGGGGTTCCAGAAGGTGAAGAGATGTAAGAGACCTTTATCTGTGGAGAAGAAGAGGGCCTACATCAATTATGAAAGCAGCAGTGATGAATAATTCTGAACTCCATCTTTATAATGTGTTACAATATATTGCACATACTGGGCTAGCCTCAGGAAGGCTGGTTCACTAACACTACCAAAGCATTGTACAATGTGTAACTGTTAGAATGATGAAGAGCAGCACAATTTAAAAACTGTCTTATAAATCTGAGTTGAGTTTCAGGGCTGAAAAAACTTTTTATCTAGATTATAGCTCCATTCTTACATGTCAGCAGGCATTTATGGGTATTAAAATATAGATAAAATATATAGAAAATATGATCTCAAAGTATGCATTCCTTTATCCTGCTAGACTGAGGCCACTAAGGCCAGAAATTCATCTTTCTTTCTCCCTTTTATGTTATAGTAGTTCTGGTGGTTTTTACCTGAAAAGTGGAATTCTTCACCTAAAGGGGTTTCATAACTCTTTATGTTTACTTGGATATGCTCATTTTGTATCCTCACAGTTAGTTATTACAACTATAAATTGGATTTAACTGATGTTATCTTGTCACTTATCATTGCATTTATTTATGACTGATTTGTTTTTTCAGACTACATTTTTTTCTTGTATGAACGTATGATGTGCACTCAAGAAAATTCAAAGTTAACAAGACTCATACTGCAGTTTAGAAGAAAGAAAACAAGTTGCATTAAATGACATTTTCCTGTTTTAAGAGAACTGGATGATCAATTAGCATCTGTTTACTGAAAAGCTTAATTTGCAATAATAATAATAAATCATGTTTGGGATGACTATTGTAAGAGTTCCCTATAAAAAGGACTCAGGTATATAGGTAAATAGTTAATAGATCATGTTCCAATAGAACTTTCTCATTAACATGCAGCATTGTTCATAGCTTTACTAGAACCAATAAAATTTGTTCTTATTGTTCACCGGCAATGGATTCCTTTGTGTCAGCTGTTTGCATCAGCTCTTAACAAAAGATAATGACAACTTGGATACACAAGTTTAAAAATCTTGTTCATTGTCACTTTTGAAAAGTATTGCATACTGAGAATCAAAGGCATACTAGTACATTTGGATATATGGACTAGATTTTCAAAGCTGCCTAAATAATCCATATGCAGTGGCCATTTAAAATTAATAGGAATTGGGCATCCAAATCCCATAGGCAACTTTGAAAATCCCATCTGTGATTGAAACTTTGTAATAATCTTCTGAAACTGTACATACATATGTACCAGTGTATGTATATAACTTGCCCTGGTGTTTTTGAGACAAACACTCACAACAATTTGCCTATTGAGCATGTTTAGATGTGAATCAGCAAAGATGTACTGGGAGTCATTAAGGAGAACTAAGGTTCAGCTCAGAAATGTATTTTGAAGACTAATATTATGTAAATAGGACTGGGAATGGCAATCAAAGAAGACAATGCTTTTTCTTTTTCTTTTTTTTTTATATCGTTTGAGGTAGGACAAAGGATATGCCAAAATCCAAAGATTTGTGGACATAATGGCTAACTGGTTACAGGAGTGAAGGGGCTCTAGGGAGAATAGTGGAACCTGATTTTTCTATAAGACTCAAACTTTCAATTCTTGGACCACATTTTAATAAAGAAATTGTCTAATGGTGCAGTCAGGCAGACCACCTTCCCCATTTGTGATTTCAGGGACAACCTACTCTCCCATTTGTATCATAGAATCATAAAATATCAGGGTTGGAAGGGACCTCAGAAGGTCATCTAGTCCAACCCCCTGCTCAAAGCAGGACCAATGCCCCACTAAATCTTCCCAGCTAAGGCTTTGTCAAGCCTGACCTTAAAAACCTCTAAGGAAGGAGATGCCACCACCTCCCTAGGTAACCCATTCCAGTGCTTCACCACCCTCCTAGTGAAAAAGCTTTTCCTAATATCCAACCTAAACCTCCCCCACTGCAACTTGAGACCATTACTCCTTGTTCTGTCATCTGGTACCACATAGTCTCATGGTAACAGCAGCAATCACAGACACAGAAAGTAAGTAATATTTGAAAAGTGTAGCAGAAGAGCTATCTTTAATAAGTATTTTGATCTTTTTTTGAGGGGGGAGAGAATCATTTGAGAGCCTGGATGCCTGTAGGTGCAGTTGGAACCAGAGAGGGAGCCAGAGTGATCTTACCACTCTCCATGGACCACAAACAAGTGCCTCAGATAAGTTGAGAACCATTCTTATAAAGCAAAAAGACCCTGAGAGAGAGAGAAATTTCATTCCTGAAATTTGAGGCACTAAAAGACAAAAGACTTTGCATATGTATGCTCTTACTTACGTAGTATGTTCATCATTAAAAATAGAGGTTGGCCAGCTACATATTTCACATTGATTAGTCTAACTATATTAATTTTCTGCTTAGCATTTATATTGTGTATAAACAAAAGCCATGGGGTTTGATGGAGGAGAATCCAGAGGAGTCCAGCTAGCTTACCTGTACCCTCCCCAATCCTCCAACCCCGAGAAAGCAGAAGTCTGTATGGTTCCTGTGGACAACTTCCACTGAGGGAATGGGAGAGCATGGCATAGTGGCAGAACTCCAGCCTTCTACAGGCATATGCTTCCTTTCGTGCACATACAGAGATAACGCACTGAGTCCAGAGTAAGGTCTGTAAGCTTTATTTAGCCTTCCATATGTAGGTAAGTATCACTGCCCCCATCACAGAATAGCAGTCACTTCCATAGTCAAACTTCACAAATTCATACAAATACTGTCACTGGATTGTAAATTAAGTGTAATGATAATATAAAGCACAGAAGGCTCTTCAGGCAATTAGACATAACAAGAACCGATGGCTGGAAGTTGAAGTTTGACAAATTTAGACTAGAAATAAGGTGTAAATATGTAACTATACTGGTAATTAGCCACTGGAACAACTTACCCAGGGTTGTGGTGGATTCTTTATCACTGGAATTTTTTCAATAAAGTTTTGCTTTTTTTTCTAAGGTATGCTGTAGTTCAAACAGGAATTACTTCAAGGAAGTCCTATAGTAGGGGGTCGGCAACCTTCAGCACACAGCCCATCGGGTAATCTGCTGGCGGGCCACAAGACATTTTGTTTACATTGACCATCTTCAGGCACGGCCCCCCGCTGCTCCCAGTGGCCAGGGTTTGCCATTCCTGCCCAATGGGAGCGGCGGGAAGCTGCGGACCATAGGGATGTGCTGGATGCTACTCCCCGCCGCTTCCATTGGCGGGGAATGGCAAACTGCGGCCATTGGGAGCTGCGGGGGGCTGTCACTGCAGACTGTCAATGTAAACAAAATGTCTCACAGTCCACCAGAGGATTACCCTGATTGGCCACGTGCCGAAGGTTGCCGACCCCTGTCCTATAGCCTGTGTTATGAAGGAAGTCAGACTGGATTATTAAAATTGTCCCTTCTGTGTTTATAATCTATGGACATCCTTGTGCACTGAATTAGGCAAAGTTATCTAGCATGATGCCACACAGACTTATGTTAGATTCTGTTTTTTTAACATCTTCTTTAATGATTTGGGTGCAGATGATACTAACTAGGGAGGTCTTTGAAAACAATGTGGGCACAAGAGTACCAGAAATGAAACGAGAGAGGTTAGAAATATGGGCAGAAAATCACACCACTACACAGATATTCAATAGGCAGAAGACACCTGGATAGTAGCATTGCCAGATGAGCTTGCTATGTGATGTAGCAACAACAAATAGCTAATTTGATCTTGGACTGAATCATAAGCATTTGTCATGGGGGAAATGTGGTAGTAGTTCCTTTATACTGTTCTGAAGAGACTGCACCTGGATCCTAACATAAATGCTTGGCACCTCAATATCCAAAGGCCCAAGATAGTGTGGAGGGATCAAGAGAAGAAAAATAAAATGGATAGTAGGTCATAGGAACTGACTAATGAGTCAGGGCTGTTTTTTTGTTTGTTTTTCCTTTCTCTCTCTCTCTCTCTCTTTGCTTTTTGGACTTTGGGTTAAACAAATTACATGATATGATATGATAAAATAGAAATCCCCACCAAGTATTTATAATTCATTTCTAATTAATTATCTGACTATACAACATTTTAGAACAGGATATGAAGAATAAAGGCAAGGGATTATTAGGTAGGAAAAAATGTACTAAGTAATTAAATTTAATTTTTAAAAGTCATCTCCTCTCTTGCTCCCTCCCCCATTAAATGAAAATGTGTGTGATCACAAACCTAGGAAGTTAGGCAGACACTGAGTTGTTGGCATTGAAGCTCTCTCTCTCTCTGCCAAATTGTGGGGATTAGTCGGTGAAAAGTTAGGTGTATCAGTGGCTGGGAAGGAGGCTAATTGGTTTTCCTGATATGTGAAAACCCTCAGGCTACATTCACCAAAGATTCATGAGCATGGGCTGAGATTCTAAAACAAATCAGAGCTCAAGACCTGATGGTCTCTTCAAGTCAGTTTCAGAATCTCATTATATCTGACTTAGTATAAAATGAGTCATTTAAACTTGAGTGCACCTCCATCATTTCAAAGCCCCCCAAATCTTTAGGACAACCCTGTGCATACTTGTGTCATCACAAAGGACATTGTTTCTTTTGGGTTAGATTGTCCCAAAAATTATTTTGCATGTCTACTCAAAATTGCTAACATTGGATTTGTTTTCTGATTCTGAACTGTGAGGCACACATAACAATGGGACACCTACTGGTTACAATTGACTGAATATAAAGCACAAGTGCTTTAAATACTCCCACACACACATACATAACATTTTAAATTGTTCTCGGTTTGAGTTGATGTTTGATGACATTAAATATTAATACAGTAACTTTAAAACTACTGAAACTAATTTTCTTCAAACTTAGCTGTCATGCCAGGTTTCACTGAGTTAGAAATCAAGCCAAGATCGAAGACTCATACTGAACTATAACTTATTGTATAAGTTTGTATAAGAATTTCTAGTTTGTTTTAATTTGCAAATCATTTATATTGTTAGATAAAGTCTATATTTTATATTAGCATAACTGAAGAAAGTTAAAGTTGAAATTTGGTTACAAGTTTAACATGGCTTTCAAAGGTATTTTATGATCAGAGGCTCTGCCTGTATCTGTCTGAAGCAATATGTATTTTCAGACAGATACAGATAATATGTTCTGCAAAATTATATTTTCAAACTTGGGGGGGAGGGATAGCTCAGTGGTTTGAGCATTGGCCTGCTAAACCCAGGGTTGTCAGTTCAATCCTTGAGGGGGCCACTTGGGGATCTGGGGCAAAATCAGTACTTGGTCCTGCTAGTGAAGGCAGGGGGCTGGACTCAATGACCTTTCAAGGTCCCTTCCAGTTCTAGGAGATGGGATATCTCCATTAATTATTATTAAACTTCAAAAATATAATGTATAGATCCTAAATATAAATGTCCTCACTTGTTTCAGATGACATGGTAGCAGTAGTTTAAGAAACAGTAAACAGCTTCCAGCAAGTGCAAAGCAGCTGGATGATCATTATTACCATGTCTTAAGGGCTTAAGACAAGCATTACCATATATGTGTTGTGATATGATGCCCTTTCAATAGCTAGTTATTTAGATTTGCTATGTTGAATAACATGTGAACAATTGTGACTATCCATCACATCATATTATATTATTAACTTTCTATTCTATTAGGAAAGTTCAATCACAACTTATTATTGTTGTGTTAACACTGTAATCACATTAGAGATTTTCATACTGTATTACTCAAAGCAAATATTTAAACAATAAAATATGATGAAAAACCACTAGAACAGATTAGATGCTTCGTACATGGCATTTGTTATGGGAACGCTTTCTGGAAAAAAGTCTGTCTATTCTGTCTCACTGACCACACTGTGTGTGAGAAAAAGAGAAGGGATGAGATTCATTATGTTCTCTATTTATTTTGTAAATATAGACTTCCTGCATTCTACCAGAGAGTATAGTACTTTATTGCCTAATCAGATTCCATCCAAACTAATGTTTCATGATGTTGTCAGATCACCTGCCTCATTCTGAAAGAAGGTTGGACTTTGAGAGGATGTATGCTATTACTGTATGAGTCAATAGTACCCATTCAGCGGAAATTCCATTGCAAGTGTAAGTGCCAACACCATCCAAGAAAGAAACATATTAGCTGTAGAGTGTTGTTGCCAGGGAGATACACAGATATTGTGAGGGCAATTAATCAAATAAAATAAAATAAAAATGAGAGGAACAGCCTATGAGAGGAACAGAGGACCTGGAGCTACTACAGGACAATTACAACAAAATAACGTTAATTATTAATTTATTTATTACAATAACAAGCATTTTTCAGAAAAAAATATTCCTATAGAATTTAAACTAGCATGGTCACCTATTAATCGATCTACAAAATTTAATGTATATCCCTCTTACAAAATTCTATAAAGTGATTCATCCCTGCTGAAAACATATCGTTCACCATTACATTTTGTGGGTTTTTAGAGTAATTTATATTGAACTATAATACATTTATATAAAACTCTATTGGCTCACATTAAATTCTGTAGGACTTTCAATAAAGGATGTTATTGTACTGTAATTGTATTGGGAGTTTTCGGAATGCAGCTTTAAAGCACAACGTGTGATTGAATATGCTGAGTCATGGATGTTTAGGGTTATTAGACTTAGAGAGAAACTCACACAATAAATGAAGAATTAGAGATAAGACAAAGTTAAATATGATCTAGATCAAGTCAAAACTAGCACAGCTCTGACCAAACCACAAGGTTACTCTTTTTTTGTCTTCTCCTATCTCACAAGCACCCTACCAAGTGCTGATAGCAATATACTGCATGTGTCACATTCTGTGGCAGCTGTTCAGAACTTTGCTGCATAATAACATGTAAAAGAATTTCATTCCCCTGCACCACATGGTTGAAAGAAAGGGAAAGGAAAACACTGCTCCCCCCCTCCTGCCTACCCTCATCTGCACAATTTCATGTTTTTACTGGAGGAATGGTGAACTTGGCTCTTGATACACAAAAAGAATTCAGTATCCATACAACTGTCCTTTGGAAGAATAAGGCTAATTTTGGATTCACATGAAAAAGAAGATATGGGTGTGATTAATGATAATTTTTGTGTTGTATAAAAGGAAAAGATTTGGTATATAAGATAGAAAGTTGTTTGTATGATATAATGGACTGGGAAAAAATTTAATTATAGGCTTGTTATTCTTTACCAGAACTACTTCAGTCCTGTTCATAAGGGAGCAAGGAAGACAAGACTAGAGAATTTGCACATCTCCTTGCTGCTCTTTGCATCCTAATAACAGACTCAGCTTTTAGAAAATGGCCACTAATTCACTGATTAATATTCTTCTAGAAATATTTTTCCTTTAATCAATTTCCTTGTTTTGCGCCAATTGTGGTTTATATTGTATCTGGAAAAAGGGCAAAAGGAAAACCTTCAATCCAAGTCCACTTCCATGTCCCCATTCTCTCACTCAATTTTAAGAGTGGGAGATGTTTAAAATTTCAGTACCTAGACCCTCACCAAGCTAAGGTTGTATCTAACATTAGAACCAGGGCCGGCTCCAGGCACCAGCTTGGCAAGCAGGTGCTTGGGGCGGCCACTCCGGAGAGGAGTGGCAGGTCCAGCTATTCGGCGGCAATTCAGCGGACAGTCCCTCACTCCCGCTCGGCGCGAAGGACCTCCTGCCGAATTGCCACTGCAGATCGCGATCGCAGCTTTTTTTTTTTTTTTTTTGCTGCTTGGGGCGGCCGAAACCCTGGAGCCGGCCCTGGTTAGAACTAGCCTGTTAGCACAATTCTGTTAGCATGAGCTGCACACTGAACACACTTTTAGTATTTGGGGTCAAAATCTCACACGATTTTAGCACTACTTAACCTGAATCCTAACCCTATTTCATCGTCAATTCCAAATACAAATTTAACATAGTCTGTATTCAGATTAATATGCTTCCCCTTAAACCCATCTCCAATCACATTTTATCTATTTGATCTGTTGCACTGAAAAGCGATAATGTTAAAGTACATTTGGGGCCCAGTTTATCTAAATAACGTAATATGACTAATTTTTATTTACAGTCAACACACAAATATACAGCCACCACAGGTCCAGCAGGATATGGCACTGGACTTGAGATCAGGAAAGTAGGGTTCTATTGCTGGTTCTTCCAACGATCTTCTGTGTGTTCAATGACCAAATAGTCTGAGTGACTTAAGGAAAAGGGCTATCTGTGAAGCTCAAAATTCTACAATTTTGACAGAGAGACTGTCATAAGTTTCACCCCCACTTTGAACTTTAGAGTACAGATGTGGGGACCTGCATGAGAACCCCTAATCTTAATTACCATCTTAGATTAGTATGCTGCCACCACCAAATCGTTTATGAGTCATTTGGAAACTCTGTCTTCCCCCCAAAATATCTCTCTCCCAAGTACTATAACCCTTCCCTGGGTAGCCTTGAGAGACTTCTCCACCAAGTTCCTGGTGAACATCGATCCAAACCCTTGGATCTTAAAACAAGGAGAAATTAACTGTCCCCCCTCCTTTCCCCAACCAATTCCTGGTGAGTCCAGATCCAACCCCCTTGGATCTTAAAACAAGGAAAAATCAATCCGGTTCTTAAAAAGAAGGCTTTTAATTAAAGAAAGAAAGGTGAAAGGAAAACCTCTGGGAGAAAGCATACAAGCTTCTCTCACAGACAATAAATTCAAAACACAGAAGATGTTCCCCTGGGCAAAACCTTTGTTACACAAAAGAAATCCCAATTTGATTATCCCTCTACTGCACAAGACAAGTCACAAAAGAAAATAAACATAACCCTATTTATTTCTTCTCTAATACAGGTAAAAGAGGCATTAACCCTTAACTGTCTGTTTATGACAGAGACATATAAACTCCTGGCACTGGACTAAACACTCACATCCTAGGAATGGTTTTAGAGGTTGGAAATTCCTTTTGTTGTAAAATATCTGACAGGACCCTGAAGGGAAACATAACAAAGAATATATAGGTCAGTCTATATTCCTGGCAAAATTTCAAGAATTCCAGAGCCATTGTCAGATCATTATATATAGAGAAGCCACTCATGAAGCTTAAACTCATGGTTTGATGCAGTCCAACTCTAGTGTACAACAGCAGACTCAAAATTATTTGTTGTTGTCACTAAATACCAATTTTACATCATCCCTATTAAGGTGCAGGATGTGCTTCTTTTTTCTGCTGGCTTATACCCCCAATTACCTTCTGCTGCCACTAGTCCCACCACATGGGAGAACTAGCTCTGAAAAATCCTTGATGCAATTGTAGTCAACTTTCCTTGTTCCTTCCACCTACTATGCATCTGCACAGGATACAACCACAAATTGGCTCTTTATAATAGAAAAAAAAAGTCATATTCTCACTAGTGTGTCTTAACCCACTAAGCCCCTTTTTGTGTCCTATGACTGCAGAGGTCTTAACAGGCCTCTTCATCTTGAATGATCTTTGACGGTATGTCTACACTGCAATTAAAAACCTGCAGCTGGCCTGTGCTAGCTGACTTGGGCTTGTGGGGCTTGGGCTAAGAGGCTGTTTAATTGTGGTGTAGACATTTGGGCTTGGGCTGAAGCCCAAGGTCTGGGAGCCTCACCCCTTGCAGGGTCCCAGAGCAACGTCTACACCACAATTAAACAGCCCCTTAGCCTGAGTCTCATAAGCCCTAGTCAGCCGCCATGGCCAGCCACAAGTGTCTAACTGCAGTGTAGATATACCCTTAGAATATGTGTGAACTACTTATGCGAAACAATCTGTTCCACCTTGTATTTAGCTGTGACACTCTGTGTGCCTTTCCCTAACCAGAATAAGAGCTCTGTATAGCTTGAAAATTTGTCTCTCTCACCAACAGAAGTTATTACCTCACCTGCTTTGTCTCTCTTAGGCCTTAAAGAAAGATACATAGTCAAACTATGCAAGACCTGTAGTTTGGGTGCAACACTAGGAAATAAACAAACCCATGTAGGTTCCCTCTGAGGTTCAAATTTGATAAAGTAAATCACAAGTAACACAAGTGATTTATAATAAGGGCCTAATGGGAGAATGAAAACATTTCTCTTCAGTTCTCCAGGGTATTCATGAGCAAAAGGAAAAAACATTCAAAGAAGGTTTTGGAAAACAACCTAAAATAACTCCTATACTTTTGCTAATATCTGAAATCTTCCCTTTTCCTAAGTATGACTAGAGAAAAGGAGAAAGCTAAGGGAGAGAGGTTTGGTAATTTCAATGAGAATTTTACCTAAGACCCGAATCAGAGCATCAGGATTTGGCCCCTATTGGTTAGAAAGGAAATATCTGCTATCAGGCTGTGTTTAAGGGGGAAATACAGTTTGCTTTGCAAACTAATAGTTCAGGGAAGGGGAAAATTACTGATACCATAAAACAATTTAGAAATTCGCCTAATCCTAAAACCTTTGGTTGCAGACATATTTGGATTCTGTGTGCATGATCAGAGGAAAGGGGAGAGTCAAGACAAATTATTGGATCATTTTCATTTCAGAAACACTTTACAAGACTCACAGTGAGATAGATTCATCTGTGGCTTAGGGAACGAACATAGCCAAAAATATCTACTGTCAGAAGCTGAGCTCCTATTTAAGAAAGCAATAGAGATTGCAGCTATAATGGATGCTGCCTCTAGAGAGGCTTTGGAACTGCAGGGGAGATATTCCAGAGAACAGCTCTGTGTGTGTTTCATAGCAAAATTGTAAAATATCCTTGTGGTGCCAAAAGATGCTATTGATGCTAAAGACAAGGACATAATCCTCAAGAATGTAGTTCAACTGAAGTGTTGCAATTGTAACCAACAAACCAACCAAAAAACAACAACAAACACCACCACCCAACAATAAAAACAGTTCTAGCAACAGCAACAGAGGGAAAAGGAGAAAAACTGAGCTTAAAAGGAAAAGCAAAACAAATCATTTATATTAAGCTACAAGACTGTGACAGTGAGCAGAAAGAACAGTCCTAGCAACTTGTGTACACAATAAAGCAGCACAACTGGGTTCCACCATGTTTCCATCCAGTAAAATTTACAACTATAAGAAGTTTGTTGTGAGTTAGGCCTGGAAAATGAGCTTTGCATGAAGTTTTTAAAGGGATGGCTGTGAGTATAAATGGGAGATGTAGCCCCAAACATTTGTGCTAGAAATTGCACCCTGCAATGATCTCCCCCAGGGACCAACCCACACCATTCGCCCTGCATTGATTCTTTAGACTAGCCATACTACACACAGAAGATAAATAAGCAGTCACTTGACAGCAGTTTGTGGCTATTTTACACCACAGAAGCAGCATACTCCCATCTTACACTGGGGTCAACTTTAAGTTTTGACATTATGGATAAAAGGAGGTAGAGAGCCATGGGTCCTCCTATGAATGGAGTCAAGTATCAGAGGGGTAGCCGTGTTAGTCTGAATCTGTAAAAAGCAACAGAGGGTCCTGTGGCACCTTTGAGACTAACAGAAGTATTGGGAGCATAAGCTTTCATGGGTAAGAACCTCACTTCTTCAGATGCAAGACTTGCATCTGAAGAAGTGAGGTTCTTACCCATGAAAGCTTATGCTCCCAATACTTCTGTTAGTCTCAAAGGTGTCACAGGACCCTCTGTTGCTTTTTCCTATGAATGGAGTCCATATAAATTCTATCCCCATAACCGGATTTAGAGACTATAGATAAGCTGAGTCCATTTCTCACTAGTGCAAGTCTGGCAGAGGTGCAAGTGAAAGGCACAAGTGACCCTGAATCCCTGTGAGGAGTTAGCAGATGATCTTGAGAGACACATACACTGTAGTATATGATGGATACAGTCATTATCCAGAGGAGCCTGGCAACAGGTGCGGATCAGAGATGGATCCAGGGATCTGGCACCACCCTTATGTTCCCAACTATACAAAGTAATTTCTGAATGTCATATTTAGGAAGTAGTTTATCAGAGTAACACAAACACACACACATATTTCACCAACAAAAAAATATGAGAGAATTACTTGACAATATACTTTTCCCAATCTGTCTCATGTTTTTTGACTGCACTCATGTTCCTCTCCGGGAATGAGGAATCAAATGAGAACCAGAAGGGGTTATAATCTATCAGTGTACAAGTCCCCTGTGATGCAAAACCTCTGTAGAGATGTTGTGGCAGAGTAACAGACAAATGGTAAATGCAAACAGGAATGGTTAATCATGCTAATGAGAAAATTGCATACGCACAAATTTGCATGCACCTGCAAAAAAATTCCTAATATGAAATTTAGCTAAGGTTTTGTGTATATATTAGGCAGAAGTGCAAATAGGCATGCAATGCAGCCATTCTGTATGTGCTTGGGGCTGCACCACTTAGTGCTTTCTCTCCTTCAATGAAAAGCCATCCCTTCCAGCAGGCCTGAGAGCTTTCTATGTTATTAAGCAGGTTGCTCTCCTCCTGATATAGTAGATTTACAAGTGTAAACTCTAATCTCATACAAAACTTTATCAAAAATAAAGAATTTACCAACACCACAAATGCAATAGTAAAGTGACAATAATAACTAATGGAATATTAAAATATAAGAATGAGAAAGAAGTTCATTATCATCATTTCCCCCCCGCCCATCAGGTCTCACCTTTCCTCTAAACGTTTTCCTGCTCATGCCTTTAACTTTCATGTCCTTCATTTACTACTTATCTCCTTGTTTTCATGGGTATGAGTGTTATAAATAATGAGATAGATAACTACATTGTTGTTACTGATGACATCAATACGGGCAAGTTATTTTGAAACTAACTAGGGTGTCAATGTAAATCTATTCTACATCAGCTGCCCATTCCATACTAAGGGCTAGTCTACTCTAGAAGTGCTACATCGGCGCAGCTGCACCAATGCAGTTGCGCAGCTGTAATGTGTCTGTGAAGATGCTATATGCCCATGGGAGAGAGCTCTCCTGTTGGCATAATTACTCCACCTCAATGAGAGGAGGAAGCTATGTCGGGGGGAAATCATCGCCCACTGACATAGCGCTGGTATGGACAGCGCGTAGGCTGTGTAACTTGCGTTGCTCAGAGGGGGTGGCAGTTTCACATCCCTGAGGAACATAAGTTATATAAATTTAAGTGGTGGTGTAGACGTGCCCTAAGTGTGCCTTTTCTGTAGTTTAGCTCAAGCTACACCGGACAAAGCACTCTCACTGCAGAATGAGAGGGTTCAAAAAGAGCAGCTATTGCAGAATAGCTGGGTGAGTTGATTTAAATCATCAGTGTTAATGATTATTTAAATCAGCAAGCAGGAAACCTTGATTTAAATCATTGTTTTTAATTATGTATTGCATTTGTGCTTTTTAATTATCTTCCTAAATAAAGGTTGATTCTGATTGGTTAGTAACTGTCGCAGCCCTATGCTCTGTCATGGCGTCTGGATGGCCAATTGTCGGTCAGAAGGTCACATCGGTGTCGTGTGCAGCACCTTGGTGCCGTGTGCAACACATTGGGGCCGTGTGACCATTCTCGAACCTTCCACCTGGTCAATCGTGGGTCACATTGGTACCATGTGCTACAATTCCGGCGTGCCATGTGCATAAGCTTAGCGTGCCGGGTGCAGTATCTGTTTACGTAGATGGCACCAGCTCGAAGTCTGGTTGGTGTAGGAGCGGGGAACCAATTAGAGGCTAGCACGAGCAAGGGTCTTCGAATAAAACTATGTCCCTTGCCTAAATCAGCAGGAGTGTCCGCGTGTTAGCTGGAAGGCCTGATCACCCTTTCAGCCAGGATCTCCTCCGGATTTAGCCGGCTCATGTCATGTCATCTCGGGTTACATCTTGTCAGGTCCCTGGTGTCTGTACTGCTGGTCAGCTGTGCCTGGAGTGTGGTATGTACATATTAATTTTTGTAGATATTCTGCTTGTTAGGCCTTTTTTCTTTATTACTTGGTACCAAATCTCATGTATAGTGTATAGAGGACGAATTGTTACAGTTTACTCAGTTTTGTATGTTTGTTCTGGTTTTTCAGGAAACAGTTGGTTGTAAATTATCTGATTCCTTGTTGTTAAGTGTACATAGACTGTTTTATATTACTGCTCTGGTGATATTTTTGGTTGGTTACTTGTTCCTATTTCAATTGAATTTGTATGGTTAGTTGGTAAAGGTACTCCTCCCCAGCCCAAGTTGTAATTCATCCCCCATTAATAAATGGCCACCTGTTTTTGAATTACAATCTGCCTCGGTCTCAATTTTCCTCTTCCACTTGAATCCTCATTCGAACCTGTATTGGTCTCGGACAGTAACCATGAAAACATGTTGATGTGGAACTAAATATAGCCTTTTGGTGCTTTTTTTTTTGCTAACCGGGATGATAAATACATCTTTATAAATGTAATGTAATTAATTATATCACTTAAACATACATTTAATCAGATGCTTCAATTTTACATTTTGTATTATGATAGGAAACAGTGAATGATGCATTCCTTATTTACTGGATGATAATTTTTTCCCTTGTGAGTTGTGTCAAGCTTTATCTGGATGAAAAGTCAAATTGAATTAAAATGTACAAAAGCAGCTCTTTTTTGTAATGAAATTAGCTTAAATGTGCTGGATACATAAGAAAAAAAGTTTATCAAAACATGTTTTGCATTTAAAACTAATTGATTTATTAAACAAAGGAATTAACTAATTATTATTAGTGAATTGAAATGATTATTTCTGATCACCATGTCCGTCAGTATTTTAGAATTGGTCAATTTAATCCTTTCACACAACATTTTTATTTACAGATTGGAAGAGAAAAACAACTTTCCTGATTTTTCAACTCTACTCAGTTTCTTAACTTTTTAATGAACTAGTCATTGAGCTGAAATGGTTGAATAAACTGAACTGAAAAATATATATATATATTCTCTCCTCACCTGCAGGAGAGGCTACTAATGTCAAAAGCTGTCTTAGCATTTCAACAAAACCTGGTTCCAGGTTCTTAACTAATGACTTCCACCAGTTCAGTGATTTGTCTCTCTTTAAAACTTGGTAACAAATATGTACTACATTATATTACTTTTTTATTTAATTTCAGTTATTTTAATAGATCATGATAAGTTTAGACCTGAAAATAGATCAATTTCAATTTTAATTTTAAATACGTTTTTTAAAAAAAACCCTCCTGTATTTAAGTTATATAAATATCAGTTTTAAATTTAAAAAAATATAATATTTTTATTTTAAAAAGCATTGATTTTTATCCATCCTGCAGTGATTTTTATGCATCCAATTTGTTTCCCCATGAAGACAATGCTTTAGCAACTAAAGCTCATTTTAAAATTGTGCTCATTTTGGATTTGTTTTAATATGTCATGTTGCTCTTGGAAGAAATAATAGACTTTGTATTAGACCCTGAAAACTAAGAGACCTGATCTGAGTCTTGGCATTGGAAAATGCATCAATTAAAGTTGGGAGAGGATTAAGATAACCTGTCAGCCCTTGGTTCACACATTGAGCTAGAGATGATGGAAGTACAATAAGGAGTCCATGCACAGTCCCACTGAAATTAATGTCACTCTGCACATGTGCAATATTTTAAGCTAGCAGGTTGTGATGCAGAATGTATCACATATTCATTTGGTTACAGTAAACATCCTAATGTTTGAACGTTTATCCAAAGTTTACCAGAACTCCTCCAACATCTCCCACCAAAATAAGGCCGGGGATGTGATGTGAATTTGTTATATTTTAAAATTTCTAGCAGTTTTGTTTCTATTCTTGGCCAGAAATACCAGAAGAACAGCTTTTCTGATGATAATTTTGTCACTTCTGGATCTGGTCCCAGATGGAAACCGCAATAGGAAATAAAAAGCACTGAAACAATTCAGGGTCTACAAAACTGGCAAGAGTTCAGGACTGTTTCATATCAAAACAGTTCACCTAGCCCTAGTTTTCCTATTTCCTTTTTCACATAGCCAGTATTGAGAAAAAAAATCACCACAGAACATACTTGTTTGTAGATGTACTATGCTGTAACTTAATCTTGTGATGCATGTCTAGCACACTTTGTTAAAAAAGATTAAGTTGCAGGAGAAGATTCTCAAAGGTACCTGCTTAAATACATATGTAGGCACCTAGATAAGTAGTCTGATTTTCAAAAGTGATTAAATCAGTAGTAGATTCTGGATGCTCAACTCTTCTGAAAATAGGCCCCGTATCTGGATACTTAATATGGCTTGGGGGAGCCTAATGTTAGTCAGATTTTCCACTAGTTCCAATAGACACTAGAGTTTAAGGGTGTTAAGATATACCACTAAAAAAAAAAAAAAAAATAGAACAGATGGCTTTTAAAGGGAGTAGTTTAGAAATAAATATCTTTGAAAATTCAGAATATTTGTATTTATTTAACTACCACATTCCTAGGAAACAGTGCCCAAAATGACAATATTAGAGAGACAGGCAGGTCAGGTAAGTTTGCAAACAAAATACCCGTGGGCGTCTCCTAAAATCTGGAGACGAAGGCGGCAATATGTCCCAGAACCTTAGCTGCTAAAAACTGGTATAGCTCCATGGGTATCAGTGAGCTATTGTGTGTCTCATTTCACCACCTGTTTTAAAACCATATTAATTATTAATTAATAAAATATAATATAATAAAAATAATATTAATAATCAAACTTCCCTACCTCACATGAGTGTTGTGAAGGCAACCTCAATGATGTTTCTGAAGCGCAGATACTATAGTGATGGGGGATATATAAAGTATCTGGATTTAGAGAAGGAGATTTTTAGAGACACAAAAGGCAGCTAGGGCCTAACTCAGACTGAAAGCCTATGAGGAACTGAGGTCTAACATTGGAAAATCCGCCCCACAGATAATATTCACACTATGTTGTTTATTTCTGAATTAAAGACAGAGAGAGAGAGAGAGATTTCTTTAAGGTGACTATTTTTCAGTGCCAAAATCAAAAGATGTATAGAAACACGCAGAACAGTTTGGGGTATTGTGTGCATTTTGTATCTGAATACTCTTTAATAAGCTTTTCATTAAAGAATTGGACATCGTACATCTGAATCATCAAAAAGTACTAATCCTATCACTACCAGGCTCCATACTTAGTAGAAGTGTTTATAGTTTCAGAGTTAACACTGTTAAAAAAAGAGAATATATGTAAAACGAAATTATCCTTTTCCAGCTCAATTATAATGCAAGGGAGTCCCCTGCTGGCAGAGTTTTATAAATGCAGTCAGTGCTTCAGTAGTCTAAGGCCTTGGCTACTCTGGCACTGTACAGCGCTGCAACTTGCTGCGCTCAGGGGTATGAAAACGCCACCCCCTCCTGAGCGCAGCGAGTGCAGCGCCATAAAGCGCCAGTGTAATCAGCACCTGCAGCACCGCACGCTCACTCGCAGCGCTGCAAGCTACTCCCCTCGGAGATGTGGAGTACTTACAGCGCTGCAAGAGAGCTCTCGCAGCGCTGGCGGCGCTACTACACTTGCGCTTCACAGCGCTGCTGCGGCAGCACTGTGAATTCCCAAGTCTAGCCAAGGCCTAAGCAAGCTATTTACTTGATGATCAGCAGTGAGAGGTAGATCCTGCAGGAGCTGCATCTTCATCCCCACCCTTTCATCCTTTGCTTCAGATAGTTCATAGAGCCACTGTTTGTGCACATATATATGCTTCAGAACCCAGTGTTTCAAGTTAGTACTGCTACTGTGCAACATCCTATTTGAAAGAAAACAGCTTCTGAGGAGAAAAATGGTATTCACCCACTTCCCATGCTTAGAAATCTGAGGGTAAACAACTGAAAGCTGCAGCTTCAAATGCCATTAAAAAAGATGAGCAAATACTGTAGCTAGATGAAAGGCTAGAAAAGCTCAAGAGCTTCAAAAGGAATTAAAAGCTGTTTATGCATACATCACAAAATATAAATAATATCCTTTCAATTTGATTAAAACATCTAAATGATATAATGTGTGGGTGGTCTGTGTTTTATCGGACTTCCATTATACATGTATATTGTTTCTCCATTGACTTTGTACAATAGCAAGAAAAATAAGCAAGAGCATTTGGATTCTGAACAAACCTGTGCAAAGTGGGCCAGCTTCAAACCTGAATGAAGGCTATTCACAATATTGCAAGTAGGGTACAAATAGGGCCCTTTATTTTCATTTTTTTCTGAAAATTCCCAAGATTTTACAGAAGCTATTCTTCATTTTTTACCAATTTTCATCCAAATATTGGACCACTTATGTACATGAAAATACTATGTTAAGGAAAGCTAATGCATTACATTAGGCAGATGTGATTACATTGCTTTAACAGGCACTTCACATTTACACTTAGACTAATTTATTATTAATATAATGTAGGGATAGATACACACACCCACACCCACACACATGCATGTGTGAAGATGTTTGTACTGTTAATATATAGTTCATAAAATAAACCATAGCATTAAACTGATTTAACTTTCAATACTCTTACTTTTCTATATTTGTTGCTTTTTTTCTGTCCTCCTGTCTTCCAGTAGTAACCATAATATTTACCCACAATACTGTGAAGTTAATTTGTGCACTGATTTTCACTCATATTTACTGATAACTTCCAGGGAAATTTTAAACAAAATAAAAACCGGGGGGGAGGGAGTAAGAGCCTTAGGTACAATGCATGTAGTTACAATCTCATCATTACAAGCAAATAAAATTGTTTGCTTGTTCTTTTACATTAAGTTGTTGAAGAGATAGAAACCCTCTATCTTCAGCATTTAAACCAACAGAGGAAGAAAATGTCCCTACGGGCAGATTATTCCATTATTGTGCACTGTGGATTTTCTTGCACCTTCTTCTGAAGCAGTGAAGTTAATTTGTGCACTAACCAGTGTAAGAAGCAGGATGCTGGACTATCTGAACTTCTGATATGGCTTGGATTTCATTATGTGCCTATATTTTCCATGATTCACCAGGATCTTATTAGAACACTATTTAATTTTAAGAAGAAAAAGCATAATATCAAGTACCAACAGGCCCTAAAACAAAACAAAAACCCCACCCTGAGTCTGAAAGAAAAAACAAAAACACATGTTAAATAAACAGAAAGAGAAAAGCTGTTTAAAAATGTTCAAACATTTAAAATTTGGATGAAACTATTTGCAAAAAGATTGAAAAAAATCCAGCATTTACTGACCAATACAAAAAAAAAAAATTAGCAATTAGAGAAGATTCCATTGCTACGGCCAAACACTTGGCAACTGATACCCCTGCAAGTGAGATCCTGCAGAGAGATCTGCCTCTGTGTAACCTACCCTTTACAGTCAGATGAAAACATGTAAATCTACAGACTGCCATCATGTGTGGGAACAACCACATTGTGGATACACCTGAATTTATGAGAATAGATGTCTCTGTAGTTCAACATCTCAATTCTTATTTTTCTTTTCTTTTCGATTTTTTTTTAATTTCAATCTCCTGCTCATTGTTGAGGAACCAAAAGGGAATTGTTATGATGAGAGCTATGCATAAATATACCTGTTTGGTTTTTTCAAAATAAATTTCAAACGAAAATTCCATTTCTGGCAATCCCTCCATTTTTTCCACTATCACTCCCCTCCCCTGCCCCAATCTTTTTAGTCTTTCCATGAAATGTTGAGGTAATGGCTATTATTATTGTTATGTAAAGCCTCGGCTCAAATGCAGACTTTGTAACTTCAGTGATTGTTAGCATAGCCTTTGAAGTTTTGTAACTTTTGCAAGCTCTGTAACCTTTTCAAGTTACCACTTGTATGAACTTCCAAGCTTTGTAATATTCCATCACTCAATCAGAGAGAGTGTGAACAAGGGAGTGTGTAGGGAAGATAAGGGAGTGTGAACAAGGGAGTGTATGTGGGACTGGGCGGAGAGGAACTGCAAGGAGAAGAGAGCCCGGAGACAGGAGCCAGGTGTGCCTGATGTAATCTGCCCTAAGAAGGCAATCACAGAGTGCTGTAAAGAAAAGATGCATGAAAGGAACAGGGACTGGGAATGCTTCTCGGTGATGGACACAGAAGAAAAATTCAGTGTACGTGACAGGAGTGCCCAGTTCCAAAATAAAAGGAACCAGCCATGCACACAAGTGGCTGCTCCTTGAGCTGCTCAGCAGGCTGGATTCGTGACTGCAGGAGGACACCCCAGATCTACTACGCTTCGGCTTCTCGGCCTCCATGCTGTCTCCAGGCTGTCTCCAGTAACTTTCCGTCTGTGTAAGTGTGTGGGTGCATGAGGGTATGAATGCAGTGAATGTGTGCGTGCATGAATAAGCTCCATTTCTTTTCTATCTGACCTAACAGCGGCATTGTAATAAAACTAATACAAATGTGACCCTGGGTTGGTTTTCAGGGGAACAGAGGTAACAATTATTACATCAGGAAAAGAGTTAAAAAGTCACTTTGGCATGAAACTTCGTGCTGAAAAAATGTTGAACCAACTAGGGATAGTGAACCACTCTTCTGAACTTTTATTTTGTGAGACAAAAGGGTGGGGGTGGAAATAGCGTAGAACCCATGTTGGATTACATTCACCTGTAGCTTAAGTAGGCACAACTCCAATGGCTTTAATGGAATAAGGAATGAATTTGGTCACTAATCTACACAGAGATTTACACACAAATTATTTTGTGTTGGTGAGTAGGGGGAAGAATTGAAAAGAGGCTACAGATGTAACTGACACTGGAAGATAAGGGGCAGAGTGTACAAAGTGAGGATATTTAAACTTGCGTGGGGAATTGGGCTTGTGATGATATCCAAACTGAATAGAATATAGAAACGAGAATGGCCATGGTCCTGGGCCCTGCATAGGGTCTACAAAAACACAGCTGCACCTGATAAACACCCACCAATAATGTTACTTTGCCACGTATCTGGATGCCCAGTCACATACTTCATCAAGCCCCTATTGTAGATGCATTTACCTAGGATAAAGTGGTAGGGCTAGCTGCACAGGTAGAGTTAGATGGATCTCACAGATTTGCTTGCAAGCAGGGTATCAGTCATAGGACTAAAAATTAATACAAAAATATAAGAAAATAATATTAAGAAAGGGAAGCTGCAGTAGCAGCAAAACCACGTTCCTTCACAACAGGGTAGCCCAAGCATTTCAGAGAACAAAACTTTCAGTGATAGACCAAATGGATAATGTATAAAATTAATGTAATGGGAATGAAAAGAAAAAGTGAGGCCATAGCATAATCATCACAAAGATGATTTATAGATATAAAGGATCAACGACATGCAACCCTTGCTCTGGTGCATGAATATCATGGGTGGGGGAAGGTAAGAAGTTTTTGTATTTATGGCTTATAGTCATATGGAGAATTTTGGAAGGTGAAATTAAAAATGGACATTTGGAGAGGCAAGGGGAGCATATTTATTCCATCTCAGTTATTCCATAACAAATTTGCTCATTTTACTAATCAAATATTGTTTCTAGTTGGTAGTCACACAAACTCAGCCTGGGAGGTGAATATTAAGTTTTTGCATCATCACTAGTTTGAACAATTGTATGGATCAAACTCTGCCCTCAGTTATACCTGTGTGACCCTCTTGTCTTCAAATTATGCCCTCTGTTACACCTGTGCAATCCCAGTGCCTTCAAACAGGACACACAGCCTTAATTGAGGGCATTATCTGAAGACAATGGAGTTTCACATAGGGCCCTTCAATAGGAATTTAGTTCACAGTTCTGTTGATAGTATGGGAGTCAGCTCAACCTCCCAGTGGCATGTAGCTTTCAGAAGGATGCAGTAGTAAAAAACAGCAAAACAGCAAAACTTGTTTTTAAGCAGATATGCTTTGCATCACAGAACTACTGTCCTGACCTTTTTTTTTTTTTTTTTTTTTTTGATCCTGGTATGGACAAATATTCATGTTTTGGTTTCCATTTTATTGCTTACCTTTTCTTTATTTGAGAAGAATTATTGAAATAATTTATCAAAACCTTGACCAAAGAGAACCTTCTGGCTATGCAAACTTAATACCCCTGCTCCCTAGGTTTGAATCTGATGCATCCATTTAACATTCACAGTTTCCAATTTCTCCAAAAAAAAAAAAAAAAAAAATCAAACATGATATTACAGAGAACAGTCTTCAGTTGTCTCTTTTTTGAAAGTTAAAATGTAAAGAACAAATTGAATTTTTAATATTATATTTTATTCATTATTAGCAAAGTCAAAAAGCCAGGCACCAGATATATATTTGTATAGTGACCTTTTGTTATACAAATGTACATACTTTTAGGTCAAATCTGGAAATCTTCACTATTTCTTCTTTGCATTAGTTCTGTTCAAGATTCTTTTCTTTGTTGTCATTAGGAGGTACTTCCTAGAAATTTAGGTTCTCCCCAAAGCATTTCTAGTAGCTGATTGCAACATATGTGCATCTATAAATAATACCTCTGTGACGAGTGTTCTGGTATTCTGCTTCTCAATACTTGCTTGAGTATTCTTAGCCTTTGTTGATCTAGCCCCTGTGAAAATCTTGGTTACAAGGTTTCTATTATCAGAGGGGTAGCCATGTTAGTCTTGATCTGTAAAAATTGACAAAGAGTCCTGTGGCACCTTACAGACTAACAGACATATTGGAGCATAAGCTTTCGTGGGTGAATACCAACTTCATCAGACGCATGTCACATGTGGGTATTCACCCATAAAAGGTTTCTATTGTGAAGGGATCATAATTGAAGAGACCCATTTTGAGTGAGTGGCCTTCATTTTCTTGAGTTGTAATTTGAAAATGTTAATGTGTGCAATTATTATTAATGGATAGTCTATTACAGCATCATAGACTTGATGGATGAAATTCAAAAAAGTGAAACAGGGTAGTATGTTAGATCAACATACAGCACTGATGCCTTTAGACATACATTACACTTGCTCTGCTAATGTGTAAGGGTGTCTAAGAGCTAAGATACACATTGAAGAACTGGAATATGGTGTAAAATGGTATAAATAAAGTAACACAAACCATATTTCAATTTATTTTTTGTTCTAGCTCCTCAGCAGGTAAGTTACATTAACTTATAGATTGGTGAAGTGGTTATAAGTAGGTGTATGGGAGTCTCTGTCAGTATAACCCAGGGGTCGGCAACCTTTCAGAAGTGGTGTGCCGAGTCTTCATTTATTCACTCTAATTTAAGGTTTTGCGTGCCAGTAATACATTTTAATGTTTTTAGAAGGTCTCTTTCTATAAGTCTATAATATATAACTAAACTATTGTTGTATGTAAATTAAATAAGGTTTTTAAAATGTTTAAGAAGCTTCATTTAAAATTAAATTAAAATGCAGAGCTCCCCGGACCGGTGGCCAGGGCCCAGGCGGTGTGAGTGCTTGTCAGGGTTCCCTCCCCACTCTGAACTTTAGGGTACAGATGTGGGGACCCGCATGAAAGACCCCCTAAGCTTATTTCTACCAGCTTAGGTTAAAACTTCCCCAAGGCACAAATTCTCCCTTGTACCTTGGATTAGGTAGACGCTGCCACCACCAAGCGATTCAAACAAAGAATCAGGGAAAGGACCACTTGGAGTCCTATTTCCCCAAAATATCCCCCCAAGCCCTACACCACCTTTCCTGGCGAGGCTTGAGAATAAACAAGATGAGCACACACCAGCCTTGGGTTTTTAGGATACTAAAAAGCCCAATCAGATTCTTTAAAAAAACAGAACTTTATTAGAAAAAAGGTAAAAGGAGTACCTCTGTAAGACTAGAATGGAAGATAATCTCACAGGCAATTAGATTCAAAACACAGAGGATTTCCCGCTAGGCAAAACCTTAAAGTTACAAAAAGAAAAAAACAGGAATACACATTCCCTCCCAGCACAGAGAAATTCACAAGCCAAAATAAAAGATAATCTAACACATTTTCTTGCTAAATACTTACTAACTCTATAGGAGTTAGATTGCTTGCTTCCTTGATCTGTCTCTGGCCTTCCCCTCCCCAGATTTGAAAGTATCTTGTCTCCTTATTGGTCCTTTTGGTCAGGTGCCAGTCAGGTTACTTGAACTTCTTAACCCTTTACAGGTAAGTGGATTTTGTGCCTTTGGCCAGGAGGGATTTTATAGTACTGTATATAGAAATGTGGTTACCCTTCCCTTTATATTTATAACAGTGCCACTGAAAACCAGCTTGCGTGCCGCCTTCGGCACGCGTGCCACAGGTTGCCTACCGCGGTATAATCTATTGTAACATACACCTTATGCATCAATTTATAATTTTTATAGATGGTTGGAAAAGGGCTTTTTTTCCATGGAAAATTTTAAGTTTTTGATGAAAAATTAAAAACTGATTTTTTTGGCCATTTTCTTTTCAGTTCAGAAATGCTGACATTGTGCTCATGGGAGTTGTTGTTTGGGTGTATCATACTCCCATTCTCCTCTATAGGCCAGGCTCCCTTATCAGACCACATTTCCCATGATGTTTAACCTTAAGAGGGCCAAGGCCCAACCCATAGCAGCACAGGAATGTGCTGAATGACCCAACTCATGATGGGAGAGGAAATCAGCATAGAAATAGATTTTAACTTATCTGTAGAAAAGCATTTTTCATCCCTGTACAATCCTCTAAGATTTCCTAGTTCTCTAAAATCATCCCAGCTTGTTTGATATAATGGGCATCAAGATACTTTTAATTGTTCATACAGCCTCTTTGATGGGTCCAGGAGCAAAGGGGACACCCCACTGCCCTCTGTGTGGTGAGACAGGGAGAAATCTCAAGCAGGAGAAACTGGAAGCAGCACTACATGTGCTCCCCTTGGTTCCCCATCACAGTGGCCTGCTGTATATTTATATAGTAAGGGGAAGGGTCCTGCTTCTCTTTTTATTCCCTCCACCCCTTCACGGCCACCCACCCCACCACCTCTACCCCACCTGTCCATGTTGCGGTGCAAGTTGGGGGGCATGCTAACTCACATGGCATTCAGATACTTGAGATTGTCCCGCCTATTCTTGCTGCCACTGGGCAGCCTGGGTCATGGTGGGTCAATGGATTGGCTGTCATCTATTATGGTGAGGGTTGGGGGATGGGTTTCTGCTTGCTGTTGCTTCTGGTTAATAGCCAGATCAGCTCTGTCACTGTATCGAGATTGTGCTGAATGAGAGTGTGGAAGTGGGCATTTTCGCTGCACAAGTGCAATCCACCTGCTTATTCTGTGGTCAAGGGGGATCCAGTGGATACAGTGTATTTAGATTTTCAGAAAGCCTTTGACAAGGTCCATCACCAAAGGATCTTAAGCAAAGTAACCTGTCATGGAATAATAGAGAAGGTTCTCTCATGGATTGGTAACTGGTTAAAAGATAGGAAACAAAGGATAGAATAAATGGTCAGTTTTCAAATGGAGAGAGGTAAATAGTGGTGTCCCCCAGGGGTCTGTACTGGGCCCAGTCCTATTTAACATCTTCATAAATGATCTGGAAAAAGTGTTAAACAGTGAGGAGGCAAAATTTGCAGATGATGCAAAACTACTCAAGATAGTTAAGTCCCAGGCAGACTGTGAAGAGCTACAAAAGGAACTGGGTAACTGAGCAACAAAATGGCAGATTAAATTCAATGTTGATAAATGCAAAGTAATGCACATTGGAAAACATAATCCCAACTATACATATAAAACGATGGGGTTTCAATTAGCTGTTACCACTCAAGAAAGAGATCTTTCAGTCATTATGGATAGTTTTCTAAAAACATCCACTCAATGTGCAGTGACAGTCAAAAAAGCGAACAGAATGTTGCTAATCATTAAGAATGGGATAGATAATAAGACAGAAAATATCATATTTCCTCTATATAAATCCATGGTACACCCATATCTTGAATACTGTGTACAGATGTGGTCGCCCTATTTAAAAAAAAAGATATATTGGAATCGTAAAAGGTTCAGACATGGGCAACAAAAATTGTTTGGGGTATGGAACGGCTCTTGTATGAGGGGAGATTCATAAGACTGGGACTTTTCACCTTGGAAAAGAGATGACTAATTTGAATATATATAACAGCAACAAGAGGGAAAGTCTTTATGAGGAACATGAGTAGATTTGCTATCTAATAGTCTTTGTTTAATAGTTATTCATAGTCATCCAAACACTATTTACAACATTTTCTGTTTACATTAAATAGGGTTTGTTTACTAAGAAGCTGTACAGTACTCTTTGCACCTCACTAGGAACTATTAATATCTGTTATCAGGGTTTTACATACAATACCCCTGAGGATTAGCTCTCTGAAATGCTTTCTGAAAAGTCCCAAAAAGACAGAATTCTGGCCTGTCCTTATTCACAGGGTCTGCAAAAACCAGCTAGACCCTGCTTCTGCTCTATAGCAGGCTGTTCTCATTCCCTGAAGGTGATCATTATTCACCTGGGGGTAGAATGATTTACACATAGCATAAGGGGTTAACTCAATTAGAATAAAGAGGGATGGGATTGGACCCACTTCCTTTCATCTCCAGCACTCCTAATAGACCATCTGAGGATTAGCTCACCACGTGGTCTGATGCCCGTTCCTGAGGTTGATCAGCCTGCCCAGCCTCTCTCATTCTCCAGGATCTGCAGCATTTTCCTCTTCATGGCTTAGCCCCCTCCACTGTATTATCAAAGTCTCTTTCCATACTTTCCCCGGCAAACCCCAAATATGCTGACCCAGCATGCTACTCCTACAGTGACTTATAAGGGAACCTGAGTGCATTCTCTATACCGGGTTCCAATCCGGGGACTCTTAACTCAGCAGCTCAGGTCTTTATTCTCCCAGCCCTTACTGCTCCTTCCAGGTTTCTTGCATCAAGGAGTGTAACTCCAGGCCCTCCTTCTCTGCTACCAGCTTTCTGTTTCTGCCTAGGTGAACTTCATCCCTCACTGCATCCTAGCTCCCTTCCAGGCATAGCCTATGGCTAATTGGCCTCTCTGGGCCAGTGTAGGGTGAATGCCCCGTCACATGGGACATCAGCCTTTTTCCATTGAGTGTTGTTGGTCTGTCTGAGTATGCTTTCTACCCAAGCATGGCAAGGAATCACTAGACCCGCCAAAATCAGTTGGAAGGAAGTGAACCAGGAAATTGATATATGTATGATAACAATAGGGGGTACAGAGATTTCCCACATGGGGATTAAGTTTACATCCCCAGAACTGTTCAGGGAGGATGGAGTACATCTATCCGACATGGGGACAGATATTTTTTGGAGAGTCCCAGGTGGTGGGTGTATCCCTTTCTAGCTGCCTGGCAGAGTGGATGTCTCATAGACTCATAGATTTTAAAAAGGCCAGAAGGGACCATCATGATCATCTAGTCTGACATTCTGCATGTTGCAGGCCACAGAACCTCACCCACCCACTCCTATAACAGACCCATAACTCTGGCTGAATTACTGACATCCTCAAATTGTGATTTAAAAGGCTTCAAGTTACAGGCAGTCCACCATTTAATCTAGTTTAAGCCTGCAAGCAGTGCCTAATTTGTAGCAGGACTCAGCCCTGGCATCTTGAGGCTTGGCAGTTCATATCCCCAGCACTTCTGGGCTTGCCACCTCAATTATGACAGTAAAAAAATTGCATGAGTCCTGGCAACTAATTGCTTGAGCCTCAGAATCTCTTTCATTACAAATTAAGCAATGCCTGCAAGTGACCCATGGCCCATGCTGCAGAGGAAGGCAAAAAAACAACAACAAAAAACAGGGTCTCTGTCAATCTGACTGAGGGGAAATTCCTTCCTGAACACAAATATGATGATCAGTTAGACCTGAGCATATTGGCAAGACCCACCAGCCAGACCTGGGAAAGAATTCACTGTAGTAACTCACATGCCTCCCCATCTAGTGTCCCATCTACAGCCATTGGGGATATTTGCTACTAGTAGTCACAGATTGTCTGCAATAGTATGTGGCCTATCTCATTATACTGTCCCCTCCATAAACGTATCAAGCTCAGTCAAGAAATCAGTTGGGTTTTTTGCCCCCATTGCTCCCTATGTAAGGTTCTTCCAGAACTTCACTCCTTTGATGGTTAGAAACAAGCCTAAACTTATCAAAGGCAAGTTTGTAACCATTTGTTCTTGTGTTAACATTGACAAGTAACTTAAATAACTCCTTTCCCTTCCTGGTATTTATCCCTCTCGTGCATTTATAGAGAGCAATCATATTTCCCCTCAGACTTTGTTTTGTTAGGCTAAACAAGCCAAAATCCTTGAGTCTTTTCTCATAAGGCAGGTTCTCCATTCTTCTTACCATCCTAGAAGCCCTTCTCTGCACCTGTTCCAGTTAAATATAGGCATTAAAGACAGCCCTGTGACAGCAACTGATTACTGCAGGACCAAGAGAAATGTCTGCTATGATGGCTAGGTCCTAATCCTTGTACCACTTTGTTGTCATACCCTGTGGTGGGTTCCAGTGTATTGGTGGGTTAAAAAGGGTCCAATATGAGGTCCCTGTAACCCAGTGGGCTGCTTAAGCATGCACCCTGAGATCAGGTTGGCACTCTAGAGCTTCCAGCCATGGTCCCTGGACAGGCCTGAGGGTATAGAGGGGGCATAGATCTCATACCCTCACTCAGGTATGGTGCCCAGTTGCAGACCTCACTAGAACAACCCTGCTATGAGGTTGGGGAAGTGGTTCCTTGTTGGTTAAGAGTTTTTAATAAAGTAATGGCTTCCACATTTAACCATGGCACATGTGTCTCACTGTCCTGTGTCCACATCAAATCCGTTATCATAGCAGGGCACATATCAGGATGCCATTAGCAAATCAGGTATTGCTAGAAGATTGCACATAGGAGAATATAATTTTATAAAGAATGTTAAAATATATTTCTATACTGAATGCCTCAAACTGCATAGTTAATGAGGGCAGTCAGCATACATTTGTAGGCTAACCTCAATTTTAATTTCACATTTGCAATTCACATTTAAGTTATTAACTTCAAGAGTTGTAAGCCCTAAGTCTTGTTATATTGGTTCTAATATATTTGTCTTTCTGTTTCAAGGTTTTGAGTTGACCATGAATTATAAGCAAAATAATTTATCTTCTCCTTTCTCTCTTTTAAAATTTATTTTGTGGTTGTCACAATTCACATGTGGCATTTCCCTGCATTGCAGACTCTTGTGTATTTCAGTGGGGCAGTCAAGCATGCTGACACTGATGTGTAGTTTATATTGTTCAATGTACTTCCCCTGCACATTTGTGAAGCTTGCACTATTACTCAGTACTTTTCCTATGGTTTTGCTGCACCTATGTTACTTTATGGTCTGCTGAATGCACACTGGGAGTGGGGAGAATTCAGGACTACTCCATATTTAATGAAACTACATTGACCCCTTTCTGGGACCACTGGGGTTGCACCTAATTTCTATAAATATATACAGACAACCTTAGCAGCAGTGGGCATGGAAGAGAAGCCAACTATTAAGAAATGCAGGTTTTCCCCTTTATAATATATGACAAGAATGAGAAGGTAGCTGATAAACTCAATAATCCCAAGTCTGAAATTAAAAAAAATAACAAAGGCACTGAGATACATGTATGCAACTCCCACTGAAGTCAATGAGAGTTGTACATCCATATCTAAAGGCCAATTGGCCCAACATGTTGTTGATTGACACTGCACCATTGGTGATCAAAAGGAGTTGTAATGTATTATAATACAGAACTCAGTCTATGTTATCAGGCAAAGCATCAGTACATGTATATCAAGTCAGATATATGTAACAGATCACTACCACAAGGGAGCAAAGGGTTTGATTGGTAATTTTCTATGTTGAGGGGTGAGGGGTTCAGGGTATCAATAAGTGGATGGGGAGCTGGACTGGGAGTCAGTGGATACAGGTTTTGTTCCCTTAAGCAATTGCTGTACCTTCATGTGCCTTTTTTTCCCCCCTCTCAAATTTTCTCTGTCTTTTCCGTTTACATTGTAAGCTCTTGGAGGAAGGGACTTTGTTTTGCTGTATGTTTGCACAGTGCTTTCAAAATGAAGTCCCAGTTGTGGTTGGTGCTCTAGATGTTTCTGTAATTAATAAATGATAATCATCCCAGGCATGAAATGTCACCTTTGCCAAATATCGCCACCCAAAGTATGAATTTGCTATGATTTGATGGATTAGAGAAATAGAAATTGAATGATTTCCTTTATGTCCAAGTCAGTGAAATCACAAGCACCAGAAATAGAACTGTTTGGGAATTTTCTCATAAAGTGTTTTTCCATCAGAAAATGTCAATTTGTTGAAACCAGAACTGTTCAGGGGAAGGGCTAGTTTCAACAAATCTCCTGATTCAAAACATTAATATAAAACCAAAAGCTTCCAATATTGTCAAAATGTACCATTTTGACATTTTCTGAATGACTTTTTGTTTCTAAATTCTAATGCATTTATATTAAAAAAAACTTTTTAAAATTTAAAAGGTTGAAATCAAAATGAAACTTTTCATTGGACCCAGTCTGATGAGAGATGGGGAAAAAAAAGAAGAGAAATGGGACGTGAGAGCCCCAAATAACCAAAACATTAATTTTCTTAAACTGAATACAAATTGGTTGTGTCACTTTGTTGAAAAACAGAAAAATGAACATTTTCATATTGTCCAAAAAACATTTTAACTTGGAAAAAAATCAACAAAAAAAATTGAACTGCCATAAAATTGTAAAGGAAAATGAGTTAATATTTCAGATTTTTAAGAAGCCATTTTTGTAATAATCTTTTCTGATGTTACTTTCTTATGATATTTGTCATAGGGCACCTTTGTTGCTCCCCTGTATACCTCATTGCCTGATCAGTTTGTGTGGTCTCACAGACACAAACACACACACCAGATTGTTAGTCTTTCACCAGGTATGTATTTATTCTTGTCTTACAAAGTAGCACAGTACAACAAAATCTCAGAGCAAGAAGAGACTTCCCTGCAGCCTTCACTCTTCAGCTCAGCCTTCCCTTGCTTCCTGTTCTTTCCACTTATATCCTCCCAATTACATCATTCGCCCAGTGATGAGCAGGTGCTCATAATCCCCCAACAGAAAGTGTTTAATTGCTCATAGCTGAGCCTGCAGCCTACTTCATTTTGCAGCAACATCAGTGAGCAGGATGCTACTAAATACTGCCCAGACATAGTATTACACATGGAACCATGAGAATACATATACGCTTAGGGAAGTCACACTGTGCTTACAGAGGGGCCTGAGCTACAACATTTGTATCTATATTTTGAACACCCTGAAATTTGCTAGTTTGAATCTAAGAGGTTGATTTCAGTTGATCCATTATGAAGTTGCAAAGTAGCGTTCTAAATATAGCTCAGTTTCTGAACCCTTTCAAAATTTGGGGTTCTCAGACTAAGACTTTGTAGCCCTGACAATCTGAATGTGAGAAACCTCAAACTGTGTATACCTATTTGAAACACATAACATACATAAAATGTATTACTGGCACGCGGAACCTTAAATTAGAGTGAATAAATGAAGACTCGGCACCCCACTTCTGAAAGGTTGCGAGACACTAAACTACAGTTCTACTTTGAAGTTCTCAAACATGAACAAACCACTAAGGCTTATTCTCCTGGTTTATGACACTAACAGAAATTGTAGTTTCATTACATAATTGGGGCTAGGAAGATTTACATTATTACTTATATTAAAATAAAACATTTCAGATTAAATAAGGAAAATATGTCAGATCTGACCTTAATTTGATCCACATGATGGGAATTAAACCTGGAAACAAAACAAACAAAAATTGCTGGGATTCATTAGTCGTGACCTGTTAAAGTAAAAACTATTGAAACAATTAAAATGGGACTTCACAGAAATAGAAATATCATGTGAGGAAGCACAAACTAAGTCTAATTTCATAAGTCTGAGATCCTGCATGATAATTTTAATGATATTTATCTTAATATTTCAGAAATAATAGACATACTGTATATACTTTTATAAATGCATCATTGTTTTGTTTGTGGATAAGCTGCCATCCACCATTAGCACTCTCAGGCAATAAAGTGGTTTGCATGTGAGTAGCAATGACATGGGGAAATAATAGTTCAATGAAACAGTGAACAACTGACAGGGCTGGCTCCAGGCACCAGCTTGCCAAGCAGGTGCTTGGGGTGGCCACTCCGGAGAGGGGCGGCACATCCAGCTATTCGGCGGCAATTTGGCAGACGGTCCCTCACTCCTGCTCGGAGCGAAGGACCTCCCACCGAATTGCCGCTGCAGATCGCGATCGCGGCTTTTTTTTGTTTGTTTTTTTTAAAGCGCCGCTTCGGGCGGCAAAAACCCTGGAGCTGGCCCTGACAATTGCAACAAAAAACAAAAGGCAAACTAGAATTTATGATCTGAAAGACATAAAACTTTGGGGAATGCTGCCTTCAGGTCAAAAGCAATAAACAAATATATATAACTCTCTATATATCACTAATTCATATTAAATTAATGCTAATGTCATAATGACCCCAGACAAAATTGGGATTAAACCAGTAAAATCATATGTACTATATTCAAGGGTAATAGTCAACAGAGAAGACTAGGAAGTATACTTCAAATAAGAAAACAGGGCCTGATCCTGCCATTGTTTTGTATGCAGAAATTCCATTGATGATAAATGGATATTTGGCTGCTTATCAGCCACTTCTGTGTTACAGGATCATAAAAAAAAAAAAAAAAAAAAACGTTGCTCATTTTGCTTTGTCCAAACTTCTTTTTTCAGCCTTCCTTCCTAATCAGATGCATTGATAACACTTCATTATCAAATATTCTCTTTAGGTCAGTTAAAGCATAGAATTCCCTACAGTTAAAGACATCTGAGAAATAAAACACATCTTATCTTATTTGCATATACTTATGAGGGGCTGGGATCTAGCTGCTGGCAATGAACAAAATCAGGATCCTTGTTGAAGTCTGGAGAAGGAATTGTTGGTTTTGTCACATTTTTTACACAGTAAGCATACCGTTGACACTCAGTAAAGATAATAAAAGTTATTAAAATGCAGTTAGAAGAGTGCCATTGAATATGATTCTATATTACTCTCTTAATGATTCCCATATTTAGAGTGCTCCATTTGTAAGAGAAAGAAATGACTTTTCTAACTGCTGACACTGAAAATTCAAGCGGGATCTGTGTTCCATTTAAGCCACTTACATTATACCCATAAAAAAAAATTGCAATTAGAGCTTAGTTAACCATTTGGGGATAATGCATGAGTCAAAAGAGCAAAAGGCAAAAAATGCCATTTGTGTGGTGCTACTGGGGGTTTGCAGGCACATTGGGAGAACTTTTGAAGGTATGCATTTTTTCGAAAAATTTGCTCCTAAGTTTGTCTGTCAGTCTTGATCTCTCATCTGCATCTTGAAATGGATGGACTATTATCTTGTAATAATATCCAAATGATCTTTTCATTGGACACTGAACATCAAGCTCCAAATGTTTGGTGGATTGTTTGTAGACCAAGGAATTAAAGCTACATCCCTTTATATCAAAGATATATAACTACTCCTATTTGGAGAACTATTGCATATACATTATGTCCCCTATTGAAGCACACACATGAATTTTGAAATATATATATAGTCCCATTCAAGACAGTGGGATTACTCATGCAAATAAAACCACACAGATATTTCAGTACTGTGTTGAATTGGTGCTAAGTGTGTGCTATAAGTACTGTGCATACCTATACATTTATTATGCTGGAGTCCTCCACCTGTGCTGCTGTAGCAACACGCTGCAGTTAGGCTGCCTATAGTATAGACCCTGCAAAGCAGATTAATTATTTTACTAATTTGTAAAAGCCAAGGAAAATGGGGCACTGAAACCAATAACTATGTACCTTGAGGGGGGAAAAAATGCTGAGGCATATAAAGGAGGTCAAGCATGAAGAGAATCCATTAAAAATACAAATCATTCATGACTAACAACCCAAGAGGTAAAACTGTCAGATGGAAACTAAGAGCCAAGGCCTAAAATAAAAGTGCTGAAAGCAATAAAAAGTCTCAGGATAATCCACTGGTGAGACCGACTGGACAAATATGTAGTTAAACCAAACTGCCTTTATTCTTTTTAAGGGTATGGCACAAACAAATGCATGTAAGAAAGTTAACACAACAAGGAGTCCAGTGGCATCTTAAAGACTAACAGATTTATTTAATAATAAATCTGTTAGTCTTTAAGGTGCCACCGGACTCCTCGTTGTGTTTATGTGGATACAGACTAACATGGCTACCCCTCTGAAAGAAAGTTAAGACTCCCACCTTGTGCCTTTATCTTCTTGTGCATAATGAAGCATATATGGGCATGATTCTAGTCTCACACTGCTTTTAAACCAGTATGCATACGTTGAAGTCAATGGAATTACTCCTGATTTATCCTGGGGAAACTCTGATCAGAGTCAAACTGAGGATATCTAAAGTCACCAACAGTTTCAAGAACTCTTCCTTTTTCCTGGTATTAACAGCCACCTTAGTGGACTATAATTGCTAAAATATCTAGGCATAAATTGCAGATGACCTTATTATCTTAACTCATTCTTTCCTTGCTTTTCTAAGTTTGGGCCTCAATAACTGTTGTTTTAATACGGGGTCAACAACCTTTCAGAAGTGGTGTGCCGAGTCTTCATTTATTCACTGTAATTTAAGGTTTTGCGTGCCAGTAATATATTTTAATGTTTTTACAGCATCTCTTTCTATAAGTCTATAATATATAACTAAACTATTGTTGTATGTAAAGTAAATAAGGTTTTTAAAATATTTAAGAAGCTTCATTTAAAATCAAATTAAAATGCAGAGCTCCCCAGACCAGTGGCCAGGACCCAGGCAGTGTGAGTGACTGTCAGGGTTCCCTCCCCACTCTGAATTTTAGGGTACAGATGTGGGGACCCGCATGAAAGACCCTCTAAGCTTATTTCTACCAGCTTAGGTTAAAACTTCCCCAAGGCACAAATTCTCCCTTGTACCTTGGATTAGGTAGACGCTGCCACCACCAAGCCATTCAAACAAAGAATCAGGGAAAGGACCACTTGGAGTCCTATTTCCCCAAAATATCCCCCCAAGCCCTACACCCCCTTTCCTGGGGAGGCTTGGGAATAAACAAGATGAGCACATACCAGCCTTGGGTTTTTAGGATACTAAAAAAGACAATCAGATTCTTTAAAAAAACAGAACTTTATTAGAAAAAAGGTAAAAGGAGTACCTCTGTAAGACTAGAATGGAAGATAATCTCACAGGCAATTAGATTCAAAACACAGAGGATTTCCCACTAGGCAAAACCTTAAAGTTATAAAAAGAAAAAAAACAGGAATACACATTCCCTCCCAGCACAGAGAAATTCACAAGCCAAAACAAAAGATAATCTAACACATTTTCTTGCTAAATACTTACTAACTCTATAGGAGTTGGATTGCTTGCTTCCTTGATCTGTCTCTGGCCTTCCCCTCCCCAGATTTGAAAGTATCTTGTCCCCTAATTGGTCCTTTTGGTCAGGTGCCAGTCAGGTTACTTGAACTTCTTAACCCTTTACAGGTAAGAGGATTTTGTGCCTCTGGCCAGGAGGGATTTTATAGTACTGTATACAGAAAGGTGGTTACCCTTCCCTTTATATTTATAACAGTGCCACTGAAAATCAGCTTGCATGCCGCCTTCGGCACGCGTGCCATAGGTTGCCTACCCCTGTTTTAATATAATGGGGTTCTCAAACTGGAGGTTGTGTCTGCTGGAGGGATCCCTGGAGGTGTAAACAGATCACAACCTCCCTGTGCTTCCCATACTGCTAAACACCAGGTGAGTCTGAGCTTGATCCACATTACGTGGGAGGGATGTCCTGGCAGGACTCCCAGAATAGAAAAGGTCGAGAACCGCTGATATACAATATTTTGCTGCATGATTCAGCCTATTCCCAGTATAGACAAGAGGTTTATTCTCATTTCTGTCAATGAAATGGGTAATAGTTAGTCCCAACAGAGATACATCAGACCCACCAGTGAGCTTTCTGAATATCCCCTGTTGCAGGTCAACAGTTGTATCCTGCTACAGTCGTAAGAATCAGCTAATGCAACTGCATGTGCACAGCTTGCCTGCAGTAGATTTAAATCCAGAAAAAAGATGCATATGAAATAATGTTCAAGTGCCAGGAGGTAGAATCTTCTTCCTGCAAAAATATCTCCCTAGTCTCAGTCAGAGTTCGTTTTTATTCTGTGTGAGTGGCCAGAATACTGTGTGGCTCCCATGGACTTGTCACAACGGTTTGCAAGGTGGAGCTGGGTAAAACTTTGCTTGTGAACTAGTCAGTAACTCAGGCACCATTGAGGAGGAGGAGGAGGAGGAGGAAGAGGAAGATAAAGCAGAGGAATCTCCTGCTGGAATCTCCTGCCAGATCTCTGCCTAAATGATCCATCACCACTGGTGAGTCTTTAAGCCCAAAGGCCATTCTCTGGACCGACACAACCACTGATGGCTCTTTTATCTCCCTGCTAGAACAATTACAGGTCCTGCCTTCTCCTCAGGAAGGTGCCTAAGAAAGCCACCTTCACTTTAGCTCCTCATCCTCCGCCCTTTCTAGAAATTTTAGGGTCTCTTTTATTGGTTGACCCTGTTGTTCCCCATTCATCCCCTCTACTTAAAGGCCATAAATGACATAGAAGAGGAATTAGATAATACAAAAACGAGCAGAATGTGGGTTCAAATTTGTTTCTTACATTGACTAGCTCAAAGCAATTTTGATTCTTTTCAGATTGATGCAAATTGAAATCATAGAAGATTAGAGTTGGAAGAGACCTCAGGAGGTCATCTAGTCCAATCCCCTGCTCAAAGCAGGACCAACACCAACTAAATCATTCCTGCCAGGGCTTTTTCAGGCCAGACCTTAAAAACCTCTAAGGATGGAAATTCCACCACCTCCCTAGGTAACCCATTCCAGTGCTTCAGCACCCTCCTAGTGAAATAGTGTTTCCTAATATCCAACCCAGACCTCCCCCACTGCAACTTGAGACCATTGCTCCTTGTTCTGTCATCTGCCACCACTGAGAACAGCCGAGCTCCATTCTCTTTGGAACCTTCCTTCAGGTAATTAAAGGCTGCTATCAAATTCCCCCTCATTTATAAAGACATTAAGGTAAGGCAATCAGTGTTAACAATGGCGATCACAATGTAACTTTAATTTAGGCAGAAGAGTATGAGTAAAATGTACCTTTCCTTAGAACTGGCAAGGTGATTATGGAGAGTGCATACAGTGAATTGACAGCAAAGATTCCACAGCAAGGTCTGTCCATTTATTATGTTTCCAGCCATTAGCATGGTGGTTTTGAAATGTAACTAGAAATACAATATTCTTAGTAACATTATCCTCTTCATTGATTTTTTTAACTAAAAGTAAAACAAGTCACAATAATTTAAGATTGATGACTCCCTAGGCCAGATTATGTAAAATACCGGGAGCATCTGTTAGTCAGCTAAGAGATATTCTGTTTAAATAATTTGTTCTGCATTCATAAAAGAATAAAAGGGTTTAAGTAAGTTTATAGAGATGATTGACTGTGTGTGTGCCAAGTCATTGTGGGCAACATGAACTATTCGTTTTGGGAGAAAAATTGTATAATCTGAACTCCACTGAATTTAAACAAGTTTACGAAATGTTACACTAAATCATTTATATTCAAGTAGTACAGTAAAAAACTTGGATTTTCAAAATATTTGCAGAACTTATTCCTAATTAAGGTAAACAAGAAGTCTGACATGGATCTCCGAAACCATGAATGCAACTTTTCAGTTTTCCATGTAAGGAAATAAACTACGGATAAAATTCCCTTTTCTTTGATGGACGAGGGATGTGCTGGCCGCCGCTTCCCACCGCCCCCATTGGCCTGGAGCAGCAAACCACAGCCAGTGGGAGCCGCGATTGGCCGGACCTGCAGACGCGGCAGGTAAACAAACCAGCCCAGCCTGCCAGGGTCCTTACCCTGGTGAGCTGCGTGCCAAAGGTTGCAGATCCCTGCACTAGTGTGAAGAACAAAGTAAGGAACAAAAATAAGAACATAAGAACAGCCATAATGGGTCAGACCAAAGGTCCATCTAGCCCAGTATCCTGTCTTCCAATAGTGGCCAATACCATGTCCCCCAGAGGGAATAAACAGAACAGGTAATCATCAAGTGATCCATCCCCTGCGGCCTATTCCCAGCTTCTGGCAAACAGAGGCTAGGGACACCATCCTGCCCATCCTGGCTAATAGCCATTGATGGACCTATCCTCCATGAACTTATCTAGTTATTTTTTGAACCCTGTTATAGTCTTCACCTTAACAACATCCTCTGGCAAGGATTTCCATAGGTTGACTGTGAGTTGGGTGAAAAAATACTTCCTTTTGTTTGTTTTAAACCTGCAATCTATTTATCTCATCTTGCTCACACAACAACATCAGTCTGGTTTATACACTTGGGGCTAGATTCACAAAAGGACTTAACTGTCTAACTGCTGCGTTAGGCACCTAAATTCCGGAATCAGACTCCACTGAGATTCACAAATCCCCTGCTCAGTTGCCACCATACCCTGTAGGTCACTAAACTCTCTTGGTGCCCAAATTTTTGCAATAAAAGTTCCCTAGGCTTGGACGTTAATACCTCTGTACATGCGCACTGCAGCCTCAAAACAGGCCTAAGCCCCAGAGCAATGCATGAACTGGGGAAGATAGACATTCCTCCAGCTAATTCACCTCGGGGACCCAATCTGGAAAGTGTGAGCTTGCCTAGGAGATTGGGACTCAATAGATGAGCTTGCACAAAATGGGTCACAGGCACAGGCTCTGACTTTTCTTTTTCCCGGTGGATGCTCCACCCCCACTCCACCCAGAGGCTTCACCCTCACTCTGCCTCTTCCCATACCCACCCCCCCAACTTCCCCCCAACACCCTCCCTTACTCCTTTCTGCCCCCAATCCCCCAAGGTGCTTCCTGCCAGCCCCGAGGCCCTGCTGAACAGCTGATCCACAGCCAGCCCCAGAGTACAACAAACAGCTGATCCGCATCCAGCCCCAGGGCCACAGAAGCACTGCATTTGGTGGGTAATGAGCACCCCCTATTTTCTTGTTGTGGGTGCTTGAGTCCCAGAGCACCCATGGAGTTGGTGCCTATGCTAGAGGGAAGAGTTCAAAGGGCTGGTGGGGGGGAATAGTGATTGGGAAGGAGAGCAAATGCTCACTGTGAGAAACCTGGCTGGAGCTAGGGAACTGAGATGGACTTCTGGCAGATAGCCTCCTCTGAAGGCAAGCAAGCAGACCAAGGCAGCTGGGAAGGAAAGCTGTAGGAAGTGAGTCCACCCAGGATTCTCTGAACTAGTGGAGGGGCCTGCAGGGAGCAGGAAGATTCCTGATGAGTCAGGGACTGTCCTGCCAGGGGAGTGAAGAAAACTCTCTTACAGTAGAATCAGTGGAGTGGTAGAAAGGGCTAAGGAACTCTGAAGTGAGGCCGGAGAAGAGGATCAGAGAGAGTGACACTGACACATTCTGACCTTAGCATGAGGCTGTGGAAAAGAACTAAGACAGGGAGGTAGGAAGTGGTCCAGGGAGGCAGCAAGGGGTCTGTGAGGTTAAGCCTTAAGTAGTAAATTGTTCATTAAAAGGATTTTGATTATTAAAAGGGGCCCTGGATCAGGACTCAGTGGAGAAGGATAGTCTGGGTTCCCCTACTGCCCCCTCTGAGGAAAATGGGATGAAAATCCCCTCGTGCAAGGGTTAAGCACTAGTGAGTCTGGACTTAGACTAAAAGCCTCAAGTGAGGTGGGCAAACTATTTTTTGTTAGATTCTTGGTCCACCATGGAAAGGGTGGAACTATATAGAACCCAGCAGGAGGGCTGTGTTGCATGATGAAGCAGACTGCTGCAGTAGCTGCAAATAGCTGATTTCAAAGGAGGAGAGCCTTCTGTCCCCAATGGTCCCTGCTGGTCTGGCTCTGAGCCTGTTCCTATAAAGTGCTGGGCGGGTCAGTGGGTCAAAGTCCATGTCCCCTGCAGCTTTTCCTGGATCCTCCCTCTCTTCTGAGCTGACCTGGGGCTAGGGCCCTGCAGAGCTGCTCTACCAGCCACTTCCTGGACTCCTTTCCTGTTCCCTAGGGACACAGACCCCTTGTAAGCATCACTGACTGACAGGCCAAGGAGTGAGTGGTGCCTGCTCAAGGGGGAGTGGAGAGAATCCCTGAGAGCTGCATAAGGCACCAGCTCTGGTAGAAGCTCTGTGTCCCTCAGTGACTCCTCCAATTTGGCTTTAAAAATCCTTTCCGCAGTTCCATGATCCACTGCAATCTCCCGCACTGATCTTCTGCTTGTTACTTTGCAGTAAAGCATTCACATAAGGCTTTGAACAGCTAAAGACCTTGTTTGGTGTACAGAACATGGTGTAAATTGTAACCCGCTGCTTCAGAATATAATCTTTCAGTTGCTAGAACAAGCTTTTTTGTGACCATCTTGGATATAATCACATCATATTCCAGCCATAAGAATGGCCATAAGGGTCGAACCAATGGACAATCTAGCCCAGTATTCTGTCACCCATTCCCAAACAGAGGCTAGGGACACTTCAGAGCATGGTTTTTCATCCCTGTCCCCATCCTATCTATCCTTCATGAACTTATCTAGTTCTTTTTTGAACCCTGTTATTGTCTTATAGCCACAACTCCTCCCTGCTCCTCCCTTTCCTGACATGTCTCCTGCATGCACTACACTGGCCCTCTACTTTCTGGGAAGTCACATAGGCTGGGTAGAATACCCAGCTAGGGAGATGTAGCCATCTCTTTGCCTATTGCACTGTCTGACCAGTGGAAAGTGGGGCAGCATTACCAGTACGGTACCCACAAGTGTACTTAAAATACTCTTGTTAGAAGGAAAAATCTATAATAGCTTGCTTCCTTTTCAAATCCTTATTAATATGTTATATTAGTGTTATGGCTACAGGGCAGACTATGGTTTAGACCCTTTTTGGTCCCTCTTGAGTACATCCCTTTGGTTACAGGCCTGGCTTCTTGTACTTCACTCTGAATGGAACTATGTGGTCCAGTCACTCACAGACTAGATTTCCCATAGAATCATAGAATAGAATAATAGAATATCAGGGATAAAAGGGACCTCAGGAGGCCATCTAGTCCAGGCTAATGGGGGCTATGGAAAGCGGCGTGCGTGGAGGGATGTGCTGGCTGCCGCTTCCCTCAGCCCCCAGTTGGCTGGAGCGGCGAACCGCGGCCAATGGGAGCCGTGATCGGCTGAACCTGCGGACACGGCAGGTAAACAAACTGGGCCGGCCCGCCAGGGTGCTTACCCTGGTGAGCCGCGTGCCAAAGGTTGCCGATCCCTGATCTAGTCCAACCCCCTCTCAAAGCAGAACCAATCCCCAACTAAATCATCCCAGCCAGGGCTTTGTCAAGCCTGACCTTAAAAACCTCTAAGGAAGGAGATTCCACCACCTCCCTAGCTAACCCATTGCAGTGCTTCACCACCTTTCTAGTGAAAAAGTTTTTCCTAATATCCAACCTAAACCTCCCCCACTGCTACTTGAGACCATTGATCCTTGTTCTGTAATCTGCCACCACTGAGAACAGTCTAGATCCATCCTCTTTGGAACCCCCTTTCAGGTAGTTGAAAGCAGCTATCAAATCCCCGCCTCATTCTTCTCTTCTGCAGACTAAATAACCTCAGTTCCTCAGCCTCTCCTCATAAGTAATGTGCTCCAGCCCTCTAATCATTTTTGTTGTCCTCCGCTGGACTCTTTCCATTTTTCTCCCTCATCCTCCTTTAATGTGGGGCCCAAAACTGGACAGAGTTCTCCAGATGAGGCCTCACCAATGCCGAATAGAGCGGAATGATCATATCCCTCGATCTGCTGGCCAGGGCCGGCTCCAGGCACCAGCTTAACAAGCAGGTGCTTGGGGCTGCCAAGGGAGAGGGGCGGCATGTGTGGCAATTCGGGGGCGGCAGGTCCCTTATTCCCTCTAGGAGCGAAGGGATTCCCGCCGATCGCAGCTTTTTTTTTTTTTTTTGCTTGGGGCGGCAGAAAAGCTGGAGCCGGGCCTGCTGCTGGCAATGCTCCTACTTATACGGCCCAAAATGCCATCAGCCTTCTTGGCAACAAGGACCCACTGTTGACTCATATCCAGTTTCTTGTCCACTGTAATCACTAGGTCCTTTTCTGCAGAACTGCTGCCTAGCCACTTGGTCCCTAGTCTGTAGCAGTGCATGGGATTCTTCTGTCCTAAGTGTAGGACTCTGCACTTGTCCTTATTGAACCTCCTCATATTTCTTTTGGCCCAATCCTCTGACCCCACTGACTCCATTACTGGCAAGGAAAAGCAGGCCTTGCTCCTTCTTTATGTGTTTTGCAGCCTGTCAGCTTTTCACTGAAACACCCTGAACAGCCTCTCCAAGCTCAGACAAAACTCCTTCCTTTTTCTATGGTCTTTCAGGTTTAGGTTGCACTTTTATCCCAGGCTTCAGCCTGGGGAAGAGCAAACTTTTTTTAGCTTGGATAGAGCCAGACAGGGAGTTTCTTCCCCAAATGCCTTATCTTTGCCATTGTTACATTTCCTGCGTGTTCCCTTTTTAGGGTTGCCAGGTATCCGTTTTTTGACCGAAATGCCCTGTTGAAAAGGGACCCTGGTGGTTCCAGTCAGCACCGCTGACCAGGCCGTTAAACGTCTGGCCGGTGGCACAGCAGGACAAAGCAGTCTCCCTTCCTGCCATGGCTCCGTGCAGCTCGCGGAAGCAGCGGCATGTCCCCCATCTGGCTCCTACTCGTAGGGGCAGCCAGTGGGCTTTGTGTGCTACCCCACTGCAAGCACCGGCTCTGTAGCTCCCATTATCCGGGAACCATGGCCAATGGGAGCTGTGGGGACGGTGCCTGAGATGGAGCAGCACGAAGAGCCACCTGGCTGCCTGTATGTGTCAAAGCCAGAGGGGGGACATGCCACTGCTTCCGGTAGCTACTGGTAAGCACCACCTGGAGCCTGCACCCCTGAACCCCCCCTGCATCCCAAACCCCTGACCCGCCCTGATCCCCCTCCCTCCCCCCGAACCCCTTGGTCCCAGCCCCTCTTTCACCCCAAAACCCTCATCTCCTGCCCCACCCCAGAGTCTGCACCCCCAGCTGGAGCCCTCACTGCTCACCCAGGCCCCAACCTCCTGCCCCAGCCCTGATCCCCCTCCTGCCCTCTGAACCCCTCGGTCCCAGTCCAGAGCACCCTCCTGCACCCCAAACCCTAATCCCCAGCTCCACCCCAGAGCCCACACCCCCAACTGGAACCCTCATCCCCTTCCTGTGCCCCAACCCCCTGCCACAGCCCAGAGCACCCTCCTATACTCCAAACCCCTCATCTCCAGCCCCACCCCAGAGCCTGCACCCCCAGCCAGAGCCCTCACTGCCCCACCCTACCCCAGCATGGAACCCTCTCCCGCACTCCAAACCCCTCAGCCCCAGCCCCCTCCTGCACCCCAAATCTCTCAGCCCCAGCTGCACACCAGAGCCCACACCCCCAGCTGGAGCCCTCAACCGCCCCCCCCCCACACACACACACACCACTCCCTGCCCCAGCCCGGTGCAAATGAGCGAGTGAGGATAGGGAGAGCAAGCAACAGAGGGAGGGGGGATGGAGAGAGCAGGGCGGGGCCTTGGAGAAGTGGCAGGGCAGAGGGTTTGGGCAAGGGTGTTTGGTTTTGTGCGAGTAGAAAGTTGGCAACCCTATCCCTTTTACAGCTTCCTTTGAGTTAAATATGTCCATTCAGGCGGCTTATTCTCATGCAAATAAACTGAAATGCATATGATATTTATATAAAACAATATAGATGTTTCCCAGTTCTCAGCAAGTTGTGGGTATTTTTATCAGATCCAGTGAAAGCCAAAATCAGTTTTGATAATTAGATGACGTAATTATAGAAAATGAAAAACAAAAGAGAATGCTAGCATTTTATATTTTGGCAGGGAGTTACAAAGACAGGAGTATACATTTAAAAAACATAAAGATGTCTATCATTAGAATCCTAGAATTAGTAATGATTATTTAGTTTCATCTTAAATCAGGCAAGATTTAAGGAACTTGTTATGGGAAGAAGTGATAGAAGTAATACAGGAGAGATTGCTAGTATGACAGCTGACAAGAAAATTTAAAGTCTACAAAGCTACTTTCTGTTGCCCCCCCCCCCCCCCAAAAAGAACAAAAACCGTACAAGAGTTTAAAACCTTTATTGAATATAATTATAATAACTGTTTGTATAATCAGAAAAATGCATATTATTTGGGGTAATATCCTCAACTTCTGTGAGTCAATATAGTTCCATTAAAGTAAACAGTTATGCTAAAGTAAACAGAGAAAATATGGTCCTTTATTTCTGGATCTGGAGAGATGATGAAAATAATCATGTTAAAAAAAAATTGTTCAACAAATAATGCTAATTTCATCACACGTATTGTTCTACATGAACTAATTGACTAAATCTATTTGAATGACAGTTTGTATTTATAGTTGCTTCAGTAATATTCTCATATGGTAATATAAAGTAAGATTTTGGGGAAAGAACAAAATCACAACATCCTTCCATTGGTAGTGAGTCTTTTGTGAAGGTACAGAAAATCTTTGATTTTTCTGTGACAAAGAAAATGAATCCAGCAATTCAAATGTTAAAACTTTGATAAAAATTCTACCAAGCCTAGGGCACTTGCCTAAATATAGTTGATGTACTGGTGTGGCATATCATTTTTATGAAGTGGGAATATTGCTACTTTTGTTGTGACTGCACAATTTTAAACTCCTTGCCTACATTTCTCAGTAAAAATTGATTGGAAGCCCAAAGCGTTCTGGTTTACATGCAATAGAATTTTATGAAAAAAGAATTTTGAGTGTCCTGGAGATATTTACTATCAAAATGCAGCTGAAAGTGCAAACTTGCCAGCATCCTCTTACATGCTTCAGATATAAAAGATACTCAATCTTTTTGCCCCATTCCACCTCCTTATATCATGGCTATGTAGTTTTAATTTAAACCAATGTCCCATCATGTCATTTAGTATGTTTGAGCCTGAACACAGAGCCTGTGACTTTTAAATATTTTAAAGTCAAACTCTTACAATGTTAGGTGGGTAAACTCATCTTAGCGTTGAAACTAATGATTCAGCACTGAGGTTACTGCACACCCACAGAATTGTTACTGCACACCTACTGAAAATCAGAATTCTAATGTGAAGAGGTGACTTTCAGTTTATAAAGTGGACATTGTTCTTTAAAACACCAGACTATTTTAATACACTTTTTTCAAAAGTACTTTTTCACTCATATATTCTAATGCCAGAAAGGAACATTGTGATCTTCTAGTCTGACCTACTATATAGCACAGGGTGTTGAACCCAAAATAACTCCTAGACTCCTACAGCATACCTTTAAAGATGTGGCCTCATCAGTGCCGAATAGAGGGGAATAATCACTTCCTTCCATCTGCTGGCAATGCTCCTACTAATGTAGCCCAATATGCCGTTAGCCTTCTTGGCAACAAGGTCACACTGTTGACTCATAACCAGCTTCTCATACACTGTAATCCCCAGTCCTCTTCTGCAGAACTGCTGCTTAGCCAGTCGGTCCCCAGGCTGTAGCAATGCATGGGATTCTTCCTTCCTAAGTGCAGGACTCTGCACTTCTCCTTGTTAAACCTCATCAGATTTCTTTTGGCCCAAATCTCCAATTTGTCTAGGTCACTCTGGACCCTATCCCTACCCTCCAGCCTACCCCTATATCTACCTCTTCCCACAACTTGGTGTCATCCGCGACTTCCTGAGGGTGCAATCTATCCCATTATCCATATCATTAATGAAGATGTTGAAAAAAAACGGTCCCAGGATCGACGCCTTGGCACTGCACTTGTTACCGGCTGCCAACTAGATATTGAGCCATTGATCACTATCTACTGAGCCTGACAATCTAGCCAGATTTCTATCCACCTTATAATCCATTCATCCAATCCATACTTTTTTAACTTGCTGGCAAGAATACTGTGGGAGACTGTATTAAAAGCTTTACTAAAATCAAGATATATCATGTCTTCCACGTTCCCCATATTCACAGAGCCAGTTATTTCATCATAAAAGGCAATCAGGTTGGTCAGGCATGGCATGTCCTTAGTGAATCCATATTGACTGTTCCTGATCACCTTCCTCTCCTCCAAGTGCTTCAAAATGGATTCCTTGAAGACCTGCTCCGTGATTTTTCCAGGGCCTGTGGTTCACCGGATTCTTCTTCTTCCCTTTTTTTAAAGATGGGCACTATATTTGCCTTTTTCCAGTAGTCTGGGTCTGGGACCTCCCCCAAGTGCCATGAGTTTTCAAAGATAATGGCCAATAGTTCTGAAATCACATCTGCCAACTCCCTCAGCACCCTCGGATGCATTGTATCTGGTCCCATGGACATGTGCATGCCCAGCTTTTCTAAATAGTCCTTAACCTGTTCTTTCACCACTGAGGGCTGCTCACGTCCTCCCCATACTGTGCTGCCCAGAGCAGCAGTCTGGGAGCTGACCTTGTCTGTGAAGACCGAGGCAAAAAAGATCATTGAGTACTTTTTCCACATCATCTGTCACTAGATTGCCTCCCCAATTCAGTAAGGGTCCCACACTTTCCCTGACCTTCTTCTTTTTGCTAATATACCTGTAGAAAATCTTCTTGTTACCTGTCACATACCTTGCTAGCTGCAACTCCAATTGTGCTTTGGCCTTCCTGATTACACCCCTGCTTGCTTGAGCAATATTTTTATACTCCTCCCTAGTCACCTAAATTTCCAATTCTTGTAAGCTTCCTTTTTGAGTTTAAGCTCACCAAAAATTTCTTTAAGCCAAGATGGTCATTTTTCCATATTTGCTATTCTTTCTGCACATCGGGATGGTTTGTTCCTGCACCCCCAATAAGACACCTGTGTACCTTCTTAATTCTGGCTTCAGTACAGTTGCAGTCATCACAAAACTCATTCCTCCAACAAATCTGCTATGGTTCAGATTGCCAGGTGCCTGGTTTTCGACCGGAACGCCCGGTTGAAAAGGGACCCTGGCAGTTCTGGTCAGCACTGCAAACTGGGTTAAAAGTCTGGCCAGTGGCACAGTCGGGCTAAGACAGGCTCCCTGCCTGCTGTGGCAATGCACAGCTCCTGGAAGCAGTAGCATGTCCCCCCTTTGGCTCCTACATGTAGGGTCAACAAGGGGGCTCTGCATGCTGCCCCCGCCCCAAGCGCCGGCTCCACAGCACCCATTGGCCAGGAACCTCAGCCAATGTGAGATGAGGGGGTGGTGCCTGCAGACAGGGCAGCCTGAAGAGCTGCCTGGTCACGCCGCTGCATAGGAGCCAGAGGGAGGACATGCCACGGCATCCAGGAGCTGCCTGAGGTAAGGGCTGCCTGGAGCCTGCACCCTGATACCCCTCCAGCTGTCTGAACCCCTTGATCCCATCCCAGAGCACCCTCTTGCACTCCAAACTCCTCATTCCCAGCCCTACCCCAGAGCCCGCACCAGAGGCCAGAGCCCTTATCCCCCCGCACCTCAAACCCTCACCCCAGCCCAGAGCTCCCTCCTGCACTCTGAACCCCTCAGTCCCAGCCTGGACCCCACTCTTGCACCCCAAATCCCTCATCCCTGGCCCCACACCAGAGCCTATACCCACAGCCGTAGCCCTCACCCCCCTACACTCCAACCCCATACCCCAGCTCAGTGAAAATGAATGAGTGAGTGAGGGTGGGGAGAGCGAGTGACAGAGGGAGGGGGGATGGAATGAGCAGGGCGTGGGACCTCAGATAAGGGTCAGGGCCTCAGAAGAGGAGTGGGGCAGAGGTCGGGGCAAGGTGTTCGGTTTTGTGTGAGTATAAAGTTGACAACTCTAGCTATGGCAGGGGCAGAGAGGTCTAAAACAGACTCATTAGGCCAACATCACACCATCCAGACAACCCATAGCATCAATTGGGATTTTGAGTGGCTTGGAAAAGGGTTAATTTACATCTCCTTGTCAGAGTGATGTAAAGGGGCTACATCCTAAAGGAAAATCAAGGCGGTGACATAAAAAATTCAATATTGAGAGAAAGGGTGGTCTAAAAATCTCTTCTTAAAAAAATATGTTTTGACAGGAATGAAGATGCAGTTAGAAAACATGTGGAATATTACAATGAACTTCAACTGAAAATGCACAGATGTCAGAGACTGGTGTTAGAGTGAACAGACTAGTCAAAAGGGACTACTGAAAAATGAATTGTTTTTATTCTCTGTCCTGAGAGATTAAAATGTACTTTTGTTTTTGGCAAAATCAAAGCTTGGCATTAGTCTCTTTGTTTTAATTGCTTCATAATTTATAAATGAGATTCCATTTAATTTCACTCTGCAGAATCTGTAATGGAAAAGTACAAGTTGATAAACAATGCACAAAAAATATGAAACAACCATCTTCTCTGTTGAATGTAATGGTCTTCAATGGGACATAACACAAGGCTATTTTTGACATTATGTATTCAGTAGAGATCCAATGAGATATTGTTATTCATAAGCCATAATGGAAGAGATAATAATAATGAGGTTAAATCAGACTTTGTGAATAAAGAATAAGCAACTTTTATACATATACAGTACAGACCAGCAGAATTCCTGTAAACAGCACCAGGAAGTGACTCTGTGTTATCAGTAGAAAGCACAAACACACTATTCTGTTCACATCAGAGTGCTTTTAAAGTAATATGAGGGAGGGATTCTGTGACTTCAAACCATGGATTATTGATTCTAGAGTTTGGCAGTCAAACTCTGTTTAGAGTTTTTATTTTTTTCCCCTAATAAAACCTTTTTTATTGTTCAACCTGTTGGACACACTAAAAGCAAAGATGGAGGTCTGAAAGCATCTACTATGAGAGGTGTTAGTGCCAAAAACATCAACATTTTGGGAAATTAACTGTGTACCTCTTGCTGCTTGTATTTGCTTAGCACTGGTGAGCACTGCAACACCTGAATCGCTTTGTGGATTTAGCACCTTGTTCTTGAATTTTTTAACCCCTTATTATATATCATACAGATATGCACAAGTTCAGATTTTTGGGTCTTTATCCAAATTGAACTGCCAAACTTTTTAAACAGCTTTGTCTTGCAAGTAAAGAATGGAACTATTCACAAATAATTTTGACTTACGGAGCCCAAATTCAACTTATGAACACAGATCTCTTAAGATCAAGGTTAAGGTCATAAATATTAACATATCTGAGTGATCCTTGGTCTTCCATGACATCCACAAAACTTGATCCCAATTGCCAGGCAGCTTTTTAAATGAAAGCACGATTGGTTTGGGTATCCTGTACCATGCTTGTTCCTCACTCATCTGAGGCATATGGAAACTCGTAATGATTACTGAAGGACTTCTTGTAACATAGTTAGGAAATGCCCTTGACATCCATACTAGTATGCAACATGGAATACAGAAGGGTAATTAGCAATGAGCCAGCTGCCACATATTTAGGAGCTATGTTAAGGCCACATTATCTTAGTCCAGATCCAACAAAATTTAGTAAAGAAACATTACAGACAAAACACCCATAGATCTGAAACTACTGGAACTTTTCTGCTGAATAAATCATTTAATTATGAATATTTACTCGAGAGATGATCAGAAACTTATCAATGGATGCCTAGGACAGATCAAGGAATAAGTCAAGTTCTCCATCTTCTCTGTCCCAAATGATAAGTAGGGATCAAATAGAGGATTTTTTAAAGTTGTTTTGAAGATAATTATTGTCTGAATATGGGAAACGTAACAGTGGAAGCATAGGGAGCTTATGAAAACATGGGCCATATTGTATGCTCATGCAGCTGTCGTTGAAGAGAGGATGCCATACATCCCTATAGCTGTCCTTAACAAATTCTTCCCATGGCTGGTCCATATTTAATTTAGGGTTAGGAGTGATGGCAGACTATGTATTATTTATATATATATATATTTTATCACTAGCAGCAGAAAGCCCATGCTGTTGCAGGGGAGTGGCAGTTGGGTGAAGTAAACCACCAATCTGTCCAGCTTCCTTCATACACCCAATTAAATTGTTGCATGCTAATTAGCTGTAGAGTAATGGTGGTGATTAGTTGATATCTCTAATATCACAATGTTCTCAACTCTTGGCTTGACATAGATATGTGCCTTATTGTAGCTGTATACCACACAACTATAATTCATAAAGTCAAAATTTCTGAGAACTTAAATACTGGATGGCAACAGCCCACATATCCCAGTGATGATCCAACCTGGTGATATTCTGAACAAAAAGAGCTCTCAGCTATGCTTGTAGCTGTTTTTATCACTTCACACTGACTCAACAGACATTCTAGGTTTCAGAGGGTATACAGACAGGTGACAATCCTGGAATTTTATTATATATATTATTTACAATTTGTATTGTTACCCCTTTTGATCCAAGCAGTTAGGTAAAGTTGATGTCTTGTAGGTTCTTCCAGTTAGGAACATAAGAACGGCCATACTGTGTCAGACCAAAGGTCCATCTAGGTCAGTATCCTGTGTTCCGACAGTGGCCAAGGCCAGGTGCCCCAGATGGAATAAACAGAACACACACACACACACACACACACACACACACACACACACACTGTGTCAAACAATAGGGTAATTCAAATTCCAGGGCAACCTTGTACTTGTCTCTGTCTCAAACAAATCTATGTGCCTGTGTTTTGGTTTTGGAGACTATTATTTCTGTTATATCACACTTATTCCCAACCGATATCAAGGTCTAACACAACCCATTACAATATTATGGCAGCACTGAGAGTTCCCATAGCTGAAAATCAAATTTAAGTTAAAGGACATGAAAAAATGAAATGTTTTTGAAAAAAATCCAGATAAAATTTACAAAAAAATTAAAAACTCCCATTTTTTGTTGTATTAAGTATATATGCGTATAGTTCATTGTTATGTTGTAGAGTGTTCCTGAACAGCCACTGGGAAAATGTATGAGACATAGGCTCTATACTTCAACTATCTCATAACCCTTACTTATGTGAGTAATCTTTAGGCATTGAAATTGATGGGTCTACTCTTAAGAGCAAGGATTATTGATATGTATAAAGGTTGCATTATTTGACCTTTATTTCGGTGTTTCGAACAAGCTGAACCATGACAGAGATAGATGAATTCCTCCTTATATGAAAGGCATATGGCCCCAGAGTAGAACGTTATAGATTATTATTGTTGCCCTTTTATATATCACAGTTTTCCTTCAGGAAGTTCATTGATCTTCTTTGTTCCTGAACTACAATAGATTGTGGCTTTTACTTTATAGTGACATTTTTTCCGTCTACATCCAGAGAGGCCAAAATATTGGAAATAGAGATAAAAACACGATTAGTACACACAAGACAGTGTAAGAGAAAAAAATGAAATATGCCTTCCCATTTTAATGCACAGAATGTTTATATATTGCAGGATCAAAAGGAGTTTGATATCTGTAGAAGATATAGTGGTACATGGCTGGAACAGAATGTCTTCAGAACTGATACTGTACATGAACGACAACTTAAAGGAATGTCATGTGGTATATACAGAATTTTCAAGCATTGGATCAAGAGCAACAGCTGCTTTCACATTTATTTTCAACACAGTATTTATATTGCAGCAGACCACCATCCTTGGGCATGTTCTTTCATTGTAATAATTTCTCATGTGGATTTTTTTCTCTCTCTAACCTATAGCACTTGCATGATATAACTGTCTATTGTGTATACTAATTGCTTCATTTTGTATCTTACATCTTCAAGGTCAACCACTGGCCAAGCGCAGGATGAAGGTTGTGCGATGTGAACTTTGCTGTCTCATATGACTAAATGAGAGTGTGTGACATTTTCTTGAGTCTTATTTCTTTCATTGAGATTGTTCTCTAGCATAGTTTCAGCAAAGAGATTCAGTATTATAAATTTAATTATATAAGATGTTCCTTGACAAATGGGAATTCTTGGTTGTTGGTTTTTTCCCCTGCAGTTGATGGTTAAATTGAACCAATGTGTAGATTTTAGGGAACATCGCTGTTAATGGTTCAATACAGTTTTACCCCCATATCAAGTCAAACTGGAAGCTTCTCATCTTTTCAATACGAAGTTGCATAGATACTAAACTAAGTAACTTAGTATGTCTGATTATTTTACTCTAGGATTATCTTAAGTAATTATTGAGAATTTTCCCATTGACTTCAAAGGGTTTTGGATTATGGCCAGCAAGACCACATATGAATGTCTGATTGCTAAATATCTTGGTAGTGATTTAAATTCTGTCAACACAACAATATTATCATTCTATCGCCTTGCTATAAATCAACTTGGATCATTATTGTTTCTTGTATTGGGTTGGAACTCATGAGATGTGGACTTACTTCCCTGCTCTGTAACAGGGAAAAGCTGTGGCTGAAACATGATAAATTATGAATATATTTCTACAACAGATACAAGCGGTGACATCCTGCACCCATTGAAGTCAATCAGAAAACTCCCATTGACTTTAGTGGACCATGATTTCACTTAAGGATGTTTGATGGGTTATTCTAAGCTGATTAATCATAAATGAATGATACATATAATACAGTTAAGTCCAAAATGTATTAATATCAAGTATATTATGTGGTGTACAGGATCCGCTGTGCCAACACATCCTTTGGAAGACTACACAAATGAGTCTTCAATTATAGGGATCTGCAAACAGGCACCAAGATCTTGGTTTACAAGACAGTTGTCATCCCCACCCATCTCTATGGGTGTGAGACCTGGGTAACCAACAGACGACATCTCAAGCAGCTGGACTGGTTACAGCAGCACACCTCAGGAAGATTCTCAGGATCAGCTGGGAAGACCAATGCACTAACATCAGCATTCTTTCTGCCGCCAACATCAGCAGTATAAAAGTACTGGTCATGAAACACTAACTCCGCTGGGCTGGCCACTGTCTACAGATGCCTGACATTCACGTCTCAAAGCAAGTACTCTTCTTTCAGTTAAGTCATGGAAAAAGGGCTCATGGAGGGCAGTGGAAGTGCTTTAAAGACACACTGAAAATACACCTTAAAAAGAGACTCATCGACCCAACAAACTGGGAGGACTTGGTGTGAACAAAACACAGTGGCACCACACCATACACCAAGCCACAGCTCACTTTCAGGAGAACAGATGTGCTCATGAGATGGAAGTGACAAAGGATGAAGGAAAGGGCACAACACTCCAGCCAACAACTATGTCTCTTCCAAGATCACACCCATCACTTCTGTGGGAAAATCTGCAGGGCATGAAATGGGCTCCTCAGCAACCTAAAAACCCATCAATGAACCCCCCTTGGCAGACATCATCCTTGCATCGAGGAATAGCCAAAGATTATGTGGTCTAACCTGATGATGGCAAGGTTTAGCTCTGAGTGACAAAAACAAAAGCTGTTCTTGGACTGAAGGCATATTAATAAGAATTCTTTAAAATAAAATTACTTTATTACTTGCTTAAAGTTATTAGCTTCTGCTACAGGAGATAATATTAGATAACCATCAAATTGTTTGGAATCACCCCATGTAGCATCACTTCCACAGTATTCTTGCCCGCAAGTTAAAAAAGTATGGTTTGGATGAATAGACTATAAGGTGGATAGAAAGCTGGCTAGATCGTAGGGCTCAAAGGGTAGTGATCTTCGGCTCGATGTCTAGTTGACAGCCGGTATCAAGCGGAGCAAGTATCAAGCCCCAGGGGTCCATCCTAGGGCCTGTTTTGTTCAGCATCTGCATTAATGATCTGGATGATGGAATGGATTACACGCTCAGCAAGTTTGTGGATAACACCAAGTTGAGGGGAGTGGTAGATACTCTGGACCCTATCCCTATCCTCCAGAGGTACCTAGATAAATTGGAGGATTGGGCCAAAAGAAATATGATGAGGTTCAACAAGGACAAGTGGAAATACCTGCACTTAGGACAGAAGAATCCCATTCACTGCTACAGGCTGGGGACCGACTTGCTAAGCAGCAGTTCTGCAGAAAAGAACCTGGGGATTACAGTGTATGAGAAGCTGGTTATGAGTCAACAGTGTGCCCTTGTTGCCAAGAAGGCTAACGGCATATTGGGCTGCATTAGTAGGAGCATTGCCAGCAGATTGAAGGAAGTGATTATTCCCTTCTATTCGGCACTGGCGAGGCTACATATGGAGTATTGTGTCCAGTTTTGGGCTTCCCACTACAGAAAGGATGTGGACAAACTGGAGAGAGGCCAGCGGAGGTCAACGAAAATGATTAGGGGGCTTGAGCACATGAGTTATGAGGAGAAGCTGAGGGAACTGGGCTTATTTAGTCTTCAGAAGAAAAGAGTGAGGAGGGATTTGATAGCAGCTTTCAACTACACCGCTACCTCGATATAACGCTGTCCACGGGAGCCAAAACATCTTACCCTGTTATAGGTGAAACCGTGTTATATTGAACTTGCTTTGATCCACCAGAGTGCGCAGACCTGCCCCCTCAGAGTACTGCTTTACCGCGTTGTATCCTAATTTGTGTTATATCGAGTGGCGCTATATCGAGGTAAGGGGTGTACCTGAAGAGGGGGTTCCAAAGAGGATGGAGCTAGGCTGTTCTCAGTGATGGCAGATGAGAGAACAAGGAGCAATGGTCTCAAGTTGCAATGGGGGGGAGGTTTAGGTTGGATATTAGGAAAAACTATTTCACTAGGAGGGTGGTGAAGCACTGGAATGGGTTCCCTAGGGAGGTGGTGGGATCTCCATTCTTAGAGGTTTTTAAGACCTGCTTGACAAAGCCCTGGTGGGGACAATTTAGTTGGTGTTGGTCCTGCTTTGTGGGTTGGACTAGATGACCTCCTACGGTCGCTTCCAACGCTAATCATCTATGATTCTATGTGTAGTATATGCCAATCAAAGGGACACTTGTGTGTCTTTGCTGGCATATACATTAAGGGCCTGATCTTATGTCACTGGATAAGGTGCTATGATCTAAATTCAGCACCGATGTAACTCCATTTACTTCAGTGGAGTTGCACTCTTTTACACTAGGCTCTTTTTAGCCACATGAATTATTCTAAAATCTTTGATCTTCAACCGAATCGAATAGGATTGACTTCAGTGGATTGATGCTGATTTACACCAGCTGAAGATCTCTCTCTCACTCTCTAAATACATATATAAGCATTCCAAAACTATTAATGAATAATTTTTCAACATGCCTATGAGGTAGGAAAATATCACGATTTTATCGATTGGAAAATGAGTCATAGAGATTAAATGGCTTGCCCAAGATTATGCAACAGACTTCCAGCATAACAGGGAAGTGAGTCCACATCTCGTGAATCCCAACCCAATACCTTGAACAGAAGCCTATTCTCTCTCATTGCCTACTGTAGAGTATCTCATCTACAGAAATTGAAGTTCTTTACATGCATGGTACCTACAAAAATCTTGTTAAGCTGCTGGTGTGTAGAGAACATAGCCCATCATTCTGACCCATATTGTCTCATTGTTTCCTTGTACTCCCTTATCTGTCTTTGTCTCAGTCTTTTGTTTCTTGTCTCTTACTTACATTGTAAACTCTCTGGGGTAAATTCTCTGTTTTGTTTGTATGGTACCCACCACAGTGAGGTTCTGGTCCTTAATTAGGCCTCCAAGGCACTGTGGTAACACAAATGAACAATATGTTGTGCTATTTCGCTGCACAGGTGTCCAAATTAGAAGCAGGGTGGAAGGAGACAAGCACAATCACATTTTTTTACACTTACTTCAACACTAGTGCCATTAGTCACCACAGAGTGAAATTACACCATCCTAATGATCCCTCACTTTCACAGACCTTGGGAGGCAGGCCAGTCCTCGCCCACAGACAACCTGCCAACCTTAAGCATATTCTCACCAGCAACCACGCACCGCGCCATAACAACTCTAACTCAGGAACCAACCCATGCAACAAACCTCGATGCCAACTCTGCCCACATATCTACACCAGCAACACCATCACTGGACCTAACCAGATCAGCTACAACATCACCGGCTCATTCACCTGCACGTCCACCAATGTTATATATGCCATCATATGCCAGCAATGCCCCTCTGCTATGTACATTGGCCAAACTGGACAGTCACTACGCAAGAGGATAAATGGACACAAGTCAGATATCAGGAATGGCAATATACAAAAACCTGTAGGAGAACACTTCAACCTCCCTGGCCACACAATAGCAGATGTTAAGGTAGCCATCTTACAGCAAAAAAACTTCAGGACCAGACTCCAAAGAGAAACTGCTGAGCTCCAGTTCATTTGCAAATTTGACACCATCAGATCAGGATTAAACAAAGACTGTGAATGGCTATCCAACTACAGAAACAGTTTCTCCTCCCTTGGTGTTCACACCTCAACTGCTAGCAGAGCACCTCACCCTCCCTGATTGAACTAACCTCGTTATCTCCACACTGATATATACCTGCCTCTGGAGATTTCCATTACTTGCATCTGAAGAAGTGAGGTTCTTACCCACGAAAGCTTATGCTCCCAGTACTTCTGTTAGTCTCAAAGGTGCCACAGGACCCTCTGTTGCTTTTTACAGATTCAGACTAACACGGCTACCCCTCTGATACTTGACACCATGCAAGGCACTGCATTTAGCCGTATGGAATGGAAATCTATCAACCTCATGAAGAAACTTGCACAAATACAGACAGATATCATCTTCCTTTCCAAATGCAAACAGATGGACATCATACCAAATGGACTGAAGGTGAAAAATCCATTGCTATCTACATACTGCACAGACCACAGTGAGAGATTATGCCATACGTTATCAAAGAAACTGAGGAACCACCTGATCAGCATCCTATACAGCAAACAGAAAAACATCAAGAAAGAGCTCTCCAACCTGGAGACTCTCATAAATAACCAACCCTCCACACAAACGGACTTTACTAAAATAAGACAGGAGATCTACATTACACACTTCACCTCTCTACAAAGGAAAAAGGACCGTAAGCTGTCTAAAATCCTACCTGCCACATGGGGCCACAACAGGGGTACCCCTAACTCACCCAGCAATATCGTCAATTTATCCAGCTACACACTCAACCCAGCAGAAGAGTCTGTCCTATCTCGGGGACTCTCCTTTTGCCCCAGCACCCCCACGAACATGATACAGTTCTGTGGTGATCTGGAAGCCTACTTTCGCCGCCTCCGACTCAAAGAATACTTTCATGATAACACTGAACAGCGCACTGATACACAGATACCCTCCCACCAACAACACAGGAAGAAGAACTCCACATGGACTCCTCCTGAGGGTCGAAATGACAGTCTGGACCTATACATAGAATGCTTCCGCCGACGTGCACAGGCAGAAATTGTGGAAAAACAACATCGCTTGCCTCATAACCTAAGTCGTGCAGAACGCAATGCCATCCACAGCCTCAGAAACCACCCTGACATTATCATCAAAGAGGCTGATAAAGGAGGTGCTGTTGTCATCATGAACAGGTCTGACTACCAGAAGGAGGCTGCCAGACAACTCTCCAATACCCAATTCTACAGGCCGCTTTCCTCAGATCCCACTGAGGAATACACTAAGAAACTACACCATCTACTCAGGACACTCCCTACACTAACACAGGAACAAATCAACATACCCTTAGAGCCCCGACCGGGGTTATTCTATCTACTACCTAAGATCCACAAACCTGGAAATCCTGGACGCCCCATCATCTCGGGCATTGGCACTCTCACTGAAGGACTGTCTGGATATGTGGACTCCCTACTCAGACCCTACGCCACCAGCACTCCCAGCTATCTCCGTGACACCACAGATTTCCTGAGGAAACTACAATGCATTGGTGACCTCCCAGAAAACACCATCCTAGCCACCATGGATGTAGAGGCTCTCTACACAAACATCCCACATACAGATGGAATACAAGCTGTCAGGAACAGTATCCCTGATGATGACACAGCACAACTTATTGCTGAGCTCTGTGACTTTATCCTCACGCACAATTATTTCAAATTTGGTGACAATATATACCTCCAGACCAGTGGCACCGCTATGGGCACCCGCATGGCCCCACAATATGCCAACATTTTTATGGCTGACCTGGAACAACGCTTCCTCAGCTCCCGTCCACTCATGCCCCTTCTCTACCTACGCTATATTGATGACATCTTCATCATCTGGACCCATGGGAAGGAGGCCCTGGAAGAATTCCACCATGCTTTCAACAGCTTCCACCCCACCATCAACCTCAGCCTGGACCAATCTACACGGGAGGTCCACTTCCTGGACACCACCGTACAAATAAGCGATGGCCACATTAACACCACCCTATACCGAAAGCCCACCGACCGCTACGCCTACCTTCATGCCTCCAGCTTCCACCCCGGTCACACCACACGATCCATCGTCTACAGCCAAGCACTGAGGTACAACCGCATCTGCTCCAACCCCTCAGACAGAGACCAACACCTACAAGATCTTCACCAAGCATTCTCAAAACTACGATACCCACACAAGGAAATAAAGAAACAAATCAACAGAGCCAGACGTGTACCCAGAAGCCTCCTGCTACAAGACAGGCCCAGAAGAGAAACCAACAGAACTCCACTGGCCATCACCTACAGTCCTCAGCTTAAACCTCTCCAACGCATCATCAGTGATCTACAACCCATCCTGGACAATGATCCCTCACTTACACAGACCTTGGGAGGCAGGCCAGTCCTCGCCCACAGACAACCTGCCAACCTTAAGCATATTCTCACCAGCAACCACGCACCGCGCCATAACAACTCTAACTCAGGAACCAACCCATGCAACAAACCTCGATGCCAACTCTGCCCACATATCTACACCAGCAACACCATCACTGGACCTAACCAGATCAGCTACAACATCACCGGCTCATTCACCTGCACGTCCACCAATGTTATATATGCCATCATATGCCAGCAATGCCCCTCTGCTATGTACATTGGCCAAACTGGACAGTCACTACGCAAGAGGATAAATGGACACAAGTCAGATATCAGGAATGGCAATATACAAAAACCTGTAGGAGAACACTTCAACCTCCCTGGCCACACAATAGCAGATGTTAAGGTAGCCATCTTACAGCAAAAAAACTTCAGGACCAGACTCCAAAGAGAAACTGCTGAGCTCCAGTTCATTTGCAAATTTGACACCATCAGATCAGGATTAAACAAAGACTGTGAATGGCTATCCAACTACAGAAACAGTTTCTCCTCCCTTGGTGTTCACACCTCAACTGCTAGCAGAGCACCTCACCCTCCCTGATTGAACTAACCTCGTTATCTCCACACTGATATATACCTGCCTCTGGAGATTTCCATTACTTGCATCTGAAGAAGTGAGGTTCTTACCCACGAAAGCTTATGCTCCCAGTACTTCTGTTAGTCTCAAAGGTGCCACAGGACCCTCTGTTGCTTTTTACCATCCTAATGGTTCACTTAACTAAAAGTCTGGGTCCAAACACCTCCAAACTTCAGAATGCTAAGGATCCATTTCTACTAGTACTTCAGTAACTCAGGGGTGCTGTGACAATTAATTAATGTTTATACAGCATTTCAAAAATGGACTGTATGTAATACAATCTAGCTATTGTATAAAACAATTATGCTTTGTCTAGTTTTACTTTTATAAAATTTAAGTTGTAACATGTTACAGTGAAATAAAATCAAGCAAAATAATAGAAAGATATTAGAAAGGCACTACTAGGAACTGTAATTTTTCTCAAGCATTTCTAACTGGGGAAAAAAAAGGAGGTAGTCACAGTTTGCAAAGTTCCCCCTTTTCCAGCCTCCCTGGATATTAATTTCAAGTTGTAAATTGAATTGACATCAGAGGTTAGATGTTTGTCTTGATTCGCCACTGTCTTGCCCTTTTTAGTCAATTACAGTGGTGCAATGTGGGTATAAAATGCAACCAAAATAGAATTGGCAGCATTTTACATGCAAATAACTATACCCAGTGCAAGTACCATAGAGAATCAGACCTATTCATGTTTAGCAGTAGCTCTTGAAGGTTATGAATTATTGGTTTACATTGCACACTTGAGACTAAATCCTTATACATGCTGAGTATCTGCAACTCCTATTGATTTCAAAAGGAACATGGGATCTGTTGTAGAAAAGGGAAATATACAATAGAGTCAGTATTTATTGTTTTATAAAATAATTCTATTTTAGCAGGGGACAAAGTTTGCAAAACTTTCTACAAAAAGAGCAAAAATTCAGTGAAGACATCTAAACTAAAATAACCTGCTGCTTGTCTATACTCTGGTATGTTATATCCATTTGCAATTTCAGGATAGGTTTATTCATAGACTGATAGATTCCAAGGCCAGAAGGGACCATTGCGATCATCTAGCCTGACCTCCTGTATAACACAGGCTATTGAACTTCCCCAAATAATTCCTAGAGCACATCCTTTAGAAAAACATGCAATATTTATTTAAAAATTGTCAACCATGACTATTAGTAAACTATTCTAATGGTTTATTATGCCTCACTGTCAAAATTTGTATACCTTATTTTCAGTCTATCAATTTATAGACCAGAATCAGAACTTCAGAATTTCTTTACTGTTTGAGCCCTGTGAGAAGTCTCAGACCCTAAAATGTAATGAGTCTCTCTCTTTCTCATGTAACCTTTCTGCCAGGTGGAGCCAGCAGCAATCATGGCCTGGTTCAATATCTAGGGGTTCCTTTTCAACAATACAACTCAGAACCAGCTTGAGCTCCCACCCAGTAACCTGGGGAAAATGCACATGACCCCTGGATGCCTCTGAGAGGCAATACTTCCCCACTCACAAGCACAGAGTCTGAGTGTAGAAAAAAAAACGTTTCATGCAAGGAGGGAAGTCACGCAACATTAATTAGGGAAAATGCCACAACTGGGATTCATAATCATAAAACTGTGAGCAGAACACCCACCCCAGAGTCCGTGGGGCAGTGCCTTCCGCCTTATGTTCTTGAGTTCTACAACCAAAAGTTCTGTTTCTGTGCCCCTCTCTGCTCCCTCACCTCTGCTCGCTCACAGTGGTTGTTGTTGGTCAGAGACACTTAGGGGTCAGAGGTACATCTGTGTGAATTCACCTCCTGCCTAGGGAATAAGGCACCTTGCTTGCTCCACCATCTGAGCACTTGCTCTGGCTGGCCACCCTGCCAGCTGCTGCTCCTCGCCACCTGGCCGCCCAGCCAGCTGCTGCTCCTGGCTGTCTGGCCATCCCACCAGCTGCGGTTACTTGTTGCCTCGCTAGCCACTCGTTCTTTAAAAGCTACCTCCTTTAAATTGAGGGGTCATGAAGCATCAGTTACAAATGTTCTCTGGCTTTTTTTTTTTTTTGTAGATACTGGATTTTTAACATTTATTTCAACCAGGTGGCTACAAAAGCATTTTAAACACTCTTCCAATTATAACTACAAAATGACTGGCAGAGGGCCATGAGAAATGGCAGCTTTTGAATTTCAATATTATTTTATATGCCTCTCTGCTGCCAAGGCTAAAGTTGTAATTAAGTGATAATCCCACAGCAACATCAGGTGTTCAAGGGAGTAAGCACTTCCTAGGCTCATGTTTATGTAGGCAGCTATGTGCATTCCTGAGTTATGCAGTGTCTCTATTGAGGTTATCACAAATCTATTACAAGTTTTAATAAAGAACTTAATAAGCTAGATAGAAAAGACTTCTTTATGGCCTTTTTCTGAATACCTTACCCTGGCTAAACTTCCATTGAAGGGAAGAAGCCATCATGGTTCCAGAGCTCCTTTCTGAATGCCACTTTCCATTTATTTCTGTCTGTATTTTTTGTAACTCCCTCCCCTGTTCCTTTACTGAAACCAAAGTGTATCACAACAAAGGCATGTGGGAAAGGTATTCAAAGGATCTGTCAGATTTCTCTGCAGGGAAAGTTTTCTTGTCATCTTACTTGGTTGTTTTTTTGTTCTTGAAGCCTCTAAATTCAAGAGGAGGTGAGACCTAATTCTTAGTGTGCTTTGATGATTAGTGTATAGTGTTCAGTGGCTTAGTCCCTGCATTCTGTCAGTTTCCCTTGACACAAAGTTCTGATAAATGTGCTATGGGGAAATAAAGCTAAAGGAAGTGTGAAACGCCATCTTCTGTTTACCAGCAACTTGTACTTGTAATATAATTAATGATGCCTCCTGAGGGCCTGAACCTGTAAGGTGCTGTGCCTTGCACCTTCCAGGATTGAGGCCAAAAAAAACCACCAGTTTCTGCTATGTCTTGACTCCCCATAAACCATTTTGTACTTTTTAAAGATACAGAACATGAGAGTAGACTGAATTTTGCTATTCCATTTTGTCAGTGTATTTCTCTTTGTGACTCACTGTAGCTATTATCTGAAAAAGTGATTACTCAGAACAGGTGTCACATCTGGGACACTGACCAATGTACAGGAAGCAGACATATGAATCCTGACAACGAGGGATGTTAGCACCTAGTAGGAGAGCCATAGGAATCAAGCAGGGAACTTGATGAGCTAGGAAGATTCCCCATGTGCAGCAACTCCAGGGCATGACTTTTTTTACTTTCATAATTGATCCATCTGAATGGATTTAATGATAGGACCAATGGCTCTTATTTATTGTCCTACTTTTATTGCCCCATAACAGTAAGAAAAATAATTTAACAACCATAAAGTTCTCAGTTGTGGTAAGCATACCCTTTCAGGAAGTCTCTCCCAAGACCTCATGGTTCCTTTAGTCACCACAAAAGTAAGGAATATACTACACTCAGCTTTCTCTCTTGCTGCTCCCAAAATGTTAAGCAGAAAAGAGAAGAGCCAAATGTCAGAGCTGGTTAAAATGTTTCCATCAGAACAATTTTTACTGAATAGCTTTTGACCAAAATGAACCCCCCCCTCCTTCTCTAAGAAGAATAGAGTATCTTTACTATCTGTAGGTACTGTATGGCTTACATTTTTCCAGCAATGGGGGAAAAAAGCAGATGTGTGAGTAACCGTAGTACTGAAAGTACCTAGCTTTAACATTGTGCCAGTAAAACAGTGGTTGAATTCATGCAGAAAATAGTAGCCACTTCCATGGCTAAGGAACTGAAAGAAAACTTTATAAATAAACTATTATTGCCACTTGAAATAGGCAGGGTAATTTTGAAGTCTATGGTTGGCTGATGCTCTTCTTTTGCTGCTGTTGTGGAGCAATGAAAGCACAACAACCAACCCGTTTCTGTGTCCCCAATAAATTCTTACTCTTCTTTGAGTATCCTATGAACATCACAATTATATTTTTATACGTTAATTAAGAAGAGACCAAGACCTCAGCTACACCAATGAAAATCTAGATGAACTCCACTCTTGGTGTGCCTGAGATTGGAATTGGTCCCTTTGTATTGTGTTCGCAGGTGAGATATTCAAGAAAATGGAGAGCTACTTACAGAGCTGTCACAGGCTCTAGCTGAAGAGTGTCTTAGATAGCTGAACACAGTTTGTCTCTATGACTTTAAGAGTTACGAAAGCTTCTGATTCCTGGAATATTTGGAGAGAGGATAGTAAATATGATATTGAGCCAACAGTGCTGCAAACATCTGGAAGCAAGTCTAAAAAAAGCACAAGATGTGGGAAGTGACCTGTATAAAATGTAGGTTTTTTGGTTATCATAGCAGTTGTCATATCCTCTGTCTTCAACTTCCAGTTCATCTGGGTTCACATGTTGAGTCATTTTCAGTTTTTGAATAAATCTGAAAACTCCAAGCAAAATGTAACTTAACTCAACAAGGTTTTCCTGTTTTAAGGTTGAAAAATATTAATCCCTCCCCTGAAATGACAGGGTAGGAAGGGTGTCAAGTGAAACTTGCCCAATGCTCACTTAAAAGTTCTCAGTATCAAGAATCCCTTTTAGGTTTCCAATTAAAGAGTTTCACCAGATTTTGAAAGTCTTTTGTAACTCTACTAGTGACTGGCACAAAAGTTGGCTAACTAATAATGAAATCCCCCGTATTATGCAAGTGACATTAACCCTCACTTTTGTGCTGTAAAACTGGTTTTCAGCCTAGCTTCCTTGACTACTTTTTGCACATGCTGTTTTAGAGGTGCAAAGAATTGCAGATCCCATTCAGGTCACTGAGACATGTATGTATCTATCTGGCAGGCAAAAGTAGGTACCTAATTTAAATTACACAAATTGTACCTTGAGTTGTTAGAACCCACAATCTAAGAATGGATACTGAAAGGGCAGGCATCATTCAATTATCTGGGCCAAAATGTAGAGTGCTAGCTGACATTTTAGGTCCACTTCAGTAGTAACATATGCTACGCTCAGGGTGAATCGCTCATAAAGGGTTTGATATTCTGTTTAGGCATAGACTATGGAAAGTGGAAGTGTGGAACTGGAGCATGGTAGGGGGAACATGGGACAGTATTGCCTCAGACAGAATACCTTCTGAATTATCGGCAGCTACACACCTACTACATGAACTGTACAACTTACCTGATCAATGCATGTAGGAGAAGGAAGCCACGTCCTGACTCCTACCACCACCCCTCTTGCAAAGTGCACCCAAGGGAAGTAGGGAGGGATCATTCCCTGTTCTCCTTTGTGTGCAGAAATCAGATCCCATCTCACCCATACATGGGCTGCAAAAATAAGGAATGGTCCTATGCCCTCCCTATGACCCGTGCGCATTTTCATAAAGTGCAACCAGGCAAAGTCTGTCCCAAATGAATGTGACATTCACCAATTGATTTACAAAATGAATGTTAATGACATGCTGAGGATGTGGAAGGGGCAACTGTAGCAGGAAAAAAAACAGACAAAACAAACAAACAAACACTCACAGCCCTTATGGATTCCCAGCAATGTAAGGGACAGGCAGTGTCTGACTATCAGAGCATATTATTAAATTGTTAGAAATCAATTTATACTCTAATTTATTAGAGTGGCCAGCAATTTCCAATGTTTTTAGCTCACTTTAATATCCTTTTCTGTTTTGCAACAGGTACTTCTAAGTCTTTATGTTATCGGTCTATGCATGTTGCCTCACAACTTCAGTGCCCAATTTTGCAAACCTCTAGAGAAGGGGAGCCAAATACAATCAGCATTTGAAATAAACAGCCTTTCAGCTAGCAAAATATTTGTCCCTCTGACAGTCTCCTGTGGTCAGGTCCTTTGCAGCTTGCAGGAATGAGGATCTGAGGTGCCAGAACCACTACACCAATTAAGAATTGTTAGTGAGTCAATGGGAAAGAACGTACAGATATGATTTGCCTTATTACTTGAGTATCAGAGGATTAGCCGTGTTTGTTGCTTTTTACAGATCCAGACTAAGAGTCCTGTGGCACCTTAAAGTCTAACAGATGTAGTGGAGCATAAGCTTTCGTGGGTGAATACCCATGCGTCTGACGAAATGGGTATTCACCCACGAAAGCTTATGCTCCAATACATCTGTTAGTCTTTAAGGTGTCACAGGACTGTTGCTTATTATTTGACTTACTCCTGTTTCTGCTGAAAAGGAGGTGCACTGGGACTCTTTTCCCAAAAGAAGGAAAAACAAGTAATTTTTTTCTGCTACTTCTCCCCTCTGAGAAGAAAGGAGAGAGCGCCTTGGTAAATCTGAAGCTAAGTGACTTACCAAAGGTCATTTTGGGAAGTCTGAGAAAGGGTGGGAAATTGGACCTGGGTCCAGAGTCCTAAATTAGTATTCTAACCTCTTACCCTTCCTTTTACTGCTGGCCAATGATTAGGTGTAAATATATATCAAACTTGGTATTTTGCTTAGAGACATTAGAGAAAAAACATAATGGAAGGTTGCAACATAACACTACTTAAGGTGCTGGATTTTAAGAAAGAAAGAAATAAAGACACAAGAACCAAAGCAGAGACACAATACAGGCTGCTCCTTAAGGCAGAGAAGTACAACACACCCCACCTTGCTCTAGGCTGGTTCTTTGCAAATTGACTGCACCTAGATTACAACTTCCCTACAGAACTCCCTAATCTGCAAGCAGGACCAAGGACACTTAGGCCTTGGCTACACTTGTGAGTTACAGTGCTGTAAAGCCACCCACAGCACTGTAACTCACTGACCAGCTACGCTGGCAAGGCACGTACAGCGGTGTATCTCCCTGGGTACACCGCTGCAGGTACTCCACCTCCCTGAGAAGCATAAGAGATACAGCGGAGTGGCTATGACTCTCCCCTGTGAGTGTGTACCAGGAATCAACCTGCAGCGCTGTACTGATCACCTTGTCAAGTGGCCAATCCTCTCCATTGTTGTGACCAGCTGCAGGAATGCAGAAGTGCCAGTTTCAAAGCTCAAGCTCGTACAAGAGAGAAAAAGAAAACAGTTTGCTGTTTGCTTTGAGTGAGTGAATGAATGAGCAGGGGGCTGGGAGTTCAGAACTTGCAAAATAGAGTGCTGATACGCTCCAAAAACCACTCTCTTCCCCACCCCGTTTTGAAAAGCACGTTGCAGCCACATGAATGCTGGGATAGCTGCCCATAATGCACTGCTTCCAACACAGCTGCAAATGTTGCAAGTATGGCCATGCCACTGCACTGGCAGCTGTCAGTCTGGACAGACCGCAGCACTTTCCCCACTCAGCTGTATGAAGACAGGTTTACCTCACAGCGCTATACAGTTAGGAGTGAGATTCCTGGCTCATGGAGACATTTGTGCTAGCTCTAATCAAGCTAGCATGCTAAAAATAGTAGTGTAATCACAGTACCATGAGTGGTAGCAAACAGTGGCATGTGCTAGCCACCCTGAGTACATACCCAGGGGATAAAAGTGATTTGTACTCAGAGCAGCTAGCTCATGGCACCCATCACCACTGCCTATACTACCATGGTTATGGTATTATTTTTGTCACACTAGTTGGATGAGGGTTAGTGTGAGTATGTCTTCACCAAATGGGAATCCCATCCCAGCTCCAAGTATAGATGTAGCCTTAATTTTGTGGGGGGAGAGAGATGCAAACAGTCATATAATGTCTCAATATCTTACTGATAAACAAAAAATTAAATAATCAGTGTAAAAAAATGCATGCAGTAGAGAGAAATGTATCTGTATCATTTCATTTAACTTCATATTAAAATGTCCTGTTTAATTTCATTCAACTGAATTTATTCTTAGATTAAATCCATATTATTAATTAACAAATTAAGCCAAATATGTTATATCCTGACTTTTTAATACAAATCTAAGTCCTCCATTAAACATGGGAATGAGAGGGGGGCAAAATACAGATAAATGGCAAAGTTCACAGGGCATATTATTCCGAGCTTTCCATTTAATTATTTCATTTATTAATAGGAATTCTGCATTAAATATTAAGTGACCCTAGTTGAGACTTTTCCACTGAAACTGTTTTTCTAACTAAATGAATGTTTTCATGGAAAGCGTCTGCTTTTTGGGAAAAATTGCGACTTTGTCAAAACAAAAACCTGAAATCTTAATTCTTCTGCTCCCAAAATAAATAAAAATTGTTGGACCATAAATTTTCAGTTTTCATGTTTTGGTTCCCCCCCCCCCAGTTAAAATGAATTTTTATCAGTTTTGTTAATTTTCTGTAGAGGACACTCTTTCTCACCAGTTCCAATGATAATGCCTGGCCTAATGGCCCTTGCTGTTCTGGAAAGATTGATAGGGATAAGAGGAAGTGACATTTAAAGCAGTAGGGTTTATAACTTTATTGAAAAATTAACACTACACAACACCTTAAAGGTCACATTTTTTCAAAGATTAAGTACACTTTTAGTATTTTCATCTGCATTGTGACTCCCACTATTATGGAAAAAAAATCAATATTATGGCTATCTGTTTTGCCCCTCTAGTTAATGTTCCCTCTGAGTCACTATCACTGAAGGGATTTTTGGGATGGCTGTTAAATGCAAATTACTCTCTCACACACAGTAAATGAAGCATTTTTTAAATTTACATTTGTAACCCTTTCTCTGAGATGAGGATTGCAAATGAGCCAATCAGAATGCTGCATTGGACTTCTCAGCCTTAGATTCATCTTCTGAGATAAATCAAAAGATGTTTTTATCTACCTAGCTAACTAATAGTTTTCTCCAATAACCCATTTGATTATTTATTATTAAACACCCATATATCCAGTTGTCTTAGTTACTTACATGGCTCCATTACCATAGTATCTGAGTGCCTTTATAAGCCTTTATTAAGTTATTTATCCTCCAACATGCCTGTACATTAGAAAAGATACTATTATCCCATTTTACAGCTGGGAAACTGAGGCCCAGAGGCCCAAATCCTCAAAAGTATTTAGGTGCCTAACTCCCACTGATTTAAGAGGATTGATTTCAATGAGAGTGAGGTGTCTAAAAGTCTTTGAGGATCTAAGCTAAGTGACCTATGGTTACAAAAGGTCAAGCAGAGTAGGAGGTATGTTTACTGGGTAGGTTTTGTTTTTTGTTTTTTTTTTGTTTTTTTAAATGGCTGTGCAGCTTGCTTCTAACTGCGACTCTTGTCAGCGTTCCACAAGTGCACTCCCTTCTGCAGGGGAAAAAAATTCTTCTCTGGCTTTTTCCTTACTTCTGGCTCATGTCTGAGTTTTAGATATTGTAGTGAGGCAGAGTGGCCTCCCTTAGGAAGGAACTGTCCCACACCCTGTGGTGGGTGGAGCCATGCCTGCCTTGACCCAAGACGGAAGTGAAGGGATGGGATAGAAAGTTTAAGAGGGAGGCCTTCCAGCTCAGTTGGCTTGGAGCCAGATGCTCTACCTCACTGCGGAACTCCGGACCAGAGACGGAGCTGTGTAGCACCTTGCCTCGGAGGAGATGACTGTAGAGAGGAGTTGTTGAGATTGCCGTCCACCATATACCCCAAGGATCTATGGACTATGAGTCATGCCAAGGAAGTGCAGTAGGAAGTAGCCCAGGGGAACTGGACATTAGTCCAGTTGTGTGGCCAGGAAATGAGTTAGTGTGTTTTAGTGGCTTCCCCACTGACTCTGGCCTGGATTCCCCTTCCCCCTACTGCCAACCCACCCCCGGGGAGATGGCCTACTCACCGGTAGGCCTGTGCCCTGTTTGTGGCTTGCCCTACCCAGGAGGCAGCAAGTCCCTAGAATGTGATTGCTGTCTGCTCCAGCATGAAGGCTGAAGCTAAAGATTGCTCCTTGCTGTTCCCCACCCGAGGGTTAGAACCCCAGACTGTGTTTGCTCTCTGCTCCAGCCCAAAGATACAGAGGGCTTGTGGCTCTTCCCCACAGAGAGGGTCAGAGCCCCTAGACTGTATATTACTGTCTGCTCCAGCTAGGAGCCTTTGGGCTAAAGACTGCTCCACGGTAAAGCAGCGCTGCGGGGGGGGGGGCAGGGCTGCGCACTCCAGTAGATCAAAGCAAGTTCGATATAACGTGGTTTCACCTATAACACAGTAAGATTTTTTGGTTCCCGAGGACAGCGTTTTATCGGGGTAGAGGTGTATATAATTAACGCAAAGACTTTATCTCCTTTAGCATCATGAAGATGTTAATTACATTGTCCTAACCATTTTTCTAGTCACTGCAATCCCCATTTTCCAGGTATATTTTGCATCAAGTTAAACCCTCTTAAATCTTTTATCTGTTAGTTTTCAGAGGAGTAGCCGTGTTAGTCTGGATCTGAAAAAAGTGACAAGGAGTCCTGTGGCATGCGTCTGACGAAGCGGGTATCCACCCACGAAAGCTTATGCTCCAATACTTCTGTTAGTCTATAAGGTGCCACAGGACTCCTTGTCACTTTTTATCATCTGTTAATATGTCATCTATGCCCCCTGTTTGTACTCTCTTTTGGCCCATTATCCAGTGATCAAAGATTTTGTTCCATTTTCCTAACATTTAACTGTGTTTAAATGCTATAGTCAGACTGCACAGGAGAGAAGGGAGGATAATCCTGAGAAAGAAAAGTGATGTTTATTTCTTTATTTTCAATATACTCTGAATAATCACAAATAAGGTTCTGGCCATAGGTAAACCTGGGACCATACAGCCATTTTATCATTTCTTTTCTAAATTCTTTTCCTGAATTTTTTTACACTTAGGCAGCCAAGGAAGACATTCCACACTCCATATCTATTCATTTTTTTTAATACAGTGCCTAATCGGTAACAGGCATCATTCTGCATGGTTGTGTAGGCCTATGGGACAAATTTGGGCTAACTAGAGCCTGGACATTGCACATATCTTTGAATGTCCTCATTGCCCACCACCCCATAACCCTTGTCTAGGTGTTATGTTTTTATTTTGCTCCAAAGCCTTAGAAATAATTTCCAATTCACTATGAGTATAGCCCAGTAATATTACCCAGTGTTCTTTTGAGTCCAGACACAGATAAGTGCTAAAACTGCTGCAGTCATCTGTCATTTTCTGATCCTGGAGTAGGGCTGGCAGAAGGGTATACTGCAATAAGCATTGCCTATCCCACTCCAAAGAGAAACACCAAAACTACAAAACCAACAAACTGAAATGTCTCATTAGTATAAAACAAAAAGGGCCACTGCCTGTATTCCCACCTGGCCACTTTACGCCATTATTATTGTGTCCAAGTGCCAAATCACTGCCTTAAGTCAAATGGGGATCCCCCAGCTATTTTAGTATCATGTCAGGAGAGTAAGGGACTAGGTCCAGAGCATCTTTTCCACGACATATATTGAGGACTGTGATGGAATTGCAAGCTATCATTTTAAGGGTACATTTACCCTGCAGCTGGGAGTGTGCCTCCCAGCTCGGGCGGGCAGACAGAAATGTAGCTGGGGGGCGCATGGGCCAACTACGTAAGTAAAAACCTGCCTGGACCGCACCCATCCAGCAATGGATTTAGGAGACTAGCCTGAGCCGTTGCCTGTGTTAACACCAGCTACACTGCTACTTTTCACTCCCAGATGCAATGTAGATTAACTCAAAGACCTTGTCTATGAGGCAGCATATAGGGTACATATAACTACTTGGTGCAGTGAAAGGCTCTGGCAAGTGGCAGGCAGCAGAGAAAAGCTCCAGCTCTTCCCTGCCGTTGTGACACTACACTGCTATTTTTAGCAGTGTAGTCCTAGGAGGCATTACTTGAGCATGTAGAGAGCTGTGTAGGATTGTAGGCGAGTAGACTCACCCACACAGTGCCTCCTGCTGGTGACTTCCAGGAATTAGCTCGTTCCAGCTTCAGAGCGCCCTCTGCGGCCCAGTGATCTGCCTGCCCTCTGGCCCCTGTGTCCCTTCCTGGACCCCAGTGCCCTTTTTCCTAGGGTACTGCCCCCTGGCAGTACCTTCACCCACTATCCCACTTTGCCTCAGTCTTGGCTACTGTCCAGTCTCCATCTAGTCCACATTTACTGGGGCAGTCTGCAGTATCAGTCACTAATCACAGGCAAAGGGGTTTGGACCAGCTGCCCCCTGCAATCCAGTACCTAATAGGCCTTACCAGGCCTACAGCTTTCCTAGGTCAGAGCTCTGTGGCTCACTTGGCCTTTCCCCAGCCCTACTCCACTCTAGGCACTTAGCTAAGCTCCTTCCTTCCAGCCCAGCCCAGCCCAGCCCTTCTCTCTCTGAACACAGAGAGAGACTTCTGAATGCTTGGTTCCCAGCCTTTATATACAGGCCAGCTGTGGCCTGATTGGGGCATGGCCCAGCTGCAGACACTTCCCCAATCAGCCCAGCTTTTAGAGCTGCAGCCCTCTGCAGGGCTGCTTTTAACCCCTGCAGGGCTCGTTCAGGGATGGTTTCAAGCTCTTTAGGACAGGAGCAGGTGTCCACCCGGCTACAATGATACATACTTTTTAAGGTTCTGCTGTGTCTTTACTCACCTAGGCAGTTCTTTACCATATGCACTGCTATTTATATCTGTTCTAAGGAGATGCACAGTGTCTGTACTCTATAAGCTGCCATAAGTGTAGCCTGAGAGTGGGAAGGAAATGGTTTCCTGGTCATGCTTCTAGCCTCAAGGGCTCTGCAGGAAAGCATGCTACCAGAATCAGTATGAAAAGGGCCAGCTTAAAACAAAGTAGGCAAAGTTGTGCTTCTGTGCCTTAAGGAATAGCCTGTTTTCTCTCTGTGTTTAGGGTTCTTCTGAATTCTAATAAATAAAATAGTGTTACTTTGCAAACTTCCAGCAAGTGTATTTATTCTATCTAACTTCTCCATGTGTATGCTGTGAGCATAGCACTCCAGCAACTCCTGAAACTGGCAGTCATTTCCAGCAAAATGTTGATTTAGGCTTGTTCTAAAAGTACTCTGTCCCTCTAAAATTAAGATCTTAAGAAGAGGCTATTGTTTCATGTCTCCATTCAGTTTTCAGTAACTAAATTAAGAAAAAAGCTCTGTGAAAATACTGACAGAACAAATGCAATTTTGGTAACTAAACAACTGATGCCAGATCCTTAGGCAGTGTAAATTGATGTTACTCAGGGGAGTTATGCTGATTGATATCAGCTGAGGATCTAGTTTCTGACATTGAATATAACTGCTACAGTAAAGCTGTATAATTGGAAAGATTGACATTCACTTGAGCTCTTGTTTTTAAATGATGCTGATGATTAACCAATTGACACTTTCTGGGTTTTTGTAGCTATTTTCTAAAGTTATGTATTCGTGTTTTAGACTTTTCATTGGGATTTCTTATCAAAGCATCTGAGCATGTCACCAACTTTAATGAATTCATCATCTCAGTGTCCCTGTGAGGTAATGTTCTTGTGGAACCCAGCATCATAATGGGGCTTTAAAACATCATTTGTTCTCTTGTTGCCAAATATGCTTTTCAATTCTTTGCATTGACAGATACAAAATAAATAGGAAACAAGGCTCAATAAACTCAATTCGCTTTGATCAATAGAAGCGCCAAATCTGAGAACTACCTAGCAGCCTTTCTTTTCTCCTAGGTTTCAGAGTAGTAGCCGTGTTAGTCTGTATCGCAAAAAGAAGAATAGGAGTACTTGTGGCACCTTAGAGACTAACAAATTTATTAGAGCATAAGCTTTCGTGGACTACAGCCCACTTATATGCATCCGAAGAAGTGGGCTGTAGTCCACGAAAGTTTATGCTCTAATAAATTTGTTAGTCTCTAAGGTGCCACAAGTACTCCTGTTCTTCTTTTCTCCTACTTACTCGTCTCCAATGTTGCAAAGAAATGGTGAACAAAATCATTGTCATTAACAAAATGTACTCCAACTCTGCTCATTGCTTGTCTGACTGATCATGTTATGTTGGCAACTTTCAAAGGGCAAGCATTTTAAAATATCTTGTCAGAAAACACTTCAGTCTATCAGATGATTAATTTTATAGTCTTCCTTGCCATATTATACAGACACATCTATGGGTGAGGAACACTGTTCTGTAAAAATTTGAGTGATCCCATAAGAAAGTAGCAACATTGTGTGTTTCCCCGTAGGGTAATTCTGATTAATGTTGCATAGGACTGTTAATTTTAACTAACATCAGTGACAAACAGAAAGCTAACATATTCGAGCACTGTATTTTAATGTAGCTCCAATTGCCAATTCAATTCACTCAATAGGTGTTTAATTGAAACATTTGTTTCTTCCCATAGATAATGTATTAACATGTTCTTGGAAGCTAGTGTTTTGACATCCATGTAGCAACATTTTGAAGATGCATAGTCCAGATGAGTCCTGCAGTTCAACTGTGCTAGTGAAATCTCCTTTTAGTTAAACTAGAGAACACTTGTTAACACTGACAGCATGTAGGTCTGTGATACTTGAAGAATATAAGCAGAATAACACACAGCTAATGATCTTTGATAATAAAAATAAAGCAAACAGTACTATAATCAAAAGAATATCTTTATAATTGGTTTTGGCAGCATTTGCAGAAGGATGTACTGCTGTAATGGTACTTTACAGCAGGGTCTGAATGAATGCTGCCCTAACAGCTAGCTGGGAGGGGGAAAGAGACCCTGGGTGTGTTTATGTAAATACAGTGCGCTCCTGCTTTGCTTATATTTGCTAGATATTCAGCTGATGGAGTGGTGTTTTGCTCATTGTAATCAACTTGGCTAGTGTTGGGTCACAAATTATGTTAGTACTGAATCCAGGGGTAGTGAAATATGGTCACCAATGTTTGTAATTATTATGGGAATACAGAAAGACTGTGCTTAACCTGTCCCAAAGGCGGGAGCCACTCAGATGGACAAGGGCTCGAATGTCAGAGCCCTGTGAAAATTAGAGGGGAAAATAGAACTTTCAACTAGCAGGTTGTTGCTTCTATAGGATTGGGTCAACCTGTTTCTCCCCACTGTTCAAAAAATAAAGCTAAATGGGTTTCATTTATGGCATTTTTTAAATTGCAGAGCAACTGGTAGAAGTAACAAGCATAGTGGTGTTTCTGCTTTCTTCCCCCGCCCCAGCCCCTCCAACACTAATAATAAGAGGAGAATTTGTGCATATGTATCTATACACTCTGGGTCTATGCTGACCAGACACAACTGTGAGTGGGGTGTTAAGGTATGTTTATGGATACTGCCTGTGCTGTTTTTTCTTAGATTAATGCTAGGTTACTTTTATTAAACAAACTCTTTCTACCTCAGGCTCTGTGCTTGCGAGAGGGGAAGAATTGCCTTTTAGAGGCGCCCAGTGGATAGAGTGAAATGTTCTCAGGTTACTGGGTGGGGCCTTGAGCCAGTTTTGGTTATATTGCTGAAAAGAAACCCCTAGATTTTGAGCCTGGCCCTTCTTGCTGTCCACTGCAACTGACAGAAGTGACATTAATATATTTTATATTTTAAGTTGTAATGGGTTTTATGAAAAAACTGAAAATTATCATTTATCATGAAGATATTTAAACCTCCTTGAAAAATAAGGAATTCACATTTCTGACACTTTTTCACTCTCTGCACATATGCAGAGAAAAGCTTGAGAGATGTGATCAACCAGTGGGTTTCACTGATATTTTCGTGCTGTGCAAGGTCCTTATGAATTGCAATTGCCTGCTTTCAGTCCAGCTGTGAATAACCATCTAATCTGCAGATGAAATGTGGAGAGCACAAAATTGGGGTTTGAAGCAGCACATGCTTCATTGTGAGTTAGAACGTACATAAATGAATGGTACAGATACGTTCCTAGTCTGGTAATTATTTTATGGTTTCCTAAAAAGTGTAAGAGCCACTGTTTAGTTGTGCTGCAAAGATGGAACTTAGAGAATAGAAGTAGAAAGCCTAAAGAGAATTGGAGAAGCAGGAACCTCTGGGGATCTTATATGAAATGAAACCTCATCACTGGCAGGTTTGCCAATCACTAAATAATTACAAAGAGTCCTGTGATACCTTATAGCCTAACAGACATTTTGGAGCATAAACTTTCGTGGGTGAATACTCACTTTGTCAGATGCAAGTGAGTATTCACCCACGGAAACTTATGCTCCAAAACGTTTGTTAGTCTATAAGGTACCACAGGACTCTTTGTCACTTTTTACAGATCCAGACTAACACGGCTACCCCTCTGATACTGAAATAATTACACTTCTGCATAATAATCAACCAGCATAGGAGAAAACAATCCATACCAAAGCCCCTTGAAGAGTTAGAATCTACTGTAAATATAGAACCCAGCAGGGCTGCAAGCCGCAGCTGGAGAACGAGAGGAAGAATGGGCCTGTCAGAAAACTTGCTGAAGAACTGGGACTCCAGCTGATAGGCCTCACATTCATTTCCTCCCATGGGGTATAAACACACTTTCATCCCTGCAAAACTCCTAGGAAGCATCCAGTTTATAGCTCTCACGTATCTGATCCACTGAGATCAACAATAATCCTTCCATTGACTTCAAAGGATTAGGCCTGCAGAGAACTGGCTAATTCTAAAAACAATTACATTGAACTCAATTTGTGCATGCATGCATGCAGGGAATTTTTTTAAGACATTTCTATACTGCCATGTGTTTGAAAAAGCAATCAGAGGCAGCTCACTGGGGTTCAGTTCCCATATATCAGTGACTCTTGTGCCTACAAAGAGTGCATCACTGTATAAAGGGGTAATATTCCACTCCTGGTTGCAAAATGCTATGGTAACTGTTGGATTTGTTAAAATAATCACTGGTTTATATATTTTTTCATAAGAGTGCAATCCCATTTTCAATCCTCTCTTCCCTTCTGGATTACCCCAGAGCAGGTATATGTTCACCTGTTGCCTGGATGCCTGATGTTCTTGAGGATAATAGAGAACTTGGGGAGGTCCCAGAAGTGATGTTGGATAGGTGGGAATCTTTTATCCACATATCTGCAACACCTCTCTGTTCATAGAAGGAATAATAGTTGGCAGTGCTTCCACCTGTGTATGCAGTCTATACCGCTCTTAAGGTAGCTTCCAGGAAAAAAACTCCAGCCTAAATCATCCAATAGACCTAGCAAATAAGGGCAAATTATACTTATTGCTCTAAGGAAAACACTGAACACCCAAGTGGAAGCAAGGAAAGCTTTACTTAGAAATAATATAGCAGGGGTGGCCAAATTGCGGCTTGTAAGCCACACGTAGCTCTTTTACAGTTAAAATGTGGCTCACAGAACTCCGCATTCTCCACCTACCAGACTGGGGGAGGGGGAGAGCTAGGGGCTTCTGACCTGGGGTGAGATGGTCAGGCTAGGGGCTTCTGCCCACTAGGTAGGGGGGCTAGGGGCTTCAGCCCCACTCTTGATAAAGCCCTAAGCATCAGCAAGGGTCTTCCATGGGGCTGAAGCTTCAAGCCCCACCACCTTGCCACAGGGCAGAAACCACAAGCAGGTGAGCCCGGCTCTTGAATTTCTGAAGGTGAACATATGCGGCTGGGAGGTTAGTAAGTTTGTCCATCCCTGTAATATAATATAATAGCAAAATACAAAGAGAATGCAATAGGATAAAATAGAGTACCTACTGTAATGACTGGGACTAGTCAATAGGTGGCATTGCAACAGTTCAGCTAAGAGTGGTGACTTACAAATATTAAAAGCAATTTAACCACTACTCACTGCAACCGAGGTGCATGTTAAAAATTGTTAATGGTGAATGTTCTTGTGTAAGTTCAACATTATTCAAATTCAACCCTTCCTAGAGTGCGCACTCCCCTGTAGTTTTAAAATTCCAGGCACTTTCTTGTGATTGTGCTTGATGAATGGGAGTTAATGGCAGCACTAGGTATCTCTGACTCAGCAGAGACAGTCCAGATAATACAAGTTAGACACTTTTGTATATGGCACGTTAAGATTGACACAGCAGTACTTGGTAATAGTCTCGGCTATAAAACAACATCCACCAACCCTACACAGGCAATCATTTTTTTTACAAGCTGCGTGGACTTCATGTTGGCTGGCCTGCAAGGATACACTCTTGCTAGCTCAATGACTTTCACAGCAGACCACCCAGGGGACTGACAGGGTCTCCCCAAATGAGGATAACCTCTGGACAGTCACACTTTCTACAATGGCCTGTGGGCACATCTCAGGATCTGCTGGTACAACCAGTCATTTCTGGCTACAGCTTTCAGTGGCCATTTGCTGAGAAGGAGTCAATGGGCTGAAGCTTGCAGTATGGCTTTAATACCAGTCATGTGCTCTCAGCAAAGATGGCTTGACAGTGGAGCCTCCCAAATTTCCAGTTGCCACAGGCAACTGCCACTGGCTTCTTTCCTGCCGAGCACCCGAACCTGGAAAGGCAGCACCAGAACCCAGCTCAAGGCCCAGCTTTCTCTCTCTCTCTGATATCCTAACCTAGATACAATCCCTGTAGGATCTCCTGACTTACTACTTCTGCCCGGATATAAGATTACAGAACAAAGTTCAAAGTGTATCCCTTGGAGGACAACAAAAAACTTTCTTTTGATGTAAGTTAATTCTCTTAGTATATGATGGAATTTTAAAATAACAAATACATATATCATTGAAATCCTCAGAATAGGCTTTAGACCGCTCATTATTAGATTAGAATGCTGAAATACTAGGCTATAAAATGAATTATTTATTTATAATTATTATAGCATCCTAGAGATATGCTCATATATGTATTGTTTTTATTCTTACTACAATCACCTCAGGAAACATACCTTTCACTTAGTGGTCAATTTTAATCAAGGTTTATTTATTGTCCAGGACAACTTCCTGAGGTACCTAATAGAGTATCAAATGACCTCTAAGTACCTTCAGGCTAGTTTGAAAATGCATCTATGTGCATTGAAAATATAACAAGCTCCCTATTTGGTAAAATCAAAGTGCAGCTGTTACAAAGGGGATTCTGGTGAGTGACAAGTTTATCTAGGAGCCTCGGGGCCATGATGGAAAAACAAAATAAAGGGTGAAAATTAGTTAGCCATTGTCTTACTGTGAGACCACTGCTGATGGGCCACTGCATATGAATACATGTCAGTCTTGTCATGTATTACATCTAAGTGCATGTAGTGGAGTTCTTTAACAGCTGATGCCCTAGGTATTGGGGATACCACTAATTTGTACTACCAGAGTAGAAAGCCCATTTCGATAAGTACTGGTCTTTTCTAGCCTGGAAACATTACCAAATGTATGACTTCTTCCATGTAAACATAGGTCTATTACATTCTTATACTTGGCCCAGACTTTTTTATTTTTTATTGGTTTGCATCATAGTGACAACATGTCATGAAGAATACCCAATAGCCATCACCCATACATACTTCCTGTTTATAACAAGGGAGTTCCAGCCTGAGTACCACTGCTGACCTCAACTGTGGCAGTATGACATCAGCAGGAAGACACTGTTCCAGGTATCCAGGTCCCAAACCATTTGGCTACTCGGACTCTCCAGTGATGGGGCTATACAGGGTGTAATCTAACTCCCATTGAAGGTAATAGAAAGACTCACACTGTCATCAGTGGGCTATGGATCAGGTCCATATAGAGTGAGAGAGTTAGCTGCCCTTCATACCTTAAACCAGTTCTCATTCACGGTCAGTAGTCATTCCCCATATGTGCAAAGGGCCACAACCATGCAAGCAACACTCATTATGATATAGGGTTCTTAAGTCTATGCCCTTTGTATCAGGAAACCCAAACGCATATATCTGAGAGACCCTTACTTCACCAGGTCGGAGGTATTTGTCTCTCCAGTACAGTCTGCATAAAATTCCTAAAGCCTAAAACTCAAATGTTGTCATTAAATATGCGATTTATTAAAAACAGAAAGATAAGGACATATTAAAACAGAATAAATGGTGGCTCAATGGGCTAGATTTTTAAATTTATTTAGATACCTAGTGATATTTTCAAAAGTAATGTGAGCTAGGTGCCTAGGTGCTTTTGATAGTCTCAGTAGGCACCTAGCTGTATCTTGAGGCACTTAACTACCATTAAAAATCAGTTCACAATGTCTAACACCCTAGTAAACTAAATGAATTCACTTAGGTTAAGTTACAAAGCCTTTCTGTCTCCCCTCTGACCTCTTTGGCCATCCAGTTATCCATAGCTCCCTCCTCTTCACCCCATGTCTCATCCTCAGTTATAGTTTGTGATCGTTTTGATCCTAAAGGACATACAGAAATGTGTGATCATATCAGGTAAGGTTTCATCAGCATTTCAACAATGTAACATTTGATGTGGTGCATCCTCCAGCAGGGGGAAGGTAGTAAGATTTGTACAATGGTTATTGTCCCCTAGATCACTCAACATCCTCCTGTCTAGCACAGGAAGTAAATTTTCTATCTTGGAATATAGCATTTCGAAATCACTTTTGATCTTGTCTGCACCGTGGTTAGCCAAAAAGAGCAAGTTGTCTGGATACTAGTATTAAGGTCAATTAACCTTGGCTGGAGGTATTCCTTTACCAATATTTCTATTCCATATCAAATGGAAACCACTGACAGCTTGAAGTCCGTATGTTGTAGGTGAGTAAGGAGATAGACAGGTAACAATTTGAATTCTACCTGGAAACTTACTATCCATTAGTGTAGATCCTTGGACTTCCTTAACCATGGGCTTTGGCTTCCTTGAGCATAGTCTGTTGTTCTGGGAAGAAGGATTGGTAGCAGAGGTGGAGTCCACCTATCAAGGAAGGGGAAGAGAATATTTAGATACAGACTGGCTACACTAGTGAGAAGGGCTTTAAACTAGGTTTGATGGAGGCAGGAGACAAAAGCCCACAGCTAAGTCAAAAACATGGAGACCTGGGAGAAGAGTCGGAATCTGGGAGGAGCATGGACCATTATAGCAGGGATAAGGGAGAGACAATAGAGAATATAGAAGAGAAATCAAATTAGTAACTTAGATGTCTGTATACTAATGTGAGAAGTTTGGGGAATAATCAAGAAGAACTAGAAATGCTAGTTAACAAAGAGAATTATGACATAGTTGGCATCACAGAGACTTGGTAGGATAATAAACATGGCTGGAATATTGGTTATAGCTTGCTAAGGAAGGACAGGCAGGGGAAAAAGAGAGGAGATGTTGTCTTATATATCAAAAATGTATACACTTGGACAGAGATTGAGATGCAAATAGGAGACAGATTTGTTGAAAGTCTCTTGGTAAGGATAAAATGAGTAAAAAAACAAGGGCAATGTCATGGTAGTGTTCTACTACAGACCAGATAATCAGGAATAAGAGGTGGATGATGCTTTTTTTAAACAACTAACAAAATCATCCAAAGCACAGGACTTGGTGGTCATGAGGGATTTCAACTACCCAGGTACCTGTTGGGAAAATAACACAGCAGGGCACAGATTATCCAACGAGTTCTTGGAATGTATTGCAGATTTTTTTTTTATTTTATTTCAGAAGGTGGAGAAAGCTACTAGCCGAAAGGTGGTTCTAGATTTTATTTTGACAAATAGGGAGGAACTGGTTGAGAATTTGAAAGTGGAAGGCTGCTTAGGTGAAAGTGATCATGAAATGATAGAGTTCATGATTCTAAGGAATGGTAGGAGGGAAAACAGCAAAATAAAGTTACTGGATTTCAAGAAGGCAGACTTTAGCAAACTCAGGGAGTTGGTAGGTAAGATCCCATGGGAAGCAAGTCTAAGGTGAAAAACAGTTCAAGAGAGTTAACAATTTTTTCAAAGAGACATTATTAAGGGTACAAGAGCAAACAATCCTACTGCATAGGAAAGATAGGAAGCATGGCAAGAGACCACCATGGCTTAACCAGGAGATCTTCAATGATCTGAAACTCATAAAAGAGTCCTACAAAAAGTGTAAACTATGTCAAATTACAAAGGATGTGGTCGCCCTTGAGGGTGAGCTTACCAGCTCTAAGCCATCACCTCTCTTGAAGCAGAGACCCACATCTCTCTCCTTCCAGACTAAAGGGTTAGGTTTGCAGTCCCTCTGCATCTCAATATGATTTCCCAGCAGATTTGACTGAGATCCAGCACCTGTGGTTAACTATCTCTCCAGGGCTATAAAAGTTCACAGAAGTTACATACCAGTCTTCAAAAAGCAAACTGCATTTTTTCTTAGGGCAAAAGTTTACAGAGAAAACATAAAAAAATACAAGAACCTCCCTACATGCTTAAAGATTACCAATAGTCAAACCCAACTCCAGCAGAGGCTGTTGGTAGCCGTCAGTCTTTCAAACCTCACAAATGCTTTTGCCACCTTAGTTACAAGCTCATGTCAGTTTTTTAATTAGGAACCAATCCCCAACTGGACAGTTCAACTTTTTCTTTATTCATCTTGGGCCTTTGATCTGCAGTCTCCTGGAAGAGGTAATGGCCCACGCCTCAGGAGTTAGGTTCAAAGGGGCTGGTATTTGGAAAACAGGATTGTGGAATGTGCATTAACCACTCCCGCATGGATTCCCCAGGATACCCATTTATTGTACCAAAAGTACATTCGTGTCTGGAACATTTCAATGCCATTTCAACTCTTACGCTTCCTTGATCTCACATCTGTCACACTGACCAGCATGCAGACTGGATTGTGAAAACAGCCACACAGGTCTGGCATAGGTAAGGCTTTTCCATGGGGATGCTCCACACATTTTAGCCTAGTCTGGACTAACTCCGCAGTGAAGACACAAAAACCTGTAGTTCTGGAACTGGCGCTAACACAGAAGAAGAAAAGTAACAAGTTGGAAAACTTATTACAAAAGAAAAACCAATGAAGGGATGGAGAAATAAAAGGATCACAGGCAATATTCCAAAAATATTGTATTTCAAAACACTATCGTGTCCACTCAAATCATTTTGATAATGCCCATTAAATAAAAAAAAAACTATTTTGAAACATATATAAATGCAAACAAGCTTTGAAACTGGAAAACACTGATTGTGTTTTCAGTTTGATTTAAGAACAGACCAATTTAAGCTAAATTTGGCATAAAATTAAAACTGATACTTTGTGCCAAATTTCAGCTAAGAGCAGAGATTTACAGCCAAGTTATAAACCCCTTAAAGATTGTATTATAATGGAACTGCTGGGGTATCCTTAATTATAGTAGTGCTAGGGGCACTTCTATGGAAAGCTTAAAAATGCATTCTAAACCTATGTGAATTCACCCCACTAGAGTCTCAACTACAGCTGTGTGAAGTGACTAGCTTTTGCTCTGTGCAACATGTATTAATTTAGATTTCGAAAACATTATGATGCATTCCTACAAAAAGATCTAGGCACCTTACCAATTAATTAAACATAATTATGACTTCCCAGCAGCATTACAGTTAGCCAATTAACTCAGCCAACCAGCAGCATTAAAAACTCAGATACTGATAACCACAACCAGTCAATAAATCACAGAAAAGTTCCCTTTCAGCCCACCCCCAGACATACCTGCAACCTTCTCAATCTGTCCAATAGGTGGGTTTTGCTTCAGGTCCCAGAAAGGTATTAAGTTCAGGCTATTATGAACCAATGACTCGACTCTGCACTTTGACCCCTATCAAGCAAAGCACTTAAGCACATGCACCACTTTAAGAATGTGGATTCAGTGGGCTTAATCACATACTTAAAATTAAGTGCCTGCATAAGTGATTTGCTGGTTTGGTGAGGGAGGGCTCATCATCATGAATAATTGAGCCATAAATGAGGGAGCAAGTTCCAGAGCCACCAAAAATGCCCTGCCATCATCACTCCTCTCTTTGTGTGCTAATATGAAAAACCAGTGACTTTCTACCTGGGAAAGCAATTATTTTTGCCAAAATGTTGTAATGAGAGGATTTTCCACTGGATTTGCAAGGAATTTTGTATCCTCTCGTTAACTGCCCTCAGCGATACTGGGGCAGGGAAAAGTCTTTCAAGGTTTATTTATCTCTGCTGCTTCAGTCATCTAATAGCTTGTTATTTACAGATGAAAAAGCTGTTTCACTTCAAATGCAAGCCTGGTAAAAATGAGTACAAAATGGACAGGCAATGACGTGATATGACTGAACTTTTCCTATCTACTTCATATTGAAGTGTCAAGAAAACAGATGAGCAACTTAAGCTCCATAATGGAGAGTTTCAAACAGACCAGCAAGCTTTTTAGCAAATGCTGATGCTTATGGGAGAGAGAGTGGCTTGGAATTAAGAAATGCAGCTTTTATTGGAAGCATCTGGCTGTACAAATATAAAAAAACATTCCTCTAATAATACTCACCATTTCTGCTATTTTTTCTTGTTAACTGATTTTGTTGTAAATGTACAGTGTGTCCCCTCTGTGCTCTATAAGCTCATAAGATGTATAGTGAAACCTGCTCAAGCTGTCAACTACAAATCATAAACACCTGTCTTAAAGGCTATAATAACTCAGTCCCTGCTACACTACTGTCTCCACTACATTTCCTCCATAAAAATTACACTGCCGGTTATGGCCGGAAAAAAAACAGCAACTCTGATCATTATCAGGTTTCACATAGTTTTCTTCATTATTTTATTAAGTTTGATTTATTAGTTTCAGGAGTTCAGTGGACTGCCAGACACTCCATTTCCACACACAAAAACCACTAACTTTCAGTTAAGATTACTTAAATGCCTTTCCTATCAATACAGTCATTAAAAAATCCAGGAAAAGACCAGTTGAGACAACATCCACATGCTCAGCAACTTCAATTCACATGCCTCAACCAGCCATCATCATAGTACTAAAACACACTTGTAAACTCTCTTTTCATTCTGATAGGTGACCAACCACAATGCATACATCCGATACTTCACAAATACTCCAACACAATTCCTGAACTCTGACCTCATACAGTTTCACATACAAATAACTCACTCGAGGCATTACCAATATAGGCAAAATTTTATAGTATACGGTAGTTCAATATGATGCCTGGTCTTATAGGCTTATCTTGTGCCGTTTCCCAGGGCTTGTCTATTTCCTATATACAATGTGTCTAAAAGTTAAGGACCTGAATCTCCTCTCATGTGAACCCAGGGCCGGCTCCATCTCAATCGTGACCGGCAGCGGCAATTGTCGGGGGGGGGGGGGGGGGGGGAAGCCGCAATTGGCAGCGGCAGTTCGGCGGCAGGTCCTTCGCTCCTAAAGGGAGTGAGGGACCTGCCGCCCCCGAATTGCCGCACGTGCCACCCCTCTCCCTTGGCTGCCCCAAGCACCTGCTTGTTAAGCTGGTGCCTGGAGCCGGCGCTGTGTGAACCAATGTTAATTCCATTGGCTTCAATGGAATTACTCCTGCTTTGCACCAATGTGAATGAGAAGATAATCAGGCCTTATCTGTTATACTGCTCCAGTGTCACAGGTCACATTTTCTTTCTATCCCTAATGTTTTACATTTTTAAACTTTTTCAGGCTGCTGTCATCTTCAGTGTTTTCTCCTGTTAGCTGTCTGTCACAGCATGTTGCTGCATTCAACAAAGACATTTTCCTCACCATATCCATGCTTTAAATCCTGAAGTGATAGGAGATTAAAGGAAATGTTGAGGAGTAATTGCTCTGGCCTGTTTATGACAGTATCATATCATTATCATTATTTTGGAACATTGCTGTTGGACTGATTAAATACGAAAACATAAATGCACTCATTATAGTTGGAAAGCTTAGAAAAGAAAACGTTTGAATTGCAAGGAAGTAACATTTATTCATACAAGTGAAGTTTCACTTTGAATACAGCCCATACAAACTGCCTGAATGTAACCATAGTCTGTTCTGTTTTGGACATCTCATTAGGACCATATTACGCTTTTGCTAAATATTCTTGGGTCTCAAAATGGAGATGTAATGAAGCTTAAAATTCTGAACACTTCAATCTTTTCCTAGAGGTTGGTTAAGTTGCTGTAAAGCCACGTGCAGTACTTGCAAAGAGTCTGATGAGATAGATATTAAAACCTTAAAGCAACCAGTATCATTGGGATTCTGCTTTTTTATGTATTTGATATTATCTATTAGAACAGTTTACATATAAGATAAAAAGGTATCTTCACATTTAAAATATAGTTACATTTTAACTCGAGTTAACTTGGTTGTATTTTATTATTATTACTGAACATTGTGACATAGGTAATGCCTCAACTAGGCCACAGCTCCATTGCAGTAGGTTTTGTACAAATATATTCTAAATGATAATCCCTGACCCAAAGAGTTTATATTCTAAAGAGAAAGAAACAAAGGCAAAGGAGCCTTAAATTTCTATAATGTAATGGAGTTTTAGTTATTATTTATTCCATAATACTGTATCTCCATAATTAACTATGATGTAAAGGAATAAGAAAAAAGCATTAGTATTGTAAAGAACTTATCAATGGGCAGGGCTTGCTATGACTGAAACTGATATAAAAACAATATAAAACAAAGTGCTATCTGGTAAATCACAAGATGTAGTACTGGTGTAGGTCTGCTACCGACCACCAAATCAGACAAGGGAACTGGATAAGTAGCTCCTTAAACATCTATCTATAATGTGTAGAGAGAAAAATTGTGTATTCATGGGAGATTTCATTCTATTGGACTTATGCTAGAGGTCTTCTGCTGACACTAATCAAATATTTTTGGAGTTTCTAAAAGTTATGTATAATAACTTTCTAACACAAAATATTGAAATCTACTTGGTGTAATGTTATATTAAACCTCAATCTTCTGGATAAATATAAATTGATCAATGAACTAAAAATTAATGATTGCCTAGGTGCAAGTGATCATGATCTAATTTCATTTGCTATGTGCAAAGAGAATACCATCCCAGGCAAAAATATATATGTTTGTTGCTTTAAATAGGCCTGATTCCCAAAGCTGAAAATAATCATAAGCAAAATTGAATAGGAGGAAATATTTAAATATAAAAATATGATTAAGAATGTTTTATTAGATGCCCCAAAAACACAGTTCTGCAGTCATGGAAGACGGCTTTGTTGTTTAAAAAAAATCCAGGCTAAAGGGGATCTTAAGTCAACAAAAACAACAAACAAACAAGCAAACAAATGGAAAAATAGTGAAGCTGTTAAGAAAGAGTACAACTCAGCAGTTAGAAAATGAAGACAATTGATAAGGGACGCTAAAGTTATCAACAAAATCTACTGCCATTAGGATTGAGCCAATAATAATGAATTCTTTAAATATACCAGGATCACATAAAATCCTAGTACTGGTATAGGTCCAAAAACAACAAGGAGTCTGGTGGCACCTTAAAGACTAACAGATTTATTTGGGCATAAGCTTTCGTGGGTAAAAACCTCACTTCTTCAGATGCATAGAGTGAAAGTTACAGATGCAGGCATTATATACTGACACATGGAGAGAAGGGAGTTACTTCGCAAGTGGAGAACCAGTGTTGACAGGGCCAATTCAATCAGGGTGATGTAGTCCACTCCCAATAATAGATGAGGAGGTGTCAATTCCAGGAGAGGAAAAGCTCCTTCTGTAATGAGCCAGCCACTCCCAGTCCCCATTCAAGCGCAGATTAATGGTGTTAAATTTGCAAATGAATTTTAGTTCTGCTGTTTCTCTTTGAAGTCTGTTTCTGAAGTTCTTTTGTTCAATGATAGTGACTTTTAAATCTGTAATAGAATGACCAGGGAGACTGAAGTGTTCACTTACTGGCTTTTGTATGTTACCATTCCTGATGTCCGATTTGTGTCCATTTATTCTTTTGCAGAGGGACTGTCCGGTTTGGCCAATGTACATGGCAGAGGGGCATTGCTGGCACATGATGGCATCTATAACATTAGTAGATGTGAAGCTGAATGAGCCCTTGATGGTGTGACTGATGTGGTTGGGTCTTACGATGGTGTCGCCAGAGTAGATATGGGGACAGAGTAGGCAACGAGGTTTGCTACAGGGATTGGGTCCTGGGTTGATGTTTCTGTGGTGTGGTGTGTAGTTGCTGGTGAGTATTTGCTTCAGGTTGGGGGGTTGTCTGTAAGCGAGGACTCACCTCACCCACAACCACTTCAGATTTGGCACTTATTAAATATAGCCCTTATTAAATTGACTAGCAACTGGGTAACTGATAAATGGAAAAAGTTATTGTAAATGGGGAATTGTCATGTTTTTAGAGGGATTGCACAGGGATATGTTCTTGGCCTCATTCTATGCAATATCTTTATCAGTGGTCTGGAAGAAATATTAAAAAATGGTAAAGTGATAAATAATGATGGGGACAGGTCAGTTATACAGACCAATGTGGTTCATTTGAACAGCATGCATTTTAACACAGCAAAATATAAGGTCATATATCTGGGAACAAGGAATGTAGGCCATATTTGTAAGATGGGGACCGAATCCTGGAAAGTTGTGACTCTGAATAGGAGTTTGGAATCCTGATAGACAATCTGTTGAACATCAGCTCCTAGTATAACTGTAATACTTTGTCCAGTTCTGATGTCCATACTTCAAAATAGATGTTGACAAATTGGAAAGAGTTCAGAAAAACACTACAACAATGATCCCAGGTCTAGAAAACATGCCTTATAGCGAGAGTCTAAAGAAGCTCAATCTATTTAGTTTATGCAAGAGAAAGTTAAATGATGACTTGATCATGGTCTACACAGGTAATAGATTTCTGATGGTAGAAAGCTCTTGAATCTATCATAAGAAAAACAGAACAAGATCCAATGGTTGAAAGTTGAAGTTAGACACATTCACATTAGAAATAAGATGCAAACTTTTAAGAGGGCAATTAACCAGTAGAACCTAGAGAGGTTCTCCATTACTTGAAGTCTTTACATCAAGCCTGGATATCTTTTTAAAAGACATGCTATAGATCAAATAGACTTTTTTGGCTTGATGCAGAAATTATTGGGTGAGTTTCTTTGGCCTCTGATATGCAGGAGGTCACACTAGATGATAGTGACCCCTTCTGAGCTGAATCTATGAATTTAGGAATATAAAATATTACTCAGTAAAAGGACTGTTAATTTTTACAAACTACTCATCATTACAAAATGTATGTAACTAAGGCTATGGATGTATTGGACATTTCTGAAGGACCATTAGACTGCCTTAAAATTATAGGATATAGTTTTATATTTTATAGGATAGGATGTTCACAAGCACTCAGTGTTGGTAAATTTCTGCTCCTATTGAAATCAGTGGAAGTTTTACCATTGATTTCAATGGGAGAAAAGTGAGTGCTTTTGAATCCCATAATATCCATACTATTTTACTTTGTCTTGGTTGATCAGATATTTTTTTTCACCTGTACTCTGTTGTAATTTAGACGGTTATCACTTATGCGTATTAGCCTAATTTAAAATAACTAAATATGCTTTTTGAAAACATACATGAAGAAGGCACTTTTCAGCCGCCAGACAGTTTTATGCTTTCCTGCCCCAGGAAACTTCAGAAGAGAAAGGTTATTCTTACCACTTCCCACCCTCCCTCAGAGAAAAAAGTGGGGAGAAAGAGAGTAGCCATACATTCCAATAATTGCAAGGGGCAGGTGAGTGAATGTGGTTCCCTGCCACATAACCTCCAGACTCTTTAGACATGTACCTAACATCACCTATAACAATTTACTTTTAGGCTGGTTGGTGTCTTTAAAGCCAGATTTTTCCAGCCCCTTAGGCTGGGTCTACACTACCCGCCTAAATCGGCAGGTAGAAATCGACCTATCGAGGATCGATTTATCGGGTCCCAACAATCGATCCCCGAATCGACGGGAAGCCGCAGAGGTCGATTTTGCCGCCGTCCCTACAGCGGGGTAAGTCGGCTGCGATACGTCGAATTCAGCTAAGCTAGCATTAGTAGCTGAATTTGCGTATCTTAAATCGACCCCCCCCCCATAGTGAAAATGTAGCCTTAGATATGTGCCTATTGGCAGAAAGGTCTCAAAGAGTCTTGTGCGGTCCATAAAAAGGCCAGGCAGAATTGCAGTCCCTTAGCTCAGTGGATTGCAGGGTCTGGTCCCTCTCTATTTTCCAGTGGGCAAACTGGACCCCACAAATTCTGCCCATTGAAAGTTGTTTTTTTCAAATGTAAGCCCAAAGGTTAGTAGGCATTATAAAAGCACTTCACTCAGATACCAGCTATTCTTGACTCCAATACAGGTAAAAATACAGTACTCTGTGAACATCCAGGTAACAAGTGACTGATGATCATTCCTTTCTGGACTGAAGTCTGCATCATGAATCAGCAATGATTAGTTGATAGAACATAAAGTTACTGAGTTACTGCTCAGGGGAAACAGAATAAAAGAGAAGAGGCTACCTTCCACCATCACTCTGACCGTGCAGAGTTATCAATGCTAAGTGTGCTTTCACATTTCTTGCAATGTTTTATTAGCAGAAACAAACATGTACTCCAGTTATGATGCTAGCTTTTAAACTTAGAACAGAAAAAAAATCCTAAAAAATATACAACTAAAAATAGCTCTGTACTTTCAGATCTTAATTATACAGTTCCCCTTTTTATTGTTTGCAACAGCTACAGTATGTGAGTAATATTTTCAGTAACCATTAAGTTACCAGCTATAAAACATGACATTAAGGTTCTTTTACACCGCTGTATGCTCAGCAAAAGTCAGTTTGTTGCAAATGTTTTTAAAGTTATCTTCTAGCATGACAAATTTGGCTCATTGAGTTTAAGACCCAGGAAATGGAGTATTTGTCTGAAGCATGACTGAATGGAAACTACCAGAAGCACCCATTGTTAGAGATACAAAAACCGCATTTCCAAGGAAAGGCACTACACAGTCTGCCAAAATGAACTACTACCCTTTAAAGGGGCAATTTCACAAACAGATTTTCATTAACAGGAGGCAGTAACAACCTGAACAGCTTGATTACTATCTGTGCTTCTTTGGTTGGATGATAACTTTAATGGTCCCAAGACTCCTCTGATTTAAACACATTAATAAAAAAAGGTTGCTGAACAAAGCTGAGATGTAAACTTACAATACAGAGTATTCTCACAGTCTCCAATTCCAATGAAAAGTAAGCAGTAGATTGAATTAGGTTAGACTTGATTTATTTTTGGTCATACCTGAAGTAGAATAAAAATTTTATTAAGAAAAGGTTTGTTAATTATGTATCTATTGCAAAGTTCACTGTATACTCATGCTATTGTATTACTTACTTCAAGAATCATCACATTAATCGAGAATTAAAATTCGTTTTCCAACTGCTGGATTTTCTGGGCCAATAATTTGCTAGGGGTTATTGCCAATTATACACTTAACAGACTATATTTAAAGTTATGACTATCAGATTATTCACTTCTACTAATCATGTTTGGTAATTATACTCTCCTGAGAAGAACAGCATAACTACTTGGACACACAGTATATTTTCCTTTTTATATAAACAATCTCTGAAAGTCCTTAGATAGTGTATCTAACAAACACACTCTGTAAGAATATGAATTTCTCTTGACTTTTCTTCCAGACAATCAGAAGAATCTCTTTAGTTTCAAATCATAATTCATTCCTTCAATATTTTATTTCTAGATCTCAAGATGTCTTCTATATGGAGCTAAGTAATTTCCTCTCAAAGCATGCACATAACTGATAAAGACACACTGATAAAAGAGAGAAATTTTCCCATGTCTAGGATTTATCTGAATCTTGCAAAACAATAGGAAGAAAATACAGGGTGATTGGTTCTGAAACTGTAATCCATGAACCATCAATGGTCTACAGAGTCTTTCCTGGTAGTCCACAATGATGTAACATTGTGAAACATAAAAGATAGATAGGGACATTAAAAGAAGGTTGTCTTACCAACTAGCCACAGTAAAAGTGACAATGGTATAACATTTTAATGAAAGGGCTTTTTTTTTTTTTACTCTGAAGACTTATTTGTGACAGGAGGCCTAGGGCCTATAAGTAATTTATATTTCATCATAATTGAATACCGATAAGGCAGCTTTTTTTAAAAGGCAAATCCATGCTCTCTTTGACTTGATAAGACAGAAGCTGAGTATATCAGGCATATGAATGCGATCTAACACTCATAGCCAAAACCATGGACATGCAAATCAAGAATCAACTTTGATAGGTGAGCAGTGTCTAAGAAAGTGGCAAGCAAAGTGGCTTTTGAAATGCTGAACTTGGAGACAGGAAGGCTGAAGAACCTCCCAGAGACAGAGGTAATAAGGGTCAATAGTCCTTGTCTGGGGGACAACACATTGGCATTTCATCTTAATCTTCTTAATTCATTTTAGTCTTAATCTCCTTTTTGTTATTGCCGATTTAACCTCATCCCAATATGATGATTAACTCTAACTCTTGGGACTAGATAAGCAGGTTGGATGAGGACTAGAGGGGAGCTTTCTCTGGAGATTGTAGTGGGATGCTATGCCAGGGATGATTAGGAAATTATCAGAGATCACTGATTTCTAGAAGTCTCAGATATAGAGGTGGGAAACATATCTCACTGGACTCTACGAAGTATTCAGATGTGATATGTTATGCAAAATCTTTATTTTGTTTTACTACCATTTTCCCTCTTTTTAAATTATTATTGTTCTTAAGAAGATTCCTGTTGTATGGATAATTTCATGCAGATGATCCCAGAGAGACTAAAATCCATCAACCTCTGAAGACTGATGCCAAAAGGAAGGCATTTCTGGAGCCTTACTCACTCAACTCTTGATCTTGGTCATACAGGACATGGACAGAGGTGCCCTCTTTCACTAGGCTCTCACATCTCTGCCGAAGACAGAGCTTTCTTAGAGCTTGGCCTATGACTGTCCCCTAAGGGCCATCACAAATCTCACTTTCTGCTCTAAGTGCAAGGTGTGTTTCTTTTACCTTCCCTCCTTTAACATAAACACAGCACACTCTCACTTTCTCTCTGAGCGTGTGTATATATACATCCCTACACCACATTCCACTACATAAACTTCTCCCGCTGGTGAAAGAATGAGAGAAAAAACATGACAAATATTAGTCCTATTGCTTAATGCATTACTGGCAGGTGCTCAGATATGATAGTGGTGAGGAAAATATAAGAATGTATATACAATAGAACATGTACTGCATTTCCTGGGGCAGTTTTCTGTTTTCATACATTTTAGTGACAACAATTAAAATTTAATTACGCATGAAATGATGTTTGATTTACTTATAAACTGAAATGAAGAACCCCTTATATGATATCTTTTCCTATTTTAGCAATGAATTCTACAGCTGCATTGCTAATATAATTTATCAACAAGATCTCATCAGAAATATAGCAGATATGAAAAATAAAACCACTGACTACAGGAGGGAGGTAAGAGGAGGACTATTTTCTCCTAGACACACATGTGCAATTCCTATCAATCAAAAGCAAAAAAACCTGATTTTCCCTAGCAGCTTAGCTATGCATATATTTCCATTGCAGGCAAAGTGCAGGATGCAACCTATAGTTAAGGCTGCAAGAAGGTTCCATTTTAAAAGGTTATTTTCAGATACTTAGAACTTTGACAATCTATTTTATGATGGAAACGATGGAATTTGTTGAGTTTATAATTCAACCAAGAGCAAATTATTTCCTTGAAAACTTGAGTTAAAGTGGTTCTGCTGTTTTTTTAAAATGAAGGAAGTAGAAAAAATATATTTTTGACAATTTAATGTAAGTACTTGCATCCTATTTTTGAACAGCAGTTGAACTTGAATGATACAATACTTGCTAGAAAGTTTTACATTTAGCAGGGACATTTGGTGATTTGTGAAAATATTTTTTTTTTCATTTGGCTGATTTAAAGGGTTTTAAAAAATCCTTTGTGCATGAGGATTACAGATAGACGACAACAATCAATGGTCCACCTAAACTTCATGCACATCATACATATGTGTGCCTATAAATTCATAGATTTCCATTTAAATGCTGACATCTAACAATTACACTAGGATGGTGTGTATGTGCAAAGGAAAAGAATTAAGAAATTGATTTTAAGATGAAATGTATCAAATACGTTCTGTTATGGGAAGTGTGCATAAGGAGATGTGTTGTAATTTTCTGGGACAACATATGCAGGGGTTTAGTGTGGAGGAGGACTATTACCAGTGGGTAGTAGAGGGAAAGGGAAGGCAAGTCAGGCATCAGTAAGAACATCTGTGCAATGGGAGGGTCATTGGCTACGGGAGTATGGTGTGTGAAGGACTAGTGCTCCAGTCCTGCAAAGTTGCTGAGCTTTGTACAGTGGGACTGGAGATCCAGCTCTGCACGATTCCTGCATTAGGGAGAAGTAGGGAGCAAGATCTGTGGAGGAAACATTACTGTAGTTGCCAGATGGTGTTGAGTGAGTATTAATGGGATCAGGGGAAGGTGGAAGGAGATGCAGGCTGTGCAATTATGAAGGTACTTCAGATTGTAGAAAAAGTGGTACTTTTTGATAATATATTGTATAATTTCAGAAATAACACATCAACAGAGAGTCCTGTGGCACCTTTAAGACTAACAGATTTATTGGAGCATAAGCTTTCGTGGGTGAATGCCCACTTCGTCACCCACGAAAGCTTATGCTCCAATACATCTGTTAGTCTTAAAGGTGCCACAGGACTCTCTGTTGCTTTTTACAGATCCAGACTAACACAGCTACCCCTCTGATACTTGACAGAAATAACACAATATGTGACTGTCTTCTATTTGTACCATAGTCCTTCTTACAACATGCCACAAATGTGTATATGTACCTTTATGACATTCTGCTGAATTATCTGAGAAATAATCTGACCATGAAATAAAACATCAAATCATAATTCATGCACAAAAGAAGAAGATTATTCCACTGTTTCCTGATTTATAAATGCTTTGATTTGCAAACTCAACATTCACATCATGTAATTTCTCATATGGAATTCTATCCTATTCTGTCCTATTTATGAAGTGCCAATCTCTGTAGTATTTAGGAGTCAAAACACAGTATTTGAGAATCATATATGTATATTAGAAATAGCATTTAGCCACTTCCATTTGGAGTTTGTCTGTCTGTTGTCTTTTCCCCTCATTTTTCATACTTTTTTCATTCTTCCCCTCTCTTCCTTGTTATTATGGGAAAGCTTCTGCCAAAAGACGAGTTTTGCTACAATTAAAATTATCCAATTTAAAACAAAGCAGTAATTTAAACTGATAATGTAACACAATGCAATCTAAGGTCAAAGGTTTTCCCATCAAGAAAAAGTCAATATTAGTTAATTTTTTTTCTAGTTCAGAGCATGGATTTTTAATTTTGAACTCCATATGCAATTTGCTCTCACTTCATTTTATGTCCATCAAATTGCATTGTCTGTTATGGATGAGTTTTCAATTGAATCCTAGTGCAAGGTTCCTGTTAAATTCCACATCAATTAGATCTGTCTTGTGTTCCATTCTAGTCCACATTTTAATGATTATGAGAAAGCTAAGCACTTGAATGGGGCCCACACAGGTGACTTTTAATCTCTGACCATCATAATATACTTCTTTATAGTCCAATTCACTCAACATCCAATCATCTTTACGTTTGGTGGAAAGGGGATTTTAATAATCCAAAACACTTCAGCATCATACCTTCTCCATTATAAGTCAGTCATGCACAGGACAAAAGGGCAGAAAACACTGCTAACAACAGTGCTTCTCACTAGCAGTAGACTCCTATTATAGAAAGCAAACTTTCAAAATATATGAGAAAAATTAGATTTCCTTTAAAACACTAACTTTTATTATATCCTTATACCATGTGGATGGTTATTCTCTGCTCAGTTTAACAGTAAAGTAGTCTCAATTTTCTAACATACTAGTGCTTTATGAAAGTGAATATGCCAAGTTATTGTTAATTTTATTATTGGAGACAAATCTGAACCAAATGAACAGATCCAAATTAAAAAAAAAAGTCCAACCACTTTTGAGTTATGATATGTTTAATATATAATTCCAGATCTCTAGAACAAATAGGCACTATTTTTATGAGGGTAATTAACCATTGGAACAATTTACCTAGAATGCAGTGGAATCTCCATCATTTGAAATCTTCAAACCAAGATTGGATAATTTTGAAAACGTGGAGACTTGGGCTCTATATCTATATCTTGTATCACCGCTTCCTTCTCCCCCATATTTACATGGACAACTTCAAACACTCACAACAGCCTATAAAGACTCATGGCACTGAGTTGAGTGAATACTGGTGTGGCAGAGGGGTGGAAAGGAATTGTCAAATATGGGGTTGAATATTTCTGATCAATTCACTAGGAGCGCACACTGGTTGTGTTCGCTCTTATAAACTTATAAATTATTGAATTTTACTAGCAGGAATGTTAACTTCAAACTCTCATGCACAAATATTTTACAAACAGAACTTTAAATGTATGTGTGTAAAGTATTTGCCCCAGAAGTACTTGCCCACTCTCATCCAGTTGTGGAACTAAAACAACTACCCATGATATGGGCTCTTTTTCTGCTCATGGGCCACGTGAACACATTCGCCTCAGTCCATCTCTAGTGCAGAAAAAAAACCATTCAGGTTGTAGTTAAAACTAAGGCGGGAGGAGGGAACAGAGCTGTCCAGAGGGATAAGACAGGACCTCAGAATGCAAGGCTTCCCAGAGGCTGTTTTTCATCAGGTCCAGGCCCTGGAGAACTATGGCAACTACAAGGGTTACATTGTAGTTAGAAAAGCAGTTTGGGAGGTGAGGGGAAAAAAACATGATTTTTTTTTGCCTGAAATTTGAGATGAAAACGTGTGCTGAACTGTACCAAATTAAGAGAAAGTATTCTCCCACTGAGTACAAAGATAAAACCATAAGATTGTTTTAAATTATTAACTAATCTGGATTTTGCAGAGGTGAAAGGCTAATGTCAATTGAATTTTTTGCAATAGGACAAAATTGCACTTGGATTTAGATAAAAGCCAAACTTTCAAAGTAGTATCCTTACCAAAAAACTGGATTACTCTACAGGTCCATGTAATGTGGTGTGGTGTCAACAAGCACTCTCTCATTAAATTATGACTCAGGTTTTCAGTAAACCATGATGAGTCATTAAATCATCAGATCTATTTGTGCATAGGTGCAGACCACAACACCGTTTTTCATATAATTGTTTATTTTTGTAGATGGGATGTGTCTGCATATTTGCACTAATCACAGTAATCCAATATGAATTGACTAATACTGAGTTTGTGTTTATGAGGAACCTCAGTCCCTGGAAGCCAGCTCTATAGGTGATATTAAAATTCATCTCACTTCCTTTGCACCTATAGCAGCTGGTAAAGCTGTTCTTTGACTTGCAGGCTAACATGATTACCTGAACACTGTGCTTTACACCTGGGGATTAATGCTAATGAATTTAACATTTATCAGTATTTCATTTCATATTTACTTAATGCCTTAAAGATCCCTAGGCATATGGCTTGATTCTGCAAGGAGTTGAGGGCTGCCCACTGCAGTTGAAGCCATTAGGAGTTAAGGGTGGTCAGCGCTTCAAAAGAGAACTCAGCTCTTTGCAGGGTGGAGTCTATAGAATATATTTCCAGGGAAGCTACCCTAGTATTACTCAGGTTTGCTCACAGTAAGTCTTATCACTTCATGGGAAAACAATGGACTCTTTCCCTAAGAGCAATGACACATAAAGAAAAGATAATTTTTAAAGTAAAACCTTAATGAGACCAAAGTTTAGAGCAGTACAGAAAGAATGCTTTATCAAAGTCAGCAAAAATAGGTGCTTGTTCTGTTCTAGGCATAAGCCTAGATCTTGCAATTAGATATTGAAAACAGTAGTTGAAGTGGATGGATAAACCACCTGGGCCACAGATTTTTTGTTAAAATACCCCCCACCCCACCCAATAACTTGAATGAAATTAAGAAACAACCATTATATTGGTGACTTGATTCATTCCAAAAGAGAACATTTCTACACACCTTGGATACTGAAAAAAGATGCTTTACTGATAACAGCCAGTGGAGACATCCCCCCTAGGTCATAATTTAGAGCAGCCTCAGAGTTGTTGTAAATTGCATCTAATTATGATGGACCCATAGGAAGTGTTATGTTGGTGGGGACTATGAAGCACAGTGAGCTCTAGCCACAACTCCACCCCCAGCAGGCATCCCCTTGACATGCACTACATCCAGGCAAAGGCTGGGAATCGGCAGCATAGAACCAGCTATGCCTGCACTGTTCTAGCTGGGGTTCCCTCACATACAAAGAATTCTCAGCAGTCAAGTTGGTCAGTGTTAAGTCACTATTGCATCAGGGCAAAGGAAAATTAGAAGGGATGATTGATTATCTGGCCCTTGGATTTTTGTGGATAACAATATATTTTATATATAAGTATATGATTTGCTACATAGCCCAAAAAATCTATCTCTACAACTTAAACAGTACGATTTTTACAAACCAAAATGAAGATGATTATTCTTTTGAGATGCCTTTCTGTCTGTAGTATGATGACTAGAACGGGGGAAAAAAAAGATAGGATTAAAGGATAAACCCATGCTGGAACACATACAGCAGAGGTTTATTCTGAAACACTGGTCTCTCGGCAGCTTTAATAAAGTTCTCTTTCTGCCTGCTCATCACAGCACTGGTTGCTAGTGAAACACTCATAAAAAGCCTCTGGCAGACCTGAGGGAATCCTGTCCTATGAATAAGTGAAATTAACAGAACTTCCTCCCCCCCAACTATAGAATAAATAATCTCTGAAAGTTACAAAAGAAATACAGAATGATTCTGTTACCCTTACTCACTCTTGGTGTGATAAATGAAAGGATGCAGGGGAAAGCTATAAAGCTAGACAGTAGCTATAAAATCCCCCTTAGGGTATGCCTACACTACCCGCCGGATGAGCGGGCAGCGATCGATCCAGCGGGGGTCGATTTATCGTGTCTAGTCTAGACGTGATAAATCAATCCCCGAGAGCTCTCCCGTCGACTCCTGTACCCCACTTCCGCAAGAGGTGCAAGCGGAGTCGATGGGGGAGTGGCAGCAGTCGACTCGCCACAGTGAAGACACCATGGTACATCGATCTAAGTACGTCGATTTCAGCTACGTTATTCATGTAGCTGAAGTTGCATAACTTAGATCGATCCCCCCCCACACAATGTAGACCAGGCCTTAGCAGCTGTTCTCTAATTGCTCTATCTGCAAAGGTTAACAAGTCTCCCTGCTATGTATAAGTAAAAGGAAGGAAGTGAGTGGGCACCTGGACAAAAGAGCCAATGGGAAGGCTAGAACTTTTTAAAATTGAAAAAAAGACTCCCCTTTTGACTGTCTGTTGTTGTTCTCCTGGGGAGAGGTGGACAGGGCAGCAGCTATGCTGTAAGACGCTTGGGCCAGGTATGAAAAAATCATCAGTATCATGCCTAGAAATTATTAATTTAAAACCCCAGATATGTAAGCAGATGAGGAAATGTCTATGAAGACGTGATTAGATTTATCCATTTTATTTTATTATGGCTTGTGTATTCCTCTGTGCTAACCCCAGGTGCTTTTGTTTTGCTTGTAACCTTTAAGCTGGACCTCACAAAAGCTATTATTGGTGCTTAATTCTTGTAATTACTCTTTTAAAATCTAGCAACAGCCTGAGTTCCGAGATGTATTTTCTTTCTTTTTTGAAATAAAATTTACCTTTTTAAGAACAGAATTGGATTTTTGTGTCTTAAGAGGTTTGTGATATGTTGTTTAATTAGCAGGTGGCAACAGCTAATTTCTTTTTTTTTCTTTTTCTTTTCTCAGCTCTTCCCCAGAGGAGGTGTGAAAGGGCTTGAGGGTACCCCACAGGAAGGAATTCCCAAGTGCACCTTCCTGGGCTCTCAAAGGGGTTCTGCACTTGGGTGGTGGCAGCATCTACCAATCCAACGTCAGAGAAAAGCTGTAACCTTGGGAGTTTAATAGATGCCTGGAGTAGCCAGTATTAATTTTTAGAATCCTTGCAGGCCCCCACTTTCTGCACTTGGAGTGCCAGAGTGGGAAATTAGCCTTGACACTTGGACATATAGAATGTTATATAAATGCAATAAATAACTAAATGAATATGTTTATGATATATGGACATTTCTCATCTTAGGGTGAGCCTTATTTGACAAGCACTGTCAATGATTTTGCTATGTACTGGAATAATATTTTTGCATTGCATCATATTCATATATGCCAGATCCTCAGTTGATTTAAATCAGTGTATCTCCATAGTCTTAATGGTTGTATGCTGTTTTAGACCAGTTGAAGCTATGGTGCATTGTATATACTATATATCAGTGGAATAAAGAGAAATTGTTAGTCCACTGACTTCCTCCAGATCAGGAACTGCATGTCAGAGCAAGTCAGTCACTAGCTCTGCACCTATGGATGACCTCTGCCTCAAGCAGGAATATGAAAAGATTAATCTGTTTTAAGAAAAAACTAACCTGACCGCAGTCTGTCATAAGAGCAAAAATCCAGTTTTATAATACAGTATTGAGGTCTTTCATGATAAGTTTGATACATTTTGTGAGGAAGGCAGCTCTAAAAGCATAGGGAAGAGAAAAAGACAAAATGATTAAAGTTGAGATGTGATAAACAGGATTTTTTAAGTATCAGGGGGTAGCCGTGTTAATCTGTATGTACAAAAACAACAAGGAGTCTGGTGGCACCTTAAAGACTACCAGATTTATTTGGGCATAAGCTTTTGTGGGTAAAAACCTCACTTCTTCAGATGCATAGAGTGAAAGTTACAGATGCAGGCATTATATACTGACACATGGAGAGCAGGGAGTTACTTCGCAAGTGGAGAACCACTGTTGACAAGGCCAATTCAATCAGGGTGGATGTAGTCCACTCCCAATAATAGATAAGGAGGTGTCAATTCCAGGAGAGGAAAAGCTGCTTCTGTAATGAGCCAGCCACTCCCAGTCCCTATTCAAACCCAGATTAATGGTGTTAAATTTGCAAATGAATTTTAGTTCTACTGTTTCTCTTTGAAGTCTGTTTCTGAAGTTTTTTTGTTCAATGATAATGACTTTTAAATCTCTAATAGAATGACCAGGGAGATTGAAGTGTTCACTTACTGGCTTTTGTATGTTACCATTCCTGATGTCCGATTTGTGTCCATTTATTCTTTTGCAGAGGGACTGTCCGGTTTGGCCAATGTACATGGCAGAGGGGCATTGCAGGCACATGATGGCATATATAACATTAGTAGATGTGCAGGTGAATGAGCTCTTGATGGTGTGGCTGATGTGGCTGGGTCCTCTGATGGTGTCGCCAGAGTAGATATGGGGATAGAGTAGGCAACGAGGTTTGCTACAGGGATTGGGTCCTGGGTTGGTGTTTCTGTGGTGTGGTGTGTAGTTGCTGGTGAGTATTTGCTTCAGGTTGGGGGGTTGTCTGTAGGCGAGGACTGGCCTGCTTCCCAAAGTCTGTGAGAGTGAGGGATCATTTTCCAGGATAGGTTGTAGATTGTGGATAATGTGCTGGAGAGGTTTTAGCTGGGAGCTGTATGTGATGGCCAGTGGTGTTCTGTTATTGTCTTTGTTGGGCCTGTCCTGTAGTAGGTGATTTCTGGGTATCCGTCTTGCTCTGTCAATCTGTTTCCTCACTTCCCCAGGTGGGTATTGTAGTTTTAAGAATGCTTGATAAAGATCTTGTAGGTGTTTGTCTCTGTCTGAGGGGTTGGAGCAAATTCGGTTGTATCTTAGGGCTTGGCTGTAGACAATGGATCGTGTGATGTGTCTTGGATGGAAGCTGGAGGCATGTAGGTACGTATAGTGGTCAGTAGGTTTCTGGTATAGGGTGGTGTTTATGTGAGTATCACTTATTTGCACTGTAGTGTCCAGGAAGTGGATCTCTTGTGTGGACTGGTCCAGGCTGAGGTTGATGGTGGGGTGGAAATTGTTGAAGTCCAGGTGGAATTCTTCAAGGGCCTCCTTTCCGTGGATCCATATGATGAAGATGTCATCAATGTAGTGCAAGTAGAGGAGGGGCACTAGGGGACGAGAGCTGAGGAAGCGTTGTTCTAAGTCAGCCATAAAAATGTTGGCATACAGTGGGGCCATGCAGGTACCCATAGCAGTGCCACTGACTTGAAGGTATAAGTTGTCCCCAAATCTGAAGTGGTTGTGGGTGAGGACAAAGTCACAAAGCTCAGCCCCCAGGCGTGCTGTGGCCTCATCAGGGATACTGTTCCTGACAGCTTGTAGTCCATCCTCATGTGGAATATTGTTGTAAAGTGCTTCTACATCCATGGTGGCCAGGATGGTGTTTTCAGGAAGAACCCCAGTGCATTGTAGTTTCCTCAGGAAGTCGGTGGTGTCTCGAAGATAGCTGGGAGTGCTGGTAGCATAGGGTCTGAGGAGAGAGTCCAAATTGCCAGATAATCCTGCTGTAAGAGTGCCAATGCCTGAGATGATGGCGAGTCCAGGGTTTCTGGGTTTATGGATCTTGGGTAGCAGATAGAATACCCCTGGTTGGGGTTCTGGGGGTGTGTCCATGTAGATTTGTTCCCATACTGTAGCTGGGAATTTCTTGAGCAGATGGTGTAGTTTCTTTTGGTATTCCTCAGTGGGATCAGAGGATAGTGGCCTGTAGAATGTGGTCTTGGAGAGTTGCCTGGCAGCCTCCTGTTCATAATCCGACCTGTTCATTATGACTACAGCACCTTTTTTGTCAGCCCCTTTGATGATAATGTCAGAGTTGTTTCTGAGGCTGTGGATGGCATTGCATTCTGTACGGCTGAGGTTATGGGACAAGTGATGTTATTTGTCCACAGTCTTTCATTTCACCGTTATATTCAGCAAGTGAATTTATTCTGTATTGCCGAAGCGTGGTACTCTTGCATGAAGGACACGGAGATAAAGTAAATGCAACTCATTGCTCTGTTGGGGCTAAACCACAGTGCAGCTTTCTAACCTCAGGATGTGTTCTCCATCTAATGGATGAAAACTATGTACAGTCTACTAGAAGAGTTGGTTCCTCTTGTCCATTCATTTATTCCAGTTAAAAAGGGGCTCTGGAAAGAATTTTGCCACTTAAAACAATCTTAAAATACTAATAGGATGGGGATTGCTGCTTTTAGAATCCTGACTTGACAAGAACATAGCTTTCAGTACCTCTTCCATTGATGCAGCCATGACTTCTATGTTATATTAGAACATTCTATTTTCTAAGGGTGAGGCTGAGCCTTCAGGTTCAGCCTTGTATATGTGGGTGGCACATAGTTGTCTGGCCCTAAGAGTAGCAGCTGGAAGGGATTGTGACTCAGCCTCTCTTTCCCTGCAGTTATGGGGGAGTAAATTAATTACTTTATCCTTTTTTCAGGGTGCAGCTTTCCCCACTTGTGCCTGGCCAGCATATATGGGTAAAGGCGAATACAACTGTCTCAACTACCACTCTTCCCACTCCTCCCCCTTGCTCTAGTTTACATGGAATGCATCCAGAATGGTCTCCTCTCTAGGCTTCAGTCTGCAATCTGGGCAGCCCTAACGCAGTTGCATGGGGTGAGGAGGCCTTACTTCCCTGTTGGCTCTACATGGCTGCATTAGGGGTTCAGGATAATCCAGTCCCAAATATAAATGAAACTTCTGCCTGACACAACATAATGTTTTAGGGTCTAACTCACTGGCCCTCTCTTTACAAATAAATCCCATTTGAATCATACCTTTTCTCCATCTTATTTTTTCCTTTATTTTTCTATTACACATCAGTCCATACCGAACAAGAAAATTATTTTAGCTCATCATTGTTTTAATTCAAAGCTGTAATGTAATAAGCAGGGTATGGTCAGAAATAGGGGGTTAATTGGGTGTAACAAAAAATGTCAGATAGGTTGTTTTTTTTCTGGGTTGGATTACATTTTATTCAACCTTCTAGGTCACAATTTGCAAACCTGGTGCCTACAGCTAGGCTCCTAAACCCATATTTAAACATTCAAAGAGAAGCAGTCAAATAACATACTGAGAGCAGATTGGCAAATGGATCCTTTTTTCTGGCACTCTAATTTGATGTTCTGTTTAGAACGTTAGTCTAGAAAAGAGAAAGCTTGTTAAGGAATCCATGCCCATAATTCAAGGCCCTTATTCCCTTCACATTGATTGGTAGTACTGTCTTCAAGAAAGGAGTTCTACTGGTTTCAAGATGCTATTCTACATACATATGGACCAGTGGCTCTTAACCTTTTCCATACAGTGACTCCATATTACATTACAAAAAGAAAACTGGGAGCCCCCTCCCATCTAGCCATAGAGAAAGAGTGTAGTTATATGACTCGCTGAAATCTGTTTATATCCCCTAGGTTGTAAACCCTTGATACAATATATTGAGTGCTTATTTCTGGGAACATTGTGATTTATTATCCCTCAAGGTCAATACTTCACTCTCAGCTCCATTAATCATGATGTTCACTTCAGCTTAAGTGGCCATACTGAAGGAGTATGGAGACTTAATTTAGAGAAACCAGCTAAAGGCTTCCTGAGAGCAACTCAAACAGAAAGATGTTCAGGAAGTAAGTGTGTCTGTGACCTCCACTTCCACCCCATGCCCAACACATTAGCCAGCAAATTTGGCCATCCCCAAAGGTAGGAGTATATGCAACAGCCTTTAAAGGGGTTGTAGCAAACTACTGCCCTACCCCAACTCCAGCAGAACAAGGAATGTTTCCTGATAGTCCACACCACAGGACCTCCTGTTCCAGTCCATAATATATATTTAGCTACTCCTACTTCCATTAGATGGGGAACAAATCTACTTGTAGGGGAAACATTTATTTTGCTATCACCAGCATGTATAGAACAATATAAAATGTATATTCAATATAATTATTATCTTGAAATCTATTATATCTATTATGCAGCTGAAACCATTTTTTGTCTACACCCTTCATGTCCACACTGTATCTACCAAGCTTGAATTGGAGTTAAAAAACCAAGGGGAAATAGGCTCTTTCAAAAAATTCTATTCAGAGGGTTAGATTGTCAGGTTCTAATTTGTAATTCTCCTTTTGAGAATGTCAGAGGCCCTTATTGCATCTGAAAGGTTTAATTACTACTATCGCCAGGGTCATCACTAACTCACTGCAGGGAAAATGAAAAGTACAGAGCTGCTAAATAAAAGATAGCTGTTGGAATTATTTTTAAAAGGAGAATTATGACAAAAAGTACTACTGTTCTCTAGGGTGAAATCTTCATGTCTCATCTGAATCTCTCCTCTCATTCAGAATGAAATGTTCTATCTATTTTCTGTACTTAATGTCTTTTGAAATAGTCCCATAATTCAAAGTCTTTGTTACCTGCAGCTCAGCTCTAGCTGCACTTTCTGAACTGAGAGCCTGTAAATGGGGAAATTCTATACAATTTCTTTTTAAAATTAGAGCTGAATAAATAGTGAGGAAAGATTCCACAAATATTTAATCATATTCACACATGAATTTCAGTTTGGCCCTGTTCACAACCCTTTCCTATTTCATTTCTATGACTATCTGGATATACAAGAATTACTAGCACATATGCTCATAAAAATTAATACAATTTTTGCCAAAATTTTCACCAACGGTAAATTTAGGCTAGTATATTCAATTGGAGAACTCACAGTTCATGCTGTGCTGGTTATTTACATAAATTGTCTATTCAAGGAACTGCCACAACACAACATGATTTATGTAACTAACCAAATAGTGCAAATTGTAACCAAATCTATAATCTGAAATTCTTATAGTGTGGGTTAGTTACAGGAGTCAAGTGCAAATAATTTATGCAAATAGCAAACAGTGCACATTTCAAAATGTATATTTGTAATTGGAGCTGTAAGAATAATGCATTTTTTGATTTGCCTGCAATTCCAAAAAATCTAAAAAATCATTTTGGGTTTAACATATTTTCATTTAGAGAATTTTTAAACATTTTAAAATTGTTTTTAATCAAATGGAAGGACATTTCAAAGTGATAAACTGAAAAATCAAAACTTTTTGTTTTGAAAATGTTGAAACAAAATGTTTTCATTTTTTTTCTCTCAAAACAATTTGATGAAATTGACACAAGCCCACAAAACATTTTGGAGATGTCAAATCTGCATTTTTTGCCTGAAAAAAGTTTCAGGTAAAAACTTTTAGTCCAATCTATGTGTAAAATTCATGTTGCAATATGTCTTTTAGTTAAGGTAGCAACTATCCAGTTGGACATCTATGCCTAGGATAATGCTGCTTAGCTTGTGCACCCATATTCCTGCAGGATCACTACTGGGCTGTGGGTGGTTGGGCCTAACAATCAGAGCCAGAGGTGTGACCAGGCCTGGAGGTTAGAACAGAGCTGAGTCAGAATACAAAATCATGGCCATGGGACAAACAGGGGGCACAGTCAAGAGCAGAGCTGAGGGTCAGAGCCAGGGATTGGAAGCAAAATGCCAGAGTCAATTTGTGAGCGAGAGCATGTGTCCAGGAAGCAGAGCTGGGGGTCAGAACTAGGGGTGTCAAGAATGAAAACGGGAAGGAACTGGAACAGGCACAAGTACAGTCTGGGCAGGAGCAGTCATGGGTTGAATGGAAGCAGGGGCAGGATCAAGCACAGCTGCAGTGTGAAACACAGTGAGCTGCCAGTGAGCTCTGGCTGCTGCTGGATCAAATAGAAGCTGAGCGCTGCGCCTTCACCAATCAGGAAGTTTGATAATAAGGAATAAACATGTAGATTACCAAACATAGGCTACACGATACTGTGGATATACCAAGTTAGCAGCAAGTACGTAAGAGTTATGTCTGCTCATAAGAATGAATTAAATAGATTACCTGATGTACAATCAATGCTCCAGCACAATTCAATGTTTGATGTCCTTCCAATCAAGCAATGCAAATAATCAGCATTAAAGGATAAATGGCTTAGGTTATTATATATAGCATCAAGCATAAGTCAAATCACAGTTGTCAAAGCAATAATCTCAAATGTTATCCAAACTAACAAGCTTTCTTTTTTCCAGGCTAACAAGTCCTCCCTGCTGGTACATATTGTCTCTACATGCATAACTCTTGCAGTACCTCCTGAGTGGTACCAATTGGTAACTGGATATTTGCATGCCCTTGCATGCCCAGGCAAATTCTTCAAGGGATTTTGGAGTAGCTTGGGGCCCCAGAGATGTACTGAACAGGACCAACAGTATGTGAAACATGCCTGGACACCCACTAACACATACCCTTAGCTACCAGGTCAGTAATAAAGACCTCAGCAGTTTCTGTGGCAGCCAAAGGTATTTCACTCTACAACAGCATAGAAAGTGGATTCAGGCATAGCAGTTATCTGCTATTATAGAGGGCCTATAGAAGATTCCACATTGATGGCCATAGACTGCACACTAACCCTTATCAGTTGTCTTGTGAATTTGTGCCACTGGAGCACAGGTGAACAGGCAAGAGAGTGTGGATGGTGCGACACAAGCCATCACCACCGAAAAAAAAATTATTGTGTGTGTTCTAATGACGGAGGCAAATTTTTACAGTGATGGGCGAGTGGCAAAGAGACAGATGTAGTGACACTGGTGGTGAGAGTCACAGATGTGCATGTAGCAGCTCACAACACCAATTATAATAGTTTCATGGAATGTTAGGACTCTGTGCAATAACCCTACCACCAGCTGACCTGAGAAAGGGACAGCACTTGTTGCAAGAGAACTGGCCTTTTATAAGGTTGACATTTCTCCAGTCAGTGAAACCAGACTCTCTGATGAAGGGCAAAGTGCAGAGATTGGTGCAGGGTACACATTCTTCTGACAAGGTCACCCATCCTAATTGGATTTTGACTTTGCCACTAGCATCTTCATTGCTTCCAAGCTCAAAAGTCTACCTAAAGGCAGAAGTTATTCTCTTACGGTTCTACGATTGCCATTGAAACATATGTGGTACATTACCATCGTCATCACTTATGCTCCTACCATGACAAATGTCAACAATGAGAAAGAAAAGTTCTATAGTGACTTAGACAAACTCATCATGTCTACACTGGCATCAGATAAAGTGATTGTCATGGGACTTTAATGCAAGGCTTTGGAAGTAATCGGCTAACCTGGCAGCCTGCCACCAGACAGCATGAAACTGCGAAAGAGAATAGCAATGGAATTCTGTTACTCAGGATACGTCTACACTACAAAATTAGGTCGAATTTATAGAAGTCAATTTTTTAGGAAGCAATTTTATACAGTCGATTGTGTGTGTCCCCACTAAGTGTATTAAGTTGTCCGAGTGAATCCACAGTACCGAGGCTAGCATCGACTTTCGGAGCGTTGCACTGTGGGTAGCTATCCCACAGTTCACACAGTCTCAGCCACCCATTGGAATTCAGGGTTGAGCTCCCACTGCCTGATGGGGCAAAAACATTGTCGCGGGTGGTTTGGGGTACATGTCGTCAGTCGCCCCTCCCTCCGTCAGAGCAATGGCAGACAATCGTTTCGCACCCTTTTTCCGCTCAGACGCCATACCACGGGAGCTCAGCTCAGCTGCCGCTGTTGTGTCCTGGGTGCTGCTGGCAGCAGACGGTGCAGTAAGTCTGCAAACCATCATCACGCTTCCACTGCCACTCTGCTCTCCTGCTCTGGCAGCAGAGGGTTCAGTAGAGCTGCAAACCATCATCACGCTTCTGCTGCCACTCTGCTCTCCTGCTGTCCTGCAGACACCATACCATGGCAAGCATGGAGCCCGCTCAGATCACTGCGACAGTTATGGGCACTGTAAATAACTTGCGCATTATCCTGCAGTATATGCAGCACCAGAACCTGCAAAAGCAGGTGAGGAAGCAACGGCAGTGCTGTGATGACAGTGATGAGGACATGGACACAGACTTCTCTCAAAGCTACCAGTCAGTCGGGAATCAATTTGGAGTGGGCAAATCTACTGTGGGGGCTGCTATGATGCAAGTAGCCAAAGCAATCACTGAGCTGCTGCTATCAAGGGTAGTGACTCTGGGAAATGTGCAGGTCATAGTGGATGGCTTTGCTGCAATGGGATTCCCTAACTGTGGTGGGGCGATAGACAGAACGCATATCCCTATCTTGGGACCGGAGCACCAAGGCAGCCAGTACATAAACTGAAAGGGGTACTTTTCAATGGTGCTGCAAGCACTGGTGGCTCACAAGGGACATTTCACCAACGTCAGACAAAACATCATGGCTGCACCTAAGATCCAACAATGGCATTTTATCAACTGCGCTTATCAACAGCTCAACATAAAGGGATTACAAGGGATTACAAGTTAAAGCTACAAAAGAACAGCTGTGTAATAACATTACAGCTGGCTTGACTGCTAATGCTAATGTAAACAGCAAGTGGACAACTCTTCATGACATGGTACATCAAGTTGCTCTTGCCACTTTGGGTATAGCAAAATGATGTCATTAAGACTGGTTTGGTAAGAATGATCTAGAAATTCAATAGCTACTCACTAAAAAACATTGCATGCATTGTCAAATACTTGTATCCAGTGTCCCTGTAGGCACAGTTATAACACACAGAAATCTGTATTGACATCCAATCTATGGTTGGAGACATGCAGGATCAATGGTGGGAAGCAAAAGCAGGTGAAACCCAGGGCTATGCTGACCGTCATGAGACCAAATATTTCTATGCTGCTTTGAAAAACATATATTGTCCTACACATACCCCTACAGTGCCTTTGAAGGGTGCTGACAGCCTAAAGCTGATAACAGACAAACAATCATTTGAAGTCATCAGTAGACCTGGGCTTTGGCAATTATTATGTATATTTGGTTGTCCAGAAAAATTCACTAACATTCTGAGACTATTTCATGATGGAATGCTTGAACGAGTCTGCATAGGTGATATTTTGTCTGACCAATTTCCTATTACTAATGGTATTAAGCAAGGCTGTGTAATTGGTTCACTCTTGTTTAATCTCTTTTATGCAGCAGTTCTCAATTCTACAAGAGACCTGCATGCTGATATTAGCATATGTTTCTGATCCTCTGGAAAATTATTTAATCTGAATAGGCTGTGATCTTCCAAGAAGGATTTTTGAAGCAATTGTACATGAGCTGTTTTGTGCTGATGACTGTGCTCTAGAGGCACATGCTCTAGAAGTCATACAATTGATTATAGACAGATTTTCAGAGTCTGCAGAAAAATATGGGTTGGCAATCAATCTGAAAAAGACAGATTTCTCTATGTCAGAGAAACCCTACATAAAACCAAAAGTCACCATCAGCAGCACATAGCTGAATGCTGATACAGACTTCTGCTGCCTTGGCAGTATATTATCAATTGATGTTACCATAAATAAGGATCTGACAAGTTGTATCAACCAAGCCAGTTTATCATTTGGCAGACTATCAGGCAGAGTCTGGCAGCACCATGATATTAAACTTCAAACCAAGTCTTGTCTATAAATGTCTATAAAGCAGTTGTTCTGTCCAACTTGTATGTGTGTGAGAACAGGACCTGCTACAAGCATCACATTAAGCTTCTAGAAAAGGTCCATTTACAACATCTGCATGCCATACTCTGTATCAAATGGCAGGATAAAGTTGAACCAACAATGAGGTTCTGGTACATAGTCACTCCACAAGGATCAAAGCCATGCTTATCACATCACAGTTATGCTGGGCTGCTCATGTGTTGAGTATGGACAACACCAGAACGCCAAAGCATTCTGCTATATAGTAAAAGTGGGCTATATAGTGAAAATGGGCAACTGCATACAAGACAGCCAGAAGAAATGCTTCAAAGACACAATGAAGCAGAACTAGAAACAGTGTAACATTGGTATTGACAGCTGGGCGTTGTCAGCAACAGGTAGATATGCTGGCAAGCAGTAGTCAATGTTGGGGTCACCCAGTTCAAGATTAACTGTTATGTGTATCTTGAGGCACAAGGGCTGAGTCATAAACAGTGTCAAACTCAGGAGGCACAGACTGTAATCCCTTCTTTGACTTCAAGCTATCTATGCACCTCATGAGGAAAGGACTGCCACTCATGCAACGGTCTTTTTATCCACAACTGTAATCACAAGATGAAAAACCATCATCAGTGTCATCTTCAGTCACAAGGGACAACAACCACCATCAGCACAAAGGGTTCTTCCTAGTAGCATGGGCCCTAGAATGACTTTATACCATTACCAAGCCCCTGTGCATCCAGCAAAAGCATGTGCTACTGTATGCTGTAGGAAGGAAGTGATAAATCTGGTGAGTGAGGGGCAGGAGGGTGCTATAATGCAGGTTGCCAAACAGTCCCCTTAAGACTGTTTTGAGCCATGATGTACATTAGCACATGTTCTTATTTATGTAATGGGGCAATTCAAACTTGAAATCACCAGAAGGTCAGTGAAACTCCATAAGGTTGTAGTCCAGAATCAAGGCCAAATATTAGAAATAGCTGACCTGGAATAAGTCAGTTGTCTCGCTGAAGCAAACTATTGCTTTTGCTTAACTAGCAAATTAGAATTCTATTTCTCCCAGTCATGTTCCTAGGGACAGATGCAGGTAGTTAATTTTAAGCATATTGGACATTCTCCCTTATTTAATGTTGATTAATTGGCACTAATTCCTTAATTCTTGTAATGAGATTGAAAAGGGTAAGAGAATTCAACAAACAGGTAAAAGTAATTATGGATAATGGTTAAACTAAAAGGACTGAATATTTCAATCTGTAATTTTTCAATTTTGTAAGTCTAAGTGGACGTATACAAAATTTCCATTCAGAAATAGTTTATTACTAAAATACTTTGATGTATTGCTGTTCATATTAGCAGGTACTAAATACCCTGAGGTTTTTCTCTTGGGCCAATAAAAATGGGCAAGTGCAAACACCTTGGTTGCATAGCTATACAATCATTTGAATAAACAAATTTATTATTGTTGTTTATTATGAAACTTGCTATGTATGGTGATGCAGAAACACATTTACTTTCAATAAAACATTAGCCCATTAGAAAAATGTTCTCTTTAAGACCGTTATATCTTTTATTTTTTTTTATTTTATTTTATTTTTTTTGTAAATCAAGCCTTGAAATATAGAGTTATGGACTTAATACATAAAGGAACAGATTGTGTCTGTTCAGCACAGCCCTTGTTTGGGGGGACTGCAACACACACACATACACACACACACACACACATACACACACACACACACACACACAGAGGAGACTGCTGGAACTTTCTACCTGAGAGATACAGAATGCATATTGGAATATCCTGTGGGCAGCCCAGGCTTTAAGGGGTACAGAAACATCCCCTTTCCCCCCTTGATACAGGAACGTCCCCACCTCTGTATTCATACCCAACACACTATTTTAATAACCTTTATACAAGGTATACCTTGTGAGGTATAATTTGAAAACTCATAATTTGCTGGTCAGTTTTGTTCTGATAAAATATGTGTGGCAACATTGTTGGTGAAGTTATAAGATTTCCCTGTAGGATGTTATTAACACGTGCCAAACCCCACAGCCCTGTCCAAACCGAAGTTGGCAATCAAGTCTGACCTAAATACAGGAATGCGTGCTTGACTTAATTTGAATTTAAGCAGTAAACAGAGTCATCAAGCAGGAAAGGAAACAAAGAAATCTCAAAGAGGTGAAAAAAGCCAGCAGGAAGTATCCTTCCTCACAGACTCTTTGTATCTAAATCCTCTCTTGGAAATGTGTTTTTCAAGAGGGGGCTTGAACTATAAAAAGCAGGGTCAAACACCCAAAGACACCTGCCTGTCTCTTCCTGACCATTGCACTCACTTCACCCAAGAAGGCAAAATGAAACAGCTGTTAATCTTCTGGGGAGGGGTCCTCACCTGAAAGTTTGGTCAGTAATCTTCTGGAGCATGTGGTGAGAAAATTTCCTTTGCAACTAAGATAGTTTCTTAAGTAGATTCAAGAAAGCATTTTATCTTTATTTTGTAACCATTTCTGATTTTTATGCCTCATTACTTGTACTCACTTAAAATCTATCTCTTTGTAATTAATAAACTGGTTTTACTGTTTATCTAATCCAATGTGTTTAAATGGAAGTGTCTGGGTAACTCTGAGATATTAAATTGGCATATTATTCCCTTAAAGGAATAACAGACTTAATATGTTTGTCCTGCACAAGAGAGGGCTGGGCAGTAAATTTGTGGAAGAAAATCTGGGATTAGGGTGTGTTGGGACACCCAGCAGTATAACCAAGACTGTTGAATGCCAAAGTGTAACTGGCAGGCTACAGTTACACTCAGAGTGTGGCTTACATGCTGGAAGGTTGTTTTGAGTGCCCCATGTGGGAGCTACTTCTGCAAGGCATTGTAAGAAACCCAAGGGTGCAGGGCAAGGGTGACATAGCCCCCTCCCCCGCCACACACACATGCACACAAACACACACTGGTCTGAATTGTACCCCAGTATGTCACACCCATGCTGGTTCATCTCATCATCTCTGCTGGCCTGCACATAAAGGGGAAAAATCCATGCCTCTTCTTATGCCCCACTCACTTCAGGACACCATATGCCCCCAGAAAAAAAGTCTTAGTAGAAACACTGCTCTCCTGGGAGTACAAGGGCTAGAATTCTACCAAACCCTTATGTGGGCTGTGTAAGTGGGGAAGAGTTCCTTGCTTGATCCTCCCACATGCCTGTGGTCCCCCTGGCCTAAAGGATAAGCCAAAGATTGTGAGTTCAAGTCCCACCTGGAATGAAGAACTATTTTCCACTATTGCACATCTGTGAAAGGGCAGTAAAATTTAGTCCATGTTGAACAATGACACTAACCACCAAACCACACCTTTTGTGGCATAAGAGAGTCATCATTGTAGTGCTGGCCACAACTACACACAATTTAGAGGCAGAAATTGATTAAGAGCATTTTATTGAACAAAAGCTACTGAGACTGAAAGGAATCCATATTAGAAATTGAGGCGGACGTTGGAGTAACTGCTATTACTTTTGTGAAAAGTGACATTTTGCTCACTAATGATAAAGAGATTTAAATGTAACCACCAAAATGCTGCTTCCATTTACTCCTATTCTGGCAAGGGGTTAAAAATTGGAACAGAGGCAGGATCATATCTGGCAAATAAGGAACAACATAAGAACAGATTTTAATTGTGTTTTAGATGCAGATAGGGTCCTGTGGGGATTTGAAAAAAAAATCTGCTACATTTTGTATAAATGGTTTTTGGAACAGGAACTTGAACTTTGGCCTCCTAATTCCCAGGTGAGTTCCCTAACCGCTAGGATAGAGAGTCATTCCTCTCACTTTTGCACACTCTGTCTTGCTCACTCTCTCACTCTCTTGCTCTCTCTTGGCAAATATTTAGAAATTTCATACAGAGTGGAACAACTTCAACAGGAGCACCTGAAAAAGACCCACTCCAGAATATCCCATAACCCAGTAGTTAAAGCACTCACATAAGATGTTGGAGACCTGGTTTACATCCATCCTCAACATCAGGCGGGGGGTGGGGGGATTTGAATGTGGTCTCCTCTAACTTCTGGGCAATGGTTGTAAGGGCTATGCCTCCCTTTTTTTTTTCCCAAGAAATGGCTTAGGTGCTATAAAGGGGTGTATTTGGCCTTTGTAGCTCCCTGTGAATGTGAAGTGCGCCCATCGCCCTACTGCATCCTTCACCAAGAAGCAGCAAGTTGAGAGGAAAAAGAGCAGAAAAGGTGGGTCCTCCAAGCTTCCCTAGAGAGGACTCTCAAGAGCAGATATTTTGGAAACCATGGATATGGTTCTCCAACAGCTATAGGGGCCAGTAACAGACAATCAGGGCCCAACAGACTCAGATAAATGGAGCTGGAGAGGATTAGCAAGTCTAGAATTGGAGAAGGGTGTTCTTCTCTGGCCAAAGAAGACTGACAAGTAGCTAGAGTTTAAGGCTGGCTGAACTTATAGTGTTCGGATTGCAGAGGAAGAAGGGCCTGAGGATGTTGGACCTGAGATAGGGCTGGTGATAAAAGGAACTGGTAGGAAGAGTCCTGGGGAAATAGCAGCAGAGGACTGGAGTTGAGCAGTATGTGGCTGTTTATAGGGTCCCTGGGTTAGAACCTGGAGTAGTCGGTAAGCCCAAGTTCCCCTATTGGCCACAGGTAAAATGATGTAAACCCCAAAATGGAGCAGGTCTTATTTGGGAGCCTGAACAAGGGCTGAATTTAAAGAGCCCAGAGCTGGACTGAAGACCCTAAGAAGGGTAAAGAGACAATTTTATTAGCTGGACTCCATAATACCCTGGAAAGGGTTCATTTGGATTTTGAGACTTGGCTGGATGGCCAAACTACCAAAGACCCAGGAAGGGTGGGTGGCAGCCTGCAGAGGGAGTTGGGGACAAGAAAAGGAGTGCAATACCATACCCAGCCACTAGGAGGTGCTTTACATAATATTTCTATTTTAGATTAAAATAGCTTGTGTCTTGAGAAATGTATTTCCAGTGATATTTGCATGGCAAAATTGCATGAAAATAATAGCTCTTCTAAGCTGCCCATTGAAAATGAATGGAGTTCCAACAACTGCCAACTACTGACAGCCCTGTACAGGTAGATGTATTTTCTAATAATTCCTGACATTTTGCATATACTGTGTTTCAAAAACGTAAGTCTTCCGGAAAGGGATGATCATGCTGGATAAAACCCACCTATTTTATTAAGTGAAGGACTGGTGAGCTTCAGAAAGTTCCATATTAAGTCATCATTTTTATTGTATCTAAAAATGTATTTTAACTGGCATACACTTGTTTTTTTCTGCTTATTTAATCTAAAAAAGAAATGCTTGAATGAATATTTTATAATATGTACTATTTACCAAAGCAAAACTCTGATGTAAGTGAAATGCAGTTCTATGCATATAAGGTATTACCTCGAGCAATCTTTTATTCTTGACTTTTTAAAAACAGGGTTGATTTTTAACATTAATGTGCTCATTGTACTGGATGGAGGAACTAGAAAAGTACTATGATACATAGTACAAAGTATACAGAGCGCAGGAAATTGAATTATGTATTAGATTACCTACTCATCATTTATTGACAGATATAACAACATTATTTTTCTGTCACTTTAGCCAACCTGCCAGATTATTTTTTTTTAATTTATTAAATGCAAGTCATTTCAAGAGGGGCATCCAAAAGTTTGCATCAAAATTCACTAATGATACTTGAATATCTTGGCAAGTTTTACATTTCAAGAGAGCCCATTCTTTTCCCTACCTCTTGTCCTATTCTCCTCTGTCTCTTTATGCAGGCTGACTGAGAGAGACAGCCATTTGTTTCATATATCCGGTGCCATACTTTCTAGCTGTCTCCCAGCACTGGTATACTCTTCAGGTTTCATGAAGACTGGTATTAAGTAAAGGCGTGACCTATGTTTAATGGAGATAATAGCAACTCCTCTACTGGCACAATGCCATTCAGCAAATCTGCATTGCTTGAAGTAGTGCAATACTAGGACTGTGCTTAAGGAATATAACTTCCTTAAGAAGAGTTGACTAATACTACAAGTGCAACTATCATTCCACTGACAGAAGTTAGTAGTTTTGCCTATATACATACACAGAGAAATAGTATCTACATGTATCTTAAATGTGCTTTTGTGATTCATGTCACTAGTTACAATCTAGCATAACTCTTCCCCAATTAATCTACTGCTAAAAAAGCTGCAGAGATTTGTTTTACAAGAGTTGCTTTAACACTTTGCTGTAAAGTTTATTTATATCCATAATGTTATAATTTATTCACTGATTGCTGCAGACTAACATAACATCTCTAAATACATAGCAAAATTCAGCATAACTATATTTAAATCTGATTAGCTCAGTCATTAACACTATATTATTGCATCAAAGGTTTTCTTTGTTGCTAAAACTCAGCTTCATTTACACTCTCTGTGGAAGGTGACAAATCTGGTGCAACCCTAATCAGCAAGATGGAAATCAACTTTGTTTTAGATTAAAAAATAATGGAAGTAGTAGGAATCCATAAACCCCTCATTAATGGCCTGATCCAAATGTAAAGGCACCCCCTGACTTCAGAGGGAAATGGACCAGGCCCTGTATGTTAGAAAGAGGTCCAAAACTGAGATTGTGATTCGTTTGGAAAAAAATGGTCTGATAATAGAACCAGGCACCTGTGAAGGGACATAAGGCAGAACTATCATAACTAGCAAAAGGAAGTATGAGAGTTAAAGGCATTAGAGGCTGTTTGCTTATCATGGCTTGGACTTGTATCAGACACAAACAAGCGATAGTGATAGTGACATGACTATTTCGCTCCTCTTACTAAACTTTACTGTTTCCCATGGTGAGAGCCCAGGAAACATTTAATGATCTGTCACCAGTAGCAAGCCACAGGAGACTGAGCTGATTTCCAAAAGCACCATACCTGTTCTAGAAAGAATGGAAGGAAAACTAAGCAATTGAAATGAAATTGCTGCTGCAGTTGCTTTTATTTAGCTTTTCTTTGTTTGAGAGCTGCCTGGAGAAGCTGGAGGGACTGTTTAAGGATCTTTCTGCAAGTTAACATGTTTCCTGAACTATGAAAAGGAGATAAGTACTGAAAAGATAAACAGCAGCAGGCTTTCAAAGTTTATTTTGCAAATAGCCTTCGTGATCAGCTCAAAAGAGGTGAAAGAATTTAGCACACACAGAGTTACCTAGAGACAAAAAAACTTCCCAGAATGCCTTGCCTTTTCACACTTTACTGAGGAAAGTCTTTTTGGCTCTCCCCAGAGTGGGACCTTTGGAAAAGACATCTCAGCTGCTAATTAATCGCTATTTAGTAAGATGGCAGCATCCCTAGGAACAGCAATCAGTGTGGCATGAGAGCTGCTAGCAAACAGATGGGGATGGGTATACAATCACAAGTAGCAAAGTGCACGCTGGATGAGTTACTCCCACAGTACATTGTTTGGATTGTCACATAAATACTGTGATCTTCAATATTAGACTGTAGCTTTCTCTTATATCTTCATCTTTCCCTGCCTCTGGCTGGTGAGTCTTGCCCACATGGTCCGGGTTTAGCTGATCGCCATATTTGGGGTTGGGAAGGAATTTTCCTCTAGGGCAGATTGGCAGAGGCCCTGGGGTTTTTTCGCCTTCCTCTGCAGCATGGGGCACAGGTCACTTGCTGGAGGATTCTCTGTACTTTGAAGTCTTTAAACCATGATTTGAGGACTTCAGTAGCTCAGACATGGGTTAGGGGTTTATTATAGGAGTGGGTGGGCGAGATTCTGTGGCCTGCGTTGTGCAGGAGGTCAGACTAGACGATCATAATGGTCCCTTCTGACCTTAAAGTCTATGAGTCTATAAAGCTGGTTTCTCTTTCTCCTTGGGTTTGGGAATTTTTGGTGTAATATAGTCAGACAGTGTCTGAACATGGGGGCTGCAAATACTGCAAAAAGAGCAAGCTGAGTTATAGTGTGAAGATAGTGTTATTAAGGACAAACACTTTTGTATGTCCATATAGCCCCAGTTAGAAGCCTGTGGAGCTATTCAAGTGAGCCCAGCCAACATGGGAGCTATAGAGCCTGCAGGGGAAAGTTTCCATAGGCAGTTTCTTGTGTGGGCAAGAAAAAATAATTACTGTAGTAAGTGTGTTTCTTCATTGATCATTGCCTGTCTGGTTAGTGAAGGCTAGATACACAGAACATCAACAATGGTTGTGTACTTCCCACTCAGAAAAATCATAAGTGTGCTCATCTGTTGTAGGGATGATACCATCGCAGGAGAGACATGTGGTCTCAGCCATTGTCAAAAATTCCCATATTGGAATAAGAGCTCCAAAAATATCAAAGGTGCAATAGGGCTGGAAAACTGACAAAAAACTGCTCACTGGTTACACTAATGAACACACAGAATGCTGTCCATACATTACATAAACCCTTGGGGGAGGGAGGGGAGTCCCCTTAATTTTATATGTTTGTTTTAGTTTTACAAGGGGTGGGGGTGGGGCTTGAATAATCACAAAAATGCATTATGTAATTTATGGACAGCCCCTAAGTGTTCTCTGGGCTTTGGTCTCAGTTCTTTCTGGGGTCCAGGTCTCCCCTGTAGAGTGCACTCCTCTAGCATGTGCTCATCTTCCTGCTCTGGTCGCTGAGACCACTGCTCCAAGCAGATCTGCTCATTGTATCACCTTCAGTCTCTCTTTGCCAGTGACTCTCTGGTCATCCTCAACCCCCCTGTTGGGGTTTGACAGGTTACCATGCCCCCAGAGACCAAATTGAAAAATTGGTTTGCCTGGGGCAATTGCAAACTCGTTGTCCAAGATGTTTTTCCATGAATCAAAGGACCAAGGTTTAATCACCCTCCTTTGTGAGCTCTGTGTCACAACCCCTTGTAATTGCATTCCAAGAAGCTGTTAAAAACACAGCTGTCAGGCAAAGGTCAGCCTTACATTCAACATGGAGGATTGCAGCTTGAGAAAGATACATATAGACTAGGGTTTAAAATCTCAAACAGAATTCATAAATTGTATATAGACTTCCCAAATCATCACATGCAATGATGCTACCATTACAAAGGCCACAGTAACCTGGGGACAAGTGTCAGGGGGTAGCCGTGTTAGTCTGTATCTACAAAAACAACAAGGAGTCTGGTGGCACATTAAAGACTAACAGATTTATTTGGGCATAAGCTTTTGTGGGTAAATACCTCACTTCATGCATCTGAAGAAGTGAGGTTCTTACCCACGAAAGCTTATGCTCCCAATACTTCTGTTAGTCTCAAAGGTGCCACAGGACCCTCTGTTGTTTTTTACAGATTCAGACTAACACAGCTACCCCTCTGATAGTTACAGTGAAGTTATACACAGAATTTGTTTTGTTTGATGTGCAGCTGAGTTAAGGAAGAGGGTTACACAAGTTGTCAAATCGTCCCTATGTCTGAAAATTACTTTAACTTTTAAAAGGGTTTCTTTTGCATCTTTTATTCAAAATAACTTTAGATGCCAGTTTTGATCTCAGATATACAAATGAATCATGCATCTTGTAAAACCTTGTATGAATTCAGAGTCAGGCATAAAATCCAGAAATATTCTTTAAAGACCCAATCTTGAACACAGTACTGAGCAATGTGGTACACAGACATCAGTGGGTCTACTCACATCACTAACTGCTGCAAGATGGAGCCCTAAATCTTAGTATTTCTCTAATACGTACTTCAACAATTGCATCCAACATGTTAAGTATGTCTTGCATTCAAAGTGGAGGATTTTGTACTTCAAAATAGTCTGTGACAAAGCTGTGAAATGTTAAAGCATTCAAAATAACCTGAACAGTATGGGAAAGGTCAGAACAACACTCATTTCATCTGACGCATTTTAATACACTATAGTATTATTGTACATATTTTACATATGACAGCAAAAATCATATAGAAATCAGCTAGGCACCTTTCCCCCCTTATTTTTCACATCATTCAGCACTATGATGATGCTGTCTTTCCCATCAAGCTAAACAATCCTGAAAAATAAATGGTTTCTCAGGTTCTAAAGTTTAAAGAACAGTGAATCCAATAAATCTTGTTTGTCAGTACATACTGCATGAATAGAACCTATTTGCCAATGCATCAGATAAGATAATCCTAGTCTTTCATACAAATATGAGGTTGGGAAATTGTAAAGATAAAAAGAAGTAATATGGTACACAAATTTCCAGTGTCTTATTTATTTAATGAAACTTACCAATGCAACATGACAAAGATGTCTGTATCAAGCATCTAACTTTATTTCTAATTCCCACACCGTGTCCCATGTAAATGTAAATGCATGCAACAACTATCTGAAGAACATAATGAAAAGAGGTGGAAAGGAGTCTTTTGTTTATTTTTTACTTATCGATTGCCTATCATATTTGTAATTGTGAGTGGTGTATGTCCAAGACAAGCCATTGTTCTTTAGATGAGAAAAATCCAGCAATTCTTTTGGAAAGATGGGAATTGGTAAATGATCAGTCTGTTTTTTATCTTTCTAGCTTTGTTAATCTACAAATAAAGACAAAGGTATGAACAACTGTCCCAGATACCTAACATTTTTATAAGATCCAGTAAGATATCTGAATAGAAACAAGCAATTAATGCATGATTAAGTGTTTATGCAAACTAGTAAAGATTCTTAATTAACTATATAACACTGTATACATTGTTTACTTTAGGGCAGGTGTTTTTTAACTTTAAAGCTTTAATGTAATGTTTTAAAAATCCAGGGTTTTTCCCCTCATCTTTGAATTCATTGCACCATCCAATATATTGTCTTGTGTGACATAGGTAGAAAAAAAATTGATTTTAAAGAGCATGCTTCTTCTACCCTTGTGCATGCTGAGTGTACTTACACACAGAGTCATTGAAGTTAATGAGAGTACTTGCATGAATAAGTACTACTTATCATATGTAAGGGCTGCAGAATTAGGTTTACAGTTCATAGTTCTTCTGTATGTGTACATGGTTAATAACTCCAATTCACTGGTAATGTATAACTACTGAGCCTTTCAGTAGGTTGGAATTGCACATTTTCCATTATATGATTCATTTCAGATACCTTCTCCACTTTATACTTCAAGTGTCACTCACCACCTCTGTTAGTTACATAAAATGAATTGTCCTGTTTTTCAGGACTGCAAGCTGTAAAATGGTGAAGATTTGGGTAGCCAACATTGTCTTGAAAATGATAGCACTTCTAATAGCAGGTGTGACACTGTGCCCCACATTCTTCATAGAAATATTGTTATAATATGATTATAGCATATCTAAGATGTATTTTATGCAAGATGGTCATGTGAGATATAATCGGAAAGGTTATGATTTACTGAATATGATTATCCTATGTGTATGCATGTATCATTTCTGTATAAGAAGTTAGTAATATTGACTATGTATCAATTACAAGTGCGTTTACACCTGGGGAATGCCCACCAGACAGAATGCAATCAGTCTGGATGGGCCATTAGGAAGAACAATAGGTCTTTGAAGATGCTAATCTCCCAGCTTCCTGAGAAGATTCCTGGGATGCTACAATTGGCCTTTGACTTATGGCTGCTTTGACTCTACAGGGTCATGTGATCATGTCACCTGGTATTGGACTCCATCAAAGAATACCAGTATTTTTCCAGTGAGGGCAGTGGAAATCACACTGAAAAGCAAAGGATTTCCACCATATGTAAATCCTATTTAAGGCAGGGAAGTGAGTTAATCAGGGTTCATTCTTCATTGAATCCCCACCCAGGATGACTGCTGGAAATATCTAACAACCAAAGACAAGGGGGCGGGGGAGAGAAAGACTGAGCCCAGGCTGGAAAAGGGGTCTGGCCTGTGAAAGAAATACCTGGGGTTGTAAGCTGCAAGTAAGAGCAACTTGTCTTCAAGAACCCTTGCAATCTGCCATAAAACAACACTTAGGGTGAGAAATTACTACTTCTAACCAGTTTATTTAGTGTATTAAGCTTAGTTTGCATGTTTGATTTATTTGCTCAGTAATCTGCTTTGATCTGTTCGCTATCCCTTATAATCACTTACAATCTATTTTTGTAGTTAATAAACTTGTTTTTGTTTTCTCTAAACCCAGTTTGTGGAATTCATAACTGGCGGGGGGAGGGGGAGGTAAAAACCTGTGCATATCTTCCTCCATATTGAAGGAGGAGGCAAATTTCAATAAGCTTACGCTGTACAGTTCTCTGTGCAGTGCAAGATGATACAATTTTGGGTTTGCACACCAGATGGAGAGTACACTTGAGTGCTAGGTAATTCCCTAGCTGAGTCTTCCCATACACAGCTGATTTCAGTGTCTGTGTCTTTCTGCAGCTGGGTGTGTCCCTACCTGTGCTGGAGAAGGCTTGAGGGCCTAACTCAGTAGGACAGTGTAAGGGAGCCCAGGCTGGTTGAATAGGCAGGCTCAGTGGTACCTCAGTACATCAGTGGCACGCGGGGGGAGGGGAGGTGTAACCTGTCACAGCAGGAAATGATGAAGAAGCCCTTATGTGAGGCTTTCTCATCACATATACCAGTGTTTCCCAAACTTGGGACGCCTCTTGTTTAGGGAAAGCCCCTGTCAGGCTGGGCCGGTTTGTTTACTGCTGCATCTGCAGGTCCCGCCGATCGCGGCTCCCACTGGCCGCGGTTCACTGCTCCAGGCCAATGGGAGCTGCTGGAAGCGGCGGACAGCACATCCCTTGGCCCGCGCCGCTTCCAGCAGCTCCCATTGGCCTTGAGCAGTGAACCGCTCAATTGACCTAAATCCCAGAAATCAGGCAGGATAGAAAGTCCACACTCTAGTGAATTATTGTCAAATGTATTGCTTTTCTGGTACACCCAACTGTTTCACTAAGAGCTTGTGTGCAGCATCTGGTGTGTAAATCCACTGCACAGCAGCATGTCATGCACTAACTGTCATTATGAACCCTGCTGGTGTACACCAAATGTTCCCTTGTGCATATTAATGTAGTCTGGTTTGAAACAGCACTATTATGATTGGTGGGGATCTGAACTACGAGAAGAGAGAATGGCTATTTTCTTGCAGAGGGCTAAATTACAAGAAGTATGTGGGAATATTGAGTTTTTCTTTGAGCTGCTGACTCAGCCGGATCCAAAAGAGCAGAACCTGCTCTCACTAAAGTTTCTAATGACCTATCCTTAGCCAAATCTCAGTACCAGGACTCCATCCTAATCCACTTTGACATGTCAGTCACCTTGGACACAGATGGCCATGCTCTTTTTGTAATGTTGTCCTCCTTTAGCTCTGTGAGTCTGTCTTTTCCTAGTTCTCCTCCTCTAATCTCTCCTGCAGCCTGTCCTCTTCCAGTCTCCATGTTTCTGTGTGAGTTCCTCACAGATTTATTTTTGATCCCCTTATCTTCTCCCTCTACATGTTATCCACAAACACAAATTAAATTACTGTATGTTGACAACTTGGAGGTCTATCTTTCTACTCCTAACCTGTCTCCTTCTGTCCAGACTAAAATCTTAGCCTGTCTTTCTGACCTCTCCTTGTGAATATTTTGCTGTGAATGCAAGCTCAACGTGACTAAAAAAAGCTCTGAATCTTTTTCCCAAAGTCTTCCCCGCAACCTCCTTTCTCACTCCTGCTATACATCACCATCCTGTCTGTCACGAAGGCCCATAACCTGGGTATCATCTTAGCCTGAGTGTGAGGTCCAAGTCGATGCCCAAGTCTTTAAGATTCTTTCTGCATGACACTCTACAGTGCAGCCTTTCCAATTCATCCACACAGTGAAAACCCTTGTCCAGTCATCTCACATCTCAGTTACTGCAACATCCTTTTCTCTGGGCACTGCAGTTTTGTCCTGCTTGTATCCATTCAGAAGGCTGCTGCAAAGATTATTTGCCTACCCTGTTGTTCTAACAATGTCACTCTCTCTTTCAATCCCTCTACTGGCTCCCTCTTCTGTATCATAGCAAACAAGCTGCTGGTCTTCATTTTCAAGGTCCCTCATGGCCTACCCTTCACTATACCTATCCTCTCTCATTCAGTATTAAAAGGTCAGTTCCCACCTCCTATTAGCCCATGGTGACAACCTCAATCGCCCACTTGTTAAATTTACAAGCAAGCATCTTTGTGCTTTCTCCTATACTGACACTCATGCTTGGGAGATACTCCCCATAAACATCTATGAATTGATTTTCAAATGTTACCTTAAAACTCTCCATTCCCATGATGCCTACCAAAAAGCTTGACAATGGATAAGCTGTTGGTGTGCTGAGATGATTATCTGTCATTTTGACCAATACTGCTTCCTTGTACTCCCTAAGCTATCTCCTTATACTTAAACTGTAAGCTTTATGGGAAAAGGACCGTAATTTTGTTCTGTTTTACAGTGCTTGACACAATGAGATCCTGGTCTGTGACTGGGATACCCAGGGCTTACAATAATAGGAATAATAAATAGGGTCCCAATGCAGTCACTTGATGCTTGTGCCTGAGGTCAGCCTCGTGTTGTTAAGTGCTAAAGGCTGGAATGTTGTTGCCATGCTAACACTATCCAGGGGCTGCTTTGAACTGTTACAGCTGTTCAGTGTTTCTATTCCTTCAACTCCTATGTTATTAACACAAGCGTACAATGTGGCGTGCTAATTCAGCAGACCTCGCTGTTGTTCATCAAGAATGACCACAGGCACAGTTCAGTGACAAAGGCACATGGACAGGTTTATTGCACTCAAGGCACAATATCAGCGGCCTGTATCCATGGTTACAGGTGCACAAACACAGGAGTGCCCAGTGGCAAAGAGTAGCTCAGGAGTGGCAGGAGTATCTGCTGTCTCCTAGGCCACACAAAGGATTAAGGTGAGGTACCCCAACATTTATAGGCAGAGACAAACAATTTATGTACACCTTATGTGTTTCATGACCTCTGGTTGTTACCTGCCCTTGTACCTTGCTCCAGGTGTCTCAAGCAAAACATCCCTATTCATTACTTCTGTCAAACCCTCTCATCTTGTATTAGGTCAGGAGGTACCATGCTTATATTTTGGAGTGTGTTCACACACATACCCCATATCTGCTGCTTCATAGGAATATCTGTGTTCTAGCAACACTAGCAATACTGTTGCCAAGGTCATGTATCAGACAGTAAACTTGTAAGCATCTGCTTTAATACATGGCCAGACTTTGGTTCATGGCCTAACTTTACTGACTATGGTTCAGGCCTCAGATCTTACTCCAGACCCAGTGCTACAGGCTCTCTCTTTCTCCTACACTTTGATATGCCTTGTCCCATTCAGATCAATGCTTCTTAGCTACAGCTCTGCTGTTTAAGTAATTCTCTGTGTTGATGACCATCTCTTCCTGTGGAAAATAAAATCAAGTGTTCCTGTTTCCAAGCATGTACTCTTTGTTAGCTATAATACAGTATGTGATAAGAATCACTGTTATCATTATAAAACAAGATTGCTTGTATACTGATTCATACATATAAATAAGTGTTGGCATCAGGCAGATTTGTATGCAGTGAAACTTTCATTATGTTTAGGCCTTTTTCGTCCACAGGTTCCTTAGAGTGCTGTTACCTTTTGTTGTGTTCTCTTTAAAGTCCACCGAAGACATACTGGATCCAAGAAGGCCTGTTGGCTTTGATATAAGATCAAAGATTTCTTCAATACATTTATTTTTGTGGGGAGCGGCACTGAAGTAAAAACTGAAAGCAAGAAATAATGAGTGTCTTATGGTATTCTGAATGATATAAGAAAAAAAAGCTGCCATATTTTTCAATAGGATAAAGTATTATTCAAAGACAAACAAAACCATTTATTGTTAAGAAGCCAACTGCAAAGGAGGGGATCAAAGCTTTGTTTCATACATCCATATTGAATTCACATAATAGGCCAAATACTCAAAGGGGCCTCCACTTAGCCTCTATTTGTAAATGTGCAAACTTTTCATCCCATAATCCTGGAAGCACAAATTAGAGCAGCCCTAAGGCTACTCTATCTATGTCAGCAGTAGAAAGCCCTTTACAGACTGTTCTGACAATCTAGCTAAGTCTCCAGAACAGGATGTACACCAAGGGTTGGCAGGAGCAGGTGGAATATAGGTGACTATACTGGCTTTATGCCCCTAGGAGCTTTCCCTATAGAAGGAGAATTCACATCTGTCTAACAAAGCTATTCACCCCCTTGTTCTGCAAAAAGCAAAGCACGTGGAGTAGAGCAGAGGGTTTGAATATTTATACACATAGCACATTCATGTTTGATTTTCACACAATTTGCATGTAAATCGAGCTTATATGTGTGAATGTTATGTGTGCAAAAATCTGTGCGCACATGGTTGTATACACGAAGGTGCAAGGCAACAAACAGCGACCACAATTTGCAGATGTGGACCATATATTTTATAATTACCTTCTGCAAGGATAGCATGCACAAATTCATATATATGATTACACATAGAAATTTTCATCCAGAAAAGTAAAGAACATGGAAATCTTGGCCCTGTTCTACCTATAAACAAATGCTACTTCAAAAGCCCCTCCCCTTCTGATTATTTTTATTTATATGGCAATAACACCTAATAATGGCATCAAACAGGTCACAACCCTGTACAAACATGTACCAAATTACAGTCCTTGCCTGAAAGAGCTTACAGTATAAAAGAGATGAATGGACATTTCTGAATTATGTAATTAAAGTGCAAAACTATGCATGGGAGGATGCAGAGTTGGAAAATATTTCAATGCATATTTGTGTAAAGCAAAATTAGAAAAGGATTGGAACAAGATGTGATGAGTTTTATAACTACAGCTCCAAACTATTGTTCTGAAGTGGATTGTAACATTCTGATGCAGACTGTAGCATGCTGACGCGGATAGTAGCATACATTTTTTCAGTGTCCTTATTGAGCTAGAACTTCAGATGATAGAAATCAGTGTAGATACAAGAAATAACTGGATCCATACTGATTCACACCATCTAGTTAATCTGGACCATTTTCTTCAGTCACGTAGATTTGAATTTTCCAAGAAACCTCAGGGAGATGAGTGCCAAGCTCCTCTTGAAATTGTATAGGATTTAAGTACCTAATTTCCTTAGGCTCCTTTAAAAATTCCAGCCATAATCACTCCAGGTATAAAAACTTCTCAATGTCCTTGGTACTGTATGAGTTGTTTCTGAAGTGTACTGCATCTGAGACATGTAATTAAAATTATTAAAACATTTCAAGGAGATCTATATATTGACTAGTCAGTGCCCGGAAATCTTGTAAATTAATTTTTCACTATCATCTATATTTATTTGAAGCTTTTTCATTTTTAATTCCAGCAAGATGTCTTCAACATAATATAATCAATATTCTCTTTGCTGCTGTCTTTTCAAATTTAACAACATCTGGGCAGGTCTTTACCAAACATTTTAGAAGTCCTTGATTAAGTCCTTACTTGATAAGTTCAAAGAAACAAAGCATGTGAAAAAGAAATGTAAATAATGCTCAATCAACCATTTTTTTCACTCCCCAATGATGGCTATGAAATGAAATTTTTGTTACATATTTCAGCTAAGATCTGGGTTGTATATTTAGGAATCCCAACAGACTGAAGCAACCACATGCTTTACATTGTATGCATGATAAGCATTTTGCCTCCAGGATATGTCATTTGACTGCAAAACATACTAGACTTACATTCTGAATAAATAATCATCATTATAACATCCCATACCAGTAAATAGAGGTTAGGATGGGAAAGCAGCAAAATAAAAATTCAGAATCAGTTTACTTCCATATTTCATACACTAAGAAAATACCTTGTCCTACATCCATCCAAGAAAATCCTAAAGGAAAACAAAATCTATAGACACATTTTCCCCTAAAAGACCTTCTTCAATGACTTGCTTTCCAGTGTGTAGCAGTATCTCTCATTAGCTATGGATCAAATGTAAAATTGAGGTTCCGACCACTGTGATAATTAAAGTTTCTACCAAATTTTTCAGAAGAGAAGTCATATTAATCCTATGTCTCAGCTAATTTTCAATCTGGATAATTACATTCTGCCTGTCTGACTTCTGGGGTGTTCACTTCCTTTACTTTCTACTGACCGTTCACTTCCTGTCCTAAATTACTGGGTAGTGTTGAGCTCTAAAGAGCATTTGCATTCTATCCCAGCAGTAGCAATGTTTCAGTGATGGACTACATGATTCCTGAATATTTGTAAGACACTTTGGGATACTTTGATGTGCCACCTCCTTGATAACAAGAGAAAACATGACAGCGATACTTAACAGCAGGAAGGAAGCAAGATACTGCAAGCTGCAACATGGCCATTGTTTTTCTGCCAGTTTAGAAGGGTTAGCTGTCATAAAAGCATGCTGGAGAAGGATACCAGAAAAGGATTCCCTACTGTCATAACTATAAAGGGAAGGGTAACCGCTGTCCTGTGTACAGTACTATAAAATCCCTCCTGGCCAGAGACTCCAAAATCCTTTTCCCTGTAAAGGGTTAAGAAGCTCAGGTAACCTGGCTGGCATCTGACCTAAAGGACCAATAAGGGGACAAGATACTTTCAAATCTTGGGGTGGAGGGGAAGGCTTTTGTTTGTGTTCTTTGTTTGGGAGGGTGTTCGCTCTCGGGACTGAGAGGGACCAGACATCAATCCAGGTTCTCCACATCTTTCTAAATAAGCCTCTCCTATTTCAAACTTGTAAGTAAATAGCCAGGCAAGAATCATAGAATCATAGAATCATAGAATATCAGAGTTGGAAGGGACCTCAAGAGGTCATCTAGTCCAACCCCCTGCTCAAAGCAGGACCAATTCCCAGCTAAATCATCCCAGCCAGGGCTTTGTCAAGCCGGGCCTTAAAAACCTCCAAGGAAGGAGACTCCACCACCTCCCTAGGTAACGCATTCCAGTGTTTCACCACCCTCCTAGTGAAATAGTTTTTCCTGATATCCAACCTGGACCTCCCCCACTGCAACTTGAGACCATTGCTCCTTGTTCTGTCATCTGCCACCACTGAGAACAGCCGAGCTCCATCCTCTTTGGAACCCCCCTTCAGGTAGTTGAAGGCTGCTATCAAATCCCCCCTCATTCTTCTCTTCTGGAGACTAAACAATCCCAGTTCCCTCAGCCTCTCCTCATAAGTCATGTGCTCCAGACCCCTAATCATTTTTGTTGCCCTCCGCTGGACTCTTTCCAATTTTTCCACATCCTTCTTGTAGTGTGGGGCCCAAAACTGGACACAGTATTCCAGATGAGGCCTCACAAATGTCGAATAAAGGGGAACGATCACGTCCCTCGATCTGCTGGCAATGCCCCTACTTATACAGCCCAAAATGCCGTTAGCCTTCTTGGCAACAAGAGCACACTGTTGACTCATATCCAGCTTCTCGTCCACTGTGACCCCTAGGTCCTTTTCTGCAGAACTGCTACCTAGCCATTCGGTCCCTAGTCTGTAGCAGTGCATGGGATTCTTCCGTCCTAAGTGCAGGACTCTGCACTTGTCCTTGTTGAACCTCATCAGGTTTTTTTTGGCCCAATCTTCTAATTTGTCTAGGTCCCTCTGTATCCGATCCCTACCCTCTAGTGTATCTACCACGCCTCCTAGTTTAGTGTCATCTGCAAACTTGCTGAGAGTGCAGTCCACACCATCCTCCAGATCATTAATAAAGATATTAAACAAAACCGGCCCCAGGACCGACCCTTGGGGCACTCCGCTTGAAACCGGCTGCCAACTAGACATGGAGCCATTGATCACTACCCGTTGAGCCCGACGATCTAGCCAGCTTTCTATCCACCTTACAGTCCATTCATCCAGCCCATACGTCTTTAACTTGGCGGCAAGAATACTGTGGGAGACCGTATCAAAAGCTTTGCTAAAGTCAAGGAATAACACATCCACTGCTTTCCCCTCATCCACAGAGCCAGTTATCTCATCATAGAAGGCAATTAGGTTAGTCAGGCACGACTTCCCCTTGGTGAATCCATGCTGACTGTTCCTGATCACTTTCCTCTCCTCTAAATGTTTCATAATTGATTCCTTGAGGACCTGCTCCATGATTTTTCCAGGGACTGAGGTGAGGCTGACTGGCCTGTAGTTCCCCGGATCCTCCTCCTTCCCTTTTTTAAAGATGGGCACTACATTAGCCTTTTTCCAGTCATCTGGGACCTCCCCCGATCGTCATGAGTTTTCAAAAATAATGGCTAATGGCTCTGCAATCTCACCCACCAACTCCTTTAGCACCCTCGGATGCAGCGCATCCGGCCCCATGGACTTGTGCACGTCCAGTTTTTCTAAATAGTCCCGAACCACTTCTTTCTCCACAGAGGGTTGGTCACCTTCTCCCCATGCTGTACTGCCCAGTGCAGCAGTCTGGGATCTGACCTTGTTCGTGAAGACAGAGGCAAAAAAATCATTGAGTACATTAGCTTTTTCCACATCCTCGGTCACTAGGTTGCCTCCCTCATTCAGTAAGGGGCCCACACTTTCCTTGATTTTCTTCTTGTTGCTAACATACCTGAAGAAACCCTTCTTGTTACTCTTAACATCTCTTGCTAACTGCAACTCCAAGTGTGATTTGGCCTTCCTGATTTCACTCCTGCACGCCTGAGCAATATTTTTATACTCCTCCCTGGTCATTTGTCCAATCTTCCACTTCTTGTAAGCTTCTTTTTTGCGTTTAAGATCAGCAAGGATTTCACTGTTTAGCCAAGCTGGTCGCCTGCCATATTTACTATTCTTTCTACACATCGGGATGGTTTGTTCCTGCAACCTCAATAAGGATTCTTTAAAATACAGCCAGCTCTCCTGGACCCCTTTGCCCTTCATGTTATTCTCCCAGGGGATCCTGCCCATCTGTTCCCTGAGGGAGTCAAAGTCTGCTTTTCTGAAGTCCAGGGTCCGTATTCTGCTGCTCTCCTTTCTTCCTTGTGTCAGGATCCTGAACTCGACCATCTCATGGTCACTGCCTCCCAGGTTCCCATCCACTTTTGCTTCCCCTACTAGTTCTTCTCTGTTTTTTAGTAGCAGGTCAAGAAAAGCTTTGCCCCTAGTTGGTTCCTCCAGCACTTGCACCAGGAAATTGTCCCCTACACTATCCAAAAATTTCCTGGATCACCTGTGCACCGCTGTATTGCTCTCCCAGCAGATATCAGGGTGATTAAAGTCTCCCATGAGAACCAGGGCCTGCGATCTAGCAACTTCTGCTAGTTGCCAGAAGAAAGCCTCGTCCACCTCATCCCCCTGGTCTGGTGGTCTATAGCAGACTCCAACCACGACATCACCCTTGTTGCTCACACTTCTCAACTTTATCCAGAGACTCTCAGGTTTTTCTGCAGTTTCATACCGGAGCTCTGAGCAGTCATACTCCTCTCTTACATACAACGCAACTCCCCCACCTTTTCTGCCCTGCCTGTCCTTCCTGAACAGTTTATATCCATCCATGACAGTACTCCAGTCATGTGAGTTATCCCACCAAGTCTCTGTTATTCCAATCACATCATAGTTCTCTGACTGTGCCAGGACTTCCAGTTCTCCCTGCTTGTTTCCCAGGCTTCTTGCATTTGTGTATAGGCACTTAAGATAACTCATCGATCATCCCTCTTTCTCAGCATGAGACAGGAGTCCTCCCCTCTTGCGCTCTCCTGCTTGTGCTTCCTCCCAGGATCCCATTTCCCCACTTACCTCAGGGCTTTGGTCTCCTTCCCCCGGTGAACCTAGTTTAAAGCCCTCCTCACTAGGTTAGCCAGCCTGCTGGCGAAGATGCTCTTCCCTCTCTTCGTTAGGTGGAGCCCGTCTCTGCCTAGCACTCCTTCTTCTTGGAACACCATCCCATGGTCGAAGAATCCAAAGCCTTCTCTCCGACACCACCTGCGTAGCCATTCGTTGACTTCCACGATTCGACGGTCTCTACCCCGGCCTTTTCCTTGCACAGGGAGGATGGACGAGAACACCACTTGCGCCTCAAACTCCTTTATCCTTCTTCCCAGAGCCACGTAGTCTGCAGTGATCTGCTCAAGGTCATTCTTGGCAGTATCATTGGTGCCCACGTGGAGAAGCAGGAAGGGGTAGCGATCCGAGGGCTTGATGAGTCTCGGCAGTCTCTCCGTCACATCGTGTATCCTAGCTCCTGGCAAGCAGCAGACCTCTCAGTTTTCCCGGTCGGGGCGGCAGATAGATGACTCAGTCCCCCTGAGGAGGGAGTCCCCGACCACCACCACCCTCCTCCTCCTCTTGGGAGTGGTGGTCGTGGAACCCCCATCCCTAGGACAGTGCATCTTTTGCCTTCCAATCGGTGGAGTCTCCTTCTGCTCCCTTCCCTCAGATGGGTCATCTAGTCCACTCTCCGCATTAGTACCTGTAGAGAGAACATGGAAACGATTGCTCACCTGTATTTCCATTGCTGGTGCATGGACGCTCCTCTTTCTCCTTCTGGAGGTCACATGCTGCCAAACCTCCTCACAATCCTTCTGTCCCTGCTGTGCCTGCTCTGAATCTTCAGAACATTGCGGCCGTAGAAGCATCTCCTGACGTCTGTCCAGGAAATCTTCATTTTCCCTTATGCAACGCAGAGTCGATACTCGTTTCTCCAGCCCTCGAACCTTCTCTTCCAATATGGAGACCAGCTTGCACTTTGTACAGACAAAGTCGCTTCTGTCCTGTGGAAGAAAGACAAACATGGCACAACCTGTGCAGGTTACAACAGCTGATCGCTCACCTTCCATATCACCTTCCTCTTAAGAGCTTCCTCAACTGTTGCAGGAACTACTCAGAGAAACCTGCAGATGAAAGCCTCAGTGAGCTCTCCCCAAGCGAACTCCCAGGCAAACTCCCGCTGTTAGCCTCTGCTGTTCGCCGCTCCAGGCGTATTAGTTTTCCTTTGTTTTCTCAACTTGTAAATGTACCTTTTACTAGAGTGTTTATCTTTGTTTGCTGTACTTTGAACCTAAGACTAGAGGGGAGTCCTCTGAGCTCTTTAAGTTTGATTACCCTGTAAGGTTATTTCCATACTGATTTTACAGAGATGATTTTTACCTTTTTCTTTAATTAAAAACCTTCTTTTTAAGAACCTGATTGATTTTTCCTTGTTTAAGATCCAAGGGGTTTGGATCTTGATTCACCAGGAGTTGGTGGGAGGAAGGAGGGGGAATGGTTAATTTCTCCTTGTTTTAGATCCCAGGGGGGTTGGAACTGTATTCACCAGGAGTTGGTGGGAGGAAGGAGGGGAATGGTTAATTTCTCCTTGTTTTAAGATCCAAGGGGTTTGGATCTGTATTCACCAGGGAATTGGTGAAAGGTTTCTCAAGGCTTCCCAGGGAGGGGGTCCATTGGGAATGGTGGCAGCGGAACCAGAGCTAAGCTGGTAGTTAAGCTTAGAAGTTTTCATGCAGGCCCCTACATTTGTACCCTAAAGTTCAAAGTGGGGATACAGCCTTGACACCTACATTAAGGAGTTGCAGTGGACCCTGAGAAACTGAAAAGAAAGGTTTCAGAGTAGCAGCCGTGTTAGTCTGTATCCGCGAAAAGAACAGGAGTACTTGTGGCACCTTAGAGACTAAGAAATTTATTTGAGCATAAGCTTTCGTGGACTCCAGCACTTTTTAATGAAAAGTCTGAATTACCACTTTTTTTGAGAGCAAGACATTTGTTTGAAAAATAACCTCAGATTTTCCAGATTGGAGTCAAGAATTTGAAAAAGCTTTTAATTTTGTTTTGGTTTTGGTTCCCCCCCTCCATAATAATGAGGGCAAGGCAATTCTGGCAGCTTGCTGCATTTAGTCCACCACCTTCACTTTCCATTATAGGGATGAAAGGCCCTATAGAAATAAATTCCAGATTATTTATAATTGATAACAAAATGGTTTGGTGAGATGGTTTAGATTGCATTCCTCCAGCAATGAAATCCCTGACACATTATCCTAGTACAGATAAAAAGGTATTGAATAACAGAAAGTGGGCAATGCAAGATGACACAATAAATGAGAGAATGGGAATTAATTATAAAAGCATATAAAGTATTGAAAATTTCCTCAGGATCTTGAGGAACAATGTTTAGAAGTAAATCCAATTTGAGTGGAGGGCAGTTACCAGAGGACCTATAACAACCAGCTTTGACTATATTTCACATCTTGATCTAAGCCCCGATCTTTCAATGAATTGTGCACAGACGGACCTGTGCATGCACACAGACCTCCTCTGACTTCAGTGCAGGCTCTGAGTGGGTGCAAGGGTCTGCCCGCTTCCACATAGTATGTGGCAGGATCAGGACTCAAGAGATTAAGGACTTCATAGTCAATTACCTGTTCCATGATCCATCTAGTTCCATGTTCACTATTTAAATGAATTTACATTAAAGAATAGGGTATCTTACCCCTTGTAACCGTGATTTCCCACAACATCCATATGTGATATGAAATGAATCTTCAACTATTGCAAAATACTAAATGTCAACCTCAGGCTCCAATATGAGACTAAAACTAATATATTCTGTTATTGTAGGGGATCCATTCTTAAACAATTCTCTGCAAAATGATGTTTGGATGGCTTTCTCAGCAACCACTGAGGTGGTGAGAAAAGAAATTCATCATTCAATAACTCTTTACAATGGATTATATATTTTATTAACTTCATAATATTTCTTAAGGTATGTTAATTCAGTAAACTGTAGCCCAAAAGCCGATGCATTTATCAGATCCTTTAACTGCAATCTGGTCATTTCAAAGAGGATAGAAAATCTATTGAAAACCACAGAAAGACTGATGTATTGCATTGAAGCCACGGGCATGGTATTGAAAGTGTTTATGTATTCTGCATATACTTCTTAGTATTAACTCACTAGTTATGCAAGATACCTGCTACTATCCCAGAAATGAATGCAGTATAGTTTAGATTAGAAGATGCAACTATACACATGTAAGGAAACTGTTAGCGTTGCTGTTTTGAAATCCCTTCTTTTAGGAGTATAAAACTCAGCAATAAATATCAGCTCTTAAATTACACTTGGCATTGGAATTCTCATTCTGCTCTCATTTGAAAAATATCTAAACTCTTTTGGCTTAATATTAAAGGAAAGCATCCTAGTGACTAAGCCTATTTAAGCCACATGGGTGACAGTTTCAGAAAGTTAAGAGTAACTGAAAATAGGGGGTTAGATGGAGCTGATATTAGGCAACTTTAAGAATAGTTCTCACTAAAATTAGAGCTGCAATAAGATGACAACATTATTATTATTGTTATTACTTATTTGTATTACAGTAGGACCTAGTTTACCTAAGAAAAGATCAGAGTCCTATTGGGCAAGCCCTATTCACAAGTAATGAAAAAGAGAGTCCCTGCCCCAGATTGCTCATAGTCTGCAAATCTGGATCTGGATAACTTTTCTGCATTTTCTTTAGATGAATATGTACAAAAACATTAACACTTTCTGATCTTATCTGAGAATTTCTTGGCATCTTAAAAATGAGAAAGAGAGCACTTGCGATTTATTCAAGTATTGAAAAATTAGCATTCTTATAATAATAGTATATTTAAATATATTTTCAAAATTATTTAATTTATTGTTTTATTAAGTGGTAATATTGGAAGTTATATTAGTAATCTAGATGATTTAAGACAGTGGATGTTTTCTAAACCTATTATCTATTATTCCAGTTTTGTACAGATTAATTCCAAACATGATAGGTGGGATATGATATTCTCTCAAGGCATATGTATAACTTCTTGCATTAAGAGGATAATATACCCCAAAGATTCTACAATTTCCACTGAAAGACTCTAATTATGTTGTCCAAAATCTTCAATTAAAAGTCCACAAATTTACATATTCCCTATTTATATCGATTGGAAACAAACTCATATTCCTTAAGTGCAAAAGTAATTTGCATACAATAAACTTTTAACAGAACAAACTTGTTTCTCAGTAGACTTTTGAGTAGAGAATTTCCAGAATAGATTTTCATATCCACTAAATCCTCTGGGGACACATACAGACATGAGTCTCTGTCCACCTCCCATTAAAATCAGTGTCAGTCTTTAGTCCAGATGTACATGGAACAACTTTTTCATCTTTCTGGATGAAAAAGAAAGAATGGATATCTGTTGTAGTGTACAGTGTTAATGTCCTCATTATGGTTCTTATAATGCATCTGGAGCTTTGCCACTGGCTTTTCTAACCAATAGGAATTCACCGAACAGCGAATAATAATAATAATAATAATTAATATTGGAAACACTGTTGATAACAGAACTGACCAGACCATACATAAGAAAAACTACATACTGGATTGTAGTTTAAGGGCATTCAATTCTGTATTAGGTCTGATCTTACAACACCTTTGTGCAGTGAACTCTCACTGACTTTAATGGCATAGTTATCGTGTTTTTGAAAGCACTTGTCGATTTTTCAGGAAGAAATTCCCTATATAAACTTCAGCTATTATCAAGAACATCTGACTTACAACAGTGGATCAAAACAGTGATCCATGGTATCCATCTCCAATAACAGCTAGCTCCAAATACTTCAGTGGAAGATATCACACAATAGGCATTAAGTTTGAAGGATGGTTTGGATGAATGGATGGGATGGATGAAAGAACATTCTGGTGGTTATTCAGTCCAAACAGTTTTCCTTATCCCTTGACTTTAAAATAATATACAGTGATTTCCCCCTCTTGGCTCTTTCTTATCCCGGACGCCAGTAGAGTTAATCCTGATTTACCTCTATGCAAATGAGAGGAGAATCAGGCCCTTATTTATATTTATATCTATATGTCTCATATACTTCATTAATATCAGTGTGTGTGGCTGAGAGAGATTCATTTTTGATCATTACAAAACAAAATGCATATTGTGCCAGTTGCAAGTGTACATACATGGCAATGGTGAGGTCTATGAAAAGGCATAGAACACAAGGGAGTACTTAGAAACTTAAGATGTTGTAATCTTCAAGAAACAAACAAAAAATCACACCATGATTCTAAGTGAAGTGTCTTTAACTCAGAATGACCAGTTTGTGTTAACCTGTCTGACTTTGCACAGAAGAATTAGAAGGGGAGGAGATAAAGTAAATGAAAATTGGATTTGCAGCAGGTATTTAGAAGAAGAAATATGGTATGTGAAGTATGTGAAGTAAAGTGTATATGGAATGAGAAAGACGCAGTAAAAAGATAGGGTCAGATTCTTTCCTGTTGTACGCCCAGCCTGCTAAGATGTGCAACCAAGGTCGGCTCTCAGATGTATGAGTAAATCTGGAGTAACTCCTTTAAGGTAAATGAAGTTACTCTGGCTTGACATTGGTGTAACATAGCAGAATGAAGCCTATAGGCCAGTGTTTCTCAAACTGGGGTTGCCACTTGTGTAGGGAAAGCCCATGGCAGGCTGGGCAGGTTTGTTTACCTGCCCCGTCCGCAGGTCTAGCCAATCGCCACTCCCACTGGCCGCGGTTCGCTGCTCCAGGCCAATAGGAGCTGCTGGAAGCGGCATGGGCCAAGGGACTTACTGGCCGCTGCTTCCAGCAGCCCCCATTGGCCTGCAGTGGCAAACCGCGGCCAGTGGGAGCCGTGATCGGCTGGACCTGCGGATGGGGTAGGTAAACAAACCGGCGTGGCCCGCCAGGGGTTTTACCTACACAAGCAGCGACCCCAGTTTGAGAAACACTGCTATAGGCCCAGATCCTCGGGTGGTGTAAATTGGCACAATTATACTGACTTCAGTGGCACAATGCCAGTGTACACTGGACAAGGATCTGGGGGCTGGGGGTAGAAAGATAGGGGTGCTATTAGAATTGGTCAGAAACTTTTCAACAAAAATGTTTTTTCATCAGAAAATGTCAATTCATCTAAACCAATTTTTTTTGCAGTAACGTATCAGTTTCAACAAAACTTTCTAAAGTCCAAGATGGAATTTCTGTGCTAATCACACCACCCTCAAATAGTCAATAGCAGGTTGGGTAGGATGCTCACCCAGGACACAAAGTAGGGTCTCAAACCTGGGTCTCTTATGTGATAACTCTGCGGTCTCCAAAATATTCTGATTAAAAGATAGGAAACAAAGTGTAGGAATAAATGTTTTTTCAGAATGGAGAGTGGTGTCTCCTAGGGGTCTGTACTGGGCCCAGTCCTTTTCAATATATTCATAAATGATCTGGAAAAAGAGATAAACAGTGAGGTGGCAAAATTTGCAGATGATACACAATTGCTCAAGATAGTTAAGTCCCAGGCAGACTATGAAGAGCTACAAAAGGGTCTTTCAAAACTGGGTGTCTGTGCAACAAAATGGCAGATGAAATTCAATGTTGATAAATGCAAAGTAATGAACTTTGGAAAACATAATCCCAACTATACATATAAAATGATGGAGTCTAAATTGGCTGTTACCACTCAAGAAAGAGATCTTGGAGTCATTATGGATAGTTCTCTGAAGACATCCACTCAATGTGCAGTGGCAGGCAAAAAAGCAAACAGAATTGTTGGGAATCATTAAGAAAGGGATAGATAATAAGACAGAAAATATCATATTGCCTCCATATAAATCCATGGTACGCCCACATCTTGAATACTGCTTGCAGATGTGGTCGCCCCATCTCAAAAAATATATATTGGAATTGGAAAAGGTTCAGAAAACGGCAACAAAAATGATTTGGGGTATGGAACGGCTGCCATATAAGGGGCGATTAATAAGACTGGGACTTTTCAGCTTGGAAATGAGATGAGTAAGGGGGGATATGATAGAGTTCTATAAAATCATGACTGGGGTGTAGAAAGTAAAGAAGGAAGAGTTATTTACTCCTTCTCATAACACAAGAACTAGGGGTCACCAAATGAAATTAATAGGCAGCAGGTTTAAAACAAACAAAAGAAAATATTTTTTCACACAATGCACAGTCAACCTGTGGAACTTCTTGAGAGAGGATGTTGTGAAGGACAAGACTATAACAGGGATCAAAAAAAAAAAGAACTAGATAAGTTTATGGAGGATAGGTCCATCAATGGCTATTAGCCAAGATGGACAGGGATGGTGTCCCTAACCTCTGTTTGCCAGAAGCTGGGAATGGATGACAGGGGAGGGATCACTTGATGATTATCTGTTCTGTTAATTCCCTCTGGGTCACCTGGCATTGGCCACTGTTGGAAGACAGGATACTGAGCTAGATGGACCTTTGGTCTGACCCAGTATGGCCGTTCTTATGTTCTTATGTCTCTCTTGTGTTCTTGATTTTCAAGGAAAATTTTGAAAGGCCTCAGTTTCATCCCAATGTGGAACAAGACCTCAATTTTTTTTAATTAAATTAATGTTTTCCAGCCAGTCCTAGGTAATACATACATTCATTTCCCAACTCATATATATTCCTTGGAATCCAGTGGGGAACGGTCATAAAATTTAATACAGTTTTGTTTTGTATTGACTTTAGATGTCTCTGAGAACATTCCAGGGATGGCTCACAGAAAGGGAAAACTTGACAGCAGAGCTCCCCCAGTGCCAAGCACTAGAAGGAGAAAAAAGATGTGGTAGGGGTCCTCTAGACCGAGTCACAAAACTGATTAATGACCCTTATTAGCTACCATACAGTCATTCATTTTTTGTTTAAATACATTTTACTGCTTGACTCCATTTGAAAGAACATTCCATCTATTTACTAATTTCTGTTAGAAAAAGAAAAAGCTTTCATTAAGTTATTATTACATATATTATGTCTATTTTATTTAAATCTATGTCCCTCTGGTTTTTCCAGCAACCTCAAGAGGATTACCTAATTTAATTTGTCACTGAGAATTATAGAATTATTTCTGCTAAAATAAATTTAAATTCAGAAATGCTCATATTGGTGCTTCTAAGTGCTAAATGTATAGCCTTATATTTTACAGACTTGTGTGGATATTAGCTGGCTGACGAGGATCAGAGTCAAAATGCCTGTTACTCAAGGCTGACTTGCAAATATTTCCAGGTAAGTGAGTAGCCCAAGTTGCATTATTCTGTACTTGAGAAGGATGAGTTGGGATTTTGGGACTTCATCTATTTATATAATATGACTACTTGGTGTGTGACCATTATGTTGTAGCAGAATCAATCCTCAAACCTGTCACGACAGAATAGTCATTACAAAAATGCTCTTCCATATAGAATGCCCATCCCTGTTTAGATTAAAAGCACAGTTCTAGGAAGGACAAGTCTTTCTTACTGTAGTCCTTACAATCACATCTAAAGCTAATACAAATCTGGTTCCTCTGGCTGTCAATACCTATTTCTTTTTTAAGTAATCACTTGATTTGCTACATATTTCTAAAGTAATTGAAGAGCTCTCTCTAAAGGATGTGGATGTTATGAGATTGTTTCATCTTTATGCCATGCTGGTAGTATGCTGTTTTCGTAATAAAGGTTATATTCCATGGGAAGAACAGATGTTTCATATATTTCAAAGAATAAGTATATAAACTAAACTGACCTTCAAAGATACATTTCAAACACAACCTTAGTGCTGTAGCTACTATATAAATAAACAAATGAAAAGAAGTGAAACTTGCCCTACTGCTGTTTGTGTTGATGTGTCTGGCAGGGAACATAATTAATAAAAAATCTCAAAAACAAAAGTTGAAGCCAAAGAGTTTCCACTAAAATAAAAGTATACTGGATTTTTTCTCTTGCAACAGTTTCTTTTTTCTGAAAACTCCCTATTTCTCTGTATACTAGTATATGTCCTACCTGTACTCTCCAAATCTTTTATGGAGTGCTGATGGGTTTGTGTCCTGTATAGCATTTTTCCCTGCAAGTAACTCATAAATGTATGCAAGACCTGTGCAAGAAGTCACCTGTCATAATTCTTATCCCCATCAACAGAACACCTGGAGTGTGGCCAGCCAGTCATGCAGTTAATCAGATGACAGAGAAAAGATAGGTGATCACAACTTTTGCAAGTAGGACTGATGATGTCCATGTGATTACTGAAGCCTTTGTGATGAAACAGGAACTGGGGTGAATAGTGGTGATAAATGATGGGAAATTGAGACTACTGAAGTCAGTCAATGCACTTTACAGGTATGTGAAATATTGTTGTGTGTAGAATGGAGACAGGATAGAACCCAGATCATGCGGTAATTATTCAGATGAGAGAGGGTCATCCCCTCCCCCCCATATAACTGTCCAATAGAGCTCCATATGTGCATTTAAATTCAATTGCTTTGTATGAACATTACCAGAGAAAACTGTATATAAACATTGCTATATAATAAATCTTGTTTCCAGTGGTTTGCATCTTTCTTCTTCAGGCAGGAATGAGTCAGGTATTTTAAATTTTGGGATCCATGGAAGTAACTAAATGTAATCTTCTTGTGTAATGCTCTGGCCTGCTTTCTGTTTATAACGGTTAAGTCAGAATAAAGAGAACGTAATGTGACCCAGGAAACCAATCAAACAGCTTGAATATTGTACTGGGAATCTAAAATAATAAAAGGAATGTTCACAGTGAGCTGCATGTGAGCAGTCTGCTGACTGAAATTTATGTATTAATCTTGAGATGAATGGCCTGCAATGACTACTAGTGAAAAGTAGGTCAGTTTCAGGTTTCTTTCCCTTGCACAGAACAGGTACAATTAACTATACAAATTGTAATTCAGCCTTGCATGAACACTAACTTTTGATGTCAATTAACAGGGAAAATTAAACACATACAATTACTTCAAATGCATTGGAACAGATGGATTATTTTCACCCCTTCCTGCCCCCCTCTCTCTCATTTGCTTTTGGGTTTTCTTTTAATAGAATTTAAGAACATTTTCTAAAAGTGGAGACAACTGCCATCTATTGGCTTTTTCCTCTCTTTTCTCTAATTTGCTGGTACTGTTGTAAAGCCAAATTCTCATCTCTATCTTAGAGTTTTGTATTTCTTCCCATCACCATTGTATCTGAGCATCTTTCAAATAAAATGTAGTGGACTTCATGGCGTCTTTTGTATTCCTCCCTTTTTGGGGTAAAGCTGTGGTTGTTTGTATTTTGGTGGGAGTTTATTGGTTAGAAATAGTGTAAGTGTTGAGAGTATCATGTGACTATACCAATTTACACTATGTGAGGATCTTCCCCCAAATCTGGATGACCATGTCATGGCCACGGGAAAAATAGTTCTTATTGAAGGGGGGGAAATGTGAAGCTCTGTATCTCTAGTGCTGAATGCAGTGACTATGCCTATACCTAATACTGGGGAATTTTGTCTAAGGACAGTTTATCCACATTAAAATATAATACCCATTACTCTGTTTTCAAAATACTTATTGAAAAGCAGGAGATGACTTCAATGGGAGGTTTGACTCATTGGAAAGTATGTGACAGAGCCGCTAAGCTATATTTTGGAAAAAAAAGAATCCGTGCAATTAATGTCCATGAGACAGTTCCTTCCCATCTTCTGTCCTCTCTGTTAGATCATGATTGTAACCATTCTTTGTGCCTCAAAAACTTCCCCAAATATTCACGAAATTCTGGGGTGAGGGGTAAATATATTGACACTTCAGAAGTTAAAAAATATGGTATGCATTTTTCATTGAAATTATGGTGAAATCGTATGAGAGGCATGGGGTGTAAGAATGAGGAATATTCTCCCTCCTAAGCCCTCTTGAATCCTTGTGCTTATGTGTGTGTTCATTGAATAAACTTTAGGGGATACATATTCAAGTATAGGGAATTGTCTGCTTGTGTCCATTAGCACAAATAGGAGCTATGTATTTAAATCCTCATGGTCGAACTTCATAGAAAATGCACTGCAAAAGGTGTTTAGGCTGCATGAACACTTGCCTTCTTAAAAAAAATCTGATCCTTCAATTGTACTGACACTCACACACATAGAAAACACAGTAACTGCACTGGGTTTTAATACATTTCCTAGAAAGAGAGGTGGGGAGAGAGAGAGAGTGAGTGAGTGTAAAAGGACAACCAGTTACCAAAGTTTTCAGTAGTAATTGTTTTTTAGAAGTAGTCTTTCTATGTGGATTAAATAATTTCTGTTATAAATAAGATAGCTCTCCTTTAGTGTTGTGAGAATGATTCTTACTAATCCAGTTTATTAAATTTAAAAAGGGGGTGGTTACTACTTAATTCCAAAGTTTGCCATTAGTCATCATGGACCAGAATGCTGAAAGGCAGAGAAATCCAATTATATTATATTTAACCTAAGCAGTGAGTAAGCTTCTTACTGGCTCTTCTTCAGACATCCACTTTTCTTCCCAAGGAATACATGGCTGGATCAGAATGATTATAATTCTTTTTTCAATTATTTTTAATTGTGTTTTTATGGAAATTGTCACACTATTTTAATAGTCTCTCTTCCTTAATCCTCCTTTAGTGCCAGTCACATGCACATATGTACATGCTTGTGATTGTGTGATTTCTTTATCTTTATTCGATATAAGTATAAATTAATTTCTAAAAGAAAAATATTGAAACCAGCTAATGCAGATGTATATTATAATTTATATTATATTATATTAATCAACAGTCATTTTTGAGATATCGATGGAAGCCATAGAAGTGAAAGATAAAGTACTCACGGAAAGCAAGTGCCCTGAATACATTAATGCTATTGATCAAAAGAACTCTGCTACTCCTACATAATATACAGGTTTCAGAGTAGCAGCGTGTTAGTCTGTATCCGCAAAAAGAACAGGAGTACTCGTGGCACCTTAGAGAGTAACAAATTTATTAGAGCATAAGCTTTCGTGGACTACAGCCCACTTCTTCGGATGCATATAGAGTGGAATAAATATTGAGGATATACTCTATATGCATCCGAAGAAGTGGGCTGTAGTCCACAAAAGCTTATGCTCTAATAAATTTGTTAGTCTCTAAGGTGCCACAACTACTCCTGTTCTTTTTACATAATTTACCTTAGTTCAACCCAGAAAAATAAGTAGTTCCATATGGCAGGGGTACCAGTATTCGTCTTTGACAAATTGTTCAAAAGCTCAAGGAAAATCCTTGGCAAAAGTGATATGCAGCAGCAGGTAGGACTGTTAATAGCTATCGGTTTAGGGGAAAACAAAATGTTAAAATAACATTCAGATGTTTTAAAAAAATGGGAATTCAGGAAATGTTACTTTAAGGAAAAACTTCTAAAAAATTAAATGGAAAATATGAAATTGAACAATCAAACACAACACCCTTTACTCTGCCCTCAACCTTCTGTTTTCTAACTTAACTACTTTCTCTGAAATGTAAGTTATTAAATTTGCAGTGACTTATAAAATTTTAGATGCTACCAGGTTCTTAAATTGAATAAGATAGTACACTTTTTTAGTTTGAGAATGTGCAACATGGAGCACTGAAAAGGGACTTAAGAACCTGGACCATGGTCAAAATAAGGAGTACATGAAAACATTATTTTCATTATTCATTTGTATCAGTGTATGATCTTTTGCATGACTATTTCCTGAGAAAAACTTATCTGATCAAATACTAGCTCCTTACTGAAAAGAGGTCTAAAGACAAGAAGAGACAAAATATGGGATGCCCCTTAAAGTACAAGAGGTATGCTCACTCAAATGATACCACACAAGGCATACTTCGTACAAAAATTATCATAGTCCTGTAAAAGAGGTGAACATAGAGTTACAGACCATTACAATTCCTAAGACCAAGTGCATCATTTGATATGGGAGAAGTGGTAGTCACCTCCCAGTTGAAGGCCTTTGTTCCCCCTGCCAGCTTTTCATAGATCTAATTCTCCCTTATGTCTTCTATTTCTTGCTGCTCCCTGCAAACTTTGCAGGATATAATATAATTTTCTATATGCTGACACAACTTCGCCCACTGATTTTTTCTGAAATGACACCCCTGCATATGACTAAGATGAGTAACTATGTGATCTTATGATTCTAACTGTTGGTCTAACTCACTCTGTATCCCCCTCTCTGTTTTTTATCCTCACTTTACATATGTCTAAATTCTTGATTGTAAGATCTTTGAGGCAGTAACCCATCTTATTGTTGTTATTGAGTACAGTAGCACATTTTAAAATAATAATAATAATCAATTAATAATTCACCAACTAATTCATCTTTAAGGTCACCTTCTTCTGGATGAACTCCTAACCCTATTTAAGTTAATGTGAGTTTTGCCATTTACTTCAATGGGGCCAGGATTTCATGCTCTGTATCTGAGGGACTTTTGAAGTAATATTAGAGTAATAACAATCCTGGCATTGTTGAAGTTAATGGCAAAACTGCTATTGACTTCAATGCAGTTAGGACTTTACCCTGATCAAGGCTTGCCTTATGGGTGGGCGACGTGGGTGACTGCTGAGGGAGCCATCGTCACGGGAGCACAGTCTGCGTGCCACAAGCTGGCGGGCCTGGGCTGCCGAAGCAGGGTTGAGTGTGGGTGAGCCAAGGGCTGGAGCCCTAGACAGCTGGGCCAAGGGCAAGTGTTGCTGCCTGGACCTGCCAGCCTGGCAGGGAGGCTCAGAGAGCAGCGCTTGCCTCTGTGGAACCAGTGGGCCTGCCCCTGAGTCCCCTCTTCCCATGGGCAGTTTGGCCAGGGCACCATTTTCCCTAAGGCCATTTTTCCCTGACCTTGATCTATAAGTACAAAGTAATGTGTGCAGCCCAACTGCTGCTCTGTAATTCAGATAAAATGTAATAATAAAGAAACAATGCAGGGATATGAAAACTCATTCCTTGACTTAACACTCCGAAAGTCTGGAACCAAAGCCACTTGACAAACTGCCTTTTTCATTATAATCTCTTGCAGTTATAGACTTCTTAAATTAGAAATGCAACTGCTGTAAATGTAGCAAGTAAATTAAGTCCATGTTAACTTAGGAAAGATCTTCAGCTACGTCAATTGACAGAAGCATATCTGAAGCAAGCAAATAAATAAATAAAAAGCACATTAATGGAGTTCTTCATTTTCTTTTCTTCTTCAGGAAAAAATGAATTTAATACAAAAGCAGATTATAACATTTTTAATATTCTAAGAATGTCAGGAAAGTCTGTTTTCTTCCATTTCAAATTATTTTTCTTCCTTTTTTGTAACAAAAAAATGATTCTGTTAAGAATCAGAGTTAGCATAAGGCATTGATGTCTAAACTGACAACTTATATAAAAGTCAAAATTTGTAGAGACATCTTATAAATCAAGCATAGACATGGATTTCAGCAAAAATGAAAACGTGTATAGATGTTATAACTCCGTCCTCAGAATGTCCAAGAAAAATGCTAAAAATAATGTGATTCAGAGCAGGAAAAGTAGGGTTTGGGTTATGTCTTTAAGATGAATTCTTGGCACTGATAGAATGTTGATTAGCTGAATGCTTCTTTTCTGCTCTGGTAAAATGGAAAAAAACCCTAAAGCCAATTGATAGTGTAATGACCTGCTTTTGCTTGCAATTTGTTGCTGCAACTGAGGAAACTTATGGCATCAATACCATTTACGTTTAATGAAAACAAAACCCATTTTGTTGCTATTTCTGAAGACACAGTCAGTGTCTGCATTTGAGTTTCCAAACAGAAGAGCTCCACTGAAGTAAATTTTCACCAAATGTCCCAGGTAGTTAGTGCTCCATGTTAACACCCTTACTGATGTTGAGTAGTTCCTTACTACACAAGTCATACTGGTTTCAGTAGGATTACTTGCACAGTCCATTGCCATTGAGCAAAACACTGAAGTATGTGCTTAGTTTTGGGCACGTGCTGAGTCAATGGGACATACATAAGTGCTTTCCTGAAGAGAAATGGATTTAAGCATATGTTCAAATGCTATGCTGAACTGGGGCCTACGGTATTACTGAGTGTGAGAGTGGCAGAGGTGGGCCTTAAGGCTGCAAATGAGAACTATCCCTTTCCCTGCCCCCACTCAGGAGCGAATATACATATCGCTTGGAGTTTGGTGGGAATAAATGATGGACTTCACTCCAGATTCTCCCCTAGCCTTCCCATTCCACAATATGAAGAACTCTTACAGGTTCTGAGTGTTCAGAGATGGCAGGGCAAGTGTGGGTTGAACAGTGCCAAGGAAACAGCTGCCCCCTCCCTCGCCACGTGCCTCTTACATCCCTGATTGTTTCAGCATGACACTTCTTATGCTTGTTTTTAAACCCTGGGGAACTGTGGCACAGTGGCCATCTAGGGGCCTGGGTAGCCCAGTAAATACCATGGAAAAAAATCTTCATGACAACCCAGTATAGGGTAGTGCAGAAGATGATGATGGGGGCTGAGGAGAAAGTCACTGATTCCAACATCTCTCTAACCCAGACAAATGGGGTACCTAAATGCTGGGAGAAGAGCTGCAAGGAAGCTACACATCAGCCCTGTTCATTGGATTTGGTTTGGAGGGGAGAATTGCATATCTGAAATCCCTTTGTTCTCCACCCACAGAGAGCCGAGTTACTCTAGTCCAGTGTTTCCCAAACTTGGGACACCACTTGTTTAGGGAAAACCCCTGTTGGGCCGGGCCGGTTTGTTTACCTGCCGCGTCTGCAGTTCCGGCCGATCGCGGCTCCCACTGGCTGCAGTTTGCTGCTCCAGGCCAATGGGAGCTGCTGGAAGTGGTGGCCGGCACATCCCTTGGCCCGCACCGCTTCCCGCAGCCCCCATTGGCCTGGAGCGGCGAACCGCGGCCAGTGGGAGCTGTGATCGGCCAGACCTGTGGATGCAGCAGGTAAACAAACTGGCCCGGCCCGACAGGGGTTTCCCTAAACAAGAGGCATCCCAAGTTTGGGAAACACTGCTCTAGTCCTATGCATGTATAGTGGATTTAACCTCAAAGAAATATATTTCAAAGTTAAGTTATGTAGTTATATTTAAGAAATGGAGGCAAAATATGGATGCCTCAAATGTTTTCCTTTATTTCTTTGTTTAGTTACTTGTCTGGTATTCTTGCTGCAAAAGAAAGACATAGAATTAAGTCTAAGGGAGGGGAAGGCAGTTTAATCTGCATTAGCATCTCTTCAGTTCAGTTAGAAGGAAAACAACATGATGATAATGGGTTATGTTAGTATTTTTCTCCTGTGTGGATACTCCAAATGGATTTTTTTTCTCTTTTAATTTGTAATGCATAAAGCCAACAGATCAGAATTTGGGACATATGTGAAGCACAGTTGTAAGTGCAGCTTGTAAATGAAAGCTAGGGGGAAGAAACGGTGGAAGGAGTTACTAGAGCTTGTTCGTGAAAAGTATTAGGATCAGATTATTGAAAATGGAGGCATATGCAACAGAAGGTAATTATGACTTGACTTATAAGTTATCTGAATATTATGGATGCAGATAATGGTTGGATAATTATCCACTTGGAACACACAGTTGTGTGCAGAATTTCTAGAGCTTATTTTAAATGAAGTGACTCAGATCCTGATCTAGACTGCAGCCACTTTATGCCATAACACTAATAAAAAGTAGCATAAAGCCAGTATAGTCAGCCATGGAAGGATCACCCAAGAGTAGAGAGCCTTTTGATGGTGTAGACCAGTGTTTCCCAAACTTGAGACTCCACTTGTTTAGGGAAAGCCCCTGTCGGGCTGAGCTGGTTTGTTTATCTGCCGAGTCCACCGGTCTGGCCAATCGCGGCTCCCACTGGCCGCAGTTCGCCGCTCCAGGCCAATGGGAGCTGCTGGAAGTGGCACGGGCTGAGGGACGTGCTGGACTTTTTCATGAGCAAGACTGATAATAATTTATATGGATTTGTTGTGAGAGAATGGTATTTGATATAATCTGCAGCCCTCTTGTGCACTTAACCCTTCCCCCACCCTCCCACCCCCCGCACAAACTGGAAGCAAGGACACCCCATAGGAATAATTTGGCCTTGCTTAGGCAGACAGAACAAAAACAGCTGCAAGCTGCAGTTTTACTGACTGAGATAGATAAAGTGAAAGGATGGATTCATAGAAGGGGCAGGGGGGATGTGTGTCCTTGATTTTGATTGTGTTTGTTTGTACATTTTTTTGTTGAAGCTGCTTTGCTGATACGGAGAATAATGAATTATTATTGGCTGTTGCTAGGGAAATTCTTAGCCTATTAGGGGTTATTATGAGTTTTGTGCTTTGTTTGGAGAAAATTGCTAAAAAGTTTAGTTAGAAATTGTGCTTTGGAGCAGTCTGAGGAAGCTTTTCTTTGGGCATCTGACCAAAGAAACTCCCCAGTAGCTCGATGGAAGGAGGGTGCCTGGAAGGTTGGCTGCTGAATCCTCAAAATCATCTTAGACTTTGGTAAATATAAAGGTTTAGGATGCTCAGAACCTACTTTGTGTGGAGGTGGGGAGGAGTGCGCATGAGCGAGTGCTTGAGACCTAATAAAGAGTCATTTTAGGTAAAAGCACTCTGATTTGAATCAATCAGATATCAGATAGAAGAGCTGTGTCTCCTTTGATTTATTTCAGACACCACCTGGAGAAAAAGAGTTAAGTTACCAATGCTTTGGATTCTGAAAACCCTGGGTAACAGATTTAAAGAAACACTTTCAACAAGGTTCCGCATGACTGATTTCTACTTAAGATAAAAGTGTAACCTGAAATTTCAAAACTAAAGGCAACAAAAATGCAATATAAGGAGTTAAATAATAGAAGTGAGGCAGAGGACATTAATTGAATTAGGCATGTAAAACCATGGGGAAAATATTAACTGGAGTCTCATAGGCTCTAGTAATGATAGGAGTGGACTTTTGCTAGAGAAAATTTACTATTAAAGGTTGATCAAGGATCTCACAGATGTGGTATACAGACAAAGTAAAATAATCCCTCCACTCTTACTTAGTACCTAGGGAACTAAAACAAAGTTACTGAGGTGTCTTTTAAACATAGGATGTACAATCTTCAATGGAATAGGTAGTACCAACCAATGCCAAAGTTGTTGTTTTCCCAAGGCCAGGTAGTATGAGAATGAAACATACCCAGAAATGCAAGCCAAAACCCTTCAGATAGCTTTTTCATCTACACTAATACAGGAATTTTAGTATTATTAGATTTAAGTTTTTGAGGAAAAAATAATGGGAACTAAAAATAATTGTCTGTCATACTAAATAAGAGAGTACAACAAAGGATTAATGCTAATAATTCAAATACCTTTTTAGATATTTCCCCCCCCAAAATTGTATTTTTTAATAAGAATGTTTGAATGCTTTCTGCACCGATTAACTCTAGGGAAAAAAAAATAGGAAGACAAGCAAATTATGGTGGCCTAGAGCAGCCACTGCACTTATAAAATGATGTTAACAGCTTGAAAAAGCAGAAAAATGTGAATATTTCCCACTGTCTCATAAGGGTTAAGTGTCATGGAAGAAGATCATGTATCACAAAGGGTGAAAAGAGTTTCAGTGAGTCAGCATTTTAATCATCAGCTTGACTTGAGCCTCTAGTTTTCTCATTTCTTCCCAAGAGAAAACTCATCCTTCCTGTCTGCATACAGTAATGTGCAGTGTGAAATGTCATTAAAACACAGGACCATAAGCCAGTGTTTCCCAAACTTGGGATGCTGCTTGTTTAGGGAAAGCCCCTGGCGGGCCGGGCCGGTTTGTTTACCTGTCGTGTCCACAGGTCCGGCCAATCGCGTCTCCCACTGGCCATTGGTTCACCGCTCCAGGCCAATGGGAGCTGCTGGAAGCGGCGCGGGCCGAGGGATGTGCTGGCCACCGCTTCCAGCAGCTCCCATTGGCCTGGAGCAGCAAACTGCAGCCAGTAGGAGCCACGATCGGCTGGACCTGCGGACGCGGCAGGTAAACAAACCGTCCCAGCCTGACAGGGGCTTTCCCTAAACAAGCGGCGTCCCAAGTTTGGAAAACACTGCCACAAGCAATAAGGGTGGGATTTCCAAGAATGTCTAACTGATTTTCAACAGGACTTGTGTTCTTAAGATAATATTTGTTATTACCTCACCCACCTTGTTTCTCTCATATTCTGGGACCAACAAGGCTACAAAAATACTGTAAATAACTTATATTCTTAAGTCAATTAAGTGCTTTTGAAATCCCACCCTATGGATTTTTCAAAGTACAAAGTACAAACCCAAAATGATGGCAGGTAGTAAGGGGAAACTATTGCTTCATTTGAAGAAATAATTGAACACAAGTATGTATAAGATTACACTAAATCTGTCCCCTGGTGTATGAGAAAATGGAGAGGGATAGTGCTAGTAGAGATGTGAATAACTGAGTTTTCAATTCACTGGCCATTCTGAATTTTTTTTCCTATATTGGATAAACCAAAAAGTTGTAGAAAAATATTTTAAGGTCAAACAAAACACTTTGTTTCACACAAAATAAAATATTTTGTTTATTTTTTTTAAACTTTTTGATCTAAAATTGAACTTGTTTCAAATCAAAATGTTTTATTTAGAACATGTTGAAATGAAATATTTCAAATTTTAAATATTTCAAAACAAAATTTTTTTTTACCCAAATAATTAGGCAAATTCTACATTAATTTGCAAAATATTTAATTTGACTTGAATCTGTATTTTCCAAGAAAAAATGTTTCAGATGGAAAATTTTAGCCAGAATTTGATGGTGCCTCTTTGACTATCATTTACAGAGAAGCATGGCTCTTTACTGCTCCTTGCACCAACTAGTGTCTACATAGTAATATTTGTCCCATAACATTTGTTATTTTATTAGGGATTCCAAGTTTCATGGGTGAAAATATTCTTATCTTCCTTTAGCTAGTCTAACACTTACCTTTTTTTCAAATATCCATGAATGTATTGGTCACTTAGAGTGAAAGCTGACTTTCAGTTTGAGAACGGTGCAATGGATTTTGACCCCAAAAGGCTAACTCTTCATCAAAATTGTTGCTTTTCCAAAGAGCTGGTTTTCTAATTAGTATGTCCTGTTCTTATCTGTACAACTTTACTAAATGGGTACCTAAAGTCTTCTGCAGACTGAAAGCAGCATTCAGAAACCTTATCTGAACTCTCTCTTCACTACCTAATCAATGCTGATTTGAAAAAAAAATGTACATGTCTAAAGGACTGAGTATTTTGTTGAAAAGAATGTATTGCAAAGGGATGACATCTGCATCATCAAGGGCAGAATGTTATTGGATTTTTAAGCTGCCAGGCATCAAAAAAGAAATTGCCTGCTGAAGCTATGTAACGTATGTCATGTGATACCATACTGGATATAATGTAACAGGATCTGACACATCAGTGATATGATTAAAGAATAATATTAACCTTTGTGCCTTTTTAACTAAGCAATGATTCAGTTCCCAGGTAGATAAACGATGAAGCTGAAGGCCAAGTAGTTTGTCCCCAGGGATTATTGCAAGGAAAATAGCACATGACTACCCTTGTCACCATTAGACTATAAATGACATTTAAAAGGCAATTAATTTTTTTTTACCTTCACCCATGAATCTAAATGACACTTTTAAGACGCACATTTTAATTAGCTTTAATTAAGATCACAATTTTGTTAAATCATTACATGTTTTCATTTTATGATAAAATGAGGATGGGATTGCAGTGAAGATGTCTCTGGGAGTAATGCCACCTCCATCTTTATTCACTGAAGAAGTGCAACTGTAAAGGAATCATCAGCTGGTACCTCTGCATTTTGCTTTCTCACACTAGTACCTGTATCGTCTCTCAGTAGTATCTTCACACAGTGTAGTATAAAAGCCAGGATTCTTATGAAATAATTAGTACATTAGCACTGGGATATTTATATAAAATGTATCATGGAGGATAGGTCCATTAATGGAAGATAGATCCATAAATGGCTATTAGCCTGGATGGGCACGGATGCAAAACCATGCTCTGAAGTGTCCCTAGCCTCTGTTTGCCAGATGTTTTGAATGGGTGACAGGGGATGGATCACTTGACGATTACATGTTCTGTTCATTCCCTCCGCAGCACCTGACATTGGCCACTGTCGGAAAACAGGGTACTGGGCTAGATGGACCTTTGGTCTGACCCAGTATGGCTGTTCTTATGCTCTATGTACTGTATATATAGAGATACAAAACTTTCACAGCAAAGCCACAGAGGCCTCAGTGTTTGGGAAGGAAACCAGAGAGACAGTTTAACCAGTCACGTTTTTGACACCAGGGAATTCACTTGTGTTGAAATGTATTGATATTTAAAGGATCTCCGAAGTGTCTGACACAGTCTTGCAAAATTACACTTTGTAGAAAAAGGAAAGTACAATTGTAGGGCAAACAAATTTTTTGATGATGATGCATTTAAAAACAACATCTAGGGAAAATAATCATAAAAGTAGAAATTGCTTTATGATACTTTTAGCTTGCTATAATAAGAATGCAGCTTCTATATTTGGTCTAGAGTCTTAACTGAGATATTAGAACTGATCTGAGATTGTTTCTGCAACGTAGAAGTCACGCCCTGTTATATTTTTTTTCCATATATACTAATGGATAGAACTCTGCACTGGATTCAGGGGACCTTGGTTTTATTCCAAGTTCTGCCACAGGCCTGCTGGGTGTCATTTGCCAAATCCCTTAATCACTCCGTGCCTCAGTTTACCAATTGGTAAACTAGGGATAATCATTCTTTTGTACCTCCTTTGTAAAGTTTTTTGAGCTCTACTGATGAAAATTCCAGTAGAATAGCTACATATTTTTATTATTATATACTTTCAGCCTAAATAAGTTTTACGTTAGATTAAGGAAATTCCCCCTTTCACTGTATCAAGTTCAATCTTCTTGTCCTCATCTTCAAGCCACTTCCCAATTCTACCCTTCCCCATCCATCCACTCTTGTCTCTTATCACATTGTCACCCATCCCCACCTTCCCCACTCTGCCAATGATGCCAACCTCAATTGCCTATTTGTCCTCTCCCTCCATATCTATCTATCTATCTATCTTTCTATAGATATAGATATATTTGTGCTTTCTTCTATACTTCCTTACATAGGGCACCTTACTTAACTTACCTATTAGTCTTATGACTCTCCCCTACTTCAAATCTCTTCTGAAGACTTTTCTTCAATATTTACAAGAAATTAGTCAACATAAAGATTTATACATTATTCATAGCTTATAAATTCAGAAGAGCACATTATGACAATCTTGTCTGATCTCCTGTATAAAATTGGCTATAGATTCATATGACATAAGCTGTGGGGCAGCAAGGGAAAGATATTTATTTATGCAATTACAAAAAAAAAAAAACCTCACACCCAAAATAGGAAATATATATGTGGATTGTTCCTCTCGCAAACTCTTTGTTTGTTGCTTATCTACTTAGATTATAAAGTCTTTAAAACTGGAACCCTCTCTATCTGTATATTTGTATTGCACCAAAGCACAATGGGACCTTGATCTTGACTAGGGCCTCTGAACTCAATAATAAGTAATTATAACATACAAGTCATTATCACAGTTACCATACCAATATGATCCGCCAATATGATCCAGTTGTTTTGAACATATTAAGCAGCTTGGAGTTCTGTTTGTTTGACTCTTTTATCTCTGCTTCTGAATCCTGAGTCTGAACATGTTTATAACAAGTTGGTGTCCTTCCCTTCACACCACCTGGGAAACACAAGAGATTTAATTTCTTCTTTTTCAAAACATTTCCCAGTGTCTTGTTTCTAAAGTGGTGTGAAGTATTGTTGCTAATTATACCTGCTATCTGTTCCTCGGTAGACTTCACACCTTATTTAAACTCCAGCTGTATTTATCCAATAGTTCATCTTCCATATAAATGATTTTTTTCCAAGCTCATACTTAACCAGTTTTTAAGTCCATTACATCTAATTCTTTCTTCTGAATCTTAAATAACCCTGCAGATTCTCTTCCCTGGTCCTCTGTTTTTTAATCCACATTGTTGTATTTCTTTGAAACCTCACTAAGGGCTTGTCTACACTGGCACTTTACAGCGCTGCAATTTTCTCGCTCAGGCATGTGAAAAAACACCCCCCGAGTGCTGCAAGTTTCAGTGCTGTAAAGCACTGGTGTAAACAGTGCACCACTGCTGGTAGTTACACCCCTTCTGGAGGTGGGTTTTTTAGAGTGCTGGGAGAGCTTTCTCCCAGCATTGTGCCATGACTACACAAGCCACGTTAAAGCACTGCCTCAGCAGCGCTCCCGTGGCAGCACTTTAACATTGCCAGTGAAGACGTGCCCTAAGATGAGACAGCAAGAAACAGGTAACTGCTTCCAGGACTAAATCTTTTCTACAACTTTCTAGATAATCTAACTGTATCTCTATACAGGAGTTCATCATGTTGTGGTCCTTCCTCAAAACAAATAGACCACATCTCGTAGCTACTCTGTGCACACAATTCCCTGGCTTATTAGTAGCGTTGCCTTCTCTGAGACACAGAAACACTGTCTACTGGCCACCACTCCCACCAGGAAGAGAAAGGGTCTTAGTGCTGACTATAGCTAATTACTAATAGGATGATTTAGAGAACGATTTTACACAAAAAAAATATTTTATATTATTTAATCTTATGCTATCATGGCGCTATAGTCTGGGCAAGGGGTGTGTGAATTGTGGCGCTCTCTTAAGTGTCCGAAGTGAAAACATACTCAGCCCATTAAATCTTTTAAGTGGCAGGGCAGTACAAAAACTGGCCAGGCAGCAATCTTACCCAGTACTTTTTGCATATAGGCATCTATAGGAAAATTTAGGCCCCATGTTTCAGAAATTGCTCCAATACACTAAAATTGAAGAATAATCAAGGAAATATAATAAACATGATTGACTCAATCAGTAAATATACAACTAGCTACAACAAAAAATATTTCAATCCTTCATCAGTTCTCTTTACTTAAAGATCTGTGTATAAAAGGGTTAGTCTCCTTAACCATTTATGTATCAAAATAATCTCTTTCTTTCAGTTTAGACAGGTATGGCAAACACTAAGAGCTAGACCAGGGATTGGCAACCTTTGGCCTGGGGCCCAACAAGGTAAGTACCCTGGCAGGCCGGGCCGGTTTGTTTCATCACATCCCTTGGTCCACGCCATTTCCCGCAGCCCCCATTTGCCTGGAGCAGCAAACCGTGGCCAGTGGGAGCCATGATTGGCCGAACCTGCAGATGCAGCAAGTAAACAAACCGGCCTGGCCCGCCAGGGTGCTTACCCTGGCGGGCCGTGTGCTTACCCTGGCGTGCCGCGTGCCAAAGATTGCCAATCTCTGAGCTAGACTGCCTTTTGCACATAGCCCTATGGAGAACCAGGAGAGCAGAGCTACTCAGTGTATGTAACGAGGGATACACATCACTCATTCTACTAGATGGAGCAAATTGCTTCACCAAGTCCACCAGCCCTGTCCCTTTTTGGAGACTTGCTTGCCTGGGGCAGGAGCTCACAGTGACTGATGCTGCAAACAGCACTTATGCAGACTGTGCAAGGGGGCATGGTGGATCCTGGCACAGGTTTCCTTTCCTGAGCACTAGTGCAATACTCCCCTTAAAATAAAGATAGTTAGTTCATAAGAACATAAGAACGTTCATACTGGGTCAGACCAAAGGTACATATAGACCAGTATCCTGTTTTCCAATAATGGCAATGTCAGGTGCTTCAGAGGGAATGAACAGAACAGGTAATCATCAAGTGATCCATTCCCTGTTGCCCATTCCCAGCTTCTGGCAAACAGAGGCTAGGGACACCATCCTGACCCATCCTGGCTAGTAGCTATTGATGGACCTATCCTCCATGAATTTATCTAGTTCTTTTTGAAGCCAGGTATAATCTTGGCCTTCACAACAAGGAGGCAAGGATTTCCACAGGTTGACTGTGTGTTGTGTGAAGAAATACTTCCTTATGTTTGTTTTACACCTGTTGCCTATTAATTTCATTGAGTGCCCCCCTAGTTCTTGTGTTATGAGAAGGAGTAAATAACACTTTCTTATTTACTTTCTACACACCAGTCATAATTTTATAAACCTCTATCATACCCCCCCTTAATCGTCTCCTTTCCAAGCTGAAAAGTCCCAGTCTTATTAATCTCTCCTCATATGGAAGATGTTCCAGAACCCTAATCATTTTTTTGCATATTTCTGTTCCTTTTCCAGTTCCAATATATCTTTTTTTGAGATGGGGCAACCACATCTGCACGCACTATTCAAGATGTAGGAATACCATGGATTTATATAGAAACAATATATTTTCTGTCTTATTATGTATCCCTTTCTTAATAATTCCCAACATTCTGTTAGCTTTTTGGACTATGGCTGCACACTGAATGGATGTTTTCAGAGAACTATCCACAATGATTCCAAGATCTCTTTCTTGAGTGGTAATAGCTAATTTAGACCCCATCATTTTATATGTATAGGTAGGATTATGTTTTCCAATGTGCATTACTTTGCATTTGTCAACATTGAATTTCACCTGCCATTTTGTTGCCCAATGACCCCGTTTTGTGAAATCCCTTTGTAGCTCTTCGCAGTCTGCTTTGGACTTAACTTGAGTAGTTTTGTATCATCTGTAATTTTTTCCACCTCAGTGTTTACCCCTTTTTCCAGATAGTTTATGAACATGTTGAATAGTACTGCTCCTAGTACAGACCCCTGGGAGACACCCCTATTTACCTCTCTCCATTCTGAAAACGACCATTTATTCTTACATTTTGTTTCCTATATTTTAACCAGTCACTGATCCATGAAAGAACCCTCCCTCTTATCCCGTGACAGCTTACTTTGCTTAAGACACTTTGGTGAGGGTCTTGTCAAAGGCTTTCTGAAAATCTAAATATACCATGTCCACAGGATCACCCTTGTCCAAATGCTTGTTGACCCTCTGAAAGAATTCTAGTACAGGGATAGGTTTCAGAGTAGCAGCCGTGTTAGTCTGTATCCGCAAAAAGAACAGGAGTACTTGTGGCACCTTAGAGACTAACAAATTTATTAGAGCATAAGCTTTCGTGGACTATAGCCCACTTCTTCGGATGCATATAGAGTGGAATAAATATTGAGGAGATATATATACACACATACAGAGAGCATGAACAGGTGGGAGTTGTCTTACCAACTCTGAGAGGCCAATTAAGTAAGAGAAAAAAAAAACTTTTGAAGTGATAATCAAGATAGCCCAGTACAGACAGTTTGATAAGAAGTGTGAGAATACGTACAAGGGGAGATAGATTCAATGTTTGTAATGGCTCAGCCATTCCGAGTCCTTATTCAATCCTGAGTTGATTGTGTCTAGTTTGCATATCAATTCCAGCTCAGCAGTCTCTCCTTGGAGTCTGTTTTTGAAGTTTTCTGTTGTAAGATAGCCACCCGCAGGTCTGACATTGGCCAGACAGGTTAAAATGTTCTCCCACTGGTTTTTGACTATTATGATTCCTGATGTCAGATTTGAAACTACACCATCTGCTAAAAAAACTCCCTGACAAAGCACAGGAACAAATCTGTACAGACACATGCCTAGAACCCCGACCAGGGGTATTCTATTTGCTACCCAAGATCCATAAACCTGGAAATCCTGGATGCCCCATCATCTCAGGCATTAGTACCCTAACATCAGGCTTGTCTGGTTATGTGGACTCTCTCTTCAGACCCTACGCTACCAGCACTCCCAGCTATCTTCGTGACACCACTGACTTCCTGAGGAAACTACAATCCATTGGTGATCTTCCAGAAAACACCATCCTGGCCACTATGGATGTAGAAGCCCTCTACACCAATATTCCACACAAAGATGGACACAGAAGTTGTTCCAATAAAAGATGTTAGCTCACCCACCTCCTCTGAACTTCATAATAACTATAATTTGTTGGGTAATTTCTAAAAGAAATGAAAGAAGTGATCTTAAAGAAGGATTTGAAAGAGGATTGTAGTAACTCCTAATTCATTGCTAAGTTCATTGCTATTTTTTCAGCTCTGTGATTTTTTGTTAAATGAGAAAAGAATATATTCACTACCATGCAAATCATATTCTTAAGAAGAAAGCGTGGAATTTGAAATAGATTTATGTTTATGTTTATATTCTGTATTTTATGTCTCTGAGTTTCTCTTCTAACTAGATTGATTGCATATACTCCAAACATTAGAACTTGTTTCAGAGTAGTAGCCATGTTAGTCTGTATCCGCAAAAAGGACAGGAGTACTTGTGGCACCTTAGAGGCTACAATAAATTTGTTAGTCTCTAAGGTGCCATTAGAACTTGTGTTTAAAGCAAATGAACAAACAATTTATCTTTGTCACACACAGAAAAGAAACCAGAAATTTTTGGTAGTTATATATTGAAAGTAATAAGCAAACAGAAGGAAAAGCAAAGAATCGTATCCCCATGCATGGTCACAACTCAAAAGGTTATTTAACATTTCTTATCATATCTTATCTTATCAATTAGATAAAAGATCCCTTCCATCGCCTGAGTTTCATATACTTAGAGATCAGAAGTTAATTAAAGAACACTCATAGATCTTTTTTTTTAGTTTTATGTACTTTGAAAATGTCCTTTTAATGAGCAAATTTTAAAGGATGTTTCTTTTTTGATCCACAAATCTAGAAGTCTGAAGCATAAGAGAAATAAGTATGTAAAGAAATTAGGTAAATCCCATACTGGGCTATGTAGATGACATTAGAGTTGGTGCTGTAAACAGAAAAATGATGGAAACCATTACATTTATAATTAAGGGTACAAGATGGCACTATTTAGGGCCATAATTTGACACCTGTGTTCATGCTGTATAGCAGTGTTCCCCAAACTTGGGATGTCGCTTGTTTAAGGAAAGCCCTTGGTGGGCCGGGCCCGTTTGTTTACCTGCCCCGTCCGCAGGTCTGGCCAATCGCAGCTCCCACTGGCTGCGGTTTGTCGCTTCAGACCAATGGGAGCTGCTGGAAACGGCGAGGGCTGAGGGATGTGCTGGCTGCCACTTCCAGCAGCTCCCATTTGCCTGGAGGATGGGATAAGGGTCCATGAAAATTGAAGGAATGTTTGGACAGCCTTGGTTTTAGGTGTCTCTGACATGTAAGTTTTGTTAGGTATGATTTGAAATGCTTTGCTGATAAGGAGAATAATGAATTGTTATTAGCTGTTGTTAGCTTATTAGGGGCTATTATGAGTTATGTGCTTTGTTTGGAGAAAGCTTATCAAAAGTTTAGTTAGAAATTGTTTAAGATTCTCTGAACATGCTGTGACAGCATATATATGTATATGTGCTTAAGATATAACATAAAGTACAGTGGCTGTAACAACTCATATCACCTCTGGGTTGGCACAGAGGGGGACTTGTAACACACATGCACCAGTAGAATACACAGCCAAAGCCCTGGAGCCTACACTAGCAGTGCAACCAATGTAGCCATGATGTCCTTGTTGAGTCAAGGCTGCTAATTGTACTATTTAGGTAAAAACTGTAGGCCAGCTCGTCAACTGGTATAAAGCAGAATTGACATTATTTACACCAGGTAAGGGGCTGGCCCAACACATTTGGTCAGGACTCTGCAGTCTGTGGGAGATTCTCCTGACTTCTGCTCTCTTTGCAGGTTGCAGTCCTCATCTCACTACACTGCTGCTGTTCCAGTAGTGCTTGGAGAAGAAGAAATCAACTGGGGATAGAAAAATTATTCTGTGTAATTCCTAATAGTTTTGCAGAGCTGCTAGGGATGAGAGACTGATTCTGACAGCAGGGAGTAGAATAGGTGAAGACTCTATATAGAGGCCAAACAGCCCTACTTCCCAGAAACACTCCTTCCTTTCTCAGCTTGTATCATTTACAGCTCACCTCCCCAGCTACTGGTCGACCAGACTCAGATTCTTAGCGCCCCTTGTGCTGTTTTTACAGTCTACCCTTGGTCCCCTGATATTTTGTGTTCTATTAATTATCTTACCAGCTGGCTGAGGAAAACAATTGAAATGATTGACTGAAGCAGGCAGGGGATGAAGCTAGCAACAAGCATCATTACAGCACTTCTGTTACCACTGGCTAGCTGAGGGCTGACATTTCATAATAATTGCACTCACTCTCCTGATTGTGTTTATCATGTGATAATGTCCCAATGACATCATCATAGAGCACTATGTGTCAGTGCATCCAAGATGGACTCTGCCCCCTGCTATTGTCCTGTATTTTGGTCCCTCTGGAACTTTCTGGAAAGTTGAACAGGTCCACAAACACTCAACATGCTATCTTGGAAACTGGGCTAAAACCAGGCCTGGGACAATGTCCATTCTCGTTGTCTATACTGTCCACACTGATTATCCAGCTTAAGCAATCACTTTTGACAGTCACTCTCTTTAGGCTAAATCAGTTCAATGGTAAAGGCCAATTAAAATAGTCATTGTAAAGTAGTGCATCCTAATTTAGTGGCATATGTTGTATTTGTATGTAGTGGTAGAATCTTTTAAATAGTTCATTTGATTGAATCATTTTATGTGTACTACAAAAGCTAATTCCTGGAAGATCCATTTGCAGGGTTTATCAGAGAAGCAGCTAGATATTTCAAGGAGTCAATTGGTCAGGGACAGTGCTCCACAAATCCATACAAATGGGAAGTAGTAAACATAGAGGAGCTGTGAAATCATCACAATCCAGGTACCAGCTGACTCACTTTTTTTTTTTACTCATTTTCAGACATCTCTGAGAATCCCCACTGTGTATTTAGTGAATCTTTACTAATGACCTATATCAATCTTTCATACAGCCCTAGTCAGTCATATCCATGGCCTTTAAAAAAAAGATAATCAAAGCTTTATAGTCTGACTTTTTTTAAAGATACTTGCTGCTTCTGGAATGGTGGGACATTGTATACCATTTTTTGTGTAAATTACATGACAAAGCCAAATCTCGTCCCTCGGTTGTATGATGTATGCAAAAATAGGAGATTTCTGGCATGCAACTGGAGGTGGAGTTTTTCTTCAACTATTTAATTATTATAAATAAAAGTCAGTGATAATCATGCCACATCACCAAATGATATTTAAAAGTTAGAATGTTGGCAACACTTTGGTATATTACTACTACTAATAATAATAATTGATAACTTTGATATAATATTATGCTTTACACTTTCAATTTTTAATGAGCTGATCTTTAAGTTGACCTGTGAAAAAGTAATTTAATTAGATAACAAAGCTCTTAATAAAAATATAGTAATTATACTCCATTCCAAAGTTATTAATGTTAATTTTGGACGATAAACTTAATTCTCACTGAATCAAAATAACAGACTTGATTCAGAATAGTGAGTCAAGTCGAACAATTATATGAAAATATTCTGCACCACATTTTGAAAGTGGCCTCCATGGGCATTCATTTGGGCATGCACATATCTGAGATCAAATCTGCTGTATGCAGAATTCTGGTGCTAACTCACTTGTGCCTGCAAATTATATAAATTAAGTAAATAAAACCCATTTAAGATCAGTTCTCCACTGTCTTGCAACTTGTAAAGTCCTGCACACCTATGCAAATGGAGAGAAAAGTGAGTGTAAAATGTTACCATCTATGAAAAGGAGCAAAGAATTCTGATTTGGAAGCATTTTAGACCCATTTTGCATAGGTATAAGTGACTATACAAGATGCAAAACACTGAAGAATCAGATCAAGACTGGGCTAATTTGGGTTTGATTTGAGCATGCAAATGGGGTTTAAACATACAAATTCATTCATTTGTATATGCAGGCAAATACACACTCTAAGTTGCATGTAACCACAGAGATGTCACTTTGAATATTAGAACCTTTAAAGTTTATTTTTTGTATGGCTTGCTTATGATCTATAGCTACATTACATCAACACTTAGGTAAGAAAGACTAAATAGCCAGGAAATGGAAACTGAAGATCCTCAACTGAGAGCAGGAAAGACCCAAATCTGCAGAATCTATGTAATTTGGGAGCATATAGTCCTTTATTACTTAAAACTAGATAGAAAGGAAAGCTTAATTCAAAAGATGCATGGCTCCTAGACTTCCCATTCCATGAATGGGGGCTGGGCCAATAGTGATGGGAATGTGCTGGACCTGAACATACATAGGATTTGGTGAGGGAAGTCTTGTGACTGTCTGTTCCTCTGCAAACAACAGCCCTGGCTCCATGTCTGTCCCAGCCATTGGCACCATGACTAGAACAGTTGCTAGGTGATTGCTCTGCTGCCACCTGTGCCCCTTTGGCCCCCTGAGGGAGTCAACAAGGCACACAGAGCAAATTAGTGCTGTGAGGCTTTAGTCAATTGTATGCACACAGGTTTCTGAAAGGAACACTGACTGACAAGTTCCCTGGCTCCCTACCCTCTCTTTATCTGGTTATGTCTCTTTCCCTAGCAAAAACCCAGACATGTGGAACTGGAATGGAGTCTTCCAGCAGCTATTTGGCTTGTGTTTGGGGAAAATATGTCACATAACTCCCTTTATCCATAGTAGCCTGCTAGCCCAGTATTTCAAAGCTTCCAGGTCTGCTTGAGGGATGTGACAAATTGAAACATCCCCCAGGTGCTGAGGTCCTGAACCTCTTGCCATAAAGCAAAGCCCACCATTTGGGCTGACCTGACCAGCAATTGACCTGCAAATGGAGAATAAGGAGCACAAGCAATGCACTACCTCAAGCCTCCCCTTGTCATACTTCCCACAGCCAGGGTTTGTAGGTAGTTTGGAACATGCTGATGAATGCCAAGATTTCACATGGCTTAGTCAAGTCCTCAGTGTATAAATACAAGAAGAATAGTGTTGCTTTGATAGGATTAAGTGCTAGTTATAATTCTGCATTTCCAGACATTTCAGTAACGACTATAATTCTTTATTTATACTGATTTTCTTTTGTGATAGAAACATATACAATGATTATTTACTGACTCTGTGTTGTTTGCTGTTATCCTTTATGGTCTTCAAACCCTGCCAGGTCAATTAATATTATTTATATCTAAGAAAGCTAGTTCTTTTTATCCCTAAATAAATGTGGTTTTACAGCAACACTCAAAACTTCAATTATTTTGGAGGCACCAGTATGATTCCATTATGTTATAGACAACATAGACTTTGCTTGTGATTTCATAGATCTGACCGCCACATATTCAGCAGTTATTTAGGGTTCAGCTTATTGCTGTCAGCTTCAGTTTCCTGTTCTCCTCTGCTAAAGAAAAGCATCCACTCAACACAGCTGGAAGCAGACAATATTTTTATATATTCAAGTACATTCATTCAACACCAACAGCACTAAAATCTAAATATCTGGAGAGACTACAATGAATATATTTATTTCTTAGATTGGATATTGTCTCTTCCTTTTATGGCCAAAGCCAGGGTGAAGAACTAAAGAGGGCTTTGTGAGGATTAGATCACATCACGGATGCAACCCAGCACTCTACACATACTATCCTACCCACAGGCCTGTAATGTCAGCAGCTGCCATTTTATCTCTGTCTGTGGATATTCCAGACTGTAATAGAAAGAGAGAGCCTGAGACATGAAGCCTGGTATAAGAAGCCTGGTGTGAGGCCTAAGGCCTGAACTAAAGTCAGGCCCTGCTAAAATAAAGCAAAAGTTAGCCAGAATCAGGTTATGAGCAAAAGTCAGGCCCTGTTACAAAGCAGATGCCTGCTTGCAGGTTTACAATCTGATACATGAACTTGGCAAGAACAGGGCTAGCTTTGTAAAAACACAAGCATTCCTAGGCACTAAATATTCACATAAACACATGCCAGTAATGTAGTACCAGAATATCCTGATACAAGGTTATGGTGTAAACAGACTCCCCAAAGAAGATATAGGGACACACTGACCCCTCCTAAAGCTAAGGGTGATAGATAGAGATGTTTTGATCAAACCAACATGTTTGTGTCAGTGTATAAAAGAATGGTCACAGAGGGTGTGTCTTTGTATGGCTGAGAGGGGAATGGAGAGTCCCACCACTCACTGAGATGAGTTCATTGTAATGGGTATACATGTGTTAGTGTACCTGTAGCACATATAGGACACTAAGACCATGCTTTGTTAACAATAAACCTGGCCAAGCACCCTCACTACTGAACTGAGACTGTGATCTTCTTGGGCAGTTCAGTCGAGGTCTGATGTATGGGCCAGAGCCAGTGCGGCATGCAGATAGATCCAGAAAGGAGCAACAAGAATAATTAAAGAATTAGAAGACATACCTTACAGTGATAGACTTAAGAGCTCGATTTGTTTAACAACTATATGGTTAAGGTGTGATTTGATTACAGCCTATAAGTACCTACCTTTCTACCAGAGAAATGTATAACATGATCCAATGGCTGGAAGGTGAAGCTAAAACAAATTCAGACTGGAAAGAAGGTATACATTTTTTAACAGTGAGGGTATTTAACCATTGGAACAATTTATCAATGGTCATCGTCTCCATCACTGACTATCTTAAAATCAAGATTGGATGTTTTTTTTCTAAAATAAATGCCCTATATATTGTTTTCAGGAAGTTCTATGGCCTGTGTCATATAGGAAGTCAAACTATGTGATCACTATGGTCCTTTGTGTCCTTGGAATCTTTACCCTCAGAGACACACCCAGAGTGAGGGGCAGTGCAGAACTACACCACGCTATGGAGACATTGGAAGACATTCTACCTCATAAAATCCCCAGTACATTGAGATTATGAATTATTTCTACTACAGCACCTTAAAGCCATCTTTCCTTAATCTCTGCTCTACAATGTGATGGTCTCATTCTGTCAGCCAGTGAGAAAATGGGGCCATTGTGATGGCTTCATCTCCCCCACATGCTTCCCCAGGCCTTTTGGGGCACTGTTTGCCTGCAAGAGAGTAGGTAGGGACTGCAGTAATGTCTGGCCCTGACGTGGAACATGCAAGGGGAGAAAACGCTCCTTGCTCCCTCCTCCACTACTGTTATAGACAGGCACAGTCTGGCTTTATGATATGTTATTCTTCCTAAAACAACTTTGTGATCCACTGCAGACTTGACAGACACATACACTGAGGGACATGTTGGAATTTCCCCAGTAGAGCTTGTTGAAAACAATAGAATAAAAAATGAACATAAAAAATCATGGCATGCAGTTTATAAATGAATAACTAATCATGTGTACATCCAGTTGTTCTAGTCTTTGGGAAATCTTCTGGATGAAAGGTGCAATATACGTGTAAACTTTTATAATTGCATTCATTCACTGTTGTTATTGCAAAGTCAGCAGTATTATTTAAAAGCAATGACAGTGGGTAAATCTCTTCAAGCCATTCAATATCCATTTTACATAGAGCCGTCTCAAATTAATCTTCCCATAGTTACAGAAAACAAAAGTGGCACACTATCCAATCCCAAATCCCTCTTTCCAAGAGGCCCAGAGTTGTGGTAAGTCTTCCTTAGAGATGCTGAGTGCTCTCAGTTTCTATCTTTGCCAATGGGAGTTGAGCTTTATCAGAGTCAACTGGGCTGTACAGATTCTATGGTAATGAATATGTAATAAGAACTAAAATAGAATAGGTGTTGATATACTATATGAAATATTATCTCAGTTCCCCCACAGGAATTGCCCAGGATCTTGCAGAATCAAGCCCACATCATCACAGAAGACTGAACCTCTTTTAAATGTAATATCATTGTGCTATATGCAGATGAGCCACATTTTTCTTCAACTCACTTACACTCCATGCCTCTTCATACATATCAGTGAAATTTTGCTAGTGTTCCTGAGAGCTGAACTTGGCCCAGGAAACATATTAACTTATATAAAAGCAATCTAAGCAATAATTTTCTGGTTATTAGCTAGTTCACACTTTATTTGAATATATTCTATACCTTTACATATTCATCAAGTCATAATTATGTTTTAGAATTGTTTCCAATAATGCTGCTCTTTACAGAAGGTCAAGGTATTACTTTCATAGCCCAGGTTCCCATTCCTCAAATGTTTCAAAATAATTATTTGTTGTGACCTTTTGTATAACTTTTAATTTTAATCCAGATGCATAACTAATTAAGTAAAATTGCTTATAAATGAGTTCCTAAATATTATAGATTCTAAGGCCAGAAGGGAACTTTGTAATCATTTAGTCTGATCTCCTGAATAGCAGAGGCCAGAGAAATTCCCCAAAATAATTCCTAGAGCCATGTTTTGGGTTGATGTCTTAGAATAGCTGTGTTTTTTTATTACTGATCACCTGTGCGGTTAGTTTGGAACTTTGCAGTTCTTCCAATTCAATTTTTTTACTTGCTTGCTTTCAATCCATATTGCTAATAATTCTGAGCACTTTTGTATTATTTCTTGGTCATCACTGGTGTTTGCAACTACAAACCTCATGGTTTAGTATCCTCTGTAAAATAATTCCATGAATGTGCATTAGTTAGCTTATTAGTGAAGATTCTAAATAAGAAAGAATCTAAAAATACAGGATTCAGTTGTCTCCTGCATCTATAAGGGACTGGGGTGTGGTCTTGGTTAGTGGTCATACCGGGGCTGAGGTCTGCCCACCAGGGATGGGAGTCACCAGGCTAGAGTTGGAGGAATCACAAGGTCGGGTCCAGTAAACAAGAGTCGAGATCAGAGACAGAGGCCAGAGATAAATAGAGAAAGTGCCTGTATTTGGCAGCATACATTACTGTAACAGATTAAATGGCACAAGCCAAGTCAAAATCTCCGACTAGAAAAGCAGCACTGTATGGAGTAGCAAACTTCATCAAATTTTCAAGCAACCACAGAAACACAATCAAATTAGATGCACATAACCTGGTTACAAGCTATGATCCTACACATAAAGGAAGCACCCATGAAAATAAGAGAACACACAAGTTAGGTCAGATGATTATAAACATATATCTCATGGATTATCTCTGTTTCCTGGGAGTATATGATTAAAGTGCATACTACTGTAAAAATCCCAGTTGAACTGTCAGACTGATCTTGAGAAATTATGGGAATAATTGTCAAAGAGAAGCACCTTCTGTCACATTAGTGAAGCATCAGATAGTATTCAAGCACTGAACTACCTACGAATTGTAGGCAAGCCATTTAATGTTTTACAGAAGCTTTCTTGAAAAATAAATTATCTTTTAAAAAACAAATAAAAAGGCAGCATAAACACCTCTCCACACCATCCTTTGCTGCTACCTATTTCTCCTTGGCAAGTAATATTTTTTGTTTAAATTCTGGGGTGATCAAGTTTGATGACACCAAAATGTGAGGGGAACAGAAGTTAGTCATAATGCGACATGGAGAAATTAGATCAGCAAGGCTGTAGTTAACTAGAGAAAATTCATTAGTCAGGGAGTGGAAATAAACAGCAGATATAAAATGGGGAACAGCTACACCCATTTATTAAAGTGAGTTTACTTTTATCATCTCCTTAATACTAGTCTATGTGAGCCATTTGTTCATGTAACCAAGCCCTATAGGTGCTGCAGCAGTGATAAGATGAAAAATCCTTACAAGGAGTCCCTCAAAAATGTTCCATCTCAGAGGGTGGTAAATGTGACAGTCCCCAGGTAAAATACTCTCTTCCCCTTCCTCTCCACTCAAAGCTATCTTTGCAAAGTAGTGGCATAGGAAATCACTTATGTTTAATTCAAAGATGAGATTCTCCTTTATGGAGAAGAGGTGTAATAGGGTTGGCTACCAGAAAATTTCAGTCTTCTAAAGCAGTTCACAGTAAGAACATTTTGAGTTTTGAATACTTTGAGAGCAGTGAGAATAATTTTAACATTGATGGTAATTACCCATTGGAACAACTAACTAAGGGTTGTAGTAGACTCCCCATCGTTGGGAATTTTAAAATCAAGATGGCATGTTTTTTTCTAAAAGATAAGTTCTAATGCAAACAGGAATTAATTCAGGGAAGTTCTCTAGCCTATGTTATGCCGGAGGTCAGACTAGATGATTACTATGATCCCTTCTGGCCTTATAATCTATAAATCTACGAGTACCAGTATCATAGATTTCAGAGTAGCAGCCGTGTTAGTCTGTATCCGCAAAAAGAAGAACAGGAGTACTTGTGGGACCTTAGAGACTAACAAATTTATTAGAGCATAAGCTTTCGTGGACTACAGCCCACTTCTTCGGATGCATCCGAAGAAGTGGGCTGTAGTCCACGAAAGCTTATGCTCTAATAAATTTGTTAGTCTCTAAGGTCCCACAAGTACTCCTGTTCTTCTTTTTGAGTATCATAGATGTCCACTGATACGATTCTTATCATAAATTAAATCAGATTCTATGCACTCTAGTTTCTGAGATAGAAGTGCTTTTAAAATTATTTGGTTAAGAATGAAGAGAGGAAAAAAAGCAGTTATCTACATGTCTAATAGGAGTTGCCACGACATGGAAAAAGACATTATGACCCACGGAGCAAATTACAGACATATCATGTAATACTTTATATTTCCATAGCAGTCTGTAATGCTCCAGCAGGTACGTTAGCCATTTTTTTTTAATTTTCAGGGATGTAATAACTTTCAGTGGAAAGTTATTTACTTGGTAGACTGTGTTGTTCCTTCAGATTTGCCCTCCCTTCATTCAGGAAAGGGATTTCAGGGTTATGCTCACCTGTCTGAGCAATGTCATGTGAATTTTATTTTGTTCATACGCAAAAAGCAAAACATTCAGTTTGGTTCATTTTTATTTCAAACTAAGGAAGTGTCGCACAGGTAGTCAAATCCATGCTACATTTTATCTAGAGCATGGGTAAACACTAGTAGTGAAGACATGGTGACACAGCTTGTGCTATGACTAGTAATCCAAGCATCCAAGTATTTGGGGTACCCAGCAGACAGCTATTCGACTGTCAAGTCCAAGTTCAAACCATCATCACCACATCTACTTTACTATTGTTACCCATGCTAGCTGGATTAAAGCTAGCAGGGATGTGTCAATCACACCTTCACTTGCAGTATAGACCTATCCTAATAGAGGGAGCAAGAAAGAGAGAGTGTGTAACTCACTCTGTAACAGGCATCTTGCATTGACTTGTAGCACTGCTCTGTCAGGAAGGAGTTAAAATTCAGCCAGCCAGAAAAGACAGAAACTGCTGAGAAGCAAGGACATAGTTTCTGTCAATACAATAACTTAGTTCAGCTTATAGGTAAGAAGGAACAAACCTTGTGCCCATGGAAAGGGACAGTTCAGCGAGGAAAGCAGGATGGGGCCCAGACAAGCAAGCAGGACTATTTCAGTAGCACAAACGGCACTGACAATTGTAAACAATTGATAAACTTCTATGGTCAATACCCACCCAATAACTTAGTTCTTAGACCAGAATAAACCCTCCCTTCACAGCCACCAGATATCTGTAAGCATTCATCCCTACCCTCCCACCCACCTCACCTCCTCAAGGTAGTCATAGATGTTTGATGCAGTTAGGATGACCTCTATATGTACGTACTGTTCTTATTTTTATCTTTGTTCAGGCTTCTCTCTTGACTTGTAACAATGTCTGTCTCTGTATGTACAGATAAATGCAAATGAATTGATAAGACAATGTATATAACTGGCCACAGTGGCACCATATTTTTGAAGCTGCTTGTCAGTCTTCCCGGTACAGTGAATAAACCCCCTTCAGTATTGTCTGTGCTTGCCTGATTCTTGGGGAAAAGAATCTTTTTGCCTAACAGTTTTGGCGCAGCGAGCAGGGTGTGATCGGGAATCCTCAGAGAGTTTCTCACAACCAGGGATAGAGGTGAGTACCTTTTTATTTCCCATCTCTAGCACACACCTTGGTTTGGGACTCCCCGAGGCACCCCTCCACACACCCTTTTTAATACAAACCACATATAGGACGCACAGGCAAGAGGACTGAACTGGACTGTGTTTGTGGCCAAGGCTGTTGGAGTGCAGGAATCACTGGAGGTGAAGGCTGCACTGCCAAGTACTGAGCACGAGGATGTATGCTGCAGTAAACTGAGTACAAGGGTGTGCTAAGTCAGTCTCCCCTGCAGTGCCACTTAAGTGGGTTTCAGGAAGCTGGGACACAATGTCTTATGAATTGCCCCAGAATGCGTCAACAATACCCTCCGTGGGGGGAAAGACTCATTGGCATGCCCCAGGGTGCACCAATGATACACTCTACAGAAGGGAGACGCGTTGACTGGCCCCGGGGAACATCAGTGATGCCCTCCATGGGAGGGAGACTCATTGATTTTATGGAAGGGAAACATGAGAAGGTTCAAAAGATAATGGCAAAAAATGGATGGAATGAAGGTATGCGTATGATGGATAGCACGTCATGGTGGTCTGGTCAGACGTAAGGAAGATTAGAGAATGGAATTGTAATAATGTATTGTGAATATAAAAGAAAATTACATGAGCTGGAAACACTCCAAAAGGCTTTTACATCAGAGCTGAATCAAAAGAGAGATTTCAACCACAAGCTAAATCAGTTTGAAGTAGAAAACAAGGCTCTAAAAGCAAAACTAAAAAAAAAAAAAAAACCTTCTCTGCACCTTGTATTATTGTTAGCATAGAACAGAAGAGTAATTTTACTGACCCTGACTCACGCAGCGATACTGATAAAGACCAAAAGGAAATTAATTGGAAACACCTTGAGAAACAAATTCAAAATTGGAACCTGGTACACACGGGGAAAGATCAAGATAATTGGCCCCCTCCTCCTCCTTCCCCCCCTTTTAATCCAAAATTAAGTGCCAGTGCTCCCTTGGCCCCTCTCCAAGTGACTACTCCATGGTCAGGGACAGGTGAAAACAGAATGGCTCATAATACTTATAAGTACACTCCTCTCAGCACAAAGGAAATGAGGGGCTTGCTAAAAGATCTCCCTAATTTAAAGCCCAAAGACCCAAATTTGATATTCTGGAAAAGAATAAGTCAGATGGTTATGACCTATACATTACATCCCAGGGATCTTTATATCTCAACAAAAGCTAAATGCCCCGATCTATCATGGGCCAAGATCCCTACAAAAGGGCACCAAAACAGCATTTGGGCCACAGTTAAATTTAATCTGAAAATGATATGACCCTTGCCTGCACTAAGTTTAAGGAAGCCATCCAAGAAGCCTTGGGAAACGGAGCCGGTAATTGGGGACTGATCGTGAACTGCTTACATGGCAAGGATGATCCGGCCTCTCAATATTGTGAGAGAAAGTGGGAGATGTATTCCAGCAATGCAGGCATTGCAGACCCAAAGAAAATGGATCAGGCATTTTTAAAGATGTTAAAGAAAGATTTTAACTCCTACCTGCAAACAGCCCTTAATTTGGGAGTGAACCCAGGCTCTGATTATGAATCCATTTCTATGTGGGCCTCTGAATGCGAAGCCAGACAAGCTAAAGAAATAAGAAGCAAGGTTACTCGCATTGCTGTGGTAACAGCAAAAGATAATGTAGCCTGCTATAATTGTGAGCGTCTTGGGCATACCCAAAAGAACTGCAAATGCAAAAACCCAAAAGCCTAGTCAGGGACAGAATCACGGCCAGTTGAATCCCTGCTGTACTTCACTGCCTTTTCACCTGGTCCTGGTCCTGCCCCCACTGTCCCCCCTACCTCCCAGTGTTTTGTGTGCAGAGAGTCCGGACATTGGGCAGCCAGGTATTCAAGTCAAATAACCCTGGGTAACCAACAACAGCCCCACCTGGTGTCTCAACCAACTGCCAACCCTTACTCACACCTGAGTAAAGAGGAAATGGCCAGGCTTTTAAATTCCATGACCCACTAGGATCCAGCAGCCCCCTCTTGCCTGTCAGTACTGCTAATGCAGATATAAATCCCTCGAGGCCACACTTACAAGCATGGATAACGGGCTGGCCATGCACAATTCTCGTGGACATGGTATTGTCTGTTTCCATTACTGACCTCCCCATCCCCACTACTAAACAGTATATTACTATTTCAGGGGTAGGAGGTGCACAACTCACTTATAAAAGCTATCCTGTTCTTGTAAAATCTAATCTATTCTTCTGGACTCAGTCTTTTTTTTATGTAGCTCCAAATGCAGAGGGGACTATTTGGGGCATGGATGTCCTGTGCAACCTTGCAGCAATTCTTAACCTCGCTCAGAGTACAGTTACTGATAAACTTATGCGTACTCATACCATCCCCCTCCGCAATAATACATTTCTCTCTTCTGTTGCGCTGCCAAATCTGTGGCTCTTACTTGGGATACATCTAACCCTATTTCAAGAATTATGTTCCAGATTCCCCTCTATTTGGGCAGAAAATAAGCTATCTTGCAGCTCAATGTCTGCTTATCTTTGCCCACCCATCCAGGTTACCAGTCAATTTCTTCCACCTACCAAGCAATACCCCCTCAAATCTGAGGCCATGGACACGGTAGGTAATATTATTTACCCTTTACTTCACCAAGGCATACTGGTTCCTTGTAGAAGTGTACCCTCTTAAGCCCAGGACGCTTCAGAGACCACCTCTTGGGCGGACGTACAGGAGGGAAATCAGGTCAAGGTATTGGCCCATACAAATACCTCTTTGAAAGTGCAAGAAATTCCAACATGGGTTCATAAAACCAGAATTAAAACCAGAATTAAAATGTATAAATAAATTCATTTTGTTTATATTGTATCCTTTTAGGTAACAAATGTGACTCCCCATGTTAATCCTCCTGGCAAACATACCTGATGCAGTCTCCTGGGATCTGCCCTTGGTACATGTTATACAAGATACCTGTTTCAAAGCTGGCCAATATGTGCCTCCTACAGGAGGCAGTGGTGAATGGGTAAAGAAACCAGACACTTGGCTTGCCCCCAGACCAGACCACCTGGGACCTATCATGGTTACAGCACGCCTCCAAAACATCCAGGCTCCAATATCTCAATCCGACTACCTCAGCCCGGGAGCAGTCTTCAGCTCCCTCCCTGCATTTCACCGGATCTGGACTGTAACTGGGTATTTAGCTTCAGGGGATGTGGGCACACACATATGGGAGCCCCAATTTCAGAATGCAAGATTACAAAATGTTGGGTCAAAGGCCAAACCACCCAAGCCTTTAGGCATATCAACACCAGGTTATCTTATGCTTTGACTGCAACTGATGTAGCCATAGAGGATTTTTACAAAATCATTAAGAAAACCTCAGATTCTATAGACAACCCGGCCAAGTCACAAGCTAAAGGTCATGCTTGTGATATGCTGGCTCGTAATCTGTTTAATATTGAAAAAAAAAAGTTAGATGTATGCCTGGGTTTTCCCTCATCTCATACCCTTTCCTCCCCCACCCTTCCCCACATTGCAGGCCTCTCTACTTTCTCTAGACTCACCCTCCTCCCTCAATTTCCTTCTCGTGTATCCTTCTGTTATTCCTACTCATGTGTTTCCTTCTTTCCGTTTCAAGTCTATTGAACATGTGGCTAATAATATGGTGTACAAAGTAGGGCTACCTGGATACCTGACACCATCCCCTGATAATGCTACACTGATGACAACCTCGGACTGTTGCACAGAAACAGACAATTACATCGTGTGCTCCTGTTCTACCCTTCGCCCTTTGATCTCGTCCTCTTCTGTTGTTGTGGATGTCCTTCCTCTTGCAGATGGTGAAGTCACTGTACAAGTATTCGCTACTCAGTAGTGTTTCATCACCACTGCATCTTATTACATGTACGGACCATTACAGTGCCAGGCAAACGCTTTCATGTGTTTACTAACTCATTTACCCTAGGTGATGTGCACCTCCCTGGCCGTGTATTCACTAAAATGGCAGCAGCTCCTCGGTGGTATAATAACCTATACCTAGACAACACACTGGTTCAACTAGACAAGGAGCTACTACTCAAAGTGGTCCTGGCCGCTGTGTCTGTGTTTACCACCATTCATAACCACATCACCAAAGGTCGAATTAAAGTCCAGCTCTCCAGTCAAACCATCACCCGACTGAAAAGATCCTGTTCATAATGCATCTTACAGCCCCATCTCCTGGTGGACAATTGACCAAATAGCAGCTGCTTCTGATTCTATATTTGTATTACTAACCTCTCTTGTCATGTGTGGGTACTTTAGACACATGCTGAAAAATTTTACAATATTTCCTACCTTTACCCCCTTCCCCCAATTCCCCTCTCCCTCTCCCCCCCCCCACCTTCCTCAGGCAACCCTAAAACAGATCATGTATATCAAAGTATTTAAAGTATTGACTTTATCTCACTTAAAAGTTTGATTTGTCAAAAGGAGGGAATTGTCAGGAAAGAGTTAAAATTCTGCCAGCAGAAAAGACAGAAACTGCTGAGGAGCAAGGACATAGTTTCTGTCAATACAGGATAACTTAGTTCAGTTTATCGGTAAGAAGGAACAAAGCTTGTGCCCATAGAAAGGGACAGTTCAGTGAGAAAAGCAGGATTTGGCCCAGACAAGCAAGCAGGAATACTTCAGTAACACAAATGGCACTGACAATTGTAAACAATTGATAAGCTTATATGGTCAATACCCGCCCAGTAACTTAGTTCTTAGACCAGAATAAACCCTCCCTTCACAGCCACCAGATATCTGTAAGCATTCATCCCTACCCTTCCCCACCTCCTTCCCCCTCAATGTAGTCATAGATGTTTGATGCAGTTAGGATGACCTCTATATGTACGTACTGTTCTTATTTTTATCTTTGTTCAGGCTTCTCTCTTGACTTGTAACAATGTCTGTCTCTGTATGTACAGATAAATGCAAATGAGTTGATAAGAGAACCTATATAACTGGCCACGGTGGCACCATATTTTTGAAGCTGCTTGACAGTCTTCCCAGTACTGTGAATAAACCCCTTTCAGTATTGTCTGTGCTTGCCTGATTCTTGGGGAAAAGAATCTTTTGCCTAACAGCTCCCTACCAGATAGGAAAGCAGGCTCTTTATACTTAAAGGAGTAGAACACAAAATTATAACAAATGCTCTAAGCACTGAACACAATAGACCATTTACTTGTTCTTTCTGGACTGGCCTCTCACTCACTGTAACACCTAAACCAGTTGCTCTGAGAAGCTCTTGAGTGATGTGATTCACACCCTTTCCTTCTCACCCCTTTTCCAGAGGCCCAGTGACAGAGTGTTAGGCTTTCTTGACCTGAGGTGTGAAAGCCCAATTTTTGTCGAACATGTGTGCTGAGCCTTTAGGTTGGCCATAGTTATATAGTTAACCTTCTTAGAGACATTTTTTAATGGTAGACAAGTTCCTCTTCACTGATTTATGAACAGTCTATAATACTATTTACTGAACACAAAGCTGTTGTTTATTAAGGCTAACAAAGTAGATAAAGCAGAGACCCTATTTCCTAATTAACATGGTATCTTGACTTCGAATTGGTATGAACTACTGAACAGTTTTGATCCATCTTTAATGCACTATACTTTGAAAATAATAATCTGTAAGTTCTGTCATTTTCAGATGTTTTCCAATAGTATCTTAAGCATCCCCATCTTTGTTTTTGTTTTTAAAAATATCAGAATTGTCAGTCTGTTTTTTTATTAGTAACAATGGAGGAATTAAGATTTATCTCAGCATTTACTAGAGCAATTTCCTTTCATTAATTTATACTTTTAACAGTGAGACAATTATCATGCTGTTTTCTATATAGATAGGCATACATTTAATGGATAATACCACTAGACTAATATCTGAAATTCCACAGAATAATGGAAGGATATTTCAGAAATTATTTATTGATTCATGAAAAAATGAAGGTACAAGGCAAATATTTTAAAAATATTGCTAGGAGATCTGGACTTTGACACATGGTATTAATTTATATTCATTTACTATAATTAGGCACAACCTCTAAAACAATAAAAGAAAAATTATTCATCAGAAACTGAAGTTGTTTGTTAATTATGATCCATTGAAATATTTTATATTATGGTATAAGCTTTTACATTATCTTCAGCTTGCAAGGCTAATGCTAATTACAATACAGATTAATAGCTGTCAAGTGTGTCCTACTTTCAGTATAAATGAATACAAATTAGCCTGATATTTTGGAAATAAATAGACTTCATTGCTTATTGCGTGTTTTTAACTCTTACATATATATTCAGTTATAGCGTTCAGAGCAGCCATTATATCTCTCTCATTTATAAAGGGAATAAAATACATGTCACATAACATCACATGCAAAAGCAAAATAAAGTAACCTTGGCTCAAGGCTAATAAAACAGTGAGCTCTGAAATAGGCAGTGGACAGCTCTTGCTAACTTGATTGACATTGGCTTATATACAGTTTATATTGTCAGCAATTTATTTCTGACAAGGGTGACTACTATCCACAGCCGATAGAATGCTAATCACAGCAGTAAGCAAACTAATTTATATGTAATAAACTTAGATACCATCCTTGTTATTTCTTCTTTGGCTCATCTCTTGTTCATTGCGAAACAAACCATATTTTAAAAAATTGCAAGTTCCCATTAGTCACAGGTGTCCTTGGGTATTTCATATCTCTGCTATTGAAACTAAAAATGACTTATTTCGGCATAGTAGATAACAATGTAAACCTGTCTAACACTCTCCTAAGGTATCATTAAATGCAACTGCAGTTACCACCATCCTTGAAAATTACTTTTATAATCCACAGAGTAAAAGCTAAGATGCATAGGAGGGGCGGGGGGAGTTGAGAACTAATTTGGAAAGAAATTGAAAGGCGAGACAGTGTGTCAGTGTGTGAGAGATTTATCATTTTTGTATTTCTTCATGTAGTATAAAATAGATTTGATCAGCCTCAAATGACAGTAATTTCTCTGCTTTATGCTGCATCCTACATTTTGTCACTTAAGGCTGGCTTCTGCCTATCCCAATGGTTGTGCACAATGGGAGGAAGTAAGAAGCAGTGATTCCATAAGGGGAAAAATAATGAAAAAAATCTAATGTGTCTTTAAAAATCTGTTTTATCTAAACCGGGGACCACAAACACTAAAATGCTTGATTCATTTGATTATTGCATGTCATCACTATACAATGGAGTTAAGGTTGTTTGGATGTCTTAATGATGCATTTCCTTACCTTAAAATATTTGAATTTCTATTAAATGTAACCTTAACTCTGAACTTTCTGAGTTTCTAATGTTTGGTTTGGGGGTAATTACAACATCCCAGTAATGTGGGTTTTTACTCCTACTGATACATACACTTAACCTTAACTCCAGTTTAGTGTAGTTTTTTCTCTAGGAATTTTTCTAAGTGTTCTTTCTCTGAGAACACAGAGCTGGGCATCTCCTTTCTCCTGGGTTTTTGTGTTTGTTTGTTTTCTTTTCCCACATCCCTAGTCCCAAATACATGTTTTGTTCCCTCAGGCTGCTATGACAAGAAGCCAGCAGATTTTCTGTAGAACACTTATCCTCTTAGCCTGACCCTTTCCCACAAGGGATGAATTCCCTATAAGAACTGCCCCTTCTAATGCAGTTAGTCAACCAGTTACCGGGTTAGAATATCTAATGAAAAATATCATCAATGTACATATGAGTTTTACTGACCAAGGTGAACCTCAGTGTTTATCTTGTGGGGAAGCAATGTCAGTGGGGAATATGAAGCCATCAGCATTTGTGCAGCAGTTGTAAACAGGCCTGTTCATTTTTCCAAGAAGAAGCTGCTGTGTCTGGAAAACCAACTGTTTTATTTTCAGCAAATAGGAACTAAGAGGCCCTTCTGTTATCATACCTACTAAAGTTACATGTTGCAAAAATGTATACATGTTGTTAGAGTTAGATGTCCATTGCTGTGAAAATATATGGCCATAGATATCTCTGTATTAAGTGTGCATTTTTATCTATATCCAAAATGTGTTTTATGTGCTTGATTTCTCAGGTTGTGTATTAAGCTTAGAAAGGGGTTGAGGGAGCCCCACCTACCCAGACATTTTCAGCCCTTTCGGCCACAGATGAGAGACCGTCATCATAGCAGTGATTACAATCCATTAATGGATTTAACCACCGAAACAATGGAGTAGCCAAGACTGGGCATTCTCCTTCATAGGCCCTGCTGGATGCTCCAGTGGACCAGAAAATAATAGTCTGAAGCACTGGGAGAGTTCACACCTGGGCCCTGAAACAAAACTATATAGTAATGATTCCCTCTAGAATGGAAGGATCCCCTCTCTTCTGCTTCAGAGCGAAAGAGACTGACACAACACAGGTGTGCTAGGAGAACAGCAGGACATGCTGTCAACAACGACAGGGTCAGGGTGGGAGATACTTGCTTTCTAAAAGAATGAGAGTTGGTTCAGTTCTTTTCCTGTACATTAAGTCAAAAGCACCTAAAAGTTAGCTTTAGTGAAGAATAAGATTGGATGAAACTGGACTGGATGTATGTAGGCTCTTTATTTTAAAATATATTTTTTTTCTAATGCTTTCTTGAAACTGCTATGTAAACACATTTAAGAAGACTGTTGCTCAATATCACTGTTCATGATATATTCCGAAAGGGAGAATCAAGCAAGTACCCCAATCAAGACTGGCCTGCCGGGTGATAAGTGAGTGGTACACATGGTAACATAACTGGGTCCCATTCTAAGAGTGGAAGAAACATGAGATTCCACTGGAAGACAGATAAAGGCAAAAGGCAGAATGCCTGAGGGGGTGCTCACAGAGAGATCAGTTTTAAAAATGGGATGGAATGCAGCTAGCCTTGTAATCATGTCAGTTAAACAATGTAAATCCAGGGTAACTTCATTTCATTTGATTTAATAGAATAACCCCAGATTTCCACTGGCACCCCCGAGATCAGAATATGTCCTCATAGCTCAGACTATGATTTTGTCTTGTCCTCTAAATATGGTAATGAAAATTACAAAGCTAGAGGTTGCCAACATATTCATTGTATTTTTGCCCTTTACACAACAATATTAGGAAGAAGCTATACAGTCATGGTAAGTTTGAAATAGCCATGCTTACTAAATAAACACAACAAGCAAGGCTTAGTTACAGATAAACACAACTATCGTGACTGCTTCCTAAAATATGTATAAAAAACCCCCCATGATTACTACAGCAGGGCCCACAGACTATTTTAAAAGATACTATGCAATTTGTATACACTAAAATATTAAACACAAAAGACCTGATTCTTGTCTCCCTTTCCCTGATGTAAATAAGGAGTAATTCAGCTGAAGTCAATTCAGTTGAACTCATGAAAACCAGTATAGGTGAGATCAGAATCAGACCTAATGTTCTTGTTAAATATATCTCTTTTTTCCCTTCCAAGTTAATAACAATGGCTGAATGAGTTTATGAGCAACTTTACATTGAAATGTAAGCTTATTGTAATATAGCTGGATGAATATAATGATGCTTTAAGTCAGGGGTCGGCAACGTTTGGCACGCGGCTCGCCAGGGTAAGCACCCTGGTGGGCTGGGCCAGCTTATTTACCTGCTGATGCGGCAGGTTTGGCCAATCGCGGCCCCCACTGGCCGCAGTTCGCCGTCCCGGGCCAATGGGGGTGGCGAGAAGCCGCGGCCAGCACATCGTTCACCCGCGCAGCTTCCCGCCGCCCCCATTGGCCCGGGACAGCGAACCGTGGCCAGTAGGGGCTGTGATCGGCGGAACCTGCCGCGTCATCAGGTAAATAAGCTGGCCCGGCCCACCAGGGTGCTTACCCTGGCAAGCCGCGTGCCAAACGTTGCCGACACCTGCTTTAAGTTCAGCTGAATAGCTAGACTTTATACTATTTCAGGAAGACTTGTTGGTTTACAAAATGCTGCCAGGCCATGCTATAGATCGTGATACGTGTAATTGCGTGTGATGCTGGGCTCCATGGCAGAGTTTCTGCTACAACCAGTTCTTTTCCTGGGAACATTTTTTGCAATTGGGTTAAATTGCTTTAACCTTAGACATACATGTTGGCATCTCAGTCGCTCCAGGTCTTTTCCATTGTTGCGAATGTGGCAGGGTGACGACTCACTGGCGCGGCGCCTCCTGCTGGTCGTCCAGGGAATTAGCTCTTTCCAGCCCAGAGCGCCCTCTGTGGGCCAGTGTCTCACCTGCTGCTGGCCCCCGTGTCCCTCCCAGACCCCAGTCCCCTTGTATTCCAGGGTTCTGCCCCCAGCAGTAACCCCTCCATCTCTGGGTCTCCCCTTCCAGGGGAGCCCCCAACCCCCTAGCCCCACCTTGCCTCAGTGGCTACTGCCAGTCACTATCTAGCCCATGCTCACTGGGGCAGAGTGCAGTCTGTATACCACTCATCATCAGCAATGGGGGTTTGGACCTGCTGCCTTTGCCTACCCTGGACTGCACCTCTGCAACCCCAGTACCCTTTCTGGCCTTTAACAAGGCCTGCAGCCTGGGGATTTTCCAGGCTGGAGCTCCCCAGCTCCTCTGGCCTTCCCCCAGCCTTCTTTCACTCTAGGTACCCTGCTCAGCTTCCCAGGCAGCCAGATCCTTCTCTCTCAAGAGGCAAGAGAGAGAGTCTGTTTTTTAGCTCCTGGCCCCCAGCCTTCTTATAAGGGCCAGCTGGGACCTGATTGAGCTGGCTACAGCTGTGGCTGCTTTCCCAATCAGCCCACCTTTTCCCCTGCCACAGCCCTCTCCCAGGGCTGTTTTAAGCCCTTCAGGGCAGGAGCGGGGTAACCACCCCGCTACAGAGGGTTACAATTGGAGTTGCCAACTTTCTGACTGCAGAAAACTGAACACCCTTGCCCCACCCCTGCTCCACCCCTTCCCTGAGGCTCCACCCTGCCCCTTCTCCAAGGTCCCGCTCCCACTCACTCTATCCCCCTTCCCTCCCTCACTTGCTCTCCCCAACCCTTGCTCACTCATTCATTTTCACCAGGCTGGGGCAAGGAGTTGGGGTGTGGAAGGGGGTGAGGGCTCAGTCTGGGGTTGTGGACTGTGGGGTAGGGCTGGGGATGAGGGTTTGGGGTGCAGGAAGGGGCCCCAGCTGGGGGGTGGGGCTGAGGGGTTTGGAGCATGGAAGGGAGATTCAGGCTGGGGCAGGGAGTTGGGGCTGTGGCTGGGGGTGCAGGCTCTGGGTTGGGGCCAGAAATGAGGGGTTTGGCATGTGGGAGGGGGCTCTGGATTGGGGCATGAGGTTGGGGTGTGGGCGGTTGAGGGCTCCAGCTGGGGGTGTGGGCTCTGGGGTGAGGCCAGGGACGAGGGGTTTGGGAGACAGGAAGGGGCTCTGGGCCAGGGATGAGGGGTTAGGGGTGTAGGATGGGGCTCCGGGCTGGGGCAGGGGGTTGGGGTGTGGGAGGGGATGAAGGCTCTGGCTAGGGGTATGGGCTCTGGGGTGGATCCGGGGATGAGGGGTTTGGGGTGCAGGTGGGGGTGTGGGACTGGGAGGGAGTTTGGCTGTGGGAGGAAGCTCAGGGATGGGGCAGGGGGTTGGGGTGCGGGAGGGGGGTGCGGGGTGTGGGGTCCGGACAGTGCTTTCCTTAGGCAGCTCCCAGAAGCGAACAGCATGTCCCTGCATCCCCTAAGTGGAGGCACAGCCCGGCGGCTCTGCATGCTGCCCGCACCCACATGCCCTGCCTACGCAGCTCCTATTGGCCACGATTCCCAGTCAATGGGAGCTGTGGAGCCAGCGCTCAGGGTGGGGGCAATGCACGGAGCCTCCCTAGCCACTCCTGTTCCTAGGGGCTGCAGGGACATGCCAGCTGCTTCTGGGAGCTGCGCGAAGACAGGGCAGGGCATTTTCCTTAGCCCCACTGTGTCGCCGACTCGACTTTTAACAGTCCGGTCAGCAGTGCTAACCGGAGCTGCCAGAGTCTCTTTTCGATCAGACATTCCAGTCGAAAACCAGATGCCTGGCAACCCTAGTTACAAGCAGTTTATGGTCTATCAGTGTAAACAAACCCAGTCAACATGGATATCTGTAAAAGTTCTCACATGCCCGTACACTTGCCAGGCACTCTTTTTCAATCTGTGTATATTGTTTTTCTGCTCCAGTGAGTGTGCAAGAGCAAAATGCCACTTCTTCCACTCAGATCCATGTAGTTGCAACAATACACCACCTAAATCATAGCTGTTTGGATCTGCACTGATCATTATGTGTTTGTTCACATCACAGTGCTTGAGAACTGGAGCTGTTTACATTATTCCTTTTATCTTCATACTTGCTTACCTTACCAATATTTCTAAATGCTAGAACAATTTAAACTTATCCCTAAAATGGTGTAATTAGAATCTCATGTCAGTGAAAGAGAAAGTCAGTGGGTTCAAAAGAGGGAGAAGGTCTACTCTTCACATAGTGAAAGAGGCATCTCTCACTTTCTGCTAGATTATAAATTGACAAGAACATTGATGTGAAGGTTATTATAAATAGCCATACTGAGAAACTTCAGTAAAGTTTAAAGATTGCTTCTCAATTGATCTTCCTAAAGTGTCTGTGTGACTCATTTATCAAGGAAGCAGTTAACAAAACCAGGTAGTCACCAAAGTTCATATCCTCAGCTGTGCAGCTCCACTGAACTTAATGGAACTATGCCCATTTTCACCAATGGAAGATCTGACCTGTGACAGAAATTCAACACTCCTTTGTTGAGTTTTCTTTTCACAAAGCTTTAAACTGAGCTTTTGGTCTCAAGATGTGTGAGAGTTCTGGATTTTATTTAAAAGCAAATATAAAATTTTCTTACCAGAAGCCATGAAAGTGCTTGTGACATTCATTGTTTCTGTGCAAGTCAGGATTCACAAGAATGTTTGGTATTAAAAATAAATACAAAAACTGTTATTTCTATCTAGAGATCTATTATATTACTAAATATAAAATTCCCTTTTGTGTTTCAGAAATATAATGCCATAAATGGAATAGCTCTATTCATCCAAACTCACACATTGGTACTATTGTTTTGTAAGCTATGCTGATTTATAATAATGTTAATTTTCCAAACATACTGTCTTAAGAATCCATTGAGGAAATGTAAGATTTTGCACAGTCTAAAAGGAGATCATGTTAGGAAAAATTTTGGGAGCCCTTGCTGTAAATCAGACCAGGACAAATCACAATCCTTGTTGTTCCAGCTTCCAACTTCTTTCTTAAGATCTCTTTGTAACTCTCACAATCTCAATCTGTGTAAATTCAAAAACTTCAGTTGAAGAATCATCTTGACTCATCCACAGTCTAATGATGCCTTATAACCTCTAAATGCAAATACACTGATCTCCATTGTCAATTCTGATTTATTTTATACAACCTCTTCAAATTTTCTTACTAGTCCTACTTCTGGGTCCTTATTACATATGCTGTCCTCAAATTACTCAGGAAACATTGTTATGTTCACTTATGCTGAAGTCCCAGAAAACTTTTAAAAAGATAGCTAAAGACCTTTAGCCATTATATGTTAACATAATCATATAAAATGTAACACATACATTTTCACTAAGGCAGAGCAAAACACTTCAGTGCCACTGAGTGGAGCACATTAGAATCAAGTACTGTAATTCTTTTAAAATATTCATTTCCTGTTCTTAACTGGTGTGTAATGATGCTGTTACTTTGCCACATTCAACTCTAGAGAAGGATGCATTTCTATGGTGGGTAAAATGATCCCTGTATATCATTTGTACACATATTTTTTTGAAAAAAAAAAGAAGCACTTTGAGCTCATTATGCATGAAAGGCAGCAAACTAGTATATTATTCAGATCGCGAGCATTCAGCACCTTAACTTCAGGATTAAGCCTTTGGGCCATTTGATAGCACTATATAGTATAATCACTGTTTGTGCATCCCCTTTATAGTTATTTAGTTCCCTTCACGTGTTTGTGTGGGTTTTTCATACAGCAACAGGGGACAGAAAACATTTTATTAGCAGGAAGAATGAAGGGCAGGTGTAGTACCTGGAAATACTTTTAACTCATTGTAGCAAGGAGGCATGGCCTCCCTCAGAGATTGACATAGAGGAATGGCCACACTCCCCCTGGTGGGCGGAGCCAGGAAGTCCATGGCCACAGTCCCAGAAGCAGAGGGGCAAGACAGGAACAGGAAGTATAAAAGGCGGGCCCTGCAGCTCATTTTGGTTGGAGTCACAGTGGGAGAGAGATGCTTCCTACCTGCTGCTGGAGTAGGAGCCCATGAAGACTTCTACTGTCCAGAGGACTCACCAGAGCTGCCAGGCATGTCTGATGCTGAGTAGCTGCTGGGACTGTCACTGGCAATGTATTCCAGGGAGACAGAGGATGAACCTGGGACCCAGGTACAACTTGAGGGGGAGAGGAGGAAGTTGCCTAGGGACAGCTGACTCCAGTCTAGCTGCATTGCTGCCTGAATCCAGGTCAGTGTGTTGTGACTGGATTAGGAGAGCTGCCAGCTTTTTTGCTGCCATAGGTGGTGGAAGGTCCTGCCCCTGAAATACCGATGATGACTGGGGTGGCCAAAGATCCGGTTGCTGCCTCCCAAATGTTAGTGCCCTAGGTGACCACCTAGATCTCCTAATGGATTGTGCTGGCCCTGGACTGGATTCCCTATTGGACTAGTGGTAGAACACTCCAGCAATATTAGGGCCCTGGGCTGGGAATGGGTGGAGTAGGATGGACCTGAGTCCCCTTACCTCCTGCTGCCAACCCCACCCCTGGGGTGGCAGCCTCTCCACTGTAGGTCAGGAGGCCTGTTCATCTACCAGCTTTCAGAACTAGGATGCTAGACCCTTTACTGCTCTGCCCTGCCTGAGCGCTGGAGTCTTTAGACTCTTTGGTGTCCTGCCCTGCTTGAGGGCCTGGGCTCCTAGACTGATCACTGCTCTGCCCTGCTTGAGGGCCAGAGCCTCTTAGACTGCTTGGTGCCCTGCCCTGCCTGAGGGCTTGGCTCCTAGATTATTTACTGCTATGCCCTGCTTGAGGGCCAAGACCCTTAGACTGTTTGGGGCTTTACCCTGCCTGAGTACTTGAGCCCCAGAAATGGATTATTGCCTAGCCCAGCTTAGGGGGCCTGGGCACCAAAGACAGTTAATTTCCCCCTTTCAGATTGCCTTTATAGGAATAGGATACTGAGGGGATATGGGCTCCCTCCAAGATTAACAGGGAGGGATTGCCACACACTCCTACAGTCATTCTTTTTTAACTGACCGCAGTATAAACCAGATACTTGATAATACCTCACCATCATGCTTGACAAATAAAATGTTTGTTAACTTCCAACATTTACTAAGCACTTTAAGTGCAAAAATGAAATATTCACACAGTCCTTCTCACACGAAGTGTAAGAGCCAAATTCTCAGCTGATAGCTTTACTGGAGTCAATTGCTATTGGAGTATGCTGCTTTACATCTGTTCATAATCTGTCTCTCTTAGAGTCTTTGCTGGGCTGGGAACTAGGTAGAGCAGGGATTGAAAGGGGGCCAAGCATCACCGCAACTCCCTTTCAACATTTTATAACTGAGAGCTGTGAACCTGATAGAAACTGGACTAACATAGGGTTGAGTCAAGCTCGGTATCTCTGTTTTTAAACAGATTGAAAACCAATCAAACTTCAAAGATGAACAGAAAATCGGACACAAACAATCCATGTCCATATTCAATTATGTGGTTTAACTCTTATGAAAATATAGAATTGTAAATGAGTATTGAGCCATAACAATACCAGGTAAGCAGAAGATTAGACATAGCAGGAACATTCTCAGTTCATCTTCTATTTGAAAATTCTCAGGGAAAATATTTTCTTGCAAAGAGCAGACACAACATGTATATTTATATGTTGTCATGTGTATTACACATGCTATATATTCCAGTGTATGGTGGCTGCCCTGTGAATGTGTAATAGGGTAGCTCGGCAAATTTTTAATCGTCCCTGGGTTAAAAACAACAATGTTTGCTTGACAGAGAAAAATATTGATATGACTTTTTTCTAGTTTAAGTTTGATAGTACATTCTTAAATATCACTCCTTTCCAGATGGACCAGAATTAATGTCAACAATGTAGGGTACTATGCTGTTTAGAGAATTCTTTATTGAATCGGAGAAGATGAGATAACAGCTGACATTTCCACTGTATTGAAAGCATCTGTTTTTCCAAAGTATCACTTGTCTATGCTTTTATTTCCTACTTTGCTGTTACAAACTTCTTAATTCCCTAATAGGAAGAGTCTGTAGTATACATTCCCAGCCCAGAGTTCTAATTTTGCCCTCTGTTACAAAGGTAATTTCTCTAGCAACTCTTGGGATTTCTTACCCCCTTTTTATTGTTATGTTTGTTTGGTGTCTACGTCATATGAAAATATTTATTTTTTTCAATCCATCTTATCAAAGTGTGACAGTATTGTTTTTATCCCTTAAAACATCTTAATTGTTTCAAGTTTCTTTCCACTGAGCTACTCTATTACATAGAATATCATCAATTCATTCAGTAAAGGGCAGTAAAGTATGAAACCTGTATTTTCATGCAGATCTTCCAATGGAAATAGAATTTCCCAGCAAAGTTAAAAATACTATCTTTCAATTTTAAACTTTCAATTTTAACAGTCCCTCCCATTTTTTTAAACAGTTTCTCACCAGCTTCATCTTTATGTTGATATCAGATGCAAACCTCCTTGAATTTCTTGGTAAAATCAGCTATTCTTGATACCAGTCAATGGTTTCTGTTTTATGTTGTGTCTTTTAATCTTCAGGCTTTACCAGTCTAACCGTTTAAATCTGCAGATAATACATAATGTGTAAAATCCAACTTTGCATATGCAACCTTAAATTACTGGCTTTTAAGAAGAAAACTGGCAAAAAGTATTGATCACACTCCACTTTCAGTTTGATGCAACTTATTTAAAGAGCAGGTTTTCTTGTCCTTTCATCAGATTTTTTTTCTAAAACAAATACATACTAGCAAGTAAACACTTAAATGTCTACTGTGCAGTAATGGAGCCTATAAAACATGTCTTATTTTCTGCATGGCTATGATTTTTGTTTTGTCAAGTGAGATATCTTAACCTACCCTTGAAGAGAGAATTCTTAGTTGAACTCTATTTCTCTTTCGTGTTTAATGCTAGCATAAGAAGCATAATGTGGTATGTTAACACAGAGAATTTGTAGTCTTCATTCAGAGTGAATGTCTGAGAATAACTTATTGCAGTATTCACTCAGCTCTAGTCTCACCCATTTTTGAGTCATCTCTAATTTCAGCTACTTTTTATTTGTTATAAACCTTTTTTCTTGTCCTTCTTTTATGCTTCCAAAAGCTCCATTACAGGCTGGAAGGAGATCTACTAGTTTGTTTTAATGTTAATTTTTACCATGCCGCCTTCTTCTCCTCTGGGTCCTTGTTCTTCACCTTTCTACAATCCTGCAAGCAACATAGAGGTACTGCACAAACCTGTGAACTGCCATCTATTCCCCTGCCTCTATCAATCAGCATGCACTTTGCTGCAATAAACATGCCCAAATTGGGGAGCAAGAGTTGTCCCCTGAGCAGTGATCAGTAACTTGTTCTGGCCTTGTGTTTCAGAACTAAGTGAGCACCAGTGGGGCAAGGAGGAGTATCAGGTAATGGAATTCAAGAGCAGTTGTCAGGATGATGGAAGAATAGAGGAGCCTCACAGGGAGCAAGAGAATAAGCCAAAATGCGGGATATTCCTGATCTGCCATCTTAAATGTGATTTCATATCTAGTATACTAACTTTTCTGAAGCAGTACATGACTAGTTGTGGTTGTATAACACAATCTAGCTGCTTCACTACATTAAATACTTAAGTAAATTGGAAATAAGGGGTAATTTTTTAACAATGAGACTGATTAACCATTAGAACAATTGATCAAGGGTCATGCTAGATCCTCCATCAATGATAGTTTTTAAACCATCATTAGATGTTTTGGTAAAAGAAATGCTCTATGTATTGTTTTGGGGAAGTTCTGTGGCCTGTGTTATACAGGAGTCAGATTAGATGATCACAATAGCTAGCATGTGGAAAAGACAGACCGATGGTTTACCCCAAGGCTCTGGGCTGGCAACAATGCTTTTCAGTCTGTACACAAACAGCCTTTTGTTTACCTTGCCCTACAAGTTCACATACACATATGACATTTGCTAACAGTCATTCCTGAAGACACCCTAAACACTGACTTGATTAAGAGGGAGGAATACTGTAGTTGGTGGCATTTACAACCAACTGTGGCCAAGATAGTTTTGAGTGTGTTCCATCTTCACAATACCAGATCATATCAATAACTGAATATCTTTCTCAATTTACATCACTTGAAACATGAATCCCACCCAGTCTACCTCAGAGTAACTCTAGACAGATTTCTCACATATCTTAACTACTTGAGGAAAATACCGGCTAAGGGTGAGGATGCATAACAACATTCTGAGCAAACTGTCTGGCCTTTCATGAAGAGCAAACATTCATACTTTCTGATAATCAGGGTTAACCCTGTGTTACTCTTCAGCTCTGGTGTGACTCCACTAATATCATGTCAGGTACGATGACACGCAACTGCACTCAGTCATGCACATCATAACTGAAATAATTCGACCCACACCAGTACTGTGGCTTGCCTTGTTAAGTGATGTCATTCCTCCACACATCTGCATGAGGATGCTACAACAAGAACGGTTGAGAACATCCAGGCAAACCCAAGCCTATCACTATACACATACCTCTTTAACCATGCAACAGTGTGGTTGCCATCAGGGCATCCATTGTGGGGCCATTTGCCTTGCCCAGATGTGATGGGATCCCTGGGGGTACAACCTGGAACTGAGGTACATCTGTGCCTTCTTAACTCTACAGCCTGGGTTGTCTTTCACAATGCTTTGGTACTGACAAGCAGCAGACCCCACCAAGCACTGCTATCACTTAGCACAACAGCCCCACACCCAGCTAAATTGCATGAATGCTCCCTGATCCATTCATGAATCACACAGAAAAAGAAACCAGCAAATCTCCCAAGCCCCCAGCCTTGCATCTCTAGAATATACCATCTTGCCCTATCCAGAAGTCTAACCAGTTTAGGTTTATTACACAGTCTGCCCCTTTTTTGATGCGGAGAGGACATATACTAGCCCAGTGTTTCTCAAACTGGGGTCGCCGCTTGTGTAGGGAAAGCCTCTGGCAGGCCGGGCTGGTTTGTTTACCTACCCCGTCCACAGGTCCGGCTGTTCTCTGCTCCAGGCCAATGGGGACTGCGGGAAGTGGCGCGGGCCGAGGGACTTACTGGCCGCCGCTTCCGCTTCCCCATTGGCCTGCAGCAGCGAACCGCGGCCAGTGGGAGCCGCGATCGGCCAGACCTGTGGATGGGGCAGGTAAACAAACCGGCCTGGCCCGCCAGGGGCTTTCCCTACACAAGCAGTGATCCCAGTTTGAGAAACACTGTACTAGCCTTTGTAAACTGAGTGGAGATTTCCCAAGCAGTTCAGCCAAAACACACTGTTTTCCGTAAAAAAAAAAAAAAAAAACAGATTTATTAACTGCAGAAAGATAGATTCTAAGTGATTATAAGTGGTAGGCACAAAAGGTGGGAGATAGTTAACAAAGAAAATAAAAGGTAAGCATATGGTGTACATCTTAAACCCTATTAGACTAGGCAGTATTTGGATCAAGCACTTTTTCTCACCCCATTGGATGTTGCTATTAGGTTAGTTCTTAATACATTGGTCCCAGGTTAAAGGGGAAGCATATCTCCTCAGTTCAAGTCTTTGTCTTACCAGCATTCTTGTTGCTTTCTGCATAGGTGGGGAAGGAGAAAGGGGACAGTGCCATTATGCTTTTGCCTATTTTACATCTTCAATCTATGTGCCTGGAAAACACTAGCCCATACATGTCCTGATGTGCTTTGTTGAGTGACAGAGTTGAGTAATGCCCCATTGTGCAATGCTTGTGCAACCCTCTTCCAGCATTGTAAATCCCTCGATTACAGTTCCCCTGATGATTAATGGTCGTTCAACACTCTCCTTTGTTGTCACTGAAGAACTAGCAGTGGAGACTCTCAAATTAACAACATATTTAAGTAACAACCTTACAGCAAAATCTGATAACTTTATACACACTAATGATATACATACTTTAACAAAACAATAGCTTTCAGCAGATCGTGACCTTTCATATGATATCTTATATTGCACGCTTTGTATGAAATATAGCATAATTATATGATGGGTGAATATGGGGGTTTCAGGGTGTTGCTTTGGGGTACAGAGTGCCAAACCAAATTTCTCTGTAATGTCGATGTGGCATGAAGATGTCAGAAACCAGTATCTTATAGCTGACCCAACCACACATGAACCCTGCTTTGATTTACCACATCAGCCTTCTGAACTGATTTTGAACAGGCCAAGGTCAATATACAGCCAATCTTCACTACTGGGGCCAACAAGATTATCCCATATGTCGCTGTGGCCAGATAGTTATTTCAGCTGAACTAGTGCAAGATTCTTTTTCCTTGCAGAAAGAGAGATGATTCAGCCACAGATATAGGCCTTCATTGTTTCCCAGAGGATGGCTTCAGAACGGGCTGAGGCTTCATTAGATATTTTTCTAAAAAGAGCTGTCAATTTTTTTTTTAAAGGAGGGAAACAAATAGTCAGCTATTAGGGAAATATTAAAGGATCATCTAGTCAGAATGAGGCTGTCTGATATTTTGAAAACATGTGAGTGGCAAGCCGGAAGAGAAGAATATAGTATTTATTTTAATCTAGAAAGGAATGGCCACTCTATTTATCAAAGAAGTAGGCCTATTTTGTCAGATTATAAATAATCATCGTTGGGTCACTGTGCCTTACTGATGTCCTGCTTGCTCAAGAAATCTTGGTGTCTTCATTATGTCTGTTATTCTGCTGCAATAAAACTGACTAGAGGAAATAAACCATCTGCCTTACCAGAGCCATCCCATCTTTATGGTGTCAGAAGAAAAGATTGTTAGAGTGGAAGTTAAGGAATGAGCATGCATTAAAGTTTTTGACATTCTGATCTTGCAGTGGCAATCACCCGTCTGTAAATCAAGTAAATAAAATAGGGATTCAGTATTCCTCCTCCCACTATGAAGAGTGCCTGTCAGCAATAAATTCAACAGAGAAAAGGAGAACATTTATGTATTAGCTATAGTACACAGTTTACTTTCCTACTGTGGAATATATAGCATCTGCAATGCAGAAGAAGCTCCCAATTTTACTATCCTAAAAACACACTGCTGTGCTGGTAAAGGCAATTCATCCAATATTTCTCTGAGCAGGACTGAAACCCTGAGGTTAGATATGAACTCTATCAAGTGAGACACAAGAACCCCAACTGGAGGTATACAGGGAACCCTTAGGTAAAGAATGTCATGTAAGCTCTGTAACAAAAGCCATACTGGTCAAAATAACAATGGTGACATGTATGTACAACAAATATATGAGGAGTTATTATATGTACTGAATTATTATCTCTAGGTCTATAGTTAAACACAAGTCAGTCAAAGGTACCCTGTCTTGAGACAAACTCCTTTAGATAGGGGATTGGAGACACTTATCTTCTTGGAGGACCATTGTGTATGGTATATCATGCAACAGGAGTTTATTAGCATTCTAAGTCAAATGCTGATGAAGAGCTAGTGGAAGACTCCAGAAGGAAGCTAACCAGCAAAGAGAAACAGTGGGGACAAAAAGGGGCGTGATCCCTATTTTGAGGTGAGTATCAAAGGTCTGCTTTGGTATATTCAGTGGTGAGCTGGAGCCGGTTCGCATGAACCAGTTGTTACATTTAGAAGTAGGTTTAGAACCGGTTGTTAAAGGGGTGGGCAAACTCCGGCCCGTGGGGCACATCTGGCCTGTGGCACCATCCTGTCCAGCCCGCCTGAGCTCCCGGCTGGGGAGGCTCCACCGGCCCCTCCCTCGCCTTCCCCCCCTCTTGCAGAGCCTCCGCGTGCCACGCCACCGGTGCCAGCGCTCTGGACCACTCCTGGGCAGCTCTGCAGTTCCTGCCACTTTGAGCTCCAGTGGGCCACGCGGCATCCATACACGCTGCCCTGAGCAGCATGGTAAGGGGGCCAGGCCAGGGCTGGGAGGAGGGGTTGGACAAGAGTCAGGGAGCGGTTGGAAGGGGCGGAGGTTCTGAGGGGCGGTCAGGGGACGGGGAATGTGGGGGGGTGGGTAGGCGTGGGAGTTCCGGGGGTCTGTCGGGGTGGTGGTGGATGGGGTCAGGGCAGTCAGGGACAGGGAGCGGGGCAAGTTGGGTAGGGGATGGGGTTCTGGGGGGCAGTTAGGGTGGGGGTCTCTGGAGGGGTTAGTCAGGGGAGAAGGAGCAGGAGGGGGTTGATGGTTGCGGGTTCTGAGGGCAGTCGGGGGCAGGATGTGGGTGGGGGTCAGATGGGGGGGACAGGCTGTTTCGGGAGGCACAGCCTTTCCTACCCAGCCCCCGACACATTTTTGCAACCCCGATGTGCAGGGCCGGCTTTAGGAAGTGCGGGACCTAATGCAAACAGTTTTAACAGGGTTCCGGCAGGGATGATTAAAAAAAAACACGTGGGATTTGTACTCCTCAGGCGGCACTCTGAGTCTTCGGCGGCGGGTCCTTCAGTGCCACCGAAGTGCCACCGAAGAACCGGAGCGAGTGAAGGACCCACCACCGAAGTGCCGCCGAAGACCCAGTAGGGAACCGGTTGTTAAGATTTTGGCAGCTCATCACTGGGTATATTGAGGGGTGCAAAGAGATACTGTGGTGTCCTTCATCTTAGAAGTAAACAGACAGTGAATTTGTTTCATGAAAAAAGGATCTCACCCAGAAATATCCATCACTTGTTTCAGTTTATGCAAAATCCTGATATCTCACCAAAATAATTTACTGAAGATAGTAGCAGTGGACTTGGAAAGGAGTACTTTTGAGAATAAGCAGAATATCATCTGCACAGAGACAAATCTTATACTCTTTATTCTCATTGGTAAGTCCTTCAATGAAGGGTGTGTGCCCGATATATGCTACTAGCAGTGCCATGGCTATATCAAATAGTAGAGGAGAATGAGTGCATCTCAGATATGTTCATTGATTTAACTGAAAAGTGGAGGATATAACATCATATATCTGAACAGAGGCCAGGGTTGATTAGTAAACAATATCAATTCAGGTAAGAAATTTAGGTCCAAATCCTAATTTTCTCAGGATCACTGGTGGATATGGCCATTCCATTTGATTGAAGGCCTTTTCACAATCTAATGATAGAATAGCAGTTGGAGCATCAGTTGTTTGTGCCTGGCAGATTAAATTGAATATCTTCTGAGTATTGTCCACCGCTAATCTACTGCAAATAAAACTCACTGGATTCACACAAATGATTCATGGAGCAATGTTGTGTAAGCATGAAGAGCGAATCAGAATTGTATAATCTATTTTCAACAGAGAGAGAGGGTGCTAATTGCCAAAATGAAGACCGCCCTTGTCTTTTTTTTGTTTTAGAATTATGGTAATTGTCTCCATCCTCATGTCAAGATATTGTTTCTTTTGTAAATATTTCATTTATCAACTTCTGACAGTATTTGGTACTAATTGATTGATAAATGTCTTATAAAATTCTGCTGGAAAGCCATTGTACCCAGGAGCTATGCTGAAGTTGAGTGAGCCAATTGCCTGCTTAGCTTCTTGTAGAAATATATCTTCCTCCATATGATCAGTTTGAGGTAGTGACAATATATTTAGAGGTAGTCCCTCCATGAATTGGTCAAATAGATTGGAATTGAAGTCACCAGGAAATGTGTAAAGAGATTCATAAAAGTCTTTAAATTGTCTGTTAATTTTACCTGGTTCTAGAACAGAAACACAATTGTCCTGCAGCAAAATCCTATAGGTTATGGGATGAAGCCAGTATAATTTTCCTCAGTAGGAGTTTGCCCACTTTATCTCCTCATTCATAATAATTCTATTTAACTCTATTAAGTATTGAATTCAATCTGTATAGACATACATTAATTGTATTTGTATTTTGAGGTAATGAGAGAGTGCAGCTGCTCATTATTTTGAGGGTCTTCTTTATGGTTCTTTTCAAACTCAGCAACCGCCACAGACAAAGAATTAAGTGAATTATTCCTTCTTCTTTTCAGATGCAAAATTTATGCATTCTCCCCTAACGTACCTTCAGTGCTTCCCATAAAGTTGTAGTAGAGGAGACAGTATTTGTAGTTTCCATCGATAAGTTGGTAATGGAAGTTTCAATCACCCAAAGAAATATACTGTCTCTAAGTAGATGTACATTTAACTTCCATCTTGAGGCTCTTGTAGCACTATAACCTGGACCATGATCAGAGATGATGATATAAATGATTCCACTTCCAGATATGCAGGAACTAGCATCTTAGATATCATACAAATCTGGAATAGGAGGCAATGAATCATGGAGAAATATATGATGATTCATTCTCAAAATATCTACTAGTTCAATAGCCTTTATTTGAGATAATGAATGGTTTAAAAAGGGCTGAGATTTTTGCCTAGAACTCTATGATGATGTCAACAATGATGGCATTCCAGTCTCCTTCTAGTACAACTGGGACATCAACTCTGTTGGAAATAATGTCAGTCATTTCTGCGATGACTAGCATTTTCACCACTAGGATTATTATATACACTGCCCCAAATTAATCTCTTAGTATTGGAAATGCCTTCAGTTATGATGTATATGCCTTCTGGATCTATCACCGGGGTCGGCTCCTACTTTTCTGCCGCCCCAAGCGCCCCCCTCGCCCCCTCAAAAAAAGACAAGCGGCGGCACTTCAATGGCAGCTCAATCGCGGCAGCTCTTTGGCAGCAATTCGGCGGTGGGTCCTTAGCTCCCTCTCCTTCTCTTCGGCAGCACTTCGACGGCAGCTCAAAGAGGAAGAGAGAGAATGAGGGACCTGCCGCCAAATTCCCGCCGAAGACCCGGACGGAGTGCCGCCCCTATATTTTGGCTGCCCCAAGACCCAGTTCCTTAGCTAGTGCCTGGAGCCGGTCCTGCCTACCACATCTGAATAAATTGAAAAGTTAGGCTCTTGTGGATTAGTATTACTACTTTCCTGATTCTGGAGATGAAAGAGGAGTGATAGTCATGTTCCACCCATCGTTATTTTTTTTTTTTAATTCTGTCTGCATCTTCATTCCTTAAATGGGTCTCTGGAAGGAAAGTTATGACATCCATTTGATTTTACGTGCATCAAAGTTTTGGTTCTCTTGGAGGGTTTAACTCCCCTAAACATTCCAGGAGAAAAACTTAATAGAGTTCATGAAAAATCAGTGTTTGCTTAGTTGCTACATCGATAGCTGCTGAGTGCCTCTCCATGCAAAAAACAAAAACAAAGAAACAAAAAAAAAACCCACCTGTACACCACTCACCTTACTCTTAATATCTCAGATTTCTAATATGGACATATTCAGGTCCCAGACAGCATATGCCTGTATCCACACACGTCTCCCCCCTCACACACTACATGAATTAATTAGGAATCTGCCAGAAATCTACCTATATTTACCAAAATATCTACATGTGCCCAGGTATATAAATGAATTAACCTATTGCTTTGTAGATTGAACATATAAGTAAAAGCATATAGTATGCAAATGCTAATATGCACATGGTATATAAACATTTATACTAGGGCTGTTGATAAATTGGAGTTAACTCATGCGATTAACTAAAAAAAGTTAATCCCAATTAAAAAAATTAATCATAATCAATTGCACTGTTAAACAATAGAATACCAATTGAAATGTATTAAATATTTTGGATGTTTTTCTACATTTTTGAATATATCAATTTCAATTATAATATAGAATACAAAGTGTACAGTGCTCACTTTATATTATTTTTATTACAAATATTTGCACTGTAAAATTATAAACAAAAGAAATAGTATTTTTCAATTCACCTCATACAAGTACTGTGGTACAATCTCTTTATCGTGAAAGTGCAAGTTACAAATGTAGTTTTTTTTGGTTACATAAATACACTCAAAAACAAAACAATGTAAAACTTTAAAGCCTACAAGTCCACTCAGTCCTACCCCTTGTTCATTTTAAGAACATTTTCATGCATTGTTATCATTTTAAGAACACTGTCCCTGACTGAATTGTATATAAAGTGTATTAATAAATAGCCAATAGTAAATTATGCAGCAATAACACTTCCACTGGTAACCCACAATAACAAAAACTGGGTCATTTGTGTGGTGACCAAAATCCTGAGACAGAATTATAGTAGAGAATTGAAAATCTGACTGATTTTTATTTTATACAATACATAAATCCAAGTCTGAATGTATATTCTTCAGTTTCCAGTTCTCTCCCTTTTCCTCTCAAGTGAAATCATTTCCCTCACAATTTCTACTCTCTCCGTGTTAATGCTCTCTCCATTTTCCACACCGTTGTTGCCCTTCTGCCAGCTCAGCTGTTGCTGTTGTCATTCAGTATTGCTCCATATCACGTCTCCTTTTCTTTGTTTATTTCAGGCATGAGCCATGCCTCATGCTCCAGTAATCACAGGTCCTTTTTTTCCACAGTAGAAGCATTTGAGAATAGGATTAGGTGGAGCAGGCAACCAGCTATCGAACTAATGCCCAAGTTTCATTGGCCAAAATATTAGGTGCCTATAGTTAAATGCCTACATCCATATTTAATCACCTAAACTCATAGATTGATTTTCAGAGGCACAGATCACTACAGTTTCCAAATAGCTTCAGTGGGAGTTTTGGGCATTATGCTCCTCTGAAAATTAGGTCACTTATGTTTAGGTGTCTAAATATGGAGCTAGGTGTATAATTTTAGGCACCCAAATTTGAAAATTGTGACTTGTATTCTTAGATGTGATATCAGATATGTGAAATACAAGATTATTTCTAGATGGTTTCTCATGTGCCTATCACAACAATACATGCTTTATAACCCTCTAATTCCCAATTTATAATATATATTCTATGTGTTTTATATAGTTCTTATTATATTTGAAAGTATTCTCCTTCTGTGTGCTCAGTAACTCTTCTGGACACAATGGCTCGAAGACCCTATTCATATCTTTAGGAGTTATGCCAAGAGCATTATGTTCATCTAATGGCAGTTTTACCTATAATATTTTTTAAATAACTGATGGTGTAAGTGTGTCAACAACAGTAAATCCCTCTGTCTGAAGCATGCATCCCTAATAAACATCTTACTCACGTTACAAGAAAGTGAATCACAGGAAATGCATGATCTTATCTGAAAAATGAAATACATTGTAGTGCATGATAATACACATAACAGGTCTGTATCAGATTTGAGCTATGAAAAACTGGGAGAAATCATTGCAATATGTCTGAGTACAGAGCACTTATTCTGGGAATGGGTGAGGGGGGTTGTTGAGATCAATTAGATCATGTAGCTCTTGCAGACAGTGAGAATACCAGTAATAAAACCTAGAGCAAAGAACATATTGCACAGTGTGCTGACAAGGTCAAATTGACAATAATGATGTGTGATGGCAGCACTGCAATAAGGTTGTCTAATATTGTATGCATCTGATATTGGTTTTCATTACCTCAATGCCCTGGAGTAAAGTCAAAAGTTCAATGAAATGATAGTGAATACCCAAAGGGGGAAGGCAAATTCAACACAAGTTCAGTACTGCAATCTGCATGAAAGAGACAAAACTGAACTTGATGCTCGTTCTACATGGCTTAGTGATGTTGGGAGCAATGCTGAGTTTCTACTATTTTTTACTCATTTTTAAATTGATGTTATATTTAAAAGAATATGGTTGGTGATTTTATTAAGACAGTTTATCAGAAGATACAGCAGCCCTCTCCATAATAATGGATAATTAAAAATGTAAGCAGCTAATGTAGTTCAGTCTCTAATACATGTCAGACACAGAATTATTGCTCATTGCAGAAGTTCTTGTTTTAAGTAATAATGGGTGAATCCCTAAAAGTTCAGCAGTTAAGTTCAGGTTAGATGAGGCCTAAAATGTTTGGATGCATATCTGATGTTTTTGAGGTCTTCTCCTTTCCACTTTCCTCGTTTTTACATCCCACACTTCCAGCAAAATAACTGCTTTGCATCCCCAAAAATTCAGCACGTGAGCTCCAAACTCCTCTTTACATTAAAAGAAGTTAAATACAAGGACTAGTAGCAGACTGAGCTCAATAATGCATGCCAATATAATGAAAGGGTTCATGTAATAGCCAGGATTGAAATATAACCATATCCTTCATATATTGTAACAACATAGTGGGTTGCAGGTATTAGAATAATAGAAATATAGGACTAGAAGGGACTTCAGTAGGTAATCTACTCCAGTCCCCTGCACAGAGGTAGAACTAAGTATTCTCTAGACTAGAGATTGGCAACCTTTGTCACACAGCCCACCAGGGTGCTTACCCTGGCGGGCTGGGCCAGTTTGTTTACCTGCTGCCTCTGCAGGTTCAGCCGATCGTGGCTTCCACTAGCCGTGGTTCGCCGCTGTAGGCCAATGGGGGCTGTGGGAAGCGGCGCGGGCCGAGAGATGTGCTGGCTGCTGCTTCCCGTCATTCCCATTGGCCTGTAACGGCAAACCACGGCCAGTGGGAGCCGTGATCAGCCGAACCTGTGGATGCGGCAGGTAAACAAACCGGCCTGGCCCGCCAGAGTGCTTAACCTGGCAGGCCACATGCCAAAGGTTGCCGATCCCTGCTCTAGACCATCCCTGGCTGATGTTTGTTCTTAAAAACCTCTAATGATGGAGATTCCACAACTTCCCTAGGCAATTTGTTCCTGTGCTTAATTAAATTTACAGTTAGGAAGCTTTTTCCTAATGTTTAACCTAAATTTCCCTTGTTGCAATTTAAACCCATTATTTCTTGTCCTGTCCTCAATGGTTAATATCACCCCCCTTTTTATAACAGTATTTTACATATTTGAAAATTATTGTCATATTCCCCCTCAGTCTTCGCTTCTTCAGATGAAACAAACCCAATTTTTCTTTCAATCTTTCCTCATAAATCATATTTTCTAGACATTTAGTGATTTGTGTTGCTCTTCTCTGGACTTTCTCCAATTTATCCTCATCTTTCCCTAAGTTTGGTGCCCAGAACTAGAGACAGTAGTCCAGCCAAGGCCTTATCAATGCTGAGTAGAACAGAAGAATTATTACTTGTGTGTTGCTTACAACACTCCTGCTAATACATCAAAGAATGATGTTAACTTTTTTGCAACAGTATTACATTGTTGACTCATATTTAGCTTGTGATACACTACAGCCCCCAATACTTTTTCTGCAGTACTCTTTCCTAGGCAATCATCTCCCATTTTGTATCTGTGAAATTGATTATACCTTCCTAAATGTAGTACTTTGTATTTGTCCTTAATGAATTTCATCCTATTTATTTCAGACCATTTCTCCAGATTGTCAAGATAATTTTGAATTCTAATCTTGTCTTCCAAAGTGCTTCCTACCCCTCCCCAGCTTGGTATCATCAGCAAACTTTGTAAGTATAGTATCTATGCCATTATCCAAATAATCTGAAGATATTGAATAGAATTAGATCCAGGACAGATTTCTGCAGGACCCCACTCGATGTGCCCTTCTAGCTTGATTGTGAACCATTTATAACTGCTCTCCAAGTATGCTTTTCCAATCAGTTGTGCACCCACCTTATAGAAGGTTAGTCTAGACTGTATTTCTCTATTTTATTTATAGGAAGGTCATGTTAGACAGTATCAAAAGCCTTACTAAAGTCAAGCTATATCACATCTACTGCTTTCCCCTATCCACAAAGCTTGCTATCCTGTCAAAGGATATTAGATTAATTTGATGTGATTTGTTCTTGACAAATCCACACTGACTGTTTCTTATCACTTTATTTTCTTCTAGGTGCTTACAAATTGATCATTTGATTATTTGCTCCATTATCTTTTGGTGTACCCAAGTTAAACTGACTGGTCTAAAATATCCTGAGTTGTCCTTATTTCTCTTTGTATAGCTAGGTAATATATTTGCCCTTTTGCAGTCCTCTGGGATCTCCCCTGTCCTCCAGGAGTTCTCAAAGATATTTGCTAATGGCTCAGATCTTTTGCTCTCATCTGGGGACTCTTTTAGTTCCTTCAGAAATTAGTTTAATTATAATAAATGTATACAGGTGAATTTTCAATGGGCTACTCTTGGGTACACTCGGGCACTTGCACAAGTGGGGAATTTTCAAAGGTTATCATTCACATTGCTCCTTTTTGGAAAATTCTCTCCATCCATCTCAAGAATAACAAATACTCAGGCAGCAAAATGAGCACTCATGCAATGAAAACTTCAGAACCTGACTGTTCATGGATGGTGTGATTCTCTGCTACTGTGCTGCCCCCATTCCAAGATATCATACCTATATTCTCCCCCACCCATCTATGATTTTCCTCTCATATGGCCTCTGTGGCAATCCTATAAAGAACAAGCTCCCAAGGAGCTCCAGATGTGAGAAAAAGCCCCCTTTACTAGGTGTTACGGGGATCCCTGAGTCACACATTATGGATGCTTTTTAACTATAGACAATCACAGAATCGTAGGTCTGGAAGGTACTTTAGAGATCATCTAATTCAGTCCCTGGCACTCATGGCAGGACTAAGTATTATCTCTATACCACCCCTGACTGGTGTTTGTCTAACCTGCTCTTCAAAATCTCCAGTGATACATTCCACAACCTCCCTAGGCAATTTATTCCAGTGCTTAACCACCCTGACAGTTAGGAAGTTTTTCCTAATGTCCAGCCTAAACCACTCTTGCTGACTGTTACTTATCACCTTATTATCTTCTAGGGATTTGCAAATTGATTGCTTAATTATTTGCTCCATTATCTTTCCAGGTACTGAAGTTAAGATGACGTCTGTAATTCCCCAGATTGTCCTTATTTCCCCTTTAATAGATTTTTATATATGTACTCAGTTTTTGCAAAAGAGAAATTTGAAGCAGATTACAAGCAGTTTATAAAAAACCTAAACATAATATCAGATCTCTTTTGCCTTGTATATTTCAGGCATCCAGGGAATAGTGTATCTGGAGATGCTGCTTTTAAAACCATGACAAGCTCTGTTTGATTTTGAGCCTTCTTGCCTGCCTCATTCCTTCTCAGAGGTGTCTCATTATATACACAGAGGCACAACTGGATGCTGTATTGAAGTTTCCCATAGCTGTTTTTCTAACCCTGTGTGTTAAACCCCAATACACCCACTTCTCCCAGACATCAGAATGTGTGTTTGTGTCCTTGCCAGGTTCTTATCCCTTCCCCCAGCCTTTCCAAAACTTTTTATTAAAATCACTTTCTCCTATTCACTCACAATTAGTCATTTGTTAGTGGGAGTCATTCTATTTTGTTTGGAGAATGATTGCTTGATATACACATTCAGGGCAGCCCATGAGGAGTGATCTGCTGCTTGAATACCTTAACTTGCACTTTCTGGCTTAATTGGACATTTGATGCACATGGAGCACCTCTTTTGCGACCCAAAAATTCTTTTGAAAATACTGATTGAGCTCTCCTCCCCAAAACAATGCTTCAGTCATGACCCCTTGGAGCACAAGTGACCTAGGATGCTCAGGGAACTTGGCTGAACCAGAAAAGCCGTCTTTAAAAATCCAGTGTAGGCCCAAAAGCAACTTGTGCCTGTAAATGATTGTCCCAAGGTCTACTTTGGCATAAGTTTATAGCCCTTCTGAAACACTCTTCAGAAAGATGGACACAAATAATAACTAAAAAATGATGATGATTTATATGTGTAACATTAATTTTCTCTCCAGTTTTACCCCTACAGAGAATTATTCTATATCATTTCACTATTGCATATTAGCTCTACCATTTTTGTACTTGTGTTTTATTTTAAGAGAAACAGAACCACTTGCTAATGTCCACTATTTTATTTTATTTTATTTTTCTCCTCATTAAACTGTGAATAGTCTTGTCTTGTTACTTGTGTGGACATGACACTTTGAAAAGTTTCGTAATCTCTGTTTATTATTACCTTAACACATTCTTTTATGCACTGTGAATCTTCAGTTGGACAAAGGCATGACTAAGTTAGATTTGTCAATGTTTCAATTATGCTGTAAGTTTTCTGTGTAACAGGGTAGGTATAATTATGACTAATGCAGCCTGCACCAAATTAATTTTCCTAAAATGCTGAGACAAAAAGCATCCATTATGTTTCAGTTCCGAGGTTTTCTGCTGAATAGGAAGACAGATACATATTGGCAATATTACAATGGTTGTAATTAGTTTTGCAATAACAAAGTATTAAAACTCGGAATTCTTCATCATCTGGAAAACGTTTTTATTTTATTTTTATTTTTTTTTGCAAAACATTTTATGTGCTTCTGTGAAGGGCAGTGCAAGAGAGACTCCTGCTGGCTCAAACTCAAGAGAGATTAACACATTTTGGTATTCATTGTTTTTCTTATTATTATTTTAAACTCATTATTATTTACATGGATTATAATAATGTCCAGAGGCCCTGATCAGCATCCAGGGACAATTGTGCTATGCATTGTCCCTGCCCCCAAAGAACTCGTAGTCTAATTTAAGACAAGAAATGAGAAATGAGTGATACAAGTAGAAAGGAGGAGTGTGAGAGGAATAGCATAAGGGTAAAATCATTCATTTGCATAGCCTAGCTATCAGCAGTCCCCACTGGTGCTCTACATATGTAATGTATCAAGATCCTACTACATATGGATCATGGAGTACAGCATCCACACATTTTATATAAATCATAGAATCATTGCATTGGAAGGGACCTCGAGAGGTCATCTAATACAGTCACCTGCAGTCAAGGCAGGACTAAGTATTATCTAGACCATCTCTGGCAAATGCTTGTCTAACCTACTGTCATAGTTTTCACCCCCACTCTGGACTTTAGAGTACAGATATGGGGACCTGCATGTGAACCCCTAAGCTCAATTAACAGCTTAGATCTGGTCTGCTGCCACCACTCCCAAGTACTAATTCCCTTTCCTGGGTAGCCTTGAGAGACTTCTTCACCAATTCCCTGGTGAACACAGATCCAAACCCCTTAGATCTTAAAACAAGGAGAAATTAACCATCCCCCCTCCTTTCTCCCACCAACTCCTGGTGGATCCAGATCCAACCCCCTTGTATCTAAAAACAAGGAAAAATCAATCAGGTTTTTTTAAAAAAGGCTTTTAATTAAAGAAAAGAAAGGTAAAAGAAAACACTCTGGGAGAGATTAGCATACCGGCTACTTTCACAGACAATAGATTGAAAACACAGAGGATGTTCCCCTGGGCAAAAACTTAGTACACAAAAGAATACCCAATTTGATTATTCCCTAATTGCACAAGACAAGTTACAAAAGAAAATAAACATAAACCTATTTATTCCCTTCACTAATACTCACTATTTGATAAGAGGCTGTATTCTGGAGCTTTCCCACTCCGGTCAAAAGTGAAACTGACTCAGGCCTGGTCTACACTACGAGTTTAGGTCGACTTTAGCAGCGTTAAATTGAATTAAGCCTGGACACGTTCACACGACCAAGCCCTTTCTTTCGACTGAAGGGGCCCTTTAAACCGTTTTTTTTACTCCACCTCTGACGAGGGGATTAGCGATAAAATCGGCCTTAGCGGGTCGGAATTGGGGTAGTGTGGACGGAATTCGACATTATTGGCCTCCGGGAGCTATCCCACAGTGCTTCATTGTGACCGCTCTGGACAGCACTCTCAACTCAGATGTACTGACCAGGTAGACAGGAAAAGCCCCGTGAACGTTTGAATTTCATTTCCTGTTTGCCCAGCGTGGAGAGCACAGGTAACCACGCAGAGCTCATCAGCACAGATAACCGTGATGGAGTCCCAGGATCGCAAAAGAGCTCCAGCATGGACCGAACGGGAGGTACGGGATCTGCTCGCCATATGGGGAGATGAATCAGTGATAGCTGAACTCCGTAGCAGTAAACGAAATGGCAAAATATTAGAAAAGGTCTCCAAGGCCATGAAGGACAGAGGCCATAACAGGGACGCACAGCAGTGCCGCGTGAAAATTAAGGAGCTAAGGCAAGCCTACCACAAAGCCAGAGAGGCAAACGGAAGGTCCTGGGCAGAACCACAAACATGCCGCTTCTACGCGGAGCTGCATGCCATGCTAGGGGGTGCAGCCACCACTACCCCAACCATGTGCTATGACTCCGTCACTGGAGAAACACACAGGGAAGAGGGTTCGGGGTACGAGGAAGAGGAGGATGAAGATAATATAGATAGCTCACAGCAGCAAGGAAGCGGAGAAACCGGTTTCCGCAACAGCCAGGATATGTTTATCACCCTGGACCTAGAGCCAGTAACCCCCGAACTCACCCAAGGCGTTCTCCCAGACCCTGAGGGCACACAGGGGACCTCTGGTGAGTGTACTTTTGTAAATGTTACACATGGTTTAAAAGCAAGCGTGTTTAATGATTAATGATTAATTTGCCTTGGCAATCGCAGCCAGTACGGCTACTGGAAAAGTCTGTTAACGTGTATGGGGATGGAGCAGAAATTTTCCAGGGACGTCTCCAGAAAGCTCTCCTTCATGTACTCCCAAAGCCTTTGCAAAAGGTTTCTGGGGAGGGCTGCCTTATCCCGTCTGCCATGGTAGGACATTTTACCATGCCAGGGCAGTAGCATATAGTCTGGAATCATTGCATAATTAAGCATGGCAGCGTATGGTCCCTGTGTTTGCTGGCATGCAGACAACATCCATTCCTTATTGCTCTTTGTTATCCTCAGGAGAGTGATATCATTCACGGTCACCTGGTTGAAATGGGGTGATTTTATTAAGGGGACATTCAGAGGTGCCCGTTCCTGCTCAGATGAACAGAAATGTTCCCCGCTGTTAGCCACGTGGTGGGGGGGAGGGGTGAAGTGATCATCCCAGAGAATTGGGTGTGTGTGTGTGGGGGGGGGAGAGAGGTAGTTGGGTTTGTGCTGCATGTTAACCCGGAAACCGCAGCCCCTCCTTTTACATTGCAAACCCATTTTAAATGGCCAACCCAATGGGTGCTTGGTATGGGAAATGAGGGCGCTACTGTTTGAAACCATTCCCATGGTGCTGTTATGAAGGTTAAAAAAGCCAAAAGACTATGGCTTACGATGGCTGCCTGCAAGCCGAAATCTGTTGCCTGGCACTGCGTGAGTGATCTCTCACACCAAACCGGCAGGCCCTCAATATAAGAGGAAAAATGCGACCTTGTAACGAAAGCACATGTGCTTTGTAATGTGAACAGCAAAATTTAACGTGAAAGAGTGTACCCATTGTTCTCTAAAATGTCTTTTTTAACCACTTCTCCCTTCTCCTCCACCAGGTGCAAATGTTTCACCTTCACAGAGGCTAGTGAAGATTAGAAGGAGAAAACGGCGGACTCGGGATGATATGTTCACAGAGCTCCAGATGTCCTCCCACACTGAAAGAGCACAGCCGAATGCGTGGAGGCAGTCAATGTCAGACTACAGAAAAGCACAGTATGAACGAGAGGAGAGGCGGCAGGCTGAATCGCAGGATGAACAGAGCAAGTGGCGGGCTGAACATGATCGGTGGCATCAGCTTGCAGACAGAAGACAAGAGTCGATGCTCCGGCTGCTGGAGCATCAAACTGATATGCTCCAGCCTATGGTTGAGCTGCAGGAAAGGCAGCAGGAGCAGAGACTGCCCAACAGCCCTCCTCCCCAAGTTCCATAGCCTCCTCACCCAGACGCCCAAGAACACAGTGGGGGGGCTTCCGGCCACCCAGTCACTCCACCCCAGATGATTGCCTGAGCATCAGAAGTCTGGCCTTCAATAAGAGTTAAAGTTTTAAACTGCAGTGTGTCCTTTTCCTTCCCTCCTCCCCCACCCATCCCGGGCTATTTTGCCAATTATCCCCCCAGTTGTGTGATGAATTAATAAAGAATGCATGAATGTGAAGTAACAATGACTTTATTGCCTCTGCAAGCGGTGCTCGAAGGGGGAGCGGAGGGTGGGGTGGTTGGTTTACAGGGAAGTAGAGTGAACCGGGTGGGGGGTGGGGCGGAGGGTTCATCAAGGAGAAACAAACAGAAGTTTCACACCGTAGCCTGGCCAGTCACAAAACTCATTTTCAAAGCTTCTCTGATGCGCACCACACCCTGCTGTGCTCTTCTAACCGCCCTGGTGTCTGGCTGCACGTAATCAGCGGTCAGGCAATTTTCCTCAACCTCCCACCCCACCATAAATCTCTCCCCCTTACTCTCACAGATATTGTGGAGCGTACAGCAAGCAGCAATAACAATGGTGATATTGGTTTCGCTGAGTTCTATCTGAGTCAGTAAACTGCACCAGCGCGCTTTTAAACATCCAAATGCACCTTCTACCACCATTCTGCACTTGCTCAGCCTATAGTTGAACAGGTCCTGACTACTGTCCAGGCTGCCTGTGTACGGCTTCATGAGCCATGGCATTAAGGGGTAGGCTGGGTCCCCAAGGATAACGATAGGAATTTCAGCATCCCCAACAGTTATTTTCTGGTCCAGGAAGAAAGTCCCTTCCTCCAGCTTTTGAAACAGACCAGAGTGCCTGAAGACGCGAGCATCATGTACCTTTCCCGGCCATCCCACGTTGATGTTGGTGAAACATCCCTTGTGATCCACCAGGGCTTGCAGCAGCATTGAAAAGTTCCCCTTGCAGTTTATGTACTCGGTGGCTTGGTGCTCCGGTGCCAAGATAGGGATATGGGTTCCGTCTATCGCCCCACCACAGTTTGGGAATCCCATTGCAGCAAAGCCATCCACTATGGCCTGCACGTTTCCCAGAGTCACTACCCTTGATATCACCAGGTCTTTCATTGCCCTGGCAACTTGGATCACAGCAGCCCCCACAGTAGATTTGCCCACTCCAAATTGATTCCCGACTGACCTGTAGCTGTCTGGCGTTGCAAGCTTCCACAGAGCTATCGCCACTCGCTTCTCAACTGCCCCAGTAACACCATGATTTGCACATTGCTGGGGCCTGTACTTTGTGAGAGGTCTATGTCCATATCAATTTCCTCATCACTCTCGTCACCGCGCTGCAATCGCCTCCTCAGCTGGTCCTAGTTTTGCATTGGCATGTCCTGGCTCTGCATATACTCCAGGACAATGTGCGTGGTGTTCATAGTGCTCATAATTGCCGCGGTGATCCTAGTGTTATGGCGTCTGGTCTGAAAAAAGGCACGAAACTAGTATCTGACAGACAGAGGGAGGGAGGGGCGAGTGACGACATGGCGTACAGGTACAGGGAATTAAAATTAACAAAGGTGGCTGTGCATCAGGGAGAAACACAAACAACTGTCACACACAATGCCCCCCCACAAAGATTGAACCCTGGGTTTAGCAGGCCTTTGATTTCACAGAGGGAGGGGGAAGCAAATGAATACAGAACAAATCTATTTTTTACATCTTAAGCTGGCAGACGACGGTGCAACATGACTGATAGCCCTCGGCATCTTCTGGGTGCTTGGCAGAAAATAGCATACTACGACTGATAGCCATCATCGTCGAGACTGTTCGATAGGACTGAGCATGTCTGCCCAGGTGCCCATGATTGATAGCCACTGCAGTACGACGACGATGGATATCAATCGTAATATACCATCTTCTACCAAAAGGCAAGGGGCTGCTGCTGTGTGCAATGCAGCCCCACATCTGCCAGCACCCAGATCACCGATTAAGTCTACCAGTCATACTGCATCACCTACTGCCAAAAGGCAATTAGCTGCTGCTGTGTAGCAATGCAGTACCACGTCTGCCGGCACCCAGAGGACATATGGTGATGGTGAGCTGAGCGGGCTCAATGCTTGGCGTGGTATGTTGTCTGCACAGGTAACCCAGGTAAAAAGGCGCAAATCGATTGTCTGCCATTGCTCTGACGGAGGGGGAGGTGCCTGACGACATGTACCCAGAACCCCCCGCGACACTGTTTTTGCATCATCAGGCATTGGGATCTCAACCCAGAATTCCAATGGGTGGCGGAGAGTGCGGGAACTGTGGGATAGCTACCCACAGTGCAACGCTCCGGAAGTCGATGCTAGCCTCGGTACTGTGGACGTGGTCCGCCGACTTAATACACTTAGAACATTTTATGTGGGGACACACACAAACAGATTTCTATAAAACCGGCTTCTATAAATTCGACCTAATTTCATAGTGTAGACATACCCTCAGACAAAGGGAACTTCCCTCTTTCCTTTTGAACCATCTTGTCCTCCCATTGGTTCCTCTGATCAGCTATCAGCTAGGCTAGGTGAACTTCTTAACCCTTTACAGGTAAAAGAGGCATTAACCCTTAACTATCTGTTTATGACACCTACTCTTAATAAATTTCCACAACCTCCCTAGGCAATTTATTCCAAGTGCTTAACAACCCTGACAGTTGGAAAGTTTTTCCTAATGTCCAATATAAACCACCCTTGCTGCAATTTAAGCCCATTGCTTTTTGTCCTATCCTCAGAGGTCAATGAGAACAATTTTCTCCCTCCTCTTTTTAATAGCCTTTTATGTACTTGAAAACTATTATGTACCCTCTCAGTCTTCTCTTCTCCAGACTACAAAAACCCAATTTTTTTCAATCTTCCCTCACAGGTCATGTTTTCTAGACATTTAATAATTTGTGTTGCTGTTCTTTGGACTTTCTCCAATTTGTCCACATCTTTCCTGAAATGTGGTGCCCAGAACTGGACACAATACTCTACTCTACGCCAATTAGGCCTCAGCTAGAGTGGAAAAAATTATTTCATGTGTCTTGCTTATAATATTCCTGCTAATACATCCCAGAATGATGTTTGCTTTTTTTTTTTTGCAAGTGTTACACTGTTGACTCATATTTAGCTTGTGATCCACTATGACCCCCAGATCTCTTTCAGCAGTACTCCTTCTTAGGCAGTCATTTCCCATTTTGTATGTGTGCAATTTCTGGGGAAATTAGGCAAATTATGGAATTAGGAAATGACTTCCTAAGTGGAGTACTTTGCATTTGTCCTTATTGATTTTCATCCTATTTACTTCAGATCATTTCTCCAATTTGTCCAGATCATTTTGAATTTTAATTCTATCTTCCAAAGCATTTGCAATCCCTCCCAGCTTGATATCATCTGAAAATTTTATACGTGTACTCTCTATGCCATTATCTAAATCGTTGATGAAGATATTGAACCAAACTGGACTCAGAACTGACCCCTGTGGGACCCCACTCAATATGCCCTTCCAGCTTGACTATGAACCACTGATAACTACTCTCTGGGAATGGTTTTCCAACCAGTTATGCACCCACCTTATAGTAACTCCATCTAGATCCTAGTTTGTTCATGAGAATATCACGTGAGACAATATCAAAAGCCTTACTTAAGTCAAGATATACCACATCTACCTCATCCCTCCCCCCCCCCCATTCACAAGGCTTGAAAGCTATTAGTTTGGTTTGACACAATTTGTTCTTGACAAATCTATGCTGTCTATTACTTGTCACCTTATTATTTTCTAGGTGTTTGCAAAGTGATTGCTTAATTATATGCTCCATTATCTTTCTGGGTAGTGAAGTTAAGCTGGCTGGTCTGTAAGTCCCCAAGTTGTCCTTATTTCCCTTTTTATAGATGGACACTGTATTTTCCCTTTTCCAGTCCTCTGGAATCTCTCCCATCTTCCATGACTTCTCAAAGATAACTGCTAATGGCTTAGATATCTCTGTCACCTACTTGAATACTGCAGTTCTGCTGCTATAGTGCCATAGTGTCAATGCTGCCTACATCAACAGAAGGGGTTTTTCCATTGATGTAGTTCATCCCCCTCTCCAAGAGGCAGTAGTTAGGTTGAAAGAAGAATTTTTCTATCGACCTAGTTGTGTCTATGACAGGGGTTAGGTCAACCGAATTATGGAGCTCAGGGCATGAAATGTTTCACAACCCTGAATGACATAGCTTGGTCAATCTAATTTTTAAGAGCAACCCGGCCTTAGAGGAATTAAGCGTCTATTGCTCCTATTGATTTAAGATTACAGTTGTGAGTGATCAGCACTTCTGCAAATTAGATTGCAAGTGTCTTATGATGCAATTTGAGCCCACCTGTGAAAATTTAAATGGCTCACCCTCCATCACATAGAAACTCTGGAATCAGATATGAATTCTGGAAACCCAATTCTCCTGGATTTCCAGAACTGCTTTAACAGCAAGGCCATCCTTCCTCTTTCTCTTTTCCCCTGCTTCATTCTCTACACAGCTTCCATCTGCTTCAGCAGATAAGGCAGGGATACATCATGGGAACTGAATGAGTTAGGGACTGAGGGGAAAAATAGTATGGGAGTATATAATTAAATATTGTATTATAGTGCATGAGCATAAGGGGAGCACAATTTAAGACTGCAAACAACTTTATAACTGGCACTGCCTGATTTTTTAATGCAACTACTTTAATGAGAAGGGAGAGGGAGAGGGAATCAGAAAGGGGGGAGGGATAGCTCAGTGGTTTGACCATTGGTCTGCTAAACCCAGGGTTGTGAGGTCAATCCTTCAGGGGGTCATTTAGGGATATGTGGTAAAAATCTGTCTGGGGATTGGTTCTGCTTTGAGAAGGGGGTTGGACTAGATGACCTCCAGAGGTCCCTTCTAACCCTGATATTCTAAGAGGCTAGGTTCCTGATAGCTTTGAATTGTCCAATCAAAAGCACCAGGTGCTCTAACCACACTGACCCCAGGAATAAGGGGACTCCAAAAGCAGACCTTAGGAATCCAGGGTGGCTCTTCCCCTCTTAATCCTGCCAAAGCCCCTCTTTAATGTGGCAGGGTGGTGATCCTACACTCATTACAGCTTTCTTTCCTTGCCTTCCCTCATTGCCTCTTTCTTCCCTCTCCTTTCTGTATTTCTTACATCAGAATGCTTCTCGTCCTCTCTCTCCCTTTTCTTTCTTAAATATTCTAATATCTTTACTCCTAGTCACCCCCTGATGGTGCACAAGTAGGAAAGTAGGAAAATCTTTACCTACTCCCTGTGTGTAAATTTGGCACTGGACATTGAAACAGAAGAGGCACTCACATTGCACTAGCCCATGTGGAAAAGGTGCTGCTGTCCTCCAAGCCATGAACAAGATGGGGAGCTATCCATCTGCTATTAAATGAAACAGTCACTGGCTCTTCCCCCCACACCCCTTCACTACTTTTACTCTTGTTGCTGGAGAAACTGAAGATGTAGCCCAATTTATTCTAGAGTGATGAGAAAAGGTTTTGAGAACTCAATATCATCTTAAATCCCTTACCATTTACAATAGAAAGCTCATAACACATTAGCAGGTAGCTCTGGGAACTCTCCACTTTGCTGTCCAGGAGTTAATAAAGAGCTAAGCGAAGTTTATCTGGAATTAGAAAATCATTAACCTTAGCATTTCAGAAAGCAGACTTATCATTCCCAATATATGAACATTTCTGCAGCTGTGTAATGCTCAGTGCAGTCTGGCTCACAAATTAAAAAGTGATTTAATCTATATTTCATAAAAAGTAATTTAAATGATTATATTCATTTAGAATCTATATTTTAAAATACTGGTCTACAATTACCTCAGATGCACCTACACAGCCTCTATAATTCAGTGGAATTGCACAACTGTAGCTGAGGCCAGAGTTTGGAGCATTATTATTATTTTTTTAAATTATAGAAATAGGCATACACCACATCTTCAACTGGTATAAACAGAGCTGCATCATCTCACATCATCTGAGGATCTGACAGCCATTCTTTTAAAATACAAAAGCACATTTTTTCTGTATCAAATTTTAGGTCTGGTCCTGAGGCTCTTACTGAAACAAAACTCTCATTGGAGTAATGTCTGAAGAATCAGCTCCTGAGTAGTTAATCACAGCTTTACTGAAAAAAATAATATTTTTATTTCTCTTTACTCTGTCCCAGAATATCAGTGTGAATTCTCCTTTTATAGAATATAAAAAACTAACATCTAAGAAGAACTGCTGAAAATGTAGCAGTAAATGTTATTGCTATAGAAAAGTCTGATGACTCATTTGTTTCTATGCTTAGTGCAACAAAAGACACATTTTAAATGTATATATACATTATATATATATATTTGAGCGGATCAAGAGTGACTACAGGGCTCTTGGAGTACGGGTGAAGGAGTTTGGAGTGCAGGTAATATTTTCTTCGATCCTTCCTGTCAAAGGTAGGGGTCCGGGCAGAGACAGGTGCATTGTGGAGGTGAATGCCTGACTGCGAAGATGGTGTTGCCAGAAGGGCTTTGGCTTCCTCAACCACGGGATGCTATTCCAAGAAGGACCGCTAGGCAGAGATGGTGTTCACCTTTCTAGGAGGGGAAAGACTCTATTTGGACACAGACTGGCTAACCTAGTGAGGAGGGCTTTGAACTAGGTTCAACAGGGACAGGTGAGCAAAGCCCACGGGTAAGTGGAGAACATGGAGAACTGGAAGATGGGTTGGAAATAGGAGGGAGCATGGGCTATAATGGCAGAGAGAAAGGAGGGTCAGGGCAAAACTGGGAGGCAAGATCAAATCAGTATCGCAGATGCCTATATACAAATGCGAGAAGTATGGGTAATAAGCAGGAAGAACTGGATGTGCTAATAAATAAATACAACTATGACATTGTTGGCATCACCGAATCTTGGTGGGATAATGCACATGATTGGAATGTTGGTATGGATGGATACAACTTGCTCAGGAAGGATAGACAGGGGGGAAAGGGAGGAGGTGTTGCCTTATATATTAAAAATGTACACACTTGGACTGAGGGGAGATGGACATAGGAGACGGAAGTGTTGAGAGTCTCTGGGTTAGGCTAAAATGGATAAAAAACAAGGGTGATGTCATGCTAGGAGTCTACTACAGGCCACAGGTGAAAGAGGTGGATGAGGCTTTTTTTAAACAACTAACAAAATCATCCAAAGCCCAAGATTTGGTGGTGATGGGGGACTTCAACTATCCAGATATATATTGGAAAAATAACACAGCAGGGCACAGACTATCCAATAAGTTCTTGGACTGCATTGCAGACAACTTTTAATTTCAAAAGGTTGAAAAAGCTACTAGGGCTGAGAAGCTGTTCTAGACTTGATTTTAACAAATAGGGAGCAACTCATTGAGAATTTGAAAGTGGAAGGCAGGTTGAGTGAAAGTGATCATGAAATCATAGAGTTCACAATTCTAAGAAAGGGTAGATGAGAGTACAGCAAAATAGAGACAATGGATTTCAGGAAGGCGGAGTTTGGTAAGCTCAGAGAGCTGATAAGTAAGGTCCCATGGGAATCAAGATGGAGGGGAAAAACAACTGAGGAGAGTTGGCAGTTTTTCAAATGGACACTATTAAAGGCCCAAAAGAAAGCTATTTCGCTGGGTAGGAAAGATAGAAAATGTGGCAAAAGACCACCTTGGCTTAACCATGAGATCTTGCATGATCTTAAAAATAAAAAGGAGTCATATAAAAATGGAAACTAGGACAAATTACAAAGGATTAATATAGGCAAACAACACAGGAATGCAGGGGGAAGATTAGAAAGGCAAAGGCACAAAATGAGCTCAAACTAGCTACAGGAATAAAGGGAAACAAGAAAACTTTTTATCAATACATTAGAAGCAAAAGGAAGATCAAGGACAGGGTAGGCCCACTGCTCAGTGAGGAGGGAGAAACAGTAACAGGACACTTGGAAATGGCAGAGATGCTTAATGACTTCTTTGTTTCGGTCTTCGCCGAGAAGTCTGAAGGAATGCCTAACATAGTGAATGCTAATGGAAAGGGGGTAAGTTTAGCAGATAAAATAAAAAAAGAACAAGTTAAAAATCACTTAGAAAAGTTAGATGCCTGCAAGTCACCAGGGCCTGATGAAATGCATCCTAGAATACTCAAGGAGATAATAGAGGAGGTATCTGAGCCTCTAGCTATTATCTTTGGAAAATCATGGGAGACAGGAGAGATTCCAGAAGACTGGAAAAGGGCAAATATAGTGCCCATCTATAAAAAGGGAAATAAACACAACACAGGAAACTACAGACCAGTTAGTTCAATTTCTGTTCCAGGGAAGATAATGGAGCAAGTAATTAAGGAAATCATCTGTAAACACTTGGAAGGTGGTAAGGTAATAGGGAATAGCCAGCATGGATTTGTAAAGAACAAATAATGTCAAACCAATCTGATAGCTTTCTTTGATAGGATAACAAGTCTTGTGGATAAGGGAGAAGCGGTGGATGTGGTATACCTAGACTTTAGTAAGGCATTTGATACGGTCTCGCATGATATTCTTATGAATAAATTAGGCAAATACAACTTAGATGGGGCTACTAAGTTAATGCTTATCAACAAGAACTTCCTCATTCCTTCTGGGAATATGGGAATCACAGATTTCTTGTTGATAAGCATCAATTTAGTAGCATAACTGGCTGGACAACATACTCAGAGAGTAATTATTAATGGTTCCCAATCCTGCTGGAAAGGTATAACAAGTGAGGTTCTGACGGGGTCTGTTTTGGGACCGACTCTGTTCAATATCTTCATCAACGACTTAGATATTGGCGTAGAAAGTATGCTTATTAAATTTGCAGATGATACCAAACTGGGAGGGATTGCAACTGCTTTGGAGGATTGGGTCATAATTCAAAATGATCTGGACAAAATGGAGAAATAGTCTGAGGTAAACAGGATGAAGTTTAATAAAGACAAATGCAAAGTGCTCCATTTAGGAAGGAACAATCAGTTTCACACATACAGAATGGGAAGAGACTTTCTAGGAAGGAGTACAGCAGAAAGTGATTTAGGGGTTATAGTGGGCCACAAGCTAAATATGAGTCAACAGTGTGATGCTATTGCAAAAAAAGCAAACGTGATTCTAGGATGCATTAACAGGTGTGTTGTGAGCAAGACACGAGAAGTCATTCTTCCACTCTACTCTGCACTGGTTAGGCCTCAACTTGAGTATTGTGTCCAGTTCTGGGCACTGCATTTCAAGAAAGATGTGGAGAAATTGGAGAGGGACCAGAGAAGAGCAACAAGAATGATTAAAGGTCTAGAGAACATGACCTATGAAGGAAGGCTGAAAGAATTGGGTTTGTTTAGTTTGGAAAAGAGAAGACCGAGAGGGACATGATACCAGTTTTCAGGTATCTAAAAGGGTGTCATAAGGCGGAGGGAGAAAACTTGTTCATCTTAGCCTGTAAGGATAGAACAAAAAGCCATGGGCTTAAACTGCAGCAAGGGAGGTTTAGGTTGGACATTAGGAAAAAGTTTCTAAGTGTCAGGGTGGTTAAACACTGGAATAAATTGCCTAGGGAGGTAGTGGAATCTCCATCTCTGGAGATATTTAAGAGTAGGTTAGATAAATGTCTATCAGGGATGGTCTAGACAGTATTTGGTCCTGCCATGAGGGCAGGGGACTGGACTCGATGACCTCTCGAGGTCTCTTCCAGTCCTAGAATCTATGAATCAATGAATCTATTTAATAAATTAATTACAACATCCTTTATAAAGCAACAGAGGGTCCTGTGGCACCTTTAAGACTAAGAGAAGTATTGGGAGCGTAAGCTTTCGTGGGTAAGAACCTCACAAGACTTGCATCTGAAGAAGTGAGGTTCTTACCCACGAAAGCTTATGCTCCCAATACTTCTCTTAGTCTTAAAGCTGCCACAGGATCCTCTGTTGCTTTTTACAGATTCAGACTAACACGGCTACCCCTCTGATACTTAACATCCTTTATATCACCAGTAATGTAACACTCACTTCCTCGTTCCTTCTGGGAATATGGGAATCACAGATTTCTTGTTGATAAGCATCATATTTCATATTAAATAGGTGAAAGTTGTCTTATTTATCGTAGAGAAGTAACCATTCATTTCAACATACATTCTGTATGATCTGATTTAACAAAAGACAGAAATCATAGTGTCCTCATATTTTATATTCATTTTTCTTAAGACAGAAATGCATTTTGCTTACATACAAAAATCTATATATTCAATCTATAAAAATCTATATATTCAAACATAACATTTTATATGATCCCAAATACACAGCCATCACGAGGCTTGATTCTGCCGCACTTAGTCCTAATGATTAGTACTTTAGACCATGAACAGGCCAACTGAATTTGATGGGATGCTTTGTGGAGTACAACACTACTCATTACGACAGAGTTGTAGAATCTGATCTAAAATGATCTTAACTATCCTTTTCAAGGATATTTTGTGCTGAGTCAAATTTTCAAATATATAAGAAAATATTGTTTTCATATTTATTCTTACCTTCATTGCTGACATTGACATTTCCATTCATGCATGAAACTCCCAGTAATATTAATGAGAAATGCACATGAGAGTATTCAGATGAGACTGCAGATCCTCCACAACCCCGCTTCTGCTGAATCCCAATATGAAATCCTAAAATTGATCTGAAATCAAAAGTTCTGTGGAAATGCATTACACTCTAAATACAGGATTATGAATTGTCACTCTAGAAGCAAAGACAGAAGCTGGGCTATGTAAAAATAGAGTTGTCTAATAAATTAAAAAAGCTACTGGACCAGCTTTTAAAAAAATAAATATTGAAAAGACGATTTCAAATTTCCAATACAAAAGATAATAAAGATGACAGAATGCAATTCAGAAATGAAAATACTAATGTCACAACAACCTTTTCATATCATAAACATTAAACCTTTTTAGTACTTTGATGAAAAATACAGATATTCCGTGACCAGCTGTTAAATATATCCTGCAACATTTCTATATAGTAGGGTGTTTTTTAAAAAATTATTTCTAGTTGTACTGCACAGTTGTATATGCCTTATTAAAAAGGCTGCCCACGTCCTTGCTTAGATAAAGTACTGTTTGATAAATAGATTCCCTAAACAAATGTCTGCCTGAGATAAAACTCCACCTAAGTACCAGGCAGACATTTGAGTATAAAATCTGTTTATTTGGTAATACAGTGTCTAAGGTAGGATGTGCACATTTCTTATAACTTTACATATGTAAACAGACTTCCCACAAGCCTTTGTAACAAACTATTTGTGAATGACAGAAACGTCAAGGTATTAAATAATGCATAACTTCAGACTTTGCTCATAACAATCAGAAATGCATGATCATGACCCACACCATAGGTATACTACACTGGAACAATGGAACTGTCAGATTCAGAAGTTAGATATCTGTACATGTGTGAAGGCGACAGAGCCTTCTCAGCAGCTAGCCAATAAATCAGAAACTCACTTTCAGTAGAGATCGGCATGAACATGAACCTATTCCCTTTAGAACAAAATACAAACCCCACTTCTTCAGGTGAGGCATCTCACAATTACACCAGATTAATATGTCTTTACATGTACAACACTTAATAATTTTGGGAGACACGGGTAGTATAGTCATGGAGCAATCTCTAGGAATTAAGCCTGCTTGGAACTGATCAAGCTGATATAGTTTTCCAGGATTATCTTCCAACTCCAATAGTTAGGTTAACCACGATTCATATTTCATTGCAAAACTGCCCCCTGCAGCACATGATAGTACTATCCATCTTCAAATAAAAAAAATTTTGAGCGTAACAAGCTCCACAATAAAATGTATAGATGAACTTCCCACTTAGGGAGGAAAAGATGGCTTTTCTAAAAAAAATGTACTATATTTCACAGTAATCAAAGTAATCAAATAATTTCCAGTTTCTCTGCTTTCTCATCCAACAGAATAGCCATTCTAGTTCAGCTGATCCAAAAATGACAGAACCATTCTCTTTGAACTACTGAGCAGCCCACTTGAAGGAATCAGAGTATTTTTTTATTTTACACTGCTGATGACAAAACAGTTTTGCAATTTTTTGTTGACTACTAAGACATTTACAGTACAGTTATCACCACCCAAAAGTCAAGACTTACCCACAGCTATCACATTGTTATCTTCTATTCGAGGGAAGTAATTATTCCCCTCTATTCGGCACTGGTGAGGCCACATCTGGAATATTGCATCCAATTTTGGGTCCCCCACAACAAAAGAGATATGGACAAATTGGAGACAGTCCAGTGGAGGGCAATGAAAATGATTGGGGGGGGCACATGATTTATAAAGCAAGGCTGAGGGAACTGGGGTTATTTAGTCTTCAGAAAAGAAGAGTGAGGGGGGATTTGATAGCAGCCTTCAACTATCTGAAGTGAGGTTCCAAAGAGGATGGAGCTAGGCTGTTCCCAGTGGTGGCAGATGACAGAACAAGGAGCAATGGTCTCAAGTTGCATTTGGGGAGGTCTTGGTTGGATGTTAGGAATAAGTATTTCACTAGGAGGGTGGTGAAGCACTGGAATGAGTTACCTAGGGAGGTGGCGAAATCTCCATCCTTAGAGGTTTTTAAGGCCCGGCTAGACAAAGCCCTGGCTGGGATGATTTAGTTGGGGTTGGTCCTACTTTGAGCAGGGGCTTGGACTAGATGACCTCCTGAGGTCTCTTCCAACCCTAATCTGCTATGATTCTATGATTCTATTCTAGCTATAAGCAAATAATGCAGTATATCAGATATCACTGTGAGTAATGGTTCACTTTTTGATGGTAATCATTGTACTTAAAGGAAATAAAATTTATTTTTCAGGTCACAACACCCTGAAATAAAAAAAAGGTCAAAACTAATTCTCACCAAGTTTAATAAATTTCATTTAAACACACATTTTAAAAGACAATATATTTTTGGAAATACATTTTCCATTAACTGATCCCTAAATTTCAATCTTTCAATCTTTTACAATGGACACCCTTAAAAAGTTTATGAACATTTGTTTTATATTTATTTTGGGATTTGTTAAGTAATATGGACTTGATCCACAATCCCATTAACTTCAATGATCGTTGGATCAGGCCCTATATGCCTCTGACTCCCTACTGAAAAATACATCCATTCAAAACTATTCATAAATGCAGACATATGTATTTAAGACTTTTAACTAAGCTTTGTAACTTTGTAACACTTCACAAAGAAACAGCTCACAACACAATTTCAGACTCTTAAGTTTCTGTTCTTCATGGTAGCAATCAAGAATATCACCATCTCTGTCTGCAACAATGATAAGGAGGACAATCTTTTATAAGCCAATGAATGTTAACAGTGCTAAATACCTATGGAGACTGGTCCTTATTGAGCTAAAATCTATTTTCTCTTTGTTCTTACAGCAAATTCTTAAAAGCAAGAAGTGGTATTTGAAGGCCTACTTCATTTGGAAGTTTAATACTGCCTAAACTTTCTGAGATTTAAACACAACTAAATGAGCCTGAACGTTTTATGGTTTGCCTAACTCAGTGGTTCTCAACTTATTGACCATTGTGGGCTGTGTATGCAGCTCTCTATATGTTATGTGGGCTGCATCCACACAATAGATTCCTGTGTGGATGCAGCCCACTACCTCTTTGGCCCTGAGAGTGTCACATCGGCTGCAGCTGGATGCTGATTGAGCCTCAAACAGCCCAGGCACTGCAGGTTGAGAACCACTGGCCTAACTGTACAAATTTGGTGTTACATGAAACACCAGTTAGCTCATGAAGAATGCCTCTCTCTCTGTTGCTGTGGTCCCATTTATAGGCCTGTAGTTTTATGGATCTTGCTTCCATCCCTCTTGTACTGGAATATTTTATTCATGTTTTGATAGCACTCCCAAAAAATCCAACTCTCCAAGAAAAAGGATGAAGTATGCATGTTGAATTAATGTCTCTCCAGACCATTGCTGTCTCCCATGTTTAAGAATTTTCCTTCTGGTTCTCCTATTTATTTTGCTTCTTCATTTAGAATTCTGCAATGCATTCCATCGTGCCATAAAGTTTTATCGACTGCTAGATGTTCTAATTTCTTGATCAACTCTTCTGGTGTGATTACGCTTAGTATTTCTTCTTCTTCTTCTCCTGGGAAATTTGTCTGTTTCTTGCAGTTGTCCTTCATCACCTTTTTTAAACACCATTTTTTTTTATCAGTGTCTACCTCTAAACTACTCTTGCCATTTTTTAGAGAGTGTACTGTTTCTCCTGCTGACCTTTTGTTCTTCATGTACTTGGAAATTTTCTTATTAATCATAACCTTTTGTGTAATCTTCCTTGCATTCCCCACCTTTGCTTTACTTATCATTTTTTACACTCAGCTTCATTTTGTAATCTTTCCACTTCCTCTCAGTACTTGATGAATGTACCCTTCCATAACCCCGTTTTAAAACTGATTACTTTTCATCCATATTACCCCTCTTTCATTCTCAGCGTATTTATTGCTAGATACCATGTATACACATTGGGCATAACCTACTTTATTTTTAACACTTTTTCCAAACTCTTCTGTGCCTTTTTGCTAGCCTTATGTTTAATTCATTCTATTCCTTGCTAATTTTGAAAATAGATGTTCTAAATGTCAGAGATTGTATTACTCCCTGTTGTAGCTGGAGTCACTGTTTCTAGCAAAAGTATTGATCATTTAATGATGTGTATAATTGATGGTGCAACTGAATTTCCAACTTAAACATTGGGAGGCTAAGTCTGGACGTAAAGTAGAATATTTGTACCAAATGTGAAGTAAATTGGACAAGGGATTCTGGAATTATGACTCCCTAAAAATAGAGACAATGACCAAAGTTTAATATTTTCTAAAAGTATCAAACACACAAAAATTACCAACATAGAAAACAACAGAAACTAATTTACTGAACTCCTGTAAATAAGATCTAATGCACACCAATAAAGATGTATTGATTGAAGTCTAATTTCAAAAGTTATTAATTTTGCATTAACATGTCACTATCATCATCAGTGTGTCAGTTGCAGTTAATTACCCACAAATCAAGCCTGGAAATTGGAATAGATCAAAGCCACCTAGGAGAGGCATTGGGAGATTTTTTTGAAAGGCTCAGGCTTTTTAGGGTTTGCATCTTCCTACCCCCACTCCTATAAATCCCACATCTGGCTCTTTCAGAGTATCACTGTTAGGAAGGTAGCTCTGAAAAGTGTGAAAGAGATCCACATGGGGAGAATACTCCATACCCCTAGAACTGTCTATGTCACCTGGCACAATGATAGTCTGACGGAACATACAACGCCCATAATATAAACCAATGATAAAAACTGTCCAATAAACAATTTATTTCTTTTTTATTATTTAAATATGCATCAAGATCTCTGATTCCATGTCAGTACCATACAAACTTCAATTATATTACTATAAACACTCCCAAGAGAATTCCATCCCAATCAGATCAACATTCATCCTACATCAACATTCAACTAGTGCATCATGCAAAAAGCATCACAAACAGATGATGACCTATAGCCTGTAGGTCAACAGTCTTGGACTTTGTCAGACAGGCAAATATGAAAAGCAAATTCTAGAACCTCTCCTGAGAGCCTCCTACTACTGCCACCCTCCATAGTTCAAATCAGGTGAATTTTAGTGCATCTCAACTGATCTCAAATCTTGAAACAGAGCATATGGAGAAACTTCCTAAGGTAGCCAGGATCAAGACACTGTAAAGCTGTGAACAAACTGGTCAAAACCAGAATAATTCTGTTCTGCCTGAATTTTCCAGCATAATAATTTTCAGGTAATTTCATGAACTGTTCAAGAAAAATGCCCATTTAATAACACAGCCACCTCCAAGCTAATTGTTTTAAGATAATGGACTAGTTAGGGAATAATCTTTGTTGAAATCTTTCACTGAAGTTAGAATGGGAACTTCCACTCCTTGTCAGGGTGTCTCGGTGCACTAACCTACCAGTGTCCATTAGTCAGGTCTCCTATAGCTATTGACTAGCATGCTTACTGTGCATACCTTTGGCAATCATTTGAAGTGAAGGTGCCAGTAAAACAGCTGTGATGGAGTTTAGTTACATAAGGATCGATAGCTCCTTTAAAATTAACCAAACAAGATAGAGAAGCTGCAGTTTCTCTATACTTAATAGAAGTTAAATAATAGATGAGACTACAGCAAGCACATCATTTAAAAGAGGCAAAGGATGTTAATCCTATAATTTCTGGATAGAGAAAATATTCATTCTGCTTAAAAAAAAATTGCCAGAACTCAAACTCCTTTTTGTAATAGAAGAAACAATTAGCAAACTAGATTCTGTTGACATCACATTTGTCCACCTCTTCCCCTTTCAGACAATCTCAAATATCCCGCTCTCTAATTTTGTTGCCTATATAGTGTGCAGAAGGAGCTATATAGGAATCAAAAGGTGGTCTATGTTTTGAACATGTAGATGAAATGTGATTAATAATGTGCAGTCATTAATGTAGTGACAAGCCATTAAGGGACAATGTCCTCCGATTTGTCTACATGGGGACACACAGGAAAATTAAGACAAATTAAGTAACCGTGTGAACTTAAAGCACATTTGGATGGAATGAATCCATGGAGAATTGAGCTACAGTGACCTAAGGCTACTTTACTTCTGAATGAGAATATCCACACAGAGGTTGAATGTATTTTGATGAATGCACTATAACTTCACACCTTACTTAATTTGTCTTAACTTTCCTGAGTGTCCCTATGTAGACAAGTCATTAATCTTGATTTGGCAAGTTGGAAAGAATTTGATTCTGCAATTTTGGAGAAAGTGTCTCCGTGACCTTAGAAGTGTGAATGCAGGTGGTTGTGACTTATATGCTTTATATATAGAAAAATAATAGAAAAAGGGGGGAACTTCTCGCAGATCACCTTGAGATACCACCATGAAGAGAAGCTGGGCTATTCTACTTGGCCCATGTGTCGTATGCAATATTGACTAGACCTTCTACATTTGTATTTGTGTTGTTGCTGTCTACAGACCTGAGTCCTTCTTGATTCTTTTGCAATAAGGTGGGGTGTGAGATATAGATAGATAGGTAGGTGAGATATATGGGAAATATTTTATTTTTAGAGATAAGATTTATTATACATTTGTGAGAAAGTGAATGTATTAGGTTAATGTTAAGCAGGATAAACATCTGGGTAATTTAAATTATTGTATTTTCTATTCATGTATGTTAATAAGAAATGAAGAAGAGTGAGTGGATGGTTGTTGGGAAAGTAAAATTCAAGTTTTGTGACCACTGATTAGGCTACAATACTTGTGTACTTTGCAGAGCATGCCACATGTCTGAATGTGTGTTAGCAAGCCATATCGGCAAGCATGAAAAGGCTGATGAAATGGGTACCCTGTGTAATGGCTGTTGATGATGTCCTGTGCCTACTTTTATTTCATCCCTACATACTCCCCAACCCAGAAGTATTTGCTGTTTGAATTATACTGTAAAATTTAAGTAAACTAATCCAAGTCTCATTTAGGGTTAATTTCTTTATCTATATTAGGTAAAATCCATCTTTTTATTATTTAAATCAATAACTTGCATTTTTTTATTGAAAAGATCAATACTCCAATACAAGGAGCTACTGGCAGACAGCTATGTGCTACTAGGCAATACAGAATGCAATGTGCAAGTTCCTGAATTGCTCAGCTCCTCTTTAAATATCATAACAAACAAATATAGAGGACAAAAACAAAGCAGGCAGCATTATCTTTGGTTTAATGCACTTTTGCCCTGTAGTCCAGAACTGTCAGTATTGCTTTTGAGTACTAAGTGTGAGGAACATATTACCAAGGGTGATTTTAGTTTCTTTGCCACTGAATTTGATAATTTCACTGGAGCAGCAAGTGCAACCTGACCAAATGTGAACTTTACTATTTCTAAATTCTTCTCCAAAATAGAAGCTAAATCAAAAGGGCACATTCTTTTTTTTTTTCTGCACAACACAGTACTTTAGCCACTTCAGCATTGTCCTTAGGTTCTTCACACAGTGTCTGAGGCAAAAGGTGCCTGCAGTGTGAGCCCATGAATCAGGTTCATCCTCGCTGAAGTGGTGACATTTGAATAGGATGATGGCACTTAAAAGATTGTTGTTGATATGGTTAAAGTAAAGATAGATGAAAACCAGATGCTTTAGATATGCCCAATGCATAGCTCAAGATGCTGACTGTGGGCTGCAGAATTACAAAAGGTCTGATCTTACTTCCATTTTAAATCAATAGCAAAATTCCTGTTGCTTTCAGGGGGAGTGGAATTGGGGCCAAACTGTATTTCCTAACTCTCAACTCCTTGTTAATGCGCGGACAGTCAAATTCTGGACACATTTACACCAATTTATATCTGGAGTAACTCCACTGACTTACAAGAAAATCTGTTCATCTTTTCTATCTATCTATCTATCCATCTGCCTGTTGTGTCTTCTTTAGGAACATATGGCCTGATCCAAAGCCCATTGAAACTATGGATTCAATGGGCTTTGAATGAAGCCCCTATTTTTGTGGCATCTAAACATGTATCCTCAATCTCTCTCCTAGTTTGGAGACTCTTCGTAAGATGGTAAAGACAGAAGACCTAGCTCTTTTTTAAAGGTGTTGGGTATATTAACCATTGTTATCCTCTACACATGAAAATTCAACAAATTTGCAAATGCCACTTGTAGAGTCACAATCACAAACCACCTCTTTGTGTACTAGAATTAAGATAAGCTATTTTAAAATTTAATAATTTTGCTGCATATGCAGAGGCAGATTAAGGTTTCCGGAGCCCTGGGACAGAGCAAGTGGGGGGCCCCTCCCCACCCCTTCCACTGGCAGTACCCCTGCTTTCCCCTGTGCACCTACCAGGCAGTGGGATCAGGGCGTGGGGGCTTCCCCCGCTTCCTGGAAGGAGTGCCAGGTGGGCGGAGCGGGGCAAGCCATAGCACCCCAACCCTGCTCCCCAGCAGAGCGCTGGGCAGAGGGAGGGGGTTGGGGCACAGGGCGCTCATTTTTCCAGGTCCCCCCAATTGGCCTGGGCCCCATTGGCCCAGTGGCTAATCTGCCACTGGCCAAAAGGGGAAATTTTGAACCATATCAGGAAATGAATGGGGAGCAAAGTTGATTAGTATTGTCACCCTGTTTTGTATGCATGTGAATGAAGCTGGGGGATTGTACAGATGCTGGAGTGATAAGATTTAGATATGCCTAGGAGAAGTGAGCTGTTCTAATCAACATGTGAGGAGATGAAAGATGAGTGACAATATAAGCTGAACTGAAGTTAAGGACATGGCACAAATGGGCAATATTGCTCAGATGATGGACAGATCAGCAGATATTGATGATGTGAGAAGAGAGAGAGAGTTCACACTCAATGAGATCAGCACTTTCATGTCCAAAGCTAGAATTTGGCTATAAAAGCTATAGGCTAAATATTTAAGTGATATTTAGAGAAGAATAACTCTAGAGAATGTTGATCTCCAAAAATAACTAGGCACAATAAAAAATCGTATAGGATGATGTTTTGTCAAGAATCTTATATGCAATACCAAGATTTCAAAACTGGAGGAAAATAACAAAATAACCAATAACTGGTAATAAGCTCATCTGCAATTTTCTCTATTGATGTCAATCACTTAATAGGTCAGGCTGGTAGGCCAAAGAATAATGAATTATAAAAGCCTATTTTAAAAATGACATAAGCATAAACAAACATCATCCTGTCATTTTTTATTGAGCAACAGCTCCACCAGGGTAAAAGGGGGACAATTTTACTGGAGCCCCCAAAGAATCTGTAGTATTTACATAAGCAAAGTACCAGTATTTCCATAAATAAATAAATTTAACTGAGGAATACAAGACTCAAATACAAGCCAAAAATATGAGAACAGAACGCTGTCAGTCTGAGGTAATAACGAATGCAGTAAAGAAGCAAGAAGAGTAAAAGAAGTTTCCATATGATTTATTTTAAGATTTTCAACTTATAATAGTGCTTTCCTGCTTTCTTTGCAGCAAATGAAAAATAGTATCATTGAAACTCACCAATCTTGCCAGATCACTTTGAACTGCAAGAATGGCTAGGCCATTAGTTCTCAACTGACCCATAGTTGTGCTGTGGTAGCTCTTCACACATTATAGCACACTAAATGATCTTTCCATGCTGGCCACAGACATGGGTAAGCAGCAGGAAAAGATGTGAAGTGCAACAATCAGGTGGCTGCAGAGAGACTTCATGCAGCTTATTTAGTAAATGAAACAGTGACAGTATTTTGGGGCCTTTTTTTTTTTTTGTAAATGTGTTTGAGAAACACTGATTTTTATATCACCAGAGACATCAGTGGAGTAAAGACACAGAAACTCACTGAGAGCAACTTCTTTCTTTTCAAGAAAGGTCCATAGAAATGCAGTTTTTTCATAGACATATGTGAGTGCAGCAAATTGCTTTTTGATGCCACTCATGAGAACATCCATGATGTGAAAGAAAATACTGTCCCAAAGATGGTCCTTTAGAGGCTTGACTTAGACTCATAGACTTTAAGGTCAGAAGGGAGTATCACGATTATCTCGTCTGACCTCCTGCACATTGCAGGGCACAGAACCTCACCCACTCCTGAAATAGACCCCAACCTCTGGCTGAGATATTGAAGTCCTCAAATCATGATTTAAAGGCTTCAAGTTTCAGAGAATTCACCATTTACTCTAGTTTAAACAAGTGACCCAGGCCCCATGCTGCAGAGGAAGGCGAAAAACCCCAGGGTCTCTGCCAATCTGACCTAGGGGAATCAATTAGACCCTGAGCATGTGGGCAAGACCCACCAGGCAGATACCTGGGAAAAAAGTTCTTAGAGCCCACCCACTCTAGTGTCCCGTCTCCAGCAGTTGGGGATTTTTGCCACAGGCAATCGTCAATGGGCCACATGCTATTGTAGGCAGTCCCATCATACCATGTCCTCCATAAACTTATCAAGCTCAGTCTTGAAGCCAGTTAGGTTTTTGCTCCCACTGCACCCCTTGAAAGGGTGTTCTAGAATTTCACTCCTTTGATGATTACAGATCTTGATCACTTGCATCATCACTTCCGTTCAGGGTTGGGCATGTTGTCCCTGGATGATCAATGCCAAGGTTTGCCACAATGTGCACACATTCATTGTATATGTTGTTCCATTCCTCTCACAATTGTACTAGTTCTGTGAGAAGATCCTTAGAATTGTCTCTTTCAACATCAAGTGGAGCATCTCAGTGCTGAAGGACCAGATTCCATTCATTGATGGGGAAAAGAATTCTCACCCAAACTGAGGTGAGCAGAACGCATTTAAATTTTGGCATGTATTTTACTAGCCTTGCAATATTACTTCTTCTTTTTGGCAGTCAGGCTAAATTCAGACAGTTCAATGCCACATGTAAGCCTTCAAGGCTATAGGTGAAAGAACATGGATAATCAATATGTGCAGCCTTCTGTGTACCAGACACTGAATGGAGTGAATCAGGAACATTTTTTCTTCAAAATTTCTCATTGCTGTGGACTAGCACTGAAAATATTGCAGTTGAAGACATCTGAAGAACATAATACCAATCAACTGATGACTCAACTGAATCAGCAGCAACAATTTCAGTGAAAGCACATGGGAAAAAGTGCCTGAGAATTCTGATGAAACAGCAGTGCCTGATCATCAGAGTGTTTTCCTGCCATATTAGCACCATTATCATAAGCTTGCCCATGACAGGGTTTGACATCGAATCCATGTTCAGATATGGTGTTGCAAATCATTTCAGCTATTTTCTCACCAGCCTTTTAGGTGAAGTCTCTGAAGCACAAAAAATGTTCCTGAATCACAAAGTTACCAGCAGATATTTGATCAACATATCTGATCAATTGTATTGTTTGTTCCTCATATGAGATGTCTGGTGATGCACTGGAAATTATTGAAAAATACTTGGCCTCTTTAACCTCATGTAGGATTGTTTTCTTTATTTGCTCTGCACATTCTTCAATAAATTAATTTTTGCTCCCAGGTGATAAGTAGTGTACTTGAACTCTCTGATGTTGCACCTCTGCCTTTTTCATACAGTCAGCATCGTCACTCAAAATCTGATCATACTTAGCCAACAACTCAGCAATACCCAAGAAATCACCATTTTATACCATATTGCAGCCTCCCCACTGCCAAGGAAAAAGCGCATCTGTTTGAAGACATATTTGGCTTTCAAGCATAGTATCCAATGGGGGAGGTCCCAGTTCACTTCAGGCTTTTGGTGGGAATTTCTGTGCCTCCTGGACATTAAACCTCACACCTCGAATGCTTACCACCACAGCAACAATGGTCAGGCAGAGAGAGTAAATCACATCCTGGAGTAGACCTACGCTGCTTCCTAAATTACGACCAGGATAATTGGCTGGCACTTATTTCCCCACACAGAATTCACCTACAACAACTCCACACATGCTGTTACTCAGCAGACAATTTTCTTCATGAATTATGGGTTCCACTTTGGATATCACCCAGAAATCACCCTTGACTCGCCAATGCCCACCATTGCTGACCTCATCACACACATCCACCAAGTACATGAAGAACTCAGGCAATGGTCAGAAGAGGCTAAGACAGCATATAAGTGCAATGCTGACCAACACTGTCAGCCAACCCCACCCTCAAGATTGGGAATAAGAATTGGCTGTCTGACCAAAACCTGTGATCCCCCCGTCCAACCGCAAAGCTGGACAACAAGTACTTGGGACCATTTGAAATCATGGAACAAATGCACCTGGTAGCCTTTTAATAGCATCTGCCAGAACACTTCAAGATCCACCCCATGTTCTACATCTCCCTCTTGAAACATTTCATTAAGAATCCCTTTGCACATCATACTACTCCTCCCACTCTGCAGATAACCATGCGGGGCCATGAGGAATATGAGTTCCAGAAGATTCCTGACTGCTGATGAGTCTGAGGAAGACTCTAATATCTGATTTACTGGAAGGGATACAGCTCAGATGAGCATTTGTGGGAACCCATGGAACACATCCACGCCCCGGACGTCCTATGCTCCTTCCACCAAGAAACTGCCCCAAGGTCTCCTGGGATGCAACCCCAAAAGAAGAGGGGTGCTCTCAGTGGCCTGTTCCCAGACTAACTCAACCACTAGTCAATGAATGAGCCCAGCTGCACTGCCTTGAAATTACCAGAGTGGCCACAGCCCCTGATTGGCTGCTGATTTAGCAGTCCTACTTATACACCTGGTAGCAGATCAGCAGTTGCTCAACACATACCATGCCCAGAGTTATGCTTGCTCTTGTTCCAGTCCCTGAGCCTGTTCTGTTCTGCCACTTGTTCCTGTTCCTGTTGCAGCCTACTTCGTACCCTGCTCCTGTACCCCTCCAGCATCAGTGTTATGGCTTCTATTCTCAGCTTCTCCCCTGGCTTACAGCTCTGCTTTACTCCCTGGCTCTGGCATTTGTCATTTATCCCTGCAGTTCTGACCCTTGGCTCATTGCCTAGATTCTTTCCACCCTGAACCCAGCTCTAACTGGTAGGCTGACCTCTTGTTTCCACCACTAGGCCTGATTGCCCACAGCTCAGTCAGCAACATGGGGTACAAGTATATATTTAGATACCTTAGTGAACGGTACTGTTTAAAAATCTAAGATGGTGGGGGGAGCCATCTGCCTGATCGAAGGGATGTTCAGGCTTAAAGTAGACTTTGACCTTTTCTGACATTCTGAAAAATCTTGCTGGGCTCTCAAGAGGCTTGGTGGCTGTTTTCTTGTCCAACATTTTTGTGTGGAATTAAGTGCACAACCAGTCACCCCAGAGAACACATTTCATTCATGTGAAGAGTAGGCATGTCAATATTACAATTACCTACACAAATCATTTTAAATTAAAATTGCCATTCACTAACCCAGATGTCCAATTTAGGGTTGACAGGAGTTCACAGAGAACATTAATTCATTTGACCTTTGATTCAAAAGCCTAAAGATGACTCTACCCATGCATATTCACTTACCATTCACTAGATCAGTACAGTGAATTAGGTGTTGTCAAGCTTCCCTGCAGTGGCTCAAAAGCGTGGGTACCAACCTCAGGCCAGACTATGAGGAAGCAGGGCACAAACCTCAAATTTGTTCTGAGTGCTATACTTAGATTTCACCAACCAATTATCAAGCATGAACTCTTCAAGCACTATACCAGCGCTTAACAAGGAGTCACAGACATCCACTTGGGTACTCCAATCTATCTCTCCAGGAAGCTTGCCTTTGTGACAGATGGTCCCTTACTCCAAAAAATTACAATATTCAGGTTACTCCCAGTCCCAAAGGACCAGTCACCCCAGGTCAATTGCACCTTATATTTCACACCAAAGACAATGCTTATAGCCAATCCTATAATAAAACTATATAACTAGGAAAACTATTTATTAAGTAGGAAAAGGAAATAAGAGAGTTATTGACAAGTTTAAACAGGTAAACATATATACACACAAATGAGTCCCAGTCTTAAATTTCAAAAAGTAATAGAAGCTTCTATAACCAACAAGCTCTAAATGTCCTTCAAGGCTAACCCATGCCAACCTCTGTGGATCTTTTGCTTATGCTTAGTAATCCTTGCCCCTTAGAGTCCAAGCAGCATAAACAATACAGTTCCTCCATGTTAGGGGCTTTTATTCCTTCCCCTGCTTCTGCTTTGAGTTGCAAATTCAGCTGTTGGGAGGAATTCTGTTGTACATCTTCAATGCATGGGGGGTGGGGGGTAATGGAGTGGGGTAGGGACCAATCAACAAAGTATTTTGTCCTCTGATGTTCCACAATGGCTCATCTGGTGTTGATGGTTCTTCTTTTGCTGAGCAGGAGATAACACCTTCTATCGGAAAGTAGTGTAACGCTTCTCTCTTGTATGGTGATTTACTGTTACAAAGAAAACAATTATTACCTTATAAAATGAGATACAGATATTATAAAGGAGATTAATGCATGCAACAGCTTACAAGCATTTCACAGAGTCTAAACCAGTGGCCAGTAATGGTTAACCGTGGCCATTGGGAGCTGCGGGGGCCCGTGGCTGTGGACGGTCAACGTCAGCAAAATGTCTCATGGCCCGCAGTCAGATTACCCTGATGGGCTGCATGCAAGCCGCAGGTTGCCCACCACTGGTCTAAACTCTAAATACATTTTTATAACTAAAGCTATTTTAACAATACTAATCCACAGGTGAGCCACAGTGGTTCCAGCTATGTATTTGTCAGTGTTCAGTTGACATCTAGTGTCTTGACATGAGCTGGCACCTGGCCTGCCAGTGTCAGTGGTGTATTCTCTTTTTTTCCCTTCAGATATATTCCCAAAATAACATGCTCCATTTTATGTCTATTTTTAAAAGAAACTGAATACCCAGTAGGACACTCAGAAGTTCAATCTACTGTTAAGATGTATTTGCTTAGATATAGTTCCCACTACATACTGCAGCTACTTTGTGCAATATAAATAATATTCAGTTTGAAATGTGACTTAATGTAATTGACTTATAATATTCCAAAATTAACAAATAATCATAATATATCAGTAGCACTTCCCATATCAGCTTCTTAACCAGTATGAAATCATTCTTTCCCCCAAAACCCAGTATTTTTTTCTTGTGTTAGGAAAGATGGAAGTGCAATTAGATTGTGGGTGCTGGGAACTATAGGCTTCCTCTTAATTACTCAAAGACATTGAATACTTAATCAAACATGACTAATGAAAATACTACACTCAACACATAGTCAGGTGCTCTTATTGAACAGTTAGTATTAAAATCAGTATTGTGTCAAGGGCAATAACAGGTTATTTTGTCCCTGACCATGTGATGCTCCATCATAACTATTGATAATAGTCTCTGCATCAGCAGTTGCTCTCTGTCATTCTACCTTCAAGCAAACACAATCACCATTGCTGGTTTGAAAGCAATACCTGATTAATAAATGAGTGTTTGTTTAGTGCCTTTCCTCAGTGGCAGAGTTCTATTTTTTAGAACACTATAAGAAAATTCTGCAGAAATTCTTTAGAAAATGCCCAGACAGAATGTTAAAGAAAATGGGTCACTTTTCTGTAGAGACGTTATAAACTAATAGAACTAGCTGCACTTAATTTATATGAAAAATCTCTATAAAATACTCCTAAACAAATCCCAGTCATTTTTAAATGGAAATTATATATGGGCTCTTTCTGTTTGATTGATTGGAGAAGGCACACCCCTTTAATTTAAAATGATGCTGAGGCCAAGGATTTACTAGCGAAAAAAGTACTTTTTTTTTACTAACATTCTCCTTAACAGGGCAATTATTATTAATAAAGTCCAGTACAATCAGTCTTGTTCTGTTAAGCAAGACTAAATACTATAGTAAGCCCCATTAATCTAACCTTTGAATAAGTTATTCTAACTATATTGGCCCATAGGATTTGATAAGTGTAACTGTAGATTTAACTCCAGAGATACAGGACTGTATTCAGTCCAGACACAAGTGGCTGGGCATCTCGCTGAAGCCAAGATGTGAATGTGATCCCGTGTGTTTAATTTCTCATAACTGGTCATCTTCTATAAAATAGACAATTTAGTATCATAAGGACAGTTTTGAATATCAATTGCAGAGATAAGCATAAAATATATCGGGAGATAAATAGTTCTTAGCACAAAACTATAACATCTACTGCAGGGATTCTCAAACTGGGGGTTGGGACCCCTTGGCTAGGACCCCTATAGGGTTGTCAATTTGGGTTGGACGTATTCCTGGAGGTTTCAACACATGGATCTTTAATTCCTAGAGACTCTAGGACAATCCTGGAGGGATGACAAGCCTAGACTCCCTACCATACCCCATTTAAGGGCAAGGACATAGATGCGGTGGTGGGGGAGAACACTCCCAGCCTTAGGTCAGGAACAAGGTACCATAACCCCTCACCCTCCACTAACAGAAAGACAATGGGTTGGAAGTTAGATACACTAACCGTTAGATCATCTGGCCCTCCAAGTACCATGTCACACAGAACAATTCAAAGTCCTCCAAACCAGCTTTTTATCAAGCAGTTTTCATATACATTTATTTCCTATTAAATACCCAGATTTGTGTATAGGTCTTTCTAATAATGTATCAGAGAAATCTTCTTATAAAACAGTTTCAAGCTTATTTGAATGGTAATCCTACAAAACTGGCCCATGCACCCAAAGAAAATCTCTAGCTAAGAATAACCATCCTGATTACCTGAATTCAAGAATATAAATCCATATATAGCTACCTGAACAAAAAGAGGTGCTATGCAAAAGTAACTCCCATATTATTTCAGGGGCAATTGTCAGTGCTTATTACCTTCTATTATAGAGGTGCCTATATCTGGATTTATATGTATATTTTCAGGCATGCATTTAAAAAAAATGTTCTAAAATTTTGTTTACCTAACACATATATTCAAAATATTAGTAACACTATAAGCTACCAAATATGGGAAAAGGGAGAATCACATTTTTCTTAACAGTTAGATCTTCGTCTTTCCGTGAAGGAAACAAACCCATTTTAAATTATTCATTTTTGGATAACATCATGAAATGGAATCTCATTTTTGTAGGGGCTGTAGAACAACAAAGATTTCATAGACTATATTGAACTACATTTGCATCATGACAAATTTGCATCCAAAAGTTTATTTTAATGATGAGATATAGTTCAGCACTGGAATGTTATCAGCAAACAAGTGCTTTCTTCCAAAAGAGTTTGCTTGCAAACATTTTATTGTGACACATTTTTTAGTGGATAGAATTTCTAATAACTTATATAATTTTGTCAGCAAGCATTTCTGTACTCATGGAGTATCTTCATTGCTTTTGATTGTACTTAACTTTGAAACCATATGTGCTTTTTATTCTATTTAATCACAGAGGGATTTATGCAGAATATTGTAGTTACAATAGGAGGTGTACCAAGAGAAGTTGATTATACAACAGTATCAGAGACATCATTGATCAAGCTTTAGGAAATACTCCAACAAATAAGAAGTTTCAAACTAGAAAAAATATTTTAAGTGCAAGCACCATAGCTAAAGAGAACTCCTGCTTAAAAGTTTACTACACCTAGCATTTTCTAACTGAAGAAAATGCTTGTCAGAGTTAGAATTACCTTAATATCCAGAATGAAGCCAAACTTTAAAAAAAATCCGTTTCCTAAGTGGTTTTCATTTCAGACGGATGCCTACTGGTCCAAGGGATCCCAGAGCAGAAATTCTAGAAGCATGCTTTGCAATTAAAAAGAACAACTGTTGTGGTCTGGTGTGTTGATGAAGGAGATCTGTTTATGTGGGAAGGATGTAGTCTGAAATTCAGTTTGGCCAGTAGAAGAATCTACTACACATTTCTAAAAATACAATAGGTCAGACTTTCTGACGTGATATATTGGTTTAAATTGTATAAAAATGTGGCATTATTCCCCATGTAATAAAAACATATTACCTATGATTTTAGGAACATAGTGTTTAATTAGGGAAATAAATGCACATTATTTTCCCTACCAGTTTTGATCATCAGAGACATATGCAGAAGTAGGTACACACATGAATCTTTTCCCTATTGTAATACAAGTACCAGTCCCTAATCCTTCAGTTGATTCAGTCAAAAGTAAGTTCCTGTTTTAGTTTTTTTTCTCTCTTTCCGTCCTTGAAGGAGGAAGACTTCTGAAGACCCAAAGATGCAGGTTTGTGTGCCAAAAATGTTGTTCGAAGTTGAGCTGCTGAGTACCAAAATATAAAGGGGAATTTAAAAGCATCTGTCTGTAAAACAGGAACTGTCCCTCTCTGGGCATGGCTGAGTAAAAGTATAATTGATGTTTTCCTATGACTTCAGTTCCAATGTTTTGCTCACTTTTCATTTTTGAAATTATTTTTGAGTTAGGACTTTTTAGGATGGTTGAGATAATGTCTGTGGATTGGCCCATGACCTCAAATGTCTCAAAATACCTAAGGTCATTCCAACTGACTGACTGACTGACTGATGGAATATTTTTGGAACCATGGACTTTCTGAACCCAAAGTTACTGGAACATGGAGGTTCTTTGTTTGCATAAAGGTGATCTAACACAGGGTGATGCCAGTTACCCCAGAAGAGGACCATCCCGTTCTAATTCACCAAGAAGCTCCTGAGGAGGAATTCCAAGAGGAAGAACCAGCCAGGCTATCATCTTCAGAAACTTAAAGAAAGGAAGACAGCGTCTCGTTGGCAGTTAGCTCACTTTGGGCTTGTTTGCCTGCAATGGCTGCTGCTGCAGTCACTGGTTGCTACCTTCTGGCTATACAATGTCCCCATGCCTGACAGAGAGGCCTGTGCTTCCTCCACCCTCAAAACTGGATCTGAGGATAGGAGTCCAGCAGCCTGGAACATCTAAGGTTCAACATCTACAAGCAGATAACCTTTAGTCAACAAGACTATAAGCTAATCTTTTCAACTGAAGTTGAATTAAACCACAAGAGCTGTGACAACCACCCTACATATGTATCAGTCTTGCTGGTTTGTTTTCCAATCTTTATTAGTAGAGGGACACCTCTACCTCAGAATTCTTGCACTTATTTTAAGTTCCAGCAGATGGCTGGTGTGTATGTGGGTGTGAGTGTGGGTGTGTGTTGTTAGAATGCAGATAACTTACTTGAGGATAGTGCCTATAGAATAGTTATTGAAATACCTACAGTATCATTAGGTTAAACAACCTTGACATCTGAAAGATCACACATGCATATGTTTCATGTGTTAGAAATTGTATGTTTAATCCTGAGAAATCGTGTCATTTTCACCAAAATTTGTCATTTGGATATTAAATATAAGCTGAATAATCTTTTGAATTGTATTTGATTATTTCATCATGATCCTGTGTTGGAGGTAAGGAAGAAGATATTGGCTATCACCTATTCCACCGGTAATTTTGGCAGGCTAACTTAATGGCTTTAGAACTGTAGTATCAACATTAGCTTCAACCTGGGAGTGATTTGACTCTCCATGTGTCAACTATTTGACTGCAACATAAATAAATCAATTAGTATTGACATTGATAATGCCTTATTACTTTTGCAGCTGGTTGATGAACAAGATTGCTGCCTTCCCAAATCATTCCACAGAACACCCAAGGAATTGTTGGTTTATTTAACCAACCTGATAATTAGTTTAATTTGATTATTTGCTATCAACCCACTGCCTTTTTAATTTTATTTGTTTATATGTATTTTATGTTTTTGCTTAAAATGTATTAAATTGGAAACCTGTATAGTTTAGGTGTTTCTTCCTCAGATGTCAAGGTTCTACTGTTGAGGTATCCCTGGAGTAAATAAGAGGCAATACAGTGACCCAAGCAGTTGTGTTCCAAAAAAGTTCCTGTAGTCCTTCTATAACTGGTGTCTTAGCTGGAACACTTGGTTTTTGAGGGAAAGTTTACTTATGTATTGATCATTCTGTTCAATAAGCTATGTGGGTTTCAGAATCTTTGAGAGTCTGATGTGGTAGATATGAGCTGTCAACCTAGACGTTTTCTAGTTCCCCATAATAAATCTATACATATCATATCTCACACTCCGTAAATCAGGAGAAACTCTATTGAAATCACTAGTGTGAAACCAGTGAGTGAAAGGAGAAAGTGGCTTTCTTTAAAATGTGAGAGACAAGGTGGGTGAGGTGATATCTTTTATTGGATCAATTTTTGTTGGTGAGAGAGATAAGCTTTCAAGTTTACACCGAGCTCTTCTTCAGGTCACCTGAAGCTCGAAAGCTAGTCTCTCTCACCAAAAAAAATTGGTCCAATAAAAGATATCACCTCACCCACCTTGTCTCTCTAATATCCTGGGACTGACACCGCTACAACATTGCATACTTAAAATGTGAGGTAATAATGTGTACCGACTCCTCTCTTGCTTCCTATGTCTGCCTTGTTTCACTCAAAGCATTTGGTATGTTTTGTGACTCCTTCTCCCTGCAGCTGAAATAGAGTTATTCACGGTCACTTTCTAGCAGTCTGCCCCTTCTCTTGTAGGATCCTAAAGGCTGTGTGACAGCTTGCGTGTACAGGCCTCTTCAGCCACCACTATGCAGAATGTTTTGACAGGTTGTGTGACATCACCATGGAGAAGATGGTGTTTACCGACAAGTTGATATTTCAGAAAAGGAACCACGTGCATTTCATCAGGGATTTATTTTAGTAGTTTCAGTACCCTATTCCCATAATAAAATACATAGGTGTGACTCTCCACTCTGTCATATCAGTTTTATCAACTGAATTCACATGGAGTTACACCAGTATAAAGCTGATGTAATGGAATGGAGAATCATAATTATATTTCTTGATAGGCCAACTTGTCTGTTCAGACCTCAAGCCAAATTCCAGTGTTCTCTCAGCTGAATCTGCACACTTTCAATATACAGTGATAGACATAAGGAGTGCTATTATAGTCCTTCAGATCTGAAAGAAAACCCCTGTAGTATGTTTCTAATTCACTGAACATGAAATAAGTAGAACAAATGAAAAAGACATGTTAAGGCCTTTCATGTACAGTGTGAGTAGGGCAGATCTTAGGGTGATTTACAGAAAGTTCAGGGAGTGCGAATGTGTGCATTCATTGTTGCAAACATGACATAATACTCACCTTTGCACTTCCCCAATCCTGTTTCAACCACATGCATGGCTGATCTCTCTGTACTGAGTTAGAGCAGCCCAAGAGTTCACAGACTCATAGATTATAGGGCCAGAAGGAATCACTGAACATTTTATCTGACCTCTTGCATAATATGGACCATAGGAACTCCCTGAATTAATTTCTGTTTGAACTAGAGCATATCTATTAGAAAAAAACACCCAATTTTGATTTTAAAATTGCCAGTAATGGAAAAATAATCACAACACTAGGTAAATTGTTCCAATGGATAATTACCCTTGCTGCTAAAAAATTGTGCCTTAGTTCTAGTCTAAATTTGTCTAGCATCACTTTTCAGACAGTGGTTCCTGTGTTATACCTTTGTCAGCTAGATTGAGGAGCCCTCCATTGTCACCGTTTTTGTTCACCACGTAGGTACTTAAACTGTTACCAAGTTACCCCTTAACCTTCTTTTTGTTAAGCTAAATAGGTTAAGTTCCTTGATTCTATCCCTATAAGGCATGTTTTCCGGTCCTTTTTTGTCATTTTTGTGGCTCTTATCTGAAACCTCTCCAATTTTTGAACATCCTTCATGAATTGTGGACACAAGAACTGGACACAATATTCCAGCAGTGGTCACAGCAGTGCTAAATACAGAGGTAATATAACCCACTCTGCTCTTACTCAAGATTTTGCTGTTTGTACATCAAAGAATTTGACTAAAGTGACGCACTGGGAACTCATGTTTAGCTGATTATCTGCCATGATCCCCAAGTAATTTTCAGAGTCACTACTTCCCAGGACAAAGTCCCCCATCCTCATGCTGCCCTGGCAACGAGTGATGAGGAATCACCCCCAAAAGTTGAAGAGGAGAAGTCATGTACCCCCAAGGCTGGGAGGATCACAGCCATCACTCCCAGGAGAAAACATAGGGTAGTGGTGGTTGGAGACTCTCTTCTGAGGGGGACAGAGGTACCCATCAGTCACCCTGACATGGCATCCTGGGAGGTATGCTGCCTGCCAGGGGCCCATATCTGAGATGTTGTGGAGGAATTGTTGAGGATCATCCGGCCCTCTGACTACTACCCCATGCTACTCATCCATGTGGGCACTAATGATACAGCAAGGTATGACCCAGCAGATCAAAAGTGACTACAGGGCTCTGGGAGTAAGAGTGAGGGAGTTGGGAACACAGGTGGTGTTCTCTTCAGTCTTTCCAGTCGCGGGTAGGGGCCCTGGCAGAGACAGATGCATCCTGGAGGTGAATGCCTGGCTGCGAGGATGGTGTTGCCAGGAGGGCTTTGGCTTCCTTGACCACGGGATGCTGTTCCAGGAAGAAGGACAGCTAAACAGAGATGGGGTCCACCTATCGAGGAAGGGAAAGAGCTACAGAATGGCTAATATAGTGAGGAGAGCTTTAAACTAGGTTCAACGGGGGAAGGTGACCACAGCCCACAGGGAAATCAAAAACATGAAGACCTGGGAGAAGGGTCAGAATCTGGGGGGAGAAATAAGGGGGAGACAAGACAGAACTGGGGCAGGGGAATCAAATCAGTAGTGTAGATGTCTGTATGAGGAAAAAGCAGGAAGTACTCAAAATGCTAGTAAATAAACATAACTATGACATAGTTGGCATCACAGAGACTTGGTGGGATAATACACATGACTGGAATATTTGTATTGAAGGATACAGCTTGCTCAGGAAGGACAGGCAGGGAAAAAGGGAGGAGGTGTTGCCTTATATATTAAAAATGTATACACTTGGACTGAGGTTCAGATAAAAATAAGAGACAGACTTGTTGAAAGTCTCTGGGTAAGGATAAAAGGGGTAAAAAACAAGGGTGATGTCATGGTAGGGGTCTACTACGGACCACCAAACCAGGAGGAAGAGGTGGATGAGGCTTTTTTTAAACAACTATCAAAATCATCCAAAGCACAGGACTTGGTGGTGATGGGGGACTTCAATTACCCAGACATCTGTTGGGAAAACAACACAATAGAGCACAGATTATCCAAGTAGTTCTTGGAATGTATTGGAGACATTTTTTTTTATTTCAGAAGGTGAAGAAAGCTTCTAGGGGAGAGGCTGTTCTAGATTTGATTTTGACAAATAGGGAGGAACTGGATGAGAAGTTGAAAGTGGAAGGCACCTTGGGTGAAAGTGATCATGAAATGGTAGAGTTTATGATTCTAAGAAATGGTAGGAGGGAAAACAGCACAATAAAGACAATGGATTTCAAGAAGGCAGACTTTAGCAAACTCAGGGAATTGGTAGGTAAAATCCCATGGGAAGCAAGTCTAGGGGAAAAACATCTGAAGACATTTGGCAGTTTTTCAAAGAGACATTATTAAGGGCACAAGAGCAAATTATCCCACTGCATAGGAAGTATGGCAAGAGACCACCCTGGCTTAACCAGGAGATCTTCAATGATCTAAAACTCGAAAAACAGTCCTACAACAAGTGGAAACTTGATCAAATTACAAAGGATGAACATAAACAAATAACAGAAGTATGTAGGGACAAAATTAGAAAAGTCAAGACACAAAACAAGATCAAACTAGGTAGGGACATAAAAGGTAACAAGAAAACATTCTACAAATATATTAGAAGCAAGAGGAAGACCAAGGACAGAGTAGGCCCATTACTCAATGAGGGGGGAAAGACAATAACAGAAAATGTGGAAATGGCAGAGTTGCTTAATGAATTCTTTGTTTCGGTTTTCACGAAGAAGGTTGGTGGTGACTGGACGTCTAACATAGTGAATGCCAGTGAAAATGAGGTAGGATCAGAGGCTAAAATAGGGACAGAACAAGTCAAAAAGTACTTAGACAAGTTAGATGTCTTCAGATCACCAGGGCCTGATGAAATGCATCCTAGAATACTTAAGGAGCTGACTGAGGAGATGTCTGAGCCATTATTTTTGAAAAGTTATGGAACATGGGAGACATTCCAGAAGACTGAAAAAGAGCAAATATATTACCCATCTATAAAAAGAGAAATAAGGACAAATTGGGAAATTACAGACCAGTCAGCTTAGCTTCTGTCCCCGGAAAGATAATGAAGCAAATAATTAAGAAATCAATTTGCAAACACCTAGAAGATAATGAGGTGATAAGTAAGTCAGCATGGATTTCTCAAGAACAAATCATGTCAAACCAACCTGATAGCTTTCTTTGACAGGGTAACAAGCCTTGTATATAGGGGGGAAGTGGTAGATGTGGTATATCTTTTTTTTTAATTAAATTAATGGATGGAGATATCCCATCTCCTAGAATTGGAAGAGACCTTGAAAGGTCATCAAGTCCAACCCCCTGCCTTCACTAGCAGGACCAAATACTGATTTTGCCCCAAATTTCTAAGTGGCCCCCTCAAGGATTGAACTCACAATCCTGGGTTTAGCAGGCTAATGCATAAACCACTGAACTATCCTTCCCCCAACTTTAGTAAGGCTTTCGATACTGTCTAACATGGCCTTCTCATAAATAAACTAGGGAAATATAACCTAGATGGAGCTACTATAAGGTGGGGGCATAATTGGTTGGAAAATTGTTCCCAAAGAGTAGTTATCAGTGTTTCACAGTCATGCTGGAAGGGCATAACAAATGGGGTCCTGCAGGGATTGGTTCTGGATATGGTTCTGTTCAATAGCTTCATGAATGATTTAGATAATGGCATAGGGAGTACACTTATAAAGTTTGCAGATTATACCAAGATGGGAGGGGTTGCAAGTGCTTGGAAGATAGGATTAAAATTCAAAATGATCTGGACAAACTGGAGAAATGGACTGATTAAATAGGATGAGAGGATTAATGGATCACAAGCTAAATATGAGTCAACAGTGTAACACTGTTGCAAAAAAAAAAGCAAATATCATTCTGGGATGTATTAGCAGGAGTATTGTAAGCAAGATACAAAAAGTAATTCTTCCACTCTACTCCACGCTGATTAGGATTCAACTGGAGTATTGTGTCCAGTTCTGGAAGCCACATTTCAGGAAAGATATTGAAAAATTGGAGAATGTCCAGAGAAGAGCAAAAAAATGATTAAAGGTCTAGAAAACATGACCTATTAGGGAAGATTGAAAAAATTGGGTTTGTTTAGTCTGGAGAAGAGAAGACTGAGAGGGGACATGATAACTTTTCAAGTACATAAAAGGTTGTTACAAGGAGGACGGAAAAATTGTTCTCCTTAACCTCTGAGGATAGGACAAGAAGCAATGGGCTTAAATTGCAGCAGGGGCAGTTTAGATTAAACATTAGGAAAAACTTCCTGTCAGGGTGGTTAAACACTGGAATAAATTGCCTAGGGAGGTTGTGGAATCTCCATCATTGGAGATTTTTAAGAGGTTAGACAAACACCTGTCATGGATGGTCTAGATAATAATTGGTCCTGCCTTGCGTGCAGGGACTGGACTAGATGACCTATCGAGGTCCCTTCCAGTTCTATGATCCTGATAGTATGGCCTGCATTCTTGGTTCCTAGGTATGACTTTACATTTGGCTACAGTAAAATACATATTGTTTGTTTCTGCCCAGATTGCCAAGTGATACAGGTCACTCTGTATCAGTGACCCATTGCCTTCATTATTTACCACTCCCCCAATCTTTTTGTCATCTGCAAATATTATCAGTGATTATTTTGTTTTCTTCCAAGTCATAGATAAAAAGTGTAGTAAAAAGTAAATAGTGTAGGGTCAAGAGCCAATCCCTTCATAACACTGCTAGAAACAAACCCATTTGATGATGATTCCCATTGATAATTACATTTTGAGACCTGTCAATTAGACAGTTTTTAATCTATTTAATGTGTGCTATGTTGACTTTATATTGCTCTAGTTTCCTAATCAAATTGTTGTGCAATACTAAGTATTACAGAATGTGTCTATTATATTAACATCTTTAACAACCAAAATTTTAATCTCACGAAAAAGAGATATCAACTTAGTTTGACAGGATCTATGTTATACCAATTGCAGATGGTTGCAAAAGGCTGACACGTCACCTGAAATTTGGAATGGTATGAGGGCATCCTACCCACTCCTCCTTTTCTCATTTCCCTGCTATGCTGACAACCCACTTTCATCCTCCCACCCCTTGATAAGGGTCCCTATGCCACCAAAGGACCAGTTTTAAATGACCTTTAATACCAGATTCCAAATCCCAAATCCCAAATTTCAGTTTCAACAAATTCCAGAAGAGTCTTGATGACAAACTGACATCCCACCGACAACTGATCGGTATGGTAACCGAAAAGTGGGACCAGTTCAAGCAGATAGTGACTGACACAGCAATAACATCTCTTGGACCAAAGAAAAGAACACATCAGGATTGGTTTGATGAGAACCAAGAAGAAATATGCTCAGCATTGGAAGTAAAGAGAAAAGCCTTTATTGAATGGCAGAATGACCCCTCCTCAGTCTCTAAACAGGACCATTTCAAGTACCTTCAAAACAAAACACAGAAAGACCTCCATCAGATACAAGACAGCTGGTGGGAGAGCAAAGCCAAAGAAATTGAGCACTATGCTGAGACCCACAACTTAAAGATGTTCTTTAGTGCTAGTAAGACTGTCTATGGACCCTTTAAACCAAGGACCACCCCATTGTTCTCATTAGACAACACAATGCTGATTAAAGATAAAGAAAGCATCAACGAAAGATGGCAAGAACACTTTAGCAACCTTCTCAATAGACCATCAACCGTGAATAATAATGTCCTTAATGAAATTCCACAACAACCTGCTCTGACAGATCTTGACTTTCCGCCCACTATAGATGAGATTAAGAAAGCTGTTAGCCAGATGAGATCAGGGAAAGCTCCTGGAAAAGATGGGATACCAGCAGAGATATATAAAGCAGCAGGTCCAGCAGCACTAGCAGTGTTCCACAGTGTGATCATCAACATCTGGGAGGATGAAAACATACCACAGGACCTTCGCGATGCTACTATTGTCTCTCTTTTCAAGAACAAAGGCAGCAAAGTAGAATGTGGAAACTATAGAGGCATATCCCTCCTCTCTGTTGGAGGGAAGATCATCGCCCGCATCATCTTGAACCGCCTAATAGCCAGTATTTCCGAGGCAAGTCTACCTGAAAGTCAATGTGTTTTCGACCTGGCCGGAGCACAGTCGACATGGTGTTTGCTGTCAGACAAATACAAGAGAAGTGCATTGAACAGAACATGCACCTGTATGCTGTCTTCATAGATCTGACAAAGGCGTTTGATACCGTCAACAAGGAAGCCCTTTGGACCATTCTAACATGACTTGGCTGCCCAAGAAAATTTGTCCAGATTATGTGCCTTTTTCATGACAGCATGACAGGTGAAGTATTGTCTGATAGAGCCACAACAGCCCCCTTTAACATCACCAATGGCATGAAACAAGGATGTGTTCTCGCTCCTGTCCTATTTAACCTGTTCTTTGCATGTGTCCTTAACCATGCACTGAAAGATCTGGACCGAAGTATATACTTGAAATACCGGCACGATGGTTCACTTTTTGACCTCTGTTGCCTGAATGCAAAGACTAAGGGTATGTCTACACTACAAAATTAGGTCTAATTTATAGAAGCCGGTTTTATAGATATCGGTTTTATACAGTCGATTGTGTGTGTCCCCACATAAAATGTTCTAAGTGTATTAAGTCGGCGGACCACGTCCACAGTACCGAGGCTAGCGTCGACTTCCGGAGCGTTGCGCTGTGGGTAGCTATCCCACAGTTCCCGCACTCTCCGCCACCCATTGGAATTCTGGGTTGAGATCCCAATGCCTGATGATGCAAAAACAGTGTCGCGGGGGGTTCTGGGTACATGTCGTCAGGCACCTCCCCCTCCGTCAGAGCAATGGCAGACAATCGATTTGCACCTTTTTACCTGGGTTACCTGTGCAGACGACATACCACGGCAAGCATGGAATTCGCTCAGCTCAGCTCATTTCACCATCACCATATGTCATCTGAGTGCCGGCAGACGTGGTATTGCATTGCTACACAGCAGAAGCTCCTTGCCTTTTGGCAGTGGATGGTGTATTACAATTGTTATCCGTCATCGTCATATTCCTCAGTGAGTTAAATCAGAGGCACCCGGGAAACTTCTTCAGCAGATTCCTCTAAGAAATACTGAACCAAACTTTCCACTCTGGGCATCTGATTCTTCATTTTGTCTCCTGGAGACCTGGCAGTCCTATTGAACCATCTTGACGATGATGGCTATCAGTCATAGTACATCACTTTCTGCCAAGCACCCAGAAGTTGCCGATGGCTATCAGTCATGCCGCACCATCTGCTGCCAACTTAAGATGTAAAAAATAGATGGACCAGATTTGTTCTGTATTCATTTGCTGCCCCCTCCCTCCATGAAATCAACGGCCTGCGAAACCCAGGGTTTTGAGTTCAGTCTTTGTGGGGGCCATTCTGTGTGACAGTTGTTTGTGTTTCTTCCTGATGCACAGCCATCTTTGTTGATTTTAATTCCCTGTACCTGTACGCCATGTCGTCACTCGCCCATTCCTCCCTCTGTCAGACACTAGTTTCGCACCTTTTTTCAGACAAGACGCCATAGCACTGGGATCGTGGAGCCCACTCAGATCACCGCGGCAATTATGAGCACTATGAACACCACGCACATTGTCCTGGAGTATATGCAGAGCCAAGACATGACAAAGCAAAACCAGGAGGCGATTGCAGCACGGCGACGAGAGTGATGAGGAAATTAACATGGACATAGACCTCTCACAAGGTACAGGCCCCAGCAATGTGCAAATAATGGTGTTACTGGGGCAGATTCATGCCATGGAATGCCGATTCTGGGCCCGGAAAACAAGCACAGACTGGTGGGACCGCATCGTGTTGCAGGTGTGGGACGATTCCCAGTGGCTGCCAAACTTTCGCATGCGTAAGGACACTTTCATGGAACTTTGTGACTTGCTTTCCCCTGCCCTGAAGAGCCAGAATACCAGGATGAGAGCAGCCCTCACAGTTGAGAAGCGAGTGGCGATAGCCCTGTGGAAGCTTGCAACGCCAGACAGCTACAGGTCAGTCGGGAATCAATTTGGAGTAGGCAAATCTACTGTGGGGGCTGCTGTGATCCAAGTTGCCAGGGCAATCAAAGACCTGGTAATATCAAGGGTAGTGACTCTGGGAAACGTGCAGGTCATAGTGGATGGCTTTGCTGCAATGGGATTCCCAAACTGTGGTGGGGCGATAGACAGAACCCATATCACTATCTTGTCACCGGAGCACCAAGCCACTGAGTACATAAACCGCAAAGGGTACTTTTCAATGCTGCTGCAAGCCCTGGTGGATCACAAGGGACATTTCACCAACATCAACATGGGATGGCCCAGAAAGGTACATGATGCTCGCATCTTCAGGCACTCTGGTCTGTTTCAAAAGCTGGAGGAAGGAACTTTCTTCCCTGACCAGAAAATAACCATTGGGGATGTTGAAATGCCTATCATTATCCTTGGGGACCCAGCCTACCCCTTAATGCCATGGCTCATGAAGCCGTACACAGGCATCCTAGACAGTAGTCAGGATCTGTTCAACTATAGGCTGAGCAAGTGCCGAATGGTGGTGGAATGTGCATTTGGACGTTTAAAAGCGTGCTGGCGCAGCTTACTGACTCAGGTAGACCTCAGCGAAACCAATATCCCCATTTTTATTGCTGCTTGCTGTGGGCTCCACAATATCTGTGAGAGTAAGGGTGAGACATTTATGGCGGGGTGGGAGGTTGAGGCAAATCACCTGGCCGCTGATTACGCGCAGCCAGACACCAGGGCGGTTAGAAGAGTACAGCAGTGCGCGGTGTGCATCAGAGAAGCTTTGAAAATGAGTTTTGTGACTGGCCAGGCTACGGTGTGAAACTTCTGTTTGTTTCTCCTTGATGAACCCTCTGCCCCCCCCCCCCCCCGTTCACTCTACTTCCCTGTAAACCAACCACCCCACCCTCCCATCCCCTCTTCGAGCATCGCTTGCAGAGGCAATAAAGTCATTGTTACTTCTCATTCATGCATTCTTTATTAATTCATCACACACACAACTAGGGGGATAATTGCCAAGGTAGCCCGGGATGGGTGGGGGAGGAGGGAAGGAAAAGGACACACTGCAGTTTAAAACTTTAACACTTATTGAAGGCCAGCCTTCTGATGCTTGGGCAATCATCTGGGGTGGAGTGACTAGGTGGCTGGAGGCCCCCCCACCGTGTTCTTGGGCGTCTGGGTGAGGAGGCTATGGAATTTGGGGAGGAGAGCTGTTGGTTACACAGGGGCCGTAGCGGCGGTCTCTGCTCCTGCTGCCTTTCCTGCAGCTCAACCATATGCCGGAGCATATCAGTTTGATGGTCCAGCAGCTAGAGCATCGACTCTTACCTTCTGTCTGCAAGCTGAGACCACCTATCATCTTCAGCCCGCCACTTGCTCTGTTCAGCCCACGATTCAACCCGCCACCTCTCCTCTTGTTCATATTGTGCTTTTTTGCACTCTGACATTGACTGCCTCCACGCATTCGGCTGTGCTCTTTCAGTGTGGGAGGACATCTGGAGCTCCGAGAACATATCATCCCGAGTCCGCCGTTTTTCCTTCTAATCTTCGCTAGCCTCTGTGAAGGAGAAACATTTGCAGCTGGTGGAGGAGAAGGGAGAGGTGGTTAAAAAAGACACATTTTAGAGAACAATGGGTACACTCTTTCACTTTACATTTTGCTGTTCACATTACACAGCACATGTGCTTTCGTTAAAAGGTTGCATTTTTCCTCTTATATTGAGGGCCTGCCGGTTTGGTGTGAGAGATCACTCACGCAGTGCCAGGCAACAGAATTCAACTTGCAGGCAGCCATGGTAAGCCACAGACTTTTGGCTTTTCTAACCTTCATAACAGCACCATGGGAATGGTTTCAAACAGTAGCGCCTTCATTTCCCATACTAAGACCCGTTGGGTTGGCCATTTAAACTGAGTTTGCAATGTAAAAGGAGGGGCTGCGATTTCCGGGTTAACATGCAGCACAAACCCAACTACCTCTCCCCACACACACACACACCCAATTCTCTGTGATGATCACTTCACCCCTCCCCCCCCATCGCGTGGCTAACAGCGGGGAACATTTCTGTTCAGCCGAGCAGGAACGGGCACCTCTGAATGTCCCCTTAATAAAATCACCCCATTTCAACCAGGTGACCGTGAATGATATCACTTTCCTGAGGATAACAAAGAGAGATAAGGCATGGATGTTGTCTGCATGCCAGCAAACACCGGGACCATACACTGCCATGCTTTGTTATGCAATGATTCCAGACTACGTGCTACTGGCCTGGCGTGGTAAAGTGTGGAGTAAAGAAACCGGTTTAAAAGGGCCCTTTAAGTCGAAAGAAAGGGCTTCATTGTGTGGACGTGTCCAGGCTTAATTCGATTTAACGCTGCTAAAGTCGACCTAAACTCGTAGTGTAGACCAGGCCTAAGACAGTGCAGAAACTCCTTCTTGAGGCACTCTTTGCTGACTGCTGTGCCCTCATGGCTCACACTGAAAATGATATTCAGCACATTGTCAACAAGTTTGCTGAGGCCTCGCAACTTTTCAGACTTACTATCAGCCTCGGAAAGATGGAAATTCTCCATCAACCTGCACCTGGATCAAATGCTTCTGTCCCGAGTATCTCCATCGACGGCACTCAGCTGAAAGTAGTGGAGAACTTTAAATATCTGGGTAGTGTCATATCCAGTGATGGATCACTGGATAATGAGATCAATGCATGAATATCCAAAGCAAGCCAGGCACTTGGCTGTCTGCATGTCAAAGTTTTAAATTACCACAACATCCAGATGTCAACAAAACTGCTTGTGTACAGAGCTATTGTTCTTTCATCTCTTTTGTACGGGTGCGAAACATGGACACTATATAGGCATTACATTAAGCAGCTCAAAGCATTTCACATGCGCTGCCTCCGCAACATCATGAAGATCCACTGGCAAGACAAAGTGCCCAATCTCCAGGTCCTCGAGAGAGCCCAGATGACAAGCATTGAAATGATATTCATGAAGTCACAGCTATGTTGGACCGGTCATGTCAGGCGCATGGATGCCAACAGAATCCCCTGCCAGCTTCTGTATGGTGAGCTCTCCCAGGGCATCCGGCATATAGGTCGTCCTATTACATTACAAGGACACCATCAAAGCCAATCTGCAGTACAGCAGTATTAAACCTAGGGACCTTGAGGACGCCACCAGCGACAGAACACAGTGGCATGCAACAGTCAGAAATACCTGCATCGCCTTTGAGGATGACCGCTGCCGGCGTCTACAAGAGGCACGCGAACGACGTCACAGAGCATCAGCAGCGCACAATCCACTGACCGTGAACTTCCCATGCACCATCTGTAGCAAAATGTGCACCTCTAGAATTGGCTTGTACACCAGAGGGCACACCATAAGACCAACAACTGATGATCTGCACAGGTTTGTCATCATCAGATTCGATGGACTACCAAGAAGAATACCAGATTGTGTTCGCAGCATGGCACCAACTGGTTGCATGATACTGGAGAACCTGGCCTGGAATCTTATACTTTTATGTTCTTATAGGAAATATGATACTCTTATTCCAACTTTAGGTTGTTGCCTCTTTTCAATCCTTCCAATGGCGAAGGCTCAGATAATGAAAACAATGACCTGTGGAAGGGAAAGGAAAGTTGGGCACACTTACACCATGAACTGCATTGATTGTGTATGGGACCAAGAACTAGTAAAGTATTTGCTTTTATGTGTGTGATTATTTTATTCTTGGCTGGAAATATTTAAAATAATACACCATAACCCTAGCAGTGACTGAAATTCACTGAAATGAGCTGAGTGACTTCAATCTAGTTTCTGCTCAATGGAGGTTCATTTCACAAAATCTACACCTGGGGTCGGCAACCTTCAGCACGCAGCCCATCAGGGTAATCTGCTGGCAGGCCATGAGACATTTTGTTTACATTGACCATCTGCAGGCATGGCCCCCTTCAGCTCCCAGTGGCCGCGGTTCGCCATTCCCGGCCATTGGCCGGGAACGGTGAATTGTGGCCATTGGGAGTTGCGGGGGGGGGGGGGGGGGGCATGCCTGCAGACAGTCAATGTAAACAAAATGTCTAGTGGCACACCAGTGGATTACCCTAATGGAACACATGCCGAAAGTTGCTGACCCCTGATCTACACCATAGCCAAGGTTATAGATCACTTGACGATTACCTGTTCTGTTCATTCCCTCTTGGGCACATGGCATTGGCCACTGTCGGAAGACAGGATACGGGGCTAGATGGACCTTTGGTCTGACACAGTATGGCCGTTTTTATGTTCTTATGTAATATTATCTCACCCACCTTGACTCTAGTATCCTGGGACTGATATGACTTGAACACCACTGCATACAGCAACCTCAGGTGTCAGCAGAGACTATAAAGAATGCATGGGCTTGGAAAATGAACTTCCCTCTTCCATTTAGCAATGTGTGATGAATTTTAAGGGCAGCATGAGGAAGCTCGCACTGCAGCAGCCTCTGCTTCCATCATACATGTTCTGTTGAAGAACGGAGCACTTCAGCATGCAGAGGTGTCAACCCGGTAACTCTTGCAAGGAACAAATTACACTGGTCTTGTCGTAGAACTTTCTTCTTCATGAGGTGTGCTGCCGTAATACAGAATGGCCGAACAAAGTGTCTGTAGTTTTTGGACAGCCCCAAAATAATCTGTTTCTTGGTGGTTGGGGTCAGGAATTATATCTTGCTAACTGAAAGAAAGCAACTAGGAACTCCATAAGCTCCCAGCTAAGAGTTGTAGGGTAGGGGCGTGGAATTGCTCACTGCAGTTAGTGAACAGGGGTTTGACCCAACAAACCCATGCCTCTCAGGGAGCTTCCAGAGGCCAGAACCTTCCATATGGAGGCCCTGAGCATCTATCCTGGATATGGGACATCCTGTTCCCATTTTGACTCCTTGTAAGTGTAGCTCCAATAGACTCCATTTTGGTCATTGCACTGGAACCCTCACTTGTGGGTCAGGAATGAGTTTCCATATGACAGTTAATATTGATGTCAGTATTATTTTTTGTGCAGATTCCCTGTTGGGTAGTTGGGCACCAGGTGATGCATGCCTTACCTGAGCCTACCCCAAAACTATGTGTGTCTCCTTGATCCTGTAGAACGGCTTGCGGGGAAGGGACATGACTGCACAGGAAAACTCTCCTTTACCCATCTGTGTTTGTATAGGTGTAGGACAGTAGTTTAGCAACTCCTTGAATTTTACTAGAATATTTTCCTTCCCATAATATTGTGCTTTTACATAGAAAAAAAAAGAATGTTGTCATCTCCTCCAGAACATAGTGTCTAAAATGGACTGATATGATTAAAAAATCTCTTCAAAACTGTCATTAAAATATATCAGTGCCGCTGAAATGAGAGCAATAAAATACAATATTACTGGGACATGTGAAGACTTTTACCAGAGGCAAAGTTTTATTACGTCCAAAATGCAGAGTTCTGCAGTATGTGTTTGTTGTTGTTGAACAATAAAGAAAAAACAATCAAAAAGGAGAACTTGTCTGTATTATTTTATAGACCATCAATAATAAAATTATCCTAGTGCATAGAATCCACAGGAGATATGACAAGTGTCTCTGAATTCTTTCCTTATAGATTTATTGAACACATTCTTTTTCTTCTATGGGTAAAAGTTTTCCTATTCAGTAGCAGAACAAGTAGAGCAACCTTAGACTCACAGCTGACTGAGCAAACTCTTTAGGATGAATGCACTTGCATAATATCTGGTTTGTCAGTTTTCACAAATGAGGGGACTCAAAGTGTATTGTGCAAGAAAAGCAGCGTTTGGCCTTTACCTTGGGACCCTCACTAGTAGAGGAGCCTGATAGACAGTGGAGGACAAAACTGAATGCTGATTGTTCTAGTCAGCAGAATGGTGCCTGTTAAAATGCTCTTGCAGCAGCTGCCAGGTTCACAGGTGTCTTTTTGAGTGTAGGAGATAGAGAACAGAAAGTGTACTCACACAATAAAAAGTGATAACACTTAATTTTCTATGTCTGACCTACTTAATTGTTTTAAAATGTCCATTATGCAAAATGTCTGCTGTCAGCTTGGATTCTTGGCTAAACAAAGCTTATATCCTCATTCTTTTATACTTACTAGTCTATTGTGAAATCCCCAAGTATATTGTTTCAATCTACAATTCAAAAATGTTTCATAACAGCAAAAGGGCATTTGTCATATGACTGGATTCACTTAAAATGGAGCACTAAGCTTGTTCTCATCCCTTGGGTATGAAAAATTCAAAATGGGTTAACATTTTCTCTTTTTTTTTTTAAAGTTCTCTTTTGTTTAGACTTTAAATTCCATGGTGACTTGTATTAATCTATATTCCATGCTGTTTCACTGAGTAAAAGGGCAATAGCAGTGGTAAGATTCATTTGGAAAAGAACATTAACAAAATATGATATACCATCACTAAAGTGGAAGATAGATATAAAAGACGTCTTTTGATTAAAAAATAATTGAAAATAAAACCATCATATTAAAATGACTTTTTAGTTGCTTTACCTATTCTGACTCATTAAAAAGCATTCCAGCACCCACAAATGCCCATATTTCATCATTACTTTTTCACCTTCATTCTAAATCAACTAGTTTAGCAGATTATGAAGGGACAGATTCAGCCATCCTTACCCATGCTGAGCAGTACCATACTCTGCAAATAATACAATTAAAATAATTTATTTCAGTGTGCCTACTTACTGGATAATGTACTGGTCAATGGGTGAGGATGGCAGAGTCTGATCCCTAATAGGATAACTGAAAAATAAAGGTGAAAATATGCAACTCTGGGTAAAGGGTTAACTTGTAAAAGGAAGCGGCTTTAACAAGCACCAGAAACAGGTCATAGGCATCATGATAAATCCATCCATGAGAATTTGCTTTGATGTTACAAGCAAGATTCTGTGCCCCTTTTCACTGTTCAGGTTGGATTATGGCTGTATTGCACCATCAGATAATTATCTGGTAGAGGGAACTTCCTACTGGTATAACACCATCACAACCAGTTCCTGAATCAGCCTCTTTCCATGCCAGTTCACGAGGGAGTGAGAAGGCGTGTTGGCCATGTGTTTGAGCACTGCACTGCTATGCTGATCCTCCACTGGCATAGGTTCCCTTGGGGACTTCATAAATGTAGCATAAATTAGAGCAACCCTTAAATTGCTCTAACTAACTCTGAGGACAGCCCAGTGCAGATTAAAAGAATTGTAATTGGTTCCCTCCTCACTTTCCTGGAATTCAGGCACAAGGGAGACTCAAGCCCAATATTTTTCACCTTGTTCTCCACTGGCTGACTTTTGTCATGCCATACCTTGCTGGAGAGTTTGGGGTGTTGTCATCTGTAGGAAAAATAATTTGGGAGTCTGTCTTTCCAAGTGCACTCCAGTTTTTTTCTTATTAAGCTCAGTTAAGTTGTTTCTTTTTTATTGGAATGGACACTTATATTGGCTCAAAGCATTGGAGTGTGACTTGCAGAGCTCAGCCACTGTTCAATATTTGATGCCAATTTGCTTTTTAAAGTAACATATTGAATGAACGTTATACTTTATCAGATGATATATTCTCGTGCTCCTTGAAAAGTAGTTTTGCATTGGGAGGTCCCTGAATGGAATGTACAAACTAGAATTTAAAGCTAAATTATTACAAATTCTTTCACCTTTTGACTTCCATTGACTTCAGTGGGTTTTGGATTAGGCTTTTAGTGGTATAGTGGCAAATTCTTTTAACACTTTAATTACATACCATGTAGAGTGATTGTTCAGGGTTTAGATATCACTGATGGGAGCAACAGAAAAAACAAAGATAGATGGACTAATAAATTTGTATGTTCAGTTTTTTGCAAGAATTCCCTATCTTTTTGATCAATCAATAACTATTTTCCCTTTAGTCCCCAATTGTGAAAATGTCTTTTCTTTACATTTAATTATTTTAATCAGTATTTCAATCATTTAAGAACCATTTAGATGACATTATCTGGATGTTAGTTGAGCAATTTACATTCCTGAAGAACTAATAATTAGTTATATATGGATTCATGATTTAAAATTTCATGTGTGTTTTCAAAATATTGCTTTCCATTACTGCAAAATAAAAACTAAATGCAGCTTGCTATAATATTTGCAATGGTTTGGATTTATTACCTAGTGCTGCCACATTGGAAAGTAAAGAGTGTCACAAGGAATTGCTGAATAAATCAGAAGATATTTTGCAGTAAAAGTTTGTTGAAAATATCTCAAGTACTTTTATTTGTCTTTGTTAACTAACTTCATAGTTTCACTTCTGAGTATTGCACCATATATGATTGGATTAGAAATGGCTTGTTTTCTTGTAGGTCAAAATGTGACAGTTGAGGAGACTGTTATGCTTAACTCCTGGAGTTCTACGGATTTTTGTGTGTCATGAAAATGGTAAATCTTACTCCAAATTCCTTACCATCATAAACCTAGCCAGATAACATATCCAGCCAAATGAAAAAAAATTCTAATTCATAATTAGAGTCTATTTGACTGATTGTTTTTTTTTTCTTAGAGCTAAATTTCCTGTGGGGGCAACCCTATTATTATTACCAGTAGTTATTATTCTTAATTTGTACAGTTCTACAAATATACTTCACAAAGAGAGTAAGAAACATCAATTTTGTGAACAACAACATGAATAATAATGGTATTTGAAATCTAGGGTTCCACTCTACTATTGAAAATATATTCCAAAACCATGCCACAGTTATAGAGCAGTTACACTTCTGATCTCTCAGAGTGCATATCCGCAGGTAGTAGGCCTCTTTCCTCTAGCTATCTTGGGGTGGAATCACGCAACTCTTCCACTGCTAGACTGGATCTTGTCTGCAGAATCTCATGCATACCAACTACTTAACATGCTGCAGGTGTGACTGGATTTCAGGCAAATGTGATTCCTTCCTTTCTTTCAAAAACTGGGACCAATGAGATTGACAGATTGACCAGCAGCATTCTTAAAACTAAGAATTTTTATGTGGTAATTGTAACAAAGCATTAAAGGATTTTAAAAAGCAGGATTTTAAAAAACAACAAGCAGCCTACACATATATTCTACTACCCCAGACCTACGCTGACCTAAGTAGGCTTGGCTTCTTCAGACATTCCCACAGGTTCCTGTGTCTGAGTGTCCTTTCAATCTGGTTCCCTCGGCCCCCTTTGTACTCACAGCTGAATACTTTTAAACCCTGCCAGCATTTTTTTCTCCAGTAAGCTTAGAATCATAGAATCATAGAATATCAGAGTTGGAAGGGACCTCAAGAGGTCATCTAGTCCAACCCCCTGCTCAAAGCAGGACCAATTCCCAGCTAAATCATCCCAGCCAGGGCTTTGTCAAGCCAGGCCTTAAAAACCTCCAAGGAAGGAGACTCCACCACCTCCCTAGGTAACGCATTCCAGTGTTTCACCACCCTCCTAGTGAAATAGTTTTTCCTGATATCCAACCTGGACCTCCCCCACTGCAACTTGAGACCATTGCTCCTTGTTCTGTCATCTGCCACCACTGAGAACAGCCGAGCTCCAACCTCTTTGGAACCCCCCTTCAGGTAGTTGAAGGCTGCTATCAAATCCCCCCTCATTCTTCTCTTCTGGAGACTAAACAATCCCAGTTCCCTCAGCCTCTCCTCATAAGTCATGTGCTCCAGACCCCTAATCATTTTTGTTGCCCTCCGCTGGACTCTTTCCAATTTTTCCACATCCTTCTTGTAGTGTGGGGCCCAAAACTGGACACAGTATTCCAGATGAGGCCTCACCAATGTCGAATAAAGGGGAATGATCACGTTCCTCGATCTGCTGGCAATGCCCCTACTTATACAGCCCAAAATGCCGTTAGCCTTCTTGGCAACAAGAGCACACTGTTGACTCATATCCAGCTTCTCGTCCACTGTGATCCCTAGGTCCTTTTCTGCAGAACTGCTACCTAGCCATTCGGTCCCTAGTCTGTAGCAGTGCATGGGATTCTTCCGTCCTAAGTGCAGGACTCTGCACTTGTCCTTGTTGAACCTCATCAGGTTTTTTTCGGCCCAATCCTCTAATTTGTCTAGGTCCCTCTGTATCCGATCCGTACCCTCTAGTGTATCTACCATGCCTCCTAGTTTAGTGTCATCTGCAAACTTGCTGAGCGTGCAGTCCACACCATCCTCCAGATCATTAATAAAGATATTAAACAAAACCGGCCCCAGGACCGACCCTTGGGGCACTCAATATCAAGGGGTTGTTTTGGACCCTCTTCATCAGACCAGATCCACAGGCTCAAAAGGGAATTAAGCCAGAATGTCAGAGCTAATCATTCTTGCATTATTTCTTAAGTGAAGGCAGATAGTTACCATCTTCACTGACATATCCCTAACAGCTCCCTAGTGTAAAACACTTAAATCAAAATATTTGTGCAGAAAACACAATCCCACGTTCTGATATAACAAATAGATGACAATGGAGGTATGCAGATTATATATCTGCTGTACAGAAATACCACTAAGATTGTTATTAAAGTCATTGGTATTTTGATTGATAGGGGATTCGTAAATGCTCAGATACTACAGTGCTGGAACATGTGGTCTGGCTGGGGAGCTTGACACATAGAAGAAAATGAGAATATGAGGCACTCACACTGGAGCTCCCTTGAGGCACTGTGGCAACGTAGACAGATGCAGTTTAATTTCTTACTCACTCAAAATAAACCATTTTTATTTGGTTCAATAAACTGAAACAGAAAGGTTCAGTTTGGGAACATGAAAATGTTTCATTTAAATCAAAAAAGTTGAAATGAAATGTTTAACATTTCTGAATAGAATTGTTTTGAACTTTCATTCTGCACAAAGCAGGGATGTTGTGACTTCTCAACACAGTTGCCATCTTTCACGCAGTAAATAATCATCCCGATTTACACAATAAGCCAAACATTAAGCTAATCCCATTTCAAAACAAGGCCAAAACAAGCCAATCCCTAAGAACCCCAACAGTCTATGTGACTAGATCCCTGGTGTGCAGTCTGGGACAGTGGTGGGTCCGCTGTGCACTCCTGACTCTCTCCCGCCCTTGCCCCTCCTTGCCCTTGCTTGCCAGGAGCCAATCAAAAAAAAAAAAAGAAACAACAAGCTACTACAAGCAACAAGCCAAAAACTAGCCAACAAGCAACTCACAAGCCAATTAAGCCAAAAACAAGTCTAATTTCTGCGTTTTTTTCGCAGGTTTGGCATGTCTGCTTCTCGTCTCAATTCAGGATGAAAACAACTTTCAAAATATCAGAATTTACCACAGGATGGAAAGTCTCATTTTTTATCAGCTCTGGTTCATAAGTTTCTTTATAATGCCCATTGCAATGGTTTATAAGCACATCCAGATAGCATTCCTCTGAAGGAAATAACTCCATATAGAGAAACAGCATTGGAAACAAGCTATTGACAAACATAGTATAAACATATGTTTATGATCTGGCATAAAAGTTATGTTCAGGTACTGTTTATGTCACAATTAATCATCAAACATGAGAATACAGAAAAAACAATATACACTCATACTTAAGTATCCCAAGTTATAATGTTAAAAAGCCATAGAAGGGACTTACCCAATACCCATTAAAGTTCAAGTCTACCATTGACTTTATTGGAAGTTGGATAAATTGATTAACTCCAGAGCACAAATTCAGGGACAGAGTTAAGATTATTTGGGTGCTGGTCAGTGGGAATTTGTCTAATTGGTTTCTGTATTTAATGGCATGTTGTCACTTTAAATGCACTTCGCCACTTTAACTAACAAATTGTTGTATATGTGGCCAAAATTTTAAATTGTAGGTGCCTAAGTCAACTTCTGAATATGTGTTTAGGTACCCCAATAAAAGTGGTCTGATTTTCAAAGGTTCTGAGCACCCACTGCTCTCCTTGACTTTAACAGGATTTGTGGAAAATAAGTGAAGGTATATTCTAGAATCTAGCTTTAGGCAACCCAGGTCTGAAAAATCTGGCTATATTTATACAAGTGTAATGTACACAGTAGTACAGGCATCTCGGAAATGAAACATGCCAGCTGGCTAACAATATATGGCAATATTACACAGTATGTTAAGACAGGAAGTTAAGGATGTGCATACATTTGAAACTACAAGAATAAATAATGAAACACTAAAAACAGCTCTCACAGAAAGATAAAAATCATATTACTTCACAAATTCTGTGGGAGCCTCATGGGAGTTAATACAGTGTTTTCATGTACTAAGGTCTTTCTATTTTCTAAAGAATATAGTAGAAAGAAATGTATTTTAAACTGTGAAGCAAAAATGTGGTTGATTTTTATGTTGATACAGTTTTAATGTCAGACTATTTTGCAGGTTTGCAAAGCTAAATTAAAACTGAATTAAGTCCTGTAATGCACCCATTAACAAAGCAATTTTTACATGTGGTTGATTTCAATAGGATTTCTTGCAGGTTCATAGGTGCTATATAAATATAACATATTATTATTATATATGCTATGGTACTTGCTCTTTATATACACATGAAAAAACCTTCTTTACAGACAATATTCTGCTCTGATTCTGGCTTGGTTCTTCATAGTTACTCTATGTGGATTACTTTTTCTAAATGCTTTGATATACCTCTCATTTTTTCAGTTAAATCTTTAAACCTGCTTTTGCCAGAGCTTTTATTATTATTTCATGCCTTTGATAAAATTATTAATCTTTGGATACTTGTCTATATAACCATATGTTCAGTGTAGTGTTGAATTTGTCTACACAGAACAAATACTAAGCCCGTTTGCCTTTTGCACATGTTACATATGTAAAATTTACTATCTCTTTGTTTATCTAATTGCAGGGTCATCATGTTTAAGTATGGGCGAGAGTGAAAGGGCTAACTCCCCCTGCCAAGAAACAAATTAGCTTTTTACGTTGTTTAATAACTGCATCCAATCCTAAATGTCACCAAACAGCTATTAAACAGCAAGCCCCTTGCACAAAAACTCAATGGTGCATGATACCGCTGATTACATGCACTCTTTTCTGAAAGGGCCATTATTCTTAGTACGACTATTTCATTACCATTTATCTGAGTCCGGGTTCATGCACCCACAACCTAATAACTCCATCTGAATTATCTAATACTATCTAGCTAACCTAAGGATAAGTCTTTTAACATTTGTAAGGTGTCTTATTGAACCATTTGTGGGGCTGAAGTACAGTATTCAAAGTTCTCTGTCACTGCTTCTTAAAACTATCATCAGTTGCATTTAGGAGGAAAGAGGTTTTACTATTTTAATGCCTACTTTATATTTCTCTCAGCTGAAACAAAGCAGTATTCTCAGCAGTTTCCAAGCAACGCATCTTTTTCAATTACTGCTTAATATTGGATTCTGTTCCTGGATTACTAAATGCATTTTCCTTTATTCACTCTTTGCCATTCAAATCACTACAAAGAATAGTACTTCTGCATTATTATGATCTAATCTGATGCATGTTGTTTGTCAAGTTCTGTCCGTAAACAATACTAATAAAATATGCCTTCTAAAACTATATCAGATTGGATGAGCTGGCTTTTGCTGGGGAATAAATTAGTTTCACCAGTTTGGTCCGAGAAACTGCTGGGTTTATAGAATCCCTGATTCAAGTAATTTTTTTTTTCATTTTGTGAATGAGTCAGTGCAGAAAAATCCATGCAGTTGATTTTATTGAACCAGCTACTTGCTACCAGCTACATCCTTGTATCTTACAACTCTGTATGATAACCTAACCGTACTAGCAATTAAAAATATGTACAGTTCTATATAGTAGCCATATGATGAGTCCTTCATAAAGTAACTGGGAATTAGATAAAATTCACAGAATATATCCATATTTTACACATATTAAAAACAATCCTTAACTAAGCAGTACTCCATATAACAAAGTAGCTTTCTTGCAGCATTAAGGTGGAGAAATAAAGCACTCAGACTCAGGAAATACAGAGTCTAAGGCTGGGTCTACACTACCCGCCTGAATCGGTGGGTAGAAATCGACCTCTCGGGTCCCCGTTGCGACGCGACAATCAATCCCCAAATCGACACTCTTACTCCACCAGCGGAGGCGGGAGTAAACGCCGTCGACGGGAAGCCCCAGAGGTCGATTTTGCCGCCGTCCCTACAGCGGGGTAAGTCGGCTGCGTTACGTCGAATTCAGCTACGCTATTTGCGTAGCTGAATTTGCATATCTTAAATCGACACCCACCCCCACCCCCCCCGTAGTGAAGATGTAGCCTAAGGCTGAAGGATCATCTACCACCTCCCCCAGCTGGTACAGTAGAATACACAGTAAATGATTTCTAGAAATTGCACCTGCAAATTGCAGCATCCAACTAGATGCTGCTGCAATATTAACTCCCTTTCTTTTTATTAAGCTTCCTCCTCACAGCTGATCCAGTGAGTGTGCTAGCACAGTACCAGTGTGAGGTAAATTTTGTTTTCCACAAATCTTAAGGGTCTCTAAAATGTTAAAAGCACACTATACCTTACATCCTAGAGGGCACTGAGGGACCATGAAAGCTGCAGATTTGTGGAGTCTCTCTCCCCATGATCCTGAGAACTGATCTTTTAAGAGAGAGATGGAGGTAATAGTGGGGATCCATAGCTGAATGTTCTCTTACCTTCAGAAATGCTCAGTTTGGGGGATGGGTAAAAGTTTGGAAGATGGGGGTTCTTACTGCTTCTAAATCAGTTCGCCCATCCCTGCTCATGGGCTTGATTCATCTCTCGCTTAGGTCAATGGAAAGGCTTCTACTGTTTATAAACATCATCATCATTATTACTATTTGTACTAGATTGATCTAGAGACCCACAACTGAGATTGGAGCCCCATTGTGCTCGACACTGTATGCACACACAGTGCAAGGCAATCCCTGTCCTAGAATGCGTATGGTCTAAATAGACAAAACAAACAAAGGAAGTGACAGGAACAGTGGTGCACAGAAGTGAAATGACTGGCCAAAGGTCACACAGCAGATCAGTGGCAGAGCTGGGATCTGAATCCATGTCACCTGAGTCCCAATCCAATGCCCTGTTCTCTAGAGTATGCTGCTTCCAGAAAGACATCTATGCTTACCCCCAAAGGGGACTTGAATTGACAAACTCTGATTTAGGAGACCTAGATGAGATGCATTAAGCTACTGGATATGTACAGGGAGTTGGAGCAGCTTTATATATCTTTAAAAGCTTAATGGAAACATGTGATGTATGGCTAGTAAAGTAGTACCTGAACATGCTTCCTTTATATGTCATTCCCTCTTAGAGATAATAATAATAAATAAGAATTAATAATGCCTTTATGCAACATCGACCCCTACAGGGGATTTCAAATTTTTTCACAGTGTAGACCACATTGTAAGAGAGATGGTTTAGTGGAGACCTTTGCATCCAGTTTGTGCCCACAGAATATCCCTGTGGCAACTACAGCAATTAGTTACATGGAAAGTTCTACTGGGAAAGAGTTTAATATATTTTAGCTGCCTCGAATGGGATTTTATGAGGAAAGAAGGAAGAAAGGTAGGACCAGGTGAGCAGCCAGTTCTCTCCTCGGGCCATGGATTAAAGTTTGGGGACCACTGAGATAGGTAACATCTGAGGACAAACCATAAAACATAGATGATAGGATGATAGGACTAGAAAGTAGCAAAGAGTAGGCCAGGTCTACACTAAAACGTTAAGTCAACTCAGCTATGTCTATCAGGGATGTGAAACATTCACACCTCTGAACAACATAGTTTATCTGACCTGAATTCTTCTGTCAACCTAGATATTGCCTCTCAGAGAGATGGATTAACTACACCTATGGGAGACCCCTTCCCATCATTGTAGTGAGTGTCTACACTGACACACAACAGTGGTGAAGCTGCAGCTTTGCCATTGTAATGGTTTAAGTACACCCATAATCTTAGTGCAACCTTCTGCTTCACTAGGAAGGTCCTATTTCACACACACACACACACACACTTAGCAATATGTGGTGAAAAAAGGAGAGTTCATTATTTCTTACAGAAACATTATTTCTTACACAAGAACAAACACCGCATAGGATGTCATTGTGAACTAAAACAAGATAGTTTTAAATCACTGTAAAATGACCCATATACATTGAGCGGATTAATTTGGGAGGTACATAGTAAAAATTTGTCAAAACACTAATCCTTGCTTAAATGCACTTCTACCCCGATATAACGCGACCTGATATAACACGAATTTGGATATAACGTGGTAAAGCAGCGCTCCGGGGGGGGGGGCAAGGCTGCACGCTCCGGTGGGTCAAAGCAAGTTCGATATGACGCGGTTTCACCTATAAAGTGGTAAGATTTTTTGGCTCCCAAGGACAGCGTTATATCGGGGTAGAGGTGTATGTATGTCAAGTGTTCACTTGCACTTTTATTTAACCATTAACATTATTATTCCTACTGTATTCCAGACACTAGGGGACTGATTCTGCAACTTTTTCTCACACCAAGTAGCATTTATTCACACAGGTAATCCCACTGACATTAAGCATCCAGTTTACAGAGTCAGGTCCTCAGTGGCAAGTATGAAGTTAAGCTGCCTGTTCCAAAAACATCGTAACATATAGACAACAGTCAGACAAAGAACAGAGGAAGAGAAACGGTAGCAGGCAGCGAAATAAAATACTTTGGGTCACATGGATCTTCCCTTATAAAAATACTACCTATGTTGGAATTATGGTGCACCACGCTGCAGCATTACTACCCTATGTGGTAATGACCTACCCCATTACTCTAGTTTAAGTGTAGTACCTTTTGTCTTTTCATAAGGATTGCCAGTTCTATAATGTAAGAGTTATTTTTTTAAATAAAAAGAACAGGAGTACTTGTGGCACCTTAGAGACTAACAAATTTATTAGAGCATAAGCTTTCGTGGACTACAGCCCACTTCTTCGGATGCATATGGGCTGTAGTCCACGAAAGCTTATGCTCTAATAAATTTGTTAGTCTCTAAGGTGCCACAAGTACTCCTGTTCTTTTTGCGGATACAGACTAACACGGCTGCTACTCTGAAACCTGTCATTTTTTAAATAAGTTGCTTTTAATATTTCAAAACTTGTAGCTGTAATTCGCATTCTTTGCAAAACTATACTATAACGTTTAAATTAAAAGAAGAAATCTTCGCTGAAATTGGGTTCTGTATACCTTTCCCTGGGTGCAGATGGATAGCAAGCACCACTATAAAAATAATATTGATACTAGATGGAGATGCCATTTTCTTGAGTAGGCACTTAGACCCAAATCCTGTTCTCTTTGGCTACAGTCAGAGCTGGCTTTGTCCTATTACGAACCTTAATTGACTATATTTGTTATGTATTATTTGAGAGCACAAAAAAGTGCCCAACATTTCATAATGAAAACAAAAAAATATGATTGCTGCTTAATGGTGTTAGAGTAGTATCTCTGATAAGCAGGGCCGGCGCAACCCATTAGGTGACGTAGGCGGTCGCCTAGGGCGCTAACATTTGGGGGGCGGCGACCGTGGTGACCAGATCTTTGGCCACCTCGGTCGTCGTCGGTATTTCGGGGGCAGGACCTTCCGCCGCCTCTGTCGGGGGCGGCATTTCGGGGGTGGGACCTTCCGCCGCCTAGGACGGCAAAAAAGCTGGCGGCGCTCCTGCTGATAAGGGCCCTGTTGTGCTGGACAATGTATAAACACAGGGTAAGAGAGATTTACTTGCCTGAAGAATTTACAATCTAAATAGACAAGACAGACTTGTCTTGGGTGTGAGGGAAAACAGAAGCAGAGAGAAGTGCAGCCACTCACCATGGATCCCAGAGCAGATCAGTGGCAGAACCAGGACAAGAATCCAGGTCTCCTGATTGTTGGCCTGAATTCCATAACCACTGCAACACACAGTTTCTCAATGTACTGTTTCCTGTTTTTCTAAGAATTGTAAATATTAGGTACATCTGTCACAAATACTCGGTGACAAATACATGGCAGAGGGGCATTGACAGACCTGTCCTCGCTTACAGACAACCCCCCAACCTAAAGCAAATACTCACCAGCAACCACACATCACTGAACAAAACCACTAACCCAGGAACCTATCCTTGTAACAAACCCCGATGCCAACTCTGTCCACATATCTATTCAAGTGACATCATCATAGGACCTAATCACATCAGCCATACCATCAGGGGCTCGTTCACCTGCACATCTACCAATGTGATATATGCCATCATGTGCCAGCAATGCCCCTCTGCCATGTACATTGGCCAAACCGGACAGTCTCTACGCAAAAGAATTAATGGACACAAATCTGACATCAGGAATCAAAATACTCAAAAACCAGTGGGAGAACACTTTAACCTGTCTGGTCATTCAGTGACAGACCTGCGGGTGGCTATATTACAACAGAAAAACTTCAAAAACAGACTCCAACGAGAGACTGCTGAGCTAGAATTGATATGCAAACTAGACACAATCAACTCCGGTTTGAATAAGGACTGGGAATGGCTGAGCCATTACAAACATTGACTCTATCTCCCCTTGTAAGTATTCTCACACTTACTGTCAAACTGTCTGTACTGGGCTAGCTTGATTATCACTTCAAAAGTTTTTTTTCTCTTAATTAATTGGCCTCTCAGAGTTGGTAAGACAACTCCCACCTGTTTATGCTCTCTGTATGTGTGTATATATATCTCCTCAATATATGTTCCATTCTATATGCATCCGAAGAAGTGGGCTGTAGTCCACGAAAGCTTATGCTCTAATAAATTTGTTAGTCTCTAAGGTGCCACAAGCATCTTTACAGTTTTATGTAGCAATATTGTTTAATTGTATCCTCAGCCCTTCTCCCAGAGCCCAAGAGGAGAGGAGATCTCCCTTCCTGGAGATCTCTGACTCTGGGGCTCAGCCAGCCCTGCTCCTCTCTCTCTTGCACTTGCTTCCTGTGCCCTTTTTATCAGTCTTCAGTCGAAGGGCTAATTAATCCTTTAGCTCACCCAGCCTGCTATTCATATTAGCTAGTTGCATTTCATTCCCCAGTGTAGCCTGATCTATAGCTTATGTATTAATTTTAATTGATTACTTAAGAATTCCCAGTTATCACTTTTGAGGGTTGGCAGGTTCTTGTCCCAAGATCAGGCCCAGTATTATTCAAATTATTATATAGCTGGGAATCACGATGTGCACAGCTGCACCAGTCATACTATAAAAGCTCATCTATATTTACAAATAATTTATTAATACATTTAGCACAGTCACACTCTAACCCAGATGTAAAATGTACATCTGAACATCCATACTCACACCATCCCTTCCAGAACTACCTGAAATGTTAGCCATTATCTTCCTCATCACCATCACCAGTGTCCATCATTCTGGCACTTTCCAATGGCTACATCTCTCTTTCCTCCCATCCACAGGTTAGGATGTTACTTTTATAATATGTTACATTGATCCCATTATATCTAATGCATATTCAGTAGGTTTTTTCACCCCTTTTCCTTATTTGTATTTCCTCATCCTACTAATGTTGACGTGTCCCTCTTCTATAGGTTAGTATACTAATTATTTCAATTTATCATATACGTCAATTCTTTCCCTTGGCAATCTTCCAGTTGGATGTTCTTTCCAAAACTTCCCAAAAGTTGGTGTTAGCTCATGTTTCTACGGTTGGCTGATGTCATTATGGACAAAATTCCCCCTTACTCTATTTCCAGTTCCACAAAATGTAGGGGTTACCATTGGGCTGTTTATCTGTGCCAAAGTTCATAGCCTAATGCTAACTTCTAAATTCAAGCCTGTAGATTCCTTGAATTGCTGCTGAACATATTAAAAGTAGAATATAATGAAGGCAAATCAGTGAATATAATAAACGCAAGCTAGCCCTACGGGCTACACTAATCAACCCTTGGAGAGGAGGGGACACTAATTAGCATTAGGATGATCAGAGTGCAGGCTCACCTGTTAACTCCCTGTACTCTATCACAACATCAAATATGGCTGAACTTGAGGGTGAATGACAATCCATTTGGCTCCTATGATACAAATGTCAGTGAATGCCAGTATTGCCATGGGATGCCCATGAATGAACTATTGCTTCTGGTGCAGGAGGACAAGCACACTGTGGTGGCATCACATCATTTTGGAAACCTAGGATGAGCAGCAGTGGCTCCAGAACTTCCAAATGAGGAAACAGACCTTCATGGAGCTGTGTGAGGAGCTTGCCACACCTTCAGCACCAGATCATTTGATTCAGGGCAGCCAAACCAGTGCAGAAGTAAGTGGCTGTTGTCCTGCGAAAGCTAGTAACACCAGACAATGATCAGTCTGTTACACACCACTTTGGAATTGGGAAGCCCACCGTTAGGGTCATGACTGTGCAGGCTTGTGAAGCAATTAACACTGATCAGCCTCTTGTATGGTTGCCATAAGCAAAGTTCCAAAAATAAAAGCTGGATTCCAGAGGATGGAATTTCTGAATTATGCAGGGGCCATGGTGGAACCCATATCCCAGCACTTTGCCCACCAAAGGGCAAGTGAGTATGTGACCTGAAAAGGTTACCAGTCACACGCTTTGTAAGGCTTGCTAGACAAGAGAGGCAGATTCATGAATGTCAACATAGGAAACCCTCAAAAAGTTCATGATGCCTATGTGCTCAGGAGACCTGCATTGTACTTGAAGGGGAAAGAATATAGTTCTCTGTGGTGTGTTTATGCTAAGTCACCCAAACTACAAGGTGGCATAGATACACCACAGAGAACTAAATTAATGGAGATGTCTTATCTCCTAGAACTGGAAGGGACCTTGAAAGGTCATTGAGTCCAGCCCCCTGCCTTCACTAGGCAGGACCAAGTACTGATTTTGCACCAGACCCCTAAGTGGCCCCCTCAAGGATTGAACTCATAACCCTGGGATTAGCAGGCCAATGCTCAAGCCACTGAGCTATCCCTCCCCCCTCTCCTTCTTGAATCAACTATATTGATTCAAGAAACCATACCCCAATATCAATGACAATGGAAAAAAAGTGAATTAAATTACCAACTCAGTAGTTGCAGACTGATTGTGGAATGCCCAGGTGGTAGACTTAAAGCTCACTGGCACTGCCTGTGCACTCACTTGAATGCCAGTGTGGCTAACACAATTTTCGTAATTGTTGACTGCTGGGGGCTTCTTAATATTTTTATTGGTAGAATGCTTCCATCCAGAGTGCGCTCATGACAAGTCCATTTTACAAACTCCGTACAGGCACCCAGAGCTTACCCACATGCACAGTAGGCCTGGTTCCCAGCAGGCAAGGGAAATCAGGGATTCCATATATGCACACATCTTGGCACAGCCAGGAGGCAGAGGATGATGTCTCCTTGTGCTGAGGGACATCTTCACAGCCTGGACAGCTACTGAAAAAAACATGAGGGAACACTGGCACATATTGGTAGGGCTACATAGCTGTGTGAGGATTTTGTTCCCCTGCAGCTGAAGTTCAGTAGCTGTTGGTTCCTGTGACAAAGAATACATAAAAGACAGTTATAACAGGGCACCTCCACTGGGTTATCACCTTTAGGGTTGGGTTTGTGTTTGGAGGTGAGCAGTTGAGTTGTAATGCTCTCATTGTGCAGTGCTTTTGTCTTCACTCTTGTGTACAAAGCTTTATTAGAAGCACTCAGTCTCTCTTAATGACCTTATCAAAATTTGCTTGGGGGAGTGCACCCATATTTTCTTTTAACCCTACTTTCTCAGGGGTGCTAACAACATTTATGGATCATGAATCCCAAGTTTGGAACTGGTCATGGTTTGGGGGGAATTGGTAAGGAGGGGACATTTAATCACTGAGAAGCGGGAGATGTCTGTATTGTTACTCTGTATTGTGTTTCGGTTTTCTGCATGTGAATCAAGCCATAAAAACACTTATCTACCCATTTTCTCTGTGTGAGTTCTACTGCTTTTGGAACTAGTAGTGATTTCTGTGAGCATATGACACTAACTGCACTCTCCCCATCCCACCCATGTACCCTTTGGACGAAGGATATTTCTGAATGGGGATGCAGAGGGGATTGTGGGACAGACAGAAAAGTATTTGCAGTGTTATGGCACCAGTCAGTTACATTCCAATTCATGTACTGTGAATGCTGGGTTCTAATCCTGAACCTGAAAATACTTTACCTCCACTGGACTTAGGAGGGAGGCTCCACACGCAAGTCAAGGAAACTTGAACATTTATTAAAAGTAGTAGATGGGATGTATCATTAAAATATTTTTAAAAAGAAATGTAAATCAACAAACTCTAGCAGGAATGAAGCAGTGAACAATGGCCAAATGTTAATGTCTCCACACCAGTCTCCTTGCCCTCCCCCTGACAAAGGAGGAAACAATGGTGGGGGGATTTCTTGGGGCAACTGGGACAGGCACTTGGTGGGCTTCAGAATATCCCACAGGCTCATTATTCCCATCACAGACACTCAGCAGGGTTCCCCTGTGAGGGGTTTCAGTTTCCAGGGAAGGGTGTGATTGCGGGAATAGGAGTGGAGAAATTCAGACTCAAGACCCTTTACCACCATCCACACTGCCCACTGCTATGGGTATGGGACCATGTTACAGCCTGAAGCATGTACTTATCCACTTCCCTCAGGCATGCTTGCTTACTTGCCCTCTACTCGCCTTCTGACACCTGCTTCTGCAGGTTTAGATACGGACAATGAGGGGATTATGGCACAACCACACGTATGGACACATGTGCAGTTGCTAGTGTAGACGTACCTTAAGACCGTGCTTCTTATATTCAATCAGACCTTGGTGATTTGTTGTGTATGTCCACAGACACACACACACCAGGTAGTATTTTTGTGTTGGAACAATGGCATAGAAAAAAAAAATAGAGCCATAATCTTGTAGTCTTAATTTAAGAGAAAGTTGTTTGGCTTGCTTTTTTCACTTTATAAAAATAATGAGATATGCTGCTCATTCAAATTCTAGAAGAGCTAAAGGAGTTAAATAATATTCAACAGACTTCTTCATGACAAATTCTAAAGAATACAGCAGAAACTTGTTTTGATTTTACATTGACCTGAACTCTGTACTCATGCTGTTTCTTCATCCACAGTAACCTGACACACACTCTCTGTGACATCTATTTATGGCCACCTGCTACCCAATTAACACTCAGTTAAGCTGCCCACCTACAGTGGCTTTATCCTGTGACAATTGCCTTCATTTTTTTAACCCTCTGTTAGCCTTTTTCATTTTGTATGTACTAAAAAAGAAAAAGTCATACTGATTTGGAAATCTTCCAGATTATTCTTTGCAATAAGAAAATGTTCTATGTAGTGTTAAGAGGAATGTAGGAAATAGGGTACAACATAAATTTTTATTATTTATAAAGACTTATGATTATAAAAATGTAAAAAGGAATAACATATAATTGAATTTATAGATTTTCCACAAAAAGAATGAGACTTTCCTGTTCCCAAATGGCTGATTAATTCTGTTTTGAATATAATCAAAATGATTAAGTTTAATTCTTCATAGTATATTGTTTTAGAATTAAACCTAGACAAGACAGATAAAAGTTCAAATTCAGGAACTAAACAGTCAAAGTAGAAAGTAGTAGAAATTCAAAGACAAGACAGTAACATTCTAGAACTAGAATTAATTGTCACCTTCACCTTGAAACACCTTGATCGATCGGTCTTTCAACCCTCGAATAGATTGCGCCTATCACAATATGTCTTCCATTCTTCTCATGTCCTAGCCTTCCTTCTCCGTGTGCGGCCATGTCTTTTCACGATAAAATTTTCCCATCTTTTTGGAGGTCGGCCAAGTGGTCATTTCAGTTCCCATGGGTATCACTCAGTGACAGATGCAGTCTATTCATTGTCAGTCAGCCTCGCTATATGCCCAGCCCATCACATTTTACTAAGCCTACTCTCAACAACAATGTCCTGCACTCCACTCTGCTGTCTGATCACTTCATTGGGGACTCAGTTGCAGATTGAAATTACCAGAATTTTTCTTTCCAGTGCCCTCTCTGTGACAGACAGTTGCTGTTCCTCTGTCTTAGTCAGAACCCATGTTTCGCGGCCATGCAACATTTCTGGCAGTATTGTTGAGTTGGAGACAAGCACATGTTGCCGTCTCAATTTTTCCCCAGAGGACATCCTTGATAGAATTGAATAAGCACCAGCCTGCTTTCTTTCTTTGCGAGAGTTCACCTTCCTGATCATGGTGCATGTTAAATTCTTGGCCCCAATAGACATATTGCTCAAATTCTTCTTTTTGTTCTCTCTTGGTTGTTATTTTGGCTTTTGGCAAGGTATCAGACTGCATACATTTCATTTTGGAGTGGTTAATTTTCAGTCCAACTTGGCTGCTTTTTGTGTTGAGTTCTCACAGCATTTTCTGTAGTTTGATAGTAATTTCAGTGATAAACACAATATTGTCTGCGAATCTGAGATGGTTTAATAATTGTAAAATGAAATAATATCTTTTAAAAATATCTGTCAGCAAAACTGAATAGAGTTTATTTTCATGTTACTTCGCAAAATTATGTGAATTTCAGCAATCAGTAGGGTACGTTCATTTCTGTCTGGCTTACATTGTCCTTGTGTAGGGCCTGATCTAAAGCCAACTGAAGTCCAGGGGAGTCTTTCCATGGATTTCAATGGGTTTTGAATCAAGTCTTTAGAGTTATTAGCATATGCTTTTGTCACAATCAGTACAGCACTTCATAAAAACCTATTTATTAAGGAGAGTTTAAAGAATAGATATGCCTGTAAGAGAAAAATATGCATAATCATACCATGGCAAAGTGACAGCAAATTTTTCTGCAGATTCACAAAGAGAACCCAGCACTTTTAATGCAAAACTCAATAGAGGCAAAACCAGAATTTATTTTCAGGCTTCAAGTCTCCCATCAATCCACACAAGACACTTATGTTAGGATTGGGCCCTAATAGAATACAAACCATGTTCAGTAAAATATGCCCTTCAGAATTATTCTCTTTCTGATGTTAATATTCTTTTTCATCACAAAATTATGTAGAACACAATATAGTAGAATGTTCTTAATTGGGACACCCTGGTGAACAGTCTTTCATTTGCACTAAGAGTAATCCTTCATTAAGAAAAGACACTATTTTAATAGTACTGTTGTTGTTGAGGTATCTACAGAGTCTGGTACTGCAGTTTGCAGTACTGTGATTTTGAATGGTTTTGAAGGTTTGTGATGGATGAAAATTTATCTACTTAAAGAGCTGGATTACTCTCTGTGATGTTATGAGTGTAATATAATATCTCACTGAAAGGTGACAGGGCCAGAAAGAGTTAATTAACTCAGAGTGACCTGACCTATGGCCAAACCTAGACTGGTTAGGAAGATATGTAAATAAATAGAGCTTTGAAATGCAAGTCTGCATTGTTAGAGGTAAAGGGTAGATGTTTGCTCAGGGCTTGTGATGTAAGCAAACAAGTCTTGTCTATTGCTATAGTTTTAATTCAAAGATCAAAAAAGGAATATCAACATTTATGATGATACTTGAGTGAAATAGTATTATTGTCTATATGTCTCATTGAAGGTTGTGGTAACCTGTATCTGAACTGTTTAATGGATACATTACCCTGTGCTAATTGCCAGGATGTTTGGAAGAAGGAGAATTAGGCCTATTGTTTTTGCAGGCAGAAAGGCTGCTGGAAATGTATAAGAACCCTGGGACATGATCATACTTCATCTCAGATCTACTTTGGGTTTCAAGAGGGGGAAACCTTAAGCCACAAGGATTGAGATCCCCAGTCATTGACTGGAGCCACCCTGAATATGGACATTGGACTATAACCTCTGGACTATTTCTAAAAGGATTTTTGGCAACTACATGCTCACCTCTGCTATGTATCTGGACCTCAAGAATTGAATTCAAGTCTGTCCGTATATTGATCTTTTAACAACTCTCTTTTCTTTTTTTAATAAATTTTAGCTTAGTTAATAAGAATTGGCTATTAGCGTGTATTTTGGGTAAGATCTAAGTTGTAATTGAACCTGGGTATGTGGCTGATCCTTTGGGATTGGAAGAACCTTTTCTTTTATATGATGAGATAAGATTTTCAGTAATTATCATCATATCTGATGTGTGTGTCTGGACGGAGACCTGAGGCTGGGTACTTTAAGGGAACTGCGTTGTTTGAACTTCTGAGTAACCTGTAAGATACTATAGAAGCTGTTTTGTGCTGGCTTGGTAAATCTAAGTATTGGAATATCCACCAGCGTTTGGGGTTTGCCTGCCCCGTTTTGTTTGCAGTTCACCCTGATTGAGTGACCTCAGCTGGCTCCCACGGGCAGTACCGTCACACTCTCAGATTTAGTTCTCTTATTCCAATCCAACCCAGGCCATAGTTCATTATTCTCAGATAGCTATGCTGTGCAGTGGTGTATCATGCAATGGCTCAGTTGCTTAGATGACAGGCATTCAAACCACCATTGCTACCAGATTTCACAGTTGCTAAGGTCCTTTGTCACAAGTGCTCAGATAACCTAGTAATCAGTACTGTATGGAAACCTAAACAGACAAACTTGGTCCCAGTCCTGCAAAGATTTATGCACATGCTTAACTTTACACACTCTGAGTAGTCCCATTGAGTAAATAGGGCTACTCCCAATGCATGAAGTTGAGTATGTACGTATATCTTTGCAGGATTGGGGTAATAGCTAGAAGGCAAGCCAAAGCCAGAGTATGCTTCATAGACACTAAGCTGTCCTCTAATTCCCAGAGGTGGTATCCCTAAGTCAGGATTCAGAGGCACATTTTTAGAGAATTATGAGGAAGCTTGTATTGCAAATGACATTGACAAATGACATCCACCTTGACATTTTACACAAAAAAATTTAACAGAGGATTACAGTCTTCAGGACTATCAATGTATAGCATTTAACAAGCATCAGATTCATAAATAATGTTAGAATTGGTTTGGTAGACTTAATTTTTTTTTGGGGGGGGGGGAAGGGGCAGATTCTCCAATGGTGTAAACTGGCATCGTCAATAGCCTTATGCCAATTTATACCAGCTAAGAATCTGTCCTGGTGTATTTTTTAATACTACTACTGAAACAGCACTATAGAATACATACAAATATAACATGTAGACATTTTCCATTTTATTGTGTCCTAATATACAGTATCTTGGATTTATTCAGGGCCTGATCCTGTACTCACTGAAAACAATGGCAAAAATCGCATTGATTTCACTGAGAGAGGGACCGGGCCTTCAGTCAACACATGTGCATAATAGTCTAAACCCAGATGCTGGTTAATAAACATTAAGAACAGTAAGAACGTTTAAAATATAAAAAAATATCAAATTTAAAATTGAGTTAAAGACTTTTTCAAGAACCTTGTTCAAGACTCATACACTGGATATGAAAAGTTGGCAAGAGTGTTTTCAGAATTGAAGGTAGGTGAGTTTATCAAAAAAAGTATAGAAAAATAAAATGTTATATTTTAATTGAAGCAGAGGAACACAGAGGATTGTAAAAGTAGAAAGAACTATCATCACTTTGAATATTTTTCAGCAAATATCCAAAGTGAAAAGACAAGGTCATTTTTTTTTAAATGCACATTTGTCTTCTAACTACCCTCATGTAAGATGTGAAGTCTTCACAATTATTCTACAACATTTCATTCTTGTCTTTTATACTTATAAGTACTTGTAATAAATTGTTTGGGCAGGTTTGTTAAAAAAAACGTAAGAAATTACAGCCAATGTGAGTGGTCATGTATTTGACATGCTTGACAAGCAAATTCTAAAATATCAAAATTCAGTATATAACTTTAAAAATAATCAGTAAAATAGTGAGAACTGATTTTGTAAAAAAACTAATTAAATACACTATTTAATATTTTGAGGGTTCCCCCCCCCCATTTTAGTGTTGGAACAACCTTTCATGTACATTATTCTAGATTTATCACAACACATTAACAAACTTTTATTTTTTTAATAAGTCTGCAATAAATCCACTAAAGATAGTCTTATCAATACTTTATTACAAAAAATTTCTGATTCCCCACTACATTACATCAGTTTTAGGCTGGTATAATGCTGTTGATTTATAATGGTTTAATTCAAGTGACTGGTGAATCAGGCCCACAGTTTTTATTGACAGTAGTTCAAAAGTGACACCTAACAAACCTCAATCAACCTCAAAGTCATCAGACTGGATTTTTTCCCCCAGAATACAGAGTTGTCTTTCATTCCACAAAGGGAAAGATACAAAGTTGTTACTGAAGTAAAAAAAATCTAGTTTGAATTCTACAGATTAATACAATGAAAAAAATTGTGCTCAATAAAGTCCGGTCCTGGAAGATTTTTCCAGGTAAATTTATATAAAAAATAAGAGATATTTAGGATTTAAAGTTTCCTATACTTGCTATGCTCTAATTTTGTTACCCAGGAACTAAAACTAAATAGAATCAAAATTTGTATGGTCTGTTTGATAGGATAGATAAATAGTACTTTATATATCTTTTGTTTAGCATCTAAATACCTGTGTGCTCCTGCATTTTGTAGCAAGATTATTTATGAACCATTCAAAGACACGCAATACATGGGCTAGTGGGAATTACAAGACTATAATTCTATCCAGAGCTTCTAATGATAAGATAAACTGTGAGAGGGAAGATTGAAAAGTTTATGTTAACATTCAAACTTAAAGATGAATAATCACCATTTTCCTTTACAATACTATGGTGAGTTTTCCCACCCCCCACATCATCCGGCACAGAAAGTCTTTATGAAACTCATGAAAGAGCAGTTCAATTAACAAATTCCCCCAGCTCCTTTACTGATAAATTAGAAGAGAAAATAAGTTTGTTGCTTCTTTAATCTTATCCTCATAAGGATAGCTATCATGATGCAGATCCGCAAAGGGGCACAGGAAGTTTGAGGATCTCAGACTATGTGCCTAAAAGTTGGGTGTGGTAAAGATTAGTACTGCAACACCTAACTTTCACTGAAATTTATGGGAGTTAAGCACATAAATTACTTTAAGGATCTGAGCCTCAGTCACCCAATGGAATTCAGAAACACTGAGTTAGGTGTTTAGGTTCTTCTTCGAGTGATTGCTCATGTTCAGTCCAATAGGTGTGTGCATGCACCGCGTGCACGATCGTCGGAATGTTTTTCCCCTATCAATACCTGTCAGGTCGGCTGTGGAGCCCTCTGGAGTGGTGCCTTCATGGTGGTGTATATAGGTCCCTGCTGACCAGCCGCCTACTCAGTTCCTTCTTACCGCCAGTGACAGTCATTGGAACAGCTCAGTCTCTTGCCTTCGCAAGTGCCTACCTAGTGGTTCCTCTTTTCTTAGTTGTAAATAGTTTCATAGAGTTGTAGTTACAGTAGGTTGTAGTTTTATAGTTAGTTAAGCTTACTTTGTGGGGGGGGGGTCCCCTAGTTTTCCCAGGCACCAGGGCATGCCTCGCTCATATAGATTTAAGGCGTGTGAGAGGTGTACAAAACCTATGCCCAGAGGCGATTCGCATGCTGCTTGTCTTAAGTGCCTAGGAAAAGGTCAGACAGACAAGTGCTCAATTTACAGGAGCTTTAGACCCAGGACTAAGAAAGAGTGAGACTATCGTTTAAAGCTCCTCCTAATGGAGTCAGCCCTCTGACCTCAGCCAGTACCAGAAACAGCACTGGCATCATCAATGCGGGAGCAGCACTGAACACAGTCCCTAGTGCCGCATAAGAAGAAGATAGACAGGGGTCATTTGCCTATAAAGAAACTGTGAGGGGATTCCAGCAGGGTGTGTTCCATGTCAGGAGTGCCAGTCCATGGGTGTCAAGACCTGGCACCACTGACTCTGGCCCCAACTGGAGGTCCGTCGAGTCTGGTGCTAGTTGGCCCCCCACGACTTGGGAGGAATTGAAGGAAGAACTCGATCTTCCCTCCACACTGGATACCTTCAAGGCAACGTGGGACCTTATTGCCATGATGGCCTAGTCCCCGGCCCCACAGATGCGAACATCAGCACCTCTCCAGACGTCGGCCAAGTTCAGGCACAGTCAGCGGCACAGACGACTGCACTGTCTGCAGCATCCATGGCAGCGCTGCATGTGGCACCATCTCTGGCACCCTTCGCGCCACCGGCCCCCGTTCACCATCAGGGAAAGCCTACAATGTTACAGCACCACTCTTCATTGCCCCGGTACTGCTCCCTGGAAATATCAGGTTCCACCCCGCCATTGTTGGGCTCAGAGTACTCTTCCAAGTTGGAGGCTGAGTCGTCTGTCTCCTGACACAACCAGTACCGCTCTCCGTCTCAGCATCACAGAGTTGTGGACTCGTCAGCACTGAAGGTATCCTGGCCACCCGTGGCGGGGTCCAGTACAGTGGCCTTTTTGCCTCCTTGGGCCTATCATCAGGCTCAGGAACAGGGCTCCAGGGACACATCGTGGCATCCACACCCCATGTTCTATCCTCAGCGACTTCGGTGTCATGCCACACCGCCAGGGTTCTGGAGGACACCCCATGGGACAAGGAGTCTGGGCCTTCACACCCAGACACAGCATCCGAGCCAGCACCACCAGTGGTACTGGAGCCATCTCCAATCATGGGGTGGACTTACGCACCTGACCCAGCCTCTAAGAAGCCGAAAGGTCAGGAAGATCCGGTCCCATGAGCCTCCTCCTCCTCCTCGCCAGATGAGGTGGTGGCAGGCACTACCACTAACCTCCTGGTGATGGACACCAGGGGGCACCAGGACCAAGTGGAGGAGGTCACAGAGGAGTTGGACCCAATGGTGGACATCCTTGCCAAGAGGGTCCATCTAACATGGCCTTGCCACTGATAAGCACTATCCAGAACACCACTAAGGTGCTCTGGCACACCCCAGCCTCAAAACCACCCACTGTTAAGGGCGTGTATAGGAGGTACTTTGTGCCACAGAGAGAGTATAAACACCTATTCACCCACCCCCCAACTGAGGACTCTAGTGGTTGATGCAGCAAATCATAAGAAGCGGCAGGAGCAGCCGAGTCCCACTCCAAAGTAATGGGACACTAAGAATCGTTTCGGTTGGAAGGTCTATTTGACCGGGAGGCTCCAGCTTTGAGTTGCCAACCAACAAGCGGTACTCAGCCACAATTGCTTTCAATTCCTGGAGTGCATTGGCAAAGTTTCAGGAGTTGCTCCCAGCTGACACACAAGGAGTTTAATGCACTTCTAGAGGAGGGCAGGGTGGTCTCAAGAACCTCCCTCCAGGCTGCATTAGACTCAGCAGATTCGGTGGCTCTGACTATGGCCACCAGCATTACAATGAGATGCAGCGCATGGCAGCAGGAGTCAGGGATACCACCAGAGACCCGGAACACCATCCAGGACCTGCCCTTTGACCGTGCAGGCTTGTTTGCCAAAAATACGGACTCTTACTTGCACAGTATTAAGGACTTGTGAATGACCCTAAAGTCTTTGGGGATCCACAATCCTGCACCGCAGAGAAAGCCATTCAAGCCTCAGCCCCCTTCCCGCTTCTACTCCGGGACTCCGAGGAGGGACTCATCCAGGAGAAGGGGCAGGAACAATAGGAGGTGCCCATCACAGTCCTCCTCAGGACAAGGCCAGGATTCTTCCAAATAGCCCCCTGGCCCGAAGCCTAACTTTTGAAGGTGCGCCTGAGAATGGCACACCAGTACCAAGCTCGGATCCTTACCCCCACCCTTTGTGAATCAACTGTCCCACTTCTACCATGCTTGGTCCCAGATTATTTCAGATCACTGGGTTCTGAGCATGGTGGACATGAGATATTCTATCCAATTCTGTTCCCTCCCACCCTCCTTCCCCATCCCTCTCCAGGGACCCTTTTCACGAGCAACTCCTTCTTCAGGAGGTACAATCACTCCTTGCTCTAGGGACGATAGAGGAGATTCCTCATCCCCAAGGCCAAGGATGGGCTCGGGCCTATCTTGGATCTGCGAGACCTCAACACATTCATAAAGAAAGTGAAGTTTTGCATGGGCTCCTTGACCTGCATCATTCCTTCTCTGGATCTGGGGGACTGGTACGCTGCCCTTATCCCGTCCCACAGATGGTTTCTTCACTTTGTGGTCAGTGGCCAGCACTACCAGTTCAGGGTGTTCCTGTTTGGGCTTTAGGTGGCCCCTCAGGTATTCACTAAGTGTATGGTGGTCGTGGCAGCCTTCCTCTGCAAACGTCAGGTGCAAATTTTCCCGTACCTGGCACCCTTCATGGCTCCGATGGTGGCACCAATCCCCGTTCATCACTGGGGCAAGCGCACAATGTCACAGCACCACTCCCTATTGACTTTGGTGTGTGTGTGTGTGGGGGGGGATACAGAAGAGCAGAGTATTGAACCAAACTTCGCCATCATGGCTGCCATCCCAATTGTGTCCTGGGACCCCAGACCTCCTCCTTCCTAATCCTGAAGGATGTATGCTCAAATAAATTTGTTAGTCTCTAAGGTGCCACAAGTACTCCTGTTCTTTTAACCAGATCAGTTCAGAGAGAGGTATCCGCACCAACCAGCTCCAACTGAATCCCAAACACCAGTAAGACAGTTATTATCTATCTTTGAGAGCACCAAAGAGACTGTCAAACAACAGTATTTTTCCTTCTAAAACTTTCTCAGCTAAAGGAAAGGGAACAAGAAATGTTGTTCAAATTAAAGCCTTACTTAATATTTTATATTTCAAATGCTTTTACTATTTTTCCTTCTTTTTGGCATCTTTAACAAAAGTTTTAAAGGATTTGAATGTTGGGTTTGCCATGGTACTAAGCAGGTGAGATCTCTGTATACCAAACTGTAGACCTTGTTTAACCATGTTGAATAGTGAGTGGATTATGTTAACACCTTAGACCCATGTATTCCATCTAAATTAATAAAACAGTCCTAAGCTCTGCCCCTCTCAAGTAGTTAGGTACCTAAGTCCAGGCTGAAAGGAGGTGCTATCTCTGCTTGGAATCCACAGTAGAAACTCTCTGCTGGAATCAGGTGCCTAAGCTGCTGCTTGAAAGCACAGAAGCAGCACATGCCTATCTTCACATTAAAGAAGCCTATGATTGTGGGGGAAAGACAAGGAGGAGAATAAAACCGACTCAGTTATTTCCCTTAGCCAAGTGATTAGAGAACTCACAACAGATATGGCAGATCCTATGACAGTTCAACTCCACTCACACTCCAGGAAGCAAAGGGATTTGAATATGATTTTTTCACTTCTCAGATAAATGCCCTATCCAGCACACTATAGAATATTTGTTGTGGTGGTGCTGGTCTGATGTATATTTAATTTTTTATACAAAGTGGAAGAGTTTCAATGGGAGAAATTGAGGGAGACCCACATCAGAATATTCCATAGTCCAATAGATATTTAATATTTTTTCTCATAAACATAATGAGAAAATAAATATCTATATATAAAGTGGGTGTACCAAATTCTGTTTTATTGAAATATTAAGTATGTACCCAAGAGAAGTCTAAAAAAAAGGGCACATCTTCACTAGCAATGTTAAAGCACTGGCCGTGGCAGCGTTGCTGCAGCAGCACTTTAACGTGGCTATTTAGTCGCGGCATAGCGCTGGGAGAGAGCTCTCCCAGTGCTATAAAAATCCCACCTCCACCAGGGGAATAGCTACCAGTGCTGGTGCACTGTCTACACTGACACTTTACAACGCTGAAACTTGCAATGCTCAAGGGGGTGTAAAATGCCAGTGTAGACAAGCCCAAAATATTAGTCTGCGTAGCTTTCTATAGATCTATAAAATTGAAACATATTTTAATAGTTAATTAATGAATTAATGTTATGCTCATAATTATTTTGTTCAACTGTTGCTAAGGTCATTTATGACCTATATACCTAAGAAATTGTAGATTATTAAATCACTTAGGCATTGCAATGGTGAGTGGAGAATCTAGGCCTTATCCTTTACCTTGGAGAGCTGAAGTTAGAGTCACAAAAGGACTTAGGTGTCTAATTTCCACTTTAGGTGCCTGAATCAGAGAATCAGGCCCCACTGGGATTCACAAAACACTGGCTCAACTGCCGCCCAATTCCTGTAGACATGTAAACTTGCTTGGCACTACATTTTTACTGCAACAGTTCCCTAGGCACCTATGTTTCTACCTATGAGCATGCACACTACTGTCCCACATCAGGGAAGGGATGCCTAAGCCCCAGAGTGATTTATGAAGTGGGTGAAGTTGGGCTTTCCTCCTCACAACTCACCTCATCTGGTAAGTGTGCTCCAACCTTGTTTGCCAGATCAGGTCCCCAAAGGTGAGTTTGCACAAATAGGCCAAGAAGAAGGAGCTCTCTCATAACTTTTAGCCCAATGGCTGTGGGAGATCCAGCTTCACTTCTCATTGGTTTAATAGACACTTTGGTTTATTTGTGAATCTAGCCTGTTGATCCCCAAAACGATATCTGAACACTAGATGCAGCTTGTCAATAGAGAGATTTTTTCCACCAAAAATGAAGTTATTCAGACTCACCATAATGATGGCAAAACCCAAACAGTCATAGTTATTCTGACTAATAGTTAGTAAATCAAGACACACAAAAGTCACAGTTACAATGAAAAATATTCTTCTAATTTTTGGCAATCCTAAACTGAGAAAGGGAGTTGGAGGCACTGCAAATTAATTGTATTGGTTTTATCTGTTTGATTGTAGAGAAGGAATAGGGTTTTGGGAATCTTCCTGGGATAAGGTCATTTAGGCATCTTACCTGTGAAAATTTACATACTGTCTAATATTTGGTATTCATGTAAGATTAGCCTTAACTCCGAATTTCCCAGCTTGTAATTTTAAAAAAAAACTGTAATGTTCTTGAAGGAAATAAACACTCAAGGCACTTTTCTGTGCCTGCAGCAGTAACTTTACTTTAACCAGGATTTTTTATGTGAGATTCACACTAGTATTCCATGAGAAATGTTCATGCAGATATCTCAAAAGACTTTTGATGTCACCCAATCAGGGAGAAAAAAAATGTTCTTTCAGTATAAGAAAAGATTGCTCATTATATTTCCACATCACTCTCAAGAGATATACTTTATAGATGATAAAGGAATTACATCCATAATATTATCTGCTTTGTTTTTCCCTGCTTCTCCTATCACAGAGCTAAGCAAACATATTCTGTAGCTTGTCCTACATTCTGCCAGGAGACTGTGGGACAAATTCAAACCTGGTGTAATTCTATTGTGCTTAGTAAACTTGCATCTATTTACACCAAGTCTGAACTTTACCTATCATCCTTAAAAATAGAGATGATAGGTAAAATGTCCAAATTCTATTAGTGGGTCTGGGAGCAGTTTTAGCAGTGCATCATTGTTAAGTTACATGATTTAATCAAGGAGTTGTAGAGGGTTTAATCCTGTTTCTGTAGAAGATAATGACATTGACAGGAGTGGGAATACAGTCAGGCCCTAAAGAAGAAAACTATTACATTTTTACGTAGATCGTGGTTGAAAGTGTTCTAAAGAAATTCAGGACCACTAACTGGGGAAAGACACATGCATACCCCTAAACACATGCACAAAACCAAAAACCCACTAGACTGAAGTATGATGAGCATATAGGTGTTCACACATTTCATTGATACATATGGCCAGTGTGCAGGCTTACTAAGCAATTCTTGTTGTTCTTGAGTACAAAGATTTTGAAGACAACTATATAGCTATTACCATTTTTGATATCTTGGAAAAATGCTTTCCAAGTGACAGATTCCAACACACAACTGCCATCTTGTCAGTTTATGCTTTTCATTCCATCTTTTGTCTTTTCTCCCTAAACATACTCTTCTCCGGAATGGATTTTGCATTTACATTGATTAGCCCCATGTCAATCCAATCAAGTTTTTCACATGACTGGAAAAAGGCTAATGTAGTGCTCATCTTTAAAAAAGGGAAGAAGGAGGATCCGGGGAACTACAGGCCAGTCAGACTCACCTCAGTCCCTGGAAAAATCATCGAGCAGGTCCTCAAGGAATCAATTCTGAAGCACTTAGAGGAGAGGAAAGTGATCAGGAACAGTCAGCATGGATTCACCAAGGGCAAGTCATGCCTGACTAATCTAATTGCCTTCTATGAAGAGATAACTGGGTCTGTGGATGAGGGGAAAGCAGGGGATGTGTTATTCCTTGACTTTAGCAAAGCTTTTGATAGTCTCCCACAGTATTCTTGCCAGCAAGTTAAAGAAGTATGGGCTGGATGAATGGACTATAAGGTGGATAGAAAGCTGGCTAGATTGTCGGGCTCAACGAGTAGTGATCAACGGCTCCATATCTAGTTGGCAGCCGGTTTCAAGTGGAGTGCCCCAGGAGTCGGTCCTGGGGCCGGTTTTGTTCAATATCTTCATTAATGATCTGGAAGATGGTGTGGACTGCACTCTCAGCAAGTTTGCAGATGACACTAAACTGGGAGGAGTGGTAGATACGCTGAAGGGTAGGGACAGGATACAGAGGGACCTAGACAAATTAGGGGATTGGGCCAAAAGAAACCTGATGAGGTTCAACAAGGACAAGTGCAGAGTCCTGCACTTAGGACGGAAGAATCCCATGCACTGTTACAGACTAGGGACCGAATGGCTAGGAAGCAGTTCTGCAGAAAAGGACCTAGCGGTTACAGTGGACAAGAAGCTGGATATGAGTCAACAGTGTGCCCTTGTTGCCAAAAAGGCTAACGGCATTTTGGGCTGTATAAGTAGGGGCATTGCCAGCAGATCGAGGGACGTGATCATTCCCCTCTATTCAACATTGGTGAGGCCTCATCTGGAGTACTGTGTCCAGTTTTGGGCCCCCCACTACAAGAAGGATGTGGAAAAATTGGAAAGAGTCCAGCGGAGGGCAACAAAAATGATTAAGGAGCTGGAGCACGTGACTTATGAGGCGAGGCTGAGGGAACTGGGATTGTTTAGTCTGCAGAAGAGAAGAATGAGGGGGAATTTGATAGCTGCTTTCAACTACCTGAAAGGGGTTCCAAAGAGGATGGATCAAGACTGTTCTCAGTGGTACCTGATGACAGAACAAGGAGTAATGGTCTCAAGTTGCAGTTGGGGAGGTTTAGGTTGGATATTAGGAAAAACATTTTCACTAGGAAGGTGGTGAAGCACTGGAATGGGTTACCTAGGGAGGTGGTGGAATCTCCTTCTTTGGAGGTTTTTAAGGTCAGGCTTGACAGAGCCCTGGCTGGGATGATTTAGTTGGGAATTGGTCCTGCTTTGAGCAGAGGGTTGGACTAGATGACCTCCTGAGGTCCCTTCAAACCCTCATATTGTATGATTCTATGATCTGTGTTATCTCAGCTCCTCCAAATTTTCTCTAAATACCTATTGTTATTGGAAAGAGAATGAAACCAATTCCTCCTAGATCCAACACCATTGTTTTTTCTTTCACCTACATACCTGGCAATAAGGATCCTTAAAAGTTTAGTTTCAACTGGAAGTTTAATTTCCAGATAATTTAGTCATCAATATTAGGGATTTACAGAATGAGGAGTAGTCTGGATTTTGCAAAATTTCAAGGGCTCTATTTTCTCTAAGCAACATTATCATGTATTCCAAAATTAAACCTGGAAACAGAGATTATGCCCTCATGCTTCATATGTTTTTTTTTTTAAGTTTAGTCAGTTATATTCCACATACAAATTCTTGAATGGGGTCATAAGAACACAAGAATACTGTGTCAGACTCATGGTCCATCTAGCCCAGTATCCCATTTTCCAGCAGTGGCCAATGCCAGATGCTTCAAAGGTTGCGAACAGAAAAGGGCAATTATCAAGTGATCCATCTCTTGTCATCTGGTCCCAGCACCTGGCAGTTACAGGCTTAGGGACACCGAGAGCAAGCTGGCTATAGTCATTGATTGTCCTGTCTCCTCTGAACTTCTAATTCTTTTTTGAACCCTGTTATAGTTTTGGCCTTCAACATCCTCTACCAACATGTTCCACTGGTTGACTATGCATTGTGTGAAGAAGTACTTCCTTTTGTTTGTTTTAAACCTGTTGCCTATTAATTTCATTGGGTGACCCCTGGTTCTTGTGTTATGTGAAGGGGTAAATAAGACTTCCTTATTCACTTTCTCCACACCATTCATGATTGTATAGACCTCTAGTATAACCCCTCCTTAGTCAGCAATTTTCCAAGCTGAACAGTCACAGTTGTTTTAATATCTCCTTATATGGATGCTATTCCATGCCCTTGATCATTTTTGTTTCCCTTTTCTGCACCTTATTCATTTGTAATATATCTTTTTTGAGATGGGGCAACCACAACTGCACTCAGTATTCAAGGCGTGGGCATACCATGAATTTATATAGTAGCAATATGATATTCACTGTCTTATTATCTATCCTTTCCTATTGGTTCCCCAAATTCTTATAACTTTTTTTTGACTGCCACTGCACGCTGAGTAGATGTTTTCAGAGAATTATCCACAATGACTCCATGATATATTTCTTGAATGGTAACAGCTAATTTAGACCCCATCATTTTGTATGTATAGTTAGGATTATATGTTCCAATATGCTTTACTTTTCATTTAGCAGCATTGAATTTCATCTGTCATTTTGTTGCCCAGTCACCCACTTTTATCATACCAGAAAACAGTATTGGTATGTGTTGCATTTGAGGAGCTAAAAGTGCTTTCTAGCTATTCATTAATTATGCCTATCCTGTGAGGTAGATGAGTGATATAGATGGGTCACTTCACCCAACATTGAAATGTAGCCACCTGGGGTGTGGGTCTCAGCAGCTGTTTAACAGTGCACACTAACATAGTTTAAGATAGAGATTGAAGAAGAATACTGCATCTAATTGCAACTGCAGGGGGGATTTTGTAGACAGAAAGCAATTATCTGAGCTGGAATTTATGGCCAAGATATAAAGAATAAAATTCTCTCTTTCAAAAAGAGAAAAAGTGGGTCTTTAATGACCACAGGTGATCTAATGTTCTATTTTACATATCTTCTGAAAGACAGCACTTCCAGCAGCACAAGGCCTTTTAATGCCATGAAGTAGCAATTGTTCAGTTCTTTACTCTGAGGGAAGAATACCATTTTTAGAGTCATCATCATTTCCGGTATCATCTATATGCTCCATGTAGGTCTCCCATGCAAGCGAACCCATGGACTCAAAGTAAAGTTTATTCTATTCAGATTCTTATTCTAGTGTCATCACTTAGCATCTGAGAACCTTTTAGAAATGTAAAAACAATGTGACTCACAGCTGTGATGTGTGATTCTCTCTCTCATTTTCTTTTCACTCCCATGGGAAAGTTATGAGAGGTTTTTAAAAAGATATTTGTATATATTTTTATGCCTACTGTATTGTGTGTGTGTTAGAGTAGGCAAGATCAAAGCACTGCACCTTGCACTTGGAATGAAAAGTGGTGAGGTTTGAGGGTTAGATCTTGTGAGAGTAAGCTCTAACACCATGGATGAATTCCAGAGAAAATTCTGCTGCTGCACACACACAAGCTTTACCCTTCATGTGGAAAGCTGCATTATGCCTGAGGAGCAGAACTGCTCACAGTGTTCTTCAGGGCCTCAGGCAATCATTTAGATATCCTGGACACAGACCATTTAGCAGCTTGAAGATGAGAACAGAGATCTTGAACTTTGCTTGATACTCAATGGGAAACAAATGTAGAGAATGGAGGACAGGCGTGACATACTCCAGGTAGTCCCTGTTGCTGAGGAGATATGCTGTAGCTTTCTATACTAGCAGGAGTTTCCAGAAGGCCGATTACGTAATGCCCAAATATATGCATTGCTGCAATCAGGCCCACTGACAGCAATTCTGGGCCCCACGGTAGAACAGTCAATAGGCCCCCATGCACGCACAAGCTACGCCTCTGCGGATACGGTCCGCCTGACATTTGGGTGATGCTGCGCCTGCGCTGGCTGATGCCCAGTGAGCTGCTGGCTGCATTGCTGGGCACCCTCTTCCAGCATGGCCAGGGCTTCCACATACCCACCCGGTAGGGCTGCCAATTGTCTAATCGCGCAAACCCAAAAACTCAGAATTCATCTGTGTGACAAATATACATTTTGTTCCAATAATACACTAATTCTGAGGGTCAAAACTGGCAACGTTAGCAACTGTTGCATTTCATTGCCATACCACACTATGAGCACCTGGTTTAGAGAAGCAAACATCCATTCCAGTACAAATCATCTGCTTCGGGGGCTCAGTCACCTTCCTTAGAAAGATAACTCTGACTATGGTGTTGTTTTATGTTCTTCTGCACAAATGCATGCACTCACATACACACAATTCCCATTCATTCCGCTTCCCAGAGTGCCACATCCCAAGATGAAAATAGTATACATCTGTAGAGTTCCTTTGATCTAGTAGAATCTGATGCAGAGGATTGGGAAAAGAGAGAGAGAGAGAGAGAGAGAGAAGAGAACAAGCCTTTACATTTCAGAGGGAAAAGACAATATAATCCCTTCATCCATTTACAGGAAACCTCCATACAATCTTAGGCACTTCCAAGATAACCACTTTTAGAAGTTCTCTATCAAAATAAAAGGGTTGGCCAGAACTTTGCCATGATAGCCAGTGCAAAAATGGAGAAGCAATAGTAATATTAGTCAAATTTTACATTGTTGTTCCCTGTGAACCACTAAGTATGAGATTGTCTCTCTGAATTTTGAGTAATGAAAAAATCCCATGCTCCTTACTGTAAGTTATCCAAATTTCCCAACATTTAACTACTGCAGCACTCAGGGCCTCCTCTCTACAGTATCCCCAAACATTTTTGAGCAGGGAAACAAAACATATATTTTTCGTAACTGAAAACAACCACTGAAAACTACAAACCCACCAACAAAAAAAATTCAGCAGATTTTATTGACTTTGTTAAAAAATGTCTATACATTATTTTAGCATATCCCAAAATATGTACAAGAATGAGAAAAAATACTACAAGCAAATTTTACTTGTAGAAGTGGAGGTGTAGATGTTTTCAGTTAAGCATGAGTTACACAAGAGTAAGCCAGTAGTCAAAGAGCACCACAACCACATCTTCTTCAAATTTGTCTATATCAGAGACCAATCACTGGACATTATAAAGTTAAACTTATAATACAGTATAGTTATAGTATTGGAAAGTTATTAGCCATTGTCAAGTGATTAGATATTGCTCTGAGTCAGCAAAATGAGATTCAACTAGAAGCTGGAGAAGTGTATACTATTGCTCTTCAAATGCTATGGTGGATGGTTACTCGGCAGAAACCAGTACTGGAATTAGAGAACATTGTTATAGTGATGTTTCTGGAAAAGCATTTGGCCAATACTTGGTGATGCAACCATTACAATACTCTCCATTGTCCATTGTTCTGAAAGGCATGTTAGGTCTATGGAGAACTGGGCCGTGACCTCCCCAAAAAAGTGAAATCTGATAAGGTGGAAAAAATAACCTGCAAAGGTCTTGCTCTGGGGCTTCAGTTATTCGAATTGGAGCAGGTGTGTGCCCAGAGGTATGAGTTTCTTTGAATTTCTACCTGCTTTCTGTCAGTTATTGTTCTCTGATGCACAGCAAGAGAATACTCATCTAGATTAGGGAATATAATTTAGCCTATTGGTCTGATACTATGAGGTGCTAAGTGTCAAGGACTCCCATTAACTTCAGTGGAGTTTAAGAAGATTCAGCTCTCTCAAGAAGATTCATAATGAGGTATGTTGAGAACATCTGAATAAAGATAATATTTAAAACTTGGAGTTCAATTATTTTTGTAAATTTCACTCTACAACTTTGTTGGAGGACTTTTGGAAGTTATGACTAATATTTAGATTTTTCTCTTTCCTATTTGGAAAATATTTATGAGGGTCTATGTGGCTACAAGGAGAGATTTTAATAGATTATCTGGACAATTTGGTCTGTATGCTGTCTTTTCAAGACTGATTTTGATGTACAAAACTTTGGACAGTTAATTATTTCCCCCAGAACACTGATGAGTTGTTTGGATATAGTTTCTTTATTGATGCAGGTATTAAGTTAAGATTTTGAATGTGAACTGATAAGGGAAGTGGTATTTACACCTGAAAAAAATTCTCCATTTTTAGTTCCATGTATAATATTAACTCTAAACAGATAAAAACAAAGGATAATATGTCTATCTTGTCATGCAGTTTCTCTAATACATCTACTGTAGGGAGGATTTCCCCCCTCACCTCCCCCCCCCCCACACACACACACACACTTGCCAGTACATCAGACAAGAGCTCTGACTTTCTCTTGTTAAAGAATGACAGAAAAGGCATTCAGTGAATGGTTATATCCTTTGGGGAGTTATACTGCATCTGTCCAATGGAAGGCCAACTAGAAGGTTCAGAGTTGTTACTGTTTTCTTCTGACACTGTTCTGCAGTGCTGATATTCCACTGTTGCAATAAGAAAACACACTTTAAAATATTACACTAAAATATAAGCATAAACAAATCCACTTTAAGCATGTCAGAAAGCCATTGTACATCCTTGTTTTGTACTCTGAGAACAGAAAATTGACCTTGATACCAAAGCACCTTCTTCCTATCTATAGTGTGGATGAATTTAAAAAATAATGTTTAGGGCCATATTGGTCCTGGTTGCTCCGTGGATGTGCAAGGGGAGAAGGGCAGGCCACAAGGATCTCCCTATCTGCCCCTTGCACACCATCTGGGATTAGTCCCTGCTCCCTCAGTGTGCTCCCTGGGGTTGTAAGATACCCCAAAGAGAGAAGGGATCCGTCTCCCCAATATCCCATTTTGGCATACACACCCTCATGCCGAGATAGAATATTTGCCCTGCACAATCTCTATAAAGATGTTCTATAAAGGGCTGTTCCATAAAGACACAAAGTAGCCTATTCATCATCAAAAAGCTTTATAAATTTCTACTAATTAGTACTCACATCCTGTGATGTAGGTCATTATTATTGCCATTAAACAGAAATGTAAATCAAGGCAGAGAGATTAAAGTAAACATTTTCAAAAATTTCTACTGAGTTTGGGTGCCCTATCTGAGACATAGGTCCCATAGAAATCAATCAGAGTTTTGCTATTGACTTCAATGGGGTCAGCATTTCACGCATATTGTCTCAGATTGGATGATCAAAGACTAAGATACTGAATATAAGTGGAAGCTTTTGAAAATATATCCCCTAATGACTTGTCCATGTCAAATGATGAATCAGCAGCCAAGCCAGGAATAAAAAAGTCAGGAGTTCTTAATTTCAGCCCTCTATTCAGATTACTAGTTTGTGCCTCTTTTTCAATGCTGATTATATTTTACTTTTAGTAATTTATCATTCAAGGAGGAAAAACTTGTCTGGGAAGAAATATAGTCTTGTGAATAAGGGATGTAAACGGGAGTTTTGAATACTTCTATACCTAGCTCTTTTGCAGACTTTTTGGGTGATTTCAGGTCACTTAACCTCTCTATGTCTCAGTTTTCCCATTGGTAAAATTTGCTTGAATGCATTAATTTCACCTTTCTCAAACACTAAGTGAATAATATTAATAAACCACAACGCTCCCTTGACTTTTAAAGGTGTGAGGATTAATTCATTAATACTTGCAAAATACTTTGAGCTCCTCAGATAGAAGGTGCTATATAAATCCAAATTATTCTTATAATTATCTTGGCATTCCACAGACAGATCTTGAATGGACAAATAAGATTAATGTTTACATAACAGACCAAAGCCGACGGAATTATGGGTATGTCAACCATGATGACCACAGCCTTGTGGTAAAGTCCCACGCATCCGAAGAAGAGGGCTGTAGCCCACGGAAGCTTATGCTCAAATAAATTTGTTAGTCTCTAAGGTGCCACAAGTACTCCTGTTCTTTTTGTGGATACAGACTAACACGGCTGCTACTCTGCAAAAAGTCTGAGTTACTCCTGGACTCAGACAACAATGGTTCCAATCAAATCAGCAAAAAAAGGCTAAGTATATTAATATAAGATCAAAAAGAGTCAAAAGGCCCTAGATCCTGAGGACTTTTGCCTCCATTTACCTTCCATACCCTTACAAGAAGAGTTAATAGTATCTCAGGCTTGGTCTACACCAGGGATCGGCAACCTTTGGCACGAGGCTCACCAGGGTAAGCCTCCTGGTGGGTTGGGCCGGTCTGTTTACCTGTTATGGTTGGTTGGTTTGTTTGTTTGTTGCGCTCATTCACTAGGGACCCGCGTCCACAGGTTCGGCCGATTGCAGCTCCCACTGGCTGCAGTTCGCCGTCCCAGGCCAATGGGGGCGGCGGGAAGTGGCGTCCAGCACATCCCTCGGCCTGTGCCGCTTCCCACCGCCCACATTGGCCTGGAGCGGTGAACCGCGGCCTCTGGGAGCTGCCATCAGCCGAACCTGCGGACGCGGCAGGTAAACAAACTGGCCTGGCCCGCCAGGGTGCTTATCCTGGCGAGCCGCATGCCAAAGATTGCCGATCCCTGGTCTATACTGTCATGCATGCTCAGTTAATTGACCATGGACATGCCAAACCATGTTCTCCATACCCTTACCAAGTGTCCTAATATGCTATAAAGGACATTTGTATAGTATTTGTATAATTTTTGATGGGAAAAGTACGTGAACCAAAAAGGATACCATTAACTCATTCTGCAAAGAGTGAGTGGATCACAGAGGCAGAAGATATCAAAATGGGAAGCACTGGAAAGGTTCATGATGCCAGGGTGCTGAGAAGATTGAGGGGAAGAAGGGACTTCTTCCAAAAAATATATGGTTCTCTATGGTGTGTCTGTGCCAACAGTTTTTGGGGGAACCCCACATACCTGCCCCTAACTTGACTCATGAAACCATACTATGACAGCAATGGAAAAGAAAATTCAGTAGCTGCAGAATTCGTAGGCTGAAAGTTAGTTGGCACTGCCTATGTACCCATCTGGATGCCAGAGTGGCCAACACTGTTCACATAATCATCATACTTAGACTGGAGGGTCCACACATGTGGTGACAACGCAGGAAAGGAAACAGAACACCAGGTCTGTGGTAGCCGAAAAGCCCCTCTACCTCCAGGAACTTTTCCTGGGGCTTTTATTCTTTACACTTCCTTGCTTACAACGCTTCTCATTGGTACAAATCTTGCGCATAGAAAAGCCAGGCAGTATACATGCACATAAGATAACGAACCCATCTCTTGAGCGCGTGAACACCAGCTGCGAGGGTACAATCAAATCAGCCAAATAAGTTTCCCAAACACAAACGCTGGATTGAAGGTCACTCCTGCCTCGTAGCCATGGGAGCAGTTTGCTGCGCCTGTGGGCTGACGATTCGGGAGCTATGCATCCCTACATCCCCCCCTGTTTTATTTTATAGATGCGGTGTTTAAACAAAGCACCTTCGCAGGGTAGCATGCACAATGTCACTAGATTAGGTATACACTAAGCAAAACAGCAAAGCAAAACGCCAATCCCATAAGGCTTGACCAATTGCCAAACACCCCCCACGGGGTTTGTAAGTAAAACAATTAACTACTTTGGCACAAGTATTATTAGCATAATTTGCTACAAAGGGGGTATAAAGCTATACCTAATCAATACTCTATTATTGCAAATTGAGTGGTTTGCAAACAGGAACAAGGCAGGTACTTAACAGACCTTGCATTTATACTTTTCATTACAGAAATAATGAGGGACAGCTGCATTTTGTTATACATAGGCCATCTTGATATCTTAATTCCTTACTTGTTTTGACTCTTGCCAACATACAATATTTTCTAGACCTTATCTACACAAGGTCACAATAACTTCTCACACAGTACTTTCTCACCCGCCTCACACAATCCTCGCTTCTACAAATCTCGCGGTATCAGGGTTACAGTTAGCCTGACTCTTGCTAACAAACTGTCATGCATAGCAGTTCTTTTCTGACAGTTCTTTCTCTGCTTCCACGACCCCCCCCCCTTTTTTTTTTTTTTACTTCTAGTACAACAAACATTCTTAAATCTCTATTTGCATTAAGCCCTGGACTTCAAATTCTACATCAGATGCTTCAATCTTAGGGGTTCTGATTGGATGTAATGACAATGCATGATTAGCATAAACATGAAAGGTATCACTATTATTACGTCTTTTACAACAATGATAACATAATCCTAAGATAACTAATAGCAACACAAGCAATAACATTCCCATAACAATAATATAATGGGCCTGTTGTACAATCTTAATCATAAAGCACAATACATCCTATTTAGTACATAAAATGGATACTCTATAAGCTGTCTGAAAAGCATACTTTTCAACTTAATATATATTATAAAGCATGTGAATTTGCCCTTGTACTTCAGAGATTTTCTGAATCTCTGGTAACAGTGAAAACAAATTCTGAAATCTATCAGGTACTAAACTAGTCCAATTAAAGGGTATCTGGAACCTAAGGGCTACTTGAAAAACTCTATCTGCAGGCCAGTAAATAATATGATTGCCTGCAGCGGTAGTGAGATTAAAATGCATGTCTTGCAATGTGGAGGCTTTAACATACACACAGCTATCATTAGCCTAAAAGAGTAAGTGTCCTGTCAGGGTAGTTCCTTGTCCACTACCCTTCCAGCAAACGTAGTCATAAACAGTGACAACTTCTCCTGGCTTCAGTTTACATATACACTGAAGCTGTGGGGGTTCTAACGGCCAAAATGTCCATTGACTCCCTAACCCCATCCAAATGTCAGATGTAATCTCCGGAGCACTTACTAAAATCAATTGGGCATACCAGGTAGTCTAATTTCCCAGATGTCTTGGTGAATTACCCAATCCCACATGCATCCTCCCTATGGACCCGGCAGGATTCGGTATGTGGGAGCCCACACCCCCTCAACCGGTCCATATGCTTGGAAGGAGCACTGAGAACGTCTGCACTTCCACCCAGAAAGTCTCCAAGTATGTCTTCATGCCACAGATCAGATGGTACTCCTGATGTGTCTGTAAGGGCAGTGGGCCAAGCCTGATGCTCTAGATCATTCCGAATGACCATTAGCTAGTCATTCAGGAAATCCTGAATTTCTGAACATGCTAGATCCCACTGCAATGCCTTCCCAGCCTCAGTGATATTCAATACCATCTCTGTCAGCAACTTCTGGGTCATTGTCTGTATTTGGATGTGTTACAGGGGTAATAGTGTAATAGAGGAGATGGCAGGGGCAATGGCAACAAGGTGCCTTTGGTACTTATCATTTAAAATCCATTTAGGGAGGGCAATACATGCTGAAGGACTTATCCAAAACACAGGGCGCAGCCTGTAAAATAAACCTTAAAATCTAATCAATACCACGTTCCCAAGCATGGGTCCCACAAGTTTCTTTCTGCTAGGGTATAATTCTTTGTTTCTTCACCAGGGCCAGTTCTTAATGTCTTTTGTAGTCAGGAATTCCTGGACTTTATGGTTTCAATTAAGCAAGTGTTCCTTCTTCTCTTTTCCTGAAACAGTGTGGTTTAGCATCATGTAGGGGAGAGGTTACTAGCACATCACCCTGTAATGGTTTTGCTTCTTCTAGAAAAATTCAAAGCAACAGTAGGTCTGTCAGTGGACAAGGGAGAGGTTACTAGCACTTCACCTTGTTCTCTTTCCCTGCTGTCCAGGAGGCACAGCAGAGCTAGAAGACGAAATAGGCTGATTAGCAGCTGGAGAATCCTCTCCAGGTGGAGGGGTCTTTTTGCAGTGAGAAGCATGGGTCCAGGTGGGCAGTCCTTGGCACTTCACAGCAGTGTTGGTGGTTAACAGGACTTGGAAAGGGCCTTTCCAGTGTGGAGCCAAAGCAGTCTTTCGTTGATGGACTTTACATAGACTCCGTTTCCTTGTTTCAATAAACGGCAGGGCTGCTAGGGTCTTTGGGTAGCACTTCTTTTATCTGTGAGAAAAAAACCTAACACATTTCATTAGTGCCTGGCATTGTTTTACAAATCTCAGTTGTTTGGGCACATTCAGGCCCCCCCTTTTCGTGGCTGTCAGCCAGGTCTTATCTTTGGACTGAGCTTGCTAGCTATTTTTTCCTCAGTTAACTCATTCCGTGCTTTTTCCTCTTCTCCCTTTCTCGGCTTCTTTTAACCTACAAAGGAAACTTTCACTCTTCACTTATACACTTTTTTCCAACAATGAACGCATACACATTGCCATTATACAGTACATTAGTCTTATTATTCAATGTATGCCATGTACACTCTTCCAGTAAAATAACTTTATTACAGAGCTTTGGAGCAACAAACCGGGACAAGCACACCCACTTTTGAGGGGTTCACTCGGTACAACCTCAGGTGTCTAATCGCTTTCCTCCCTCCCCAGCCCTCTGGCTAGAAATCTGAGGTAGCCAGAAGGATCCCATGGGCAATATGGGGAGTGGGTTAACCTTCCATGTCCTTGTTTCCAAAGACTGTTGGTATGCAAATTTTAACAACAATTTTGCAATTAAAAATCTGACCAATGAAGTTTCTTTTTCTTACTTAAGCAAATATATCAGACTTTAGTATATCACATTTTCCTGATTTATCCAAACACTTTGTATTCCAAGATGAATAAAACAAGTATCTGCTTTTTGATTTAACCCTTCTATTTAAATTTGAGCTAGACTGTCCTATGAAAATATTAAATCCAACAATTCTGGCCACAAGACAAACATCACAAGACAGGACAAAGAACACAAAAATAATTCCTATTGTACCAGTAAATGCATGGTACATCGAATGCTATTCAGCTGGCATCCGTTTTCTCTGATGATCTGAAAGACAAAAGAACCGAGGTCTACCCCTTCTGGGCAGTCAGTCATTACTTAAAATATTTCCTTTATATACACATATTCTTGTTGATTTTAGGCAAAACAGAGAAATCACCACATATTTCCTTGTATTTGTTTCATATGCAGCCCAGGTTTCAGTGGCTACTACCTTATTAGTTAGAAAATTGCATTAATACAGATGCTTTCTGGCTTGCTTCCAGATCCAAAGCTATCCACGGCTTAAAGATTCTTACTTAAAAAGGGACACAATTAACTTTCCCGGACTTTTGATTGCCTTTTACTTCTTTACAGTGATCTGAACAAGACAACACAACCTATATTGGTAGGTTTGCATTTCTTATACCTCTACTACAATATATACTGCACATGTTTTCCACAATTCAATTTCCACAACACTAGCCACATCAATTTCTACACAAGGTGTAACTATTTCTTTTTAAACACCGGGTAAAGGCCATTTACTTAACATATAATTCAAAGAGCTGTCCTTAGAGGGTTTTACCAGAGAGTGTCTCCTTATCCTATTAGGACTCACCTTATCGGAGCACGAACCCCAGGGGCTGCGGTGAAGCAGAGAAAAGGGGTGAAACACCCCGTTGGCGCCGTTCCCAGTTCGCCGCAGCCGTCCGGAGTCCAATGTCCGAGCCAGGAGAGTCCCGGCGGAGTCACCAGAAACTGTTACCGAAATATCGGGTCCACCTGGCTGAGAGCCAATAACAGCCAGACAGGGATAAGGAGGAGTTGCTTTATTCTGCAGAATAAAGGAGAGCTTTGCACCTTGGTACAAAAACTCTGTCTCATACACATTTTACCGTTCCAGTTATCATCCTGGGGATTTGAAATCCCCATGCCTATAATTACTTACTCCTTTCCTTCCTCTATGCCCTCAAAGTTTCCAACCTGTTTTCCAGTCATGAAGCCATACCGACCTGCAGTCCGGATACCAGGGGCACTGGCGGTCTATTTCCCTTAGGGGGTCCTCAATATGAGCGACCGGGACAACGATGCATGATCGCTGCCGTGTAATCTTGAACTCTCTTGTGTGCTCCTTCTGGGCACTGGAAAGTTCGACCCCCATACTCACGAATAAGGGGCGGCAAACAGCCGCGGGCGCGCTCGGCATATCCAGCCGGTGAGTATGGGGTCATCACGTCGGGGTCACCAGCTGTGGTGACAACGCAGGAAAGGAAACAGAACACCAGGTCTGTGGTAGCCGAAAAGCCCCTCTACCTCCAGGAACTTTTCCTGGGGCTTTTATTCTTTACACTTCCTTGCTTACAACGCTTCTCATTGGTACAAATCTTGCGCATAGAAAAGCCAGGCAGTATACATGCACATAAGATAACGAACCCATCTCTTGAGCGCGTGAACACCAGCTGCGAGGGTACAATCAAATCAGCCAAATAAGTTTCCCAAACACAAACGCTGGATTGAAGGTCACTCCTGCCTCGTAGCCATGGGAGCAGTTTGCTGCGCCTGTGGGCTGACGATTCGGGAGCTATGCATCCCTACACACACACAAGTCAAGGAAACTATAACATTTATTAAGAGTACTATTGGAAGAAATAATTTAAAAAAAATCCATGTAAATCAATAAAACACTACAGGACTGAATCTATGAAAAAAGTCAATGTCTCATAGCTCATTTCCTTGCCCTTCCCCTCTCCCTGACAAGAGGGGCAGGGGAAAATTGTTCTTGGGAACAACCGGGGACCTCTCCCATGTAGGGTTTGGTGGGCAGGCTTGGTTGGCTTTGGGGACTTCTGCAAGTCCATTGTTCCCTTCCTGGATGCTCAGGCAGGTCCTGCTGTAAGGGATTTCAGATGTCAATCGAGGGTGTGATTGCAGGAGTCCTGCAGGATCCTCTGGGGGAATTCAGAAGGCGGGGGGAGGAGTATTCAAACTCAAGACTTGGTACACCTTTGCCCCCATCCTTACTGCACACCGGCAGATACAGGGTAGTGCCACAGCCTAAGGCCTGTGCATACCCACACCACTCAGCCATGTTAGCTTACCCACCCTGTACTCGCCTTCAGACACGTGCTTCTGGGGTTTAGATGTGGACATTATGGGGATTATGGCACAACCGTGTACATGTCCCTAATGCAGACATACCTTCAGAGGCAGTCTGGTGCTGGGTGTGTTCCTCAATAATAAATAATAAACTGGCATTTCTCACAGCTGAGCTGGGACATGGCTAGTTTGGCTGCCTAGAGACAGGTGGTTCACAACCCTTTTTCTGTGTTTTGTGTGCAACTTGTAGACCTTATCACAGCGTACCAAGGGGCTGTAGACCAAATCAAGTAGGGGTCTGTCTAGTAGTTTTTGTTTTGTTTTTCAACAGAATCCAAGCATTCATGAGATCTTCGCAGCTAGAATAAATCAGAGTAGCTCCAATGACTTCAGTGGAGATATGTCAGTTTATACCAACTGAGGATCCGGCCTTAAATTTCTAATGCAGGGATCATCAGCTACCAGTTGTGGCAGCCTTTTAGAAATAAATAACAGAAGCATAACAAAACTGGGGACTAAACAAGATGACCACCCCCCACATGCACCTTCTCATGGCCAGAGTGCCTATGCACTGCCCTGCCCTTTATTCTCCCTCTTCCAGACCCTTTTACAGACTCTATACACTTGCTTTTCTGATCACCTTCCTTGTTGGGGGTCTGGGTTTATTCAGACAAATAACCCACAAATAAAACTCAAAGTCCCCGAAATCTGTCCAAGGTATGTTTCTTACCTCAGAGCCCAGGTGAGCAAAAGGTTTCCTTCACAGATCTGTTTTTATGAATTCTTTGGGTGTGACCCACCCTGAAGTTCATCTTGCAGCTGTCCTGCTTAGAGTCCTGACTCCCCTGTAGACTTCCCAGAGACAGCTCTCTCAAATAACTGCTTCAGTTCTCTTATAAGAAATCAGCTGCTTTAAGATCCCTCCCTGTGCCAGGTGTCTTGGTTATATCATTTAACAAGCCTGCTCCAGGCTTTACCTCTCCTGCAGACAACTCTCTCATTCCCTTTGCATTCTCACAGCAACTCTACCACTTCTCCTACCATTCATCTCAGTGAGATACTAGCTTAGGCTCTGATCCAGCAAAGCACCTTAAGCATATATTTAACTTTAAGCATCTGAGTAGTCCCATTTGAAGACAATGCATGGCTTCCTCCTTTTATTCAGTAGTTCCTCACATGACAGCTCCCTGTGGAACACCTCTCTGCTGAGCCAGTGAAGTAACAAATTGCATGTTACTTCAGAATTATTACCATTTAAAGGGAAACATTTTGAAGCCTAGATTTTCCAACCTTTTTTTTTTTTTCAGTTTTTGTTGGTCATGCTGTCTAAGGTCTGGTTTATGGTAAATTGAATGACTGTGTACTAAGGCAGGGGTTGGGCAAAAAACCCTGCAGTTTGCCTCATCACTGTTGGTAGTTCCACTGTTTGGTGACATCATAACCTCATTGCAACTACATACATAATGGAGTTTTTAAATAAAAATGTATAGAATAGAAAAAGCAAAATACTTGTTTTTGGACAAGGGCCTCAGTTTTACTAGTTTCTAAACCAGATGAAATGTAAAACTGGCTCTAAGCAAATTGAGAATCCCATGGTACTTTTTGCAAGAATAGAAGTTTTAGTCTAGGAGTCCTTGACAAATTCTAAATGTGTTCTGCCCATCTAAACTCCACCAGTAGTTTTCCTAAACTATTGTATAAGGTTGTTGCGTGCTCTTAAATAGGTATTGTACCATGTTTTGCCCCAGAGGCAGCTGCATTTCAGTGACGGATGAAATCATTTTGTTATAAGGCATATAGTTTGAAAGGCCATTAGTACTCTTCATAATGAAAGGTGCTATATAAATACGTCCAACCTCTGTTTTTTTATTACTGATGCTGCTGCCTTCAAACAAAATATTACAATGTATACCAACTGCCTGTTATTGAAGACAGTTACTGTGGGCTACATTGTGTCTCTTACAGACACACACAGAGTGACCTGCAGTGCAGAACTACCCCACCCTAAGGGGGACTGGAAGACATTATGCCTCAAAAGCTCCCCAGTACACTATGATTATTAATTATCTACAGCCCCCAATCTCACCATACTAGGCACTGTGCATATTCGTAGTAAGAGAGAATGTCTGTACCAAAGATCACAAAGAGATAAATTAACTTGTTCAAGGTCACATAGGACCTCTATGGTAGAGATGGGAAATGAACCAGCATTTCTGAGTACTAGTCTAGCCCTTAACCATGAAGCCATCTTTCCTTAGTCTGTGCCCTACAACGTGCTGGTCTAGCTCTGTCAGCTCTTGTGAAGGTAGGCCACTGTGATAGCTTTACCTCCCTCCCTCACACTCTTCCCTGTGTGTTTAGGAGCACTGTATGAGAATAGGTAGGGACTGCAATAATGTCTGTTCCTTATGAAGCCTGCATAAGGGGAGACAATGCTCCTTGCTCCCTCCTCCACTTACTGTTCCCTCCTGTTACAGCTAGGCACAAACTGGTCTTATGCTATCTTACTCTTCCCAGTACAGCTCTGTGATCTACTGAAGACTTGACAGACACATGCATTGAGGGACATGCTGGAATTTCCCCTGTAGAGGTGCTTATTGAAAACAATAGAATAAAAAAATAATCAAACAAAAAATCATGGCATGCAATTTATAAATGAATATCTAATCATGTGTACATCCAAGTGTTCTAGTCTTTGGGGACTCTTCTAGATGAAAAGTGCAACATGTAACCAAATGATTATAATTGCTGTTCATTCATTGGTGTTATTGCAAGGTCAACAGACTTATTTAAAAGCAGTAAAAGTGGGTAAATCCCTTCATTCAATTCAAGCTTCATACAGTCTTTCATTACACAAGGGGGCTATAAAATACTGTCCATAGGATTTCATGGGTAAAATTGAAGACAGAATTTTATTTGGAATCTAACAGGAGATCGTGCTAGGCAAGATCCCTTTTCACTTATCAGATTTATATTTGCTTTCTCAATGTACCCAAAAGCTATTCTGATTTACATTCTAAGAAAAATGTGAAACAAAATAGGAATTAAACTTTAATTTTTGCATAGGCATGTTCACTTTTCTTTAAAAATGACTTTACTCCATCACTATAATGTCATTGCTTTTGAATATTTTAAATAGTTCTGTTTTATAGCTCTTCCTACATAAAAAAACAGAAAACAGAAAGCAAAAACAAAATCAGACACTTCTGTAAGCATAGCATCAAAGTTTACTTTCACTTTATTTTGCTTTTCATGTGACCTTTGAAACCCATTCCTGCATTTCTAATTTTAAATAAAACACATTTCCTTATACTCACAAAGATGCACCAAACTGTGAATTCAATATACCAAGTTTTAATTCACTTTGCTTCACTGTTCATCCAATACAACATGCTGTGATTTCATTGCTAAAATTACTGTCAGTAAATCCCCCTTTTGACAGCATCTATATTAATATAATTACTACTTGCCATTCAAAGAAAACAATAATCATTGTTTTGTGTGTGTAAAATAGCTGAATATTTGTATTGGGAACTTTAAAAATGGTCTTAGATTCTGCAGTTAATGTAAATATAAATGTTTGCATCAGAAGATATTTGAACTCTAATTTCTTTCTTTCTTTCTTTCTTTCTTTCTTTCTTTCTTTCTTTCTTTCTTTCTATAATACCGAAAAACTTATTTTTAATGCACCTGTTTAGTCATACTATGGTATTACTTATACAATGCTCCTGTTTTGTACAGTACTTGTTATCCCTCATACCATCAACAATCTTCTGAAAATTTGTCTTTGCTAGAGTTAGTTGCTGTTTTTTTATACTATTATATTTGTCCTTGGAACTGTCTTTGCCTATTTGCTAACATGCCAGCTGTTAACTGCTAGTAACAGATTTTAAGAAGCAATTTCTTAAAGGGGAACTAATAGTTAATTAATTTACATGTTTGTTAAGTAGCTGAATGTTCTGTTTATATCGACGTGTATTATCATCAACTTTTAATCTTAGGCTATAAAATTAGGTAATTAAATTGCATTTGTTTGTGGAGCAGAGAACTTGATGAGAATTCTAGAGCCATGCTTATTTTTTCAGACCACATTTACTCTCAAGTGTGATCTTCAGTTATTGGAAGGTCAGCTAAAGAAAAGAAAATCAGTTTACACACTCTGTAGTAGTTTTTGCTTTGCAGTAGCAAGGAGCCCATCTACTAGAGCTGGCTGAACAATTCATTCATTACACATATTCTTGTTACAAATATAGCTCCTCTTTTGGTAAGCAAATCTCTCACAAACTGTTGTGGTTGTTCTTTGAACATCTTTGTCATTCATAAGTGTTCACTTGACTGTCTGGGTGAAGCATTTTTAATCTATGGATTCTTTGCAAACATTCACTTGCGCTCATCACTCTTTAGAAATTCACAATGCTGGCTGTTCACTATTTTTTCTGTTACCTGATTAGGTGACTGAAGCATTTTAAAAAGGAGACTACTTAATAACAGACCATGACTATCCAATAAACATATTCTTGGTATAAATAGTTAGAGGCATAGATATCAGTGCTAGAATTCAAGAAACTTTTGGAATTTGGAAATATTTTCATGAAATCTCAGTAACTGTCAATGCTCATGAATAGCGAATGATATGGCCCCATGAACTATAGCAAAGCCACCTTAGTGGTTTTACTTTTAAAAATGTTTGTGAATCGGGTATTTTTTTAACTAGTCCTCTTTTCGGATGATGTCTGACTGTAGCACAAGACTTCTCCAATAACTGCTATGCAGTATACTGGGTAAGATTTTCAAAGGTACTTAGGTGCCTAAAGATGGGTCATAGGCATCTAACCCACTTAGGAACTTTTGAAAATTCCACTAAGTATCTATATGCATCTTTAGGTACCTAATTACCTTTGAAAATCTTGCCCATCATGCTTTATACTGTCAGTGTAGGACCCACATAAGAACATAAGAATGGCCACACTAGGTCAGACCAAAGGTCCATCTAGCTCAGTATCCTGACTTCTGACAGTGGCCAATGCCAGATGCTTCCGAGGGAATGAACAGAACAGGTAATCATCAAGTGACCAGTCAAAAGATACAGAGAACTCAGGGTCTGAGGCCCCCAGGGCTGGAGAAATGAAGCTGACATTTATTTATTTTTTTGGCTTCTCACTACATCCGCCTCACTACAATCCCGTGTGGTGGGTCCCACTTCAAAATAGACGTTTACTGCAATGTAGTGTTGATGTGAAATTCCTAATACTGGAAAGAGAAACATGGCATAGAACATGGTAAATAATAACTAAATAGCAGATGATAATGGCCCAGTCTCAAATGGTACTCGTGTATTTCTAGCTCATTCCCACCCAAAGGCCTAACTAGCATGAGGGCATGGTGGTATAACTCCTTTTGGATCATTACAACAGTAAAACTTCAAATAGCAAGCACAGCTGCAATGCCTCCTCACGTCCCTCCAGCCAGCCATAACAAAAGTTGAGCTATGTAAAACTTACTCCCAAAGCTCATGAAGCTCACCTGATCCTAGGTTTGACACATTTGAAACTCAGCCCAACTATAAGCTTCGTGTACACCTGGGTCCAGTTTTGAGACAATATTAACATAGTATCTCCATTATTCTGCCACATACCAACTGCCATACTGAAATTTGAATTCTGATCCAACACATGACAACATATATTATTACTTTTAGAACATCGGGCCAGCAGATCTTTTGATATTTTAAACAGAATTTGTAACTATCAAAGAGAAGTCAAAACAAATGCAGCATTCTGAAATTTAACTGCAATAAAAAGAAATGTATTAAGATGTTTATATAAGTAACATGGTCTTCCTACAGCTCTCAGTATGCTATCAATATATTAAAAAATTTATGATTTCTTGTTTTTCTCCCAGCTAATCTAAACTCATCTCTTTATTCCTTACTTTGAAAATAAAATAGGTGCTAATTGCTATGTGAATGTAATTTTTTAAATGCTATGACATTCACTGGAGAGACTAAGCCCAGTTTGCATTTCAATTAATGAACTAGCCACTTTCTAGATGCAACCCAAATGGTCAAATCTGTCTAATGACTTCTGGTTTCGCTTGCTGGGAGACAAACTGAGCCCAATTAAAAGAGTTACGGGTATCTTAACTGTGACCTTAAATTCTTTGCTAATGACCTTGCCAACTATTAGGATTTGGACCATTTTTATATCAAAGTCCAAACACCATATTGGTCACATAACATGAACATTATTTTTTTTAAATAGCTTAATCGTGAAAATTTTTAAGATGGTTTTATGACTGTTTAATTAGACAAATTAAATGACCCACCCTTACAAGAAGAAAACTTGATAGAATATTGGGGTCAAGAAACTATCTAAACAAATGTCAATGCATTGAAAACAATAGTTGAATCAGCAATCAATATATATGCTCCTTGGCACATATGTAAAATTTTCCCCTACTGTGTATTCTGAATACTTTTATATCTTAATACACCACCAATGTAACCAAGTTACAATTGTTGTCGGAGACATATGTTTTGTTTCCTCTCCTTTTGTACATGTGAATTGTCATCAATAGCATTGCATCAGTATAGGATTTTTACAAATAGAACCTCATTTTTAAATAGGCCATCGCCCACACAAAAAGAAAACAATGTTTGAAAATCATACCCATTATATTGTGTATATTGCTTACAAAGCTCTGCTTACACTTAATTATAACTTTTTTATCTCTCCGCTATTGTTTAAAAATCTTTGAAAACATCCATTCCTCATTGATGACTACATACAGTATATGCCAAGTTTGAATATTTAAAATGAAACTGGTTATCTGAGGAGGGGTAAAAAGGCATGTGAATAATTTATTAAAGTGTGAAAACAAATTGTCATACTAAGATAACATCAAAGTGGCAAACATACATTTTACTGAACTTTCCAAAAATTCACCTTTAGGTTGAAAATAAGCATGGAAAAAATTAGTTGATAGGGTTTGGGGTTTATTTTGGAAAGTTATAAACTCTGACAAATATCTTCTTAAAATGAAAGTGTATAACAGACATATCTATATTACTGACACTATGACATATTATATTACTAGATGTACTGTTTTAGATAGCGAAAGTATTTTTTTCAAATTGCTCACTTGATTTAGGAGCCAACGTTCTATTTTTAAGAAGTCACTTGGATGTATAGGATCCGGTGTACCAAGTGACTTAGGCACATTTGAAAATTTTTGCCATTTGGTCCCTCACTGGCAAACTTCTATTCACTTCAATTAGTGGAGGATTAGGCATATTATGCTGGATAATTTATTTTTGTGGAATACCATTTCATTCATTCATTCATTCTCATTTTATTTAATTTTAAGCATAATTCCAGATTTTGGGCTAGTCTAGAATACTCCATTTTTCATTGCCTCCCTTTTCTCCATTTAAGCACATTTTAAATTCTTAACGTGACCAGTCATGCTTTTTGTGCTATTTCAGGAGCAGTAATGGCCTCTTTGTATTACATTTCATACATTCTTTAAAGTCAAAAGTGAAAGTCAACTGTTCCCCTTGCTGAGTATTTAATATTATTTAGCTTTTCCAAGAGCTGACCAGACCTTTCGCTTTCTGCCATAAGCTGTAAGATAATCGTGTTTAGGGAAGACTATTAAATATGAATGATTTATTTGTCTGTGTTGCCACATCTCTTCCTCTCAGATCACATCCTATTGACACAGAGGGACACAACATGGTATGGGAAAGGTAATAAAACATCAAGCATCCTAATTGTGCAGCATTAGAAAAAACATTGCACTTTTGTTTGCTGATCTCAAAACATTTTAGATACATTATTTCACATCCATGTGATGTAGATAAAACCAGTACTCTTGCAATCATTTTCTGGATAGGAAAACCCACAGAAGCCAAATGACTTGTCCAACTTGACACCAAAAAATCAGAGACAAAGCTAGCAGTCCTGAATCCTGAATCTCTGCCCAATTCTCTCTCCATGTGAACAAAATTCCTGAGCTGTTCTCCCCCATTAAAAAAGTTTAGACCCAAGTTATACCACAGAACATGTGGGCTTTAAAACATGCAGATTATAAATGAGGCTTGGAGATTTTGCCCTCCTCCTCCTTCTCACGATAATTTTCAACCTCTCACTTCAGGATTTTCCATCATTTCAGTTTTGCAGGATAGATTTCCCATTCCAATTCTATAGGGATGAATTGTCTTCCTCCTGATACTGAGTCCTTGATCTTCCACTGGAGGATGAAGGTGGTTCACTAATGATCTGCCACATATGCTGCTCTGTCTGACTCACTGCTCAGTCCAGACTCCCTCTTTCTATGGACTCTAGAACTCAAATGCTATGTGTTGCAGGATCCAACCCTGTACCACAGAATGTACGGTATAGGCTGATTTCCCCCGTTCCCCCCAAGGAAACTGAGAACAGAGAGCTTGTGAACAATAAGGATATTTTCATTTTGCAGCTATTGTATTGGCACATGGAAATGGGGAGAAGAGTAAAAATATCCTGTGTGTTACTGAATTGGGATTTCTAACAGATTTTACATCTTATTTTCAGGTCTAACACTATAATCAATCTACATTTAATAGCCAGTGTTACTTTCTAACAGAGTAGAATGACCTTTATTTTTAGGATTCAATAATACCTATATTTCTCTGTGATGTACAGTTTTCAGTAGTATTATATTATAATGTATACTCACTTTTTCTGTAGGATGGGGGCAGTACAGTCAATGCCAATGAGTCTGGTTTTGAGAGTATATTAGTTCTAATTTGGAAGTATAATTAGAAATGCTGCTGGGAAGGTCATATTTCAAAAATAATGAAGCTAAATCTCTCCTGTAGGAAAGGTCTTCTAGTCTAAGAATCTCTTTCCTTCTGCTTAGCTGACTGGTAATTCCATATCATCGTTGTGAGCACATGAGGTACTGCCTGGTAGAACAGTAATATATTCAAAGCTTTTGCTACCAATAGTTTTCTATTTCCTTCCTAATGTAAAACATAAAGCTCTGATTAATGTAAGGTTTTAATTTTGAGAGGTTTAACCAAACACAAAGGTTAGTGCCATAAGTTTAGTGGGGTAATATTATAAAATGTCTCTCCTGGCTTAAACCTGAAATTAAACCCTAAGAGTGCTCTTTAGGCAAGTTAATGCAGTATTTAATGGAAAGATAATCCAAACATAGATGGAAAATATTTTGCCCTTGAGCCTCAGTTTTGTGTTCCACCCTCTACTTCTATTTATTTCTCCACCCCACCCAAAAATTATTGATCACACAATATAGTCACATATAATCTTTGTACAGAACTCTGCTGTCAGGGTTTTATCTGCGAGAAACCTGACAGCTAGACTAAGGATCTGTCTACACAGGAGCTGGAAATTACACTATAGACCTACCCTTAGGCCAAGGGTTCCCAAACTTGATTCGCAGCTTGTTCAGGGTAAGTCCCTGGCAGGTCGTGAGACACTTTTTTTACCTGAGCGTCCGCAGGTACGGCCGCTCGCAGTTCCCACTGGCCGCAGTTCTCCATTCCCAGCCAATGGGAGCTGCAGGAAGTAGTGGCCCGGCCCGCACCACTTCCCACAGCTCCCATTGGCCGGGAACAGCGAACCTCAGTCAGTGGGAGCTGTGAGTGACCGTACCTGTGGACGCTCAGGTAAACAAAGCATCTCGCAGCCCACCAGGGGCTTACCCTGAACAAGCCATGAACCAAGTTTGGGAACCCCTCCCTTAGGCTATTTAAACTTGTCATATGGATTCAGTGGAGAAACATTGAATCAGCCTCTTCTCCCACTATCCAGAATGTTTTGATCTAACCTGTATCCAATAAAGTCTCTTTTTTCCTAAATAATTTGACAATAGCAAATGCAAGTGACAGATGGCTTGCAATGGCAAGCTATCCTCCCCTCACACCAAAGTTAATCGGAGTTGAGGACATGTGCAGAAACTTTCAGGATTGGGCCCTATAGAGATCACAGCCCTTTTTCCAGAAGTGAGAGATGTTGTCTTTAAAATTAAACAAATAAAGTCAGTGGGGAGCTTTTGTTTGAATCATTTTTTTAATCTCTAAGCTACCTTGTGCTTTTGGTAACAATATTAGATTTGAATTAACAAAGCCATAGGAAGAACATTTAGGATGAAAAATTTGAACAAGAGTAAGATCTTGGGGCTTTTTAAGCTCTTTAGAGTAAAGTGAAAACTTCAACCAGTTTTATAAGCATTAAACATTCTTAGTATATCATCAATATAAAGCTATTTAAGACAAACTCAGGAATGTAGGAGCTGGGTCTTGAGCGTTTAAAAAGTAGGTGAATATCAGTTGTGATTTTCCTTAGTCTATTTTTTTCTGTAGCGGTCAGAGAGAGTATGGAACACAATATGTTGAGTTGTCCAATCTTAGTTTTCCAACTGTCAAGAAAAATTGTGATCAAGCAGGTAGTGCCAAAGTGGTCTGTTAGTAAATGTGGAACTGGAGGGCATGAGGGAGTAAAACAAAGAGCAAATTATTAGATTAGGATCTAAGCAAAAAGGTATCTATAGGCCTGTTCCAAAGCCCAGAGAATTCAATGGAGAGATTCTGATTTATTTCCACAATCCTTTGATCAGACCCTATATCTCTCTCCTCTCCCATAGCAGTTTCCTTTTCCAGCCAGGTAGAGAAGTTTCCATGTTTTCTAATATGAACTCATGGTTTTACCCTATGTGCTGCCATATTTTATTTTTTTCTGAATCTTTCCTAGTGTGCCCCGACCTTTACTCTTTGGGACTTGCACAGAAGATGCAGCCTTCAAAGCTATTTGTAACTATATTGTAAAATCTTCACAACTAGGACTTTTCTTTTATGCTGTCTATAAAGCACCAAGCACACTTTTACACTACAAAAGTAAATCTTCTGCCTCCTGGAGGACAATTTGCAGATTATGACAATTTTCAGATTAGGAAATTGTAGTAGAAAGAGAGAGCCTGAGACATGAGGCCTGGTACAAGGAGCCTGGTGTGAGGCCTCAGGCCTGAGCTAAAGTCAGGCCCTGCTGATATAAAGCAAAGTTAACAAGAGTCAGGCTATCAGCAAAAGCTAGGCTCTATTACAAGACATGTTTGCTTGCAGGTTCACTGTCCAGGACATGAACTTGTCAAGAACGTGGCTAATGTTGCAAAAACACAAACACTTCTAAGAAGCGCTAGGCACTGGATGCTTGCATAAACACATTCCAGAAGGATCATGCCAGAACACCCCGCTACCAAGATATTGTGTAAATACACTCAGTGAAGATGATATAGGGACAAAAAGATCCCTCCTAAAAATAAGGTCAGGATGACAAGGTAATGGATAGAGATGTTTTCATTGAGCCAACATGTACAAGGTAAAGGGTGATAACTAACCATGTCAGAGGGGCAATACATAACTTCTTTGTATCAGTGTATAAAAGAGGGCTCACAGAGTGGGGGTCTTTGTCTGGCCAAGGGTGGAGCAGAAAGTCCAGCCACTCACTGAGCTGGTCCATTGTAGCAAGCATATATGTCTTAGTATCCCCGTAGAGTCCATGGGGTTCTATTATCATGTTTCATTGACAATAAATCTGGCCAAGTGCCTTCACTACTGAATCAAGTGTGTGGTGTTTTGGGGCAGTTCTATCGAGGTCTTCTGGATCTGGATCTGTACAGAGCCAGCACAGCACACCGAGAGAACACACATGTAGCCAACATCTGATAACAGAAATTACTTTTGGCTTGCTCCTTCAAGGTGCTGAGTGCCCTCAATCCCCGGGGAAGTCAGTGGGAGTTCAGAACTCTCAGCACCCTCCAGAATTGAGCCCTCTCCCCATACAGTTACATTTGCATAAGGAATTAATCTTCATATCCTGTCCTAAATACCTGTGACATATTGATAGAGTGCGGTAAACAGTAACCACATTTTACTGAAGAGAGGGCTGCATTTTGGTAGTGGCTAAAGTGATCCTGTGGTGTTTGCATATCTGCTTGTAAAGCACTTTGGCATTGTTCGGGAGGAAAGATCTACATGAATGTAAGATTATTATCACTGTTGGATACATGTATGTGTAATCTTATAAAACAAAAGAAAAAGTCTGGTAGGGTAGGGAGAACAACTTTCACAGAATGCACATCTAGGAGTCAGTAACAAGTTAATACAGTTTCAAGACACCTTCTTAAACCAAAGTATTGTCTAATCTTAAAAGTAGAAAACAAGAATATCATAAGAGAAAAAGGATTTTAAAACAATAAACAAGTCTACATACGTCAATCTTACTTAAAGCCCAAGCATCGTGTGATTGTGACCTAGCTTCTTTGCACACTTCAGCAGGCCCTGGGTGTCAGCCTGAACAGCTCCCCAGCTATAACTCCCTGATCCCTTGACAAAGAAAGACATTTAACTGTTTATAGTTTGTTTGATCTGCTGGCTCACAGCATTGGCCCCATGTAGCAAAACAAGTTTAATAACTTGGCTAGAGCATGGAGGTAGGATTTTCACAGCTAATATCTCAGGCATTGTCTCTTGAAAACTCGCAGTGTTTACTGGAGGTGGCTTATCTTGAATCATTCTTCTTGTTTTCCTTACATTTTCATTATTAAACTAAACCAACTTATTCAAACAGAAAACACCCCAATATTTAACACAATACAGTCATACACTAAACAATCCAATAACAAGGTTAACATACAGTATTTCTAAATTATTAGAAAGCAGTTCCACAGCCATCACAGAAATTTTTACCTGAAATTTAGTATTTGAAAATCCATAAATATGTAGATTGGCCCAGACACCAATCTCTTCAGTGAAGTATTATGGAAGGGTCAAGAGTGGTTATAGATAAAACAAGCAACAACTATATGCACAAATCTTATGGCAGATCCTGAAAGAAAGCTGTAAACAAGTTCTCCTGTCTATCAAAGACACCAGAGGCATCAAGAAAAAATGGCTCTGTGCTAATCTCATTACTGTGTTACAGGATAAAAAGACAGTGAAGGCACTGAAAAAGCACAGAAGATGCAGTTCAACCAAAATCCTCTGTATCTTCTTGGTCTTTGTTGCAATATTACAAGCCATTGGTAATAGAATATCTGATCTCTCAACAATATGTTAGAATGTTTCTACGGTACCAGAACAGAGAGCCAGATCCTTAGCTCTGGAGCAGGCTCAGACAGATTTTCAGAGGAAGTGCCCACTGGTGAGAAAGCCCTGGGCCTGGCTTCTTTGAGTTTCACTCTGAAAAGACTAGCAACCTAACCATTCCTGCTGAATGCAGGTGTATTGGTGGAGTACAAAAAGGATTTAATAGACGAGTATACCATTTAGGAGATTTATGGACCATAGCCAGCACCTTCAGTTATAACCAGAATTGCAATGAGAATCACAGCACAGAAAGCAACATAGGTATATTGTGGTTTTGGTGAGGTTGGGGGTGGGAGGGTATTTTTTTGTTTGGCTGGTTGGGGGGTGAGGGGTTGTTCTGCTAATTTCACTGTGTGTACTTCTTCTTCAGATCCCTTCACAGTTTTCCCCTCACCTTCCACATCAGATTTCAGCTTCTTGCCTTGGTCTTCTTGTCACCTGTACAAACTAGGTTCTTCCTACCTCTCTGCTGTCATTGTCTTTTTGCTCCTCTTATCCCCCTTTCATTCCACCCAAGCTTCATAAATTAATACCCTATTTGTATCTTTCACCCATTCTTGTATCTGAGACACACTGTAACAGGCCACTAATCCTTGGAACACTTGCATACATTCCAGTACAGGTTTTTAAACCTGGGAGCTGTAGTTTCATACACATGACTAGAACCAAGCATGTTACCAACAAGAAGCCAGTTATAAGGTTTCCTGCCTCTTAGACAAAGGCAGGAGAGAGTGGAGATCCAGAGTCAAGGATGCCCTAGTGTGGGTCTTTCCATAGTAGCCAGTGTCCCCCATAGTCTGTAACTCAACCTGCTAATTTGAAAACTAAAACTGACTTGTCATCCCTTTTACCTTGAGTTAGTTAAGCAAGTTAATTACGTTTAGAAGGGCCTGAAGCAGAAAAGGATGTGGGTGGCTTGTATCCAATAGTTTGATCTGATTTGTTCTGGTCTTGAGTTTTTGTTTTGGAAATAAAGCAAGTCATGAAGAAAAGGATCTGAAGAGATTTGTAGCTTAGATGTTATTTTTCCATCCCTGGCTGGTGAATTTGAACACTGCTATACCCGTATAACTGGAACGCCAGGGGCTCTCTGAATCCACGATCCAATATATCAGGCCTTCACCCTCTCCTTCTCCATAAAAGGTACTTCTTACAATCACCTGTACATTCTAGGCCTCAGTGCAGAGAACTGTCAACTAATTAGGTTACTAAAGCTATTTTTAAAAGTGTAGAACTAAGATGTCATGAGCAAAACTTCATCATTTGATCATATTACTTTTAATTATGGTGGTGAAAAGCATCCAGATCCCCTCGGACAGATCAAGGTGTGTGAGTGTGACTCTCTAGGTGACAAAGGACTACTGCTGAAACTTTTCACCTCTCTCACAACCTTGTATAGGGGACATAGCCAGAAAAAAGGGTGCATAGCATGGATATTGCTGCACCTGGCTGATTCCTGGCAGCTGGAATGGTCTCTTAGGGGATGCTGGCAGTTGGACTTGTATTAGAGCCAATGGATGGCCCAAGGATTGGAGGAACACAAAGATGCAGTAAATCCACTCCATTGTCCTTTCTCCTACAAGTGCCACTCAGAAGGACCAGAGAATCTGGGTTTTTAACTTCTTACAGCTCCTGTCTATAATGCATCAAGCACACTATTGGCACTGTATATGCAAATATATAAATAAACAAATAAATATAAGGATTGTCCTATAAAGAGAGTGTTACAGCAGCCTAGCATTGAGGGGAAAGGGTGGGAAGAACAGTGAACAAGAGTACATATGAGAAGAAAGAGTACAGTCTCTTGGACAACTGTGTACCATTTTTTCCAGTCACTATGGCTCTCTGGGTACCCAAGATCAACAATGATTCCAGGAAGACCCTGGGACTGTGAATAACCTTTACTATCCATTGGCAGACACCTTTAGCAGGAAGAACAAACACTTCTTCAAAGAGTTTTTCTTGCCAGTAGGCATAATTTCTGTTTTATTAGGATAGATCCTAAACCATCCTAAACAAGACTCAATCTCTGCCAGACACTGGGTTTACAGTGGGTCAGCCCTGTTTGTGTTTCATATGGAAACACAGAACTGAGTGTCAACAGAATACTGATGATACTGAGGCCCATTGCACCTCACAATCTCCCTCATTGTGTTTCATATGTACATAAAAGAAAACTGATAGGAGTGAACCATATAAAATACCACATGGGAGAGTCCTCAGAGTAGAAGAATAATGACTCATCTCACCATAACCCTTTGAGTTCTTACCAAAAGGAGTGAATGAAGCTACCTTAAAGTAAATCAATACACCTCTATCAGTCCTGAAAATGATTCTGCATACTTCATGATCAACAGCACAGAACACTGCCAATATATAATAGTATCCACATGGATGCTGACCTGAGGATATCATAGAATCATAGACATGTAGGACTGACAGGGACTTTGATAAGTCAAGTAGTCCAGTTCCCTGGACTGAGGCAGGACTAAGTATTATCTCTAGACCATCCCTTACAGGAGTGTATCTAACCTTTTCTGAAAAACCTCCAATGATAGAGATTCCACAACCTCCCTAGATCAATTTGTCCTGATGCTTAACTACCCTTACATATAGGAAGTTTTTCCTAATGTCTAATTTAAATCGCCCTTGCTGAAATTTATGCCTATTATTTCTTGACCTGTACTTAGTGGTTAAGGAGAACAATTTATCACCCTCCTCTTTATAGCAACGTTTTACAGACTCGAAGACTGTTATGTCCGACCTCAGTCTCCTCTCCTCCAAACTAAACAAACCCTGGTGCTTTTTTCCCAATCTTTCCTCAGAGGTCATGTTTTCTAGATCTTTAATAATTTCTGTTGCTCTCCTCTGGACTTTCTCCAATTTTCTCCACATCTTTCCTAAAGTGTGGCGCTCAGAAGTGAACAGAGTACTCCAGCTGAGGCCTTAACAATGCTGAGTAGAACAGAAGAATTACTTCTTGTGTTTGCTTACAACACTGCTGCTAATACATCCCAGAATGAAGTTCACTTTTTTTGCGACAGTATTACATAATTGTGTCATATTTAGTTTGTGATCCACAATAAGCCCCCAGATCCTTTCCTGCAATATTCCTTTTGAGGCATTCATTTCCCATTTTGTGTTTGGTCAATTAATTATTCCTTCCTAAGTGTAGTATTTTGCATTTGTCCTTAATGAATTTTATCCTCCTTATTTCAGACCATTTCTCCAGTTTGTCAAGATCATTTTGAATTGTAATCCTGTCCTCCAAAGCACTTGCAACCCCTTCCAGATTGGTACTGTCTGCAAACTTTGTAAGTGTACTCTTTATTCCATTATCCAAACCATTTATGAAGCAATTGAATAGAACCATAGTCAGGACAGATCCTTGCGTGATCCTAATCAACATGTCCTTCCAGCTTTACTGTGAGCCATTGATAGCAACTCTCTGAGTAAGGTTTTCCAAACAATTATGCATCTACATTATAGTAGGTTTATCTAGGCTATATTTCTCTATTTTATTTATGGGAAGGACATGTAAGACAGTAACAAAAGCCTTACTAAAGTCAAGCTATATCACAACTACTGCTTCCCCCATCCACAAGGCTTGTTACCCTGTCAAAAAAGGTTATTAGGTTGGTTTGACTTGATTTGTTCTGACAAATCCATATTGACTGTACTTATCACCTTATTATCTTCTAGTTGCTTATCAACTGATTGTTTGATTATTTTCTTCATTATCTTTGTGGGTAATTAATGAGAATAAGGCTTGCCATAACCAAGTCTGAAGTCTTCTGTTTGGGGACTAGTTGATTAGAGGATATCTGATTCTGTTGGAGTCAGCTTGTCACCATCTTTTAATTGACTTTCAGAAAGAGTAAATTGAAAATTGGAGTCTAGGAGGTAATTTGTGAGGGAATTGACATTGAAAGACAATACTCTTGTGGTCTTAGAGCTACTCTGCCAATTCACTGGAGTTTTCTTTTGGGTGTGTAAGCAGATATTTGTATGTACAATTTATTTAGCTATACTATCTGACTGCATATATATTTTCAGGACTTTTTTGTGTATATATATATATATATGCCTTTTTTTAGTACATGAATATGGGACATTCAATAAATAAATGTGCATGTATGTTAGACAGTGCAAAAATCTGGCCTGTTTTCCAGATTTTCCCCTGTAAAATACTTTATTTTTCAATACAAAATCATTTTGTATTATTTTAAAATTTGTTTATTTTCCCATTTTATTCTATGTTTCTGAAGCATTTTTATCCATCCATAAGCAATGTGCATTCACACCAGCAAAGCCGAGATTCAAAGTGTTGTCAGTTTTAGTTGGGGCTGCCCTTCTATGTCAATTAAATAACCTCAGGGATAGCTGGTGCTGCCTAAGCAACCTACATTTCCAGCAAACTTCCATCAGACAACTTTTTGGTACAAATGGGACAGCTGAGCACTGGCAGAAGAAATACTGCACTTGTCACATTTTTTTCAGTCTATAGAGCAAATACAGAGTTTCCAGACAACAGTATGCAGAGTTGTCAGCATTGTTTTACCCAGAATATAAAATAAAAATGTATGAATGTATTTTCCACTACTTTCAGACAATGCTTACTGGATAGCTGCAGCTTTTGTAAATGGTGTCCCAGTAGCAGGCAAACCTATTCCTCCTTTTCCATCATTCTGTAATCCTCCCCCAGCCAGTGAGCAACTCAGACAAACAGTAAATTGTTCGACACTTTGAAGGTTGCTGTTTTAGCATTTTTATTTTTACTTGAAAGTCAATACTTTTAAGATGTCATGACATTTTCATTTTCCTGTAGGATAGATATAATGCCACTGAAGTGAACAATGATAAGATTAAAGATTATTTTTTTCAATCCAATTTTTAGGAAAATTTTCTAAAGAGACAAAATGAGTTAGAAGTAGACATTTTGTCAGGACCCATGAGCTTCAGTAAAGCTAAACACCAGCTCTCTAGCACATTTCTAATTAAATATGCAATTAAAAAGCTTTCAGTGATCCCCTAAGGCTTCCCAGCCTAGTTAATAGAAAACTTCTCATTCTACTTTAACAAGCAAGATAAAAACTTTTTTTATTTCAAAATACTTTGTTAAATAAAATCCTCTCATACTTCGTTTCCTGTTTTTGCTGAAATGGTTTGTTATACGTAGAATCACTTGGCTCGGGTGTTTAAAAGCAAAATAATTCTGATAGCAAGTACATTAAGCCACATGCTTGAGAATTTTACAGTAATTTGCACATAATTATAGACAATTGTGTTGTGTGTGACAAAACAAATGTGCTCTGTTTTAAACAAAGCACTGTGCATTTAGTGACACACATAAAGAGGGGTTTTTTTGTTTTTTGGGTTTTTTTTTTTTTTTTTGCTTAGTGAAAATGACTGAACAGGCTGAATAATAATCATTAAATAAACTATAACAATATCATATTTTGTAGCAAAGCCAAAGTACTTAAAATGTATAAATGAAAATTAGGGATTTTACAGTGAAACAGGGAGCTAACCATGCAAAACAATACTACATAATAGTATAGGACAGGGAGCAAAGAATCCCATGTCCATTTGAAATCATAAGGGACTTAAGGTAGACCAAATGAAGTTACCTAAGCAGGAATTTGGCTCGGACACTAGGACTTTTGGAAAAAAGGATGGATAATAAGTATAAATGTGGATTAACTGAGATTAACTGCTTGTTTTACTTCAGGGATGGCTACTTTAGTGGCACACTATTCTTTGAAGCACCTTGAAGGAAAGCTTTTTCCACCTCCTGCGACAGCATTCTAAGTTTTCCTTGAGAATGTCTCATACAAGTATCAGGCCAAACATAGCTTAGTTTGTGATATCTGAGAAGATTAAAGCTTGTAGTGTCATGCCTGTAGGCAATATTAGAATTGTTAAATTCCCCTGCACCCTCTGGAGTCAGTCTATGATTCAGAGACTGTTTAGAAACACAAGTGAACTCTGTGCAGTCTCTCTCTCTCTCTCTCTCTCCCATATGGTATCTGCAGAGCAACATTCTATACATGCAGTTATAGGTCCATAAGCCATTTCAAGGCCTCCTCTGTGACATTGTGCATATAATGCAATTCACCTATATTTGGGGCAAAGTGTTATGATGTGTTTGATCATTCTCACTACAGTCGTATGAAGGGGAGTCTTTGATTTTCCACTTTTGCATCAAGTAGTTGCATCATCCATGGTTTGTTTGGATGCAGTTCATTGTGGTCCAAAGTCTGTGTGGCAGGTTGAAACTGGGAGGCTGGCTTGTTGGGTCACTAGTAATCTGCTTGTCCGGAATGGTAGATGAGGTCCAGATCCTCTGCCATTCCCTGATCGGATCCAGAGACATGAGGTGGTCACATGTGGTCCATAGTGGTTTTCATGATTTCGGGGATTGTAGAGGTATGTTATCCATAACCTGACAGATGGGAAATTCTGGGTAGTCTTCAGTGTCCTTAAGTTCTCATGCTGTGGCTATAGCTCAATGGATAACTGGAGGTTCAATGTTTGCTAATACAGAAAGCTACAGTAGAGGCTTTGGTTTTCAAGTTCCCATGATGATTCTCATGGTGTGTTTCAGCTGCGTATCCACAAGTTGGGTAAGCTAGCTTCTTGTACATGCTGGTTCACAGCACTCTGCAACTGAGTACACCATTGCGAAGGCCAATGTTCGAAGCACCAGGGCAGATGATGCCAGACTTGTTCCTGATAACTTTTGAATAATGTTGATGCACGTCTTTGCTTTAGAGGCTACTTTCTCTGGGGTGGAAGATGATGACCTTCATGCAGTCCACACTGTTAAGTGGGAAACCATGGCTAATGTCAGCAAACCGGCAACCAAATGTCAACTGTCAACCTCACAGTCAAAAGAGAAACAAAATAAGTGACATCTCTGTGCAGTAAAAATATCTAAATGGAGAATGACCTATTGAAAAAAGATATACCTGATTTCTGTTAAGATACGTATGCCTCTTATTTTTTGTCATTCTCTTTTATTTCATGGTTTTCATGAGTAAATATGATAAAGCGCTACAATCCTAATGACTCTAGTTTGATACTTTGGCCTCTTCTCCTAAATTTTGGACAGTAGCTTAGGGTTTTATTGATGGCACATTGACAGATATTTTATGGATCATTTTCCTTCAGGGAGAGAAAACATGTTTAGAGGGAGACAGTAGTTATGTGGATTTCCATCAGATAGATAATATTCTTGCTGCAAAAATAACTGCAATACTGTAAAACTTGAATGTAAAGAGGACTCCATGCATGACTTTCAAAAGTCCCCCATTACAGACTTCATTCCACATAAATTTGGCACTTGCTTGTAGGAATGATTTACATTAGACATGTAGGACCTTAAAACAGGGATTATAGAAAATGTTATTTATGATAAAGACATTAATCCTATCTCATTAGAACAAATTAATTTTAGTTCTTATGAAAGGTGTTGGATTAACAACCTTGGAGACATAAGTACTCTCTTTATCCATAGAACAGGTATAGCATAGATAGCAGTGGTGCACGTTTCTTCACAGAGCAGTGCTAATGTGGCCTTGGAGTCACCTCTAGGTTTGAGAGCTGAAATCAGTCTACATATCCTATACTGTCCTGGGCCTGTCTGCTAAGACTGAGGTGCAAAAGTGCAGTGGTAGTAGTCAAAGATCAGAAGAAGCTTATTGATTGCTATAAATCATACCAGCATTTATTGAAGACCGCCAAATTACCTCATTGGATAGCTCTTTCATCTCTTGTGGTCAGCTCAAGTCAATGACCATCTTGGTCTCTGATATGTCTGCCACTCATTATACCAGTTGTGGCAGAAGAATGCTGATACTAAAGCTGTTGCTGCTGCTACATTAGGCTGCCTAGACCTTGGTGAGCCATGTAGACAGGCTAGAGCAGCTACGGGAGAGATTCTTGGGGGTCACGGTGAGGGACAAGCAGGCAAGTAGGAATAGAGTTGAGGGGAGCAGACAGACTGAGTAATTATTGGGATGGATATGGTGAGGTAAGATGGGGACTTGGGTAGGGAAAGCATTTTGCAGGGTTGTGCAACGGCCTGAAAAGGGGAAGAATGCTTTTTTTGTGTGTATGAAGGGCAGGGAGAGTGTGGTAATTGCTGTTCAGGTTGGCTTGAGTGATGTGGCGCCTACAGATACTGCACTGAGGCATTAGTACTTGAAGGCATCCTTCTCTGAAGCTGCCTTGGGTCCTCAGTAAATTGAGGCAACAATTCCAAGACCTTCAAGTGTCTATGCTACAATGGAGAGATGCTTGGCTCCTTGGATGCTGCTGCCTCCAGCTCTTGGGTGCAGTAGCTCATTGGAAACACCCTTCTTAGGACACATTCGAGAGAAAATGAGGGATAGAAGGGAGTAGTGGTGTGTGAGTGGGGATGAGGAGACATGTCCTGGAACAGGGCACAGCTGAAGGGAGCAGGTGAGTGGGTGGATGCATGAGGACAGTCCAGACACATGGGAGATATCAGGATTTTAGAGTGAGACATGAGGGAGAACTGAAGCTCCTGGGTCAAGGTTTGGAAATGAGGCTATGGAGTTTGTCCTAAGATATATTGGGATTTTGCAAGGGGACAGGCAGGGGATAATACATATCAGCATTAACAGATATCCATGTGACTCTACATCAGCATTGATACATGCTTATTAAAATGATAGGAAATTCCCACACAGATATGTTGTTGGTTTTTCATTATGGTTGCTAGATGGCAGATCATACCAAAGTCCATAATAAGCAAGGAAATAAGCAGTCAAGCCGTTTACCACCCCATCTATATTCCACTTGTCAATTCCCTTTCTCCGACTCAAGTACTTCATTTCCTTAGCATACATTGACTCTCAGATTTGTGCATTGATAGTTTTAAAGGCATTATCCAGTATTTCCACTCAGTGAATGTGGATAGAGCAGGAGTCACCAAGAGACACAGTTACACATAGTCTTCCAATTTCTTTTTGTCGTGTGCAAAGCAGTTTTTAGTCTTGGAAGAAATGCTTGTGGTGGTATTAGTTTCAGTGATAGGCTCTGTATAAGGAGCTGTATGAGCAGAAGTTTGCTCTTTATTTTGGTCTCTGATACAGTCGGTCCTTGGAATAGAGTTGCCCTTGGGAACTGTGCACTTGTGTTGGACTGACACTTCTCAAAGAAAGGATTGTCCTGCATGCTGTTTGAAATCTCATTTCAGGACTCATCTGTATATGTAAACAAAACAATTTACACGTAGGTCTTGTCTACATGGTCCATTAGACTGCACCAGGGGGGTGTACATTCTAGTGCACACTAATATGTTGTGTATTAACTGGTCCACATGGACCCCTAAGAGTACTACATTAAAACACACTAGGAACTTTTAGTATGCACAAGCAGGCTCCACTCAGCCTAGTTAGTGTGCAACATGCTCATGCTCACTGGATTTTACACCTCTCTAGTGAAGACTAACACTCCATGAAGACAAGCCCTTATTATACAGAAATGCCATGTCACTGATTTATCCCTTACCGAGAAACTGACCTGCAAGGCCCCAACATCTGCTATGCTCAGCAGAGGGACAACAATGTCAGAATGGGACATTGCTGTCATGAAAAGAGGCAACAATATTATACCAAAATTAAAAATGCCTTTTTTATGGACCCTAATGCTCAGAAGATCTGAAAAAGCATATTGTGGTTTGAAAAAATACAATATATATATATTTCTAGAGTAAATACAGAATCATAGAATCATATACGTGTAGGGCTGGAAGGGAACTCAAGAAGTCATATCTAGTCTGACCCCCAGTGCTGAGTCAGGACCAAGTATTCCTAGAACGTCCCTAATAGGTTTTTGTCTAACCTGTTCTAAACCTCCAGTGACACGGATTCCACAACCGTCCTTTGTAACCTATTCCGTACTTAACAACCCTTGTAATTAGAAAGTTTGTCCTGACACCTAACCTAAAACTTCCTTACTGAAGCTTAAACTGATTAGTTCTTGACCTGCCTGCAATGGACATGGAGAATAATGTAGCAACATCCTCTTTATAACAGTCCTTAACATATCCAAAGGCAGTTATCAGACCAACCCTCGAACTTCTTTTCTCTAAACCAGGGGTCGGCAACCTTTCAGAAGTGGTGTGCTGAGTCTTCATTTATTCACTCTAGTTTAAGGTTTTGCGTGCCAGTAATACATTTTAATGTTTTTAGAAGGTCTCTTTCTATAAGTCTATAATATATAACTAAACTATTGTTGTATGTAAAGTAAATAAGGTTTTTAAAATGTTTAAGAAGCTTCATTTAAAATTAAATTAAAATGCAAAGCCCCCTGGACTGGTGGCCAGGACCCGGGCAGTGTGAGTGCCACTGAAAATCAGCTCGCGTGTCACCTTCAGCCTGCGTGCCATAGATTGCCTACCCCTGCTCTAAACTAAACATGCCCAGTTTTTTTAACCTTTCCTCATAGGTAACATTTTCTAAATCTGCTATCATTTTTGTTTCTCTCCTCTAAACGCTCTCCAGTTTGTCCAGTTTCTTGAAGTGTGGCACCCAGTATTAAAAAATCCTGTAACAGAGGCCTTACCAGTCCCAAGCAGAGAGGGACAATTACCTCTCTGTACTAGCCTCTTCTGCAACTGCATCACATTGGTCACTCTATTCACTTAGTGATGTACTATAACCCCCAGATCCTTTTCAGCAGTACTACCACCTAGCCAGTTATTCCCATTTTAGAGCTGTGCATTTAATTTTTTCTTCCTAAGTGTAGTGCTTTCCACTTGTCTTTACAAAATTTCATCTTATTTATTTCAGACTAATTTGTCTTCAATTTGTCAAAGTCATTTTGAATTCTAATCCTGTCCTCCAAAGTGCTAGCAACCCTTCCCAGCTTGGTGTCATCTGCAATATTTATAAGCATAATCTCCACTCCATTATCCAAGTCATCAATGAAAATATTGAATAGTACCAGATCCAGGACAGAGCCCTACAGGGCCCCACTAGATACAACCTCCCAGTTTGACAGTGAACCACTGATACCTCCTCTTTGAGTAGTTTTTCAACCAGCTGTGCACCCACCTTATAGTAATTTCATCTAGACCACATTTTCATAGTTTGCTTAAGAGAATATCATGTGGGACTGTGTCAAAAGCCTTAACAAAATCCAGATATATCACATCTACTGCTCCCCCCATCTACTAGGCCAGTATCCCTGTCAAAGAAGGAACTTCGGTTGATTTGGAATGATATGTTCTTGGCAATCTGTTTTGGCTATTACTTATTACCTTATCTCTTAGATGCTTACAAATTGATTATGTAATAATTTTTTCCCATTCCAGGTATCAAAGTTTATCTGACTGGTCTATATTTCTCAGGTCCTCTTTGATCCCCCTTTTAAAGATAGGTACAATGTTTTCTGGGATTTTCAATATTTACAATATTTTCTCCAATCTTCTGGGATCTCGTCCTCCATCAGTTCTTGAAGATCATCATTAATGGTTCTGAAATTGCTTCAAATAACTCTTTAAGTACTCTAGGATGAATTTCTTCAGACCCTGCAGACTTTCCTTACTCTGGCTTATATTCTTTCCCCCCTGTTATTAACACTGGTTGTGTTGAGTATCGGGTCACAATCAACCTTTTAAGTTAAGATTGATGTCATTGGTTGTTAGCTCTCCATCCTCAATAACTGGTGAAGCTACACTTTCCTTCATCTTTCTCATGTTCTTAATAAAACCTCTTTTTATTGCCTTCTATGTCCCTTATTAAATGTAATTCATTTTGTGTCTTAGGGATTATCTACACTTACGTGTGGTGATCGATCCATCAGCGGTCGATTTAGTGAGTCTAGAGGAGACCTGCTAAATCGACCGCAGATCACTGTCCCGTTGACTCCTGTATTCCACCTGAATGAGAAGTGGAAGGGTAGTCACCGGGAGAGCATCTCCCGTTGACATAGCGTAATGTGGACCCTGCGGTAAGTAGATCTAAGTACGTCAACTTCAGCTACGTTATTAACTTTATTAAACTAGCTGAAGTTGCGTAACTTAGATTGATCTTCCCCAGTAGTGTAGACAAGGCCTTAGCCTTTCTGATTTTGCCCCTGCATGGCCATGCTATTCTCTTGTATTCATCCTTAGCAATTTGTCCAGGTTTCTATATTTTGTAGGAGTCCTTTCTGATTTTCAAGTCGTTAAAGAATACATTGGCCTCTTACTATTCTTCCTATCTTGCTTTCACTACGAGTTAGTTTTCTTTTGTGCCTTTAATATTGTCTTTTAAGAAACTGACAGTTCTCCTGAACTACTTTCTTCCATTAGGTTTTATTCCCATGCGATCTTACTTACCAGTTTTCTGAGTTTGGTAAAGTCTGCTTTTTTGAAGGCCATTGTCCTTATTCTGCTGCTCTCACTTCTTCTCTTCCTGAGAGTCATGAAATTTATCAATTCATGATCACTTTCACCCAAATTGCCTTGTCCTTTCAGATTTGCCAGTTACTTCCTCCACCTTTTGAAACATGAAGTTATCCTTATACATTCCAAGAACTTATTGGATATTTTGTGTTTTGATGTATTACTTTTCCAATGGATGTGTGACTAAAGTCACCCATTTCTACCAAGTCTTGTATTTTGGATATTTTTATTTGTACTAGAAATGACTAATTCATCTCCTGTTGTGGTGGTCTATAGTAGACCCCTGCCATGGCATCACATCTGGCTTTTTCTCTTTTATTTTCACCAGAGACTTTCAGCTGGTCTGCCTCTCGCCTCCTTGTGGACTTCAGAACAAGTACCTGTTGAGATTTTAACTCTTCTAAAGAGATCAAAGTTGACATGTGATAAAGTAATAATTATTGTATTAATTCCAAACAGTAATGACAGAAGTATCTATCTTAAAAGATAAGTGCACATTTGAAATCAATGGTGACTATGAAAAGGGTGCTGTGTAAACGCATTCAAAGCATATCCAACAGAACCAAATTTATGATGCCTCAAGAAATGATGACAGGCCAGGTAACTGATTTGCCTTCCCCTAACCTTCTTCTGGAAATACAATAAAAAATAGCATGGTTTTCTTCCTAAACTATAGACCTTTATCCAGCAAATAGCATCCTTTGTGGTTGCTTCCTTACAGAAGCTCTGGGGCGTTCTGGACTAGGCAGGTGTAGAGACTTTTGTCTATTCTGCGGGCACTTCTGTCTCGTTAGTGACTACATAATGACCAGACTGGCTGCCTGTGATCACTCCTTTACAGGAAGTAGAGATTTTGTCTCAATTTCATGCATTTAACTTTTTGCAACTGAGTTGAAGGGAATATGTACAGTAAGCGTACCTCACTCCAGTGTGAGTGTGTGGTGAGGACATATTCTCCCTTGGCTCAAGTGAATGTCATCGAGCCAGGGAAGAATTTTAAAGGAGATGTGTGACCTGATGATGTATCCCTTGCTGATCGCTTTATTCTGGGTTTTAGTCAGGGAGAATAAATAATTTAAAATTAAAGGAAGTTTTCATGTGTGTAATCTGAGTTCCCTGACTGGAATAACATAACTCTTGGAATCAAATTTCTTGTTATGAATGCTCACATTTATGAGCTAAAAATTCATGTTTCACCAGTATGCTTTGATATTTATTCCCCTACAATGTTTTCTTTCAGTGAACATTCCTGAGAGTAACTGAAATATTAGTTTAAAGTGAACATGGGAGAGAGGCAGAAACTCAAACAAAGCCAATTTAGAGAATGGATATTTGTAGATTTTTTTAGATGTTTATGCAATTCTATATTTAGACAGCTCATTGCAATCAAATAAAACACCTAGTCCTTTACCAGAGAATTTACAGTCTAAGGCCCTGATCCTGTACTCATGAATGTGCTTATCTTTACACAAGTCAGTAGCACCACTGAAGTCAATGGGACAACATTATATTAGCCATATCAATTTAATTATATATTTTACAAAAATGTTCAATGTATTTAGATGTCAGTGTGACTGAATTTTACCGGTCTGCAGTTACCTAAAGAATTGTGCCCAGTAAAATTTAATTGAACATGGGTAAGAACTGTTGAAAGGACTTTCCGGACAAAAAATGTATACTTTAGAATGTGTAAAACTGTTAAGGCAAGCGGCAACTGCACTGAAAGAATGTTAATAAGGTTGGTTCTGGTACTGAAACTGATTGAAATTGATATGTTGCTAACATAGAAATGCTGTGGGAACATGACCAAGCATTTTAACTGAAAATGCATCCATTGAATGAGCATTACTAATGATAATTAATAAAGATTTTCACTGCATATAATACACATGATATTGTAACTCTTTTTAAGAAAGTATGAAAGTTTTTCTAATAACTGGTGGAGTATGTGAGAGTTACATTCTATCCAAAGTAAAAGCGGCCTTAAATGATATGGAGCAAAAAAAGTTCCCTCTTTTATCACCACAGAAAAGTTAAAAAAAATTGGTAGAAGAGAGGTGACACTGGTTGATGCAGGGTAAGAAAATTAACAAAGGTCTAATACTCTGAAAAGAAACATGAAAGCACTGCAACCCATATGATGTGGAAGAAGTTTGTTTTCCCTCCTCAAATACAGTTGTTAGACAATGCTAGCTCTGGAAAGCCCCAGACTTGTACTGTTGTTTGCGCCTGAGGGACACTTAGATGTTCAGGCATAGGCGCCAACTCCGTGGGTGCTCCAGAGAGCAACCAGCTCCTCCCCACCCCTCATAATGACTCCCACAGTGCCGGCAGCCCTGCCAATCAACTCCTCCCCCTCCATCCCAGGCTCCCACCCACTGCAATCAGCTGTTTCGTGGTGTGCAGGAGGAGCTGGGGCGAGGGGGGAGGATAGGGGGCGGTACATGTTCAGGGGAGGGAATGTAACTGGGTGGGAAGAGGCAGGGCGTGTGGGTGGGAGCTTGGGAGAAGGGGGGGCCCAGGGGTGGAGCAGGTGAGGGAAGAAACAGGGCCTGGGGTGGGGTGCGGGGTTGAGCACTCCCTGAGACCCAGAGGAAGCCGGTGCCTGGATATACAGGTGTAATGTCTTACAGACAGAGTTGCTGGCATGTGGGTTCACTCTGGATGAATGGTCTCCAAATTGCACAGAACAGTTGAGATGCTGAGACATTGGTAAAGTAAAATTGGTAAAATATATGCTATCTATGCTAGTGATAATAGGTATTATTTGGTGGCTGAAGAGGACAACTTCTCATATGGAGCCAGAAAATGTTATTTAAATTGTCCTATGTTCTGTTTCACACCTAAATTTCCTGTGGTGATAAATGGAATTTTTTTTATATATTTTGTACCAAGTTTTTTATTATGTAATAAAAGCAAAGTTAAAATTACAGAAGAATGCTTTAAAAGCAGACACACTTATAATATGAAATTACACCCTAGTGGGCTATACCAAACAAGGTGAACTTTCATCCCCCTGTTCATTCTTTGAGACTAATATTAATAGTGATTCAAATGATTTCAACTACTGTGGTCTTGGGAATGTGTTGCTGGGTAGTGAATTTAAAAAAGAAAGCACAGAAGGACAGGAATATGAGATGAGTGGAATAACTGTTAATATGAAAAAGAAAAACAAAGACAGTGTAATGTAAGCCTGGCTTGACATGAGTAATTAAACATGGGGAAGGCCTTATTTCTTGGAAGACAGGAGTAGGGCAGCAAACAGATCAGCAGGCTGAAAACAGAATGTCTGTGCTAATTAAAATAGGTAAGTGGATCAGTGAGCTAAGAGATGGAATGTCTGAACTAGCTATGGTAATGGGAAGGAAAACCCAGGGAACCGTTTACAAAGAACAAGATAACAATGGACAAGATAAATTGGGAATGTTAAAATTAGGTAAAGAGTTGGTCGAACACAGACAGTGAGTGGGCAAAGCATGTTGTATAGGGCTTGGTTCCCACAATGTAACTATGCCAATCCCATAATGTGTAGTGCAGTGTATAGTAAATGCAATAAGATGTGTAAGTGTATATAAAGGAAGAGGACTTCTGGGTAATTTTGGGTCTGGGATGTACACCCCCTGTGTTTGAGTCTGATCAACTCAGCATAGCGTTGCTGTATGCCAAATAAAGGAACCTGAGTGACAAGACAGCATTTGAACTGCACTCTGTTGGGAATCCCAACAGTATATAAAATGACAGTAACAATGTTGTACAAATCCTCTTCCTGATTTATGTTACAGTACTAAACAAATCTGAAGTTAGAAAAACTTTTCAAAAGCACATAAAAATGGGCAAACACAATCACTTTTACTGAAAAATCCTTCTCCCTTTTAAATTAGTCAGATCATCATGGTTATGCTGAGGATAGCCTCATTTAATTGGGTGTAATTTTTATAAATCAGAACCAAACACATTCTAGGAATAAGGATATATGTAGTGGCAAAGCTCTAGGCATGCTCAGACAAGGTTTGGTAATGCTGAATCCAGGGCATCTTTGCATCATCTTTAAGACAGCAATGGAACACCTTAATCCCCTGTGCAGGCTACCCACTTCATGGGCCACAAACCAAGGGTGTGGAGGAAGCTGCCACCGAGAAACCACTATTCCCCTTCTTGTGCAGGTGGGTAGACAGGAGGTGAGGAGTGGACTGGCAGGGGACAACTTTGAACCCACTTCCCTGATGCTCCAACCAGTGCTACTGACTTGGCATGAAGCAGGAAGTAAGCTTTGCCAGGAAATGAGACAATGCAACTCTCTCCCCCATGGACAAACAAGAAACCACCTGCATGCTGCCCCTTATTAGGTTATATTGCAAAATGTTCCTTTCTAGCCTTAAAGATTTAGTATTTCACTTCTCATTTATTCCCCTAACTTTCTTTCAGAAGCTGGATGAATGTAACCATCCCTCTTCCATACTATGCTTTATAAGTTAGGAAGAATGATTTCTATCTCAGGGCATGTATAGATATGTTTTAATTAATCCAGACGCCAATAGGTGATTTGTATTCATTTTTTACTTTTGTTCTGTAGCCACATTTCTAGTTGTATACTAAATAGAGACAGTTCTGCAGTGAGGAGCAGGCAAATGTAGTGTGAGAGTTTCAGTAATCAGCCCATTGAACTTACCTGCAGAACTTCATAGATTTCAAGCCAGAAGAGACCATTGTGATCACCTAGTCTGCCCTCCTGTATAAGACAGGCCACTGAACTTCCCCAAAATAATTCCTAGAGCAGATCTTTTAGAAAAACATCCAATGTTGATTTAAAAACTGCGAGTAATGGAGAATCCACCTTGATCCTTGGTAAATTGTACCAATGGATAATTACCATCAATCTCAAAAAAATATGCTTTATTTCAGTTTGATTTTGTCTAGCTTCAACTTCCAGCCATTGGATTGTGTTAGCCCTTTCTCTGCTATACTGAAAAGCCCATTGTCAAATATTTGTTCCTCATGTACATATTGGGTTCCGGGAAGTGGGCGGGCCCACTGCTAAAGGATCCCCCCCCAGCCTAAGGGGAGGATCCACAGGGCCTGGAACTCAAATAATTACGGGGGACAACTAATGTAAAAACAGGAGTGTGGTCAAAGGGTCAAAAGAAGAGAACCAGACGGGGACACCGAGCAGAGAACCCCGGACAGCGCCCACTGCTCCTCAAAGGCTTCAAGGGAGCCAGTGGACGCCGCCTGTAACTAGGTAGGTAATCAAGTTCCTCATGTAACTAGGTAGGTAATCAAGTCATCCCTTAACCACCTCTTTGTTAAGGTAAATAGACTGAGTTCCTCAGGTATATCGCTATAAGGCACGTTTTTTAATCCTTTAATCATTCTCATGGCTCGTCTCTGAACTTTCTCCAATTTATCAATAATTCTTGAATTGTGGAGGCCAAAACTGGACACAGTATTTCAGCAGTGATTGCATCATAGAATCATAGAATCTTAGGGTTGGAAGAGACTTCAGGAGGTCATCTAGTCCAATCCCCTGTTCAAAGCAGGACCAACACCAACTAAATCATCCCAGCCAGGGCTTTGTCAAGCCGGACCTTAAAAAACGCTAAGGATGGAGATTCCACTACCTCCCTCCACCATCAGTGCCAAACACAGAGGTAAAATATTTTTTCTAATCCGACTCAAGATTCCCCTGCTTATTGAGTTTATTCCCCCTCCCTACTGTCACATCTTCTTCTTTTGGGGTTTTTCCCCCTATTCTCTAGGCTGCCCCAGCTCCCTTTGGGGTGTCATGCAATAATAGTGAAAAATCCCAGAGAGTCACTTTCTTCTAACATTGAAAAAAGGAACTTTATTAGAATAAGGAAAACAATATTATCCCTAAAGCAGCTCTGCCTCCTTCTATCTCTGCTTTTCTGTAGAGCTTCTGTCTAGAGTCTTACCCATCCACACTCCTTCCTTGCTCCTTACTATAGGGTTAAAGAAATAGTACACATATCCCCCAGGATCTCTCCCTCCCACCCTGACACCATTCTGAGAGGTAGTGGTTGCCACACAGGTGTGCCACCCCAGCCTGTCTCCCCTCAGTCTTGAGGGACAGGAAGCTAGTCCTCCTAAAATTCCACAGAGTCCTTTTTAGGAGGTGGGACAAGTGTGCTTTTCTCCCCCTAAAGAACTTAGACCTGATGCAGCTGAAGATAATGTAGGAGACTGCCTGGGTTGGAGAGGGAATTATGAGGAGTCATGGTTTGGCTCAAAAACAGAAAGAAAAGAAAATGAGCAGTCAGGGAACTCTAAATGTCACAACATACCATACAGATCAAATATTTATTTTAACAAAAAAAATGGGCAATTTATGCAGTCTGACCCTCATTTTCATGAAAAGTGATAGCCAGTAAAACAGAACTGAGTTCAGCTACACTTTAATTCTCAATGTACAGCAGGGCATTTCAGCTGATTTGTTTTTACTGACTGAAAAATCCTTTTTTTGCCAAGGTATTGCCAAGAATCTCATAGCCTTCTTTCTTCTATTTTAAAGGAAATTTGACAGTTAAGGAGCTGCAAGGAGTTCTGGCAAAAAAGGTAAAAACTCCCTCACCACTATAGCCTGCTGCCTACTGAAAGAGAAGGTGGGAGGAGCAGGTTGATGAGAGGCTATAATACCTTTACACCAGGCAATAACATAAAATGTCAGCTCCATATTCACTCACATTTAGACGACCATGCAAGATGTGTTTTCTGAAATTATAGTCTCGGTCATTTCATCATTAGGATTCTTAACCCTTAGTGCATTGAGGGTAATTATACTCTGCACCAGGCTGCAGATGAGCATATAGAATTAAAATGTGACAAATGGATAGAGAATAAACCATGACAAGTATAAAAAAAATCAGCCAAAGTGCCGTGTTTGTTATCCTCAGATGGTGTTCACACTGTAGAACATGTGCTATGTCAAATCTAAGAGGGTTAAATCCAGTTCCCATAACTAAGGCCATTGACAATCCCCCAGGCAGTAGTTCTGCTAGACAAAGGAGGGGGCTGCATTCCCTGGAGCCAAATGTGAGGTTTGCAATATCTGTGCAGCATGAATTTAATTGCTCACTCCCTCATTCGGGGAACACAGTAAGAGCCTCATAAGTGCACATTGATGAAACCCTTGCCTCCTTTGGAAACAGTCGAAATGAGCAATGAGGAAACATGGCTCTTACAAAGTGTGCATTTAAATGCACATAAAGGGGCAAATCTGGTTTCCTCCTGTGAAGCCATGTAGGGCCTCTTGGCAGTGCAAATGCTCCTTCCTTCCTGAGTATCCCCCAATATGAGTTTGTTAATAGAGTGAAACCCTTAGCATCTTCTGAGCACGACCTCTTCCTTCCTCTCTGTCAACCCAGCAAAGACTCTGCTCAGGAGTTAATCCAGTACCTATACGTAGTAGATATTCCCCTTTGCCTTGGATCAAGAGCTCCAGGAGAACTATGCTGAATCAAGGGAAAAACCTCAGGGTGCTAGGATGCAGCATAGGGTTCCTGGCCTTTAGTGAATCCCATGAGATCTACATGGATCTGGGAAAATCCAATATATTTCAGAGCGAAATGTCCTGCTTCTTCTTCTGGGGGAACCTTATTCCTTCCCCCTGATCCCTCCATGGAAGAATTCAGAGGAAAGTCTTGCAGTGGAAATCTCATAGAATTTTCAACCCAGCAGGGTTCTTCTTGTGGATTTTTCCATGGTAGGGACAATCTGGTCCCACATTATTGCTTTCAGGTTTGTTTATTGTAATAGAATTAACAAAGGCATTTTTGCTGAACCAAAGATAGAACAAGAGCTTCCTTTAGATGAATTGAATTGTATGTATTGTAATGGAAAGTCCTTAGAGTACTACATGTAATTAAAATCATCAGCCTTCTCTTAACACAGTGATAAAGATAATTAATTTTACAATGGTCAAAGAACATAGAATACTATACAACAATCTTAACAGTTTTAATGGACCAAACCAAAGAATCAAAGGTGAGTGGAAACCATTGATGCATGACACAGAGAGTGATTGTGGTGTCTTGTAACATTTTGAGCCTAATGATTTGCAACCCATCTGGTTTCATATTCATATGGCTGAAGTCAATGGAAGTTTTGCCTGAATAATGGCTACAGGATAAGACCCTCTGCTTGTAACTATCAAATAATTACCTCATCCCAACAATTATAATAAAATTACAATCTAGTAAAGAGATGGCACATATACTTCTATAGCTGTTTCACCATAACCATTAATTGCTGGGCAATAAATACAGCCTTACCACAAATCTCTCTGGAAAAAAATTACTCAAATACTACAATAAAACCTAGAATAATTATTTTATTGTCTAATGCAGGGGTGGCCAACCTGTGGCTCCGGAGCCACATGCGGTACTTCAGAAGTTAATATACAGCTCCTTCTATAGGCACTGATTCCGGGCTGGAGCTACAGGACCAACTTTCCAGTGTGCCAGAGAGTGCTCACTGCTCAGCCCCTGGCTCTGCCACAGGCCCTGCCACTCCACCCCTTCCCGTCCCCTCCCCTGAGCCTGATATGCCCTCACTCCTCCCCCTCCGAGCCTCCGGCACACCATGAAACAGCTGATCGAGAGGGAGAGGGAGGCACTGATCGGCAGGGCTACCGGTGGGTGGGAGGTGCTGGGAGCGGGGGCGGGAGCTGATGGAGGGGCTGTTGACATATTACTGTTGCTTTTTGGCAATGTACATTGGTAAATTCTGGCTCCTTCTCAGGCTCAGATTGGCCACGCCTGGTCTAATGTGTTTACTTTTTCTTGAATTAAGTTAAATACTTGTTGTTTTTTTTTACACACACACATGCAGTAAATGCTTCATTTGTCTTCAGGCATCAGGTAGCACAAGATTTAAGGAAAACATTACACTGTAATGGTACACTGCTGCATTTCAATGGAATTCCCATGGAAGTGCGCATTTTGTAACATTTACATTTGTACCAAATGAGTTCTTCATGGTTCATGTTACTGAAATGAACACCAACGGGAAGAGCTACAGCATTAGTGATGATCTCCAGAGACTGAACAACTTCATTTTCTCATGCTCCTGTTGATCTTCTTCAAGTGAAACACTCAACATCTCTGTAGTGAAAGAATTGCTTTGCAGCCTGGGTGGGGTAGCATGAATAAATTCTCTAGTGGTAATTTTTCCACAGTATTTTTTTCCCTAATTTTAAAGTAACTTTGCCATACAAAGCTATGAGCTCCTTTCAATATTTGGATTATTATTAGTGTGCTAAAAATACCTGGATAAGATTATGGCAAATCATCCAGCAGGTGTGCAAAGGAGGGGGAAAATACACAGCCTCCCCACCACCACACACACACACACACAAAACCCCACATACAGCCTACATAAGGGCTGGTAACAGTCGCAGTCCCAGTACCTGACCCAGGTCTTTTCATCAGTTGCTTCCCAGAGCATTGAGGTCAGGCTGTGACCCCACCTCCTTCCTCCACATGGGTCTGTAAAGCAAGCCAGCTGTGCTGAGAATGGCTGGTTTCACCCCCTAAATGATGCTGCAGGTTGTGCAGTTTCCTGTGTACCAAGCCACTTAGGACAGCTCCAATCTCCCTGATGCATATGACGTTGTGTAACTCCATATTGCACCCTCCTCAGGTCAGCAGCTAAATGCCTAATTAGTATTAAAATAGAAAACCTAATATGTTGCTTTGATTTAATCCAACTCTTGGGCTGGAACAAATGTTTCAACTATTTTTCTATATCTAATAACTATCAAATGATTTTTCTCCTTTTTTTTTCTGTTTAATACCCTGGTCCCCCACTGGGTCTGAGGCTTCAGAGCTATTATTTCCAGTTGTCTGCATTACATTTCACTGTTGGCTCAGCTTCTTAATAGCCTTCTTCACAGCTAATCTTTGTGTTATTTTAGTGTCTAAACCACCAAATCAGAATCTACAAACTTGGAAGTTTTACTTCCTTCTGCATCATGTATGGATGTATGTAGTGCTTAATTTTGAGGAACATTTTGCTTTTGAAAACACTGCCTGGTAAATACATACTGAACCACAAAATCATAGATGTTAGCGATGGATGAGATATAATAAATTACCTAATCTATCTCCCTGACAATCCAGGGCTGTTCCCTGCAAGATCTTTTCTAGAGTGTTCAAACTGGTTATAAAAGTCCCAAGCAATTCAGTTTCTATGACTTTCCCTGGGAAGTTATCCTACAGCCAAAACCATCTCTGTATAGGGAAATGCTTCGTGATATTTACTTTACCTTAGTTTCAGACCATTGGTCCTAATTGCTACAGGTTCATTTATCACCCAAAATAATGTCTCTTGTGGGTGTTTACACCCTTCAAATGTTTGTAGTCTGCTATTGTCCTTTAGTCGTTTCTTATACAAGTTATATATACTTCACTCCTTTAGTCTTTCCTCAAAACTCAATCTCTCCAGCTAGCTGATAATGTGCAGTGGGTTCTCTAAATTCCATGCATTTGTTAGTATCTTTCTAGTAAGGTGATGCTCAGAACTGAAAGCATAATTTCAGCTGTAGTGGCACTGAAGAGAAGGACTCTTACTTCTGTGATGGGAAATAATACCTTTGTATATAGTCCAAAGTCACACTGGCTCTTTCACATTGCAGGCATATGCTTGAAATGTTGTCCACTATCACACCTAGGTCTCTTTCAGCATTTGTTCTTCACAGGTTTTTCTTTGTTGTTGGATGTCTGTGTTTTGGGTTATTATTTTTTATCCTAGATGCACTCTTTCAGCTTAATCTCATTTGTAATTTTGTGCCCATGTCTTCAGGGTCCCTTTTTATTATTTCACTCTCCTCACTGTTCACCATGTCTCCAAAATTATCATCATCAACAACACATTTCTTTAGCATTCTGTATTTTATCTTCTAAAAATGAGTTTTGATTCTCTCTAGTGGCTCAGAGGAGAGAGAGAGATTCTGTAATGCACCCCTAAGAGGTGCAGCACAGAACCCTCAGTCAAGCAGCAGGGGAGAGGACTATGGGCTTTAAGCCTACTTCTTGGACTATTCCAGGGCCTGAAAAGAAACCCACAGTGTCAGTTAGACAGTCCTGGGGCCTAAATTACAGCAGACTTCTAGGACTGCACAAAATCTCTACAACGCTGTATATTGCAGCCCCACCTCCAGCACAAACGTCCCATCTCCAGCTCCTCAGCATAAACACTACACCAGGGTTTACAAAGTGGTTCTCTGGATGCAGTCTTACATCTGTGTGCCCTAGGGAAATACTCCACCAGCTGGATATGGAAATTTTAGAGCTCCTTTATGCCACTCCACTTCTTTTACCCAGCATAAAGGGGCTGGAATGAAGGTGAGGATGTCACTTCAAGTGTTTAACGTTCACTATGTATAGTCATGAAAAGTCTGTTTAAAATATTCAGTAAACTTTAATTTGTGCCACTATATTTTATTGCTATAGTCTTAAATCACTGTACATGTTTTTAATGCCTTGATATACTTATATTATAAATGAGAGAAAAAAGTTGCAGATAGGGAGATTGGATAGCTCAGAGGATTGAAAAAGTACTTATTAATAATTATTCTATGCATAAGTGTTCTGGGTGCATCAAAATACCAATAAAGAATACAACAGAGACATAGGGGAAGGGAGGACTGAGGTCATAACAATAGGATTGCACAGTTACTCAGCAATGGCTAGTGCACAGCAGAATGGAGCGTAAATTTGTTCCTTTTTATGTATAAATAATGATTATTTGATTCAATAACTTATTGACTCATTTCTTATAGGATTCATCATAGACATCTAAACATCTACTAAATTGTATAGTACTTCATACTTAGGGCCTGATCCAAAGCCCAGTGAACAGCAGTGGGCTTTGGACCAATCCCTTACACTGGAGGCCACTGTTCTGAATTGCTCCCTAATCAGTACTTCATTACTAAGTCATTCCTCTCTGATGGATGTTTTTTGAGCTGCTGTATGTGAAATGAGTTGGTGGTAACAGTCCCATTCCTAGTGGACAAATATCTACATCACAAAAGCCACCCCAGCAGCTGGCATATTAGGTGGCAATTTTAGCTGACAGCTCTAAGAATAAATCCTGAAATAACCTTAGAGGAAGTGAGGGGGATTTTCAAAAGTACCTATGTGACTTAGGAGCATAAGTCCCAATGACTTTTGAAAATCCCACTAGGTGCCTCTAAGTCAGGGGTTCCCAGACTTGGTTTGCAGCTTGTTCAGGGTAAGAAGAAGACCCTGGCGGGCCATGAGATGCTTTGTTTATCTGAGCGTCTGCAGGCCATGGCCACTGGGACCTGCGAGCAGCTGTACCTGCAAATATGGCCTATATCTTCCTACATGTATACATTTACATTTAGCCATATTAAAACACACAGTATTTGTTTGCATCCAACTGATCCAGAAGGCACTGTATTAATGACCTGTCTTATTTATTATTTACCCCTCCCCCACTTTGTGTCATCTACAAACTGTGTCAGTGATGATTTTATGCTTTCTTCCAAATCATTGATAAAAATGCTAAATACCACAGGACCAAGAACCAATCCCTGTGGGACAACACTAGAAACACATTTAGTCAATTATGTTTCCATGTTTACAATTACAGTTTGAGATCTATCAGTCAGCTTTTAGTCCATTTAATGTGTGCCATGTTAACTGGATATCATTCTAGTTTTTTTAATTAAAATGTGCAATACCATGTTAAATGCCTTACAGAAGTCTAAGTATATTACATTAGCACCGGTTAACTTTATAAACCAAAACTTGTAACCTTATCAAAAAAGACATTAGTTTCACAGGATCCGTTCTCCATAAACCCATGTTCATTGGGATTAATTGTTTCACTCTCCTTTAATTCTTTATCAATCAAGTCTGATATCAGCCACTCCATTATCTTTCATAGATTCACAGATTCATAATTTTACAGCCAGAAGGGAACATTGTGATTGTCGAGTCTGACATACTATCTAGCACAGGCCATATAATTTCCCCAAAATAATTCCTAAAACATATATTTTAGAAAAGCTTCCAATCCTGATTTAAAAACTGTCAGTGACGAAGAATCCACAACAACACTTTGTAAATTGTTCAAAACCCTTAATAAATTCTTCCAAATTCTTTCCTGGGACCAATATCAGACGTACAGGCCTATAACTACCTGGTCATCCCATTTACCCTTTTTAAAATATTGGCACAACATTAGCTTTCTTCTGGAACTTCCCTAGTGTCCAAGGCTTATTGAAAACCAACATGTCGTCCAGCAAGCTCCTCAGCCAGCATTTTAAAAACTCTTTCATGTAAGTTATGTGGACCTGCTGCTTTAGTAGCTGCTGTTTAAAATCATCCTTAGTTACTGGTGGAGTGGAAAATATTTCAGCATCATGTGATATGACTACATCTGCTTTTTACCCTAAAAATAGAATAGAACTATTTATTGGACACTTCTGCCTTTTCTGCATTTCTCTGTAGTAATGGACCAATTCTCAGGATTCTTTTTGTTCCTAATATAATTTATAAACTCCTTTTTATTGATCTTAACTCTGCTGGCCACATATTTCTCTTTGTGTCCCTTTGCTTTCCTTATCAATTTTCTACAGTTCCTAGTTTCTGATTTATATTTATATATTCTTCATCTTTTCTTTCTGTTTTACCAACATAAAAAGGATATATATTCTGTTTATTACTTGGTATACAGTGTTTGTGCAGGGTGACAGTCATTTTTTTTTATTGAACTTGCTTTTGGTTATTTTGATTTGTGCAGTAGTATTCCCTACTAGCAAATCCTTTAAATTGTCTTCAGCTTAATATTACTTTTTATATTCCTGCTGAACTTAGAAGTCTTCAGCTTAATATTACTTTTTATATTCCTGCTGAACTTAGTGGCCTCTATTGTCCTTTTATTTCATTAGACTTTTGTGAATACATTTCAGTTAGAGCCTTTCTAGATATTTCTTAAAGACAAGCTGATTCCTCATGGAAAACTCAAAAAAACACTCTGTTTTAAAAAACAGTTAAATATTAATGTTTTGGCATTTTTTCATTCTTTATTGTTCAGGACATTTACATGAAAATGATTTCTTTGTTTCTTAACAATTTACTAGATCCTGTTTCCCATATCTGTCATCCCTGTATCTTGCACCTGTCAACAATTTATCTTGAAGCCATAACAGAGATTAAAGGTGTCAGTTGAAGTCTTGTGGTGGACTATTTTCTCTTCTTTTTCAGGTTGGCCATGCTTCTGTAAGTCCTTTGAAAGGCTCCATCTTGGCAGAACAGAGTTCTTCCTTGTTACGATGTAACCTTTTAATTTTAGTTCACATTAAAAACAGCTCATCCTAATTTTGAGTAGTAGGCTTCAGGGCCAGAGAAAAATGTCTTACAGTGTAATTGTTTGAAGAGGAGTACATTAATACAAACTAAGAACCTTTTAATTAGCACCCTCAGTGTCCACACGCGAGAATTAAAGCACAGTTGGCATGTAATGCCATTAACACCTCTGTAGTCTGAAGTGCAGGGCAATGTAGACATGCCCTTAAAAAGTTGAATCTGTTTAGCTTATCAGAAAAAAAGACTGAGAGGTGCTTTGATTAAATCACATAGGGAGAAAATAGTGGGTACTAAAGAGCTCTTTAATCTAGCAGCGAAAGGCATAGGAAGACCCAATGGCTGGAAGCTGAAGTCAGACACATTCAAATTACAAATTAGGCAGAAATGTGTAACAGTGAGGGTGATTAATCACTTAAACAAGCTACCAAGAAAAGTGGTATATTCTCCATCTCTTGTCGTCTTCAGATCAAGACAGGATGCTTTTCTGGAAGAGATGCTTTAGTTAAATACAAGTTATGCTTTAGACAAGTTATTGGGCTCAATACCAAGGTAACTGGATGAAATTTAATGACCTGTGATATACATGCAATCAGACTAGATGATATAAGTGATCCTTAAATTGACTATCTGTTTGCAGTGTTGTTATAGCCGTGTTGATTCCAGGATATAAGAGAGACACGGTGGGTGAGGTTATATCTTTTATTGGACCAACTTCTGTTGGTGAAAGAGAAACAAGCTTTTCCTCTCTTTCACCAACAGAAGTTGGTCCAGTAAAAGATATTACCTCACCCACCTTGTCTGTCTGTATAAATCTATGACATTACCCAAAGTCAATCTCAGCCACTCTTGATTTCTATTTAAATAAATAGTTCATATTACCATATAACCATTGTAATGACTCACAAATCTCACCTGCACCTTCTCTGTCCAATTCTGCAAATCTAACTTTGTTTGTGATATTTAAGTTTAGATTATTATTTCTATAGCAGTAGCATTTAGGATCCCCAGTCATGGATCAGGGACACATTGTGCTTAGGGCATTACAAACTAATAACAAACGCCTGGTCTACACTGCTGCTTAAGTCAATGTAAGTTACATTGCTCAGGAGTGTGAAAAATCATGCACCTAATGAAGTATCTACACCACGCTATGTCAGTGGGAGATGCTCTCTTGTCTATTTACCTTACGCTTCTTGCGGAGGTGGAGTACTGAAGTCAGCAGGAGAGCTCTCTGCCATTGACACATTGCGTTTTCACCAGACCCACTAAATCAATGCTGCTGCATTGATCACAACAGTGCCGATTTAGCATCCAGTATAGACAAGCCCCAAAAGATGGGCCCTCCTGTGAAGAGTTTCAACCCAAACTATAAGTAAAGAGACAATGTACTGCAACCAGAAATGTGAGCATATGGTAACAATGAGATTATATGGATCAGCATGAAAAGTACTGCTCACCACACACTAGCTGCCTAATCACTCTCAAGTTTTTGGAAGACATCATGGCACAAAGAGTTTTGGAGAAGGAGGACAATGAGGTAGCTGTGGGGATGTAAGCATAAGGAGCAGCATGTGAGAAATCACAGAGGTGTTTGTCTGAAAATGTATCAAATGGGCAATGAAGGCAGTGCAGAGGAGAGTTGACATCTTGATAGCTTGTAAGTAGGCTTGAATTAGCATTCAATTTTTATTTTTTCTAATTTGATTAATATCAATTATGTTTAATATTTCTTATTTTTAACAATTTTTGTGTTGACAGTTGCTGGACATGAAGGAGTGTAGGGTTGGGGTTAGGGTCAGGGCATCTCTGATGGTAGGGCTGCAGAGGTTCCCAGCACTGACAGTGGGGCTTCAGGAGTCTCTCTGCATGGCTGAGAAGCCCAAGACAACTGGGTGCAAGATGCGGGGGAGGCTGTGGTCCTGGCCCCACAGAACAGAGCCCACCCCCCACCCCCCAAGTCAGGACTGGATGGAGGAGGAGAAACCCCCAGCCACAGTGGTTATTGTACCTTTTTCTCAGTCCAGCTTCATTTATGCCTATATTGCTCCCCTCTAATTTATCCAAAATGTCACAAACTTACATTGTCCATTCAGCAGACCATGGACTTTCCTCTCTGAAACACTCTATTGCCTTTTCCTTGTCCAAGTTATCAAGTTTAAGCTTCTCATACAACTTTTCAAGACACTGCACAGCTCAGGTCCAGCCTATATGTCATATCTCATGTCCTGTCATGTTCTCTTCACTTCCTTTGTTCAATGATGAGGGAAGCCCATTCGTTTTCTTCTACAACTCCCATCTTCACATCTTCTTTCTGGTTGGCACTATGAACGGAATCATCAATCAATCTACTAGACCCAATCTGCCACCGCTCAAGCGCCTCCTAAGGGCTCATTTGTTCTGTGGGATGTCACATAAAAATATTAGATTAAGTGTTACAATACATACATACATTTATAATGCCTTTCTCTGAATGTTTGCCTTGCCTTTCTGTGTCTGTCTTCATAACTAAGTTCTCTGGGACAGGGACTGTTTTTGTATCTATGTATTGTACACCACTTTAATAAAAATCACCAATGATTTTGGCTCAGTAAGGTCATTTAATGGAAAATTAGAAAGTTAATTTTATTTTTTCATAGTAATCTGATGATTATAATGACTACCATGTATCAATTTACATCTAATTAGATCACAAACACTGATCTGTATGATGGTTAAACCCATGAAAATATTACTGTACTCTGGGAAATCGTGCCACATTATTAAATTTTATAAATAAAATTTTGTTTGATGTGTATATTAATTTAATATTAATGTTGTAAATACTGCTAACCTTAAATATTTTTACTATATGCATTATGACTAATTAACAAATCCTGAAGTCAATGCAGCTATCTTATTACTCTTTTTAAATGATCTTTTAATAATGGCTTTTTACAGCAATTTTATATGCTACAGTTAACATCCTATCAGGTGTTGTTAATAATTCAGGTGGTTTTCCAAACTGAACTGCTTATTTAATATATGGTAGAATCCATTCTAACAAGCTCCTCTAGTGGCCAACCTTTCATCCCAATCATGGGAAATGTATGATCAACTAAAGAGATCATTTCTAGAAGAATACTACAGCCCAGAGCTATAGAATGGCAGAAAGCCTGTCACCTTAATGGATGAACCCCATATGGAATTTGTAGGATGCACGTCTACATACACTTCAGTAGAGATTGAACCTATCTACATGATGCCCAGCATGTGCCTTTTCTGCATATATGACAGCTGAGGAACAACTAAAGAGGCGCAAACTGAGAACCAGCATGAGATTTAGAGACCTAAACATAACCCTAATTACCTACAGGAAAGTTGATTAAAATGAATTGTCACCCTCATTAATGTCCCAAGTCCATCACTATTCTGCAAAGCACTTAAGCATATTCTTAACTTTAGGCAGGCATTTAAATGCATTCAAATCAATGGGACCTAAGTGCATGCTTCAGTAATAGAGATGGATTTAAGAATGTGTTTAAATACTTTGCTGAACTAAATGTCTAAGGGTTCATTTCAACAAGGTGCTTAAGCAAGTGAGCAGTCCCATTGACTGTCCAAAGCAGTAGTCAGTGCCATTCAGTAAATGTCAATAGATGTATAGATCTTGTCTAGGAACTGGGGTGGGAAGGATTAAGGCTATGTCTACACCAGGGATCGGCAACCTTTGGCACGCGGCACGCCTGGGTAAGCCCCCTGGCAGGCTGGGCCAGTTTGTTTACCTGCCACATCCGCAGGTTCAGCCGATCACGGCTCCCACTGGCCGCGGTTTGCTGCTCCAGACCAATTGGGGCTGCGGGAAGTGGCAGCCAGCACATCCCTTGACCCGCACCACTTCCTGCCGCCCCCATTGGCCTGGAGCAGCAAACCATGGCCAGGGGGAGCCGATCCTGCAGACGCAGCAAGTAAACAAACTGGTCCAGCCCACTGGGGTGCTTAGCCTGGTGGGCCACATGCCAAAGGTTGCCGATCCCTGGTCTACACTATAGTTTGTGTCAGCATAAGCTCTCCTGCCAACATAGCTACTGCCGCTCATGGAACTCTCTCCCATCGGCATAGAGCGTCTTCAGATGCGCAGCAGTGGTGCAGCTGCAGTGATGGGGCTGCACCGATGCAGCGCCTCTGATTAATGCATTCTATGTGTAGATATGCTCTACCACATTGTCTCTGTAAATAATGTACAAAAATGCAGTTGAAGATATATCTACACTGCAATGCAAGTCCGGGGTTCGAACTCAGACTCAAGTCTAAACCCTCTTCCAGCTATACATAAATTGTACTAATCCAGAGCTTGGACCCCGGATTCCAGGACCTCATGGGAGTGGAGGGTCCAAGCCTAAGTCAAGCTGGGACCCAGAGGTCAAGCCCTATTGCTTTGCAGTGTAGACACATCCCCACTGAACTCATGCTCTGGGACTCCACCAATAGTATCTCACAATGCCATGGGCCAACTTACTTTGCCCTCTTGATAGTCTACTTTGGTGGAGAGTCAAGTTTCCCACACTGCACCATGAACAGAGGGCTAAAGCAGCCACATGTTGGGAGGACTCTAGGAAGTCTGGGCTATGATTGATTGGACTCAGGCCTGCATCATGCAGTGTAGATGCTGGAGACCCAGATTGGGACCCAGGATTCAACAATTTCTAACCTAGGGTTACAAATGAGTGTAGACGCTCACGCTCTATGTTAACAAACCCAGGGTTTACTACCTAAAGTTCTACTAGCCCAAGGCTTACATTGCAGTGTAGATATATCCTGAAATTCTTAAATAGAGGGATTTTCAGAGTACCAAGATAGATGGCATGAATTAAGTAACACCTCATCTAAATACAATAAGGAAGTTCTGTGGAAAGTCATGCTGACAAGTGACAAGCAGCAAGCCACTAGGAGTCAGAACCTCCTTAGAGAAAAATGTTAGACAGTTTTTACAGTTTTCTGCCATATACTGGCTGTACCTAATCTGTGTGATTCGCTGTTAATCCCTGACAATGGGAAGTTTTGTTTGCTTAGTTTGTCAGAACTGTGACACAAGCAGAAAGAAAAGCCTCTAACATCTCAGCTGAAACCAAGCCTGTGAAAATCACGTTGGTTATTTTGAGCAGGATTTGTGAGTGCTCTAGTTGAGCAGGCTATGAGACACTAGGGAATTGCTCATGAACCCAACTGCAGCTAATCTGACACATCACAGTACCCTTATGTCTAAATTAATTCCCTGGCAGATATCTTGATTAGGCAGTTCTCATTTTAGCATGCCCCAACTGAGTGTACTCTACTATGTTATTAATTATTAAGTAGAGTCTTATTAGAGTGCTTTATACTACTGCTTACAGAAATGCTAATAATTCTGACAGTCTCTGCAGACAAATCAGCTGCCTTCTTGCTCTTAATTAGAGCTGGGCAAATAATGCAAAAAAACTAACACCTATCCACAAATATTTATTTTTAAGTGATTTTGCTTTGCACCCTTTGAAGTTCATCCTCTGAAAACGTTCAAGGGATCCGTTTTTGTTAGCAAAAATGTTTGCAGATAGTGAGTTTGGAAGCCCTATTTCAGGCTATTCTCAGAAACTGAATTTTAAATTCAGATTCATAAGTATTTGCTCCAGAAGTGTTTTTGAGCTCATCCAGTCAGGGAACAGAAACAATACCATGTGATTTATCTAACCAATTACAACTGAGAAATAGAGTCTGAACTTTCAATGATCATGATCAATCCATAGAGGAAAAATATCTTTTAAAAAAATCAATAGAATAAATTTGCAGAAATCATGATCTGGCCACAGATCTGGGGCAGAAGAATCATCTGAATAAATTGCATACATTATTCCTTGTGAATTATTTGCACAGGTCTATCAGCTCTAAACTGTTCCACACAAAAATTCTCTTTATATCCGTTTATGCCTAGTAAGTCAGGTACTGAACAAATATAGCAGCTATTTAGTTTTATGCTGTAAAAGTGGAATGTGTCAGCTAATTAGATATGCCTGAGACTACAACACTAATTAAGACAATGTGTACTGTGGGGCAAAGATCCCTGTATTTACTGTCCTACCGGTTGTATGTTTTAAAACATTCACAATAGCAGCTTACAACTACAGCACTATTGGACTCATGGTAATAAAAATTTTAGGTCTTACAAAATGTCATAAAAAGCTTGTGCACTATTTCTACAAAGTTCATTAATTATTTACAAAGCAATGTGAGAAATTAGGTTGGCTGCACTGCTTCCATTTAAATTACATGTCAGTGGGTCACCAATTTCAATTTTTTTCCTACTTATGAGTGATGACCTTTCACTTCTGCACTAGAAAGTAATAAACTTCAGACCCAGTGTTAGATAAAGGGAAGTAAATTAAAGCATTTATAGTATATATGCAAGATATGCACATTAATTAAACAGAGACTTTTTAAAAAGCAAGCACTGTACATGGCCGTGGCTTCAAGGCAGCTGAGAACTTAAATGCTGGCAATTTATGGGTGCTTTACAAGATGCTTCATTTCAATTTGGTCTAATAATTAGAGTTGCAGCTAATTAATTATTTGACTTATCACGCCCTTTTTCTGATTGTGGATAAAAGAAAAAAGGAGTATCAATAGCAAGAGGATGAAAAGGGTGGGGTATAAATCCTCCCATCAACATCAGCACACCAGGAGATATGGCAGAGTTGCTTCACCTAGCCTAGTTATACTTCACAGACCTATATGATGGAGAAATCATTCTCCATCATTATTGCCTGGTCACACTTCATGAATTCAGCCCAATGAAGGGCACCAAACTAAACTATTCTCTTTTGCTTCCTTTAGTGATGGCAATGATGACACCTTCTGTCCTCCTCAACACTACTACCACTCATGTTATTTTACTTTGCTGTATCAATTATTTCCTCCTTCCTCTCTACAATGTCACTCGTCCCTTCCTCTTTCACATCTCTGCACAAAACAGCTGTGCGAGCACTCTCTGGTGTGAAGCAGGGATCGGCAACCTTTGGCACATAGTTTGCCAGGGTAAGCACCCAGGTGGGCCAGGCCAGTTTGTTTACCTGCCACGTCCGCAGGTTCAGCCAATCACGGCTCCCACTGGCCATGGTTCGCTGCTCCAGGCCAATGGGGGTGGCGGGAAGCGGCGGCCAGCACATCCCTTGGCCCGCGCCCTTCCTGCCACCCCCATTGGCCTGGAACGGCAAACCGTGGCCAGTGGGAGCCTCGATTGGCCGAACCTACGGATGCAGCAGGTAAACAAACCGGCCCGGCCTGCCTGGGTGCTTACTCTGGCGAACCGCGTGCCAAAGGTTGCCGATTCCTGGTGTAGAGTATCTGTGACAGTTTTGCTGTTCTCAATACAAATAAAATCTCATCGAATCTATAGTAAGAGATAGATTGCCCATTTAGGCATTGGCTACAGGGAGGAGTAACTTACTACCTTCTGGCAGTGCATGGAGGAGGTAAAGAAGAGAAAACAATGTTTGTTTGTTTTTACCTGCTTTGTATTGCCATGCATCTATAGGAGATTATGGATGGAGCAATCCATGTGATCCCTTTATTGTGATGGTCCAAATAAGGGAGTGAGACATCTGCTATTAACTCATGTGCATCCATGCAATGGAGTCTAGTTTTTTCCTCAATACATGTCATGCTTGTTGACATTAATGTTCAGTTTTCCTTTACAATACAAATAACTTTCCTTTAAACAGGTCCAGCAATGGTTCTTGTGCTGACTGCCTGCAAGAAGCAGGGAGAATGGGTTCTGATTCAGACAGGCTTAATCAAGCTCTCTCTCTTTTCTGAATCTTGTCCATTTAGCTGAGAGGATAATTGATTTGAGTGTGTTCCCATAGACAATGGCTCAGATATGAGATGTCACTCATAGAAACCTGAGGAGATGGTAGAGTGATCCAGACATCTGGCCCCAGACATCACAGCCTGAATAAGAGATGTCCACATACATGAGTTTCCTGACTCCAAAATCTAGTGAGAGGCATCTGCACAGAAATGTTGCGAAGGAAGATGAAAGGGCCTTTTCTGGAGTGCTGCTATGGCTGGTCTGCTATCTAGGTGGGGGAGCCAGAGAAATGCAAAGGCTCCCTGGTGAGGCTTTGACTTCAAATTGGGGAAGACTAAGCTACAGTCCAGATATCAGGGACAGTGGCCTTCAAATGATGGCTGCTGACATGATCAGAGCTTGAAAAGAACTGGTGTTGCTCAGGAATGCCCAGTTCTGCTGTGATGGATCTTGAGGAGGCAGTTTGACAAAGGACTGCTGAAAACACTGGTCTGAAGGGAAGTGCCCATGGTATGTGCCAGTCTGACTTTGGTCTTTACTCTGCCACTCATGGTGAAGTGCTGCTATAACCTAGCTGCAGACTTAACACACTAAGAAAGAATTGCTAGTGGAATAGTCATACTGCGTGCCACTGCAGACAAATGTTGCCTAAATGGAAAAAAAATAGTGTGTCACCAGGCCCTATTTTACACCTACACCACCAAATCTCTCATCAATAGCATGGGGACTGGAGCACAGGGGTCCCCATCAAAGATCAAAGCACCCTAAAGCAGTAATCCCCCAAACACACTAAATACTAAAGAAAGACCTGCAGGTAAGTTGTCAAGCATAGTCCTCATAGTTTGGCTGAAGAGCAGTTAGAAATGGGTTTTTCCAATAGCTTCATGAGGTGTGCTCTGACTAGAATATAAAGCAAACTTAATGCAGTAGGGAAGAGCGTATCTCAATGATCTTCCACTATGCAAGCTATATGCTTCTTCAGAGTCCCATGCAATTTTCCCACTATCCAATTTCCTTGGGGATGGTACATAGCAGATTTATAATGTACTGAATCAATACTCATCAGAAAGCCTTCAAGCTCTCTTGACACAAAAGGCGTCCCATTATCTGAAAAAAAAGGCTCTCTGGTAGGCCAAATGTAGGCAAGAAATGAGCTCCTCTGAGGTGCCTTGTGAAATTATGAATGCAAAGAGGTAATGTGAGTATAACAGTCAGTGTGTAGCCATGCAGTGCAATCAAGGGGTCAGTAATATCCACTGCAATTCTCTGCCATGGTTTATCTATGACTACCGGTTTCAAAGAGGCCTGAGGAACAGTAGTTCTATGCACTGTGCAGGCTGGGCATGCCTTCATAAGATGTTCAACGTCTGAGTGCAGTCCTAGCTACTAAGCATAACTACACAGAAGTTCCTTCATCTTCATAAAATCCCAAATGTCCTTTATGAACCACATCTAGAACTGCTTTTTGCAACACTACTGGGAGTACTTCAATCTCCCTGAACGCTCAATAACAGACTTAAAAGTGGCCATTCTTCAACAACAAAAAACTTCAAAAACAGACTTCAATGAAAAACTGCAGAACTGGCATTAATTTGCAAACTTGACACCATCAAATTAGGCCTGAATAAATACTGGGAGTGGCTGGGTCACTACAAAAAATAATTTCCCCTCTGTTGATACTCACACCTTCTTGTCGACTGTTGGGAATGGGCCACATCCACCATGACTGAATTGGCCTCGTTAACACTGACGCCCCACTTGAAAGGCAACTCCCATCTTTTCATGTGCTGTATATTTATACCTGTTTACTGTATTGTTCACTCCATGCATCTGATGAAGTGGGATGTAGCCCACAAAAGCTTATGCCCAAATACATTTGTTAGTCTCTAAGGTGCCACAAGGACTTCTGGTTGTTGTTACTGCTGGAAAGATCACCTGGGCTTCTCTGAATAAGATATATGAATAGCACGTCTTCACTGTGAGCTCAGAACAAATTTTGTAGAATGTAGACAAAGTTTTCTTAAGAACTGGTTCTGTCCAACCCACTGGTACAGAATGTATCACCTTGCGTATTTCAGCATGTTGAAGAGTGGCATCAGCATTCCACCCTAAGTCAAGGGGCATATCTTTCAGTAAAAAGCACATACTATCCTCTGCCATTTCTGCATACAAAGGTTCCAACCCAGCAGATTTTCTCAAAAGAGCATTGGCAAGTAAATTATGTCTTCCTTTGATACGTACCAAATCAAAGTCATACTGCTGCAACTGAATTATCCACAGCCTCAACTTAGCAGGCCAATGGCCTTGTGATAGAGGCCCAGAATAGGGAAATGATCAGTTTCTAAGGTGAAATGTCTTCCCATTAATTAGACCTTGAAGAGTACAATGGCAAAAACCACCAGCAAAAACTCTAGCTCAGTTTGGGAATACTTTGCTTCCATTGGGGTGAAAGTACTGGACACAAACATAACTGGAAGTGAACTGTGCCAGAGCCTGGTTGCACAAATAAATTTGAATCACTATGGGACTCCATGAATTAAACATAAGCCCAGGTCTGGATCCAGAATAGGACTTGAAGCATGGTTTCAAAAGCCTGCTTTGCTTCTTTAGTCCAAACCAACTGTCCCTGTGTTACTGCCAGAGCAGCTTGGCAAGGGCACTAAAATGGGGCAGAGCATGGCCACTTATATATTGAGCTAGGCCAACGAACAAATGTAAACTGCTGTAAATCAGTATGGGTTGCAAATTAGCAGCACTCATCACAATAATATTATTCTGTGATGCACCCCAGAACAGCAATTCCAAAACACACCAATAAAACCAAAGCAAGACACCCAGGTAGGTTGTCAATCAAAGCATGTAATGTCCATGACCCAGTTAGTCAGCAACAATCTGAATAAAAGATGATAATGGTCCGATATGTAGCAGCAGACTGGGAGTAATTGAAAATGCCCAATGCTATACACACACAAACTTAAACAGGAACAGGAAGAGGGAACAGGAAGGCAGCACTAGCACCAGTCATCACAGAGCTCTAGGCCAATTTAGATTAGCAATGCTTTGTTTTGCAGTTCCAGGATTATCATTGTGACACTGGCAGACCAGGTGCCAGCTCTTGCAAAGGCTCCAGGTCTCACTGAACACTGACAAATGCATAGCTGGAAACCAGTCCAGTTTACCTGTGGGCTAGTATTGTCAAAATAGATATTAGCGTTATAAGAATGTGTTTAGTGTTTAGACTTTATGGAATGCTTGTAAGATAACATCTGTATCCCATGCTATGAGGTAATACTTAGGTATTTGCTCTATAACTGTAAAATGTTACTTCTGGTGCCTTACATTAATCGCTGTTTCTGTAACGTAACCACTATTGTTAGATGTGATATTAAGTTTACTGTGCCTATATGGACTGCACAACATTTGAAAGCCTATCCTGAGCTCTACAAGGAGGTTTTCCTCCATTTCACTAGGAATGAGTCTCATTGCCATTAAGGAACTATTAATTCATCCCTCCTTACTAACTGAGCTGCAGAAACTCTGAACTTTGGGGGAGAATGGCAAACTCGAGATTCAATACCACAACCAGGAGATCTCTAGGCTCGCAGTTACAGTTAAAAACACAGGCCATCACTCCTGGTGGGAGACTTTGCTTGCATGGAGCCCCAGTGCAACAGGTCTTTTGAATATCACGCTTCACTCCATTGTGGTGATCATAGTTTTCCAAATTATACTAGCAGTTGGTCTGGTTCTACTGGTTTGCTGGACTGATGCAGCTGCTGCAATGGATTGAAGATCAGACCCAGTACCAGGGAGTAAGGATGTGATGTGGATACTCACTCAGTGCAAGCACCCCATCAATGGGGAACTTGTTACCTATCAGTTCTGTGTTCTTGGGGAACCAGAACACAGTACCCAGCCTGTGTGACTCATGAAAGACCTTCCACCCCGCCCCCCAGCCTCTGCTTGAACCAAAGCTGATCAGAAGAAAGACTTACAAAAAGCAAAGAAAAGGCAGTGGAAGACACACTTAAACCCCTCCAGACAAGGGTGACAGGATTAGGGAAACTCCCCTAGCCTCATTTACATCAAAGATGGGACAGGGAGGCATCTCCATTATCAAACAGACTGGAGAACAGAGATTCCAAGGCAAGAACCATACTGAACTCTGGGACCAGAAAAGCAGGGAAGCACTGCATGATGGGGGATCTCTGCTCCAGATGTTAATAAACCCATGCCTGCATGCACCCAGCTCAGTAGTTATCAGACCAATTCTAGTAATAAATCCTTTATTGGTAACCAAAATACTGAAGCAGCTAAATTGCATTGTGAGCTCCCTGGAAGGAACACTGCTCAGAGCCAGGAATGAGCAGTTCCTATTGTCTAGCCTGAATAAAACAACTTTGATACACTCCCTTGAGCCATCAGTTTACCCATAAACAAATCTAGTGTTCCTCCTTGAACCATTGTTCTTGCTCTACAAAACCCCTACCCATGCTCAAGTAAATGCTCTGATGCCTAGAGCCAAAATCTGCATCAGTTCCATTGGGATTCATCATCTCCTGACTGATCATGCTGGGGCCTCTGCCTATCTTCAGCCCTCTGGACCCTCAACTACCACCACCATCTGGGACCCCGATAGATTCAAGCTTCCCAGGGTGGTGAGAACCCAGCTCTCTCACTCTCTTTCTCTAGGTATAACATTCTGACTCTGACTTGTGTGATCAGTTATAGTTTTCTAAACCTGCCTTTTATAATAAAATTTAAGTTAGATTTAATATTATAGCTGTTTTGTTTGTTTGGCTCCCCTTGTATGGTTATTACCTGGCAATAAATAACTGTCATAGTTAAGCTGTAAAAAGCAACAGAGGGTCCTGTGGCACCTTTGAGACTAACAGAAGTATTGGGAGCATAAGCTTTCGTGGGTAAGAACCTCACTTCTTCAGATGCTTGCATCTGAAGAAGTGAGGTTCTTACCCACGAAAGCTTATGCTCCCAATACTTCTGTTAGTCTCAAAGGTGCCACAGGACCCTCTGTTGCTTTTTACAGATTCAGACTAACATGGCTACCCCTCTGATAGTTAAGCTGGTTGCTTCTCTCCCTTTCCCCACCCCCCACCCCGGGTGGATGTTTTTTGGCTTCCCCATTCGCTCTGCAGCAACACTCCTCATACTTAAGCTAAAGATCCCTGCAGCACCCAAAAATCCTGTGGGGTTTGCTAATCAAATGGGTAACTACAGAATAATTGTAACGTGAGGGGATAGGGACATGCTGAACCTGGGGCATATGAGGGTGACAGCTTGGAAGTCCTGCTCGACCCAGCCTACTGAGACCAGGGGCATGTAAGGGGTCATCTTGGGAGTGCTGATTACCTGGTCCTCTCAGACACACTCTGTTAATGTGTTTGTTTGTTCATCTGATTCTGGTGCTGGAGGAACCCAGCCCTGGGGAACCTAGGTCCTGCAGGATAGCTCCATTGGGAGGGAACTTGCAGAAGGGATAAGTAGAGCTCCGAATGAGAACACAAGTAGTACATTGATACATTGATAGAATTACAGAACTCCCCCCCCCCCCAGAAGATTAACCCTTATAAATTAGCATACCCCAAAGTAATGGGCAAATCTGGTAACAGCCACTCCAGACAGTATGATAATCATTGCTTAAGATCGATATAACTAGGGAAAATAAACTTGCTGATAGCAAGACCACAGGATGTAAGGCCTTGCCGATCTAGAACACAGGCCAGGAGAGCAGCCAGGCAGCAGCCAGCTCCATACTGCCACCTAAATGATTCCCAACATTCTGTTCACTTTTTTGACTGCCACTGCACAGTGAGTGGATGTTTTCAGAGAACTATCCACAATGACTCCAAGATGTCTTTCTTGAGAGGTAACAACTTATTTAGACCCCATTATTTTATATGTATAGTTGGGATTGTGTTTCCCAATGTGTATTACTTTGCATTTATCAACATTGAATTTCATCTGCCATTTTGTTGCCCAGTCACCCAGTTTTGAGAGCTTTTGTAGCTTTTCGCAGTCTGCCTGGAACTTAACTACCTTGAATAGTTTTATATCATCTGCAAATTTTGCCACCTCACAGTTTTACCCCTTTTTCCAGATCATTTATGAATATGTTAAATAGGACTGGGCCCAGTACAGACCCCTGGGGGAAACCACTATTTACCTTTCTCCTTTCTGAAAAATGACCATTTATTCCTACCCTTTGTTTCCTATCTTTTAAGCAATTACTAATCCATGAGAGGACCGTCCCTCTTATCCCTTGGCTGCTTACTTTACTTAATAGCCTCTGGTGAGGGACCTTGTCAACGGCTTTCTGAAAGTCTAAATACACTATATCCACTGGATCACCCTTGTCCACATGCTTGTTGACCCCCTCAAAGAATTCTAGTAGATTGGTAAGTCATGATTTCCTTTTACAAAAACTATGTTGACTATTCCCCAACAAATTATGTTCATCTATGTGTCTGACAATTTTGTCCTTTATTATAGTTTCAACCAATTTGCCCAGTACTCAAGTCAGCCTAACTGGCCTGTAATTGCTGGGATCACCTCTGGAGCCCTTTTAAAAAATTGGCATCACATTAGCTATCCTCCAGTCATTTGGTACAGAAGCTGATTTAAATGATAGGTTATAGACTAAAGTTAGTAGTCCTGCAATTTCATATTTGAGTTCCTTCACAACTCTTGGGTGAATACTGTAAAGTTTATCAATTTGTTCCAACACCTCCTCTAATGACACCTCGATCTGGGACAGTTCCTCAGATTTGTCACCTAAAAAGAATGGCTCAGGTTTCGAAATCTCCCTTACATCCTCAACTGTGAAGACCAATGCAAAGAATTCATTTAGTTTCTCTGCAATGGCCTTATTGTCCTTGAGTGCTCATTTGGCATCTGGATCATCCAGTGGCCCCACTGGTTGTTTAGCAGGCTCTTGCTTTTGATGTACTTAAAAAAAATTGCTATTACTTTTTGACTTTGGCTAGCTGTTCTTCAAATTCTTTTTTGGCCTTCCTAATTATATTTTTACACTTCATTTGCCAGAGTTTATGCTTCTTTCTATTTTCCTCACTAAGCTTTAGCTTCCACTTTTTAAAGGATGCCTTTTTGCCTCTCACTGCTTCTTTTACTTTGTTGTTTAGCCACGGTGGCTCTTTTTTGGTTCTCTTACTATGTTTTATAATTTGGGGTATACATTTAATTGAGCCTCTATTATGATGTCTTTAAAAAGTTTCCATGCAGCTTGCAGGGATTTTACTTTTGGTGCTGTACCTTTTAGTTTCGGTTTAACAAATCTCCTCATTTTTGTGTAGTTCCCCTTTCTGAAATTAAATGCTACAGTGTTCGGCTGCTGTGGTGTTCCCCTCCAGGGATGTTAAATTTAATTATATTGTGGTCACTATTACCAAGCAGTCCAGCTATATTCACCTCTTGGTGAATATACTCCTTGAGCATGTCCTTTACTAGCAGTCTCTGCACAGAGCAGCCTACTTCCTTGTCACCATACCCTTCCTATGGTAAGCTTCCCCATTTAAGCCCCTTCTCCTCCAGGAGGAACAAGCTGTGCAGATGCACCTCATTAGGGCAGCACTGCCCCAGAGGAGCTCATTAGCCTCCTCCTGGCCAGAGGGAGGATGTGTCCATTCACACAGGGAGTCAAAAATCCATTACTGAGCTCACTTGCACACACTTCTCATGCTGAATATAGGACTGAGAATAACACAGTTCTTAATAAGGAAAGGAAGCCACACTGGAAAAATTGCATTTTTCTTCAATAAATATTATTACCAAACTAAAAGCCACAGAAAATGAAATAGTCATACTATTGGTGTTCTGGAAGGTTCCACAATAGGGATGTGACTAATTAATTTTGTAAATCTAATTAATGACTCACTTGGGGATTGTTTACATGGAAATTGCACCTGAAATAATTAGATTGATTATAATCAATTTTCAGTTGTTTCAGTGCATCTCAGTGTGTGGACACTCTTATTTTGAATTAAAAGCGACCACTTTCAATATAACTTAAGTCAGGTGTTTTTGCTTCTTTTTTTTTTACCACTACAAGTGGAGCTCCTGCTCTGATCTCTAGTTCACAGAGTTTGAACTACACACATGAATAACTGCATGCAGTATTTTGGGGAGGGAGGGTTCTGTTTTGTGCAGGATATAGTTTTAATTCTTCCATTTCTATTTATTTGCACCAATAAATGACTCTGCCCCCAAGAACAAAATTAAGTTTTACCATTTCATTTCCTCCTAACAACACAACCAGCACAGCCCATGACAGAAGTAATTGGACTTTTGGACTCTTTTTAATGTCAGTTTTGTAAACAATGAGCTAAGGTCGAAAAGCCTAAAACTTCTACATTTTGGCCTGAATTAATTTTTTAATCTTACTTGTGAAACCTCATTGTCTGAGATAATCCATCATGGAAGCAGTGTTTGTATTATACTGCTGTGTCTTCTACTGACACCAGTGTCACCACTTTGCCCAGTGGTAGCTGATCTGGGACTTTGCAGGTTGGCTATACAGTGGAGGATAAATTGGTAACATGGAGATTAGATATATTCTAAGTGTAACTTGCTTTATTTACATGTATACACCAGTCCTGAAATGTGGGATGGTCAAACAGCTTGCCGGTCGAACCCTTCTTCCAATAATCTCAACCCAACATCAGTGCTCGGTTCCCAAGGATCAGTTCTGTCAAGAGTTGACTCTAATCAGAGCTGAAGGCAGAGAACATGCTCTCCTCCATCCCACACAGCTTCCTTTCTCCCTATGTTAACTCTACACAAAAGCCTTGCAAAACCAACACTCCCCATCCAAAACAACCCCTCACTTATACATTAATGGAAAACTGTCTGTAACAGTGCTACCTGGTCATGCATGCCATAACAATCTATTGTGATTAGTGGTAGATGGAAAATTTGCCAATGAAAATGTTTGAGTTGAGCTAATCAATAAACCCTTTCTCCAGCCTGAGCTGTAAATGTGGTTTCTTGGATATGAAAGGGTAGTAAAGCATTGGAGGAGTTTTACAGATATTATGACAGGTTTCAGAGTCGCAGCCATGTTAGTCTGTATCTGCAAAAAGAACAGGAGTACTTGTGGCACCTTAGAGACTAACAAATTTATTTGAGCATAAGCTTTCGTGGGCTACAGCCCACTTCTTCGGATGCATAGAATGGAACATATATTGAGGAGATATATATACACATACAGAGAGCGTGAAAAGGTGGGAGTTGTCTTACCAACTCTGAGAAGACAATTAAGTAAGAGAAAAAAACTTTTGAAGTGATAATCAAGATAGCTCAGTACAGACAGTTTGATAAGAAGTGTGAGAATACTTACATGGGGAGATAGATTCAATGTTTGTAATGGCTCAGCCATTCCCAGTCTCTATTCAAACCTAAGTTGATTGTATCTAGTTTGCATATCAATTCAAGCTCAGCAGTTTCTCATTGGAGTCTGTTTTTGAAGCTTTTCTGTTGCAAAATTGCCACCCGCAGGTCTGGCACTGAGTGACCAGACAGGTTAAAGTGTTCTCCTACTGGTTTTTGAATGTTATGATTCCTGATGTCAGATTTGTGTTCATTAATTCTTTTGCGTAGAGACTGTCCGGTTTGGCCAATGTACATGGCAGAGGGGCATTGCTGGCACATGATGGCATATATCACATTGGTAGATGTGCAGGTGAACGAGCCCCTGATGGCATGGCTGATGTGATTAGGTCCTATGATGATGTCACTTGAATAGATATGTGGACAGAGTTGGCATTGGGCTTTGTTGCAAGGATAGGTTTCTGGGTCAGTGTTTTTGTTCAGTGGTGTGTGGTTGCTGGTGAGTATTTGCTTCAGGTTGGGGGGTTGTCTGTAAGCGAGGACAGGTCTGTCTCCCAAGATCTGTGAGAGTGAGGGATCTCTTTCAGGATAGGTTGTAGATCTTTGATGATGCGCTGGAGAGGTTTTAGTTGGGGGCTGAAGGTGACAGCTAGTGGTGTTCTGTTATTTTCTTTGTTGAGCCTGTCTTGTAGGAGGTGACTTCTGGGTGCTCATCTGGCTCTGTCAATCTGTTTTTTTCACTTCAGCAGGTGGGTATTGTAGTTTTAAGAATGCTTGATAGAGATTTTGTGGGTGCTTGTCTCTGTCTGAGGGATTGGAGCAAATGCGGTTGTATCTTAGAGGTTGGCTGTAGACAATGGATCATGTGGTGTGTCCTGGATGGAAGCTGGAGGCATGTAGGTAAGTATAGAGGTCAGTAGGTTTCCTGTATAGGGTGGCATTTCTCTTACTTAATTGTCTTCTCAGAGTTGGTAAGACAACTCCCACCTTTTCATGCTTTCTATATGTGTATATATATCTCCTCAATATATGTTCCATTCTATGCATCCAAAGAAGTGGGCTGTAGCCCATGAAAGCTTATGCTCAATAAATTTGTTAGTCTCTAAGGTGCTGCAAGTACTCCTGTTCTTTTTACAGATATTATGTCATGCAAAGATCTGCAATTAACTTTGCAATTCTGCATGCATTTCAGAACTCAAGTAAAAATGACGTCTAAGTTTGGCCCAAATTTACAAATGTTATAATTGTGAAATTATGTATATATTTTATATTTTATTATCACTACACATTAACTCCAAATTTAAAAAAATATTTTCGTACATTTCATTACTGAATTATTTGGAGACATCAAGAAAGCAAAACAATATAACTGTTAGAATTTGATCAAATTAATTAAAGGGGAGTTTTTTTCAGAATAGTTCTGGAGAGGAGTCCAAAAGCTAGGTAGAAAAGTCTGCATCACTCTTATATTGGAGTTAACACCATGCAGTATCTGCCAAAAAATAGTTTGTCTTCATTTTGTGTAGCATTTCCACTGCAAGTAAAGAATATGAAATCTACCTGGTGAGCAATACTATTTTACAGTTTTTTACTAACTTTGTATAGGATATTCACTATAGACTATGCCAGCCTCCGTTGTTTAGAAGCCTCTTGACCCACAAAAATCTTTCTTAAGCCCCAGCAGACATAGGGGATGTTTGTTTGTGGTATAGCTGCTAAGGTTTAAAAAGCAGTTTCCTGGAATCTACATATTGAAACATATTACATTTCTTGGTTCTTGGGTAACCTTCCAAAACACGTCAGATGCATCTCCAAAGGATTCTAAATACCGAGGCATTATGTCAGCCCACAGCATCAAATTGAAAATGCCAGTTTTAACCTTTATATTATTGGAATGTTTTCAATAGCTTTTCCCATATCACTTCCCAGTAATTCCCATTTCCATGTCTCTAGCTAACTTTTATATGTTTCGGACATTGTGCTGCTTGTCAGGTTTTTCGAAGCTGTACATAACCCACAGTATATGGTGCAGATCCCACCATGTGGTATGTGGACTTGTCTTTTTTAGTTCCTCTAAAATTATCTGTTCCATGGCATTTTATTAGTTATTTGCCATCCGTTCATAACATTCATAACGGTTTGTACATATATACAAATACCTATGAACTCTAGGCTATATTATGCTTTTTAATGCACATGAACAATACACTTTGACATCAATGGAAGTTGAATGTAGGTATCAATGGAACAATATGGCATAATATGTTTGTTAACATAAGTCCATAGCTCCATTGACATCAACAGACCTAGACCAATTTACCCCCACTGAGAATCTGTCCCTAACTGTTTAGTAGTACTGTATTGCAAATCCACCTGCTGTTTTAAATTCTCATTGCTTTCAACAGGATTTTTATTTAGGTACCTGTAATCTGGAGAAATGCTGCCAATCTACTCTACTTATATTACTGATATTGTGGGAGTGCCTTACCAGCTCTTCAGTCAAGGCTGCACTGAGACTTTCACTCAAAGCAGGACTAAAATCCCTCTATTTCACATCTTAATGATTACATTTAGTCTCCAAATTTAATGCATTCACTCTACGGGGAACAATTTAATTTTCAATTATATTTTATGATCAAAGATTTACTAACTTTGGGAGAGAATATTTAAAAATTAATCCTCGTTGAAATTTTCCCTGAGATTGCAACACATTTTTAGGCTCCTCTAATTTAAGAACTACCATCCCTGAAGCAAGGATGTGACATAAAGAAGTACTGGTAGGTGACTGAACTTTATTTCCTGGCCTCAGTCACTTGATATGGATGAAGGTTACAAAGGTTAGTACCCTTCAGCTCATCTACATGGGAAGTTAGTTCACTAGGGAGTGAATTTATAGCACGCTAGCTTCTTCGTGTGGACAGTCTTACTGCAATGAAGGTGCCTTTGTGCACTTTAGCTTAGCCTCCTTAAATTGTACTAATCTAAACTACCTGAGAGGACTCTTAGTGTGCAGTAAGTCCATGCAAGGAGCTAATCCATTGTAAATTCACACCCTAGCTTGCTACATATTAACTTCCTGGTGTAGACAAGTCACTTGTCACATGACAGGGTCAGGCGCAATGGATTCCAGTGGCTAAGAGTTCCATGGCCATATTTTTAAAGGTATTTAGATGCCTAAAGATGCAGTTAGGTATCTAGTGGGATTTTTTTAAAAGTGCCTAGGCCACTAATGCCCAATGGAGCTGCTGAAAATTGCAATAGGCACCTATTGGCATCTTTAGGTGCCTAAATACCTTTATAAGTCCTCAGTGCTTAGAAAGTCCAAACTTCACACACATGCACAATATAGATTTGCCAATTTTGTTTGGACATTGTGATAGAGTGTACACTTATGTTCACCACTTTTACAAAACTATGATAAATTTTGTACAAAGCATGGCTTGTCAGTTATTTTAAAACTCATAATTCACTGCTCATTATTATCTGGGTAAAATATGTGTGGCAACATGGTATGTAAAGTTATAAGACTCTACGGTATTATGTTACTAAAGCATATTCCATTTCTGGGTTAGCTGCCCAAACCAGTTCCTAAGAAACAAAAATATAGTCAGCACCTCAACCAGGTGTCAGCATAATCAGATAGATGATCACCTGGGTAAGCGGCCATTCTTTGGCAGGAGGAACGGTATAAGTGAGAAATTTACATTTTGGCAATGGAACTGCTGGGGATTCCCATTCAAAACAGACTTGCTGTCACCTGAACCCCAGCTGGAGATGATTCTCAAAGAACAGAAATGCTCTAAGAAGGGGGAAAAGAGGATACAAATCACCCCTCTTCCCTCATCTCTAATCATGGCATCGACAATGTTTGAAAGACAAAAGCAGCATCATTGAATTGGGGAGTGGTCCTGACTGAAAAATTCCAGCCAGACTGTTGTGAGAATGTGCTGAGAAAAACCTTTTTGTTTCAAGTTCACTTAGCTTATTAAGTAAGGTATTAGTTTGAATTTTACCTTTTCTTTCTTTGTAACCAATTCTGACTTCTATGCTTCATTACTTGTAATCTCTTAAAATCTATCCTTCTGTAGTTAATAAACTTGTGTTATTGTTTTATCTAAACCAGTATGTGTTTGGGAGCCTCCATTTGAGATAACAAGGTTTGTTCATATCATTTTCTATTAATGAAAGGACGGACTTTCTATCAGCTTGTACTGCAGAGAAGGCAATTGCTGGGAAGTACAGGACGCACATTTCTGGGGACAAGTCTGGGACTGGAGATTTTCTGGTGTCACTCTGTAATATAATTCAGGAGTGGATGGCTAGAAGCACTAATATAATTCAGCTGGGAGTGATCTTTGCATGCTAGAGGCTGTTTGTCAACAAGCCAGGAGTGGTTGTTTTCACAGCAAAGCAGTGTGAAAGGTACCCCAGGTTGAAGGGATGAGAGAATACAGCTGTTCAACGGTCCAGACTGTACCCTGGGGAATGTCACATACATATCCCTGGAGGTTTCATCACATGACATAATCTTTAATTAAAGATGAATCTTTAATTCTTGGAGACTCCAGGGCAATCCTGGAGGGTTGGCAAACCTAGCACACTATTCCCAGACAGACGTCACTTTTTAAACACTAATCTTTAAACCTCAGAAATAGTTACTCTCCTTACTCATTTTAACCTGTTTTAGCTCCCCAATGAGAGGCTGACAGAGCTGTCAAGTTCCACCAGGTCTTTCAGTTCCCTGACACTGACAGCCTGCCTCACCAGCTCTGCTCAGCACAGACAGCTCAAGCCCCCCGGACGCAGGGGAGACAGGCTGGCAGCAGTGCAACACAGAGCTGGAGGGAAGGGGAATAGAGAGGGGGTGGGGAAGGAAGAAAGATTATTGCATCAGGGTAAGGGAGAAAGCTGAGGTTTGCGGGGCGAGTCTTCTGTGCAGGGTGCTGAGTGATACTCTGCTGAACCATCAGGAGTTGAATGGCTCAGCCCAGTGTTGGGGGGGAGGGGAGGACAGAGGTGGCAGCTAAGGTCTCAGCACAAAGAGCCTTTCTATTACAGAGACCTGAACACAGACATGCATGGTTCTCTTGGCACTGCTGCATTAGCTCACCAAACATGTATATTTCAAACAAGTGGTACTGTGTCCAAACAAGCACTCGACTGGTTTGTGTATTTATTTATTTATTTATTTATTTATTTATTCGCTATCTACAACCTACATTGTTATTCACCCAGCAGGTAGATTATCCAATTATCTAGATTTGGCCTGAGCCTCTGATCTCACAAAAGAGAGCCCAATGACTGAATACATAAAATCAATTTAGACTGTAATTACTAAATTAGCAGGACACTCAGTCACATTGTCATCTTGGTGTCAAATTATGCCAGTAATTAAAGTCATCAGAAAAAGTGAAAGCAGGAATCCCTCACTCTTTTCCATTCTCCATTGGCATGCATATTTCATTTTCACTAAGCCATTTATAAAAATACTTTTTGTCTGTCTAGAGGCTGCTCAAGGATTTATTATGTGTCATGAAAGAATCTGATGGCCTATATAGCACGTGTGATGGGGAAATCCCAGAGGTACCTTGTACAGTTAAAAGTCATATCGTTGCTCACTTTAACTGTACAAGGTACTTGAACTGAATCTATGTTACTGCTGTCTTGCCACCAGGCATTTTTCTTACCAAGTACTGACATGCTTGTTGCATAAAAATGCAACTATTTAAATACCATTTATTCTTTGTTTTGTCATATTTTATATCAGTCACTATATGACAGTATTTATAAACCAGTGAAGTTATAGAAAAAAACCAAGGACTGTGGTTTAATAGTGCAGTAAGTATTGTCTTGATTAGACCATTGTTAATATAGCCTATTTTTCTTAATTCATACAAATGAAGGGTCCAATCCTGCAATCTTTAATAGGGAAGTCCTCAGGGACCACAATGAGATTCACTACATGATTACGGGTTTCAAGATTTAGTCCTTAAACAGAATACATTTCACAGAAGAGTACCAAATTTAAAATGTGGAAGAAAGGAAACATTGGGCAAGAAAGATCTTGAACTCCTTGTTCCAGTAAAACTCCTAATGAGATCATTAGAAATATTGTCTAAGTAAACAGTATATGATTGGACCCTATCTGTCTGGGTAAAGCAGAGAATGCAGAAATCCTATTTCTATCAATCCTATTACTGACATGGACAAAGTCAAAATATTAAGCTCTGAAATGATAAACTGCTATTTCTAACTGGTGTACCTACAGAGTAGGTAGTTGTCAGAATTAATTTGTTTTGTGGGACAATATAATGGTTTACACTTATTTTAATACACTAGCCACGCTTTCCCAGTGTTTATTTTCCTTTGGATCATGGCTTTGCCTAGTAACTGGTGTTATCAGAGTAGATTTTTTCTTCAGTTGCAAGCATTTTATAAAAACACCACAGGCTTTAAAATCTCAGGGGAACTTCAAACTTCTAAGAGCTTTTGGAAAAATAGATGCTTCAGTCCAAACACTGACTCAACAAGTAAGTTGTTTGAAGTGCTTCAACTCAAACAGAAGTTCACCTTTCAAGAAGTGCCAGCGATTTAGAATCATGTTACAAGTTTGCTATCAGAGCCAATTTACACACTCAGAAACTCACAAAGATGTTTTCTCTACTGCTGATTTTGCCCCTTTCCATTTAGCAAAAATAAATTCATTTTTCTGCTTATCCTCTAATGCAACTGAAATTGATACAACTGTCTCGTTTGCAAAAAAAAATTTAGCACCGTGGCATGACCAAACATCTTTGTTCATGCCTCAGCACCACTGAAAATGTCAGCACAAATCTGGGATAGTGTTTGTCAACTAATATGGAAGAAACAGAGGAGGGAACACAAAACTTGTTTTTGCTGAGCCAATAAAAATGAGATTTTATTAATATTTCTTGTAAAAGCAATAGCTCATACATAATCACAAACTATAGAATAATCTACATTTTTAAGGTAGGAAAAAGTTTGGGCCAAAACCTTGTTACTTCCTTTTGATAAATGTTAAAATCCAAATGTTAATGGATTTTAAAAATTAACACTGTAGATGGGAAACTTTAACATAAGTAGGAGATAGAGCAATATGATGAGAATGTGAACCAAAAGAAAACTTTGCTTTAGAGTGCGTTAAAGAGAAATGCAGGGTTTTTTTATGTTGACACAAAAGACTAGGGAAAGATAATGAACGGACCTAAGACTTAAAATTACCATGTAAGCATCTTCCTCTGCAACTACCAGGCATCAGGAAGCTTAGGTTATCATACAGACAATCATCAGAAAGACCAAAAGTAGCAGAATTGTTTCCTCACTTAAGTAATTCTATGAAGTAAAACAATGTTAGTATCTTCCTCAGAAAGTACAACATACCTGTTTCTAAATGGGATGAAATCTCAGTCCTGCTCAAAGTGAACGTGAAGTGGATTTATTTACTTCATTTTGCTGGTGACTGTTGTTTTCAGATTATAAAATGATGTAAAGAAGCTTCATACAGCTCAAATAACTGTGTGGCTTAAATGAATCAGTAACCTCACCTAACCAGAGATTAGTTTGAAATTAATGTCTTCATATAGTAAGATTTTAAATCTACCAATTCACAGCAGCCCAATTCTGTTACTGCTATGTGGCAAGCTGACATTAGGTAAACAATTTTCATTTATCAAGATATATGAGCTGCCTTGGCAAATGAGGCTGCAGTTCTCCCTTTCAGGTTAACACAACCTACCCATTAGCCTTTTTTGGTAGTTATTTCTGAATTACTTATATATTTAAAATATATAAGGCATTGAATAGTTCCAAAGAATATCATGTTCTTTTGGATCTCTACTGTACAAGGAAGTACAGAAAATTAAGGCAAGGGAGACCCCTTGTGGACTGATTCTATTACCATATACAGTACAACGTTACCTGTTCAAAATCAATGGTTTCAATATAGGCTATAAAAATATTGTTAAAAGGATTACAATATCTTCTCTAAGGTAAATGTGATTAATAGTGCTGAAGTGTTTTTAATTAATTACACAAACCAGTGTAACATGATTTGTACTAATGGAATGAATATACAGATGCAAATTCTATTTTCAGCCTCTCTAAAGGTAATGATACCCTTACATCTTTTAGATAATTTAGCAGCTTTCATTATTATTGTTGTCATTAATAATAAGTATAGAGATACACATGTTGTTGCTTGTGTAGGCTGAATTCATTGCACACACCAGGGTTCCTAGTATTCCTCAGTTTGCCCCCACCCCCCAGCTCCCTATGTACCACCCTCCCACTGTGACTCCCTTCAACCCTCTCCCACCTCCCTCCTTCATGCCATGGTCTCTGTGTGCCCTGTGCTCCCCCTTTCTCCTTTATGCCAGATTCTCTACATGACCCTCTTCCCTCCTCTGCTACAAGCCAGGGGCTGTATCTGTCCCCCATGTTCCTCACCCCCATACCGTTGTTTCCCATTCGCCCCCGTCAAGCCAGAGGCTAGTAAACTAGATCTCAGCACTTGTTATAAGAGGCATAAGTGGAAACTGGTCTCATAAGGTATTTTCAAAGGAAGGCACAAATGGGCTGCCCATGAGTTGTGGCCATAGAAAGTTGCCCTACTCGGATAGGTGTATATGGAGGAGTCAGGGAGGCCATAAAAATACATGTGCCATGGCTTTCTCAAACAGCTGCAATGCAGCAAAAGTAGGGCTACGATATTCTGTACCAGAACATATAACTGCCTTGGATGAAAGGCCCACACATAGCAGAACCACTGCTTTCCTTACTACCCATGGGCGGAGGAAACAGACAGAGGAAAAGAATCATAGAATCATAGAATCTCAGGGTTGGAAGGGACCTCAGGAGGTCATCTAGTCCAACCCCCACTCAAAGCAGGACCAATTCCCAACTAAATCATCCCAGCCAGGGCTTTGTCAAGCCGGGCCTTAAAAACCTCCAAGGAAGGAGACTCCACCACCTCCCTAGGTAATGCATTCATTGCTTCACCACTCCCTAGTGAAATAGTGTTTTCTAATATCCAACCTAGACCTCCCCCACTGCAACTGAGACCATTGCTCCTTGTTCTGTCACCTGCCACCACTGAGAACAGCTGAGCTCCATCCTCTTGGAACCCCCCCTCAGGTAGTTGAAAGCAGCTATCAAATCCCCTCTCATTCGTTCTCTTCTGGAGATTAAACAATCCCAGTTCCCTCAGCAAGGAAGTTGAATTTAGATGGCACAGGCAACCTTAATTTTGGCATTTCTTAACTTGACTTCACAATCTTAAAGATCTTTTAACATAGTTTTTGGATGCAAACTATACTACATTGGCCCATTTCCTTTTCTTCATACAGACTGGCAAATATGAATAAATGTTCCCTCTCATTATCTATGCAGTCCCAGAATTGACTGAATTATTGCCGTAGTTGTAAGAAGAGGTACTTGGCATTAGAAGTAGAGAACGTTCCTATCCCTTATAAAGACCCTGGTAAAGACCCTGGAAGAAAAGGTGAACAACCATGCTATTCCCTAGCTCGAAGGTGAGCCTGGCAGTGCTGTCTTCTCTTTCTACATTAATATTATAGGGAAGCTACTTCAGGAGCAAATCTAGGCATGCTCCACTCCTCTGGTTAGCCAGCTGAGCCTGCATCTGGCCCTGGATATTTCAGCATGCAAACCATAATAAATCCGTAGTTCTAAAGGGATTAAAGATGGAGGGCAATGGTGAAGGTATTTGCATAAATGTTCTGGAGCAATGACATTACCAAACTCAGTACCTTTTAGCTGAACTTAAGTAGAGATTTATAAGAGAATTGTCATTCTAGAAGTGAACACATTTGTTTCACCTTTAATTCCATGCTGCCTTCCCCCTCATCCAATATGCTCTCATTCAGCCTTTATCATCTTCTTGGTTTCTTGTAATGTCTTGTCCCAATTCTCCACTATGTCTCAGCTGTACGGAATGCAGCAGGCTGGCATAGGAAGTGATATGCTACCTCTGTCAGTTTTACACTAATGGAGATTCCTCCTACACAAGGGGAATTTTCTTGGTAGAATCTGCAGCCAATTCAATTCACTTTGCATCACGTCGGCAACACAAAATTAATTTAAAGGACTGAAGAAGAGGGCTCTCTCTCTCCAAAGTAGAAAAACGTAGAAAATTCTTTATGAATCTTTCCCCCTAAAGAAAACCAAATCTTCTAGCTAAAGAAAAGGTGATTTAGCAGACTGCCCTGTTTAACTGCACATTTCTTATAACTTACTCTAAGTAGCTTTCTCCTGAGGTGCCCAAACTTCCTTAGTTCCATCTAAACTATCCCTATTGGGACAGCAATTCCTGCTAAACACATGGAACAAACTCAGAGAATAAATATATAAGTATATTTGTACTCTTGACTGTGAGTTGATGCACAAGCTATTGCTAAGGGCAAGCCTGTTTGGGTGGCAAAATAACTATCTTCTGTTTACAGTGAAGACTGAAAAAAATATCAGCCAACTTTTTGTTGAAACAAGTGAAATTCATTTGCAATGCAATGGGACTGAACTTCTGATAATTTTGATAATTTTATAAAAGAGAACCTAGGACAAGGGTAAAAAGCCAGATTTTTAAAGGTATTTATGTACCTAACTTTAAAACGCTGGTCCAAAGTGCATAGTAGAACTATGGAAAGCATAGAACATATTTTGTAGAATGAGTTATATAGTCAAACTTTTATCTCAAACACATTGGTGTTAATCTGGAATAACTCTATTGAGTTGATGGAATTGTATTTACACCACTGTGACTGAAATCAGAATCTCTCTCATAGCCTTTGAGATCATAGAATCATAGAATCATAGACTTTAAGGTCAGAAGGGACCATTATGACCATCTAGTCTGACGTCCTGCACAACGCAGGCCACAGAATCTCACCCACCCACTCCTGTATCAAACCTGTGTCTGAGCCATTGAAGTCCTTAAATCATGGTTTAAAGACTTCAAGATGCAGAGAATCTTCCAGCAAATGACCTATGCCCTATGCTGCAGAGGAAGGCGAAAAACTCCTAGGGCCTCTGCCAATCTGCTGTGGAGGAAAATTCCTTCCCGACCTCAAATACAGCAATCACCTAAACCGTGAGCATGTGGACAAGACTCACCAGCCAGACACCCAGGAGAGAATTCTCTGTAGTAACTCAGACCCCACCCCATCAAACTTCCCATCACAAGCCATTGTGCATATTTACCGCTAATAGTCAAAGACCAATTAATTGCCAAAATTAGGCTATCCCATTATACCATCCCCTCCATACATTTATCAAGCTTAGTCTTGAAGCCAGATATGATATAAAACGACCCTTTTGATTTTTGCACTTTTAAATTATCTGATGTGAAAATTAATTCTTGTCTGAACTGTTCAGAAAAAGCAAAATCCTGGGGGTACAAAATTGCTCAAAATGAAATGGACTAAATATGTGCATTAAATTTTATTTCAGAAATTATCTTTTGCACATCTCTCTGTCAAATACTTCTCTCCAGAGTGCAGTACTTTGGACATACTGAAAAGTTTTGCTACAGGAGAACAGTTTGACTGCCTATGTAAACCACTCATTTAAGGTAGGCTAAGAATTCTGAAGACTATGGTGTCTTTTCCAAAATGTGAATATCACTGCAGTTTTTCAGGAGTGGGCATTGTGTATCTGCTTCTTCATAGTTTAGAGAGACATTTAGATCTGCACAAACCAAGGCACTAAATCTAACATACCTGTCTTTTCAATTGTTCTAATGGCTTATGAGCCAGTATTATAACACTCTCTGGGGCATTACATATCTGGAATATGTGTGCTTATGCTCATCTGTCCCTTTGTAAAATATAAATCAAGAAGATATCTGACCATTGCTTGTTTTCTTGGAATATCTATACTTTCAAAGTGCTAGATTTTAAAGGTCTACACCTATTACCTTTGTAAGTCTCATTCACCTTTTTTTGGAATTAAGAATCTATCTTCAATATTGGCTGTTTTAAAGTTTCTAAGATCATGCCAAAGGAATAGCATCATTCACAAAAACAATGTTTATTAATTGCACCAGCATATCATGTTACTTGATTAATTATACGGCAATGACCCCCTGTACAATGCTGTCTCCATCATAACATATGCCGAGAAACCAGAGATTGATACTCTTCAGTCTCTTAACAAGATCTTGATTGTAGTATAAGTGACAGAATAATTCCCTGAGCTTAGCTGGAGAAAATGTACAGTTATATGTGACAGGTATTGCAGTCACACACAGTATCTTTGGGGACCATGCTGCAATAAGTTTATGACTGTTTTATGTATTATTGTGAGCCAGGGCTTGTATTCGGCTCCAAGAGGGAAGGGTTACCACAGCTCATCCAGGAACTGAAAAGAGACTAGGGGGAACCTAACCTTTGCTGAAAAGCTGGAAAGACTTTGGGCTACTAGGATTCCATAAAAATTATGGGTGATTTCTGTATGTTTAGTGTGAGTTTAAAGCTATTTATTGTTTCTTGTTTTCTCTGTAATTCCCCCCCCCCCCCCAAGAATAAATGTACTTTGCTTTAGAAAAGCGGTGTGGTCACTGTCATTGTTCTCAGAGAGAAAGCAAAGAACAAGCACTGGACTTTAAGCATGCTGGTGACATCAGTGTATGGCAGGGGCCTGTGGAGCCTTAACACCCACAGTTAGGAGGGAGAAAGACGTGCGTCTCTTCTCTTGGAGTCTGAAAACTTCCTGGAGGAACCACAGATGGGAAATACAGTGCAGTTATCCTGAAACTGTGACAATATGTATCTGACTAGTTTATTATACATTCACCTTTCTGCTTCCCCACAAGCAAACTTCTCATCCCTTGCTTTGCTTTAACCCCTCCCTTAATACTTGATATTTTTCCATGAGACTGTGTGTGTGCAGTACCTCTTAGTTCTGAAATGCCTACAATTTCAATTAAGTAACTAAAGATTTTCTTTCAAGGAAAAATATATGTAGCTAATGCCCCATTTTCTTTTCTTTTTTTGTAATTTCCTAAATCTTTTTAAAAAACAACCTTTTAGCAATTACTAAAACCATCCGCAAGCAAGGATCCCAATCAGTTTCTATTGCAGGGGTCGGCAACCTTTGGCACGTGGCCCATTAGCGTAATCCGCTGGTGGGCCACGAGACATTTTGTTTACATTGACCATCTGCAGGCACGGCCTCCCGCAGGTCCCAGCAGCCGCAGTTCACCGTTCTCGGCCAATAGGAGCTGCGGGAAGTGGTGGCGAGCACATCCCTGCTGCCCACGGCTTCCCACAGCTCCCATTGTTCGGGAACGATGAACCGCGGCCACTGGGATCTGTTAGGAGTTGTGCTTGCGGACAGTTAATGTAAACAAAATGTCTCGCAGCCCACCAGCAGATTACCCGATGGGCCACGTGCCGAAGATGCCGACCCCTGTTCTCTGGCTATAATCCAAATAATTTTACTGATTTTTTTCTCTTAACCATAAATTTGTGGTGTTTTGTGTCTCAGAAGAAAGCATTCACAAAACATTGTTGTCATTAATAGCACTGTAGCATTACCACTTCCTTCTCTTCATTCTATCCAGGGGAAGTAACATTTCCCATGCTATGATAGTTGGCCTTATTGTGGTCTTGTGCATTATGTCTTACTGTATTTTGAGGAAACAATACAAATTAACTCAGAATTAATTCCATGGCTGATTTTTAGTGGCAACTGTATTTGCTAATGGGAGGAGATGCTCCAGAGCTTTTAAATTTAAATTTTTTTATGAAAATTTTCATCAAAATTTTGACCAAAAAGGATCCTTCTTCCCAAAAATGTTCACAAAAAATGTTCCCATTTTTCAACCAGTTCTGCTAATGGGACTTTTCATTCCACTCTGTCATATTCACACTTAAAAAACATTTTAAAAATACAAAAGGATGCATGCAAATCTCATAATCTTCTATACGTAGCCCTCGTTCTCTTCCACAAGCCGCTCTTTCTGCTCACTCTTCATTTGTCCTTTCGTGTCTTTAGTTAAACTATAAGATCTTTTATTTAAATACTTTCAGACATTATTAAAAGGTATTTCCACCTATTTGTGTTCATTTGTTAAGTACTTGATTGGGTTACCAGGCAAAGTTGTAGAATCACTGTCACTGGATGTTTTAAGAACAGGTTAGATAAATACCTGTCAGGGATGCTCTAGGTTAACTTTGTCCTACCTCAGCATCGATGGGAAGGACTAGATGACCTCTCAGGGTCCCTTTCAGCTCCACACTTCTGTGATGCTGTGATTACTGACTCTGTTATAGAATACCAATTTAAAAATCCAGTACATTGACTGTCATAGAATATCACGGTTGGAAGGGACCTCAGGAGGTCATGTAGTCCAACCCCCTGCTCAAAGCAGGACCAATCCCCAGACAGATTTTTGCCCCAGATCCCTAAATGGCCCCCTCACGGATTGAACTCACAACTCTGTGTTTAGCAGGCTAATGCTCAAACCACTGAGCTATCCCTCCCCCAAACTGAGACTATCAAATTTAGGCCAGAATCCAGCAAAGAATATGGACAAGGATCTTCCCAGGGTCCAAAAGGAGATAGACACACAAATCCCATGGATTTTCAATGGAAACTAGGTGCCTTACTCCTATAGACCTCCTTGAAAATGCCAGTGTTGAGCATATGAGTTTTCCTATTGACTTCATGAAGCTATTCACATGTGAAGAGTTAAGCATGTGCTTAAGTGTTTTACTAGATTGGAGATTTGTAGCTTAGAAACAATAAGTGCTGCACAAATCACAAATTGATTAACTCACATCTCTTGACAGTAGAAGAGTTTTTCAAGGAGTAGTGCTACAGATGGCTGAACTCTGAGTGGTTTGCAATACTCTGTCTTAGGAATTTCTGAAAAAAATCATTAGTTCCTATTAAAATTCTGTGGCAACATTTTATGTTGCCTACAAGGTGAAGATTTCAATTCTCAGGAGGTGATCAGATTTAGTTTACCAATATGTCTCCATGTAATATTCCAATAGAGTGCCTACTGAAAAAATATATCCATTTTACTACTACACTGTACATTTCCAAGATTATATTTTAGATAATGTCACATTCTGTTATTTAAAGGGAAAATTAGAACAGACTATGCTTCCTATTCTTATCAATCATTCCTTAAGCCATTGTGAGGCTATAACAATTGATAAAAGAACAAAAATGAATCATTATATTGTAAGCAATGCAGAGACCAGTAAGGACTAAAAACTACATTAAAGAGGAAAACCTCAGCGGTAAAAGAATTTATGGAACAGCATATTGAATTGTGAATTAAAGATATATTCAATGCAATTAAAGGATAGGGTTTTTTTTAGAATCAGAATTCAAGAAAAACACTCTAACCTCAGCTAGGAGTACTGGTTTGGTGCAATTCATACAGTGACAGTAATCGTTTATCCTGGTGTTTCAAAATTATGGGTGATTTTTCTTTTTTTGCACTCTTTATCAGCTGCAATATATAGGTAGAGTGAGTCGGCTGAACTATTCATGGCAAATAATTTGAAAAAGGTAGCCCATTTTTTTCTGTTAACTAATTCCACATACTTGGATTTTTACAACATGTTCATTATTCAGAAATGATTGACAAATACTTTATATTAACATATGCTTATGAGCATTACTGATTATTCTCTTTGACTAGTCTCATTATTCATTGTGTGATTAAGTCACACAATTTTGTTTGTTTCCCTCACTAAATGACTGAATCTTTTACAAGCAAGAGCAGGGAAATCAAAGACATTTCAATTGTAGGATAAACCTTTTGTACTAACAGATATTCACAAGGTTGTTTTTTTTCTGATACCGTTTTGTGAAGGAAAACATTTATAAATTGTATGAATGTTTGTGGGAAAATCAAAACATCCAACATCTGCATGTCTTCCTTGGGGAGATGATGCATTGTGAGGCATGTATATACAGTACAACTTAAAAAAAAAAAACTTCATTAAGAACAATGTAAAAACTTGTTAAGATTATTGATTTTTTAACAAAAAAGTGGACTTTTTAAAAATTGATGTTTTTTGCTGTATTGCTACACTGTTACTCTGAGGGATACAGGGCAACATAGTGAATATGGTGGTCAGCAAAGGAATACCTTTTCTTGGGATGAATACAGATGTCAGAAGCTAAGAGTCCAATACTAAGGTAAAAAATATTCGAACAAATACTGGTGAAATTTCTTCCCAATCTGAACCAAATGGAGGGCCTCTTTATCTATATGCACATAACTAACTTTGGCTGATGTTCATGAATGAGATTCAAAAATACCTAGTCTTCAATAGCCATCAAGCAGACTATGCAGCATCACTGGTCCAAATCAGTCTCCCAGATATTGCTAGGACATTCATGAACACTGCAACTGAAATTATAAGACTTTTGGATTTGTTTAATGCTTTTTAACAGATTTTCATCCACTGCCATCCTCTACAATTCTGGAGCAGCCGACATAAGAATGTGCAGGAGGGGATGCAAAGTTTGGCACAAAAGAATCTAACAATTTATAAATCCTAAAAAGGAATGCAGCTCTGCAATATTTGTAGGAGATGGAGCATTCTTTATAGCAGTTATTTTATCCTGCCACTTGTGTAAGCCATCTATTTCAGAGAATCAGAGAACTGGAAGGGACCCCAAGAGGTCAGAAAGTCCAGTCCCCTGCTCTCAAGGCAGGACTAGGTATTATCTAGACCAGTGGTTCTCAAAGCCGGTCCGTCGCTTGTTCAGGGAAACAATACCAGATTATTTAGAGTATTCTAAATTATAGTATTATAATTATATATTCTAAATTATAGTATTGTAAATTATAGTCTTACAAATTATATATACTGTAATGATGTTTTAATGTCATGTCAGTTTAACTTAACCTGTGGTTACTGACATTTTGATATTTGTATTCAGTTGCAATATGCACTGGCTTTATTTCTTCTCTTTTTTCCAAACATAAATCTTAATATGCACAAGTGAGAAAGGACTAAATAACAAGGTTGTTGAAACTTTCCCCAACCCAAAACAAGCCACTTTTATTTTACCAGGAAAACAGTAAAAAAAAAATAATACTGTACATAGCCTGTATTAAACAAAACATAAACTATATCATGAGACTTACATCATAAGAATTTTTTGTCCTGACCACAAAAGGCTGATAGTCTTGAAAACGAAAATGGCAGCAGTTCCATGGAGTAACCTGACAAGGTGGCTTTCCTTTTGCTCTTGTTGTGTTTGCTTTGGTCTGTCTTTTTAAAAGAAATTATTTTCCATTCCATATTATCAGTCTATATGAGGTGTACAGCCTACCGAACTTCAGAGGTCATGGCATTGCTCAGGTTTAACAACATCACCTAAACAGTCCTCAAATCAGTCTTTGCCTCCTTATTTGATGCTATCCCCACTGGGTAATGCCACTAGGAAAAAGGGAGAAACAGAATCAACAACTGATACTCACTTCCTATCCAGACAGATTTTAGTTGACTTGGATGCTGCCTGTCAAAGGAAAGACACCAATCTGTCCTGAAGATGACTTCCCTCGCGTACCTTCTCTTTTATTTATGTTGTCTGATTGGGTTTGGTTGTGGAAATTGATTTGGAAAAAAAAACAGCTTTTGAGTAAGCTGAGAATGATATGGTTCACACTTTTATTACTGAAGAAAAAGGCTACCTGAGACAAGTTGGGTTTTGTAACTTTTTGCCTGCTTAGTTATGTAGATAAGAATAGAAGCTTTAACATTCTATCTGATTAAGAAATCAAAACCTTAATCTCTGGCATTTAAGTACTGCGGGGAGCACAAAACTTCTAATTAACCACAACAGATGGTTATCTTTTGCTATTTGCTATAGTATTACCATAAGGAAACTTCTGTGGTCTTTCAATATATTGTTCCCAGTCATCACAGTGATCCATGTGTCTAATAAGCCAAACCATTATGTTTAGGCCCAGATTTACCCCTGTTGTGTTCACTAATTAAGGAAGTGTTAAACCAGATTGCCTATCCAGGAATCCCATCCCAGTTTCTGGCATCTTGAGGCTTCCTTGGATAGAAACGGGAGTAGGAGACTACATACACAAACAGTTTTCTCCTCATCTCCAAGACCTCACACACATGGAATGAGCTGACCTAGTGTCTCCACAGATTCCACTAGCTACTACCACTCCTTTCTCCTTCCCATACTGCTTCCTCACCTCAGATCTTCCCACGCTGCCTCTGATTCTGCCATTTTGGGAGGACTTGGGGCCAGGGCAGCCTAAATTGGTGGCAGATGGGAGAAACATAGAGTACCAATAACTGTATTGCCTACCTTGGCTAGCTGGCAAAAACAGGTGGGAGGCCAGGGAGCTGAAACAAGGCCATGAACTAGCATCTCCATCCAAAAGCTGGATTTGACACAGATCTGAACATCCTAAAGAGGCGGTCTTTAAGAATACAAGGGAGGAGGGAACTACAATGTTTGATACCACTCTTTTCAATGAAGATACAATTTCCCTTCTTTTGATTGTGTATATTAATGTAATTAGTTTTTATTAATATTTATTTAATTCCCATGGCTGCTGTCCTATCTTCTCCTTTCTTCTTTCCCCCATGCACTTTCTTAATTTTCCATAAACAATATTTAGACTTTATTGTTGTTAAAATCCAGACATCTCCTCTCTTTACTGTTATAGATTTCCCCCCTCCTAGGTCTTTCCCTAATTTTTCTTATTTCTTTCCTATTTCTCCTCCACTGTATTTTCCCCTGAAAATATTTTGTTCTTCCTGTTTTAACTATATTTCTTCGTACTAATTTTCTTTTTCTCTATTTTTTTCCTCCTTCCTTTCTTGTTCCTCTGTCTTTCTACATGCTTTGTTGATAAAGTTTTATCGGCCGAGCCCCTAGTGTAGCCATAGCATAAGCCGACTGAAGGGGTTTTGGGGGCACAAAAGTAATACCACCTTGCCAAACAATAGAGGCAGACTTCTGTCAGCATAGTTGTGCTTGTTGTTGGTCAACACAGAGATGTCAGCTACCACAGGCATGTGGCTTTTTTCACCCTCCTGACTGACATAGCTATGCCAACAAAATTTTGTAATGTACACTTGGCCCCAGTCTCATTCCCTCTTCTACTTCCACCATACTATGTTTCTCCTCTTCTATCAATCTTTCCCTTAAATTATTTCTTTTTTTCCTATCCCTCCTCTTCATATCCTCACTAGCCCCATCTTGGCTCATCACTTCACAAAGGCAGTTGAAAAATTGAAGAGGGTTCAGAGAAGAACGACAGGAATGATTTGAGGTCTGGATAACACACCTTACAATGAGAGACTAAGAGACTTATCCAGAGCCTATTCATGTTAATGGGGGCCTTTCCACTGACGTCCATGGGCTTTGGATCAGGCCCTAAAGGAAATCAATCTATTTAGCGTATTGAAGAGAAGGTTAAGAGGAAACTTGATTATTGTCTACAAGTACCTACAGAGGAAGAAGAGATCTGATGTTACAGGGGTCTAATTTAGCAGACCAAGACATAACAAATTCCAGAAACCGGAAGTTCAAGTTAAAAAAACTGATACTGGAAATAAGCCATATTTTAAAGCATGAGGGTAATTTACCAGTGAGGCACCTATCAAGGATTATGATAAATTCTCCATCATCTGCAGTTTTTAAATCAGGGTTGGATATATTGCTCTAATCCCACCACAACTTCTTGAGCTTGATACAGGAATCAATGCATGAAATTCTATGGCCAGTGTTGTGCAGGAGGTTAGTCTAGATAATCAGCATGGTTATCACCAATATTATTACCAATTAGTCAAGTTCCCCAAGACACCGCAAGCCAGCTGAACTCCTCTCAAATATCCCTATTCTAATTTCCTTCATCCATGCCTCCCCAAGCAGGCTTGTTTCAGATCTGAAGGAGTTTTCCCTACAAGGCCTGCCTCTTTTACTGCTCTTACTATTGTGCTCCTTTCTCTCCCCATGCCCATGCTTCACAGGGTTTCACCTTACTGTTGTAGTAACAGGCAGTGCTACTGGCTAGGGGAAGTGCTGTGTGGAAGCACCTGTGGGAGAGATGGCGAAGGAGTATGGATCAGTGTGACTGGACCTCAGAAAGACATATCCAAGCACCAACCACATGATTTCCCTGCTTCAGTTGTGACTGAGTTTTGTAACAGCAGGAAATCCATGAACAAAGGCACCCATCTGCATAAATGAGAGGTCATCTGAAAAATAGCAAAATTCTAAGAAAAAGCCATACAAATTGAGAAATAGAATCTGGATGTCATGGAAACATAACCCATTCTGATAACATCCAATGGTGGATGTATGAACAGCAACCTTGCTATATTCCCACTATGATAAAATGTCCCCTTTTTGTGACACAGGAACCCAAGCCCAGACTTACTAATGTCATGTTCACTAATTAAGGAAGTGAATGTAAAGAAGAGAAACAAAAGCTAATGTGGTGCTTCTGATTACAGATACCAAATGTCACTGAAAATTTTTCTTAAGAAAGTTCTCTGTCAGTCATAAACATCAGATTAAGATTAAGTTAAAATATCTTCAATTCTGAATGTCTATGCAGCAAAATAGTAAAACTGAAGGACCTTAAAGAAGGAGAAAGAGAGTGAAGGAGAAAACTGTGGTACCATAAGCATAGCACTAATGAGTTAACCATAATGAAAATATGAGGAAATAGGAGCATGTGAGCAATGAATAGCACAGATAACAATCTAGAACCCTAAAGCAAACTAGAACAAGAAAAGAGGATGCACACCGTAATTAACAAAGAAATATTGCTTAAGTTAGATAAAGATGTGAGTCAGGACAGAACAGAGCCAAGGAGGCCTACAAGGTGCTTAGAGTAATGTAAAATGATACCAGGATCAATGATATCTAGAGAAGATATTAAATTGAGTAAAATGAGCCATGAAAGGACATTGTTAACAATCTGAAGAGGGAGGTCATTACAAACTCTCTCAAGGGCAGTTTTAGTAGAACACTACCATTTCAATTCAGAATTGTAGTCAAGAAGTGGTACATACTAAAGTGAATCTATAATTGTGTTGCAACAACTTTTTTCCAGCACCTCTGCAAGAGAAAGATTATCAGTTATATGTTTATAGCTTTGTAAACCATCAGTTAGGAGAGATCAGTTAAAATACCAATATTAACGTAACTGAATTTGTAAATATGTAGAGTACAACACTGACAAGAAAAGAATTAATACTTACTGAAATGGTGCCATATGTTTCAATGTCTCAGGCTACCTGATTAGAAACACGGCACACATTTCTCCCTCCGTAAAATGGGGTTAATAATACTTATTTTAGAATAGTTTTGTGAAGAAAAAATAATTCATGATTACATAGTCATTTTGAAAATGGAAACGTGCTACTATATATCAATGCAAAGTATTATTATTTTATTAATATGTTTCAGAACTATTTTTTATGATTTATGATGTATTAATGATTTATGTTTAATAATATGTTTCAGAATGATTTGCCAGCACATCCCTCGGCCTGCGTTGTTTCCCGCAGCCTCCATTGGCCTGGAACAGTGAGCTGCGATCGGATGAACCTGTGGGCGCTGCAAGTAAACAAACCGTCCCAGCATGCCAGTGGATTTCTCTGATGGGCCGCATACCAAAGGTTGCCGATCCCTGGCTTACCCCCAAAAGAGCAAAATCTTCACCTTGTAACAGGTGTTAATAGCTGTAAGGAGGAGAACCTTAAGGGAACACACCTAGCATGATGACTTTCAGTACTTGCTCCTATAATATCTGTAGGCAAAAAGGGGAAAATCCTTACTCTTGTAAACTTTATATAAGTGAAAAAATGGCTACTATTATGGCAAAATAAATTAATCTAATTTTACCATCTAGATATGACCAATAATATTGTAATGGTTGACTTGAAAGTCTAAAGAAGCCATGATTCAGAATTTGTGTAAGCATCTAGAAATTCATATGCAATAACTGAACTTTCTGAATCTTCCCTCTCACTACATTCTTTATCCTGCAAACACTTACATGTGTGCTTAATTTTACTATAGTGAGTAGACCCATTGGGGACTAAAGCTAAGCACGTGTGGAAGTGTTTGCAAGAGTGGGGCCTTACCACACAAATCTTAATATGGAACTATAGAGCCAGTATGGTTGGTTTCTGAACACTTTCTGCTTTCCCACTAAAACAATGGTGCATTTTGTCTTTGCTGGTAGTGTCTTCTGAAAAAAAGATTTAGTATTCTGCATTTTATAATTTTACTATATCTGAATCTTTAGTAGCTGGATCAATTTACCAATTTTTTCCTTTTTGATTTTACAAAGTGAATCTAGGCTAACACCCTGAGTTTCATCTTGCAAGCCCATGTCGTTAAGAAAACATCAAATAAAGGCTTTATAATAGAATTGCTGACAGACCCTTAAGTAGAGTGGTGCTATTGGACTATATTTCTTTTAGTTCTTTTCAATAATCATTTACAAAGTGCCAAACTGTATTGCAATAGAAATAAATCCATTTAATCTGAACTATGTAAGCTTCTACTGTATTTCAAAAGAAAATTTGATATCAAGACTAGAAAAGAAGCAAATTAAACCACTAGATAAAACTCACTTGCAGGCAATTGGCTAGGTACCCATGCTGATATTATACTTGATGCTAGAGATAAGCCCAAATCAATGGTTTTTCAGGATTTATTGGTCATGCCTGACTCAATAAGCAAGGCTGAAAGAAATTCATTAATAGCTCTGCTCACAGATCAGTTTATATCCTTTCACTTCACTGTTCATTAGATCTGGCAGAATGCTTTGCAATTAACAATTTATTTAGCAAATATACCCTTTCCCCCCTACTCACATAATGGCTGCAAGACTTTTATACATTTTATCACCATTAGAAATTTGGTATGTCAGAGTTACCAACTCACAATTTTATCGCAAGTGTCACTATGTATGGTATTTTTAATAAATTACAAGCACATGGAGTTATGTGATTATATAACAATGTCAACTTTTTTTTATCCTTTTATGGTTGCAGAGTAAAACCCAAAGCCTAAAACCATAAACCTAAAGGATCAAACAGAGACACGCAGGCACTCTATCTCCTGATTTGCGGGGCGTGACTCATGAACATTTGGGGTTGGCAGTATTTTTTGACGTTTTGGGTGTCACTTGCCAGCTTATCACTGTGTATACTCCTTTGTGTAATCAATATTCAAGATTTGCTATTTGAGTTGTGTGGTTGGTCTCATACGTCACATGCTCTTATTTCTGTTCCCTGACTGGATAACACAGCTATTGCAAATTGCTCTCATTTTTGCCCAAAATGAATTTTTTATCATGAAATGAATTCAGACTTCTGATTAAATGTGTCTCAGCTGAAGATCCAAAACTTGTTTTTTTAATCAATATTTGCATAAATATTGATAAAAAGGGATGTTTATGAAAACCAAATAAAAAGGGATACAAACATGATTAAAACAAAATTATATTCAGATGGTGCCAAAATAGTTACAAATGATTTATTACTGAGGACACAATTCAACATATGTACAATATGAACATAGTTAGTCCAATGTACAGTTGCTGCTGCGATTTGAGTTATTCCTGATATAATTTCTGTTGGTTGTTTCACAGCAAATATACTACAGATTAAATATTTTCCTGTGATCTTTTAATGAAGGGTTGATTTTAATTATATTCACTTACTATGCAAATGAGGTCTAAATCAAGTAGTTTATTAATATCATATCTGGAGTTGCAAAATAAATATGCCATTTAAATTTCATTAAACAAGCTTACAGTTTTGAGCTATTGCAGAATATGCGTTTTTAATTACGTTACAAATTAACAGATTGTCTTACTAGTTGATACAGTGTTTCTTGTTAGCTGATGCAAAGATTTGTAAATATAGCACAGATGTAGACTCTTTTTCTCCCTCAAAGCTAAAAGGAAACATTCCTTTATAAAGTTCATTTTCATTTAAAATGCAGATTAGGCCCAAATTGTTCACCTCCTTACATATGAATCACTAATCATATACAATGAATACCGTATCCCCCCATGCTTTCCAGAGTCACAGATTTTGTGATGCATACTCATGTTCATAACTCTGTAGTCAACCATGTCTAATACAACTTCATGATATTTTAACCTTTGAGATGGACAGAGGGGTGGTTTTTTTCAGCCTCTCTAAAACCCAAATTTGTTGATTTTAACAGGGAGAATTTAAGCTAGTCATATATAAATGTTAAAATACATATAATTAATAAGGCAAAGTTAATTATTGTAATATTTGCTTTTTGCAATCTAATCATGGGAATATAGTGTATTAATACTTTCCATTAGTGAGGGGGGATTTGATAGCAGCCTTCAACTTCCTGAAGGGGGGTTCCAAAGAGTATGGAGCTAGGCTGTTCTCAGTGGTGGCAGATGACAGAACAGGAGCTAGGCTGTTCTCAGTGGTGGCAGATGACAGAACAAGAAGCAATGGTCTCAAGTTGCAGTGGGGGAGGTCTAGGTTGGATATTAGGAAACACTATTTCACTAGGAGAGTGGTGAAGCATTGGAATGGATTACCTAGGGAGGTGGTAGAATCTCCATCTTTAAGGTTTTTAAGGCCCGGCCTGACAAAGCCTTGGCTGGGATGATTTAGTTGGTGTTGGTCCTGCTTTGAGCAGGGGATTGGACTAGATGATCTCCTGAGGTCTCTTCCAACACTAATATTCTATGGTTCTATGATTTCTATATTGGCTTCTGTCTGAGAATCTTCAAGTGTTTTGTACGTGTTAATTAATTAAACCCTGAGAGTTAGATTATTATCCCCATTTTTCAGAGTAAAAAAATGGATTTTCAGAGACGGTAAGCAATATTCTTAAGGCTATACAGGAAACAATTAACATAACTGGGCATTGTACCCAGATCTGTAGAGTCCCATTTGTGTGCATTAAGTATCAGACCATGACAAAGATCAAATTTACCTCTGGCATATGCATCTCCACTTATATCACTGAATTTTTCATAGCAGTGATCTTAGCCTATACTCTTCCTAGCCTTCTGCTTACTCCCTGAACTGTCAAGTAAACTGATATGCCTACAAAGACTTATGTTCATAATTAACTATATCCAATGCAAGAGTTTGTAAGATTGGAGCTATAGTTTCCACAACCTTATTCTCAGTCAGAGCTATGCTGACAGTTTCATTAACAAGGGAAGAAATAGTTGACCATAGGAACTGGAATCCACCCTTCCACTACAAACCACGATGTTGGTACCATTCAAAATGTATTGTGTGGCAGCAGATGGATTTGACCCTTCATTTAAAAATCTTGGGGACTTCTAATGCTTTAAAAAATATCTACATTTCCATGGCTGTGGTCAAAAGATCATGTAGCCTATTGAATAAAGGGTCAATTTAATAACTCTAAGAATTGGTTTGCTTTTGGTTTTTTTTCAGCTGATATTCTAGGAAAGTTCAATTTCAGTAACCTGTTGTAGCTCAGCTCTTTATAGAAACATTATTAAAATTAAACAAATGAATAAATGAAACAGAAATTGTTAGTATTCTTTAGGGTTAAAAATGTAGAATTAATAATGACACTCACTAGGTGATTCCTAAACTGAAGTGAAAGAGAACATAGCACAGTTGTTGTTCTGTTTCAATTGCTTCAAATTAATACATTTGTAGAGGCATAATCTATTAAATTGGTTAATTTGCAAAGAGCTCAATCCAGGCTCTAATTTTGTATCATTTTATATAGGGTTTAAGTACTCCATAGAGCCTTGTGTGACTCCTCTGCACTGCAATGCATTTCACCCTATATTGGCTATTCATTTATGCAACATTTTCAATCATCCCATTTATATCAATGGGACAGCACAGGTATAACTGAGGGCAGAATTTGACTCCATAAAAGCCAAATTATGCCAGATGGACACAGGCTAGAGTGGGGTTGTAGAGATTCACACTGCTCGTGGCCATACTGCATATCCTAACTCTCTAATAGTTGATACTGCTGATGGCAGTGACTAAGAAGTCTTTGAAAAAAAAAAACATCCAAGGGGATGGGTGCAGATACTGCCTGCTCCTGTGGGTGCACACTGCCAGCCCTATGGCCAAGTGTGGAGAGGGCAGACTCAAAGCCCATTTCATTTTTATGCCCCTTTTGGGCACAATGTGGCACTAGGAAAGGGCAGTTCTTCCATTTCCTAGAGCATAAGGACTGTTATTATGTCTGAACCTTGTGTGGCATACACAAGGGAGATAGCCTTGCCACATCTTCCTATGTTCTACTCTTCATGCCCATGCAAGAACCAGACATGATCTGGCACTCACATTTCCAAATGCCGACAACAACTTGTGAAGGATTGAAAAGGAAATGGGGAGATTAGTTACACCAAAGCTGCAACAATGAACCAACCTTCAATTTGGCCACAGCGCGGACATTCCTGAAAGATGCTTAGAGGTAGCCTAGGACCTCAAGGACTTGAGATAACTATTTACTTTCATTACTTTGGTTGGTTATTTGAGACTGTTTGGCTGCATCCTGGCAACATATAACTCTTCTGTTAATCAAATTTCTTGTCTGATCAGTGTATGACATAAGGGGTTTCTTTAATTAAATGTCATTTTTAAAATTTGAATCTGCCAGGTTATAAGACAATATTGCTTACCCATGAGTTTATGTGTATAATTTATTTGCCTTTTTATTGAAAAGTAAAAGTAAATTAGAAGCATTATATTAATCTTTCTTAATAAACACTCTAGTGAAAAGCCAGTGCACCCATGGGTAAATGCTATTCAAAGACATGGCCAGCTGGCATGTTTGGAGCTCATATATATCAGTTCCAAGTCATTCACATTACCCACTCTCCATGGTACACAGCACATGCATTTTTTTAAAAATGGCTAGGGAGGGGAAAGCAGCAGAAATATTCATGGTACGCATTGCAGTGAGAAAATAGGGAATGGGAAGTGTATGATACTATACAGATTTTTATGATCCATATGTTATTACAACTATCTCACAAGCTCATTTTAGGGTTCTCATGGTATTAGTAGAACATTTCTTTATTCATTCTGCCTTCCCCTCTTTCCCATTTCTCCCCTTGGAGTGTATCTTGCTCCTGGGTGAGACATTGCATGGTCAGTCTTAATCTAAGGAATGGAACTGTCTCTGCACCAGTACAATGTTTTCAGCAAAAGTAGAAATATTTGCTCTTACTCCCTGTTGCTCCTATTTTTTAAGCAACATTGAATGTGAAAGAAGGAGCAGTAAGCAGAACAGAGCAAAGAAAAAGAACCCAGAGGGTACAGAGAGATGAAGCTCAAAGAAGGCTCTCTGCAGCCATTCATTTTCAATCTGTTGCTTCTCCAAACAGTGTGTGTCTGCTGGGAGGGAAGAGAACAGAAGACAAAGTTTATGCTTTCCTGTGGAAAGATGGCAGGATTGGGCCTTTAGTAAGTGCTGAGTTTCAGTTTACTAATAATGGGTGTGGGCCCACAAAAACCTCATGTTCATGAATTCTAAGGAAATATGTAAATAGTTATCAGTGGCATGCAGTAACATTTATAGTAAGGCATGCAACAGATTTTTAGATGACAGCTGAAAAGGTTTATTTTCTAAATGTAAACATAGCAATTAGTAAACCAAATATATTAGTTTGGGCAGATACTAGCAGTCTACAAAAATGAAAACTGAGAATATACAACTATGTCATTACTTAACATTTCTACTGCAATTGAAAATCCTTATTCTGTCTCTTTAGTCTCTTGCACTAAATGAATTAATTAACATTTGTTTTCACTAAACTTTCCATCCTAATGAAGAGTTAGAGCTGCTAACTGTTCTATCACAGATGATTCAATCATACACTTGTATGCCTTGTATATTCCATTCTACACTCACAGCTGGAGTTCTCTTTGGCTAGGTTCCAGCTGTAAAATAGCACTGGTGAGGAAAACACAGGTAACTGTGATCACTGCCATCCCCTGCCTGGGCATATTTGACATTCTCTTTACTTTTCCTTGCTTTTTTTTTTTTTTTTTTTTTTTTGGCCATTAATGAGACTTTCATTATTCCAAACTGAGCCTATATTGAAACTTGAATCTATGCCTTAAGCTTTTACAGAGACATATTGTGTTGTAAATTTAAGCAGTGGCTGGTGTGAGAATATAGGGTACAGAACAGAAAAGCATGTGAAAGAGAATCATATAAAAAAGAAGCAGTTTTCAAGGATACACTTCAAAATAGGAAAATAGGAGTGCTAATGAAGTGGAAACAGCAGGGGAGACATTTTGTTTTAAGTACTTTAAATATTTAAATAGATTTTTTGTTTTAGAAAACAGTAAAGTTTTAAATAAATTAATTATGCATGTAGTTATCTGAAGGCTTTGTTAAAAATGGCAATTATAGTGTCCATCTCATCTCTCTATAGTGTGCTCTATACATTTCTATTTTCTCCTGTGTATAAGTTTAATGGCACTTGGCCAATGGCCACTACTGACTTAGGCTTGGTCTACACTACCCCCCTAATTCGAACTAAGGTACGCAACTTCAGCTACGTGAATAACGTAGCTGAAGTCGAAGTACCTTAGTTCGAACTTACCTTGGTCCACACTCGGCAGGCAGGCTCCCCCGTCGACTCCGCGGTACTCCTCTCGCCGAGCTGGAGTACCGCAGTCGACGGCGAGCACTTCCGGGTTCGACTTATCGCGTCCAGACTAGACGCGATAAGTCGAACCCAGAAGTTCGATTGCCAGCCGCCGAACTAGCGGGTAAGTGTAGCCAAGGCCTTACTCTTGCTTAATTTGGTCCCTCCCCCCTCCTGTGTATGCCTTGTGTATTCAATTATCTACTTGGATTCCTGATGCTCCACAAAATGGCATCCTCCATATGGAGTGTGCAAGACCCCCAAATGAGCATGAAGGATTCCACTTTAAAATGGCATCCTCCATACAGCGTGACCTCAAACGTATGGTGAGTGTGAAGTCATACTGTATAGAGGACCTCATTTTAAAATGGCACATTCCATGCTCATTCGGGGCCCGGATGGAATTGGCCTGAGGGCTGGCTCTGGCCCATGAGCAACCAGTTTTTTCTGAATTTTGTAGAACTGATCTGGTTGTGCACTGTGAATGGTTTCCTCTGTGCCACCCTTTACATGGAGCAATTAATGTACATTAACGCCCCTACAGACTTTCTTTAAAAGATTTGGTTGACTTGTATTTGAATATTATTTGACATTTAATTATTTTGAGTTAATTCTGAATTAAAATGTAACATCTATTATATATTACATCCACATGAATATCAATGATCTCATCGTGACCAATAGTACTACAAAGAATAGCTAAGGAATGCACAATTACAAGACACTTAAAATGAAATGCTAATGTTATTTTATTTATTATTTCAAAATATATGGGACAGTTTTTGTACCCCTTTAACTATATCAGTTTAGAAACCAATAAAGCACCATAATCCCCTAGAATGAATACACTTATACTGCTATAAATAATCCATCAGGGGACTTCGGCATTGCAAGGCTGAGCATCACAGCAACTAACTTTTGGGTGCCTAGGAAATCACAGGTATAACACTGTGATCCAGAAAGCTGGAGTTACGTGCTTCGGATCCATATACAATGAATGGGGACAGAGAGGCTCCTGAGGCGGCAGTACGTCCCTCGGCCCACGCCGCTTCCAGCAGCTCCCATTGGCCTGCAGCGGCGAACCGCGGCCAGTGGGAGCTGTGATCAGCTGTACCTTCAGACAGGGCAGGTAAACAAACCAGCCCGGCCCACCAGGGGGCTTTCCCTACACAAGCGGCGACCCCAGTTTGAGAAACACTGTCCTATAGTCTTCAATAGACTGGATCAGACAGACCTTCATTCAGGTGCTAAATATGGATTCAAATGCCAGACTTTATACCTCCATTTTGTGATATATTTCTTTTCTTCAGTTTCCCTCATGGGAGTGAGGTAAAGTTTAGTTCATAAATATTTGTCATGCTAAGAACATAAGAACATAGGAGTGGAAGGGACCTCTTGGGGCATGGAGTCCAGCCAGTCCCCTGCGAAAGCAGACAATCACATCATAGAATCCCTTTCCTAAATGCATTAAACTTTCTTGCCCCCACTACTCCTACTGGAAGGCTGTTCAAGGACCAAATGCTCTTTCAGACCCTTTGATCTTTGCTATATAAGTACAGTGTATTAATATTATTTGCTTTTAGCCTCTTCTTAAATACAACTGGCTACTGATTATGAAATACTGGCGGTACTATGTAATGCCTGTGTTTGAAAGTTGCATATGAAATCTAAACACCAGACATATATATTTTTGTATTGGTTTGTTGTGTGTGTTCAGTGTAGCTATCTATGTTGGTTGCTAGGTGACAGCATGTTTTCAGAAATGGCTGCTATCCCAATCAAAAATGGAATTTCACATTAGCATATGCCTTTGCTAAACGTCCTCTACTTTCAAGTTAAATTTTGCTTTTGTCAAATTCTATTAAATTGAAAGCAAAGTTAGAACTGAAAAATCAAAGGTACCTCAACAGATGTAAAATTGTTGCAGAAAGATATTCTTCAAAAATGTTCTAAAAGGAAATTGGAGACTTTCACTGAGCACCATTCCTTATTTTTATAGCACACTATACATTACATAAGTCTGACCATTTGAAAACAAGAATAAAATAATGACATACCGTGTTTTTTGTTAAATCAAGGGTCTGAAAAACTAACATACTGACAATAAAAATAGATCAGCACACATTTTCCAGATCTTAGTACTAAGCAATTTACCAAAAGTATGGATTTAACAAAGAAACCATACAATCTCTTTGAGTAATTAAGAGAACCATAAACTGTTAAAATTACTCAAACTTTAGGTTTTATAGGTGCTTTTCAAAGCACTGAGAGAGACACCACAGTTATTAATCAGACTTTCACTTCCAAATACACAAATTGGTTTCTAGGTGATACTTTTAGGAGAATTAATCCATCAGTTGTTTCTATTATTATTTTATTTTCAAGCAGTACACAACATCTGCATGTATGAATTGTATGACACTCTTAACTTTCCATTTGTTATATATGCCACAGAATGTGCTCTTTATCCACCACCACCTGACTAGGTACATTTTTTTTAAACAAAAATAACTCCTCACTCTATTGTAGATTCATGGTGTATTCTGGGGCCCAATCATGTAGAAGCACTACAAGTGCACCTACATTTGACCTGGGAGGTGTGATTCCCAGCTTATGTATGCATACCCACTCTAGCTCTGCTTGAGCTAACACTCAAAATAGCAGTGTAGCTGGGATAGCAAGGGCAGCGGCTCAGGCTAGCTGTCCAGCTACATACCTGAGAACAATAGGTGTCAGGTGGCTAACTCAAATTACCGAATGTTCTATCCCAATTACGTTGCTATTTTAGCATGCTAACTTGAGCAAAGCTAGCAGGGGTATGTCTAGGTGAGCTGGATATTACACCTCTTAAATATACATCTGCAGCATCACCCTCCAGTCAGCAAATAACATGAACAGATTTTGATCCTTTGGAACTTTATGGATATCATGCGATGACCATAGCCAATGAGGCCCAGACCACAGAAGTTTCCATATCATAATAGCACGTTTCCCAGATTGCTCACTGGAATAATTACCTCTCATACAAACAATTGCTAATCCAAAGATCTCACAAGTAAAACACATATCCCAGAACCACTGTTTTCACTTTTGAAATAAGTTTTGCTCTGTGTTAGAGTGCTAATGGCATATGTCATTCATCACTGACGTAGAACCTCTGCACAGATGAATTATTTGACAATGCTAGATGAGGATCAGGACAAGCACCCTTTCCAGGGTGGCACTGCAGAGTCTTGCAAGGATAAGATAGCATCCTGTCTCCAAAAGGACTAAGGCCTTCTTCAAGACGGGTGAAACAAAAGGAAGGGCGGATCCTGTCATCCATTCTGGCTGCTTTCTGTCACTCTATCAGTACAATGCAACCATAAAGACTGCTCATCCAGGCACCTGAGAAGTTCCCAGAGAGATGAATCCCCATGTGGTGTGTCCCATGCCATCTGGACTGCAAACTCTGTGCTACACCTCTTAGAGGCGCAGTAGGGAATCTCATTCAAGATGCTGTTGCAGCATAAATGAGTGTTATATTCTGTGTCTTTTTTCTAATCTTCATATGTAAACAAGTTTCTCACAGTCACTTCTAAGTTTAGTCTTTACTGGACAAATCTTGACCCAAAAACTCAGTACCTTTCTCAAATAACCATATGATGGATGTGGAATGCTGATTGAGGGCAGTAGTCTTTCTCTTTCTCTCTTGCACACACACATACACACACATGGCTTCAGGGTCTGCTTTAAAATAGCTTTCACCACCTCCCTCAAGAGCAAATCCCCCATTATTATAGTGTTTCCTAGTTATGCCCATTGCATCCTCTGAAATATTTCCTTCTACTCTGTGGTTTTGCACTCTTCTTTCTAAGGGTATGTCTACACTATGGGATTAATCCAAATTTACAGAATTCGATTTTTGGCAACTGATTGTACAAAGACGAGTGTATGCGGCCATACTAAGCACATTAATTCGGGGTGTGTGTCCATGTACCAAGGCTAGCGTCAACTTCCGGAGCATTGCACTGTGGGTAGCTATCCCATAGCTATCCCATAGTTCCTGCAGCCTCCCCCGCCCATTGGAATTCTGGATTGAGATCCCAATGCCTGATGGGGCAAAAAACATTGTCGCTGGTGGTTCTGGGTACAGCCTCACCCCTCCCTCCATGAAAGCAAAAGCAGACAACCGTTTTGTGCCTTTTTCCTGGGAGAACACTGCAGACACCATACCACGGCGGCATGGAGTCCGCTCAGCTCAAGACAGCAGTCATGAACATTGTAAACACCTTGCACATTATCGTGCAGTTTATGCTGAACCAGGACCAAAAAAACCAGACGAGGAGGAGGCGGCAACGGCAGTGCAGTGACGAGAGTGATGAGGACATGGACATGGACACAGAATTCTCTCAAACCGCAGGCCCCAGCGCTTTGGAGCTCATGTTGTTAATGGGGCAGGTTCTAGCCATGGAACGCCGATTCTGGGCCCGGGAAACAAGCACAGACTGGTGGGACTGCATAGTGTTGCAGGTCTGGGATGATTCCCAGAGGCTGCGAAAATTTCACATGCGTAAGGGCACTTTCATGGAACTTTATGACTTGCTTTCCGCTGCCCTGACGCGCCAGAATACCAAGATGAGAGCAGCCCTCACTGTTGAGAAGCGAGTGGCGATAGCCCTGTGGAAGCTTGCAATGCCAGACAGCTACCGGTTAGTCGGGAATCAATTTGGAGTAGGAAAATCTACTGTGGGGGCTGCTGTGATGCAAGTAGCCAAAGCAATCACTGAGCTGCTGCTACGAAAGATTGTGACTCTGGGAAATGTGCAGGACATAGTGGATGGCTTTGCTGCAATGGGATTCCCTAACTGTGGTGGGGCGATAGATGGAACCTATATCCCTATCTTGGCACCGGAGCACCAGGGCAGCCAGTACATAATCCGCAAGGAGTACTTTTCAATGGTGCTGCAAGCACTGGTGGATCACAAGGGACGTTTCACCAACATCAAAGTGGGCTGGCTGGGAAGGGTTCATAATGCTCATGTCTTCAGGAACACTACTCTGTTTAAACAGCTGCAGCAATGGATTTACTTCCCAGACCCAGAAAATAACCATTGGGGATGTTAAAATGCCTATAGTTATCCTTGGGGACCCAGCCTACCCCTTAATGCCATGGCTCATGAAGCCATACACAGGCAGCCTGGATAATAGTCAGGAGCTGTTCAACTACAGGTTAAGCAAGTGCAGAATGGTGGTAGAATGTGCATTTGGACGTTTAAAGGGTCATGGCACACGTTACTGACTCACTCAGACCTCAGCCAAACCAATATTCCCATTGTTATTGCTGCTTGCTGTGTGCTCCACAATCTCTGTGGGGGAGACCTTTATGGAGGGGTGGAAGGCTGAGGCAAATCACCTGGCCACTGATTACATGCAGCCAGACACCAGGGCGCTTAGAAGAGCACACCAGGAAGCGCTGCGCATCAGAGAAGCTTTGAAAACCAGTTTCATGACTGGCCAGGCTACGGTGTGAAAGTTCTGTTTGTTTCTCCTTGATGAAAACCTGCCCCCTTGACTGACTCATTCTCAGTAAGCAACCCACTCTCCCCCTTCGATCACAGCTTGCTTTCAAAGGAAATAAAGTCACTATCGTTTAAAAATCATTTATTCTTTATTAATTGATTATAAAAAGAGGGAGAGAACTGACAAGGTAGCCCAGGTGGGGTTTGGGAGGAGGATAGGAGGGAAGGAAAAGGCCACTAAAAAAGTTTAAAATAATGACAGCCTTTTGCTTGGGTTGTCCACTGGGGTGGAGTGGGAGGGTGCACGGAGCCTCCCCCACCCCGCGTTCTTACACGTCTGGGTGAGGAGGCTATGGAACATGGTGAGGGGGGAGGGTGGTTATACAGGGTCTGTAGCGGCACTCTGTGATCCTGCTGCCGTTCCTGAAGCTCCACCAGATGCCGGAGCACGTCCGTTTGCTCACGCAGCAGCCCCAGCATTGCATCCTGCCTCCTCTGATCTTCCTGCTGCCACCTCTCATCTCGAGTGTCTCTCCTCTCCTCACGTTGGTCCCTTCTATCCTCACGTTGGTCCCTCATGTCCTCATGTTGGTCCCTCCTGTCCTCACGTTCACTGGCATCTTTCCTGTACTTTGATACCGCATCCTTACACTCATTCAAATGAGCTCTTTCATTGCGGGTCGATTCTATGATTTCAGAGAACATTTCATCTCGCATCCTTTTTCTCCGCCGCCTTATCTGAGATAGCCTTCAGGACAGAGGAGGGAGGCTTGAAAAATTTGCAGCTGCAGGAGGGATGGGGAAAAAGGGAGAGAAGTATTTTAAAAGATACATTTTACAGAACAATGCTTATACTCTTTCACGGTGAACAACACTATTCACATTACATAGCACATGTGATTTCAGTACAAGATCGCATTTTGCATCTTAATATTGAATGTCTGTGGCTTTGGTGTTAGAGATCACAGACGCAGGTCCAAGCAACAGAATTCGGCTTGCATGCAGCCATGGTAAGCCATTGTCTTTCGGCTTCTGCAGCCTTCAGAAAAGCAGTGCCTTCCTTTCCCACATACCAAGCAAAGCCCATTGAGTGCTGCAGTTTTTCTGTTAACGTGCAGCAACAGAAACCAAATTAACCCTCCCCCATCCAATTCTCTGGGATGATCGCTTTATCCCTCCCCCCCCCAATGCATGGCTAGTATCAGGGAAGATCCCTGCTAGCCAGACACGAAAAGCTCAGCGCCAATCCCTGGCCCCCCTACCCCCCTGCTTGGCTAACTGCAGGGAAGGATTTCTTTTCAGCCACAGGCAAACTGCACAGTACGAACGGCCACCTCTGTCCCCTTAATTAAATTCCCGTATTTCAACCAGGTTACCATGAACAATATCACTTTCCTGAGGATAACACAGCAAGATAAAGAACGGATGTTGCTTGAATGCCAGCAAACACCGGGACCATACGCTGCCAGGTTTTGTCATGCAATGATACCAGATTACTTGCTACTAGCATGGCATGGTCAAGTGTCCTACCATGGAGGACAGAATAAGGCTGCACTGTCCAGAAACCTTCTGGAAAGGCTTTTGGAGAGCTTCACAGAGATGTCCCTGGAGGATTTCCGCTCCGTCCCCAGACACGTTAACAGACTTTTCCAGTAGCTGTACTGGCCACGAATGCATCCCAAGTCCTCAGGGCAAATTAATAATTATAAAAAGCTTGCTTTTAAACCATGTTTTATATTTACAAAGGTACACTCACCAGAAATCCCTTCCATGGCTTCATGGTCTGGGATACTGCCTTGGGCAGGTTGGGAGGATACTTCAGTCAGGCTGAGAAAAAGATCCTGGCTGTTGGGGAGAACAGAGTGCTGTGTGCTCTCAGCAAGCTCGTCGTCCTCATCCTCATTATCATCTTCCCCATCTGCAGAATCCTCAGGCATGGCTGAGATTACCCCCTCCTCGGAATCCACGGTCAGAGGTGGAGTAGTGGTGGCGGCCTCCCCTAGAATTGCATGCAGTTCAGCATAGAAGCGGCATTTCTGCGGCTCTGCCCCAGACCTTCCGTTTGCTTCTTTGGTTTTCTGGTAGGCTTGTCTGAGCTCCTTAACTTTCACACGGCACTGTAGTGAGTCCCTGTTGTGACCTCTCTCCATCATGCCCTTGTAGATTTTTTCAAATGTTTTGGCATTTCGTCTTTTGGAACGTAGCTCTGCTAGCACGGAATCCTCTCCCCATATAGCGATCAGATCCAGTACCTCCCGTACAGTCCATGCTGGTGCTCTTTTTCGATTTCGGACTGCATGGTTACCTGTGCTGATGAGCTCTGCGTGGTCACCTGTGCTCTCCACGCTGGGCAAACAGGAAATGAAATTCAAAAGTTTGTGGGGCTTTTCCTGTCTACCTGGCCAATGCATCTAAGTTCAGATTGCTATCCAGAGCGGTCACAATGGTGCACAGTGGGATAGCTCCCAGAGGCCAATAGCGTCGAATTGCGGCCACACTAACCCTAATTCGAAATGGCAATGTTGATTCGGTGCTATTCCCCTCATCGGAGAGTAGTACAGAAATCGATTTTAAGAGCCCTTTATTTCGAAGTAAATGGCTTCGTTGTGTGGACGGGTGCAGGGTTAATTCGATTTAACGCTGCTAAATTCGACCTAAACTCGTAGTGTAGACCAGGCCTAACAAAGGGATTCAGTTAGCCCAAGGGATTGATCATGGGATACAGAGTCATTCATTTTCCAATTGCCTTCTCCTGACTGTTCAGCATCCTGTGTAAAGTGAGTTGGCAGTCTGAGTCCAATTCCCAGGGACAGATATCTGGATCACATAGCTAAAACTACCGCAAATCTCATCAGAGAGACCAAGGCAGAATAGCTTATTGACTGAATTACCCTCTCTCCCCTACACAGGGGTTAGGATTGAGGTAGCTTGGTGGTGGGCAGCTTGTACTTCTACTGCATCTCCTGTAATTATATTAGGGATAAAAGAGCACTGCATTCTCTAATGCTGTCAATCTGGCAGTGTTGTACCCAAGCCCTCACATGTCAAGGAGCTAGAGGAGGCATTGTGCCTTTGAGATGATGCCACTTACAACTGGCCTCTGACACAGCACTCGTTTGCATCATCCCCATCATAGGACTGGGTCTTAAAGGCCCAATCTGCCCACTACTTTTTTATATGTAGACTTTGGTGAATGGATTTTTTATCTGTTTTTTTTCCATTGCTGCTTCTCCCTTAGCTTTTGTACTAGTCTTGAAATCATTTTTTTTTTTTTTTTTTTTTGGTGTGCGAACTAAAAATTAAATGAAACTCACAGGAAAGAGCGCAAAAAGAGCTTTTTAAAAGGTATTGCAGAGACTTTCCACATAAGGAAACAGCACTTTGGATGCGATCATTCTCTTTACACTTTCCTTTCCACCCAATTTAGAATTCATTGGTTTGAAAGCTTTCCTGAAGGCTTGCATTGCTTAATCCATACATCTATTAAACAGTTCAAAGTTTACTGGATGAAGAACTATATATCTTGAAAGTAATTTATCATGTATAGGTTTAAAGATTTCTAACTTTTTGTTGATGGGTTATAAAACATAAAATATGCAATGAAAAATTACATCAATGTGACTTTTGAACTATTCTGTCAAAATACTTTATCTCCAAGCTATTGGGATCAGCTTTCATTGGTGTGAATTAGCCCCTCCTTTCTCTCTTCTCAGTTTCAGAATCTCTTGATGTGAAAGGGTGAGTGTTGCCACATTAGTCACCATCAAAGAAAGGATCAACAGCTTAATATTATAAATTAAGTAAGTTACATTATGGTGCAAAGTGCTATTTTAGTAACATTAAAAAGAAATTATTTTGAATTGGTTAGGTACAGCATTGGGTTAAAGTTATATTTAACTTTGCCTGAAGCACAAAGCACCATACATCCGTATACTGTATTTGCCATCTTGTAAATTTAGTGCTTGTGTCGGATACATATACATTGATTTATTTCTGTTTCCTTAATTATGCATGTCCTATAAGAAACAATAATTTCAGCTTTAAAAAAAAAAAAAACTTTTTAACATCACTTAATTTAAACATTGTTAACAAAGTGAACTTCATTAGCATTTCCATTGTGATAACCACAGTATTTTGTATACTATTGTGAATATAATTGAAGTGTATATGTCAGAGACCCTGTTCTCTATACCTTATGCATTTTGAAATGGCTCTCTCATTTATATTATGCAAATTAAATATTGGTTTCCTGTTACCTGTAAAGTTCTATGCCTTTTCTGTGGTGCTAGATGTAACTGAGGAAGTGTTACATTTAAGAAATGGGTTGAGAATTAAAAGAAGGGTATAACTGGGTCTAAAAAGCAAATTGCATGTGTTCTGTGTGCCCAGTGCAATCAGTTTACATGAAGAGCTCTCAGGGGAGCTTTGAGTCCTGATCAATTACAGGATTGGGTTTTACCTCTTTTAAGAACTATCACTACAGCTCCACTTTCACCGTTCTCTATGACACAAAATACAGCACTTAAAAATATTAAAGGACACTGGGACACAGAGGCCCATTTGTGGTTCACTATGCTGTGGCAGCAACTCTCATCAGGCCTGGCATAGTTACTACATACTACTTCAATAATATTTGTACAAAATATGCCTTATGAGGTATCCTCTGAAAGCTAATAACCCACTGGTTATTAATATAATTGTAAAACACGTTAACATTATCTATGAAGTTATGAATTCCCTCTGTATGACGTTACTAGAACATGTTTAAGACAAGACAGTCTAGCCTAGGTAAAGGTGATAAACAGGCCTGTCCTGGTCAAAGAATGTGGGTTTACCACAATTTACCTATTAACTGTAAATAAAGCTATACCAGTGCGCCCCAGAAAGTCACATGAGACTGAATCCCCAAGAGGCCTTTCTGACTTGTAAGACAAAGACATCCCTTTGGAAATGTAAGGAACAAAGAGAGAGACTCCATCTTTATCCGTCACCATAAGAAGCCAAAGAAGAAACAATTTGATGGGTTCTAGCCAGGCTGGCCAATAAAAAGCTGGAAAAGAAATGGTGTGTAAAAGAAACTGTATCTTGCTAGACTGTATATGTGTGTTTTCACTTTTATTTGCTTGTAACCATCTCTATCTCTTTTACTTGGTATCAGTTAATCCATACCCTTTTGTTAATAAACTTGTTTTATTCTTACTATAAGCCAGTTCGGTACTGTTTGAAGAGAAGGGTATATTTATCCCCATTAAATTAATAAGATGTGATGTACTGACTCTTTAACAGAGCAGCAAAAATAATATCATCTGTGAATACACTGTGGTAGGGGTTGTGAATTACACAGAAACATCTTTGAGGAGGTCAGGGCTGGATTGTTACTTGCAAGGCAAGGCTAGGGCTGGGAGAGCCTTGAGAAGTCAGCCAGTGAGAAAGAGAGACTGGTGTGGCTGGGAGCTGACACACTGTCTAATCTCCAGCAAAACTCCCTCTTGTTGAGGCAGAGAGGTAACACAGTGGCTGACAGCTCCAGGTATACCTAGCAGCGTGTTACAGACCTATATGCTATAAGTCTTAATTCCTCTATCAGATATATATATACACATAGAACTCCAACTGACTTTATTGGGAACTCTGAGTGCTCAGTATATTTGAATAACAGGCTACTTAGATGCCTAAATAGGGATTTGGGAATCTAAGTGTGTAGAAATGTTGTCCTCCACTTATTCACAACCACTGATAAATAAGCTTAATGGCACTAGATATTTGTAGTCTCCCCACTTTGGGGTACTTAATATGGATCCTGTGGGGAGCCACAATTTAAAGAAAGGTGAAATTTCTGTGTAAGAGAGAAACTGCTGCATCCGAACAAAATCCCTGCTGTGATTCAAAGGAACACCCTTTGAAAGTGGAAAAAAATCTTTTGCTGCAAGAAGTTGTCTCTATCTTTCTCTTGAGCCTATGATGGCTAAAACAAGCTGTATGGGAAGACAGGAAGATAGTGTCTAATTTTTTTTTTTTGGTCATCTAACTGATGTCCTGCTTGCCTTATTACTCCCCTTTTCTCCTTGTTTCTTTCCTTCAATAAACTTTGTACCATACTGCTTTGCACTAGGACAGTTTTTTTATATACCATGACTAGCTCATTATTTCCTTAGAACACTGTGTAAGCTATATTGCATAGTACAAATGGTACTCAGAGGTAAGATTGTACAAGGCCAAGGGCACTAAAAACATACCACTAATCCAATGTTTGGATAAGATTTATATGCCTCCAAGTTCCCAGAACTCTTGTAGTCATAAACTAGCACCGCCTAGTGAAAATCAGAGAACGTAGTAATAAAAAATATGATTATTATAATAGTCAAATTCAGCATTTCAAAGGAATTGTATACTAATAATTACCAATAATAATTATTTTAAAACAGCATATGGTAATACATACTTATATTAAAATATTGATATTTATTTACTTAGGTAGATACAAATCCAAATTAAAAGTAGCAAGTGTATACAAGTATATTCAAATTTATGTTGCTTGTCTTCTTAGGTTCTGACCCTGCAGTTGGATACTTTAGTGCAGACCCCTGTGCTTATGCGGATCTACACTACAAGGTATTTGTGGCTGTTCTGTCCATTACAGGATGGGCCTTGGATTATAAAGTCTTTCAGGTGGGGATTATGTGCCCCTTTAGATTGCTCAGGACCTAGCACAATGCAACTCAAATCTTGAATTGGATCTTTGGGAACAATCATAGGATAAATGATAATCTGTATTGGACATAAAAGTCCAGTGCCATTGTAAATAGGCCTACTTACTTTAGTCGAAGAATTACTGAAATGTACAAATGTGAAGAATCAGGCCCTGAGTGCAGAATTTGGTCCACTTTATACATGGAAGCAAATTGAAGAAAAACACATGTATCAAATTCCTCACCCAGCATTCTCCTCATACTACTATTTAAGTACAAAACAATTCCGTTGATAAAACATCAGTGATAAATGAGTCACTTTAATGTGTGTGTTTAAACATTTTAGCCTAAGTTTATTAATTAAAACAAAATAATTAGGATATTTAATCACATTAAAATTATGATGCTGCTAAGCAACACTTTTTTGTGGAAGGGTGCAGAAATCTGGGTTCGTTTGTTCTTTTTGTTTCTGTTTTTTTTAAATAGAAGAGGCTGTATTTTCTTCAGAAATAATTAACTCTAAATTCTCTCTCAGATCATTTCATCACCCAGAGAATTATAGCTGCTTAATAATAAGTCTGGGTACAGGCATATCTTAAATTGTCAGCTTTTAGAATCTAGCATATGATACAACATATGAGAAGAATGAACTAATGACCTATTCCTGTTTTCACTTTGCCACTCAGAGCTCGCATACAGGTTTCTGTAGTCTGCGGTCAGCATCACACTTTCTAAATGGATAATCATCAAAGAGATCCATGATTAATACATTGTCAGAAAGTGTGCCAAGATCCTCATCTGAAAGATATACTGATTTGGGGCCTTGAAGACATTTGGAGTTTTATTACTAACTTCAGTGGGAGACAGAACAAATCATGAGTATTTTTACTACATTTGATCAAATGTCCCTATTTCCTACTTCAGACATAGTGTGAATGTTCTTCAGGGTTTGACTTTATCACATAAAACTTGAATTATTTAGAATTTCTCTGTCTAATGTACCTTGTTTTGGTGGCATCTGAGGTTTGCAGGACTAGTGCTGCTAAGCATTCTGAGCTACAAAGGGGAAAGTTACTGTCTAAAACGTATCCCTGTGAGTCACCAATAAATCCTGATGATGAACCAATGCCAGAGGTTTGGGTAGTCAGAAGTTTTGGAAAACCTTCCACAGAATTCCTGCATTTTAGAGCTCTTTCTCCTTTGACTTTGCTTAAAATCCTTCCAGTGCCTAAGAACACTGTCTTCCAGAGATATCTGATCATGAAGTCTTGCACTCTTAACTTGATCTGCTCATTCGTGCCCTAAGGGATTGCTCCAAGTGCTCCAATAATCACTTCAATATTTATTATTATTAAGGCCCTACCTAACTTGTGATATTGAGAAAATTGTGGAGTCTGCAATATTAGGCTTCCGACGCAATTTTGACAGCTGGAGCCCCGCTGTGCAAGGGGGTGATAGTGGGATCCCTGGCCACCCCAGGGCTGAGAGTGGGACATCCACCTGTCAGCTCCAGGTGGCCTCTGTAAGCCTCGGGTCCCTGCTGACAGCAGGAGCCCCCACTCTCAGCCCCACAGCGGAAATCACAGAAAAGTAATAATGGACTTTATTACTACAAATAATAAGGTCCATTATTACTTTTTCACAATTGTCCATGGCTTGTCTTCAGCTCAGTTGCAATTTTTTGACAATCGTCCCACAATTCAAATAGGGCCTTAATAATTATTAATATTACATGTTGCTACTGAATGATCTCTGATGCATTTTCATATGGTTCTCCAGGAGATTCCATGCTGACAATTATTTTATTAATATCTATATACTACTCTGGAACCAATTTTCAGTTGCTTAAAATTAAAAACAACAATATTAAAGGTGGTTGGATTATTCACTGCAAACAAATTATCCAATGATTTCAGCCCTGTGCTCCCCTAGTGAATTGTTTGCAAACAGATCCTGATATCTGTAAATGTATTAACTATTTGTAAACATTTACCAAACAGTCTGGGTGCAACAATGTACAGTATATGATATGATTAGTAGTGATTAGATTAGAACATAAAAATTATGGCTAGTGGTGCATATTAAACATCAGCAACTATTTTATACATTACTAAAAAGGGGATCTTTCCTTTAAACAGCTATGTCTTTACTGCCCTCATGTTGCTGAACGATGCACTGATACAAATGCTAATGCACTGATGTATGATATGAAGGTCTTGCTCTTCTGCCCTTCAATTAATCCTGGTTCCAGTTTATAACTATGAGCCTGAGATATTGCTAATTTCAAAATCTACAGTGTGAATTTTACATTTCTTTGTTGCATGGATAAAATCCAAAAGCCTTTTATTTGTATCCTGTTGTGGCAATCTCTTTGCTGCCTAATTGGCAGAGATACACTCTTGCATAGATATAGGGCTGAATTTCAGACACCGAGGATTGAATTTATAGTTAGGAACTGAGGCTAGAAGGATGAATATATCTGGTTCAAAGTTTTGATAGGCTAGACCTCTTCACCTCTCATTCTATAAAGAATGAATGCAATACCCTCAGCTTTCTGCATTCAAACATATCCCTGCCACCTGCCTGGTACCATTTTTAGATTGTGGCCCCAGTAGACCTATGCTGATTTACATCAGCTGAGGTTCTCGCCCTATGATTAGGGCAAGGTGTTTTCTTCTGTTAGCTGATAAGGAGAATCATTCTCCTGTTTTCTTTATAAGAGAATTCATGTATAATAATCCTCTCTAGGTTGGCTTTCCCCTTTATGAAAAAGTTCCATAGAATTTAGATTAAAAGAATAGCAGGGATATATACCCCTATGCAATTTCTATACTGCCAAAAGTTTTTTTCAGTGAGTCCCAAAGACCAAGATTTCTTACAAAGTCTATCCTTAGTCATTGGTTATGTCACAAACTCATTTCTGATTGTCCTATGTCATTTGAATAGTTTTATGTGATATAAACAGGTTCATTGGGAGGACTCAAGGGCCCAAATGAGTATCTAGTCAAAGAAACATGGAGGGCTTCATCTGCATAGATTTCCCCAACCCACCTGTGGTGAAAGGGGTCTGCAGTCTTAGTAACATGGTACCTCAAACGAGCATTCCATGAAGTAGGTGGCAAGGAGGATGAAGACATGCTCATTTCCTCCCATCTTCCAGACTTCATAGAAAAGCCAGTGAAAAATTAATGAGGCCTGAGGCTGTACTTACTCTTCAGCATTTATGTTGTTATGGGAAAGGATATGAGAAAAGATACCCAATGGTATCACTGAGTCACAATCTAGTTGTTGGTCTACTGCCTTGTCCTCAGGACTTATGGGAAAGCTACAACTGAGTGCATAACAAACAGGTTTTTAATACATTTTAAAATGTACCTATTTTACTATTCTTTCAGTACAAAGAGCTCTTGTTATTCTTATTCTTTGATCTATTTTTGTTTCATGTATATACTTAATATGCATGCAAATAAAGATTGTTTGAGAGGACCTTTGCATTTTGATTAAGTGTGAAATTTTGCTACTCTGCCCCAAAATAGAGGTGACTATAAAATCTGTCATCTGGGCAAAATTGTGAATTTTCTTCCTTTTTCCATTTTCAAAGCAAACACCAACTTTACTTTTCCCAAAAGAAATTTGTGGAGGAAATAAATCTTTTCATGAATCTACAAAAATAAGTTTTTTCAATAATGATGAGGGTGAGGAGAGAAATTTCTGTATAATGTACATTATACTGAAGGAATGAAAAGGGTAGCAGATATGGCCAATAAAACCAGGAAATCTCTAAAAGAGTTTATGGTATAGCACACCAAGCAAACATTTGTACTATACCAAAAATAATAATAATTCCAAGACCCTTTTTACTTTATAGTACAGCATATGAATTTGCTTTTCTAGTTCAATATGAAAGGGAATCAGGCATAAAACAGAGAAACTATGACTTTGTATGAAAGGAAACCCATAGAGAACCGAGGAAGTGTAGAAGTGGACTAAAAAGTGCACAGCTGCAATTAATCTTAATGCTGAACTTGAATAAGGACACATAGACATTATTCTCCCCTTATGAGCAGAATGTTTGTCTGATAAGAGTGACTAATACTGACACTGTATACATATTAATAAACATAGGGCTTTTAGGTGCTCAACTGCCTAGTAGACTCCACAGCCCTCATTTTGGCACCCAGTCTCCCTATACAACACATGGCAGAGTTAGGCGCCCAAGAAAGGAATCCACAAATGCCAGCACAATGAGCAGGGAGCCGCCTATACTAACTAGCTAGGATCCAGCATAGAGAGTCCAAATTGTTATCCAGTGTTGTGTCCTTCATGAAGGTGCAATGTATTCATTGCTGAGTCATTCTGAAACAAGGGCAAAGACAAATAGGCCCTTCAGGGATACCCTATCAACAATCAAGTCTCTGGCTGGGGTTTATGTTCTGCAAAAATCTTGGAACAGGGTAAGTTACGATTTTTATGTAGTGTGTGTACGCTGTTCCGTTTCCAAGCAGGGTAGAAAACCATGTCTGCTAATACCAGGATTTTGTCTCAAATTGAATCCTTCTCCTCCCATTTGTTCTTTCCACATCTCATAAGGGCAGTTTCTACTAAGGTATTTCATAGGTGCTGGAATATTGAAGATTCCAAAACAAACTCAGAACAAAATTCTGAGTTCGCTAATTCTGGTTTTAGTCAGTTCCTACTCAAGTAAACTGCCTCTAATGTTAATGGGAGTTTGCCAAGCGAGGACTGAGTAAAGCTTGAATAACATCCTTGGGATCTGGTCCTTATAACCAATGGGTACTTAATCAAGAGTTAGGTAATTAAAATGTATGTCAAGGAGTAATGTTGAACCATCTCTGCAAATATTAGGGCAGCAACATCTATTGAGATTTTGGGGTTGGCCAAGAGATGCAATGTCCCCTATGCACTCTTGTCCATCCCAGCCTAGTGTTGTCATGGATCCCACCCACTTTGCCTATATATTTTCTACGTAAAATATTCCTTGCTCTTTCCTTCAAATATCACCCCAGACGTCTCATTTGCCTCCTCAACCACTTTGTCCATTCCAACAGATGTACCCAGCATTATTAAATGGGGAGACATGCTATTAATGAGGATGTGGATTTCTGACAGCTGATTGGTTATGATGGATCAGACAGTAATGGATAATGCTAGTTGCTGACATGGAGATGGCTAAACTGGTGCATATAAAGGGGAGATTTCAAAGACAAAAACAGCAGTTAAGCACCTAACTTCCTTTGACTTTCAATGGAAGTTAGGTCCTAACTGTCATTTGAACCTTTGAAAATCTCCCCTGAAATCTTTAGTCCGTTCCACTAATAATCCCTGGATAAAGCATATCATCAGAGCTAAAATGTGGGAGAGATTTCTCTGACAAATTATGTGCTGAAATACCTAAAAAGAAACACATCAGTATAGTCTACCCCCACCAGAATCAATGTGACCCAGAAGAGCATTCCATTCAGATTTAGAAGGTGTCAGATGCCACTCAGCACTCAGCTATACCGCCAAAAATGAAAAAGACCCTAATAATACTTGCTGAGAATGTGGGAGTCTGATTTCACTATAGATTCCCTAACAGAAAAGATACACTTCAGACTATATAATGAATATATAGCAAGCTTTATGAAAATATAAAATAAAATGTGGATCTGACAGTATCTGATAAAAGGCCAAAGCTTACAGAGATGTCCAGACAGTAAACATGTCTCTTCAACCATAAATAGGACTGTCTCACTAGTTAGTTGCATTAATCTAGAAACACAAGGAACATGACCTTCCCATACCAAAAAGATTGGACTTTACAACAGATGAGACAGGAATACTCTCTGCAGCTGCTGCCAATAATCCCTGAAGACAACACAAACACAGTTATAATGATGTAAGGCCTATGGCCAGAACCTCTAGAGCAGAAATGGTTCTCTATTCTCTTTGTTGATGAAAAGGAGAAAGTACTGCCATGGAGTGCTCCATTTGTACAGACAAGCTACCCAGTTTCTCTAGTTGCACTTGAGAAGTCACTCTAACTATACATGCATTTGGATTTGAGGGATTCGTGGGCTCCCCAGAGAAACTACTGGGAGGGAAAGAGTTCTTACTGTGTGGCTAAGAACTCATTTCCAAGCAGTCAGGATGGTAGTCAAGGGTCATAAGTTTTCTTGGCTCCTTTCCTGTGAGGATTTTGCAGAATGAGATGATACAGACTGTGGACTTGGCTGCAGAGGGCAGCATCAGACCTGAGTGGACTTCCGTGAGGCCATGCGAACCCAGCACCTTAATAAGATGAATCACTAAACTAGGATAAGTGGTGGCATCTCCAGGCAGGACCAGGTAAGCAGGTCCTTTGGGACTGAACATAGATCTATAAGGAGGCCCTTGGTCTGCTGCTATTTGCTGATCCAGACCATGACCTGGGTTTTGTGGATGGGTGAGGTGGTGCGCCAAAAGAACTGTTACATATGAGACCTGTATGGTGGGAAGAGAGTTAAATGGACTACTGCAAGATTTGCAGAAAGCTGAGGCTATTTTACTCTTTATTCGCATATATATTCTATTGCTATGTTTTCCCAAGTATACTGTGTTCCCTGTCCCCTAAAATATGTTTCCTTGTTTGTACAGAGTCTTAAAGTGCTTGTGATTGGGGAAATTATGTCTGTTAAAGGCATCCAGGGAGAGTGCATTTAGTTTTCCCAGGTTTCTGGGTGGAGGCTTGAGCTGATATAAATATTTTTCAAGAGGTATCCTTCGTATCATTGTGTTGTAAGGTTTTGGTGGCTGCCAGCAAGTGTGTCTCCAAGCTGTGAGCAATGACAGACTTTGGTGATGGACCTTTCATTCAGACTAACCGAGGGAGCAATAAAAGGCCCATTTGTTTAGTGAGAGATGAAACAACAGAAGCCACTGCCCAGAGCATAGAGCAGCATGAGAAGGGGCTAAGTTATGTGGCATGAGGGGTTTCCCTGGAGACTGAATGCAAACACAGGGGCTCAGGCATTGATTTGGCTACAGCTACATTTATGTGTATGTCAGCAAAAAGGAACCAGGAAGTAAGTAGACAGCTAGTGAGAAGCTATTGTAACTTCGCTCTGGGAGGTAGTCAAGAGAGATCTTCTTTTGAGCAGAGGGCTACCTGGAAAGGCAGATTTGGAAATAGTGAGCAAGGAAATTGCTCCTGTTTTTTGTTTCTATAATGTCCTATATATGATTTTGAATATATTCTTTGCAAATAAATAGGATTGCACCAGGAAAAAAAAAACCTGACTGTATAATCAATTTCTCCTCCCTACAGAAATAATCTCCAAGACCCCAAATACTGGGGAACTGCGAGGCTCCTCAGGAAACAATATACTGAACCAAGCCTTTTCTGCTGTCATTCCAGATGAGTTACAATGAAATGGGATCTATATTGTCCCATAATCTTAAGAATGTATTTTTCAAAGCTTTAATGCCTCAATCCACGTCTGTTCCACAGAGATGTGTACTCTTCATAGTGTGCTATAGAATAATATCATCTACCTGAAGAAATTATTCATGTTTTGAACAGAAATAAGCCATTTCTAGTTTCTGAACTACCACATTCTAAAAACTGTGGAATTGACATGATAACCCTAAAGCAGTGGTGGGCAACCTGCGGCCTGCACTGTTTCCCGCAGCTCCCATTGGCCAGGAATGACAAACCACTGCCACTGGGAGCTGTGGGCGGCCATGCAAAAGTAAACAAACTGTCTGGTGGCCCGCCAGCAGATTACCCTGATGGGCCACATGCAGCCTGCGGGCTGCAGGTTGCCCACCATTGGTGTAGACACTGTGTTGTGTAATTCGAATGAATTGGCCTCCAGGAGGTATCCCACAATGCTCTGCTGTGACCGCTCTGGAGAGCAATTTCAACTCCACTGCATGTCAGCCAGGTACACAGGAAACAACCGCTCCCCTGTTAAAGCCCCAGGAACTTTATTTCCTTTCATTTCCTTTTTGATCAGCATGGAGCGTTGCCAGCACAGATGATCATGGAGATTCAAGGCCGCAAACACGCTTCAGCATGGAGCACACAGGAGGTGGTGGATCTTATTTCTGTGCGGGGAGACGAGTCTGTGCAGGCAGAGCTCCAATCCAGCGGAAGAAATGCTGACATATATGCCAAGATCAGGCAGGACAGGGGGAGAAGGGCTACACCAGGGACATTCAGCAGTGCTGCGTGAAAATAAAGGAGCTTTGGAGAGTGTACCAGAAGACAAGGGAGGTGAACAGTCGCTCTGGTTCTGCCCCACAGACATGCCACTTTTATGAGGAGCTGCATGAGATTCTTGGCAGTGACCCCCACCAGTACCCCAAAACTCTCCGTGGATACCTCCCAGGAGTCCCGGGCAACCTCCAGCAACAACGAGGAGGATATTTTTGATAAGGAAGAGGAGAAGTGAGGTAGGCAAGCACAGGATCCATTCTCCCAACAGCCAAAAACTGTTTTTAACCCTGGAGCCTGTCCCTTCACACGACCAGTTGGCTGTGGAGCGTGATGCCAGGGAAGGAACCTCTGGTGAGTACAAATTTCCAGTCAAACTGTAGGGATTACATGCTATTATTTTTTATGTTTAATCTGAACAAAAAAGTAGTTGTAGTGAGTATTGGTAGCCACTCCAGCTACGCAGAGGATGCTCTCCAAAAGAGACTGTTTCTGTGCATGGGGATGGCCCTGGAATCCTCCATGAGGATCTCTAGGAAGCTTTCACGGAAGTACTCTGCAATCCTTTGCAGAAGGTTTCTAGAGTGCAGTGTGTCGATGCAAGCCCTGCTAGTGAGAATGCACTCTGCTGACACAATGAGCATAGTGTGAACACGCAAAATCAACTTGCTTAAATCGGAGGCTTGATGTCGACTTACATGAAGTTGACTTAACTTTGTAGTGTAGACATGGCCTGAGCGACATTCCAAATATTCCAGAGGAGACATGGGCTAAGCTGCATACAGTATAGTGATACCCAGCTCTTTCTCCATCACATCAAACCTGACCAGAATAGTGGAACAAAAAATGCAGTGTCTGTAATGCATTTGGGCTTGAAGTGGCTGCAACTTAATCCAGAAGGATTTAGATTGTGTTGAAGGCCTGGGAGAATCAGTCAAAAGAGTTGGCAGAACTTATGCAAATACCTTTGGGTAAGAGTCTAAAGGGTTTAATGGACATTTTATTTATGTATGAGTAGTTTTGTACATTGTATTTTTACTGTGTATTTTAATTTATGGGATGGATATTCACATCTAAAGAGATTTTTATACATCTAAAAAAGTAAATATGTCAAACATTACTGACTTGATAAAATCCCTTTGGATATTTGCCCATTGGATTACTACTCAGGAAACATTTTCATGAGCTACACAATATAGGCATCTACTTCCCCTGGGATCTCTTTTTCACTCTTTATTCTCCTTCTCAAATCATTTCCTCATCTTCCTTATCCATCAGCTATGAATATTTTTGGAAGTGAAGTGCAGTTAGCACGCACACAAAAAATACAAACATGCTTTCCCTGGGATGATCAGTATCATTCTCTCACTGATGTAAGTATAGAAGTCGCATCAGCAGCAGACCAAATGTTTTCTCACTCACTGAGCAAGTCCTCTTTTCGGCCTCCTTATGCAAACCTCCCCATCATTCTGTGGATTATCTGTTGTGTGAAAAGGTGAACCAGGAAAGGGGTATCTGCAGTCTCAGAAAACAAGCAGGCATAACATCCTCCTATTCGGAATATTTAATCATTTTTTCATAGAGCAAACAAGAAGCTTTCCATCGCTTTGAAATGCATGGAAACCATGTCATATCTGAGCCTGTCAATCTACCAGAAACATGGGACACATCTTAAAGCACAGCAAAATTCACAACTTAAAGCACAGCAAAACACTACAGTATCCATCAAAAGTTACTTTTAATTTATTCAGTAGAATGCCATGGTTAATAAAAACCAAATTATATTTTAATATCCTACATCTTTGAGATGTGCCTAGAGCCTCAGCAGAGATACTTGCCTTGTAATATAAAATTCATGGTTTATTCAACCACAGCAGCTGTTGTAAACCCTAGGTTGTCATTTATTTTTCAGCTCTTGAAAAAGATTTATTATCTGATTTCACATGCAGCATGTAGTTAGCCCTCATATCTGTAGCAAAAGTAGTCACCCTGACAATTTATTAGATATAAACAAGAAAGGGGAAATGTCATGGTCATAAAGAAACAAGCTGTAAATAAATGGATTTTTTAAATTATTCTTTTATTTTACAATTGTTTTCACAACATTCTTTAATTAAAAAATAAAAACCTTCCTAATTTATTTGTCCCCAATTACAAAGACAGGTAAGTGTGGTCATAAGCACCCAGATCATCCCTTTGCCTGGAGGATATAAGGAAAGTATTGCTTTGATCATTGGGTTCAGATGGTAGTGGTTGCCCTACTGTAGCCAGCGAGCCTACTCTAAAACTTGCAAATTCCCATAGATTGGTGGCAAGCTAAAACCTTCTGCACAGAAGGCCTGTGCCTCCGTGCTAGCTCTGGTCACCAGCCGTTGCATGTTCCCTGGTAGTGCTGGTATATTGGAACTGCACTTCCAGGGACTAACCCTCTCTGTAGCTACCCCAGAATCCCCTAGGTGGGATCCTGCCCTCCACAGGACAGCCTGTATATTCTACTTGCACCCACTGCTAGGTTTCCTTCCTCTTAAATCGAACCCCGCACAGGGATAGAGGGGCGGAGCTAAATGAACAGGGCTGACTGGCCCAAGTCCCCTGGCCCTTAATGAGTCAGGTCACCCTGTTAGAGAGAGAAATAGAGAATCTTATACTCCCTGATTAAGGAAAGTATACCTATCCAGACATGTGTTTAAGTGCTTTCTGGAGTCAGGGCCATGGACCATTACGGGGAACTCAAGGTGTAATCTCTTTGAAAAACAGCTATTTACTGTGTGGGATGTTTTTCTGTTTCCTCTGAATATGGGATCATAATCTTCTGCCTTATAAGGTACAAGTAATTCCTGAAGTAAACTGAAGTTACTCAAACCCTGCAGAGAATGGGATCCTTGGATAACAAAATGGTCTTTGGGTGTGAGTGGTAAATTAAAGGAGTAAGCACCAATATGAATTTTTCTTCTTCAGAACAGTTTTACAAAATGCAAAAATATAACTGAAAACTCACACACAAAAATGTCTTGCAAGAAAACATTGATTTGTAATGAATTTTGTCATAGACATGTATCTAGAACCTTTTCTGAACAGTCGGTAAGGGAGAGAGAATTAACAGACTTTTATTCTAATTATTTTAATATATTAGCCTTAATTGAATTTGACAGTTAAGGCCCAATCCTGAAAAGATTTATTCACATGCTTAACTTGATGCATTGTGGATAAAATCCTGTGCCCACTGAAGTGAATGTGAATGGCATCTTGTGAGTGGTCACTATAATCAATGTGATTATTCACAGTGCATCAAGTTAAGCACATTCTGAAGATTTTACAGGACTGAGGTTCCAGTTTAGAAAACAAGAGACATACATGCTTTTAAAAATGTTGGTCCGTTAAAACATTAATGAATGTTTCTGTACCCAGAGACATTTCCCTGCATCTGTATGTAAGTAGAATAGTTACAATCCATATTAAAATACAAAATAATAGTCTAAAACAAAGACTAATTATAAAACTAAGAAGCAACTTTTATTTAACTCGGGTACAAATTGAGTACCACACACCAGCATGTTTTCTGAGTCAAATTCACTGCAGATACATATCCAGGCCCATTTTGCGGTGAGCTCCACACAGGCCAATGTCAGGCAGATTAGTGAAAAATTGGGACACTGGCACTCCTTACACATCCTGAACTCCCACTGAAATAACTGGGAGCTTTGGGTGTGCAAGGACTGCAAACTTGGGTGTCTACAAATATTAAAGTATAAATCTATATTTTCTACCAGGTCTTTCAGAGGTTTAGATTATAGGGCATATAAACCTTTAAGACAGGGTTAAATAAATGGTTGTTTCCTATGTGCATACTCAAAGAGGGTAAAATGTCAGGAAAGTTGTCATATCAAACTTAACTTCTGAAAAGGCTGTTGAGGGTGTCAACCCTTCACAAAGTGTTCTTTGTTGGTAAAAAAAAAAACGTTACTGTAAAAAGGACACAACAGAAATACTGACAATAGCTGACACATTTAGTTTGTGATTCAGTAGCATATCAAGTATATTGGACAAAAGTACTGTTATTCTAAGATAGAAGGTTTATAATATGTGCTTTTCATGTGTACTACCAATTATAATAGAATATGATTCCACTGAATTCCTAATCACTCACTTTGAGACAATGCAAACCCTCCATTAAATTCAGTGGAATCCCGCCTACTGCCAGCAGAAAGTCAATATGGTTACATGTACACTATGAGGTGGGGTGTGATTTCTGGTTCACATACACATACTCACGCTAGCTCTCATCTGAACTAGCATGCTAAAAATAGTAGTGTAGCTATGGTACCACAGGCAGCAGCAGCACAGGCTAGCCTCCCCGAGTATGCACCCACGAGGTTCAGACAGGTCTGTGCTTGGGTAGGCTGGCCCACACCACTGCTGCTGCTGCTACCCAAGCTGTGGTTACACTACGATTTTTAGCATGCTAGCTCAGATGCGAGCTAGTGCCAGTATGCACATGCGTACAGGGAATCACACACCCAGTTTGTATATGTCAAATCCTTTTCGGCAAATGTGTGCTGTCATATTTCTATTCACCTACAGGAGTTTCAAGGATTAATTACTTAATGACTGTTAGTAAAGCATTTTGAGTTTCTCTAATAAAACTTGCTATGCAATTGTATATATTTTTTATTATTATTATTATTTATTTTCAATAGGTATACTGTAGCTTTAATAGGGCTAAGAAGTTATACACACACATGTATATAAAAATACTTTATCATCTCTGGCCATTATTTTCAGAATGGGACCCTAAAGTTAGGCTCCTAAATCCATATTTAGGCTTCTAAGTAAGTGGCCTTATTTTCAGAAATGCAGTGTCTGGCAGATTCTGGGTATTCAGCAATTTTGAAAAATCAGACCACTAATTTAGGAGCCGAAATATGGATTTAGGAGCCTAAATGTAAACAGCCCGCTTTTGAAAACTCTGCCTCCCTTTGCTGATATAAAAACAAAAAAGTATTTTGGCACCTTTATAGAACCATTTCATCAACTACCTCCAGCTAACTAAACTGTCTTTAGAACACCACTCTGCCCAGTGGAGGAGCAAGGAGCTAGATTAAAAAGAAACCTAGGCATCACCGCACCATACTTTTAGGTGCCTAGAAAATCACTGGGATTTACAAAGCCTGGGTTTGGCCCTAGGTTCCCTCTACAATGAATGGGGAGAAAGAGGCACCTGAGAATGGGATTCATAAAAGTCAGCATCCTAGGAGGCTTCTCATCCAAAGTAACCAATAGGAGGTGCCAGGGTAAGGGGTGTGTACTAAGGCTTACCCCTCTCTCGGAGATAGGGACCTTAGGGCTTGTCTACACTTGAAATGCTGTAGTGACATAGCTGCAGCTGTGCCTCTGTAGCACTTCAGTGTAGACACTACCTACACCAAGGCTAGGGGGTTCCCCATTGGCATAGATAATCCCCCTCCCTGAGAGGCAGTAGCTAGGTCAATGGAAGAATCTACACTGGGGGTTAGGTCAGTTTAACTGCATTGCTCCGGGGTGGGACATAAGCACCTAAAGTGCCAACTAGATACTTAAGTTCTTTTGTGACTCCAACCCAGAAAGTGCTGCATTTCTTCAACCAGCTAGCAAATCTGCGTCCAAGCCACGACTCCGAATAATAAATTAAAGAGTCTTATACTATCAGAAATCTTCTCCCCTTTTACGTATGGGGAATATCAGGCAGGGGCGCCGGAATGGGGGAGTCAGGGGGTCATGGACATCCCACTTTTTACCAGCCTTAAGGGTGAGCGCTGGGGCAAGGGGGGTGGCCACTTTTAGGGAGCTTCCACCACTCCTGATATCAGGTCACCCCATAACCTTCTATTGGATAAACTTAATAGATTGAGCTTCTGATGTCTCTCATTGTAAGGCAGGTTTTCCAGATTTCAGATCATTCTTGTAGTTCTTTTCTTTATACAGCTTGGGCCTTTGATCTCCAGTCTCTGGGAACAGGTAATCACCAGTCAATGACCCTCACCTCAGCATATAGCTTCAAAACGCTGGGGTTTTGCATAAACGGAGTGGTGGAATTTGCATTAACCACTCTAAAGGGATTCCCTCACTAAGCACTTATTGTCCCCAAAGCCCATGCCTGTCTGGCACATCCCAGTGTAATCTTTTTGAACTCCTTACACTTCGCAGGACACTTTTGTCACAATCAGCATAGCCATATTCAGTCCATGGTAAGATAAGGCCTGTGTGACTTCACCTGCTCTGGTCTGAGCAATACATGGATCTCCAGGGGGGAGGGATAGCTCAGTGGTTTGAGCATTGGCCTGCTTAAACCTAGGGTTGTGAGTTCAATCCTTGAGGGGGGGCCACTTAGGGATCTGGGGCAAAATCAGTACTTGGTCCTGCTAGTGAAAGCAGGGGGCTGGACTCAATGACCTTTCAAGGTCCCTTCCGGTTCTATGGATATCTCCATTAATTCTAATTCTTTCCAGGCAAAGATGAGCAGATATAATGCACTGGTGCAGACCCTTCCAGTCATCTTTACTTTCCCCAGGTTTTTCACAGTCAATTACATTTATTTAGTTGGTTTTGTATATTGGACAGCTCTCTAGGTGCTTACAAAATTTCAAAATCATAATGAAATAATCAAACATGTCAAAAACAAATATAAAAAGAGCCTCCAACTCCAAAACAAACTCCTCTTACTGTTAGTCCAACCCACAATATCTGTCAATCAACCCTCCTCCCCTCATCCAGCACCTTACTTTGGATTAATGAAAGAGACGTTTCTGTTTCCTCCAACTCCTTAATTGTCGTGGAGGCCTCTAGCATTAGAGTGCAGATTCCCCATCCTTTTTCCTTCTGACTTATAAAACAAATTTGAGGGAAGGAGCAGTTCATGCTGGCAACATTCTTCTGCACAAAAAAAAAGAGCAATTTTCTGATAGTGCCTAGTTTTGTCACTCTCCCAAGAAAACCGTGGCCTTAGCTTCCCTGGGAGTCCCAAATCAATATCAAAGCTAACTACATATGAGGTGTCAGTGCTTATCTCCTGCTTGTCCAATTTTGACTAAACTCAGTACTGTACAACAAAATTTCTCTACTGACTTAATGAGTAAATGATTATAATTCACTCTAGTGATGTTTTGCCTTTGGAATTTTTCTCTCAGGAGGCTAGTCACCTTTTTTTCACACTTTTTCTATGGCCTATTGGATTATCCTCCTATTGTATACATGATGGCTCCCATTTTCAGATGAGTATTTTTAACATGTATTTAATCTGACTTCTCCTGCAAATTTTCATTTCTTTTTGCTGTCTCAGTAACATGCTTGCTCTTGGGGTATATATACATATCTCTATACACCTACAGATTCATTAAATTTTTGTTAAAAATGCTGAAGTTTTCTTATTAATGATTCCTCTCTGGCTGAAAGTGACTTGTAAATGCAAAGTTCCAACTAATTTCCAAGCTTAGTTTCATTTTTTTCACTCGCTCAAAATATCCTCTCTTCAGTATGACATTCAGCAGTGTGAAGATCAGGATTTGTGTTAAGCTGCTTTAGAACTGAGATGTCTCTGATGTCATGAGCCATGTTAATCAGTACAGAGTTCATCTCATTTTTTTGTCTTTCCCCCAAGCCTTCACTGGGTACATTTCCAGGAATGTCTATCAGTTTTGCAGACACCACTGCAAGATGACTTTTTCCTGTTTTAACCACCTCAAAGATTATCAGTAAGCTTTCCTTCTTCTCCACACTCCTTGACTACTTTTGTACAGAAGACACAATGCTGATACAGAATATAGATTATTTATTTTTAAATAGAATTGTATCAGTGGAAAAGCAGGAGAATTTTCTGACCTTGAATGAAAATTTACTTTTAAGATTATTTCAAGACACTCTATTAGAATCATTATTCTTATCATTTTTAAGCAAGCAAGGTTTGTATTCAGCCAACACAGCATCAGAACTTTCTAAGGTCTTGCTCAATTAAAAGTAATCCTCAACATGATAAACAAGTTAGATGGACTTACGCAAGGAAACACATAAACTAACACATAGGAGAATATGTCAGAATATGTCAGGCCAGATGTTGTAGGCCAATCTGATATGATATACCCACCATGAAAAGAGTTTTATTTGTAAAGGTTAAGAGGATATCATTGCTCATTTTTATTGCCAGAAGTAACATCATTTGCCTCCCTTGTAATCAGTACATTGTAGGTGGCTTTGTTTTTTGTTATTGTTGACTTTTAGGGCCTGGTTCTTCATTGCTTTACACCAGTATAACTTCAGTGGAATTGCTACTGACTTATAAGTGAGATCAGAATCAAGGCCCACAGACTCAAAGGGCTTTCTAAACACTAAAGGGTTGTTTGTTGTTTTTTTATTAGTAGAATCTCTAAAACTAATGGCGCTCTCAACATGCTTTCATTTTAAAGCACAAAGAGGCAAGTGTGTCCTCACTACAATGTAACAGAGAGGTAGGGTAGTCAGCCAATTGTTCATGCACTGCAGAACTATGAAAAGGATTTAAATCTTCTTATCCTATACAATAATGTATAGTCTTTTACTTACTGCTTGGAGGATTTAAAAAAAAAAGAATTAGCTTAAATAAAGAAAGATGAGGATTACAAAAACTTCAAACATATTAGTACAAAATGTTTTAACTTAATCTGACAATTTAAGACAATTTCAATTTAAATTACCTCCCAGTAAATTATAAATAATTTGAAGACTTCCAAATAGATTTCTAAACAGTTGACATGCTTGCTAATTTGCTGTAAAATCAATGAGATAAATCATGTAAAAACATAGATCGTTCCAACACAAAATGTCATTTCTTGCCTTTTAGGGAAATTTACATGATTATCGTTTGTAACCATGCTATTTTGTGCTGTGATCCTTGTAGTTAAGCAGGGTTTGAACGGGTCCAAGCAACAACTAGGTACTCAGAAATGTAGTCCCTAACTGGATCAGACCAGCATCTCCATCTAGCCCAATATCCTGTGTCTGACAATGACCAGTAGCAGATGTTTGAGAGACAGCTATAGGAACCTTATAGTAGTTAATTATGGGATAATTTGTCCCCAAGGAAAGTTTCTTTTTAATCCACATTAATTAGAAATTGCTTTATACCTAGAAGCATGAAGGTTTATAACTCTTCCAAAACACTGAATTTAAAAAAAAATATTACACCATTATAACTGTGGATATTCTTGTTATCTATATAAATGTCCAATCCTTTTTTAAATTGTGCTAAGTCCTTGGCCTCAGTGATATCTTGTACCAATGGGTTCCATGACAAAAAGTATTTCCTCTTATCAGATTTGAATTTGCCACCTTTCTGTTCCTTTGTATCTCCCCTTGTTCTTGTATGATGAGAAAGGGTGAATAGAAATAACCGATATATCTTCTATCTCCTGTCCTCTCTTAGTCATTGCCTCTCTAAGTTAAGCAATCCAAGTTTTTTTCAGTCTTTTTTCATATGAGATTTTTTACCATGCCCCTAGTCATTCTAATCACCTGTTTATAGTTCTTCTATGACCTTTGTGAGATGAGTTCCAGTAAAGGAGAACAGCTAGGAATACACTTCCCCTTCCTCTGCTAAGAGAGGAAGAGAACTATCTCTTTTGGAAAATCATGGGAGATGGGAGAGATTCCAGAAGACTGGAAAAGGGCAAATATAGTGCCCATCTATAAAAAGGGGAATAAAAACAACCCAGGAAACTACAAACCAATTAGTTTAATTTCTGTGCCAGGGAAGATAATGGAGCAAGTAATTAAGGAAATCATCTGCAAACACTTGGAAGGTGGTAAGGTGATAGGGACTAGCCAGCATGGATTTGTAAAGAACAAATCATGTCAAACCAATCTGATAGCTTTCTTTGATAGGATAATGAGTCTTGTGGATAAGGGAGAAGCTTTGGATGTGGTATACCTAGACTTTAGTAAAGCATTTGATACGGTCTCGCATGATATTCTTATCGATAAACTAGGCAAATACAATTTAGATGGGGCTACTATAAGGTGGGTGCATAACTGGCTGGATAACCATACTCAGAGAGTTGTTATTAATGGTTCCCAATCCTGCTGGAAAGGCATAACAAGTGGGATTCTGCAGGGGTCTGTTTTGGGACCAGCTCTGTTCAATATCTTCATTAACGACTTAGATATTGGCATAGAAAGTACGCTTATTAAGTTTGCAGATGATACCAAACTGGGAGGGATTGCAACTGCTTTGGAGGACAGGTCAAAATTCAAAATGATCTGGACAAATTGGAGAAGTGGTCTGAGTTAAACAGGATGAAGTTTAACAAAGACAAATGCAAAGTGCTCCACTTAGGAAAGAACAATCAGTTTCACACATACAGAATGGGAAGAGACTGTCTAGGAAGAAGTATGGCAGAAAGGGATCTAGGGGTTATAGTGGACCACAAGCTAAATATAAGTCAACATTGTGATGCTGTTGCAAAAAAAAAGCAAACATGATTCTGGAATGTATTAACAGGTGTGTTGTGAGCAAGACACGAGAAGTCATTCTTCCACTCTACTCTGCTCTGGTTAGGCCTCAGCTGGAGGATTGTGTCCAGTTCTGGGTACTGCATTTCAAGAAAGATGTGAAGAAATTGGAGAGGGTCCAGAGAAGAGCAACAAGAATGATTAAAGGTCTTGAGAACATGACCTATGAAGGAAGGCTGAAAGAATTGGGTTTGTTTAGTTTGGAAAAGAGAAGACTGAGAGGGAAAATGATAGCAGTTTTCAGGTATCTAAAAGGGTGTCTTAAGGAGGAGGGAGAAAACTTGTTCACCTTAGCCTCTAAGGATAGAACAAGAAGCAATGGGCTTAAACTGCAGCAAGGGAGGTCTAGGTTGGACATTAGGAAAAAGTTCCTAACTGTCAGGGTGGTTAAACACTGGAATAAATTGCCTAGGGAGGTTGTGGAATCTCCATCTTTGGAGATATTTAAGAGTAGGTTAGATAAATGTCTACCAGGGATGGTCTAGACAGTATTTGGTCCTGCCATGTGGGCAGGGGACTGGACTCGATGACCTCTCGAGGTCCCTTCCAGTCCTAGAATCTATGAATAAAACCTAAATTGTTAGGTAATGTTGCTGTGAACAATTTTAAACAGCTGCAGATTTTGCATCAGTGAAGACTGTATTTCAGTAGTCAGTGAAACGATTCCTATATATCCCTTATGTACCTCAGAGGGGTGTTGTGAAACTGAATTAGTTAATGTTTGTGAAGCATTTGAAGAATTCACATGAAAAGCCATGGAAATGATAGCTCATTTTAAAGTGTTTTGAGAGTATTTAAGTGCTTGTCTACATGGGGAAATTGACAGGCATAGCATAGCTATAGTGAAATCAATTATTCCACTATAACTATTCCAGAATAACTCCCTTTGCAGAGACTCTATTACTGACTGCTTTGTGCAAGCCCTTGCATCATGATCAATGGAACTGGAGTCTGAGGGCCCATGTTCCCTGGGGATACTATTATTGACCAGACACCAGAGGAACTGTGGAAAGTAGTTGGGCTGGGAGCAACGCCATCACAAGGACCAAGTAGTGCGAAGTTTAATGAAGTTCCACTTCCTCAACTTAACCTGCATTCTTCAGCCTTACTCTTTGCTAATGAAATATAGTAGCAGCATCTGAGGTGTGAGTTCTCTGAAGTGCAGCAGCTGGTATCATGAGCCATAGAGCTCAGCTGGAACCCCCTGGAGCCCTGAATTTCACAGACACAAACCTAGCCCAGAGATGACCTGGTTGAAGGAGGCATTCATGCTGTACATAGAGACAGCCATGCAAGAGAACTGCAACAGCAGAACAATAAAATTGTTATTTTACCTCATTGGGGAACAAGGTAGAGAGATCTGCACCACTCTGAAGCTCACCACTGCCTCAAGCCTCACACCAGTTCTTGGAGCCAGGGAAAAACATTGTTCTCCAAAGCAGAATGAAACTAGAGTGACACTAGAGACCAGCCTGAATCCCCATCTTCTATCTCCTCACCCTCTTAGATTCCACTCTCCAGTCCTTATTACTTTTGTTTCAATGACCATAAGCTCTTCTCACCAGTCCCCAGCTTTGTCTACCACGCTGAGGACACTATAGTCCTCCAGAATCAATGAGGGTAATAGCAAATAGGAAGGCTGTTTCCCAAGAAAATGAAACTGGCTTACTAGCCAGATCCCATTTTACTCTGTCTGGCTGCAGCTCATAAGGATGAAGATTCCAAACTAGTACTCTTTGGAGATATTCTATATGTGACATTGGGAGCTCTGACAACCTACCTCTGCTGAAAACTCCTGGGCTGAAAAATGTGGGGGGGCCTGGGTGAAAATTAAACACAAGTAGTATTTGACTAACTGGCAAATAAACACCTTTAATCGTATTCTTTCCAAAGTCTCAAGAAAATTAATTATTCAGTTGTCCTAATTAAAATGTATAAATTTGCAAACAACTCAGTCACTCAAAAATAAAAAAGATACAAGGAATAGAAAATAGGGTTTAAAATGGAATTCTAGAATGAACCTTAACATGGACTCATGACCAACTCCTTAATGTCTTTGTATTTAAAACATATTGATTATATCTGATTTGTGCATTTAATTCTTACTGAATTGACATCATTATTGATCACTTTCCAACAGCACAGCATCATGACAATGCTATCCTGTAATATGATATCTTTTCTCACCGTTGCCTTAAAAAAAAAAACAGGTTTCCATGGCTTCCATTTCCTAAACAGAAAAACCGCACAGATTTGTGCCAATATTCAGTGAGCACTCTATTGAAAATAATTGCTAAAGTGGAAAATTACTGCAAATAGTTCTACCATTCACCCTGCCAATAACATCTTGCTTGTTATCTTCTGTGAAATGTGAAGAAAAATCAATATACTAGAAGCAACCTGTAGATACCGTGCACAATTTTCATGGTTGTAAATAGAAGCCATATGTGTGCAGCTGAGGTCAGAATCTGGACCATTGGAAAGCTAGTATCAAGCTCTGAGGGCAGGAGAGAACATAAATTAGAAAATCTCACTCTGGTTTCCATATTCTACTTTACTAGGTCAAAATTCCAGTAAAATACAAAAATTAAGAGAAAAGTCATATTGCACAGTTGAGCACTATAAAGTCAGCAAGTGCAGTCTGTTTCCAGTGCAGCTGATTTCATAGGAGAATGACTAGCATGGAAGCGTTGCCTGGTTACTAAATTATTTAGGAGTGGTGAAGGAATTTATGAGGAGATTACGCGATCGCATTCACAAGGCATGGTGCACAAAACATTGCCTTCAATTCTGGTTAATGACGAGCTGTATGTCAAATGACAAAGATGCTGGCCATGATACTTCTGTTCCAAAATTTTTACCTTCAGCACATTTAAAGTATGAACATTGAAAAATGTGTGAAACATTCACAATGCCCAGGCTGCAGAAAACAAATGTTTCTGTTAATGTTTAAATTTTTGCACAATTCTTTCAGCAGTATCATTCACCTTTTTAAAATATTTTGCATATGCATGTGCAATATTCAAGTATGTATTATCACACAAAGCTTTGGCATCTTTTGTAATGGATGGTCCTTTATAATGTATTAGTTATTAATATTATGTGTAATTAGTCTTTTGTTTAGTGACAGCAATTATAACTAAATTAACATTCTGAACCACATAATATGTCATGCTAAACTTGCAGCTGTTGATTTCATCTCACTTCAAATGTACCAAGGTATTGAAATATACTATTTTCCTCTTATTTGCTTATTAAGATAATAATAGGAGTCTTTAAAGAATTAAAATCTCAATGAACTTAAATTAACTTTTCATTTGAGCAACTGCTTTTTGTCAATATTACATTACAGATGTGGTGGCTCATTATGAAACAGAAAATGTCTGAAAAATTTAATGAGACAAGTAATTAAAATAAACTGTGCATGACTTCCTACAAATCCAGGCAGTGTCCAATTTATTCAGTGTCCATACTATCTGTGAGATATTGCCACTACTCTGTTCACGCCACTAAAATTCTTGACCAGGCCCTCATTATCTTCTGTTTTGACTAATATTCTCTGGCCTTGTAGACACTCGCCTCTCAGGCCCATTCAAATGACTGCCACTAAGATTATCCTCCCTCATCATTCTGACCATGTCACCCCTTCTCCCTTTAAGGCTATCCAATGACTAATCTATTCTGCTGCATGAGATACAATTTCCTGATCCTTGCCTTTAAGGACTGTCAAAGTTTAGTCCCTACCTATTTATCTGTTGTTGGCTCTCACCATGTCATCTCACTGCTCTCTCTTTCCACAAACAGTGCCAGCTTCTGCTGCCCATTTTTGCTTCTCCACAAACACTTTCATGCCTATTTCAATGCCATCCCTTTGCATGAAACATCTGGCCTGAACTAGGGCATAAAGCCACGTCCCTATTCTTAAAATCTTTCTTTCTAACCAGCTTCTACCATAATGCCAACAGGCAACTGCAAACTCATAAGAGCTAAGTAGACGTCCACTAGAGACATTTGGTTCTTATCTTATTGATCAGTTTATTGTAATCTAAAAAAGTAATTATCCCAAAATCATGTAGCTGTGCATCACACATTATTATAACTGTTTCTCTCATCCTATATCCATCAGTTTGCTATAGCTACTCAATGTGTCTTGTCTTCACTAAATTGCAGGACAGGGACCATCTTTTATTCTGTTTATACAGTGCCTAGAACAGGGATCAGCAACCTCTGGCATGCGGCTCACCAGGGTAAGCACCCTGCCGTGCCGTGCCGGTTTGTTTACATGCCGCGTCCGCAGGTTCGGCTGATCGCGGCTCCCACTGGCCGCTCCAGGCCAATGGGGGCTGCAGGAAGTGGCGTGTGCCAAGGGATGTGCTGGCCGCAGCTTCCCGCAGCCCCCATTGGCCTGGACCGGCGAACCGCGGCCAGTGGGAGCCGCGATCAGCCGAACCTGCGGACATGGCAGGTAAACAAACCAGCCTGGCCCGCCAGGGGGCTTACCCTGGCAGGCCGCGGGCCAAAGGTGGCCAATCCCTGGTCTAGAACAATGATGCCCTAGGTGCACCAAGATTTTTTTTAATGATTACTTCTCTATTATTTTTTCATGGTGATTACTATGAATGCTATCAATATTTTTGCATGATTTACTGTTTACAGTAGAATAATATGGACGCTTAAGAGAATCACTCATTTCTAATAGCGCCTTCCTGCCAAATGTTCAGCTAATCACAGCCACAGAAAAAAAAATATGCTGTTCTTTGAAATATGGCTACTGATGGTAACCACAACAAAAATCTACTGAAAATAGGCTCTGCTGACAAAAGAACAGAGGGAAAACCACTTTGACTCATTTATTAAACATTTTCTATGTCCTAGATTTAGGCCCATCTTTAGCTCCTAAAAATATGGATTGGAGAATAAGAAACTGATTTACCTATTATTATTATTTATTTATATTTCAATATCATTCCAGTTGAAGCTCAGATCCCAATTGCACAAATAGATAGTGCCTGACAAAGATTGTGTACATGTCCAGTATAAGATGAGAAACAAGAGGTAGATACAACAAACAGATGGGACACCAAAAGGTAACAGTCAGACCACACTGGTCAACATGAAAAGCAGAGGTCACAGCACACCCTGTAGGTCTCAGGGCAGAGGGAAATTTCAAGGAAAGATATGAAAGACAATGACATACAGACAACAAAATCCCTGCAGACCTGGGTAGAGGAAGCTGGGTGGCACATATGGAAGAAGTAAAAATACGCATTACTTCCCTGGCTAGCATATTGGAGAAGGAGGGTGCCGCAATTGCTCCACCCCATCCTCACTCCTGCTCCATCACTCTCCACTCATCTGCGAAAGAGAGCACATATCAACTCAGTGTTGGTACCTCTGGCAATACAGCTCCTTACACGCCTTTATATTACGGCACAGGCACATGAAACAGCTCATAACTGAAGCCTTTATAAATACCATAAAGTTCAAAACACAAATCCACATTCATACATGGTACAGAAACACCTAACTGTTCGGAAACATAAAAAGTATGACTCAAAGTTTCTTTGTCCCACTTAGTAAATAGTTCTTATTTCCTCGATAGAGCCATATGCTCATCCCATGAGATCATACCAAGATGGCAGCAAAATAAACTGGCTTTCAAAAACTCTTTCAAAACTTTAAGATTTGAAATTATGAATTTGAATAACACCAAAAAAGGCACCTTTCAGATATTTTGTACTTGCACATTACCTGCAAGAACAAATTAACAAGTTTGAAAACAAATTCCAAATATTTAGGAAAAAAGACAGATCTAAAGGCCAAAGTGCAGTTCTCTCTGTGGCTGAAATATTTGCCATGGAATGCTTTTTTAAAAAGATGCAGAATTTCAGAGTATAATACAATCTGATTACTGGTGAGATATCCTCAAAAATGTGCACATGACCACCTTCTCACCATCATAAGGAAAATTCCAATGGACAGTAAGCACGTGCTTTTTGTACCTACCATCAACAAAATGAACTCGATCAACCCCATCATCCTACACCATTAAAGTCAATGAGGGCTTTGCCATTAACTTCAGTGGAGGCAGGAGCAGGGCTCTAGAAAAGATGTTAGCAAGAAGGTTACAACTAATGCTGATTGGAAAATAGAAAAATTAAAATAGAAAAACAAGTTTCTGGATTTTTGTTCTTGATTTTTGACAACATTTTGACATTTTCTGATACACACATTTCCTAAAACTGCCCACAGAAATATGTCAACCTTTATTCAGAATAAATAACAGATATACATATAGTAGTATCAGGGCCGAGAATAGTTGTTCCCTGTCACCTGTTTCTCCTCCTCAACCATTTCTACTCCATATGTTCAGTTTTCTTCCTCATGTGGGACTGTACAGAAGTTATTAAGGCTGTTGTAACATCATGCACAGAGCTGGGGTACACACAATAATGGTACTTGGTAATTTCAGCTGAAATGGCTATATTTGTCAAAAATTACACCTTACCTGTGTAGGAAAAAAATCTGAGGTTATTCTACATGCAACTGCAAATTAAATAATACCAAGTTGTTAATAGTATACATCAGGGGTTGGCAACTTCTGGCACGCAGCTCGCCAGAGTAAGCACCCTGGTGGGCCAGGCCACTTTGTTTACCTGCCGCATCCGCAGGTTCAGCCGATCGCAGCTCCCACTGGTCACAGTTCGCCGGTTCAGGCCAATGGGGGCGGTGGGAAGTCGCGGCCAGCACATCCTTCGGTATACATATACAATCAGCCTGTTTGGGGTAGAACTTAGTTACATCTTTTGGAGAATTTAGCCTTAAGGTTTCTAATGTTTTCTTTCTATCCAGCCACTATCAGATGTTATCCTTTGCTGATTTAAAGTTAAATGTACATTCTCATCTTTGAATATCCTATTTTCAAGGAAAAGACATCAAACCCAGATACAAGCACATTTACTGTGTCCAGTCTTGAAAAAAAAGATACAAATTTCAGTTAAAGAAATTGACATGTACAATGAAACATATTTCTAAACAAATATTTTAATCTCTCCTCCTCCCCCATTAAATACATTAAAGATTCTAATGATCAGCCAGTTTTCAGGTAAACAAAACAAATCAGGTTTTTATTGTTTTGAGTATAAACAGTTATTATTAATATATTTTTAAACTTGATATATCTTAAAAATACCTAAACACATTTATAAAGCAGGTATGTTTTCATGATTGAGTTATAAACCTTGACAATGAAAAGCACACATATCAGAATGTTCTTAGATTATGGGGTAGATCCTTCAAAAATCTCTCTCAAGGACTTAGCTGTATCCTTTCTTCACTTTTCTGTCTCAGCACCCACCCGAGCATCTGAGCTGGTAGCAAAAATGACTAGTAGTATAGCCCTCCAAAGTGATAATGTGCACTTCTTTTTATGGTAAGGCATTTGAAAAGCAACAGGTGGGATTATAATTGAATCTTGAGATTCGAAAGACATTCAAATGCTTCTGGGGTAGCTAGTGAAACCCCTGTGTCACCTCTGTAAGCCTGAATGGTGCAGTTTTCCATGATGTGTTGCATGGTTTGTACCTCACCACAGTCAGAATTTGGTGATTCTTTGATTTTTCCATTTGTGGAGGAGATATTCACACCTTCCATACATTGTCCAAAGGTGGTTAAATGCAGTCCATTGCCTATGGGGAAGGCAGAATCCTGGGACTTATTTCATTGGATCTTCAATCATGTCTTTATTTGGGACTTCACAAGCGGCTCACAATTTGAGCCAGTGAATAATGGTGTCTTTTCTGTTGGCTTGTAGCATTGACATGTGGATCCAGAAAGGCTTCCTGGTTTTGAGTCAGGAAAGTGGCAATGAATTGAGGTCTTGGTATATTGGCAGGTCTGGAACAGCCAGGATCTTGATGTACTCCCAGACCACAGCAACGTCTCACCTGATGTTGGCTGGCACGATACTTTAATATTCTTTCAGATTAAATGAATCCTATTTCTTTGGTAAAAAGTGCTTGTAGCATACAAAACTAGGTAAAATGCCAGAGCTCCTTAATTCCACATCTTTGTCTCTTTAAATCTGGGATAGGGTTGTAAGAAGCCATGAGCCATAAGTGCTGCACTACTGGGTTTCCAGCTACCAGTAAAACTTTTATCAGGAAGTGTTTTTTCTTTGAATTTGCAGGTACTGCAGCCCTTACTGCTATGTCATTGTTGTGCTGCTATGTAGAGCTGTTCAAAAGTTTAAACAAAATTCACAGATGTCATAGTCTAAAACAGTGAATTTGAGAAATGGAATGCTTGTTAGTGGCAGCAAAAAGCTGCAGCACCTGGCTTTTTGAATTTTTTGCCCAATTGGCTATGGCCTATATAGATGAATGGTTCAATTATAAATTGTTCTAGAGAAGGGGCTTCCATACGTTCCCTCTAGAGACTACTCACCAGTTTAACATCTCACACTGTAAAAATGTCTCCACATACTTTAAACTAAATTTTTGTTTAGTTAATTTAATCCCTAATGATTCCCAAATGTTACTACTTAAATTCATGCTTCAAATAGAATACTATAGAAACAGTGGGTCTGACTGCGTTCTCACTAATGCTGCTATAAGTCCACTGACTTCCATGTAGTTACCGTTTTATATCAGTGGGCCTGCAGTCAGCCGAGCATATTTATAAGTTTTGAACATCAGGAGGACAAAACCTTATGCTAGCAAACAAATCAAAATTAAATGAGCTTTGTTGTGTAAACAAGGTTCTCTTGATGGTTTGCTTTAGAAATAATTAGACAGTATAAATAATTAGGATTGCTGGTTGCCTAAATAATTGAGATTGATCTAAATATAATCTTTCATGTTAATTATCTGTAATTCAAGCTAAGAAGTATTTCACAAAACAAATTGGACAAGTTTCTCTGCTGGAATAAACCAGCATGGCTCTAGTAAAGCCAATATAGATAAACTGATTTATAGCAGCTGAGAATCTTGCCCAATGTTTTTTTTTCACCTCGAGGTGAGGTGGGCAGTTTGGGTAGAGTTAAGTTCACTACACAGGTTGGCTTTTTCTTCCTGAAGAAGAGTTGCATTATGCAATGCAATTAGGTTGGATTGCACTGATAAAGAACAAACATCAGATAGGTGTGGGAGACATTATTTTGTTATATTGCCCAAATTGAATTAGACAAAACAAGAAGACAAAAAACTTAGCTGACACTGAAAACTATTCATATTTATTTAAAATTAGAATCCCATATTAGAATCCAGTCAAAGTTACCTATGAGGATCTGATTTTATATTCCATGGGAAGCCAGTATAGAGAGTGGAGGAGAGGTTTGATGTGCTTGCAGTAGCTTGTATTGATAAGGATAGTTCTGTACAACTTGGAGTTTCCTAAATGCTCAAGGCTTCATGTCCAAACAAGAGGTGAAGAAGGCATTAATAACTATGGCCAGGTCATCGTCCACCAGGATAGGGCAGAGTATCTTAGCCAATTATACATTACTTGCAGAGGCTAATATGGGGAGTTTAGCATCTGTGAGGAATCCAAGATGATTCATCAATATAAAATGAATCAGAGGAAACCAGTAGATGACAGAGCTCTGAACAGCATTATTTCCCACAAGGTCCCTGCCCTGATATGCAGCGTAGAGCCACTGACATGGCAACGTATGGCATCTGACTCCTTAGGCAGTCATGTTGCCTAGAGGAATGAAGACATTCAGATCATTGTGAAGGGAAAGCCTTTCTCCCTGGAAGCTCTATAACTGTGATCTAGAGATTCCAAATTCTACAGTTATCATATCTCCTCCTGTTCTCCCATACAGGGAGAGAATTAGCATGAAACTTTGGGAGGTGATGCTTGCAGGGTCCCTAGTGCTTCTGACTTCCTCTTTTCTCTTCTCATGGGAAAAAACCTAGTACAATATAGTCCTTTGCCTGTCTGAGAGAGTACAGACATGCTGTAGGCAGTGTAGTTGTAGTTGTGTCAGTCCCAGGATATAAAAGAGACAAGGTGGGTGAAGTAATATCTTTTATTGGACCTTCTTGTCTCTCTCACCCATAGAAGTTGTTCCAATAAAAGATATGACCTCACCCACCTTGTCATGCTACAGACATGACAGTAGTCCTTAATTTATGTATTTGGTATACCATGTAGCATTAATAGCGCCTGGTATGAGGTATGAAGATAAGAGTGGAGGAAGCTCATTGTAGGTGTTCTCTGGAAAAGATCTAAGGGCTTGTGGTTAATTTGTCTAGAACCACCCGTGTTTTTTTCTTACTATTTACACCATGATCGTTGGCATGTAAGAGTCATCTGAGAACTGTAGTCGTGACACTATTTAGTAATTTGACATTAAAGCAGAATTCAGTTTTACATAAGTCATGCTCAATATAAGAGTTTCATATACAAATTTCCAGTACTGAAGTACAGTATCAGGAATGTGATGTTTCATGTTATGTTTCAGAGTAGCAGCCGTGTTAGTCTGTATCCGCAAAAAGAACAGGAGTACTTGTGGCACCTTAGAGACTAACAAATTTATTAGAGCATAAGCTTTCGTGGGCTGTAGCCCACGAAAGCTTATGCTCTAATTCGTTTCATGTTATATTACTGCTATATGAGCAAGGAGGCCTCTTATGAAACCAAGACTTTGTTTCAGCTAGATATATTCAGCATGAAAGAATAAGTGACATAAATGGGCAAAAAGACTCACTTGGGAGGGTGGCTGGCATGCCTATCAGAGTCATTATCTTAAGCTGCTGCCGCTGTTAGCTACAGTAGTTGCTAGGAGAGTAATGCAAGTGACAAGCATTTCCCTCATTTAGAATCTGGAACAAGCTAAACATTTTGTTGAAGAGATCTGAAGTTCAGATCTGTTTCTGAAACTCCCTCATCAGGAATATTTTAAGCATTCTAATGATTTGTGGTTGTCAAAGTAAATTGCTTATGTTTGACTTATAGTCACTGTAATGTGTACTGTGCAAATAAATAAAGTAGCTAGATGGTCGAATGGCCATTTTAAATTGCATGTATTAAAGTACCTCACATTCTAACCTGTCAACATAAATTTTAGAGAATACCTATAGAAATGGTTTCTCATAGCTAAGCTAAACATGGCCATGTTATTCAAAATTGTCATTTCCTTAGCTATGCTAAAACTTACTGGAGAAAAGGCATTAAATCTTCATTCATGGCATGTACATAATGTGTGTGTATCCATTTATCCAATGTCATATGCTAACATTTTTAAAAAACAAACAATGGCATAAATTGGTATATGTGTGGACATATCAGGTATGTGCCCATTTGTGTTTACTATCAATGCTATGTAGTTCTACAGTGTCTAATTCATCATTTACTTCTTTCTTTCTTAATTAACAAAAAAAAACTGTAGGTGAATTTAGTGGTTTTGCAATTGAAGAAATAATGTCTACCTTTCCTGTGCAAGGCTCTAGTCAATGCTATTATGTAATCTTTCCTCACATAATTCTCCTAGTGTATGTCAATCCAGACCTGCTACCTTGAAGGTTTTTTAAAAGTGTCTGGTATAGTCTTATGTAGGGTCTGGACCGATCACAGGCAGGGGCCAGGAGGGCCATTTGGCCTAGGCCTCAAGCTCAAAAGGGGTCTTAAATTTAGACACTTGTTAATTTTTTGGCATTTGATAAGTTTCACAACTTGTTTTTATGCACATCCCTATCGGACTAAAATGTGACACACTCTCTCAGCTTAGAGCTGCAAATTTAAGCAAACAAGAGATGTGTATTGGTAAAAGACATAATTTTTTTGTTAACTGATATAGATTTTGTCATATTAAAGGGTTAAATATGTTCATAAATATTAATAAAAATATATCGGTTCTGATGGCACAAGAGTAGACGATGATGAACGTGTCCTCTCAGATCAGCTGATTATATAAACAAACCACTACTAGTGGCTGGTGCTGGATCAAGTGCATGTTGAAAGGTTGAGAATTGTTACTTTTTAGTGTCTTTTTCGTTTTATGAGTAGCTGACTAAGGAATTATTTATGTGTGAGAATTCCTCATTATTATCTTCATATGGTAGCTAAAAAAGGTGACTGGTTGGTTGGTTGGTTGGTTGGTTGGTTGGTTGGTTGAGCCCTAGCTTGGTACCTTGGCCATCATCATAGGCTTTCGTAGTCGATAGGCTCAGATTCAAGGTGAAAATTTGTGAGGACAATCTTGTACAGTGAGTTTCGTGAGGTCACACGTTTGAAATTTTTGGACATTATCCCTCTGTCTGTATCCTGTCTATGTTTACTATATAAATATGTCATCCCTTTGTCTTCAGCTCAGCCTGTTATATTATGCCTTGTGCTTGAGTTTTGATTCAGTGATAAGGAGAAAAACCTGTGTGTGCTACCAAAACCAAAACATAACCAGCCTGTAAAGAATTGAAGGGAACTGAAACCCCCCTTCCACAAACATAGGCGAGCTGTACATACACAACACACAGTCTGCACCTTTCAGCGCAGCAGCCCCTGCTATAAGCAGCTTCCTCACATCCAGTGTTCCCCCTCTGGTTTTGCTGACAGCCAAGCCAAAGGAACCAGCATTTCTGAAGCCAGCCAAAGTAATGCACTTCCCCATCTGCCCGCCTCCTCCTCCGCCTCCTCCTCCCCCCTTGCCAGCTGTGTTGTGTCGTGCCTCTGAAAGGCAGGTTATTTGCTTGTTACGAGGTTTGCAAAATGTCAACACCCGATTGAGCCCCCGTCCCCTCCTCAGGCTTCTGCAGGGTCACCCCCACCCCAGCCTCCTGGGCATCTGCCGCGCAGGCTCTCTGCCCACCCACTGATACCCACCCAGCTGCACTGGTTTCTTCAACCACAGGTCAGGCACATGCGACTGTGGCTGGATCATACCTTCCCAGGGATGCTCAGCGGGGACCCCATGATTCCTGGGCCAGCGGGGAGGCAGCTTCAGCGGCAGGGAAGCGAGGGTGGGGATCGCTGCAGAGGCACAGATGCAGCAGCCCGGGACTCTCTTAGCCAGGGCAAGAGCAATAACATCCACGGCCGCTGAGCAGCAGCATGGTCACCAGGCAGAGTCCGTCCACCTATGCCACACTCACACAGCACACCCCGCTCCCCCAACTGCAGCCAACCAGACTTTGTGAGCCCAGCCAGCATAACTGACCGGAGATGCCAGGGTCCCTTTTCGACCGGGTGTCCCGGTCAAAAACCAGACTCCTGGCAACCCTAGTCTTAGGACCCAAACTTGCAATGATTTAGGCAAGTGCATAAATAGCAGTATGCCCAGTGAGGAGTCCTATTGAATTCAGTGGGACTCATTACAGTGTTTAAAGTTAAGCACATTCTATGCAGGATTGTAGCCTTTGTGCTAGTTTAATGAATCTTGATGAATTGGATGCACAACTCACCATGTCATTGCAATGAGGCTACCCAGTTTTGCGAATCTGCAGGATTGCTTGAAGTCTTGTTCAGAGGTTGTGACAGTGTGGTCTGTCCCCTTGAGGGTAATGGTGCCTAGCGGCTGGTCCTCTAACATTTTAAGAAGTCCGATATATAGAAGGAGATATTAGGAGAGATGAAATGGTCTCAGGAATAAGCAGTGTTGTTTTGGAAGAAATCCTATTACTCTTTTCTTAAGGGACCAAGAGCCTTGTAGAGATCGTAAGTCACGGCTCTTCTCTCACCCAGACAATTAGGAATGGGCCGCACACATATGTTGCCACTTCCCTCACAGTAGGGGAGACAGTAGCAGGAGAAGATTTCCTGCTGAACCTTCTGAGCCTGCAAATCAATTGGAGGAGAGGGGATCAACTGAAGAAGAAGTTGGCTAAAGCCCTACACCTGGTTTAAGTTACACCCTGAACTCCAAAGAGGAGGAGTGGGTGAGACTTCTGTCTGAAGGAAGGAAACCAGAAGGACTATTTAAAATACAGCCAGCTGCTGCCAAGTAAGCAAGAAGTCACTTTGAGGAACTTCCCTAGTCTCTGGCTGAGGAGAAGCTGAGAGGAGCCACAAATCCACAGTTGGAATAGAGCATGCACAGACTTGTGACAGATGCTGACAAGCAGGGAAAGGTAGGAGCAGCCCAGAGAAGTGGCAAGGCACTTGGAACAATCCTTAGTCACCTAAAACAGCATCCCTGGACTGGAAGCCAGAGGAGAGGGTGAGTCTACGTTCCCCTATCTCTTCCCCAGATCAAGAGGGGAAGTACAGGCTCCAAGACTGAAAGAGGCCAACAATGACAAGTCCCAGATGGCAGCCAAGGGCCTTTGGGGTTTTTTGGTGGTGGGTGGGTTGGAGTTTTTTGTTAACTTCAGAAGGGGACTTGATTGAGAGGTGACCTGGACAGAAGGCTAGGCCATGGAAGCTACAGACAAGTCCAGAACCGGGGAGAACATTCCATCTGTAAATACCGAGGTGTAAGAAAATGCAAAGACAGTTGTGGGAGAAGCAAACAGCTACTTGAGGTTGGCATCATTAGCAGAACAGACGGGGCTGGTGGGCAACATAAGAGACAAGCAGGTAAGCAGAGAGGAACCATGTGGTGAAAGGCCTTGAAGACAACTATAAGAAGTTTGAACTTGATGCAGTAGAAAACAGGAAGCCCAGTGAGATGTCTGGAAGAGGGGAGTGATATGGCCAGAGCAACAGACAAGAAAGATGATCTTAATAGCTGTATTTTTTTTACAGCATGACATGCACATCACATCTTAGAAATGTTATAGAGGGAAACATGGCAGGGTTTGGACATGGCCTGAATATGTGAGGCAAAGAAGAGGGAAGAGTCAAAGATAACAACCTAGGTCAGGGATCGGCAACCTTTGGCACGCGGCCTGCCAGGGCCAAGGGATGTGCTGGTTGCCGCTTCCTGCTGCCCCCATTGGCCTGGAGTGGCGAACCGCGGCCAGAGGGAGCCGCGATCGGCCGAACCTGCAGACGCAGCAGGTAAACAGACCGGCCCGACCTGCCAGGGTGCTTACCCTGGCAAGCCATGTGCCAAAGATTGCCGATCCCTGACCTAAGTTATGGACTGAGTGAGAGGGAGGATGGTGGTCTTGTCAACAATGATAGATAATGGGAAAGAGGGGAGGTTTTAGAAAGGGAAAGAAGATTCAGTTTTGGCCATGTTAAAGGTAAGCTGCTGGTGAATCAGTTTGATTTGAAAGTGACACAAAACACATAAAGTTATGTGAGCAGCTGAAATCACTCAAGGAAAATGTGAACAATGAGAAAAGGAAAGAGGCCAAGGGTGGAGCACTATACCAAGAGTGGAGCACTGTAGGTATATCTGTGCTGCAGTTTGGAGCGAGACTCCCAACATTGGCAGACAGACCCATGCTAGCTTTGCTTGAGCTAGCGCACTAAAAATAAAAGTGTGGACACTGCAACCTGTCAAGCAATCCACCTAAGTCCAAGCATGCCCAACCCCCTGGGTCCACAGTGCCAATAGTGCCATTTTTGGTACACTAGCTTGAGCAGAGCGAGCACAAGTCTCTCTATGTGTGCTGGGATGCTCACTCCTAGCTGTAGTGTAGACATACCCTGTAAGACGTTCCCGCCCCCCTCAAAAAAAATGAGAGAAGAGAGGCAGACTAAAGAAACAGCCAGGGGTAAGGAGAGAACAAGGAGACAGGACCATAAAAGCCAGAAGAGGACAAGATTTCAGGAAGGAGAGTGTGAATGACAATGTCAAAAGCAGCAGAGAGGACATGTAGGATGAGGATGGAGTAGAAACCTTGAGATTTGACCACTGCAGTAATTTGAATCTACCATCATAGTTTGTCGGCTTAAGGTATTTGAATTTTAGTTAAAACTAATCAAGACTGTAAAAATAATCTATGAAATAAAATATACCCATTTTCAAATACTAATTTTCCCAGACAAACTCATAATTAAAGTGGAAATCAGGTTGCAACTACACAGAGCTCTCTGTGGCTTGCTGAATGTGAGAGTTCAAATGCTGGAAAACTAGGAAATGTATAGCTAATTTTTGCTCCACATATCCCTTCCAAAAACATTAGTCACTATAGATTTTAGAAAGGATGCAGTATTCAGTTTCAGACAAATTTAGCTGAAATCTCCATGATAAAAAAAATTAATATATTTCTTTATATTAATGAGTACCCTCAATTTTTAATTTATGTGTATTAATAGTCAAATTTAAAAGGTATTTTTGGAATGGTGAAGAGATTACACTGAGAAAAAAAATCCAGTTCAGGTGCTGGCAAGACAACAGAGATTAAATAGAGTGAACTGCAGATTTCACAGAAATAGCTACTATGCATATCTAAAGGAAATGTATGGATTAGAGAATACAATAGATGAATTTAAAGGGATCTGTAAACCATTTTTGAATGACATAAGAGGAGATTCACTTAATTCTAGATCAGGCTCTTCACTGCTAGTATATGTCTTAACAACTTGTTCAGTACATACAATCCCCATTGACAGAGATTGATCAGAGATAAATCAGTTTTTCTTTTTCCTTCATTTGTTCTGTGGTTTATTCATTAATTTTTCATTGTGTGTTTCGTATGTGGTAAGAAATGTTTATTTCTGTTCAAAAAAGGAGGCAACAGCACTTACTTAGATGGGTAACTTTACACAAGTTAGGATTCTTTCAGTTACTAGTTACATAAAATCAGGATTGAGATGCATAACTTTCTGCATTCAAACTTTGGAGATATTGTCCAACTATATTGAAAGAAGGACAGGAGACACTTGATATGGATTTAATCAGGCCTCAACTTTATTATTAGATGTCTGGGACTACCCAGCAGATAAAAGTGTGCAGTGCAGGTAACCCCCTATTTATTCAGTAATTACCCAGGGGGCTTCCACCAGCTCTCCCTCATTTTTCTATCCAGGTCCCTCCAGCACATCTTGGTTGCCCCTTGGTCTAACAGTGGTTAGACCATTCACCCAGGATGTAGTCTTATATGTAAAACATTTCAGTAATGACTCAATTAAATCTAACTATAAAAGAGGAAAGACAGTGTAGTGGTATCTATGCCAATAAGTGATTCTAACTGATCTCAAATTCTACGCCATTGGTCTACTCTTTTGGTGCAAGAAGCCCTAATTCAAATGAACCCAACAGATCTGAACTACTTTGTGGTTAGTCAGAATATGCCATTGCACACAGTAACTCTCTAGACTGGAGTGAAATCCATCAAGCTTAACCTATATTTTTTCATTATCAATGATAGACTATTAGGACTCATAGTTACTTTTAAATGCCAAAATAAAAGAGGTGAAAATTTCGTTCTCCAGAAATGAAGAGGTTTCATATGTCAAAAAATATATTATTTTCCCCGCTTTTATCAGCCTGATTAGAGTCACCTCTGATTTTATCAAGTTAGTATCTGAGGGGTTTTTTTATATCCCCAAAAATATACACTTCTTCATACAGAGACCATATAGTTTAGCTGGGAGCAATAGTTCAGGGTCTGCTACCTCTTTGATAAAGCCTTTCTTAATCTTTCTAAAGTCTCTTCTCCAGGTTTGTGTCACAGGGTTAAGATCTGGAAAGAAGAAAATATTTCACTCAAATGATTTCTCTCACTTCTGACTGTCCTTAAAATCCTCTCATGTCTCCAGCATTGATTAGGATGCCAATAAACATTTCACTTGGGTATCCCTCACCACCTAACTTTGCCATTGGCATGTGGAAGCATTTGACAGCAAAGATGGAGTTTAAGTGTATGCTTATTCAGGGGAGTTCTCTTTATAAATTGTCCCATAAATATAAGAGTACCAGGAGGTTTCCCACCAGCCTGAATCCCATGACTCACCTTAATAGACCACCTGGCACCTGGTTCTCAAATTGTTCAACTTTCCATTCCAGAATGTTATCACTGTGTGTGTTACCTAGTAATTTTTTTCAGTAAAAACTGACACAAACCCTTGCCCAACATTTAAAATTAATTCACGCCTTGTTACAGATATGAAAACATTTGAAAAAACTTTTTTTTGCATGGAGGTATAGTATTGGTGTTAGAGCACAAGACTGAACCAGGACTCCTGATGTCTTGTCTGCATTCTGCCACTAGCTCATCATATAACCTAGACTTTGTTGTGCCTCAGTTTCCCCTTTTGTAAAAAGGGGGAAATAACTATACCTCTCATTGACATATTATGAGAACTGGAGCATATTTCTAGTCTGAAAAGTGATTTTAAAATTGCATTTTCAGGTTTCATGTTTATGGTGTCAGTGTTTCAGATCAGATTTGCTCAGGTTCCAAGTAAAAATATGTTGGGCTGTATTGGGGTTTTGTGGGTGTCTTTTTAACTCCCAGTCACGCAAATTTACTCTAGAATCTGAAAGTCCTGAACAGGGTGTAACAACATACTAATTGTAGTGTGATTACATGTATCTTGTTTTTTAAAAGTTCAAAATTCACAATTTTGGTAGTAAAACAATTGCTGCACATTTGTCCTGTCTTTCAATCAGATATCAGTTTGAAAAAAAAATACAATTTTCAATTAAAATGTCATTCAAAAAAGGATTAAATTTTCATGAAAATAATGTCCTGGTTTTTGACTAGGCCTAGGATCCTATGGCCTTTTGGAGGCCCTAGGAAATGGTAAAACTGATGCCCAAATTCTGGGATTTCCAAACTGTTTTGGAATTCTCCTGGACTTTACTGGGTGAGGTTTTTTGGTTTTGTTTTTAATTCTCCTTGATAGCATGGTGTTCCCAAAACACATACCTTGGGAGTTCGTATAAAGCAAGTCTTGCCCACAACTGGTATTTATCCCAGCATCTTCAACTTTTACTTGATGTTCGATGTATTTCCACATCAACTTTGCCAAATCCAGTTTATGGGTGTATTTTCTAGAGCAGGGATTGGCAACCTGGCGGGCCGGGCCGGTTTGTTTACCTGCCACATCCGCAGGTTCAGCCGATCGCAGCTCCCAGTGGCCGCGGTTCACCACTCCAGGCCAATGTGGGTGGCGGGAAGCGGCGGCCAGCACATCCCGCCATCCCCATTGGCCTGGAGTGGCGAACTGCGGCCAGTGGGAGCCGCGATCGGCCGAAACTGCGGATGCAGCAGGTAAACAAACCAGCCCATCCTGCCAGGGTGCTTACCCTGGCATGCCGCGTGCCAAAGGTTGCCAACCCCTGTTCTAGAGCATATAGTGAGCCACCAAGTTTTGTATTTAATTATTTCCTCTTTGGTGATATTCAGCTACTAGTCAGAACTCTTGGTCTCCAGATTGATGCCTAAAAAAGATCAAGACCAAAGTATAAACCAGGATTTTGTTATAAATTACTTTGGGATTGGAATTATGTTATACCATACCATTTGTGGATGGATTCCAGTAATTTCTGGCTAGATGTTGATGTCTTAACTGGTGCCTCATTACAACTCTTTTGGCATAATAAGCAAAGCCGATAATCAATGCCACCAAAGTGCTTCTTTTTTGCCGGAGGTGGTGAATCAACATGAAACACTCCTTCCATTTGTGGTAATCTGTAACATTAAAAAAAACTATCAATCGGGTATCATGTTCTGGTATTAACTGATAACACTGTACTGTCAGTGGAGGGCCACAATTTAACTTTGTGAGGGCTGCATATTTGGCATGCCTATCTTAAAATATAATTTTAAAAAATTGTTGTTTTTAAAAACATTTTCTTGAATACATGCCTATATAATTTTTCTAGATTTGTCATGTTTGGTACCATTGTGGTCATGGAAGAAAGGGCTTTTGAATGATACCCACATCAATCCATTTCTGATAACACTGTATTATCAAAATGTCCACCCTCTGGAGGATCTGGAGCCAGCAAGTCTCCCCCTTCCATGCTGCAGAGGTTGACGTCGTCGAAATTGTGATTCTGTCCGTTTTTACTAATCAAATGACACCTACCTTACCTTTTATCATTAACTTCTGCACAGAATTACAAGTGCTCTCAGACTAAAACGTCATCACTGCATTTTGGGTTTTCCCAGAAGGAAAGAGTTACGGGAACACATGCTGTGTGTTCCACTATGCACCGTATCCCTCAGAATCAATCTCATGCTCAAGCTCAGATAAGATGGTGATGAGCAAAGTATAATAATTTGGGGGGAGGGGGCATAATCACAGCTCTTGTGCTTCTGAAGCTGAAGTCCTGCACAAGAGTAGCACCCACACCCCAAAGGGATGGGTTGCTACCATCACCCTGCCACCCTTTACACTAACCAGCAAAGCAGGTGCCCCTGCAGAGGGGAGCACATGCTGCTTTCTCTACAGAGGTAATGCCATGACCATATCTCTCCCCACCCCTTCCCTTGAGTTCTGGGCTGTATTGTGCCTACCTGAGGCAAAGTGGCTCTTGGAGCTTCCACAGCAACATTGTGGCCACAGACACACACTCCACAGTATTATGATTTAAAGCACAAAAGGCCCAGTATGAGAGAATCAGGATGATTTAATGCAAAAGTGTTTGTTAGAAGCGATGGGCTGTGTTTTTTTTTTAAATCCATGCATTATTTGATCTGCCTCCATATATTTATTTAATGTGCAGGACAGCAGACTGTGTGGTTCTTGGTTAAATTATGTCATAGTGCCCAGAGCTTGGGATGGGCACCTCTTTAGGTTTCATATATCTGAGGAATAAATCAAGTCTGAAATGCTCTCTCTCCCTCTCTCTATGCGGGGGAGAGAGAGTGTATGTGTCTGTGCGCATCAGTAAGCAATATCTGTCTTACTATTACAAAAGGGGTGCTGATAAGTCATCATGGTCAATGAAATGGATTATTCAACAACCTGTGGGAGGTAATCTGAGAGTACTGCTTCTCACATTATAGTTCACATTTTTCAAATGGAGGAAGCTTGCAAAGCCTTTAAAGACAGAAATTCCCAATTAAATCTCTGCATGTCAGGTAACTTATTTCTGTAATCCAGTGTCTCCAATCAATTTGTACATTGCAAGTTTAAAGAAAAAAATAGATGTAACACATTGTACTAAGCAAGCAACTTTTAGTGCATTTATTGAAGTTCCTCTGGATTCAGACAACATTTTCCGAAACAAATCTTTTAAAGAGAAGCAGAGGAACTTCTCTCTGAATTCTCATTCTGTGTAATTTAAATGAGACATTATATATCCCATTGCAAGACAAGCTGATGTTCATCAGCACATGCCAAAGCAGATATGAAGTAAAACAGTGTTGAGTACAAAACAGACAGAAAAGCAGACCAGCAAACGTGGTGGTTTGTGTCCCATAGAAACCTAAGATCTCCTGAAATTTTTTAGACTGTTTCCATTGGTAATCTGGAAACCCTAAGAAATTGAAAAATGTGTCCTTTGACTCTTAATTGCTTACAGTTACATGATAAAATAATAAAAGAAGGAGGATGATTTTACATAAGTGATTGAAACATTACTGAGATGGCCCCAAAGCTGCTCTCTTTTAATACAATTGGAATGTGCCATTGATCTCAATGGGAACATGATCACGCCCAGTGGATAGTGAAAGCAGAAGGAAAGCAGAGGCTAGAGTGCAAGTTGTGATTCCTCAGACTGTTCATTGGGGATTGAATTCTGGAGTCCTTAGAGAGTTTTGCCTTAGTACAGACAGGCAAAGTATTGCAGGATTTTCATCACTGTAGTTTTACAAAATGCATATATATATAACTCACTGGTTAGTGTGTCCTGCTCTGAGCCCCATCCACACAGGATGCAAGTGTGTTATTCAGCTTGAGAGGCTGACTTTTTTGCTCAAGCTGTAGAGACTCATGGTTCTAGCTTTGGAAATCCCAGATGGGTTGACCAAGTTAGTAAGGTCTTACCTGGGATTTTAACTGCTGTGGGTCTCCACTTCTTGGAATTAAAACCCTCTGTCCAGAGGAGGTCTGTAACTTTCTGGCCTTGATGTATTACACATACCAATCTGTGCCTGATCAGGGGATATGGGTCTGTTACAACTCTCAGTTCTAGTGCTTGTTTCTTTAACTCAAGCTGTAGGGACTTGTGCTTTAAATTCTGGAGGGCTCCTGTTCAATCCCCAGTGTCAACCAAGATGACAGCTGTTCACATACATATGCCAGGACCCCATGGTTTTCTTCTAGCTCTGCAAATCTGTCTGAGGTAACATCAGTTCAGCTAAAATTTTGGGGGAGGGACGATACCTGAATCCTGTTCCCAGATCTGGGAAAGTTTTTGGGAGTCTATTTCAGCAATATACAGACTTTACTGGCACTTCATAAAAGAATGTTTTTCATTATGTCCTGTTGATTTAAAATATATCAAATGGTATGAACTAAAACCACAAAACAAAAATACTTACAAAGAGAAGCACTCCCTCGCCAACCACCACCTCAGCAGACAAAATGGAAATCAGCGCCCCAACTCATATCATCCCATTAATCAAAAATCTCACCCTCAAAACTCTCCCTTCTCATGGATGATACCCTGCCAACAACCCCCTCTTTTTAATAGTAAAGAGGTCTCCAGCTTGAGCATCTCCATGGATCTTAACTATACCAGTGCGTTCCAGAGAGGCTATTGATCCTAGGCTTTTGATTGAAAAGTTACATTTTTGGCCATATGGTTTGAATTTTATTTCTGCATATTCTGTTAGCCACAAACATTGTGAACTTTACCACTAAAAAAAGTAGAATAGGCTTTAAAACATCTGTAGTTTATCTATATAAAGTATTTTAAAGGAAGCATACACTTAGAGTAGTTGTAGTTTGAGTAATCTTGGCAAGAATTCATTAAATTCTTTCAGCACAAGGGTTTGCAAGTACTTTAGATACCACAGAGATTAAGGAGATAGGCCGGAATTTACAAACGGCAAGTAAATCATGTAACTTATTATGCAAACTGGAATGAGAATGGCTTTACTACAAGAAATTTATTGCAGGCCAGATTTCGATCCCCTTATTCACTGTAAATAGTACCTCACTCTATAAATTGGTGTATTCATTTCAATGGGGCAATTTGCAGAGTAAGATACTATTCAGCATGATTAAGGTGATCAGAATCCGGCCCTTGATAACACTAATAATATATGGAGATATACCTATCTCAGAACTAGAAGGGACCCTGAAAGGTCATCAAGTCCAGCCCCCTGCCTTCACTAGCAGGACCAAGTACTGATTTTGCCCCAGATTCCCAAATGGCGCCCCTCAAGGATTGAACTCACAACCCTGGGTTTTAGTAGGCCAATGCTCAAACCACTGAGCCAAAAGCCAGCTGGAAAGGGAAGATACATAGTAGTATCCAAATTAACTAGACCCTAAACCTCTTGCGTAGCAACAGACTGTCATCTCTCCCAATCTCTTCACTCCCTATCTGATTCTTGATTAGGAGAATAGCTGAGTATGTGACTGAATAAGCACTGCAGGATGGGGCCTACAATTTGTAAAGGAAAGGCCAATGGAGTCTAAACTAAATCATTGTGAATGGTGATGGTATTAAAAACAACAAAACATAAACAAAAGGAATCCCTTGCTTTTGTCTTCATAATTCTTTTCTGGACAAAGTAAGGTAGTATCTGAGCAGGCTTTAAGCAAACTGTCACAGTCTCCGTTCTGGTCTCACTGAGTGCACCTCCTCAGTTGTTAGGCCTTGTGACCTTACCTGTCTTGGAGTAGAATCGAATATTTATTTATATATGGGGGCCTGGTTGCAATACCTTATACATACCAATCCCTTATCACTTTACAGTTCTGACTGAGTTTCTGACATCTGCATTTTCTCCCTTTGGGATCCGTGACCAGTGGGACCGACCAATAGCCAGTATCTTCACTTAGTAGTTGAAACAAAGCATTAGAGGAGGAAAAAATAAAAGAATGTAAAACAACAAATAGCCTACATGCATGTGTACCTTATGTAAAGTCCTATTACCCCATAATGGTTCCTGTATCTTTTGAATCTGGTTTCCGCCCTACATTCCTTAAAGAGTGTCCTTTTAAAGCTTGCAACATTGCCTTTTCTCTGCAGGAGGCTGCTACAAGTGTTGGGAAGTTTTGCCGAGGTTCATAGGCTCAGCTGAGATCAAGCCAGAGTCATCAGAGCTATTATTTCTGGAATTGGCTATGTCTCAAGTTAGCTCAAGTTAGCCAAGTTAGCCAAGATCAAAGGAGATTACCCACACTGAAATAAATAATAAAGCTGCAAAGAGCAATTGGCTTAAAAACAGAGTTGTTGTGTTGGCAGCTGATGAGTTGTGCTAACTAAAGCTGTAGCTTATACTCAGTGACAGGCCTGCACCACCACACTACAGTTAAAGGTCTTTGATTGAGGGCGGCACTCAAGTCAGGGGCAACACAAGCTATAACTTAAATTAACACAAGCTTGTTGTCTCAAGTGGAAGCTGAGACATCTTGAGACATCTCCTTCCTGCCTGATAATTTGCAGACAGTCTTTTTGTGAGAGGCACTTAAACCAAAATTATTTGTATAAGAAAACCCTCAGCCAGAGCCAGACCAACATACACTATTAGCAAATTACTACAGAGCAGCTCCGTATTCAGCACATGCATATTCCGCTACAATTACTTCCGAAGTTAATGTCGGGATGTAGACTGTGAAAACAAGCTTCTGTGGACTACTGGAGGGACATTCACAATACAATTCCATAAAGAGCTTCTTTTCCCTGTTTGTGAACAGAATTAGTTAACCAATAACTGGGATAAGAACAGATATAACCAATGCTGAGGCATTCAATTAAATACTTTTTCTAATAATTGAAATGCCAACACTTAGATCATATCAATCAATCACTTCTTGCAAATCCAGATGCAGGATATCAGGGGAATGCTTGCAGTCTAGGCTAACACCTACAGTAAGCAGAGTTAGCAATGATGTTACACACCAGTTATAAAAATGAAAGCATGCAAGAATAGCAAAACGTAGTCTACGTATTGTTCAGAGTTATAAGAGTTTAAATACAGGTGGGAATTAGCAGACTGACATATAGACAGGGGTGATGACATTTCTATCTGAACTGGAAAGGCATCATTCACGAAAGATTACAGAAGTCACCGAAGAGTAGGAGCTGCGTCTAGTCTATTAGCTGTCACAGCAGTAGAAGAGTAAAGAGGCCAATTAAGGTATTTCCAAAGGGATGCAGCAGCTTTTAATAAACTGCATTTTTTTTCTTTGTGATGGTGGTGATGGTTTGAAAAGGTCAGTAAAACATTTAAAAGTAATGCAACAGAGCCAAGGCAGACATCCTGTCTGACGCCTTACTCAGAACACCTAGAAGGGTGAGCCATCGTGTTACCGCTCTGCCTGAGCAGGAGTAAGCTTTGCTGCTACTACACTGTGTGTCAGTTCCCTGGCATACCATCTGCCTTGCCAACAAACTCTTCAGGACTCTGCCAATCCAAACCTTGCCTTGCAGTGTACCTCAGTTCCCGAGTTCCTCACAGACATCACCCTGCAGTGATCAGTCCCTCTGACTGGACACACAAAAGTTATTAAGTTTGCTGCCTCCAAAGAGAGAGTGTACACACCAGCCTGTTAGGTTAGCTTGAGGATTCAGCCTCTGCTGTTAATACACAGTGCTGAGATGGTTTTGTAATAAAACAAGAATTAATTTATTAACAAAGAATGGTGATTTAAGTGATATCCGAAATAAGAAAAAAAAAGACAGCTACGGTAACAAAACACACTTTCTAGTGACCAAAACTTAATTTTCACAAGCTACAATCTTTTCCTAAGCAGTTTTTGTTTCTTACATCAAGTTACCAATAGCTCTTGCCTTTCAGGTCAAGAAGATCCAGCTTTCATAGGCTCAAAAGGAGTTGTGCCACACCATCCCTTCAGCCATGGATAACTAAAATCTCCTTTTTGCTCCCCCTATATTACTCAAAGTCCACTGTCTCTGCTTCAAGAGCCAGGAAGGCTTCCTGGGGTGCAGATTCTGTCCCCCTAGTATGATTGTTAAATATTCTTCTCCCCCCACTCCTTTAGCTTGATGACTTTACTTCTCTTGTATGTAAATATACTTTCATGGTTCTCTACCTGTAACCAAGCCTGTAAAACAAATTTCTTTGTCTAGGGCAGACTGATATTATGTTCTGCCTCCCAAACACATTTTAAGAAGATATATCTCCACCACACTTTCGTATACAGTCAGTACATACATCACATAATGATTTCCATGACCAGCGTGTCACCGGTTTAGATATGATTTCTTACACGACACCTTCGAGATGTATATTATGACAATGGTGTATTGGGACAATAGGGTGACCATATTTTCTAGGCCTAGGGTGACCATATTTCCCTGTGCTGAATACAGGACACCTGGTAAAATTATTTGTATTCAAGTGAGTTCAATGGCAATCAATCAGAATTATGCAGTACAAACGTTCAAATTGATATCAAGTTTACTGAGCCCCCATTAAAAAAATACAGTATAGTTGGATTCTTTTTATTTACCTTCTTATCTTTAAGGCTTTAGGGTTCACACAGGGAGGGCTACTCCTCCCCCCCACACACACACACACACACCCAGGGAGAGGTGACACACACACACTCCTGTATACCTCTTTCACATGGGGCGGGGGATGGAAAGGGGGGACCAACTGACCTCCCTGTCCAGCACTTTCCACCCTCAATGCTTGGCTGGGCCCCTAGGATGGGTTCTTTTAAGGGTTCACACCAGAATGTGGCCAACAGCAGCCTTTTGGCACTGTGCAGGAGGGAGGGGAGGAGGAGTGGGGGAAGGGATGACCTGGCCCATGTCTTTGCAGCGCTTATCTCTTCTCCCCCTCTCCCTCCCCGTGGCTGGAAGCAGCTTGTTCCTTCCTGCCCGCACAGTGTCGAAAGGCAGCTATCACCTCCAGGCTGCTGCTGACCACCAACATAACCCAGCTGCCTCCTGGCCTCCCAGATACAACACAGGCAGGAAGGGGTTAAGTCCTAAGGATGCATTGTGCATCAGGGCCCAGGGAAACTGACTGCAGGGCTTCAGCAAACCCAGCCAGAGAGGTGGCTCAGCGGAGGAGGGTGCCTAGGGGATGGAGCAGCCCCACACTCCCTGGGGGCAGGACTCAGGGCGGGGTGGGGTGGGAGAAGAGGGTGCTAAGCCCCTGCCCTGGGGGCTGCTGTGGAGCCTGCAGGTTCAGGGCATGAACAGGCTGGAAATTGCTTTCCCTTCCTCCCCCACACTTGCCACTCCAGAGCTTAGCTGAGGGGTGGAGAGGCTTCCCCATGCCAGCATTGTGCGGGGCTTTGGCATATGCAAGGCTTGGCTCCTCCTGGCCAGTGCCCTGGGCCAGAAGGTCTTGGGCTTTCCCGGGGCGTCGGCCCAGCCAGAGACAGTGGGGGAAGGAAGGAGCCTGCCGGCCAGGCTGTGATAAACTGAGCACTCTGACTAGGGGCTGGTTCTCCACACTGGAGAGGGCTGCGTCCCTCTGCGGGGGATATGGAGGAGCAGTGGGGCTGGGGGGGGAGGCAGTGTGATGGTGCAAAGCAGGGCAAGGACAATGAGAGGGGGAGCATGTAAAGGACTGATGTGTGGGCAACAGAGGCAACATGTAACTGGCCACTGCCTGGTGCCTGCCAGCACTCACTGGCCTCTGCAGCTTGCAGCACACAGCCAATGCTGGCTGGAAATAGGATGGGAGGCGAGAGTCAGCACACAGAGGTGGCTACGCTGACGGACCAGCAGGGGAAGCGGCTGGCCCCATGCGCTGCATCTTCACCCTGACACCAGCCTTGCACACCCACCCTCCTTGTCGGCCACTGGACCCTCCCCCCCACTCATCGCTGGTGGGAGGGCATCTGGCAAGCAGGGATCTGGCCAGCAGCAGGACCAGACAGTACTGATGGGAGGGAGATAGAAAATACAGGACAAATTGCCCTTTTTAAGAAAAAGTCGGGATATAGGCTGGAGGGCTTAAATATGGGACTGTCCCTTTAAAAAGGGATGTCTGGTTACCCTAGTCAGATTTGATGTGAGTTACAGCATAGTGGGCTCTCTGCCAGTTGGCATGGAGGGGCTCCCAGGGTCACCACTTACATAAAACCACTTAATAAAGTAACCAAAAAAATGTGCAACTCACTGTTGTATCCCTGGGGGCAGCAGTTTTAGGAAGAAATCACTTGAGACGCAGAAAGCTATAAACCTTGAAAAGCAGCCATTTATTGCCACACACTGAACTAACCAGCAACCAGCCAAAACTGGCTGGGCTATCACCTAATAATCTAACTCAGCTGCCATAGCAACAACAAGATCCTATTACTACAACAACCAAATACACAACATATTCCTTCCCCCTTAATGAGAACATCCTCCAAATAAAACAAAAACTAAACTAGAGAAGGAGGGTAGACTGCCTCTGGTCCTAGCTAAACCCTGGGGATTATTTTTCCCCATAACCATGGGCTTGCCCTAGCTAAAGATCCAGCCATTGAAGAAGCCTTCTGTCTCTACGTGGATTACGGCGGACTTCTGGTGTGGTGCACCCAAAAGTATCTTGGGCGCAGGCCTGACAATGGGCTCAGTGTTCGTAGTGCGAACGGGTGAGGATGTGGTATCAGCTCGTTCAGGGAAGGAGTGTATTTCTGCCACAGGCAGAAATAGAGGGGGAAAGTCAGGAACAGGTGACTCTTGATTCGCTGTCTCGCCAAAAGTGAAATCAGGCAACTCAACTGAAGATGTGTCCTGGGGACTGGTATGACCTGGCAACAGCTGATTTACATGTCGCCGCCAGGTGAGATCCTCGGCAGTCCAGACACTGTAGGAAACAGTGTGACAGATTTATGTTACCAATCTGCCTGGGGCTTCAGGTGATTAGGCTGAGGCCGCAAGATTTTTAGGGGAGGTGATGAAGGAGCACACCAAGTGACTAAGTTTAAAGCTTTATTAATCAAATAACAGTGGTGAGTGCTGTGTGTGCCCCACGTCACTCAGAGGGAGGAAGAAAGCATTAGTGCCTGAGCCCTACCCCACTTTCATACTTACACACACACAACCCAAAGCTGGCCAAGCCTGGGTGTAACATAAGAAGAAATAGGGGAAGGATAGACAAGAGTTCTGCCCTGTACACAGGTTATCAGGGGTTCACTGTAAATGTCCGACTTGCTTCAGCTCTCGGGAGGGTTTTAAGCCCTGGGTTCTTCTGGGGGCATTTTCGTCCAGGGACCCTCATTCCCCGTGCTCTCTGTACCAGTCTGAACCGGCCTTCCGCGACTCCCTTAGCTTTCCCAAAACACACTGATTTCAAAGTCACAAGACTGTTGTGTTCCAGCTCGCTGACCTTCACAATCTTACTAGTTTTGCAACCCCTTCAATTCTGTCGGGCTCAGTTTTCCTTTCTCACGGCTGGCTGGGGTTGAGATACAGGCTTCAGGCTGTTTGGCAGCAAAGAGCCTGTTTGTGTGCGCTGGCCTGGGGCTGTAGTTTCATTCCTTATTTTTGGCCCAGCTAAATCATCGAGTTAACCAGTTCCTTTCTCCCTTCCTCCCCCTTTGGCCTCTTGTAACCTTCAAAGGAATCTTCCACTCCACACTCACACCTTCAACCCGTCCCAAGATCCTTTCCAATGCATATAAAACTTTAGCAATATGCAATGCTGGTGCTTACCCAGGGGATCCCATGGGGGGGGGGCAATTTTTATTGTGACAACAGGTCCTGTTTAAGCAATGACAGTGGCAGGGACCCATTTAGCTCCAGAAGCATAATTCCAAGTCAAAATTGGCTGTCCCGGGCTAAAGGTTTGGTCTTTTGCTCTGGGTGCACGCCTGATGACTTGATCTTGCTGCTGACATTATACAATTTGTTGGGGTTCAAAAGGTTTCAGCAGATCAAAGCAAGTGCGCAGCTGTCGTCCCATCATTAGAAAGGCTGGGGATGCCTTGGACGTAGCATGAGGTGCGTTTCTGTAGGATAGTAAGACGATGTTCAGATGCTTTTGAATGGATAATTGTCCCCTTGCTGATCAAAGCTTGTTTCATTGTCTGCACAAATCTTTCAGCTAATCCAGTGGTGGATGGATGATATGGTGCTGAAGTGATGTGGTGTATCCCATTTGCCTTCATAAAATTTCCAAACTCCTGAGAAACGAACTGTGATCCATTGTCACTCGTAAGTTGTTCTGGCAGACTGGACATGTAGGTAACAAGGTCGGGTGAGACCAGAGAGGTTCGTCGAGATGTTCCATGCATCACCAGGTCCATAACTTGTGACAATATTGGGTCAACACGAGTTGTCTTCTTTACCTGAGTAGCAGTGATGGGTGTGTTCTCTACCTGTTCAAAGTAAAAGATTTCCTTCTGGGCAATATCTCGATGTTTGCCTTGAGAGACCATCTGCATTGCCTTGCAGAGTGGATTTCTGATACTGGATTTCATATGTGTGTGCGGAAAGCAACAATGCTCAACATTGCATACGACTAGCAGCTAATGGGGGAATGCCTGTGTGTGGTCCAAAAATTGAAGTCAGAAGTCGATGGTCTGTGAGAAGTGTAAACTTCCGTCCAAACAGGTACTGATGAAACTTCCGAAGCCTGAAAATGATTCCCAATGCCTCACATTCAATTTGGGCATAGTTAGTTTCTGCTTTGCTTAGGATGCATGAAGCAAAAGCAATAGGTCTTTCTTCTCCTGAAGACATAATGTGTGACACTCCCACTCCATAAGGGAAGGCATTGCAGGCCAACTGTAGAGGTAAGGATGGATCAAAGTGTGTCAGAACTCCCGAATTTAGCAATGCACCCTTCGCTTTGTTAAATGCAATATCACAGGCTTTCATCCACTTCCAGGCCTTGTTCTGCCCCAGGAGTTCGTGAAGTGGTTTTAACAGTGTGGCTAACTGCGAGATGAACTTTCCATAATAGTTCAATAGTCCTAGAAATGAGTGAAGCTGGCTAACATTTTAAGGAGGTGGAGCCTCCACAATAGCCTTAACTTTTGCAGGGGCCTTATGAAGACCCATAGCATCAATGATGTGTCCCAAATATTCAACAGAGGGCTGGAAGAATTCACACTTGTCTTTGCGGACTCGTAGGCCATACCCTTCCAATCTTTGTAGGGTAGCCTCTAAATTCTTTAGGTGATCCTCCTCATTCCTTCCAGTGACCAGGATGTCATCCAGATAGCACTGGACTCCTGGCAAGCCACACAAGATCTGGTCCATAGCGCTCTGGAACAAGGTGGGAGTAGACATTATTCCAAGCAGTAGGCGATAGTATCGATACAGCCCTTTATGCGTCACAATAGCCAACAGCTCTTGGGACTTTTCATCAACGTGCATCTGTAAATATGCTTGACTCAGATCAATCTTACTGAACTTTTGTCCCCCAGCCAGGCCTGCGAAGAGGTCATCGATGCGGGGAAGCAGGTATTGTCTGCACAAACCGGGTTTACAGTGACTTTAAAATCACCGCAAATCTAGAGAGAGCCATCTTTCTTCACTATTGGAACGACTGGAGTTGCCCATGGGCTATGGGTAACTGGTTTTAGGGACTCCATTTGTGACCAGGCGCTCCAGGTCCACTTCAACCTTTGGTCTGATGGCATATGGCACAGTTCTAGCTTTCAGATATTTTGGTTGACTGCCAGATTTAATGTTCAATGTCACAGTGATTACCTTCATACTTCCCAGATCCTCTCCAAAAACAGCAGCATGTTTCCTTAGTACAGTGGTCAGACAGGTTTCATCTTTAGTCATTCGGTACACTTCTCCCCAGTTCAGCTGAATCTTCCTCAGCCAAGATCTACCCTTTAAGGCTGGGTAATTGCCTTTTACCACAAACAGTGGCAATTTAGCAGCCTGTCCATTGAGCTCCACCTTAACATCAGTAGTGCCCAACATGGGCACAGCATCTCCTGTGTACGTCTTCAGAACAGTTTTCATTGCATTAGGTGGAAGATGCTGTAGCTTTTCTTTATACACAGTCTCCTTAAAATCACAGTGTTCTGCAAGCTTTTTCAAAATTGCTACAAATTGTACAATTGTTTTGTCTTCTTTTTGGTCTCTTTTGTGGAACCTATATCTTTCAGCAATTACCAGTAGTTTTGGAGAAAAATGGGACCCCAGGATTTTCACAATGTCACTGTAAGATTTGGTCTCTGGTTTAACAGTTTAGCATAGCAGGGAGTAGGTCTTAGCCTCTACAGCACTTAAGAATATTGACACTTCTCTTCTGCAATGTCATTTGCAATAACAAAAAGTTTAAAACACTCAGAATATATGTGCCATTGCAGTGTAGTCTCCTCAAAAGATTCCAGCGGCAAGCCAGTTCTCATCCCCTTCCAACAACAAAAAGGTTTTATTTTATTTTATTAACCTTGACTTATAACTTCTTCTGTTGCAGAGGCAGCACACGTTGTTGTAACCTTGGGGGCAGCAGTTTTAGGAAGAAATCACTTGAGACGCAGAGAGCTGTAAACCTTGAAAAGCAGCCTTTTATTGCCACATACGGAACAAACCAGCAACCAGCCAAAACCAGAATGGGATGAACTTAAAAGCAGGCCTGCTGTTTACCCTCAACCAATCAGGCAGGCTGGCCAATCAGGTGGTTCTGCTGGAGCTCAGCTGTGTTCATTAATCAGCTTGGAGACTGAGCTAACTAGTCCCAGGCTTAACTGCAGCTCCTCCTTTCTGACAAGTCAGTGGGAGACCCTAAGAGATTGGGTGCTGGGAGATGAAAACGGTATAGGTAAAATTTTCAAAAGCACCTAAGTATCTTGTCTCCCTATATCTTGGCCTGATCCAATGTCCACTGAGGCCAAAGTAAGTCTGTCCACTGACTTCAGTAGGTTTTGTAATGAGTCGCATCTAATCTTATCTAGGTTTTCAACACCATGCTGTTATCCCCAAGACTGATATTTTTCATACTTCTACAGGATTCAATTCTTCCACTCCTACTCATGAAATCAATGGGACTGCTCACCTAGTAAGGTACTACTCACCGTGAATAAGGATGTCAAATCTGGCCCATGATATTTTATATATTCAAAATCCTGTATTTTTCTTTTTGCGAATGAAATGGAAGAGTGTCTTTGTTATTTGGAAGTAGAAAGTGGAGTATTTGTATTCTATTTAAAAATCTAAGGAAAATAGTATGTATAATTTTTTACCTAGAATAACTTATCCTCAGGGGATGCGTGCATGACAAGAACAGAAAGGTTCTGTAGTAGATGAGCAGAATTTTAAACATCTAATTCAGATTTCTTCATTAAGAGATAAGAGTTATTAACTTTTATGCCCCCCATGCACTTCCTAATACCCTACAGAAATATCCTGCTGCCAGAGAGGCTATTACCATACCTTCCCTTGCAATGTACACCTGTGCCAATCTTTAAAGGCTCTGATAATTTCAGTAGTGAATCCTTGGAAGCAAATGACATAGTAGTCTTATGTGTATTAACTTGCTAATAAGTATGTAAACTCTCTCATTATCATCATTTTCAGTGTAAAAGTAAAATGTCAATTAAGAGCTAAGTATTTACCAATAATAGGGGAGCAAAACAGAAAAGCAAACTGTTCTGCCAGTTAAATTGTCCATAGTGATAGAATGTATTCTTCAAGAAAGGTGAGGTACTCACTTTTTTATCGTGAAACCTTTTGTTTGCTCATTAACTAATGGGTTTGAACAATCACGCTACTGGAATCTTTAATTATATAATGATGGCTACATAAGCTTATTTCCAGCATTGTAAAACATTATTAAAAACTCTGCTCTCTCATGGAAATCTCTCCTCAATTTATTCTTGAAAGCAATACATTTCCATTCCAGATTATTGTTATTAACCCATAAAATAAATTACAGTCATTTGGGGCCTGATCCCTGCAGGGTTTTGTGTGCATTGGATTAATTTAATCATGAATAGAGTTTCTCAAACACTAACTACTCACTTATCATAGTCCATCCACCATGATTATTATCACTATTTCATACACAGGGGAAATTAAAGCAGAAAGATTAAATTTGACCAAGAACATAGTGGGAGCTGGGCTCCTCAGAGCCAGGAATCAAGTATAAGATTCCCTTGGTTTAAGTCCTCGACCTAACCCGATGAACCAATAGTCCCCAAACTATGTGAGATGTACTACTGGTGGTTTTTGAGCTTCATGTTCCCTCCATTCACTTCACAATATTTTTTTGGTATATGAACCAATACAATCAGGGAACCACTGCACTATATCATGCATTCTTATGTTGGGTGGGTGCAAACAAGTTCAGGGAGTTATTTATGGCAGGGTAGGCAGTGGATCCCAAAATTATGAAGACATCCCAAAATGTTTTTTCCACTGTAATATGGGGGCACAGTATGAAAAAAGAATGCAATGGATCTTTTATGCTTATGAAGATTTTGAACTGCCTGTCCTTGTGGCATGAAGTCACACTGCCTGTTTGGTGAAGGAGCCAACTCACTGCAGGTACCTGACTGGGAGGGAGCCATAGTATATCAGTGGCATCCTAGATGACACTGCCCCCAAAAGTCATGAACTGGGCTGATGTTCTCTCCAAAATTGAGGGATATGTGCTCAAGATTTGAACGTAGAGCCCTGGGCTGCTATGGGGTGGAAGTGGTAACTGCTGGTGATCTTCAGGAACAATCAGTAACATATTTTCAAGCCCAGCAGTACATTACATTACAGGCTGTCTCTACAAAAAAATTAGCTAGGAACTTTAAAAAAAATGACCACTGAGATTCTCCTTTATTTCCAAATGTAGGAGGACCCCATGTCATGGGTTTTGCAGGGCCCAAAGGCAGCTGTGGCCCTCTGTTCATACCCAGTGTGACAGACCCAGACCAGTGGGGTACAGGAGTCTGGTAGAGGGCAAATATACTGGTCACTGGATGAGTAGTTTTCTGTTCCCTGAGTGACCAGAGCAGGGGCTGCACTAGAGTAATCAGGAACCTGCTAGAACCAGTTAAGGCAGGCAGGCAGGCTAATTAGGACACCTGGAGCCAATTAAGAAGAAACTGCTAGAATCAATTAAGGCAGGCTAATCAGGGCTCCTGGGTTTTAAAAGGAGCTCACTTCAGTTTGTGGTGTGAGTGTGAGGAGCTGGGAGCAAGAGGCACAAGGAGCTTAGAGTGAGAGTATGCTGCTGGAGGACTGAGGAGCACAAGTGTTATCAGACACCAGGAGGAAGGTCCTGTGGTGAGAATAAGGAAGGTGTTTGGAGGAGGCCATGGGGAAGTAGCCCAGGGAGTTGTAGCTGTCATGCAGCTGTTACAGGAGGCACTATAGACAGCTGCAGTCCACAGTGTCCTGGGCTGGAACCCGGAGTAGAGGGCGGGCCTGGGTTCCCCCAAACCTCCCAATTGACCTGGACTGTGGGTTCTTCCAGAGGGGAAGGTCTCTGGGCTGTTCCCCAACCCACAGGGTGAATCTCTGAGGCAAGAAAATATGCCAATAAGCCCAGGACCCACCAAGATAGAGGAGGAACTTTGTCACACCAGGTAACACAATAATATCTTCAATGGACACTTTGTACGACTCTAGCTCTAACTTCCCTCTCCTTTTTAAGCATTATGTCCATAGTGCATTGATACTTTATTAAGGAACAATTATTTTGCTCTGGTTGAAATGATACCTGTAGGAAATCAGCCATTTTAGGGAATGCTCTTTGCAAACACTCATGTAAGTAAAGGCAATCTCATAAGATGGTTGATTGGCTGCACATCAAAATAGCAATGCCCATGCATAAATCTGTGCAGGATTGGGCCTTTAATTAGCATTCTTCGGTATGCCAAACCTACTTTGGATGTTTGCAAAGTTGGTTTTTGAATATTATGATTATTTTTTATTTTAGTAGTCAATCTTTAAAGATTTTCACTTTTCTAATAACACATTATATCCTGTCTTGTATTTTGCATAGCCAGAAAGTACTTCCCTACTAAAGAGATTTTTGCCTGAGTTTTAAACAATATTCTACACCAAAATAAATAAAACCAAACAAGACACTGAAGTACTTGTGGCACCTTAGAGACTAACAAATTTATTAGAGCATAAGCTTTCGTGGACTACAGCCCACTTCTTCGGATGCATATAGAATGGAACATATATTGAGGAGATATATATACACACATACAGAGAGCATAAACAGGTGGGAGTTGTCTTACCAACTCTGAGAGGCCAATTAATTAAGAGAAAAAAAACGTTTGAAGTGATAATCAAGCTAGCCCAGTACAGACAGTTTGATAATAAGTGTGAGAGTACTTACAAGGGGAGATAGATTCAATGTTTGTAATGGCTCAGCCATTCCCAGTCCTTATTCAAACCGGAGTTGATTGTGTCTAGTTTGCATATCAATTCTAGCTCCGCAGTCTCTCTTTGGAGTCTGTTTTTGAAGTTTTTCTGTTGTAATATAGCCACCCGCAGGTCTGTCACTGAATGACCAGACAGGTTAAAGTGTTCTCCCACTGGTTTTTGAGTATTTTGATTCCTGATGTCAGATTTGTGTCCATTAATTCTTTTGCGTAGAGACTGTCCGGTTTGGCCAATGTACATGGCAGAGGGGCATTGCTGGCACATGATGGCATATATCACATTGGTAGATGTGCAGGTGAACGAGCCCCTGATGGTATGGCTGATGTGATTAGGTCCTATGATGATGTCACTTGAATAGATATGTGGACAGAGTTGGCATCGGGGTTTGTTACAAGGATAGGTTCCTGGGTTAGTGGTTTTGTTCAGTGATGTGTGGTTGCTGGTGAGTATTTGCTTTAGGTTGGGGGGTTGTCTGTAAGCGAGGACAGGTCTGTCTCCCAAGATCTGTGAGAGTAAAGGATCATCTTTCAGGATCAGTTGTAGATCTCTGATGATGCGCTGGAGAGGTTTTAGTTGGGGGCTGAAGGTGACAGCTAGTGGTGTTCTGTTATTTTCTTTGTTGGGCCTGTCTTGTAGGAGGTGACTTCTGGGTACTCGTCTGGCTCTGTCAATCTGTTTTTTCACTTCAGCAGGTGGGTATTGTAGTTTTAAGAATGCTTGATAGAGATCTTGTAGGTGCTTGTCTCTATCCGAGGGATTGGAGCAAATGCGGTTATATCTTAGAGCTTGGCTGTAGACAATGGATCGTGTGGTGTGTCCTGGATGGACTAATCTATTTAAACTAACCAGAAGGCTGTCAATTGAAGTTATCAGTCAATCCTTCTTTTATTTATTCTGTTTTGGTGTATCCAAGATTTTTTTTTCCAGAACTCCAAAAGGAAAATACTTTGATTACTTAAAAAATGTAAACTCTTTTGCAATCCATATTTTTTAATATTACGTGCGCTGTCCTTTGTATATAATGACCACACAGTATACATGTTTTCACAACCCTGCCGCCCCCCCACTCACCTACACATATCTTTCTACCAGTTTGGTCTTAGGTCTGGTCCTCTCCCACAACATACCTCGGAGGCAATCTTCTACATAGCTACCATTGGCCATTTGAGATTCCTTTGCAGCCATCGTGCTATTGGTGCTATCTGGATCTGGCCATCCTAGCTGTTTTGCCTGGTATTTAAATGAGGCAGTAGTGCCTCCCTAAGGCTGTATGGGAATACAAATGCCTGTCAGGATAAGCAGCCATCAGCAGGAGCGCTGCTGTTACAGAATTGCTTTGCCAGTTGGCCTGAAGAAAAAAAAATGCCTCTTCCTCCTCCCTAGAAGAGAGCAGTGAGTTGATAAAAACCCTTTCTTCCACCTAGGAATAATCACTTATTGGCTTTTGCTTCTTCTCAGTTGCCACCATCTTGTTCTTCAGATGCATTTCAGTGCAAATAGTTCTTTAGAATAGTGTTGGGATTCCCTTTGGTCCCTCCTTAACTGAGCATGTCTGGTGAAATAGCTTCTCAAAAGCTCCAGTAGAAACTTTTCTTGCAAGAGTGAGCTGAACATTCTGCTTGGCCTCAGTGTTGCAAAAACATGTTGGAAATGGCACCAGACTTACATGAACCCCTCAGGAGTTTCCTCAGGGCTTTGAAGAAGTCTGAACTTCTCCCAGACTCCTCCATCACCTATTGTTACCTGAGGCAGCAGCAAGGTGTCCCTCAAGGACATTCAAAATCATCTTGTACATTCCAAGAGGGAAGTTTAAAAACAACAGTAGTGTGGATGTGGAGCAGAAATGCAATACTTACACTAATTTAGCATGGCTAGTGTGGATGCATTAAACCATTTGCACTTTAACTGGTTAGACTATAGCTTCTTCAAGTTCTTTCGTGTAGATTTAACAGGGCCACCCGGGGGGAAGGAAGTGGGGCATTTTGCCCCAGGCCCCGCAGGGGCCCCCATGAGAATATAGCATTCTATAATTTTGCAACTTTGTTTTATGGAAGGGACCCCCGAAATTGCTTTGCCCCAGGCCTCCTGAATCCTCTGGGTGGCCCTGAGATTTAATACAGAGATGGTCTGAAGATGCTTTTTAGCTCTGGATTAGATGTAGTCTGGGGTGTGGGTTCAGTGCCAGTATAAATGAGGCCAAAAGCTTGCATACAGTTTTTGTGATGTTTTTAGAATAAAAATGGCAAAATCATCCAAACTCACAAGATTTCATCTGCATGTTAAATAGAAGTAAAATAGAGCCTTTTAAATTTTGAATCCAATCTGTAACTAAACTAGGAGTAGTTTTAGAACTGAGTATCAGAAAACTTCAACCCTGAAATTCAAAGGAGTTTGTATATTTAGATTTTTGCCTAGTCTCTGACAGCTGTATTGCTGTACAGATTACTACAGGATCTGTAAACCAAGATTTTTAGAAACCGCTTTTCTGCTTAATTGTAATTTAATTTATTTTTGAAGAGGTATTTAATTGTGTTATATGCCATGTGCATAGAGATCGGACACTTTTTCATTCCAGATTAGCCCTTTTCAGAGTGATATTTTGAGAGCATAAGAAAGATATGAACTGCTAGTGCATGTATTATGTCTGGATAAAATGCATTCACTACATTCAGGCTTCTCAGATAAGTGGCTTATATGTAGAGAATTGAAAGATTTGAAAAAATACATTCTGACTGGCCTTGCACCAAGCAGAAGAAAGAAGGAAACTCGTAAGCTTGCAGCATAGTTCTTGAGAGCAGTAATAAAGCAAACAAAATGAGATGCATAAATGGAGCTGCCGGATACAAATCAGGGGAAATTACTTATAAAACTCTTGTGAATGAGACTGAATTACAAGCACTATTCATATTTCTGGCCACTTTCTGCTGTAGAGGAAGATTACTGAGTAGGAAAAGTAACAGAGGAAGCCATGCAGGATAATATAAGAACTTGAGATTCTGAGAGTAGCTGTTAAGAATGTTAGTGAAAAGTCTCTATTCTATAGAAGAGCAATTGGCGGGGGGCAACTCTAAGGCAGGCAAAATTCTGAAGGCATTGGAGAAATTCTGTAGATTTTACAAGATTGTTATGAGCTAGTGTATTACAGAGACAAAAAGGACAGGAATTAAGTGTTACACAGTATTGTTAAAATTCTTTAAAATAATGCATGAATACACTAACTCAGGAGTACATAGAGAAGGTGGTGTACAGAATGTAGCTATATACAATACTTGTATTTCTGTGCACTCTAAACCTTTCAGATTCAGCTGTCTGCAAAGGCAGCTGTCATTTTGTAGTATAAAGTAGATGAACCACCTTACAAAGAACACGTACTGTGTTCTCACTGGAAGACTTAAATTTTCCTGTTTCCTATTTTGTTGTTTCCCCTCATCTAAAATGAATTAATTCCCTAATTCCTCCTCCAAATACTTAAGCACGTGCCTCTTTCAAGTATGTGAAAATTCCCCCTGACTTCAGATTACTCATGTGCTTAAGCACACTGTTGAATTTGGGCCTCAGACTGAAAATAATTGCTTGATGGGTATGGAAAAAATAACCAAAAAGATGGCCTTGCTGGATTTAAACAAGTGTAAACAGATGGCAGAGGGAGTTTTTAGGATGGATTTCACAGCAGAGATGAGGATTGCTTGGCATAGAAGGGAAGATGATGTCCTAGTTAGGCAGCTTTTGAGCTGAGACTACTTCCTTTCATGCTGACCAGTATTATTGCCTTGTTTCCTTAAGGCCCGTCATCCCCACCCCCCATCTGTCTGCCAGTCTGCACATGTTATGTTATACTTAGATTGTGGTAATAGCTGTCATTTGGGGGCAGGGACTGTCTTTTGTCCTGTGTTTGTACAGCACCAAGCATAATTAGAGAGGAATGAACAGAGGAAAGATAATTAATTCTTAAAAGAAATTCAGGTGGTACTTAGTGGGAAGCTACTTGGCTCAGTGGTTATGAGCACTGATAACATCTGGGTTCTGTTCCAAGCTGTGCCATTCATTTGTTGTGTTACCTTAGGCAAGTCACTTAATTGCTCTGTCTGTTACCCTATTTCTAAAATGGGAATAATTATATTTAACCACTTTTGTAAAGTGCTTTGAGACTTACACATGAAATGTGTTGTCTAATGGCTAAATATTGTTGTTAATTCCTATCTAGCACATAGCAATGTCAGTAAAGGAGGGCCCGGGAAAGACATATAATAATTGATATGCTACACTAAATATATAGTTTGTCCATATGTGAGTGGGAAGTTTTAGGGTTTATCATCCAAATTGTATTAACATTAGGATGTTAGTAGGATACTGAAAATGAAAAGTTAGCTGCTGTGGCTTCGCTGTTAATGTTTTTCAAGCTAGCTAGATCAAAGCTATCTCAGACACGTCCATATGTGGTGCAGTCACAGCTCTGACTGCAGTGTAGACATACCTATAGAGAATAAGAGCCTGTTACTACAGTTAGAGTTACTTCTTTAGCTCAGGATGACTATGCTGTATTGCTGTCGATCTTGGGTCCTGTCACTATAGATAATGTTGCTGTTTGTCATGCAGGGTGGCCTTGGGTTAGTTTGTTTTAATGAAAATATTCTTTCCTCTGGTGCATTTAACATTGATAGTTTTTGTGGAAGAAGTGTGGCAGGAATTTGAAAACCTAGGGACAGCACTGGAGCAATCCCAAAAACAACATCAGTGCCTGAGGGAATAAAATCTAATACGATATTCAGAAAGTCCAGTGCGTAAGCTAAATCAGCCTCTGACACATCTGTGCAATCAATATATAAGGATGCCACTTACCTTGGCACAACTCCTGAAGAAATCCATTTTCAAATTTTTTGTATGCTTCTACAATGCCTGATGCATAAATATGATTTGGCCTAAACTGACTTACCCATCCCTCCACATAGTACAGTCCCTGGCTTTATATATATATTTGTTCCCAGGACAAAGATAATGTAATTTCTTCACTCCACTTCTGTTTTGAGTTAGTTTCTCTATACTATATGGCACTTATGTTCTAAAAGTGAAGTGTCAAATGTTATGTTCGTAAGATCGGCTTCAAGGTTCTTTTTTTTAAGATAGCAATGCTTATCACTCAATAAAAGAAGTGACAGAGTGTGTATTAGCCATTACCATGAGAATGGCAGCATACTGAATTATTATTTTTTCCAGGAGGAAAATATAGGTGCCTGGTGTGTTATTACTGTCTAGTATAGTCACAATACCCACTTTGGTTCTGATCCTGCAAACACTTAAGCAAATGTCTAAACTTTATTCACATGAGTAGTACCACAGAATTCAATGAGACTATTCATGCAAGTAAATTAAACACATGCTTAAGTGTTTGTCAGATTGGGGTTTTTAGTCTTTCAAGATCACTTTCCTGCTCTTGTTTATTTTACATTTTGTTTTAGTTGCAGCTGCTAATTTGGCATCCTAAACTATATTTTGCTAAATAATATATAAAAACAGAAATCTAAAAGCAGGGATACAGGTTTTAACAATGCCCCAACAAGAACATGGAGATTCAAGATACATTAAAAATACTTTGGATATAACTGGCCACCAATGGGAAATGTGAAAGAACACAATTTAATTCCCTCCCTAGCCCGGAAGAAATGCAGGGGGAGAAGAATTAGTGTTACATATTGTTAAACTGGTTTCATTGCTGCAGAATTAATGAAAGATGCACTACACTGAACCTTGGCATTTCATTACACACAGAAAGTCATATTCTTACATGAGGGAAATCAATGAGCGTAAGGCAGCCAGATAGCACTGCATCTTTAAAACATGCACAGAGGCTAAAATTACTTTATTCATCTTCAGTCAGATGTACATAATGCAGAGACTGTCACCCTTATCTTATCAAGCTATGCTTTTTTTTAAATTTTACAATATGATAAGGATGGTAATTGTTTTCCTTCTTGAGCAGAAACACTGTGAAATGAGAGAGGCAGACAAAAACAGGGCTCAAAGAAAAAATGTTTACTGAATTAAATGTATAGTTTTGTTAGCTGCAAAGTGGCCTTCCTCAACAGAAAACTCTGTGCAGCATCTCCATGTTGATGTAAGAATTGGGGTGTGCATCGCTTATTCAATAGCTCGGTCTGTATTTTTCAAGCCAGAATGATAAAAGGCAGGAAGTGAGCTATTGTTGTTACTGATTATTATTTTATACAAAATATTGTGTGGGGGGGGGGGGGGAGGTCTTGCTACTTTTTTTTTTAAAGCCTCACCTCTTATCAAGTGAGGGCCTGATCCTGTAAGGTGCTGCCTGGAGTTCCTACTGAATTCTGATGCAGTAAATGTAAACTTCTTCACTAGAAGACACTTTTCTAAATCTGGAGAAACCTCCTGAAAATGATGCTAAATAAATCATTCACTTCAGGATTCATGCCAGAGAAAAATGCATAATTAAAATGTTGACACTTAAACAAGGCAAAATGTGTACATATTTAATTTGTAGTAAATAAAGATTATTCAGAATATAATGTTATTAATGTCTACAATGCTACAGCTGCATTTAGTCTCTAAGCAGCAAACCAATGCATCCTATAGAACACCGGTGATATTTACAATACCATGTATTAAAGCTGAGTAAAAATGTGATGCCAAGCAAAAATTAAATAAAAAGGGTTCATGGAATGAAGAAGGGGTAAGAAAGAGATATGATTATAATAAATTAAATACCTTTCAGTACTGTAGCATATTGGTCATAACTAGAGCCAGACAGGTGCTCCAAAAATGTACTTCTTTGCATTTTATTTTGATCACTTTCCACAAATATTCTGTCAAACAAGTTTTCTGGAATGTTAAATCAAACTGTGAATTTTATGCAGACACAGAATATTCATGGAAAGCAAATTCTGAATTAGTAATCTGTGTCCACCTTTCATTTTGAAATGTGAATATCAAACATTCAATGCAATTCTTTCAGTGACTGTTTCTAGAGCAATCTCTCTAAGCTCACATATGTTAACCTAAAACATCTGTTGAACAACTTCAAACACAAACAAATATATGGACAATTTAAGACAAGGAAAAACAGGTCATTTTTTAATAAACTGTGAACAGATCCTAGACCTTATCTTCCTTCATGGAATCAATAGAAACAGGATAGGCCTCTGTAAAACTGGGTTAATTACCTGAGTTCATTTATAGTCTTGTCTTTTAGTCCTGACTTACATGCAACTTGTGCTCAGGTCAGGGAGTGCAGCATCAGGCTGTGGTTTAGCTGGCTGAGGTGATGGCACGCAAGCAGTCTGCCATTCAGGGCTGCCCAGAGGATTCAGAGGGCCTGGGGCAAAGCAATTTCGGGGGCCCCTTCCATTAAAAAAAAGTTGCAATACTCTAGTAACATGTATTTGGAAATGTAAAAAATAACCAGTGAAATACATTCAAAAATTAATTTTTAATAATTTGAAAATACACAAAATACATTATTTAAAAACATTAAATGCTTTAATGGTATGTATACATTTGCAATTACATAATGGGCTGTCGCTGGGTGATGGTGATGGTTGGTGCCAATGGGCTGTCACTGCCTGGGGGTGGCGCTACTGTTGCCCAGGGCTGGGTGGGGAGCTGGGCTCTGGGTCAGGGGGTGCCCAGCTCAGAGGGGCTGGGCTCGGAGCTGGGGGTCAGGGCTGTGAGGGGATGGGGCCCCCATGGGAATGTCAGAGGCTCCCCTCGCCTCCGCCTTCACCTTCCCCCATCCCCCGGCGCCTCAGCGCGCTGCGTCAGGAGTGGCCCTGGACAGCGCTGCAGCGGCGTGGCTCGGGCAGGGCCTGAGGTCCTCCCGCTTGGAGCCGCATGGTAAGGGGGCGGGGCTGCGAGCTCCGGTGGGCCAAGCGGCAGGAGATCCTGGACGCGGCTCGCTGAGGCTCTGGGGGGGGGGTAAGTGGCATGGTAAGGCCCTCTGAGCCGGGCACCCCTGAGCCCTGACCCCCAGCTCCGAGCCCAGCCCCTCTGAGCTGGGCACTCCCCCGACCCCATCCCCCCTACAGCCTTGACCCCTAGCTCCAAACCCAGCCCCTCTGAGCCAGACACACCATGAACCTATCCCCCCACAGCCCTGACCCCTAGCTCAGAGCCCAGTCCCTCTGAGCCAGACACTCCCCTGACCCCATCCCCCCCACAGCCCTGACCCCCAGCTCCGAGCCCATCCCCTCTGAGCCGGGCATCCCCTTGACCCCATCCCCTCGCAGCCCTGACCCCCAGGTCCGAGCCCAGCCCCTCTGAGCCAGGCACCCCCCTTCTGCTCCCCCCCGCAACCCTGACCTCTAGCTCCGAGCCCAGCCCCTCTGAGCCAGACACCCCCTGAACCCATCCCCCCCCCCAGCCCTGACCCCCAGCTCTGAGCCCACCCCCTCTGAGCTGGGCACCCCCCGACCCAGAGCCCAGCTCCCCACCCAGCCCTGAGCAGCAGTAGCACCACCCCAGGCTGCGACAGCCCATTGGCACCAACCATCACCCAGCGACAGCCCATTATGTAATTGCAAATGTATACATACCATTAAAGCATTTAATGTTTTTAAATAATGTATTTTGTGTATTTTCAAATTATTAAAAATTAATTTTTGAATGTATTTCACTGGTTATTTTTTACATTTCCAAATACATGTTACTAGAGTATTGCAACTTTTTTTTATGGAAGGGGCCCCCGATATTGCTTTGCCCCAGGCCCTCTGAATCCTCTGGGCGGTCCTGTCTCCGACATTCCCGTGGTGGCCCCTGCAGGGCCCAGGGCAAATTGCCCCAATTGCCCCCCCACCCGGGTGGCCCTGCTGCCATTTGATCTGATTCCAATCTGAGTTCCATTAATTGGAAAAAGATGAAGCTTTGGGACACAGGAAACATATCCTCTCTAGTGATGTACTGCCAATATTTTCATGAAGACTTTCACAACAGTTTTCACTCATAGCTGCTTATTGCTTGTTCAGTCATGCCCTAGCCTCAGCATGTCCTCGGTCTCCCATGCTACTCTCTCACACATTTTCTCTGTGATTCTATGGTAATTTCTCTGAATTTACTACAGACTTTGCATTGAACTAATAGGCTAACAGTGTGGCTCTCTCTGGTAGGGAAGGAAACATCTTCATAAATGTCCCATCAGGATGCAGGATAGCCATCCTTTTTGGGCAGCCAGGTTTTCCGTTATGGGTACCTCACCTGCACTAGGCTCTAAATCCTCCTTCTAATCCCTGAGATCTACTAATAGTCCCTCTCGTGGTTTCAACGGATTAACATATATTTTTTATTCTTTTTTTCTTGTCTGGATATAGGCTCTAAGAGTCAATCTTCCTGATCCCCCAGACCACTTATTAAGATACTGCCACTTAGTTAAGGCTTTATTCTTAGTACAGGGCATTAGGAATAAAATTGCATCCCCAGGCTAGAACTCTCCATCTCTTTCTCCTTTGTTACACTGCCTGGCCTGAATCCAGCAGTCTGAGGCCAGGTGCCAGTCATTCTCTCATTTCAAGGGTGCATTGGAGCACATTCCTGGCTCAGATGGGCTGACTGCCCTAGCTTTCCTTTCCTTTGTCAAATATTCCTTAGGGGTAGTGTCCGTATAGTCATTCAAATTACAAAAGTGTCACTGAGGCTTGTGGGTTCCTCCTGAACTGCAAGGAGCAGATAGTATAGGCATCGGGAACAGGTTTTAGCCTTAGTGTCCACAAATTGTGTAGCCAACCAACCAGGCCACAGTACAGCCCTTTGTCTTACCTATTTAAATCATGAGTGCTTCAGGGTAGGATCTATCTCTGACTGTGTGTCTGTAAAACACAATGGAGCCCCAATCTCTGTCATGGCCTCTAAGTGCCACCATAATACACCTAATTAATTACTTTAATCAGATAACTGTTCATGAGGTGCAGACATATGGCTATGTTAGCATACTGATTGCCAACATGACTAACCAGTTGCAGGGTAATGCCAAATCAAACAGGATGATCCACATATCGGTGTGCTTGCCACACTAATGGATTATTAGTCTCATGGTTTCAGTTACTATACAGCTTGTACTGCAATAGTCTAGTTTGGGGATTTCTCTCTCACCCATGCATGGGGAATAGCCAGTGGATCCGAATAGCAGTGAATCCACCTCTTTTCCCTACCTTGACATCCAATCCTTGCTGTACACTTGCACTCAGGGATAACCCGTGGAACTTGTCTCCTAAGTGTGCATCTCTCTCTGAGTTCCTCCTCCAGTCTCCATTTGTGCAGTTTTACTGGCATGGGCCCTCCATTTATACAAGTAGATGGCCAGGGTAGAGTGGTGAGGTCGCTTCTGTCATTTATCTTATTTTTCCTTCAGTATGTAGGATGCTCAAAAATAATTATTATAAAACAAAAGCCAAAAAAGACAGATATGACCAGGATGAGGTTCCTCTATCCAGGAGGGTGAAAAGAACTGGAGTGATACATGTTGAGAAAGTGTGCTGGGTGCTTTCCAAGTATATTGTTTATGTAAGAGAGGGTTGAAGTGCAAGGCTCTAAAGAGACCAGATTTTGAAGGCATCAGTAAGAAAATGTGGCAAAGTGTGTATCTCTCTCTCCTCATGTTATGCTCCACATTTACTGAAAAGCTTTTTTATTTTCATGTATCATAGAATCATAGAATCTCAGGGTTGGAAGGGACCTCAGGAGGTCATCTAGTCCAACCCCCTGCTCAAAGCAGGACCAATTCCCAACTAAATGATCCCAGCCAGGGCTTTGTCAAGCCGGGCCTTAAAAACCTCCAAGGAAGGAGACTCCACCACCTCCCTAGGTAACGCATTCCAGTGCTTCACCACCCTCCTAGTGAAATAGTGTTTCCTAATATCCAACCTAAACCTCCCGCACTGCAACTTGAGACCATTGCTCCTTGTTCTGTCATCTGCCACCACTGAGAACAGCCGAGCTCCATCCTCTTTGGAACCCCCCTTCAGGTAGTTGAAGGCTGCTATCAAATCCCCCCTCATTCTTCTCTTCTGGAGACTAAACAATCCCAGTTCCCTCAGCCTCTCCTCATAAGTCATGTGCTCCAGACCCCTAATCATTTTTGTTGCCCTCCGCTGGACTCTTTCCAATTTTTCCACATCCTTCTTGTAGTGTGAGGCCCAAAACTGGACACAGTACTCCAGATGAGGCCTCACCAATGTCGAATAAAGGGGAACGATCACGTTCCTTGATCTACTGGCAATGCCCCTACTTATACAGCCCAAAATGCCGTTAGCCTTCTTGGCAACAAGAGCACACTGTTGACTCATATCCAGCTTCTCGTCCACTGTGATCCCTAGGTCCTTTTCTGCAGAACTGCTACCTAGCCATTCGGTCCCTAGTCTGTAGCAGTGCATGGGATTCTTCCGTCCTAAGTGCAGGACTCTGCACTTGTCCTTGTTGAACCTCACCAGGTTTTTTTTGGCCCAATTCTCTAATTTGTCTAGGTCCCTCTGTATCCGATCCGTACCCTCTAGTGTATCTACCATGCCTCCTAGTTTAGTGTCATCTGCAAATTTGCTGAGAGTGCAGTCCACACCATCTTCCAGATCATTAATAAAGATATTAAACAAAACCGGCCCCAAGACCGACCCTTGGGGCACTCCGCTTGAAACCGGCTGCCAACTAGACATGGAGCCATTGATCACTACCCATTGAGCCCGACGATTTAGCCAGCTTTCTATCCACCTTACAGTCCATTCATCCAGCCCATACTACTTTAACTTGCTGGCAAGAATACTGTGGGAGACCGTATCAAAAGCTTTGCTAAAGTCAAGGAATAACACATCCACTGCTTTCCCCTCATCCACAGAGCCAGTTATCTCGTCATAGAAGGCAATTAGGTTAGTCAGGCACGACTTCCCCTTGGTGAATCCATGCTGACTGTTCCTGATCACTTTCCTCTCCTCTAAGTGCTTCAGAATTGATTCCTTGAGGACCTGCTCCATGATTTTTCCAGGGACTGAGGTGAGGCCGACTGGCCTGTAGTTCCCCGGATCCTCCTTCTTCCTTTTTTTAAAGATGGGCACTATATTAGCTTTTTTCCAGTCATCCGGGACCTCCCCCGATCACCATGAGTTTTCAAAAATAATGGCCAATGGCTCTACAATCTCATCCGCCAACTCCTTTAGCACCCTCGGATGCAGTGCATCCGGCCCCATGGACTTGTGCACGTCCAGTTTTTCTAAATAGTCCCGAACCACTTCTTTCTCCACAGAGGGCTGGTCACCTTCTCCCCATACTGTGCTGCCCAGTGCAGCAGTCTGGGAGCTGACCTTGTTTGTGAAGACAGAGGCAAAAAAAGCATTGAATACATTAGCTTTTTCCACATCCTCGGTCACTAGGTTGCCTCCCTCATTCAGTAAGGGGCCCACACTTTCCTTGACATTCTTCTTGTTGCTAACATACCTGAAGAAACCCTTCTTGTTACTCTTCACATCTCTTGCTAGCTGCAACTCCAAGTGTGATTTGGCCTTCCTGATTTCACTCCTGCATGCCTGAGCAATATTTTTATACTCCTCCCTGGTCATTTGTCCAATCTTCCACTTCTTGTAAGCTTCTTTTTTGCGTTTAAGATCAGCAAAGATTTCACTGTTTAGCCAAGCTGGTCGCCTGCCATATTTACTATTATTTCTACACATCGGGATGGTTTGTTCCTGCAACCACAATAAGGATTCTTTAAAATACAGCCAGCTCTCCTGGACCCCTTTGCCCTTCATGTTATTCTCCCAGGGGATCCTGCCCATCTGTTCCCTGAGGGAGTCAAAGTCTTCTTTTCTGACGTCCAGGGTCCGTATTCTGCAGCTTTCCTTTCTTCGTTGTGTCAGGATCCTGAACTCGACCATCTCATGGTCACTGCCTCCCAGGTTCCCGTCCACTTTTGCTTCCCGTACTAATCCTTCCCTGTTTCTGAGCAGCAGGTCAAGAAAAGCTCTGCCCCTAGTTGGTTCCTCCTGCACCAGGAAATTGTCCCCTACACTTTCCAAAAACTTCCTGGATTGTCTGTGCACTGCTGTATTGTTCTCCCAGCAGATATCAGGGTGATTAAAGTCTCCCATGAGAACCAGGGCCTGCGATCCAGCAACTACTGCTAGTTGCCAGAAGAAAGCCTCGTCCACCTCACCCCCCTGGTCTGGTGGTCTATAGCAGACTCCAACCACGACATCACCCTTGTTGCTCACACTTCTCAACTTTATCCAGAGACTCTCAGGTTTTTCTGCAGTTTCATACCGGAGCTCTGAGCAGTCATACTCCTCTCTAACATACAACACAACTCCCCCACCTTTTCTGCCCTGCCTGACCTTCCTGAACAGTTTATATCTATCCATGACAGTACTCCAGTCATGTGAGTTATCCCACCAAGTCTCTGTTATTCCAATCGCATCATAGTTCCCTGACTGTGACAGGACTTCCAGTTCTCCCTGCTTGTTTCCCAGGCTTCTTGCATTTGTGTATAGGCACTTAAGATAACTCATCGATCGTCCCTCTTTCTCGGTATGAGACAGGAGTCCTCCCCTCTTGCGCTCTCCTGCTTGTGCTTCCTCCCAGGATCCCATTTCCCCACTTATCTCAGGGCTTTGGTCTCCTTCCCCCGGTGAACCTAGTTTAAAGCCCTCCTCACTAGGTTAGCCAGCCTGTTGGCGAAGATGCTCTTCCCTCTCTTCGTTAGGTGGAGCCTGTCTCTGCCTAGCACTCCTCCTTCTTGGAACACCATCCCATGGTCGAAGAATCCAAAGCCTTCTCTCCGACACCACCTGCATAGCCATTCATTGACTTCCACGATTTGATGGTCTCTACCCAGGCCTTTTCCTTGCACAGGGAGGATGGACGAGAACACCACTTGTGCCTCAAACTCCTTTATCCTTCTTCCCAGAGCCACGTAGTCTGCAGTGATCTGCTCAAGGTCATTCTTGGCAGTATCATTGGTGCCCACGTGGAGAAGCAGGAAGGGGTAGCGATCCGAGGGCTTGATGAGTCTCAGCAGTCTCTCCGTCACATCGTGTATCCTAGCTCCTGGCAAGCAGCAGACCTCTTGGTTTTCCCGGTCGGGGCGGCAGATAGATGACTCAGTCCCCCTGAGGAGGGAGTCCCCGACCACCACCACTCTCCTCCTCCTCCTCCTCCTCCTCCTCTTGGGAGTGGTGGTCATGGGGGAGGGATAGCTCAGTGGTTTGAGCATTGGCCTGCTAAACCCAGGGTTGTGAGTTCAATCCTTGAGGGGGCCACTTGGGGATCTGGGGCAAAATCAGTACTTGGTCCTGCTAGTGAAGGCAGGGGGCTGGACTCGATGACCTTTCAAGGTCCCTTCCAGTTCTAGGAGATGGGATATCTCCATTATATTATAACCCCCATCCCTAGGACAGTGCATCTTTTGCCTTCCAATCGGTGGAGTCTCCTTCTGCTCCCTTCCCTCAGATGGGTCATCTAGTCCACTCTCCACATTAGTACCTGTAGAGAGAACATGGAAATAATTGCTCACGTGTATCTCCATTGCTGGTACATGGACGCTCCTCTTTCTCCTTCTGGAGGTCACATGCTGCCAAACTTCTTCACCATCCTTCTGTCCCTGCTGCGCCTGCTCTGAATCTTCAGAACATTGTGGCCGTAGAAGCATCTCCTGACATCTGTCCAGGAAATCTTCATTTTCCCTTATGCAACGCAGAGTCGATACTCGTTTCTCCAGACCTCGAACCTCCTCTTCCAATATGGAAACCAGTTTGCACTTTGTACAGACAAAGTCGCTTCTGTCCTGTGGAAGAAAGACAAACATGGCACAACCTGTGCAGGTTACAACAGCTGATCGCTCACCTTCCATATCACCTTCCTCTTAAGAGCTTCCTCAGCTGTTGCAGGAACTACTCAGAGAAACCCGCAGATGAAAGCCTCAGTGAGCTCTCCCCGGGCGAACTCCCAGGCAAACTCCCTCTGTTAGCCTCTGCTGTTCGCAGCTCAGCTGGCGTAGGATCACAGTATTATCTACTGACACTAAAAGTAATCTTAACAGGCCATAAAGCAGAAGCCAAAGCTATTTATTTAATTTTCTGTGAGACATTTCCTGCAACTCCCACATGAAAGGAAAACCCTATCAACAGAGAAGCCAGTAAAGGTACACATGACTAGAATACATTCTAGGTCTTGTTTTCAAAGTGCATTGTAACACAATTAAAGAAGTAATTACTTCTGCCTAACTATCTGTCTCCTCGGGATGAACAGTTGGTGGCACTGATTATTCAATATATCTCACAGTTCCTACCTGAGAAAAAGAATCCACAGCCTTTCCAAAAGCAGTTTTGATTAATTGAGCCAGAAGCATGTGCACTATAATTTTTCACTGCATTATAATAAAGTGAATGTTTTCTAAATGTCACAGTTTAAATTTCATGGGGCATGAAATCCACTTTAGAAATGAAAGTTAGAGCCCTTTTCCAAATAAGAAGTCTAATCTTATAGTCAAAAACACTTCATATTCCCAGACATTATTAACCATGGAGTGCTGCCTGCAAACTAACACTATCTGGCACATTAAAACTGAATTTGCTCTATAATTATGTTACCAAATATTTAAAATAGATAAGATTACAAGGGAGATGTTAAATGTGCACATTAATAGCATTTCCATTTACTAATAATAAATCTAAATGCCCTTCATTTTTACATGTTAATGTTAACACAAATACTAAAAGATCACTTCTAAAGAAAATGATTGTGGACTAATCATGGGGTTTAATGTCAAATGATAACACTTCATAGTAATCTCAGGAAAGTTCAAAATTAAATGCTTTCACCCTCTTTTGAATTCTTTTTGTTTAAAAAAGAGTATGAAGAATACAAAGTATTTGTGATGCTTCTTGGGGGTACCCTTGCTAACACCTGCCTTTAGCCTAAGGAAGCGTTGTCTGTGCCTAACAGGGGTCATCTCCCCAGCCTCACTGGCCACAGGCAATGCAAGCACTCCCTCTAGGCCTTGCCGGCCCCAATGTTACTCTACAGGTTAGCGATTGGCACACGCCAACCCTCGAACCTTCTGAGTGCCTGCCTCAAGTGACCAGCCCCAGGTACACGTGAACCCCCCCAGTATCACAAATTTGCTGCTTCCAAAGAAACAGTACAACCTAGCTTACAAGTTCCACCCAGTTACCGTGCTACTTAACTCACAGCACTTGGATGTCTGTTTGTGGGGCCTAGTGGATAGAGCACAGAACTGCGGCTCAGGAGACCTGGTCTTTATATTAGGCTCTGCCCTGGCCTGCTGGGTGACCTAGGGGAAATAACTTCATTTCTCTATGCCTCAAAATGGGGATAATGATCTTGAGATCCTTTCTAATGCTTTTGGAGATCTCTGAATAAAAAGCACTATATAAGAGGTATTTCCCAGATCTCTGGTATGCAAATTTAGGTCCTGATCCTGGAGACACTTATGCACATGGGTAACTTAACAAATATTTGTTTCAAGACACTACAACTAATCAAAGCCCCGATTTGCAATCGATAGCATTCTGTGTCCATGCAGAGTCCCACTGACTTGGTGCAAGTGCAGTAGTCTTGTATATTGCAGCATCAGGACCCATGTGAATAAAATTACTCATGTACGTAAGTGTTCGCGGTATCAGAAAATGAACAGGAACCAAAATTTGTCTATGAAAACAAATCATTTTATTTGCAAGCGTATAAACACAAGCTTTAAAGGTGGCTTTCATTTGGATGAGACACTGGTATCATGGAGTCAGGGTATTCTTAATGGGCTTCTTTTTTGTTTGGTTTCAGGTTTTTTGTGCTTACAAAACGTAAGCATGTCCAGTTTTCTTGAACTCAGCAGGAGCAAAACTGCATGCAGGTACTCTTTTTAACAGATGCCTCTGACCACACACCTCTAATCTGTTCCAAGAAACAGTTCTGTGTCTTTCCCCAGGGCCCCAAATACACTGTATTCAAAATACACTGTCCTCTTCACTGGCTTCACAAGTTTTGTCCCAGTCCCTGAGTTTTAATGCATCCATTTACTTTAATGAGGTCTATGATCACCTTTGTTTCCAAGGCCCATACTGGCGGTATCATGGGGTGCAGCCAATGACTACCCAGTGTGCTGTACTGTCTGGCCTGTTTCTTGATCTCTTAACCACAAACACATACCAGGTTGTCGCCCTTTCACTATGTGTATTTATTGATCACTTGTATAGCATAAGGGAACGTATTGCAGGCTTGTAGCCAAGAGGAGACTTCCTCACAACCCTCTCTCATCAGCCTAGACTCACCCCTGTGCTCTTTCTGCTTCCTCCCACTTACAGCCTCTCAATTACTGAGCCAATTGCCATGTTAGCCCAGCAGTTGCCACCCATGTGGTAGTAATCCTCAAGTGGTTAACTGGCTTAAATTAAGCCTGTTCTCCTCCCCAGTGCTGCAGCAACAACAGTGACCAAAATGCTACTAATACTGCCCTGTCACCAGGGGCGGCTCTATGTATTTTGCCGCCCCAGCACGGTAGTCAGGCGGCTTTCGGCGGTGCGCCTGAGGGAGGTCCGACTGGTAACATGGATTCGGCAGCATGCCTGCGGGAGGTCCGCCAGTCCCGCGGCTTCGGCGTACCTGCCGCTGAATTGCCACCGAAGCTGCGGGACCGGTGGACCTCCTGCAGGCATGCCGCCGAAGGCTCCCTGACTGCTGCTCCCACCGTGGCTTGCCACCTCAGTCATGCTCTTGGTGCGCTGGTGCCTGGAGCTGCCCCTGCCTGTCACGCAATTCAACACCCAATATTTCACTGAGACATTTTTCTTGGCTCCAGAAGAAATCTGTTTTGCTGCCCACAGGGGGTTGGAGTTCTACTGTGGGTTCCTGTGCCCTTCGAGACTGGCCTTCCATGGATCACTAGTAAGGGTCTTCTGCCTTCCACCCAAAAAGGTGCACTTGGAGGATAGAGGTTTTCCCCACAACTCCATCTCAGCCCATTGGTTATCACAGTAATCACATCCCACAGATATTTCCTCCAGTTTAATTTGCTTCTGGTTTGTATCTACTCACATGAATTGTCCCTCTAAAGCCACAATCTCAGGATCCCTGTCTTCCCCTGATTTTATCCTGCTCCTGTTTGAGACTATCAGAGCATGTTCACCCTCCAAACATCCTTAGCAGCACCCCCACAGCTTGTTCTTCATCCTGTTCCCTATCCCCAGCTTGGTCCCCCTGGGAGTTGCCTGATGCTTTGCCCTCCATCTCCTCTAGGTGTCCTTGATCTAGCACTCCCTGCTTCACTGCCCCTTAATCAAGTTTTCCTCCTCCCCACAAATCCTATAGTGCAGGGGGTAGGGAAGGAAATACCAAAGAAGCCACAGTAGCATTTAACTTCAGAAAAGAGATCTACAAAAAAATGAGGAAGCTAATTAAACAGAAGTTAACAGGAACAGTCACAAGAGTGAAATGCCTGTAAGCTGCATGTAAACTTTGTTAAAAACACCATAATAGAGGCTCAAATTAAATGTATACCCACAATTTAAAAATAAAATAGTAAGAGGACCAAAAAATGCCACCATAACTAAACAGAGTAAAAGAGGTAGTTAGAGGCTAAAAGGCATCCTTTATAAACTGGAAGTAAAAAAAAAAAAATAGAAAGGAGCATAAACTCTGGCAAGTCAAGTGTAAAAGTATAATTAGGCAGGCCAAAAAAAAAGAAGAACTTGAAGAGCAACTAGCAAAAGGCACAAAAATTGATGGCAATTTTTTTAAGTACCTCAGAAGCAGGAAGCCTGACAAACAGTCAATGGGACCATTACAAAAAAGCCCATTACAGAGAAGCCAAATGTATTCTTTGCATCCATCTTCACTGCAGAGGATGTAAGGGAGATTCCCATACCTGAGACTTTTTTTTTAGGTGACAAATCTGAGGAACTGTCCCACACTGAGATGTGAACAGAGGTAGTTTTGGAACAAATTGATGAACTGAACAGTAATAAGTCAGTAGGACCAGATATTCACCCAAGACTTCTAAAGGAACTCAAATATGAAATTGAAGAACTACTAACTGTATTATGTAACCTATAATTTAAATCAGCTTCTATGTCAGATTTCTAGAGGATAGCTAATGTGATACTAGTTTTTTAAAAAAGCTCTAGAGGTGATCATGGCAATTACAGGCCATTAAGCCTAACTTAAATACCAGTTCACTGAAATGATAGTACAGAACAGAATCATTAAACATATAGGTGAACATGATTTCTTGGGGGAAAATTTTGTAAAAGGAAATCATGCCTCACCAATCTATAAGAATTCTTTGACGGCATCAACAAGTATGTGGACAAGGCTGATACAGTGGATATACTGTACTTGGACTTTCAGAAAAGCTTCTGACAAGGTCCATCACCAAAGGCTCTTAAGCAAAGTAAGCAGTCATGGGATAAGAGAGAAGGTCCTCTCATGGATCAGTAACTGGTTAAAACAAATGGTTGGAATAAATGGTCAATTTTCAGAATGGAGATGGGTAAATAGTGGTGTCCTCAGGGATCTATACTAGGACCCATGCTGTTCAATTAATTCATAATTGATCTGGAAAAACAGTAAACAGTGAGGTGGCAAAGTTTGCAGATGATACGAAATTACTCATGATAATTACGTCCAAAGTAGATAAAGAGAACTCGCAAAACTGGGTCGTTGGGCAACAAAATGGCAGATGAAATTCAATGTTGATATTTGCAAAGTAATGCACATTGGAAAACATAATCCCAACTATGCAGACAAAATGATGGTCTGAATTAGTTGTTACCACTCAAGAAAGATCTTGGAGTCATTGTGGATAGTTCTCTGAAAACATCCACTGAATGCACAGCAGCAATCAAAAAAGATAAAAATGTTATGAATATTAGGAAAAGGATAGATAATAAGACAATAAATATCATAATGCCTCTATATAAATCCATGATATGCCTACACTTTGAATACTGCATGCAGTTCTGGTCACCCCATCTCAAAAAAGATATATAAGAAATTGAAAAGGTACAGAAAAGGGAAACATAAATTATGAAGAGTATGAAATAGCTTCCACATGAGGAGAGATTAAAAAAGACTGGGACTTTTCAGTTTGGAAAAGAGATGACTGAGGCAGGCTGACAAAGGTCTATAAAATCATGAATGGTGTGGAGAAAGTGAATAAGGAAGTGTTATTTACCCCTTCTCTTAACACACGAATGAAGGAGATAGCCATTGATGGGCCTATTAGCCAAGATGAGTAGGGATGGTGTCCCTAGCCTCTGTTTGCCAGAAACTGGGAATGAATGACAGGAGATGGATCACTTGATGGTTACCTGTTCTGTTCATTCCTTGTGAAGCACCTGGCATTGGTCACTGTCGGAAGACAGGATACTGGGCTAGATGGTCTGGTCCTGTATGGCCATTCTTATGTTCATAGGGGTCACTCAATGAAATTAATAGGCAACAGACTTAAAACAAACAAAAGGAAGTACTTTACGCAATGCACCTGTGGAACTCACTGCCAGGGGATGTTCTGAAGGCCAAAACTAACTGGGTTCAAAAAAGAATTAGAAGTTAATGGAGGACAGGTCCATCAATAGTTATTAGCCAAGATGGTCAGAGATGCAACCCCATGCTCTGGGTGTCTCTAAGCTTCTGACTGCCCGATGCTGGGACTGGACAGTGGATGGATCACTTGATAATTGCCTTGTTCTGTTCATTTCCTCGGAAGCATCTGGCATTGGCCACTGTCAAATGACAGGATATTGGATGAGATGGATCAGTGGTCTGACACAGACTGGTCTTTTTATATGTTCTTATGAGTCCATTAGAGCCTCAATTTTTTTATCTATCGGGCCTCAACCATAGTGTGGCCCAGCCTGACAATTTCTATGCAAAAGCCCTGGGAGGTACCCTGTCGTTCCATTTGGTTGTTCTGAATTTTTGGCAGAATTCCTTCACTGACAGGCCGGCCCTGTCCAAGATAGTGGCCTTCAGCATATCATAATACTTGGCTTGGTGCTTGCTCAGGATCATACAGGCCACCTGAGCCTCTCCAGTCAGATAAGGGACTAGCTGAAGTGCTCATGCATCCTTGTCCCATCCAGTGCTAGTAGCCACCTGCTCAAAGGTGGCTACTAAAAGCAAAAAGGGGCCATGGAGCCATCTGACTTGTCCCAGGCCCACCATTCAATTCCCTGTTCCCTGTTCCCTCATTGGAACTCACCAGCCTGCTCCTTCATGAATTCTTGTAACGTTCACCACTGCTTTGCCTACCAACCCAGAAGTTCTTGACTCTCCACCTGCTGGGTCTTCTGCATCTCTCTTTATTGTTCCACTAGCCAGTATGGTACATTGTCCATTGTACCCACATCTTCTGCCTTCATGCAGGTCACGTCTCAAATCTCCTTTTCTCAACTGAGAGGGTTAATGCTCCTGGACAAGCCCCAGTGAGTCATGGGGTGTGTCTCTTGCTACCTAGAGTGCCACACTGTCTGGCCTGTTTCTTTGCTCTTTTAACCACAAACACAATACCATGTTACCTTTTCACTATGTGTGTGTTTATTCCCCAGTGCCTCAATCAGTGCAGTAACCAGGGCACTACTAATAGTGCCCTGTCACAGGAAGATGTCACTTGCACCACTGCCCCTTTCATGGCTGCCTCCTAGGTGCCCCCTTAGGTCCTAGGCCTCTACGCATCACCTCTCAGATGGAGGAATGCAGGTTCTTTTCCTCAAGACCATGAATTTAGGCTGCGATTCCTTCTGCCCTTCATTTCAAACATCTTAGCAAATTTGCACTTATTTCCACACTGGCAGTCCTGTTCTCTCCCTCATGGTCAATGACGGAGTTAACAAGTGACCAGCCAGATTTTACAAAGCACAGTACATCTATTTAGGACAAAAACATTACACAGAAAACATTATAAAACAATCTATATACATACCAAGCTTACCAGGTGTCACCACAGGGAGACCATGGTAGGTGTCAAAGTCCTTTAAACCTTTTCTACAGCAGGGATCCCTCTAGGTCACAGCACCAATTCTTGCCTCAAGTGAGAGTGACCCTCCTCAATATCAGGCTGGCCACTTAATACAATTCCCAGTTCTTTGTTTTCTGGGCTTCTTAAACCTAGTCAAAACTGATGTATGCAATTTCCTCCGGGGGGGTGTTACTCTGCAGATTTACTTCTCTAGGGACTTGCATTAATTGCCCTTTGGTGATGATAGTTTCTGATAGTTCATTCATGCTTAGCAACTCCCCCTCAGTCAATGCATTGTTTGTCTTGTTTCAGTAAAGAAATTAACCCCTTCATACCCAATGGATAACAATATAAGGTAAGAGGGGAAACTGAGTCACATATTCTGTCATAAAAATAAATCAGGTTTCTTACTTCTCCACAGAAGACCATTAGCACCTCTTTCATAAGACTATTATTAACTGTTTGTAATACAATAGTGCCTAGAGACCTCAACTAAGACTGGGCCCTATTGTGCTTGGCACTTTACATGCACCTAGTAAGAGACAGTGCTTGTTCAGAAGAGCCTACAATTTAAAGAGATGAGAGAGGCATCATTACCCTCCTTTTTACAGGTGGAACATCAAGAGCCTGATCCAATGCTCATTCTTGGAATATTTCTATTGACTTCAGTGGGCCTTGGATTGTGCCCTCAGTGACATGCCTGTAGCCACAGAGGAAATCTGTGATAGAGCCAGGAATTTAATGCAGTCTTCTCAGATTTTCTGTCTAATGACTTAATCAAAAGACCATTCTTCCTTTCTCAGTTTCATGCATTCAAAGCCTCTGTGTCAACTTAACCGGTGTGTGCAAAGAAAAGAAAAGAAAAGAAAAGAAAACAGCATCTGATATGTGATAATACCCTCCTTAGTGACATGAGGTCTGCAGAAAAACAGAAAGCTAGTATGACCTCTGACATGGATCAAATAGTATGTGCTGGTATGTCACATGGTAGCTGTAAGCTACAGTAGCTAAAAATATGTCCAAGATTTCAGATTAAGGAAAGTACACTCCTTTGTTATTTGAAACATTTTAAAATTACAATGCTTTCCCACTACTGTGGTTACAAGGTTATTGTACTCTGGCTTCCTACTGTACTTCACTGAAGTTTATGGTAAAATGCCCTATTGTGACAATAAATTTGCTTGTGACATGTAGATCTTTGTTTCCCAAGATCCAGTCTTGTCAAAAGGGAGCAGGTGAACTTTTTATATAGAATAAAATCAAATGTCCAATTAAACAGCACTGTCTCTTTATTATGTAGAATCATAGAATCATAGAATATCAGAGTTGGAAGGGACCTCAAGAGGTCATCTAGTCCAACCCCCTGCTCAAAGCAGGACCAATTCCCAGCTAAATCATCCCAGCCAGGGCTTTGTCAAGCCGGGCCTTAAAAACCTCCAAGGAAGGAGACTCCACCACCTCCCTAGGTAACGCATTCCAGTGTTTCACCACCCTCCTAGTGAAATAGTTTTTCCTGATATCCAACCTGGACCTCCCCCACCGCAACTTGAGACCATTGCTCCTTGTTCTGTCATCTGCCACCACTGAGAACAGCCGAGCTCCATCCTCTTTGGAACCCCCCTTCAGGTAGTTGAAGGCTGCTATCAAATCCCCCCTCATTCTTCTCTTCTGGAGACTAAACAATCCCAGTTCTCTCAGCCTCTCCTCATAAGTCATGTGCTCCAGACCCCTAATCATTTTTGTTGCCCTCCGCTGGACTCTTTCCAATTTTTCCACATCCTTCTTGTAGTGTGGGGACCAAAACTGGACACAGTATTCCAGATGAGGCCTCACCAATGTCGAATAAAGGGGAACGATCACGTTCCTCGATCTGCTGGCAATGCCCCTACTTATACAGCCCAAAATGCCGTTAGCCTTCTTGGCAACAAGAGCACACTGTTGACTCATATCCAGCTTCTCGTCCACTGTGACCCCTAGGTCCTTTTCAGCAGAACTGCTACCTAGCCATTCGGTCCCTAGTCTGTAGCAGTGCATGGGATTCTTCCGTCCTAAGTGCAGGACTCTGCACTTGTCCTTGTTGAACCTCATCAGGTTTTTTTCTGCCCAATCCTCTAATTTGTCTAGGTCCCTCTGTATCCGATCCCTACCCTCTAGTGTATCTACCACGCCTCCTAGTTTAGTGTCATCTGCAAACTTGCTGAGAGTGCAGTCCACACCATCCTCCAGATCATTAATAAAGATATTAAACAAAACCGACCCCAGGACCGACCCTTGGGGCACTCCACTTGAAACCGGCTGCCAACTAGACATGGAGCCATTGATCACTACCCGTTGAGCCCGACGATCTAGCCAGCTTTCTATCCACCTTACAGTCCATTCATCCAGCCCATACTTCTTTAACTTGGTGGCAAGAATACTGTGGGAGACAGTATCAAAAGCTTTGCTAAAGTCAAGAAATAACACATCCACTGCTTTCCCCTCATCCACAGAGCCAGTTATCTCATCATAGAAGGCAATTAGGTTAGTCAGGCCCGACTTCCCCTTCGTGAATCCATGCTGACTGTTCCTGATCACTTTCCTTTCCTCTAAATGTTTCATAATTGATTCCTTGAGGACCTGCTCCATAATTTTTCCAGGGACTGAGGTGAGGCTGACTGGCCTGTAGTTCCCCGGATCCTCCTTCTTCCCTTTTTTAAAGATGGGCACTACATTAGCCTTTTTCCAGTCATCTGGGACCTCCCCCGATCGCCATGAGTTTTCAAAAATAATGGCTAATGGCTCTGCAATCTCACCCGCCAACTCCTTTAGCACCCTCGGATGCAGCGCATCCGGCCCCATGGACTTGTGCACGTCCAGTTTTTCTAAATAGTCCCGAACCACTTCTTTCTCCACAGAGGGCTGGTCACCTTCTCCCCATGCTGTACTGCCCAGTGCAGCAATCTGGGAGCTGACCTTGTGCGTGAAGACAGAGGCAAAAAAATCATTGAGTACATTAGCTTTTTCCACATCCTCGGTCACTAGGTTGCCTCCCTCATTCAGTAAGGGGCCCACACTTTCCTTGATTTTCTTCTTGTTGCTAACATACCTGAAGAAACCCTTCTTGTTACTCTTAACATCTCTTGCTAACTGCAACTCCAAGTGTAATTTGGCCTTCCTGATTTCACTCCTGCACGCCTGAGCAATATTTTTGTACTCCTCCCTGGTCATTTGTCCAATCTTCCACTTCTTATAAGCCTCTTTTTTGCGTTTAAGATCAGCAAGGATTTCACTGTTTAGCCAAGCTGGTCGCCTGCCATATTTACTATTCTTTCTACACATCGGGATGGTTTGTTCCTGCAACCTCAACAAGGATTCTTTAAAATACAGCCAGCTCTCCTGGACCCCTTTGCCCTTCATGTTTTTCTCCCAGGGGATCCTGCCCATCTGTTCCCTGAGGGAGTCAAAGTCTGCTTTTCTGAAGTCCAGGGTCCATATTCTGCTGCTCTCCTTTCTTCCTTGTGTCAGGATCCTGAACTCGACCATCTCATGGTCACTGCCTCCCAGGTTCCCATCCACTTTTGCTTCCCCTACTAGTTCTTCCCTGTTTGTGAGCAGCAGGTCAAGAAAAGCTTTGCCCCTAGTTGGTTCCTCCAGCACTTGCACCAGGAAATTGTCCCCTACGCTTTCCAAAAATTTCCTGGATTGCCTGTGCACCGCTGTATTGCTCTCCCAGCAGATATCAGGGTGATTAAAGTCTCCCATGAGAACCAGGGCCTGCGATCTAGCAACTTCTGCTAGTTGCCAGAAGAAAGCCTCGTCCACCTCATCCCCCTGGTCTGGTGGTCTATAGCAGACTCCAACCACGACATCACCCTTGTTGCTCCCACGTAATGTATTGTCATTTCTACTGTATTCATTGCTGCATCACCTAAGAAAGAATAAATGGAGTGCATAAGAAAATCAGACACTTACAGCCTGGCTTAAGACAGGTATATTGCAAGCAGGCACTGTACAAGTTTCACCCACACATTTCCGCCTGGATACTGCAATCCTGGCCTGTAGCACCCTACTGTTCAAATGCTTGGGTGTCCCGAGCACAAAGAGTCACTGATGCTTCATTGTGCCAAATTGTGTGATGACTAATGAGTACAAATAAAAAGAATACAGCAAACTCAGTTTTGGTTGTGGCCTAGGTGAGGTTTTGAACTTAATCCCAAGAGGTGAAAGGTGAGTTCTCACCCAGGATGAACAAACAACTATAAATAGTATCTGTTCACTTACAGATATTTTGTGGAGGTAGGAATGGAAACAAAGGAGTGCAGATGTTGCAAAGGAAGCAGATAAAACTACATCAAACCTGAGGTTTCTTTAAGTGTTTAGATAGGATTTTTGAAGGGTGCAGTAAGGAAATGCTGTTGTTTGTTTTAAGCCTAATCGGATTTGGCTGCATTTCCTCTCTGATATTCCAGATATGCCAGAAGGAGGACTTGTTTATGTGCTCTATGAATAAAGAGAACAGGAGCTTTAACACCAAATTAGGGGTCATATCTAGGGTCTCAATAAAATACTACTTTTATACAATGTTTTAGACTGTAATTAATTTCCTAAATGTTAATATTCCAGAATTAATTACCGGTATTTATTACAATTTTTCCTTTGTGAATCTGACAGGTCTGGCTAAAACCACTACTTCACAAAATAAACATATTGGGCTTGCTCCTTGGGTGATGTAAATCTGTTCATGTCACCTGAGGATCTGGTCCAATATTTTAAAGACATTATGTCAGAGAGGATCATTCTTTACTTCACTGTCCATGGTGTCTACTCTATGGGAGGCAGACCACTGGTTCCTTACAGTCTTTCAGACAAAGTTATAGTATTAAACTGACTTGTTTTAAAATACTTTTTGAGCTTTGCAGTGTTTCATAGTGGTAAAGAAAAATCATGAGCATAATATGGGCAATACCAATGCACAAGAGACAAGTAAAACTACTGGAGTAGGAAGATAGATTAGGTTCCAGATTTGAAATCCACTTCCTTCTCTTTGGTTAGTTAAAGCAAGTGCTAACTAAATCTGTTCCTACTTAAAGAAAGGTACATTTCCCGTAATATCACCGTGGAAGTTGAATGGAGAATCAGGCCCATTATTGCAGTTATTATTTATTTATTTTACTTTCTCTTGGTAAGAAATTATTACAGGTGGAATGAGTCCTCATGTCAAAATCCTTCTCATCATGGTCCCACATAAAAAAAGGACTTATCTTCCTCATATAATTGATATATTAAGTAGATGCTGCAAGAGACACTAGGATGTCTGGCATATCCCTCATATTTAATATTCCCAAAAGGGAGTTATATTAATTAAGTGTAATCTTGTAAACACTTTGAGAGCCATTATTACCTAATGGATAGGGCAGAAGACTGGGAGTCAGGGTTTTATTCCCAGTTCCGCTAACCTGCTCTGTGACCTTGGGGAAGTCACTTCACCTCTCCATTTCCCCTCCCAACTTTTGTCTGTCTGTCTTGTCTATGTAGAGTGTAAGCTCTTCAAGACAGGGACTGGGTTACTATGTGTTTGACCAACACCTAACAAAATGAGGTCTAAGTCTCTGTAGATAATTAATCATAGTAAACACAAAAACGTGTCTTTAAATATCAGACTAGAAGAACACATCTGAATATGTTTGAGAGATATCACAAATGGAAGATTTAAAAAGTACTGTATTTTAGAGACCTTGGAGGGCTTGTGGACCCTAATGTATGCAACAGATGTTCTAAAAAAAATCACTAGTGCAAATATCAATAATTTTTAAAAGTCCCTTTACCACTGTCACTGTAGTTTACATGGCAATTGAAAAAACTTGTATATCATCTGGAAAATATTATAAAACACCACTACACCTCCCAGATAGAAGGGATCCCTGCAATCATATATATGCAGTCGTACCACATCACATTTTGCAACTGGTTATAACTGATGCCAAAAGAAAGTGATAGCAGCTTCTCTGCAATATTGGGACTTCACTCAAACATACTGATCCCAGCTTTGATATAGCCTGGAGTTTAGGATAAATGCATTTTGATTCCAGGATTATATACCTGCCAACAACATGGAAACAACTTCTGTCACTGAGAGGAACTGCTGCTTCTGGTAAGAATGATGAACAGTAAAGATGCCAAGAGACATTAAGAAAAGTATTTTTTGTAATTCCTTTCTTCCTAGCATTCCTCTTCCACCCTTTCCATCTTTCCTCATCCCCACAGCATAAAGGCTTGAGCAGTTGTTCAAACTAAGATTGCCTGCTAATGAAACCCAGGCTGGAGGTGGAGTTGTATAATGGCTAAGGTAAAAAATACTACTACCACTGGGCACTTAGAGTATGATTTATCCAGGGGTCACAAAACACTTCACAGGTGTAAGTTAAGCCTCACTGTACCCCCTTTTGACGTAGGGAGGTATTTATAATAGTGATATTACAGATGGGCAAGCAGCAGCCCAGAAGAACACAAACCAACACCTTTTCAAAAGCGATCACTAATCTTGAGTTTCCATCTTGATACACAGAGCCTGGTTTTCAAGGTGTTGAGGACCGGATCCTAGGTATTGCAGGATGGGAACTGAAAATCATGAGATGTTTTTGAACATTTTGGCCTAAGTAACTTGTCTAAGGTCACGTGGCAAGTCAGTGGTAAAGACAGGAATTCTGTCTTCCAAGACTTTAGACAGCACTGAAAACTGGGACTAAAACCTAGGACTCCTGACTCCAACCATTAAGCATCCAATTTCTTCTAGGTTCTTGTATTGGTAAACATCATCATAGAATCCAAGTGCTTCCCATGAGACAACATTGCATCGCTGTGACATCAGTGACAGCTGACCAGGATGGCACTAGAGAATGAACTCTTGCTACAACAGCATGAAAACTTGAGGGAGAACCTCCTCCCCGCTTACCCTTACTTTAATCCATGGCTGCACACACACATAGAGGGCAACATTTGGGCATATATGTAAATACCAGCAAAATCATCTCACGTAGAACCATTGTAATAAGTTACTGGAGACTGTGCTGAAAGCAAAGTGTGTTAAAGATATACCTAGTGATTACTGAAGAAGGAGATGGATTAACGATAACAGCAGAAAGGTCACAACATGGTGGGATGAATAGTCTGGTCTGGTCATATTCCAGAAATTGTTTATGTTGTTATGAATCCTGAATTTTCCACTACAGACTAAGTGATTTAAAGATCTATCTGCATCAGTTTGCGCTACTCCATCATTTGAAATCAGTCTCTTTCTCTCAGGGATTCAGAAAGTCATTCTTTTTTTCTTAAGCCTCTGTAATAACTTTTTACCTATCTTTAACATTTTTTTCATTCTTTCCCATATATTTTATGAAATAAAAAGCTTTTATTGCTTAAACTCATTGCAGAAAAGGCTGCAGATGGATGGAATTTATATTTATTTCAAATTTAATATGCATTTTTGTAACTATGCAGAGTACTAATACAGGTCAGTCTGGAGATGAAGTCTTGGGCTTAAAACAATGCCCCATTAAGAGAGAATGCTACAGTCATGACACCTGCAACACAAAGTTTTGCTCTTATTTGCATAAATAAAAGTGCTGGTCATCCAAGGAACTTCTGAGAATTGAATTGTAGCAATGCTAATATTGTTCACTCCATTTTATTGCTATAATAGAAAGCTACATCTGGGAGAAGAACAGGGTGAAAATTGCATGAAAACTACACACATACTTTTAATTTAAAAAAATATTTATTATTTCCACCATCTGTTTATTTAAGGTACTGTGTAGCCCCTACTACCATGATATAGAGTGTCTCACAATTTTTAATGTACTTAGTCTCACCACCCCGTGAGGTAGGAAAGTGCTAATATCTCCACTTTATAGATGAGAAATTGAGGCACAGAGAAGCTAAGGCCCAAATCCTCAAAGATATTTACACTCCTAACTTCTATTGAAATCCAATGAAAGTTAAGAACCACAAACAAGAGAGTAAAAATGAGAGACCTTGGTACAGTAACCCAAAGCAAAACAAGCAGAATGCAGAGAAAACTTTTAAACAATTACAGCAGCAACAACTATATTTCATTTTAACATAATGAGAGAATGAAATTGCCCCAAAACTGGGGCAACCACAGTGTCTTGCAGGGCAACCAAATTTGAAGTCTTAGGGTTTGTCCACTCAATGTAGCAAGATGCCAAGGGGCACCAGATGCGTCTAAATTGTAGAGCGCTATAAATTGTTTCACTCTAACTGCCCTGTATAGACCCTGCTGACAAACTCTAACAGGTTCCTAGTGTGTGTTAACAGTACTGTTTCAAAGGGGACTACATCAGCGCACACTAGGTATCTTTCAAAGTGAATCAGCAGGGTCTACGTGGAGCAGTTAGAGCATACTTTAGCACACTCTACATTGCCACACTGTGTAAACAAGCCCTTGGTTGCCTGTGGGCAAATGATCAGAAAAATAAATTTCCCAGTCTGTGTGACATGCAGAAATGGAGGCAACTAAAGTCAGTGGCCACCTTTGTAAACACTGGTGTTAATTATTTTTTGGTCTTGATTTCTCCATTTTTAAAATGGACTTTTGAGGCAAATGGGGCTCAGCTTTTCCCTTGGCTTAGCAACTATCCCTCAGCCTCACTGAAGAGCTGGCACTGAAGACTAGTCAGTGACACCAGCTGGGTGTAATGGGACTTAATTAAAAAGCCTGACCCCGGGGGTGGTGCTGAAGAAATGAGACCACTACTTAAACAGAGCTGGGAGCTCAGTAGTGTAAGGAAGACCTTGGAGGAAATGAATGAACAATGGGCGTGCCCCCCCCCCCCACCATTGTGAAGCGCCTGAGGAAGTCAGGCTGAGGCATCCAGAGAGAGCCGGGGAGGCTCCTGTTGGGGAACACTGAGTTAGGCCCTACAAAGATAGGGAGATAGAAGAGAAACCCAGAATGGGTGGAAGATGAGTTTATGTGGTATTTGGTCTCTGAGTGGTAAAAAGCCTGGGGAGTCAGTGCCCCAACAAGAGTGAGGAAAACTTGAGAAAAGACTTGGAAGGGTGAAGGACCTTTTGTGTATGTTGACTGGGACTTTGAGTACCCTGGAAGGGGGGTGAACTGTTATGTAGCTTGGCGGAGGGCTGAGCCACTGAAAACCCAGAGAGGATGTTGAGAGATGTCACCAGCTAGGACTGGCAATTGTGGCCAAGGAAGTGGGTAGAAGAGGTGAAATCCCCTGCAATGCTGTGTCCAAATATGAGGGATGCCTTAAAAGCGAGGATGCATGCTTACAGAGTGGTTATACCAGCTTCCTAGGGTGCTCTGAGACTACATTCATAAAATGTTTAATAATTTAGTTGAATTTTTTTGAATTTTGATGAAATCTGGAATTTCAGAATTTGAAAAATAAAGGGTAAAATGTGGATGACATTTTCAGGTATTATTTCTCCATTTTTCAATAAGATATAGAGCTGGTGAATTTTTTAGTTATGAAAAAAAGTGGGATTCTTTTTAAAAAGAACTCTTCCCACCCCCTGATCTTTTTTTACTGTTTAGGTTTATTTGTAAAGCTATTTATGACTTTCATTAGAAAGGTGATGTGGAACTGCAAAGTATGATGATTATCAAAAGGTCACTTGCTGTACTGCAGGAACAGAGTTGGGGATCCTAGTTCAGTTCCTGGAAAGTAATTTACCTCATGATACCACCAATAGAGCTCCCACTAGCTGGCATTCTCACAGATGCCAAGAAATGAATGGGTATGATGGAGATGGGAACTAACCTCCCACCTAGCAGACATAGTCCTGCCATGTCGGATTGAAGAAAATCGACATCTCATTGTGTGGAAGTTTCTACTGCTGTTGCCTTTGCTTTTTCTGTTCTATGGATAAATGAAAGACCTGAATCTCCCTCATGAACAGTTACTTAATTTAAAATATATTGTTTAAAAATATTTGTCTATAATCCAGCAGGCCATTAAAAATCTCCTCATAGACAAAAACAAAACAAAACCAGAAACAAAAACTGTATCTTAAGCATTCATAGATTCCAAGGCCAGAATGAGCTATTTTGATCATCTAGTCTGACCTTCCTCTAGAACACAAGCCACCAAATTTCCCCAGAATAATTCCTAAAGCAGGGATCAGCAACCTTTGGCATGTGGCTCGTCAGGGTAAGCCCCCTGGCGGGGCGGGCCGGTTTGTTTACCGGCCACATCCGCCGGTTCAGCGAATCGTGCCTCCCACTGGCCACGGTTCGCCGCTCCAGGCCAATGGGGACTGCGGGAAGCGGCAGCTAACACATCCCTTGGCCCATGCCGCTTCTCACAGCCCCCATTGCCCTGGAGTGGCAAACTGTGGCCAGTGGGAGCCGCAATCGGCCAAACCTGCAGACGCGGCAGGTAAACAAACCGGCCCGCCCCGCCAGGGGGCTTACCCTGGCGAGCCGCATGCCAAAGGTTGCCGATTCCTGTCCTAGCGCAATCATTTCATTTTTTTCAGGAGGTACAACTTAAGTTGCTATGAGGCTTGTTTTTGTTTTTTAGTTAGTTTAATCGAGCTGAAGGAATGCAATCAGACTGAGATTCCAGATTGCAACAGATTGCTAACAAAACAATCATTCACAGGAAATAAGACATACAACCGATTGTGGAATTTATGATTCTTCGATGTGTGTCTTAATGACATTGCAAAATTTGCCAATTGCTTGCTAAATACACCAGATCAGTGTTACCACAAAATTAGTTCAAAATTGATTCACATCTAGGTTGTTTTCATTTGTTGTTTTGTTTTGTTTTTGAGTGGGGGGGGGAGAGACAAGACTATAGAGGGTAAGAAAAAGAATTCCAAGTATAATGACCTCTATTAAATCACTAAAAGAGTCTATTTCAGTTTCAGAGTACTATAAGAAATTTGAACATAATCACCACTTTAGGAGATTTTGTTCACTTGTAAGAGAAGAGGCCTCATCCATTACATTCACAACGATAATTATTATATAAAATGATCAGGCTGCTAGCTACACAAGAGGAACATGTCATGCATACAAATTTCACCATGTAGCCTTGATTCCTAACAATAATAATTATACAAATATGTAATGCCCTTGGCTAGTGCTACAATATGACAATCTGATTAGTAAGGACATGGGGAATGGTCAAGAAAGGAGACTGAACTTTCAAGGTAACATGCCTGCTGTATTGCAGTATATGCAACATAATTTGTTCTTTAAAAAATAGTGGTATAGCAAAACTGTAATACAGCAATGGAATATAAATTGTTTAGAGTGTAGCATCTATGGAAGTTTCTTCTAATTCCTACTGCTCCATTGATTACATTACCAATGTGTTAAATGACCTCATGGACAGACACACACATATTTAAATGTCTATGAATAATTGTTATGCATATCTGTGATAAACAATGAAACGCTGTACAATAAGGGTAAAGCTTGTCTGTGCAATAGACAGAGTTTTCTCTGGGGATGACCCAGGACTTTAGAATGAACTCCCACAGCTCTAAGTACCACAAACGTCCCCCCTTTCCTCCCTCTCCAAGTGCAAGGCACACTTATTTGACCTTGTCTTCTCCAACATATAGTAATGTGTCTGGGTGTATAATAAAAAACAAAATCCAAAACACTCCATTGCACTTACTTCTCCTCCTGAGGAGAGGATGAGAGAGCAAATATTTGATAGATGTTGATGATGTGCTTTATACACTACTGCAAGGTGCTCAGGTGCTAGAATGACAAGCCTGGAATAAGAACCTAAATAGAATGGCATAGAAAAAACCCACACGGGAATAGTCTGATAAACCTTGAATATATTATTATTTGCAGCAGCAACTGACCAATTTAAATGTAATTGTGTACACACAATCACAGTGAAATGTTCTTTAGTGTGATGTTCATATCACTTTCCTGCCACTTTGATTAACACACACCTTCTATGTTTGCCTTCTATTAATTGACTTGTCTTTATTGGTGATTCTAGTAAAAGTATGTAAGAATAAGTGCCTCTGCTATGTTGCATGGCTTGTACAAGCCTTGAAAATGTCTGTCACATTCATAGACTCCAGTGCCAGAAGGGACCATTGTGATCATCTAGTCTGACCACATGTATAGCACAGGCCATAGAACATCCCCAAAATAATTCCGACCTAGAGCAGATCTTTTAGAAAAATATCCAATCTTGATTTCAAAATTGTGAGTGATGGAGAATCCACCATGACACTTGGTAAATTGCCCCAATGGTTAATTACCCTCACTGTCAAAAATGTATGCTTTATTTCCAGTCTGAATTTGTCTAGCTTCAACTTCCAGCCTTCAACTTCCCTAACTTTACTATGGAAAGTGTATTTGGAATACCTTCCTCAATCCATTCCTTAGGTTTAACTGAAAAAATCTTATTTTAAATTATGGATGTTCTATAGCATTATAATCAAAACTACCAAATGAAAATAGATTGGAATCAAATACTCTAATGTATACTAGATCTAGCATACGGCTTCTTGTACATCCAAACAATTACTCTAACACAGAAACATTTTCCTCTTGTTTAACTCAGGAAAACGAAAATATAAGAAACAAAGAGGTTTGACTTCAAGGTTAATGCAGCAGACATGATTTAATTCCATTTCATTCCATTCACATTCTGACGCTGTCTTTTTATTATTATTCTGCTTTGTATCCATTAATGCTTCTTAAAATGCCACAGTTTCAGATGAAATATTTTTTTTTAACATACAGAAGGTCCTAAACACAAACAATACGGATTTTTAGAAAATAGGTTAAATCACTTGTTTATATAAAAATATTTTTAAATGATAAAAAATATGTAATCTGTGTCTGCCATCTACTGAAAGAAAGATATACTACAATTCTTCTATTGGGTCACTTATGAACAAAGACACTTTATTAACAGATACTATATTACACATTTGGACCCCAATCTTGTAGTCAGTTCCTTACAGGCAAACCCCAGTTTACTTCAGTGGGGCTCTGTACAGGCACAGGAGTCTGCCAATGGAGATCTGACTGTAGAGGTAGAAATATAGCAGAAATAAGGCTTCATTTCCCATATTGTTTCAAAAAAAGTCCAAATTTGCTCTTGCAGCTCAATTGAAAATTTAGTCCATCATGACAAATTCCAAGAGAGTGTACACAGTGGTGTCTCATAGGTGTAGGAAGCCAATATAAAACCCATACATTCCCTTAATACCTACAAAGCACAGGAATTATACCAAGTGGTATTTATACCCATATGCACACACAGGAATAATTAGCAGCCAGAAGGGAGATGGGGGTAAAGATCACTTTAAATCCTGGGATTGCATAGACATTGGGCCAGCCCTCATATAAACTAGATGGCTCTAATTGACACTGGTTGCCAATGGCCCTGCAGGGATAGCATAGCTATGCCCTGCTTTCTCTGGTTATGCCAGTGATGCCCTCAGCTGGGAAGGGGGAAGTGTAGGACATGCTAAATGGCTCTTTACTAGCAGAAGATCCTCCTACACATGCAGGCAATCTCTCAGTGCCCAGTAAAAACAGATTTAGGGGTGCTTTATGCTATCTGTAACAGTCCCATCAACTGAATGCAGCTTCTGTTTCATTTTCAGTTTAAGTTTGTAAAAAAATCAGTGAAAGCTCATTTAATTCAGATAATACATTGGCATGGATACCTTTCCTTTCCCCAGGGTCCAGGATTTAAAAGGAGCAACTCTGTGTTAATTATTGTTGGAGATCACTCTATCTGGCCTGGCATTTCCCCTTCACTCATGGTAGGTACCTGATATGTTACCTTGGTTCTGGTTTTCACTCTGTAGTCAAACCTTTCTGTAATAACTCATTCTTTATTGACATTTTCCTTCAGAAGTGAAAAATAAAAGGTGAAGTAAGGCAATACACTGGGACAGAGTCCAGAGATACAATGCAGGCTGTAGACCTTGCTGACATCAAGTCTTTTCAAAATGGTTTGAAATGGGGCCACCTCTGTTCAGTGGGAGATGCTAGAATTACTCAACATAGCACCAAAAGAGGACTGGGGGGTCAGCCTGGAAAGGGGCTTGGATATCTTGCCAGGAAACATGCTGTATCAAAGCCTGTTCCAGGCATACTTCAAGGGTGGGCCTCATGCTACACAGCCCTGACAAGACAGTAAAGCTACCTTCTCCAGGAGTATCATCTGTTAAAGGGTTGCTTTTATAGGCATGAATGTGGTCTGATATTATAGCTGCTTAAAAAATGGGGGGGGGGTCAAAAATGCTAAGCTGTTTCCATTTTACTGGGGTCAAAATGGACTCATTTTGCATTTTCTTCAAAATTTGGATACAAATTTGTCAACATTTTTCATTTACAGAAAACCATGGTGTAACACTCCAAGCCCGCCTCCAAGCTTGTCTCAGTTTAACTGGGGCCTGGGCTTGCCTGGGCTCAGGCAGCCAGCAAACAACAGTCTTAAGGGGTGGCTATAGCCTGGGAGGGGCTCAGGCAGCCAGCAAACACTACAGTCTCAAAGGTAGGCCGGGGCAGGCAGCAAACAACAGTCTTGAGGGGCTGGGGCCTCTCCTCTTCAGAGCAAGAGCCCCTTGCAGAGGAACAAGGGTCAGCCACCTGGGGGGTGAGGGGGGCAGGGGGACATGGGCCCTCCCTACTCCACCGCGTCCCAGCCCAGGGCCCTGGCAGGGGCAGAATCAGTTGCCCCAGGGTCGGCAGGGATTCAGCTGCAACACGCCGAGGCTGGGGCTCTGGGCTTTGAGCCAGCCCTACGGCGGCTGCCCCTGGGCCACTTCCTGCCTTCCCTGGGGTGGGTACCTCTGATGTCCAGTCATTGTCTGGCTCCTCTGGGTAAGCGGCAGCAGGCACTCCGGGCCAGTTGTCGTCTGCGTCCGGGGCGTGGGCCAAGCCAAGCACGGGATCCTCTCCATGCTGCTCCAGAACCGGCAGGACGTCCTTCCCCTCTGCAGGCTTCCCCCCGAATGGGCTGTGAGTCTGGTCTTTTATACTGCCAGCCTTGCCCCTGTTCTTCCGGCGAGGGGGGCGGGGCGGTCTAGGCTCCGTCCTCCAAGGGACGAGTAACACTCCCTCACTCACCCTGGAGGAGAGAGGCCTGTCCGTCTCACTACACATGGGTTTTGGCAAATGAAAAATTTCTATAACCCTGTCTGTAACAATTTTGAGAGCATTTTTGATAGACATTTTGATGAGTCGCAAACAGTTCGTGAAATATGAAGCTTTTTAAAAGCCAAAAGTTTCTCAAAAAATGTTTTGTCTTATTTTTTTTAAAAAGGATGAGAGAAGTTCTGTTCAAAAAATTTCAACCATATCTGTTTAATATGTATAAAATAATAAGCATTTACTTTTCAGACAAATCTTTTTCTCTTTCCATAACTGGTAGAAAATTATTTCAAATGATAAATATACAAAATGTAATTTGGGTGGGCCTTATGTCATGCAAAATTAACTCAGCTCTTTCCTCTTTACTCCTTTGTACATGGCATATAAGCAGTATCCACCCTACTAATGATTTGACCAAACATCATGCTGGCATATTTCCAAGAAGCAATGAGCATTGACCAAAATATCAGAGTACAATGATATACTTCATCATTTATTTCAGTTAACCTGACAATAGTTAAGAGACATCAAAGAAAAAGTCCATATCTGACTCTATTACCAATATTATCCTCAATATTGCCATCGGGACAGGCCAACTTGACTCTACCCATCACAACATGTTTCCTTTTGTTTACTTATAAAAGTGAAATCATAAACAACCTTGGTGGACATTGCAATCATTACCATAGCAAAAGACTTATATATAGAAAACTTCCTGTTAAAGCCAAAAGGGACACATTCAGCTTTGGTGTAAGGTCCAATTTGAGAAAATGAGCTGAGTTAATTTTGCATGACCTGAGGCCCATCTAAATGATGTTATTACAGGCAGCTATACTACTTGAATAATTAGAATTCTGGACAAGATAAATCAGGGGAAATGTACAGTCTACCATATACAATGCTTCCCTTAAAGTCCAGAACAGAGATATCTAAATCCACACATATTAGGAAAGTTTGAGAAAGGTCACCATGTTCAGGTTCAATCCAATCTTGCAGTTGGGGAAGCTGTTCTGAAAATTGTGAGTAATGTCCAGGGACTAACTGTGTATTCTCTTGGCAAGAGAGCAATTGCAGCATGGTTTATAAAGTATTTGCCAGTATAAAAATGCAGAGGGCAGTGACCTGTATAAATACATATTGTGGTGGTTATACAAGTTTTGTAATCACAGTGTTCCCCCTCCCCCCTCTGGAAGGGCATTTGAATTGTTATAGACCAGGTCTTTAAAGCAGTAGGCACTAAATTCCTTGGGAAACTACTATACTAGATGCTGATGTAATAGCTAGAAAATATCACTTTCAGTGTTCCAAACCAGGAGAAAAAAATCCTTTTTCCAGTCTCTGAAGGATCTATTCCACATTGGATGTCAGAATTAATATATGCTGAGACAAGACACTTTGGGCCCTGGTAACACTTTCGAGGGGGTTGTGTTTGAAAACCAAACTTAAGCACAGTTCAAACATCCAGAACATTATAGCTCTTCACTAAACCAGCTTCGAATGCAGATTAAAGGACCACGTGGATAGGCCAAATTCATGTTAGAATAATTTTGCCCCACCCCCCAACCCATCCCCATCTGATAACTGGCCAGACATCTGCTGGTTTAAGGGCAGCTTTGCACTGACAGTGCACCACAAATCAGCCACATCATAGGTAAGGATCGAGCCCGTGTCTGCACTACTCTTTTTTTACCCAAACTGTCCTATTGTTGCTATGACTGGTTCAGAACCAGAAGCAGAAGCAAAGGCGGAAGTGCTGGTGTAGACAAGGTGCCAGCAGCTGCTGGTGTTTTTACTACAGTGTAATCTAGATCTCCTGGTGAAGTCTCTGGAGTTTGAGGGTGCTCAGCACCTCGCAGGATTGGGACCCAGGTGTGAATTCCCGCTTAACATGTGGCTTTCCTATTGGTTGATCTGCAGTGAGTGTGTGTGTGTGTGTACAGTAAAATCTCACTAACAACCCAGTAAATCCCCAAGAGTTATTGAATTTTGGGAATTAGTCTGTGAGGATGCTACCAATTAAAAAGTGAGATGAGGCATCACAAAATGTACATCAACAACTGTAGCTGAGTTCAAATTATTTATAATAATACACCATAACATGCTCAGATGTCCTCTAATATATATTGTAGAAACAATATCAAAGTCTTAGGCCATGTCTACACTACAGGGACTATAGCAACATAGCTACAGAGTGGTAGCTATGCTGGCATAACTCCATAGTGTAGATGCAGGTTATAGCGTCAGGAGGGTTTTTTACCACTCTCCAAGAGATGGTAGCTAGGTCGACAGAAGCATTCGACTGTCAACCTAGCTGTGTCTACACCATGGATTTTTCACACCCCTGAGTACTGTAGCTATGTCGGGCTACATTTTAAATGTAGATTAGATCATAGAAACATAAGCCTCATCACAACTGTGGTGAGAGGTGGAGAGAAGCCACCAGTTTTTCCTCAAGATCATAACGTGTGTGGATTAACAACTGCAGTGATCCACAGCTTTGCTGTAACTTGTATTCCTGACATACAACTCATATGGCTATCTTATAGTATTGTAATGGGGCGCCTGCCACATACTGGGCTCTAAGGGGTTAATAGAGCCCTAGGGAGGGTGCACAGGAGGCAGTCAATCAGAGAAAGGCTGAATGGAGCAGCCAATCAGGGACAAGCATATTAAAAGGGAGCTGCAGGGCAGAGGAGAGCAGTTCTCTGCTGGGAGCCCAGGGAGGAAGGACTGTGTCTCTGGAAGGCTGAGAGAACTGCCAGCATCTTGGACAGAGCAGTGCTGCGAGCAGGGACTGGGGGAATGAAAGACAGCTCCTGACTGGCTGCTGGGGGTTGCAGGCTGATGCCCTGAGGCAAGGACAAAGAGAATTCTGGGGCCATGAGGCAATGGCCAGACAACTCGCTGCAGTAGCCACTAAGGGACGTGGCTCAACAGCGGACTGCAAGTCCCCCAGAAGGGGAGAGCACAGTGTGTGGCCTGGCCGGAGAGCTGTGTCGCTGAAGAGGACACCATGGTCCTTGGAGAGATGTAGGTCCTAGAGTAGGAGTGACAGTGGCGAGGCACCACATGAAGAGGGTCCACTAACATGCAGAGCTAACCCCCAAGACAGCCATCAGGAAGTGCCAGAGTGATGAATGAACCCTGTTACCCCTGGTGGAAAACACAGGTACATGGTCACCCCTGGGATAAGGGGAGGAGAGAGGACTGTGGAGATGATTGTCCAGGTATAAGGGGGTTTGAGATATTAAAGGAGAGATATTGAAGGTGTGGATGATGGATCCAGAGTATGCAGAGGTCTTCTTTGAGGAGGGTTTTTGCGCCATCCCACGCTGGACTCCAGGGTCAGTACCCAGGCAGAAAGGGACTGACAGACAGCAGGGAAGGCTCAAGACCCTGCTGCAGGAAATCCTGGAGAACCAACAGAAGCAATGGGTGGCACAGTGGTACCTCCAGACTTATTTAGGGCATCTGGTTAAGGAACAGCAGGCCCTGGTAAAGCTCCTGCAGAGAGAGTTTAATAGAATCCACAGAGAGCGTGAGGAGAAGCCAGACACCAGGGCCAGGAGGCCGGTGGCTGGGCTGGCTGATTGTTATGCCTGTGGGTAGCAAGGACACTGAAAGAGATTGCTCCTACTGAGATGGGGGACCAAAGCCTCAACCAGAGAGTGGGAAGGAGTGAGAGCCCAAGAGAGTCCCCCCTGTGAGGAGAACAAGGAGGGGATGAGCATGTTGGGCCTGTGGGCAACTGGGGCACCTACAGAAGAAGTGCCCTTACATAAGTTGCAGGGTCAAGGCTAGCCCAAGGGAAGGGACTGAACAAGGGAAGGACTATGGGAGGCCGTGGCCAAGAAGAGGCAAGGAGCTTGCTTTTGGTGCCATGAGAATGGCCATATAAAAAGGCCCTGCCTCCTTAGGGGAAGGGAGGATAGGAAAGGGGTGCCTGGGAACCAGACTGGGTCAGAGCCTGTCAGAGTGGATGTAGCGGTGATGACCACAAACTTGTCAGGGAGTCATCTCCCACACCCTGTAGGAGGTGGTAAGGAAGTCACAGACAAAATGACTGAGACAGAGAGGGCCCGGGGAGAGGGATGAATGAACACAGGGGTGGAACAAGCTATTGTGGGGACCAACACCCTGAGAGAAAAGGGACTGGGGGAGTATGAACCACAAGTCCAATTAGCAGTGGCAGAGCAGGCCTGCCGAAGGGCAGAAAGAGACTGGGCACGCCTGAGTGAAGAGTTTAGGGATGCTATAAAGGAGAAAGAAGAGATGTATTTCCAGTTCAGGGAAACTGAGAAACAGCAGGATAACCTAAAGGGGCATCTCAGGATAACGCAAAGCATAAGACCTCCCTACCCACAAGTGTTGTAGGCTTGAGGGGGAGGGTGTGTGATGGGATGCCTGCCCCACACTGGGCTCTAAGGGGTTAATAGAGCCCTAAGGAGGCTGTGCAGGAGGCAGCCAATCAGAGAAGGGCTGAAGGGAGCAACCAATCAGGGACAAGCAGGCCCATATAAAAAGAGGAGGGAAGGGAAAAGGGGGAGCACAGTGCGTGGCACAGTCGAAGGGCTGCATCGCTGAAGAGGACGCCACAATCCTTGGAGAGATGTGGGTCCTAAAGCAGGAGTGATAGTGGTGAGGGCGCACTAACATACAGAGTTAATCCCCAAGATGGCCAGCAGGAGGTGCCAGAGTGGTGAGTGCATCCCGTTACAATGTGTACATAAATTAATCTATATTTGGTGCTGGTATCACTTAGCGTCAATCAAACTACATTGTATCACACACAGTGTCTTGTTCTAAGTGTTCATGATAATCTATATACTTTACATTACCATTACTTTTAGAAAAGCTGGTAGGCCACTTGACCTCTTTGTCATTGGGTCAGCACATATTTAAAAATGAGTATAAATAGGTGAGGCATAAGTAAGCAGGATAATTAAGTGTAAAACAAAAATAAGATCATGAACAAAATTAACTAGCGCCTTTCAAAAAACTTTCTGATTTAGATTTGGGGGTTTTATGTGTCATATAAATTAACCAACTACTGAAGAAATAATAGGAAATATATCAACGTATTGAGTGCCATGACCTCAAAAAGCCAGAGCTATGTTATAAAAGGACTTTGTGCTAATAAATCATCAGGTCTCAGGGTTACGACTAGAGAATGTATCAGGGATACAGATTCCCTTGAAAATCAAAATGTCCATTGTTACAATCACAAAGAATGGACTAATTCCCTCCACTCTCTTTTCTGAGCCCTGGTCATTGAAATGTTTTTGCTCCTAGTTACAAAGGCAATATACTTGGGCAGCAGGTATCTTAGGCTGGGGAGTCTGTGCCTCCCCAAACAGCCTGGCACGGCCCTGTCCACACTCCGCCCCCATGCCCGCTCCTGCAGTTCCCAGTGATGCTCTGCCCTGGCCCAGGCTGGCCGGCGCACCGAGGCTGGAGGGGGGGGTGGGAGTCACGGTGTGGGTGCTCTGGGCTCCTACGGGGGAGGGGAGGCAGATGCCAAGGGGTATGGACGGGGCCTTAGACACAAGGGGAGGGCCCGGGGGCTAGCCCCCCCCCCCCAATGGCCGGGTCACTGGCCACCCATGACAATATACACCTCTACCCCGATATAACACGAATTCAGATATAACGCGGTAAAGCAGTGCTCCGGGGGGGGCAGGGCTGCACATTCCGGTGGACCAAAGCAAGTTTGATATAACGTGGTTTCACCTATAACGCGGTAAGATTTTTTGGCTCCCGAGGACAGCGTTATATCGGGGTAGGGATGTAGCAGCACAGTTCCATCTTACAGTGCCCTCAGTCATAAGAAAGGGAAGCAAAAATGTGGATGCTTTACTTTATTTTCCACTTTGTCGATAAAGTAAGCAGCACTGCTATGTTGCATTTACATTCAAAGCATTTATTTTTTATCTCCCAAACTGAGCAATCATCTTAAGCAAAATATAGCTGGGAATCTGGGCCCTGATGCTCCCCTACCATAAGGTTGCTTTATTTTGCTCCAGAGGTGCAAAACAGATCTTAAGCCAGTCGAGCTGGCCACTTGAGTCTCTTGGCAGGGGGGAATCCTCCTCAGGCAGCATAAAGCTCGTGTCGTGTCTCTCATGCCACATACTCATCCTATTATCTCGTACAGAGCACATGGTCAGGAAGCCCCGATACCCAGCTGATCACCAGTATGTGAATGTGTTTACAGATACTTTAGTTTTAGATGTGAATAACTTAGAAAGAGAAAGCCAGTCCTCAGTGTCATTTGTGCAGATCCATGCCATCTGGGTTTTGTGAAATGCATTCTTAAAAGGTGGTGGTGGTTTTAAATGGGAAACCTCCTGTAAAAAAAGACTGTTTGGGATATACACAAATAAGTTGCTAAAAAGTTAAACATGTGTTGGCCAGAATCTCCACTGTCTTGCACTGACACTTTTATGCAGAATGGATTTCAAATGCTAAAAAAATCAGAATAGTGTAAATGACTGAATAAAGGACAAACTAATTTAAAATTTGGTCACCTGTGTCTATTTCTGTTAGTATCTATCAACCAGCAGAGGGAGCAAGACAAGCAAGCTGCATTCAGGTAAGCTAAGGCTGCTTGTCTGCCTTTATACTCCTTAAGGATGAAAACAACACAGCTCTAAAATGAGTGGGAGTCACTGAAAATGGGGATGCAAAATACTGTCAGTTGGATGAACTGATTATCTTCCCCATATAAAATTCTGATATGTGTACAACTTATTTTAGCAGCTCTGCAGTAGACTATACATTGCTCTTTCTTTCTGGAAATAGAGACTAGAAGGAAAAACACTTATCTGAAAACATTCAAGATGATTAAGCCAGCCACATAAACAAATGGATGTTGTAATGATGTGCTAAAAAAAAGAAAAAAGAAATGTGGTCCTATGCAGCCACTTACAGTGCATCGACAAATCATTCTTCAACTAATTATATTTTGTTTGAAGTACTCTTCCCCATTTGGTTCGTGTTTAAATGTCACTTTAAAGCTGAAAGGCACTACATAAATGATAATTGCTATTATTATTACAACCAACAAAGAAGAGCTCTTATTTGAAAGGAAGCAGTCTGTAAACAGGGCTGCACCATGCAGACGAGAGTCAGAGTGCAGAGTAGGTGTAAAGTGCTACAAAATCAGAATAATGACATTTTATATTGGCACAATGACTACACATGGTGCAAATAAATGGAGGATCAGGCCCCGTTTGTGTCCCATTACAATGGTGAAGTATCCCAGAAGGATTAATTATTATTATTTATTGTTTGGTAACATTTAGAGACCCAGTTGAGAGCAGGTCCTATTGTACTGTGTGCAAACATACTGAGGCAGTATATGCCCAAAAGAGTTCATAATCTAAATAGACAAGACAGATAAAAGGTACCGGGGGGAGGAGGGGGAGACACAGATGCATGCCCAAGATCACACAGTAGGTCAGTGACAGAACATCCATCTCCTGACTCCCAATCCAGTGCCCTAACCAGTGCTCTACAGTGAGAGAAAGTGGGTGGGAAGTAGTTTCAGGGGTAATACTCTTCTGCCTATTTTAATACAGTTCCATGCCCTACATCAGTAAGTGCATGTGCCTCTATCACTGAAAAAGGAACTCTATTGAAATAGGGAAAACACTATTCTCCTTAAACTTCTCTCATTCACACACACACACACAATAGAAGTTCTGCCTAGAACAGTCATCCCCATCCTGGCTGGCTCCCTACAGGAACATTACGGCTGTAATTTCCCTGCTACTCTGAGTTTGTCTGACTTGGACTATCTTCACTTAACCATTTTACCAAAGTGCCTTAATCATGAAAGCACTGGAGTGATTACACTGGTCTACAATTTTTGAGAAGTCGTCTGCTTCAGAGATAAAATGTGCTATTTATTATGTATTTTGATGTGCTGAATTCAAATATGACAATTAAAACAACTGATTGGCTACTGTTTCTAAGATATTTAAGTTTTTATATTTTATGTCTATGTATATTGTGTAGATAGTAGAGTTTTAATCATAAATTGTAAACCTAGGTCTTTTCATGTGCTTATGGTTGCTTTACATGATGATATTTCACCTGTCCTGTTTATGTAACACTTTAAAAATCAGCAAAAGGGTTATATAAATAAAATTTATTATGAAACAAAAGGCAAAAAACTTGTATGTACATAGTTTAGACCTATTCAGTGTCTACTTGGCGCTTCTTGGCTTGTCTCTTGTATTCATTAAATGGAGATCTCTTGTCACTGTCCAGCAATAGTCTGCAAGCATTGATGGGCTCCATTTGCCCTGATAGCGTTTCTCCATTGTTGCAATGTCCTGGTGAAATCGCTCGCCGTGCTCGTCGCTCACTGCTCCGCAGTTCGGTGGAAAAAAATCCAGATGAGAGTGCAAAAAATGTATCTTTAGTGACATGTTGCAACCAAGGCTTTTGTATGACTTGAGGAGGTTTTCCACCAACAACCTGTAGTTGTGTGCCTTGTTGTTTCCGAGAAAATTTATTGCCACTAACTGGAAGGCTTTCCATGCCGTCTTTTCCTTGCCACACAGTGCATGGTCAAATGCATCATCTTGAAGAAGTTCACGAATCTGAGGACCAACAAAGACACCTTCCTTTATCTTAGCTTCACTTAACCTTGGAAATTTTCCACAGAGGAACTTGAAAGCTACTTGTGTTTTGTCAATGGCCTTGACAAAGTTCTTCATCAGACCCAGCTTGATGTGTAAGGGTGGTAACAAAATCTTCCTTGATTCAACAAGTGGTGGATGCTGAACACTTTTCCTCCCAGGCTCCAATGACTGTCGGAGTGGCCAATCTTTCTTGATGTAGTGGGAATCTCTTGCATGACTATCCCATTCGCAGAGAAAACAGCAGTACTTTGTGTATCCAGTCTGCAGCCCAAGCAAGAGAGCAACAACCTTCAAATCGCCACAAAGCTGCCACTGATGTTGGTCATAGTTTATGCACCTCAAAAGTTGTTTCATGTTGTCATAGGTTTCCTTCATATGGACTGCATGACCAACTGGAATTGATGGCAAAACATTGCCATTATGCAGTAAAACAGCTTTAAGACTCGTCTTTGATGAATCAATGAACAGTCTCCACTCATCTGGATTGTGAACGATGTTGAGGGCTGCCATCACACCATCGACGTTGTTGCAGGCTACAAGATCACCTTCCATGAAGAAGAATGGGACAAGATCCTTTTGACGGTCACGGAACATGGAAACCCTAACATCACCTGCCAGGAGATTCCACTGCTGTAGTCTGGAGCCCAACAGCTCTGCCTTACTCTTGGGGAGTTCCAAATCCCTGACAAGGTCATTCAGTTCACCTTGTGTTATGAAGTGTGGTTCAGAGGAGGAGGATGGGAGAAAATGTGGGTCCTGTGACATTGATGGTTCAGGACCAGAAGTTTCATCCTCTTCCTCTTCCTCGTCTGACTCAAGTGAGAATGATTCTGGTGCATCAGGAACCGGAGGTCCTTCACCGTGGGGTACTGGGCATATAGCTGATGGAATGTTTGGATAATGCACAGTCCACTTTTTCTTCTTTAACACACCTTTCCCAACTGGAGGCACCATGCAGAAGTAACAATTGCTGGTATGATCTGTTGGCTCTCTCCAAATCATTGGCACTGCAAAAGACATAGATTTCCTTTTCCTGTTCAACCACTGGCGAAGATTTGTTGCACAAGTGTTGCAGCATATGTGTGTGGCCCACCTCTTGTCCTGATCTCCAATTTTGCAGCCAAAATAAAGGTGATAGGTTTTTTTAACCGTAGTGGTTCTACTGTGCTTTTGTGATGCAAAAGTCACTTCACCACAAACACAGCAGAAGTTATCTGCACTGTTCACACAAGTACGAGGCATCTCTGCTCACTTTGGCTAAACAGAAATGTGTCCCTTTGCAAAATCAAACACTGACAAATAAGAGAGCACGACACTATGATTTCTAGAGCTAATATAGGGCAATTTGTTCAGCAGAGTGATGTAAGCTTTGTTATGATTGCATCATCCATGACTTCTAGGAATAACATGATGCAATTCATATCATGTATGACGCAATACCAGCTTCAGATTGCATCATTCATTGTTTTGCCTAAAAAGCAAGTACTGTCCAAACCCAGTCATAGATTTATTCATAGATCCAGTCAAAGACGTATTTTAGTCATTGCTGGTTTAAATTGAGATCCCTTCCCTTTATAACTCACTTATCCTCCGCCATTCCCAAGTCAAGGGTTGTATATACTGACCCAATAGCATATCTTGAAAACCAGAGCCAATCAACAATTTTAAGCATCATTTTCATTCTCATGACACAGAATTAGTAAAGCTTGACTACATTTATTTCAGAAGCATTTTGGCTGTAGAGCAGTGTTATAAATGGGAAAGGCCTGGATTCCTGACCGTCAGATTGAATTCAAACTAAATCCTTTCACGGTAGGTGGGTGGGGTTAGAATGGGTAGAAAGAAGAGTGATATACATTCTTGGAATTGCAAAGTAAAGTGAGGTATTATTCTTTTAAAAAGCTTTTGGAGGATCAGAAGTGACAATTGTTATCAATGTTGAGGCAGCAGTATTGTTGAATAAATCTCCCTGTGAGCTACTGGCTGAATCCAGTATTTGTTTTTGATGGGGATTCTGTGCACATCCTCAGGATGTTAGGGAATATCCTGTTTAGTTTATAGGTTGTTTCATTTTTCCTCTTGGTTTTAGAAGTAATAGCGGATTTCAATAGGGCTATTTAAGAACTACTGACTAATGTAATGATTAAGAGCAGGAAGTGTCTTTTGCAGGATTGATTATTTTTTATTATTATTACTATTTTAAGTGGGTTTGGGCAGCTCTTGCCTTCTCTGCTATTTCAACCACTAATAGATTTGAGCAATTTTACAGTGGTGTCATTTATTCAAATGCTGATTCTCCCCTCCCCTGCCCTTCAATCAAAGCTCTCAGTTAAACAACGTCTGAGATCAAGAGAAATGGAGATTTTTGTTTACTTAAATCTTCTGGGACTTTTTGAAGGAAAAGATGATAAAACTCCAACATAATGACCTACCACTATTTCTTACCATTATTTTTCCTACAGTAAATGTTTTTAAAAAATGTTGCTCCATTTACTTTATTAAGACTGTTCAAAATGTTAGAGAAAGCCAAGGTTTTATCATTAAACAATTTAAGACTTTTTCACAAATAATTTTAATGTAAACATATTTTCTAAAAAAATTGTTCTTTTACTTTCACAGTAAAATTCAAGTTAACTTTCCTCTGAGAGCAAATCACAATAACATTGTCAATTCCTGTTCAATCTCCAGCAGCAAAATCAACAAATTGCTTTGGCAAAAAAGTGTATCCTTCATATATAGTATGTTAAATTAAGGCCTACACATTCATCACCTATCGAAGCCAGGGGATTGAGCCTTGCCTGGCGTTGGAAGGCAGGGTCACATCGAAACTCCTACTGACATCTATGTTGACAACAGCTGACATTATGGGAGCAGCATGTTTCAGTCTATTTAGTGGCAATATTCTTCTCGTAGATGTGCATGACTCAAATAGTAATATAATATTTCTATAGCACTCTCAAAGTGCATAGTGGCATATACTAGGTTAAGTAACTTAAACATATAACAGGTGACTGCCCAAAAGAGCTTACTGGTTCAGGCCCTGCTTCAATAAGGAGTTTAAGTGGGTACATCACTTTAAGCACAAGTGCTCCTATTAATTTTAATGGGACTATTCACATGTTTAAAGTAACGAACCTATCTTGATACCTTCCTGAGTAGGGGTCTTGGTGCATACCAGATTGGTATACAACACAAGAGAAAATTAAACAAGCCTAGCATACTGATGGATATTTCAGATGCTTTAGCAAACAGTTGGCTTTGCAAAATTTGTTTGGTTTTACAGGAAGACCGTAGTCAGTTCTCCTTCCATATGTGCACGTAAGCAAGAACGGAATACAATATTAGGGTCAAGATTTTACCCTGAAAAACTGAGAAGCAGAATTTTGCTCGAGGGAAAGTTGTATTGCAATTTTCATTACAAAGCCCCATCTTCACCAGTTTATAATGGAGATATTCCTACAGTGATAAATTAGTGGAATTTTATCTTTTAATGTACATTGCAGCTGTACTATTATGTTTAACAGAATGAATTAAGTCTTAGACTTTATCATATGTGGTTACTGATTTAAATTAAGGCATTTGCAAATCAGATATACATCCTCCCCACTGATTTCCACCTACAAAAAAGTACACCATCCCCAAAACCAGTGTTTCCCCTATACAAAGATTTGAACCCAATCCACCACCCTAAGTAATACGTGATGTTGTGATAGCTGGTGCACAGTGAGGTAGCAAAACTCCAGATACTCACAAATCAATGCAAACTTTCAAGTACCCCTTGTTAATATGACTGGTTTTGGCATTACAGTAACATCAGAAAATCCTCACTGCTGGCATCAAGGAGTTAAGTGCTCCTGACTTCAAAAAAACTATTGTCTGTGACTTTCTGAACCCCTTTCCCAGGCCCCATGTCAGGCTGTTCCAGGGTAGTCAATTCTTATTGCCCTTACCTAAAAAGATTCTCTGCTGTAAAGGAGTCCTGGGTTGCAATGGGGATGGTAGGGAACTTGAACAGACTCTTTTATAACAACAGGAACTTCATTTGTAGTGCATGCATGCTGGAGGAACAGTCCTGGGTTTCCTATCAGCATGCCTGGAGCATAATTACACCTTCTGTAGGCTTGAATCACCAACTAAGAGCCTGCAGTAGTACTTCTTTGCCTTACTGTATTCAAAGAAATGCTGAGATGGAACCTGTGGACAACTAATGTGTTGCAAGGACAATGGGACAATAGTTCCATGGGGACTACTGAGGGATTTCTAAGAAGTTGTCACAGAGACTACACACTGTAGCAGTGCCAGATGTACTGGTTTGTGTACTGCACTTTGCTCTAACAAATATACTTGCAAAACTAAGCCATTTAAACCTAAGTAAATCACTAGGTCTCACATTAATTTTCAATACTGTCAGTTTTTCATGTTTTCAAATGGGGGGAGTCCCTCCAACTCTGTCACTCTTTCATATCTCCAAGACAATAATTCTTTTTTAAATTCTGCTTTGATGCTTAGTTTCTTATTGTTCCCTTTATTATTTGTCTCTCACGTATTTGCTATGACTTCTCAACCACAATTTTCAACTCCAGCTATGTTTTCAAATTTTCCCTAAGTTCAAGTGTAGACTGGGTCAAGTGTTCCAGTTTAGTCTCATATAGTTGTGTTTATTTCTTCTGATTCTATTCCATTTAGCTGAACCTCTCTCCTTATTGTTGTAAATATCTTGCCCACTCCTCTTTTTCCTTTAAATTCTTTTATGTTTTAATTATTCTCAGTCCATTTTCTTTATCTCCATCTATCTTTCCCCATGTTCCTCTTCACTTTTCAGTCGTTCTCCATTCCCCCAACAATCATATTTTTTCTCCATTTCCCCCCTCCACTTCTATCCTGCTTCCAAACAATTTTCATTGCATTTGCTATCTCCTTACACAGGAATTGTCTTGCCAGATCAGAACAGTGGACCACCAATACTCTGCTGAAAGCCATCTTAACCCTTCTGCCACTCCCAGTGCTGCACAAAGCCCACCTCAGACTCATCAAAGAACCTGGCTCACTTTGTACTAGTTTAAATAACTGCACAGAAGGGAAAGCTGTGGAGACCAAAGACCCATAGTGCAAGGCAATGACAAATCAGGGATTGTATCTGTGAGGTACCTAAGTACTGTATATCTTTACCACAGCATAAACCCCTCTCCTGAGATATGTGCTAACCTCAGACAATGAACAGCAAGGCAATGGGCTAAGTCATCCTGGCTTGATCTGTGCAAGAAGAGACAAATGTCCTTTGAGAATGGAGGTATGTATGATGGTATGTAAGATGTATTTTTGATCTGACATCACTAACCAAAACAAACATATGGAATAAAGGGTGGAACATTATCATGAACTCTATTCTCATGAAACCTCTGTTTCTGAAGCAGTGCTAAATGTGATCTCCAGGCTCCAGACTACCAAAGATCTTGAAGTATGGAAAGAAGGAGTCCAGGTTGTGTTTAAACATCTGCACAATGTTTTGCTTTCCTGCTGGAGGGAAGGAGGGGTACCACAAGACATGAAGGATGCCAACATCACAACATAGTATAAAAACAAAGGAAAATGGAGTGATGGAATAACTACAGAGGAATCTCTCTCCTTAATGTTTCTTGCATTTGCATGGGTCAGTCTCAAAAGAATGCAAGTTCTTGCTGATCTTGTATATCCAGAAAGACTGTGGTTTCCATGTGGGTAGATCAGCTATCAGCACGGTCTTTGCTCTAAATCAATGGCAAGACATGTGTCAAGAATAAGGAAAACCTCTGTACACCTCCTAGATCTTACAAAGGCTTTTGACCTGGTCAGCAGAAAGATTCTTTTTGAAATGCTAAAGGGACTTGGTTGTCTTTCTAGCCTCCTCAGTTTTATTTGATTGTTCCATGATGGCATGTAGGTACAGTCCAGTATTACAGTGATCAATCTGACAGTTTTGACACCACTGTAAATTACAAACAGGGATGTATTTTGGCACTAACACTTTTCAGTATAGTCTTCTCTATGCTGCTTCATCATGTGTTCTCATCTAGCACCAAGGGTGTACATTGTCATATAAGATTAAATGGAAAACTCTTCAACTTTTCACATTTAAGAGCAAAAAGCAAAGTTAAACACCTACTGATAAGAGAGCTTCTTTTTGCATGACACAGTGTTTGTCTCAGATAGCGAAGAGGAACTCCAGCAGCTTTGCACTAGCTTGTGATGAAACTGGACTAATCATCAGCCAAAAGAGGATAATGATTATGGAACAAGATGTGTTGACTACACCAGAAGTTTTAAAAGCTAGAAGTTAAGTACAAGTTTTGCTTAATACTCACATCAGAAAGGCAGCCACTACATTCAGCCAACTGACCGAGTACATGTGGGATACACAGAACACCAAGATATGGGTCTACCAGGCATGCATTTTGATCATGCTGCTATATGGTGGTGAAATCTGGACCACTTACAGTAGGCAGAAGAGAAGTCTAAACACCTTCCACACCCACTATCTTTGCCATATTCTAAATATCAAGTGGGACACTAGAGTTTCTGACACCAAAATACTTGAGAAAGCAAAATTACCAAAAGCAACAAAGAGTCCCGTGGCACCTTATAGACTAACAGATGTATTGGACATAAGCTTTTGTGGGTGAATACCCACTTCGTCAGACACATGTAATGGAAATTTCCAGAGGCAGGTATAAATATGCAGGCAAGAATCAGTCTGGAGATAATGAGGTTAGTTCAATCAGGGAGGGTGAGGCCCTCTTGTAGCAGTTGAGGTGTGAACACCAAGGGAGGAGAAACTGCTTTTGTAGTTGGCTAGCCATTCACAGTCTTTGTTTAATCCTAAACTGACGGTGTCAAATTTGCAAATGAACTGAAGCTCAGCAGTTTCTCTTTGAAGTCTGGTCCTGAAGTTTTTTTTGCTGTAGGATGGCTACCTTAAAATCTGCTACTGTGTGGCCAGGAAGGTTGAAGTGTTTTCCTACAGGTTTTTGTATATTGCCATTCCTAATATCTGACTTGTGTCCATTTATCCTTTTACGTAGGGACTGTCAGATATTAGTCTATAAGGTGCCACAGGACTCTTTGTTGTTTTTTACAGACCCAGACTAACACGGCTACCCCTCTGACACTTGACAAAATTACCAAGTTTCTCAAACACAGATGTCTCTGTTGGCTTAGTCATCTGCACTGGATGGATGATGGATGCATTCCGAATCACGACCTGTAGGGAGAACTTGCAGATGCTCCAAGGCCACTGGGCCAATCTAAGTTCAGATTCAAGGACATTTGCAATGGCGATTTGAAAATTTTCAACATCAATATGGAAAGCTGTGAAGATAACAAGCTACAGTGAATGGCTGTGCTGCACCAAGGAGTCAAAGAGGCCGCAGAGAGGTGGTTGAGAGGGAGGAAAGTGACAAGATCAAAGAGGAGACTGTGGCAGGCCTCAAGTGCTACTAGTATGCCAGCTTCTCCCGGCTCTGCACTTTATACCTGCATTGATCAGAATGGGAAGAGACTGTCTAGGAAGGAGTATGGCAGAAAGGGATCTAGGGTTATAGTGGACCACAAGTTAAATATGAGTCAACAGTGTGATGCTGTTGCAAAAAAAGCAAACGTGATTCTGGGATGCATTAACAGGTGTGTTGTGAGCAAGACACGAGAAGTCATTCTTCCGCTCTATTCTGCGCTGGTTAGGCCTCAGCTGGAGTATTGTGTTCAGTTCTGGGCACCACATTTCAAGAAAGATGTGGAGAAATTGGAGAGGGTCCAGAGAAGAGCAACAAGAATGATTGAAGGTCTAGAGAACATGACCTATGAAGGAAGGCTGAAAGAATTGGGTTTGTTTAGTTTGGAAAAGAGAAGACTGGGAGGGGACATGATAGCAGTCTTCAGGTATCTAAAAGGGTGTCATAAGGAGGTGGGAGAAAACTTGTTCATCTTAGCCTCTAAGGATAGAACAAGAAGCAATGGGCTTAAACTGCAGCAAGGGAAGTTTAGGTTGGACATTAGGAAAAAGTTCCTAACTGTCAGGGTGGTTAAACATTGGAATAAACTGCCTACGGAGGTTGTGGAATCTCCATCTCTGGAGATATTTAAGAGTAAGTTAGATAAATGTCTATCAGGGATGGTCTAGACAGTATTTGGTCCTGCCATGAGGGCAGGGGACTGGACTCGATGACCTCTCGAGGTCCCTTCCAGTCCTAGAGTCTATGAATCTATGAATTATCTGTGTCAAGGGTTGTCACTCAAGAATTGGATTTTTTAGCCACTTGCCAGTCTGCATTATGACACATAGTAACTGAAGTGATTTGGCACTTACACCAGCATCTTTACAGATGGGTGGTTGCCACAAGGGTATTATTAATAAGGAGATATTGGACAAGACCCTTATGAGGTACCTAGAGTACTCCATCCAGGCTGAGGTGTCTTATCTGTGCAATACAGAGAACAGCTACTTCACTGGTTCAGATTTACCAAAGTTTTAGCTATGACAATAGACTGAAAAACTTAAGTCCATTCAATTTGGAGTTAAAGAAACAATAGCGGAAGGGGGCTGTGAGGGAGAAAGGGATTTCAACAATGTAGGTAAAGACAAAGGATCTCTTTGAACTAAGCAGCAATAGTAGAGTGTTCGGATAGCTCTGGACATGTTTTAAATAAAGTAAATACATAGAGGGGCATAATTTTCTCAAAGAGTAATCAATGTTTGGAATTATCTTCCTCAGGAGATATTAGCAGAAATCATTTTCTAAGAGTCAAGGAGAAAAATGAACAATTACTTGGGTAAAAGGCATCTCAAAGTATAACTGGATTAGATGCTTAAAGGAAAACCACCCATTTTGCTCAGCCAACCAGAAGAAAAGTTCACTTGGTAAATAACACTTGTCAATGTTCAAACTATGAAATTTAGTTTGTTTAAAGCTTAATTACAATTATCATTTGTGGGCTATTTAAGGATATACACCTGCATACCCATCTACCTTAATTCTGTCTCCAACATGCAACAGACAGAAAGGTACAAACTAAACATCCCAAAAGAGACCACGCTGCACCATTATTGCAAATGCTATCTACTAGTCTGTTTGTATACTGCCTAGCACAAAGGTTGGTCCTTTAGGCATTACCATAATAAACATGATTAATAATAAATGCCAACAGGACACAATTCATCAATTTTTAAACCTAGAAGGCATAAGAACATAAGAATGGCCATACTGGGTCAGACCAAAGGTCCATCCAGCCCAGTATCCTGTCTGCCGACAGTAGCCAATGCCAGGTGCCCCAGAGGGAGTGAACCTAACAGGTAATGATCAAGTGATCTCTCTCCTGCCATCCAACTCCACCCTTTGACAAGCAGAGGCTAGGGACACCATTCCTTACCCATCCTGGCTAATAGCCATTAATGGATTTAACCTCCATGAATTTATCTAGTTCTCTTTTAAACCCTGTTATAGTCCTAGCCTTTACAACCTCCTCAGGCAAGGACTTCCACAGGTGACTGTGCGCTGTGTGAAGAACTTCCTTTTATTTGTTTTAAACCTGATGCCCATTAATTTCATTTGGTGGCCCCTAGTTCTTATATTATGGGAACAAGTAAATAACTTTTCCTTATTCATTTTCTCCACACCACTCATGATTTTATATACCTCTATCATATCCCCCCTAGTCTTCTCTTTTCCAAGCTGAAAAGTCCTAGCCTCTTTAATCTCGCCTCATATGAGACCTGTTCCAAACCCCTAATCATTTTAATTGCCCTTCTCTGAACTTTTTCTAATGCCAGTATATCTTTTCTGAGATGAGGATAAGGCAGTATTGTGTTCATCTAGTTTGACCACCTGCATAACACAGGACATAAAACTTCACCCAATATTCTCTGCTTCAATCCCATAAATTCTGTTTGAGCTCTGTTACGTTCACAGCATACACACATAGAAGTTAGATAAAAACAGTAAATACTGTTGCTGGAAGGGTGCAGCATAGTACTACTTTATTTCTTAGAATTGAGAAAATTAACCCCAAATACCCAAAAACAGAGAAAGAGAAAGCAGGCAGTTCCCTAAAAACAGAGGATATGTCTACACTGTAATGTCAGCCCAGGGTTCCAGGACCCCACAGGGGCGGAGGTTTCAAGCCTGAGTCAAGCCAGCACCCAGGGTTCAATCCCTATTGCCTGACAGTGTAAATACATCCCTACTGGACTCGTGCTCTGAGAGTCACCAAAAGTATCTCACAGTCCCACGGGCTGACTTTCACTGTCCTCTAGATAGTCAACTTTGGTGGACCTTCAAGTTTTTCCATATTGCACCATGAACAAAGGGCCAGGACAGCCACGTTTTGGGAAGGTGCTAGGAAGTCTGTGATATGGATGATTGGACTCAGGCCCACATAATCCAGTATAGGTGCTGGAGCCCCAGGTTGGGACCCAGGTTTCAACAACTCCTAATCTGGAGTTACAAATGACTGTAGATCAGTAGTGGGCAACTTGCGGCCTGCAGGCCGCATGCGGCACATCAGGGTAATCTGATTGCAGGCCACGAGACATTTTGCTGACGTTGACTGTCTGCAGGCATGGCCCCCTGCAGCTTCCAGCAGCCATGGTTTGCCGTTCCCGAGCAATGGGAGCTGCAGGAAGCGGCAGGAAGTGATGGCCAGCACGTCCCTGCGGCCCATGTCTTCCCACAGCTCCTATTGGACGGGAACAGTGAACCGCAGCCAGTGGGAGCTGTGGGGGGGCCATGCCTGCAGACAGTCAATGTCAGCAAAATGTCTTGTGGCCCACAATCAGATTACCCTGATGGGCCGTATGCGGCCCATGGGCCGCAGGTTGCCCACCACTGCTGTACATGCTCAAGCCTTAGGTTAACAAATTTGGGGTCTGCTAAATTGAGTTCTACTAACCCTGGGCTTACACTGCAGTGTACACATACTCAGTGGGACACAACTCAACCCAGCCTGATCCAGACTGTCTGTAGAACTGACTCTGAGGCCATGTTTCCATACAGAGCCCCTAGTCTGCAAGCAGAACTAGGAAAAGCCCTGAGAATTGAAGTGATAGGTCAAAATTTTAACATGGATTTCACAATACACCACAAGCTCTATCATATCTTTTAGAAATATACACAGCCTTGCATATAGAGGAGGGTTTACATATAGGGGATATATAGAGAAGCCTTCTAAGAAAGTTTGGAACAGATCCCTTTCTTCTCTGCTCTTGTCTGCTCTTTGGACTGCAGTGTTCATCCACAATCTTGTACTTATTTGTGGTTAGTAATAATCATCCTAACCCTTTCAGTATTGTATTCCTCTAAAGTTCTGGTGCTTTCAAAGCCAAATTTGCCATTGCCTTCCACCGTGTGTAGTCATATTGCAGACTGATGATATTATTTTACAAGGTTCAAGGCAATGAAGAATCAGCCATCATGCACCATGAGGCAGCCCCAGACATAGAATCATAGGACTGGAAGGGACCTTGAGAGGTCATCTAGTCTAGTTCCCTGCACTCATGGCAGGACTAAGTATTATCTAGACCATCCCTGACAGGTGTTTGTCTAACTGCTCTTAAATATCTCCAATGATCAAGATTCCACAACCTCTCTAGGCAATTTATTCCAGTGATTAACCACCCTGACAGTTAGGAAGTTTTTCCTAATATCCAACCTAAACCTCCCTTACTGCAATTTAAGACCATTGCTTCTTGTCCTATCCTCAGAGGTTAAGAAGAACAATTTTTCTCCCTCCTCCTTGTAACCTTTTATGTCAGGGATCGGCAACCTTCAGCACATGGCCCGCCAGGATAAGCCCCCTGGCGTGCTGGGCCAGTTTGTTTACCAGCCACATCCTCAGGTTCGGCCAATTGCGGCTCCCATTGGCCGCGGTTCACCACTCCAGGCCAATGGGGGCTGCAGGAAGCGGTGTGGGCTGCGGGATGTGCTGGCCGTGGCTACTTGCAGCCCCCATTGGCCTGGAGCAGCAAACCGTGGCCAGTGGGAGCTATGATTGGCCGAACCTGCGGATGCGGCAGTTAAACAAACTGGCCCGGCCCACCAGGGGGCTTACCCTGGTGGGCCGCAGGCCGACAGTTGCAGATCCCTGTTTTTGTACTTGAAAACTGTTCTTATGTCGCCTCTCAGTCTTCTCTTTTCCAGACTAAACAAACCCAGTTTTTTCAATCTTCCCTCATAGGTCATGTTTTCTAGACCTTTAATCATTTCTGTTGCTTTTCTCTGGACTTTCTCCAATTTGTCCATATCTTTCGGTGTACGTGCTTTTTACACCTTGTATTTTGTTCGCTGATCATAATTCAGATGGTTAAAAATAGTATTCTTCAAAAATCCTAGATTAAAAAAGCTGATTTAAGGAATTTGGAGGAGAATATTTGGAGTAAAGACTGTTCCATTGCCAGTAGATATGGGCTACAAAAGGATCCACAGTTCATCTACTCTGATCAGAATCAGTCATGTGCTTATGACTTAGTTTTTAATTCTGGTTTTGTTTGGCATTTTCATTCACTTAAAACACTGGGAGTTCTCCCACTAAAGGTTTTGTAAAGTAATCATATGTAATGAGGATTTCCCAGAAAAAGAACAAAGAAAAGTCACAATAGACTTACCCAATAGATTTGTGAGACATTGATATTATTTGAAGAAGAATAAATAACAGAACAGAGAGAATATTCTGTTTCTAGTCCAAACGAATTCATACTTTGTTTAGTCAACTATTCAATCTGCTGCCTGAATGAGTTCTTTAACTTTACATTCCTATCTATAATTGAAATGTAAAATAAAAAGAAACTTAAAAAAAATCAAATAATAATTTAGCCATCTTTTTTATTTCATCTCGGTTGAATTATACTTTATAGAATAATAACTATGTCCTTAAATGGTACCTTAAAAACTCACTCTTCATCTCATAAGTGCTTTCAGGTGCTTGTGCGTTGCATTTTGGGGGATTTGTTTCTTTCAATTCTAACATAGCCATTTTACAGAGTCTTCAAAGAATAATTCTGATCAACAGTGGGCACAATGGTATATCTTGCCTTTGAAATGACTTATTCTTTAAGACACTGCCTGTCTCTGAGATGCAAAAATTATCCGTATCTCTGTGGACTCAGTTCAAAATAAAAGTTCTAAAGTAGTTTATGCCAATTTTTTAAAAATTGCTTTTTAAGAGCTGGAGAAAAACAGAGGGAAAAGTTTTTTGAAGTTTCCAGCAAGTATTAATGGACTTTATTAATAGGTACTATGAAACTGTGCATTTTTCTCCTACATTGTTTGCAGTATGTTATGCTTATTACACATTGAAATAGCTCACCATTACTTTCCTAAATCAAGACACTATAGTATCAATTTCTATTTAAATGTAAATAAACTGGTATTGTTGGGACAAAATCAGGTGATCAAAACAGCACCTTAGGGCGTCTATGAAGCTACATCAGGCATGAAGGCGTAAGGTGAATGGATGCAGGGGCAAAATCCCAAATTTTTGTCTGTTGTCTGTTGTCATTATTATCTATACCACAGAAGTACCCAAAATCCACAACCAGGACAATCCACCATTTTGTGATGCGGTGTACAAAAACATGAGCCCTGCCTTGAAGAGCTTACAATCCAAAACCACAAAAAATAGATAAAAGGGGTACAAAATATAAAGTGGCCAAAAAGATAATGAAGGCATAGTTTGGATGAGACAGAAAACTGGAGGAAGAGAGTAAACATGAGTAGAGACAAAGAAAGAGAGGGAAGGATGAACATTGAAGGGGGAGTACAGACAAGGAAAGGAAGAAAGGGAGCCAGAGTGAAGGATGAAGAGCAATGTGGATAGTAGAGCGAGTGAGATTGGCAATGCAGGAACTGTGAGGGAAAGTAAGGTGGAAGGACATTAGGGACAAACAACCAAACCACAGACAGAAAAGAATGTCCAGATTTCAAATTGTAAAACTCATTCTGCTGACATTCACATTCAGGGGCTGAGCCTGTGACACTTCATGGGATATGGGCACTGCAAGGGCCTCTCCTGCTGCTGCTGTTCTTGGTTGCTATGGAGGCCTCAGATATTCCCAGGGATGGGACCGTTAAGCCCTTAAGGCTGATACCTGCAGTGGAGGGTGAATGACATCTGGTTCCTTTTTCATGTGTATCCCCTCTTATTAGGGGACTAGTTCACAGGACTCAGTCAGGTTAAGAATCTTGGGTAGAATCATGATTAAGTGACCTGCTCAAGGTTACAGAGCTAGTCAGTTTCACTGGGGGTGGGGGGAACCCTACACTCCCAACTCTGTCATGTGCTGTTAGGATGGACTAATGTTCACAAGCAAAGTTCCTGGGGTCAGAATCTGCATGCGGTTATACTAGTGTAAATCCAGAGTAACCACTAAAATAGAATAGAATTACTTGGCTTTACACTGGTCAATAGACTTACTTTAGATTTACAATGGTTTAAATTAGGACAGAATCTTTCCCTTAAATGTTAAATTTGTCAGTGACCCAACTACTGTCCATCATCGGTTAGGTAGAGGCACATTCAGCTGCTGTGAGGTGATGGCTTCTCCAGCCAGCCTTTGTCTAATACTTCAACAGTATGAAGCGCTCCCTTGTATATACTTGTATGCCAGCTCTGCTCCATTATGTATTACTTCCTTCTTCTAGATGATTTAGTGGCAGAACTGGAATGAGTTTTATGGTCTGGGCAGTATGTATTTGGCTAACTGTACCTAAATACATGTATGTATTTGGCTAACTGTACCTAAAACCTGACAACTGCAGCTGTTGGGCACGGGGGGGGAGGATGGGTAAGCGATCTTCAAAGTGTTGATGTTTATTTCCCTTTTTACAGTTTAGGCCCTTTTAAAAATCGTACATGATAATTTAATCACAATTTTTATGCACCACAGTATCAAAACAGTTAAAGATTTTTATCTCCTACAAAATGTTTTTTAGTAAATGAAGTTTCAATAACCATTTTGATAAAAAACTTGGTGAAACATGAAGTTTTGAAAAAGTCAGTTTTTATTAAACTCATGAAGTTTTTTAGACTATTTTCAACAAAAAATATTTTGTAAAAAATGTTTGGCCTGTTCTGCTCATGACTGTTAATCCCTGTCATGGGTATATACTCTCATGGGGACAGATTCTATAACTCATCAGATGTCCCATTGACTTCATCAGGATTACCTGCATAGTAAGGTACAACTCACTGTGAGTTATGTTAGTGGAACCTTTTGGCTTAATTGTGCTGACTCACATAAGTAGTCTCATTGACATCAATGGGAATACTCATGTGAGCAAGTGCTCACCTGCATAAAGAAGGGTTGCACAATCCAGCACTTAGTTTGGAAAAATCTGAAAATGTAGAACATCTCATCCAAATCTCTTTTTTCTGCCTTAGACAACACAGGCTGGGTGAGACAAATTAAGCTGCATTCAGCAATCCTTACCCATGCAGAACCCTCATTGAGTTCAATGACAGTTATGTGCACAAAAGGGCCTCAAGAAGAATAGAGGAAAAAACAATCAAAAGAATCTAAGGAAAACCATTTGTCCATAGGCAAAAGTATTTTGATTTTGTCTGGCATTAAGATTTCCCATTGTCTGCTTTAGCTGTGATGTATACTCAACTTGCCATCCATAATCATAACAGCATTCAGCATTCAGCAATTTCCTGGTTATTAATAATAAAATCAACATTAACATCGTACACAGCGAGATAACAGAAGAAAAACAAATGCACCTCGGAAAGGAATTAATCACTTCTGAAGATGATTAAAGTTGTAAATGTGAACCTTTCTATTAAAACCATTGAGAATAAAGATTCAATTAATGAACTACAACTCACGGTTATTAGCTTGACTAATAAAGTCTGTAAGTGAACAAAAATCTAGTGATAATGAAGACAAAGTAGCAAAGCTAGAGAACAAGTTGCACTAGCATAAAAGGAACAAACACGACATAATTGAAATGGAAAATTTTAGGAAACAGAACATCAATGAAACTCTGGAAAATAATTAGCATTTTTTTCATCCTTCAGAGTGAGTGGGTTTTTTTCTGATCAAATCAGAAGAAGACCATACAAATAGCATGTTGTACCCAATGAGTGTAGCAAAAAAGATAAAGATATAACACCAGTTGTGTTATTGGAATAGGTGGGTGAAATCTGCATCCCATTGAAGTCAAAGGGCTGTAACAAGCCAACCTGGAACCCAGGAATGTACTTGAATGGCTAGCTCATACTGATGCCCATGCTGACACAGCTTCACTGCAATTGTTATTTGAGCTAGCTGGGTTGGGTATGTCTGCACATGTTGCAGTCACACTTCTGATTGAAATGTAGACACGCTGTTAAATGGGAAGCAGATAACGCCCAGCTGGGAGGGGTTGCAAGCACATTGAAGGACAGGATTAGAATTCAAAATGACCCTGACAAATTGAAGAATTGGAGAATTCATCAAGATTAAATTCAACAAAGACAAGTGCAAAATACTTCACTGAGAAGGAAAAATCAAATACACAAATACGAAATGGGGAATAACTAGGTAGGTGGTAGCACTGCTGGAAAGGATCTGGGGTTATAGTGGATCACAAACTGAATATGAATCAACAATGTGATGCAGCTGCAAAAAAGGCTAATAACATTCTGGGGTGTATTAACAGGAGTGTCATATGTAAGACATGGGATGTAATTGTCCTGCTCTACTATGCACTGGTGAGGCCTCAGCTGGAGTATTGTGTCCAGTTCTGGGTGCCACACTTTAGGAAAGATGTGGACAAATTGGAGAGAGTCCAGAAGAGAGTAACAAAAATGATAAAAAGGTTTAGAAATTCTGACCTATAAGGAAAGGTTAAAAAAAACTTGGCAATGTTTAGTCTTGAGACAAGAAGACTGAGGGGGAACTTGATAACAGTCTTCAACTATTTTAAGGCCTATTATAAAGATGATGGTGATCAGTTGTTCTGCATGTCCACTGAAGGTAGGGCAAGAAGTAATGGGTGTAATCTACCGCAAGGAAGATTTTGGTGATATATTAGGAAAAGATTTCTAGCTATAAGGGTAGCTAATTGGCTTCCAAAGGAGGATGTGGAATCCCCATCACTGGAAGTTTTTAAAAACAGATTGGACAAAAACTTGTCTGAGATGGTCTAAGTCAGTGGTGGGCAACTTGCACACAGCCCGTCAGGGTAATCCGCTGGCCGTCTGTGAGACAGTTTGTTTACATTGATCGTCCACCGGCACGGCCGCCTGCAGCTCTCAGTGGCTGCAGCCTTCCCATGCAGATCTGATCTCAGCATCTATATGTAGCTGCAGCTGGGTGTGTCCCTTCCTGTATGTGTGGTGGAGGGCTCTTGAGGACCTGTCACAGCAGTACAGTGTAAGGGGAGACCAGACTGGTGGGTCAGGTGGGTTCAGTGGTACCCCAGTTCTAGGTGGCCCCCCAGGGAGGGAGAGACCCGTCACAAGGACATCATGTGAATTTGATTACTGTATGCCATTTTTAAAAAATTCATATTCACATAAACTGAAATTCACGTCTGTACATAGGACCAGCTGAAGACCCGTATTTTGAGGGCAAAAGTAGGAGTTAAGTGGTGCCTGGACCTTGCAATGATGCTGGCCCTCGACACAGGCGGGAGTGACTATCACCCTTAGAGAGTTGTTAACAGGTGCAGTGTATATATTATTTGCTTTTATTCTATTAATGCTCATGGACTAGTCCCACACTGATTAGCCATGGATCAATTCTTTCAACTGCGGTGCTGGTTGTTTTAAAACTAGCTGGATATAGATGGTAGTAGGGATATCTAAATATAATGTATTTGAATTTATTATTTGTACTGCAATAGTGACTAGAGATCCCAGCCCCGAGGCATTGTTCGTAACTCAAAGCCCTGGTCTGCAATGGGGGGGATCGATCAAAGTTACGCAACTTCGACGTACTTAGATCTACTCACCACAGTGTCTTCACTGCAGTGAGTTGACTGCTGATGCTCCCCCGTTGACTCCGCCTGCACCTCTCAGCCTGGTGGAGTACAGGAGTCGACGGGAGAGCGCTCGGGGGTCAATTTATCACATCTAGACTAGACACGATAAATCGACCCCTGCTGGATCGATCACTGCCCGCCAATCCGGCAGGTAGTATAGACATACCCAAAGAGATGGTCCCCTCCTGAAAGAGTTTACAACTGAAGTATAAAATGAGAGGCAAGAGGTGAGTACAACAAACGGGATATAACAAGCAGTTCTTCTTGTCTCTAATGATGGGTGTGGTAATGGGTCGTCCTATTTCAAACATCTCAATAGTTTCTGAGACAGATTTCTGTTCATTGGCTGCAAATGTGTATTATGATCATTAGATCATATGAGGAAACAGTGTAATAAAGAACGTAAGCTGAAAAAATAAGCACACAGAAAACAAATGTAAACATTTTTACTTTTCTTCTGTCACCACTCATGAGCAATCACAAAGACAGCCCCCCACTGATTAACCATGGACAAAACCATTCAACTATTGATGTGTAGGGTACTTGCGAGCATAACAACAGTTATGGGAAGAAACCTGGTTTAGTAGTTAGAAGACAGAACTCCTGTGGGAGTCTTGCTGAGCGATCTTGCCAATAATTAAATGTTTCTATAATTCACCTTTCTCATTTCTAAAATAGGGAGAATACCTACATTTATAAAGCATTTTGAGATCTGTGTGTATAACCACTATTATAAGCACACAGTGGTATTATCTAGCTTAATTAAATACCAGCATATATTCCAGACGGTCATCAGTGAGGGAAAGTCACCTACAACCAAAAATAATGCACTGCACAATGAATGTAGCAAATAAATCTGCTTGTAAAATAAAATATGAGTTCCAACAGACCTAGATAAAGTGAGAGAGAAAAACCAAGCCCACTTTCTGCTGGAAGCATAATATTAACAGAAATGAAATTTGAATATTGATACTCCTCCTATAAGGCCTGTGATCTTTTTAGCTTCATGTACAGTAATTTTCTTCACCCTACTGATGTGCTCATCTACACAGTGATTCCAACCGTATCATACAATTAAACATGCAAATAAATAGCCCTGCCTCAAATTCACTTTCCTCAGAGACATTATGAAAACCAGCAGGCCTAGGGAAAGGTTCCACAAATGCATTAGTCTCGCTTTTGTTTTGTATGGATTACAAGAATATCCAGTTACAATAGTAACATTTAAAAAAACACAAGAAGGTGTTCTGGAATGGATATAAACCCTCATGCTTCAGGACATGAATTAATAGGGATTAGGAAAAAACTTTCCCCACCTGCAACAGCCTACTGCAAGGTTTCTTGGGTCTTCTTCTGAAGCATCTGATATGGACCATTGTTAGTGACAGGCTACTAGACTAAATAAACCAGTAGTGTGATCCAGTATCGCACTTCCTATGTCCCCATATCCTATATTTGAGCTAAGAAGACTTACATTTTTTAAGGGATAGAGGAGGAAGTAATTGATCAGTTCCCTTTGGCATATCATGAGGCCCACCTGCACAACAGAAAAGCATCTATTTATCTGAAGAGTCAACATTATTCTCAATACAAAAAGCATATATTGTAAGAGTGTTTTCAATACCCAGAAAGCATCCCAAGGCAGTTCTGAGACAGCAGGGTGGAAGGGTCATATATTTAGAGTATAAAATGCTATAGATGCTATGTCACTGTTTCTCTTTATCACTGAAATTAACAAAAGATGTAGTGATGTTAACTCAAATTCCTTTATTTTCCATTTATTACTTACATCCTGTATTAGACACCCTGCTTACCGACTCATAATACCTTCATTTTAGTGACATCGGCAAGTGTTTGAGGAGCGCAGACTTGTCTTCCTACATAATGATCTATGATTAACACTGTAAAAGTAATTGAACTCTTAATTCTAGGGAAACCTTTTCATTTTGTCATGTGTCAGCAAGAAGCGAGAACAAGCGGTAACATTTAACTGAGTTATGCTGTAACTGAGAACATTCCATTCCTGCAGAATTAGTTTCCTAATCATTTTTAAGGTTCTCAAAATTAAATAAAAGAATTAATGTAGTAGACCATGTAAATGTGCGTTAGAGAAATTCAACATTTTAAAAATGGGAAAACGGATTGGGGATTAAATGAAATTAACAATTTCTATCAAATATAATAAGAGACAGGTGTTCAGCCATTAAAGGGATGTTTGTTGTAACTCAAGCAGCTGAATATGGTAAAAGAACAGCTGTTCCTTAGCATTAGTTCTATATTAACAGAAAAAACATGTATTTCTGTTCACTTTCTCTAACATATTATATTACAGCTAACTCATAAAAGAAATTGGTAGATGGAGATAATACTATAATTAGCAGCTCTGTAATATGATAAAATTGCACAATAAAAATTCATTTGTCAGAACATTTGTGCATTGGTTTGAAACAGTCTTTTGCTGAATGAGTGGCTATTGTATTGTATTCATTCCCCAGAATGAACATTAAACAATGCTTCTCAACTATCACTTTTTAAGAACTAATCATATTGTGCAAAAAAAAAAAAAAAGCTTTCCTACAATTGTTTTAATAAATGTACTTTCTTTCCTCAATCTTCTTGACTAGAGGAAGCTCTGAAGATGAAACCTCTCACTTAAACTTATTCTCTATTTCCAGCACACCATTTAATAACCCACTGTTATTTCACAGTGTTTGTTTCTCTATAGGTACAATATTTAAGAATACTAACTATTTGGTTCTAATCTTCTATAGCACTGCATGAGGAATAATATCCTATCAGGGTAGGAAGGGAAGTATTTTTCTAATTACCAATACTACAGTTAGATATTGCCTAAAATATAGGCCAAGATTTTCAGTGCTGGCCTCCCTTTTTTACACTCATAGTTGATTTAATCAGCGTTTTTGTACCCTTAGTTATATGAGGACACAACTCTTACCACTTACCTACCAAATTCTCAAAGAACTTGGATGCATTCATAAAGGAAATACTTCCAGACATGTAAAAGGTAGGGATTGCACTTACAGTTGCATGTGGGTGCAAAAGTATGGGCACAGTAATTTGCAGGTACACATTTTCACCTCAAAAACAGGGCCTGTGTCAAAATTTTAAAAATCAAGTAGCCCAAAGTGACTGATGAACTACCAGAAATGTAAATACTTATCCAAAGTTTATCTGCACCCTTGCGAATTCAGCAATTCTTCTTTCTGACTCACTTTTCTTGTTTTTCATCCTCTTCCCAATGTCATTCTTCTGTCTTGTTGATCGTCCCAATTTCCAGAAGGCTTTGATGAAATCTCAGATGTTTCTGAAAAGCCTGTGGGATAAATTGGTGTGCTGGAGCAGAGGGCGCAAGGAATCATCCATCCCCCATAGAATAATCTAGCTGCCAACACTCACGGCAGAAGGCAAGCTAAAGCTGTTGACTGCCCTAGCAGCCCATAAGAAGTGTTTCTGGATAATGTTAGGATGGGGGCTATTACAGAGATAGTGGTTGCACTGCCTATATCTTTTGGGCAAATGTGACAAAGGACATCGCTCCCCGTGCTCCCCACCAGATTTCGAAAGATAATTTACCTGGGAAAGGTATAACACCTCCAGATACCTCTCTCTAGCTCATCCAGACTATATCTAAAGCTATTTTTTGCATAACATCTATAAAATATGAGTTTTCCTATCCACCCACACAGCTAAAAATCTTGTCCAACCGCCCACCATCTCATGTATCAATTGCTATATCATCCTTCTCTCTGCCCTAGACAAATTCTATTCAGAATGCTGCTGCAAAGATCATTTTCTAGCCCATCACTTTGACCATGTCACCCCACTCCTTGATTCCCTCCACTGGCTGCCCTTTCTTTATTGCATCAAACATAAGTATTCACTTTCAAAGCCCTTCACAGTCAATACCCACCCTACCTGTCATCTCTCCTTCAATACTGATGCTTGCCTCCGAGTGACTCATGATGCCAGCATCCACTGCCCACTCATTAAATTTTCAAACAAACACCTCCATGCTTTCTCTCGTCCTGCCCTGCACACTTGGGAGGAGCTTCCTATAAACATCTGCAAAGCTACCTCATTATCACCTTCAAATCCCTCCTCCAAACTCTCCTTTGCTGTGATGCTTACAGAAAACTTGGCAATAATTAGACCACTGCCTATCAGGCTGCTCAATATTGTCTTGTTGTTTCCTTGTACTCCCTCATCTATCTGTTGTCTCTTGTCTTATACTTGGATTGTAAACAGCATAGGGCAGGATCATCTTTTTGTTCTATGTTTGTACAGCACCTAGCACACTGGGGTCCTGCTCCATGACTAGGGCTCCTAGGCACTATGGTAATACAAATAATAAATAATAATAACAATAATATCCAAGAGCTGCATTTCTTCCCCATCCCCAGCATGGCTAATCATAACACTCTGTCCTTCATGTATAGGTTGTATCACTAATCTTCCCTTCTATTGAGCTGGAGATGGAGCAGAGTTTTAATGAGAATTATTCTCATGTCTTCTTGCCTGTTATAACATTCGGATCAGAATTATAATGGATTTCTGAGTCTTGACCCAAGGTGCAGTTCTTGATTACCAGTTTTACACCTTTAACAGATGATCACACAGAAAATGTTCACTGTCCAGAAAATTGTTCTCTGAAAAGTTTTATTATTTTACCACGATTGATCACAGAACAGGTATTGCTTTGAGAAAACTAATGCTGCCCCCATTGAAAGGTAAAACAAACAACAGAATATTCAAACTGAGTGCTCATGAAAGGGCCAAGATTTTCAAAAACAGAAGCCTAACATTAGGTTCCCAAACCATACACACCTGCCTAATTTTCACACAAGTTGAGAAAAAACAGTTACTCACCTTTTTTGTAACTGTTGTTCTTCGAGATGTGTTGCTCAGATCTATTCCAGTTAGGTGTGTGTGCACAGATGTCGGAAGCTTTTCCCTAGCAGCTACCCTTTGGGCCGGCTGTGGAGCCCCCTGGAGTGGTGCCGATATGGCACTCTATATACGACCCTGTCGGCCTGACTCACCTTCAGTTCCTTCTTGCCTGCAACTCCGACAGAGCGGAAGGTGGTGGGGAATGGAATAGATATGAGCAACACATCTCAAAGAACGACTGTTACAAAAAAGGTGAGTAACTGTTTTTTCTTCTTCGAGTGCTTGCTCATATCAGTTCCAGTTAGGTGAGTCCCAAGCCTTACCTCAGAGGTGGGGTTGGAGTCAAGGTATTGCAGACTGAAGAATCGCCCTGCCGAAGGCCGCATCATCACGTGATTGGTCAACAATGGCATAGTGCGACATGAAGGTGTGCACTGAAGCCCATGTGGCAGCCCTGCAGATTTCCTGGAGGGATACATGTGCCAGGAAGGCTGTTGACAAGGCCTGAGCTCTTGTGGAATGAGCTGTAACAACAGGTGGAGGGACGTTCGCCAAGTTATAACAGGCACAAATACACTCAGTGATCCAGGAGGATATCCGCTGGGACGAGACCTGCCCACCCTTCATCAGTTCTGCTATAGCAACGAACAACTGGGTTGTTTTGTGGAATGGTTTTGTTCAGTCTATGTAGAAGGCAAGCGCCCTTCTAACATCCAGGGAATGCAGTTGCTGCTCTCCAAGGTTGGCGTGCAGATTTGGATAGAAAACCGGCAGGAAAATATCTTGGCTGACATGGAAACAGGATACGACTTTTGGCAGGAAGGCTAGGTGAGGCCTAAGCTGCACCTTGTCCTTATGAAAAATGGTATACAGTGGCTCACACATGAGGGCCCATGGCTCAGAGGTAAGGTAATTGCCAAGGTAATGGCCACTAGAAAGGCAATCTTCCAGGAGAGATAGAGGAGCAAGCAGGAAGCTAACGGCTTGAAAGGAGGACCCATGAGACGAGAAATGACTAAATTAAGGTCCCAGGCCGGCACAGGGGGCTTCATTGGGGGATGAATCTTTTCCAGACCTTTGAGGAAACATCCCACGATGGGATGTGCAAACACAGAGTGCCCGGTCTTTCAAGTGCACCAGATAGTCCAGAATGCACGGAATTGAAGCCTGAAGTGGGAGCACCTGCTGTTGGGCACACCAGATAGAAAACCTTTTCCATTTTACTTTGTAGGTGATGTTGGTAGAAAGCTTGCAGCTTTCCAGGAGCACCTGCCTCACCAGGTCCAAACAGGCAACCGCTGCCTGGTTTAACCATGGATCCTCCAGGCCATGAGGTGGAATGACTGGAGGTCCGGGTGGAGGAGACGACTGTGATTCTGTGATATGAGGTTGGGAGTGAGAGGTAGACACACTGGGGACCGGATCAACAGGTCCAAAAGGGTGAGGTACCAGCACTGGCAAGGCCAAGCTGGGGCTACCAGTACGACGTCCGCCTTGTCCCTGCGAACCTTGAGAAGCACCTTGTGGATGAGTGGAAATGGCAGGATGGCGTATAATAGTTGACCAGACCATGGAATCAGGAAGGCATCTGCAATCAAGCCCGGGCTGTGACCCCAGAAGAAGCAGAAGGTTGGGCACTTCCTGTTGGCCCGCATGGCGAACAGATCAATTTGGGGAAACCCCCAGCTGCGGAAGATGGAGTGGATAATGTCCGGACAAATCGACCATTCATGTGTAAGGAAACGTCTGCTCAAGCTGTCCACCAGTACGTTCTGAATACCTGGCAGGTGTGAAGCTTGGAGAAGGACGGAGTGGGCTAGACAGAATTCCCATAGTAGGAGGGCTTCCTGACAGAGAGGAGACGACCAGGCTCCGCCTTGCTTGTTTATATAAAACATGGCCAAGGTATTTTCCATCAGCAATGTTACACAATGGCCCTTCAAGTGGGAATCTTCCTCCCAAAGAGATCCAGATGTTTTGCATCTCTTGATTTAGGGGTGGGCCCCTGCTGACCCTGTTCACTTTTTCGTTCACTGCCTCCACCACCAGGGAGCATGGGGGGGATGGGTGAAAAGATATTCATACCCCTTAGTGGAGACAAAGTACTTTCTTTCGGCCCCTTTGAGGACGGAGTTTGCCAGATTGTTTTGGCATTCAAGTGGATAGTTTTTATAACTGTCAGGGCTACCCTAGAAGGCCTTTCCGGTGTCAGAATGTCCACCATAGGGTCCTCTTCTTCTACCACCTCCTCCACCTGGATGTTCATCTTCAGGGCCACCGAACGAAGGAGTTCCTGCAAGGCCCTGTAGTCCATGGATGATGGGCCAGATGTGGACGTACCCACCACCACCTTGTCAGGGAAAGACGAGGAGAACGCATCCAGCAGGACCAGGTCTGAAATAGCCCTTTGGTCTCCTGGGTCCGGTTCCTCCTGAGCACTGGGTGTAGCCTCCATCGCAGGTGGGGCTGGCTCCAGAGTTTGTACGGAGTCCGGAGGAGGGCGGCTGAGGGTTGCCTCGAGGGGACGGGACCCCAAACGTGATGGCAGAGGGATGCCGGGAGGGGCACCCTGGGCCTGGTGGTATGCCCAAGAGGTCCAGAACTGCTACTGGGGCTGCCCGGACCTGATCGGGGTACTGCCAATGTTCTCGATGCCCTGCCAGACCTAAGGGAGGGTGACTGGGAGCGGGACGGCCAAGGAGGGGTGGTGTGCAGCCGTGTTGGGGAGGGCTCCTCATCCCCCAATGGGTGGAATTCCGCGAGGAATGATGAGACCCAGACGGTTACCGGCGGTGTCATTGTGGAGAGCTGTACTGGGAGATTGACCGGCACCGAGAAGTTGGGCTTCGTCTCAATGGGGAGCAGCATCGAGAGTGCAACCATGACCGGTGCCGCGATGGAGAGCGGTGCCGCAATGGAGAGCAGTGCCGTGCCAGGGAGCAGCGCCGCAATGGAGAGTGGTGCTGCGCTGGAGAGTGGTGCCGCAATCTGTGTCACGGAGAGGTGCGGTGCCACGACGAGGAGCGGTGCCACTGTGCGGAACGGTGTTGGTCTGAGCAGTGCTGCGAGGCCTCAGAGGGTGACCTAGACCTCGAGCAGGACGACGACCTATCAGCCAACGACCACCTCGAGCGGGAACACCTCTGAGGATCGGGGCTGCGAGACTAGTGCCGCAAGTAGGGCCAGTGCTGCGAGTCAGACCAGTGTGGAGCATACGTGAGGTGCCGGGACTCAGAGAGGTGCTGGGACTCAGAGCAACATGGTGATGCTGGTCTTGGGGCAGACAGCCCAAACATCGCCAGTTTGCCTCTTGACGGTACCAGGGCTTGAGATAGTGGAGGTCTCGAGACTGGGGACTTGGGCGCCGTCATTTCAATGAGCCCTCTAGCGGCCTCAAAAATGTCTGTTGTGGAGGGCAGCATGACCTCCACCTGAAACTGCAGGGAGTCTGGAGGCATGGTGCTTCCCGGGGAGACGGGGGCCTGTGCAGGTTGAGGCCTACTGGAGGGTCTGTCGGCCTTAGGCCCATGGTCCATATCATGCCCTGCTGGGGGTGTGGCATCCGCCTCAAGCCGTTGTGGAGGCTTTTCCATGACCTGCTTTTTACGGGCGGCGGGGGAGTTGGAGCAGTGCCAGGAGGAATGCTTCTGGGCCCCGGGAGACTGCCGGCGCCTAGGAGGGCGTGCTGAGTCCTTTTTCAGTGCTGTGGATGGCACCGCTGGAGGAGCGCTCCGCACTGAGGCACTTGGGACCGGGTCTTGTGACAGGTGGAGAGTAGACTCCATGAGGAGTTGTTTTAGTTGAATATCCCTCTCCTTTCTAGTGCAAGGCTTGAATGCCGTGCAAATCTTGCATTTATCCGCCTTAAGTGTCTCTTCCAGACACCGGAGACAGGAGTCGTGGGGGTCGCCCATGGGCATAGGCTTGCCGCAGGAGCTACGAGGTTTGAAGCCCTGGGACAGAATGCCCCGTAGCCCCACGGGGCACTCATTGAAGAGGAAGTCCCCCCAACTGCTAAAGACTATACTTAACAACTAAAGATAACAATTAAGTAACAATGAGTAACTATACACAAAGATAAGTAGGATAGCTAGGGAGTAGTGGAGCACTTTGGAACAAGAGACCACTGTTCCAACAACTGTCACTGGCGATAAGAAGGAACTGAAGGGGGGTAGGGCCAGCAGGGTCGTATATAGAGTGCCATATTGGTGCCACTCCAGGGGGCTCCACAGCTGGCCGACGGGTAGCTGCTAGGGAAAAGTTTCCAGCGCGCGCACACATCTAACTGGAATTGATATGAGCAAACACTTGAAGAAGAACCTAACTTCACCTATTGAGGCAAAAGTTACAACTAATGACTCTTTCAATGAGCCTTGGTTGAAACTCAAATTTGTGAAGAAATCTGAAATCAGGTACCATGGGTATGTGGCTTTAGGTTTCAGAATGTAAGTCTGGAGTAGCTCTACCATACATTCATTTCCTCCAGCATACCAAACAGTCAGATGTACTGGTAACATGACTTTCAGTCACTGATGACCTGGGCTTAATTTGTCCAGTGACAGAGGAGAAAGGGATGGGAGAAATGCTAAAGATAATGATAAAGAGAGTGTAAAAGAATTTTAGAAAGGTAAATCTGGAGATAAGTTGTAACAGGGCAGTCTGCCACCAGAGTCTATTCCTTTTAAGTCTTCCTGGGTTGATGAAACAGGGTCAGCAGCTTACACACGTATTTTCTAGGGAAAAGAAGTAAATACTAAAAGATAAGCTTGGAATTCCAGTAGGAATCAATGATATGGAGCAGACACATCTAACAACTGAAATGAAACTAACACAGCACTGCCTATCTAGACAAGCTGTACTCAGTATCCTAACAAAATGCATAATATAATTAAGAGTTCTCTTTGCTATCAGTATTAGCTAATACTGCATTATTTCAAACTGGCTAATTAAAGGGAAGTAACAGTAAAATGCTCACATGATTAACAATATGAGAGTCAGAAAATGCTTCAAACGTTTGAATGGACATAACTTGTTCCAATTGATTCAAGAATTGTTTTAGTACAAAAGTAATTTGGCATTGAGGTTAAGTAATTTTTTTATGTAAGCCTTCCATTTTGATAGTGTAATATAAATAGAGAGAATGGAATACATGTCCGTGATTCTAAACAATATGTTAGTGGCACAGCAAGCCTGTTTCTATGGCATGTTGTCTGTATCCTATGCACATAATTAACAATAATACTTTGAACCCTAGAGTTCTTTATCGTACTTTATGGTTATTAATAAAATAAGCCAGATAACACCTTGTGAAACAAGAAGTACTTGGGGTGAAATCCTGGCTTCACTGCAGTCAAAAGGATTTTCACCATTGACTTCAGTGGAGCCAGGATTTCACCACTGTTTAAAACAGGATTACATTAATGCCAATTATGTACCTATTAGAGTGTGCCAGCAGGGTCTACATGGGGAAGTTAGATTGCAACACATTAGAGTGCTCTACATATCACAGCCCTCTTGAGCACTTTGCTGCACCATGTAGACAAGCCCTAATAATCAATCACTTAACAGCATGTGATATTTGGGACAAAACTTAGCTCTAGGTTGCAACTTGTATTGGGGAGAACCTTAATGAAATTCCATTGTGATATTGAAACTTAACAACGAGGTCAGTCAGCTGTAGCATTGAATCATTTAATTGGCACATTTCTGTTTCTACTATATAATCAAAGAAAGTTTAATTGAGTACAGTGGAGCCCTGTGTGTTCAAAGGTTTTTTTTATTTGTTTTTTTTTGTTCTGTACACTGTGGCTTAGCTTCAGGTAGTTATTTAGTAGTTCATTCAAGTCAATTAAAATCTTCAGCTGTGGTTGTGTGGGACTGCATGTGCTCAACCTGGCTGGATAACTGGAGCCAAATAAATAACTGGTATTGCCACTCTGAGGTTGAATTGTGTGCATGTGTGTAGATAGAATAACATTTTCTTGGTCTGGGTTTTATTTTTACAAACACACAAAGAACAGAAACATACAGTGGGTACAATGTGTGTTTAAAGCCGCAGTTCTGGCTGAGCTCTGGCAGGTGGCATTTTCATAGAGTTTAAGACCAGAAGGGATCACCAGATCATCTATTCTGACCTCCTGTATATCACAGGCCACTAAACACCATGCAGCCATCCCCACACCAAGCCAACAACCAGAATTAGACCAAAGTATTAGCCCTCAGGAGACTAAACCATTTTGTGACACAGGCAGAGAACAGGAGGGACTGAAGAGTACCAATGTCCGAGACCCTGCAACGGCAAGGAATTGATCAAGGCTATGTTTACACTCAGAGTTTTGTCACCAAAAGTTATGCCACTAATTAAAGCGCTCTAATTAAACTGCTGTTGCATGTCCACATTATCCTCCTTGTGTCGGCAGACTGCATCTATACTAGCAGCTCTTGCATTGACACAGAGAGAAGTGCACTGTGGGTAACTATCCCACTGTGCAACTGGTCGCAGAGTGCTTTAGAAAGGGTTTGCAATACCTCAGGGTAGGTACAGCGTCACATGATGCAGGTTTCTCAGTCCCATCGTTCCATGGGCATCCTACTAGATTGCCAACAGCTTTGCAACTGAAGTGGGGGGTCAGGAGAGCATGTGACAGGGAGTGTGTGTGTGTGCAGGGGGGGAGGGGAGAATGTGCAAGAGAGTATGGGAGGGATGTATGTGAGAGAGACAGAGTGTGTGTTGAGGGAGAGTGAGTGTGTTGGCATGCTGTCTCTAAATTCAGAAAGCTGTTGAAAGTAACCAGTCCTGAGGCAGAGGGAAGGGGACACCCCTGACATCAGCCCCCACCTCCCTCCCTGGCTCTGCACAGCACATTAGTCTCTCTCTCTCTCTTTCTCTCTCTCTCTCTCTCTCTCTCTCACACACACACACACACACACACACACACACACGCCCCTGCCTGCCTCCCTCTGTGTTCGTAGTGCAGAAGAGAATGAATTGGAGTACTTGTTGAGTAAGGTGCTGTAAAGCAGATTAAGGATATCAGAGTCTCATTTAGCAAATTTTCAGGATTTGTCTAGTCCTCTAGCAGCATCCATTCCCAAAGTCCTGGCACAGAGCTGCCAGCAATGGTGGTGTGCTGATTCAAAATTAAATGTGGCAAAGAGGAAGAATATATGACACGTAAATAATTTTATTTATTTATTTTAATTTGTATTGCTGTCATACCCAGATGTCCCACTCAGAATTTGAGGCACATTGTTCTAGATGGTGCACAAACATATAAGACGACATTGCCAACCCCTAGGAGTTTGCAATCTAAGAAGACAATCAACATATAGAGGGTGGGGCAGAAAGATGCAGGCAAATAGATTAAAGCATTATATAATCTTTTCAAATAATGGATAAGTTACACTTCAGCTGCACCCACTTGGCCTCTCAACGTAGCCTGAAGACATCATAGAGGCTTTGTGTTTTGAGGAGAAAATAGTAGACTTAAGTATCAGCTGGATAGGGCATTCCATATGTAGGGGGTAGCATAGAAGAAGGCATGAAGACAGTTGTGTGAAAGAAGAACAAAAAGGAGTTAAGGATGGAACAATTGCCCAAATGGCAGAGGCTGTGGTGACACTAAAAGAACTGAGAGAAAATGAGCACAGAGGCAGGATCTGTTTAGGGCTATTACGATGAGAAGAAACTGGAACTCGGAGTAGGTGAAAAGGGGAGCCAGAGAAGGAATTCAAAGGGTGTGGGAGTAATATGGTGACAGCAACTGGAAAGAAAGATGATCTTGGCAGCTCCATTTTGATTGGCCTGGAGGGGGAAAATTGGTTGTAGGGGAGGCCACGGCAGAGGGAAAAATTGCAGTAGTTAAGATGGAAGATGAGGACCTAGGCTCAGGAAAGAGGAGAGGAGGAAGGGGCAAGGTTCTTAGTCCTATAAATCCTAAATTTCCATAAAATATTTTTGTAAGAACTGTAGGTATAACTGGTAATCAACAGAGGCGCTGATTACTAAAGTCCACCTGGCTTAACAGTTATTTAATAAGAGGCTGAAGCTTTCTGCTCCATTTGATCCGAGATCTCAAAGAGCTCTAATAGAATACTCATATTATGTAAGATTATAGGCTAGTAATGTATGTCTCAGGAAAAGATACTGTTCTTACATTAAGAATGTGCAAAGAATTGAAAAACTACATTTTGAAGATCTCTTGTGTGATCTTGAAGAGAGGGAAAAGGGCCTTTCTTCAGAAGCACAGACTTGTACAGAATTACTCCAGATTTATACAGATGTAACAGAGAGCATAATTTTGCACAGTTTCTGGATGATACTTTTTTCCTCCTTGGGATTTCTTTTTTAAATCAGTTGTAAGCAGTCCCTCTGGACTTTCTACATTAGGATGATGCCCTGTGTATACCTTTAGTATTTATGTTAATATGTTAAAATTAATTAAATTCTGTAGGTGTACTCAAAAGGATGACAATGCTTACACAGAGCTTGGCAACTAAATGAACAGAAAATAGTATTCTGTCCCTACTACATCAAGACAGAGAATTTTGCAATAAAACCCAGGCAACTGCAAATCCCACCCAAACTAGTTTCAGCAGCAAACATAATTCTTGGCATATCCCCTATTGTGGAGATGCCTCATTAGATGCCATACAAGTAACTCAGCTTCATTATTAATTTCACACTTGAGTAGCATCAGATGTTTAAGTATTCACTGGAAACAATTGTGAGAGCACAACTCGAGGCATGCACAACCTCTTGGATTCAGAGATAACCAGATGGAAAGAAAGTGGGAAATATATAACAAAGGATCTCTATGGAAATGGAATAGAAATTTTCACCATAAAAAGCCTGACCTCTAACAGTAGATTTACCATTCAGTAGTGCAACCGAATAAAATGCAGTTTTAATAACCTGTCCAATTTCCTAAAATTATGTTGACTGGGAGAGTAGAAATCAAGATAATCAAGTTTACCATGAAGGCCAATAGCTGATAAATGACCTGTACTATTAGTACAGAAACTAAGGATTAAAATCTTAATTAAGCAGACATGATTAAAAGGCAGCTCATGTATGTCCAAACGTTCCACCGCTTTAACAGGGTTTATCAAATGTGTGCAGTGAAGGAGGGATTTGTTTGGAGAAAAAATGATTAGTTCTCAACTTGAGTGATACTGTCTGCATTTGAGTGAGTTTCAAATGTGTAAGGTAAAACCAACTTTAGTAGATTAAGGATTTAGTGAATGTCTGTCTAACCAGCAATTGGCTTTAATTTTATTACTATTTTCCCCACATGATTTAACAGTTTGGCTTACTCTCTTATTGCACACTTTAGGGCCTTATACTGAAATGATTCATACCCAAATAACCTTGGCTTTTCATATATTTGAGGCACTACACTTGTTCCAGCTCTTATACTGTAGCACAAGTCATCGACGCGTGTTATTGCACAAGAGGACAATTGAATTGGCACACACTGTGAGGCTGAGTATATACTATCCAAAGGGAGAGGACCAGAAGAGCAAGTTGTACAGATTTATGAAGTAAGCGTCAATAAAATATTTGAGAATGCCAGTTCACATCTATGTGGCTGGCATTTTCATGGCAACAACAAGAACGTGGGCTTACTACCATTTGTGTTGTGCCAAAATGTACCTAAATCCCTCTCCTTTGGCTTTTGAGTTCCTCCTATTTATTTACATTCCTGCCATTAGTTTAAGGTGCTAACTACAGGATGAAAATACAAAAGAGTCACAAGTACCTCAGAAGATGTAATCTCTGACACAGTAGTTCAACACTAAGATCTTTTATGGGCTCAGTAAGGGAATCACTGGGTGAAATTTTATGTCCTTGTGCTATGCAGGAGGTCAGATTGGATTACCTTAAAATCTGTCCTAGACTCTGGCCTTAAAATCTGTTAATCAGATGAATCTTCAGATCAGGATACAACTTGGACTTCATTCACAGTGCTGGAGTTGGATTTTTTTTATCAGAGCTACTCTTCCTGGAGTAAGACCTCAACTGTCGTGACATGGAATCCGAGATGAATCAGGTACTGCCTGAGAACAATAGAGTTTTGGACTCATTCACCACAAGGCCAAGATGATAAAATATTCTAGCATCTATTGAACTAGAACTGTGGTGGGCAAAGAGAGCAGAGAGCAATAGAACAATAGCATCACAATGTCATAAAGTCGTAATGTGTAATGTGATTGGTTATTGATGCATTGTCTATTTCATACCATTTCCGCTGGCTTCTGGGGAGTGCTCTTGTGATTAACAATTGGCAAATGAAATACCAGTCAGATGTCTGGAAATCACAGCAAAAACAAAAAACAAAAACAAAAAAGAGAAAAATAACAATTGTAATACTGTACCTGTCGTGCGGGCGATTCCACCCACCATTGAACTCAATGTAATTTTGACTATACGCAGTTTTCGCTTTACGCACTAACCGCGGAACGGAACCCCCGCGTAAGGTGAGACAGACCTGTACTAAAGATGTAGCCAAAGAGCTAGCGATTGGAGGATGACTGAATTAGACCAGAACCAACTAGAGGTAAGAATGGTTTAAGGGGTTTAAGGGGGTATAACTAAAAATAGTGGAATTAAATTAAGCAAGGAAACATTTAGGATGGTGTGATGGGGTGTTAACTCCACACAGGCAATTAAAGGATTAATGTGGGTCTCAAAGACCAGTTAACATATTTGGTTGTGCTTGGAGGATAGACCAGACCCAATTAAAGATGAGTCCCAGTTTGGGGGAAGAGCTGCATGTGTTCTATAAAGAAAGGAAGCCCAGAGTAAAAGAGGGCTGGTTGGCTGGAGTAGCTGTTAGGGCTGGAGGCAGAAGGAGGATTTTCTGTGAAGTCACTTTGGAAACTGAAGAAGAGTCTATTAGAGAGGGAAATGTATACAAAGTGGGAGGGGGGGAAGAAAAGAGTAGAAGCAGAAGCAGATAATGATGATACCATCAAAAAAGCAATGCTGGGGAAGGAAATAAACCAAAATGTTATAACTGTAAGATCCCCAGCCAAAGAAGTAAGATTAGGTGACATTAACCCGGTGAAAGGAGCTGACTGGGTTAAAAAATGCATAGGGCACATAGTGAAAGTTAGGAGTTTGTGAGATGGGGAGCTTTTAGTTGAATGTAAAAACAAAGATCAAGCTGATAAACTACTAAAAACTAAAACAATAGGACAAGTTAAAATCAATTGCCATCTACCAAATTATTTAACTAACAAAGGGGATAATATATGGAGTGTCATTAGAACTGAGCAATAACGAGATGCAGGAAGCAGCGCAGGCCGGGGAATGTGCTGGCTGCCGCTTCCCGGAGCCCCCATTGGCCTGGCACGACGAACTGTGGCCAGTGGAAGCTGTGATCAGCCGAACCTGCGGACGCTGCAGGTAAACAAACCATCCCAGCCCGCCAGCGGATTTCCCTGACGGGCCACATGCCAAAGGTTGCCAATCCCTGGAATAGGCAATGATATATTAATTGAAAAAAGGTTTATTTATAATAGAAGTGATAAATTGTACATCAACAATTGGGAAAAAATCAGAAAAAATGAAAATTAATAGCAAGAGCAACAGAAAAATTCTTGTATGTTAGCAATTTGTCAATAGGCCATACTAATGTAATTTTTGAATGAGTTTAATGTTGAAATGCGACTAGTATGGGCAGAGCCATCCCTTGGGTACGGCAAATCGGGGCAACCACTCCAGCCCCAGGCTTTGTGGGCCCCGGGGACTGCCAGTGCGATTGGCCGGTGCCGAGCGCAGTCAGTTCTGCAAGTGACGGATTTATCATTTCCACCCCGAGTCCCGCATCCCCCTTAAGGATGGCCCTGACTATGGAGATCACAATCTTTTACTTGAATGCATATAGCTTGATAGCACATGCTCAAGAATTAAAAGAAAATATCCTGGAAATGAAAACTAAACCATACGTTGTCAGTATCCAGGAAACATGGCTGGTTTAAAAAGCTTGCTTTTAAAATTCCAGGGTATATTGCCTTTAGGCAAGACTAAAAACTAGAAAGAGGAGGAGGCATTTGTAATTTCATACGGGAAAGATTAAATTACATAGCAGTAAAGAATGAAGAAGTAAGCACAGAATATAATGCTGTTGAGATCCCAATGCAGAAGAGAAATATTTCTTTAAGGACTTATAATATCTATAACTTGTGTGGGAAATTAGAAAGCTCAGAGCTATAAGAAATAGTGAAGAATGCTAAAAGACCATACATTACATGTGGTGACCTAGTCATAATAAATTGTGGGCAAGTAAGACAACTAATAAATATTGTGCAGCTTAGGAAAGTTCATTGATGAAAACAATCAATTGGTTTTAAAAAATGGCACACCAACTAGATTTAATGCAGCAGATGGTAATTTTTCCTGCTTAAACCTGAGAATGATAACAGCAGATATTGCAAGTAAATGTAACTGGGAAATATTTAAGGAAGAAAGAATGGGGAGTGATCATTTCCCTATATTTATTACTTTTCAAGAGCAATATAAGGTTGAAAGTAATAGAAAATTACCTATGTGCAATTTTAAGAAAGCTAACTGTTGGAGATGAATGAGCTATTTACACATAAATGTACTGAATTTATGAATAATCATTGTATGAGTATTAACACAGAGAATTTCAATGACATTGAAATAAAGGGATTAATAGAAACAGCTACTGTAGCCAAACCTAGGACTAAAACTAAAAACCCACTTCCATGGTGGAATGAGAAGTGCCAAATGGCAGTTAAATAAAGGAATAAAGCCTATCAAAAAGCAAAAAATACAGTGAATGGTGAAGATGTAATGAAGTATAAAAGAAGTAAGACAATAGCATAAAGGATTATACAAAAATCAAAGAAAGAGAATTGGAGGAAATACTGCAAGTGGATAAATAAAGATACCAAGATATCAAAAAATATAAAGGCCAATTAGAAAAATGAATGGAAATCAGATAAGGAGTTGTCACCTCCCAGGTCTTATTGGGACTAACAACATAGCTAGAAGTTCTGCTAATGAGAAAGCAGAAGTTATAGCAGAGTCAAAGTGTGGATGTAGGAGCTGAAAGACAAGGAAAAGCTGAATGAAGTCAAAACTTTTAGTCTTGGGGAAATTAGTTATGGATGGAAAGTCTCATATGAAATTGGCTATTTTTAAAATCTTATGACTGTGAAATTGACCAAAATGGGCCATGAATTTGGTAGGGCCCTAGTCATTAGAAGAGAGACCACCACAGGGCAAAGCAGCCGTTGGAGATGAATGAGCTGCTATGCCACACCCAGCCATAAGGGGGCATTTCTGCAGTGAGTAGACTTTTGACAGATGACTATAAAAAATATTCCTAATAGTAAAAACTAGTCGACTACAGTTGCACAAAGGAAGTGGTGAAGTAGCATCACTTGATTTGTTTAAAACTGAACTGGACAAAGCACTCAAGTACACTGTAGGGAACATGGTTAGAGAGAGAGAAAATATAACCTACCAGAAGTAGGTCTATTCCAGCTCTAGTTTCTATGTTTCTGCAAGTGGAAAAATAAGTGAGAAGAAAGCCCAAACATATCAGGGAAATGAAGAAAACAGAAACAAAACTCAAAAGGCTATGAAACCTACTGAAAAGCAGTCACTTTGACATTCAAAAGAGATTTAGTTCAACAGGAAATTGATACTCAACATGCTATAGCTAAGAGCTGTGCATACAGGGGAGAGTCTATTGCAGTCTGCAGTTTTTGAAATGTATAGTTCTTCCTAATACTCTTTGACAATAGTACTGATTACCAAGAAACCTCAAGAATTATAAATTATGTAAAAGCTTGTTTTCCAACTGGCGATGATTAGCAGGCCCAGCCAGAAAAAGATCAACCTTTTTCAAGCACAGCAAAATACAGGGCTTACCGTGTTTCCTCATGGAGAACAATCTTCAACATTTGAATTCTATAACTGCACAGATGTATCTATGGATTAATCTGTTAAATGATTGGAAAAGACTAGAGAATGCAGTAAGGGTGACAACATTTCATGCTGTCAGCAAGGCAGAGGAAAGGAGCAGACAGTGGCTAACAGCTTCCAATTTTAAGTAAAAAGATGAAAGAAGGCATGGATCTAGTCTAGAAAAGATTTGTGTAAGAGGGATTAAGGTGATGTCTAGGTAGCTCAAGAAGCTTGTTGCTTTTTTCTAACATTTTCCAGACTCTGCTCCTTTCCTACTTCCTCAGCACAGCTCTCTAATTTATCTGACAAAGGAAGTGGTGAAGTAGCGTCACTATGATTTGTTCACTTTTCTTTTAAATGAAATTTGAAAACTGGTAGTTCTGCTGTAAAATTTCAAGGACCAGATTGGTACACTCTGGCTGCTTCATACTGCTCTAGCAATGCTTAGCAGCTAGAACATCCCAGTGAATCTGGCCTTCAAAATGTCAAATTCTTAGTTTTTAAGTGATTCAATATTCAAATCACAAACTATTTCCATGGCCATATTACCCAGGGTTTTCAGAACCCAAAGCAGTGGTAAGTTAACTGTTTCACTCCAGGAGGTGTCAGGAATAAATCAATGGGAACACAGCAATTCTGCCTAATGAAAGATTAATACAAGTAAGTGTGCTATTATCTAAAACTATTTATTAGATTTAAGCACACAGAGACATAAGCAATAAATTTAGAACATCCCAAATAATAACCTAGAATCGGAGATGGTATTGAGTAATTTGCAGCAAGTCAGCAATGGACAGTTGCTTCCCCACTGGGGAGTCTGGTGTCAGGAAAAAATCTTTCAGGATGGCTTCAGAGAACTGCTCCAAAGTACACTCTATTATCTAGTCTTTTTATACCTAACTATACATACAGCTCATAGTGGCCCCCTACCGGGTCATCACCTCTCCTAACTTCAATAACTTATCAACAAACCTTAATAACAATATTAGTCATAATAAGTTTCTACATCAAAGGCACCCAAATTCAAGCTTTTCATCCACTTATTTTCTTTCAGTCTCAATTGGTTGATTGTTTTCTCCCCCGCCTGTGCTGATTAGCAGAAATTGCAAGTGTGCAGCTAGCATTTGACCTTGCTTCCAGAAGCCCCGTTTGTTCCAATTAACCCTTAACTATATGGTGTTCTATTTCATTAATTCATGGTGGCTGACTGAACACAATATGGTTGCAATTAGCTTGATCAAATTCTGGGGTATACCCCCCACCACAAATCTGAGGCAACAGCCCTCCGAGGCAAGGACTGTCCTTCCAATCCTAGTCTGCCAGACTCCCATCCTTGTTCAAATTCCTTCTAATATTTCACTTCTTCTGCAATGCTGGCAACCACTCACCTAAGTCAAATACTTTCTCTACCCAAAAATTACATTAAGGCAGGGTTTCTCAAACCAGAGCTGCTGGAAACGGCGGCCAGTAAGTCCCTCAGCCCGCACTGCTTCCAACAGCTCCCATTGGCCCGGAGCAGCGATCCACAGCCAGTGGGAGCCGCGATCGGCTGGACCTGCAGACAGGACAGGTAAACAAACTGGCACGGCCCGCCAGGGGCTTTCCCTACACAAGTGATGACCCCTATTTGAGAAACCCTGCATTAAGGAGTAAGACAGTGAGTTGGGCTGGGGCCGGGACAGCTAAGGGCTAGATTGTGCAACACTCATTCATAGTGTAGTGGCTTTATTACACAAGTTTCTTGTGAACCCTTTACTCACTTTCAGTAATTCCATTGATTTGAATGGGATTTATTGCATATTAGGGTACTAATCAAGGTGAGTAAAACGTTCACAATCTTTTCCAGAGGGACTTTGCCTAGCAAGGTACTACTCAAAATGAATAAGAATGGCATAGTCTGGCCCTAAAATAAGATCATCCTTTGGATCTTCCAGTGTATCTTGTCTTCTCTGCGTGTGTATTTCCTGTTGTATGCTTCTCAACAGAGGGAGCATGCAGTGCTAAGCATATTGAGGGAGTTTAACAAACAATAAACCAGATGATGGCCCAAGATTTGTAACAAAACTCAGAACCAGTTTCATATAGTTTTGAGTTTTATTGCAAAAGTCTCTACTAATAGCCTCATGTTTTAAATTGAAGTCATATATATATGAGCTTCAAAAACATCTCAATTTAAAAATATTTTAATAATATATAAAACCTTTAATCGGCACTGGATTCCTCTGCTACATCTTGTGACTAGTTTCTTAAACCAGGCCCCAGCTCAGGGATAATCCCACCAGAAAACACAGGTATTGAAGTCAGCTTCCAAATTGTTCCAATAAGACTAAAATAAATGTTGCTTGAAAGGCACTATTCTGAAATGGCAGGCAAGTAAAGACAATAAAAGTATTTGACAAAAGGAGCACAAAAAAAACATGAAAATGTTTGGTTTGGAATTTTCTCTCCCTGTGAGTATATTACTTAGTAGAAATTTCTTGTGGTTACCATTTGAGTTCAGTAATTAGTACATCTCACTTTCCAATGCAAGTATATTAATTCTGTAGTAATATTGCAATTGTTTAGCACTTCCTACTTATTATTGTTACAATGTTCAATTATTTGCACCCAGTTTCCATTTTGCACAGTAGTGGTGGGACAGCTGCAAAGGAACTGGTTGCAGTTTCCTCATCCTGAGGAAAGCCAGGGGACAGTTAGATCTCCTTTTATGGTTCAGAGCAGCTTTGGGACTGCTCTACACTATACTCTAGCTGCAACAGCATCCAAGGAGTCATCCATTAGCTGAGAATGTCCAGACTGCAGAGCCCATTCCACAGCATGGTCCCAGCATGCTCCGTATGTAAGGGTCCAGAAAGAGGCTGAGCCAGAGCTGACTACACTCAATTTATTTCACCCAGAGTTTTCCTTACATGCAAGGAAATGGCTGTGTATGACACCTTTATACCATCATCACAGTACAAAGGGCAACAGGGACTCAGGATTTAGCCCACAGTGTATAATAAACATATTTATTATGCATTTCTATAACTTGAAGGTTACCTGAACTATGACCATATTTATGTCAATGATGTATGTGTGTTCAGTAGAGGCACAGAATCCATAGATAGCATACAATGTACAGTTTATTTAGGTTATTTTAAATTTTGTAACTATTCAGAGATAAAGTGAGAAATTATGAACTGTTTTGCATACTACCATGCAGAGAAAAGTTTTCTCACCCTTTCAAATATAAAAAATGTGCCTAAATACCATGAAAATAATAAAACATAATTGCTTTGATTTAGCTTGTCAATAACCCAGTGCATTAAGTATCCCCAACAGTATGCTTGCCTGTTATCTCTGCAGTTATTTACAGATTAAGGACTCCCTAAAGGTACCCATTATGATAAAACTGTGATAATCCCTCAATAATATATGGTTTGGAAATGTCCCAGTGACCTGTGGATAATGATTTATAATCTATTGATGCTAGATGCAATTTAATTGGACTTTGGAACATTCTGGAAGTAATAATCAGCACAACATTTGGTCATTGTAACATATCAGAATCTCCTAATGATTTCCACAACCGTGTTTCTCAGACTTATGTGATTCTTTATGTAAATGTTGCAAGGATATGAAAATAGGACATGGTTTTATGTTCTATTGGTCAAATTCCAATCTTATTTACACCTGTGTGGCCTCATGGAGTTCAATATATACGTGGTATATATGAGGACAATGTTTGGCAATATACAATACTTAGAAGAAAAGACTGTGTTAAAGATAAACTGAGAAATTTTTACTCTGTGGGCCTTCTTCTGATTTCTCACTGGTTTCACACCAGTATAACTCCATTGACTTTAGTGGAATTACTCCTGATTTTCACCAGTGTAAATATGATCAGAATCATTCCCACATTTCTTGACCTTAGTGGAAGTAAGATTAGGAAAAGTTAAAGCAATCTGAACAAAGCAAGAGTTGGTCCAAAACTTTCTTAGTCTGTGATTTCACAATTTAAATTTAGAGATTAACTAAACCTGTTCTCCCCTGGCAGGATAACTGGCTTTCTCCCAGTGCCAGGTCTTAGGGCCTCTCTTTCTATTAAGATCTAGTCAGCTCTCTGCTGCTCTTGTTATATGTGGTACTGCCTGGAGAGTCTCCCATAAACTGAACCTCCAAATTGCATTCTAAACTTCCTCCTCCCGCTCCCCCATATTAGCATTTCTCATACCGATGTAGGAACTTGTGTCTGTCTTGGATCACTATCACTGTGGCATTCAAACTCTAGAATGTTATTGGATATCTCAGAAGCATGTTATTCACTCATGTACAATTTAAAGAGAAGCCTCATGGTAACTCTTAATTTGAAATGCAGTAATTGTGAGGCCCCACAAAGATGCTGTTCACGCCAACCCTTTGGTCAAGCGCTTCCAAAAACCTCACTTCTACAACACAGACACATGTCACAGAGGAGGGCAGAGGAATAGCAGCCCTGAAAATCCTAGTATCAGAGAAGAAGGGGGTAGTACGCAAAGAATATTTGACACTCAGTCATAGAAAACAAAAGCATTGGGCTTTTAGGAGGCTATCCAAACTGAAACTCTGAATCTTGGGCCTGATTCTCCATTGTAATGTAATTTAAAACAGTGTAAAGTAGTGCAAAATGCTGTCAAATCAGCCATGGTTACTCTGCACTCACTTTGCCCTGGCATAAATAAACTATACAAGGAGCAGGCCAACGGAAAAATGGGTATCCTGAATTTAGCACATCACATGTTTATGCAACGAGGTTCATTACGCTATCTGAACATCAAGAAAAACATGAGGGGATTGTTTTAGTAAACTCCTATAATTAAATACACACACACACATCTCCAGCAAATTCCAGAGACAAGTTTAGCATTATTCTCCAGGATACAGTTCCAGTTGTACCCATACAGTTCAGCAAACCTTTCTCTTCACATGTCTTAGAGGAGGAGTCTATGCAACCAATACACCTACAAAAATATACTTTTCAAAGGATAATTAACAACAAATATTCTGGAGTAATTAGTTAGCAGAAGTTTAGCTATTAATTCAGTGTGAGATTTAGCATAACATGCAAGCCAACCCACATTGCCAGAGTTAATTATATCCTTATTAACTAGTATTTTTTTCTCTCCCAAAAAAGCTCCAGTGATTTTATCATTCTCTTGTTTAATCTATTTTCATAAATCAAAAGGCTTTGGGAAAATCCTATATTGGCCTTCCTTTAGGCATCAGGGAGAATTTCAGTATAGTCCTTGCCTACTGAATGGCTTATGCTTTGTATCTGCTTATATACAAGGAGAGATAGTGTGTGTGTTTGTCATGAGTTTTCAACTACTTTTTACATATTGTTTTCTTATTTTTATTACTGATGAACTATAACTGCAACCATAAAGGGACACAATTAAAAAAATATTTGGTAAAGAACTGATGCACTGGAAGGAAAATAAAAAGGATATTTCAGAGCAAATTATCCTTTCCTGTAAAATTAAGTTGTTTTCTTCCTTGTGGTGTTTTTCGATACATTTTTATTGCAAGCCCTAAATTATACTTTCACAGGAAAGGTCTCTCTTTCAACTTTTGGGTCAGAATCATTCAGATCTTTTCACACTGAATTAGTCAGTTCTAAAGCTGGCAAAATCCTTGGCAGGCTTGTAAATCTTTCAAAAGATGTTATCCAATTACCCTTCATGGTCCACAGGATTCTACAGTGTGACTATTTCCTTCTATGTGAGGAATTAAGAGCTCATGAAAGGTTAGGAACCAATGGAGTTGAAAAGTAAGGCTCTGCATTTTTCCACAGTTCAGATACTCTGGCTATAACTATAGATATCTAAATATAGTCTAGTGATCAACCAAACATATTCACTCCTAATCAAGAACACTGATCCTCTCTTGAGATTAGAGGATCATTAAGCCTCACAGCTTTCTGTTTTATGTCATTTATTTAAGACAATCAATTTTATCAAATTGGTAACTGTAGTATATACACATCCCTGTTCTTGGATCTGGATTAGGATCACAGAAAGAATTTCACTGCCTCTGTACCTATCCTACATCTGTGGCTTTGTTATATATACTTCTTCTGTAAAGGTGACCAGGGGTCATGAAGGTCCTAGGTTTTTTAATATAAAAAGAAGCACAGGGAAGAACAGTCTCTGAAGAGGAATTTACTTTTCTTTTCATTTTCCATTCCCTTTATATAAGCATTTAACACTTTTATTTATTAACAAATGGATATAAAAGATAAGCATTTACTAAGATGTTGCTAATGACAGAGAGAATTAAAGATCCCAGTAATTTTCAAACTACACTATTTAGCCCAGTGGCATATATACTACAATTATAAGACTATAGCAGCAACAAAATAAAATTACTGAATTAATTTCACATGTAGTATTTATTTCATATCCATCTGTTGGTCATGAGTACCAGGAAAATGCCAGTTCAAAAGGATTACACAGGTAATAAAATTGTAGCTCAGGACAAATGAGAAAATGTATGCTGCTTCTTTTAAACCAGTGTTTCCCAAACTTGGGATGCCACTTGTTTAGGGAAAGTCCCTGGCGGGCCAGGCCAGTTTGTTTACCTGACGCGTCTGCAGGTCCGGCCGATCGCAGCTCCCACTGGCTGCGGTTCACCACTCCAGGCCAATGAGAGCTGCTGGAAGCGGCGTGGGCCGAGGGACGTACTGACCCAGTGGGAGCCGCGATCGGCCGAACCTGTGGACACGGCAGGTAAACAAACCGGCCTGGCCCACCAGGGGCTTTCCCTAAACAAGCTGCATCCCAAGTTTGGGAAACAGTGTTTTAAACAAATCCTTTTCATTGTAATGCAAAAAAAAAAAAAAAAAAAGCTGTAGTTGCAGAAATCCAGCTCACAGGTGCAGGTGTGGTAACTAACTTTGATATATGGCAACCCCTGTTAGATGAGCATTCATTTAATTTACATTTCATACTGGGAAGTCCAGCTCACAGATGCAGGTGTGGGAACTAACTTTGATATATAATAACCCGTTATATGAGCGTTCATTTAATTTCCATTTCATACTGGGAAAGGGTTTTTGTCTCAGTATTGCAAGGGTAAAGAGTAATGCAACTGTCAATTGTTGCAACCAGCACCTTCTGGGGCAGATTCTCCACTGCATGTTGTGTAATCATTTACACTTGTGTAAGGTGTGTCTAATATACAACCAAGTCAGAATGGCAGAACACTTTGCACTTCCTCTGCATTGTTGTGAATGAAAATGGGGACAATGATACTGACCTCCTTTGGTCAGACTTTGAGATCTACTAATGAAAAGTGCTAGATAAGAGCTAGGCATTTTTATTAATATTTATTGAACAATGTTCAGGGCAGTGGAAAATCAGACTTGCATTTGCCTGGTTGGGTTTTTAATAGCCACGTTTCCCATATACATTGGTTTAACAAAATTATAATTTCCACGTAGAAAATGCAGTTTCTGGAAAGTGTTACATTTTACAGATTGGTTGTTTTACTGCATACTTTATCTAGGCAAAGCATGTAATCATGTAACAGCAACTGAAATAGGATGGATGCAATAAAATACAATTTTAACTATGACCCCCCAAAAATCTATGATTACCCGAGTTAACTGTGTATGGAAAAAATGCTAGAGGCTTTAAAAAGATGAATGACATGGCAGGTAATGTAGCGTAGGCTTCTGCAGAGCTCAGCCTTTCAGTTACTTTCATATATTTATAATCCTGTTTACTGGAGTTCTGTCCACTGCAAATTCCACAGAGATTGTCAATTTCATGTCTCTCATGACTACACTGCATTTATAAACCCATCTCTCATACAAATAAAAGGTCAGTGCTTAGTTATCAAGCAAGGGCTTGCTCATTATTTAAAACACGTTTCCAGGTTTGTTGAGATAATAATACCACATTTGGAGAAGTACAGCCTGCCCTGTTAATTTTGTTCTTTTATACTTATTTCACATAATTACAAATTATATCATAGAGCAACCATAAAGTGTGTGGGGGGGTATTTGTTTACAACTTTTGTAGTTCTTTGCATTTTGACTAGCTGCTGTAAAGTGCTGACATATGGAGCATTAGGCTTACTCTGAGTAATCATTAACCAGTGTACTTTTCATCTCCAGACCAATCCCACTAAATGAGAGCAAAAATCACAAATGGGGAATTCTGCATGGTAAGATAAGGCATATACTGCAATTTAGAGGTCTGATTCTCAATGGATAAGTGCCCAAAACTCTCAGAGTAATATCCTGGCTTTATTGAATTTAGTGGGGGCAGGATTTCATTCTCATTTTCTTCAATGAGAGTTGCAAATGTGCAGCATTCTTCAGATACTTTGGATGTATCAATGTGCATAGCAGCAGTTGTTTTAGAAGGAATTTCAAAAACTTTGAAATAATTTTCATTCCACAGGTTTAAAAACAGGAATGAATTTTCATTTATTTTAATTTTTTCATGAAATTTTGGGAGATTTTTGTCCCCCTTCTCCCACCCCTTTTCTCTCTCCTTTTTTAACTTTTTCCATTTTGCCACTAAAAGGAAAAAACTAAAACTGAAAAGCAAAAGAATTTTAAAAAAACATTTTCAGGTTTTGTCGAAAAATTAAAATAAAAAAAAATGAATTTTATTGGCAAAAATTCCAGTTTTTGAAAGAGGTCATTTATAAGGCCTGGTCTACACTACGACTTTAATTCGGTTTTATCACCGTTAATTCGAATTTACCCTGCAACCGTCCACACAACGACGCCATTTATTTCGAAATAAAGGGCCCTTTAAATCGATTACTGTACTCCACCCCGACGAGCGGAGTAGCGCCAAAATCGATTTTAACATTTCGAATTAGGGATAGTGTGGCCGCAATTCGATGGTATTGGCCTCCGGGAGCTATCCCACAGTGCATCATTGTGACCGCTCTGGACAGCAATCTAAACTCGGATGCACTGGCCAGGTAGACAGGAAAAGCCCCGCGAACATTTGAATTTCATTTCCTGTTTGCCCAGCGTGGAGAGCACAGGTGACCACAGATAGCTCATCAGCACAGGTAACCATGCAGGCCGATAATCGAAAAAGAGCACCAGCATGGACCGTGAGGGAGGTACTGGATCTGATCGCTATATGGGGAGAGGATTCAGTGCTAGCAGAACTTCGTTCTAAAAGACGAAATGCCAAAACTTTTGAAAAAATCTCCAAGGGCATGATGGAGAGAGGCCACAATAGGGACTCAGATCAGTGCCGCGTGAAAGTCAAGGAGCTCAGACAAGCCTATCAAAAAACAAAGGAGGCAAACGGTCGCTCTGGGTCAGAGCCACGGACATGCCGCTTCTACGCCAAGCTGCATGCAATTCTAGGGGGGGCCACCACCACTACCCCACCTGTGATCGTGGATTCCGGGTCGGGGATAGTCTCATCAGCTACACCTGAGGATTCTGCCGATGGGGGAGAGGAGGAGGAGGAGGAGGATGAGCTTGCAGAGAGCACACAGCACTCCGTTCTCCCCAACAGCCAGGATCTTTTTCTCAGCCTGACTGAAGTACCCTCCCAACCCTCCCAAGCCAGTATCCAAGACCCTGACCCCATGGAAGGGACCTCAGGTGAGTTTACCTTTTAAAATATAAAACTTGTTTTAAAAACAAACGGTTTTTAATGATTACTTTTCCCTGAGGACTTGGGATGCATTCGCGGTCAGTTCAGCTACTGGAAAAGTCTGTTAACGTGTCTGGGGATGGAGCGGAAATCCTCCAGGGACATCTCCATGAAGCTCTCCTGGAGGTACTCCAAAAGCCTTGCCACAAGGTTTCTGGGCAGTGCATCCTTATTCCGTCCTCCATGGTAGGACACTTGACCACGCCATGCTTGCAGCAAGTAATCTGGTATCATTGCCTGACAAAGCCTGGCAGCGTATGGTCCCGTGTTTGCTGGCATTCAAGCAACATCCGTTCTTTATCTTGTTCTGTAATCCTCAGGAGAGTGATATCACTCATGGTAACCTGGTTGAAATACGGGAACTTAATTAAGGGGACAGAAGTGGCCGTTCCTACTGGGCTGTTTGCCTGTGGCTGAAAATAAATCCTTCCCTGCAGTTAGCCAAGCGCAGATGGGAAATTGGCCCTGAGCTTTTCGCGTTTGGCTAGCAGGGATCTTCCCTTTTACCAGCCATGCGGTGGGGGGAGGGGTACCGTGATCATCCCAGAGAATTTATGGCGGGAGGGGGGCGGCGGGGGGGGGGGGGGGTTAGTTTGGTTCCTGCAGGGATCTTCCCTGATACCAGCCACGCGGTGGGGGAGGGGTACAGCGATCATCCCAGAGAATTCATGGCAGGAGGGGGGGGTTAGTTTTTTTTCTGCTGCTGCTGAATGTTAACAGAAAAACCGCACCACTCTACGGGCTTTGCTTGGTATGTGGGAAAGGAGGACGCAGAAGCCATAAGACAATGGCTTACCATGGCCGCATGCAAGCCGAATTCTGTTGCCCGGACCTGTGATCTCTAGCAGCAAAGCCACAGGCACTCAATATTAAGAGGCAAAATGCGACCTTGCACAGAAATCACATGTGCTATGTAATGTGAATAGTGTTGGTCACCGTGAAAGAGTATAAGCATTGTTCTGCAAAATGTATCTTTTTAAACAATTCTCTCTTTTTTCCCCTCCCTACAGCAGCTGCAAATTCCTCAAGCCTCCCTCCTCCATCCCGAAGGCTATCACAGATAAGGCGTCGTAAGAAGAAGACGCGAGAGGAGATGTTTGCAGAAATTATGGAATCCAGCCACAGTGACAGAGCTCATCTGAATGAGTGGAAGGAAACAGTTTCAAAGTATAGGAAAGAAGCCAGTGAACGTGAGGACAGGAGGGACCAACGTGAGGACATGAGGGACCAACGTGAGGACAGGAGGGACCAACGTGAGGAGAGGAGAGACGCTCGAGATGAGAGGTGGCGGCAGGAAGATCAGAGGAGGCAGGATGCAACGCTGGGGCTGCTGCATGAGCAAACAGACATGCTCCGGCGTCTGGTGGAGCTTCAGGAACGGCCGCAGGAAAACAGACTGCCGCTACAGCCCCTGTACCCCCCTCTCCCCCTCCCCATGTTCCATATCCTCCTCACCCAGACGTGTAAGAACGCGGGGGGGGAGGCTCCGTACACCTTCCCATTCCACCCCAGTGGACAGCCCAAGCAAAAGGCTGTCATTTTTTTAACCTTTTTTTAGTGGCCTTTTCCTTCCCACCGATCCTCCTCCCAAATCCCACCCGGGTTCCCTCCCTCTTTTTCTAATCTATTAATAAAGAATAAATGATTTTTAAATGATAGTGACTTTATTTGGTTTGAAAGCAAGCTGGGGGAAGGGGGAGGGTGGGTTCCTTACAGAAAATGAGTCAATAAAGGGGGCAGGTTTTCATGAAGGAGAAACAAACAGATATTTCACACTGTAGCCTGGCCAGTCAAAAACTGGTTTTCAAAGCTTCTCTGATGCACAGCGCTTCCTGGTGTGCTCTTCTAATCGCCCTGGTGTCTGGCTGCGCGTAATCAGCAGCCAGGCGATTTGCCTCAGCCTCCCACCCCGCCATAAAGGTCTCCCCCTTACTTTCACAGAGATTGTGGAGCACGCAGCAATCAGAAATAACAATGGGGAGATTTCTTTGGCTGAGGTCAGAGCGAGTCAATAATGAACGCCAGCGACCTTTTAAACGGCCAAATGCACATTCTACCACCATTCTGCACTTGCTCAGCCTGTAGTTGAACAGCTCCTGACTCCTGTCCAGGCTGCCTGTGTATGGCTTCATGAGCCATGGCATTAAGGGGTAGGCTGGGTCCCCAAGAATAACTATTGGCATTTCAACATCCCCAACGGTTATTTTCTGGTCCGGAAAGTAAGTCCCTTGCTGCAGCCCTTTAAACAGAGTAGTGTTCCTGAAGACGCGAGCGTCATGAACCCTTCCCGCCCAGCCCGCTTTGATGTTGGTGAAACGTCCCTTGTGATTCACAAGTGCTTGCAGCACCATTGAAAAGTACCCCTTGCGGTTTATGTACTCGGTGGCTTGGTGCTCCGGTGCCAAGATAGGGATATGGGTTCCATCTATCGCCCCACCACAGTTAGGGAATCCCATTGCAGCAAAGCCATCCACTATGGCCTGCACATTTCCCAGAGTCACTAACTTTCGTAGCAGCACCTGAGTGATTGCTTTGGCTACTTGCATCACAGCAGCCCCCACCGTAGATTTGCCCACTCCAAATTGATTCCTGACTGACCGGTAGATGTCTGGTGTTGCAAGCTTCCACAGGGCTATCACCACGCGCTTCTCAACTGTGAGGGCTGCTCTCATCTTGGTATTCTGGCGTTTCAAGGCAGGGGACAGCAAGTCACAAAGTTCCATGAAAGTGCCCTTACGCATGCGAAAGTTCCGCAGCCACTGGGAATCGTCCCACACCTGCAACACTATGCGGTCCCACCAGTCTGTGCTTGTTTCCCTTGCCCAGAATCGGCGTTCCATGGATAGAACCTGCCCCATTAACAACATGATCTCCAAAGCACCGGGGCCCGTGGTTTCACAGAATTCTGTGTCCGTGTCCATGTTCATGTCCTCATCATGCTTGTCGCTTTGCTGCCGCCGCTGCTGCCTCCTCGCCTCGTTTTTCTGGTCCTGGCTCAGCATAAACTCCACGAGAACACGTGAGGTGTTTACAATGTTCATGACTGCTGTCTTGAGCTGAGCGGGCTCCATGCTTGCCGTGGTATGGAGTCTGCAGTGTTCACCCAGGAAAAAAGGCGCGAAATGGTTGTCTGCCGTCCGTTGCTTTCATGCAGGGAGGGAGGGAGGAGGTGAGGCTGTACCCAGAACCACCTGCGACGATGTTTTTTGTCCCATCAGGCACTGGGATCTCAACCCAGAATTCCAATGGGCGCGGGAGACTGCGGGAACTATGGGATAGCTATGGGATAGCTACCCAGAGTGCAATGCTGCAGAAATCGACGCTAGCCCTGGTACTTGGACGCACACCGCCGAATTAATGTGCTTAGTGTGGCCGCATACATTTCGACTTTATACAATCTGTTTCCCAAATTCGAATTATATAAATTTGGATTAATCCCGTAGTGTAGACATACCCTAAATTCTGATTGGCTCAAATGCATAGTAAATATTTTTACACCATTTGCTGGATAAAGTATACCATACCAACATTTAAATTACTATTGTGAGGTCACTTATTCTGACTTCCTGTATAATACAGACATAGAATCTCACCCAATAACTTCTGCATCAAAGTTATTCACCGACAGGGAGCTCAAACCTAACCCTGCCAGCAGGTAGGGGATCTTAGGGGACAACTACTGCACTGGTGGGGTGCAAAATAAACTTTATTAAGAAAATGCAAAAACAGGGAAAATTCAATAGTCAGGGGTACGGGGTTTGTTAAGGTAGACAATTGGGGAGGGGTTTCTTTTAGTAAATAGGATAGGGGGTTTCAATAGTGGGGTACAATACAGTGGGGTCCAATACAGTTGGTAACCAATTAACACTAAAGTATAAATGTAACAGGTAGCTAACAGTTCCTATGTAAAAGGTGTGTCACAGCAGCATATAACCAACTAACAGTTATGGGTAAAATGTGTTAAATAACCAACAACTCTAGGTAAAAATATGTCACAGTGGTGTAAATGTAAAATGTGAGGTGTGTTAGAGAGAAAAAGGGTAACCAATGGGTTTTTATGCTAGACTTCAGTAATACAATTGAGGTTTGGCAGCAGCAGGAGCGGGGTGAGTACGTGGGGGAAGGGATTGAGAGAGAGAGAGAGAGAGAGAGAGGCAGTGGTAGAGGAGTGAGGTTGGGGGATGGGGGAAGAGGAGCACGTGGTGGAGCAGAGACCAAAGGCAGAGGCGCTGCGGAGGGAGATTTAAACTCAGGGAGACACAGAGAGCAGACAGGCTGCAAGTTTAAACCGCAGAGAGACTGCAACGAGTGACTGGAGCTTGGGGGGAGACACAGGCAAGCTCGGGGGTTAGGGTAGCGGGAAGACAGACTTAACCACAATTATACAGAACACAGTAAAATCTTATCTATGATCTAACTTAGCCAAGACTACACAAATTAGCAAGTAACAGAACACAATGCAACAATTTTTTTAAACCCAACTTACAGAGCACAATACAAACAATTCTTTAAACCTAACTTAACCACAGCTATGCAAAATGAAATTACAACTTATCTAGACTAAGAACCTGAATCTAATAGGTGCACCTTACACTATGCCACTTCTTTGATTGGGAGGGGAAGCAGTTCCGGAGGGCAGAGTGGTGTGTGCCCAGGGTACAGCCCCGGGGGGGAGAGGGGGGTTAACTAGTGGTGGCTGCAGCAGTGGGGTGGCTGCAAGCCAGCAGCCCAGGATACAGTCCAGGAAGGCACAGCCTAGCAGCGGCACAGGCTTATTTCCAGCAGCAAAGGCGCTGTGGAGCAAGAAACAGATTACAGATACAGAGCAAGGAGTTAGCTTGGGTCTGTCTGCTGGGGAAACAAGGCCAGCAGCTAGGACAGGGGAAGTTTGCAAGAGGTAGTTCTTACCAATCCCCAGGACAGCAGCAAGCACAGAGACAGGAACGGCAGTAGCATCGGAGGATGGAGAGAGGACTCGATTCGCTTACAATAATCAGGAGATCTCCAGGCACAAATTTGTTGTTCGTGGGAGGGGAGTTTAAAAACGGGGGTACGCTCAAAAACAAACAAGAGCGGGGAGAGGGCCCCCCAAAGACCTCTAGCTGATCAGCCCAGGTGGCAAAGCAAGGACCTTCTCCGAGGTCTGATCGGAAAATGTCCAGCTTTAAAGGCAAACTCAGGCAGTTTCCCACCAGTACTTTTGATTGGCTCCTCTTGATACAGGGGAGGAGAGAAAGCAGGGAAAGGCTGCAGGTAAGCATAGGCATGCCTGGGCATGTTCTGAGCAACAGGTATGACTCATATGCTTAATTAGTTGGCCACTTCAGGTCTTGCATTTCTGGGCAGCACCCCCCACACCGAGCCCGGGTCTGAACAAAGGAACCAAACAAAGAAGCAAGAAGCTCCCTCCCTAGGCAGAGCAATGGCTCCAGTCAGTCTGTACGAGCCAATCCTATGAATAGGGCTGTGACTTTAGTTAGCACAATGGCCGGGAGGGGCGGCCACACAGGACAAACAGAAAGAAGAGGGGAAAAAGGAATGCAGCAGGGGGACAGCTGTAACAGACAAAACCCATGACCCTGAAATTAAGTTGTATACTCTACTGACTACCGTTACCTTCTTTCTGACTCTTCCTCTGGTTCTGTTATCTTTAGATTACTTTGTTATGGGACCAGCATTTCTCCAACTCCCGATTGGCCCAAAGAGACAGTGAAATCTAATATACCTGTGGGTCTTCACTGTCAGCACTCTTTGGGGTGCATCAGATGGGATATCGCCACTAAAATACCACAAAACAAGCACAAATAAAGTAAACAAAGCAACAAGGGAAAAAGTTTTACTGTCTTTTTGCTTTAGAGCACAACTGCCCATAAGGCTTAAACTTTTATACTTGCAGTCTCTTGTTTAACCTTGGATTTGATTCACAGAACAATGGGTCAGTCCAGTTTGAACACAGTCAGCTCTTCAATTTATTTCAGAAATAAGAATATCCATTTTCCATATAATTCTATTGGGTTATTGCACTTCATGTCTTCAGATATATTCTTTATGTCTATTTCTGTTGCTCAAGTCTTTGATCTTTAGTCTTTGATATTTAGTTTGATCTAAATCCTGGGTCTATGTTTCACAGAGGCAGTTCTCAAGATGAATGGGAGAGCTGAATTTTCTAGGCCCAAGTCTTTTGCTTACTGAGTTCTCTGATTCTATCCCAGTTGATTTGGATAGAAACAAAAGTCGCAGGTTGAGGAATCTGTGATTATACCTTGTCTCCATCGTCCTTCAAACCTTTCCTTAACACTCACTGACAATATGATGCCTGTAGAACATATATCTGACAGCAAGGCAGGTGGCAAAATGAGTTTACTAATTAGGTGCCGATACACTAGTTTTATTGTTTCTCCACCTTCTCCCCATCCCCTGGCCCAAATTAGATTAGCTGCTCTAAATTATGCTGGGAACTGAATTAGTCTCCAGCTGGCCCTGAGGGGAGGGTGAAATGAAGAGACCTTTGTCCATGCTCTTTCCCTGAGTTGTGCAGACTGCCCAGAAGCAGGGGCCTCTGTCAGCTCTTGCCACAGCTCTCTTGTGGAAAGAATAGTTCTATCTTGTCATGATGCATTAAATAGTAAAGTAATACTAATAGATGTAGAAGTCAAAAGAAAACTGAATAAGATGTTAAATTAACGTTTTGGGGTCTTCATGCCTCTAATTACAATGTTGTAAATGTCAGAAATGCTTTCGAAAGCATATTTGTTGCTTACTACACATACTGCTTGACACACCTGGAGACTAAAGTTCTCTCTTTGTGTCCCATCCTGCAGTCCTGGGCACCCACAATTCCTGTAAACTTCAGTGGTTATTGAGGATATGAAGTACGTAGCAGGAAATGCTTAGCTTCTTGCTGGATTAGGATTTATCCAAAAAACCTGCACAGATGAAGCAATGGCAATGCAATCACCATCACAGTCTCATCAATGTGCCTAAACCCTGACCTGAAGGAAACAGTACATTATTTGTCCTGGTGGATTTTGTGGTGGGGACATGGACCCTAAAACTGAACTGATACAATCAGATCAGTTCCTGTAGGCTACTGAGCAGAAGTCATAGTACCACAGTTTTTTCACAGCCCCGGCTATTTCCATCATTTACACTTTTTGAATATCAACACTGAACTTATTTTCGTGTAAAAACAAAATAAGTACTATTTCTTACTTCTTCTAGTTTATCTCAAAAAGGTGAAATTATGATTCATTATAGTAATTACTCTGTTGGACTCTATTGTTTAATTTCATGTGTTTGTTTTTGTTTAAACTGTGACTAGTAAGAAATAAACTAGAGAATGTCAAACATTTTTTTAAGTAAAATCATTCAGTTGAAGTTCAAAATCACTAATCTGTTTAGTTCTCAGTACTTCAGATAACTTTGGCTAATTTATTTTAACTGAGTATTGGATTATTCTTATTTCATATTCATCAAAAAGCATTAAGAATTAATCTCAGGATTTCACCATAAACCTTCACATATAATGCACAGGGTTTTCTGACTTTCTGAGTTATGGAGCCTGATCTTAAATTCAGTTTCAATGTAACCTTTCAAATAGATGCAGCATTGAAACAAAGAGAGAGGGAGATTCCAGTCTCAACAACGGGGCATAAATCCAGATTATTGATTTAGTGGAACTTCTACATTATATCAGAGTTCTGTCCATGACCTGTTTCAGGAAACATATTGAATGTTTTCTGTAGTCCTGTGCTCTCAATTCCTTTTAGTGTTTGTTTTCTTAGGCAGCACATTCCATGGGAATTCACTCTCATGAGGTTTTATTCATGTTAATTCACTGAACAGTTAATTCAAGATGCTTAAAGTTAAATTGGCCTCTCCTAAAGATTTTTTTTTTTTTAAGAATTTTTTTTTTCAAGGGAATGAGAAAAATGGCAACATTCGTTCTCCATCAGTATTGACTGAATTCCCCTTTAGTTTGGAGGTGGTCCTCATGCAATTTGTCAGAACATATCAAGAATTAAGAGGCAGCAGCTGCCATATGGGGTGAACTCAAGAATCTCAGTCATAAACACACATAAATTGAAGGAACTGAAAACGCAATAGTTAAAGGAAGTGAAGAGCTATAAAAATATGAAAAGAGAGAATATGAGCAAGTATTCTGAATGTATGTATTGTTGGTGCCCCAACACCATTACAATCTGGAGATTTATTGACCTATTTCTTTCCCCAGTAAGTATGCAGATCTCCATTTAATATGATCTGCCCCGTTCATACCCCCACAAGATAAAACCCATGGGGAAGGGGCTAGAAATCTCCTCTGAAGTCTCCTCATGGGGATCCTCCCAGATCATCTGGTGGAACCAGATTTTGTACCACTCCTTGCAGAAAAGCCACCCCAGTAGATAAATGCCCAGAAATCCACATGGATCTCAGGGCCTTCTACCTCTACACCAGCTCTAGCTAGTTCCCAATGGCCTTATCTCACCCCAACTCCTGAGCATTATGGTTTCTTTGGAGCTGCACTAACATGGACTTCCCCAGGCTGCAGCTGTCTCCAGGACACCCAAGAGGGGCTCCATGGAAAAGATAATATATTCCTGAGGTTTAGTTGTTTTTTTTCTGATTAAACTCCATGGGGTTGGATAGAGGATGATATGAATCCCCTTGCAATTTCCTGCCCCTGCCTGGCCCACCTAGTATCCACCTAGGGTGACCAGATGTCCCATTTTATAGAGACAATCCTGATTTTTGGATCTTTTTCCTATATAGGCTCCTATTATCCCTACCCCCGTCCTGAATTGTCACATTTGCTGTCTGGTCACCCTATGTCCACCCCTTCCCACATATAAATCCCACAGGGAATGCTCTGTGAGGTCCAAAGGTGGAAGGGAGTGGCGCTGTGAAGATAGCTAAATCCCCCTTCCATGGGGCAATTCATATATTCCAAGGCCAGAAGGACCATTGTGATCATCTAGTCTGACTTCCCATATATTTATTTGTTTTCTTGGTCAACCAAAGATGAGGACACATTGGAGAGATTCCAGAGAAAAGCAACAAAAATGATAAAAGGTTTAGAAAACCTGATGTATGAAGAAAGGTTAAAAAAACAGGGCATTTTTAGTCTTTAGAACTCCATGGAGAGGTGGGGCAGTCAGCCTTGGACCACGTAAGGTGCCCCTTAACACCCCATGTGCCCCCCCTCCCCATTTCCACCCAGGCTTGTGGGGGGGGGTGTAAAACTCTGCAGATAAACTTTTGAACTGCAGGGCGGCACTGACGAGGGACAGAGACTTTTGTGTTGTTGGACTTTGGGGTGACTGGACTTAAGACCCTGGGGGGAAAGGACACTGCCAAACTTACTTGGAGGTGGGTCTTTTGCTCCTGGTTTGTGTTATGAATCCTGTTTGTGGTGTTTCCCCAACATAATGCCGCCTTGTTTCCCTCCTTTATTAAAAGGTTTTTTGCTACACTCAGACTCCGTGCTTGCGAGAGGGGAAGTATTGTCTCCTAAAGGCGCCCGGGGGTGATATGTAATTGTCTCAGGTCACTGGGTGGGGGCTCAAGCCAGTTTTGCATTGCGTTATTGAAACGGAACCCCTAGATACTGAACCCGGCCCTTGTTGCTGCCAACTCAGAGGGGCTGAAGGGTTACACTAATTGGGATGTACCCTCTGGTGGTAGTGGCTCTCCCATGCTCAGCACCACCTGCAGAGCCATTACAACTCCTTTCTCTCGGCGTCTGCTTCATGGCACAACCCTCTGTCACCATCAGGTCCCCCCACCTTCCGGGGGGCGCCTCCAATAACAGTCCAGCCACTTCTCACGGTGGCTTGGCAGTCCACAGCCGAACCGCTCCTTCAGCAGCTTGTGGGGGGAGGCTATGCCCACCCACTACTCCGGACCCTGGCCCAGGGACCCTGCAAACTGCAGCTTCCTGCTGCCTCTTCCTTCCTGCTCATTGTTTCTATTCCCTGGGCCACTTCCCTCACAGCCTCAGTTCCTTCTGCTCCTGCCTCTGACTCCCACTCCTTTGCTTTCGTCCCAGGACCTCGAGCCTGTACATCCTGGCAACCCATCAGGAGCTCTCCCTAGCTTCCCTGGTCCCTGCTAGCACCTGCCCTTCTTCAGGTGCTGGTCTCTCTGTAGCCCCCTAGGAAGCCAGTCTTCTCCCTAGGGCTCCCTGAAGCAGACTAACTCACTCAGGTCTACAGTCTCCTGGTCCAGCTGACGCCCTAATTGTCTGCAGCCGTTGCCCTAATTGGCTGTTTCCCCTGCAGCCACTCCTTTGGCTGCCTGCTGCTCAGCCTCCTTAGGCTGGTTTTAACCCTCTCAGGGCCAGTGTGGGTCAGGTGCCCCGTCACAGACTGCAAAGTGGTCTCTGGGACCATTTACCTTTTAACCATGGCAGGACAGTAAAAATAGAGGATGTTGTAGCCTGTGAGTCAGCCTAAGGTGAGGTGAACCACAGAGTTCTGTTCTGGAAAGAGTGCCCACACAAGAGCCTGGAAGAAAGATCACAGATGGAGTACATCCCTGAACTGTCACAAATGCTTTATGTTGGCATCCTTTCATCTGTGAGAGACGGTGGGAATTTCATCATATGATGTAGATGGTTTACAATGTCTCATGTGACTGAATAGTCCAATCCGAGATTTGCATGATTTTTGGCAGTTATTGCAAATGTATGTATCTTGGCTAGGAGCTGCTTGCTTCCTACAGGTTCTTTCCTCTTCAAGCTGTAGGAGCTAGCTTCTGTCATGGACTTTGATACCCTGATGAAGACGATAGCGCCACTTGTTATAATCACTTGCCAAGACTTCCTGTTGGTCAGGATCAATTCCAAATTCCTTCATATCTCTCTTGCATGTGTCTTTATAGTGAAACTTGGGATGTCCTGTTGTTCTTGTTCCCTCTGATAGCTCACCGTATAGCATGTCCTTGGGTATGCGTCCGTCTTCCAACCTACTCAGATGGCCCAACCAGCACAGTCATCTTTGCTTGAGCAGGGCTGTCATGTCACACTTGGTAAATTTGCCCTTTGAACAACCTCTGCGTTGGTGACTTTATCTTGCCATTTGGTGTTGAGTATGTGGCGTTTGTCACAAATGCACAAACTTCTTATTTGTCTATAAATCTAGACGGGGACTAGTATTTTAAAAAGCAGTATTTGGATCTGCTGGTAAAATTTTTGCCTCTGAGTTGTATTTCTAGATACATCTTCCTGCTCAGTTTTTTTTTTTAGATTCACTAAGGCCTTGATCCTGCAGCAAACTCCATGTAGGCAGACTTTGTAGGCTTTGACCACAAGGGAAGTTGCAGGACTGAGACTGAATTATTTTTGCAACTGTTCTCCTAGATTCCTGAATATACCTTTACCTATGGATAAAATTAATATGCCATTTAATATTTTTTCTTCTATTTCCAGGAGTTGGAGGGAAACAAGCTGACAGTTTCATTGTTAGTTTTCATGACAATTACACTTGAAATACTACATGGATTGTTTATTTTGAGACACTTCCTTGTACCTTTCTTTTCTGTCAGACTTTATGGCTGGATAGAAAGGGAGGTTGGACTTGGTATGCATGGTATTTGTATAACCAGATACAAAGTATGTACATTCGCTGAACAACAGAAGATTTTAATCTTTTAAGAATTTATTCCGTTTTTTTATGTACTCGCTTTTATTCATTTGCATATCACCATTGAAAACAAGCGGTAGTGCAGTATTAAAAAATGTAAGCATATTACACTAAAAAATTCAATGAAATAAGTTATATCTTGCTGGAGAGGAGCCTCCATATAGAGGTGTTAAAAAGCTCTGCAGCACTTAATAGTCGAGTAATAAATGGGTTAAAGGACAGGTGCCTGGATAATTATTACTAAACTGCCTGACTGAACATGGGGCTCATAGAACCATGGGCTCAAGTTCTATGGGCCTGTGGTGCCTGGGCACCAGGACCATGGGCCGGCTCCAGCACTGCCTAAGGCCAGGTCTCTCCCTCAGCCCTGTCTTCAGCTCCCGGGCGCTCCCCCCCCCCATGCATCCCCCAGGCCATTTAAAACAGCCCGGGGCCCCCACTCACCACCAGCAGTGCAGCGGAGCTGAGCGGCTTCCTGCCTGCTCGCTCCACGTGACTGCCGGCCTCTCCCTGCAGTCCCTGGGCGGGATGGGTCTCTGTCCCACCCCAAGCACCCCTGAGGCCAATGGGAAGCTGTGGGGGCAGTGCCTGGGGGTAGCAGTACATGGAGACCCTCGGCCCACCCTGTCTAGGAGCCCCAGGTAAGTGCCGCACCCCCCACTCCCAGAGCCTGCACCCCACCCCTTTCCCATACACCACCCTCTGGCCCCTAAACTCCTTCCCAGAGCCTGCACTCCCTCCTTCCGCACCCCCTCCTGCGCCCAAACTCCCTCCCAGAGCCTGCACTCCCACCTCCTTCCCACACCTCCCCTTCCGCCTGCGTAAGCACTTGGCTCTTGGCTGAGGCATCTCCCTGCGCTGGGCCCACTGCCCAGGGTCCCCCTTCTCTCCCCAGCTGCTCACCGCACCGAGCTCCGGACGGCTCCAGCTCCGCTCTGCCTCAGCACGGCTGCTGCTCTGCCTTCAGTTCCCTGGGCTGCTTCTCTGGCCCCTCTGGCTCTGGTTGCTGCAGCTCTGCCCCCAGGACAGGTCTGCTCTCTCTGGGCTGTGCTCTGGCTTTTGGGGCTGCAGCTCTGCTTCCAGCAACTTAGCTCAGGCTCCTGCTCTCTCCTTAGCTCGTCCCCACTCTGTCTGACGCAGGCAATTCCAGTTCACACAGAGGACGGGACCCCCTTGGCCTCCTGACTCCCTGATTAGCTGCCCACCCTGTCAATCAGGCTGATCTGGAGCATTGGCCTCTCCCCATTGTTCCTGGGGACTGTCAGTCTCAGGCTCCTGATTTTCCATCGACCCTTCCCCTTTTAGTGCTGGGAGATATCCAACCAAAACACCCTCACTGAATGTTAGTAAGGGGTCAACAGTCCCCTTACACCTGCAACCCTCACCCCCTCCTGCACACCAACCCCATGCTCCAGCCCGGAGCCTGCACCCATCACCCAAACTCCATCCCAAAGCCTGCACTCCAGACCTCCTCACCCAAACTCCCTCCCAGAGCCTTACATAGGGGGGAGGGATAGCTCAGTGGTTTGAGCACTGGCCTGCTAAACCCAGGATTGTGAGTTCAATTCTTGAGGGGGCCACTTGGGGATCTGGGGCAAAATCAGTACTTGGTCCTGCTAGTGAAGGCAGGGGGCTGGACTCAATGACCTTTCAAGGTCCCTTCCAGTTCTAGGAGATGGGATATCTCCATTAATTAAATTAAAAAGGTGGGGGGCAGAGTTTGGGGGGCAGGCTCTGGGCATTCTGGGCACCACCAAAATTTCTACAAACCTGTTGCCTCTGCATAGAACCTATTACTTCAAAGGCAAAAGTTCTGTAAAATGGCAGGAGTTTGTTAGGATCTTTTCCAGCTGGCCAATGGCTTCTTTATGTCTAACAGGACAAACTGAGAGAAATGCAAGAACATGACCACCCTGCTTCAGAGTTGGTCTCCAGTGACACAGGAGTGACTCCAAAAGACAGCACAGGCACATGTTCATAACATGAATGTCTTAGGGCCTGGTTTTAAGGCATATTGAGCACCAAAAACACCTCTGAAAATCAGGCACCTATTTTGCTGGCATGGAGCAAACATTGGGCTATAATCTGCTTTCCATTACTCTTCTGCAGCACTGTTGATGTCAAGGGACTGCACAGATGTAAATGAGGATTTGACCTAGAGTGTTTTGAAGCAATTCAGCACTAAGGAATTGACAGGTAACTGGATCAAAGAAGATTTTTTTATAGTCCTGTGAATTGTGTGTTAGAAGTATGTCTGACTATATTATTATTAATTTTTTGTATTACTGTGGTACCTAGTCATGACCAGGATCCCATTGTGCTAGGCACAGTACAAACACAGAACAAGAAGTTGGTCCCTTTCCCCAAAGAGTTTATAATCTAAATAGGTTAGACATAAACTTTGATTTGCTTCTGTTATCTAATAACTCTGTTCAAAACATATGAACAGGAACTGTGTACATACAGTACTGGAACTAAATAGGCTAAGCTAAAGTATTCTGTAATGTGTCAATCATATTTCTCTTAACAAAGAAACAACCACAGCTGGAGTGTCACCTCCAAATCATGACACTACTGTCAAAAGTTGCAGCACTGAACATAATACATCACAAAGGGTAGAAGAAGTCATCCAGCAAAGGATAACTGAGATAATGCAGGTGAACATCACCAAAGATCATCACCTTCACCTGTTCTGATGCACTTTTCTCTTCTATCCTTTTTTAACATTGGATAACGTGCTTTATTCCCTACTGGAGTTAAGACTGCTAGCTGGAGTTAAAAGAGAGATTTAGATTGTTCAGCCACTTGAAAATTCAGAAGCAACAATAGTTTCATTGGGTGACAAGGAAACTGAAGACTTCTTTCACTGACTACTGCACCAGCACAACATTTTCCCTTAAGTCTTTTGAAATTCACCAGGTATCAAAAAGAGAATTGTTACTTGAAAGTCATCTTTGTACATTATCTTTTCCAAACCATATAAGAGCTTCTTCTTATCAAATGGATCTGACCAGCATAGGAAAATGAGAACTAACATACTGGCTCAGACCAGGGCTGTGTCCTGTCTCCAGCAATGGCGAGTACCAGCTGCTTTAGAGGAAGGTGTGAGAAACCCTGCAATCAACAGTTATATAGTCCAAAAAAGTTATTTGGTCCAGAAGCAAAATCACAATTAGACCTCAGACTATTTGACAATAATTATTTCTATTCGTGACTTGTCTGTACTGAAGATAATGGCATGGCATGGTACCTTCTCACTTATTCTGATTTTTCATTTAGCTGTTTGTAAGAGAGTGGTAGTCTACTCTGTGGGACTCTGTTTAGGGAGTTGTCATCTTACTAGTTGTTTGAACCCTGTAGGAAAATGAAGAGGGATTACAACTGACTCATACCAACAGGCAGATTCAATCAGATTCAACCAGGCTATAAGGGCCCGATCCAACTCCCACTGAAGTTGATGGGGGAGTCTTTCCAGTGATTTTAATGGAAGCAGAGTCACTCTCAAAGATAATGGTGAAATTGGGGATATGTGAATTCCATGTCCCTGGACAACCTAATTTAGGAGATTTCATCCTGCCAAAGGCCCAGTTCAGGAAGTCTTCCAATCAAGAAGTTGCTAGAGAGGTTAAAGACTTTGTTCCAAGTGTCAAACTTTGAAATGGAAATTGTTGGAGAATTTGCAGGAAGTTGTACTTTTCTGTGGTGATAGAGATCATATGGCATTTACTCTTCCTCATTTGATTGCTGTTTCTTTAGTTCCTGTGTTACTGGGCCTGGTTCTGAACATCTTAATTAGGTAAAACTTATATTGAATCAAAAGATGTTTGACCTGAGTAAAGCACACAGATTTGGGCCCGAAATTTGTCAATGGTATGAATAAATTGATGAAGTTAGAAGTGAAGTTAATGGAGATATCCCATCTCCTAGAACTGGAAGAGACCTTAAGAGGTCATTGAGTCCAGCCCCCTGCCTTCACTAGCAGGACCAAGTACTGATTTTGCCCCAGATCTACAAGTGGCCCTCTCAAGGATTGAACTCACAACTCTGGGTTTAGTAGGCCAGTACTCAAACCACTGAGCTATCCCACAAAGCTATCTTGCTTTTTTTTACCCAGATGAATGTTGTTTGCATATAAAGGGTGCAGCAAGAAGGGGTGGCATCTTGATTTGATTTATCTCTGCGGAATACTAGAAGACAGACAGTGAAGGGATTAAAATGTGTAAATAAATCCACCAACATTTTTATCAGAGGCGGCAAATTCAGTACTTTCAGAAGGTATTTATAATAAGCTTAAAATACAATAGATATAAAAAAACAAGTACATGTTAAATGAAGCGCTGGCTTAAACTTAATGACACAAAAAGCATCTATATGGTTTATAGTTTTTGAACATATTCTCCTCCATTATTTATTTGAGTTTAGATTTCAGTTACCATACAACAACTGACATCAAATATTCATGAGGTGACAATCTATTGTACCTGCTCTAGCCCACCATCTTTAATGTGGGTGACATCCCATAGTGAACTAGCAGGAAGCAATCGCTTAAAAATGGGTGATAATTAGATCTGGTTGAAAACTGCCAATTGTTTTGCTGGTAATATTGAACAATTAAAAAAAAACTAAAATTCCCAATAAATATGCATTTGTTTATGGAGAAACTGGAAAAATTTCCATTTTTGAAAAGTATTTTTGGTAAAATAATTGTTTTTTGAAAATCGGAACCTGAACATTCTCACAAAAAATCAAAGATTTTAGAGAAAATATTTCTATTTGTTTTTTTCCATTGAAAAACTACAATATTTTGACGAAAATGAGAATTTTCTGCAAAAATTTAATTTGGTTGAAAATCCGCTTTTCTATATTTTTGAAAAAAACTTTCCTAACTCACCAGAGTGGTGCTAGTCTTAACATTTGTAAAATACTTGCAGAGCCTCAGACAAAAGGTGCCAAAGCAATCCAAAGCACAATAACAACTAGCTTTGTCAATTTCAGCTTACTCCTTGACCCTATGCTCTTGATATTTCTGCCTCTTTCCACTGTTCCACCAAACACAAGGATCTTGAAATCATTTCCCCATGATGTCCAATTATTTCCAAACTTCAAGCACCACTACAGGTGGCGATGAAGCAGGAAGTCTGCAACAATACAACATAGGATAAACTATTTTAAGAGGAAAGAAGTGCTGAATATAAGTAAAGAGGATGCTTCAATAATGTGTCTGCTCAATCCATATGAGGCTACTGAGGCTCTAGGAGCCATTCAAAATTGGTCTTTTGTGGCAAAATGTTCCTGGTTTGTCTGGAGAGACCAGTGATTTCACTTTAAACCAGGGTCTATAGTTCAAGCCGTTCTCTCGTGTCTGCCCCACAAGTGGAGACAGACAGAGCCATCTGTAATACACAGATTCTCTTTAGAGTATCATGTCCCGTAGAATCACTTCTAGAGAGGATAAGCTCTATATCAATTCAGGAAAAATACTTGGGCATCATTGTTTACAGCTGTCACATTATTGATTTGAACTGGGACCATATAGAACATGGTTGCAACCAAAGTCCTTTAGTGGCACCAAATCTTGTATAAAGGGGGTCAAATGAGGTGTCTAAGACAAGGTTATGGTTTGCTGGTTATAATTATGCTGTCTATATGTGTGTATCAATTTTGTAGTTGAAGTTATAAATATTGGCTCTATACTGTCTGTATTTCAAACTTATGCTATGCATCCCAGACAAGTTGGTGTTAGCTCTGCCTAGCCTGCTTGATGGCCCATTAAGGACCATCAGCTATACAACTGACCCACTGAGAGAAGGCAAAAACGCCTTGTAACTCAGCAAAGTATGCAGGGACTTGCCCATGTGACTGCAGACTCCATTTTGCTGTAATTTTCCACAGTAAGAACAAAGAGGTGTTCTTACACCTGGAAAAGACTATAAAAGGTTGATGCCTCATCTCCATCTTGTCTTCAATCCTGCTTCTTACCTCTGAAGGGACTTTGCTGCAAACTGAAGCTCTGAACAAAGGACTGAATGACCCATCCCAGCTGGGGATGTATTCCAGAGACTTAATTTGAACCTACAGTTTATTCTATCACTGCTGCAAGCCTGAACCAAGAACTTTGCCATTACTGTATGTAGTTGGTTCCATTTAACCATTCTAGCTCTCATCTATATCTTTTTCCTTTTATGAATAAACCTTTAGATTTTAGATTCTAAAGAATTGGCAACAGCGTGATTTGTGGGTAAGGTCTGATTTGTATATTGACCTGGGTCTGGGGCTTGGTCCTCTGGGATCGGGAGAACCTTTTTTTTTCTTTTACTGGGGTATTGGTTTTCATAACCATTTGTCCCCAGAACGAGTGGCTCTGGTGGTGATACTGGGAAATTGGAGTGTCTAAGGGAATTGCTTGTGTCACTTGTGGTTAGCCAGTGGGGTGAGACCAAAGTCCTCTTTGTCTGGCTGGTTTGGTTTGCCTTAGAAGTGGAAAAACCCCAGCCTTGGGCTGTAACTGCCCTGTTTTAAGCAATTTGTCCTGAATTGGCACTCTCAGTTGGGTCCCGCCAGAACCTGCATCGTTACAACAGCTCGATGAAGATTTCTGTTCAATATGCAGCAGTGGTCAAAAAATTCAACAAGAAATTAGATGTATAAGGAATGGGATAGAGAATAATATGTAAAATATTTTTCATTACATAAATCGTTTGCCCTCACCCGTAATACTGTTTTAGTTCTAGTTATCTCATCTAAAAAAGAATATAACAGAAATAGAGGTGTTTGGAAAAGGGTAACAAGATTGATTGTGGGAAAGTAAAGACTCATAAGAAGATAGATTTAATAGATTGGGACGGGTTACCTTATAGAGGAAATGGACAAGATAAAAGTACGCAAAACAATGAATGTTATAGAGAAGGTAGATCAGAAACTTCTAGTCAGTTTCCTAATACAAGAATGGGATGTCCAATGAAACTGAAAGGTTGCATACTCAGTATTTACTTATAAATACCTTTTCCAAAAAAGAAGTGTTAGCCTGTGGAACTTGTTGCCACAAGATAGTTGGGGCAAGAGTTTAACAGTGTTTTTAAAAGGATTAGATCTTTATATGGATAAGAAAAATATTCAGTTATGATAGCAAACATTAAAAATAAGAGTTTTAAGAATGGATAGAAATTTTCACTCTTCAGGGCATAAGCCAACCTCTAACTGTTTGGAGTTAGGAGGAAACTTCCCTGTGGGCAGATTACCTCAGAACTGCCTACTGCAGTTTTTCTTAAACCTTCCTTTAGTGTATCTGATACTGGCTGTGGTATGGGACAAGATACTGGATCCAGTAGGGCAATTCTTATGTTGCTAAATATAATTCAATGAAACAGCATTATAGCATTATTACTATTATATAGAACAGGAAACATGAACTAAAATGGGACTATACAGCAAACACTTTACTAAAACTGTCTAATATCTTCATGCTTTTGAAAGTCTGTTTTAGAAAAGAATACAATTAATCTTATATATGAGCTGACCTCAATGCAGGGATCAAATGGTGGCAGAAATTTGGCTTTATGCCTCCCATATTTGAGGGCTGCCACAGACTGAAGATAAGGCAGACCTCTGGACTGGTCTATCTTGCACTCCAGATGCACAACCAGTAGGAGCTGTCCCAGCTGTTGGGAATAGATGAGACAAGCCAAAATCTGTCTAATTTGTTTGGGTGTGGGATGCTGTAAGGATAAATGTCTTATGTGTACCTCTTTCCCAACAGGGACAAAGAAGCAGAGGGACTCCTGTCTTAAAGGTAATGTGTCCCTCTTCAGCGCCTGACTCTGACCATAAAAGGATGGAGAGTTCTTTGATAAGGAGTACACCTCCAGCTGCTCCAGCCCCAAAATCAAAGCCTGGAGAAAAAATATGCTCCTCTTCTTTTCCTGCAGCCTCCTCAAAGCAGTATAAGATATCTTCATCCCTGAGACTAGCAAACCATTTAGTTCTCATACTTCATCCCAAAAAAGGGACAAATCATCTAAAAAGTCCTCTGGTACCAAGTTGAAGTCTGGTTATAGACACTGACATACACTAATAGCATACATGACAGCACCATCAACTCCAGCTCCAGAGGGGCTGTCGGGACCAGTGCATTCATCTTCTCTAGCAAAGACTACTGCTACCCCGGCACTGCTAAGCCCTGTAGCACTTGCACTATCTGAGGACCACTTACCTCCCATACTGGTATAGTGCAAGCCACAGGCATTCTTTGCAGCAAAAGACCTATTGTGCTTGATTCTCCATTACTGCACCATCCAGTACCAATAGAGATAGCTACATCTGCAACGGTATGGTTGAGACTGACTACCTCCCTCTGTTCTGTTGCCTCCACCTATTTCATTGGCATGACCTGTAATATCTGTACCATCAGCACAATCTGGACACCAGTCAGCTTTTTTCCCTCCACAGCTGCCTCCTTCAGGGCCAATAGAGCCAGATTTGACATCGGTACTACCAATGCAACAACATGCATCACCAGTGTCGAGGTCTTCACTGACACCCATTGAGGCAGCTCCTCCACTCCTGAAGAGAGCTCCATCTCCTCCTCTTCAGATTCACAGCATGACAAACCTATTTCTCCTGTGAGAGCTTTCAGGTCTCTTATAGGTCACACTCTAGGGACAAACTCACACTTGTGGTACAGAGCAAGAACACTACTCTTATAAGGATGTTCATTTTGTGTCTACCGCCACAAGCAGTACAGAGAATGGAATGTCCACCCTGGCCATATTGGGCACCCTGGGCTGCTCCCAGAGCTTCCAGATTCCAATCTGCAATGCTGTCTAGAGACCATCAGCATCTCCAGCCTCTGTTCCTGTCAGGAAAGAACCCCTTCCAGTTCAATGACCATCCCCAACTTTGGAACCAACTGAAGAAGGCGAATTCAGGGAGGAACCAACATATCTCCCCCTACTACCTATCTTCATCGTTCCCTCATGGTACCCTTACACCACAGTCTTCTTTATCACCTCCTGAAGATTTTCAGGTCTTTCAAGATCTTACGATGAAAGTGGGAATGCAAGCAGAGGCTGTGGAGCCCAATCTGCACAATCTTTTAGACATTCTGGAATCTTTGTCATTCCAGCTTTCAACCCCTAAAAAGGTTTCCCTTCCCATTAATGAGGTGCCTTTAGATCCAGGTAAAACCCTTTCACAGATCCTAGTTTCTATACTACCCACTGCCAAATCGGTGCATGGGAGATGGTCAAATTCCTGATGGAGAACTTGATTTTTTTTCACCACTCTGTTGGTAGTTATAGCAGCTAACAAATGCCGAAGGCAGTCTGATCCTAAGGCTACCCCAAAAGATAAAAAAACACAAGAGACTGAACCTACATGGAAGGAAGGGCTATACCATAGCATTCAAATGATGATATCAAATTATGAGGCATTGCTTTCCAAATATGTTAATTAATTGGTCAGCAATTGCAAAATTTGTGGACAAATTGCCTGAAGAATACAAAGACCGGTTTATGGCAATCGTCTCCAAAGGACACCTCATAGCCCACAAGTCTCTTTAACTGGCCATTGATGTGTAAGACACTGCTTCACATTCCATTGCTTCAGCCATTTCAATTAGATAACTTTTCTTGGACGCAGGTCTGAAACATACCAGAAGAGCTGCAAAATACAATCAAAGAATTGTTTTCACAAAAAACTGATTAGGCCATGTGCACATTAAAGGACTCTTGTATGACTCTCTGCTCTCTGGGAATTTACACCCCAGTGGCAAAAAGGAAACAGTTTAAAACCTCAAACTCACTATAGGACTTCCTTTTGCCAAAGATCCCAGGATGTCTCTAAAAAATAGGTGTAAGTGTCCTAGACATCAGCTGTCAGATTTGTCTACTGCAGGCTCATCTCGCCAAACTTCTACTACATCAAAACAATCATGTACTGTTTTCATACAGGACAGCACACCAATCAGAACACATCTGCTATCTGAAACCCGCATTTGAAAATGCCTCTCTCTCTTTTATGGTGCATGAACGGAGATTACATCATATAAGTGGGTGCTCAGCATTGTGAAGGAGGGACACCTCATCCAGTTCATTTCCTTCCCTTTCCCTCACCCACCTACCCCATCTCTTGAGGCTGTTTTACATCAGGAAGTGCAGTCTTTTTTAAACTGGGCACAACAAAGGAAGTTCCTTACCAATACAAAGGGTAAGGCTTTTATTCCCATTACCTGATTCTTCCCCAAAAAATGGTCTAAGGCCCATTTTGGATTTGAGAAAACTGAAAAGTTTCCTCAAGAAAATCAAATTCAAGATGGTTACCCTTGCATCTATTATCCTTTCCCTGAATTTGCAAGACACTTACTTTCTATGGCCAGGATGCATTGCCATGTGAAAGTATCTCCGACTCATAGTGGGGAACATTCACTATCAGCATACAGTGATCACCTTTGGTCTTTTCTCAGCCTGCAGGTGTTCACCAAGTGTATGACAGTAGTAGTGGCCCATCTTTGTCATTCCAGCTTTCAAATATTTTCTTACCTGGACATTTGGCTAGTCTGAGAAACATCAAAGGATCACGTCTCAAAGAGCATCTTCATCATCGGAGACCTGCTCTCTCCTCTGGGGTTAAAGTTAAATGCAGATAAATCAATATTACTACCAACACAACAAATAAAATTCATATGGGCAGAGCTCCAGGCCATGACGGCAATGGCTTATCTCCCAACAGATAGGTTTCAGTCCATAGCTATACTTTGCAAAAACCTCAAGTCTGATCCTAGGACAACAGTGTGTTCTTGCCTCCAGCTCTTGGAGTACATGGCCTTATGCATGTATGTGACTCAGCATGCCATACTTTACTTCAGGTGTCTGAAGACCCGGCTTCTCTCAGTGTACCATCCAAGCAGACATTCTCTGGACTCATTTGTGAACCTGCATAAGTGCTTCAGTCCCTGAATTGGTGGATGGATCCCCAGAATATCTGCAGAATGGCACCTTTCTTGCCACCAGAACCAAGCTTGACTCTTGTAAGAGATTCTTTCACCATGGACAAGGGTACTCATCTTGAATGTATTCAAGCTCAGGTGTTACTGACAGAGCAGGAGGCAATCCTGCATATACATTGGGGCTTCAAGCCTGCAAAACATTTACCACCATCAGAAACCAGGGGTTCAAGTTCTTACCAACACCACCATTGCTATGTTTCATCAGAAAAAAAGCAGAGACGTATGAGGTTCAGCTTTGCCAAGAAGCAATTCCCCTGTTGAACTTCTGCATAAGAAACAATATTTTGCTAAAGGCTTTTCACCTGCCGGGGTGAAAAATATTTATTGCAAACTCTCTCAGCAGACACTTTGTAGACCATCATGAGTTGCCTATAAAGAAGGAGATTCTACAAGGGATTTTTCAGCAGAAGGAATAACCAATAATAGACCTCTTGTGACAAACCTGAAGAGCAAATGCAGGAAATTCTTCTCCACGGCAGGTCGCAGCCTGGGCTCCATAATGGATGTTTTTCTTCTTTCCTGGTCAAGACATCTACTGCATGCACTCCCTCCAATGCCTCTAATTCTCAGGGTAATGAATCTGAAAAAAGACAAGGCAACCGTGACCCTCGTAGCATATGCCTCCCAAGGCAGTACTTGCATTCAGACCTGCATCAATTCTCAATTTGACCAAGCTCTACCCCTGGTCAAGGATCTCTTGTCTCCGAACCAGGGCAAATCACTGCACCCCAACCTGCAATCTCTATTCCTCAGGGCTTGGATGATCTCTGACAGAATAATGCAGAAAAATCTGTTCTAAGGATTCCAAGCCATTTTGGTCAATAGATGAAAGGACTCTACCAGAGCCAGTTATGCGGTGAAATGGGGAAAAAAATTGGTCTGGTCTGAACTGCACAGAAATCAGATGTATATTGGACTACCTATTCCATTTGAAATCATCTGGTCTTTCAATTAGTTCAGTGAAAGTCTAGTTAGCAGCCATTTCTGCACTACACCTGCCTGTGGATGGATTTGCAATCTTTTCACATCCCTTAGTAAATAGATTTCTAACAGGACTTAAATGTGCTTACTCTCCTACTTCTGATCCAATACCTCCATGGATCAGAATTTAGTATTGTCACACTTAATGCCCCCCCTCTTTTATCTTTTCCAACAGCATCCTTATCACTGCTATCAATGAAAACAGCATTTCAGCAGTGCAGGATACACTGTGGATAGCCCTAGCCTTCTGGAAATCCACTTTGGGTAAGCTCCACAGCTTTGTCTGTGAGAGGGCAAACCCTGCCTCATAGGATGGTGTAGAAGGATCTCCACAAGGGGATCCTCACAGAGGTTGTCTTCTGAGCCACCAGTTTTTGCCTCAGGAGGGGATGATCTGGCCCATTCTTTGAAACTCACTGTCTGAGCCAAAGACAAAACCCAAATGAGTAGGATGTAAAATTTAGTCTTCCCTGGTTGCATTTAACTTCCAACTCTCCTTTCAGCTTAACCTACCATCTGACCACTTCCCCATTATACAACTCCCCTATCCCAAAGTACATAGAAAAGTAAACAGAGAGTCACATGAAGCGTGAAGCCACCTCTAGAACATCTTTGGATTTTATAGACAAGCTAACATACACACAAATGCATACATTATCTTGCAACCCAGTATATTATCCATCAACCTTGTATTTTTAAGATGACATAAAAACAATTAATTGACAATATTAATGAGCTAGAAAAAAAATAGAATTAAAGAACCCCGGATAAGGAGGGAAATTAGGTCATTTAATATTTCAAACTACATTTTCAAAATTGTAAAATAATTCATTTACAAATAATTCCTAAAGAATTTTTCTCTGTTACATCAAATGTTATGTTTAATCAATAAAATATCACATTTTTATTTTTTTGAAATGCCTATTTTATTTTCACTAAGACAATTCAGATGGTGTGGTAATGTGCCTTTGCTTCATTACACAGTTGAGGTGTGCATTAATCAGCACTATCTCATGGTCTGTCTGGCCTTGGCCTTATTGCTTAAATGCAAGTTTATTAGAGGATCTATAACAATAAAGAATCAAGCTGTGTCTCTGAAGCTGCCCTGCAATGGATAATGTTATAGGCAGGAGACATCTTTGTGTGTGTGCAGTTGCTTTTAGTGTTGTAAAAAAAATCAAAAAAATGAAACATGGGTAAATCAGTACTGTATAAAATCTAAAATAAACGAATGTATAGAATTATGCAATGCCATAAAGTTTCCTGCAGTGAATATAATGCAAAATTCATGTAAACAGTGCCATCTAATGCTTCGTTTGAAATTAGCATGCACAAGTTTTCATGAAGCTGATGTGTGGAACATGATTGTTCATGTCATTGTAGAGTACATGTTCGATCATTATGGAATCCTGCACTGTCACAATTAAAGTTAGAGATGCTTCCATTTTAAACATAATTTTCAAAAATATATAGCACCAGAAAATGTTTTTGTTAAGGCTTGAACTTGGCTTACACATGGGATACAATTTTCTAAAAAAAACTACTGCAGGATTTGAGCTATAGAAATAATAATTGGAAAATGACAGGTAAATATGTGGACAGAATGGAAGAAAGGAGGAGGTAGGACCAAAGCAGGAAAGCAGGGAACACTGAAGCAGTTAACAGTCCCGTATCACACCCTTAGTTAATTTGAAAACTAAAATACAAACATGAATAGTATAGAAAAGCTATTTACTGCTCTCCCTGCCTCCATCACTGTCCTCATTTCCTTCTCCAACCCCACCATACATACAATTTTTTCTCCATTCTTCCACTTTGAGTTATTTCCCACTATTGGATCGATATTTTCAGGAAAATAACCGTTGTGAAATTTGATACAGAATGATAACGTTCTTGTAGGAATTTGAAACCACCTTATTGAATTTAATAGAGAAATATCCTTCCTATAGAATTCTATAGAATGAAAAAAATAGTTAAATATTATAGGACTTTTTCAATAAGAAGGAAAAAAATGTAGTGACAATGAAAACTAAAGATGATCATTGCAATAAAATTCTAGGCTATGTTGTATGCTGCTGTAAATAAAAACCTCAGCTGCTTGCTTGTGGTCTTTAACCTCAGTGAGGTATGTGCAGCATTAATGAATCCCATAAAATAGTCCTGAGTGTCTAATTGCTAAAACTCCATATTTTAACCTGTGCTATTCAGGTAATTCAGAGAGTCTCCAAACAATGATCTCTGTTCCATATTACTAGTATCTATGTTGCAATACTTAGAGGAAATGAGACAGCATTTAATCAACTTGCTTTTCTGGGTTTAAGTTGTACATGTACTGTAAGACAAAATTGTGTCCTCAGATCTGCATTACAGATCCCAGTATTCTGCTCTCTTTACACATGCAAAACTCCCACTGCTGTGAATGGAAGAGCCACGCTTATATAGAAAGCAAAATGTCAGATCTGGCTCAAGATCCATCATGTGGATCTGAGAGTAAAATTTTGCTCTTGCTGATACATTTTTAAAGGATTGTGGGTAATTCAGCTGTGCAAGCCCCATTATCATCAATTTGAGTCAAGCAAATAAATCAATGTGCTCCAATTTTAAAAGGTAGGCATTGAGCTATCACTAACTACGGCTGGCATGTGACTTGATTATTGTCAGTTATAGATCAAGATACAGGCTCAGAAGCAAAAGAAATCAAAGAGTAAAGCTGCACAATGTTGCTTAAACAAGCAACATATAATTTAAAGTGAATCAGTCAACTAATTAGTAGATCAATAAATAATTCTAATAGCTCATAAAACTAGAGTCACACACTTTGCTTCTGTAGGCTGAGTTCATTGCACATCCCTCTATGCCCTGGCAAAGGGTGCACATAGGGTTGCCAGGTGTCTGGTTTTTGACTGAAAAGTCCAATCGAAAAGAGGACCTGGCAGTGTCCAGTCTGATATACTGACCAGACACCAAAAGTCCAGTTACCACGGTGGAGGAAGTGGCAGCCTGTTGCCTGACCTTCAAGAGGCAGCTCCCGTGGCAGCACACATGCACTGGCTCAGGCAGCCCCTTTGAAGAGCACAGTTTGCAGCGCTGAGATGGAGGACAGAGTGTGGGGGGCCATGGCAAGTGCAGTAAGGGGCTCTCAGTAGGCACGGAACATTCCCCGGGAGTGAAGGAACACGAGCTGCCGCACCTACCCGTGCTTCCCCAGGCCATGTTCTCAGGCAGCTCCAGGGCAGGGAGGGCTAGAGCATATGGGGAAGGGGGCTGCTGGGGAGGCAATGCAGAGGGAGGTGGAAGGCTGCTGTGTAAGAGGACCACGTCCTAGCTCACCAGCAGGGCTGCTTGGCTGCTCTTCTGACCTGCAGTCCCAAGTGGCCTGCTGGAGCTTGGGTTTGCAAGTTCCTTGGGACTGCTTATACTGGAGTTGAAGAGGGAAAGCAATGAACAGTGGGGGAAGGGGGAGAGACAAGTGATTGGGGGCAAGGCCTTGAGGGAAGAGGCGGAGCAAGGGACAAGGCCTTGAAGGAGGAGGTGGAACCGGGGCTGGAGCTGGGGGAAAGAGGTGGAGCAGGGGTGGGGCCTTCAGTAGGAAGAGGTCAGGCAGAGGGCGGGGCAGAGGGGGGAGAGGTGCAGCAGGGGTCTGGTTTTCAGAAATTACAAAGTTGGCAACCTTAGGTGCACAGGGACTCATGCAACTTGGAGCAGGGTTTCTCAATCGGTGGGTTTCAGCCCAGTATTGGGTCACCAGAATGAGTCAAATGGTAGCAGAGCTCCGCGTTTCTGACATTGCATTGTATGGTTACGTTGCCACTCAGGTTTGGCCCAGCTGCTCCTCCAGGCTTATAGAGGAGGGCCAAGTTTGCTGGGCCAAGTTTGTGTGAGTGTCATTGCACCCCAAGGGGACCAGGCCAAACCCGAGCAGTGGTGTGACTGAGGAGGTCATAACATCTGAAGCAGGAAGCCAAGCCCAGCCAGCCTTATGGGAGAGGAGCCAGGAGGGAGCTGTTGGTGTCACATCCTCCTGTAAGTACAGGCACCCTGATGTACACCCCCCCGCCACCATTCAGCCAGCCAATACCCTGTGTTCCATACTTTCTGTCCTGCCTCCTCAGCCTGGACCCCTTGATGTACCCTTTTCCCACAGCAAGGCAACTCCCCTCTGTCATACCACCCATCCTGGTCCCACAACCCCTAGAACATCCCCCACTGCACCCCAAGTCCCTTCTACCCCCACTCCTTTCTCCAGTCCCCCCACGTTACCCCAGAACCCCAAATCCCTCACCCTTTCACCATCTTCCCCCATGGGCTGTGTATGGGGCTGTGTGTGGTTTTGGGGAGCTATTCGCTTGCCTCCTATATCTTTCCCCTCAGTTCCCCACTGGAACCCCACATTCCTCTGTCCTCCAATTTGTTCTGCAGCACCCACAGAAGAGCCAACTCCTTCCTCACCCCCCCAGATGTCCCCAATCTCCCCACTTCATCTCCAGGCCCACATATACTCCACACACCGCTTACCCTCTCCCCCCCGCATGGGCTGTGTGTGGGGACTTGTGTGTTTTGGGAGTATCTCAGCTCACTGCCCCTCCCCCTAGTTGTGGGTAGTGTGTTCCTTAGCTGTTCACAACTGGCTGGAGCATCTGGAATCTTAGCTCTGAGTCCCTACTCCTCGGTGGGGCCCCGCATGCAGGGGCATCTTGGGAAGGGTGTGGGTGGCTCAGAACTAAGATTCCAAGCACTCCGAACAGATGTCAGACAGGGGTCCCACCCACAATGAAAACCTGCTCTGGGGCCAATCTTTCTCCACTTCTGTTACTGCCTCCATTCTCCTGCATAAGCTCCCCCATCCTCCACCCCCTTCCACAGGGTAGGGACTCTTGTGTTCCCCTATTAGTCTCTCCCCACGTCACAGAGACTCTGTGTGCCCCAACACCCTCTTCCTCGCCTGCCTGACATGAAGAGACATCAGTTTATGAAATCATACAGACTGAAATTCCCATACTTTTGCAATAAATATTAAATATACATTCTCCTTTAGAAATAGAAAATGTAGCAGATAAATGTTTCACACTGTATGCTTGAGTTATGTTTTCCTTTATAAAATAGCCATAAGCTAATGCAGTCCTGAATGTCTTGATTAATACTGCCATCTAATGCCCAGTGGAGAAACTCAAAATTTTATTCAGAATATATTCACAGTCTCCCAAACAGTCTTGACAGAGAAGGGACCATTTAGTCTTTTATCAAACTCAATCACTTCAGTGAGGATCTTCAGTGAAGTGTGCAAGGAGTTAGCTACAAACTACCTATTAGTGTTAAAATCTAGTTTCATGGAATGTACTTAGTTTTTATGGAGAGTGGCAGAGTTACTTCAAATGTTGTTTTACATACTGTCCACAATAGTCTGTAGAAACAAGCTGAAAATAATCTGAATTGAAATAAAACCTCTGTAACTGTGAGAGAGATGCAATTGTGTGGACCCTAATGTCTCTTATCAGGTTGGATTTCCCTGTAGATCCATCTCTCCCAACTGCTTCCACTTGGATAATGGTGAAGGTTTTGTTTTACAAGACATCAAAAACCAAAAAATTAAAGATTATGGACATATGGAGTCAAACTTCCCCCTATTGCCATAAATTTCAAGGGGTTTACACCAGGAATGTCTCAGTCTACTAAATTATTGAAACCACATTTATTTATTTTAGGAGAATTCTTAATATGCTAGGTATGGGGTTCTCAAAGTTTTTCATATTGTGAACCATACCTTAACAGAGAGAGCGCCATGTAGACCACTTCCTCTCCCATCCATGATGACTTCATTCATGGCCACTGTTAGAGATAGCATACTGGACTAGAAGGACCACTGGTCTAATCCTGTATCACAGTTCCTATGTTTCTATCATATAGCATTCCTGTGGTAACTACAGCAATTCTTTATATGCAAAAGTAATATAGAAAAATATTTACATTTTTTTTAAATCTATATTTAATTACAAAGGTTTTATCTTTTTATAAGAATATCACATTTCCTACTTTTGTTCTTTATTTCACTTTTCCCTGACCATTTAGTTTTGGCCTTCTCTTATTGTTTCACCTTTCTCTTACCTTCATTTCTAGCTCAGCATGTCCAAAACTGAACTCATTACACTGCTCTACAGCCAAAATGCTTCTGAAATAAATGTAGTCAAACTTTACTAATTCTGGGTCACTGAGAATGAAAATGATGCTTAAAATTGTTGATTGGCTCTAGTTTTCAAGATATGCTATTGGGTCAGTATATACAACCCTTGACTTGGGAATGGCGGAGGATAAGTGAGTTATAAGGGAAGGGATCTCAATTTAAACCAGAAATGACTAAAATTCATGGATCTATGAATAAATCTATGACTGGGTTTGGACAGTACTTGCTTTTTAGGCAAAACAATGAATGATGCAACTGGAAGCTGCTATTGCGTCATACATGATATGAATGGCATCATGTTATTCCTAGAAGTCATGAATGATGCAATCATAACGAAGCTTACATCACTCTGCTGAACAAATTGCCCTATATCAGCTCTAGAAATCATACAGTGTTGTGCTCTCTTATTTGTCAGTGTTTGATTTTGCAAAGGGACACATTTCTGTTTAGCCAAAGTGAGCAGAGATGCCTCCTACTTGTGTGAACAGTGCAGGTAACTTCTGCTATGTTTGTGGTGAAGTGACTTTTGCATCACAAAAGTGCAGTATAACCACTATGGTTAAAAAAGCCTATCACCTTTATTTTGGCTGCAAAATTGGAGATCAGGACAAGAGGTGGGCCCCACACGTATGCTGCAACACTTGTGCAACAAATCTTCGCCAGTGGTTGAACAGGAAAAGGAAATCTATGCCTTTTGCAGTGCCAGTGATTTGGAGAGAGCCAACAGATCATACCAGCAATTGTCACTTCTGCATGGTGCCTCCAGTTGGGAAAGGTGTGTCAAAGAAGAAAAAGTGGACTGTGCATTATCCAAATATTCCATCAGCTATACGCCTAGTACCCCACGGAGAAGGACTGCCGGTTCCTGATGCACCAGAATCATTCTCACTTGAGTCAGACAAGGAAGAGGAAGAGGATGAAACTTCTGGTCCTGAACCATCAATGTCACAGGACCCACATTTTCTCCCATCCTCCTCCTCTGAACCACACCTCATAACACAAGGTGAACTGAATGACCTTGTCAGGGATTTGGAACTACCTAAGAGTAAGGCAGAGCTGTTGGACTCCAGACTACAGCAGTGGAATCTCCTGGCAGGTGATGTTAGGGTTTCCATGTTCCATGACCGTCAAAAGGATCTTCTCCCATTCTTCTTCATGGAAGGTGAACTTGTAGCCTGCAACAACATCGATGGTGTGATGGCAGCCCTCAACATCGTTCACAATCCAGATGAGTGGAGACTGTTCATTGATTCATCGAAGATGAGTCTTAAAGCTGTTTTACTGCATAATGGCAATGTTTTGCCATCAATTCCAGTTAGTCATGCAGTCCATATGAAGGAAACCTATGACAACATGAAACAACTTTTGAGGTGTATAAACTATGACCAACATCAGTGGCAGCTTTATGGCGATTTGAAGGTTGTTGCTCTCTTGCTTGGTCTGCAGACTGGATACACAAAGTACTGCTGTTTTCTCTGCGAATGGGATAGTCGTGCAAGAGATTCCCACTACATCAAGAAAGATTGGCCACTCCGACAGTCATTGGAGCCTGGGAGGAAAAGTGTTCAGCATCCACCACTTGTTGAATCAAGGAAGATTTTGTTACCACCCTTACACATCAAACTGGGTCTGATGAAGAACTTTGTCAAGGCCATTGACAAAACACAAGCAGCTTTCAAGTACCTCCGTGGAAAATTTCCAAGGTTAAGTGAAGCTAAGACAAAGGAAGGTGTCTTTGTTGGTCCTCAGATTCGTGAGCTTCTTCGAGATGATGCATTTGACCATGCACTGCATGGCAAGGAAAAGACAGCATGGAAAACCTTCCAGTTAGTGGCAATAAATTTTCTCGGAAACAACAAGGCAGACAACTACAGGTTGTTGGTGGAAAACCTCCTCAAGGCATACAAAAGCCTTGGTTGCAATGTGTCACTAAAGATACATTTTTTGCACTCTCATCTAGATTTTTTTCCACCGAACTGCGGAGCAGTGAGCGACGAGCACAGCGAGCGATTTCACCAGGACATTGCAACAATGGAGAAACGCTATCAGGGCAAATGGAGCCCATCAATGCTTGCAGACTATTGCTGGACAGCGACAAGAGATGCTCCATTTAATGAATACAAGAGACAAGCCAAGAAGCGCCGAGTAGACACTGAATAGGACTAAACTATGTACATAATAATTTTTTGCCGTTTGTTTCATAATAAATTTTATTTAGATAACCCTTTTGCTGATTTTTAAAGTGTTACATAAACAGGACAGGTGAAATATTATCATGTAAAGCAGCCATAAACACATGAATAGACCTAGATTTACAATTTATGATTAATACTCTACTATCTACACAATATACATAGACATACAATGTAAAAACTTAAATATCTTAGAAACAGTAGCCAATCAGTTGTTTTAATTGTCATATTTGAATTCAGCACATCAAAATACATAATAAATAGCACATTTTATCTCTGAAGCAGACGACTTCTCAAAAATTGTAGACCAGTGTTATCTTTCCTCAAAAGCCATCCGTTCTAAGGTGGGTTCTTTGTTAGAGTTGACACCACCTCAGTCTTCCTTTCACTCTATTCCATAACTTGATGGTCATCTTCAACTCATTACTCTCTGAAACAAGAGCTTGAATATCTTTAAGTGTGGCTCTTTGAGAAACTAGAGCGACTCATACCATGGGAACCTCAAACAATATCAATTGCCAAACTCAAGATCCCAGAGAAAGTCAGAATGTACATGGACATGTGTCTCCCAAGCACCTCAGTCCTCCAAGAATTATATATCTCACCCACAGATGCTGACAGTGACCTCAGTGCAACCACAGTCTCCTCCAAGCTTGACCTCAGTGTTATCATTCACCAGCTGAGCTTGCACCAGAATCAATATTGGATTCCACAACCCAATCCAATCATTTCTACAAGGCATCCCTAACGTCAAGGACTTCCATATGTCAAAATGGCATCATTGGACATGACATGAGGCCCACAACAAAACATTTAAAGCAGTTTTTGAAAGACACCAGGAGATGAATCTCACTCAGAACTAAATTAAATGTGAGTTACATAAATCTTCATTAGCATTTCTGGCTGTGTCTTTTCTGCAGTTGGAATAGCACAAGATCCTAACAAGGACAAGATAGCAACCATTAAAAGCTTGTCAGTGCCACAGCATGCCAGTAAAATTCAGTCTCCTGGGAATGCTCAATTGTTGTTCACACTCCATTCATGATTACAGAATGGTGCCTCAGTCAGTGCATGAACTCCCTAAGAGTTCTGTCCCACAGACATGGGAAGATAAATATGAAAATACTTTCAACTAGCATCATGATCAGTTGACAAGTGACAATGCATAGTCCTATTCTTACCCAACCAAACAGTCAAAAGCGACAGTTGCTTCAAGCCCTGTTGGTCTTTGCACATTCCTTGCACAGAAAGATTCCTTGTCAGGCACTATCACATAATTTCTACACCAGTAGAGCACCAATATCCACAGAACAGATATTTCCACTTAGAGAAAGAAGCTCTTTCATTGTCTGGAATTGTCCCTACAATGAGTACTATTCACCATCATCACAGACCACAAACCTGTTGAACATACATTTAACACAATACCTAAGCTACCTGCATGCCTCAAATGGGAACATGATCCACTATAAGGGTAAAACCAGCCCGACAGACTACACATCTCTCTACTGTCCGCTACAGGTACCAACCTTGGAATTACCACTTTGATAATACAAGCATACAAGCATTAATTGGGCATACATACAGCACTTAGCATAATGCCCCTGCCAAATCTTGAACTTTCACCCAAGCAAGATCAAACATACCTCCCATACAAGATTTTAGAATGAACTCTATGAAACTATCCAGATACTTCAAAACAGATAGACAAGCCCTAAAATCATCCCATAACATTTACATAAGAACAGTCACCTATTACAAGGTGCCAGATTGGTGATTCCAACATCTCTACAACCAGGATCACAAGATCCCTTTGTCACAAAGAAAATCAAGGTCTTATTAAGACTAAAGAACTTCTTCATGAACAGTCTGATCTCCAGGCTTTGACAAGCAGACTTAAGCCATGATTTCCACATGCATACTACACCAATCAGCAGCTCCTACTAACAAAAATGTTTGACGTGCCTAGTGGCCATGGCAGAAAGTCATTAATACTGGTAGACAGTTTCCCTCTGGTGATTATCCTGCCTGGGTAAAGTTTGCTTCACCATCATCAGCCTACAAGATTATCCCCTGCTTTACCTTTTGGAATAGCATTGGAATAGCTATCCCTTCTTACCTTTTGGAATAACATTGAAAATCACATCCAACAATAAGACCATTTTCTAACTAGAAGTTTACAAAATTTACAAGTATCTGGGTTTCCATAGGAAACAGAAATGAAATAGATCAAATCATTCAGCCCCTGTTCTGATACAGCCACCTATATCAAAAGCACTTTAATCACTACACAGAGAAATGGACATTTCATTATAAAACCCATTTCTGCAGCTATACCTACAAATATGAATACAACACCTAAAAAAAGTTAGTAGACACTAGTAATGTCTAGATTGAGAGCCAATTAGGAATTGTTAATATATAATACAAAACTAATCTCTCCTCCCAATCAAATTAACATGAGGGCAGGGCCGGCTCTACTGTTTTTGCCACCCCAAGTAGCACGCCGAATTGCCACTGCGGATGGCGGGGGCAGTCCGTGTGCCGTTAGGGCGGCACGCGTGTTTCCGCAGTGGTGGCAATTCGGTGGTAGCTTCTGTCTTCAGCCAGATGACAGAAGCTGCCGAATTGCCGCCGGGGGCAGCTGAACATAGAAGCTGCTGCTGAATTGCCGCCGCCGTGGAAACGCGCGTGCCGCCGTAACGGCACATGGACTGCCCCTGCCATCCATGGCGGCAATTCGGCGCGCTGCTTGGGGCGGCAAAAACACACAGACTGCCGCCCCTTGCAGATTGCCGCCCCAAGCACCTGCTTGGAATGCTGGTGCCTGGAGCTGGCCCTGCATGAGGGGTACCTCTCTTCACCCTGGTCACTTAGTGTATATGTTGTCCTTTAAGGCTGTAAGCATTTTGGGTACTGTTTCTTCATCTGTGGCTATAGAACACAAAGCACATTTTGGATGCTATTGTGCTCCAAATAATGTTAATATTCAAAACACAGTAGGTAGCCATTTGTGGCAGAGCTCACCACAGGAGACTGTGTATAAGAAGCATCTTCTTTTAATAAAGAGGATTTTTAATTTATTTTAGGAGAAACACCACAAAGACAAGTCGATTCAAAAGACTCTCAGATCTTGGGGCTGCTCACTGAAAACAAAAATTCACAACAAAATAAAGAAGTCCAAAAGCATACATAGAGTTTTGACTATTCTTCCGGGAGTGGAGAGCTGTTTTCTCCAAAAATATCACCCATTCCCACTTTCTGATGACTGGGTGTAATTGCCTAGCTTTCTTCTCCTTGAGCTCTTGGCGGAAACTTGTTTCCCACTTTCAAGACCGACAATGCCTTCTTTTGATATGGAAATACTCGTTATGTTACACTCTATATTGGCCTCCCTTTTGTGTAGTAAGGCCTAGGTGAAGTGAGTCTACTTATCTAGGATGAAACCCTGGCACTGTTGAAGTCAGCAGGAGTTTTGCCATTAACTTCAATGGAACCCAGGTTTCACCCTGGGATTCTGAACTCATGTGGTGCTTAACTGTGGAAAATTCTCTGTAACTCAAAGGCCCTGATTCTCCTCTCATTCATGTTGGTGTAAATCAAGGTTAAATCCTATGCAGTCAGTGGAGTTACACTGGAGTAGACAGTCAGGCCTGGAGCCTGTTGGAGTAGAGTGAAACAGAAGTGCAGGCCCTGTCCTTGTGCATATGCTGGCTGAGGGGATAGTAAAAGACTTACACCAAGACATGTTTGCAGCAGTTATGTGAGTCAGCAAGCCCACACTGTTATTTTGCCATTTAATATCCATCTCTATTCATACTTTAGAACAGTGTGTATTATAGCTAAATATCGCAAAGGCTCATTTATTAAACCAATATCAGCATGCACTCATTTATCTCATAAGCTGAAAATAACTCATTCTTTGATTCCAAAGCTTCTTGACTGCTCATGAAAATATAGGACCTCTTTCTTTATTACACTGACAATTTCCTTAGAAATTCAGTCCTTACATCCACCACTGGATTTGTAAACTACATACTTGCTGCCAGTACAGTTGCATGTCATCAGAAAGTTATCTTCCCTAATTCATGTAGCTATGGAATGGAAAGGAGATGTGTTTTCCTAACAGTCCTGCCTCCATGTACTGGGACAAAATAACTCCTGGTGTAACTCCTATAATTTTTAATGAATTACACCAGGGATTAATTTAGTCCAGGGGGTAGGCAACCTATGGCACACGTGCCGAAGGCAGCATGCAGGCTGATTTTCAGTAGCACTCACACTGCCCGGGTCCTGGCCACCGGTCCAGGGGGCTCAGCATTTTAATTTAATTTTAAATTAAGCTTCTTAAACATTTTAAAAACCTTATTTACTCTTCACACAACAATAGTTTAGTTATATATTATAGACTTATAGAAAGAGACCTTCTAAAAACATTTAAATGTATTATTGACACACGAAACCTTAAATTAGAGTGAATAAATGAAAACTCGGCACACCACTTCTGAAAGGTTGCTGACCCCTGATTTAGTCCATTAGCTGTAAACCATCCCCCTCCTTGGGCATATTTATACCAGCTCATAATACCATGGACTATTACTGCTGCATTAAACAGTGCCCAGAAACTAATGAGGATATGGAAATCAGTGAATCTCTTCACTTAGTGAGGAAGCTTCCATTCAAATGTGTTGTTCCATTATTTCTTCCCTCTCAGCCAGCAAATTAAAGTTGCAAGAGAGAGTTTTTATGGAGGGGATGTAGCCATTCTGCCACTGCTAGCAGCAAATATATCCAACGGCCAGTAATAGGACACTAGATGGGGAGGGCTCTGAGTTACTACAGAGAATTCTTTCCCAAGTGTCTGGCTGGTGAGGCTTGCCCAAACTGATCACCATATTTGTGGTCAGGAAGGAATTTTCCCACCGTCGGATTGGCAGAGACCCTGGGTTTTTTTGCCTTCTTCTGCTGCTGCATGGGGCATGGTTCACTTGCAGGTTTAAAGTAATGTAAATGGTGGATTCTCTTTAACTGCATCAATGTGGAAAGTTCTAGAATAACCTTCCAAGGAGAGCAGTGGGGGCGAAAAACCTAACTGATTTCAAGACTGTGGTCTGCAATGTGCAGGAGGTCAGATTAGATGATCATATTGGTCCCTTCTGGCCTTAAAGTCTATGAGTTAACGGAAAGGTTTGCTGGGAAACTCCATTCTTTCACTTTCTTCACAGTTATGGGTATTGACTGCCAAATGACTTTATGGGGGGATCATTATAGTTCCGTTCCCATTCCCATTGAAGTCAGTGGAACTTTGGCTATAAGCTATAATAGCAGCAGGATCAGGCCTTATCGGATTACAAAATAAGACTGCTAGGGCCAGAGCTTTGGCTCAAGCTAAGTCTCTTTTGCACTTAGCTTGAGCCAAATGAACATCACAAATGAAGCTTAAAGCTGCCATAAAGGGGCAGATGGGTATTTCCATGGTAGTTCTAGAGGTAATACCTGTCAATTTAAAGCTAACATAACTGGATTTATACCACACACTCTCCTCACCCCTCTGGTTCCCCCTGCAGAGAGAGAGTTCCATGGGAGCTAGGTACTCTAGCAAGCATGGGCTAGCAGAATGGTTCCTGGTTGACGATTCCACCTGGTGTAATTTAAAACAGACCTGTGGTTCCTGTAGCAGGCTATTTTGGCACCTGCACAGACAGCTCCAGGATAGGCAGAAGCCTTGGCCTCTCACCCTTCCACTGCACCTAACATTAAATTAAATACTGTGGAAACACCTTTTTTCTAATGCAGGGATCGGCAACCTTTGGCACGCGGCTCACCAGGGTAAGCATCCTGGTGGGTTGGGCCGGTTTGTTTACCTGCTGCGTCCGCAGGTTCGGCCGAATGTGGCTCCCACTGGCCGCAGTTTGCCGCTCCAGCCCAATGGAGGCGGTGGAAAGCGGCGCGGGCCGAAGGATGTGCTGGCTGCTGCTTCCCGCCATCCCCATTGGCCGGGAGCGGCGAACCGCGGCCAATGGGAGCCGCGATCGGCTGAACCTGCGGACGCGGCAGGTAAACAAACTGGCCCGGCTTGCCAGGGTGCTTACCCTGGCGAGCTGCGTGCCAAAGGTTGCCGATCCCTGTTCTAATGGATGGGCAGGGAAGGAGAGAGGCCTGGAAGAAGAGCATGTGAAGGGGTCTACATGCCCCAAGTAATGCCCTTTGTAACCATAGCCACTGGAATCAGCAGGTCCTGACCCCTCCTATGTGACAGGTGAGCTCTGCATAGCTGTGGATTGAGCCCTTTATTTAATATATATTACAGTAAGTATTGTACCTGCTGTTTGTAATACACATAGGATAAAAAATGGTTCCAGACTGAGTACAAGGATGGAAATTACTCAAGGAGATGTCCTATCATCATAAGCCTTGAGAGTGCAACTGAAAGTGTAGTTAATATGCGTCAGCAAAGCCTAACTAGAGAATTTGTCTGTGTATGCACTTTAGGACCATACTATGCCTTTTATAAATTTTTGTTTACAGCTTGGCATCCCAGAGCATCATGTAAAACCAGTGGCCTTCACCATTCTCTGTGCAGGGCTCCGAAATGTCATGTTCAGTTGTGATGAATAAGAATGAGTACTGCAAGATTAACTACAGGGTACATTTCTCACACATATACTGAGTTGTTCTTCTCTATATAGCTTGGGTCACATTCTGGCCTCAGTTACAACCATGCATTCCCATTAATTTTGCTTTATTACATAGAAGGTGTATAATTGATCTTTAATATATTTTAAAGCAAAAGGTGCATAAAAGTGATCATTATGTTATATTTCTTTTAAAACTTCCTTTGGGATAATTGTATGGAAGTACAGTGCAAAGGTGAAACAATATAAATATGTATGAGTTGATAGGTGAGCAACCCAAATAATTTTCTGACCACTGGTAGTAGTGATCTGATTAACTGTCCCGGACAGAAATTTTTAAAAAACTGTAAAACAAAATCAGTTGATCTTTTATAATCTTTTGGGGGGCAGACACCATTTTGTTCCATGTTTGTACACCACCTACTGGTCCATAGGTGCTGGACCTATGGGTGCGGGGGGTGCTGCTGCACCCCCTGGCTTGAAGTGCTTTCCATTATATGCAGGGTTTACAGTTTGATTTAATGGCTCTCGGCACCCCCACTATAAAAATTGTTCCAGCACCTCTGCACTGATCACTAATTCTTATAGTAGCCTTAGGGAATTAATGCAATACAAATAATTGTCATCACCTAGCTTTCAAAAGTAAGACTGCCAATTAAATGCACCTGATGGATGAAACGGATTATGTGGGTATTTCTCATCTTCTAAGTGATTTAATCACTTAAGCAATTCTGGAGTCTGATTCTCTCAGAAGACTCAGAGTCACTGACAGAGAGGAGGAAGGTGCTTATACTGTCTCCTCTGAGAGGGGAGAACACATTTTGTTGGATGAATTTACAGGTATGCCCATCCAGCAATAACTGAGATTGTGAATGGCAGTAATCATTGCTCTGTGAATATTGTGAATACCAAAGTCTTTCTGCAACAAAACATTTAATATAATAATATACCCTATTCTCTAGATGCTGGTTATCTGATCTGAAAATAGGATGTTCTCACAGTCGCCAACTTTCACGCAGTAAATAAGCACCCCAACTTTCACAATAAGCCAAAAATCAAGCTAATCCCATTTCAAAACAAGGCCAAAACAAGCCAATCCCTAAGAACCCCAACAGTCTATGTGACTAGATCCCCCCAGTGTGCACTCTGGGACTGTTGTGGGCCCGCTGTGCACCCCTCACTCTCTCTCCCCCTTGCCCCTGCTTACCACTTGCCCCTGATTGTCCCTGCTTGCAAAAAAACCTTCAAAAAAAAAGAAGCAACAAGCTGCAACAAGCTACAAGCCAAAAACTAGCCAACAAATGACTCACAAGCCAATTAAGCCAAAAACAAGCCCAATTTCTGTGTTTTTTTCATGAGTTTGGCATGTCTGGATGTTCTTTGAATTTCAACCATCCTATTGCATTACTTCCTGTACAGTACATTGGGCCACACTGTGTTATACAGCTATAAAATGTGATATTTGCATCACAGCAGTATATAATATTTGATATCTAACAAAAAAAGGAACTAATTTTCAAAGTCAGACTCTGGGTAATTCTTCAGAGATTGGGTAGCTGAAATACTGGCAAAATAACTAACAGTTCAAACATTAATATAAAGCATGTCAATGTGATTAGTACTGTAAAACTATACAGTGATTAACAATACAACTCCAATGCTAGAAATGATCCCATCATTTAATTGCATTGAAATCAATGGTGCTGTTACAATTTGCACCAGTTGAGGATCTGGCCTGGCATATGAGAAACATAATAGAGAATTGATGGATTTCATTGTATTGTCCCACAAATGTGCATGAAAATTGTCTTGTTAACAATAACCTCACCCAATGCAAAAGTAATAAAATTGACTTTATTTCATGTACCATGAGCTGGGTAATAACATGAGAGACCTCTGTTTCTAACACAAAACTCTCTTTATTAAGAGAAATGTTTACAGAGATGTTGCGCACAGATTGACTTCCTGGTGCCTTCTCCAAATTCTTCCCTCCTTCAACCTGCGCTATTCCCTCCAAATTCTATCATCTTCTTTCTTACCACTTGCCCATTTGGGATCAGCAACTTTTATAGCCTTTTATAACCAAAACTTATGGTTGTACACCTGGCTGTTGATATCCAATTCATGTACTCAGTCTGTGTCCTTCACCTTAGTCATATTCCATTCATGATCCTTGTGAGGGCCATCCTATCAATATAACTCTCAGGTCTCCACTGGACATGTCCATGCCAACATAGAGTCCATCAATTTGTCTTCAATTGAGGCAATCTTCATTAGGTCCCTCCTAGCCTCCTATGTTTCCTATCATGGAGCATTCAACCATTTGATCAGCTCAACATCTTCATTTTCATGGCGGAAAGCCTAGTGATTTCCTATGGCTGGCCAAGTCTCCATTCCATATGTTAGGATGAGTGAATTACAGTTTTATACATTCTACCTTGGTGACCCATTTGTACCAAGCAGCTTTGCTCTGATGCCAGGCATCACTCAGGAGGCCACTAATGTCAGCAATTATTGATCCTAAGTATTTAAATTCTTTTACTCTTCTAAGCTCTCTGCCTGTAATATCATATAGGTGTGTCCTTCTCCCTCAGTTATCATAGCATCAGTCTTACCAATGTTCAGTCTAAATCCTACCTACTTAAACCCATATTGCCACTGTTGAAAGTTGGTTTGCAGTCTCACAATATTCTGCCTATATCACTAAGTCATCAGCACACAGCACATTCCAAGATGGTTCCCTTCATGTATTCCACTGATCACATCCAAGACAACCACAGATAAAGAGGGCTTAAGGTTGACCCTTGAGGCTAATGTTTAGAAACTCTCTCTTTGGTTTTGACTATGGTAGACACTCCATCATACATATCCTGGATAAGATGGACATATCCTTCTGTTACACCTCTTTGTCGCAAACTCCACCAAATTAATTTTCTTGGTACATGATTGTATGCCTCTCCAAGTCCACAAAAATCATGCCCAATTGCCATTTCTTTTATCTGAACTTCTCCATCAGGATTCACAGAGCAAATATGGCATCAATGGCATAAACTGTATTCCTTCCAAGCATAAATCCATACTGACCCTTCCAAATTTCAACTGTTCCACACAGTGCTTTTCAATAATCTTCTCCCATACTTTCATATCATGTGACTTCAGTTTACTTACCATGTAAGTGTAATATCTGCTTTATGTTTAAAACTAGGCACCACAAAGCTTTTATGCCATTCATTGGGCATTTTCTTAAATTTCTTAAGAATATCATTGAGCAGACTTGTAAAATACTTAATGCCTTCCTTTCCCAATGACTTCAATACATACACTGGTACTTTGTCTGGTTTAGGTGCTTTCTCTTTTTTCATTTACCTAACTGCCTCTACAACCTCTTCCTCCTGTATGCAATCTATCACATCCCAGTTTGGCTTATATGTTTTTAGTTGCTCCCACTCGATGATATGGCTTGCCAGAGGCCACATTTTTAGTTGTTACAACATTTCTTTTGGCTTTCTTTTTTGTCTCTATATATACCATCCTATCAAGCCACTGGCCTGCCGTTTTTTAAGTTACCTGATTCTTTAACTTGAGGGTTGCACCATCAAGTCTCCCTTCTTATCCTTTTTGGCGCTGGCATCATCACTCCTAGGATTTCACGTGCCATTTCTAGCAACATTAACTTTGTACAACTCTATCTATCACTGTGTATAGTCAGGCTATCTAAGTATTACTTCTTGTTTAAAGATGTTTCGTTCCCATCTTTCAGTTTCTATGCCTTAGTCCTTTCCGATGCCACAGGGTTTAAATGTGTCTGAGGTCTCTGCATCCAGAAGTCCATAAAAGTCTGTGCTGGTTCACAATGCACTGGCTGGGTATTAGCTTACAATTGATTATTCATGATCTATTGCTGGTTCTTGTTAAAAAGAAATCAATTTGGGACTTCCCTCTTCTTGTGTCAACCTTCTAATTACCTTTCAACGAAACATCCTTTGGAGCATTGTTACCAGGTTGTTTCTTATCTGGAAGGTATTTAGTGATCATTAGGAGGTGATTTAGGAATTGTAATGGGGCAATGCCCTTGAGCATGCCCCCTTGTTTCCCTGCAGGTACACAGCCCTTAGCTCCCTCAGGGTTGAGAAATAAACCAGTTGCATCCAGTCTTTAAATAATATTCCCCTTCTCCTGTGGTCTGATTTATTTAGTTCAATCAGTTAAGAGCTCCCCCTTTAGGTTCAGGGATGTTCCCAATTCCTAGCACTCCTTTCTTGGCGTTTTCAGTCCTTTTCTCCCTGGACCACAGATTCTGTCTTAGGACCTTTGGGCTGAGAGGATTTCTTGTCAGGATTTTCTTAAATCAGGAGCCCCCAGCCCTCCTTCCAGAGCTGGGTTATAATCCAGTCTCCCACTCCTTGAGCAGGGAGTCCCCAGCCCATCTCCTGAAGTAGGGTTACCTCACTCCTCAGATAAGGAATTCACAGCTCTCTTCTTGGAGATTGCTTATGCGTAGGGCCCTACCAAATTCACGGCTATGAAAAATGCTTCAAAAACCATTAAATCTGGTCTCCCCCCATAAAGTCTCATCTTTTGTATGCTTTTACCCTACCCTATACAAATTTCACAGGGTGAGATCAATGTATCTCAAATTGGGGGTCCTGACCCAAAAGGGATTTTCAGGGTGGTCACAAGTTTATTTTAAGGGGTCGTGGTATTGCCACCCTTAATTCTGCACTGCTTTCAGAGTTGGGTGGCCAGAAAGCGGTGGTTGTTGGCCAGATGCAACGCTCCCCCCCCCCAACTCCTTTTTGGGTCAGAACCCCTACAATTACAACACCATGAAATTTCAGATTTAAATATCTGAAATAATGAAATTTATGATTTTAAAAATCCTATGACCGTGAAATTGACCAAAATGGACCGTGAATGAGCCTGATGGCTCATTATCAGACCCAGCTGCTCATTATTCAAATAATTGTCTAGATCAGTGGTTCTCAAACTGCGGCACACGGACTGCATACGGCCCAATTAACACACAGCTGCGGCCCAGCTGTGAGCTAAAAAAAATTCAAAATTTGCCTCTCTGGGCTGGCAGTGGGTGGGGCTGGTTGAGGGGAAGACAGCATCTTGCAGCCTGCATGAGCATTCCTGCCAGCAGGGGGCTGGTGAGTGCCTCACGGGCAGGAGAATGGGTCTTTGGGTAGGTTTGGGTGGGTTCTAGGCAGTGAGAGGGTAGGGGTGCTGGGAACTAGAATTTTGCAGAGGTGCTGCAGCACCCCAAGGTTTTAGATGGGGCTCCAGTCCTGGGGTCGTGTCCAGCTGCTGGCTGCCCGGCCCCATGCAGTGGGGTCCTGGGGTCCGGCATCTGGCCCTGCGCTGCAGGGTCTGGGTCTGGCCACAGGCTGCCAAGCCCTGCACACAGCAGAGTCCCAGTGTCCGGCCACCAGCTGCCTGGCCCACATGGCGGGATCCCAGAGTACTGCCACCTGGCCCTGCTGCCTGGTCCAGGGTCCAGCTGTCCGTACCACGTGGGGGGGTCTGGGTACCAGCTGCCTGGCCCAGCGCCCAGAACTCTGCTCCTTGCCCCGCTCTGGGCAGAGGCGCTGGGCATAGGGGGGGTTTTGGGGAGGTGCTGTGATTTTCAACCTGCAGCTCACATAACACATTGTGGATAGCATATGCAGCCCGCAATGATAAACAGGTTGAGTATCACTGATCTAAGGAGACGTCAGAGGCTTGAGATCCAAGGGAGGTTGTTTTAAGCACAAGCTGTGGGGAAGCAATGCAAGGAGTCTTGGAGATAGGAAGTAGCACAGGAAAACAGCAGCACATCTGAAGAAGCAGACCTACTGGCTTCAGGGTCCCTGGGCTAGAACTAGAGTAGAGTAGAGAGTGAGCATTTGTTCACCTACCAGCCCCAAGGAAGGGGCATGCAAGCACAATGCAAGAAATATTGATCCCAGGGTGGGTCTGAAGGCTGACCTCAAAGGATGGGCAAAGGACTAGCCCATGATGGGGGTCAAAAGTTCTTTTGTATTGGGACTTTTATGAACTTTCAAGCTGGATCTTTTTGTTACCCCAAAAGGAGCCTGAACTTTACGTGGTTTGGCCAGAGAAGACTATTGAGAGGCAGACAGCAAGAGGTATTGGACACAAGGGACCCTAGCAGCATCGCTCCCTGATACAAGGGGATACAACAGGTGGTGAGTACACCACCACCTCACAGGGAGAAAGGATTTGAACAGGAATCACCCACATCTTAAGAGAGAGCGCTGACTGTGGGATATTCTGATAGGTTGTGGGGGGAGGGGCTTCCCTCAGTCTCTCTGTTGAAGCTGTTCCACTGGCTAAATAATGAAAAAGTGACTGGAGCAGAGGGACTGGGCCTTGGGTCTCCTACATCCCAGGTGGATGTCCTAACCACTGAGCTAGAGAGTTATTCTCTCACTTTCTCTTTCTCTGTGACCCAATGACTATTTAAGTATTTATCCACAGTGGAACAGTGGAACAGTCATTGGACTAGAGAGAAAGAGAAAGCACTTAAGTGACTTAGGGCCAAATTTTTAAAGGTATTTAGGCACTTAACTCCCATTGATTTAAAAATCTGGTTTTTAGACACATAAGTCACTTATGTGCTTTTGACAATTTTACCCCCAAATAAAAGTGACCTGATTTTCAGAGATGCTGAGCACATACAGCTCTTATTGAAGTCAAGCACAGCTCAGTACCTCTGAAAATCAGGTCACTTTTTGAGATTTGTAGATATGGCTTTAAGAATCTAAGGCTCCAATCCTGCAGAGACCCCCATGTGAGATTGGAGGTCTGCTGCATGGTTCTCTTGACCAGATCAGAGATTCACTTTCAAGGCCTGAAAATGTTGGCTATATCTCTGTTTACACTATTGATATTAAAATGTACAAACCTATACCTGTCCATTTCTTTATATTTGATCTAAGAAAATTCATTATATCAGTTCTTCTATCTGTAGCAGTGATACTGTATCTTCTTTGTATATACAGAGTCCTGATATTCCAATCTCATGTTGCTATGGATACCTGGGTGACCTCTCTGTTAGCAGATGATCATTTCCGGAGTCAAGAAGGATGTTTTTTCTATTATGTCCAGCACTGTGCAAATGTTCAGGTAGAAATGGAATTTTCATCTTTCTCTGATACCTTTCACAGGTAACTTCATAAAGCAGGGTGTTATACTTAGTGGATTATTGGTCTGACTTCATATGGCAAATCATATTTAATAAGCACCTTCTTTACGATGTCTTAAAAAAAGTAGATGTCTTTACATATAACATCACTGGATGATATTCTCAGACTCTGGTTAAGCATTTTCAGTTTCATCAGGAAAAGGGCTAACATTAATTTTTTTTTTTAATATGGAGATATACCTATCTCATAGATCTAGAAGGGACCTTGAAAGGTCATTGAGTCCAGTGCCCTGCTTTCACTAGCAAGACCAATTTTTTTGCCCCCGATCCCTAAATGGCCCCCTCAAGGATTGAGCTCACAACCCTGTATTTAGCAGGCCAATGCTCAAACCATTGAGCCATCCCTCCCTTTTTTTTTTTTATAAATGAGACCTGTCATGTGGAAAGTGTAAATGCAGTTATAGCTACTTTCCCCTATCTTTAATTAGAAAAACAAAACAAAACTGTCCTTTATCCTACCACTGAAGCCATTTCTAAAATGTTGTGAGGTTTAAAAACCTTGAAAGGAAAACAAATTCTGAAGTCAAAACAAAAAAGCTCTAGTAAAGCAATTCCCTGCAAGAGGCTGTGGGCGTGAAAAGATGTTATGTTAATTTAGTGCTCCCATGCTCCCACTCTGGGCCAATAACCATGATCTGATAAACAGGTTTTAAACAAAGTACTTTGTAAATTATGAATGTGCCTGAACTCCCATTATTGCTAATGGGAGCTACCTACACACTCACCAGCTTTTTTTAGTTTCAGTGAAAAGTACATTATCTAACGTACTTACCACTGTGGTAGCTAATAGCAAACACAACAATAGCACTAACAATGTCTAAAAGGGATCTCAGCTTTTCACCTCTCCATGATTCCTCGTTTTCTTCTCTTCTCTTATATTTTTCTCATTATGTGAAACATTTTAATTTTCACAGAATATACCAATGAATAAAATCATGAACAACGCCTTATTGCTCAGTTGAGGAAAAGTAATGAAATGTATAGGCCTGATTGTGATTTTTTTTTCATGTACACTATTTTTACAATTGTGGAATTCCACTGATTGGAGAAATTATTCCTGAGTCCTAATGAGATCTGAATCAGGACCAGTGTGTTTAGTTTTAAGCAGGGAAGGAACAGTTCCAGAAGTCTAGTTATGAGAAGATGGGTACATAAACTCCCATCAGTGTCAATGGGAGTTACCTGATAACAGTGATAGGCTATGTTCAATATTCCTTTCAGTGGAGTTGCATGGGTGTAACTGAATGCTGAATTTATCCCACTGGTACGATAACATCCCATAGCTGTATTGGATCTGTTCATTTATATCTAATTAAAGGCTAGCTTGTGTGATATGTACATAGCACCAACTCGGCAACAGTGCTGAGCTGCACGCCCACACGCATACTAGCTCACAGGCTGTGCCTCAGTGAGCAATTTCTCTCCTAGGGTTTCTTGGTGCACACAGGCAATGTGCAGCCCCATTCCATGGACGGTGATTGTCCATTGATCCAATGGAAGCAGTTGTCATGGCCCTAGCTGCTTCCTTACCTTGTCCTGTCCCCCTTGAGAAGGAGAAATGGAGCAAGCAATCCTTTCCTACAGGGACAGTCACTATAAATGGCCCTTGCATTGGCTGTAAGAGGGATCCTTTTTGTACGGCACCTTGCCAATCTGTGCAGCTCTATAAGGGCTGATCACACATTGCCCCTCAGCGTTTTACCTTTGAAAAAGACCTAAATACAGCCCCTTAAATAAGTTTGGTAGTAAAGGTTAGGAGAGGCTTGAGCATTTTTTAGGAGATTGGAGGCGTTGTGAAGCGGGGATGGGTAGTTGAATGCAACCGAAGAGACTTTCCAAAATTTGCACAAGTTGTTTTGCATAAATCAAGTTTCATTTGTAATCTGAAATATGCTCCTTTTTAAAAATCTTTACCAAAATGTGTAGAGCATCACCATCTTGGAATCCTACATCCAAGGATGAAGTCACAATTAAGCTGTTGCCCCTTTTGGCCTGAGTGGTTAGCCAATATTCAGGGCCTTCCCAGGTCCTTTCCATTAAGAGGAGACATCAGTGATGAAGCTCTTAGGAGTTCATTTATTCCTATTGTTTAATCCTCACTTGGAAAGTAAATCCTTGTACACGGTATCAAATTTATTTGCTTTAGCTATGTATATGATGTCAAATGTGGATTTATGCCTTCAAAGGAAGAAAATGTATCTGCACCAGATCATCATAAAAATGTAGAGTAGTATGGATTAAGTGATTAATCCTCCAAGGAAGAACAGTACCTTAATACCATTAGACATAGGAAGGGGAGGTTAAAAAAAAAGCACAATTTAATCAGAGTCAGAGAGCAATTACCTGCATAGTCTCCCTTTATATAGGCTCATTAACTTTTTAGGTTTTATTCAACTTCTCACTTTTCTAAACCTTTCTTCAGACAGATTTTTTTTAAAAAACAGTTTAGTCTTATTAGCAGAAGTAAATTATTTTAATTAGCAGTGCTCCAGCCCTGAGCCATTACCTGCTATGAAGATTTACCCTACAAAAATAGAGATACAATCTGATGCCAAGTTAATGGTTGAGGTTATCAGAGAACCTTAAAAATCCGCTAGAGCAATAGTTCTCAACCTGGCCAAAATATTATTCTGTGCCTATAACCCACAATTCTTTGAGTCCAAAAGATTGTGGGATTCACGTCATGACAAAAAAAAATGGGCAGGTTTTGGTGTTGGCGTGTAAATATGGGAGTGGGGGGGGGGTGCTGTAGCTCTATTGAGGATGAGGAGGCCGGGACCAGTTGTTGGGTAGGAATGATTGCTAGTGGAAGCACTTTCACTTCCACTATGTTCACCTCCAATCCCTCAGCAGTCAGCTCTAGCACTTGAGAGACCTTGTCGACACTTGCTTTTTTCTTAATCTTCCACTGTTGCAATACTACCTATTCAATGCCCTTGCTAATAACACTGCTCTACAGCCAAAATGCTTCTGAAATAAATGTAGTCAGACTTTACTAATTCTGGGTCACTGAGAAAGAAAATGATGCTTAAAATTGTTGATTGGCTCTAGTTTTCAAGATATGCTATTGGGTCAGTATATACGACCCTTGACTTGGGAATGGTGGAGGATAAGTGAGTTATAAAGGGAAGGGATCTCAATTTAAACCAGAAATGACTAAACTACATCTTTGACTGGATCTATGAATAAATCTATGACTGGGTTTGGACAGTACTTGCTTTTTAGGCAAAACAATGAATGATGCAATCTGAAGCTAGTATTGCGTCATACATTATATGAATTGCATCATGTTATTCCTAGAAGTCATGGATGATGCAATCATAACAAAGCTTACATCACTCTGCTGAACAAATTGCCCTATATCAGCTCTAGAAATCATACAATGCCGTGCTCTCTTATTTGTCAGTGTTTGATTTTGCAAAGGGACACATTTCTGTTTAGCCAAAGTGAGCAGAGAGGCCTCGTACTTGGGTGAACAGTGCAGATAACTTCTGCTATGTTTGTGGTGAAGTGACTTTTGCATCACAAAAGTGCAGTATAACCACTATGGTTAAGAAAGCCTATCACCTTTATTTTGGCTGCAAAATTGGAGATCAGGACAAGAGGTGGGCCCCACACATATGCTGCAACACTTGTGCAACAAATCTTCGCCAGTGGTTGAACAGGAAAAGGAAATCTATGCTTTTTGCAGTGCCAATGATTTGGAGAGCGCCAACAGATCATACCAGCAATTGTTCCTTCTGCATGGTGCCTCCAGTTGGGAAAGGTGTGTCAAAGAAGAAAAAGTGGACTATGCATTATCCAAACATTCCATCAGCTATATGCCTAGTACCCCACGGAGAAGGACTGCCGGTTCCTGATGCACCAGAATCATTCTCACTTGAGTCAGACGAGGAAGAGGAAGAGGATGAAACTTCTGGTCCTGAACCATCAATGTCACAGGACCCACATTTTCTCCCATCCTCCTCCTCTGAACAACACCTCATAACACAAGGTGAACTGAATGACCTTGTCAGGGATTTGGAACTACCCAAGAGTAAGGCAGAGCTGTTGGGATCCAGACTACAGCAGTGGAATCTCCTGGCAGGTGATGTTAGGGTTTCCATGTTCCGTGACCGTCAAAAGGCTCTTGTCCCATTCTTCTTCATGGAAGGTGATCTTGTAGCCTGCAACAACATCAATGGTGTGATGGCAGCCCTCAACATCGTTCATGATCGAGATGAGTGGAGACTGGTCATTGATTCATCAAAGACGAATCTTAAAGCTGTTTTACTGCATAATGGCAATGTTTTGCCATCAATTCCAGGTGGTCATACAGTCCATATGAAGGAAACCTATGACAACATGAAACAACTTTTGAGGTGCATAAACTATGACCAACATCACTGACAGCTTTGTGGCGATTTGAAGGTTGTTGCTCTCTTGCTTGATCTGCAGACTGGATACACAAAGTACAGCTGTTTTCTCTGCGAATGAGATAGTCGTGCAAGAGATTCCCACTACATCAAGAAAGTTTGGCCACTCCGACAGTTATTTGAGCCTGGGGGAAAAAGTGTTCAGCATCCACCACTTGTTGAATCAAGGAAGATTTTGTTACCACCCTTACACATCAAGCTGGGTCTGATGAAGAACTTTGTCAAGGCCATTGACAAAACACAAGCAGCTTTCAAGTACCTCCGTGGAAAATTTCCAAGGTTAAGTGAAGCTAAGATAAAGGAATGTGTCTTTGTTGGTCCTCAGATTCGTGAACTTCTTCGAGATGATGCATTTGACCATGCACTGTGTGGCAAGGAAAAGACGGCATGGAAAGCCTTCCAGTTAGTGGCAATACATTTTCTCGGAAACAACAAGGCAAACAACTACAGGTTGTTGGTGGAAAACCTCCTCAAGGCATACAAAAGCCTTGGTTGCAACATGTCACTAAAGATACATTTTTTGCACTCTCATCTAGATTTTTTTCCACCGAACTGCGGAGCAGTGAGCGACGAGGACGGCGAGCGATTTCACCGGGACATTGCAACAATGGAGAAACGCTATCAGGGCAAATGGAGCCCCTCAATGCTTGCAGACTATGTACGATTAAAACTCTACTATCTACACAATATACATAGACATAAAATGTAAAAACTTAAATATCTTAGAAACAGTAGCCAATCAGTTGTTTTAATTGTCATATTTGAATTCAGCACATCAAAATACATAACAAATAGTACATTTTATCTCTGAAGCAGACGACTTCTCAAAAATTGTAGACCAGTGTTATTGCTGTCAGGCTCTCCCAATGAAATACAGTCATCATATTGTTGGCACCAGCCATTCACTGAAATGTATTTGTTTTAAATCACTCTAAATTAAATTAATCCTCTGACCACCCAGTCTTCTTGTATTGCCCAGCGACTTCAAATGTACAACTGAATTAATAATTCATAGGAAATAATTTATTTTGATGAATTCAGCTTCTTTCTTCCTGTTCATGAATTCACAACAACTTACAGTACATTATTTTCTAATGTGTTGGTGAAAATTAATCACTAAAATAGTTTCTCCATATAATTCTTAGACTATGGAGGGTTCAGTTGCCCATCACTGAGAGTGCTCAATGGCCAACATTCAAGCTGTGTTGGCTAGTTTTGAACAGGTACAAAGGCATATGGTATTGTTTCCCTTCCTTAACTGGATAAATAAATGGGATGTATGAGTTACTCATTTTTACATTAAAGGGGTGAATAGTGCTGGCCAAGCTAATACTGACTTGTGGGATGTCCTGCCTCATTTCATGCACAGATGACAAGATACATATGTTTTTAAGAAGCTAAGTTAGCCATGTAAGCATAGGCAACCTACCTTCAATCTGAATAGTGGTACAAAGCCATAGCAAATTAAGTGTTCGATCCCAGGTTAGAATCCACGTCTGTGACCTGCTAGGCCACAGTGCCTCCCAGCTAAATTGCTGAATGTCCATATCTTAGTTATCCCTTCTAAAAGGTGGCTAATAGTACTTGGTACTTGCCTAGGGCTTTTTTATGAAATTGAGTTTGGATGTTTTCCTAACATATATGCTCTATTTCAAACAGCAATTAATGTAGGTAAATCCTATGGCCTGTGTTACGGCAGGTGGTCATATCAAAGTGGTTTCTTCTGGCCTTATAATCAAAGGACCTACATCTCAAAGCACTTTGTGACAGTGGACAACCATAATTTTCCTCACTTTACAGATGGTCTAAGTGCAGAAATTTGAATCTGTGTGGGAGAGACAGTGTTGTATAGTCATGGGTGGCTCCAGGCAGAAGCGCACCAAGCACGTGCCTGGGGCAGCAAGCCGTGGGGGTGGCCTGCCTGTCGCCGTGAAGGTGGGTTAAGTGAGGAGCAGTTTGTTAAGTGACTGATCAAACATTTCATAAGAAGTCTGTGATAAACCAAGGGTTGGAAATATGACCTCTGGGATGGCAGACCCATATCTTATCTACTAGACACAGGGGCGGCAATCCGGCGGCGGGTACGCCGAAGGCGCGGGGCCGGTGGACCTCCCGCAGGCATGCCACCGAATCTGCGTTACCAGCGGACCTCCCGCAGGCAAGCCGCCGAAGGCGGCCTGACTGCCGTGCTTGGGGCGGCAAAATACATAGAACCGCCCCTGTGGCTAGTAGATAAGATATGGGTCTGCCATCCCAGAGGTCATATTTCTGACCCCTGGTTTGTCACAGACTTTTTATGAAATGTTTGATCAGTCACTTAACAAACTGCTCCTCACTTAACCCATGTGTGAAAATGACCTATGCACATACTCCTTATACCAAGGGCGGAATGAAAGAAGAGGAGTCATGTACCAGGTCCTTTGGTTTCCTTTCTCTGTGGATGAGTAGCCTTGGGCTAATTTGCAATTCACAATGAAAAGACACTTTATCACTGTGTTCAGACACTGCAGGGCACTTCCTTTGGGACCCTGCAGGTACAGTACTCCCCCCTTACAGGGAGTTTTGCCTGTATGTCTATCATGTTTCATACTATCTAGTCCAACGTGCTGCTAATGCAGAACAATCCATTATGGCATATTTCAGTATTGCATGATATTATATTTGGGGGAAGAGAGATGATCCGTATCCAGATCAGTTTCACAAGTAGAACAACAAAACATCCAAATACATATTGTATATTATTATTTGTATTGCAATAGCCCCTAGAAGACAAAGTCCCCATTGTGCTAGATACCATATAAACATAAACAGATGGTCCCTGCCCAAAAGAGCTTACACTCTAAGTTTAAAAGGGGAGGCAACATGTGGCTATGACACCGAAAGGGGAAACACAAGGTAACAATGATCAAGCTTATAATAATCATCTAAACAGGAGTCACAACAGAGAATTTAGGTTGTTAGAATTTAATTACATAGAACAGGATTTTGGTCAGGAGGACTCTAAAGTTAACATCCCTGTTCTTGTCAATCCCTAATGACCACAGCTGTAGACCCTTGGTTTTACATCTCACCCACAAGAAAACACTTTATGCAGCACAGTGTCTCCTGGCACCATGCTGAGGCATTAGTTCCGTGTTAACTGAGAGGGAAGAATGCTATCTAGAAAATCACTAAGACTACTTCTGAAAGCACGTTGATGTTTGATGGAAACTAGGCTTGATGCTGTTTGTGATAGATCTAACAAAATCACAGCCAAAGTGGCACTAAACGGAGGTCCTAGGAAAATGTTGGGAAGCACTATTATGTTCACTTAATTTTATAACATTTTTCTTCATAACTGTATAGGTATAGTACCTGGAAAGTAGATATGAGAATAATTTTAAAGATGATAGACCAGATCCTCAGCTGATATAAATGGGCATGGATCCATTGATTTACACTACCTGAGATTCTGGCCAGACAGGGCTCAACTATGTTCCTTGCAATTCATCTCAGACATTTTTATGATAGTTAATACATGGACCTTATTAAAGTGTTGTATTGTAGCACTAACCACAACTTACTGTACCAATTTGTTCCAAAGTACTTTTAGTGGCATTGAACCAATCTGATGTACAAATCATTTTGGATTTTGTCCATTCCATATGGATTTTTCACTCAGACCCTTTGATGTAAATATTTGAATAGCTGATGACTGACAACTTTTTATACTTCAGAAATGCAGTGCTAATGAAATGAAATATTGCTGTAAATGTTTCTAGTACTACTGGATTTCAGAAGCCCAAATCTGCCCTCAGATGCATAAGCAATACTGCGATGCTATGATAGTGTATGCATTTTCCTCGGAATTACGCTGTTGTAAATTTGAATGGACTCAATTGAAGTAAATGAATTTACGGCAATGTAACTGAGAGCAGAATTTGACGCAAATAATGCAGAGCACCCACTGACTTCGGTAGAAGCCTGTGTGCACCTATGGGGGTTGAATGTGGCCCATGGATGAGGATAGTTTATTTAAACTAAAATCCCTACCTATAGGGATAACAATACTTCCCTACCTTGCAGGTGAATTAATTAATGGTTGTAAAGAACTTTGAAATTAAAACTACTAGTATTATTGTTTTGTTGCTAAATATGTTTGTATAGAAAACTATTCTGCAGTTAATATACTATACATTATAGACAATTAGATCACTTTCTGCTCCTGTTAAAACTTCGTCAAGTGGATATTGTGTTAATTTTATTTGCTTGCTTCTTTACAACACTGGTCATAAAAAAAGGTAGTAAGAATAAAGTATTCAAAGTAAACAGAGCCATGGTGGGCATTAACATTCAGGGGAGATATATTTTGTGCCTAAAACTATAGAAAAAGCAGAAAACAGCCAAAAGTAATCTATCCTCACAAGAGTTTTCAGGATACATGAGGATTGGAAATGGCAGAATATTAATTTGACTTTGCGACAAAGATTGTAATAAGAATCTGAACTTTGGACCTGACACTGTTAAGAATGTCATCTCAGGCTCCTCCCCACACATTCAATTAATTTTATTTCAGTATGAGAGGGAGGGTAGTTGTGAAGGAAATTCACGAAGGCAAACACATTCTTAGCGAAAGACACATCAGTTTGGCTAAACTGGATCTATATATTAGATCCTTTTACTTGTTCTATCTGCACCCAATCTTGTAGTTACTCCAAATGCCACACGACATCAATCGCATTCAAATCAGTGGAAGTTCCTCATGCTGAGCAGCTGTATGACCAGGTACATTGTAAGTTCATCATGACCTCTTTAGAGTATTGCAGTGATAAGTTAAAGGAAGACTTAAACCACTAGGAAGTCGGAAGTATGGTTCCTCAGAGTTTCTGACTGGACTTCTTTTGACAAATTCCTGCTGTGTTTTCAGGTAGTTTTTCACTGACTATGTCCCAGTATTTAAGAATAAACAGAATGCCTGTAGCTACGCAATTATATGATAAAACATTCTAATACATTTGTACAACTAGTATTATATTCAAGTTCTAATTTCATGAAACGAGTGAAAAGTCTAGCTGTAGGTTTATAAAAGTTCCTTGATTATTTTCCCTTTAGTAGAGGAGATATCATTACCACGATATCTGACTAAACTGGAACCATCTGTCCCTTTAGTGATAACGGCTGATAGGAGTCGGATGTGGTGGTCAGAAAGCTCCTCTGGTTATGGCTGTGATTGACATGCATCCTACCACATCCTCTTAATGTTCTCAGGTTATAAAATTGCTTCGTGTACAGAGTTCCTCTCTTAATTTGCTTCCTACTGGATATTATTTCATATAATTTTCCCCCTGATTATGAAACTAAAGCAACAGCCCTCTGAAATGTTGTATAAAAAAGACCACAATATTCCCGGTTGTGGTAAGTTTAAGGGCTCAAGTTTATAGCTCAACCTTACTAACTGGTGTCCTTGCATAAGTGTTGTAATTTAGAAGAGGCAGTCTTGAATCTGTAGTAGCTCTAAGGTTTCTTTAAGAGAAGGGCAATTTAAGAAACAGAATTACATTCCCCATTTAAAAGCTATACCTAGATACTGTTTCATTTCAAAAAGTATTCTTATTATTTAGTATCTTTGAGGAAAGCAACAGAGGGTCCTGTGGCACCTTTAAGACTAACAGAAGTATTGCTCCCAATACTTCCATTAGTCTTAAAGGTGCCACAGGACCCTCTGTTGCTTTTTACAGATTCAGACTAACACGGCTACCCCTCTGATACCATCTTTGAGGAGTGATCTTTATGACTAGGATAAATAGGAGAGAGTTGCTGTTAATATGATCTAAATTATGACAGCCTATTCAGCTCTATGTCTAAAGACAAGAAAATTTAAACACAGTTGTCTGTATGGCAGCAACAGGGAGCTGCCTGGCAGGATCAGTTAAGTATGCGAGTTTAAAGCCACTAAGGAGAATAGAAAACAGACAATTATAATTACAACATTATCCTTTCCACCAGTTCTAGATACACCAGTGGTAGGACAGAACAAGAGGAATATGTCTACAAAGACTTTCAGAGAGATGTGAGGTGATAGGAGACCTACAATGGTAAGTAAACATGACAGAAGGTAACAAAAATAAAACATTCCCAGGCAATAAGAAACTGAGAGCCTGATTTCCCACTGCCCTTCAACTTGTATAGTCATCTACACTTGTGGGTGTAAATGCTATCAGACCAAAATGCAATTTTTAAAATAAAAAAATCAGTGAAAGCAAGAGTTAAGGTTCCCATAGCACTGTTAACTTACCCCTATGTATATACTGTTTACTGAAGTTAACCTAACCAGCAACTGCAAATACTACATGTACAATATAGATAAGGTAATGTCACTACATGAACTTTAATTTGCATTCACTGGCTATTTTTATTATAGATTTACAACCTAAATAGCCCATGAAAGATGTTAAAGAATTTTGTTTTCATTTAACTTCCTTTTGTTTTGTCTTCAAAAAACAGAAAAAATAAATAGAAAAAATTGCTAGCTGCAGAAATATGGAGTTTCCTATGCTCAAACACAGCTTTTAAAGTGCACTATTCTGTTGATAACGTAAAAGTATAGATGATGAAGCTCTGTGGGATCAAAGATGGGAACCTGGCAGCTGGGTACAGCATGGTGCGGGTTTATTCATAGATTTAGAGATTGTAAGGCCAAAAGGGACAATTGTGATAATCTACTCTGACCTCTTGTATTGCATTCTCATGGCTCCTCTCTGCACTGTCTCTAATTTATCAACATCATTCTTGAATTCTGAGTACCAGAACTAGGCAAAATATTCCAGCAGTGATTGTACCAGTGCCAAATACAGATGTAAAATAACCTCTCTACGCCAAGATTTCCTTGTTTATGCATCCCAGGATCACATTAACAGTTTTGGCCACATCATCACACTGAGAGCTCATGTTCACCTGATTATCCATCATGATTACCAATTTATTTTTCAAAGTCACTGCTTCCCAGTTTAGTCCCCCATCCCGGAAGTATGGCCTACATTCTTTGTTCCCAGATGTATATATTTACATTTAGCCACATTAAAATGCATATTGTTTGCCTGCACCAGTTTACCAAGTGATCTAGATCTCTCTGAATCAATTACCTGTCCTCTACATTATTTATCACTCCCCACAGTTGATGTATCATCTACAAACTTTATCAGTGATTAGTTTATGTTTTCTTCCAGCTCATTGATAACAAATGTTAAATAGCGTAGGTCCAATTACTGGCCTTGTGGGACTTCACTGGAAACAGACCCATTTGATCATGATTCCCCATTTAAAATTATATTTTGAGACTTATCAGTTAGCCAGTTCTTAATCCATTTAATGTGTGCCATATTAATTTTATATCTTTCTAGTTTTTAATCAAAATATCCTGTAGTACCAAGTCTTATCCCTTACAGAAGTCACTATTACCTTTATCAACCAAACTTGTAATCTTATAAAAAAAGATATGATGTTAGTTTGATGAGATCTATTTTTTATAAACCCATGTTGATTTGCATTAATTACATTACCCACCTTTAGTTCTGTATTAATCGACATATCAGCCATTCCATTATCTTGCCTGGGAATAATGTCAGGATGAAAAGCCTATAATACCCAGGTCCTCCAGTTTATCTTTTTTAAAAATTGGCACAACATCAACTTTCTTCCAGTGTTCTGGAACTTAGACTTATTGAAAATCAACATTCACAGTCCACTGAGCTCCTTAGCAAGCTCTTTATAATATCTTGGATGCAACTTACCTGGACATGTTGGTTTAAAAATGGCGGCGGGGGGAGGGAAAGAGTCAACAAGCATGTTGAGTCAATAAGCATGAGGGGATTAAGAAGCATGTGGACAAGGGGGATCCAGTGGATACAGCGTACTTAGATTTTCAGAAAGCCTTTGACAAAGTCCCTCATGAAAGGCTCTTAAGCAAAGTAAATTGTCATGGGATAAGAGGGAAAGTCCTATCATGGATTGCTAACTGGTTAAAAGATAGGAAACAAAATGTAAGAATAAATGGTAAGTTTTCAGAACGGAGAGAGGTAAATAGTGGTGCCCCCCAGGGGACTGTACTGGGACCAATCCTATTCAACATATTCATAAATGATCTGGAAAAAGGGGTAAACAGTGAAGTGGCAAAATTTGCAGATGTTACAAAACTATTCAAGATAGTTTAGTCCAAAGCAGACTGCAATGAGCTACAAAGGGATCTCAAAAAACTGGGTGACTGGGCTACAAAATGACAAATGAAATTCAATGTTGATAAATGGAAAGTAATGCACATTGGAAAACATAATCCCAACTACTCATATAAAATGATGAGGTCTAAATTAGCTGTTACCACTCAAGAAAGAGCTCTTGGAGTCTTTGTGGAAAATTCTCTGAAAACATCCACTCACAGTGCAGCGGCAGTCAAAAAAACTAAAAAAACGTCGGGAATCATTAAAAAAGAGATAAATAATAAGACAGAAAATACCATAAATCCATGGCCCACATCTTGAATACTTCGTGCAAATGTGGTCACCCCATCTCAAAAAAGATATATTGGAATTGGAAAAGATTCAGAAAAGGGCAACAAAAATTATTAGGGGTATGGAACAGCTTCTGTATAAGGAGAGATTAAAAAGACTGGGACTTTTCAGCTTGGAAAAAAGACAACTAAGGCGGGATGTGATGGGGTAAATAAAATCATGACTGGTGTGGAGAAAGTAAATAAGGAAGTGTTATTTACTCCTTCTCATAACACAAAAACTAGGGGTCACCAAATTAAATTAATAGGCAGCAGGTTTAAAACAAACAAAAGGAAGTATTTCTTCACACAATGTGCAGTCAATCTGTGGAACTCCTTGACAGAGGATGTTGTGAAGGCTATAATAAGACTATAACAGTGTTAAAAAAATAACTAGATACATTCATGGAGGATAGATGCATGAATGGCTATTAGCCAGGATGGGCTCTCTAGGCTCTGTTTGCCAGAAGCTGGGAATGGGCAACGGGGGTGGATCACTTGATGATTACCTGTTCTGTTCATTCCCTCTGGGGTACCTGGCATTGGCCACTGTCAGAAGGCGGGATACTGGGCTAGATAGGTCTTTGGTCTGACCCCGTTCTTATGTTCTTATCTAGTGCCTTCTGTTCAACTTTCTCCAGGGCTATTAGTGAAATGGAAAGTGTTTATATCATATTATATGATTGTCATCTATTTTTCCTCCAAGTCTGAAACAGAAACATTTATTGAATACTTCTGCCTTTTCTGCATTATTATTGAGAATTCCACCACTTCCATGTAGTAATGGACCAATACCATTGTCAGGATTCTTGTTGTTCTTAATATATTTAAATTAAATCTTCTTTTTTATTGTCCTTAACTTTGCCAGTCATAGTTTTCTTCTTGTGTCCCTTGGCTTCCCTTATCAATATTTTTACAATTCCTAACTTCTGATTTATTTTTATTTATCTATTGTTACAGCTGTCTTCACATTTCCTCTAAATCAGGTTGTTGTTTTTTAATCTGCATGGCCTTCTTTCACAATTGTGGAATTGTGATTTTTTGGGGAATTATTTAGCAAGATGTTCTTAAACAATTCCCAATTATGATTAAATTCTTCCTCCTAGCTAATTGGCTCATAATTGTTTTGTGAAATTGCCTTTATTAAAGCACCAAATATATGTATTGCTTGTCTCAATGTTATTCTCCTTGTACATCATAAATGTGATTGTCATGATCACTTGCACCTAACTTACCATTAGCTGCGATCAGTTTCTCATGATCTGTTAGGACAAGTTCTGGCTGCAACATTTTTTGACTTCAGAAATTGTCATCTCTAATGTTTAGAAATTCTAAGGATGTTTTCATACTGGCAGCACGAGACTTCCAGCATGTGTCACTCAAAGTCCCCCCTGGTCACACAGGTTTGTTTCCTACACATTATACATAGGTGGCAAGGAGGTAGCCATCCTGTCACCTAGTGTGATTTGGTGATCTTGTGCCTTATCTGTTATAACATAAGCATTCAAGGTCATTTTCTTCTGGGTTAGCAGTGACTCAAAAACAGGTAATGCCATGTTTGATGTAGAATTCCATTCCCCTTCCACCCAATTGATCTTTCCTAAATAGGTTATAACCATTGATTTTAACATTCCAATCATATGGATCATCCCATTAGATTTCAATAATAGCAACTAGATTGAACTTTATTCCAATTTTTCTTGTTTGTTACCCAGGCTCATAGCGTTAGTATAGATAATTCAAGAACTGCTTCTTTCTATGTCCTTTGATTTCTTGATTAATTTTGGTCTCAACATCTTGATTTTTGAGGGTGATGATGAAGAACAGAAAATGTAGAGATTTACAGTTTGGGGCTGTACTACTTTTCCCACAGTACCTCCTCAGTGGTGGGAATATCTGGGACCAAGGCAAGCCCATGGTATTACATCTCCTTTAAATCTGCCTTGCCTGAGAAGAGAGAGGTTGAGAAGAGAATCCTGGGACTCTAGCACCAGTATAGAAGCATAAGCTATGTGTTACTGGCTGTAGCCTCCATGTGAATTTCCAGGCTCTACTGAAGTCTCATGATTCATTCCACAGGGGGGCAAACCCTGCCTCCCTCATCCCCCATGATGTGGAAGATCAGGTAACAACTCTGTGAGGGGAGTTTTCCTCCCATTGGTCTTCTCTCTGAAGTTTTGTTGTAGGAGAGGGAATCCTGCCCCTTTTTTTCTATCATTTATTTTCTGACTTCCAAAATATATTTTTCCCCAAGTATTCATTAATGTTAAAAATAAAACCAGATTCTTTTGTTAATATGTAAATTCACAGTTATTCAATGCATAGAGATCAAATGTTTTAGAATGTTATATATTAATTGTTTATAGTGTAAGTAGTAACCTCATTTTTTTAACCTCCTGGAAGCCAATATTTAATAATTTTAATATCTTATCAGTTAGATCTACAGATTGTGTTGATTTCATTATAAGTAGTGATGGATAAGGCTCCAAATGTTCTTACCTTTGGTTTAGGTAAGTGTAGAAGATGATTAACTAAAATTTTAGAAATAACCCTGAACATCTTGTGTGAACAGGCTCTTTTGAGATTTCCAGTATTTCCTGGTTTCAGTTAAGCCAGAAATACCACAAGAACGAGACTTTTACTTTATTGGGGCATTTGTTTTCCCAGCCAAAACCAAGAGGCTTGGAGGTGTGTGAAAATGAGATTAAAATTCTACTGATTTTGTTTTTTTAATCTCACAAGGGTTCAACTCAAGTTTGAAGCAAAAATTCAGTTCTATTCTTATTTTGTCCAAATATGTTTGCCTATGATGCTTACTACACATTTAAGAAAATATCCCTAACCTGGAATAACATGAACAGGAAATGCCTTGCCATTTCCAACTGGATGTGTTGTTATATTTTGATGCAGTGATGTTAGCAGATAATACATCATAGCAGATGGCAGTTGGTGTTCTATGAAAACCTCAGGTTAATGTGGTATACTGTTACTAGTTGCAATAAATATATTAAGAGGAACTATATATGACACTTCAGGGATGTGGGTTAGCCTTATATGGAAATTTTTATACCAAGATCCATAAATATCTTCTTAATTGCATGTAAAACAAAGGTTATAAAATCTGATGCATCAATCTATATTTGTTTTGTTTTAAGAAATACAGATTATTGGGAGGGGAGAAACCTGGGCTTTGTTTGGTATTTTAAAGTTTCATGCTGAAATTCTGTGTTTAAGTGATTGATATTGGTATTTAAATAAAAAATAGACCTTTTAGCTTAAAATTGTGACTGCCTCCTTTATAGACAATTGAGTCTATCATTTTTCTTAACATTTTACCTTAAAACCAAACACTAAGTAACTATCATAGGTTCCTATGTGGGTCTGTTTAGATAAGTATCCAGATATGTAGATGCTGCTCCAAATTAACTACATTTTGGAAGTCTCCATGTCAAACCAGCTTCTAGTAATAGAAAGACAAGGAGGGTGAGGTAATATCTTTTATTAGACCAACTTCTGTTGGTAAGATAGCATGGGTGAAAGTACGCCGGTAAGGGCCGGTACGGCGTACTGATAAGAAGCTGGTACTGGCCCATAGGCAGCTGACATTAAAGCACTGCCATGGCAGCACTTTAACATCGCTGCCCCTTTTGCACCCCCCCCCCCAGGGCCACTAACAGGGGGGCAAAAGGGGCAGCTGCCCCGGGCCAGAGATTTAAAAGGGCCTGGGGCTCCCGACTGCCGCTGCTGGTACCACAGCAGGGGCCAGAGCCCCATGCCCTTTTAAATCACCGCTGGAGCCCCGGTCAGTGTGGGCCAAGCAGCGCGGATGGGCTGGCTGGGGGAGGCTGACCCTCCCCAGCCCCACCCCTTCTGCCCAAAGCCCTGCCCCTTCTAGGGGCCCGTACCAGTAATTGTTTAATATTACTTTCACCTCTGTGAGATAGACAAGCTTTTCAGCTGACACAGAGCTCTTCTTCAGGTCTAGTAATAGAGGACTCTTTAATGAGGCCAAAGCTAAACAAATTCACAAATTTACTGTGCGGGTAATTAACCACTGAGACAAGTTACAAAGAGAGTGTATGAATTCTTCATTACTTGAAGTATTGAGTCAAGATTGGATGCTGGACTAAAAGATATGCTCTAGCTTTACCAGAAATTATGGGTTTGATGCAGGAATCACTGGGTGAAATTATATGGCCTGTATTATACAGAAGGAGCTCCACGATGCCACATATGGAATAGCCACTGCAAAAATGTACAGATTGCTTGCACACCGGAAGTGGTGTTTAAGTGAAATTCCTATTAATAACCTTGTGCAGGATTAGACTTTAACAAGGTCCCCAAACTCCCAAATATTGTGAACTCTGTGAAGCAGTGAAATACAGAGTTATCAGGATCTAGCATGGCAAAAAATTGGAGAGGTCTCACTAAATTCCAGGCACTGAAAGCTGGATGAACTACAATCAACACAGGTTGGAGATCTATGCATACAAAGGTGGTGTAAAGCTCACCTTAGCACTCTCCCAATCCTGGCACAGCTGTGTGCAGGGTGTTCCTCAGTGTAAATTACAGCAGGCTAAGAGCTGCTGTAACCTAAACTGGCTAATGGTTCCAGAATGTTGAAACCACAATTGGGATGGACACAGTATAATGATGTCTCAGCAGCCTCTAGACTACCAGAATCTCACCATGGTACTGAGGTGACCCTTTTTGGACTCAGATACAGCAGCTCAACAGCCAGCTCCCACTGCTAGTGAAGCACAAAGCAGCCACTCTGCATCTAAGAATCAGGGTCCATGCTTTAAAGATTTAATTTAGATTTTTGGAACAAGCTAGATATTGATTTTAAAGTTGTTGTGTATCAGATTTTTCTGTAGAAATTATGCATTACATAATTGTTAATCTCATTAAATATTTTTGTAATCAGTTTTTAAATGAACAATGGGAGACACACCACTTCAGATTTAGTAATACATTTATGGCATGCTAGTAAAATACCAGTTGATTATTATAGGTATTTATGCATCTATAGGCACAGATCCACCAAAAGAAATCTTATTTACTAAACAAATGTTTTCAGTGTAATACAATAACTAGCCTTTTACATTAACACTGTAAACTATTGTATACGCATCCCAAATCCTGTTATAAATATTAGCAACAATTTGACTTAGTTTGACTGTTAAAGCATATGGACAAGAATTTATGTCAAATATATCTGTCATAAACATTCACGTTCCATGTTTGCACAGGGAAAATTCATTAAAATAGTGAAAAGAGATGTAGGAAAATGTTGGGCACGCAATTTTCTACAGCAAACAGGAGATTTTTTAAAAAGGCCAATTTTAACAAATTAAGGGGACTGGTAAGGGAAGTGGATTGGGCAAACGTATTAATGGATTTAAAGGCAGAAGAAGCCTGGGATTACTTTAAGTTAAAGATGCATGAGCTGTCGGAGGCCTGTATTCCCAAAAAGGGAAAAAGATTACCAAGCAAGAGATTTAGACCGAGCTGGATGAGCGACCGACTCAAAGGGGCGATTAGGAAAAAACAGAAAGCGTACAAAGAGTGGAAGAGGGGAGGGATCAGTAAGGAAATGTACCAAAGTGAAGTCAGAGATTGTAGAGATAGAGTGAGAAAGGCCAAAGGCCGTGTAGAATTGGACCTAGCGAGGGGAATTAAAAGCAATAGTAAGAGGTTTTACAGCCACATAAACAGGAAGAAAGCAAAGAAAGAAGAAGTGGGACCGCTGAAGACTATTGCCGGAGAGGAGATTAAAGACAATCTAGGCATGGCGCAATATCTCAATGAATATTTTGCGTCGGTGTTTAATGAGGCCAATGAAGGGATTAGGGATACTAGCACCATTACAGAGGGGCGTTCGGGATGGGGGATTACCGTATCAGAGGTAGAAACAAAACTTGAACGCCTTAATGGGGCTAAGTCGGGAGGACCGGACGATCTTCATCCAAGAATATTGAAGGAATTGGCGCGGGAAATAGCGGGCCCGTTAGCGATAATATTTAATGAATCTGTAAACTCGGGGGTGGTCCCGTTAGACTGGAGAATAGCTAATGTGGTTCCTATTTTCAAAAAAGGGAAAAAAAGTGATCCGGGTAACTACAGGCCTGTTAGTTTAACATCTGTAGTGTGCAAGGTGTTAGAGAAAATTTTGAAGGAGAAATTAGTTGAGGACCTGGAGGGTAGTGGCAATTGCGATAATTTACAACATGGTTTTACGAAGGGCAGATCGTGCCAAACGAATCTGATCTCCTTCTTTGAGAAGGTAACGGATTTATTAGATAAGGGAAATGCGGTGGACCTAATATACCTGGATTTCAGTAAAGCGTTTGATACTGTACCCCATGAGGAATTATTGGTTAAACTAAAAAACATGGGGATCGATCTGAAAATCCAGAGATGGATAAGGAATTGGTTAATGGGGAGAATGCAGCGGGTCGTATTGAAGGGTGAACTGTCGGGTTGGAGGGAGGTTACCAGTGGAGTTCCCCAAGGTTCGGTTTTGGGACCCATTTTATTTAATCTATTTATAACTGACCTCGGAACCGATTGCAGGAGTAGGCTGGTAAAGTTTGCGGATGATACGAAGGTGGGAGGCGTTGTAAATTCGGAAGAGGATAGGGATATCCTGCAGGGAGACTTGAATGAGCTTGTGAATTGGAGTGTCAGAAATAGGATGAAATTTAATAGTGAAAAGTGTAAGGTGATGCATTTGGGGATGACCAATAACAATTTTAGTTACAAGATGGGGACGCATTGGTTAGAAGTAACGGAAGAGGAGAAGGACCTAGGGGTCCTTGTAGACCGCAGGATGACTATGAGTCGACAGTGTGACGTGGCGGTGAAAAAAGCCAATGCTGTCTTGGGATGCATTAGGCGAGGTATATCTAGTAGGGATAAGGAGGTCCTGCTTCCGTTGTACAAGGCGCTGGTGAGACCTCATTTGGAGTACTGTGTGCAGTTCTGGTCTCCCATGTTTAAAAAAGATGAACTCAAACTGGAACGGGTGCAGAGAAGGGCCACTAGGATGATCAGAGGAATGGAAAACCTGTCGTATGAAAGGAGACTAGAGGAGCTTGGGTTGTTTAGTCTGACCAAGCGAAGGCTGAGGGGTGATATGATTGCTATCTTTAAATATATTAGAGGGATTAATACAAGGGAGGGAGATGAATTATTCCAGCTTAGTACTAACGTGGATACGAGAACGAATGGATATAAACTGGCCGTGGGGAAGTTCAGGCTTGAAATTAGACGAAGGTTTCTGACCGTTAGAGGGGTGAAATATTGGAACGGCCTTCCGAGGGAAACGGTGGGGGCGAGGGACTTGTCTGGCTTTAAGATTAAGTTAGATAAGTTTATGGAGGGAATGGTTTAATGGTAAAACATAGTTGTCAAGAAAAACCAAGCAATGGTAGGTAAATAGCATAATGGCTAAAAGGGGTCAGGATGGAGACTCTTGCCTATATGCTCGGGGTCTTACTGATCGCCATATTTGGGGTCGGGAAGGAATTTTCCTCCAGGGCAGATTGGCTGAGCCTCTGGAGGTTTTTCGCCTTCCTCCGCAGCATGGGGCAGGGATCTCTAGCAGGAGGGTCTCTGCCGATTGAAGTCACTAATAACAGGATTGGGGACTTCAGCAGCAGAGTCCAGGGAAGGGGCGGGGATGGTTTTATGGCCTGCAGCGTGCAGGGGGTCAGACCAGATGATCATAATGGTCCCTTCTGACCTTAAAGTCTATGAGTCTATGAGTCTATGAGATTTTTCAGACACAAAGTGAGAGTTACATGCCCAAATCCCATTGATTTACACTGGGATTTGGGGGCCTTCGGGCTCCCTTGATAATCCCCAGCCATCCTTTTAGAATTTATGGGTGGAATTTTTAAAAGCACTTAGCATTGGCCTAACTCTGCCTCTTTTTGAAGTCAGTTGGGAAACTCACATTGACGTCAAGGAAAGCAGAGTGGCTTCAATGCGTGAGAGCCCTTTGAAAATCACAGTTTCATATACGAACTCACTCTACTTTTGTCATTATTTTATGGGTGTTCTACTTAAACCCTCTGAGAAAAAAACAGTTATCATCATTGTTAGAAAGAATAGCTATAGAACTATTACAATTTTAGCTGGAAAATGTTAACTAATTCCTTCTTTTAAATTTTCATTGTATAGACTTTAATAATGTCATTTCCCTGCTGTTTGCCTACTCCTGTGTAATGTGACTAACTGATGTGTTCCATTTTCAATTCATTTTGAGTCCATAATGATTAGCTGTTCAGGCTTCTCCCGTAGCTTTCACTTTTATAGCAAAAAAACTGTCAGACTCATAACTTCAATGCTCCACAAATTTTTACTTTGTTCTCTATAACTGATGCTGAAAGGTTTGACTCTAATGATCTGTGGAATCTACTTGAGTTCTCTTTTAGCCAGCACAGTACTGAATCAAATCCTGCTTACTTTATTTGCGCGTGTAGTCCCATTAATGTCAGGAAGTCTACCCATATTAGTAAAGAACCTGATCCAAAGCCCATAGAAATGAATGGAAAGACTCCTGTTGACTTCATAGGGTTTAGTCTTGGGCTCAAAGTGAGCAGAATTTGACCCTATACGTTTGCACAGTAAGACAGAGAATAATAGAATATGTGATAATAACTGGAATGTATTGTTTACTCAGCCATTTTTGAAGTGCACATGGTTTGATGCTTTCTGCTTTTTAAAGGAACAATCTCAGATAAGTTTCTGTGCAGATATACAGTTTCTTCTCAAGTTAAAAATCCAGGCCATGATTTTAAACATATTTTGAATTTCTTTTAACAAATGAAAGTTTGCTTCTGCAAATCAATATGTGTAAGAACAAGCCTTGTGCTCAACCCCCTTTAAAGCTTTAGGAGGGAGGGATAGCTCAGTGGTTTGAGCATTGGCCTGCTAAACCCAGGATTGTGAGTTTAATACTTGAGGGGGCCACTTAGGAATCTGGGGCAAAATCAGTACTTGGTCCTGCTAGTGAAGGCAGGGGGCTGGACTCAAGGTCAGTTCTAGGAGATAAAACTACATTTTATTTAGATTGAAAGCTCTTTAGAGCAGAGCTTTTCTTTTGCTGTGCATGCACAGTGCCACAATGGGCTCTCTGGTAACTAATGTAATACAAATGAAAGGTTGGGTTTTTTCAGTCTACACCCGGGATCAGCAACCTTTGGCAGGTGGCCAGGCCAGTTTGTTTACCTGCCGCGTCCACAGGTTCGGCCGATCGTGGCTCCCACTGGCTGCAGTTCGCCGATCCAGGCCAATGGGGGCTGCGGGATGTGCTGGCCATGGCTTCTCGCAGCTCCCATTGGCCTGCAGCGGCGAACTGCGGCCAGTGGGAGCCACAATTCGCCAAACCTGCAGACGCGGCAGGTAAACAAACCGGCCCAGCCTGCCAGGGTGCTTACCCTGGCGAGTCGCATGCCAAAGGTTGTCAATCCCTGGTCTACACACACAATTTTCACTTGAATGGGGAGTTCAGCCTGCAGGTCAATGGCAGGATATATACTTTATTTTTTATTGATACATCACATCAAGAGCATAAAAATACATATATTGCTAATTCAATAGTAGAAGCAATGAGATAGTTGCTAAGGGAACTACTTTACTTGGCTCTAAAAGAAAGCAGTGACACTAGAAATTAAAATAAATGCAATGTTTCCAACTCTTTCTATTTCTTTGCAAGTCACAAGAATTCCACTGGGGCTGGAGCCAGTCTAGCAATGATGCAAGAACCTTCAGGGTCCTTGTGAATTTCAGCACTGCTTAGGAGGCAGAAACCCCTTTGATTAGCTGCCTTCCCTCCATGCCCTGGCTCCATGTGAAGAGCAGCCAATCTGAGTTGTGCAGGAAGCAGATGGAGCTCTCTTCCTCTACCCTAAATCAAAAAGTAATAGCAAATTTTTAAAAGTATATCAGAAGCAGGAAGCCTGCTAAACAACCAGTGGGGCCACTGGATGATTGAGATGAAAAAGGAGCACCCAAGGATAAGGCCATTGCGGAGAAACTAATTGAATTCTTTGCATCAGTCTTCACAGCTGAGGATGTGAGGGAGATTCCCAAACCCGAGCCATTCTCTTTAGGTGACAAATCTGAGGAACTGTCCCAGACTGGGCCGTCATTAGAGGAGGTTTTGGAACAAGTTGATAAACTAAACAGTAAGAAGTCACCAGGACCAGATGGTATTCACCCAAGAGTTCTGAAGGAACTCAAATGTGAAATTGCAGAACTATTAACTGTGGTTTGTAACCTATCATTTAAATCAGCTTCTATACCAAATAACTGGAGGATAGCTAATGTAACGCCAATTTTTAAAAAGGGCTCCAGAGGTGACCCAGCAATTACAGCCCAGTAAGCCTGACTTCAGTACCAGGCAAATTGGTTGAAACTATAGTAAAGAACAAAATTGTCAGAGACATGGATGAACATAATTTGTTGGGGAACAGTCAACATGGTTTCTGTAAAGGGAAATCATGCCTCACCAATCTACTAGAATTCCTTGAGGGGGTCAACAAACATGCAGAGAAGGGTGATCCAGTGGATATAGGGTATTTAGATTTTCAGAAAGCCTTTGACAAGGTCCCTCACCAAAGGCTCTTAAGCAAAGTAAGCAGTCATGAGATAAGAGGGAAGGTTCTCTCAGGGACTGGTATCTGGTTAAAAGATAGGAAACAAAGGGTAAGAATAAATGGTCAGTTTTCTTAATGGAGAGAGGTAAATAGTTGTGTCCTCCAGGGGTCTGTACTGGGACCAGTTCTATTTAACTTATTCATAAATGATCTAGAAAAAGAGGTAAACAGTGAGGTGGCAAAATTTGCAGATGATACAAAACTACTCAAGATAGTTAAGTCCCAGGCAGACTGTGAAGACTACAAAAGGATCTCTCAAAACTGGGTGACTGGGCAACAAAATGATAGATGAAATTCAATGTTGATAAATGTAGAATAATGCACATTGGAAAACATAATCCTAACTATACATATAAAATGATGGGGTCTAAATTAGCTGTTACCACTCAAGAAAGATATCTTGGAGTCATTGTGGATAGTTCTCTGAAAATGTTTAGTGGCAATGTTTAGTGGCAGTCAAAAAGGTGAACAGAATGTTGGGAATAATTAAGAAAGGAATAGATAGTGAGACAGAAAATATCATATTGCCTCTGTATACATCCATGGTACGCCCACATCTTGAATACTGCATGAAGATGTGGTTGCCTCAGAAAAAGTCAACAAAAATTATTAGGGGTATGGAGCATCTGCCATATGAGGAGAGATTAATAAGACTGGGACTTTTCAGCTTGGAAAAAGATGACTAAGGGGGGATATGATAGAGGTATATAAAATCATGACTGGTGTGGAGAAAGTAAATAAGGAAGTGTTATTTACTCCTTCTCGTAACACAAGAACTAGGGGCCACCAAATGAAATTAATAGGCAGCTGGTTTAAAACAAAAGGATGTATTTGTTCACACAATGGACAGTCAACCTGTGGAACTCCTTGCCAAAGGATGTTGTGAAGACCAAAACTATAACAGGATTCAAAAAAGAACTAAGTAAATTCATGGAGGATAGGTCGATCAATGGCTATTAGCCAGGATGGGCAGGGATGGTGTCCCTAGCTTCTGTTTGCCAGAAGCTGGGAATGGGAGATGGGATGGATCACTTGATGATTACATGTTCTGTTCATTTCGTCTGGTGCACCTGGCATTGGCCACTGTCAGAAGACAGGATATTGGGTTAGATGGACCCTTGGTCTGACCCCATAAGGCTGTTCTAATGTTCACCCCTCAGGAGCTAACACCATTCTCAAAGGAGGAGATGATGAAACAGGGAGCAGAAAGAGCCCAGAAACTCAAGATGACTCTGGTCTCTCCTCCCCCAACCTCTTTAAGAGCAATAGAATGGCTCCTCTGCTCCATCCCCTGTTACCCGGGGTTCATTCAACCCAAAGCTCTTGGTAACTTTTACTCTGTGAGAGGAGGTGTCAGGAAATAAATCAGGGGAGACACGGCCATCCAACCTATAGATGGCTGGCAGAAACAGGACAACACAAGAGTGTTTTCACTTAAAGCTAAACTTTACTTAGACTCAAGCACTTACACACATCCGCAACAGTTTAGTAAAACACCCCCAACCCTTGATAATTACACTGCTCTACAGCCAAAATGCTTCTGAAATAAATGTAGGCAAACTTTACTAATTCTAGGTCACTGAGAACGAAAATGATGCTTAAAATTGTTGATTGGCTCTAGTTTTCAAGATATGCTATTGGGTCAGTATATACGCCCCTTGACATGGGAATGGCAGAGGATAAGTGAGTTATAAAGGGAAGGGATCTCAGTTTTAACCAGAAATGACTAAAATACATCTTTGAGTGGATCTATGAATAAATCTATGACTGGGTTTGGACAGTACTTGCTTTTTAGGCAAAACAATGAATGATGCAATCTGAAGCTGGTATTGCATCATACATGATATGAATTGCATCATGTTATTCCTAGAAGTCATGGATGATGCAATCATAACGAAGCTTACATCACTCTGCTGAACAAATTGCCCTATATCAGCTCTAGAAATCATACAGTGTCGTGCTCTCTTATTTGTCAGTGTTTGATTTTGCAAAGGGACACATTTCTGTTTAGCCAAAGTGAGCAGAGATGCCTCGTACTTGTGTGAACAGTGCAGATAACTTCTACTATGTTTGTGGTGAAGTGACTTTTGCATCACAAAAGCGCAGTATAACCATTAAGGTTAAGAAAGCCTATCACCTTTATTTTAGCTGCAGAATTGGAGATCAGGACAAGAGGTGGGCCCCACACATATGCTGCAACACTTGTGCAACAAATCTTCGCCAGTAGTTGAACAGGAAAAGGAAATCTATGCCTTTTGCAGTGCCAATGATTTGGAGAGAGCCAACAGATCATACCAGCAATTGTTCCTTCTGCATGGTGCCTCCAGTTGGGAAAGGTGTGTCAAAGAAGAAAAAGTGGACTGTGCATTATCCAAACATTCCATCAGCTATACGCCCAGTACCCCATGGAGAAGGAATGCCGGTTCCTGATGCACCAGAATCATTCTCACTTGAGTCAGACGAGGAAGAGGAAGAGGATGAAACTTCTGGTCCTGAACCATCAATGTCACAGGACCCACATTTTCTCCCATCCTCCTCCTCTGAACCACACCTCATAACACAAGGTGAACTGAATGACCTTGTCAGGGATTTGGAACTACCCAAGTGTAAGGCAGAGCTATTGGGCTCCAGACTACAGCAGTGGAATCTCCTGGCAGGTGATGTTAGGGTTTCTATGTTCTGTGACCATCAGAAGGATCTTGTCCCATTCTTCTTCATGGAAGGTGATCTTGTAGCCTGCAACAATGTCGATGGTGTGATGGCAGCCCTCAACATCGTTCACGATCCAGATGAGTGAAGACTGGTCATTGATTCATTGAAGACGAGTCTTAAAGCTGTTTTACTGCATAATGGCAATGTTTTGCCATCAATTCCAGTTGGTCATGCAGTCCATATGAAGGAAACCTATGACAACATGAAACAACTTTTGAGGTGCATAAACTATGACCAACATCAGTGGCAGCTTTGTGGCGATTTGAAGGTTGTTGCTCTCTTGCTTGGTCTGCAGACTGGATACACAAAGTACTGCTGTTTTCTCTGCGAATGGGATAGTCGTGCAAGAGATTCCCACTATATCAAGAAAGATTGGCCACTCCGACAGTCATTGGAGCCTGGGAGGAAAAGTGTTCAGCATCCACCACTTGTTGAATCAAGGAAGATTTTGTTACCACCCTTACACCTCAAGCTGGGTCTGATGAAGAACTTTGTCAAGGCCACTGACAAAACACAAGCAGCTTTCAAGTACCTCCGTGGAAAATTTCCAAGGTTAAGTGAAGCTAAGATAAAGGAAGGTGTCTTTGTTGGTCCTCAGATTCGTGAACTTCTTCGAGATGATGCATTTGACCATGCACTGCGTGGCAAGGAAAAGACGGCATGGAAAGCCTTCCAGTTAGTGGCAATAAATTTTCTCGGACACAACAAGGCAGACAACTACAGGTTGTTGGTGGAAAACCTCCTCAAGGCATACAAAAGCCTTGGTTGCAACATGTCACTAAAGATACATTTTTTGCACTCTCATCTAGATTTTTTTCCACCAAACTGCGGAGCAGTGAGCGACGAGCACAGTGAGTGATTTCACCAGGACATTGCAACAATGGAGAAACGCTATCAGGGCAAATGGAGCCCATCAATGCTTGCAGACTGTTGCTGGACAGTGACAAGAAATGCTCCATTTAATGAATACAAGAGACAAGCCAAGAAGCGCCGAGTAGACACTGAATAGGACTAAACTATGTACATAATAATTTTTTGCCTTTTGTTTCATAATAAATTTTATTGATATAACCCTTTTGCTGATTTTTAAAGTGTTACATAAACAGGACAGGTGAAATATTATCATGTAAAGCAACCATAAACACATGAAAAGACCTAGGTTTACAATTTATGATTAAAACTCTACTATCTACACAATATACATAGACATAAAATGTAAAAACTTAAATATCTTAGAAACAGTAGTCAATCAGTTGTTTTAATTGTCAGATTTGAATTCAGCACATCAAAATACATAATAAATAGCACATTTTATCTCTGAAGCAGACGACGTCTCAAAAATTGTAGACCAGTGTTACCAAAGCTGAGTGTGGCTCTCGAGTGGCACAGTGGCAGCCCGTCTGCTGCTGGGGAACACAAGATGAATCCAGAGGGAGAGTCCAGTACCCAGACGAGTCCCACCTATCTCAAGCTTTTTCCCCTTATTTATACATTAGTAATACAGTGACATGTCCCTTAAAGAAAACTTGTCACGTAAGCAGTTTCAAGCAAGAGGCTCCTTCTGATTATTAATTAACCAGGTGTGGGTTTTTCCAGAGTCTGCAGCTCTGAGACCCCAATAGACATTCCTTCTCTTTTAAAATGCATGTATCAGCAACTTCAACACAATTCTTATCAGGAAGGATGTGGGGTCAAGCTGCCCTTTCTGTGGCACCCCAAAAACCTGTCCCCTCCTGCCTTGGTCAAGCTGAGACTTGCTTTTAACAGCTTGCTGACTGGGCTGTCTTTAACAATAAGCCATAGTGGTTTCAGGCACTTTACTGGTTTGCCAAAGTCTCCCCGTACACCACACTACATCCCTGTAACAATCAGGCTGGCAGGGGGAGACCCTGGAGCTTCCTTCTCCTTAAGGGTGGAAGGGGAGAATGGGACCCTGCTGTATGTCCCCTCAGGCCTGGGAGACAAGGGTGCAGTGCCCAAGAGTAGCAGAAGGTGGGACAGGGGAGGAAAAATGAATTGCTGGACAGGGGAATGGGCAGATATGGGGATGAGTGCTCCTGCAGTGAGGTCCTAAATCGCCTTAAATTTTGGAGCACAATCTCTCTCACACACACATACACACCCCACAGCAAGTCAAAAATCAAAACAAACCAAAAATTCACAAGATAATCTTTTTTTTTAAACAGGGGTTGACTCTTGATTTTTTTGAACCACTAGGGTTGGCACTACTGTACATGTCATGAACAATATAATTGCAAGGCAACAAAGAAAAACATAATATAAGCTATAGCCAGAAACAATCATCAGAAAAAGTTCATCTAGGTCAGCGGTTCTCAAACACCAAAGTCGGTTGCGACCCTATTTTAATGGGGTTGCCAGAGCAGGCGTTAGACTTGCTGGGGCCCAGGGCTGAAGCCAAAGCCAAAGCCCCACTGCCCAGGGCTAAGCCCTCTGGCTTCAGCCCTGGGCAGCAGGGCTCTTGCTTTGGCTTCGGCCCTGTGTGGCAGTGCTCAGGTTACAGGCCCGCCGCCCAGGCCTGAAGCCCTAAGGCTTCAGCTTTGGCCCCACCACTAGGGGCAGCGGGGCTGGGGCAGGCTCAGGCTTGGGTCCCCCCTCTTGGGGTTGGGTAGTAATTTTTGTTGTTAGAAGGGGGTTGCAGTGCAGTGAAGTTTGAGAACCCCTGATTTAGGTGATTGTAGATGGCTGGCCTGTCTTCCCCACCCAGGAAGGATTAAACACCGTGCCCAAGGCTACATTCATAAGGGCGATTTAAGCATTGAAACACCTAACTTTTAAGTGCCCTGCCGCATAGTGAAATTCACAATCCTGAGTTAGGCTCCCTGACTCCCTATACAATGCATGGGAAGAGGTAGGCACCTAAAAAAGGGGATTCATAGAAGCCAGCAGGCAGAGCCAGGAGCCCCCTAAACTAACCAATAGGATATGTCAAGGAGAGGGATGTGGCCTAAGCCCTGCCCTTCAAAGGGATTTAGGTGCCTAACCCTGAGCCAGAGTGATGTGCCTAGCTCCACTCGGGGTTCACAGCTGTGAACCCTTCTCCTCGTCCAGCTGTGTTTTGTGTCAAGCCCAATCTGGTAGGTGTGCTCTAATGCAGCCTCTTAGCATGCCTACCGCAACAGGCCCCACGGGCAGGATAGGTGAGGGAATGCCTAGTTTGTGATTCCTACTAGGGCTCATGAATTAGGTGCAGAGGAGCCTAGCGCTGTCAGGTGTTAGTCAGCTGTGTGCATGCCCACCAGCAGCAATGTAGGTGATTTGGAAACTTTAATGGCAAAAACTGATGTGCCTAGAGATTTAAGACCTACAGAGTAAGGAGGCAGCTGAAGGGTGGTTTTGTGAATGCCAGTGGTGTCTCAATTTTGGATTTAAGGACGTAAGTGCCCATTTTGATTCTAGCTCCCAGAGTCTGTTCAGGCCATTTCTTCAGGACGATATTTATTAACTGACCAACAATCTTTAGCAAACCCCAAATATAAAAATAAAATACAAGTTCAACATAAACCCAACGGCTAATTTTATCTGACCTGGGGCTTCCTTGCCAGAGTTTCCCTAGAACTTGAGAATGGTCATATTGGGTCAGATCAATAGGCCATCTAACCCAATATCCTGTCTTCCAACAGTGGCCAGTGCCAAATGAACAGAACAGGCCAATTTATCAACTGATCCATCTGTTATCCAGTCCCAGATTCTGGCAGTCAGAAAAATCCCTGCTTCTGACATCTCTACCCCAGTCCACATATACACTATCTGCCTGGAAGTGTACACACGAACACCTCTGCTCTAGGAGCCAAATATTTCCTGTAACTCAAATTGAACTCTTTCAGCCTTTAGAGGAATCAGGTGCTTATTAGGCAGTCACCTGACTCCTTCCCAGTAGGGTCTGTTAATCCTCTCTAGCAAGGCAAACACTTGTTCTAAAGAGGCACTAGTACAGAAGGGAGCTGGATGGCCCAGGCCTTTTGACCCTTAAAGGGGCAATGTTACATAACAAAAAAAGTAAACAGATTAAAGAGCACACTGAGAAAATTACAGTAGTTACAATTTACTTACAGCTTTCACCTTTTCAAAATAAAAGAACAACATATCATGTTGAAATCCTTTTAATAACTCAAAATATGGTGAATTAACTATCTTTCCTTATCAAGAATGTCACCATTAACCCTAGCTATGTGTCTTTCAAGGATGGTTCCGTTTCCTAGTTTCATCTTATAATATAAATACAACTGACATTATAAGTTGTAACGCAGTTTTTTATTTTGTTTACTTAGGTTTTTTATTTAACTCTAGATCTCCAGTTTGACAATACTAGTTCTGGGATAGTTGCCATCATTGCAAAAATCAGTTTCTGAATGATCACAGATAGAGAGTTCCAAAAGGAAAATACCAATTATCTCAAACATTACCTATGGTGTCACATATGTTCTATTAAGAAATTCATAACTGGTCAGGTGAATTTCTCTGACTGTGAAAGCTTTTGAAATTTGAATCCCATAAACAATTTTCATTCATTACTGTGAGCATTAATGCTAAATCGGTTACATATATTCCCACCAGTTCATCCAGACACTGTGTGTTAGTCCAAATTAACCACTTGTAAGAATTCAGTAAGCAAAACTAATCACTTTTACATCCAGGGTAGAAAACCCCACAATCCATTTTGGAAAGTCTTTTTCACACTTATGCTGCTGACTCTCTTATAATCGTGGTCCCATATATTTGGCTAATATTAGTAAATAGCTTGGAAATAAGAAAATTACTTGTAAATAAATTCTGAATTAGTTTGCTCCATCTACTCCCTGCCCAATCCCCACATCTTTGCGGGGGGAGTTTGTGGTGGGGGGAAGAGGTGTAACCTGAAAACCTTTTAAAAACCTGAGTAAACAACCACAGAGGCTGCTCTTCCCCCTTTGCTGTGACTAGCAGCACCTTACCTTTGCACATGCATGTGAGGTGAGCCACAGTCTTGCCCTAAATGGTTTTACTCAAGACAAAGCTCTTTTATGACTCATTGGGACAATAAGACTCACATAGTGACTACAGCTATTGACTGACAGAGGTCCCAGTTCTACAAACACTTATGTATGTGCTATGTGTTCAGTCCCAGTGAGGACAATAAAAACAATAGGACTACTAACGTGTTAAATTAAGCATATGTAGGAAGCGTTTTTAGCATTGGCCCCAATAGTGAATTTCTTTAATACTCTGTGGTGATTTTAACCCCAGAAATGTATTCATTTATTTTATTTGTGTGCCTTTGATGCTCATCACAATAGTATGTAAATTAGGAGTCTGGAGTCTTTATATAGATTGCTTGTAGGGCCTGATGCAGAATCCAGGGCTCTCCCTGACTTCAGTGGGTTTTGTATCAGACCCTATGTTAACAATCTCCTCCAAGTTTGCCTAAAAAGGATTCAGTACAATAAAACCCAGATGCAATTTTAAACAAAAATATTTCAAAACCACTTAAAGGGTTTTTGTTTGTTTTTCCACAAGATCGGATTTTTTAAAAATTAAAAGAACTTGTGTTGAAGAGCCCTTTCCGTTTTCCTCAGCTTAGCTAAAGCAGCAGATGGCAGCTATCTCTGTTCTTCTCCCAGGCCAGCTCTCTGTATAGCTTCTCTCTGCTGTTCAAAGGAGCTCCACACTCTATACAAATTATTTCAGAAAAAAAGAATATTAAGGTGCTAGTTGAAAGAACTGCTTTCATGAAAAGCAGGAAGCTGCTTTGAGTAGTAAAAACAAGCTCTTTGTTGATTGAACAGGATAGGGGAGGGGGAAGAGCAGTGCTAGTTTGAGTGGCAACAGAATGTACCAGAATTTTAATAATATTGCTATAGGCACTTACCAGTATTTCACAGTAAGCTTATACTGCAGTGTTAGTGAAATACCAGCATCATCAAACACTATCCGAATTCTTTACTACATTTAGAACAGTAGGATCACCTCACTTAGTTGAGGAATAAGAAAATTCAACTTGTTCATTTCTTACGCATAAGTGGATATAAATTTTACCCTGATATTTCTTTGGTGAGAAAAAGAAATTAACTTCTCTCCTTTAGCATAAAGCTAATAAACCTACTTATTTTTGAACATCCCATCAGAACTCAGCAAATAATATCATCTGCCCAGATTTGTGGCATTTCTTTTACAGAGAGTTTAAAATTTGGATAGAGAGGTTTACTTGGTGAATTGAAATATTACCTCCTCAGGATCTCTTTTGTCAACTGGAATCAAAAGACATTTCTATGACTACCTAACATTCATCTCACAAGTGTTATTTAACTTAGAATTTCCTTTCTTTTATATACATAAAAATTCAACCATGATGTTGTTTTTAATGTATATTTTTCATTTCACTTTCTTTTGTCGATGTACTTATACACTAGAGAAATTACTAAAGACAATGGGCCTGATTGTCCCTTACTTATTATTAGGGTGACCAGATGTCCTGTTTTTATAGGGACAGTCCCGGTTTTAGGGACTTTTCCTTATATAGGCGCCTATTACCCCCCACCCCCGTCCCGTTTTTTCACAGTTGCTGTCTGGTCACCCTACTTATTATTAATGTTTTTATGACTGGGGTGTCTAAAAGCCTCAACCAAGATCAGAGCTCTCTTATGCTAGGCACTATAATGAGAGGCAATGCCTGCACCAAAGACCTTATGATCAAAATTAACAACCTGTGAGAAGGCAACGGAAGGGGAAACGTTTTTTCCATTGAAAAATTGAGCTTGATCAAAAATTATTTTTTTTTCAAGGAAAAAAACTTCTGGAAAAATTTAAAAATGAAAAAATGCTGAAAAAATTGATTTTTTTTAATGTTTATTTTTTTGGTTACAAAATAGTGTGGAGATTCCCATTTTCTTTCAGGATTGTTTGTTTACTTTATTCAAACGGGAAAGTAGAGGAGAGGTTTAAAAAAATAAAGTTAAAGAAAGTGAGAAAATGAAAAATTCTCTCACTTATTTACTTTTTCCTGCTGCAAAAAGAGATTTAGTGCACAGCAAGCCAGGGTGTGACTCTGTAGCATACTAGCTTGCTGCACACTAACTGGCTTTGTGGACTCTGCTACCACACACTATTTTTAATGGCTTACATTTTAAAACTTTTTTCCACAAGAAAATTCTGGGGGACAAGGTGGGAGGGATAGGGGAATGAATTTCTTCTCATTATTTTTATTTTTCCCTTTTTTATCCACTAGAAAGGTATTTTAAAATGTGACAGAAGAGCAAGTGTGTTTTTCTCCAGTTTCTCTATTTATTTTTTTAATCCCCCCCCCCCCCCCCAATTCTTCACTTGGAAAAAATTGAGGGAAATAAAGAATGAGAGAGGGAAGAAAAATCCTTAAAATCCTAAATAGAATATTCTGAAACCAAACAAAATCACATTTTTTCAAATTGTGAAAATTTTAGTTTTGTTAATTTTTTCATCAAAATGCAAAAAAAAAAAAAAAAGTAAAAGAGAGAGGGATGCAGTACATTCATCTGACTCGCCATTCTAATTAAATCTCTGTTGGGTATTTGGTAACGTTTATCATGGGGTACTTCTGATCAGACTGTATAAACCAGAAGGAATCTAAGTGATTGCTTTACCATTCAATCACAGAAGTCAGAGATAGAAAACAGCTTAATTATCACTCTCTATATATTTTTTCCATAAAGAAATTGTTTAAAAGTGTTGAAACTTACAGGAAGGCTCCCTAAGAGGACATGTCTGAGCACCTGTGCACTGAGGTGTGATTCCCAGCGTGGGTTGACATACACGTGCTAGCTCTATGTGAGCTAGAGCCTGAAAATAGTAGTGTGATTGCTGCAGCACAGGCAGTGGGTCAGGCTAGCTGCCTGAGTAGAATCCAAGCTGACCCCCTGGGTATGTACCTGGGCAGCTAGCCTGAGCCAGGGAACGTGCTGTAACGACCACACTCTTATTTTTAGGCACTAGCTCAAGCTGAGCCAGTGCATGTATGTCTACCCAAGCTGAGAATCACCTGTCCCAGCTGCTATGGAGACATACCATTGTAAATAGTACACTTGGATGCCAGCACAGGTGTGGGACCTATAGAATGAGCAAAGGGCTGAGCTTCATATATTTATAATGGAGATACCCTATCTCCTAGAACTGGAAGGGACCTTGAAAGGTCATCAAGTCCAGCCCCCGGCCTTCACTAGCAGGACCAAGTACTGATTTTGCCCCAGATCCCTAAGTGGCTCCCTCAAGGACTGAACGTACAACCCTGGGTTTAGCTGGCCAATGCTCAAACCACTGAGCTATCCCTCCCCCCCACAGCTTCAATCAAAGCTTTCCCCTAGTTTTAACATACATTAGCTGAACATGGTCAACCTTAGTGGGGAACCTTGGGTTGACAAAGACGTGCTAACATATATTCAGAGGTGTTCAAAAGTATTAACCTCTTTGTGCTTTAAGGTCAAAGTTCTGGTTAAAGTCATAGTAGCTAACCTGTCTTGGCTAACATACTGGCAACCATGATCTCTTTCCCAGTCAAGATCAGGCCTAAGAGATAGCCCATCCCTGGAATTGGACATGGACTTGGGAGAGCAAAAAATCCCATCTATTTTCCAAGACCTCCATGAGAGAGAGTGAAAGGAAAAAACAAAAGGAGCTGACAAGGAATCTGACTGTAAGAATAATATTACCAAATTTTGATCTTTGTAACTAAGAGCACTGCTCCATTCCAGAGAACCTTATTAGTCTTTTGCCTGGATGAGAATCAATAAATGCTTTATTTTATATTATGTGCTCATTTCTCTTCTCCCATTCTGTTTGAATCCAACTGTAATTTGGATTTGTTTAGTAATCATGAAGAACAAAGATGGCTCCAGAAGATGGCTATGCTCAGGGGAGGAAGGGAAAATATATAGAATCCACCAATGGTTTTACACCAGCATTGTTAAACTCATGACTAGGGTCTCTGGAAGAGTTGCAGTATCTCCTCGTAATTGGGCAACAGATGGAGGGGGGAGATGTGATGACATAAATTGCGTCCTCCAACCTTACTGGAGTTGGGTTATGGTGATCCATTGTTACAGATATGCAGTCTATGCCTGACAAAGCAGTATTGTTTCCTATTGTACATCTACTAATCTTTTGCCCAGCCTAGTTTTAAATGTACCAACATTTGAGTTTCCAATGCTTCCTTTGAGCTGTCGGAGGCCTGTATTCCAAAAAAGGGAAAAAGATTACTAAGCAAGAGATTTAGACCGAGCTGGATGAGCGACCGACTCAAAGGGGCGATTAAGAAAAAACAGAAAGCGTATAAAGAGTGGAAGAGGGGAGGGATCAGTAAGGAAATGTACCTAAGTGAAGTCAGAGAATGTAGAGATAGAGTGAGAAAGGCCAAAGGCCGTGTAGAGTTGGACCTAGCGAGGGGAATTAAAAGCAATAGTAAGAGGTTTTACAGCCACATAAATAGGAAGAAAGCAAAGAAAGAAGAAGTGGGACCGCTGAAGTCTATTGCCGGAGAGGAGATTAAAGACAATCTAGGCATGGCGCAATATCTTAATGAATATTTTGCATCGGTGTTTAATGAGGCCAATGAAGGTATTAGGGATACTAGCACCACTATAGAGGGGCATTCGGGATGGGGGATTACCGTATCCGAGGTGGAAACAAAACTTGAACGCCTTAATGGGGCTAAGTGGGGAGGACCGGACGATCTACATCCGAGAATATTGAAGGAATTGGCGCGGGAAATAGCAGGCCCGTTAGCGATAATATTTAATGAATCTGTAAACTCGGGGGTGGTCCCGTTAGACTGGAGAATAGCTAATGTGGTTCCTATTTTCAAGAAAGGGAAAAAAAGTGATCCGGGTAACTACAGGCCTGTTAGTCTAACATCTGTAGTGTGCAAGGTGTTAGAGAAAATTCTGAAAGAGAAACTAGTTGAGGACCTGGAGGGTAGTGGCAATTGCGATAAATTACAACATGGTTTTACGAAGGGCAGATCGTGCCAAACGAATCTGATCTCTGTCTTTGAGAAAGTAACGGCTTTATTAGATAAGGGAAATGCGGTGGACCTAATATACCTGGATTTCAGTAAAGCGTTTGATACTGTACCCCATGAGGAATTATTGGTTAAACTGAAAAACATGGGGATCGATATGAAAATCCAGAAGTGGATAAGGAATTGGTTACTGGGGAGAATGCAGCGGGTTGTATTAAAGGGTGAACTGTCGGGTTGGAGGGAGGTTACTAGTGGAGTGCCTCAAGGTTCGGTTTTGGGACCCATTTTATTTAATCTATTTATAACTGACCTCGGAACCGATTGCAGGAGTGGGCTGATAAAATTTGCAGATGATACGAAGGTGGGAGGCGTTGTAAATTCGGAGGAGGACAGGGATATCCTGCAGGGAGACTTGAATGAGCTTGTGAATTGGAGTATCAGAAATAAGATGAAATTTAATAGTGAAAAGTGTAAGGTGATGCATTTGGGGATGACTAATAACAATTTTAGTTACAAGATGGGGACGCATTGGTTAGAAGTAACGGAAGAGGAGAAGGACCTAGGGGTTCTTGTAGACCGCAGGATGATTATGAGTCGACAATGTGACGTGGCGGTGAAAAAAGCCAATGCTGTCTTGGGATGCATTAGGCGAGGTATATCTAGTAGGGATAAGGAGGTCCTGCTTCCGTTGTACAAGGCGCTGGTGAGACCTCATTTGGAGTACTGTGTGCAGTTCTGGTCTCCCATGTTTAAAAAAGATGAACTCAAACTAGAACGGGTGCAGAGAAGGGCCACTAGGATGATCAGAGGAATGGAAAAGCTGTCGTACGAAAGGAGACTAGAGGAGCTTGGGTTGTTTAGTCTGACAAAGCGAAGGCTGAGAGGGGATATGATTGCTATCTTTAAATATATTAGAGGGATTAATACAAGGGAGGGAGAAGAATTATTCCAGCTTAATACTAACGTGGATACCAGAACGAATGGATACAAACTGGCCGTGGGGAAGTTCAGACTTGAAATTAGACGAAGGTTTCTGACCGTCAGAGGGGTGAAATATTGGAACGGCCTACCGAGGGAAACGGTGGGGGCGACGGACCTGTCTGGTTTTAAGATAAAGTTAGATAAGTTTATGGAGGGAATGGTTTAATGGTAAAACATAGTAGTCAAGGAAAGCCAAGCAATGGTGGGTAAATAGTATAATGGCTAACGGGGTCAGGCTGGAGACTCTTGCCTATATGCTCGGGGTCTTACTGATCGCCACATTTGGGGTCGGGAAGGAATTTTCCTCCAGGGCAGATTGGCTGAGCCTCTGGAGGTTTTTCGCCTTCCTCCGCAGCATGGGGCAGGGATCTCTAGCAGGAGGGTCTCTGCCGATTGCAGTCACTAAAAACAGGATTGGGGACTTCAACAGCAGAGTCCAGGGAAGGGGTAGGGACGGTTTTATGGCCTGCAGCATGCAGGGGGTCAGACCAGATGATCATAATGGTCCCTTCTGACCTTAAAGTCTATGAGTCTATGAGTCTATGAGTCTTTAGGAGACTATTCCACAGTCTAATAAATTTCACTGTCAGGAATCTAAAGATTAATTCTGAGTATTTTCAGTTTAGAGTTTAATCTTTTGTACAACTGTGCCTACATTTGTATTCAACCTGCATTAGCTACTTGTTATCCAATGAGTGTGTTTCAGGGGTTCACTATATTAGTATTTAAATCTTAAATAATAAATGACTATTCCACATAAAGGGCCAACTGGGATTAGCAAGGTTGGAATTGCTGACTGTCTCTATACACTGTATAATCTTGAACAAATGAGAGGAAACACATTTTCTCTCAAAGGCCTGTGTAACTCTCCCTCTCAATATATGTCAGATTATAGCTCTGATGTCCCTCTGTGTGAGCCTCAGTACTGTTTGGCTTCCTTTTGAGTTTTATGTGGTTTGGTGCAGGAGATGTTTTACTTATTTTATCAAAGGATTGTGCATTTACACTACAGCTGGAATCTATTGTACTCTGCTGCCTTTCTTTTTTGTGTTTTATGTTTCATAATCCTATACCTGTCCAGAGTCCTTTGGGGATGAATATCACACGCCTACAAATTTGTCATTATTATTAAATTTACCATTTCTGCCTTTTCAATAACCCGATGACCAAAACTTTCAAATATACATATTCTAAATGTGGCATGCTTTTTCCTTTAAATACATGGCTAGAATAACTTCCTTCTTTTTATATTAGACATTTTGTTCATCCACTCCAGAACTGAATGGTATTGCCCACTTTTTACTAACTAGCACCACCATTACTGCCCACTTCCCACTTCAATATTATATCAGGAAATTTCATCCCTATAGTGCATGATTATTTTCCAGTACGTTGATACAAAGAGTAAACAAAATTGATTGTGTTATATGATTTTCCTGTCAAATCAGAAAAGGAAGAGAAAGGAAAGTGAATGCCTTATGCCATCTGTTTTCTGTCCTGGCTTTGGACCCACTAGCCATTATAATCTGTAATGATAATAAAATTGGGGACTACATGGTTCAGGTAACTTATACAGAATCCATCATCACTTGTAGATCACTAGTTCAGCTCTGATCCAAAGTGAGTGAACAGACTCAAAACTGAGATGCACCCCAGCCATAAAACTAACATCTTGTTTGCCAGGGCTCAGAGCAAGACTTTCCATTCACCTTGTTTTAGAGATAAGGGCCAGCCACAAAGTCCAAACTTCACTAAATTTAGGGGGAGTAGGTGAACCAGGGATTTGGTTCAGATCCATTTCTAGTACAAATTGGGGGAATATAGGCTTATTAGGTGCCCTTATTAAATATTTAACATCTGAGTGTTGTTCATTAACAGTTTGATAGCCTGAGTAAAATGAATTTCTTAGGGTCAGTCAGTCTACTTGTAGTTTTAACCATCCTAGAATGGCTTTTACCTCTGTACCCTTGCTTAATTATTATATCTGTTTTCTGCATAATTAGAAGTTTAAATTTTCAGTGCTGTCAGTCCAATAACTAAATTCATTCTAAAATACTAAATAGTCATAAAATTAGAAAAAATCCTTAGAATCCATAACTTACATTATTTTAAATGCAGCAATTATTCTCTCATTACTGTCTTTTGCAACTAAATTGATTTTTTACCTTCTCCAAACCCTGGGTTTTGACTCTTTACTCACTATTACATCTAAATGGAGTAAATCCAAAAATACACTTTTGATAGGGAAATATCTCCCAGAATCCCTTGAACCATGAGAATTTAAGTTGCTGCCAATAGTTGCTAATAAGTTTAACCACCTCAGGAATTATATTAAACGCTAGGTTGATATATATAACCAAAGACAATTTGGGAAAAGTAATTTAACAGGCAGCAGATGATATGCACAGATGGAATCTTCTGATTGTATCACATTGGGGATAGGTTAGAATTACCAAAAATAATTCAGACAGTTTCATATATCAGATGCTTCAATTAGCATTTCCCCTAAATGATACAAACTCTGACAAGGTTTTTGTTTTGATATTTTTAATCAACATTTGTCCATCCATTAAAAAAAACAACTTTCCAATCAATTAAACATTTAATCTACCTTAATTAACACCTTCACTTTTGGACACTAATGTGTCCCAGATAACTGGAGCAAACATATTGATTTAGCTGCCCTCTCCCATTATTTTCTCAAGCAGCTTCTCACCCTCACACCACATGCAAATAAACAGTAATTCTACCTTCAGTCAGTCTCAAGTAAAATTAACATTTGAAATTATGTACCTTGAATATAACTGCAAAATAACTTTATTCAAAGTACAAGATGAGACCCTAAGAGCATCCCAACACCAGCAGGCAAGGGGCTCCCTAGTATCCAGCAGTGAATCTCAGCTGGCCTGACCAGCTCAGTGAACCCCAACTCACTGTTGTCATAATCTGTATCGAAAAGGTGCCATGTAAGGTTTCAGATGCAAACTAGTAACATGCTGGTCATTAATATCAGTTATGGGGTATGTGCAGGTAATACATGAACAATTATAAATATGTGCTGGAAATATGTTCTTAACAGGTGTTTGCCAGGTAGGGTTTAAGGCAGCCCACCCTAGACAAAGGAATGTGGTTCTGCCTTCTTGGATGTGTCTCCAATGTGGATTGAGCAAGGAGAGACAATGGAAGTACAGTAAATGCTCTTTTATCTGGCACTTCACCAACCAGCAAGCTCTATAAACCAGCATTTCTGATCTGCACTGAAACTCTGGTGTATAGTGCAGTTGGTATGGGACTAGCAGGAGGCTGGGGCATGGAAGGGGCTGTGAGGGAGTTTGGGTCTGGGAGAGGGCTTGGTGCAGGGGGTTAGGGCGCAGGAGGGCCTCAGGGTGCCGGATGTGGGGGGGGCGCTCACCTCGGGCACAACCACAAGCAACTCCCCGTCCCTGCTGTTGCTGGTGGAGGCGCCAGGCAGCTTTGCAGGCATGCTGCCTCCGTTCTCCCTCCCTGAGCGCTGACTCTGCAGCTCCCAGCCCAGTCTGGCCGCACCTCCGCCAGGAGCAGCAGGAGGTGAGTACCCCATCCAGCACCCTGAACCCTCTCCCATGCCCCAACCCCCTGTCCCAAGCTCCCTCCTGGACCCAGAGCCCATGCCCCGCAGCCCCTCCTACATCCCTGCCCTGCACCCCACACCCCTACCCTACACAGCCCCACTACAAACCCCTCCCTCTGAGTTAACCAGCATTTTTAATTTACCGGCACACACACACACACACACTTTCCCCCAGCATGCCAGTTAAAAAAGCTTTAACGGTAAATTTACATGAAAGGTAAACAAAGCCATCAACTAGCAAGTGGGGAGATAGCCTCTTAACTATCACTACTATGTAAAAATTAGCATGGCATCAGCTCCCTGGTGGTCACAGCAAGCTGAGCCCCCAAGGAGGGCTTTCTGACTTTGAAAACAAAAGATAAACTTTGAGGATATAAGCAGAGAGAAAAAGCCATTTTGGCATCCTTCACCTGAGGAGACAAAGAACCCAAGTGCTTTGGCTCTGTGTTGGATCCTAGCTAAGGACTGACCAGCCATGCTGGAAGAATTACTGTGGTGAGAAAACTACTTTGAACAAAAGACTCTAGTTTGTAAAGTTAGGTTTCAGTCTTGGAAGCACATTGTTACTTTCGTTTGTTTGTAACTGTTTCTATCCCAATTCCTCTACTTGGTATCAATTAAAGATCTGTTCTTTGTTAGTAAACTTAATCTAGTTTTATTACACAACCACGTCAGTGCAGTATTTCAAACTGAGGAGTAAAATTCTCAGCCAAACTAACAGGCTGGTACCGTGCACTGTCTCTTTCAAGGAGCAGCAAACTTGATAAGGTTCTGTGAGTGCTACAGTGAGAGGGATCAAGCACTGCAGAGGAGACTGTTTTGGAAAGACTCAGGTCTGGAAGGGCTGTTGGTGTTACCCTGCAAGGAGTAACCAGGCTGGTGGTAGCGAGGGTGAGGTCACTGTGCTGTGAGCAGGCTCTGAGCCAAAACTACACAGTACAGCAGCACCCAGGATTACAGCACAGGTGGTGACAGAACCTCTTACCAGTCCAGGTGAACCCCCCCAAAGTGTCACACAAGTCTTAAAATAATTATATATATAATCTCATGATTTTCATTTACACTTAGCCCCATTTACACTGCTTTATCCTGAATGTAAATGAGAATCAGGCCCATAAACAAATACACACCATACATTATTATTTATTTACCTTGTGGTAGTTCCAGAAGGAAATAATGCCACAAATTAGTATGGTGGTAGTTGAATTTACCAGTTTGTACAAGATTTGGTGATTGAAAATCTACAACCTAAGTATGAAACTATGACCAATGTTACTTCCATCGTAAAATATGGATATGAATGCTGGAAATCTACCAGCGGTACAGACAGACATCTAAATGTCTTTGAAAGCAAATGCCTTAGAAAAATACTAGGTATTACAGGGAATTAATTTATAACAAATGCCAAGATTCATCATATGTTGTATGCAGAATAGTTGTAACCGTGTCGATCCCACCTTGCAATTCATCATAGAATTCAGTACAGCTTTATCTCTAAATCATCATACATACATACATACTCTACTGAGGACAGTTTCACCAGCCAGAGTGACCACAGTTGATGCTGTCACTCAGACATCATGTAGCGAAGTTCCCAGATCTAGGAATCACAGAATTGAGCCTTATCTCTAAAGTTATCCAGAAAAGAAGATGCAAATATTTGGGACATATGTTGATGTAACACCCTTCAAAATACAGGTTCTGTCCTTCAAAAACACAGGATTCTTTATTATCTCAGTACAAACATACAGTACATGCCTGTAGCACAGAGCAGTGCCTCAGAGGTCTGTGCAAAAACAGTGCTCCAAAAGCAAAATGTTCACTCCCATACCATAGCAACGCCTGCCAACAAGGCAGGGAATGCCTAAAAATTATCACCCCTAGGGACACAGTGGGGGATTGTCCTAAAAGTTCAACCACTGCACTCCTTTTTATGTCAATGTGTACTCTCTTTTGTGTATGTCTTACATACCCCTCAGCTAGGTCCAGCTCCAGGCAGCAGCGGAGCAAGCTTGTGCTTGGGGCGGCAGATTCCAAGGGGCGGCATTCCATCTAATCCTTTTCTTTTTTTTTTTTTTTGCGCTTCACCGCTTTGGCCGCCCCTGCAGATTTTTTCTTTTTGGTTTGCTGCTCCCGCTGCCCTGTAGGGGGCGGCAGCCCGCGTCCTTCCCTGCCGGCCGACCTTCCCTGTGGAGCCCTCCCGGCAGGCGGCACACCCGGAGGGGCTGCGTGGCAGCGCCCCACTTAAGGAAGCCCTAGGGGGCCCCCCTTCTCTCTCTCCCCCGCTAGCCGGAGTGCGCACTCCGCTGCCCGGGGTCTGCAGGGCCGGGAGTCCCCCTGCACACACGCTTCTGCCGCCCCGCAGGTTTTTTGTTTTTTCTTTCCTTCACCACTCTGGCCGGCCAGTTTGTTTCCCGCCCTTTTGCCGCTCCGGCCGGGGGCAGGTTTGTTTTCCTCCTCCCCTCTCTCCCCCACCCCTTTGCTGCTCCCGCCGGCCCAGCGTTTTTTGCTTGGGGCGGCAAAAAAGCCAGAGCCAGCCCTGCCCCCAGCAACATTAAATGTCATCTTGACATGTCCAGCATTACGGGTAAGTCTTGCTTGGCTTGCTTGCTTGGTTACAGTATGAACAAATTACTACCTTCGGACCAACACTTTTGGTTTGATTTTTCATTATAAACTTACTGTGTAATGACTGGGATACTCCTAAGATTCAAATTAACCTCTTAAATATGACAGGATCTCTTAAGCAATTAATTCTGGTGTGTATATATGGTTGGACCTAAATTCACTGGCAATAAATATTGTAGTAACTTGTAGACTGGAGACACAACCTCTGAGGAACTAAACAGATTAATCTGTGGGTTCTTATACTGGTAATTTAGGGACCCAAGCTGATCATAGTGAATATCCTGTTCTTCTCTAATCCTGGTGGTTCAATGACTGTTAGTATTTGCCTGTTCCTGTGCTGGCACTGATTCCTTTGACCCAGATCCATGTAACACCTCAGTACGTCCATCAGAACCACCAGCAGTCTGGTCATTTGCAACGGTGAAACAATAAACTTCAGCATCCAAATTTAGTGAGCTGTTTATTATAGGCTGGCTGCCCTCCAGACATTGCTCACCAGTGTTAACAGGCACAGGTTTATCCTGACCTTAATGATTGAGGCACTGAACCTATATTTCATCATCTGAACTTGAATGGTCTCTTGCAACATGTCTTAACTCCTAATGCTCAACGATCTGTTCCACCTTTCATTTAGCTGTGACACTCTGATTATCTGAAGAAGACCTGAAGAAGAACTCTGTATAAGCTTGAAAGCTTGTCTCTTTCACCAACAGAAGTTGGTCCAATAAAAGATATCACCTCACACACCTTGTCTCTCTAATATCCTGGAACTAATATGGCTACAACAACACTGCAAACATCATCTGAACTGTCAGAGGAGTCCTGTTCCCAGAAAACTGGGGAATGCATCACTATTCATGCTTTTCTTGGTTTCTTGTTGTTGTTGGACTACCAATAAGCAAGTAATCGCAGGGCATTAAGAGACTGTGAGTAATACCCTTGCTCTTCCCTGCTGATCCTCTGGAACTACTTCGCACACTGTATGATTCCCCATCTTCTTGGTAACAATGTGGATGTGCCTGTCCCAGTAGGCTTTTAATTTTGCAGGTCCTCCACATACTGACAAATTCCAGACAGATACCCCATACCCTGGGGAGAAAGTGGCACTTGAGCTGTGTGATCATAGTAATCCTTGTTTCTGGTAGCTAACTTCCTTGAGTTTTCATTGACTAAATCAAGAGCTTCTCTCATCTATGCTTTCCATTTTTGCACATAATCACTATAGTTCTCCACTAATTCCTGATTTCCCATTAAATCCAATATGTCAATTGGCAAGGAAAGGGCTCTTCCATACAAAAATGGAGAAAATCCTCATTTCATTATGTATACAGTTATAAGCATATGCAACCTTGTTTAAGGACTCTTTCCAATGAGATTTCTGGTCTTCAGGAAGAGTTCTCAGCGCTCCTAGTAGTGTTCTACTAAATTATTCAACTTTCCCATTTTCCTGGAGATGATATTGGGTTATTCTCAACCCTGCAATCGGGCAGTACTACTGCAGCCTGTGGAACAGCTGGTTCTCAAATTCGCCATCTTGGTCATGATGAATTCATTTAGGGGAATCCAAATTTTAAAATAAAATTATTACAAATTTTGTCAGCTGCCATTTTCTGAGAGTTGGTTCTTGTGAGAGAAGCCTGTGCAAACCTGGTAAAGTACTCTATAACAACCAGGATATACTCATTCGCCCGCTGCTTTTCTCAAGATGAAGAAAATCAACAGACTTGTTCAAATAGTTATGTAGTACTGATAGCCTGTAACTGGGCTTTGGTATGTTGGTTTGGTTTCCTCTGTTTTAGGCATTGACAGACCTGAGTTACATAGTGCTCAATATCCTCCTTCATATGGGGCCAATAGAAATGGTCTCGAGCAAGGTGAATAACTCAGTCAGCACCTAAGAGGCCCACATTTTCATGGAATTCTGTATAGATTAGTCTGCAGTACTTTTCAGGTACTACCAAATGATTGCGAGTAGTGATTTTGCAATGAAGGACACTATCCTTACCAAAGTATCATTTTTCCCACTCACACCACAAAGCAAACACAGATATAGTCTCTGGCTTTTCCTTGCCGGTGTCCTGGATCCTTTGTCTTTTGATTCAAGAATTGCTTTTATTATCAGGTTATCTTACATAATTCCTCCCAAGAGAGGGATTGAGGGGTTGAAGATGCACTTATTAGCTCATCTCCTTCCAACATGGCAGCATTCGTAGTGATAGCAGTTATCCAGAATATGAACCCTTCCTCTGGGGCCTGTAATGATTTTATTACAGTATTTACAACATCCATAGATGTTTCCTCAGTATACCCTTTCATGAATTTGCCCAAATAAAGAGGTATACTGGACAAAATATCAGCATCAACATTACATTTTCTAGACCGGTATCTGACATTGAAATTAAAACTGGTCAATTCAGCTACCCAATGCTGTCCAATGGCATTCAGTCTGGCTGATGTAAGTACATATGTCAGCAGGTTATTATCTGCGTAAACAATGAAGGATCACATGTAATATAAATAATCAACAAAGTTGCTCTGTAATTTCCCATTTCAAAGCCAGAAACTCCAGTTTCCCAGAATGATAATTATATCTTTTTTCTACAGGAGAAAGGATTGTAGTGTCAGAGGCTATCACTCGTAACTTGCCCTCCTGCCAACACAGCTCACAATCCATCAGAAGATGCATCTTTATGTAAAATGGATGGCAGGGAAAAATCTGGATAGGCTATCACTGGGGGGGGGGGGGGTCAAGCAACTTTTCTAATACTTTCTGATGGACCTCAGGCCACATGATTGGCTGGCTAGCAGGCACTTGTCCCACCCCATTCTTTCTCTGCTTTCTGCAAGACCCCTTTTTCCCTGACACATGCCTTTACTAGTGGCCTTATTGTTATGAGGTGGAAAAGATATCAGAAGTAGGCTTTGAATGCCCTGTTATGTCCTTAATGTACTGGCAATAATAATTAGCAAGCCTAATACCTTCCGCAGTTCACGCACATTGGAAGGCTTTTTCTCTTTCAATGCCTGTAGCAAAAATGTCAGCTGGGTCTATTTTATATACCCATAAATCACATATTCTCTTTCTAAGTCACCCTTTTTAGCTTTTCGTTTGAAACCATATATTTTTGAATTGCTGGAGGACTTCCTGAACATGCTTGACATGTTCCGAGCAAGTTCTGCTACAGCGCAGGGTATCATCCTGACATGGGATATAACTCTTATTGTTTAGATCCTCAAGGCAGGAAGGTGGCAGGAGCATTCATAAGCCCAAAAGGACTATGAATCCGTTCATACCAGATTGTAATAAAGGTGATGAGAGGTCAATTGTCAATGCCCTTGAACCCTTAATAGTAGGCCTTGTCCTGATCTAGAACTGAGAATCATGATGTCTCACCCAAGCCATCTAACACATTCTATAGACGAGGAAGAGGTTGATGATCTGGCACCATCTTTTGATTCAGTCTCAGTTGTCAGTTCAGTTGCATCCTTCTCTCAATAATAGTATCTCAAAATTCTCCTCAGCTTTGGTAATGTCATGATACTATTTCCTTCCATGTCGCTCTGAAGACTCGTTCCAGGACAAATTCCTTTAAAGCAGTGGTGGGCAACCCGCGGCCCATCAGGGTAATCTGCTGGTGGGCCACCTGGCAATTTGTTTACATTTGTACGGCCATCCACAGCTCCTAGTGGCTGTGGTCCACCATTCCCAGCCAATGGGAGCTGCAGGAAGTGGTGGCCAGCATGTCCCTGTGGCCCGCAACGCTTCCTGCAGCTCCCATTGGCCGGGAACGGAGAACCACGGCCACTGGGAGCTGCAGGCAGCCGTGCAAATGTAAACAAACTGTCTGGCAGCACACCAGCAGATTACCCTGTTGGGCCACGAGCGGCCCGCAGGCCACAGGTTGCCCACCACTGATATAGTGGACATGCAAAAAGCAGACCAGGATAGACAGGGATGGCAAAGAATTGCTCATGCCCTAAGCATCGTCTAATAGCGCAGGAAGGGTTCATAATCAGTTCCAAAGAGCCCAATTGTGGTAGATACTGTGTAAAACACACAGGAAGACACAAGCCGTATCCCAAAGAGTTTACAATTTAGGGTATGTCTACACTTCAAGCTGGATGTGTAAATTCCAGCTCACGGAGACCAGGGCCGGCTCCAGGCACCAGCTTGGCAAGCAGGTGCTTGGGGCGGCCACTCCGGAGAGGGGCAGCGGGTCCAGCGATTCGGTGGCAATTCAGCGGACGGTCCCTCACTTCCGCTGGGAACGAAGGACCTCCCGCCGAATTGACGCTGCAGATCGCGATTGCGGCCTTTTTTTTTTTTTGGCTGCTTGGGGCGGCCAAAACCCTGGAGCCAGCCCTGGAGGAGACATACCCACAGTAGCTTGCTAAAAATAGAGTGTAATCACATTCTAGGAGCCCAAGTACATACCTATGGTCTTGGACAGGATCATATTCAGGGTGGCTAACTCCTCTCGCTGCTTGTTTCACCATGGCTTCACTCTATTTTTTAGTGACTATTTCAATTAGAGCTAGTACAGGTGTATCTCCTCGAGCTGGAATTTACACCTCGAGCTTGAAGTGTATACATATCTTCAGGGTTTGTCTAGTCTACAAAAATTACCTGTGCCTGACAATGGGTGTCAACTGCAAATGTACATAGGGATAAACTAGTTCAGAACTATTTCAGAAACCTGGTTAGAACATGTTTCAAGCAATTTTTCTTCAACTACATTCCAGTGCAATACTCCCTGTGTGAGTAACAGATTCCTTTTTGTATAGTCAAACTCAAAATTTAAGATAAGACATGCCAAGATAAGGTGAGATATAATGGGAAGGAATGACAAATATAGCAGAAAAAGTGTGCAGAACTTGATGATTCCAAATAATGTTAAAGTTCTGAGGTTTTGTTCTTTTTTTGTATTTCAGATTTAGTCAAATTATTTTTTGCCTGTGATTTAGCCACAGGAGCATATTACGTGAATGTGTGTGAACATACAAAGTACACTCGTAAGAATTAAAACTGCTTTATTATAATGTGGTATATTTCAATTCATATAATCATTAAGTGACCTAAAAGCCTTGTTGTTATATATTAGACATGGAATTCAACATCATGAATTCATGTTCATTTTCACACATTTTCTCACTTTTCCCATTGTGCAGTATAATGGGAAAATATTCAGGCCCTGATTTGCCACTGGATTTCTCCAGTTTTATACCAATGTAACTTCATTCAAATCAATGAACTTCAACCGCAACATAAAACTGTCCTCACTTGGTAGAATCCCTTTTGTAAGTAACTACCCCAGAACGGAGTGCGGGCAAATTGAGCCCCATAAATTTACATTTTTTCTGAATTTTGAACTTTTTGCTATTTTTGTTTGATATATTCATGCCTCTGTTCTTCTTTTCAGGCATTACCACAAGACTATAATACTTCAAAACTCTCAAGAACTTATATTTAAACTACATTCCTTGCATTCTCATTTCACATGCATTGAGCCAGAGGCTTCCTTTTTAAAAGCCATAATATGCAGATTAGCATTCAGTTTAATGACTAAAACAGAAATCAATCACATTAAATGTTGGGGTGTGACGAGTGTAACTGAAAGGTAATTTCTGTATACATGTCTTTTTATCACACTGAAAACAGAAAAAATTCTGTTTTCCTCTTTGCTTTATACCTAAAACATAGTAAGAGTTAAGTATGGAAAAAGAAAGGATTGAGAATGATAATTAAACCCAATGGAAAGACAATGAATTATCAAATGCTCTCACTGTCTTTACCACACACAGAGAAAGAATGTTTATTTGATTCAGGGCCTCATTCTACAGACCAAACGATGCTAGGAATATTCAGTAATCTTTGCTCAATGTCACATAAACTGTCACTAGTAATAGACAGTGCTGCACTGTGTCATTGCAGCTGGGTATGTGCTAGCTATTTTAAAACTAACAAAGCTTCTTTGGGGAGCTTTACATTTCAATTTAACTAAACTGAAGTACTGACATATTCCTGTTTATTCCATATTCCTTTCTGCTAATGTAGTAGTTTTTACAATATGGTTATTATACTTTCCCTGGATAGCCACTAGTTTTCTTCACATTTAGCTAATTTCTATAACAATCAAATATGTTATGATCAAGTATTGCATTGGAAGACAGTGAAAATAGTATTATATTATTACATAATATCTTTCAAAAGAAAGATAGAGGAAAACATGTGAAGGAAAGGAAAAGGGAGAGGAGGGAGATATGGAATGCATTACAAATACATAATGTGATAAACTCATTTTGTAGCATCAGAAAGGATAATCTGCAAAATTCCCTAGATGGCTGCCTTTAAGGCACATTGTAACTGCCATTTACTTCAGTTGGGTCATATTTTATCATTGACTAATTTTGCATTCTTTGTTTTTGGAACTGCCTCTTCCTCTGCCTCCTCTATTTCTCCTCATATATTGACCAGTTGACCTCCTTTTTCTGTGGTGGTGTCTTGTTTTGAGTGCTGTTGGGTTTCTTCATGTGCCAGCTTTATAGAGTCTGTCTGCTTTTCTATTTTCATTGGTTGTTTTTTCCTATGGATTTAGGGTCTAAGTTCAGAGTCTGGCCAAGCTGCCTTGGTGCAAGACCTGGAGTGTGGGGGGTGGGGGGTAAGGTTGCTTTAAGCCACCTTTTCATTGCCTGATCCTGGGGCCAGCTAGGGGCTCATTTGTGCATATGCTTTAAAATTGAGGTCTCTTTGTATCATTGTATTTAAAATAATACACACTGGAAGTTTTTATACAATATTCAATACAGCACATGTACCAGGCCGGATTCACTCTAGGGTCTGCACTGATTTCCACTTTCATATGCGGGAATAACTCATGTAGAGGAATGTGGAAGGGGGCCTATTTATGCAGTTGAAGTGAAGTCTCAGTGATAGAAAAGCCAACAGCAGTCTTGTCTACATGAGGATGTTACATCACATTAACTGTAGTTAGTTCACCTTAAGGTACCTTCTGTCTGCACAACACCTTTTCACAAAGCATCTTGACATCTTAGGAGTAAGTAAAAGATTTATACATTTAGTGTTTGCTCTTTTAGAGATAGGTGTCTATAGCACCTGTAAATAGCACCTCCTTTACTGTGCTCTAAAAAATCCATTCAGATCACAGATGAGGAGAGGATTTTTCTCTTACAATAGTCATTGATACAATGAATACTATTGTATGGAAAAGACATTCTGATTGTTTTAATTAATTACCATAACATAAAATATGCAGTTTCAGCAATTATGAGTTCTCCTAGTCAGCACTTTCATATGTGACAGAAGTCTAAGTTTTGCTTGCTGCTTTGAAACATTATAAATATAGATTCATAGATTCCAATGCCAGAAGGGACTATTGTGATCATCTAGTCTGAGCGCCTGTATAACACAGGCCATACAACTTCCCCAATATAATTCCTTTTGAATTAGTGCATATCTTTAAAAATATATTTTAAATAATATTTTGCATTACCATAGCACCTTCCATCTGTGGATTTTAAAGTTCTTTGCAAATATTAATTGAGCCTCAACACCGGTGTGAAGAATTACTATCCCATTTCACAGTTGAGGAAACCGAGGCACAGAGTTTGCCCATGGTCATACAAAAGAGAAACAAGGTATCCTCATTCCCAAATAGGTGCTCTAACCAAAAGACCGCTCTCCTTTTATCCCAGTACGAAAGAAAGCACCATTTTCAAAGTATATTGGGGAAAATACATGAAGACACTCAGATACGTTTAATTTACTTCCAAATTCCTTCCTCCCTCTGGTGCTGGGATGATTTGTAGATTATTAGACAGCTGGTTTTTGCTACTGTGAACAGAATGGAAGTATTATATGATGTATAGCTTCATCCATAGCTTTTGGCAAACACCTTGTAAACAAAGTAGCAGAGGGTTACTTCCCTTTAGTTCTTTCTCAACATTCCTAATGCAATGTCCTATATAATCACACTAGTAAAGCACCAGTGAAATACTAGTCATATCAACAGATAGACACTAGTAGCGGGGGGGGGGGGGGAGAAGCTCTGGGGAAAATGACTCTAGCTGACCCATTGTGTTTTGGTTTTCTTTATATTAAAGGTATGTTGTCAGAGTGCTGGATTAACTGAATTATTCCCCTTTCCAAAGTGCAAAGGGAAGCTGTCCTAAAAGCTTTAGTTCTTTTCCCTCACTGCATTTCAATCACATTTCAGAGAAAAGAGACTCTCTAGCCAGGTGAAACAACTATGCTGTGTTAGTCACCAGCTAATACTTTTTAAATTACTATTAGTCATATTCCCCTTTCACAGAAAATACCTAAAAGAAGATACCATGAACAATTCAACCTAGTGAAAGCACAGAACAGATTTAGATTTAATATGAGAAAGCACTAATACATATGCATTTACCAGTGTGTTGAGCCTTATACTGCTTTCAGTCATATTGTCCTCTCCTCTTCTGAGAATGAAGAGAGCTGTTATCCTGTGGGTCTCAGTTTGATGGGCAAAACAGGGTGGAAATACTGCCTCCGTTGCATCTTTCCCTACTCGCAGAAGACCCTATATTGGTGCTGTGCAGCTTGGAAACTACAGATAGAGAAAGGCAGGGGGGCAGGCCCAGCATGGCAGCCAATTTCAACAGTATCTTCTTCCCACAAGCCCCATGGGACTTGTTAATTACTATTAGTTTATTCCTGTGATATTATTACAAAACACTTGGGTACCCATCCTGCAAAGTGCTGTGCACCCTCATCTTCCACTTACTTCAAGGGGAGTTGAGGATGCTCTGCACTTCCCAAAAGGTGGATCAGCCCCCTGGACATATACTGTAAAATTCCATGCCATTGTACGAAGACAGATAAAGAGAGTACAGTCCATATTAGATAAGATAAATAAAACTGAGACAAGGCACAAAGCAGCAATTTTGGAGGAGGCTATGGGGAATAAGAATGATGAAAAGGGAGGCGGGATTGCTTCAAGAGGTGAGTTTTTAAGCAGGAGACAGGTTTCTTGGTGAATGGGGACAGGACAACACTTCTAGGAAAGGAGGCAAGAGAATATCTTCAAAAGGACTGCTTGCATGAGTAATGTCTACTCACCTGAGTATGGACTACAGGATCAGGACCCTAATGAGTTACTTAATTTTTACAGCACTTTGCAGATGTAGAGTGCTAGGTGAAAGTTAAGTACCATCATCATCTTCCAGCTGAAAAAAATATCTTACCTTTGTTTCATTATTTATTTGTTAGCATTTGTTAGAACTAGACCTGCCTTCATTAACGTTTGTGGGAAAGTGAACAAAATGGGGAGGGGCAAATGGCCAAATTCAAATAGAGTTCAGAATTTGTGAAAACATTTGCTTATCATTTTCCCCATTATATCCCATTCTAGTGCCTACACAGCTAAGAGTTTAAAAAACCTACTGCTTTGAACATTTATAAATCTCCTGGTATTTTAAGAAGCTAAAAGCACATTTTTTGATAACAGGGTTAATTGATAGCACAATTTGGATTGGGGCTCCTCATTATCTCTTCCTGTTTGAATTAGTACTATATATTAAACTAAGTTGAAAGTAATGAAGTTAACAGCTTTTCCCTTAGGCATGTCTTCGTTAGCCCTTAATCCTGTATCACCTTTTATAGAATTCTTGTCCATCAAACAAAATTAAATACATGGAATATATATTCTCCACACAAGACAAGGGAAACAATAATTGGAGGTTTGCAACTATATTGTTTGCCTGTCATAATGTTTTCCTTCTTTGGGACAGAGTTTCAAAATACAGAGTAAATAGAGAAGATTTTTGAAGCATGTTTCCTTGTTCTCGAATCATGTCTTTATACCACTGAAAATTGTACATTTAGCCAATAACTGCAACAAAGTCAACATCTTCCCCAGTACTTTCCATTTTTAGGAGGTCTATTTTTCTGCATGGGACTAATGCCTGGGGTGGTTCTAGGGTTCATAGAATATCAGGGTTGGAAAGGACCTCAGGAGGTCATCTAGTCCAACCCCCTGCTCAAAGCAGGACCAATTCCCAACTAAATCATCCCAGCCAGGGCTTTGTCAAGCCTGACCTTAAAAACCTCTAAGGAAGGAGATTCCACCACCTCCCTATGTAACCCATTCCAGTGCTTCACCACCCTCCTAGTGAAAAAGTTTTTCCTAATATCCAACCTAAACCTCCCCCACTGCAACTTGAGACTATTACTCCTTGTTCTGTCATCAGGTACCACTGAGAACAGGGTTCTTGTCCTTTTTCTATCAAAGACCCAAAGAAATCAGATGTGGTTTCTTGCTGTGACTCACCAAATCCCACAATCCTTTGCAGACACAAAACATTATGGGACCTCAACAACAAGAAAATGCTGGTTCTATGGTTTGTTAAGACTTGTGGGGCTGCTCATGGGTGTTAGGTCAGGGTAGTGATGTTGAGTGGTGAATGATTGAGTTGAGACTGTGTGGAGGGAGAAATTCTAGTTGGAGCGGTTTCTGCTGTGGGGGCTTCTTTCTTCTGCTTTCCTTCCCAGCACTGCACTTAGCTCCAATTAAATGTTTCAAGAGGAAGGTGACTGCACAGCCTCTTGAAACACACAGCAAAAGAGGATAAGACTGCTGAGCTTGCTCTAGGATTGTGTTGGGGGTGGGGCAGAGGCAGATGCTGCAAGAGCAGAGGAAGAGGGAGGGAGCTGCTCCCTCTCCATCTGCCTTGGCTCCTACTTGGTCCTAATAATTGCAGGATTTTGCTGGGCTTTTTACCCTCAGTTCATGGGACCCAGTGCAGTGTTGCCAAGTGGCTGTCGTCCTGCCTTCATGACACTCGCGCATTTGGCAGCCCTATCATGCATTCCCTTAGCTGGGATACTTTTGCTTCAGGCAGCTTTGCTGACTCCCCATTCTGTATTCTCCTTCCTGGAGCCAATCCAGCATGCAGATGGTACTGGCACAGCTGCTAGTGACCGTGGCACGGGAATCTGAGGATCTGAAAAAGAACAGAACGGAGAATGGACTGAAAAGGTACTGTAGCAAAATGGGGGATGCTGATGAGGGAAAGGAAAGAATGGGGAAGGTTGCCTTAGCCCCTCACACCCTCAATAACCCCCAGGCTTCCACTGCCCCAATATTCCTAGAGGAAGTCTATTCTGACCCCAAAGGAGTGCAGAGGCATGTGTAAGAGTCTGTTGGCCCCTTACTGAAACTTGGGGGAAAGGGTTGGTTGATTCTCTCCCAATACCAGGAGAAAGGAGAAGGGCTGAAGTGGAATCGGGATCCTGGGACTGAGAGTCCCCTGAGCCAAGGGAAGAGGCCAGCACTCCAAGTCAGCTGCATCGACAGCGCAGGCATGCCAGTGAGAGAGTCAAAAACCCAGGGACGATCCTAGGAGAGAGCTAGGGCTGCCAAGGCTGAGTAAGGCAGAGCCAGGGAGAGTGCAACAGACCAGAGCGGAGCTGAGGAGAGAGGAGCAGGCCAGAGCCAAAGGGGCCAGAGAAGCACTCCAGAGGCAGAGCTGAGCTGGAAGTAGAGAAGCAGCCCAGAGATGAGGAGCAGTGCAGACCAGCCACACCAACAGTGAGCCAGGACTGAGCTACAGTGGGGAACTACGGGGCCAGAGCTGGGATAGCAGATGCCTGGTGTGCCACAAGTAACACTGAAGCTGAGAGCGGTGAGCAGCTGGGACCCTGTGCAGAGAGGGCTCAGCGAAGGGAGATGTCACTAGACAAGGCCAGACTTGGTGGAGGGGAGCACATGAACCTGATGGGTGGCCTGATGCTGGGGAGAAGGGTCCCGCTACCTAGAGCCTGAGGGTATTTAGCCACCACCAGAGCAGGTGTCTTAGCTATGGTATCATCACAGCACATCCAGGTCCTGGGAAGGAGACCTGGGATGTGTAAGCAACAGACTAAATTTTCTTGAGTCCTGGATCTTTTAACTTTTTTTCCAGTTTTTCCCTTACTGATCATTGGGTCAGGGAAGTGGCCAGAGGGGAGAGAGTACTCTAGAGTAGAAACACCCTAGCCCCTATGTTGAGTGACCCACAAGAAGACTGGGGGTTAAGTCCCCCAGGGATCCTGGGCCTAGCCTTATTGGAGTTATCAGAACTCTGCCAGGGAGGAGAGTGGAAGAATAGTCCTCAAGGTTAGCCAGACATCTGGGTTAAGGAAGTTTGGATGGGGACTTAGATCCTTTCACCATCTGATTCCTCTGGTGTATTATAGAAGCCAGGAAAATTCTCCACAATAGTAGGGCCATTCTCCTGCTTACACGTGCTGGCAGGACAGTGTCTGTGGAAAGCCTGCCTTGCTGCTGCCCTTGTTGATAAATAAAGGACTTCATTTACCAGGCCTGGAAACTGACATCTTTCACCAGCACTACATCCATGCAATTGTCTTAAGGCAGAGTTTACAGTTATATGCTAATTATTTACAGTTAGCAAATTAGATAAATAATCACACATGTTGTTGCACAAAACTTGGCATCTATGGGCCCATTTCTTTGTCATGCCCCACCTGTTGAGAAATCCTGTTCTAGACTGATGAAGTACCTAGCCCTAAAGGGCTGCTCTGATGACCTTTGGAGCTCATTCTTCTTGTCACACTTGCCCAAACGCTGATCACAAAGCACTGGCAGTAGACTGCCAGATCAGCAACCCTATTAATAGAAATAAAAAGAGTCAGCATCCATAGTCCAGAGCTGCAGAAAAGATTTCTTTGAAATAATTGGTTTCTTCCAGTAGATACTGTAGGTTCTTCAGGCCAGGATTTTTATGGAAATGAGGCAAGCGACATAACTTCCAGATGAAGCAGCAAGTTATTCTGTTTCAACATAGACAAGACAGATTCCTATATAACAGGAGAGAATACCTAACTTATTTTAGTTTACCTTAGTCCAAACTCCAACTGTTGAATCTCACTTCATTTTCCCTCAGTATGCACACACTTGTTTCCAAAACCATGTATCCATATCTTCATATACTGATGTATTCCCACCACTAAAACCCTGATTTTTGGCTCTAGCACTTCCTGGAATATGTGCTAAATCCTTCACTAGAATACTCGAAAAGGAGACAAACTAAAGAATGTATCAGGCTTAAAAATGCAAGGACAAGGAGGAAATACCAAGTTCTAAGCTTTCTTTTTTTTTCCATTAGCACATTCCCCATAGCTCGGTTTCTAGATCAAGCTACTGTCCATGGACAGAATATTATGAAAAATGTAACTTCATGTGTGCAAGATGGGATCGTTCTTTTCCTGGAAATATTTAATAAGAAATTCAAGGATACCACTCTAATGGTTCAGACTACAGACAAAAAAAGAATAATTAAGCACCCTCAAACTGAATGTGAAACAAAGCTTCAAGAGAAGCCCCACCAGCACAGACTAATCAGAAAGGTATTTTGATGGAAATAGGATGAGTTACAAGGTAAGAAGTAGGTGGGAAATAAACAACCAATCACAAAGGCCTTAAACCAGCAATGATCTCTATATGGGTGGACTCTTCACCTGCACAGAGCCCTGTTGATTATAATGGGGTTCAACATAGATACTGGGCTTATTGGCTTGTTGCCTTGTGTTCCCCCATCTCTCCGTCCACCTGTTGTCTCTTGTCTTATACTTAGATTGTAAGTTCTTTGGGGAAGGGCCCATCTTACACTGAGGGATAGCTCAGTGGTTTGAGCATGGGCCTGTTAAACCCAGAGTTGTGAGTTCAATCCTTGAGGGGGGCCACTGAGGGATCTGAGGCAAAATCAGTACTTGGTTCTGCTAGTAAAGGCAGGGGCCTGGACTTGATGACCCTGTGGGTCCCTTCCACTTCTAGGGGATAAAATAGGATATCTCCATATATTATTATTATTCTGTTTTTGTATAGAACTTTGCAAAATAGAGTCTTAGTCTATGACTTCAACTACTGGGACTACCACAAGACAAATAAATCAATCATAATATGCTGTACAGATAGGGTGACCACTTGTCCCTTATTTCCTTGATTTATCCCTTAAGGTGACCACACATCCCTTAAGATGTATTGCAGGGATCGGCCACCTTTGGCACATGGCCCGCGCCACTTCCCGAAGCCCCCATTAGCCAGTGGGAGCCGCGATCGGCCAAACCTGTGGACGCGGCAGGTAAACAAATCGGCCCGGCCCACCAGGGTGCTTACCCTGGCGAGCCGCGTGCCAAACATTGCCGATCCCTGATGTACTGAAATGTATTAAAACTGACAATAAGTACAATTTTAAACATTAAATTGATGCTTATAATATTGCATTGTATACTTGAGGGCAGTAGAAATGTACACTTGAGATAAAAATACATGATATGATAAGGGAAATGGTATTTCCCTAACATGTGCCTTAAAATAAAACATTGTCCCTTATTTTTCCATGTTGGTTTCCCTTAATTTCCATCCAACAAAGGTGGTCACCCTACATACAGGCTCATTGCAGGAGCAGAGCCATAGAAAATGAACTAAGACATTGTTAAATATTATGTATCATCCTCTGTAAAAGTATTAAAACGGGTTGTTGGATTTTGACTGTTACTGTATTTTTATATTATATTATGTACAGATTGGATTTAATGTTTCTATCTGATTAGTTATTATTAACTTTGTGGTAGTTATATCTACCAACCTAAAGAACATTTTAACATACAAAAAAGGGTACACTTAAATACTTTCTGGAGACTGTCAAAAAAATGGATGTTTGAAGATTACAAAAAGACTCACAATATTTCTTGCAATATCATGCCATCTAGAGGAGAAAATGTGTGTTGCTTCAAAACAGATAGCAAATATCTTACACGTTTTTAGTCATTATTTACAGTTACTGTTGGCTAAACTCTCAGAAAGTTGCACCTGTGTTGCATATCTATCTGGGCATACAAACTCACAATGAACACAAACACAACACTAAAATGTGAAAGCATACATGCACACATCCATGTCTGTCTTAAGTAGTGCCTGTAGCCCTTCTGCCAAGGGCAGCAATAAAAAGGGGTTGGATTGAAATATCTAGGAGTCCCCCTTTTGAAATTAACAACCACCACCAGCTCCAGCCTCTATCCAGAAACCTGGCTAAAACTACAAATCTTCCCTGGATGCCTTTCACAAGCAATACACTTCCCCTCTCACAAGCACTGAGGCTGTATATGAAACAAGGAAAACTTTATTAAGGGGAAAGGGAATACTGAATTATTTTGGGAAAATGCTACAATTAACAATAAGGTTTTTTTTTTTTTGGAATAAAAAGTAAAATACCATCCCTCCTGGAATTTTGAACAAAACTCCTTTGCCTCAATTTCCCCACCTGCCAGTGGGCACGTCCAATGGACAAATGTCTTTTCTCCCTTTTCCTTCCTGTACACCCGACTCAGGGTTCTCAGTGGTTAGTAACATCCTGTTGCCAGCACAGAGTGCCCAAGGCAAAGCAACAGCAGGTTCGTTGCCCGGTGTGCTTCGCGCCAATAAACACACCAGGGGGAGAAGCAAACAAAGTTTATTTGGGATCCCAAAGCGGTGCAAGGAGACAGGCACATCTCAGATCAAGCACATTAACAGGAACAGTTTTTCTTCTTTTATACATTTTGCAGTTAAGCGTCACCCCCCCTTTCCCCTCTAGCCCTCCCTTTCTCCCCCCCCATTCCTCCCTCTACCCCTCCCGTCCCTGGTAATAGTTAAGTCATTCTTGGCAGCTATAAACCTAGCTTGTTAGTAACTTCTTTAAACCGTTATCTTGTCCTTTTTCCCTTCAGCCAGAAACATGCAGGCCTCATTATTACCGCTTGAGCAGGGGGTTGCACACAGATAACTGGTTGCTTACATATTCCAATTGCACCTGGCTTTTGAGGTTGATTAGAGTTTAAACATGGAAGGATAGAGTTTGGTTCACTTAGGCCTAGTGCAGGAAGGCTTCATTGACACTTAGAGGCCTTCCACCCTCCCGAGTTACCTAGGGTGATGCCTAGTGACGTCAACAATCCCATACTATGGAATATATAGTCAGCCAGGTCCATCTCCAGCACGTAGGTAGAAGTCTTGCCATATTTCCATGAAGAGATACTTTGCTGCAATCTCTGCACTACCTCTCCCCATGCTTCTGCCACTCGCTGCGATGCTCACTGTGTGCTGTTGCCTCAGGATCCTCTCTCACCATAATACTGTCTCTCAGCGTGCTGAAGTCTGCAGCCACAATGCCAAGTCTGGGTCCTCAGGTTCCTCACCCAGCTATAGTGATAACAGCTTTAGCATGCGATCCAGGGTCAGCCATATGCATGTGCTATCAGGACTTTCAGATTGTTGCATATGATGTAGTAATCTGTTTTCAAAAGGATGTATTTTTTGCACACCCAAATATTGCAACTGAATACCTAATTGAGTACATATAGTAATATTTTCAGAGGGTGGCACAAAGTAGTATTAAAACTACTGAATGCCTGAACAGAAGCACAGAAATAAATGGGCAGTACCAGAGGCATGGCTATCTAGTTCTGCATACAATTAAATAAGGCAATAACCTGCATACATACATATAATCGAGGTACCTAAAGGTGTGAATTGTGAATGATTTACTCTTGCTGTGATCCAGCAAAGTATTTAAGCAGGTGCTTCACTTTAAGCACTTTAGTAGTCCTGCTGAGTTCAATGGGGCTGCTCAGGAGTTTAAAGTTAAACATGTGCTTAAGTGCTTTGCTGGATCAAAGCCTCTATTTGCAACCATTTGTTCTTACCCTTAGATAGAGTTACCTACAAGATATTTAGTTCTGAAATAATTTTGAAAGCATTTTCCTTTACTTGATTTACATTTCCCCTTTGTATTAAAGGTTTATAAGATGTAAAAAACAACCAAAAAAAAAAAAAAAAAAAAAAAAAAAAGATACAACCAACTGCAACAGAATACTCCAGAAAACAGCAAATTACATGTAAAGAAAAACAGTATGAGATCACTTAGAGCAACCTAACTCATGTCTAACAAACCTAGTTATAATAAGTATTCTTTCCCTCAAATTATATCTTGCAGTCCAAGTAAATATAGGCTGACAAATCTGTGTCTACAAGTCCTAAGTTATCTCTTGATTTTTCCTCACATATTGAAAAGTGCTTTTACTAACTATACCAATATACAAAGAAAGGGTTTGAATTGAGGTTAGGGTTGGATTTTCAGGGAAAGTAGTATCTGAGTTATTGGTGTGAAAAACAAACAAACAACAAAGGAACTATCATGCTGAATAGAGTGATTGAGCATCCTGTTGCCTACAAAACATGCTTCACAGGAAGGCACAAACACAGATAGACTAAACCATTGTGGGAAAATGAGGGAGACATATACCTCCACAGCTTTTTATTATCCTCACTGCCTCTCCCTCAATGAGGATGCAGGACTCATTAATTTTCACTTCTGGTCCTTGTACCCAATGCACCTTACAAATTATGCAATTCTGTATCAGTGTGGCAGAGCAATACTACACAGTTTAATTTTACCATTACCTAGAAGAGAGAGAAAAACTTACATTCACAGATGGGTAAGGAGTGGGTCTGTTTGCAGACCCAGCTGCTTCAAATGAACAAAAGCAGCAGTAGCCAAAACTCCTCCTGTGGAGCATTTCCTTGAAGTCTAGGTTATTGGACTCTCCGTCTTAAAAACCAGGACACCACAGGAGTGTGGGTAAGGGTAATTGGGCAGGACATTCAGAAAAAAAAAAAAAAAAGATTTTGGTAGCAGAAATGCAGCCATGATTAAACAAAGAAAACTCATTTTATTGTAAACATGACTGAAGTTCGGATGGTATCTAGAAACTTTGGCATTCCTAGTTTTCCAGGGCATCTGCTCACCTTAGTTACAGCAATTAATCTGTAAATAAGATAATACACCAATTAAACATCCTTAGGGAGAGCTAGTCATATTTGTCATGACCCATTTGTATTGCAGAACACAAACCAGAGAGTTATAACACAGAGCTCAATCTATTTAACTTAACAAAGAGAAGGTTAAGGAGTGACTGGATTACAGTCTATAGCAGGGGTCGGCAACGTTTGGCACGCGGCTTGCCAGGGTAAGCACCCTAGTGGCCAGTACATCCCTCGCCCGCAACGCTTCCCGCCGCCCCCATTGGCCCAGGACAGTGAACCGCGGCCACTGGGGGCCGCGATTGGCCAAACCTGCCGCATCAGCAGGTAAATAAACTGGCCTGGCCCGCTAGGGTGCTTACACTGGCGAGCCACGTGCCAAACATTGCCGACCCCTGGTCTATAGGTATCTACACAAGGAACAAATATTTAATAATGGGCTCTTCAGTCTAGCGGAGAAAGATATAATACAACCAAATGGCTGAAGTTGAAGTTCAGACTGGGAATAGAGTGTGAATTTTTAATGGTGAGAGTAATTAACCATTGGAACAATTTACCAAAGGTCATGATAGATTCTCTATCACTGAGAATTTTTAAATCAAAATTTGATGTTTTCCTAAAAGATATGCTCTAGGAATAATTTTGGGGAAGTTCTCTGGCCTGTGTTATACAGGAGTTCAGACTGGATGATCACAATGGTCCCTTCTGGCCTAGGCAGCTATGTATCTCTGGATAAAGAGCAAGGTATTGAATTCTAAAGATCTATCTGTGTTCCATTCATATTTTAATAAGAGCTGGTCAAAAACCAGAAAAACAGTTCTTGAGGGGAAAAAATGAAATTCTTTACTGTTTATTTTTTTTCAAAAAAAAGTGTCAATGTTTTGATGAGATATTTCAATGGGTAACTTTTACAACCAGCCACCATAGTTCAGGAAAATCCAGGAAAATTTCAACAAATAATTTATCAAAAACTCAACATTTGTATAATTTCAAGCAGCTTTATTATTAATATTAGAGAAGGCAACAGAAGGAGGTAGGGGATAGACCTGCCCTCAGAAGGCATTATAAGTGGTAGAAGATCAGAGCATGACATAAGGTACTGAAAGGTTGTTGTGGAGGCACAGTTTCTTGTGGGGTCTTACTGGGAATGTGTGATGTTGTGTATGAATGGAGAGCATCCAGGCTTGATGGAGGGCTCCATACTTTGAAATAGTCAGGGAAGTTCCAGAACTTTGAGGTTCCCCCAGTTGTTACAATTTGTATGCATTTTTGCTCTGTTGGGGTTAGCTTCCTACATACTTTCATGTGCATTTATGTACTCAGTTGCTAGGCTGATGCGAGTCATCTAAATAACCAGATGAATAGACAAACAGAAACATGCATTTTTGTTAATGCCTGGGGCCAATTTATTATATGGTATACATATGTGTGGGCAATATTAAGAACTGGTTTTTAACGTGCTTCAACATCAGTTTGGGAAATGTTGGAGTTCCCTAACTGCACAGTTTTATGTAAAATTTGGCAATACAGTGGCCTGGTTTATTAAATACTCTTATAGTGTATAGACATGCTAAGTTGAGAACTTTTTGTTTTGTTTTTTTAATCCCCCATATAGTACTACTAACAAGGCAGAAAGAATTATTTAAAGGGGGAAAGGACATAATGGATCAGATCTTCAGCTGGTGTAGGTCAGTTAATAGCAGCTGAAGATCTGCTCTTACTATTTTAACTTGATCATACCACAGGTAAGGAGGGGAAACATGGAAAGATGTTCCTATAGGCTGTGAATTCAAGAGCAAAGATAGGGCTAGTTTAGGTTTTGAACTTCAGCATAACAACTGATGTTTTGCCAAAACCAAATCACACGCATCTGAGCCCATGTGTAATTAATGTTTCTAATCACTACTTACAAAACATATACTGAGACAAGGTCTCAGCCTCAAAGAGCTTAGACCAAGATTTTCAAAAGTGCTTGTCTATTTTTAGGTGTGTGATGAGGTGTACAAACGCCACTCTGGGCCAGAAGGGGTTAAAGGACAGTACTGGACCCTAGGAGCCTGGCCCCTTCAGCCCTGCAGAGCATGCTTCAACTGGAGAAAAGATTGAAAAAGGAGTAACCCAACTCAGGAGGGGAGAGGGGAGGAGGAGGGCAGATAAAAGCTCCTGACAAGGGTGCTGGAGAAGCCTCCCTGAGGGAAAAAAGAAGACTGTACGCTGAGCCTGGTTGGGGCTGACGGTTTGCTTGGGTTTTCGTTTCATCTTACATTGAATGGGAGGCAGTGGGAGAAAGACAGATGGTAGGAAGGGAGGGTAACTTGGAGGGCACCTATGGGGGCAAGACACGGTTGACCCCCATAGGGTCCTGGGTTGGAGCCTGGTTGAGTAGGTGGGCCCAGATTCTCCTATTACTGCCCCACAACAGGAGGGACTCAAGCTGCCCACCCACCTCACCTTAAATATCTTGGCCAATTATAGCCTGAGGGAGACCAAAAATAAATCCAAGACATGGGACAATAATTCATTTAGGCAAGGGTGTGGAGAGATTATAGGTGACCAGAACAAGATGTGCAGGATTCCTAGGAAGAGTGTTTTTTAAGGTTTCATCCGCAGAAGAAGAGTAAGTTGCATTGATGACAAGAAGTGGGGAACTGTTCCAAGCATATGGAGCTGCACAAAGCAGAGAATGGGAGAAAGAAGGTAGCGGTAAAGAGAAAGGATTGGGAGAAGTGAAAGATAGAGCAGGAGACAAATTCCCAGATGTAGCCTTAAAAGGCAAGGATGACACCTTCACACCATGAAGTCTTCTGGGATTCAAACATCTTCCCTGATCATGTACATCATCATGCAATTTCCCTCTCCTTGTTCAAATCCCACTGTACTCCACAAACTCGGTCATAGGCTGACTGAACCTTTAAGAAAGTCAGGTTCAAAACCTCTGATCCACAAAGGGATTTAGGTATTATAGAATCGTAGGGTTAGAAGGGACTGCAAGGGTCAGATTAGGTGCCACACCCCAGGTGTTAGGCATTGTGATGCTCAACATCCTAACTTTTAGATGCCCAAAAAAAAAAAAAAAAAAAAAAAAAAAACCACACCATACAGGGACAACACTGCAATCCATAAAGCCTGAGTTAGGCACCTAAGCTACTTATAAAATGAATTGGGAGAGATAGGTGCCTTAGAATACTATCCAGAAAGCCAGCATGGTAGGCAGGGAGCCATCTAAACTAGCCAGGAGAGAATGCCCTAGGCCCTGCCCCTCATTCAGAGATAGGCGCCTATATCCAGGCTGCAGAAAGACACCTATCTCTTCTTAGCAATCCATGAACAGTAGTAACTCCTCTCCTGAAGTCAGGCAGCTTAGACATCTAAACTGTTTCATGCAGTAATGAGCTACATACCAGCCTCACTTGGAACAAAACATCCAGAGGAGGAGGAGGAGGAGGTGGTGATAGTTACAATTTTTAGCTGAGCGATTAGAGCATTCACCTGGGATGTGGGACACGCAAGGTCCAGTTTCCCTGCGCCAACGGCTATTTGTCCACAGTGAAATAGCTTCAACAGAGGAGGTTGAGGAACGCCACCTCAGAATATCCCATAGCTAGCGAACAGGAGCAGCTAACAGGAGAGTTTTGCGAGGGAGTTGAGAGAGAAAGTGTTAGGGGGGCTAGATAAAGAATGTAACATTCTTTAAAACTTTTTTAAACTTAAGGCCTAAAACACCCCCTGATAAAAACAAAACATCGACAAAGAAACGAGCTGCAGGAGTTAAAAGAGTGCAGGCAGAAGTTCAGCAACGGAGTGGGGGCTATCCAGTTTATTGCACTCAATGCCGCATGTATGATTACCTGCCCTATGGGCAGGGGGCATGTGTGTGCGTTCGGTGCAAGGAGCTCCTGGCCATCAGAGACCGTTTATGGGCTTTGAAGACCAGAGGGGCTGAGCTGGAGGAGCTAAGGGAAACAGAGAGGTACATAGATGAGACTTTCTGGGACACTGTAGAATGGTCAGACAGCTTCTGTACTGTTGAGGAGGATGAAAGTCTCAGGGAAGGAGAATATTCAACTTGAGCAGAGGGAAATGATCCAGTAATTGGGACCTTCCTTCCAGATGATGTCGAGGTATCCTCTCGCACTGAGGGGAGGGAACTCCAGGGGGAGGGAATTCCAGTTATTAGGAAGAGACAGGTATTACTAATGGGCAATTTGATTATTAGAAATATAGATAGCTGGGTTTGTGATGACCAAGAGAACCCCATGGTGATTTGCCTGCCTGGTGTGAAGGTTGTGGATCTCTCGAGACATCTATATAACTTATGTGTAGTACTGGGAGGGAGCCGGTGGTCATGGTACATGTAGGTAGGTACCAGTGACATAGGGAAGGATAGGAGAGAGGTCCTAGTAGCTAAATTTAAGCTGCTAGGTAAGAGATTGAAGTCCAGGACTTCCATGATAGCATTCTCTGAAATGCTTTCAATTCCACACACAGGGCCAAGTAGATAGGCAGAACTGCAGGGTCTCAATACGTGGATGAGACAATGGTATAGGAAGGAGGGGGTTAGATTTATTAGGAACCGGAGAAACTTTTGGGAGAGGGGGAGCCTATACAGGAAGGATGGGCTTCACGTAAACCAAAATGAAAGCAGATTGCTGGCTCTTAAAATTATAAAGTTTAAAAACTGCTCCATCACCTAAGGGCTGGGGGAAAGCCGACAGGTGTGGAGGAAAATGTGGTTCAGACAGAGACATCCTTTAGCGGAGGATCTATTAATGGAGACTCTCTATGTCGTAGTAAGGCGGTGAGAATGGAAGATGATAAAATACGGGTAGGATCTGATGAAAAAACAGTCAAATGAAAAAGAGTCCCGTTCAATTACATCAGGATGTGAGGGAGATTCCTAAACCTGAGCCATTCTTTTTAGATGACAAATCTGAGGAATTGTCCTAGACTGAGGTGTCAGAGTAGGTTTTGGAACAAATTGATAAATTAGACAGTAATAAGTAACCAGGACCAGATGGTATTCACCCAAAAGTTTTGAAGGAACTCAAATGTGAAATTGCAGAACTATTAAAATGTGGTTTGTAACCTATCATTTAAATCAGCTTCGTACCAAATGACTGGAAGATAGCTAATATAACTCCAATTTTTAAAAGGGGCTCCAGAGGTAATCTCAGCAATTACAGGCCAGTAAGCCTGACTTCAGTCCTGGGCACACTGGTTGAAACTATCAAGAACAAAATTAGAAGACACAGATGAACATAATTTGTAGGGGAAGAGACAATATGGTTTTTGTAAAGGGAAATCATGACTCATCAATCTACTAGAATTCTTTGAAGGGATCAACAAGCATGTGGACAAGAAGGATCCAGAAGACATAGTGTATGTAGATTTTCAGAAAGCCTTTGACAAGGTCTGTCACTAAAGGCTCTGAAGAAAAGTAACCTGTCATGAGATAAGAGGGAAGGTCCTCTCATGGATTGGTAACACTGCTCGACAGCCAAAATGCTTCTGAAATAAATGTAGGCAAACTTTACTAATTCTGGGTCACTGAGAATGAAAATGATGCTTAAAATTGTTGATTGGCTCTAGTTTTCAAGATATGCTATTGGGTCAGTATACACGACCCTTGACTTGGGAATGGCGGAGGATAAGTGAGTTATAAAGGGAAGGGATCTCAATTTTTACCAGAAATGACTAAAATACATCTTTGACTGGATCTATGAATCAATCTATGACTGGGTTTGGACAGTACTTGCTTTTTAGGAAAAACAATGAATGGTGCAATCTGAAGCTGGTATTGCGTCATACATGATATGAATTGCATCATGTTATTCCTAGAAGTCATGGATGATGCAATTATAACGAAGCTTCCATCACTCTGCTGAACAAATTGCCCTATATCAGCTCTAGAAATCATACAGTGTCGTGCTCTCTTATTTGTCAGTGTTTGATTTTGCAAAGGGACACATTTCTGTTTAGCCAAAGTGAGCAGTGATGCCTCGTACTTGTGTGAACAGTGCAGACAACTTCTGCTATGTTTGTGGTGAAGTGACTTTTGCATCACAAAAGCGCTGTATAACCACTATGGTTAAGAAAGCCTATCACCTTTATTTTGGCTGCAAAATTGGAGATCAGGACAAGAGGTGGGTCCCACACGTATGCTGCAACACTTGTGCAACAAATCTTCACCAGTGGTTGAACAGGAAAAAGGAAATCTATGCCTTTTGCAGTGCCAATGATTTGGAGAGAGCTATCAGATCATACCAGCAATTGTTCCTTCTGCATGGTGCCTCCAGTTGGGAAAAGTGTGTCAAAGAAGAAAAAGTGGACTGTGAATTATCCAAACATTCCATCAGCTATACGCCCAGTACCCCACGGAGAAGGACTGCCGGTTCCTGATGCACCAGAATCACTCTCACTTGAGTCAGATGAGGAAGAGGATGAAACTTCTGGTCCTGAACCATCAATGTCACAGGACCCACATTTTCTCCCATCCTCCTCCTCTGAACCACACCTCATAACACAAGGTGAACTGAATGACCTTGTCAGGGATTTGGAACTACCCAAGTGTAAGGCAGAGGCGTTGGACTCCAGACTACAGCAGTGGAATCTCCTGGCAGGTGATGTTAGGGTTTCCATGTTCCGTGACCGTCAAAAGGATCTTGTCCCATTCTTCTTCTTCATGGAAGGTGATCTTGTAGCCTGCAACAATATCGATGGTGTGATGGCAGCCTTCAACATCGTTCACGATCCAGATGAGTGGAGACTGTTCATTGATTCATCGAAGATGAGTCTTAAAGCTGTTTTACTGCATAATGGCAATGTTTTGCCATCAATTCCAGTTGGTCATGCAGTCCATATGAAGGAAACCTATGACAACATGAAACAACTTTTGAGGTGCATAAACTATGACCAACATCAGTGGCAGCTTTGTGGCGATTTGAAGGTTGTTGCTCTCTTGCTTGGTCTGCAGACTGGATACACAAAGTACTGCTGTTTTCTCTGCGAATGGGATAGTCGTGCAAGAGATTCCCACTACATTAAGAAAGATTGGCCACTCCAACAGTCATTGGAGCCTGGGAGGAAAAGTGTTCAGCATCCACCACTTGTTGAATCAAGGAAGATTTTGTTACCACCCTAACACCTCAAGCTGGGTCTGAGGAAGAACTTTGTCAAGGCCATTGACAAAACACAAGCAGCTTTCAAGTACCTCCGTGGAAAATTTCCAAGGTTAAGTGAAGCTAAGATAAAGGAATGTGTCTTTGTTGGTCCTCAAATTTGTGAACTTCTTCAAGATGATACATTTGACCATGCACTGTGTGGCAAGAAAAAGATGGCATGGAAAGCCTTCCAGTTAGTGGCAATACATTTTCTCGGAAACAACAAGGTAGACAACTACAAGTTGTTGGTGGAAAACCTCCTCAAGGCATACAAAAGCCTTGGTTGCAACGTGTCACTAAAGATACATTTTTTGCACTCTCATCTAGATTTTTTTCCACCGAACTGCGGAGCACTGAGCGACGAGCGATTTCACCAGGACATTGCAACAATGGAGAAACGCTATCAAGGCAAATGGAGCCCATCAATGCTTGCAGACTGTTTCTGGACAGTGACAAGAAATGCTCCATTTAATGAATACAAGAGACAAGCCAAGAAGCGCCGAGTAGACACTGAATAGGACTAAACTATGTACAGAATAGTTTTTTGCCGTTTGTTTCATAATAAATTTTATTGATATAACCCTTTTGCTGATTTTTAAAGTGTTACATAAACAGGACAGGTGAAATATTATCATGTAAAGCAACCATAAACACATGAAAAGACCTAGGTTTACAATTTATGATTAAAACTCTACTATCTACACAATATACATAGACATAAAATGTAAAAACTTAAATATCTTAGAAACAGTAGCCAATCAGTTGTTTTAATTGTCATATTTGAATTCAGCACATCAAAATACATAATAAATAGCACATTTTATCTCTGAAGCAGACGACTTCTCAAAAATTGTAGACCAGTATAATTGGTTAAAAGATAGGAAACAAAAGGTAGGAATAAATGGTCAGTTTTCAGAATGGAGAAAGGTTGTCGCCACTCCAGTACAGGCAGCTTCAAGGTCCTGATGATATTCCACCCTTTTACTCCCACTGATTGAGGAGTAGGAGACGGCAACAGTGGCAAAGATTGCCTTTTACCAGCTCCAGCTGTCTGGTCAACTGCTCCCTTTTATCTCCAAAAAGGACCTTACTGCTATGATCTGTGTCTTTGTCACTTCAAGGTTAGAGTGAAACAGCCCCTAAGTAGGAGAGGCAAGAATATCATTCTGGTATTCCAAACTGTCTGCTAACTCCTTCTTCATTCTCAAGTCAAAATCAAAGTCCTGTTACTAATCTACAAGATCCTAAATGAGTTAGGACCTTGCTTCCTGAAAACCACCTCATTTTTACATACCTCCAAAAAATACAATGTAGTTGGATGGAGAAGCCCAGTTTTAGACTATTGGGCATTCAGGACAGGACACTTTCCATGCCAAGACATCAGTTGTTCAACTCCCTACCACAATAGGTCAGATTCAGCCCTAGCTTGATTATATCCAGATCATGATGTGAAACCCACCCCCTATCATTTTTTCAACTGGTTTCCTGCTAGTATTGCAGCAGGGTATTTTTGCTTCTCCATTTCATTTCGGGTTTTTTAGTAAAGAGCACCAGATACCTGCTAAGCGGTGACTCTTGGTTTATAGTTGCATTGTAAACACTGGCTTTGAGCTACTTTCTCAACTGGCTGGAAAAAAGAGAACCAAAGCAGATGTCTTATTCCACGGAGTGGAGGTCAGGACAATATTTGTTCTACCTAAGTAGTCACTATAGAGCTTCCTGGTGTGCCAGGAATTTCTCATGGGTATAGTAAATTGAGTTTGAAGTGACTGGTAAACACCCTACAATGAGATAATGTCAAGACAGCATCTGCTTTAGATATCTCTCATATGCTTTACTGCATATACAAATAAAAATCTGTTCCAAAATTGTGCAGATTATTATTAGTGTGAATTAAAGCCTCTTTCAGGTGATATTTTATCTTGCTGTAGTTCAGTAAGAATTTGGATAGGTTTGACAGAATGGCCAGTAACCATAGATGATTGCTATCACTTTCAAAACATTTTACTTCCATTTTTCTAGAACATAAAAAAAGAGCACTTTTTTTTTTGCTTGAAAATCAAAGCATGCACATATCTTCTTAATGTATAGTTTTCAAGAAATACAGACATAATTCCTATCAACTTTCTTTGTTTTTACCCCAATGTGTCCCAGATATTTTCAATTTCTTCTTATTTTAATTTCTATACTAGATTGCTGACTGCTCATATGGGATTTAAGTATTTTAAACTTTCACTTCATAAATGGAAATACGTTCATTTTAGCATGATGGCATATATGTTTATATATAGATGAGAGATTGCCTTGATGTGAAAAGAATCTCTCTTATACTGGAAAAACTTTTCTGTTCTTCTCTTTGCCTTAACATTTCGTTTAGCTGTCATTAGGTACAAAGTAAATTATTTGGTATTTTCAAATAAGAAATTAAATGTAGAAGTAATTTGCTAGAATTACATACAAGAAAAAGTCCTGGCTCATGACTGGCTGAAGATAGTCTTGGAGTGGAAAATTTCTATTAATTGCCTCCTCAGTGGTCAGGAATATGGAGTTTTGGAGCAATAATAATGACACTCCATTGGCAAAAAACTGCTACATCATAGTTGGCTACAACTAACTAACAAACAAATTATTTGCCTCTTATTTCCTTCTGGCTCCCTAACTTTATCTCCTCTTTAAAGTGTTAACCTAAAAGGGAAAATTGTTGCACTTTTGAGGTTTCTGATCAAAACAGAACAATATATAGTTATCTTTGGGTCTGCTCCTTCGAACACTATCAGGCAAAGTGCTTACTACCATGAATCCATGGAAGTCAAATCCAATAGAACTCTTATTCCTTGCCATTCAACATTAGACTGGATTCCACAATATACTGTGGGAAGCAATCTTTTCCACTTCAAGTGTGCTTTATTTCATAAATGTGAACTTCAAATGTCACTCAAGTCCCATAATGAGACCTATTCTATTAATCATCTGTGTAATTGATATTTAAGTAGGTACACATTGTATGGGAATCCAAATTTGATATTGATAGGAACAGTACAGAATTGAGAACACTGGACTATAAGAGGATCTAAACAGGCTGAAATTGTTCTCTAACAGGGTCACACCCATTGTGGACAGGCATTTGTCAGAACTAAAGGCACTATGCAAAACTTCTGCCTGACAGTACGGATCTTCTACCAGTGGACAAATGGCACCATGAAAATTATGATCCCATTCTAGCAGAAACAGGCCTTTATACATGTTGGTTAATGCCACCTAATGTTACCCTAACAAAGTATGAACTCACTACATCAAAACATGAAGCAGACATCTTATGCACTAAGCTTCACAGTCTCTGATTAAAACTAATGAGAAATTAGTTTAAAAAAAAGAAACAGAGCACTGTTTATCTTTTAAGCGCAAGAGCAAACCTACTATGTGGTCTCAATACCTACATGCCCTGAAATGAGCTGTACCTGCCAGAGGCATCATCTAACTAGACTGACAGCAAGACATGCTGGGAAAAGGGAAGCAAGATAAAAGGCACTCACTCAAGAGGAAGAAATGGCAGTAGCTTATGGGAAAGTTCTCCAGTGATCAGATAATGGAGAAGGACTGGTAGTGGTTCCCTGTGGGAAGGTAGCCGAGAGTGGAACCTGCAAGGGATTTGTCTGAAGAAGACCTGTGAGAAGTGCAGGTGTCAGAAGTGCATTACTGCCAACCCCAAGTGGTGAATAAATAAATCATGAAAAATCGTGAGGTTGGGCTTTCCAAAATCATGTGATTGGCTCAAATAACATGAGATTTTAAAAAAACAATACATGTTGGGTTCTCTTTATTTGCCTTCTTATGTTAAAGTGTATGGGGTTCATATTTTCAAATTTCTTCTGCAGCCATGAGAGCGAGAAACTTTTTTTTTTTTAAATGAAAACTAAGATTCTCAAATAATCTGATTCCAGAAGCTGGAACTGCAAGCTGCTCAAAGAATAAGGCCTTGTCTACACTAATGGGATAAGTTGACCTAAGTTACGCTACTCCAGCTATGTGAATAACATAACTGGAATCAACAGAGCTTAGGTCGACTTACCCCGGTGTCTTCACTGTGCTGCGTCGACAGGAGACCCTTTCCCATTGACTTACCTTACTTTTCTCGGGGAGCTGAAGTACCGGAGTCGACCACAGAACGCTCTGTTGTCAATTCAGCAGGTCTTCGTTAGACCCTCTAAATCAACACCCGTTGATTGCAGCAGAGTCAATCTCCCTGGGAGCGAAGACAAGCCCTTAGAGTAGCAGCTAGGATTGCCAGGTGTCCATTTTTCAACCGGAACGCCCAGTCAAAAAGGGACCCTGGCAGCTCCGGTCAGCACCGCCGACCAGGCCATTAAAAGTCCGGTCAGCGGTGCTGCAGGGCTAAGGCAGGCTAGTCCCTACCTGTCCTGGCACCATGCTGCACCCCGGAAGTGGCCAGCAGATCTGGCTCCTAAGCGGAGGGCAACGGGGCTCTGTGTGCTGCCCCTGCTCCAAGCACTGGCTCCGCACACCCATCGGTTGGGAACCGCGGCCAATGGGAACTGGGGGGGGGAGGGTGCTTGCAGGCGAGAACAGTGAGCGGAGCCTCCTGCCCCCCCCCCCCGGTGTAGGAGCCAGACAGGTAAGGACTAGCCTGCCTTAGCCCCGCTGTGATGCTGACCGGGAGCTGACCAAGGTAAGGCCGCACTCAAACCCTGAGGCCCCCCAAACCTGGAGCACCCTTCTGTACCCCATGCCCCTGATCCCCAGCCCCACTCTAGAGCCCATACCCCCTCCTGCACCCCAAACTCCTGCCTCAACCTGCAGCCCCCTCCTGCATGCTGAATCCCTCAGCCCCACCTCCCAGCCTGGAGCCCCCTCCTGAATCCCAAATCCCTCATCCCTGGCCCCACCCCAGAGCCTGCACCCCCAGCCTGAGCTCTCACCCTCTCCCGCACCCCAACTCCCTGCCCCACCCCAGTGAAAGCGAGTGAGGGTGGGGGAGAGTGAGCCACACAAAGGGCTTGTCTATACTTACGCGCTGGTTCGGCGGCAGGCAATCGAACTTCTGGGTTCGATTTATCGCGTCTTGTCTGGACGTGATAAATCGAACCCAGAAGTGCTCCCCATCGACTCCGGTAATCCTGCTCAGCGCAAGGAGAACGCGGAGTCAACAGGGGAGCCTGCCTGCTGCATCTGGACCGCGGTAAGTTCAAACTAAGGTACGTCGACTTCAACTACGTTATTCACGTAGCTGAAGTTGCGTACCTTAGTTCGAATTGGGGTGTTAGTGTAGACCAGGCCAAAGGGTAAGACATAGAAGAAAGCTGTGGCCCTGTGAAAGTGAAGGTTGGCTTGAAGCCCTGGTAAATGGAGAAAAATCCTTGCAATCTTGGGCAAGGACCCTTGTGCTGTTGAGCCTGGTAGGAGTCAGACTGTTCAGTTGTGCATTAGTGGTGTAAAAGACTACCTAGTCTGGTTGATAAAGCAACGCTCTACAAGCTCATATTTGTAACAATTTCTGTTGCATTTAGGGAACAAGGGAAAACTGGAAACCCCAAGTTTTGTGTATACATAGAAATCAGACTCCACCAGAATCACATATTTTGTTTCTTCAATTAAAAATTAGCTTTCTTCTAAATTTTATCCATACATTTCTGCATAAAATATCTTAGGTACTGGCATTAGGACAAGTTGGTTGCTTGCCAGTTGCCCCAATGTAAGGGAGTAAGGAGACATACAACACTCATTTACCACCCTTTATCCACGTGCTTTTTATGGGAGAGCAGTCTCTGCGGGGCCACTATTCCCCTTTCTGTGCAGGTGGTGGAGAGTGGGCAGGCAGAGGCAGGGTACAGGCAAAGCTTTGATAGTGTGCTGAAAAGTGAAGGCAGACCAAATGGGACTGCAGTGTACGGTGAAGTATGCCTAGTTGACTGAAAAAAGAGAGCTTAGAAAACTGTTGTATACAGAGAGTAATAGAGATGTTAGAAATTATTATTCCTTACAAGACAATTAGTAGATCCTTTGTTTACAGCTTCCATTTGTCAATTAGTCCAAAAGACAAACTTCTATTTTACAAAGGAACATACATGGTAGTAGTTATCTGTTTGCTGTCCAGGATCTTCAGAAAAGTGAAGAATTAGTGACATCAGAAATAAAGTGAAGGAAGTGGAGAAAACGGCTCCTGTGAACTTCCTTAAAAAGCACTTCAGCTACACAACTGAATGGGAATTTGCTGTTACCATGTAGTATTTTATTCAATGTGAGGCAGGATTTTAAGTAAACTGATTTCTGCCATTTGTTCTCAACTCTGATGTCACACTTTCTCCAGATTTCAAATGGGGGAAAAGAAAAAACAAAAGAAAAACTTGTAATGTGGAATATATTGAATGTGCAAATATTTTTATAAAATCTTGATGTCTGTTTACACTTTCACGTAAAAACACAGACTGCAGAATATCAGCAATGCCAGACAGAACTAAGGTAAGTACTGGAATCGGAAAGCATTTTACTAGCAGACCTAGAAAGCATACATCCACTCTGTAGTCTTACTGGAACACAAACTGCTTCCTCCTGCATCTGGTATTCATAAAAGCGAGGGACCTGGCAGCTAACTTTTATGTACAGAATTTTAAAGTGGCAGTACCCAATACACTAGGTCCTCTGTTAAAGAAATTCAGGAGCCTTTTTTTTAAATAAATAAAACTCATATTCTAGCACTTAACTTTGTTTTCAAATATTTAAAATGTAAAGTCTTTCACTGCTGCAGATTTTTTACTTAAACTATTTGTCTTTTAGATTATTGATTTCAGTGGAGTCACACCAGCAAATTTTTTTACTCTTAAATACTCTGACTTCAGTGGAGTCATGCCAGCACAGAATCTGGCATTACTACTAGTACTTAACTCATCAAGGCAAATCCTTCATTGTTGGATCAATTAAAAAAAAAAATCTTTGAATCTTAGACTCAGAAACTTTAAGGTCAGAAGGGACAATCGTGATCATCTAGCCTGACCTCCTGCACACAGGCCACAGAACCTCACCCACACACTCTTGTAATAGACTCCTAACTTCTGGCCGTATTACTGAAGTCCTGAAATCAGGTTTTAAAGACTTCAAGTTACACAGAATCTGCCATTTACACTAGTTTAAATCTGCAAGTGACTTGCATGTCCCATGCTGGAGAGGAAGGAAAAAAAAAAAAAAAAAAAAAAAAGAGGTGGAATTTCCCCCAGGTCTCTGCTATTCTGAGCTGGGGGAAAATTCCTACCCAACCCCAAATATGGTGATCAGTTAGACTCTGAGCATGTCAGCAAGACCCACCAGCCAGACACATGGGAAAGAATTTACTGTAGTAACTCACAGTTCTCCCCATCTAGTGTCCCTTGTGCAACTAGCAGACACAGATGGGCCACATGCCATTGTAGGCAGTATCATCATACCATCTCCTCTATAAACTTATCAAGTTCTGTCTTGAAGCCAGTTAGGTTTTTTGCCCCCACTGCACCCCTGGGGAGGCTGTTCCAGAACTTCACTCCTCTGATGGATACAATATCTTTGTCTAATTTCAAGCCTAAACTTGGACTGTTTATATCCATTTGCTCTTGTGCCAACATTGGCCCTTAACTCCTCTCCCTCTCTGGTGTTTATCCCTCTGATGTATTGATAGAGAGCAATCAGATCTCCCTTCAGCCTTTGTTTGGGTAGGCTAAACAAGCTAAGTTCCTTAAGTCTTCTCTCTTACGGTAAGTTCTCCATTCCTCTGATCATCCTAGTAGCCCTTCTCTGCACCTGTTCCAGTTTGAATTCATCTTTCTTAAACATGGGAGATCAGAATTGCACAGAGTTCCAGATTGCACCAGTGCCATGTACAAAGGTACTAACACTTCTCTATCTCTACTGGAAATCTCTTTCCTGATGCATCCTAGGAGTGCATTAGTCTTTTTTCAAGGCCACACCACATTGGCCACTCATAGCCAACTTGTGATCAGTCAATACACCCAATCTTTATCCTCCTCTATCATTTCCAACTGATACGTCCCCAGCTTATAACAAAAATTCATGTTGTTAGTCCCTAAGTGCATGACCTTGCACTTTGCACTATTAAATTTCATCCCATTTATTACTCCAGTTTTCAAGGTCATCTGATTCTTCTTGTATGATATTCTGATCCTCTTCTGTATTGGCAGTACTTCCATTCTTTGTGTCATCTGCAAATTTTATTAGCACACTCCCACTTTTTGTGCCATGGTCATTAATGAAAACGTTAAATAAGACCGGTTCCAAGATGGATCCCTCAGGAGTTCCACTAGTAACCTCTCTCCAGCTTGACCATTCACCTTTCAGCATGGCCCATTATAGTCACCTGTCTAATCAGTTCCTTATCCACATTTCAACTCGCTTATTAATCCCCACCTTCTCCAATTTAACTAATAATTTCCCATGTGGAACTGTTTCAAATGCCTCACTAAAATCCAGGTAGATTAGCTCTACTGCATTTCCTTTGTCTAAAAAAAAAATAAAAAAATAAAAAATCAGTTATCTTAAAGAAAGAGATCAGGATGGTCTGGCATGATCTACTTGTTTTAAAACCATCTTGTATTTTATCCCAATTACTGTTTACCTTTATGTCCTTAACTACTTTCTGTTTCAGAATTTGTTCCAAGACCTTGCATACTACTACTGGATATGTAGTTTCACAGATCACTTCCCCCCCCCCCCTTTCTTAACAAGAGCTACTATTTTAACAATTTTTCAGTGATAGGGTATGACTCCCAAGTTTACAGATTCATTAAAAATCCTTGCTATTGTGCTGGCAATTTCATGTGCCAATTCCTTTAATATTCTTTGATGGAGATTATCCAGGATCCTTGATTTGGTCCGTGAGAGGGCAGGAGCTCCCTGGATCCCGCCCCCAGGTCCCACTGTCTGTTGTTTACCCTCACTTTTTCCCCAGTTGGCAGCACTTGGGGGCGCTCTGAGGCAACCAACCATGGGCTGGGTTAGCTCCTCCTCTTCCCTTCCCCTTGCAAGGGAGGAGGATCTGGCTGGAAAGGAGGCCAGACTCTTCGATAGCCCCTGGGTATTTATGTCTATGAGCTTAGTCTCTCAGAGTCTATTGCCCCTTTGCAGGGTTTACCTTCTACCCCTGTTCCTCAAGCATGTTGCTTTGTTGTCAGTTAGGGTGGCTTCAGGAATGGGGTCTCACAGTTGTTTCCTCCTCACCTGGCCTATCTCTGCTACAAGCAGTCTCTGGGTAGAGCGGCCTTCTTCCTGTTCACCATCTCTTCCTGTTGTAAATTTCCCCCCTTTAAGCTCCTCTTCCAGGTTGAACAAGCCTTGCAGGCATGCTTCGTTAGAATGGAACAGGCCCAGAAGAGCTTATTAGTTTTGAACATTGTGAGGGCATGTCCCTTCTCATGGTGCCATTAAGCTCTTTGAGTTTGACTTCCACCTCAGATGTGCTAATTTCTAGGGCTAGGATTTTGTCACAGAGGTCATGGAATCCATGTCTTCCAAAGACCTCTGTGACTTCAGCCCATGGTGCCTGGGAGCTGCAGGATACCCCCACAGCCTGTGGTGGCTGGGAACTGTGAGGCCCCCACATTCCCAACTACAGCAGGTGATGAGGGTGCCCCACCAGTTCCCAGCCACCGTGGATGGCAGGGGTGCATTGCAGCTCCAGGCCGCCGCAGACAGTGGGGTGCCTGGGAGCTCCCAGCCACCATGAGCAGCAGGGGTGTCCTGGAGCTCAAACCCTCCCCCCCCCCCCTCCCCGAGCTCAGAGCCATGCATATTTTTAGTAAAAGTCACGGAGAGGTCACGGGCTTCCGTGAATTTTTCTTTATTGACCATGACCTGTCCGTGACTTTTACTAAAAATATGCGTGACAAAATCTTAGCCTTCGTCATTTCTACTCCCATATCTTCATTTCCAATAGCTATCTTGCCACTACCCCAAGCTCCTCATTACCCTTATTAAAAACTGAGGCAAAGTATTTGTTTAGGTGTTAGATCATGCCTAGGTAATCTTACATCTCCATCCCATCATCAGTGCTTAGCAGTCCCACTTTTCTGGTTTCCTTTTTATTTATATGGCTAAAGAATCTTTTACTATTGGTTTTAATTTCCTTTGCAAGCAGGGCCAGCTCCAGGCACCAGCGAAGGAAGCAGGTGCCTGGGGCAGCCAATAGAAAGGGGCGGCACTCAGTCCGTAATTAGGGAGGCACGTCTGGGTCTGCAGTGGCAATTTGGCAGCGAGTCCTTCAGTCCCTCTCTTCCTCTTTGGCGGCACCTCGGCGGCAGCTCAATCGGGTTTTTTCTTTTTTTTTTTTCCCCCTCCGCTTGGGGCGGCAAAAAAGCTGGAGCCGGCCCTGTTTGCAAGGTCCAACTCTGCTTGACTTTTGGCAGTTCTCACTTTTTCCTCTACAATTTGTGACCTCCAAGAGATAGCTTTCCTTGCTGATCCATCCCATCTTCAGTTCCTTGTAGGCTTTCTGCTTTCTCTTAATAACCTGTTTGAGATGCTGTTGGTAAGTACCTGATAACCTCATCTTTTAAAAGTGAAGCATCTGAAATCCCTTCTTCTGTTTGGGTCAGGAATAGGTCTGGCTCAGATATTTGTTCCTGTGCTGGTTCAAAGATCTGTTCTAGTACAAGTGAATGTTTTGTTTCAAATAGTTTTGTGGTCAGGTCTTAGGTTCCTTCTATTACAAGTACTTTCCACTTGGGAAAGCTATGGTTTCTGTTTGATTAAGTGATGGAGGGGAAAACCAGAGCAATCCAAAATTTCTGCTATCTTTCAACCCTTGAAAAAACATTAACACATTGCATGCACGATAGAGAGACAAGGTGAATGAGAGAATCTCTTTTATTGAAGCAACTACTGTTGGTGAAAGAGAAGCTTTTGAGCTACATAAAGCTCTCCGAAGATTGTCTCTTTCACCAACAGAACTTGGTCCAATAAAAGATATTACTTCACCCACCTTGTCTCTCTAATATCCTAGGACCAATGCTGCTACTATACCACCCTGCAATGCACAATAGAGATTAATTACTATGAGCTGCCACTGGGTGGCAGCATAAATGTGAAAGCACCATGCTATTGTAAAGCTGCATGCTGCGGTTTACTAGTATATTGTAGGATCCTACAGCCCTCAATTCAAATGGAAGAAGGCTATTGGCAGGGCATTTTTCCTGAGGAGACTTTGGTTCCAGAATTTGCTTCCTCTTGGGTTTGCCAGAGCCCACATTTGTGAACCTTCCTGGCCCACTGAAAAGCCCATCTTTTTTCATAGCAATTTGCCAAAGATGCACATTCTCAGGAACTTGGGTTGTAGATCCTGGGGATGGTTTAGTCAGTCTCAGGGTCTAGCAGGTCAGATTTTCTTTTTTAATTCTCCTTTTCTTTTTTTTGCTGGACAGTTGGATATTTAAAGAAAATGTTAAATGCTGCACTCAAAGTGAGTTTTGTATGGTGTGTGGTGCCTAGAGCCTGGGACAGGGAGCTTGAAATAAATATTTAGTATGAACTCAGATCTGTGCTTGTCACTCATTGCACTTGTTGTCATTGTACAGTTTCCATGTACACTGGCTCTCCTGACTGTAATAATCAGAGTGGTACATGTACGTGAGCAGGGGCATGCACAAGAATTTAAATTAGATTACTTTTGGAGAGGCACATTAAACACACACATATACACATCAGACCCTATCAACACACGCACATACATCATATGCATAGAAAAAAAAACAGTACACTCACCATTTCAATGAAAATCCAAGCACTGTGGAGCCATCTGAATGTATCCTCCTCCAGTCCCACTTCTGTGACAAGGAGAGAGAGCTCCTCCGGCCCTGGGGCCACGGCAGGGAGAGAAAGCGAGTTCTGTGCCTCCGCCTATTATTGGGGGGGTGGGACCCTGCTTGTTCCCCCCCACACACCCCACCTGAGAGGATAAACTGGTTATTAACATCCTGGCCTCTCAAAAGCGGAGCTGGTGAATATTCTAGTGTGTTCCAGGCCCTAGAATACTAACTTTGACTCAGTACCTGTTTTAGTGGTCTCCAACTGAATTGAAAGATATCCTGCGATATGGTTTCACACACACCAAACTGCACCACAGTTATGCATTTCTCTTCTCCTGTAAGTAACAAGGAGTTCCTGAGGAATAGTGAATTAGTATATGTGGAAATGACTGCACTTAGGTATTTGTCTGTCAAACAAAAAACATTCACAAAAATCAGCACTGTGCAGCATTTCCCATTTCCCCTTTTCTTAGCAAGTTAGAAATACTTTTGCACCTCATGAGGATCTATCAGATGCTTCATGGAGAAAAATCTGTTAAACTTGTCAAAATACACTCCTGTTTGGTGTACATCAAACACAGTAACTCCTCACTTAAAGTCGCCCTGGTTAAAGTTGTTTCGTTGCTGATCAATTAGGGAACATGTTCGTTTAAAGTTGTGTAATGCTCCCTTCTAACATCGTTTGGCAGCTGCCTGCTTTGTCCACTGCTTGCAGGAAGAGCAGCCCATTGCAGTTAACTGATGGGGGCTTGTAACTAGGGTGGACCGGCAGCCCCCCCTCCTTCCCCATCAGCTCCCTGCTCCACTAAGTTCCCTGTGCTGCAGCTGGGCAGCAGGCTATCAATCAGCAGTTCAGCTGTCCCTCCCCCCCTGCCATGTGCTGCTCCTGCCCTCTGCCTTGGAGCTGCTCCCAGAGACTCCTGCTTCCTGTGCGGGGGGGGGGGGGGGGGGGCGGAGGGAAGGGGACTGTCAGGTTGTCCCTCTCGCCCCTGCACCCCGCTTACCCCTTCTCCATATAGAGCAGGGAGGAGACATGGAGGGAGAGAGAGAGCGAGCGAGCTTGGGGCAGCAGCTGCTGTCTCAACTTCCTGATCCACTTAAAAAGACAATGCAAGTAAGAGTGGGTCAGCTTATTTAAAGGGAAAGTGTGCATCTCTCTCTCTCTCCCACACACAAGATGTGTGTCTGTCTGTCTGCTATGCTGTCTCCCCTCCCTCCTGTTTGTGCTGCCTTGACAACGTGTTAACCCTTGAGGGCTCAGCCAAGTGCTATTTCATCATTTAGCAGCAAGGCATTCCCTGGGAAATATGCCACCCTCTGACTTCACCACCTCAACCAAGCTTCACAATCATCATTGCTGTGTACCGTATTAAATGGTTTGCTTAAAACGTATATCTGTACAATATATAGTTTTTTTGTCAGGTGAAAAAAATTTCCTTGAACCTAACCCCCGCCCCTCCCCCATTTACATTAATTCTTATGGGGAAATTGGATTCGCTTAACATCATTTTGCTTAAAGTCACATTTTTCAGGAACATAACTACAACGTTTAGCGAGGAGTTACTGTACTGACATCATATTATTAACCTCTTAGGAACAAGGAACAATTACTTTCAAGAAATAATTATTAGAATGTTTTCCCTCTATCAGAATACAAAACCAATTCAAACCAAAATCTTACATGTAAGGCCAATGATCACCCAAACTACCAAGAATGACTCTTATGCTTTTTCCTGTTTTACAGCTCAGGCTTTTTATCAAATTAAGATGATGGGAAGAAAAAAATCAAATACTTCACTGAATTTATATAGTGTCTCTTGGCCTTGTCTACACTGTCTGACATTGTACAAATTATGTAACACAACAATGTATTATATAACATAATTAACAGTGTTAATTACAAGTGCTTAATTTTTCATGGTTTCAGATTCCTTCACTGACAAGTCATCTGTGGCTGGTGAATTAGAGATGTTTTCATTTGCTTTTCATGATGGGAAACAGTGTCAGCCTTTCCTTCATAAAGTTCTATTTCCAGGATTTAAATGTTTACTTTAGATACATGTGATACCAGCCAATGAACATTTCGGTCGCCAACTCTTTAAAAAATAAACTAGTTGAACAGTTTCAATGCTTAGGGTTCTGAATTTTCCTTTGTAATGTTAATATTTCAAAAGAGCGCATCTATGTAGAGCTGTAGATTCTGCAAATTCATAATGACAAGTCGTCCTTGGAGCTACTACTTTACTTACTCAGATGAGTAAGTGTTTGCTAGACCAGTCCTAAATTTTTTAATTTAATTTTTGTATATATTTTCACATGATTTAAAGTGGATTGATAACAGATTTTAAAAGATAAATCTCAAATTAGTTTTAGACTTGAAATTTTTTTTAAAAAATCCCTACCTATAGTCAGTAAGTGATGTGTCATACTTACTGACTATGGTGGCTGTGGTTTTGTGATGCTGTTGCAAGGTGTAAAAAAAAAAAAAAAAAAAAAAAACACAACACACACATCCTGGCATACCTCACGGGAATAAAACAAATATTCTGACATTAGTCAAAGTGAACGAGGATGCCTGTGGTAACAGCCTTGTTTTTGTCATGGCGTATTCACTGGTAGCAGGATCTGATATTGGCAATAAGTGGCATGTCTTACAAGGTGTATGAAGTACTTATGAAGAAGCGTACACAATGATTTTCTGTTGCCATGCAGCAACTTGTGTAGTTATTTACATGAGCCCAAAGTGGGTGTAAATCAACAAGGTTCAGGACAAAGGAAAATGGCCCAGTGGGTATCTTTTTTTTTTTAAAAGCGCTAAGGAATCAAAGGATTAACCAGCAAACAGCACAACTCCAAGAGGTTGGGTTTATTAGGAGAGGAACTGGGGAAGAAAAGGATTGGGTTAGTAAAGCCCATATAAAACCACCATCAGATTATCAAGCAAATAATAAGACAGTTTGCACACTTCTCAAAACCAGTCAGACATCTGATTTTGCAACTTTTCCACTAACACTTCCAGTAATTACACATTTCTTGCTATGACAATTTACAAGTATTTGGCTTAAATAAGTGACCAACATGATGGGAATAGTCTTAAACAATAGCAGAAATCATACAAGAGGGAGAGAGTAATAGCACGATGAAAGCTTCATAGAGACAGATGTTTCACACAAATCATAAAACATGAAATATGACTACCAGGTTATTGGCCTTCGCTGAAACCTTTTAACTGCATTCTGAGTTTTTACCTGTTCATAAGACTGAAGGCCCAAAAGATGTAAGAAAAGATCTATGATGGGACATGCCCCTATCCCACTGGTGGAAAGGCTAACACGTATTCCTGAACTCAAGCAGTCTCAATTAGACATACTTGGAGAACATGCTGCCCCTGGAGAAGCAGAGCTTAAAACTGGGGACTGGCCAAAAATGGGGGGGGGGGTGTTTTTCCCACGCAGTGCCAGATTAATGCATAAGATAACTGAGCTATAACTTGGGGCCTCACAATATGAGGGGCCTCTCAAAAAGAAAAAAAAAAAAACTGACTCCATTTCAAACTATATCAAAATTGGTTGATAAATAAAGGAGATATGGGGAAAAAAAAGATTCTCTCTAAATATAGACATTTTTGTTCAAATATGACAAAAATATACACATCTGGCTACACAAATATCCTTGTCCTATTACCCTTCACCAATTGTTCACTATTGACAGGCGGGAGGCCAGGGCTGGGGGGAGGGGGGGGGGGAAAATGATAATTGCACTTGTAAAATTGGTATTTCTATGAGTAAAGTCTGCTATCAGTCTCCTAAGGCAGTGTTTTGTTGTCCAGCTGCTACTGGTAAAGTTTTGAGCATGCCTTTGTATTTATTTAAATAAATAATCAATCTCACTGCCGATAAAATTGGGAAAAATGTGAGGTCGGAGATGGCAGTGTCGTGAAGCAATCCTGCCAAGCTCATACTCATATGGGACTCTTCCGAGGAGTGACATCATGTGCATTCCCCTTTGCTGGTAATAGCCGGAAGGCCACCATCTGTTTATGGCCCAGCACACTCAGTCTTATAGTGCCTTCACTCTTGTTTTCCTTTGTTTTCTTAAGTATTAGTGTGTTCTTTCTTCTTTTGATCTGTACATAGAACAATTGCATATTTTAGTGTGCATGCCGCTTTCTGCTTCATCCACTGTCCATGCATCACATGATTGAATTTGCAGGTGATAGTCTTATGAACTTGGGTTGAATGGATCTTGAGGAGGATAAATTTGTGTTGGTTTCCCTCCATCAGTTTGTTGTCACTCTGTGTGTCCGAGGTGTTTACTCAAGATTAATTAGTGGTCCTGGGGGAGATAGAGGATAGAGAAGCGAACATGAAGAGAGACGTCTGCCTAGAAAAAAAGACTGGGATTTTCTGCTTGGCAGGTTTGAAGTGCGCAAGATCATATTTTATTATAGGTAGTATGCTATGTAAAAATTCTTATATAGACTTATAAATCACATATATGCATAATACATTGTATTTTTTATAGTATGGCAAAAGAAAAATCCCAACAATTCATTGTTTCATAGCGAAAATTAAATCGGAATAAACATTGTAAATATATTTTACATATAGTCTGAATAAACTTTGTATTTCCCTAACAAAATTAACCAAAAAAATTTTCTTCATTTATTCGTATGAAAAGGAGGATAATTTTCCTTATTCATGGTGTAAAAAAAAAGTTACATGTCCTCTCTTGTTTTCCTGTGAGAACATAGACAAAATAGCATTAACTTTCACAGAAATCTCCTGGTAAAACAACACAGATTTTTGGCAGATATATATTCATAAAAATATTATTTGTTGTTGTATAGATATATAAATATAAATATTTTATTTATTTATTTTACTGTTTTTAAAGTGACTTTGCAGCTTTTTTTTTAGTCCAATAGTAACAAACTGCTCAGGAGAAAGGTCATTTTTGCAACTGAAATATATCAAGAATGAACTGCGGGCAACAATGCTGCAAGAAAAGCTATCTGCCCTAAGCATTCCATGCATCGGAAGTGGCAAACTCCGTAGCTTATCATTTGAGGACATCAATGACTTTGCTCTCCAAAAATCACAAAAGAAAATGTTTTAAATTTCAGTATTAAAATTAATGTGATGTGCAAACAGACATACTGCAGGTTGTACCGCTTCCATTAAGTAAGCTGGTTTGTGTAACTGTAACTGTTTTTGTGTTGCTGTAGATATAAATCTTTCATATCTACTAATTAAGAAATCAGACAAAAATGTTAATTTGTAACTAATTTATAATGTAAACAGGCATATTGCAAGACATGTTTTAGTTAGATTATTATTCTATTTTTACAACTTTGCCTTGGTATATATGCAAATATAAAGCTTTCATGTTTATATATTCAGTGTCCTTTCTGTGAAAATAATAAATTCATTTTTTCTTACACTTGACATAGTTTAGGGCTTCAGAATATCATAATCTGGCCCTGCTGCGGGGACTGCTAGTAAACTGCAGTAGCAAGGGGAGCGCAGCCTGCAGCAGTTGCTAACCCTTTCCTTCATCCCCCTGTTTGGGGCAGACTGGCAAGACAAGTTCAACACGAAGCGGCCCTTCAGGACTTTCGCTCATCCAGCAATCTCTGGGAAAGTGATGCCGATGCCTAGAGATAAAAGGACTGTAAACTGGGCTCTGAAAAGACCCCAGGAGTGAACTGAACTCCCACTGGGAACAGGAGGATTGCCCAGGAGTGGGGGAATCGCCTGGGTGAACCAGGGACAAGAGACTCAAAGATACTAAGGCTGAGCCCAAGATGAGGGTTGGCTGACTACAAGGTGTTATAACCTGTTACGTTCTCCACATAAACATGATCCTGAAAGAATCGAGCACTAAGGAGAATACATTAAGTCAAAGAATTTGATTGACAAATATCTAGCTACATTGTACTTTCAGTTTGGTCAGAAAAAGAAAAAAAGAGACTCATTTAGTTTAAAAATAAAAGCTGCAGATGTACCTATGAACTGTTGTTTCTTCTTACAGTTAGGAGTTTCTAAACACATAAAATAAAACCTTTGGAAAATGAAGAGTTCTGAAAATCAGAAGAATGCAAAACAACAATGAAGAGGTAAGCAAATCATCGTGGACAAGAAACATCACTGTGTTTATACCATATCATTCAGAATAGAGTACTGTAATTAAAATACCTCCGAATAATTTGTTTTCCCATACACAGAAGACAAAACATGCACTTCCAAGCTGGATTACTTTTATTTCTGCTCAATAAAAACAAAAAGAACACATGATACATTTTCAGGAGGGGGGGGGGGGAACATTGAGATTGATGCTGAGACACCACAAGCAGTATGCAACCTATACCAAACTCTACATCTCCTTTCAGTCAAGCATACACAGCACGATCTCCCGCTTTCTCAATGCCTAAGCAAAATATAGTTGTTGCTATGTTCACTGGGAGGTCGGTAATACGACATCTAGTGGTCAATTGACAACCTTGGTATGTTGGTGAATTTGCACAAAACACAGAGCACAAAAAATACCAACACTTAACAGAAGCACCACATGAAGGTTGTCGTCCTGCTCCCTAAGCAAAATCAGCACCTGGAGGAAGAGAAGATGGCTGAAGTGGAACCTAGGCAAGACTGAGGTGAGGTTTGTAGGAACAGGGAAGTGTCTCCTCTATGTCAGTCCCCATTTTCAGAAACATTTGCCCTGAGACTATTAAGTCAACCTGCAGCCTTTAAGTTCTTTTCAGCTCCTCAAGTCCGCTGGATGCCCAAATAGACATCTTATATCAATGGCTAGCCAGAAGATAGCACCCCATCCTATCAGACACAGACCTAAACATGGTAATACACATGTTCATGACCTCAGGCTTGCTTACTACAACTCATTAATGCTAGGAATGAAATAACACACCCAGAGAAGTCTCCAAACACAAAACTACTGCAGCAGCTTGATACTTCCTTTGATGTTTTGTGCATCCCATTTAATAAGACACATTCTCATTGATACTCTAATTTTTACAGTTGGAAGATCAATGCCAGTGGTTCTCAAACTTTTGTACTAGTGACCTCTTTCACATAGCAATCCTCTGCATGTAACCCCTCCCCCCTTATAAATTAAAAACACTTTTTAATATACTTTAACACCATTATAAATGCTGGAGGCAAAACGGGGTTTGGAGTGGAGGCTGACAGCTCGCAACCCTCCATGTAATAACCTTGTGACCCCCTGAGGGGTCCTGACCCGCAGTTTGAGAACCCCTGAGCAATGCATATGTTAGTTTGCCTGATTTAGGGTTTGTTCCTCAATGTGGTTTGATACTATATGTTCTCTCTAGCGAGAGTGTTCAAGTAGAGTATTGATTTGTACTGAAAGTGACTTCATGGTTATGGCCATCAGTGTACTCGATGTTTTTTTACTACTGCATCATCACTGATTTCTTCTCATTCATAAATTCCTTGGGGCAATGACCTTGTACCTGTTCTGTGAGACACAGAGCACAACTTTGGGATGGTACCAATAAATAAATTATAATAAAGTTGAAGTCATCTTTCTCCTCCTCTTCCTAATTACCAGGACTGAGACCTATAGCTTTTTATGGAGGAGGCAGTGTTTGTATTTCAGGTCTCTGAACATGTTTACAGGGGTTTCAGAGGCTGTTTTGGGGCCGGAGAAGATAAAGGCAGGAGCTTGCATTTACTAGTAGAACAACAACAGCAACTGAATAGGACCACGTGGACATGAGGGAAGGGGGGGGGGGGGGTTTGATGAGCTCATGCTATTTCTAATGGCGGATGACCACAATGCAGATAGTTGCTTCTAGGCCAGAAACAAAAGCACACACTGATGGGACAACACTGTGATGGAAATATGGGCTGACCTACAGTGTGCCCAGAACTTTTGCATGAAGAAAGACATGTTCATAGAGCTGTGTGAGAACTTGCCCCTGCACATGAGTGGCAGCATCCAGATGAGAGAGCCAGTAAGCGTGTTGTTATCACTCTGCGGAAACTGGCAATCCCAGACTGCTAGATCTATTGGAAATCAGTCTCGGGGTTGGCAAACCCATTCTTCTTCGAGTGCTTGCTCATGTTGATTCCAAATAGGTGTGTGCACACTGCGTGTACAGTCGCCAGAAGGTTTTTTCACCTAGCGGTACCCATCAGGTCAGTCCAGATGCCCCCTGGAGTCGTGCCTTCATGGCGATGCATATAGGGCCCTGCTGACCTGCCGCCTCTCCAGTTCCTTCTTACCACCAGTGATGGTCATTGGAACGTTCTCTCTCTCTCTCTCGTGATCCCCTAATAGTTTTCTTAATCTTATTGGTAAATAGTTAAGATAGTTAGTTTTAGTGTTAGATAGAGTAGTTTAAACCCTTGTTACTGGGGGGTTTTCCTCACTAGTTTCCCTTCCCTTTCCCGGGACTGGGGCATGCCTCGGTTCCAGGGATTTAAACCATGTGGGATCTGCCAGAAGCCGATGCCAAGGGGTGACGCACACACATCTTGCCTAGAGTGCCTACGGGAGTCCCACCAAACAGATCCGGATCCCATGAACCCGGCACCAGGCTCCTCAGCATTGGTGCGCAGCGTACTGGCTTAAAATCAGGGATTCAGCGCCGACCCTCGGCACAAGCACTCCTTGGCACATAAGGCTGCCTCGTGGACTGAGTCTTGGCACCACTCTCAGGTCACCTGTGCCATGCAAGAAACACAGGAAGACTGACTGGGGGCGCTACCCCACTCGAGCACCCAAGCATGAGCCCACTAAAGGAGTGCAACCTGTGCTTCACAGGCGGAGAGGAGTAGCCCGGCAGCCGGCACCATCAACTCCGGGCCCACAGTGGGGTCCGTCGAGTCCGGTGCTAGTGGAGGAGGGACAACTGGAGGACTTAGACCTTCCCTCCACGCTGGAGATGTTCAAGGCAGCCAGGGACCTCATAGCCCTGGCGGCGCCACACTCTCCTGATCAGCATGCGAGATCATCGCCCCCAAAGCCGCCGGTGCTGCAGAGACCACCGGTACCTTCCTGGAGTAAATCAGCAATGACGGAGTACCACTCGCCTTCTCCCCGGCACCGACGGGCACCGCACTGCCTTGGTCACCACGCTTGGACTCCTCAGCATCCGACTCTGAGGTGGACTCCTAAGTTTCATGGTGTAGCTGGCACCAGGGGCAGCGGCACGCTCAGAGACCGGACATGGTGCAGACTTTTCCACCCATGCCATGACCAGCTCAATGTCAGATGCCACCCAAAATACCAGCGCAATGGCCCTTCTGGACCCCGTGGGCATACCATCAGTCCCAGGGGTCTGTCTCCAGACAATCCTGGTCGGTCACAACTGATGGACTGGCGGCGCCCAGGAGTAGGCACCTTTCATGTGCCATGGCTACCACTACCAGTGCCAGCACCGTGGCCGGCACTAACACCGGCACCACAGCTGGCGTCACAGAGTCGGGTGCGACAGAGGATGACCGGGACCGCTTTGACAAGCTGGACCAACAGGAGGGATTCACTCTAGCCCAGGCCTCCTTATCTTCATCCGATGAGGCAGTGGCAGGAATCTCTTTGGGACCTCCCCCACTGAACAGCAGAGCCCACCTTGAACTCCTGAGGCGGATGGCACAGAAGCTAGGTGTCCAGATGTATGAAGTCACTGAGGTGTCTGACCCGATGGTAGATACTCTATCACTGGTGGGCCTTACCAGAGTGGCACTTCCCCTGATTAAGACTATACAGGAAAATATTAAGACCCTGTGGCAAATTCCGGCCTCCCTGACCCCCAGAGCAAAAGGGGATGAGAGAAATTATTTCATGCCCTCCAAGGGTTATGAATACCTTTTCCCATGCCCCACACCGAACTCGGCGGTGGCGGTTGTCAACGAGCAGGAGAGACAAGGGCAGCAGGGGCCCATCTCTCGGGCTAAGGACATGAAGAAGCTGGATCTCTTTGTGAGGAAGATATACTCCACCAGAGGGCTCCAGCTTCACATTGCAAATCAGCAGGCGATACTTAGCTGGTACAATTTTAAATCCTGGGACACAATGTCCAAGTGTACGGAGCCTGTCCCGGAGGACTTCAAGTCCAAATTCTTGGCCCTGGTGGATGAGGGCAAGACTGTGGTCAGAACATCGTTGCAGGCTGCACTGGACTTGGCAGAAGCAGCAACTTGTGCCATGTCCTCAGGCATTGCTCCTGGCTGCAGACGTCTGGCCTCCCCGGGGAGGTTCAACAAACTATACAGGACTTCCCTTTCAAAGGATCCACTCTTCTCAGAGAAAACAGACTTAAAGCTGATTAGCTTAAGGGACCCCCGAGCTACTCTCAGATCTCTGGGGCTTCACACGCCAGCCACCCAGCATAGACATTTTAGGCCCCAGTCTATGCCCCGGCTGTATCAAGGTCAGCCTTGGCAGGACCATAATCGCAGACAGGGCCGGCTCCAGCATTTCTGCCACCCCAAGCAAACAAACAAACAAACAAACAAAAAAAGCCGCGATCGGCGGCGGCAGTTCAGCGGCAGGTCCTTCGCTCCTAGAGGGAGTGAGGGATCTGCCGCCCCCGAATTGCTGCAGGTGCCGCCCCAGAGATCTGCTTGTTAAGCTGGTGCCTGGAGCCGGCCCTGATCGCAGAAGGGGCAGGATGCAGAACCGGCATTGCCAATCTCAACCCCCTAACAACCAGGGGTTGGGGTCATCGAGACAACCGCAAGGCCCAAGGCAGGCCTTTTGAAGATGCACCTAGGGATGACACCTGGGACTGATGGTATACCAACCCAAGGACTGGATCTTTCTTTACACTTTTCAGCCTGTCTACCCCATTTCTACTGGGCGTGGGCCCAAATTACCTCAGACCATTGGGTCCTTCACACGGTACAAATGGGATATTCCCTCCAATTCACTTTGATACCCCCCCACACCCTCCTTTCCCATTCCTCTTCAGGGACCCTTCTCATGAGCAACTCCTTGTGCAGGAGGAAAGAATCCTCCTGTTAGCAGGAGCCGTGGAGGAGGTTCCACTGGAATTGAGGGGCAAGGGGTTTTACTCCCGGTATTTCCTAATACTGAAAGCAAAGGGGGATCTCAGACCCACCTTGGACCTGCGCAAGCTCAACAGGTTCATGAAAAAACGAAAGTTTCGGATGGTGTTTTTGGCTACTAACATCCCATCCCTACATACAGGAGATTGGTATGCCACCCTCAACTTGAAGGATGCATACTTCCACATTTCATAATCCCACTCCACAGGCGTTTCCTAAGATTTGTAGTGGGTGGCACTCACTACCAATTCACAGTACTTCCATTTGGCCTGTCATCGGCACCTCAGGTATTCACCAAATGCATGTCAGTCGTGGCCGCCTTCCTGCAGTAAAGGCAAGTTCAGGTATTCCCATATCTTGATGACTGGTTAGTAAAGGGCCATTCCAGGACACAAGTGGAACAACAGATCAGCCTGATAAGATCCACATTCGACAGACTGGGTCTCCTGTTGAATGCACAAAAGTCAACGCTCGTCCCCACTCAGAGAATAGCATTCATAGGGGCGGTATTAGTCTCAAAGCAAGCCAGAGCATTCCTATGTCAGTCCCGCTTTCAGGCTATGCACGACATTATACAAGACCTCAGAAGCTATCCCACAACTATGACAAGGAATTGCTTAAAACTCCTTGGGCACATGGCGCCTTGTGTGGTGCAACACGTGAGGCTCAGACCTCTCCAGGCATGGCTAGCATCTGTGTATCGACTGAGCAGAGAGACAGTCTGGACAAAGTGATCACACTTCCACCACAGGTTCTTGAGTCCCTTATAACAACTGGAAATATTCCTGAAATAATTGCAAGGTTTGAATGAGTAGGCTTCCTGAACTGCACAGGTGTGATAGATGGGACAGACATGTACCTGTCCTATGCCCCGCATTTCAAGCGGGCAAATTATTTTAACAGGATCAGGCCATTATTCTGCAGGTCCTTGTGGACCTCGATGGCATATACATGGACACTTTATTGGATGCACTGGAAGCATGCATGATACCAGGGTGTTCCAAAAAAGTCAGGTCTCTTTCAGTTTGGGCAAATGGTACGTTGTTACCTCCCTCCCGTTAATGGGAGGGAGGGAACTATGCCGACTGTTATTTAAGTGACTCAGGGAACCTTCTGCTGCACTGGTTGATGAAGCTGTAATCTGGACAAGAGGCAATTTAACTATACACTGAGCAAGTGCGGAAAGGTTACAACAAAGGCCATATAGGAGGCCTTTTGTACATAAAGGGTGCTTATTTGATCCGTATGGAGCACACACTGGGGCTGAATGGTGTATCTGAGCTGTTATATGGTGCACTGAGGCAATTACCTTGTATTCAAAGGTAGTACTTATGCATGCACTGAAGAAAGGTTCCTGTCTTTTCACCTTTATTGAAATTTACTGACACTAAAAGAGAGGGCAAGTAGATGCCCTAACTTAGTGAAAGTATGTGTAAACATAAGACATATGATAAAAACTTGTCATTTATCAGGACTGTACAAATCATTAGCATATCTATTCTCTTTCTGGTGCATTAGATCAGGTGTAGAGTTCAGCTGAGAGTGATGCTTTATGGTTCATTGGCTGGCTCCTCCAGGAATTGTGCTGCCTATTTTGTAGCACATGGTAAATGGAGATGATCCCATGGGGCTCCTGGCTCCTAGGGGTTCACCCGTACAGCACACAATCTTGAATAGTTTCTCAACCACATCCCTATTAAACTCCATATCTCACAATCACAGTGGAGATACTCTGAAAGCAGCTCCTCCTCAGTCTCCATCCTTCACATCTCCAGATCCACATGCTTTTCTGATTGCTTGGTGCACGCCTTGTGCACCTCAGTTATCAAGTCATTGCTGCTCCTCCAATGCTTAGTTCTCCACATTCAGAATCCTGTCACCAACACTGACTGGTCTCCCAGTTGTCAGGCCATCTCTTGAGGAGTCTAACACAGTTGCACTTGTTTCTGGCAGACACAGAGAGGGGGAAAAAGTTGAGTGCCCTTGAATCAGACAACTTTATTCTTGGTCTACGCAGATGGAAGTAAAAAGGACAAAAAATGTTTCAAAATAATGCTATTCTCTTTGCATTTTCATTTTGACTTCAAACTTCTGCCTGTTGAGAACTTTTCTAAAGGAGTTCTCCTAAGAGAAGAAATGGTGAATTAATTTTACCTTCCAACTATCAAAAACAATTTTTGGGAGGAACTGGGGGTAGCCAGTTATTTGAAGACATAGCTGCAATTATGATGATGTTGCACCCTTTTCAGGATGCTGCAACCTTAAAAGATGCTGTGCTGCTTCAAATGCCAGAATGGAAGAAAGACCAGTTGTTCTAGTCATAGGGGATAAGAACTCTCCATTTATGCCAAAGAAATCTTTCTGTGTCTTGTGACAGATGAACTGATTAGTGACAGGTCAGAGATGGCAAGTTATAATGGTGGCAGAGGGAGGCTTGCCTACCAAGGAAGACTGCCTGGAATTTTTACTGAGTGAAAAATTCTATTTTAGGCATGGACCAATATCAGATCAGTAAAAAAACAACTCTGCACTGGTGGCAGGGTGTCTTAATATACAGATAGTCCTGGAGCGTAGTGAGTGCCTTTAAGCATAGTTTTATTGCAACTTTATCTGGGATGTGGCCACAAACCCTTTTAATGGGGACTTGCTCACAGGAGGACCAACATGTCAGCACAAAATTTGGAACCTGCCAGAGTACTGTCACTATATACTGATGGTTTGTAGAGGACCCATCCTACGGAGAGTAGGATTTGAAACATTGTGGTTCCCCATTTACATGGCAAGATAGGAGATAGCCTCTCTCTACTTTAACTTGCAGGGACTACGGACCATCTGCCGTTAGGATTGTTAATTTTTTTAAAAATTGTTACTATAAAAACTAGAATCAATATTCTCCTTTTCATTTGTTTTTGGCAATTCAAGGTTTATAGGAGGTGGAATTTGATCGGGAAGGTACTAAAACAAAACAATCTACAAATCCATAGAAGTAGAGAGAATCAAAAAAGTTAAGTCGCAAACTGAAACAGTATTGCAAACCCTGATTATTCAAAAATCTTGAATCAGTCCCAAAAAATCATGAGATTGACTCAAAATAAATGTTGGGTCCTGTTTATTTACCTTCTGCTTTCAAGATTTGCAACCATGAGGGCTAAGAGATTACTTTTTTTCAGTGAAAGCAGAGATTCTCACATAATCAAGACTCCAGAGGCCATGTAAAAGAATCCATCAAATATTGTCAGATTTGCAATAAAATCATAAGTTACCAACCCTGCATCAATTTCAAATTCCTTTTTTTAAGATGTAATTCACAGTTTGAGAAATAGCTGATACATCAAATTCTAAAGTGAACTCAGAATAAATCCAGAGGAATGCTATAATGTAGGCTAATATGGCAAAATCCATACAATTCCAGGAGGCAGAACTAAGACTATAAGAAGAAAAAAAATGCAAGAGTTAAGAAAATAAATTATGTAAATAAAATATATGTTTTTGAAAATTAAGTAATGGAACAAAAGATAGAAGACATGATGGAACTGAAGAGTTTCAGGATATTCATATAAAGAGGATGAAGATGTCAGGAAAGGTGTCTTATCAGTGTTAACTAAAAGGGCTTTGTTGACTAGGGGAAAGAGGACAAAGATAACAAGAAGACAACAACAGATAACAATTCAGTTTACAATATAGACTTTTAAGGTCCTGATCCGTGTTTAACTCCTGTGTTTGCAGAGAACTTAGCATTTATTTCTTCTGCAGAAGATTTGATCTAAAAACAATAGGAAAACAATTGCCATATCTTGGAGTCAAGTGGAATAATCCAGAAGCGTGGGATAATGGACTGTTTTCAGAGATCAAAATATTTGCATTAATGGAAAAAAAATCTATCGTTTTTTAAATGTTAACTTCATTTACAGATATATTTACAGTTTGAGGAAGTGGACAAAAAATTACCCTCACATTCTAGGAAACAATTGTAACAAAAACATAAGTGCAATATTAAATCTAGTATCTCTAAATCAAAACTTCAATATGCATATTAAACCAAACAACTTCAACAACATCTATATTTAGGATTTTGGTTTTCTGCATAATCAAGGAGCAGATAGTTGAAAAAGTACTACCAACCTATCATTTCTGTTCTCAGAGAGGAATGGTTGAGCTGGACTTCCTTGTATGGGTAAAACTTTATATTTTTTGCTAATTTTAATTGTGTAAAAGATTATATTTCATAAAGGTCACGTGCAGAATACTGGAATTATTCACTATAGAAATTTGAACCTTGAGACCACCATTCAGTAGAGATAGAAACTTCTTGAGCAGTCTTATGGTGTCTTCAGAGATACTGAAGATTTTATAACAGAACTTGTAAATTCTAAAAGCCATCTACACCAAACACTGCCTTTGTCAGCATAACTTGTAAACTGCATCAGACACATCAATCCATTTAAAGAAATTCATAGGCCACTCTGGCAAAAACTTTTCAAATGGTCTGCAGAGAATGTTTGTTTTTTTAATGTCAAATTCTGCAAAGGAATGATTAGGCACCAATGAATATATAGAGAAATATTTGGACTTCCAAGCTCAGATACTGTATTACTTAACCACTAATATGAAATAGATACATCACATGGTTTATCTAAAACAGGGGTGGGCAACCTTAGGCACACGGCCCATCAGGGTAATCCACTGGTGGGCTGCGAGACATTTTGTTTACATTGACCGTCTGCAGGCACGGCCTCTCCACACCTCCCAGTGGCCGAAGTTTGCCGTTCCTGGCCAATGGGAGCTGTGGGAAGCGGCAAACCGTGGCCACTGGGAGCTGTGGGGGGCCGTGCCTGCAGACGGTTAATGTAAACAAAATGTCTCGCAGCCCACCAGTGGATTACCCTGATGGGCCACGTTCCAAAGGTTGCCGACCTCTGATCTAAAAAGATCTTTATATTTCTATCATATTTCATCAAAACTTGAAAAGCTGAAGAGTTCCCAAACAAATTTTTTGAAGTAAAGCGTACGTATGTATAGTATTAAATAAACAAACAAAAACTGTAAGCTTTCTGGGGCAGGGACTGTCATTTTTTACAGGTCGGTACAGTGCTTAACACAACAGGGACAGGACCTAATTGAAGATGAAGACTGTAGGCGCTATAATAAAATACCTTAAACAAAAAGAACTCCTCTCAAACATTAGTTTGAAAAGCAAAGGGCCAGATCTTCAGAGGTGTTGCACAATTCCCATTGAAAGGAGGAGATTAGAAAGTTATGCTGGTTTAACTTAAGGTGTACATTTAAATGTATATAGTTACATGCAAAATGCAGTGTAGATACACTTATTTCTGTTAAAGAATGGCTTGTTTATATTTGCTTACGTCTTTGTATTAACAATAGTAAACAAAAATAAACAGCCTTTTTCCACTGGCTTAAGTATCCATTTTGAACTCTGCTTAATTTAACCCAGTGCAATTTCACTTGTTTTCAAGTCCTCCATTCCAGGTACTTGATAAATATTAAGCTCTCCTCAGGATTTGGCCCAACGTATTTGAAGGCTGGGAAATTCAGAATGAAGGTTCCACAAAATACCTTTACTCAGCTTCATCAATCCATTTCTGTATCCCTGAGTACAGTATAAGCAAATTGATACAGGTGTACCTAAAAACTATACCTCAGACATTTGAAATAGGTGACTTTTTTGCTCCTACAAGGGGCATGCACAACATATGCAACTGCCCAACCAAAACTCAGCAGCCACTCATAGACATTGGATAGCTGTATCCAATTCCTCCACCTGAGCTGCTAACATGGTCTCCAGCTACAAAAGTATGATTCAGCTCAATATTAGGCAGGTAAGAAGCAGGTAGGTGCTTCAAGCAGTGATCCACATGTAATACAGAGTCCAGCCCAGGCAACTAGACTCTGAGTGCCATAGGAGGTAAAACAGCATGGGGTGGGTAAAAAAAAAAAAGCAGATAACTTACTACAGTACCATTTTTAATTCATTATATGACCCATCTCATCAGATCAGTCAGGAGGGACTGTATGGTGTAAAAAACAACCACATGCTTTCACATAGTATCCTCAGCATCTAATCAACCAACGTTCACTTCTAACCACTGCTCCACTGTAAGTCACAAAACAATCTACCTCTATGCTACAGACTAGAAACACCATTATTTCTTTCATTTTCTTCCTAGGCTTGCTCTAGGACTCATCACTCACATAAATCCAGATATCCAACTGGACACCATGCACTATACAAATATAAGTCTTAGACTACATAGTACTTGTTTCTGCAAAACAGGTTATACAAGTTATGTAATCTTCCTTGAGTCACACAGGAGAGAGTACAGGGTTGAGATGTGTAATTTTCAAAAAAGTGTCCTCTGATGTTCGATGCCTCTAAGTTTGGCTGCCCAACTGGAAATGCATAGGGCCTGCTTTTTGATAGGCACTGAGCATTTGCTCTGCTTCACACCTCTCAGTAACCTAAAGAAATTATGGTAACTCAGTGCTTTGTAGGGCACCCAAAAATTAAGTCACCCAAAATCAGTGGACACAGCTAAATGTTTTAGCTCTCATTGTTACTTTCTCATTGTTATCTTAAGTTGGAATGTTTATCATAGACTTGTATCCACAAACAGATGGATCACAATCTAGTGTATATGGAAAGAGTTACGGTGGTTTGTGAAAAGCTTCCTGTGAATACATCTAGAGGATCTGATGTTGGAGGGATGTCAGCAAAATTTTATGGGTGTTATGAAGATAAACTGAGGAAGTATAAATTTGAAACTCTTTTTTCATTCATATACTCTATCTCCTTCAATGAAACAAGACAATCATTGTGATTCCTAACCTAGAAAATGTACATGATTTTCTTGAAAAAAGAACAGGAGTACTTGTGGCACCTTAGAGACTAACAAGTTTATTAGAGCATAAGCTTTTGTGGGCTACAGCCCACTTCTTAGCTTTCCATCACATTCTAAAGCAAAATAATAATGTATTCTGTTTATCTTGTCAAATAGGTTAAGACAGAACATACTACAGAGGGCCTGCTCCTGCTGAGGTCCATAGGAATTTTGCCATTGACTTCAGTGGGGACAAGCTTAATTCATTAAAAAAAAAAAAAAATCTTTATTAAAGGTATCTCTGATATTCAGAATTGATTGTGACTGGTGATTATAGTGATTTCTTAAAGGAGGATGAACTATTTTATTTATTCCTCCTTATAAATTAGTTTATAGCAGCAAGTTTTCTTGTAAAAATGACTTTCAAACTCTGATGGTAGTTGTATATAATTTGTTTTCTAAAGTTTCTGGGCCTCTCATTCGAAAAAAATGTGACCTGCTCTATGTAATCTTTTTTTTTTAACTTGTAATTTCCTAGTTAAGACCCAGGTAAAATATTTAAAGATAACAATTACAACAAACTTTACATGAAGCAATCTCCCCCCCCAGAAATTAAACAGCCTCAACTCTGGCTGAACTTTGTTAAATAAAATCAAAAATATATCTTTAGAATTATTTAATCAGCACGTCTTCAGCAATCTGTCCCATATATAATAGCCATAAAACAGTACACTTTTAAAAAAGTGTAGTTTTACTTTGGTGACTCTTGGGGGTGTATGGAGGGAAGAATCATAGAGTTACATGTTGTCAATCAGTGATGTTCATATCAAATTTGTTCAGTTTACAAGTTTTTTTTCGAAGGGACAGATCTGCAAACTTATCCTAGAATAATGGTTTCTGAAATTCGCACTGTATTTTTGGTTCTTGCCTCATTGTAAGTGAACGGATTTTGAAAATGGAATTTATTTAATAATTTTGTTGATGACTCTCCTGCAATGTGAGGGACCGAAGTTCAAATCCCTTATACATTTCAGGCAGAGGGGATAACTTAACCCAAATTTTCCCCATCCCAGTTGAGTGCCCTAACCACGGATGTAAAGCTTATGAGGGCAGTGGCAGTGTCACTACCACCACCAGCCACTGTGTGAATGGCACCTTAATTCCAGGGGGAAATATAATTTGGCTGAAGCTACTCAAATAGTTGTGTTGAATTTAAAAATAGTTGCAGTTCACCAAAAAATGCATTTTTCGATTAATTTATTATTTGCCAAACATTTGCCCATCTCTCATCAACGTTTATTTGATGCCATACAAATAATACTGAAAATAAAAAATTTAACGTATATGAGAAAAGTAATTTAATACCATTAATTTTTACCTTTGACTCGTTCATTTATCAAAATAGTTAAGAGTATGTTTCAAGAAGCAAAAGATTAAAAATTGAATGGAGAGCCCAGTGACGTTCTTAAGTAGATACTCTTTCCTTTGTTAAATTTGTGGATGAGAATTGTGATTTGTTAGTTTTATTTTATTTTCAAACCATTTTATTTGTTGAATTCTTCAGAACAGGAATGGGTTGTGATTAAAACAATTCCAAAATCTGTATGTTTATCAGTTCAGGAAACTCATATTTATAATCATTCCTGTCCTTTGCTACTTAATGTACTGGGTTTTAGACAAAGTCAAAAGGGTTTTATTCTATTCTGAAAAAAAATCAATAGAATCCAGATTCAAACAGCTACAAACTTAATTTTATGATAATTAGGCTGGGTTTGAAAGTGACTTGGAGTGTCTGAATGAGAGTAGAAACTAAAATTTGTTTTGCTTACATAGTAAGTTTACTGCTGAAATTTAGTGGGACTCTCTTGCAGCACAGGTATTATGTCCTCTGGGCATGAACCTCTAGTCAACAAGCAAGCTGCACTTGCTTTAGTTAAAGAAGTAGTCTTAAGAGGTAGCCCGATGTAGAGTGCATTATAGAAATCTAATCTAGAAATAACAAAGGGATGGAAAATTGGAGCAGGATCTGCATGTGAAAGCAATGGTGCCGTTTGCCTCACCAAATAAAGATGAAAAATGTATTCTAAATTACTTACATACTTCTAAATTACATACCTTTTGTAACAGATGGTAGTCACACTCATTAATCAAAGGTATTGACATTAGTAAATTCTTCTGTGTTTTCACATGTTGTATTATCCACACATTATCTTGTTGAGTTTTAGCTAGAAAGTTCTTATCCAGACCCCAATCTCTAGCAGATATTGGATAATCCATTATCCCAATGCTGCAGGATAGGTAGAGATGGAGACACAGAGCTGGTTTCATCAGCACACTGAAGGCATCTAATCTAAAATCTCCTTATTAACCCTCCCAGTGGCTTCGAATACACAGGGAAGGAGGGATAGGGGAGGAAGAGAGAGAACAGCCCCGACACAGACAAACAACTGTTCATCATAATGTGCTGTGAAGACACCCCAAAATTCTTCCACCTGCTCCTACTAGGGACTACAGGTATGTCAACAAGACTGCGTGAACAATGGTATCAAAGGTAGCTAACAGATATAATAAAACATACTGTATATGAACAACTTATTCTCATCAATTGCTAGGTGGATATCAACCAGGGCCATAAAAATATTTTCAGACTCATATCCAACTCTAAAACTGAGATCAAACAAATCAGAGGAGTCTGAAATTGCCAGAGTTCTTCTGCCACCATCCTTTTCCAGATGTGTGTGTGTGTGTGTATATATATATAATATATTATATATACATACACACACACACACACCACTTGGGTCCAACAGTTCTCATGAGTTTCTGAGTCAGCCTAGAACAGTGGTTCCCAAACTTTAACAACCTGTGAACCCCTTTCAATAAAATGTCAAGTCTCCTGAACCCCCTCCTAAAAATGAATATTTCTAGGTATTTTCTCCTTTACCCGAGTATAAATTATAAAAGCAGTGATCTTGGAAATATAAAATTTGTTTTTATGACATGCTTATTACACACTATTATTAATTATTATTTATCATTATGAAAATGGCAACATTCTTCCAGGATCTCACTTTCGTAGCTTGTATCACTTTGAATAAGCTGTTATAAGACAAGGCTCCTATGTTTCATCAAGGAGTATCAGATGTGAAACAGCATGACGATATTTAAGAAGCCAACTCAAAGAGTTCCTCCTACACAAGCATTCAGGGCTTGAGCAGTCCAGGCAAACAACGCACGTTATAACAAAGCTTAAACTTGTTCTTCATAATTATTTTAAACTCAATACTAGCTGCTTATTTAATTTTAAAAACAGCAAAAAAAATCCACTTCCCTTTCCATTTCTTATAAGAGTCTTGAAGTTTAAATCTCCTCAGCATGATACATATGCTTGCTTTGATCTGCTTAGCTCTTGGAAGTCCAGGGGCTCTGGGCTGCTGGCCCCATGCTGCCCGGGATCCCTAGGGACAGCTCTGTCTGCCATTAGGGAATTTTTCCCTGAGAACCCCCTGTAACATTTCATGAACCCCAGTTTGGGAACCACTGGCCTAGAAGACTCTTCACTGACGTCACCAAGAACTCTCAGCCTTAGTGACTCCATAGGTAGTGAAGAACCTGAAAAATTGAGACAAAGATTTTCCAGTGAAGCACAGCACTCTGTATACAGATAGTTTTACCCCATCAAGGCGTGAAACTGCTTCCCATTGTTTTACATCAACTTTGGGGACTTACATATAATATAAACAGACACTATAAAATGATGGGCACAGTCACAACTGCACAGGGGTCTCCATTCCGTAATTTGGAATAGTCATCATAAATTAAACAGTTTGAGCACCATGAAGAGAGGACTTTTGTGTATCCTATACCGCAGCTGGCATGGCCGCTCATGGTGAAATCTGAATAGAGGGAACACGCTGTTCTTTCTCAGGAAGGAATTCGTTAGGTTGGAAGTGGTAGTAGAGAGCTGTAGAGCTCTCATGAACACATGAAAAGTGGAGGAAGTATGATGGAGCATGACTCTCCTTTTGACTAACTCTATTCTGGGGTCCAGCTGATGTAAAGCGAGTAGAAAACATTTGGGCGATATCCCTTTAGTAACCAGAGGAATGGAATGTTGGATCAGAAATTGCCATTACAGTTGGTCTGAATAACAGAGAAGCAGTGGGACATGGAGGTCAGGAGGCAGCTGGGAGGCAGAGGTGCTTGGAGAGCATGAGAACCAACCGGAGGCCCCAAATCCCGGGAACAGGCAAGGCAGTGCATCCGGCCTGGAGAAGCTGAACGGCAGAGCCAAAGGGGAGTCTCACAGTTGGGATTGAGGGGAGGGGAGGTTGGAAATGTGCAGCAAAGACGGCCACCTTCCGAAGCACAGCTAACACAGCGCACCTGAGCAAAATGCCTCAGCTGTGTGCTCAAGGTGGCAAGAAGGCAAGTTAGTTAGTTATTATTACATATCTGTCACCAGCAGAATCTTCCAACTCCCATGAGCCCATGCAGAAGCCACAGCATCATGCCCGCCTACCTCTGCTCCAGGCAGCTGCCAGTGATTGGCCAAGGAAGGAGGCTGTAGTGTTGTCAGAGCCTCAAAAATTATCAGCAGTGCACTGAGACCTTCAGCACATAAGCCACCAGGCGCCTTTTGTCAAGTGCAATGCTTCATGCACTGACTGAAGATAGTCAGTGTCACCCTTGACTCAAAGGGCTCCACCTGAGTAGGGAGCTCAGACAGCTCGCAATACACAGCCAGAGATACACATCTAGGATTTGTACTAGAGTTGGGGCATAGCCCCTGAGATTACCTGAAGAGATTTAGCTAGGACCTCAAACACACACTACCAGTTTATATACATAGATTTTATGCATATTATAAAATCCCTAAGTAGGAACCCCAGTACATGCCCATTCATTTATCCCCATGCAATACATCAGTCCTCCTCCAACTCCCTCAATCTTCCTGTTTCTCATACCAGTTCTTTTCTTTCTCTCCTTCATCTCTACAGTAAATTCCCTCTCCACCACCAATTCCCCCATCCCCCAGAAAAAAAATCTATTAGTCATCCTTACCCCCAATCTTTCAATTCATTTATTACCCACTCTTCCAATCCATCAGTCCCAGTCCTTGCCACTTCTGCAATATCCTCCCACAGTTGTTGTTAGTAGTACCAAACATTTATGCTATGGTAGCAATCAAAGACCCCAAGACCTCTGTGCTGGACTAGACACTGTACAAACCTTGCCAGATGACAATCCCGGCCCCAGAGGGCTTACCATCTAAAAGTTCTCCTCCCTCCACACCTCCTTAGTTCTCCTAGTCCTCCACCCAGCCTTTCTCCTACCCTTAATCCCTTCCTACTTTTCTCCTCCTCCTGCAGATCATTGTTTTCCTTCTCACCTCATCTCCTTACTGAGAAGTCACAGTAACTCTTGCTTCTACTTCCTTTGCTTTCAGTGCTTCCTCCTCCAGTTGCTTCTAGACTGCTCATTAAAGAGGGAGGATCTGAGGGCACAGAGAGTACTGACTGGCTAGCAGCCAAAGGTGGGGAAGGAGTTTCATCTATCAACCAAACTAAGAAAGTAGGTAAGGGTGGGTGCTCAAAAAAAGCTGGAGGTTAGGCAACTATAGCTAGCAGTCACTCTGGTCAAATCATCCTCCCTACTCCATGAAGCTGACCTCAAGCACCACCACCTGTGACAGCAATATCCTTCAGAAGAGCTTATAAAAACCCCAACCCCTTGAAAGCAACATTACTCATTCTTCCAACTCTCACTTCCCATTCTCCAAGAGCCAAATCATTGATAATCTCCTGCAGCTGCCTTTGACTTTATCAGCATTATTGAGGCAGCTAATGCTGGCAAGTGTGGTGGGATAGGTAAAATACTCATCAGGCCCAGCTTCAGTCCCCCCGCCCCATCCTTTCCCTATATGTGACTTTCTACAGGGGAGCTACCATGAACACCAGGGAAATGCTGCAGAAACAGCAATCCCCACTTCTGAATGTCCCCTCCTTCCATCCACTTGCAGGCATCTGATAAATTTTCATCCTGTCTGCCCACAAAGACTGAAAACAGAGGTGTAATCCTGGACTCAAATCTAACACACCTCTAATTAAATTAACTAACATATCTGGGGTGAAGATTCCTTCTTAGTTAGTGTGTACTATCTGGGGTGAAGATTCCTTCTTAGTTAGTGTGTAGAGCCTATACAAACAGTGATTTCTAGAGAGGATTATGAATTTCATAACGTTATAAATGATAGGAAATAAAATTAAGCATTGAAATGATAGTACTGGAAACCCCAAGAACAGTAATCAGATAGAGACACTCATCCTTCTGTGAGAGGTTCCTAAACCGTTTTATAGTTTATCTCCCTAAAAATTGCTTGCTAAATCCTAAAATTAACATTTTTAAAATTATATTCAAGTGTTCTTGAGTATGACACAAATGTGAGGGAATTAAAGTCTTTATTGTAAGAATGGTGTGGCTGGGAAGTACATTTATATCTCGGGCAGGGCAACCTCTTTACATATTTTTTTCTCTTGCTTCATCAATTTTACTTTGTGCTCAGCAAACTAGAACTACTCAATGAAATAATAATTAATAAGCATTAAAATTTCAATAACCAATACCACGTTCTGTTTTAGCCAAGCCCTAAGTAGAAACTTTTTTTAATTTTATTTTAGCAGGAGCATGCAGCAACAACTAAAGCAGAGGTTGCCCAAGTGTTTCCTTCCAAAGGACTTTTTTCAGATCCTTCTTAAGCTTTCATCTTTCAAACCAAAATTTCTTAGGTTTGTGGTCTCTCCCATGGGGTACAAAATCTTTGAAGTTTTGAGCAAAAATGTTTTGGCCATTTTTGAGGGGCAAAACAGTGATTCCCCTCCCCCCCCCCGGCCGAAGTTAGCATTATAGTAGCAACAGAACCCCCAGTGTGGTAGGCACTGTCTTTATTAAAAAAGAAAAAAAATCTGACATAATTAAAAATGGCATTGCTAACTCTTTTTGAACAATCCTCGCACTGTTAGGACAGGAACTTGAAATTTGATAAGGAGGTAATGCCTAGGCTGCCTGTGTCTTCTGGAGGTCCAGTGATAATGTGTTTTGCTTTGGCTTACTTCATGGATGCTCACTAATTTTATTTTATTTTTTACTGACACCAAAGATCTATTATATCAACTATCTCTCAGTGCATGTGTGTACACCACACCCATTTTGTTGCATATGATATTGCATGAGGAATATGGAGTCTTCCTTCATTCTGTATAGTCTATTAAGTGTGCTTTTTCAAGCGATAGAGAAGACAAATGGTCCTCAGGTTAGGGTTCTAGCCTAGGTCTTAAGAGACCAGCATTCAGTTCCCTGCTCTGCTACATGTGCAACTCACTTAGACTCTCTGTGCTCAGCTCCTTATCTGTAAAATAGAGATAATTCCTACTTCACAGGGATGTTCTGAGGATCAATATACTGAAGATTGTGGAAACACTCAGAGATTATGGTAAAGGGGCTGCACACATATCTAAAATAGGAAAGAGCTCCATAATACACAAAAAATGTGCACTAGTACACAAATGCATGCAAAAGAAGGCAATATTAACATTGCCGCCTTGTTTTTGCAGGACACTGCTGTTTAGCAAATAGTTCCATTTCAAAAAATTTCTTAGTTTTATCAGTATTCCTTCTAAAACACTTAGGGATTCCACTCAAAAACTACATTAGAAGTGTAAAATGAATCATTCAAGTCAGGAAATACCAAATATAAGGTTGCATGTGTCTGATACAAATCCCATTGAATTAGGTGTGAATCAATCCACTGACTTCAGTAGGAACTGGATCTGACCTCACTTGCATAACAACACGCAAAATGGTTTTGCTCCCATATCAGGGGCATATTTCTTCATGGATGGTGGCAAGGACACAGAAACCTACTTCCTAAATTCAAGATATGCTCTTTATTCCAAATGTCTTCTATTAGTTTTCACTTTTGTCCTGGGCTTTATTTCCCAACCAATGACTTAGCTATGGTGTGACTTTAATTTCCTTATCACTTAATCTAGCTCAGTTTTCAAGGAGATGATACTTATCTTTGTAAAAGTGATCTGACATTTTTGGATGAAAGACAAGGGGTGAACTGTTGCTCCATTTAAAGCAATGGGTGTTTGGAAACTGATTTTAGTGGGGCCAGAATTTAACTCACAGTATTAAGTACATTAAGTATTTATAACAAACAAACATCCAAACATTCTAATACTGTGCCAGTTTCTCTTGGTATTATTATGGTTTTGATAAGTTGTTACAGTTTTCATTTTTAATTAGTCATTTTTAATAGTCAGGTAAAACCTTCTAAAATAAGTTTGCATGTTTGCCAGTAAAGATATATTTAAGCAAAAAACCCAAACAACGATATAACATAGATGCTGGGAAATATCAACAAGCAACTTTCAGCATGGTGTAAAAATGCTAAAATAATTTCCTTGACTTTTCTTTTTCTCCTGAAGAGCTCAAACCTAGCAATACTATTTAAAATACATATGCTTTTAAACAATTTAACAACTGATATACAAATTAAAAGTATCCTATTACAAATACAGAACTGGACAAAGTATGCACAAACATACTTTTTTGCTATATGTCAAAGATGAATAGAATAACTAATAAACAAATATTATACTGCCAGCTAAATACATTATGGTAATATTATATGATCATACAGAAAATGTAAGGTATTTTAGGTACAGAAATTGTACACTACATTTTGATACGGGAACACAAAGCTACTTCTCCATCTATTTCTGGTATGTAGTAGAAGAATTTTCCTCTATATTATTCTATAAAATACAAATGTCTACCCTATAAAATACACACTAAGAAACTGAAACTCTTTTTTTCACCTTCTAAATCCAGAATATCCAGTTAAATAAAACTTTGTTAAGTAAATACATATGTATGTCAATGTAATCATGGTTTGAGCACTGCCAATGATTTTCTAACTTTTTTTAGTGCACAAGGATTATAAAAAACCAAGAGAAATTACAAGAAAGCAATCAAAAAGTGTCATAGGATTGCTAAACTTAAAAAAAAAATTAAATACTCATTAATATCTTTTTGGAGCTTTGCTTTTACATAGCATCCTAGTTATAATCATGGCACTTTTTATCTCATCAACATTTTGTTTCTGGAATCAAAAGTTGTCAAATTGTTATCATTCCTGGCCTTTGGTCCTACAAAGTGAGGAGGGAAAGTTTCTACTTAATGGTGGCTTCAGGAAGAAAAACATCTGTTAAATCAAAAGCATATTGTTATCAGAGTAGGGCAACAAGGGAGACTGTAGATTATCTGGTAGGCTAACAGTCCAAATCAATTGTAATTTCTACAAAGTTCCTAACAATTAAGCATGGGATTGAGAAGGGAGAGATTTCAGATGCTGATTTTAAAATAATTAAAATACTAAAAAGAAAGGGATGAAATCTCCAGGGGTTTCCCACTCGGAGAATTTCAGCTTTTTAAAAAAATCAAATGTTCAATATTTACTCTAAAATAAGTGTAAAGTGAAAGTTTAATAAGAGATGTATTAATAACGTCTGCTCAGACACACGTTTTTCGACTGTTTGTCCCGTCTACTCATCGGCGTGTCCTAAATTACATGATAACGTAAATTAGCAAGTGGTGCAGAACGGTTTGAGTTTCCTGGGAATCAGCTAAATGACAGGGAAAATGAGACTAAGCTGTAACTACGGGTGGGAAACGTATTTTGTTCGAGGGGAGACAAGGAAAGAGCCTTTCAACCACGATTTCTTCTTTATTCTCGTGTTTCGTATTTCGACAGCGTTTTATTTTAAATCCCCCGCACTACTTAACTGCCTGACCCGGAGCACACGGGATCCCCCCCTTCCACGATGGGAGGAAAGACACGCCAGGGAGCAGCAGCCTCAGCCAGCGCACTAGCAAGCAGCGGCAGTTGTGCTGAGCCCTTGTGCGTGGACCATGTGCGGAGCTGGGGGGCAGGGCGGGATGGCACCCCTCGAGCGGTCCCCTAGCACTCAATAGCATCGCACGAGCCCTCGGCGAACAAAAACCTCGCAGAGCCCCTGCAGGGCGCGCACCGCCGCAAGGAGTCGGGGGGGGGGGGGTGGACACCTCGCCCGCTCCCTCTTCCCCCGGCACCCACCGCCTGCGCAGGCAGGATGCGCGCAGCGCAGCTCGGGCGGGCGGGTAGGGGGATCCCGCGCCCCCCGCCCCAGCGAGGAGAGCAGGGGGGAGGGGAAGGGAAGAGAGAAAGTTGTTGTGGGCGGGCGGGGGGAGAGCTGTGCAGCCGGAGCGCGGCAGGGGGGAGGGGGCGAGGCCGGTGATTGGGCGGCGCTCGGAAGCACTTTGTTTTTTATGCTAATGAGGGCGGAGCGGGGCTTGTGGATATTTACGTTGAGGCGGGAGCCGCCGCCCTTCATTCACCCACATGGCCCGCGAGCCCGGCCGCCAGCGGCGGACCTGCCTTCGCGCCACTTCACCCCACCCCCCTGCTGCGTCCCGCGCTGGGTGTGGGGGCGGCGGGCGGCCCCGCGAAAGGAGCGGGGCGCCGGGCCTGGGGCGGGGGGAAGATGGTGGCGGCCGTTGACGGGTGAGTGTCGCGCCTGGCGCTGACGGGGAACCTGTTGTGCGCGGCGCCGGGGGTAGCAGGGCGCATGGCAGCCGCGGCGCCGCCCGAGCTCTCGCACGGGGCGGGAGGGGCCGGGATGAGGGAGATTTGAAAAGCGTGTGCGCCGCGCTCTGCTGCCGCGCCTCCCCCAGTTCCCCGCCGGCGGCGGCCGCGCAGCCCCGAGCGGGCCGGGATCCAGCCGAGGAGGCCTGGCCGGGAAAGTTTGTACCGCGGCCCGGCAGGCGCGGGGGAGAGCGGGCGGCCGGGGAACAAAGCAGCACGTGGGGCAGGGGCCGCGGCGGCCCTGCTCGCCACCCACGCCATGCCGGGACAGCGGGGCGAGCTGGCGAGGCCGCGGATTGGGCGCGCTGGGCGGTCCTGGGGAGGGGGCAGCGCGGCGGGCTCCGAGCGCCTCCGGGCCGGGCCCCTCCGCATGGGCTTTTGTTCGCAGGAGGGGCGGGGGCGGCGGGCTCTGCTATCCCGGGCGGGCGGCGGGGGGGGCGGTGCGGGGGGACCGGGTCTCTCCTGCCCGGGCGGGATGCGGGCTCCGGGAGCCACGCGCTGCAGCCGTTCCAGCCGCTCGCTCGGTTAATTACGAAATCGGCGGCAGCTGCGGGGCCTCGGCGGCGCCATGTTGCCGGGGAGGGGAGGCGGGCGGGGGACATGGCGGCGGCGGCTGCGTGCTGGGGCCGATTGTTCCCTGCTAGGCCCCGAGCCGCGTGTGGGGTAGTGGCGGCCCCACGAGCCGCGGTCTCCTTCGCCCGCTTCCCTTCTCCCGCCCCCCGGCCCCAGAGAGCGGGCACCCGGCCCGTGTGGGCAGGCTGGGCCCGGAGCAGGCGGGGGCGTCCCGCCGTAGCCGGGCTATGACCTCCCCACTGCCGCCGGCAGCGCCCCCTGGTGCGCGCGGGGGGTACAACAGCTCTGTGTTCACCGAGCACGTGCTGCGGGGTGCGGGCCCGGCCCGGGGGGCTGCAGCACATGGCGCCGGGGCTCCGCGCCAGCCGGGCGCACCTGCCCTAGCACCAGGGATCTACAGAGACACCCCAGTGCTGCGCGCGCTTCCCTGTCGCCATTGTCCCGCGTGGAAAGGCCAAAACGGTGATGGTCAGTCTGCTGCAGCCTTACTCGATGTCTCTGGCGGTGGGAGCGGGAGAGAACCTCTTTTTGCATTTAAACACGTTGGGAACAGGCGGGGCAGTCGTATACTGGGATCGATGGGCACGGGATAAAATCGCAGATGTATTTTAAGAAGAGAATGCTTACTATCTCTTTATCCTGAAGGTAGGGATTGGAAGGAAAGCATTTTCAATTAAGTTTTGTGGCTTTGTTTACAATTTCTACGAAAAGCAAATGCATTTTGATGTTCATATCTTTGCAGTATCAGTGCATGCAGCAAAAAACATTGGAAGGCATTGGATGTTGCAGCAGAACTTGCATGGAGCTATCAACATTTGTAGTTAAAGGGGGTAAGTTGTCAAATTGCATGCTGCCCGTAGTTTGTAATATCTTTGAAATGTTTGTGACTATCCTCAGTTATTTAAGAGTATAATAAATTACATTATGAGCCAGAAGATGGGTTTACAAGACATCTACAATTCAGATGGTAGTCTTTGGAGTCCGTTGTCTGATAAAAGGAAGAAAACTAGCTTAATTTCAAGGGTTTGGATGTTTTATTTACTGTATTGCCTCCAGATTACATAAAAACTATTTATTGTGTTTTTCACTTGCTGCTCTACTGCTTATCTGTCTAATGACAGAGTAAATCAGCCAACCTGAGGCTACTCCAATAATCCCTCTTTACATTTTTAACTGATGCCACTTCAGTATTCAGTTCAACAAATAATAGAACTATTAAATTTTGGTTACCATGCACAACTTTCATCACAACTTGAAGAACAAAATGGCCTACAGACTTTTAACATGATAGGTAATGAGTCTTCATACTGATATGAAGACTATTGTGAATTAATTATGATAAGTATTTAAAGTCAGAAAGCATGCTTAAGTACCACTCTCATTGAGCTGGAATAGCCTTTTAAAATCTGACCTGATTACTTTAGGAACTATTGCCGGTTGAGACATGGCTGTGTTTGAGCAGCCTCTAGTACTGTACTGTTAACAGATTATAATGGATATCTACTTTTTATTTGTATTAGTAGCTCTGGCTATATAATAGATAATTCTCAGGTGTAATACTGATTACTACTGTCTAATCTCAAAGTCAAGATTTAAAACCACTAGGAAATCAATTCCTTTGAATTGAACATCAAATAGTACATTATAATTTCTTGTGCTTTGCATATTTGCTGTATTCACTGTTTGAATACAGTTATCGCAGAGACGTCCACTGAATTCCTAAATTTGTTCTGTTTATGATGGCAGGCAAATGTTTAATTTTCTCCTGTTAATTTAACACTTAAAAATTCAAAGTAATTTCATAGTGTGTTTAAGTTCTTTATATAAATTTGATGGAATTGATGAAACTGGTGGGAGAGTGGGAAAGAGCAAAAATTTATTGGTATTTCTTTTACTCTGTCACCATCCCCCCCCCGTTGTTTGTTTTGAACTCACTTGTTGGTCTGTAGTTTGGATTGATTCCTCTTTTTGTACTATGCTGAGCACTCGAATTCATTTGCTTTTAGGCTAGTTGGTGCTGTCTTATTGCATATGAGACTTATTCAAAGTCTGATCAAAGCATTCATTTTGTTCTCCTCTTTCAGCAGGTGCAAATTAGACAACTTATCTTGGGGAGCTACGGAAGATCTAGTCATGTCAGAGTAATGTCAAAGTGCTTACAGTGCAGGTAGTGATATAAGAACCTACTGCAGTGAAGGCACTTGTAGCATTATATTGACAAGTGCCACTGGAGATCTTGCAGAACTACAGAAATTTTCAAGGTACAATGTGGTATTAAGTGCTTTTTGTTCTAAGGTGCATCTAGTGCAGATAGTGAAGTAGATTAGCATCTACTGCCCTAAGTGCTCCTTCTGGCATAAGAAGTTATATCTTCATCCAGTCACTCAGGCTGTTTAAGAATGTAGCTGTTCCAATAGCTGCTCTGCAGTCCTCTGTTAGTTTTGCATAGTTGCACTACAAGAAGAATGTAGTTGTGCAAATCTATGCAAAACTGATGGTGGCCTGTTATTGTCTACATCAAGAAAGTGAATGTTTTTTACTGCTTGTTTATGTATTTTGGTGATCTTGCTTTCATAGCAGTTCCTTCAGTTTAGTAAATATGACAGCTCCTGTAGTACTAAAGTGCTTATAGTGCAGGTAGTGTTCAGTAATCTACTGCATTATGAGCACTTAAAGTACTGCTAGCTGTAGAACTACAACTTCAGCATGCCTTCCTATCAGACTAACTTGTTTTGTTTAATTGAACACTGTTCTCTGGTTAGTTTTGCAGGTTTGCATCCAGCTGTATGATACTCTGCTGTGCAAATCCATGCAAAACTGACTGTGGCAGTGACAAGTCAGTGAATAAGTGAGGAAAGTTGTACCCCTTTCTACACAGGTTGGGATCAGTTGCAATGCTGTGTGTGCCTGTAGTATTGCACTTGTCCCGGCCTGTTGAGGTTGGTGGGGACAGAGGCTGCAACATCTTCAGTAGTTTGATTATTTTAGGAAGTTATACTGCATTTTTCCAGAAAATCTGAATACCTAATAACTTGTTTTCTGAACTCTTCCATGTAAACTAATGTATGGCTGGACATCATATGCCACAAACATTTCTGTATTTGTAAATTGTCATCTTGTATGTTTACTAAATTAATGTTCAATAACAGAGTCTCGTTGTTTTCTTTTGTGGGTTCCTCCTGTTGTATTGAGTGCCTGCTTACAAAACAGTTAATCCTCAGTAGCCATGCTAAAGGGCAATGGGTCAAAAAGCTTTTAGTTTTCAAAGATCTTTCATGCAAACTTTACTTAGCCTAGCCTGAGTCTGTAGCTGACACTAAAATTGCATAAAGAAGTCTACATTTTATCTTAGATTTTTAGTTCACTTCTAAAATCGTCATATTTTTAAGTGCTTAAACCTCTGTTCTAAATTGGCATTATTACAAATATGTAATTCTAACTTAAAATTCCATCCAAAAATCCATCAGAGGTTCCAGAATTCCAAGCTTACATCTGAAAGGCTAAATCTGACCTTCATTCATACTCTGGAATAGTCTTTTTGTATGATCATACAACAAATGCAATGTATTATACACCTTTCTATAACCTTACATTCATGTGTAGTATCTCATTTCTGTGAATGTGTGTCTCAATCACATAAATACTAAGTAAAACATTAATACAGTGTGTTACGTATGTAAAAGAATAACGAAAGTGCAGCATACCTAGGCCATCTAAATTACCTTTGTAATTAAATGCTTTATATCCTTTTGAATCCCATCTCAGAAAGATGATTGGGTGAAAAAGTATATGGTAGCTGTCTAATTGAAATAGACACGTTCTCTCTAAGGTAGGTAAGTCTGTCAATAGATTGACCCATTACATTTTTCCCTAAATTTAAGTATCAGCTTCAAAACAGGGTTATCAAAGGTTTAAAGGTACTAGAATAAAGCCAATTTGTATTCCAGTGTAAATACTTGTCATGTATGGCTATTATTTCAGTTTGAAACTTTTCTGTTGAGGTCAAGAATCTGTAGGAAGTGGCTTTTTTCACTTTGATCAAAAATAACAATTTAAATTTTTACACACTACCAATCCCTCCTCTTCTCTTAAAAAAATAATGCACAGATCAAGCCTAAAAAATTACATACTGAAATACGAATATCTTGGATAGTGTTAAATATAGTATTACTGCAGCTATAATACATTTTGAAACTCAGTTTAGTGTTTTTTCTGTATCTCTATAGTTAACATTGCTATAAACCTTCTATCTCTCTGCACTGTTTTATGTATTAAATATCCAACTGTTGTAGGCTGAATTAAAAGAAAACCCCCCAAAACTGGAACACTTGGGGCACATAAAAGACTTACCGAATTCTTCAGTGACTTTGGAATTGGGAAGAAATATTGCAGGGAATGTTTGTATGTAACTCAGTAGGATCACTTAAAATGCCCATGTGTAATTTGCAAAAATGTGTTCTGTTTTTGAGTCTGAAGTGCGACTACAATTGGTATTTGAAGGAGCAAAACTTGTACCGGTGGAGTCGTAAATTATCTGTATGTAGCGTTTGTTGGGGAGCCCCGACCCTTAATTTGTTGGCGTAAAAGGAAGTGGTCTGCTACTCATGCTTTCTGAAGTGTGTAGAATTGTAATTCAAGAATTAGTAGTTTAGATAAATAGACAAGAGCACAAGATTCTGTGATCTAGGAAGCAACCACTTTACCTTGATAAACGTCCCTCCCTCAAACCAGAGAGATTACTAGTTCTAACTGATGATCCCAAAATAGACTGTTAATGTAACTGGTATGGAAATTAGAATCCATTCATTTGCTTTTTTGCAATAAAGCATAAAACAAATTTGTAAGCCATAATTATTCAAATTATGGAGAAAATGTGATTACAGCATATGTGTTCTCTTAAACACATAGGCAAATTGTGCCCTTAGTCACAGAGCAGTTTGTCTATATTAATTTTCTAATATCAGTTAATTTTATTTCAAATATATTTTCAACTTGAGTTCTGTTTAATTATATAATTTACATCTACATCAGATATTTTAATTCATGTTTTTTTTAAATGTGCTACTAATCAATATTCTTCTGCCTACTGGCACATGCTAAAAGGTTTGCATGGTTGCCGTACAGTGACAATACTTGATTCATTGTCAACTGTAGGACTGCCTGTAATTGGGAGGCAATTTTAAAAGTTTAGATTTTCATTTGGTGTTAGATGGCATAAAAACTTGCTTGTTTTTCAAGACACCTTTTGCAGTCTCAGAAATGTTTAGTCAGAAAAACAATTAAGTAGACAAGGTGTGTGAGGTAGTAGAGCTTGAAAGCTTGTCTATGTGGCTCGAAAACTTGTCTCTCACCACACCACAACCTCAAGTTGGTTCAGTAAAAGATATTACCTCACGCACTTTGTCTCACTACAATCCTGGAACCAACATGGCTATAACTACGCTGCATACGACAATGTAAGATTAAGAAGTCAGTTGTAATCTTGCCTAATGCCCCCAATATGCTTTAAAAACTTCACAGCCCACCTGTGCCACAACAACTGTTTCTGCATATAAAAAACAGGGCTGGCCTTAGAGGATAGCAAGCAGGACAATGAAGCCCAAGGGGTTGCCACATAGCTATGCTGCTCAGATTTCGGCTTCAGGCCCGTGTGGTGGGACTTTAGCTTTCTGCCTTGGGCCTCAGTAAGTCTAGTGCTGGCTCTGCTTGGTGGACCCCCTGAAACCTGCTCGCAGCCCACCAAGGGGCCTCGGACCCCTAGTTGAGAACTTCTGTTGGCTTGCAGTGAGGGAAGGTGGGGGACTGAAGCAGGAGGTGGCTTCTGTTCAGCTGACGCACAAAATCACCAGCTAAATTGGTCCTCAGTGCCTTCAGAGCAGAGGGTTAAAGGCCCAGAAAACTATCGTTTTTGTTTTTTAAATAAATTGATATCTTGGAGACCTACCAAAATACATCCTAAGGTGCTTCTATTGATGCAGTAAGTTCATGGGAGGACTTGGCCTCTAGTTGCTATGCATGCAACATAGGGCACAGGTTTGGTTCTTTAAAAAAATAAATATTGCTAATTTGCTACAAAAACACGGTCATACAAATAGTAATACCTAGGGGCCCTAGTCAGACCAGGACCTCATTGTGATAATGCAAACTCACTGTAAATGAAATACATGTTCTCAAATGCACTGTTGTTAAATAACACATAGATAAATGAAACCATGCACACAGGCTTTAACTTCTAGGGTGAATGTAGTGCTCAATATGTATTTTCAGTTTCTGTTAGCCTCTACAGGTTTTCGTGATAGCTGTATGTATATGTGTATGTATATGTGTATGTATATGTGTGTATATATATATATAGGGGGGCAAAACTGAAAATACAAGTTGCCCAGTTTTTGATATTAATCATTTCCACTCATGCAATGGAAGTACAATTGTAATAAGTGAAGTAAGAACTGACTTAATTCTAAAAAAAAAAAAGATGACGTGATTTTTTTTTATCAACTTTTAAAGAAGTGAAGTACCTTTGATTGAAAATGAAAGGTAAGATAAAGGAATGTTATTAAATTAATATCTTTAAAGACCCTTTTTTGGTTTCTACAGTTCATGTTTAGTGTGAATTTACTATTGATGTAGAGAAACTGTTGAAAGCTAAGTCTTTTAGGACTAAATTGGTATTCTGGTCACCCATAGTTGTCTCCAGTGCTTCTATAGCAAACTTGCTGATTTATAAGTAAGCTCTTAACTACCAACTGTGGAAACTACCTTGCGAACTCAGCCTATCATCTGAAAGTATGCTGGAAAAATTTTGCAGTTCTTACTAACTTTTTTGTGTGTGTATAAATCTGAAAATCCAGCTCACTTCTGTAGCTGTGGTTTTGCAATGCTATCAGCGATAAAAAAGTACCAAAGCAACTTTCAAAAGGGTAAGTAGATATGATTGGTAGGTAGCAGACTCATGAGTAAGAGAGTGCAACCTCCATAGGCAGTTAATGCTATAGAAACTTCCTCTATACAACATCTCAAAAGTCCTTTCGGTGCCTTTTACTATTGAGATCATCTTCCTGCCTCAAAATATAGAAATACTCTCACACTTGTTTTTTCATAAAGGTCCAACAGTTCAGACTGGCTTGCTAGTTTGTGCTTTCGTTTTGGAACTGTTGTAATATATTTAATAACATCTACTTCTCAGAGATAAGAATAACGCTTCAGTTCCAAGGTTCCTGCTCAACAATGGAAGTTGCTCCCCCTCCATCCCACCCCATCACTTTATTGTTTCTGCTGGATTCAACATAGATTGTTCATAGTTCCAGAACTTTTTGTTATATAATACTTTACTTTAAACTGGATTCAGGCCATGGCTTAATGTATATCTGATACCACAGTCACACAATATTAAGTCTGGGTAAGCAATAATGCATAGTACTCATGTTGACTACTACTTAGATGTGATTTCTGTATTGTCTGCTCTTAAATTTTTCAAGGATGTGGGTGAGAGCACAGCACTTACGCAATGTCAATGGGATGCCTGCACAAAGATGAAGGATATAATGCAGCTATTACATGTCTTACTATCACTGGACTACCACTGCCATTTGTTTCTTCTTTCATCTTCCTTAACCTCTTCAATGCAGCAATTCCTAATTTCTTGTAGTGAGCTTTTCTTCAAGTATCCTACCCTGTTGCTTCAATAAAATGATTAACAATCATAGTCAATATTGACTCCACTGTTCTCTAGGCATCAGAATCAATAGCGCAATGGGGTTGAAGATGAAAGATGGGGTTGAAGTGTTTCTGTACCTTTGATTGTCAGGCTGAAAAATCACATTGCTCACGATTACCTTACACTTGGTGTCTTTAGCCATGATGGCTCTCAGGTTTTAGAAAGATTTTAGATCTTTGTGCAAAATCTGAGAATGTGTTGCAGGCTATGTAAATCAAGCGAGCTGAGTTTTAAGCCCCTCTACTAAAACATCTGGTACTTGCCACTGTCAATACTTGACTATAAGAACCAGACGAGTGGAATCATCATCGGGAACAAAACTCAAAAGATAATTGTCATTCAGGGTGGTCAGTATGTTGCAGGATATGAGCATGTGACAGGAACAAATTCCATAATAATGTTATCTGTAGAGCTGTCAAGCATTTAAAAATATTAAGTGTGATTCACCTTCCTGTGCAGCATGGGGCCTGGGTCACTTGCTGGAAGATTCTCTGCACCTTGAAGTCTTTAAACCATGATTTGAGGACTTCAATGGCTCAGACATAGGTTCGATACAGGAGTGGGTGAGAGAGATTCTGTGGCCTCCGTTGTGCAGGGGGTCAGACTAGATGATCATAATGGTCCCTTCTGACCTTAAAGTCTGATTCTATGATAATCACACTGTTAAATAATACCATTTAAATACTTGTTTTCTACATTTCAAATATATTGATTTCTATTACAACACAGTGTACAGTGCTCACTATTTATTACAAATATTTACACGTTAATTTTTTCAATTCACCTAATAAAAGTACTGTACTGCAATCGCTTTATCATGAAAGTTAAACTTACAAATGTAGAATTGTGTATAAAAAATAACTGCATTCAAAAATAAAACAATGTAAAATTTTAGAGCCTACAAGTCCACTCAGTCCTATTTCTTGCTCAGCCAATCACTCAAACAAGTTTGTTTACATTTACAGGAGGTAATGCTGCCTGCTTCTTGTTCACAATGTTATCTGAAAATGAGAACAGGCATTCATATAGCACTGTTGTAGCCAGCATTGCAATATATTTTACATGCCAGATGTAAAGATTCGTATGTCCGTCCCTTCATGCTCAAATCACGATTCCGGAGGACGGGCTGATGACAGTTCGGCTCAATAACAACCCAAGGCAGCGTGGACCAATACATGTTCATTTTCATCATCTGAGTCAGATGCTACCAGCAGAAAGTTGATTTTCTTTTGGGGGGTTTCGGGTTCTGTGGTTTCCGCATCAGAGGGTTGCTCTTCTAAGACTTCTGAAAGCATGCTCCACACCTCGTCCCTCTCAGATTTTGGAAGGCACTTCAGATTCTTAAACCCTGGGTTGAGTGCTGTAGCTATCTTTAGAAATTTCACGTTGGTACTTTTGCGTTTCGTCAAATCTGCTGTGAAAGTGTTCTTAAAATGAACATGTACTGGGTCATCATCCATGACTGCTATAACATGAAATGCGGGTAAAACTGAACAGGAGGCATACATTTCTCCCCCAAGGAGTTCAGTCACAAATTTAATTAATACATTTTTATTTTTTTTATGATTGTCATCAGCATAAAAGCATGTCCTCTGGAGTGGTGACCGAAGCATGAAGGGGCATACGAAAGTTTAGCATATCTAGCACGTAAATACTGGCATGTAAATGCAGTGCCAGCTACAAAAGGCCTATACGAATGCCTGTTCTCACTTTCAGGTGACGTAAATAAGTGCAGCATTATCTCCTGTAAATGTAAGCAAACTTATTTGTCTTAGCGATTGGCTGAACAAGAAGTAGGACTGAGTGGACTTGTAGGCTCTAAAGTTTTGTATTCTGTTTGAGTGCAGTTATGCATCGACATTTGTAAGTTACACTTTCATGCTAAAGATTGCACTACAGTACTTGTATGAGGTGAATTGAAAAATACTATAATTTTTACAGTGCAAATATTTAATAATATAAAATGAGCAGTCCACACTTTTTGTGTTGTAATAGAAATCAGTATATTTGAAAATGTAGAAAAACACAAATTTAATAAATTTCAATTGGTTTTGTTTAACTGTGATTAAAACTAATTAATTTTTAATCACTTAATTTGAGTTAATTGTGTGAGTTAATGGGCTGTCGATTAATCAGTTATCAGGTTACTTGTGTATAATTTCTAGTAACTGAGCATGTGTGGGCTTTCTTCAACGTGATTACTTGAAAGATCTTGGAAACTGACTTGTATTTCACAAGATAGCTTGTATAATTCTCAGGTTTTTTTTTAAAAACTCTTGCACTGGGCTTTTAATCAAATTAGAATTGGCTTAATAACTGGTAGTTTTAAATCCAGAAATAATCTTATCATGTCTGCTTAATGACATAGTTGTATGATCAAGAAATCAGCAAAATTCATGTAGTTCTAAAATAATCTGTGATGTCTAGGAATCACATCCTAGCACAAATTAGTTGTCCAGATTTAGAACACCTAAATATTGATCTTGGGATGCATGGCAGATTTTCTGTTGTATAGGACTATAGAATGGAAATAGTTGAGTTTATATTGCAGTAGGACTGTGGAGCCCCATTGTGTTAATAGTTGATAGGGATGAGCATCTATAGCATTTATACTGTAGTCACCTACCACAGTATAAATAACTTCACCACTGAGTTACATAGTGCATATTCTATTACTTGCTATAACACTCCCCTAAGTTTGGCGAAATTTTTTCTAAAGTTGTGGCTCTCAACCCTTCCAGGCTACTGTACCCCTTCAGGAGTCTGATTTGTCTTGTGTACCCTCCTCCCCCAAGTTACACCTTAATTAAAAACTGCTTGCTTACAAAATCAGAAATAAAAAGACAAAACTGTCACAGCATGATTATGGAAAAATTGCTTTCTCATTTTTACCATCTAATTAAAAAATATATCAATTGGAATATAAATATTATATTTACATTTCAGTATATATGTAAGCAGAGTCAGGATGAGCTCTACCCTGACATCTGGTGGTGAATTATGGCGAGTGTGGAAAAGAACTCCAGGGGCTGATCTTGTTTGCATAGGCACACCCACTCGCCTGGCATGAAACAACAGCAACTGAAAGTGGTTACTTCGGCTGGTGTGGGATCCCCAGTTTCTCTGTTAATGGGGCAGGGAGAATAAAGTTTTGTTACCCTGATTCTGTGACTCAAGGCCAGTGGAACTGTTGTATGACAGAAGGACTCACCATTACCTAAGTAGCACTTGCTTGACAAGGGGCGTGGGTTACAAAACCTAGTGAATTGAGAGAGGTTGGGGGCAGGTATTTGTACCTGGTGGTGTGGGCACCTTTTGTGAGCCTGAAACACCAATTGCACCTCCTTCTCTCTCCACTGTTGAATGTCAGAGCTAACTTTGATTCCATTAGGAATCTAGTTACAGGCTGCTGAGCTCAGTTCACTTTGGGCCAATAATGCACTAGCACTGGGGCTCCCCTACTAAGAGCTGAAATCACAAAAGAGCTAAAGTTACTAAGAGCTGAGATCACTGAGGCTGTGTTAACTGGGGGGGAGCCTGAAGCTATATTGCTAAGCGGCTGGCGGAGCAGTTTGCGGGGACAGCTGGAGGAGCAGCTAGCAGAGCGGAGCCTTGTGGGGATGGTTGGAGCGGAGCAGAGCGGAGTGGCTGGAGGAGCAGCTAGCAGAGCAGAGCCTTGCGGGGGACGGTTAGAGTGGCCCAAGGACGGTTGAAATGGAGCCGAGCCGAGTGGCTCACAGGTCGGTGAGTGGAGCAGAGCAGCTAGCAGAGCAGAACAGTTCGTGGGATGGCAGGAGTGGCTCACGGGACAGCTGGTGGAGTGGAGCGGCTCGTGGTGAAGGCTGCAGCGGAACCCCACGGATAGGCGGCCGGTCGGCCTTGGATCATGTAAGGTGCCCCTTAACACCCTGCGTGCCCCTCCCCCTTTGAACTCTGGGGCTGCACTGACCAGGGACAGAGACTTTGGGGGGTTGTTGGACTTTTGGGATTTTGGTGATTCTTGGGTTGCTGGTTTCAAGAACCAACGGGAAAGGACACGGCCCAATTTGCTGGGGTGGGTCTTCGCTCATGGTTTGGTCTATGAACTCTAGTTGTGGTATTTTCCCAATTTACTATGTCGTTTACCTCATGTTGTTAAACATTTTCTGCTACACCGAGGCTCTGTGCTTGCGAGAGGGGAAGTATTGCCTCTTCGAGGCGCCCAGGGGTGTGTGTAAGATTTTCCCAGGTCACTGGGTGGGGGCTCGAGCTGGTTCTGTGTCACGCTGTTGGGAAGGGACCCCTATGTACTGAACCCGGCCCTTGCTGCTATCAACTTGGCCTGGCAGAAGAGTTACATATAGTATATAGAGTAGTATAAATAAGTCTTGACATTTCTAGTTTGTACTGACTTTGCTAGTGCATTTTATGTAGCCTGTTGTAAAATTAGGCAAATATCTAGATGAGTTTAATTATCCCCTGGAAGACCTCTGTGTAACCCCAGGGCATACCTACTCCTGTTGAGAACCACTGTTCTAAGGCTTTGCAGCCGCTAGTTTTACTTAGCTTGCTATCTGTTTTTACTAAAACAGCCAGGAAAAAAAAAGAAGCCACTTCTTGCTTTAAAAGTGGCTTTCACTTTTAAATAAGTTCTGTTCTTTCCACTTAAATCAGTAATGAAATGTAAAATTTTACTAAAATGATCAGTTAAGTATTTAATACGTTGTAACTTCTAGCTGGCTTTTTTTTAAATGATTTTTTTGTTGAAACCACTGGCACTGAATTTTGTTTTTGCCGATAGGCGCTTTCCACATTCCAGTTTCACTGCGTGCCATGTATGTGCTCCTGCCACCTATTAGTGGCTTGAGTGCTGAGCACCCTCCCCTTTTTTTTTTTTTTTTTTTTTTTTTTTTTTTTTTTGGTGGGTGCTTGAGCCCCAGAGCACCCATGGAGTTGGCACCTATGTTAGACATCTAGTAGTTTCAATCTGTTGAATATGGTCCTTACTATCCCATGTTGACTCTAACACCTAACAATCTGTTTCTTAATGAAGAAACAACACAAACCAATGTTCTTTGAAGTATTTCCTTTGTTAAACTATCAGCAGATTCTGACTATGGTTCATTGGATACAAGGTTCTAGATGTGCACCCATCAGTCCCACCAAGAAGTTAAGAGAAGTACTGGACTCGGTGCTTATGAGAATTACAGAGTTGTCATTATTTCCAGGTTCAGTAATTGCCTCAGCTAACATTAGAATTGTACTGTTGCTGATTGTTTCCCTGGTAGGCTTACACCATTGCTCTTTACATTTGTGCAGTGGGTTCTCTGGTCATCCTGTAGTGGGGGCAGTTTTGCCCTGAGTTCATACGCTTTAGTCAAGAACTGTCCCAACAGCTCCTTCGTGCAGCTCCTTCAAGCAGTAAGGAAATTCTAAGACAGGTTAGTTCTTTGAGTTCTTCTTCGAGTGCTTGCTCATATCCATTCCATTAGGTGTGTGCGCGCCGCGTGCACGATCGTCGGAAGATTTTTACCCTAGCAACACCGGCGGGTCGGCTGTGGAGCCCCCTAGAGTGGCGCCTTCATGGCGCTGAATATATACCCCAGCCGACCCGGCGCCCCCTCAGTTCCTTCTTACCGCCCCTGACGGTCGTTGGAACTGTGGAGCGCTGCTTAGCTGTTCTCCACTTTCCCTAGCTTATCTTGTTGTATCATAGTTGTAGTTATAGTTATAGTCTTAGAGTTTGTTGTAAGTTAGTTAAGTAGTTTTAAAGTTGTTCTAAATAGTCCAGGGGATTAAGGGGGTCGTCTCCCCCCTTTCTCCCCCGGCCGCGGGGCCGGGCTCATGCCCAACGCTCCCGGCTTCAAGCTGTGCGCCTCCTGCGCTAAACCTATGCCCACGAGCGACCCGCATGAATCCTGTCTGAAGTGCCTGGGGGAGTCACACCAGACAGACAAGTGTAAAATCTGTAAGGCCTTTCGTCCGAGAACCAAGAAGGAGCGGGACTTTCGGCTCAGGCAACTTCTGATGGAGGCGGCTCTTAGCCCGGACGCTCCTTCCACGAGCAAGGCCCCGGCACCTAGCACCTCGGTGCGCAGTGCCCCGGCGGCACCGGTTGCGACGACCACGCGAGTGGCGTCAGACAAGCCTCCCCGGCACCGGACCTCGTCGGCACCGCAGACACAGCAAGTGCCTCGGCGCCGGTCCTTATCCCCAGGGCATAAAAAAGCCCATAAGACGGGGACATCAGTGCCGAAGACGCCAGCTCCCCCAGTGTCGGGGGTAGAGCCGCGTCCACCGGTGGAGCAACGAAAACAGGTGCCTCCGGCACCGTCGACTCCGGCGCCGAGGCCGTTGAGTCCGGTGCAAATAGCGTCTCCCCCCAGGCCGGCGGTGATACAGTGCCTCCCGTCGACTCCAGAGACCTTCGCGGCGGCGAGAGACTTAATAGCTCTCACGGAGCCGGCACCGCCTCAACCACCGGCACCGACTGCACCGTTGACTCGCCCGGTCCAGTCGAGGGGGAAACCTGCCTTGATGCGCCCGCCATCACAAGGGCTGGAACCTCGGCACCGGTCCAGGTCCCGAAGCAGGTCCCCACGCCGCTCGCAGTCCCGGCACCGAATATCGTCTCGGCACCGGTCGTACTCGCGGCCAAGATCTTCTTCGCGGCACCGCTCTTCGTCTCGGCACCGACATGATCGTCGGCACCGATCAACGTCGAGACGTAGTTCTCGGCACCGCTACGGTCGGCGCTCGACGTCGAGGGGTCGCTCCCGGCACCGGGCATACTCCAGGTCCTCGTCGAGGTCCAGATCCGACTCCCGGCACCGACGAGGTCATCGGCACCGGTCGCGGTCCCGGCACCGATCGCCGGCACCGCGTAGAGATAGATCATCTCCGGACCGGCACCGTGCGGCACCGCAGCCCACCGGGATGGTTTCATCTCTCTCGGCACCGCCATGGCCGTCTAGATCGGTGTCTCGCTCCTCGGAGGACCTGTCGAGATCGGCATACCCCCCTCAAGGGCACGCCGATGAACAAAATTTCGGCCACTGGCAAGAGATGGCAGAGGACCACTCTCATGGACCATCTCACTGGTCGTTTTGGACCCCGTGGGCATACCACCAAGAGCAAGGGGCTCCAATACCATCGACCTCTCGCTCGGGTCACTCGGTTAGAAGGGCCCCAGAATCCACCATCTCTCGGCCTCCGCCAGGAGGCATGGAGGCTTCGGTGTCCACGCCACCCGACACCAGGGACCCAAGTGCAGGTGATGCCCCGGCCCAAGAGCAAGGGGATCAGGACCCCCCCTTGGATCCGGTACCACCGGAGGCATCCTCTTCCTCCTCTCCGGACGAGGCAGTGGCGGGCACTTCATGTACGGGTCCCCCTCCGATAGATCTTCGGGCTCACCAGGATCTCCTGCGTAGGATGGCCCGTAATATGGACCTGCAGGCGGAGGAGATAGTGGAGGTGCACGACCCGATCGTGAACATCCTTGGAGCAGATGCCCCATCGAGGGTGGCGTTACCTCTGATCCGCACGATCCAATCGAATGCGGATACGATATGGCAAACTCCTGCCTCCATTCCACCCACAGCGAGAGGGGTGGAAAGAAAATACTTTGTCCCCTCTAAGGACTATGGGTACTTGTATACCCACCCCCAACCGTGCTCACTGGTGGTGGAATCAGTGAATGCACGAGAGCGCCACGGCCAGCAGGCTGCAGCGCCTAAATCAAAAGAGGCTAAGCGGCTCGACCTGTTTGGCCGTAAGGTTTACTCAGCCGGAGGGCTACAACTTAGAGCGGCGAACCAACAGGCGCTACTGAGCCGCTACAATTTCAACTCCTGGAACTCTATGGGGAAGTTTAAGGAGTTGATTCCCCAAGAGTCCAGGGAAGAGTTTGGAGCCATGGTAGAGGAGGGCAAGAAGGTGGCTCGGACCTCCTTGCAGGCCTCCTTGGACATTGCAGACTCAGCGGCGAGGACCCTGGCTTCGGGCATCGCTATGCGCAGGATCTCCTGGCTTCAGGTTTCGGGTTTGCCTCCGGAGCTGCAGCAAACCCTACAAGATCTGCCTTTTGAGGGTCATGGATTGTTCTCGGATAAGACGGACTCTCGCCTGCAGAGCCTCAAGGACTCGAGAACAATCATGCGCTCCCTGGGGATGCATGTTGTGGGCCCCCAGCGCAGGCCATTTAGGCCGCAGCCTCAGCGCTTTTACCCCCCCCCGCCTCGTCAGAGACAGGACTCGGCCCGGAGGCGAGGGCGAGGTGGTAGAAGGAGGTGGACCGGCCCTCAACCCGGCCAGAACCAGGGGCCACCTCGACCACCTTCAGGCCCCAGGCAGAACTTTTGAAGGTGCGGTCGAGGACGGCGCCCCAGTCATCCCCCAGGATCCAGCCCCCTCCTTTCGGGATCGCCTCTCCCACTTCCACCGTGCTTGGTCCCTTATAACTTCGGACCGTTGGGTCCTCCGCACGGTGGAGAGGGGATACGCTATCCAGTTTTCTTCTATCCCCCCCTCCTCCCCCCCCTTCCCCGTCCCTCTTCAGGGACCCTTCTCACGAGCAACTTCTTATACAGGAAGTTTCTACGCTCCTCGCTATGGGGGCCATAGAGGAGGTTCCAGTGGAATTAAGGGGCAGGGAATTCTATTCCCGTTATTTCCTCATTCCCAAGTCCAAAGGAGGTCTGCGACCCATCTTGGACTTGCGCGGACTCAACAAATTCGTAGTAAAGTTGAAGTTCCGCATGGTCTCTCTGGGGGCCATTATCCCTTCCCTCGATCCTGGAGACTGGTTTGCCGCCCTCGACATGAAAGACGCATACTTTCACATTGCTATTTACCCGCCTCACAGACGCTTCCTCCGATTCGTGGTAAACAGGGTGCACTACCAATTTGCAGTCCTTCCCTTCGGACTATCTTCGGCCCCACGGGTCTTCACGAAATGTATGGCTGTCGTGGCAGCGTACCTTCGTCGGCAAGGGATACAGGTGTTCCCGTACCTAGACGACTGGCTGGTACGCGGTCGCACCAAGGAACAAGTTCGCGATCACGTCCACATAATAGTGCGCACATTCAACAAGTTGGGTATCCTACTCAACAAGGACAAATCCACTCTAGAACCTACCCAGAGAATAGAATTCATCGGTGCGGTTCTAGACTCCAGACGCGCACAAGCCATCCTGCCAGACAATCGCTTTTGCACCATCACGAGCCTCATACAGGGACTCAAGGCCTTCCCAACTACCACGGTGAGGTCGTGCCTTACCCTCCTGGGTCACATGGCTTCATGCACGTACGTAACCAGGCATGCCAGACTTCGGCTTCGCCCACTCCAGACCTGGGTGTCATCAATATACCGCCCACATCGGGACAGCCTGAATATGGTGGTCACAATCCCGAACTCGGTCCTGACCTCCCTCACATGGTGGCTAGATCACAATGTGGTTTGCGAGGGGATGCCGTTTCACGCCCCACAACCCTCTCTGCACCTGGTCACAGACGCTTCATCTCTGGGTTGGGGCGCCCATCTCAACGAGCACCATACCCAGGGCCTGTGGACTGCACCTCAGCTAGCCCTACACATCAATGTTCGGGAACTGATGGCGGTGCGCCTGGCGTGCCAGGCATTTCTCAATCTCCTACGTGGCCGCTGTGTGTTAGTTCTCACCGACAACACCACGGCCATGTTTTACATCAACAAGCAAGGAGGAGCACGTTCGTCAATTCTATGCCAAGAGGCCATTCGCCTGTGGGACTTCTGCATCGCCCACTCAATCCATCTCACGGCATCGTTCCTCCCTGGAGTCCAGAACACTTTAGCGGACCGACTCAGCAGGTCCTTTCAAACGCACGAGTGGTCTATCCGTCCGGACATCATACATTCCGTCTTCCAGAAGTGGGGGTTTCCCCAGATAGACCTGTTTGCATCTCGAGACAACAGGAAGTGCCACGTGTTCTGCTCCCTGCAAGGTCGAGCCCCAGGCTCCCTCTCGGATGCGTTTCTCCTTCCCTGGAAAGACCACCTGTTTTATGCCTTCCCTCCGTTTCCTCTGGTCCACAAGGTACTGCTCAAATTGCGCAGAGACCAGGCACAGGTGATTCTGATCGCTCCAGCGTGGCCGAGACAACATTGGTACACCACGCTGCTGGAACTCTCGGTTCAGACACCGATCCCGCTTCCGTTGTATCCGGATCTCATCACGCAGAACCACGGCCGGCTGCGTCACCCCGACCTGCAATCACTCCACCTCACGGCGTGGCTGCTCCATGGTTCACCCAGGCAGAGCAACAGTGCTCACACTCTGTCCAACAGATTCTGCTGAGCAGTAGGAAGCCTTCAACACGGACCACATACTTGGCCAAGTGGAAGCGGTTCTCCTGTTGGTGCGAGCAACGAGCCACGTCCCCATTGCACGCACCTATTCCTCTTATTTTGGAATATCTCCTCTCCCTAAAACAGCAAGGGTTGGCGATATCTTCAATTAGAGTTCACCTGGCCGCTATATCGGCCTTCCATCCAGGGGAACTCGCGTCCTCGGTATTCTCTAACCCGATGGTCGTTAGATTCCTCAAGGGCTTAGACCGGATGTACCCACAACAACGTCAGCCCGTTCCGACGTGGGACCTCAACCTGGTTCTCTCCAAGCTCACAGGTCCTCCATTCGAGCCACTGGCCACCTGTTCACTTCTGTACCTGTCCTGGAAGACAGCCTTCCTCGTAGCCATCACCTCAGCAAGGCGCGTTTCTGAACTCAGGGCGCTTACATCCGAGCCCCCTTACACAGTTTTCCACAAGGATAAAGTGCAGCTTCGTCCACATCCTGCCTTTCTCCCTAAAGTGGTTTCTCCATTTCATATCAACCAGGATATATTTCTCCCGGTTTTTCACCCTAAACCACATGCTACTCGCCAGGATCAACGTTTGCATTCCCTGGACGTGCGAAGGGCCCTGGCCTTCTATATTGACCGCACAAAGCACTTTAGAAAGACGACGCAACTCTTCGTTGCAGTGGCCGACCGAATGAAAGGCTCACCGGTCTCCTCACAACGCCTATCCTCCTGGATTACGTCTTGCATCCGGACTTGCTACGACCTGGCAGGTGTCTCAGTACCACACCTCACCGCTCACTCCACGAGGGCCCAAGCTTCCTCGACGGCTTTCCTGGCGCAAGTTCCGATCCAGGACATTTGTAGAGCTGCGGTTTGGTCGTCAGTCCACACGTTTACAGAACACTATGCACTAGTGCAGCAGTCCAGGGACGATGCTGCCTTCGGATCAGCAGTTTTGCACACAGCAATGTCTCACTCCGACCCCACCACCTAAGTTGGGCTTGGGAGTCACCTAATGGAATGGATATGAGCAAGCACTCGAAGAAGAAAAGACGGTTACTCACCGTTGTAACTGTTGTTCTTCGAGATGTGTTGCTCATATCCATTCCAAACCCGCCCTCCGTCCCCACTGTCGGAGTAGCCGGCAAGAAGGAACTGAGGGGGCGCCGGGTCGGCTGGGGTATATATTCAGCGCCATGAAGGCGCCACTCTAGGGGGCTCCACAGCCGACCCGCCGGTGTTGCTAGGGTAAAAATCTTCCGACGATCGTGCACGCGGCGCGCACACACCTAATGGAATGGATATGAGCAACACATCTCGAAGAACAACAGTTACAACGGTGAGTAACCGTCTTTTCTTGCTCATGTTGATTCCAAGTAGGCATGTGCATGCCACGTGCACAGTTGTCGGAAGGTTTCTCCCCCGCGGTACCCGTTGCATCAGCTTATGCGCCCCCGGGGTCACGCCTCTTCAGTTCATTCTTACTGCTAGTGATCGTCGTTGGAGCTGAGTGTCTCACCTGCTTCAGCAAGCGTTTCCCCTAGTGACTGTAGTTTCTTCAACCTGTAAATAGTTTTTATTGTACTACTAGTTAGAGTTGGGGGGGGCCTTCCCCCAGTTTCTCCCCCCGGCATTTGGGGTGTGCCTCAATCCCAAGGTTTTAAACTGTGCAGGACCTGCCACAAGCCCATGCCAAAGGGCGATCCCCATGCCTCCTGCCTAAGGTGCCAGGGTGTGGAGGGGAGAGACATCAGACGGATCAATGCAAAATCTGCAATGGGTTCAGTCCAAGAACTAAAAAAGAAAGGGACTTCAGGCTCAAACAACTGAGAGGCAGCCCTCCGGCCCCAGGCCAGCAGGACTCAGCACCTAGCAGCTCCATGTGGAGCACGCCGGCCCCTGTTAGAGAGGACATGACGCCGCGGAAGGACACTATGCATAGAGTCCTTCGGCACCGGCATTCCCTGGCACCAAAACCTGGTGCAGCAACATGGCACTGTTTGCACTCACTGGTGCCGCGTAAGAGGCACAAGAAGCACAGATACATCTGCCTGTGGCTTGAGCAGTGCCCTTTTTTTTTTTTTTTTTGATGCGTGCTTGAGCAGTGCCCCTCTGCCTGTGGGGCTGAAGCCCTGAGTGCTGGCTTGCCACCGCCTGCGGAGCTGAAGCCCCCAGCAACAACGCTCCTCTACTTGGTCTATAATTTGGGCAGACTTTCTAAGGAACAGCAAAAAGGTAAATCCATGACACATGGGTTATTCCTTGCACTGAGATTGCAAGATCCGTGCCAAATCATGGGGAAACGAGAGCTTCTCAAAGAAAAGATACCCTCCCCCCAAAAAGCAAAATGACATATTTCGTTAACGTAGTTCTCATGGAAAACATGGACATGGAAAACTTCAATCCAAATGGTTAAAGTTTGGCAATGTTATAAGCAACTGAAAAGTCTTCTAATGGCAAGCATTGGGCAGCCTCAGAAGGCAGTGTTATTAGCCCCACTTATTATATGCTACAGTAAACCTTTCTAAAGGTGGTGGTTGGAGTGGTTTGGGGCATTAACATGAGGGAGTGAATTTAAGTAATGATTTCCTATCCAGTGTTATAGCCATGAATTACAAGTACCTCTCAATCTTTCCTTGATTCAAGGCAGTTTTTCATATCTTACTGAAAAGTTCAAGAACTCAACAACTCTACAAGTGGGACTATGGAGTTTAATACTTCAATGGCTGTTCCATCAAAAAGGTGGGCTGAGTCTTCTGTTGGTAATGGCAATGGACACTAAGGTATGCATAAAGTTAAAAAATCCGAAGTTCACATTTTCAAAGAAATAATGCAGATTACTCTTCTGTTCCTCACCCATAACATTATCTGTACATTGATTACAAAAAATCATTTTGAACTAAACTAAATTTAAAAAGCATTGTTTATCATGATGAAACAATCTTATTGTATATCTATGAAACTTAATCACACTTCCCTTTACCTCAAATCTGTGTTTTGGTTTTGGGTGGGTCTTTTTTGGTTTGGGTTTTCCTACTCAGTAACCTCTTTAGGGCCTTGACCCAGCAAAGCTCTTCAACTGTATTTAACATTAAGCACAGGAATAGTTGCACTATAGTTTCGTAGGTACTTTGTGGGAAGATACAAGGCTCCATGCGTCTTCCATCATATGCTAGGTGAAGATGCAGATTCTGAAGCAAATACCTTGCTTTGAAAATAGTTCTTGGGGATCTTTTTGTAATCAATATTCTTGAATTTTCTGTAATGTGATGAATTTAACACAAATATTAGAGACATATGAATTTAAAGACACTATATCAGGTCATGATACATAAAAAGGAAGCTGCCCTTTGAACTGAATCCCTAACTAAAATAGGATATTTCAAAAATTTCATTCTACACTGCAATTGCTAAGTTTAGATTTCATTTTCCTAATTATTTTAATTCCAGTTTGCTTTTACTAGTCTTTGTATGTGTTAATGTGAGTTCATACTTTGTGTATAAATATTTTGCAGTCACATTCACTTTTCTGTTATCTCAGAGTTGCAGCTTGCTCTTCAATAAAATGCAGAATTGGCTTACTGGGTAAAAACAATTTAGTAAATGGACTTTTTTTTGTAAGGAAAGTCTTTCCTACCTACCATACAGCTTCTTTGTTAGCCTTATGTTGCTGGGGTCATTTTAGTTGGAAAAATGGGTAAGAGGAGAAACTAGAGTCCTGCTTAGTGGTAACATTTAACTCTTCTCCTGCCCCCCAATAAAATATTTAAAATTCAGCTCAAATCGGAGAAGTTACAATAAAGACACATTGCTAAATGTACAACTAAAAAGCTGGTTACCTTTTTTCCTTAAACTATCAACCCTGAAAAATGCAACCTGGTATCTGAAAATTAAGCTGTGTTTGAGGACTAATTAAAAAAAAAATACCCCCTAGGCTAAATTGTGGAGTTGCACAAATGAAAAAGAGGGTAGAATTTGATCCAGTAGTTGTAATAGGTACAAGCCCAACAATAATCATTTCCTGGAGATATGTTTGCAGCTTCTTCAAGTGATTGCTCATGTGCATTCCAAAATAGGTGTGCGTGCACCAGTTCTGGAAGACTGGTGCACCACATGCATCAGTTCTGGAAGACTTTTCCCTAGCAGTACCCATAGGAGAATGCCCATAGCAACCCCTGGAGTGGTGCCGCTATGGCACAGTATAAGGGGCACTGCTTGCTCTCCCCACCCTCAGTTCCTTCTTGCTACCAGTGAAGGTGCGTCGGAACTGCTCTACTCCAGATTGGGTGCAGCTTCCCTGTTGGACTCTGTTTAGTTCATAGTTAGTAGTACCTGTAGTTTAGTTTAGAGTTTAGTGTGCCCAGGTCGGGGCATGCCTCGTGTCCCGGGATTTAAGTCGTGTGACACTTTCAAGCGGCCGATGCCCGTGAGTGATCCGCACATGGACTGTTTACGCTGTCTGTGGGAAACCCATCTCAGTGATTGCTGCAAGATGTGCATATCCTTCAAGCCTCGGACCAAGAAGGAGCGGGACATTTGGCTCTGAGCCATTTTGATGGAGTTGGCCTTGACCTAGACACTGTTGCACCGCTCTGAGTCGGCACTGAGCACCGCAGCATTGGTGCATGGTGACCCTTCAGTGCCTTCCACCAGCCAGCACCGCTCTCCATCCACGGGACACACCAAAAAGGCTAAAAAGAGGTCTTCTCTGCCGAGACACAGGAGCAAGACCAGCAGAGAGACTAGACCCGTGTTGGGCAGTTCTTGGTCCCCATCGGCCTCCTGGCCTCTGACTCAAATTGAGTGGAGTAGCCCAGCCCACTCTGAGCCGACCTCCCTGGATGTCCGGGTGCCCTCCACACCGAAGCCCCTTCAAGCGGCCCAGGACATTGTCTCTGCCAGTACCAGGAGCACCGTTGGCTCCCCAGTCCAGAGGCAAGCCACCGCTTGGTCGACCCCCACCAGGTTATCTGGCTGGGTACCGACTGGCAGGGGTTCCAGGCACCGCTCTGCCTCGAGGGACCGTAGACCTCACGAGGAGAGCATTTCTTGTCGAGACTGGGACAGACGGCACCAAGGTCCTCTCCAAGAGGTTACTGTAGCCCTTCATGGTACGGGCGTCCATGCTGTTCCCATTCGCGATCCTTGGCATGTACAGTTATAACTCCTGATCTGCTATCCAAAAGTTTAAGGCGCTCCTCCCATCTGATTCTGAACAGGAGCTGGGACCCATTGCTGAGGAGGGAAGAGTAGTGGCCTGGGCTGTCCTTCAAGGCTCCCTAGACACTGGACCCCTGCTCGGTAAGCGCCGGGGTACCATTCCATCCTCCCCCGCCCACTCTCACATTGGTGATGGATGCGTCAATGCTCGGCTGGGGAGCGCATCTCGGGAGCATGATGACTCAAGGCCTGTGGCATGTAGGGGAGATAGCCCTGCATATCAACATCAAGGAGCTCAGGGCAATCCGCCTTGCGTGCCAAGCGTTCCTGTTATGCTTGCAGGGCCACTGTGTAGCAGTGCTGACTGACAATACCACCACCATGTTTTATATAAACAAGCAAGGTGGAGCTCGGTCATCTCCTCTCTGCCAGGAAGCTCTCCTACTATGGGAATTTTGTCTAGCCCACTCCCTCCTTCTCCAAGCCTCATACCTTCTGGGAGTTCAGAACGTACTGGCAGACAGCTTGAGAAGACAGTTCCTCATTCATGAATGGTTGATTCAGCAGATGTCATCCACTCCATCTTCCACAGCTGGGGGTTTCCCCAAATCGACCTGTTCAGCACACGGGCTAACAGGAAGTGCCCAACCTTTTGCTCTTTCCGGGGTCACAGTCAGGGCTCGATTGCAGATGCCTTCTTGGTTCCATGGTCCGGTCAACTACTGTACGCCTTCCCGCCATTTCCTCTCATCCATAAGGTGCTTCCCTAGGTCTGCAGGGACAAGGTATCGTCATCCTAGTGACTCCAGCTTGGCCTCACCAGTGCTGGTACCCTACCCTCATGTACCTGTCGATCCGGTCCCTGATCCACCTTCCTCTCACTCCCGATCTCATCTCGCAGAATCACGGCTGCCTTCTCCACCCGGACCTACAGTCACTTCACCGTACAGCCTGGAGGCTCTGTGGTTAAACCAAGCAGAGCTTGCTTGTTCGGACCCAGTCAGGCGAGTGCTCCTAGAGAGCTGTAAACCTTCTACCAGAACCGCTTACAAAGCAAAGTGGAAGAGGTTTTTCTATTTGGTGTGCCCAGCGACAGGTGCTCCCACTCCAGGCTTCTATCCCGTGTATCCTGGACTACCTGGTGCACCTGAAAGATCAGTGCCTGGTATTCGGTTCTCTTAAAGTCCACCTCCTTGCTCGTATCTATTCCATTCCCCCCCCACACACACACACACCTTCCCCTCTGTTGGAGTAGCCGGCAAGAAGGAACTGAAGGGGGGTCGGGCCAGCAGCGTCATATATAGAGCACCATATCGGCACCACTCCAGGGGGCTCCACAGCCGGCCTGACGGGTAGCTGCTAGGGAAAAAGTTCCGACATCCGTGCACGGAGCTGTGCACACACTTAACTGGAATAGATCTGAGCAACACATCTTGAAGAACAACATTACCAAAAGGTGAGTAACCATTTTTTTCGTCCTGGAGCTTCCAACTGAGGGTGGCGAACCACCAAGCCCTGCTGGGTTCATAGAAGTTCAATTTGTGGGGCTCTATGCCCAAATTTGCAGACTCCCTCCAAGAGTGTGACAAAAAAGAGTTCAAGGCTCTGGTTGAGGAGGGCATGGCTGCTGCCAGGGCGGCCCTTCAGGCAGCCTTAGGCGCAGATATGGCTGCAAGGTCTATGGCCTCCGCAGTGTCCATGAGGAGAGTGTCATGGCTCCTGCTGTCTGGGTTGTCCAGCGAGGCACAGAACTCCTTACAGGACCTTCCATTCAATGGCAAGGCCCTGTTTGCAGAACAAACAGACGTGAAGATACATGGTCTGAAGGATTCCCTCACAACATTAAAGACCCTCAGCCTCTACGTCCTGGCCCCAGATGGGACCAAGTTCAAACTGCAGCAGCTCCCAGTCAGGCCACCCACTCCAAATATGAGCCCCCTTATTAAAAAAAAAAAAAACCAAGGGACTATAAAAAGCGCCCACAAAGACAATCCCAGCCTGCACCCCAGTCGAGGCCTTCTAAGGGCAAACAGGTGTGTAAGCACCAGTTTTGATGGGACGCCTGGGGGCGAATTACCAGTTCATACCAGGGATCCACCCAAAATAAAACTTTCCTTCTGCAATCAGTTGTGTGCTTTCCTCCCGGAGTGGTCGTGGCTGACTTCAGACCCAGGCATCCTCAACATCTCAACTCCCGGGGCTATACCCTCCAGTTTATTTCTACCCCACCCACCCTCCATCCCCGTCCCTCTTCAGGGACCCCCGCTCATGGGAGCCTACTTGAGCAGAAGGTGAGGAGCGATGGAGGTGGTGCCAGCGGAGTTCAAACACAAGGGGTACTACTCCCACTATTTCCTTATCTCAAAGAGGGGCTCAGGCCCATCCTGGACCTTCGAGGCCTGAACCAGTATATGGTAAAGCTTAAGTTTCACATGGACTCTATGGTCTCCATCATCCCCATCCTGGGGATTTGTACGCTGCCCTCGATCTACAGGACAAGTACTTCCATGTTCATATGTTCGAGGGACACAGGCATTTCCTCCACTTCATGGTTGGGCAGGAGCACTACCAGTTCACTGTCCTCCCATTTGGCCTATCCACAGCCAGCTCTCAGGGTCTTCACAAAGTGTATGTCTGTGGTAGCGACCTACCTCAGACGTCAGGGTGTCAGGTTCTTCCCCTACCTCGACAACTGGTTGGTCAAGGACAGCTCCAGGTCACAGGTACAGGATCACATAACACTCCTGTTCACGTGCACCCTGCTGGGGCTGTTGGTAAACACCACCAAGTCCACGTTAATTCTGGTGCAGCGCATAGAGTTCATTGGGGCAATTCTGGACACAACGTTGGCCAAGCCTCCCTCCGACCGGACATATTCGAAACCCAAAGGGAGCTCATCAGCGCAGTCACAGGGTTCCCCGTGATGACAGCCAGAGCTTGCCTCCAACTCCTGGGTCATATGTTGGTGGGCACGTATGTGGTTGGTCAGGCCAGACTCAGGATGCAGCCCCGCCAGCTCTGGTTGGCTTCAGTATTGTCCCAGTCCAGAGACAGGATGGATAAAGTCCTCACTGTACCCAAACTGGTGATAGCCTACCTGGTGGTCCTCCCCGGAGAACATGCTCCAAGGGGTCCCATTCAGGGGCCAACCCCCGACTGTGGAATTGGTGTCTGATGCGTCGGATCTGGATTGGGGAGCCCATGTGGGAAACCTCCAGACCCAAGGTCTGTTGTCCGCACAGGACCTTGCCCTGCATGTAAATGTCAAGGAGCTCACGGCGGTCCGTCTTGCATGTGTGGCCTTCCACTCACGCCTGGCGAGCAGAGTGGTCAGGGTTCTCACGGACAACATGGCCTCGATGTTCTACATCAACAGGCAAGGTGGGGCTTGCTCCTCTGCCCTGTTCCAGGAAGCCTTCATGCTGTTGGACTTCTGCATAGCTCACAATATTTACCCGGAAGCCCACCACTTACTGGGTGTTGGAACTCTCGGGCGGATCAGTTGAGCCAAGGCTTCTCCTTTCAGCACGAGTGGTCACTGCACCCAGAGGTGGTGCACAGGATTTTCCAAATGTGGGGCACTCCCCAGATGGACCTGTTTGCGACCTAGCAGGACTGCCGGTGTCCCCACTTCTGCTCCAGGGGAGGGTTGAATACAGGGCCGGCTTCAGGCACCAGCCGAGCAAGCTCGTGCTTGGGGCGGCAGATTCTGTGGGGCGGCATTCCGTCCAATCCTAGGGCGGCACGGCTGCTTTTTTTTTTCCGATCCTGTAGGGGGCAGCAGCGCAGAGGAGTGGAGCGCCCTGCTAGGAGCGGGCTGTGCACTCCGTCTGCCCCAGCCGGTGCCAGGTCTGCAGCAAGCCCGGCAGGGCAGCCTGCATCCTTCCTCCCCGCTGACCGGAGCGGTGGAGAGCCCTCCCAGCAGGTGGTGCGGTGTTCGGGGCCGCATGGCAAGCACCCTGATGAAGCCCTCGCTGTCCCCCTTCTCTCTCTCTCTCCCCCCGCTCCCTCCCTTTCCCCCTGCTAGCCAGGGCACGTCTGCATCCTGGCTCCGGCTGCCCCGCAGGTTTTTGTTTTTTTGTTTTTTTCCCCCCCCTGCTTTGCCATTCTGGCTGCCCCAATTTTTTTTTTTTCCTTGGGGCGGCAGAAAAGCCAGAGCCGGCCCTGGTTAGATGTGGGTGTGATCTCCGCCTTCCTCTGTCCTGGTCGGGCCAGCTTCTCTATGCCTTCCCCCTCAATCCCACTGATCGGCAAGGTGTTAGAAAAGATAAAAATGGACAGGGCCCGGTCCTCCTGATTGCCCCAGCATGGTCCGGGCAACATTGGTATGGGACTCTCACGAGCCTGGCAGTCGCCTCGCCATTGCCATTCCACCTGGACCTGCTATCCCAGGACCCAGGAGAGGACTTGCTTGGAAGAGGTTCAGCGTGTCCTCCTGGAAAGCAGATGGCACTCCACATGTCGGGCCTAGCTGGTAAAGTAGTCTCGGTTTTCCCGGTGGGCAGCTGATCGGGGCGTTTCGCCTGTGGCTGCTCCGATTCAGCTCATTTTAGACTACTTCCTTCACCCTAGAGCCCAAGGCCTAGCGCCCTCGTCCGTCAAGGTGCACTTGGCAGCCATATCGGCCTTCCACCCGCCGGTGCAGGGCCACGCAGTGTTCTCCCATGCTATGACTGGCCGATTCCTTAAGGGGTTGGATTGTCTCTTCCCGTATGTTAGCCCCCAGTCCCGCAGTGGGACCTGAACTTGGTGCTGGCCAGGTTAACAGGTCCCCTGTTTGAACTGCTAGCTACATGCTCCTGGTCGCACCTCTCGTGGAAGGTAACCTTCTTGGTGGCGATCATGTCAGCTAGATGGGTCTCAGAGCTCAGGGCCCTGACCTCTGAATCCCCGTACACGATGTTCCTTAAGGATACGGTCCAGCTCCGACCACATCCTTCATTCCTCCCTAACATGGTCTCCGCCTACCATATGGATCAGGACATTTTCCTGCCAGTGCTCTGTCCCAAGCCCCATGTGTCCAGTAAGGAGCGCCATCTCCACATGCTGAATGTGAAATGGGCTCTGGCCTTTTACATGGAATGTACAAAGCCGTTCAGGAAGTCCTCGCAGCTGTTCATTGCCTCAGCCGAATGCATGAGAGGTCAGCCGATCTCCAATCAGTGGCTCTCCAACTGGATCGTCTGGTCTATTCATACCTATTACGACCTGGTGGGTGTTCCCCCACCACCAGTTGTGAGGGCACACTCGAGTAGGGCGCAAGCCTCGTCGGCTGCCTTTTCGGCCCATGTTCCCATTCAGAACATTTGTAGGGCTGCCACATGGTCTTCGGTTCACACGTTCACCTCGCATTACGCGATCGTCTCCCAAACCAGGGAGGACGCCAGTTTGGCAGGGCTGTACTCCGTCCCGAGTGTCTGTGAACTCCTATCCACCTCCACCTCCAACAGATACAGCTTGGAATCGCCTATTGTGGAATGCACATCAGCAATCACTCGAAGAAGAAAAGAGAGTCACCTTTTCTGTAACTGGTGTTCTTTGAGATGTGTTGCTCACGTCCATTCCACATCCCGCCCTCCTTCCCCTCTGTCGGAGTTGTCTGGCAAGAAGGAACTGAGGGTGGGGGGAAGCGCTCAGTGCCCCTTATACCATGCCATGGAGGCGCCACGCCAGGGGTTGCTGGGGTGCTCCCCTACAGGTACTCCTAGGGGAAAAACTTCTGGAACCGGTGCACATGGCGAGCCCGCACACCTGTTGTGGAATGGACATAAAGAACACCAATTACAGAAAGGTAACTTTTTTTTCGGCCAAGCCCTGCTTTTCACTCGTAGGGCATATGGCGGCGTCTACATATGTCATGCCCTTCGCCTACCTGCACCTTTGCTGTCTACAGCTATGGCTACAAAGGATCTACTTTCCTGTACACCAATCCATAGACATTATACTCAATGTTCCACCAGAAGTAATCTCCTCACTTCAGTGGTGGACAGACCTGCTACAAGTCTGCTCCAGGCTGCCATTCCTCCCATCTTCGCTGAGCGTGACAGTCATAATGGATGCATCATTTGCAGGCTGGGGTGCTTGCATGCGAGATCACATGCTGACACAAGGTACCTGGACCATGGAAGAGTCCAGCATGCACATAAATATACTGGAATTTTGGGTAGTGCAAAAAATATGCCACGTGTTCTTAGCAACTGTTCACTATCACCACATCTTCATGTTGGACAACACCGCCACAGTATCACACACCAACAGCAAGTGCACCCAGTATTGCTCAAGAGGGGGACTCGGTCACCACTCACAGGATGATGCTCTGTTCATCATTTGGTTGAACTGAACAAACAACTCTTTTCCTCTCCTACCACGCTCCCCCCACAGACTCCAGTGGAGGGAGAGCGATGGCTATTCTGATCAGTCTATTCTGGCCTTGCCAATTCTGGTTCTCTCTTCTCTGCATATTAAAACATCCTCCACTCCCACTCCAGATATTCCCGGAACTGCTGACACAACAGACTCAGGCATCCAAATTCAGGGACATTACACTTGAAAACTGGTTTTTGGACAGACACGTTTGTTAGCACAAGGATACTCATTGGCAGTGCAAGATGTCCTCTCTAGTAGCTGAAAGGACTCCATGAGACTCTCCTATTAGGCCAAATTGGCACATTTCACTTCCTGGGCACAACAGTGAGGCCTTGTCCCTGAAGTGGTGGGCATTCTGATGCTCTTAGAGGATATTCTTTATCTGAAAACCTCGGGTCTCGCTCGCAGCTCCATCAGAGTTCATGTAGCCACCAGTAGTGCCTTCCACCCTCCCGTGGACAGGCATTCAAGTTTTACACACTGGCTGTTTCTGGAAGAGCCTTTTATGCAAATATCCACCCATTCAACCTGTCGTTCCCTAATGGTACCTCAACCTAGTCCTTACCTCATTAATGAACCCTCCTTTCAAACTGCTGTCCTCCTGCTGTCTTTCTTTCCTTTCCATGAAGGATGCTTTCTTTGCTGACATTACTTCAGTGAGAAGGGTTGGTGAACCGAGAACCACGATGGCAGACCCCCTTTTCACCATGATCCTTCGAGACAAGGTCTCACTCCGATTGCACCCCAAGTTCCTATTAAAGGTGGTTCCACCTCAACCAACCCATACATCTACCTACCTTTTTCCCCAAACCACATGTCTCTAATGAGGAATGATGACTTCATTTCCCCGATGTGCATAGAGCCCTACAAAGGACAAAGCCATTCCATAAGCCTCCCAGGCTATTTGTCACCATAGTGGAGAATATAGGGCAGGCCATTTCCACCCAAAGAATGTCTAAATGGGTCTCCAAGTGCATTACATGCTGCTATCGATTGTCAGGACACTCCCCACCTGATAGGATATGGGCCCATTCAACGAGAGCACAAGCATCAACCACAGCCGCACTCCATGATGTGCTCCTTGCAGATACATTTATGGTGGCTACTTGGAGTTTGGTGCACACCTTTTCCTCCCTCATGATTCTGCAACAAATGCCTCATTCGGTGCAACGGTCCTCCATTCTGTGGTTCCATCATCTTCCTCTTCCCTTCTCCTATCTAGGTACTGCTTGTCAATCACCCACAGTGAAATACAATAGGGACCATCACTTGAAGAAGGAGAGGTTACTTACCTGTAATTGGAAGTTCTTTGAGATGTGTGGTCCTTATCTGCATTTCAAACCCTCCCTTCTTCCCCTCTGCTAGAAGCAACTAGAGATGCTAGCAGTCCACCCTGGCCTTTATCGCCTCAGGTAAAACCACAAGGCAGTACAAGGGTGCGTGCACAGACTGCTGAATGATACTACTTTCAAAAGCTCTGGCTCCAAGCGCATGGGCAGTGGAATACAGATAGTGACCCCACATCTCGAAGAACTTTCAGTTACAGGTAAGTAATCTCTCCTTTCTGCACGTTTACATCAGCTGTCTGGCCAAAGTACATGGCTCTCAAGATCTCTGATTAATACGTGAAACAGAAAGGAACACTATTCTCATAGAACATGTTAGAAATTAACTGTGCCTATGGTGACTCCATCAATAGATGGACAAACTGCTCTGAACTATACAACCACCAGACAAATGGAGATTCTAGTGTCCTAGACAGCCCAGATTCAGCAGAGAAGAATAACTTTCCAATACTGCGTGAAGAAGTGGAGACAGCTGTCAAATCACTCAAGAACAGAAAGGCTACAGGTATTGACAACGTCCCAGCCGAACTGATTAAATTCGGAGGAGAAATAGTAATAGATGTACTCAAAGATCTGCAACAAGATCTGTCAGACCCGTGAGTGGCCCTCCACGTGGACAGTCACTAATCATCATTCTGCCAAAGAAAGGAACCTGCAATTGCATCAAAATTACCAGACCATAAGCCATCCCAGCAAAATGATGTTGAAAGTCATATTGAACAGATAGAAACCACAAAGGGAGAATATCATCACTGAAGAACAGGCTGGCTTTCGTGCTGGAAGAAGTACCACAGAACAGATTTTCAACCTTCATGTTCTATGTGAAAATTACTTACAACACCAGCAGGACATCTACCATGTCTTTGTTGACTTCAAGAAGATGTTTGACAGAGTATGGCATGAAGCTCTCTGGGCAACCAGGAAGAAGTACAGTGTTGGTCGTAAGCTTATTCTTATCATTAAGCAATTGTATGCCAGCAGCTCAGTTCTCGTCAATGGCACAATAGAAGAGTGGTTTCGCACCACTGTTGGAGTCCGGCAAGGCTGCCTTCTTTTGCCCACACTGTTAAACATCTATTTGGAACGCATAATGACTGATGCCCTAGAAGATACATATGCACAGTCAGCATTGGAGGGCGAACAATCTCAAAACTTCGGTTCACTGATGACATTGATGGCCTGGCAGGCAGTGAAGATGAACTTTTCAACTTGTGTAACGGTTGGATGAAACCTCCACAAAATATGGCATGGAAATCAGTGCAGAGAAAACCAAGCTGATGACAAACATGATAGGATCAGCTCACGTATCCCTGTCAGTGGACAAGAGCAAGAGACAGTGAAATAGTTCAAGTATTTGGGGGCAGTCATGACTGATGAAGGATGAAAGGCAGAAATTCTGGCAAAAACTGCACAAGCAGCAGCGGCAAAGCTAAAGCCAATTTGGAGGAATAAGAACATCTCCCTGGAATTCAGTTTGAAACTGCTGCATGCACTGGTCATCTCCATTTTTCTGTATACGTGTGAGACATAGAACCGTATGGCAGAACTTGAACGGAACATACAGGTAGTAGAGATGAGATACTTCCGTAAAATCCTGGATATCTCCTACTTCGACCACGTCATTAATGAAAACGTCTATAACATCACCACCCAATGTGCTGGGTCATATGAAGACCTCCTGATGACCGTGAAGAAGCACAAGCTGAAGTAGTACAGCCGTGTAACAAGATCTGGACTATCTAAGATCATTCTCCATGGGACAATACAAGGAAGAGAAGAGGTAGCAGAAGAGATGGATTGACAACATAAAAGCGTGGACAGGAATGGAGACTCAAGCACTGAGACACAGTCATCACGGTGAAGACGGTTGATTGCTCATCAACAACGGTGCACCAAAGACCAATTCGGTTATGGGAGTGATGATGGTGATCTTACTTATCCTTTGTGCTTTTGACTAACTAAAATAGAACCTTGTATACCTAACACATACTTTGCTCCAACTACTATTTGACAGGAGTTGAATGCTCGACAAATGAGTCTGGAATGCTGAAGGTGGAGGGAGATATCTTCTAAAGCATAATGAAAATTATATTGATTACATTCCTATGCTATTTATGTATGTTTTGCGTGTCTTATCAAGCAAAGATTAAGGTTTTCTGTAAAAGGAAGAGAGGCAGAAAAAGCTATTGTATTTAATGCAGGAATCCGGCATCACTGCCATCGTCATGAAAGCTAATGAAACACAAGGATCCCCTCTGACAGTATTTTGCCATTGTGACAGCACGAGGAGGAAAACAATTAACTGACATTTGCTGCTGCTAATAGCTGCTGTAGGCAACAAATTAAGCAACATATTAATTGATTTTAGTCACCAACTTCCTAATAGGTTTCTTGAGATATTCCAGTGTACTTGGATCTGGGGCAATGAGACTGCTTTTATGACTATGTAGTAAGTTTTTTGTATTTGCACTATAGCACTTCAAATATGGTGCCGTTTCCTCATCTCAACATGAATATCGTTAAGGAGCTGTGCGTGTGCCTTGTTTTGTATTTTCAAAACATCAGGGGGGGGGGGGGCAAGGATGCATTTCAAAGCAACCAACACCACCTTTCAAGGTATTGGATACAGCATCTGTATCAGCGGGTGCTTGCTGGAAAATTACAATGAACTGTCTAAATGTTGCAAATTCGGACTGCAGCTGTTTAATATACAGTAGGCTTTCGATCCCATTGTCAAATACAGGCTCTAAAAAATCATTAACAAAATACAATAATATAGAGGGTTGGTAACACTGCTCTACAGCCAAAATGCTTCTGAAATAAATGTAGTCAAGCTTTACTAATTCTGGGTCACTGAGAACGAAAATGATGCTTAAAATTGTTGATTGGCTCTAGTTTTCAAGATATACTATTGGGTCAGTATATACGACCCTTGACTTCGGAATGGTGGAGGATAAGTTAGTTATAAAGGGAAGGGATCTCAATTTTTACCAGAAATGACTAAAATACATCTTTGACTGGATCTATGAATAAATCTATGACTGGGTTTGGACAGTACTTGCTTTTTAGGCAAAACAATGAATGATGCAATCGGAAGCTGGTATTGAGTCATACATGATATGAATTGCATCATGTTATTCCTAGAAGTCATGGATGATGCAATCATAACGAAGCTTACATCACTCTGCTGAACAAATTGCCCTATATTAGCTCTAGAAATCATACAGTGTCGTGCTCTCTTATTTGTCAGTGTTTGATTTTGCAAAGGGACACATTTCTGTTTAGCCAAAGTGAGCAGAGATGCTTCGTACTTGTGTGAACAGTGCAGATAACTTCTGCTATGTTTGTGGTGAAGTGACTTTTGCATCACAAAAGCGCAGTATAACCACTATGGTTAAGAAAGCCTATCACCTTTATTTTGGCTGCAAAATTGGAGATCAGGACAAGAGGTGGGCCCCACACGTATGCTGCAACACTTGTGCAACAAATCTTCGCCAGTGGTTGAACAGGAAAAGGAAATCTATGCCTTTTGCAGTGCCAATGATTTGGAGAGAGCCAGCAGATCATACCAGCAATTATTACTTCTGCATGGTGCCTCCAGTTGGGAAAGGTGTGTCAAAGAAGAAAAAGTGAACTGTGCATTATCCAAACATTCCATCAGCTATACGCCCAGTACCCCACAGAGAAGGACTGCCGGTTCCTGATGCACCAGAATCATTCTCACTTGAGTCAGATGAGGAAGAGGATGAAACTTCTGGTCCTGAACCATCAATGTCACAGGACCCACATTTTCTCCCATCCTCCTCCTCTGAACCACATCTCATAACACAAGGTGAACTGAATGACCTTGTCAGGGATTTGGAACTCCCCAAGAGTAAGGCAGAGGTGTTGGGCTCCAGACTACAGCAGTGGAATCTTCTGGCAGGTGATGTTAGGGTTTCCATGTTCTGTGACCGTCAAAAGGCTCTTGTCCCATTCTTCTTCATGGAAGGTGATCTTGTAGCCTGCAACAACATCGATGGTGTGATGGCAGCCCTCAACATCGTTCACGATCCAGATGAGTGGAGACTGTTCATTGATTCATCGAAGACGAGTCTTAAAGCTGTTTTACTGCATAATGGCAATGTTTTGCCATCAATTCCAGTTGGTCATGCAGTCCATATGAAGGAAACCTATGACAACATGAAACAAATGTTGAGGTGCATAAACTATGACCAACATCAGTGGCAGCTTTGTGGCGATTTGAAGGTTGTTGCTCTCTTGCTTGGTCTGCAGACTGGATACACAAAGTACTGCTGTTTTCTCTGCGAATGGGATAGTCGTGCAAGAGATTCCCACTACATCAAGAAAGATTGGAGCCTGGGAGGAAAAGTGTTCAGCATCCACCACTTGTTGAATCAAGGAAGATTTTGTTACCACCCTTACACATCAAGCTGGGTCTGATGACGAACTTTGTCAAGGCCATTGACAAAACACAATTTTCCACAGTGGTACTTGAAAGCTGCTTTCCAAGGTTAAGTGAAGCTAAGATAAAGGAAGGTGTCTTTGTTGGTCCTCAGCTTCGTGAACTTCTTCGAGATGATGCATTTGACCATGCACTGCGTGGGAAGGAAAAGACGGCACGGAAAGCCTTCCAGTTAGTGGCAATAAATTTTCTCGGAAACAAGGCAGACAACTACAGGTTGTTGGTGGAAAACCTCCTCAAGGCATACAAAAGCCTTGGTTGCAACATGTCACTAAAGATAAATTTTTTGCACTCTCATCTAGATTTTTTTCCACCGAACTGCGGAGCAGTGAGCGACGAGCACGGCGAGCGATTTCACCAGGACATTGCAACAATGGAGAAGCGCTATCAAGGCAAATGGAGCCCATCAATGCTTGCAGACTATTGCTGGACAGTGACAAGAAATGCTCCATTTAATGAATACAAGAGACAAGCCAAGAAGCGCCGAGTAGACACTGAATAGGATTAAACTATGTACAGAATAGTTTTTTGCCTTTTGTTTCATAATACATTTTATTTATATAACCCTTTTGCTGATTTTTAAAGTGTTACATAAACAGGACAGGTGAAATATTATCATGTAAAGCAACCATAAACACATGAAAAGACCTAGGTTTACAATTTATGATTAAAACTCTACTAATCTACACAATATACATAGACATAAAATGTAAAAACTTAAATATCTTAGAAACAGTAGCCGATCAGTTGTTTTAATTGTCATATTTGAATTCAGCACATCAAAATACATAATAAATAGCACATTTTATCTCTGAAGCAGACGACTTCTCAAAAATTGTAGACCAGTGTAATCACTATATAGTTACGGTTGTATTCAGCTTTGTAGTTAAAGTAGTTAGACTTACTGTTTTCAGATTTTTTTCAACTTAACTAACTTTGTCTAATTGCCACTTCTAAAAATTAGACCTTAATATTTTTCAAATGCTATGGGTTTATGCTCTATTTTAGTAACTATAGGCCAGGGATCGGCAACGTTTGGCCTGCAACCCGCCAGGGTAAGCCCTCTGTTGGGCCGGGCTGGTTTGTTTACCTGCCGCATCTGCAGGTTCGGCCAATCGCGACTCCCACTGGCCTCTGTTCGCCGTCCCAGGCCACTGGGGGCTGCGGGAAGCAGTGCAGGCTGAGGGATGTGCTAGCCACTTGCCCCCATGTCCCTTGGCAGTCTGGTGCAGAGGGTGTGTGGGGATCTGTCCCTGCCTCAATTTCCCCTTATGGGCTATCAGTAAGTTCAAAGATGCTTATATATAGTGAACAGTGCCCCATCAGGGATCTAGCTTGCAAGTTAACCTCAAGTGTCCTAAATGCAGGTTGCGGGGGGGGAAGTTAATACTAATCTGTCTTCCCCACGTGAATCCATCCATCTTCCATGTCCAGGCTCTTAACAAGTAAAGCCGGCTTGACCCAGGACCGCCTTCTGGGAAAGGATTCCTTCTCTGGACTCGAGGCCCCTCAAGAGATCAAACGATTGCAGCTCTTCTTTGGAGCAGTATGTAGTTCCCTAATGACTTCGACACCTCTTGAAACTATTTGGAAAGGTCCTTTTGCTGGGACTGGGCCTTCCTAGAGTTATACCACTTGTAGCCCTCTCAGAACCTGCTCGCTCCAGGAGCACCTATCCTAGGTGAACTCTCTAACCAGCTCCCCTGAGAAGTCCCTTTCCTCAAGAGCTTCTATGCATTTTGGGCCTTCTTGGGTGGGCCTTCATAAGAATGTATTAGATCAAGGTTTTCCTTAACTAATTGCTGCCTAGCCACGTAGGTAATTAATACTCAGATGTGGATCTGGCTGGCTTATTCTCCTTAGCAGAGCCTGTCACAGGTAGGCTGGTCCCTGACTCCCCTGAAAGGGCAGGCCCCTGTGACACAGCCATCAAACTTTGAATTACACTTAAACTGGCCCACCTCAGGAAAAAATGGCTTTCTTCATGAGGGACTTGCATAGATGGAAGTTGGAATTTTGCAATCTGGGCACATGGCAAAGAGGGTCAGATACTGTATTTAAGGGAGGGATGCTTCTGTGACACTGCACCCCATATTCTTCATAGTGATATGATTATGGCATAATTATGATGCATTTTGTACAGTTTGTCTTGTCAGGTGTCTATGGAAAAGTTGATTATCCTATTTGCATGTATCATTTTTGTATCTGAAATTATGAATATTGACTATGTATCTATTTCACATGTAGTCACACCTGTGTGATGCCCACTAGGCAAGATGCTTTCACACTAAATAGCTGATTGTGAAGGGCCCATTCAGAGTAATGGCCATTAGGGGAAAATAATCAGTCTTAAGAGAAGCTTATGCCCCACCTGATGAGCCTTCCTGAGAATGCTCCAGACAGCCTGTAAGTAATGGCTGCTATGACTCTGCAAGGGCATGTGACCACGTGATGCTGGACTCCATTTTGGGTACCTGTGTTTTTCCACAAGCTGGTCTGGGACAGAATTCAGAACAAAGGTTCTTCTTCGAGAGATGTCCCTGTGGGTGCTCCACTCTAGGTGTTGGTGCGTCCCTGCGCCTTCACTCGGAGACTTTTCGTAGCAGTACTCGTACTGGCCACACATGCGCAGAGGCTGCCCCTCCCCCCCCCCCGCAGTGAGTCTAGGATAATAGTGCGCATGCGTGGCCAATCTCCTCAGTTCCTTCTCTACCGTCCCCGGCCTGAGACGGAGCTCAGCAGACTCGTTAGGAAATCCCTCACTTTGTTACTATTACCTGTTCTAGTAGTTAGTTTGTTGTCAGTTCTTGTTAGTGTAGTTCATTAGTTCTTTTATCTGTTAAAAAAAAAAAAAAAAAAAATTCTCTCAGCCGCAGCCGCTTCTACCATGCCTGGCTCCACAGGCTTTATGCGCTGCTCTACGTGTAAGGATGCTATTCCACTCTCTGATGGCCACTCTCATTGTATAAAATGCCTGGGGGAAACACACATTCCCCAAAAATGTGCCCACTGTACCAAACTCAGTTCCAGGGCACGAAAGGACAGGGAGCTTAAACTGAAACTGCTCCTCCTGCAGAAGTCTATCGGGTCAGTTTCAGACCCAGGAGCCGACTCCAGCTCTACTGCCCGCCACAGCCCCCCTGCTTCAAAAAAACTGAAGAAAGCTACAAAAAAGGGGCAGCCCTCTCCAACAAAGAAGTTGGTGAGGCACAAAAGTGCCTCAGGCAGGTCAACAGTTTCCCTGCCTGTGTTTCCTCCCCTCAGCACTTTTGAAGAGCCGGGCTCCTCAGGCACCGCACGAAAGCCGCCTCAGGCTGCGGCGGCGGCGCGAAGCTCCGGTGCCGAGGCTTCAGGCTTTCAGTTGCCTGCCTCGTTTATGGCACCGTTCGGCACCGAGACTAACACGGTGCCGACATTCCCAGCCTTGCCTGACCCTGTGCGGGCTGATGTTGTCCCCCGACACCTACCACGGCACCGGCAATCGCAGCACAGGCTGACAGGGAGATCAAAGGAAAACCCCCTGCTCAGAGGAATGTTCCCTCAGGGCAACTTCCTCCTCCGCAGCTTTCACCTCATGCAGGAGCCTCACCTTTTCAATTCACTCAGACAGCAGATCTATTGGTCTCACCTATTCTGCAGTCTCCCCTGATAAATGCCTGTTTTTCTCCAATGCTGGATTCAGGATCAGAACAACCTTCCTCCAGTGAGGAGGAAACTGATCCACAGGCAGTTTTTTCTCCTTCTCAAGACTCCCAGACCCAGATCAACAGGGGTTACAAAAAACCTACCTCAGCCTGTTCTCAGTATCCTGCCCCATGGGGAGTGAACCCTTGGATGGCAACACCTATGCCCTACCCACAACCTTGGCAATGTTGGGCACCATGGGCATCGTACCCCCGAGAACACATGCGCTACGGCACTTCGACCAGGCGCAACACCGGTTTAGCACTGCCTCGTGACGGACCTGCCAGTGACATAAGATACCAGGCAGCACCGTCACACTCCCAGGAGCAACTGAGTCCTGCTCCTATTCCAGCAGAGTCCGACGTAACGCTTGAGGAAGGCTTACTTCCCCTTCCTCCAACCCCGTCGGATGACTATGCCAAATTCCAAGACCTCTTTAAAAGAGCTGCAGGTGACTTGAAAATTAACTTAGAGGAAGTCACTGAACAACGGCATGAACTAACAGACATTTTGCAGCCCTCTTCTTCCTCTAGAGTGGCATTACCAATCAACATAGCCCTTTTAGAACCCGCTAAATCCATCTGGCAGAATCCAGCCACTAGCCTACCTACCTGTAAACAAGCGGACAGGAAGTACTTCATTCCTTCAAAGGGCTCTAAATTCCTTTTTACCCATCCAGCGCCAAACTCATTGGTAGTGGACACAGCAAACCAGAGGGCCAAACAACAGTACGCCCGCTCCACCCCAGCCAACAAGGACAGTAAACGCCTGGACCTCTTCGGCCGTAAAGTATATGCATCCTCGATGCTACAATTTCGCATAGCTAATTATACCGCAGTCCTTGCAAAATATGACCACAAAAACTATAATAAATTCATGGATTTTATTGATCACATCCCAGAGAGAAGAAACAACAATTCACAGCTCTGGTTTCCGAGGGACAAACCATATCACGCACCGCTCTCCAAGCGGCCCTCGATGTAGCTAACACTGCAGCAAGGTCGACCGCCACAGCAGTGGTCATGCGACGAGGTTCATGGCTCTCTTCCTCCTTCTTCCCTCGAGAGGTCCAGAGCACCATTGAAGATCTTCCCTTCGATGGGGAAAAACTTTTTGCCTCCACCACAAACAACATGCTGCATTCGATGAAGGACGCAAGAGCAACCCTCCGGTCCCTAGGCCTCCAGCCACCTGCGACCAGAGGACGACAATATAGATATCAACCTTATCACCGACCACGCTACCCCACATTTTCACAACACTTCTATAGACCACAGGAACAACAACAGCAACAACGACGCCAAAGACCAAGATTCCAGCGTCGTCGTCCTAATTCTACAGGGGCGCTGCAACCCCTTCCAACTAATAGGCAGATTTGAAGCATTGGTCGAGGGTTTAGAAAACAGCGTTCCCACTTCAGCCGGCACACCTATTTTTGGACACCGCCTACGACCATTCTCTCATCAATGGCAGAAAATTACATCCGACAAATGGGTCATAGAGGTAGTTACAATTGGATACGCCATTCCCTTCCTCTCCCTCCCTCCCACCCACCCTCCCCGTCCCTCTTCAGGGACCCATCTCACGAGCAACTACTCTTCCAAGAAGTGCAGCATCTCCTTCAACTGGGAGCAGTAGAAACTGTGCCAGAACGACACAGAGGGAAGGGTTTTTACTCCCATTATTTCTTAACAGAGAAGAAAAATGGGGTATGGCAACCAATCCTCGACCTCAGGCGGCTCAACAAATTTGTCAAAAAGCAAAAGTTCAAGATGGTCACTCTCACCACTATAATCCCAGCGCTGGAGCAGGGCGACTGGTTTTCAGCCCTCGACCTACAGGATGCCTATTTTCATGTGACTATACACCCATCCCACAGACGATTCCTACGCTTTACTCTCGGCTCCACACATTTCCAATACAGGGTTCTCCCTTTCGGACTGTCCACGGCCCCCCGTGTTTTTTCCAAGATCCTAGCCGTAGTTACAGCCTACCTCAGAAAACAAGGGGTCGTAATATTTCCTTACCTAGACGATTGCCTCCTCAAAGCTTCAACGTTCGACGAAGCTCTCCGATCCATACGGCTTACCATCGATTGTTTCCTATCTTTAGGCCTGCAAGTAAACAAAAACAAATCCACATTATACCCCACCCAACATCTGGAGTTCATAGGGGCATACCTCGACTCCCGGACGGGGTTGGCATCTCTCCCACCAGCTCGCTTCAATTCTATAAGTCAACTAGCCACAAGGATTCGCAACAGTCCCCAGGTGACTGTCCGGGACTGCCTACAAATACTAGGTCACATGGCCTCGTGCACCTCCGTCGTTCAAAATGCACGTCTATATATGAGGTGCTTCCAAGCGTGGTTGGCCACGGTGTACAGACCGAATGTGCACCCTCTAAACAAGACTCTCTCCATACCTGCCCGAGTCAAAGATTCTCTACAGTGGTGGACAATTCACTCCAACCTCTGCTCTGGAGTCCCCTTTCTTCAGCAGGCTCCATCCCTCATACTGACGACCGATGCATCTCTGACAGGATGGGGTGCACACATGTCTCACCACACAGTTTGGTCTTCAACCGAGACCTCTCTCCATATAAATGTCCTAGAACTTCGAGCCATTCGCAATGCGTGCCGTCAATTCCTACCACTGATCAAGAACCAACACGTACGCATAATGACAGACAATATTGCATGCATGTTCTACGTGAACAGGCAGGGGGGAGCTCGATCCCAGTCCCTGTGCACAGAGGCTATGAAACTCTGGAACTGGTGCATTGCGAACGACATCCGGGTATCAGCGGCCTACCTTCCTGGAGTGATGAATACCACAGCGGATGAACTAAGCAGACATTTCCCGTGGGATCACGAATGGGAATTAAACGAGCACATCATTCGCGACATATTCCGCATTTGGGGCTACCCAGTAATAGACCTCTTTGCAACTGCAAAAAACAAGAAATGTCCCAATTTTTGCTCCAGAGCAGGGCTAGGCAAACATTCCCTGGGAGACGCATTCATGATCCCATGGCACCAAAACTTACTGTATGCGTTTCCCCCGATACCGGTTCTGAACAGGGTCCTGATAAAAATACGAACAGATGGAGCCAAAGTGATCCTAATTGCCCCATCATGGCCCAGACAGCCCTGGTTTCCGTTTCTCACCAAAATGTCCATTCGACCACCAATCCCCTTGCCTCTCATTCCGAACCTCCTATCAGAACAACACGGCCGTTTTCTCCACCCCAACTTATCCGTGCTCCACCTCAAAGCATGGTTCCTACATGGTTCTCCCAAAATGAACTAGATTGTTCTGAACAAGTTCAAAGAGTGCTCCTGCATAGCAGAACACAATCTACTCGCACCACCTATCTATGTAAGTGGAAACGATTCACACACTGGTGTTCAACTAAACAACTTAGTCCCACGTCAGCACCTCTTCCGCTCATACTTGACTACCTATTGGACCTTAAGCAATCCGGCCTTTCTTCCAGTTCCATCAGAGTCCATTTAGCTGCTATTACAACTTTTCATGACAAAATTGAGGGTACTTCCGTATTTGCTCATCCTATCACCAAGCGCTTCCTCAAGGGAATCCAAACCCTATACCCAGACATAAAACCACCCACCACCCCGTGGGACCTTAATCTAGTTCTCTCTTGCCTAACCCAACAACCATTTGAACCCCTAGCCACGTGTTCTCTTTTACACCTTTCGATGAAAACAGCATTTTTAGTGGCAATTACCTCCGCCAGGCGGGCAGGAGAAATAGCAGCTCTTATGGCAGACCCACCATATACGATATTTTTCAAAGACAAGGTTACCCTCAGGTTACACCCCAATTTTCTTCCTAAAGTACACTCCTCGTTCCACATTAATGAGCCGATTCACTTACCAACCTTTTTCCCGAAGCCACATGCAAACTCGTTCGAAGCCTCAATGCATACACTAGATGTACGCAGGGCCTTGTCCTTCTATTTGGATAGAACCAAACCTTTTAGAAATTCTTCCAGACTTTTTGTTTCCATCGCGGAGCGTTCCAGAGGTACACCTATTTCTACCCAGAGACTTTCGAACTGGATTTCTCAGTGCATCCGGTTGTGCTATCAGATGAAGAAAGTTACACCTCCAGAAGGCATCAGAACACACTCCACTAGATCTATGGCTGCCTCTGTAGCATTCTTACGCAAAGTTCCCCTGGCTGATATCTGTAAAGCAGCTACCTGGTCCTCTGAGCACACTTTTGTTAAACACTATGCCCTTACTCAAGGCCCTCTATCTGATATACGTTTGGGCAGGGCTGTACTATCAACGGCGTTCCTATCAGATCCGAAGTCCCTACCTCCTTAAGATACACGGCTTTTAAGTCACCTAGAGTGGAGCACCCACAGGGACATCTCTCGAAGAAGAAGAGGAGGTTACTCACCCTGTGCAGTAACTGACGTTCTTCGAGATGAGTGTCCCTGTGGGTGCTCCACTACCCACCCTCCTCCCCTCTACTTCGGAGTGGGGGGCCTCCGTTGTAGAGAAGGAACTGAGGAGATTGGCCACGCATGCGCACTATTATCCTAGACTCACTGCGGGGGGCAGCCTCTGCGCATGTGTGGCCAGTACGAGTACTGCTACGAAAAGTCTCCGAGTGAAGGCGCAGGGACGCACCAACACCTAGAGTGGAGCACCCACAGGGACACTCATCTCGAAGAACGTCAGTTACTGCACAGGGTGAGTAACCTCCTCGTTTCTGCCATATGCTAAAGCTATATAAGGCTGGGAGTGATCTCATTTGTTGTTCACTCCTCACACAAGAGGACTCCTGGAAACACCAGAAGAACAAAAACTGAACTGGGGGAAGTGCTGGACCCAGGCTAAAGGGATATACGTCTAGCTTGTGTATGAAAACCTGGGGAGCCCAACCTGCAAAGCAAGTGCAGCTTGTGCCTTGAGAATCTGCAAGCCTGCTTCTATCATCAGTCAGGGTGAGAAGCTGCTAATTCATATCAATCTATCTAGTGTGTTTAGTTTGTGTTTTTGTTTATTTGCTATCTGCTTTGATCTGTTTCCTATCACTTACAATCACTTTATTGTAGTTAATGAACTGGTTTATATTTTAACCTAAACCAGTGTGTCTTTAAAGTGAAGTGTCTGGGGGAAAATCTCTGGTTACCAGAAGTGTGCATATTCCTCTCCATGCTGAGGGAGGGGTGGATATATTAATGATCTTACACTGTACACCTATCCCTGTGCAGTGCAAGACTATATAATTTTGGGTTTATATTCCAGAGAGGGGTACATGCCTGAGAGCTGGGAAACTGGCTGGGATCTGCTGTTTGTACTTAGGTGGCTTAGGTAACGCACACTCAGGTAGCTCAGTTTGGTTGTGTAACACCACCTGCTGTCATGTTGGGTGATAACAGGGCCTGGGTAAGGCTGGCTGTGTCTCCAGCCAAGGAAAGCAGCGTGGGCAGGGCCAGCCCAACTGACTGGTTAGAGGGGCGCGCGCAGCGGTTTCTCTTAGCTCTCAGACTGCACTCCAGGGGTGGCAACCCATCACAGCTCCCTGATAAGATGGGATTGGAGAGAGAAGACAAGATCCTGCCTAAGCCTGTAATGTTGATTAGACCTTAGACTTGCAGAAGGGGCAAGGTCAGACTAAGATGGGTGGGTCATATCAGGACCGTTTTCGTTAGTTGCAACTCTTTGCAAATATCGAGTAGTGTTGGCTTAAATAACTGTGGTTAGGAAAAAGTGACTGTGATTAAGAAATTCCTTTGCTGATCTTGTATTCCTTGCTTGCCTGCCACATTGTCCATGAAGGGGTTAATAAAAGCTCAGAGCAAGGTGGAACTGAGGGAATGTGTATCAGTAACGGGGCATTCAGGAGGACAGAGCCACTGGTTTCCTAGTGTAAGGTGGCCTGGCTGTGGACTAATGTGATCATTTAGTCTGACTCTTATATAACACTGCCCATAAAATTCGTCTCAAAATAATTCCTATAGCAGGTCTTTTAAAATAAAGATTAGATGTGTTTTTCTAAAATTGTCAGTGATGGAGAATTCACCACAAACCTGGGTAAGTTGTTCCAATGGTTAATTATCCTCACTGTTAAAAATTTCCAGTCTGACATGCTGGCTGGCGCTTCCCGCAGCTCCCATTGGCCAGAAATAGCAAACCGCGGCCACTGGGAGCTGCGCGGGGCCGTGCTTGCACACGGTCAACATCTGCAAATTATCCCGCAGCCTGCAAACACCTTACCCTGATGGGCCGCATGCGGGCTGCAGACTGCTCACCACAGCTCTAAATCAATGACCTCTCTGCTTCATTATTTAACAACTCCCCCAAATTTTGTGTTATCTGCAGACCTTCAGTGATGAACCGCCTGCCCCTGCCCTCCAAACCCCTCGGTCCCAGCCTGGAGCCCCCTTCTGCACCCCAAACCCTCATCCTCACCCCCCCGCACCCCAACCTGGAGTCTCCTGCACCCTAAACTCCTCATATCTGGCCCCACCCCAGAGTCTGCACCCCCAGCCGGAGCCCTCACCTCCTTCCGCACCCCTACCCCCAATTTCATGAGCATCCATGGCCCACCATACAATTTCCATACCCTGATGTGGCCCTCAGGCCAAAAAGTTAGCCCACCCTTGGCATAGGGCTAAGAACTGATTCTGCAGGATCTGAGTAGAAACATACCTATTCCATAATGATGCCCCGTTTACCATTACACTGAGACCAATCAGTTAGCCAGCTTTTGATTCACTTACTGAGTGCTATGTCAATTTTATATCTTCTAGTTTTTTAATCAAAATGTTATGTGGTACCAAGTCAAATGCTTTACAGAAATCTAAGTGTATTACATCAATACTATTACCTTTATCAACCAAACTTGTAATCTCATGAAAAAAATACAAAGTTAGTTTGACAGGATCTATTTTCCATAAGCTATGGTGCTTGGCATTAATTATATTACTCTCCTTTGTTACCCCAAGAACAGACTCAGCAGTCCCAGAGTAGCCCTTCTGTTGCTTACTTCTGAGTTTCCCAAATGTTAGCCTTTTAATCTGTTCCTGCAAGGTAAAAGGAGGGGGAGAATTTGCCAAGATTTACCAAGGATCCTATGCCCTTCGGGAAACTCCCCAGAACAGACTAAAATCTGTTCACCTAGGGGAAGACACAGATACAGCCTTCCATTCAAAGGATTGGCATCCAGGCAGTACTTTTTCTTTATTTAGTGTAACCAGTATTTCCTAATACAATTAATCTAAACCTAAATTAAAAAATAAATGTAGCTACCTTAGCATAGGTATACAAGTTAGAGTACCCAAAACTAATGTCATACAGTTGGAATGGCTTAAGTGATTATGTTCTGCACACGGTGATCAGTCATATGCAGGACACATAAGAGCAATCTTAATTAACCCTAAACTTTATACATCTAGAAGAAGGTAACATTCATCATAAAAAGACATCTTTAACCCAAGCATACACATTCATTAACCCTATTTCTAGTCTATATTCTATACTATGGCTGACATGCTTACTCACTGTAGTTTTCTTTCTCTTTGCTCTGCCTTAAGGATCCTTTTCTGCTCTCTCTTAGGATCCTTTTCTGCTCAGTCCCAGAAGCCCGCTGTTGCTGTCACCCGGCAGTTGCTTCTTCCTTCAGGTTGTCTTCCTTGCTGTTCTTTGCTCTTAGGTTTCTTGGATATTCTCCTCCTCCTAGCCTAACTGACTTTTGCCTTCCTGCTTTCTGCCTTATATACAGTTTTTGGCCTGTTCTGATTGGAGGATACATACACTAATAGTCGGATTGAAAAATAAGCCAATCACCTTCAAACCTTCTCTGATTGGTCCATACTTACACACAAATCACAACTGCTAAATCTTGTCAATCCAAGTTGTTGCAGAACAAGTTTTAGTATTATGGGATGTTACTGTTATGGTAAGGTGACTCTCACCTAGTTTTGGACTGAGCATACCAGACTGACCTCTCCCTGCAGTTTTGAAATGACCTTTACCTGACTTCAGTCCACACCCTACCTACCAACACATCAGTCATAGGCTGAACTGCTTGGAACTGCCAAATCACTGTCCTCTGTGTGCCAAAATTGTACACACGCTTACAATTACCAAACGTTTAAACTATAAGTAAAAGCACTTATTTTTCTAGGAAATACCAAGTCAGATATATGTCAGTTTAGGATTCCAACTATTTCTTAAAGCGAGCATGTCCTGCTTTTTTCACACCGTTATTCTACGAGCCTAGTGAGTTAATGGACACCGTTAATACAGTTCTAAAATCTTGATACATTTGTGATGCCTCAGTGCCCAACTAGCTTTAGATCCGATAAATGACTTGTTGGGGGAAGTGCAGTTAGAATTTGCATTTCTGTTCCTGTGGAGTGCCAGAGGATATTTTCCTAGGTTCTAGGGAACTTAGCTAGAATTGCTTATCATAGGATGGCAATAAATACTAGTATTTATTCATGTTACCCACATTTAATGATGATAAAATCATGTGCTATGTATTGCCTATCTTACTGTGAATGTACAAATGCTTATGGTCCTTAACTGAAATTTGAAATAAAGAAGGCATTTAAAAAAAAAAAAAAAAAAAAACCTCTATAGGTGACTACATTTAATGTGCTGGAATCATCGTTCAACTTTAAATATTCCAATTTCAAATTGTTGCATGCCAATTTTTTTCTAGAGTTTTTACTTATGCACTTACTTTACAAATGTTCCAAAAATATATCTCTGAGAGTCGCTTCAAAATGCAGCTGAACATTTGAGGTGTTTTCGCTGATAATTTTGTACTGTTTCAATATTAACCTTTTCTTGAATGTAAATACACCAGGCCAACAACTAGCTGAATATAAAAGTGACCTTAGTTCCTTGTCCTTGTGGGGGCTGAGAAAACGGATACAAATAAACTACTGAACCTATCTAGTTGCTTCAAACCTTTGGGAAATGTCATCTGTTTTCACAGTCGCACTTTATATCAATTGTTCGCAATTAAGGATTTCGTGAAGCAGGCTGTTATTAATAAAAATAATTGTAGCAGCTGTGTGTTGATATAGCATGTCCTCACATGAGGTGTATAATGTCAGGCTAGTGCAGGAAGAGGTTAATAAAATGACCCAACAGGTATTAATCATCTCTACTTTGCAGCACCTTTCAGAAATGCTTCAGCAGGAAGGAAAGATCAGGAGAGGAACATGAAATAAAAGGAAAAAGCAGATAGACACCCCTCCCCCCATCTGCCCTGGTAAAGAGGTTCTTCCTTGTTTAGAAGGCAATGGCTCCCAAGGACCTGAGTACAGAAACTTGTCTATAAGAGAGTAGGAACAATGTGGCTTACCCTTGTGCATGAGAAGGCTGATTGAGCCTTCTTGAAGCAAGGGAAGACCTGGACATCAGCTGTGGACAACCCTTGCCATGAAAGGCTTGCACTCTGAAAACACAAGCAGATGGAGGGTAGAGATTGGGGATACACTATACAAATAAATGAAAATGGTGAAGAATTAACAGAGTTAGGACAGTTACATGCTTTCTTTACAACTTTTGCTGAGCCTTGTTAGGCTTTTAGTGATAGAGCCCCACACTACCCCATCCTAATATATTGTGCTTGTGTGTGTACATAGGCCACTGCACGTATGGGCTGGTATTTGCATAATAACATATATTCAATAAGTGGTACTTAAAATAGTTTGCATGCCTAAAGGTAAGTAGAGATAAGTGTGGTGTATAATCATTCCTAAACGTCCAATTTACTTTTAACCATTTCAACTTTCTGTTGAGGCTGCAGTCTGTGTTGCTTCTGCTTTCTTGGTACATAGGAGATGTGGGTTAACATCCTGACTATTGTAAACTTTCCATGGGATGTAGTCTGTTACTGATGAGCAGACTGGCTTTAATATAAGCCCTTTATTAAGAATGGAAACTGGTGCAGAAATCAAGTGAAAAACTTCTTACTGTTTTCTAGCTGTAGTCTGTCCTGGGCTCCTTTTGTTTTCTCTATCCCAGCATGCGGCACCTTGCAGGAAGACAAACTGATTGCTTAAAGAGTGTATAAGAAGTGTGAGATCACTACACTTCCTGGACGACTTACCTAATAGCAGTGGTTCTCAACCTTTTGGGGCTGAGACCCTTTTATCAATATTTATGGCCTGTCCTGACCCAGTAAATAGTCTGGGGTTTGAAACTACCCCAGGGCCTCCATCAGATCCTGCCCTCTGGGAGGGCTTAGTCCTGCCTAGCCCTCACTCCACAGTGGCAACTCCTGTACTGTGGGGCTTGGCTCTCCACTCTGGGTGTTGCAACCTCCTGGGTCACAGCGCCACTCCGGTTTGCTCCCACCCTCCTGACTAGACCACATTTTGTGTGAGTGGAGTTGTGACCTGGCTCATGGGGTTGCAGTGCCACTCACTCAAATTTGGCCTACCCAGACTTCCATCATCACAACAGCTGGACTAAACCTGAGTGGTGCTGGGACCCCAGAGGTTGCAGTGCCTGGAGCAGGGAGGCAAGCCCAGCCAGCCCCATGGGACAGGAGCCACAGGAGCTGCCATGTTAGGTTGAAACATTCTGGCAACCCAATATTAGGTCCTGATCCACAGGTTGAGAAACCTTGCTCTATAGTACATTTGACCTTGGGAAAGACACTTCTTTCTCTGCCTGTTTCCCCACCTGTAAAATGGAGATGATACTTCACAAATTACTCAAGTTTCTTTAGGTATGTGTACAGCTCCTTGCATCGTCGACCCCTGACTTTAGTTGAGGCCTCTCTGTGCTATTCTAGTGGTAGCACATAATAAACCTCGGGGCTGGTTGAAAATTTCATCAAGATTTTTAACAGAATATTGTGTTTGTCATTAAAAACTTTTCACAAAAAAGTCTGCTCTCTGCAGAAAATTCTGATTTTTTTTCACAAATATAAACACCTAGAATCTAAAATATTTTGGCTGGAAACTGAAATTTTAATTCAAATCAGATGCCTCAAAGGAATAAAGGTGTCCCCGCCTGGACTTCATCTCCCATGATCACTGTCTCCCTTCATCAAGAAGGCAGACTGTGGTGCATCATGAGAGATTCAGTTCAACCAGACATCCTGGCCGATAGAGGATGATGGGAGCACGAGGCAACACAGTAACTATTGTAAATTTTTCTACAGGGAGCGGGAGTGAGTCCCATTTTTGAACAGTTCTAATAATAATCCAGACCACAGTTGACAAAGGTAAAATGTAAAAAGGATTTATTAACAGTGATGTTTTGTGGTTGTCCAAGGTTAGTGATGTATTCTCTGAGGGTTGCACCACGTTAGTTAATGTTATTAAGGAGAGATGCTATGAGAGAGAGAAGGTCAGTGGCTTGTCTAGTACCTTTAAATGCATTTCTACCCTACTCTTTTCCATTACCCAAGTATTAGCAAAAGGCTTTTGACCCTTCTCTCTCTCACTTTGAGTGTTCCCCAATTTAGCAGCATTAGTCCTGACTCCTAGTCTCTTGTTACCCATCAACAGCATCTGCTCCAGTCACCAGGTTCAACCCTGTTTCCCATTAGTTTTGCAGTTAACCAGCACTGTCTTCCAGGTATTGGTACACACCCTGAATATGGTTAAATTCCTGATCTTCCTCTTCTCACAAAGGTGCTTGATCTCAGGATGCCCTTTGCTCCTCCCGCCCCTAACCTCCATAGCTGCTAAGCAGAACATTGATTTTCTGTGACAAAGCTGTTCTCTAACTTCTTCCAATGTTCAAATATTTCTCTATGCAGAAGTTGGTCATAGACTGAGACCATGCAGAAAAGTATGCATCTCCTCTTTTGTAGATCTTCTGCTTCTCTAGGGCACTATGTTGCTCTTGGCCAGCTGACCATTTAGTCTTAAATATAACACTCAAGAAAATATTTAGGTTAAACTATCAAGCTGCATTTCATAACCCCATACAAATGGCACCACAAACATTTTTTCAGACCTATCTTTGGGATGCAGTGCAGTATCCAGAAGTGCATTAAATGACAGAAAAGTGTGTCCTCTGAAGTGAAAAGGCATGAACAAACTTGTTAACATGAATGTTTCAGTGGAGAATGTACCAAACTTTCAAAGTTTATCACCTTTAAAGTTTATCACCTTTATTAAGTCAAATCCCAAGTCTGGCATACAAATAACTATTTGAAGTTCTGAACTGAAAACCCTAATGTGAGTTTGGGTGTCCTATTGAGATGCAGAGATTTGAAAATTGAATTCAGCATGTGGTGTTGTTTTTGTGAGGTGAGGTCTTGTTTCTGAGTTGGTCTTGGAGTAAGTTTAGAGAGACTATTCCATGTTTATACTTTAAAAAACAAATTCCTGTGATCAAACAATACATTCTTTGTGTTGATTCGCTTGTTTTTGTTCATAAGTTATTTCAATTATAACAATTATAAAAAATACTGTCTTAGCATAGTGTAAGTCTAGTAAAATAACTTTTACTCTCTTCTATGTAGAAAATATGCCTTACCAATGTTCAGGTAGAATCTTTGGTGGGGGAATCAATAATTCCTTCTTTCTCTTTTGCCACTACTTCTATTTTTATTTGCAAAGGCATATTCATTTAACCATTAATATCCCCTGCCTTTGTGGTTCAGGTTTGACTTCCTTGGTTTACCTCATACACAATTGCTTATCAGCAGGATTGTGAATGTCGTGTGTCCAGAAGGTAAACTTGCTTTTACTTTAGTTGTGTGTTTCTCTTACAGTGTTTAGCAGGTATAAATTTCATTTGTGGTATTGCAGGCATAAACATTCAATTTATGCAGACCCTTTGAAAATTCAGCCCCAATAACTTATAGGTGGTGTATAGCAGTAGCTATAATGAGGTAACCTTAACACCTCTGTTGCCTATGCAGTCTTCATTATGTTCCATTTCACTGTACATGATGATTGTGTCTGATCATGTAATTAGACTATTTCTCCTGGTATTTTCTAAATTTATTTTGCAACTTTAATATTCTTTTAATATAGTTTTTGTATGTAGTATGTATCAAATGTTTTTTATATTATGTAAAGATCTATGGACATCATCATTTCACTTGAGATCTTTAGTTTTAAATAAATATTTTGTAATTTAAAGTAATTGAAGGTTTGAAGCCTAAACTACCATTTCTTTTTGTTTCCATTTCTTCATGGTGTAATACACTATATTTTTTCCAGTAACACTTAAGTTCATATTAAGCCAAATATATATGGCTGAATTTTGGAAATAGTCCACTTATAATTATAAAAAGCTAAGGCCCAGAGCCACAAAGAGACTTAAGTGCCTAGAAAACCACTGGAACAACACTGCAATCTACAAAGCCTGAGTTACGTGCCTAGGCTTCCTGTACAATGAACAGGGAAGGCTAGGTCCCTTAGAATGTGATCCACAAAGCCAGCAAGGTAGGTGGCTTCCTGTTAAACTAGCCAACAGCAGATATGGAGGAGAGAAGTGTGTCCCCACCCCCTCAGGAAGATAGAACTCTCTCTGGAGCACAGCCTGTCTCTGCTTGTAAGCCTCAGCTGGGAACTCCTCTCCTGGAATCTGGTAGCTTAGGTACCTAAGTTGTTCTCTCCACATAAAATGGCAGCTGGAAGTGGTGGTGCTAGTGCCCACCTTATAACTTTTAGCCCAGTGGTTAGAGCACCACTAAGGATGTGGGAGACTCTGGTTCAATTACCCCCTCTCTCTTGGAGGGGGGGGGAAAGTGGGAGACCTGTGTTCAAATCTGATCAGGCGAGTGCTCTAACCACTTAACTATGGGATATACAGATGTGGCTCCCTCGTTCTTTCCTGTTAAAGTCGTTGCACTTTGGATAAGTGATGAGACTTGTGGGGGCAGAGGGACTGGACCCGGAGTCTTTCACCTCCTTTAGGGGGTGCCCTAACCACCAGGTTGCAAAACCATTCTCACGGTCTCAATGACTTTTTAAGTATTTATACACTGTGAAACAGCTTCAATGGGAAAAATTTTAGGTAACCCTCACATCAGACTATCCCATAGTAGTTAGACCACTCTCCTGAGAGGTGGGAGATTGCTGTTCAATTGCTTTTTGCCCTTTAAGGCAGATGAGAGGATTGAACCTGGGTCTCCCACATCCCAGAGGAATGCTCTAACCAGTGGGATAAAAATTATAAGGCTACCATGTCTTCTCCGGGTAGATTTTGAATGGGACCCCATCTAGCAGGTGCCCTCTGAGCATGCCTACCAAATCAGGCCACACAGTCAGGGGTGCACAGAGATTTTGGGGTACCTGAGGCAAAATCTGAAATTAAGCCTCCCCCTACACCCCCACTCCAAAAAAATTACCACTTAATGGAGGCCAGAGAGGTTGGAGAGTGTTCAACCTGCAGCAGTGGCTCAGCTCTTGTCCCATGGGGCTGAGCCTGGCTCACTGCTCTGTATGTTGCGATCTGGCATGCAGGGTTGCTATGCCATTCAGGTTTGGTTTGGCCACCCCTCCATTGTGGCAAAGGGACCACCGAGCCAAAGTTCAGTGGGGTTGCAGCACCACTTGGTTGGGAGCCCTCTCAAACAGAGTCTGAGGCAAACACCCCAATTTGCATTCCCGGCAGACATGTGTGCCCTAGAGAAGCAGAAGATCTACAAAAGAGGAGATGCATACTTTTCTGCATGGTCTCAGTCTATGACCTAAGTACCTTTGTGGATCTGGACCTAACTCACTAAAATTGATGAATATTTAACACTACCTCAGTATCTTCAAATGGTTTATCATCTATACATAACATATTTGTGTACTTGCTTCCTCTAGTCAAGAAAGCAGAGTAACTGAATTAATCTTATGATAGTTTGCAGACTGCTGTCATAATAGCATGGTAATTTTTTATTGCTATGTTTTTTTGTCCAAAAGATGATTTTCCCCATATCTTAACAGCTTTGAATTGATAGAACATGACTTCCACACACACAGTCAATTACCCTGGACAATGGATTTCTGAATCTTGTATTCAGTTAAGAAATGTTTGATGATTATAAAAAGTCTTTCAGAGGACACATAAAAAGATTTCCATTGGGGAAATATAAATCACTCTGAATAAAAACAAGCAGTGCTGAATGAACATATTGACTAAAACATTTAAATATTCATTGTAATCTGAGAGTCACATTCCTACTTTGGAATTGTTCCCCTCCAACTAATTTGTGTATTCTAGAGCTGGTTGAAATTTTTCACCCAAAGTTTCTTCTTTGAAAAATGATCATTTTTTCAAAAATGATTTTTTTTGTGTGAAAAGTGTTGCTTCGAGTGCTTGCTCATGTCCATTCCATATTAGGTGTGTGTGCTCACCACATGCACCCGTGCCAGAAGTTTTTCTCAGCAGTATCTGTATGGAACTGGCTCTGGCACCCTCTGGAGTGGTGCCCACATGGTACGGTGTAAGAGGCACCGCCGGCTCCCCCCCCACCCTGAGTTCCTTCTTGCCACCAGTGACGGTGCTAGAACGTCTGCTGCTTTGGCTAGCATTGATTCCTTCTCTGTTCTTGCAAACTTTGAAATTGGATAAAATAGTTATCCATAGTTAGTAGTTTTCTTAGTTACCCTTAGTAGTAGTTCTCAAACTTTCCATTAGTCCTGAATGGGACCCAGCCGGGGGTCAGGGTCACACAAGTGAAAAGTGACATATCTGCAAGTCCTTCAATCCTACAACAAAAAGAGTGATGTCCATCTAAGAGCGCTCCTAATGGACTCTGCACTCACTCTGGCACCAGACCAGCAGTCCAATTCCGCGCTGAGCACCATGGCCTCCATGTGCAGTGCTCCTCCAGCACCATCCATGAACCAGCCCTTGTCTCCCTCCACGGCTCTGGTCAAGAAGCCGAAAAAGACTGAGGGGAAGATCTCCTACCTCCCGCAAGTGAAAGAGGGCAGGGGGTGAGCCAAGACCCGTGTCGGGCAGCTCCACATCCCCCTTGGGAAGTTGGGCCCCAGCTCAAGTCAAGTGGTGCAGCCCATCCCATGCCTTGCCTGTGACTGGAGCAGGGAAATTGGATCCTCGTCTCCCACCTCCCAAGTGAGTACTCTAACCACTAGACCATAGAGTCACTCTCTTGCTCTCTCTCCTTTCCATCCTTCCCCCTGCTCCACCTCAGAATATCCCATAGCACTCAGCAGAATATGGCAGATCCCTTTTCAATCCCTTCTCCAGGTCAGGCAAAGCAGGGACATGAACCAGGGCTCTCCCCCATTCTAGATGAGTATACTAACCACTAGGATTAAATTTAGGAGGGAGCTCATCCTCCCCGACTCTCCCAATTTTTTTGCAAATCTCACCTGAAATAGGTAGGGAACTTGACTGCCTACCTCCAATTGGTACCACTCAGTTGAAATCAGTGAAAGCACTCAGATTAGTAGCCCCTGTAACTAGACCCATAGATAAGCACTGTGAGGAAATGGGGAAGGAAAAAAAAAGTGAAAATAAAATCTCAGTATCATCTTCTTGGATCTCTGACCCATTTGAAAAATTTCTAAACCTAAAAGAAGTCTTATTCCTTTAAGAGAGGGAGAGTTACAGAGAGCTGAATATAGAAAATACATATTAATGTTCTTGCATCTGGAACACTTTCTTTAGACTGATCAATTTTCAATTGAATTTTATTTATATACATCAATAGCATTAATTACTTTAAAAAATTTAAATACTTAAATTGTTCATACAGTGGGTCATGACGTGAAATATTCCATTACCTATGAATGGAGTACTGCAAATGAGTGAGAAATTTTCAATTTAGGTTTAAGGGATATGTTATATGTTGATATAAACAAGCAATCTAATAATTCATTATGAATTAGTTGGTATTAAGGTGATACATGAAAAACAAAATATGAAGTTATTGATAGTAGTACAAAACAGGTATCTAAATTGTTTGTTTTAGTTTAAATAAGAGTGATAAATCAATAACTGAATTTTGTCAAGTCATTTGAAATATACATCTGTTTTTCAAATCTGAAAACTTGACTGTTTGATCATAAGAACAGATGTTAACACCGTCTCTAAACAACAAAGAGGAAATGCAGTGTTGACAGTTTATGTATACATTATTTGTCTTCTCAATATATTTTAGAATTTTGTTTGATAAGTCATTATAGGACGGAAAAACTAGCTAGCTGTTGCTCTGTTTGAACAGTTGGTGGCTCCAGTGCTTTTCAGCTGGAACTGTGCATAATGCCAAAACATACTCGCTCAGTTTTAGCTGTACTAGGTGTAGGGGAAGACTGACTTTGAAATTGCACAGGAGTTCATATCAAAAGCAAAAACAAACATTTTAGAGCAACATTTATTTAATATGTTTACTTTTAAAATTTAAGTGTACTAACATTTTTCAGGATGCTAGACAACTACCTTTTCTCCCACCCATCTATTTTATTCAAATTACTTGGGTTAGTGTCTTTATTGTATTTGTATTTAATGCAGAAGGAGTTAGTACATGTGGATGCAATATATCTGGCATTTTTCAACTAGCCAATATTATTGATGACTGTTTCAAACTGGTAATCTGGATTGTCTCCTAATGCTATACTGGATTTCAACATATCCAAAGTCTACTTCCAATTAAAAATATAAGATAAATATCTGTGGAAAAGAAAATATTTCTGAATAAAGAATAATAGGCAGTCTCCTCTTTCACTTGTCCCAAACAGTTATTTGTTCATGTGGTGGATAACTTAAATATTTCCATTATGGTATAGCTATTCCAAAACTTCATGCTTCAGGGCACTAAATTCCCTCATGATCAGAAAGGGACTACTTCTCTCTTCCCCTGCTACCTCTTAACCCCCCCTCAATGGACCACATTGCACAATTGGCCACACACATATTCTGTAACTGATGCTTCATGTAGAGTTTGTGTACATTTTGAGCTGGTAAAGTCCTGTTGCAACCACACTGACAATTTCTATGAAAAATGAACCTAGTAAATTCTTCTGCTAGATTTTACAAGCCAGCACAGGGGCATGGTTCCAACCCGTAGATAGGAGTTCCCACAGCATCATAGTTAAGCTTACCAAAACCCAGAAGATGTCTTTTGCTTCTCCTAATGTGGATCTCCTATCCTTAATTCAGCCAACCAGACTGGCCATGTTAATATCCTGCAATAGATTTTTTTTTTTTTAAATAAAGTGAAAAACTAGATATCTACCACTCAGAACAATTTGTACCAGGCAGGCCATATAATTGATGAAAGAAAACATTTGCTTTCATTATATATTCCATCTTTTGACATAATTAGCTATATTTAGAGCATGACTATCACCACTGGCATTCTAACCTCCTCCTTCAAGCTTCACTGCAGTAGGGCTGTTCTATACCAAAGTGACCACTGAGGTTGATATCAAGGGAGATGACACTTAGAATATGTTTACACTGCAAAAAACAAACAACCCAGATGAACAAGTTTCAGAGCCCAGGTCAACTGAGTCACCCAGGACGCTAAGCCTTGGCACCCCTAACACCAGGCTGGAGAGGCTGTCTACTCAGCAAATTTGTTAGATTTGTAGTCTACTGTTTACCTTAGGAATAGATAAATTTGCAATGATTCAAGCTTGAAGTGAGGCACTTCCTATATTCACAACTAGAAAGTTATCTTCCTGTCCCACTCTGGTCAGGGAGCTGCTCCTCTTTGGATGTTTGTGTGAGAAAAAATAGACAACCCCTCTGTCCCTGAAATTCAATATATGTGAAAATGCTACAACTATACTACTCATGGGCTAAAATAACTAATTCACCCAGTTTACAGTGCAAGACACATGGTTCCTGTCTTACTGTGAAGATGGGAAAGTGTTCTAATATACTGTGCCAGTATATAAGAAGTGTAATGCTGTAATACATACCTCCCTAACATTCACTAAATCTATTGGGAATAACAGCAGTACCAAATTTACATCAAAAGTTGTGAGCCATATCTACATATACAGCAAAAGCATGAATATACACACCCTAGCTACCTACCTAATACTCATTAGTACATCTGGTCTCCTCCTACTGAGAATGGCTACCTGCAGGATGATCTGGTGCACTCACTACTATATTCACTAGCAGAAAACTTATATTGGCATAGCTATGTGCATCAGGGGTATGAAAAACCCACATCCCTGACCAATACAGAACTCCTAATATAAATGAAGCTATGTCAATAGACTGGTGTTTCTGCTGACAAACCTTACATTTGGGAGGTGGTGTACCTACACGAACGGGAAAAACTCCTATTAGCATATGCTGTGTCTGCATTAGGAGGCTATGCCATATAGCTATGCCTGCAGAGGCTCTGTAGTGTAGACACAGCCCTAGTAGTGGTGAAATTTAAATCACCTCTAAAAGAGTGAATTCTTTTTTCACCTCTGTTTACAAAACTATGCACTGACATGGTGGGAATGGTGGTTTGTGTGTCTTTATGTGTTCACTAGCTCTTATTTTTTGCCATCTATTTTGCAAACCTTTTAAAAAAAAAGGTTATTTCAGACTCTTTTGTTTTTGGACAATAGTGATGAGCCTGCTTATACCAGTTGTGAATTTTGCCCATCATTCAAATCATCTTCTCATTGAAACAGTTATTTCTGTGGCTTTTGGTGATGCTGAATTGAAACAGCAAAAGTGTTTTCTTGTTGCTTTCTGTATTTGTTTTCATGGGGTGTCAGAACCAGAATGAGGACTCAGTTAATGAGAATCACATTTGCAGAAGATGGCAGTCTCTTTAATTATCTGTTCTAACTGTAACAGTCTTGTACAAATTAGAACCTTATCTTGTCTTAGTTTCCTGTGTCAGTCACACCCTATAAGGTAAAATACTTTAGATGTTTAATTTTGATAGTGTCTTAATCAAATAGGAATGAATTAAATGCCTGGAAATGAGACACATGGTATACATCAAAAAGAAACAGGGATTACGAATGTTAATACAAGAATGTTAGAGGCAGTCTCCATGGAAACTGTATACTTGTTAAGGAAAAACACTTTTCAAAAAGTAAACATTTGATTTATTAGCCATGTTAACAAAAAAGTTATTAAATGAATACATCCTTTCTGCAAATATTTGTTAATGTTACACATTACATTAATGCCTGAAAATATATAGTTTTAGAACTCTTAAGGACCAGTGCAGAATGCTGGGCTTTTAAAGAGTATTTGTTAAAATAACAGCAGTGACCAGTGGGGATTCTCAAAGGCCTAACTTTGAGCAACATGAACTCAGGGTTACGGTGAAAGAGAAATCCCTTTCAGCAGTGTGATCTCTTCAGAAAGGAACTTTCCTTCCAACCATATGAACTCTGATTGCGTATATGCTCAAATATCAAATCCTCCAACCATATGTACTTCAGCAAAAGACCCCACTGCACTTTATCAGGACTGGTTTTAACTTAAAGGAAATTAACCAAAAAAAACCCAACAACAATCTATGCAGATGCAAATTTTAGATTTGTGCACATCCTGGAGGTAAAGTCAAAAACAAAATAACCTAATGGACAAAATTTACAATTTTGACTATTATAAGAACGGCCATATTGGGTCCAAAGGTCCATATAGCCCAGTGTCCTGTCTTCTGACAGTGTCCAATGCTAGGCGTCCCAGAGGGAATGAACAGAATAGGTAATCAAGTGACCCATTGCCTATTGCCCATGCCTGCTTCTGGCGAATAGAGACTAGGGACACCAGCCCTACCCATCCTGGCTAATAGCCATTGATGGACCTATCCACCATGAATTTATCTAGTTCTTTTTTGAACCCTGTTACAGTCTTGGCCTTCACAACGTCCTCTGGCAAAGAATTCCACAGGTTGACTGTGCACTGTGAAGAAATACTTCCTTTTGTTTGTTTTAAACCTGCAGTCTATTAATTTCATTTGGTCCCTAGTTCTTGTGCTATGAGAAGGAGTAACTAATACTTCCTTATTTACTTTCTCTACATCAGTCATGATTTTATAGACCTCAATCACATCCCCCCTTAGTTGTCTCTTTTCCAAACTGAAAAGTCCTAGTCTTATTAGTCTTCTCTCATATGGAAGCCACTCCATATCCCTAATAATTTGTTGCCCTTTTCTGAATCCTTTCCAATTCCAATATATCTTTTTTGAGATAGGGTAACTACTTCTGCATGCAGTATTCAAGATGTGGACATACCATGGATTTTTATAGAGGCAATATGATTTTTTATTTTATTATCTATCCCTTTCTCAATGATTCCCAACATTCTGTTAGCTTTTTTGACTGCCGCTGCACATTGAGTGGATGTTTTCTGAGAACTATCCACAATGACTCCAAGGCCTTGGCTACACTTACCGGCAAGTTCGACGGCTGGAAATCGAACTTCTGGGTTCGACTTATCGCGTCTAGTCTGGACGCGATAAGTCGAACCCGGAAGTGCTCGCCGTCGACTGCGGTACTCCAGCTCGCCGAGAGGAGTACCGCGGAGTCGACAGGGGAGCCTGCCTGCCGAGTGTGGACCAAGGTAAGTTTGAACTAATTCGAAATAAGGTACTTCGAACTTCAGCTACGTTATTCACGTAGCTGAAGTTGCGTACCTTAGTTCGAATTAGGGGGGGTAGTGTAGACCAAGCCCAAGTCTCTTTCTTGAATGGTAACAGCTAATTTAGACCATCATTTTCTATGTATAGTTGGGATTATGTTTTCCAATGTGCATTACTTTTCATTTATCAACATTAAATTTCATCTGCCATTTTGTTGCCCAATCACCCAGTTTTGAGAGATCCTTTTGTAGCTCTTCACAGACTACCTGGGTTTTAACTATCTTTAGTAATTTTGTATTATGTGCAAATTTTGCCATCTCATGGTTTACTCCTTTTTCCAGATCATTTATGTATGTTAATTAGAACTGGTCCCAGTACAGACCATCAGGGGATACCACTATTTATCTCTTTCCATTCTGAAAACTGACCATTTATACCTATCTTTTAACTAGTTAACAATCCATGAGAGGACCTTCCCTCTTATCCCATGACAGCTTACTTTGCTTAAGAGCCTTTGGTGAGGGACCTTGTGAAAGACTTTCTGAAAATCTAAGTACACTATATCCACTGGATCCCTCTTTTCCACATGCTTGTTGACCCCCTCAAAGAATTCTAATAGATTGGTAAAGCATGATTTCCCTTTACAAAAGGCATGCTGGCTCTTCCAACAAATTATGTTCATCTAGATGTCTGACAATATCATTCTTTACTATAGTTTCAACTAGTTTGCCTGGTACTGAAGTCAGGCTTTCCGGCCTATAATTGCTGGGATCACCTCTGGAGCCCTTTTTAAAAATTGGCATCACATTAGCCATCTTCCAGTCATTTGGTACAGAAGCTAATTTAAATGATAGGTTACAGACTACAGTTAGTAGTTCTGAAATTTCACATTTGAATTCCTTCAGAACTCTTGGGTGAGTACCATCTGGTCCTGGTGACTTATTACTGTTTAATTTATCAGTTTGTTCCAAAACCTTCTCTAATGACACCTCAATCTGGGAGAGTTCCTCAGATTTGTCACCTAAAAAGAATGGCTCAGATTCGGGAATCTCCCTCACATCGTCCACCATGAAGACCGATGCAAAGAATTCATTTAATTTCTCTGCAGTGGCTTATCATCCTTGAGTACTCCTTTTTAGCATCTCGATCGTCCAGTGGCTCCACTTGTTTAGCAGGCTTCCTGCTTCTGATGTACTTAAAACATTTTTTGCTGTTACTTTGAGTCTTTGGCTAGCCATTCTTCAAATTCTTTTTTGGCCTTCCTAATTATATTTTTACACGTCATTTGCCAGAGTTTGTGCACCTATTTTCCTCACTGGGATTTAACTTCCACACTTTAAAGGATGTGTTTTTGCCTCTCACTGCTTCTTTTAGTTTGTTTAGCCACGGTGGCACTTTTTTGGTTCTCATGTTTTTTAGTTTGGGGTATACATTGAAGTTGAGCATCTATTATGGTGTCTTTAAAAAGTTTCCATGCAGCTCAGAAAGATTTCACTTTTGGCGCTGTACCTTTTAATTTCTGTTTAACTAACTTCCTTATTTTTGTGCAGTCCCCCTTTCTGAAATTAAATGCTACAGTGTTGGGCTGCTGTGGTGTTTTTCCTGCCACAGGGATATTACATTTAATTATATTATGGTCACTATTACCAAGCAGTTCAGCTATATTCGCCTCTTGGACCAGATCCTGTGCCCCACTTAGGATTAAATCAAGAATTGCCTCTCCTCGTGTGGGTTCTAGGACTAGCTGCTCCAAGAAGCAGTTATTTAAGGGGTCAAAAAACTTTATCTCTGCATCCTGTCCTGAGGTGACAAGTACCCAGTCAATATGGGGATAGTTGAAATACTCCATTATTATTGAGTTTATTTAAATAGCCTCTCTAATCTCTGTCACTATCACCATCCTGGTCAGGTAGTTGGTAATATATCCCTACTGCTATCTTCTTACTAGAGCATGGAATTACTATCCATAGAGATTCTATGGAACAGTTTGGTTCATTTAAGATTTGTACTTCATTTGATTCTACGCTTTCTTTCACATATAGTGCCACTTCCCCACCAGCCCAACCAGTTCTGGCCTTCCGATATATTTTGTACCCTGGAATTACTGTATACCATTGAAAAAAGAAGGAGGAGTACTTGTGGCACCTTAGAGACTAACAAATTTATTTAAGCATAAGCTTTCGTGGACTAAAACCCACCTCATCGGATGCATGCCAAGTTTCTCTGATGCCTATTATATCAATATCCTCATTTAATACGAGGCACTCTAGTTCACCCATATTATTTAGATTTTTAGCATTAGTATACAATTTAAATACTTTAATAACTTGTTACTTTTTAGCTGTCTGCCATTCCATGATGTAATCGAATGGGACTCTTTTTCATTTGACTGTTTCTGATCAGATCCTACCTATATTTTATCATTTTCCATCTTTTCCTCCTTACTAGGACATAGAGAATCTCCATTAATAGATTTTCCCCTTAGGGATGTCTCTGTCTGAGCCACGTACTCTTCCGCACCTGTCAGCTTTCCCCCAGCCCTTAGTTTAAAAGCTGCTCTATGACCTTTTTAATTTTAAGTGCCAGCAATCTGGTTCCATTTTCGTTTAGGTGGAGCCCATCCTTCCTCTATAGGCTCCCCCTTTCCCAAAATTTTCCCCAGTTCTAATAACTCTAAATCCCTCCTCCCTATGCCATCATCTCATCCACGCATTGAGACCCTGCAGTTCTGCCCATCTCCCCTGTGTGTGGAACTGGAAGCATCTCAGAGAATGCTATCATGGAGGTCCTGGACTTCAGTCTCTTACCTAGCAGCCTAAATTTGACCTCCAGGACCTCTCTTCTATCCTTCCCTATGTCATTGGTACCTAAATGTACCACAACCAGTGGCTCCTTCCTAGCACTACACATAAGTCTATCTAGATGTCTCAAGAGATCCGCAAACTTCACACCAGACAGGCAAGTCACCATGGGGTTCTCCCAGTCAACCCAAATCCAGCTATCTAGATTTCTAATGATCAAATCTGCCATAACTATTACCTGTTTCTTCTTAATAACTGGAGTTCCCTCCCTGGAGAGTGGTCTTCAGTGCAAGAGGATACCACAATATCATCTGGAAGGAGGGTCCCTAGTATAGGATTATGTCCCTCTACTCCTATTGGATGTTCTCCTTCCCTCAGACTTTCATCCTTCTCAACAGCACATAGGCTGTCAGACCAGGGGTGGAACTATTCTACGGTGTCCCCGAAAGTCTCATCTATGTACCTCTCTGTCTCCCTTAGCTCCTCCAGCTCAGCCCCTCTGGTCTCCAAAGCCCATAAATGGTCTCTGATGGCCAGGAGCTCCTTGCACTGAATGCACACACATGCCACCTGCCCGTAGGGCAGGTAATCATACATGAGATCTTGAGTGCAATAAACTGGGTAGCCCCCACTCTGTTGCTGGCCTTCTACCTGTATTATCATTTTACTCCTGAAGCTATTTCTTTTGTTGCTGTTTTATTTTTATCAGGGTTTTTTTTTTGGGCTTTAAGTTTAAAGGATATTAAGTGTATTAGTAGTCTGTCCCCCCACTCCACCTTTAAACAGGCCACTAGGCTCAGCACACACATGGTCAGCCCAGAGTCCCCCAAACAAAGACACCACACGGTATACACAGAAACACAGACACACACACGACAGACAACAAACTTACCTCAAGGGTCACATAATCACAATAACTGAACAAATAATGAAAAATAGCTTGATTTTGAAATGTTTTCTTCTAAATTTCCTCTTAGAGCATAACTATCATCAGGATTGGCCTTGAGGACTGGGTCTCTTCTAGGTTCCTTTCTCTCTAGTGAGTAACACCTATCTTCCTTATGTCCCTCGTAGAGTTAATGAGCCACACCTGCCACAAAGAGTCAGCAGATCTTCAGCAGCTTTATCTCTGGTTTGAGCACTTTCTAATGGAGTGGATCAACATAGTAGATCTACCATCCCTCTGCTCTGTTTACCTTGCAACTGCTTCCAGTAATCTGAACAAAATATAAATATTAAAGAAACATTCCCTTTAATTAAAAATCACACTTGTATCTGAAAAACATTACCTACAATAGCTACAAGTAACAATTGGGGCAGGTTGATTTTTTTTGGAGGGGAGGGGTGTTATTTTGTGCGTTAGACAGAGCTTTGGCTATAGTCAATAACCTTCTCTCTCTCCACTCCCACCAAAATCTCCAGTATAATCAGTAGGTCTGCTTCCCCTATCATTTTGTGAGTATTCCACATGGCAACAGTTGAGATTTAAAACATTATAGATTGGAAAATATTTTTTGTAAAACCACAAAAAAAAAAAAAATCCCAAAGGGATTCCAGGGTAGGGGTAGGACCTGAAACTACTTTAAACTTTTTTTTTTTTAAACTTACTTTTAAGTGGAGCATGTTTCTATTTTTGTTTTTGTTTTTAAAGGCAAAGTAACTTTACATTTGAACTGTCAGGTCCCCATGTTTTCTCACTCTCAAGTGTAATCTTGCGTAACACTGCTATTCAGATGCACTAGATTTTGACAGGATTCAGTAGCAAGCAGAAAAAGTGAGGAGCTGATATGTTTTATAGCTCTCTGATTTTAATTTTTGAGATGGTTTTTATTCTGCACAAGGAAGTGAGGGCAAATTTTTCTTTTTTGAAATTTGCTTTTTAACTATGTGACACAAACATTCATTTACTATTTACGGTTCTGTTTCCCTTTCAGTAATATAAGAAGTTACCAATATTTATTTATTTTCTCATGTCTCAGTCCTGAATATAATCTATGGTATCTATAGAGTAACAGACTTTTGTAATGAAGTGCCAATCTTTCTTTTTTCCTTAACATGAAGCAAGAATAAAGTGGAAAAGTATCAGAGTGAAGACTCAGTATTCAAATGAAGAGTGCATTCTTAACAATTCTATAGTCAGCTTTTAGTCTCCCTATTAAATTTTCCTCCCCCATGTTCACTCTGACATACACATAAAAAGAAGGAATTCTTACATGTTTATAAATATACCATAATCTGCAAATAGGCACACAGCTTCTCCCTAACACTTTACTCACTTGCAAAATTATCCCCTCACCCTGAAATCAGGTGATGCACTGCTGTAAAATTGAGAGGAGAACTGGACCTAATCTTTCAGTTAAACCAAAATTAATAATTCTATCTCCAAGGCAAAGTTATGAAGATGTTGTGGGGGATTTTAGATTAATACAAAATCATTTTCAAATTCAAATACTTAAACAATGGGTACTTGTAATACAATACATATCACATAGAACATGTCATCTTGTAGAAGTGAAGAGCAGCACTTCTGATATCTCTAGGTTGCAAGAGATCTCTAAACTGTTGTATGGTAAAGATAGATAAAAATAAAACTAAAGTTAAAAGCCAGTGAGCTATTCTGGGATCTCTTACAAGCTTTTCTATTAGTGTCTGCAAGTGGTGGTACAACTAAAGTAGGATATAAATATCTGTATCCTCCCCTCCCCTCCTTCCCCCCAGCCTATTGCCACAACTTCTTTTATTGTTCCCCTTTCTCAGTTGTCTGCCTTTTCACATGACTGGTGCAGCTGCTACACTTCTTAATTCCCCCTGGTACTTTTTTGTGGTGTCTGGCTATGCCTTTCTTGCTTCCTAATATTTGCTACACCATCACTCCAGCTGCTGGCTAACACCTTACTTTTTCTGGCTTGGATGGAGAATCACTTTCCCAAAGTGATTTTCCTTAACTTCTCTTTCTCTGACTTCCAAAATGAGTTTCATTGATTTTAAAATGGATTTGCTCTTATGGTTTCCAGAGAGGGTATTACCAGATTTTAGTAGCAGTTAAAGGTGTGTTGGCTTCTGAACTAAAACATTCTTTTGATGTGCATGATTGAAACCGTTTACTCTAATACAGTGGTGTCCAAACTTTTCTTCTCATGCCACCCTTTATCAGTAGTGGAATGTATCTGCACCCCCCTGGACTGGGAGCAGGGACTCTGAGTGGGGACCAGTGGCTGAGAGCAGGGTCAGGGCCATGGCCAGGAGTGGAGCCAGGGCTGTAACTGCAGCCTGCGGCTGGGGCCATGGGTGGGGTTGGAGCTGAGCTGGATGGTGCACTCCTCCCCACACACCCCTCTTGGACATACATCCATGCCCCCCTAGGAATGCGCACTCCACAGTTTGGGGACCACTGCTCTAATAGTTCACCCTTCTTTTCTTTATCCTCCTCCCCCCTTCTAATGGGTATAGACTTTTTACTTTGCTAACAGTCTGCTCTGTAAACTAAAGGACGGGACATAAGAAGTTTTATATATTAAACTCAGTGCCCTGACTTAACCATAATAGCAGAACAATGAGATGTCCTCTTCAACCGAAAGGCAACATTGTAAAAACTGATAAAAGGATATCCTTTTTAGATAATGCATGTAGAACTCACTGCCAGAAGACATCACTGAATCCAAGAATCTAGAAGATTCAAAAAAAGATTAGACATATATAGAGATAATGATGATGTCCATAGCTCTGGCAGGTTAGATGAAAAATGCATATTAAGGGATATAAGACTATGCTCCAGTGGTTAAGTCAACCACTGACTGATAAGGGTTAGGAAGAAACATCCTCTCTGGGTAGGTTATTGCATTTTGGCATTTCTTGCACCTTCCTGTGAAATATCTGTTACTGGCCACTATTGGATACTAGACCAGATTGATCACTGATCTTGTTCAGTAAGCACCAATTGAATTAGAGGGGAAAGGAGTAGTGGTCTTCTTCCAAGCTACGCTCACAAAATTATCTCACAAGATTGAGACATTGGTCATAGAAGATTGTGCAGATGTTCAAAACATGATCCTATGTGCTCTCAAGGTTGTGCTGGGCTTCTTGGTTGTGGCTTCTGCACTTGAGGGGTTTGAATACACCCATAGGCTATTCATACTTGTCTTCCTTTCTGTAGGACTCATGCCCTGTTGGATTCTTGGGGTTGGCACCTTCTTGATTAGGAGGGAAAAAAATAAGAGGTGGTACTCTTCTAGGTCTGCCCGTTTGTGGTACCAAAATAAGTTGTCATTCAATAGATTGTGTAGATATTGATAATATAATATTGCATCTTTCTTACATGCAGTGAAATAACTAACAATATTGGCTTTTAATAGCATAAATGGCACCTGATGAATTTGCATCTTTGAATTATTTTCACAGGCTCTCTGCAGACTCAGGCAGATATTGCTGCTTCAGTTTACATTTCCAAGGCTGTCTTCACATCAACAATATCAAGATACTCAATTTTTGTTTTTAAATGGAAATTAAGATACTGGAAGATAAGAAGGCAGCTTGGGAGAGGTGCTAGTATGCCGTACTATCATGTACTAGCAACATTCAAGATCTGTTAGTAAGGCAATATGTATGTTCCAACTGCGGGCCAAACTATACTCTTGGGATCTCTGAATGGAGGGAGACACAAACATGTTGTGAATCCTTTCCTCTGTGAAGAGCTTATCCATAAACCTGAAGAGCTGTGAAACAGAAAGGAGGGGGCAGGGTAGAGTCCCAGGCAACCAGAAGAAGAACGTTAAAACAACCCCACGTGCTACCCTGGTTCTACCAACAGATAATAGCTAGGGAGGCTATAGCAATGGACCTCCAAGGGAGTCATGCTGGCAGAGTGCAGAGGGTCCAGCGCTTCTAAGTATGAGTAGCATCTGTAAGCCTTTGGGGGGAAATCCCTACTCCACCCAATGGAAGAATAGACAAAACTCTTTAAGGAGAAGGAACCTCAAAAAGCCCTCATTCGGGAATGTGGTCAAATACGTGCCTAACTGTAGGCATATGAGTAGTTCCACTTAAACGTGATTCCTCACATGCTTAAAGTTAAGCACATGCTTTAAATACTGTGCTGAACTGAGGCCTCATCTCTACCTAGCCATGTAGTTCTTCAGTGTCCTGCAGCATGACATTATTTATCCTTAATGTAATGGATTATTCATTGTTTAAAAAGCAAAATATACTAGTTTTAGTGCATTTTATTTTCCCTCTCAATCTGACTCCAATTTATCACTTTCTTGCTTTTTCTTTCTTCTACTTCTACTTTCAGCTTTTTATTTTACCTCATCTGCCTATTCTCCCTAAGAAACATTATTTTTAGCTGATTGTAATTCAAACCCAGAAAATTTATTCTGTATAACCTCTCCTTGACATATTTTCAATTGTTTGATTAGGACAGAAATGTTTAGTACATAGCTGTATCCCTAAAATTGCAGGCTTAGAATAACTTTTCTCTAACTTGTGTTCATAGCTGTGGTCGCTTTGTAAATAATGAATAACCTATTACATTTCTTACTCCGTAATCATAACAATATTGCAAGTTACGATTGAGGTATTCTAGCCAAATCTTTGGGTAAACCTTAAACAATATCTCTCCATATTAGGATTGACTCTAATCAGTGCTATTAGTCCTTGCTTTCATAAATATAAAATCTCTTTCAAAACTACAGGTCTGGGTAAGGATAAGCCATTGAAGACATGAAGGTTTTGAAAGAAATTCACCATTAAAGATAAAAGATGTCATGCCATAGGACACTGAAGAACTACATGGCTGGGTGCTGGAGGATATAAAGGATGCTCCCCCTTTTTAAATATGAATTGTCTTCTCTTTTCAGCTTCCATTTTGATCTTGTTCAGTGAATCGGGATTTAAAATAATGTATTTAATCATTCTCTGAACATTGAAATTTTGTAGGGATTTTCCTATTATCCCAGCCTGTGAACAGAATCTGATTTTAAAAACAAACCTGTGTGCTATTTTAAATCAAAGCCAACCATTTAAGCATATTTTTATCTTTTTTAACTGACTTATAAATCTATGATTACTACAAACAAAGAGGGTAGAGAAAAATATTTTGTTTTTTTTTCACGTTTGTTTTCTTTGTGTACCTGACAGCACTGTACTACACTGTAAACTCAGTATAGGCAAATAGCAAAAAAAAGGATAAAGAACACTTTTTTTTTTTTTTGAAAATAGAAAGTGTGATTTGTAAATGCACAGCAATTGTCAGGGCCCTTGAAACTACTTTTTTTCTTTCTAAAGCCTTAGGAGATTTCAGGTTGAAGGTGTCCTGTGAAGTGTGCTCTACATCCCAGTCTGTAACAAATCTTTTAATCTTGAAGCCCTGCAACGAACTCCAACTAATGAAGCTGCTTTCATCGCTACAGGTGCGAGTGGAAATTGGAGGGCAGGCGTTAACTCCCAACGCCACTCCGAGGTCTGAGACGCAGAGGGAGTTGCATAGTACTGCAGCAATGTTGCCTTGTTGGAGCAGGGCGTTTGGAGGGTGTTGCACCCTAATGCTGATGAGGTCAGTCGGGGGGGCGGTGGTTTGCTGGGAAGGCGGGGGCAGGCTGCAGTACTCGGGTTTCTTCTCTCTCCTGCAGCACAGAGGTGCCTGCTGTAGCACCGGACTCGGTGCGAAGTCGACTGTGCCGCCTGTGTGACAGAGGCAGGGACAGCGGGCGGTTCCCTCAGCATCCTCGCTCCCGGGGAGGCGGCGGCGGCGCCAGGTGGAAGCAGCTCTGAGAAATTCTCCCTACGCTTCCTGCTCCCGCTGCTGCGGGCAGCTGTGGCTGCAGGTTCCCGAGTGGCAGTTGTTGCTGGCGGACTCGACTTCTCCCACTCCGTGCGTGGCAGGGGACGGGCGGCTGCGGGTCAGGGGGCTCTTGGGGCAGTTTGTACAGTTGGCTGGAGAGCTGCTGCGCCGCCCGGAGATGGGAAGGCAGAGCCTGCGCTCGGGCATCCTCCTGTTGGCGGCTCTGGTGTCTCTAAAAGGCGAGAAGCTGCCAAACTGCGAGGACGCTCGGAAAGTTTTCCAGCTACGGCAGATCGGCCCCGCCAAGGGGCTGCCGGAGACCCCGCGGGCAGGTAAGAGCGGGCTCCTCTCCGCAGGGCACTGCTGCAGGGTGTGCCACCCCTTCCCCCGGGAGAGCCAGGGCTCCTGCACCCGGGGACGCAGCATTTCGGGGCCGTATAAGGAGGGGCTGGCAGCGGGCGAGGGATCTGAACTGCATGGGGCAGGAGTACCGGGCGGGCCCCTTTTCGGCCCGAGTGGGCGGCTCTGCTTTCGGTGGTGAGCGGCAGGCGCTGGCAGGGCTGTGCAAAGCCCAGACTCCCGCGAGCAACTTCCTGCGGGCGGGTGGGCTCCCTCAGTAGCGCTGCTGTCCTACCCCCAAAGAAAGTGGCCCGCCCGGCCGCTCTCCTGAGGCTTTCTTTCTGGACAGCGGTGTCTTGGCTGCGGGAGGCTGGGAAACGGGGCGAAGCAGTGCGGGCAGGAGCAATGGTATAGTAGCGCCCCTGGACGGATGGCTGGCTCCTCTTGTCCTTTCCTCGGGCAGGTGGCGCCACCTTTCTCTTGGGGAAATGCTGAGCGAGGGACTCCCATGCCCCAGCTCACCCGCTGCAGGTTTTGAAATGGTGCTATTAGCTGTGGTTAGTCAGAAGGGCTAATCTCAGGAGAAGGCATGGGTGAAAGATAGTGGTCAGCCTTCCATATGGGCCGATTCCAGCCCAGGTTTGCCCAGTGTAACACTGCAGGGGTTGATAATGGAGAGGGTGTATGTAGGAGCTGACCCACTGCTGCATCAGGGATGGAGAAAACAATGCCCAGGAGAATTTATAAACGTGGAACTCCTGGGTTTGACAACAAATTAGGGTGACCATATTTCCCAAAGTGAAAACAGACCCCATGTGGGGCTGGCCCATGGGGTGCCCCCTTCTCTCCTCCTCCCCCCGTGTGGGGTTGGCTCAATGGGGCCCTGCCACAGCGCCGCTCGCCTGACCTTCTCCCAACATTCCTCCATGCGCCCCCGGGGGCGCCCGTCGGTTTTTTTTAGGGGGGGAAACTGGGCATTTTTCTGATGATAAGGGACGTCCTGGACTAGACTTAAAAAGGGAACAAAATGGAACGTATGGTCACCCTGCACCAAATCCAAGTGACGGGGCTTTTTTTGTGGGAATGAGACTTTACAGGGCACCAGCAACTTGGAAGGAAAGGAAAGAAACAAGAGAACTCCTTGCTCCCATCCCTCTCACTCTTTCCCTGAAACATCCCTTACTGGGGATGGATGGTGAAATACCATGTTTACATGGGGTATTTGGCCCAAAATCAGCCATCAGTGGCCAGCCACTGATGTAGCTTCACCAGTGAATATACCCAGTGTAGACTGGGGAAAATCACTGTGAGCCATGACTTGGATCTGTGCAACTCAAGCAATTTCAGGCAGTTAAACTTTGTCAGTGCAAATAACAGCTAGTTGCCTACCCAGCAATGGCTGTAGGTGGGGCAAATCCCACTGTAAGTAAGGTGCTAGTTAACTTACAGTTGCAGGTACCTCTGTTAATACACTTTGCATTTGCATGACAAATGAAAATTCATGAGATTCCTGTGATGAATTGAAATGATCCACCCTTGCGAATAAATGTGGTGTGAGTATCTTTACTCAAGTGAATAGTTCCATTGATTTCAGTGGTACTACTCCCACAGGTAGAATTACTTACGTATGCCAGTGTGCGCAGGGTCAGGAACTTAGACATATGATGATTGACTGTCACGGGTACAGTCTCACAGAAAATGTTTTCTGTAAAAGGGGAAGCTATGATTAAAAATTCTTAAAATGGTGATAGTCTCTTCTTGTTCCCAGGCCTGGTCTACCCCAGAAAGTTTTAAAAGCATAGTTATATCAGTTAAGCGGGAGTGTGTGGGGGAAATCACATCCTTAACTGACATAGCAATGCTGGCAAAAGCCCGACTGTAGTTATACTGGCAAAAAGTCCTTTTGCTGATGTAACTTATTCTGTTTGGGGAAGTAGTTTAAGATCTAGTTATACTGTCAAAAGGACTCTTTTGCCTATATTAACTGCATCTTTGCGAGGGGTATTTACCAATATAGTTCTTCGGGTGTATCTATACTGGCTAATCCTTTTAAGTGCAGGCAAAGCCTAAGGGAACTTGTTTTCTTCTCCTTTACTGAGGAAATGAAATTAGTGGTATGGTGTACCTTAGACTTATGCCTAAAATCTCATTGTAATATTTAGTATTTTAATACTCCAATAAAGATAGTTTGTAAACTATATTGATGGTAATATTAAGAATGGGCTAAGCCTGAAATATTTATGGAATTATAGTACTTTCATTTAAATCTTAGCTTCCTATGAAATGTGGAAACATAAATCACATTCTTTAAATCTCATTAAATAGTTAGTTTCCTTAGCTAGAGCTTGTATTGTCAGAATGTAATGATAAAAAAGATGGACAGATCATTTGGAAGGGCGTATTAGAGATAAGCTTTGTGGGTTTGATTCAAGCCTAACAACTCTCCATCTAGGGGAATTTGGATCTAGATCCAAACCTTGTAGCTGGTGTGCATCTCTAGTATTGCTTATTTAGATAAATGTGAACAATGTCAGGTTTTTTGAGATCTTATCAGTTGTAACCATATTCTCCACATTCCCTAAACTAACAAAACTGATAAATCTTCTCCACTACCATAATTCAATTGTAGAATATATTCATGTATATGATGAAACATAGTAGTGCCATTTTTCTCTTAATAAGTGCAATTAAGATGTTTGTAGAGGTTTCTTTCTCACTAACCTCACACTTTTCCCCCTGCCTGTAGAAATGCTTTGCGAACACAGTACTTAATAATTTTCTTCCTCCATCTTCTTTATCTCCTCCATCCAACGTACTTACTTTGGATTAGGAAAGTAGGAAAAAGTTCCCTTCAGAACTTATGATGATGTCCCAACAAGTGATAGTCCGGCAGAGGGTGGGAAACAGTTTTACAGTCAGCAAAGGGTTTCCCTCTCAAGATGAGTTTTATTACTATAGAGACAGATTGTCAAATACCTGTATCCAACAAACTGAATGCAAATTTAAAATAATTACCTCTCTGGTGAGTCTCCATGGTGTTTTCAAGGGTATATAGGCAAATAACTGTGGATAAAAGAATATATAATTAGAGATGTCAAACAAGAAAAGAGAGAACTGGAAACAATGAGAAATACGCTAAATGATAGCTGTGGGTTGATAGGACAAAATGTCAAGAGAAAAGAGACATAACTTTCACACTTTATACAGTGGGTTTTAGTCTTAATGTTTTAAGGTTCACTTTCTGGATAAGCAGTTAGGAATAGACCTTTTGGTAAAGCTTTTCTGACAATATATAGAAATATGTTCAATATATACTGCTTATCAGAAATGTGTTTTACTGTTGTTGAGAACAGTTTGAAGCATGTATCACTGGATATTATAGTATGCAATAATAGCAGTATACAAAGTTATGGTTGAGATAACCTTTTGGATTAAAAATGTAATGGTTGTTCTCAGACCAATGGAGAATATTTCAAGAGAGTGGGGAGGGATGCTTAAAGGACCCTGAGTTTAGGGAGACAGAATCTTTCACACTTAATACACTTGTCAAATGCTTTGTGTATTTGGGTAACTCAGATGAATTTTAAAACTTCTAAGATGCCTCAGGCATTGGGCCTTATCTTGCATACACTTAAGCATGTGTGCAATTTTACTCTTGTCAGAAATTCCTATTGGGGCCTAGTCTGTAATGAAAGACAGTGACATGATTTGAAATAACAAAAGTAAGCATCTGACAACTGGAGATTTTATACACACACGCATTGGGACAATTTTGTATTGGGACAGCTCATGTGAGTAGGGGCCATTTGCTGAGTAAGGATTGCAGAATTAGGGCTTGTATTTGGAGTGCCATACACTGAAAAAAATGCAGCTGTAATCCTGTGTACACTCAAAAACAATGTAATTCAGTAAGTGAGCGTCTTTCATCCCTGGTAGAACTGTGTTGTAATCAGTGGAATTACACTAAGGAAGAATTAGGGTCATTTTGTTCATCTTCAGATCTGAGTGTGATCAGCATGTTTTCCCTCTCTCTCCTTTTAATAATATTAAAAACCAAACAACCTTTCCATGAAAGAGAACTATACTGATGTAAATTTCACTAAGTTTACTCAGTCTCCTTAACTGTGATTTGTTCAATGATGCATAAGTCTGTGTTCAATCATCGTGTATCATATATTATAATAAAACACTTAACTACATAGCAATTTTTATCTTTAGCTCTCAGAAAACTTCACATTTGCAGTCTGTGCCTGAACTCATTGGCTATTTGCCTAATTTTCTTAATGGTAAAACTATTGTAATTGTATTACCTAATTTTTCTTATTTTTCTGTAGTCTTAAAAGACCTTTCTTATGGTAGTTGAGGACTTCATACGATGATGTACGCTGAACTCAGAGTTTAATGTAAAAGAACGAGCACCCATTCCAGTTTCATACCAGCTGTCCCTCACCCTACCCCCAAAATTTCCCCCAGCACTTCTTTATGTATTTTTAAAAATTGATTTGTCTTAAATAGTTCAGTTACTAGTAACTGTAAACTAGATTCAGCTCTGGTTCCCTGGTGCCTGGTTCAAGGCTACAGTTGCAAAAGCATGTACTATAATCCAGTTGCCTCCCCCTTGTGGAGAAAATGTTTCTGGTAGGGCAGGGAGACAGAAAACAAAATGGGGGACACCTGAGTGCAGCAAAATGGCAAATTCCTTCCAGGTTTAAAATGCTGAATTCTGTGGCATATTGGAAAGCTGCCATATTCCATGCTGCCATGGAATCACAAAGTCCAGGGAGTCCTGACTGAGATGAATGGGGCAGTTCATATTTCTTAGAGGTATTGTTTCAAGCTCTCTGCAGAGTCAGACAGGAATCATTACATTGGTTATGCTCAGTTCACCTTCTGAAGGTTATCTGTGCAATCATAAGCTAATAACACAACTTAAAAAAAGAGAGCTGCTGAGATTGAGCAATACAACTATTCTGTGCCAAGTGGTGAATTCCATGGCAAACTCCTTTGCTACAGAACTGTGTAATATATGGGGTCCTGATAATAGGCAAATGGGTAAATGAGGCAGGCAATGTAAAGATATGTACGTGCAGTGATGCTGTTCAATCAGTAGAAGTATTTTTGTGGTATATGAAAAGCTCCAGAAAAGATGGAAGCCAGCTTGTTTTGTGCCTGTTGTGCAGGGTGGATTTGATTTAAATCACAAGTGAAGAAGACTCAATTTAATCATGGATTTCTACATAAAAGTGCATTCTTGTTGGTTGTTATAACCTTAATACATATTCTTCACAACTCAGAGTTAGATGTAGCTTTCATTTCTAGAAGGTACATACTATACATTTTTAAGTAATTAATTTTGAAAACTTTTCAGATTAGCTTTACAGCTATATCAGAAAATGAATGATTGTTTGGTTATTTCATTTATCAAAGGTAACTGAAGCAGATAGTTCACCTCCCAATGACTTCATAAATATCTCCAATTCAACAGGTTAATCATTAATATTGGAAGATTTTCTTGCCATGTTCTATTAGGAGGAGAACATCACCAGACAGACATTTAAATTGTTTTATTTAACTAAAACAATGACGTTATGTATTTGGGATTTTTTCTTCACCAGCAAACATATAATATTTTAACAAAACAAGCATATGAATTTTTGAATTTAATAAACATTCACGTTTTTAAAAATTGGGTTTGTTTTTGTTAAAATTGTTTTTAACTCAAATAGTTAAATGAAATATTTAAAAAAAAAAAACCCCACAAAAATTAGATCGACTCTGTCATCCGGGTCAACATGAGAAACTTAAAATATTGGCTTCTGCAGCTAGCTCAGTCGTCTTCACCTTCATTTTCCTGTTTGTTCATAATCTGGAAAAGAAAAACAAGCTTTCCTGCTTTTTCAAGTCCCAAACGATTTCTCAATTTGGAATGAATTAGTCCAAAGGAAGAAAATATTCTTTCTACACTGGCAGAAGAAGCTACTGCTGTTAAAAGTCAGATAATCACTTCAATAGTCTCTGAATCCAAGTGCTTAAGTGACTTCCACCAGTTCACTTATTTTACTTTCTTTAAAACATCATCAGCAAACATATATTTCTTGAAAGGTTCACCCTTAGCTCTGAAGTTTATTATAGTTGGCATTATGGAGGGATGATTGCTGGATGTCCATGTCCTAGCCAATTCCTCTTCTTCAGCAGTTAAGGTTTGACCCTGGTACTGAGTATTCAGAATATTTGCAAGAAAATGAGCTGGAGATAGTGCTTGTTCCATTGTTGTTGTTTTTTTAAAATGATTGTAATTTAACTCTGTCATTGCATATTTCTCTTTTTAAGATCTCACTCAGTTCCTTCCAAATTTCAACAGCATCAGCAATAAAACAGCTATTTCCCTGCATTTTATTCAAGGCTACAGGAATAGTTTCAGGGTACTCCGCGTGTATTCAACATTTCTCTTAAGCCCAATGTTGAGAACTTTGGCTGTGACAGTGCCATCTATTTTTTCACAATTTTGTTCACAAAGTGTCATCAGATTAAGCCATTTCTTGTTCTAGTGCTCAAAACAGTCCACTACTGAGTTCCATCGCACATCTTGTGGGAGAGTTAGCTTGGTTCCTCCCACTTTTTTCAGAGCAGCTGCTGCAAAGTGGTTGTTATGGAAGTATTTTGCAATTTCAACAACATTAGCCTTTATTTCTGGAACACAGAAGTCTTTGGCTAGGAGATGCATGAAATTAGCACTACAACTGTATGTTTAGCTTGGGACTCTCTTCTAAATAATTTCTTCTCATTTTGGATACATTTGCAGCATTGTCTGTGACTAAGCTGCGTACTAGACATTTGAATTATTTTTCAGTTTGTTATAGCTTTTATTGCTACTTCTTGTAAGTATTCTGCTGTGTGTGCATTTCCTGATGTATCAATTGTTTCTGTAAGGAAGACTTCTTCTGTTGTCACACAAGCACATACAACAGGATCTTTGTGGACATTGTTCCACGCATCAAGACTCAGATTAACAGTTTTACCCTGTAGACCTTTTGCACACTACTCAATTTCTCTTTCATACACTTTATCCAGCAATTTGCCTGTGACATCTGCTCTGTTGGGTGGACTGTATCCTGGTCTTAATTACTGAACCATGTTAATGAAATGTGGGCTCTCAGTCATACGGAGAGTTTGTTGCATAAACAAACTGGGCAATTTTTTCATCAATTGCCTCCTTTTGTAATCCGTTGGTTCTTATCACAAATTTATCTATGGTTGTTTCTAGACGATGGAGATTTTTTTGCTACAGGTGATATACTGTGGCTATGTGACATACATGATGTGATTGAAACATTATCATTGGCAGATAATTCTGAAACTATAGAAAATGATCTTGAAGGTGGATAGTCTCCAGAACCTGTATGTTGAGGCTGGATTCTCCTTAACAAAATAAGTCAATGCAGTTATTTAATTATTACTACCATACTGCTCATTTAGTATTACTCATTGTATTCACTGGCACTCAGTACTACTTTAAAGGTGAAATTATAAAAGGAAGATCTGCCTATTTCAGCTATTTATTTTTTATCACAACTGCGTCTAAAATGATAGTAACGTAGAGTAACAACTATATTTTTTGTTCAAACATGAGAATTCAAGAATAATCCAGAAGGAAGACAGGCAGTCCTTCAGGAAGAAGTATGAAATAAAAAAAGTTTACCAACCTGAAGATCCTGCATGTTCAGACCTATTTCTTTCATCATCTTCAACGCAGCTTCCTTCTGAGAAGGAACACTTCTCATGATGTTATTTCTTTCGGGCAACCAGGCCTTACATTTCTTTGTTGCACTGTTTGCATTTTGCACGCATGCCTGTCTTACCCACAGGTAGAGGAGCTTCATTAAAATATTCCCACACTGGGTCTCTTTTACGGTCTGCTGCCATTATAGGTTTTCCCTTCTAGTGAGAGAATGGTATGGTAGATTTAAATCAATGAAGGCTACACTCAGAAAGACCTCAAGACTTCTGGAATATACTGTTCAAACAGTTTCACTTTTGTTTCTACTGCCTGTCCCTCCCTTCTCACATTTATCTTCAGACTTCTTCTCCTTGTCCAGATTTATTCCACCCCCAACAAACTTCTATTCATTGACATTTTTGAAACTTTGCACTTTGAGAGAGGTAAGGGATTGACTCTGTGTACACAAATTTGCAGAGGGACAATAGGGTTGAGGTCTGTTATTTATCACCTCTATATATTATTTATTTAAAAACATTTTTGCTGTTAACAAGCATGTTATCTCTGGAGACACAAAGCCACAGTTTGAGAACTGCAAAACTAAGCATGGTATTGTCTAGACAGAGCACTGAGTCCCATTGGGTAGATAGAAAGATTAACCTAAATAATCTATACAGCAGCCCCTGGAGCCCTATAAGATTGGGTCCCTAATCCATGAACTATTGGAACTCATTTACAAAACTTTTCTTAAACATTACCTGAATATATTGTCTCATACTATAGTATAGTGGTCTCCAAACTTTTTTAATCGCACACCCCATCAGTACAAATTTTTTGAACATGCACCCCCTATAGATGTATATTTATTTATGTATAAATTAGATACATGTACTACTGTTTGCTCGGGCAGCGCAGCTGGAGGAGTGCTGCTGGAGCAAACAGGGCGGCGCCGCTGGAGGAGTGCCGCGTCGCCCTGTTTGCTCCAGCAGCACTCCTCCGGCCGCGTCGCCCTGTTTGCTCCCGCAGCACTCCTCCGGCCGTGGCCCCCAATGGATGGTCTTGCGCACCCCACTTTGGAGACCACTGCTATAGAATTAGAATTTATAATCCCTATTCAATGATGAGATATCTTTGAGCTGTAATAGGTTTTTTCCTCAAAAAGCATTTTATCAAAAAAATCAGATTTAAATAAAAAAAATTCCATTTTTTTAATCATTGATTTATATCCACCCTGCTATTGTGTAAGAAGAACTGTCACTCCATATATAATGACAGAATCTGAAGTAAACCTTTAAAAAGATGAGTTTGTTCCTTAATATAAAGAAAAGATCCTGTGTTTCAGCTGTGATAGACCAGCAGAATGGCCTGAGTGGAAGCAACATTTGGCATATGTTGGTGGTTGCCACCAAGCTCAAAAAGGAGGAAGGTGGGTTTGGTAGCGATGGAGCAGCTCCCAGCTTCTGCTGAGGGAGAGTCTGTCCCTATCTGGAAGCAAATAGTGCTCAGTGGAGTGGAGCTCAACCAGGCCAGGATGTTCTGAGCAGACCCTGTGGTCTCTGGATTTGGCCTAGAGGGACAATTCACAAAATAAGGTGAGCAGAATTTGGCCTCAAATATGCTATTTTCTCTTTCACTAACAGCTGAAAACCTGATTCTGCAAACTCTCACTTATGAGTGGATCAAATTATTGGGAATAAGGATTTGCGGGACTGAGACTATGTATGATAGTATGAATTCAACTCAAGGCCTTAGTAAATAAGTACACCTAAAGCAAAAGAATAGTTAAAATTTCATTCTCAATAAAGCTATGGCTCACTTAAGGCAACTTATTAATTAGCCCACTTTTAAAGTGGGCTCATGTAGATAGCTCAGCATTACGAAATGTATTGCAGGCCAAATTTGTGAATACTTCGCACACAGGACCAGATTATTCCTCTTATTAGTGGTAGGGCTTATCTAAAAAATCATTCTAAATGGGTTGCAATCTAGAAGCTTTCAGAGCTCTGTATAAAAGTGAGACAGTGTTTTCCTTGATTGTTACTTGAGCTAAAACATTTTTTCCACTATTTAATAATCAATATAATCTGCCTCTAATGTACACCTCTTCTTTGGGAGAGAGAAGTCTCAATGTGGAGACAAAAAAAAAATACACAGACATTTTCTTGATATTGGTGAAACTGAAACAGAATGACTCTCTCTCTCTCTCTCTCTCTCTCTCTCTCTCTCTCTCTCTCTGTGTCATGCACACACTTCTGCAATAAAACTGCTGTTTGTTCTACAGCACTAGTTAAGAAGCGCGTACTACAAATACGTTATACTAGTTAAGAAACTACAAATCCATGTAGTGGGTTTCAAACTACCACTCTATTCTTAGTCAATTGGGTTCTTTTGCATGTTGGATTCAGTTACTTTACTCCGGTCATGGAAAGCAGCTGTGTTTAATGAGCTGGAACAGAAATAGGTCAATAAAATGTACTTTTATATGTATGTGATTAGCAGTCTTAAAGTAAAAACAGTGTTCCCATAGGATCTTGGAGTGATATCCATGTTAAAAAGATGCTATTTATTTTAGCTATATGCATCCGAAGAAGTGGGCTGTAGTCCACGAAAGCTTATGCTCTAATAAATTTGTTAGTCTCTAAGGTGCCACAAGTCCTCCTGTTCTTCTTTTTGCGGATACAGACTAACACGGCTGCTACTCTGAAAGCTATTTATTTTTTAAATCTTTAATATTAATGTAAAGGAATGATAGAAATGAGAATAGCAGAGTCAGCTACAAACCACAGCCACAAAGAAATATTTTTTATTTTAGAGCATTTCTGGGAGTTCTAATGATCTTTTTGTAACTGTAACAGAAAGTCCATAAGGCTGGTGTATGTAAAATACCATTATTGCCTTCTCCCCCCTGAAAAAGTGGATGAAGGTTTCAAAAGGTGAAGGTATGACATTTATTTGAAATTATGCAGAATTTGGATAACATGAATAGTTATAAGCCAGGGGTTCCCAATCTTGGTTCATGGCTTGTTCAGGGTAAGCCCCTGGCAGGCCGCAAGACACTTTGTTTACCTGAGCGTCAGCAGGTTCGGCCGCTCGCAGCTCCCAGTGGTCGTAGTTCGCTGTTCCAGGCCAATGGGCGCTGCGGGAAGCGGTGGCCTGGCCCGCGCCTCTTCCCGCAGTTCCCGTTGGCCGGGATCGGTGAACTGCAGCCAGTGGGAGCTGCAATCGACCGAACCTGCGGACATGGCAGATAAACAAACCGTCCCGTCCCGCCAGGGTGCTTACCCTGGCGGGCCGCGTGCCAAAGGTTGCCGATCTCTGCTGTACAGGTTCATCACTCTTGTATTTTCAATTCCAAGCAGTGATAAAACCTTTAGATATAGATATATCTGTTGAGAACCGGAGACTAATGAAGACAGTACTGAATACTAAGGAAGTGGTTTCGCGAGCAACAGAATCTTGGCAGAAGTTGTCACCTTATCAATGTGAATGTGTACATGCTATGTAGAGATTTACAGGTTTGTTTAATGTGTGCAGGGGAAACAGATAAAATATACTTCTTACTGGGCGTGTTAATGAAAATGATACTGTTTGTAGTGATGGGAATACTGGATACCAAATATCAAATAATAAAATGCTATTGCTTGCAGGTAAACAGGCCCTTGAGGGTATGTCTAAACCAACTCCGGGCCTGAATAGTAATGTTAAAGCACCATCTGCACAATTATTTTAACACAGTAGCATGATCCCCACTAGCACAAGTGGGAGGCTCACTCCCAAATGCAGTGAAGATACCCTGATGACTCAATATTTTAGTTAGACTTCTAAGAGAGAAGGTAGCAAATTACTTTATTCAAAAATGTACAGTATATTTTTACAATATCTAGTGATTGGGAATGTTCTCAGTAGAAGGCCTCTGTAGAGAGAGGCCTGTTGCCTGCACTCTGCCTGTTCTAGGCGTAGGAATGCTGCCAATGCACTGGAGCAACCAACTAGTTCAGTCTTAAGTCATTGACATCTATTGGGGGGAAAAGCAACATATTTGCCAGTTCTGAGGATAACTTTTGATTTGGACACTTGATAATTAGGAACTGGACTGAGGCTGAATGTCAGATGTGCCTTTTCTCATTACTGACTACAGGGCTATATTTCAACAAGTGATAGTGGAATGGCTCTGTGTCCCTTTATTAATTCACAGAGCTATCCAGTTCACATAAGTAAGAATGGACATACTATTGTGAGCAATTTAGGCAAAGGTGCAGGCTCATTCTTATCTCCCAACATGAAGTTAAATACTTTTCCAAGTTCATATTGGCTCAGAAAGTCTGTTTTTGCTCCCCTGGTAACCTCCCTTCCTCCCAAAAGAGAAAGGAAACCCAGGCTCTGACAGTTTAGCTCCTGAATCTATTTTACTGCAGTGTCAGGAGGACCTTGAGTTTTCATCCTATGTGTGTACATAGCAGGCAATCTGCATCAAGTACAGGTGTCTCAGAAGCATTCTCATGTTGTTTTAAACTATCTGTTTGAGTTTGTCACTATCAGAGATCCAATTTGATGACTAATGGGAAAGCACTTAACTTGTGAATCTGTTATTCCCAACAGAGATCAAGATCAAAATTCCTTGGAATAATTGGTATGTAGTGCTATTCCTCGGCCACACAACACATGAACATTGCTATGTATAAGGTGGCATTGACATTCCATCACCTCCTCTCATAGGACAAACTCCAGCCCTATTAGATCAGTACAGCTAGTCACAAGTATCCATGAGATACTTTCCTTTGATCAACAAATTTTAAAAAGAATACTGTTGTTATGACTTCGTCTGCCTCTACGTTCATGTCTGTGGTCCTTAAGACTTTTTTTGTCCTTAACAGTTTAACTGGATGTTTTCTTTATCCAGGCTATGTCTGGGGTCTCCATAAGGCTGATTATACTGCTTCTTGACACTGTTTACACCTGGGCCACTTATGTCTCAGGTCATTCAAGATGCAAAATGTTCATCATGGAATTCCCTTCTCACATCTTTTACCATCTATGGCAATATTTCCAGATGCTGGACTGGAATGTTCATCTTGTTCTTCCACCTTCTTGAGATTTGTGCACTTTGCAGGAGAAGAAAGGTCTACATTAGGATTCTAGAGTTGAGAAGATAATTGTTCAGTCTCAAAGGCTTTCTTCCTTTGATTAAGACCAAAGATTCATCTGCTGAAGGGAGAGAGGGTATCCATGTGCCTCTTTCCCAATGTCCAGGGAGATTCTTTGAAGAAAGTTATCCTAAGGTGCAAATGTCTGTCTTAAGTCTCATTCTGGCATTATCTGACATGCAAAGGAAGTAAGTCCCAAGTAGGTCTCTTTACCCCCAAGGAGAACACCAATTATCTCGGGTTTTGCTTCAGGATCAAACAAGATCCAATATCATTGGCAGACTCCCCTTTCTTGGAATGGAATCAGGAATTCCTCTACTTGTTCTCTCTGATTATGTTGGTTTAGGAGATCTGTGTACAGCCCCGCCAGGATGGAGCCAAGATGTTGTCTACACAGTTAACCAGATATTGGCAGTTTTGTCTTCATCCTAGATCTGATATTAGGACCAAAAAAAAATGGGACCACTTTGCGATTTAATGGATCTTTTGTCTTCAGACTGTGGTAAGAGTATCCACCTTAGCCTGAATCTTCTTGAGTTGATACCCTGACTTCTGAATTGCTGAAGATGTTCTTCAAGAGTTTAGTGGGTCCTACTGAAAAGCCAGAGCTTTTGATCAAAGTTTTTTTCTTTGTTTTTAACATTGCTATTTATTACACTTTTGAACTTTACGATCTGGTTTAAAGGGCTGCATGGGTTCTGATTTCAGAATCCACCCTCACATGTCCAGGTACCAGTCCCAACTCACCTTACAAGACCCTAGTTTATGGAAGAGTTGCTCGTGGTAATTAGTTTGCCTTGGTGACTGTGCCTATGAAAACTGCATTTCTTCTCAGGAATTCACTTGGTTTTGTTGTGAATATGACAGGGTGAACATCTTGGTTTAGCTATCTCAAGGGTATTCCCTCTGGTGTGTGTGTGTGTGTGTATGTGTATATATATATATATATATATATATATATATATGTATATATATATGTGTGTGTGTAATAAATATATAATATAGCTTTGGGGTTGGAGTATTGTTTGGCAAAGCTCTTGATATTGGTCAGAGTATCATCTGTACTGTACACGTGAGAAGAAGGTATTCCTTATAACCATAGCTACAGACTATGAATTTAATGAGATACAGGTCAAATGGCCATTCTTTCTATATATTGTAGTTCAAATGGGAAATGTGTCTCCTTCTCCATTTCCAGTCTTAGGTCAGCTCCATTTCCATCTTGTATAGGCCATTAGCCTATCTGTATTTCCACAGTGCTCTTTTATGCTTTCATTACGACTTGTCAGGTGTTCATTCACCTGGAGATCTCAAAAGGTATTCAACTGATACAAAGGCACTATTCGATGCCTTCATACTCTCTCTTGCCATGTGAAGGTGAAAGCCAGTGCAACAAGTTTTTCTCTTAATTCCATTCTTTTAAGGTTTTGGACAGATCATGTGTGTCTTGCTGCAACCATTACTGCTACTAAAAGTAGCTTTTGTTTGCTATTTAGCTATTATTATTTTTTGTCAAATGTCTTATGCGTTTTAATTCTCTGTGTCCCTTTTTCTCTTATTTCTTATATGAATTTCAGTAGACATCCAGGATATTGTAAATAGTTTTGAAATATAATAATTTCCAAAGCACAAAAATGTGACTTAGCAGAGACAGGACTTTTATTATATTCTTACAGTTAAGATATTATTGACAAATTTTATGCTGTATCCAATTTGTATGGATTTTATCTTCAGAAGAGGTCTGTGTAAGAAAATCATAAGAGAGGTACATTGTATTCACTTCATTTTTTTTTTTGTTAAGTAGAGGACAATATTGATGATGTGAGGTTGGGGAAAGGAAATGAACCAGCAAATTTCTTTAGAGGACTGAAAGCTAGTATAAGAAGTACTAGTTATCCTTCATGAAGAAAATGAATGCTCAGTGTAAACATACATTTATATTTGTTTACAACAGTCTTGTAAAACAAATTAGACACAATTCACAATAAAATGCAGTAGAATCATCTTCCAGTCTTCTGGGATTGTGTCAAATTGAAAGGCTTCTGATCTGATGTTAGAAAATTAATACAATAATTATTTTAAGGATATATTCTCATCCTTTCCCCCACTCCCTTTTTAACACTGTGGTATTCAAGAAATGTACTGACTTACTAAAATTAAATAAGATACCCATGTAGAGTTGATGAGACTGCAGTTGCTAAAATGCATTTTATCCCTATGACTGTGAAAACAAATGCCATCTGTAAAAATGTGGTTGACCAGGATGAAATAATTAAGAAAAATTAAATGATTTACTACCTGTATTAGATTGACTACTGAATTATTTGATGAAACAAGAACCAAGTGTAATGTATTGATTTAAAAAAAATCAGTTCTATAAATATATATTTGTTAACCTTTTTCTGTGTTGCCTCAACTCTGCTGTATCTAATTTTCATGTCTGAATAAAGAAAAGTAACTTGTGGTGTCAACAACTGTTTCTTTAATAAAAAGGTAGTTATTCAAATTTTAGCTACTCCAGTTCAGCCATGCAAAGTGAGTGAGAGCTTTCCTTCAAGCTGCTAGTAAAACACGTTGATTTATATTACACAGCGATGTGCGGTGTCAGTGAAACATGCCCATATTTCATTTCTGATTGTGCCCTACACTAGTAATAGGATTGAGTTTAAAAGTAACTACCTTGGTTAGATATGTGCTCAGATGAAGGTCAAGGAAAGTGAAAATCAGGGGGGAAAGCCTGGTGCCTTGTTAAATATTCTGCAATGAAATCTAAAATGTTATACTTCAGTTCATAGTGTGTACCTAGCTGTCAGTAATTTACACATTCTAGTGAATGCTGTAAGCTATTTAATTCTTTATAGCACAATAATATTTGAAATTTAGCACTTATGCTTTAGAGATATGAATTACCTAAATCTCAGTGACCCCTTGAAAAGATAAGTATAATAGTCCCTGTTTTATAGATGATAGAAGGGGACGAAAGAGTCAGAGGCTTGCTCAATAGCCACACAGCAAGGGCTTGTTCCTGTTCCCACTGAAGTCAGTGACAAAACTATCATTCACTTCAGTGGAAGTAATGTTGGGCTCTATATTTGGCACAATCAAGATTAGAATTTAGGTTTTCCTTTTCCCTGGTGATGTGCTCTGATAAGTAGGTGGCACTGTCCCTTTACAACCAGGGACCAGGTCTTGAATGACCCCTAGTAAGGGTCATTTCACTGAAGTGGTGCTATACTGGATATCTCTTATCAGATAAGAAGTCTTTCTAAACTTTATGCTCTAATTCACCACAAATTATTGGGCTTGATACAGGTATTACTACTTTTTTTGCCTGCATTATAAAAGAAGTCAGATTAGATGATCATAATGGTCCCTTCTGACCTTAAACTCTAAGAATAATTTGACAGCACAATAATTTATACACTTAAATAAGGTTTATAGTATGGATTAAAAGGAAAAGACTTAGCTGAATGCCTTTCAGGAGAGTATGTATGAGGACAGATATGCTCTAACACAATAGGTTTTTGAGGGTCTGTGCCCCATAAAATAAAATGGGAGAGTCTAAACTCCAGTTATTGAAGGAGAAGAGACAGAGGTCTGTTAATTTTTATCCTAAAAAATAGCCCATTTAAGTTTTTAATATTAACTCTTCAGACTACTTCCTTGATTCATCTACAGTAACTGCCTCTGAACAAGATGGGGTTGAAGTGTGTTCATCCCAATGTGCTCTGAAATCATTTTAGGTTTAAAATAAATTCTAGCTCAAATCCTTTACAGTGGAAATGGGAAACATGGTACATCTTAAATGAAAAAAGCTACAAAACTCATCCAGGTCCATCTGCAAGTTAACAGTTATATCTTGGTATATTTTTCTGTTTTAAAACTTTCTACATCATATTAGCTTAATCTTATTTCATATTAATATGCTAACTCTTCTCCCCAGGTGCATCCAACTCAGGGAAAACTTGCAAGTGTTTCTCTGCACTAAGTCAGTTCTACCAGTGCTACCAATGGTGGAATCTATAATATAGGCAGGCCACAGGCATATTTACCATGATATTATCTAACCTTGCTCAATTGTGCTGAGCCTAGTGCCACAACATTGTAAAAGCACCTACACCTTTTCTATAGTACAGCTTTCACCCTTGCTTCAGTAAAAAACACTTACAACATTTCCATAGGGATTGTCTATATTTGAGATATTTGGGGGAATAAAGGGCCTTGCATCCACACACACAAGCTTTTGTTTTGAATCTGTTGTTGTGTCAACCTATGCTAATAATTCCACTTTGGAAACATGTTTACTGAAATTTGGGTTGAGTTTTCTTGCAATAATATGGGCATTGATGCATCCCTATCCCATGACAACTGTTCTGTACTGTATCTGGCAGTCTTCCTACTGCTATCCTATATTACCTTTGCTGGCTACTTGGGTTGAGCTGGGTACCCTCCAGTGCTTGAGGGTAATCCTAACCAGATAGCACCTGCTGGTTTAAATGATGGTATGCAGCCAGGTGTAGCGCTTCACAATTCCAGCTTGGGGCGAGTTCATACAACTGGAGTCAGCTACCGATTTATACAGCAACTATACCTTGTGCTTCTGAGCGTTCACATGCTGAGGTCCTCAACTTCGTTTCCTTCTGTGGAAAGGAGCATGCCTAGGCCCCTCTGAACAGCAGTCACCGTAACACACAGGTCTATAAGCCGCTATTAGGACAAATGAAGGAGAGGGGGCATTCCTGGGATCTAAACCAGTGCAAACCGGGGGGGTCTGGCTGCGTTATAAGACTATCAGGGACTGTGAGACCTCTGGAAGGGCTTGCATGGTCTGTAGTGACTATGATGAACTGGACCATATTTTTGGCAAAGATGCTATCACTGAATCATGATATGTTGCGGACTCCACTAGAGAGATCCTCACTCCTGTGTCAGCTCTGGGGGCACCATCCCAGAAAATAACAGTGTGGCATATCTTCCCAGTTTGCCTTTCGGAACAAGATCCTTCTATGCTTTTTTATGGACATTCCTCAGGGTAACATCCTCTTAAGTGAGAACAATTTGCTCCTTTTACTCCACCCACTCCAGAGCCCACTGGTAGCCTGCAGAGACGCACATGTAATTATAACCATCCTTCCCAGGTGTCCTAACAATAATCCCCCCAACCAGGTCCCCATCCCACCACAGACTCAGAGGTTCTATATAAAGGGGGAAGATTGTTTGAACAGGTCTTACCATCTCCAGACTCCCTCCAGTTGGGGAAGAGCCCTTAGAACTGGAATCCAAAATTGAGGAAAAAACATGTTATTACTGCTGAACTGTCAACAAGAGTTTGGACAAGAATTACTTTTTGCTCCCCCCTCTTTAGCACATGACATGTGCTTCTCCCTCTACCCCCCAAACAAGGGTATTATCACTGAGTGAACATCTGGCAAATCTCCAGAGAAAGAGGCCAAGGGATAACGTGGCTGCATCCCAGCAGAGGGAGAAAAAGTCAGAAGAGTGGAGGGAAGATTTCCTTCAGCATGATGCAATGGAGAGAGGAGGACAAGGAACTGAAGGCACAGCTGCTGGAGATGATGGAAAGGCAGACAACCCTACTGGAGAGCATTCTGTCACTGTTATAGGAGACCACGCCAACCTACCTATGTCCTACAGTTCTTTCTCTTTGGGAACTCTGCATACTTCACTTCACCAACTCCAAGGGACAGGCCCTTTCCTCAACATTCCACACCACAAGACAAGGAACAGTGGTGTGATACTACACCCCATATTCTTCATTGAGATAGTGTTATGATATGAATATGGCATAATTAAGAAGATAGATCATGTGAGGTATCATTGGAAAGGTTCATGTACTATGATTATCCTATTTGTATGCATGTATCATTTCAGAATCTAAAGTTAGGAATATTGACTATGTAACAACTACAACTGTGTTTGCCTACTGTCTGGTGCATATTTCCCAGCTGTAATAAGCCTGGATGGGCCATTGGGGATAACAGTAGGACTCTGATGATGCTAATCTCCCACCTTCCTGAGAAGCTTCCTAGGCTACTGCTTTGACACTGCAGGGTCATGTGATCATGTCACCTGGTACTGGACCCCATCTTGGCCTACTAGTATTTTCCCGCTAATAGGGGGTGTGGACCAAACTGGGAAACAAAGGATTCCCGTCATATGTAAATCCTATTTAAGGTAGGGAAGTGAGTTAATGTAGGTCGGTTCCTTCTTCACTGGATCACTGCCCAAAATGACTGCTGAAAACACCTAAAACTGATGTGGGGAAGAAAGGACTGGACCCAAGCTAGAAGGTGTCTGGCCTGTGAAAGGAATATGTGCAGTTATAAGCTGCAATCAAGAGCAGTTTGTATACAAGAAACTCTGCAACCTGCATAAAACAACATTTAGGGTGAGAAATTACTACTTGTAACCAGTGTCTTTAGTATTAAGCTTAATTTGTGTGTTTGCTTTATTTGCTCAGTAATATACGTTAATCTGTTTGCTATCCCTTTTCAGGGCTATCCTTGGGGGATGCGGGCCCAGGGCATAAGTGACAGGTTCGTCTCTTCCAGGACCGACCACACTGGCCAAGCGCACCGGCCCACGGGGCCCCGAGCGGTCGCCCCGATTCACCCTACCCAAGGGACAGCTCTGTCCCTTATAGTCATTTAAAATCTATCCTTTGTAGTTAATAAACTTGTTTTTATTTTCTATAAACCAGTTTGTGCAATTCATAACTGGGGGGCAAAAAAAACCTGTATATCTTCCTCCACATTGAGGGAGGGAGCGAATTTCATGAGCTTACACTGTACAGTTTTCTGTGCAGTGCAAGACAATACAATTTTTGGTTTACACTCCAGAGCAGGTGTGCACTTGAGTGCTGAGCAATTCCTGAGTTCAGTCTTCCCACATAGAGCTGATCTCAGTGTCTGTGTCTTTCTGCACAGCTGGGTTTGGTCCTACCTGTGTGTGTGCTGGAGGAGGCTTGAGGGCCTGGCTCAGCAGGGTGTAAGGGAACTCAGAGTACGTCTATACTACCCGCCGGATTGGCGGGTAGCGTTCAATGTATCGGGGATCGATTTATCGCGTCTTATCTAGACGTGATAAATTGACGCCTGAGTCCACCTCAGCAGGAGGAGTAAGCGAAGTTGACGGGGGAGCCCCGGCGGTCAACTCACTGCCGTGAGGACGGCCAGTTAAGTCGAGCTAAGATACTTGGACTTCGGCTATGCAAATAGCGTAGCCGAAGTTGCGTATCTTAGTTCGAACCCCACCCCCCAGTGTAGCCCAGGCCTCAGACTGGTGGAACCGGTGGGCTCAGTGGTACCCCAGTACATCAGGTGGCACCTTGGGGGGCAATTAACCTGCCACAGCCTACAGTTCTTTCCTTCTGGGAACTCTGCATACTGGGATATGCCCTTCACTTCACCAGCTCCAAGGGACGGGCCTTTTCCTCAGCATTCCACACCACAAGAGAAGGAGAACAGTGGATACCAGGAGAATCCCTTAACTCATCCACCTGCAAGGGACAGGCCCCTTCTACTGCATCTTGCCCCACAAGACACAGAGAACATATTTGACACCCCATGCACACAAATTTGTGATCATGCAAGTGCAAACTTGTGCTCACATTGCACTTTATTTAATTTATACTTTTGAATGTTTTACTCTTTAAAACTTAGTGTATTTGTTTATTAAAAATTAATTTCAAATGTCATAATTTTGTAGGGGGAAAAAAAGCATTGCACGCAGCAAAATAAAATCCACAACTACAGCTTAATAAAATATTTGCATCACCATACACAAAACATTACTTATGGGCTAAACATGAACCTTACATGGAGGTACATATATTGTTCACAAGGTTGCCCTAAGCCTCAAAGTAGGTACATAATGTTACTCTAACCCTGTGGCTTTGACCATTTGCACCATTTTGTAGAGGCTGCCTTTCTGGCTGTCCTTAATGGTCAGCAAGTCAATCTACTTCCTTCCCCCTCCCTTACCCTTCAGCAAGGCTCTTTCCTTTGCTCTCACATAGGTTGTGCAAAGCACAGCAAGCAGTTATCACACCAGACAGATATTGCTCATCAGCCTCCTGCTTTGACATCTCCATCTACCCTTCTGTCTTCCAAATGCACATTCCACTATCATTCTGCAGCTTCTCCTCATGGCGTAATTGAAAAGGTCCTTTCTTCTTCGAGTGCTTGCTCATATCCATTCCATTAGGTGTGTGCGCGCCGCGTGCACGATCGTCGGAAGATTTTTACCCTAGCAACACCGGCGGGTCGGCTGTGGAGCCCCCTAGAGTGGCGCCTTCATGGCGCTGAATATATACCCCAGCCGACCCGGCGCCCCCTCAGTTCCTTCTTACCGCCCCTGACGGTCGTTGGAACTGTGGAGCGCTGCTTAGCTGTTCTCCACTTTCCCTAGCTTTTCTTGTTGTATCATAGTTGTAGTTATAGTTATAGTTTTAGAGTTTGTTGTAAGTTAGTTAAGTAGTTTTAAAGTTGTTCTAAATAGTCCAGGGGGTTAAGGGGGTCGTCTCCCCCCTTTCTCCCCCGGCCGCGGGGCCGGGCTCATGCCCAACGCTCCCGGCTTCAAGCTGTGCGCCTCCTGCGCTAAACCTATGCCCACGAGCGACCCGCACGCATCTTGTCTGAAGTGCCTGGGAGAGTCACACCAGACAGACAAGTGTAAAATCTGTAAGGCCTTTCGTCCGAGAACGAAGAAGGAGCGGGACTTTCGGCTCAGGCAACTTCTGATGGAGGCGGCTCTTAGCCCGGACGCTCCTTCCACGAGCAAGGCCCCGGCACCTAGCACCTCGGTGCGCAGTGCCCCGGCGGCACCGGCTGCGACGACCACGCGAGTGGCGTCAGACAAGCCTCCCCGGCACCGGACCTCGTCGGCACCGCAGACACAGCAAGTGCCTCGGCGCCGGTCCTTATCCCCAGGGCACAAAAAAGCCCATAAGACGGGGACATCAGTGCCGAAGACGCCAGCTCCCCCAGTGTCGGGGGTAGAGCCGCGTCCACCGGTGGAGCAACGGAAACAGTTGCCTCCGGCACCGTCGACTCCGGCGCCGAGGCCGTTGAGTCCGGTGCAAATAGCGTCTCCCCCCAGGCCGGCGGTGATACAGTGCCTCCCGTCGACTCCAGAGACCTTCGCGGCGGCGAGAGACTTAATAGCTCTCACGGAGCCGGCACCGCCTCAGCCACCGGCACCGACTGCACCGTTGACTCGCCCGGTCCAGTCGAGGGGGAAACCTGCTTTGATGCGCCCACCATCACAAGGGCTGGAACCTCGGCACCGGTCCAGGTCCCGAAGCAGGTCCCCACGCCGCTCGCAGTCCCGGCGCCGAATATCGTCTCGGCACCGGTCGTACTCGCGGCCAAGATCTACTTCGCGGCACCGTTCTACGTCTCGGCACCGCTATGATCGTCGGCACCGATCAACGTCGGGACGTAGTTCTCGGCACCGCTACGGTCGGCGCTCGACGTCGAGGGGTCGCTCCCGGCACCGGGCATACTCCAGGTCCTCGTCGAGGTCTAGATCCGACTCCCGGCACCGACGAGGTCATCGGCACCGGTCGCGGTCCCGGCACCGATCGCCGGCACCGCGCAGAGATAGATCATCTCCGGACCGGCACCGTGCGGCACCGCAGCCCACCGGGATGGTTTCATCTCTCTCGGCACCGCCATGGCCGTCTAGATCGGTGTCTCGCTCCTCGGAGGACTTGTCGAGATCGGCATACCCCCCTCAAGGGCGCGCCGATGAACAAAATTTCGGCCACTGGCAGGAGATGGCAGAGGACCAATCTCATGGACCATCTCACTGGTCGTTTTGGACCCCGTGGGCATACCACCAAGAACAAGGGGCTCCAATACCATCGACCTCTCGCTCGGGTCACTCGGTTAGAAGGGCCCCAGAATCCACCATCTCTCGGCCTCCGCCAGGAGGCATGGAGGCTTCGGTGTCCACGCCACCCGACACCAGGGACCCAAGTGCAGGTGATGCCCCGGCCCAAGAGCAAGGGGATCAGGACCCCCCCTTGGATCCGGTACCACCGGAGGCATCCTCTTCCTCCTCTCCGGACGAGGCAGTGGCGGGCACTTCATGTACGGGTCCCCCTCCGATAGATCTTCGGGCTCACCAGGATCTCCTGCGTAGGATGGCCCGTAATATGGACCTGCACGCGGAGGAGATAGTGGAGGTGCACGACCCGATCGTGAACATCCTTGGAGCAGATGCCCCATCGAGGGTGGCGTTACCTCTGATCCGCACGATCCAATCGAATGCGGATACGATATGGCAAACTCCTGCCTCCATTCCACCCACAGCGAGAGGGGTGGAAAGAAAATACTTTGTCCCCTCTAAGGACTATGGGTACTTGTACACCCACCCCCAACCGTGCTCACTGGTGGTGGAATCAGTGAATGCACGAGAGCGCCACGGCCAGCAGGCTGCAGCGCCTAAATCAAAAGAGGCTAAGCGGCTCGACCTGTTTGGCCGTAAGGTCTACTCAGCCGGAGGGCTACAACTGAGAGCGGCGAACCAACAGGCGTTACTGAGCCGCTACAATTTCAACTCCTGGAACTCTATGGGGAAGTTTAAGGAGTTGATTCCCCAAGAGTCCAGGGAAGAGTTTGGAGCCATGGTAGAGGAGGGCAAGAAGGTGGCTCGGACCTCCTTGCAGGCCTCCTTGGACATTGCAGATTCAGCGGCGAGGACCCTGGCTTCGGGCATCGCTATGCGCAGGATCTCCTGGCTTCAGGTTTCGGGTTTGCCTCCGGAGCTGCAGCAAACCCTACAAGATCTGCCTTTTGAGGGGCATGGATTGTTCTCGGATAAGACGGACTCCCGCCTGCAGAGCCTCAAGGACTCGAGAACAATCATGCGCTCCCTGGGGATGCATGTTGTGGGCCCCCAGCGCAGGCCATTTAGGCCGCAACCTCAGCGCTTCTACCCCCCCCCGCCTCGTCAGAGACAAGACTCGGCCCGGAGGCGAGGGCGAGGTGGTAGAAGAAGGTGGACCGGCCCTCAACCCGGCCAGAACCAGGGGCCACCTCGACCACCTTCAGGCCCCAGGCAGAACTTTTGAAGGTGCGGTCGAGGACGGCGCCCCAGTCATCCCCCAGGATCCAGCCCCCTCCTTTCGGGATCGCCTCTCCCACTTCCACCGTGCTTGGTCCCTTATAACTTCGGACCGTTGGGTCCTCCGCACGGTGGAGAGGGGATACGCTATCCAGTTTTCTTCTATCCCCCCCTCCTCCCCCCCTTCCCCGTCCCTCTTCAGGGACCCTTCTCACGAGCAACTTCTTATACAGGAAGTTTCTACGCTCCTCGCTATGGGGGCCATAGAGGAGGTTCCAGTGGAATTAAGGGGCAGGGGATTCTACTCCCGTTATTTCCTCATCCCCAAGTCCAAAGGAGGTCTGCGACCCATCTTGGACTTGCGCGGACTCAACAAATTCGTAGTAAAGTTGAAGTTCCGCATGGTCTCTCTGGGGGCCATTATCCCTTCCCTCGATCCTGGAGACTGGTTTGCCGCCCTCGACATGAAAGACGCATACTTTCACATCGCAATTTACCCGCCTCACAGACGCTTCCTGCGATTCCTAGTAAACAAAGTGCACTATCAATTTGCAGTCCTTCCCTTCGGCCTATCCTCGGCCCCAAGAGTGTTCACGAAATGTATGGCTGTTGTGGCAGCGTACCTTCGTCGGCAAGGGATACAGGTGTTCCCGTACCTAGACGACTGGCTGGTACGCGGTCGTACCAAGGAACAAGTTCGCGCTCACGTCCACATAATAGTGCGCACATTCAACAAGTTGGGTATCCTACTCAACAAGGACAAATCCACTCTAGAACCTACCCAGAGAATAGAATTCATCGGTGCGGTTCTAGACTCCAGACGCGCACAAGCCGTCCTGCCAGACAATCGCTTTTGCACCATCACGAGCCTCGTCCAGGGACTCAAGGCCTTCCCAACTACCACGGTGAGGTCGTGCCTTACCCTCCTGGGTCACATGGCTTCATGCACGTACGTAACCAGGCATGCCAGACTTCGGCTTCGCCCACTCCAGACCTGGGTGTCATCAATATACCGCCCACATCGGGACACCCTGAATATGGTGGTCACAATCCCGAACTCGGTCCTGACCTCCCTCACATGGTGGCTAGATCACAATGTGGTTTGCGAGGGGATGCCGTTTCACGCCCCACAACCCTCTCTGCACCTGGTCACAGACGCTTCATCTCTGGGTTGGGGCGCCCATCTCAACGAGCACCATACCCAGGGCCTGTGGACTGCACCTCAGCTAGCCCTACACATCAATGTTCGGGAACTGATGGCGGTGCGCCTGGCGTGCCAGGCATTTCTCAATCTCCTACGTGGCCGCTGTGTGTTAGTTCTCACCGACAACACCACGGCCATGTTTTACATCAACAAGCAAGGAGGAGCACGTTCGTCAATTCTATGCCAAGAGGCCATTCGCCTGTGGGACTTCTGCATCGCCCACTCAATCCATCTCACGGCATCGTTCCTCCCTGGAGTCCAGAATACTCTGGCGGACCGGCTCAGCAGGTCCTTTCAAACGCACGAGTGGTCTATCCGTCCGGACATTATACATTCCGTCTTCCAGAAGTGGGGGTTTCCCCACATAGACCTGTTTGCATCTCGAGACAACAGGAAGTGCCACGTGTTCTGCTCCCTGCAAGGTCGAGCTCCGGGCTCCCTCTCGGATGCGTTTCTCCTTCCCTGGAAAGACCACCTGTTTTATGCCTTCCCTCCGTTTCCTCTGGTCCACAAGGTACTGCTCAAATTGCGCAGAGACCAGGCACAGGTAATTCTGATCGCTCCAGCGTGGCCGAGACAACATTGGTACACCACGCTGTTGGAACTCTCGGTTCGGACACCGATCCCGCTTCCGTTGTATCCGGATCTCATCACGCAGAACCACGGCCGGTTGCGTCACCCCGACCTGCAATCACTCCACCTCACGGCGTGGCTGCTCCATGGTTCACCCAGGCAGAGCAACAGTGTTCTCACTCTGTCCAACAGATTCTGCTGAGCAGTAGGAAGCCCTCAACACGGACCACATACTTGGCCAAGTGGAAGCGGTTCTCCTGTTGGTGCGAACAGCGAGCCACGTCCCCGTTGCACGCACCTATCCCTCTCATTTTGGAATATCTCCTCTCCCTAAAACAGCAAGGGTTGGCGATATCTTCAATTAGAGTTCACCTGGCCGCTATATCGGCCTTCCATCCAGGGGAACTCGCGTCCTCGGTATTCTCTAACCCGATGGTCGTTAGATTCCTCAAGGGCTTAGACCGGACGTACCCACAACAACGTCAGCCCGTTCCGACGTGGGACCTCAACCTGGTTCTCTCCAAGCTCACAGGTCCTCCATTCGAGCCACTGGCCACCTGTTCACTTCTGTACCTGTCCTGGAAGACAGCCTTCCTCGTAGCCATCACCTCAGCAAGGCGCGTTTCTGAACTCAGGGCGCTTACATCCGAGCCCCCTTACACAGTTTTCCACAAGGATAAAGTGCAGCTTCGTCCACATCCTGCCTTTCTCCCTAAGGTGGTTTCTCCTTTTCATATCAACCAGGATATATTTCTCCCGGTCTTTCATCCTAAACCACATGCTACTCGCCAGGATCAACGTTTGCATTCTCTGGACGTACGCAGGGCCCTGGCTTTCTATATTGACCGCACAAGGCACTTTAGAAAGACGACGCAACTCTTCGTTGCAGTGGCCGACCGAATGAAAGGCTCACCGGTCTCCTCACAACGCCTATCCTCCTGGATTACGTCTTGCATCCGGACTTGCTATGACCTGGCAGGTGTCTCAGCACCGCACCTCACCGCTCACTCCACGAGGGCCCAAGCTTCCTCGACGGCTTTCCTGGCGCAAGTTCCGATACAGGACATTTGTAGAGCTGCGGTTTGGTCGTCAGTCCACACATTTACAGAACACTATGCACTAGTGCAGCAGTCCAGGGACGATGCTGCCTTCGGATCAGCAGTTTTGCACACAGCAATGTCTCACTCCGACCCCACCACCTGAGTTGGGCTTGGGAGTCACCTAATGGAATGGATATGAGCAAGCACTCGAAGAAGAAAAGACGGTTACTCACCGTTGTAACTGTTGTTCTTCGAGATGTGTTGCTCATATCCATTCCAAACCCGCCCTCCGTCCCCACTGTCGGAGTAGCCGGCAAGAAGGAACTGAGGGGGCGCCGGGTCGGCTGGGGTATATATTCAGCGCCATGAAGGCGCCACTCTAGGGGGCTCCACAGCCGACCCGCCGGTGTTGCTAGGGTAAAAATCTTCCGACGATCGTGCACGCGGCGCGCACACACCTAATGGAATGGATATGAGCAACACATCTCGAAGAACAACAGTTACAACGGTGAGTAACCGTCTTTTCTTCTATCCTGGTGTCTAGTAAATGACTTCATAAGTCAGGGAAGCAGAGGGTAAAACGGGTCTCCCGGAATGATAGGAGAAATTGCAACACTATCAGTGTCCATAGTGGTCCTCAGAGCAAAAGTTCCATTTCTCATTGCAAATGAGTTTCCAAAGATCCTGGTGTCCTGGACTTTTCCAAACCACCCTACATTATTGGTGAACCTTCCATGGCGATCTACCAGGCCTTGCAGCACCATAGAGAAACAACCCTTTCTCTTTATGACTGAAGTCTGATATGGGGAGTAAAGAATGGGCATGTGGATTCCATCAATGGCCACAGTACAGTGCAAATCCATCAATAACCTCCTCCTCTTTGCTATCCTTGTGATTTAGGAGGCTTCCATTTAGCAATGGAGACCTCCACGACAGTAGCCCCAACAGTTGATCTGGTTAACTACTGATCAGTAGCATCAGGGATGGTGAGTTTCCAGATAGCAAAGGTCTCACAGTTCTCCTTGATGAGGGGAACTCTTATGGGGTATTCCAGCACTACAGCTCTAGGGTGACCTCTGCACAGATTTCTAGGAAAATGGCTATTGGTGTTCTGAAGTTCGGCTGCCACTGTTGGCCACCCCAGGTCTCCAGCGATATCCTGTCCCAGCAGTCAATGCTAGTTGCTGGAGCCTAGAAACAGCAGTCCATTGAGTAAAGCTGCTCCAGGAAAAGATGTAGGAGAAATATCAGCTCAATGTCAGCTGCCTTCTCCTGAGGTGCCTGCACTGCCCTGCCTTTGAAGCCATTTGATGACTAGAGATATAAGTACAGCAGCCCGTTAACATTAATGACTATTAGGTTTGCAGTGCTCAGCAGTTTTTCCTCCATGCTGCCTGATGGTGCTTTGAAAGTGGTGCTGGCTCATAACAAAAACAAACAAACAAAAAACCCCCAAAAACAAACAAAAAACCCCCCAACAGATGAATGACAGGACTTATTTAGTGTGACCCGAAGTCCTTGAATTCCAGTGCCTTCCCACAATGCACAGTGCTGCAGTAAGAAAAATCCCAGAATGCCTGGAGGCTAGTAGAGTATTGCACCATGAGATGACTGTGTAGAATGCTGAGCACTTATTTCAAAACAATGCAATGCTGTGTGGATACTATGATCCCAAAGGAAGTAGCATATCTCAGGTTAAAAGGACTGTATGGACACATTGGTCACACAACAGTTGTTCCAGATGTCATAACTCAGATAAACCTAACCTGAAAAAACTTTCAAATGTGGACAAGCCCATAGTGTAGACAATGCCTTAAGTAAAATAAATTTAAACTAAAGTAATTTAGGTGAATTTTATCTCCTTGTGTTTAACTCTATTTCAAACAACATGTAGTACCTGTGTTGCTTTCTGCAAAGTTTTGAAAGACTCTCTTACAGGCTTAATTTAAAAATTATTCTTTAGATAAAAATGGAAAAAGGACAATTTATATTGGAACAATATTACACTTATCAAAAATGTGAAATCAATGCATATTATAATAATGTATCTGAAAACAGCTTTCAAAATTTTCCATTTTACCTATTCTCTGACATGAAATGAGGTAATCTTATTTCTTCTTTTAATTTCTTCTGGCCATAGTGGACACTTTTAGAATGGTTTTTGTTTTTATCTTAATATTTAATTTCAAAATATGGCTAGTGTATTTATTGTTAAAACAAGGTGAAATAAGACTAGGATTTTAACAGTTAAAAATGAACAGTGAAATTTTCTTTGCCTTGCTGATAGCTGTTTTGGTATCTACCAGAAGGTATTTGGCTCATAGGTTGCACTGTAAATCTTTTTGAAAGTGTGAAGTTTTGACTTCATCCAATAGTGAACAGTTAGTGTTTTGCATTGAAAACGTAGTGGCAACGTAAATTTCTGGAGGGAAGGAAAAAGCTGGTGCCAGCAAAAATAATAAACCACATGATATGAGTTGATTTTCAGTCTTTGTTATGTGAAATTGAATATAGGTGAGCACACTAAGAATGGATGCTGGGAGTAGTCAGTAAAATAGCTTTGGAATTCATTGGGAGGGGTGGGACCCAAGGGGTAATAGTAACATGCGGGGACCAGTTGGATACTCATCAGCTGAGTGACTTTTATTAGTAGTCAGATGCAGGTTTTTCTCCTGTGGTATGAATGAAAAATAATATGATTTAAAATGTTAGACCTTTGTTTTGCTTGAACAGTTTCAAACTGCCAGTTTGGGCAATCACATGGCCGGCAGCATAAAATATCTATAAAATGAAGGTCAAATGAAACCCAGAGTTTCTATATTAAAATTCACAATTCATTTTAAACAGAGACTAGCAATTAAAGAAAATATCTAATAAAACAGGACTATCTCCCTGTTCAGTATGGGCCCCAATCCGCCACTGTGTTTTTGCTTTCCCCTACACTGCTGGTACAAAGTGGTCCTAAGCTTGTGTAACTGGTCATGAGGCTCACCCCTTTCTAAAGTCCCTGCACCCTGGCAGTCTCTGGGTATTAGAACAGTCCCTTGGAACTATTAGCAGCTGGATTACTTTAGAGCAGTGGTTCCCAAACTTGTTCCGCCGCTTGTGCAGGGAAAACCCCTGGTGGGCTGGGCCGGTTTGTTTACCTCCCGCATCCGCAGGTTCGGCCGATCGCGGCTCCCAGTGGCCGCGATTTGCTGCTCCAGGCCAATGGGAGCTGCTGGAAGCGGCATGGGCCAAGGAATGTACTGGCCGCCGCTTCCAGCAGCTCCCATTGTCCTGAAGCAGCGAACCGCGGCCACTGGGAGCCGCGATCGGCCGAACCTGTGGACGCGGCAGGTAAACAAACCGGCCCGGCCCGCCAGGGGCTTTCCCTGCACAAGCGGCGGAACAAGTTTGGGAACCACTGCTTTAGAGCCCTATTCAAATTGTTATGACTTAGATCAGGCAGCCAGTCCAATATGTAGCCAGCCCAGATTTGGGACTGGTGTGCTTAAAATCACATTTTGCACACACCTCTGCCAAGCTGCCTCATATGTTACTTGGCCACATCTGAAAATCGGTGCCACTAAATTTAAATCTAATATTATTTTCTGTGTTAGAGATCCTGGGTCCAGAAGTTAATGGTCTGATTTGTTAAGTAATACATTGGGTTGATTTTCCAGTGTTCCTTTAATCTCCCAAAGTACTTTGATTTGTACAGTAACTTTCTGAGACCTATGCTTCATGTCTGTTTCTCTGTGTTCCATATTGGAGTGGTGAGAGAGATAATATCTGTGATGGGAAAGCAGGGAGGTGCAAGATCCAGATAGAGTATAGAAAACTATTTTTGAGAGTAATGCAAGCTGGAGTTACAGTAACTAGATCATCTTCTAGAACAGGGTTTCTCAAATTGGGGTCCACGGACCTCTGAGGGTCTTTGAGGGTACTCCCAGGGGGTCCGTGAGTCATAACTGGGACTGCTGGCCCCACTGCTCAACTCCTCCCCCTCTCTCCCAATGCCTCTTGCACACCAGCTGTTCTGTGGCATGCAGGAGGCACTGGGAGGGAGGGAGAGAAGCAGGGATGGGGCTTGGGGGGCGTGGACAGAAAAAGGTGGGGCAGGAGTGGGGCAGGAAAAGGTGGGGAAGGGGTGGAGCCTTGGGGCAGGGGTGGGGTGGAGTGGAGTGGGGGGTAGGGCCTGGAGCTGAGCGGGGCATTTGGGGGGGGGCCGTGAAACATTTTAAATCAAAATGGGGGTCCTCAGGTTGCTAAAATTTGAGAATTGCTGTTCTAGAAATCTAGGAAGAAAATCTGCTGATTAATATTTATGCCAAATTTGGAGTAGACTAAACATTACAAAGTAGCATATTTCAAGTTTATGCTAATTAGCTTAATTGGTAAGGGAGTTGCTTATTTCTTTATAGGTGACCTGTTTCTCATGGTGAGATAGGTTACCCAGTTTCCTACCGTAATGATTCAATCCCTGTCCACTAGGGGGTCTGTGTATTTACTCTGTTTACTGTACTCCTAGTACAGTAGAACCAGAGTTATGAACATTGGAGTTTGAACACTGAGTTATGGAGGTTGTTCATATCTCTGAAATGTCCATTGCTCTGAACAAAACATTATGGTTGTTCTTTCAAAAATGTACAGCTGAATATTGACTTAATACAGATTTGAAACTTTACTATGCAGAAGAAAATGCTGCTTTTAACCTTCTTAATTTAAATGAAACAAGCACAGAAGCAGTTTTGTCAATTTTTAAAAAACTTTCCTTTATTTTTTAGTAGTTTACATTTAACACAATATTGTACTGTATTTGCCCTTTTTTGTGTGTGTCTCTCTGCCGCTGCCTGAGTGCGTACTTCTATTTCTAAATGAGGTGTGTGGTTGACTGATCAGTTCATAACCCTTTTAAGATCAGGCTTGACAAAGCCCTGGCTGGGATGATTTAGATGGGAATTAGTCCTGCTTTGAGCAGGGGGTTGGACTAGATGATCTCCTGAGGTCCCTTCCAACCCTGATATTCTATGATTCTATTTTCGTAACTCTGAGGTTCTATTGTATGTACAGAGCCTCTGCTAAGCCTTTCTGTGTGATTAATTCATATTCAGAAAGAAACATGGATCCTTTCTCTGAAGGAAAGATTTAACTGTAATTTGCCTATGGTGAGAGGCAATCCTGGATAAGGAGAATCGTTTGCCTGTGTGCACTTACCCTGTTCAGATTTTTATAAAAGCCTCACTGTGGCATTTAAACAACCTGCATGAGGTTAACCTGTATGCATTTAAGGTTACTCATATATCTATTTGTTTGCAATTGACTAACTTTTTTGTGTTGCATACTATACAAAACAAGAGATCTATGTTGTAGTAAACTTCTCCATTTTCTTTAGCCAGTTTGTAAACATTATGAGGAAAACCTTTTCTCCCTTCAGGATCCCGTTCTGGCACTGTTGCACACTTTTTGTTCATATTGGGGCCAACTCCTTCTTGCCTTACTCCTGAGAATAGTCCCGTTGGTTTAAAAGAAAGTGGAACTGGTGAGTAAGGTGAACAGAATCTTGACTCTGTTGAATATTTTTCCCTGTCCTTTCTTCTCCTCACTCATAAGACTATGGAATTGGTTTCTCTTGACTTTGGAAAATATCAGCCAAGAAACATATCCAAAAGAAATTCTGTGTAAACAATTTTTTTTTCAAATTTAGAAAACACTGTTTTTGCAGGGTTCATAGATTCATAGATTCCAAGGCCTAATTTGACCTCCTGTAAAACACAGGCCATAGCACTGCCCCAAAATAATTCCTAGAACAGATTTTAGAAAAACATCCAATCTTGATTTAAAAATTCTCAGTGATAGAAAATCCACAGTGACCCTTCATAAATTGTTCCAATGGTTAATTTTCCTCACTGTTAAAAATGTACCCTCTGCCCCTGGGGTTGTCAAGAGATCTAGATTGGCCAAGTCATGAGATATTCATCTTGGAACTAATGACAGGCAAGAGAGAAGTCTTCATGAGAGCAATACACACTGCTTATGTAATGTATATTTACGATACATCCCCAAAAATACATTAAAAGAACACTGCAGTCTCAAAATCAAGCACTCAAAAGTTAGAAAATGTAAGAACTGAGGCTGCCTTTTATTAAGGCCAAAATTGTCAAATGTCTACTGATTTTGTGTGTCCAAATTAAGAAGCCTAAGGCCTGATTTTTTTTCAGAGTACTCAGCATTTTTATAACATTTGGTATGTTTATAGCAGAGCTATCATTGTCCTCAGTTGAAGTTGTGAGTACTCCAAGTGTCTCCGGTTGGGTACTCAAAAGGAAGAACACACAGTGGCCATGTGTGAAAAGTTTGAGGAAGTGACTTGCCTAGCATCTCACAGGAACTCTGTGGCAAAGGCAGGGATAGAATCCAGCTTTCCAGGGCAGCATTCAGCTGCCTTAACCATGAGATATTCTTTTTTTCTGCATTTCCCTGCTTCATTCACTACATACCTTCCAACTTCTGCAACAAATGAGGCTGGGATATTACAGACAACAGCCTCTTTAACTATACAACCTTAATACCTTCCCAAAGCAGGTTCACTCTGTGGATTAAATGACATTTAGGGTTCTGTGGAAAAATAGTTTTGATCATGTAATTAAATAGTGTATCATAATTCATACACACAAGAGGACTGAATTAATGTTGCTTAACTTTTGAGTGTTTCTCTTTGCAACCATAATAATGATCTTTTAATGTAGCTTTTCGGGATGTAATTTCCTAGGTTTTTTAAAAAGCAAAATGAAAAATGAAATTCTATCATATGGAACCATACTGAACCCTGTGTTCCATCAGCAGTGTTGGGATCTTTAGATCCACAGCACAGTCCTCTGCCACTTGAGCTAATCAAGTAACTGGTCACCATAAAGAGGTGTTGTCTTCTATGTGGCCCTTCCATTATGGGGGCTGGAGACATACATTTGGGCAGTGGGTTTCAAAAATAGACAGGAAAGGAATGTTGAGACTCATGAATAATGGGTTCAATTCTAGAATCTGGAGGGGAGTGTGCTGTAGTGATTACAGATCTCTCTGCCTAGTCTTCCTGTTTTCTTCTACCCCTGTTTGCCCCCACCTTTCCTATCCTTCACCAGCTCCTGTCCCTCTTCCTCTGATCCTCTCCTCGCCCACCAGTCTCCCTGAGTTCCTGAACTTGTCCTCCTGCACTATATCTCTTTCTTCTCCTCCTCTATTTCTCACCCCTCTGAATTCCAGTCAGGATGTTTCTTCTCTTTCCTCCATATTGCCTGGGAGCCAGTTTGCTGGGGATAGGGAGGGAGTCTGTTCGCTCTCAGTTCTGGTGTCTGGCACCATAGTGGCCCACAGCATCTGGTAGGCGCAATTACAAAGAAAGTCCTGCTCAGCCCCTGTAGTCCCAGAATGGAGCACGCTCAGGTGCTCTGTGGGGATGGTATATGCACATTCCAGTTGGTATGTGGGTATCACAAGGAGCTGGAGCGTTCTCAGTTTAGCTGGAATCTTTGCAGAATTTAGCTGTCAAACTCTAACAAGTCTCTACTGAGCATGTGGGAACAATGATTGTTCAGAGACTTATAACTTGGCTAAATATGGGCAGGTTTTCATAGGGATTGTAAAAGGTCATCAGGCTAACATTAGGGTAACTTCTTTACTAAATTTAAACTCTTGCTCCAAAACACGGAGGCTCTACAGATTCTCAATTAAAAGGCTGTAAGAATTCTTTTTTAGTATGAACAAAACATTTTCCCCTAAATCATTTTAGCTGAAACTTCCCCCAAAAAACTTCAGCCCAAACAGTCTAATATTGGCAAAATTATAAGCAACTGAAAACAATGTCTTATAGTGAGAAGTGTCAGGCTATCCTGTAGCCACCTGAACTTCCTACAGTAAAAAAATAGTTAGTGCTGTATCAGTACATCCTTAGTAAGCAAAGAAGTATATAACCTTAACCGGCATATAAAACCCAACAGGGGACTTAACAGAAAAGTCTAACAAAATTGAAGAATTTTCTTTGAAGTGATCATTCCCAAACTTAAACATGATAAACTTGTCTTTAAATTTGCTTTTGCAGAATGAAAAATCTAGTAGCATCCCTCCAAAATGAAGGCTGCAATATTGCTAAAATCCCAGGTTCTCTGTGGAGTGACCCTCTGATAAACCTAGAGTACTGAGTTTGAATTTCATACATGAATGGATATTGTATCCCCATTCTCCTTTACCTGCCTGCTCCATTCTTGCCGATCGACATAGCACTGAAATTGACAAAAATCTTGGAAGGCAGGATTTGGGTATATTTCAGTAATTTGCTTGTTCACAAAAATTTGCAAGCAGGCAGAAAGAGGGGGGGCGTACAATTGATATGTATGTTCACAATAGTAAATAAACTCTAACTTGAAGTAGTTGTGTTGGTGATTGTTCACACAGCAGAGACCCTTTTGTTGGATTTGTCAGCCATGAACGTGACTCTTAAAATACAGAGAGAAAGGTGTAATCTCCAATGGCATTGTCACAACTCAGCCCAATCCCCTTCTGAAACCCTATCTTGGGACATGGCACTATGTAGTCAAGCTACCCTAGCCCCTGAAAACCAGTGTCTCCGACCTTCTGAGCCCCCTAGTTGCTTACATGTGCTCCCTGGGGATTCTACCTGTATTCTGATTTCTTGTTGAAACCAATTGCATGAAAACATGGCATGAAAGCATGACACAGGCTTAGCAAAGAAATGTCGTAGGCCTTGTCTACACTGCAGGGAAAAGTCGATCTAAGCTACCCAATTTGAGATACGTGAATAGAGTAACTCAAGTTGACATAGCTTAGAGCTACTTACCGCGAAGTCCACACTACGCAGTGTTGACGGGAGACTCTCCCCCATTGACTCTCCTTACTCTTTTTGATCTGGTGGAGTACAGAAGTCAACAGGAAAGCAATCTGCAGTCAATTTAGCGGGTCTTAGATCAGCTAAATCGACCGCCGATGCATCGATTGCCGCATGTTGATCTCCTGTTAAGTGTAGACAAGCCCTTAACCAGAGTCACTTTACTCTTAAAAAGCATTAGACCATTACAGATCTTTCTAAAATAACAGAAATCTTGAGATGCACCGTCCCCTAGACTGATCTCGTCTCTTCTGTGAGTCTGAGGTCTGGTCCCCCCGCCTTCTTTCTCTTCAGCCTGGTCTACTGGCATGTGGTGATGAAGGTCCTCCTTCTTAAAGAGCAGCTCCTTAAATACTGTGTCTTTCTCTTTTATCACATGCCCAGGCTGAGAAGCTGCAGATCAGCGAACCATGCTGGAGTTCTTGTGTAAGACAATCAGTTTTTCCATAACGTTGGATCAGCAGTTGAAGGGCAATCTAAATTGATGGCCCCAGATTGCTCTATGATGGTTTCTCAGTCATAGTCTTTCAACTAGGTGTCAAGCAATTTTCTGGGTTGGGTAACTGCCTGTAATATATCATCATAATGCCTTAGATGAGGTTAGACTTACATTCAACATATAGCAGACAATGGAGTTTCTAAATCCAAATGGAGGTTGCAACACACAATGAGGTCACAATTTGACCCAGACTTATCCTACTCTGTCACAGGTGTAATAACCAGAGTCAAACTCATACCTAAGCATTCAGCTGCTGGCTTCATGGGTAGTCCACTGGCTGTCCTATTGGACCAAAATACCTCATATGTCAGTTTTTTGGGGGAGAAACACTCTTGCATTTCCTCATGTTACTTTTGGGGAAAAGTGCTGCACTAGGTTTAAAATCCTTCTCACTCTATGGCCTATATCTGCACTGTAAATCTTTATGCTTTATTTTATTAGTTTACACAAGTCATTCTGAATGTTATTGCACTCTCCCTTTATACCGCTTTCCCACTTCCTGATATATCTTTCACAAATACCACCTTAAATCATATACCTTCTAATGTCATTAGTATTTTAGTTTAAGACAGTTGGCCCTAATACTGAGCAGTGTGGAGTGACAATGGTCAAGTTTTCTATCCCAAGCTGTTTCCACTCTGTATCAGATTCAGATACCCAAAAATCTATATTTCTCTACTAGGTTATTTCCTTTGTTCACGTAGGGCCCAATGCAACTCCCACTGAAGTCAATGGAAAGATTGCCAATGTTATAATGGCAATGTGATCAATAGTATTGTCAACCCTCATTATTTAAAAATCATGAGTCACATCCCCAGAAATCATGAGATTGGCTTTAAAAGGTTCTTTTTCTTTGCCTTCTGGCATTCGTGTCTTTGGGGTACATTCTGGTCGGGTTTTCAGGCTTTATTCTGCAACTGTGAAGGTTTGAAACTTTGGTCCAGATTCACAAAGGTATTTAGGTGCCTGAATCTCAGGTTTAGGTGCTTAAGTATCAATATTGGCTCCATTATATATACAGAACTCCCACTGAACCCTATAGTTGCATAAACTCACTCACCACCTATGTTTTCAGGGTAGAAGTTCCCTTGGTGCCAGTGTTTCTGCTTCTGGGCATGTGCAATGTTGCCTAACTCTAGGTGCCTGGGCACCTACCTCCCACCTAAGCTGCTGAGCCATGCACAAACCAGAGAAAGATAAGTATTTGGCTGCCTAAGTCACATACAGGGCCTGATCTGGTAGGCGTGCTTAGTGGCTGCATAACAGATCAGGTCCCATTCAAAATCTAGGAGAAGGAAGTGGTGCCCACTTTATAACTTTTAGGCCAGTGATTAGAACACTCATCTGGGATCCTGAGAGGTCCAGGTTCAATTCTCCCATTTGGTGGAGAGGGAGAAAAGATTTGAACAGGGTCTTTCCACCTCTCAGGAGAGTGCCCTAGCACTGAGCTATGGGGTATTCTGATATGAGGGTTTCTCCATCTCACCTGTTGAAGCTGTTCCACTGTGGATAAATAATGAACGAATGGTTTAGCGCATGGAGACTGGACCCTGGGTCTCCCACCTCCCAAGGAGTGCCCTTACCCTCATGACTGTTCCACTGTGGATAAATACTTAAATAGTCATTGGGCCAAAGAGAGAGAGAGAGAGAGAGAGAGAGTAAGAATGACTCTGTAGTCCAGTGGTTAGTGCACCCATCTGGGAGACCCAAGATCCAGTCCTCCTGCTCCAATCACTTTCATTATTTATCTACCATAGAACAGCTTCAACTGTAGACTGAGGGAGCCCCACAGCAGAATGTCTGGTAGCCCAATGGCTAAAGCACTCTCTAGAGAGAAGGAGTTGAACCTGGGTCTCCTGTATCCCGGGTGAGTGCTATAACCATTGGGCTAAAAGTTATAATGTGACATCACCACCGCCTCCTCCTCTGGTTGTTTTGTGTGAAGTGAGGCAGGCCCCTAATTTATTCCCAAAAGCAACGCCTTAGCCACCTGAGTATAGTTGGCCGGTTACCATTCCTAGGTCACTAAGCAGAGATAGATGCCTCCCTGCAGCCTGGACTTAGGTGCCTATCTTCAAGAGTGGGGTGGGGGAACACACCCCTGTTGTCAGCATTTCCCATTGGTTAGCTTAGGTGGCTCCCTGCCTAGCATTCTGGCTCTTGTGGCTTACATTCTTAGGTGTCTGTCTTTCCCCATTCATTGTAGAGGGAGCCTAGGTGCTTAAAATCAGCTTTGTGGGTTGCAGTGCTGTTCCTGGGATTTTTTTTTTCCCCCAAGGTGCCTAAAATGTCCCATGATGCTCAGTGTAGCAAAGCTTGAAGTCCCTTCTTGGATCCCACCTTTTGTTTTTAAATGAAAGCTGGGATTCTCTGCATATTATTGACTCAAGGAGCTGGGGCTTTGAAAAGCATACCAGATATTATAAGAGTTGCAATCATGTGAGTTGACAACATTAGACCAGGCCTATGAATTTTACCTTTTTGTTCTGTTTTATTGGGCATTATGCTGACAGGTCCAGGTTGGTGGTTGAGGTAAGAAATAAATATTGTCATGTCATGTTATTTTCCAAACATATAATCAACAGATTTCTTTAATTTTAAATTAAAAAATTCTTTTTATTTAAAAAAAGACAAACTAACAAAGAGGAACAAATAACAAGAAAATACATTTTAAATAAATGTTGCATTGAATCTTGTCTTAATTACTCAAGCACAATGTTCCCACTTTTAGAAAGTCCCAGATCAGCATCATTATTGTTCAAATTAATGAATCATTTATAAGCATGAACACTTTGTTATTATTAGATAAGATAATACTAACAAACTAACGTCCCATAGCAAAGAAAAATGGTAGTTAGGAGTGCAGTGATGCAAACATTGTAAACATATTTTTCTCTTGTGTTTGTCAAGTACTTGGCAGCTGGCATGCTGCAAACTAGACCTCAACTCCTCTCCCCTGGTGGTATTCGCTGTGTGATGATTTTATTGAGAATTAAAAGAAAACAAGTTAATGAAAACTATGCTCAGGACATGTGTATAAACCTGCCTGTTGTGATTAGAAAATATTGCTGCAGGTCTGTTATCGCTCCTGTAATCTGTTTGTTGTTGGGTGGTATATTAGATAAGTTTGTTGCTTGCTATTTTAACAGTATGTTATTTTGTAAGGAATATTCTAAATTTTCAATCAATTTAATTATTAGCCCATGAAATGGTATTTAACACAACAGTATGTGTATGCAATGATAAGACTGAAGATTTAAATGTGACAAAATTAAAATATTAGATTTCCATCAACAGTGTCAACTTGGAAATGCTCTGCATGAAGCGTATTGTATGTAGAATTATGCCAGAGGTATGTGTTTTAGATATGTTCACTGTAACAGAGATCATCCTTGGTGTGGGAATTATAGCTTTTAAATATCCTGATTTGAATGTTTTACAAACTTACTCCCAATCTTAACGTTGCATGAGCATAGCTGTTAACATTGAATTTCTTGATTTTAAAAGAATTGTGCATCCCTAATCCATCCTCCTGACCCATTCCACTTATTAGTCTGATATCTCTTCCCAGCAACTTACTGGAGCCCTCACCACTGTTGTGATATATGGAATCCCAATTCTTAAACAAGTGACACTTATTTAAGAAATGAGTAACAACTACAGATATAAGCAAGCAGACTTCCTGTGATAAATAAAGTGGGGGGATAACTCCCTTTGATGGACACCCAGCCAGCCAGTTAGCTGTAAAATCCCTCTTGGTGGCTGTTCTTTTCTTGCTTTACCTATAAAGGGTTAAAAAGTCCCCCAGGTAAAGAGAAAAAAAAAGTGGGCACCTGAACAAAAGAGCCAATGGGAAGGTAAAACTTTTTAAAATTGGGAAAGAAACTTTCCCTTTGTCTGTTGTTCTCTGGACTGGAGGGACAGAGCAGCCATGCTATAAGCAGCTTAAGCCAGGTATGATAATAAATGATCAGATCATACCTAGAACTACTTATCTAAACTCCAAATGTGTACGTAGATCAGAATGTTTAGCTAGACACGATTAGGGTTATTTCTTATTGGCTTGTGAACTCCTCTGTGCTAACCCCAGATGCTTTTGTTTGCTTGTAACCTTTAAGCTGAACCCCCAAGAAAGCTATTTTGGGTGCTTGATTTTTGGAATTGCTCTTTTAAAATCTAGCAAAAGCCTAAGTTCTAAATGTATTTTCTTTCTTTTTGATTTTAGTAAAATTTACCATTTTTAACAACAGGATTAGATTTTTGGTGTCCGAAGAGGTTTGTGCATGTTGTTTGATTAGCTGGTAGCCACAGCTATTTTCCTTTCTCAGCTCTTCCCTGGAGGTGGGGTGAAAGGGCTTGAGGGTACTCCACAGGGAGGAATTCTCAAGTGTTCCTTCCTGGGTTCAAAGAGGTTTTTTTGCATTTGGGTGGTGGCTAGGGTTATCATATTTAACAAATAAAAAAAGAGGACCCTCCACGGGGCCCTGGCCCCGCCCATTTCCCACCCCCAGCCCCGCCCCAACCCCGCCCTAACTCCCCCCTCCCTCACCACTCCCAGCCACGCGAAAAGAGCTGCCCGAGCGCTACCGGCTTCACGGTTTGCCGGGCAGCCCCCAGACCCTGTGCCCCCGGCCGGCACTTCCCCAGCACAGCTGGAGCCCGGGAGGGGAAGCGCCCAGCCGGGGGCGCAGGGTCTGGAGGCTGCCCGGCAAACCGTGAAGCCAGTAGCGCTTGAACTTCGGGCAGCCCCTATGCCTCCGGACCCTGCGCCCCCGGCCGGGCTCTTCCCCTCCCAGGCTCCGGCGGCACAGGGTCTGGAGGCATGGGGGCTGCCCAAAGCCCGTAGCGCTCGGCTCTTAAACAGAGCCGAAGAGTCAGGGGAGGAGCAGAGCAGCCGTGGGAGAGGAAGTGCCCAGCGGGCATTTTCCTGGACATGTTCGGCTTTTTGGCAATTCCCCCCGGACGGGAATTTGATTGCCGAAAAGCCGGACATGTCTGGGAAAAACCGGACGTATGGTAACCCTAGTGGTGGCCATGTTTACCAAGCCAAAATCAGAGAAAAGCTGTAACCTTGGGAGTTTAATACAAGACTGGAGTGGCAAATATTAATTTTTAAAATCCTTGCGTGCCCCACTTCTGCACTGGGAGTGACAGAGTGGGGATTCAGCCTTGACACCATCCTCCTGACCAATTCTACTTATTAGTCTGATCTCTCTTCCCAGCAACTTACTGGAGCCCTCACCACTGTTGTGATATATGGAATCCCAATTCTTCAACAAGTGGCACTTATTTAAGAAACAAGTAACAACTACAGATATAAGCAAGCAGTGCTTTGAGTTCCAACTTTGTCTTCCTTGTTTAATTTTCTAGGCAAGGTGGCCTGTGCTCGGGCGCTCAGCCCCAGCCGAAGGCAGCATAGGGCTTGGGGTGGTGGTGTCAGGCCCACCCGTGGGCGGCACGGGGCTGGGGGGAATCAGCTCTACAGGTAGCAGAGGGTTTGGGGGGCAGCCCCATCCTCAGGGGGGTATGGGGCACAGAGGTGGGGAGAGGTCAGCCTCAGCCCTGGGCGGTGGGGGTGTGTGTGGCTCTGGCGAGCCCTGCAGGCAGGGGAGAGGGGCAGCTCAGGCCCAGGTGAGCCCCAGCCATCTTGTTTTTACTTTAGGAAATATGGTCACCCTAGGCCTGGTATACAGTGCACAGAGACACCGAACACCCCTGGATGAGAGGTTTGGGGTGAAGGGAGGGGTCTGGGGCAGGGGGTTGGAGTGTTGGGTGTGTGTGCGGGCTCTGGGAGGCAGTTTGGGGGTAGGAGGGGACTCCGGGCTTGGGGTGCGGGGTCCCAGTGATGCTTACGATGGCTCCTGGGAAGCAGCCACCAGGTCCCTGCAGCCTGTAGACGCATGGGAAGCCAGGCCCTGCAGCTCTGATTGGTCATGCTTCCTGGCCAATTGGAGCTGTGGAGCCCGGCCTTGGGGCACGGGCAGCACATGGAGCCTCCCTAGCCGTCCACGTGTCTAGGGGCTGCAAAGACCTGGTGGCTGGTTCCGGGAGCCACACAGAGTTAGGGCAAGCAGGGAGCCTACCTTAACCCCGGGCCCCCGCTGCACTGCCAACTGGAGCTGCCAAGGTCCCTTTTCAACCAGGTGTTCCGGTCAAAAAACGGACACCTGGCAGCCCTATTACATACAATACCAAAATTGCCACCTGCATGATGCAGTTTCATTTTGGTTCTATTGCTGACTCCAGAGCATTGGAGGGTTGGATTTTTTAAGTTTTCAGGGGGCAAGAGATCTAGAGAGGACCTACTCAGCAAAGTTATCAAACGTGTTCAGGGTAGCAGAAATTGCATAGTTTAAAATAGATGACCTGGGTGACGGGCCATCAAATCATCAGATGGTTTAAAGGCAAAGATATCTTAAGCTGATGTCAGAACACTTTGAAAATAATACTGTATTCAGACCCTACAAGTAAGATTTTGGAAAAGTTCAGTAATTCAGATTAGCATTAGGAGACTAAACGTTTGCCCTTCTGTTTGTGGGGTAAGGAAGGTTTCCAGCCTTTTGTAGATGTACTTATCTGCATGTCTTTATCTCTCAGAAACCTACTGCAAACATATTTGTTGGCATGTCAGTTGCATCAATCAGTTTTCAAAACCAATAGTTACATTCTTCTCCTTTATGGTAATACACAAGAGTATTTCAAAGTTGTGACTTCTGCATACATCTGGGGTGCTCAAATCCTCTGGAATAGTGAGATGCACCTCTGCTTATGTCTGCAGGAGGGATTTAGTGCAGAACACATTTTATTGGTATGGCTCAATAACTGATTTTCTTTAAATGGAGTCAGATGTTTCTCTACATAGTGAAAATCTGAAAGACCATACAGTATTATCAAGTTCTGAATGAAGTCCTCCAATGAACTGAATTAGTTCTGCCTAAAAACTGATGCCACTACAGAAGAACCTCAGAGTTATGAACTGACTAGTCAACTACAGACCTCATTTGTAACCGGAAGTATACAATCAGGCAGCGGCAGAGACAAAAAAAAAAAAAAGCAAATACAGTACAGTACTCTCTTATATGTAAACTACTACAACAATAAAGGGGAAGCAGCATTTTTCTTCTGCATAGTAAAGTTTCAAAGCTGTATTAAGTCAGTGTTCAGTTGTAAACTTTTGAAAGAACAACCATAATGTTTTGTTCAGAGTTATGAACATCTCAGAGTTACGAATAACCTTCATTCCCAAGGTGTTCGTAACTCTGAGGTTCTACTGTACATGACCTGAGGTGTGGAAAAGACTAAGATCCTGTTTAACTCCTCCTCCTCCATACAATATTCAGTTTGTGACTTAACATGTATCTTGTACCTGAGGGAAAAATGTTTATAACAACAGTTCCAACTGCTTTGAGAGCCATCCAGAATTTCCCCACACAATTTGTAGTAAACACAATAAAAAGCAAGGATAATTCTCCACAATATGTATTTATCATGAGAATGAACAAATCACTCCCATCTGGCATTGGATAAGCAAGTGGCAAGCTGTGACTTCTGTTAAACTGTTTTTGTTTTATTACCTCATCTTCCCAACCTATCCCCTTCCCCGTCCCATTTCTTTTTCATTCAGCTGTTGCATCCTGTCCCTTATGTAGCTTGTGAGCTCTCTGGGGCAAGGATTGTCTTTTTTGTTATTTGTCTGAACGTTACCTAGCACAGTGCGACCCTGATCCTTGATTGGGGTTCCTATATGCAGCTATAATAATGATTCCCCTGGTGATGTAGCTACGCTGGATCCATGCTGCTTGGGAATCCCCTTATCACAGCTACCTTAGGGACTTCGTTATAGGTTGGGGGATCCCCACTTTACAAGAAAGGTGACGTAGGCTGTATTGTCTTTTTTGTGGGACTTCCACAGGAGTGGTTGGGGACAGAGTACAAGAGGCTTCATGGGGTTCAGGGATAGAGTTGTAGAGACAGCTGACTCTTTCCTTCCTCACAGGAGGGTTGAGATTCAGGCATGGAGGGTGCCATCTGCAAATGTGAAGTCAAGAAAGCACACTGTATTGGGCCCAGTAATGACCAGACTGGCCCTGCAATAACTGCCTTAAAGGCTGTCTACTTGTGGCCAGTTTGGATTAAAAAAATAAATAAAAAGGGGACAGTAGGCTCTTGCAAGTTGTTTCATGTTCTGAGTGACAGAAATTCTGAATATGTGGCTTGAGGAAACTACGTACGGTTAGGCTCTAAAGTCTAAGGGCAACTGGGAAGGTGGCTGTTCTTGTTAGGAAATAATTGTTAATGGGGTCCAAGTATACCTGATTAGTCTCTGAAGCAACAAGCAAAAAGATTTTTCTAGTTATAAGAGCTTCCCGCCCCCTCTTTACTGTATTGTGTATCCCTGACTTACTGGGGGGCTAATATGAATGCCTCCATGAATCAAGGGATAGTGCTGTTTATACATGGCTGGAGTTCTAGACATTTTATGTATGCACCGGGCAACATCAGTGGTTGTGGGCACTTTCCTTTGTGAGGAGACTGAACCAGTTAACATCCTTGTTTTGTTTACTCTTTATCCCATGTGACATTAATTTGATTGGGGAAATGGGAACCAACTAAGCTGCATTTGACTGTCTTCATTAATGTTCTGGTATATAGTTTTAATATACATGCTTTAAAGCCTTCATATAAAAATCTGCTGTTCCACTATGACTCCATGGACTTCAGCAGAGATATTCTTGATTTACCCTGATGTAACTAAGAATAAATTTGACCCAATGAAGTCATACATTGCCCATCTTTCCAGAACACTTGGATATAATCCTCAATAGCTTAAATTGTTGTTAAATAGCTTTTTATGAAAATACCATTTTAAACACCCTGATGTGAGACCTCTCATGAAATATTCATTGTATAAAATGTATGCCTCCATTCCTCAAATATTATTTACCGTATCTTGGAATGATTTAACAGAGAGGATTAGAAATAGGATTTAAAAAGTAGCTAAAGGAATTATATGTATATATGTATAAAAGCTCTTGTAGATTCAAAGCCAGGGGAATGAAAGGTGAATGAGAATGGGTAGCAGTGTGGTTAGAAGTCAAGAGTAAATGACATCAGGTTTTGTCAGTTTTATCCTGGGCAATTTCCCCATTTTCAATCTTGCAGTCCTCATCCTATTGTTCTCCTCTTCCATCTGTCATGAGGAGGCTCCAGCATGTAAACCTAGCAACAGAATTAGACTTTCAACCAGAGAGCAGATTTAAGAGGATTTCTCATGTAAATTCCTAATAAATCTCTTGATACATATCAATAAAAGTTCTGTATTTGAGAACAGAATTTAACTCTTAGACAGACCTTTTAAATAATGCTATGTTTAAAGTTATAACTTTTTTTCCTGGAAATGTTGATTTACCCATTTTTAGAAGTGAACATTTGGATACACTGCAGTTTTTTAATTAAAATATTAATTTTTCTTCTTAGATCTTTACACTTTTCATTGCTCTGCATTACTTTATAAAGGGGAAAACATATCAGGTATTCAAATAAACAAGATAAATAAAAATTCTCCATGGATCTGTTTTTTGTGGAACAGGACCAGACATCTTTGAGAGCTTTGGGTAATGCTTTCATATATGTCAGGAGTGGCCAAACTTACTGACCCTCCAAGCTGCATACAACAATCTTCAGAAATTTGATAGCTGGGGTGCACCAGTCCGGGTTCGGGGCTTCTGTCCCATGGGAGGCATCTGTCAGGGCTTGGGGCTTCAGCCCTGTTCCTGCTGAAGCCCCAAGCCCCAGCAGGCATGCCCCAGGGGGCTGAAGACCCAAGATTCCCCCTGCCCTTTTCTCCCCCCCGCACCTTGCTGGGCAGAAGCCCCTACTCCACCACCCTGCTGCAAGGTGGAAGTCTCAAGCTCCCCACCACCAAGTCTGGTAGGGTGAAGAAGAATGGGGCGGGAGGGTTGGGGGGGGTGGACTCTGTGAGCCACACTTTAACTGTAAAAGAGCCTTATGTGGCTCGTGAGCCACAGTTTGGTCACCCCTGACCTATGTCAGCTTTGTTACAAAAGGGAAATCGACTAAGCGGCGGTTCTGCAGGAAAGGACCTGGGGATTACAGTGGACGAGAAACTAGATATGGGTCAACAGTGTACCCTTGTTGCCAAGAAGGCTAACGACATATTGGGCTGCATTAGTAGGAGCATTGCAGCAGATTGAGGGAAGTGATTATTCCCCTCTATTCGGCACTGGTGAGACCACATCTGGAGTATTGCATCCAGTTTTGGGCCCGCCACTACAGAAAGGATGTGGACAAATTGGAGAGAGTCCAGCAGAGGGCAATGAAAATTATTAGGAGTCTGGGACACATGACTTATGAGGCAAGGCTGAGGGAACTGGGGTTATTTAGTCTGCAGAAGAGAAGAGGGAGGAGGGATTTGATAGCAGATTTCAACTACCTGAAGGGAGGTTCCAAAGAGGATGGAGCTAGGCCAGTCGTGGGCAACCTGCACGTGGCCTGTCAGGGTAATCCGCTGGCAGGCCGCAAGACAGTTTGTTTACATTGACTGTCCGCAGGCATGGCTGCCAGCAGCTCCTATTGGCCGCGGTTCACCGTTCCCAGCCAATGGGAGCTGCGGGAAGCAGTGGCCAGCGTGTGCCACTTCCTGGAGCTCCCATTGTCCAGGAATGGTGAACCGCAGCCACTGGGAGCTGCAGACGGGCAATGTAAACAAACTGTCTTGTGGCCTGCCAGCGGATTATTCTGATAGGCTGCATATGGCCCAGAAGCCACAGGTTGCCCACCACTGAGCTAAGCTGTTCTCAGTGGTGGCAGATGACAGAACAAGGAGCAATGGTCTCAAGTTGCAGTGAGGGAGGTCTAGGTTGGATATTAGGAAAAACTATTTCACTACGAGAGTGATGAAGAACTGAAATGGGTTATCTAGGGAGGTGGTGGAATCTCCATCCTTAGAGGTTTTTAAGGCCCGGCTTGACAAAGCCCTGGCTGGGATGATTTAGTTGGGGTTGGTCCTGCTTTGAGCAGGGGTTTGGACTAGATGACCTCCTGAGGTCTCTTCCAACCCTGATCTTCTATGTTTCTATGATCTTGTATGTCACAGTGCACTGTACAAATAATGATAAATTTGGAAAATAAAAGTGTATTTCTTTCTCTAGGGGCTGATCTTCAAGTTTGTACATCTAAAAATCTAACGTGTTGTACCAAAAAGATGGAGGAGAGATACCAGATTGTAGTAAAGCAGGATATACAACAAGTACTTCAAACATCAAGCTCTACTTTAAAGTTTTTAATATCTCATAATGCCGCTGCTTTTCAAGGTAAATCTTTCTGCTGTACATGTCAAAGTTTGTTCAAAAAGCATTTTCTTAACTTTATCATATGCTTAAACTGATCTGTGATAAGTTATCTATTTTAGTTCCTCTTAATGCTTATTGTACTTTATCAAAGAGCGTATTAATTGTGGAGGACTGGCAACTTGACTGTGTGGCTGGTAACTAGTGGTCTTTGAGAAAAATAAGGAAGTGGGTTTAATTAGGCACTTTGTTTAGGACTTTACACCTATGAGTATCTAAAAAGTGTCATGATAAATTTCACCTTGATATGCATGCACACTGCAAAGCCCTCCCTCGGATCAATTAGTCCTTGGCAGGGTTGGTGGTGTAGTAGCCGTTCATCGGGTTCTCTCAACGGCAACCCCTCCACACTGGTTAGGGGTCCTCTGCATAGGCTGAGGTGGAGGGCAGTTGGGGGCATGGAAAATGGGAGGAACATGGGCTACGTGAGTATATGTAATAAACTAATGGAAAGAGAGAGCGCTTAGGGCAAAGCCCTGGTCTTGCTGAAGACAACTGGAGTCTTGCTATTTGTCTTTCAAGGTACTTGTGTGGCCCTGATCATCAAAGTGCCTTGCAAGGATTCATAAATTTATCCTTACAATACCCCAGTGAGGTAGGGAAATATTGTTATGATATGTGAGTGTTAGCTCCCTATAGCCCTGGAAAGCTGCCCCTACTGTTGGCTATATCATAATTTTTCAGCAAATGAAGTGAACTGATAACCCATTAACATTGACACTACATCATCATCCTGTTCAAATGTAACTCTACATAAGTTGAGACTTCAGATGTTAACTCACATGTAACTTGATTACAAGAATATGCCCATCTGCCCACATTGTATTCACTCTCCAGAACTATAAACCCTAACACCAAATTCCCACTGTCACGGTTACGGGACTAACTTCACTTCTGTCCTTTTTCTGGTCTCTGAGTACATACCTCAGGTGTTAGGCCTCTTGTTCTCATCTGTTTTTGGGTGGTAATTGCTAAGCCTTTGTTCGTCCAATGACTATGCTGTCTAAAGAGACAGGCAGCCATTTTGTCTTTTCAGTGATGACTGTCACCAGAGGGGATAAATGCACTGGGTGCTTTCTGATAGGATCTTTACTTTGGTCTCCTTTATTTTTCTTTTAATCAGAAATAAGTTATTCAAATTAAGTGTCTGTTTTCTCTTCGTGTATAGGGAAAAATACCTCTTAAAATTGAATTAGCTAACTTGTAGGGAGCTTTTAATATTGAGGCTTTAAAATGAATGATCAGTTGTATATTGAATTTCCTTTTTATAGAAGGAAGAATAGATTCATAGATTCCAAGATCAGAAGGGACCACTGTGATCATCTAATCTGACCTTCTGTATAACACAGGCCATAAAACTTTCCTAAAATAGTTTCTAGAATAAATCATTTAGGAAAAGAAATCCATTCTTGATTTAAAATTGTCAGTGACTGAAAATCCACCATGACTTTTGGTAAATTGTTCCATTGGCTAATTACTCTCATGTTAAAAAATTATGCCTTATTGCCAGTCTGAGATTTTCTAGCTTCAACTTCCAGCCATTGAATTATTTTATACCTTTCTCTGCTAGACTGAAGAGACCATTATTAAATATTTGTTCCCCATGTAGATACCTATAGACTGTAAACAAGTCACACCTTACCCTTCTTTTTGTTAAGCTAAATAGATTGAGCTCCTTGAGTCTAAAGGATTAGAAAACATGCATTATAGTGATAATCATTCTCATGGCTCTTCTCTGCACTGTCTCCAGTTTTATAAACATCTTTCTTGAATTGTGGGCACCAGAACTGGATGTTCCAGCAATAGTCGCACCAGTGCCAAATATAGAGGTAAAATAACCTCTCTACTCCTGCTTGAGATCCCCCTGTTTATGCATCCCAGGATCACATTAGCAGCTCATTTTCACCTGATTATCCACCACAATCCCCAAGTCTTTTTTCAGAGTCACTGCTTCCCAGGATACAGTCCCCATCCTATATGTATGACCTATATTCTTTGTTCCTAGATTTGTAAATTTATGTTTAGCCATATTAAAACGCATATTGTTTGCTTGCGCCCAGTTTACCAAGCAATCGAGATTGCTCTGAATCAGTGACCTCTCTGCTTCATTATTTACCATTATGCTAATTATTGTGTCATCTGCCAACTTTACCAATGATCATTATATGTAATTTTCCCACAAGTCATTGATAAAAATGTTAAATAGCATAGGGCTAAGAACTGATCTTTGAGGGACCCCATTAGAAACACACCCACTCGACTACTAAGTTTAGTAGCTTCTATTTAATATCTTCCAGATATATTAGTGGAATAGAAAGAATGTTATCATCATGACCATATTATGAGACTGTTATCTGTTATTTTTACAAAAGTACAAAACAGAAATATTTATTGATCACTTCTGCCTTTTCTGCATTATTATTGAATATTCTACCATTGCCATTTAGTAGTGGACCAAAATCAAGGTCAGGATTCTTTTGGTTTCTAATATATTTAAAAAACTCCTTAACTCTGCTGGCCAAAGAGTGCCTCCTTGTAGCCTTTTGCTTCCCTTATCAATTTTCTACAATTCCTACCTTCTGATTGATATTCTTTACTATCAACTTGCCCTTTCTTTCATTTGTATTTTTTTTAAATGTTTATAGCTTTACTTCCCCTCAAACCCAGGTGAGAAGGAAATACTATAGCATGTGTAAGCTCTCAGCCATCTCTAGGTTTAAAACTTTATTTGACCTTAAAGAGATGACTTGTAGAAATTTGGGTGTTGAATGTACAATTGAGTTTAAAAGGAAAATCACCACCAGTGTTGCCGAAAATTTGAGGTGGTTGCTAAATTCAAGTATGGCCATTGCAGCCAGATATGCCGAAATAAACTTGCATGGATTCCAGATGTCCTAAAATGCTGTTCTTGATGTGTGTTTGGGTCTTTCAAGTCACAGAACACATAAGTGATTGCTGAAATATTCTCAAGGTCATTCTCATTGGCCTGGGAGTCGCGATCGGCCGAACCTGCGGACACGGCAAGTAAACAAACCGGCCCGGCCCACCAGGGTGCTTACCCTGGCGGGCCGTGTGCCAAACGTTGCCAGTCCCCTTTGTATAGTATTATTTTAGAAATGTATATCATCACTTAATAAAATACTAGTATAATGCATATGCACAAGAGGGAAGAGTTAATATTGCAGACTTTATTCTGGTATTTCCTGACATATGTGCTCTTAACTAAGAAAACCTTAATGATCTTGTGATGCAATTTTTAAAAAAATATATTACACAGTATCATGATATTATGTTGCAAAATTATGACTACAAAATAGATCCAATGCCTACTTTAATCTAAGCAAGGAAGATTAAGTGGATTTACAGACATGTGCAATATTTGTTTGAGATTATAGTGCCAGGGCCACCCAGAGGATTCAGGGAGCCTAGGGCACGGCAATTTCGGGGGCCCCTTCCATAAAAAGAAGTTGCAATGCTGTAGAATAGTATATTCTCGGGGGGGCCACTGTGGAGCGCGGAGCCTAGGGCAAATTGCCCCACTTGCCCCCCTCCCCCGGGCGACCCTGTACAGTGCTATTAAATGTGATGAAGTAGCAACCAATTAAATTAAATGAATTATGTGGACAAGAAAATATATTGCAAACTTCTAAACCACTTTCTTTGGTAGGCTACTTGGCCATCAGGTACAATGAACATTGGTTCATCCCTGTAAAAAAAAAAAAAAAAAAAAAAAAACCATCTGTGGTGGCAGGGATTCAAATGTTTTCAGTTTCAAAGGTTTCTTAGAAAATGACTTGAAGACCAGAAAACTCTTTTCAGCAGGAGCTGCCATTTCCTACTTCTGGTTTCAAGTGATACATTGCTTCGTAGATAATTTGTAATATAGGGAGTCACTTCAAAGCAAAGGTTTAACTTTTTCCTTCTCTTTCTAGTCTGTAGTTCTTTATAGTGAAAACACAATGAAATATATACATAAATTAAATCCAAGCACTTGATGATTTCACATTTCCTTGACTACATGGATAAAATTATTCTGGGTCAGATTATAACAGCACAAAAACTAATGGGCTGATTCCAGAGAATCATAGAAGGGACTGCAAGGGTCATCTAGTCTAATCACCTGCCAAGATGTGGGGTTTGTTGTGTCTAACCCATCCAAGACAGATGGCTATCCAGCCTCCTTTTGAAAACGTCCAGTGAAAGAGTTTCCACAACCTCCTGAGGCAGTTCCATTGTCCTTCTGTTCTTTCTGTTTTTCCTGAGATTTAATCTAAATCTGCTATGATGTAATTTGAACCCATTGCCTCTTGTCCTTCCCTCTGTGGCAAAAGAGAACAACTTTTCTCCATCTTTTTTATGGCAACCTTTCAAGTATCTGATGACTGCTATCATTTCCCCACCTTAATCTCTTTTCCCAACTAAACATACCCAGTTCCTTCAGCCTTTGCTTATGTGTCTTACATTCCATCCCTCTGATCATCTTTGTTGCTCACCTCTGGATCCTTTCCAATTTCTCTACATTCTTTTCTATACATTGGTAACCAAAACTGGATACAGTACTCTAGCTGAGGCCTAACCAGTGCTGAGCAGAGCGATACTTTCACCTCCCATGACTTGAATGCTATACCTCTGTTAATGCAATCTAAAATTGCATTTGCTTTTTTTTGCAACAGCATCGCATTTCTGACTCATATTGAGGTTGTGATTCACCACAACTCCCTGATCCTTTTCATCAGTTTTCCCCACTCTGTATTTGTGCATTTGGTTTTTCTTCCGAAGTGTAGCATCTTACATTTTTCTTTGTTGAATTTCATTTTGTTGTCCATAGCCCAATTCTCCAGTGTATCTAGACCTCTCTGAATTTTAGCTCTATCTTCCAAAGTATTGGCAAGCCTTCCTAGCTTTGTATCACCTACAAACTTGATCATTATGTTCTCTATACCCACATCCACATCATTAATAAAGATGTTAAACCACACCAACCCAGAACCCCACTTGAGATCTCCCTCCAATCCAACATCATTTCATTAATAGTTACTATTTTGTTTGCGGTTCTTTAACCAATTATGTATCCACTTACTGGTAGTTCTGTCAAGCCTGCATTTCTCCAGCTTACTTATCAGAATGTCATGCATGACTGTGGCAAAAACCTTGCTGAAGTCCAGGTATATTATGTCCACTGCATTCCCCCATCCACCAAATCAGTTACCCTGTCAAAGAAGGAAATCAAGCTGGTTTGGCATGATTTATTCTTGGCAAATCCATGCTGGCTGCTGGTGATTACCCTTCCTTCTCCAGGTATTCGCAAATTGAATGTTTTATACATTGCTCTAGTAGCTTCCCAGGTATCGAAGTCAGGCTGAATATTCTGTAGTTTCTAGGCTCCTCCTTTCCCCCCTTTTTGAAGATAGGCACTGCGTTAGCCCTTCTCCAGTCTTTCGAGACCTCTCCTGTCATTCATGAGTTTGTAAATATTATTGCCAGTGGCTCTGAGATTTCTTCAGCTAATTCCTTCAGTACCCTTGACTGAATAGCATCTGGTCCTGCTGATTTGAATGAATTCAGATTGGTCAAAAGATCTCTGATGCATTGCTTACTTAACCCAATCTGCATCCCTTCCCTTTTATTGTACATGATAACTTCGCTAGTCATCCGGTCACATTTTTTGTGAGAAAGCTGACGTGAAGTAGAAATTGAGCAGCTCTAACTGCCTATCATCTTCTGTCAGCTGCTCACCTTCTCCACTGAGTAGCAGACTCACACTGTCCTTGATCGTTCTTTTTTGTCTGACATATCTGAAGAACACCTTCTTGTTGTTACTAATATTTCTTGCCAGATGTAACTCATTCTTTGCCATGGCTTTCCTGAATTTGTCCCTATATGCTCACGCTATTCCCATGTGTACTTCCTTGGTAATAGGCTCCTCCTTCCATTTCCTGTATGTATCCCCTTAGCTTTTTAGATAGCTAAAAAGCTCCTTGTGCAGCCACATTGGCCTCCTGTGGCTCTTCTTATCTTTCCTCTGTGTTGGAATAACTTGATGTTAAGCCTCTAGTATTACATCTTTTAAGAACTGCCAGCCCCCTTTGACTCCTTTTCTTTCTGATTGGTCTTTCCATAGGACCTTGCCTACGTGGGGGAGGGATAGCTCAGTGGTTTGAGCATTGGCCTGCTAAACCCAGGGTTGAGAGTTTAATCCTTGAGGAGGCCACTTAGGGATCTGGGGTAAAATCAGTACTTGGTCCTGCTAGTGAAGGCAGGGGGCTGGACTCGATGACCTTTCAAGGTCCCTTCCAGTTCTAGGAGATAGGATAGGATACTATTTCTCTGAGTTGGTTGAAATCTGCCTTTTTGAAGTCCAGTGTCCTCGTTTTGATGATCTCAGGTCCTCCTTTCCATAGGATCTTGAATTCTATTAGATCATGATCACTTCCTCCTAAGTTCCCGACCACCTTCATGTTTACAACTAATTCATCCCTGTTCGTTAAAACCATACCCAAAATGGATGACCCCATAGTTGTTTCCTCAACTTTCTGAACCAGAAAGGATGTACTATGTTTTACTGCAATAGTCTTCCAAAAAATATCAGGGAAGTCAAAATCCCCCATTAATCCTAGCTCCAGTGTGTTAACTAATCTTGTTACCTACTTGTAGAATGACTCATCCACTTCCTCTTCCTGATTTGATGGTATATAATAGACCCCCACCATAACATTGCTACTGTTCTTTTCCCTGGTTATCCTCACCCAGAGATTCTCAGGACTGTCATTCACTTCCCATTGAACTTCAGAGCAAGTGTATACAGTGCATAAGTGTATACATTCTTGACATACTTTTCCCCATAGTTATCCTTTTGAAACAAGCTATTTCCCCCAATGCTGGTACTCCAATCCTGGGAGTTGTCCCACCAAGTGTCTGTGATGCCAATTAAGTCAAAATTTTCTTCATATACCATGACTTCCAGTTCATCCTGCTTGTTACACACATTCCTTGCATTTGTATACTGGCATCGAAGATATTTTGCAGCCATAGTGCAGTACACTCGGACCATACCTGTACTCTGACCCTACTCTGGGGGCTGTGAGCAAGGCTGGTGTGCCCTTATACTATTCTACACCAGCTGAGCAGGACCTCTACTCCGATGATACTCTTAAGTGGCAGGTTCTGACTGCTTTATGCTATCAGAATAGTGAAAAGGGGGTGTAGTGTAACTGAGAATCAGACCCAACTTGTTTGTATCTAGTTTCACGTAAAAAACAGCATTGAAGAATTGTCAAAAGGCGAGAATATTTAGGTGAGTATTTGAAACTTCATTATTAATTCACACTTGTGCTTGTATGGCAAACAAATCTTTAAGTACTCCAGGGTTTTTTATTTCTATTCAACCTTATTTTTAGTTTTTGGATACATTTGCATACATTATATCTTGTGCTATATATACCTCCTACAGGTGTCAACTCTGGCTAGTATAGGGGTTTAAAGGGGTTTGTAATGATTATGACTCTCTCATGTCACTCCTACATTTTATTTTATGTGACCTTTGAACTAGTCACTTAATTGGTCTCTGCCTCAGTTTCTGAACTGCAAATTGGTGATAATACTACTTAGTATTTGACATGTTTTTATAGCACTTTACAGATATTAACTAATTAATCCTCATAACTCCTTTGTAACATAGGTAGGTAGGCAACCTTCTTGAAGAGGAGGACACTTAGGCAGAGAGGTGAAGTGACTAAGGGTATGTCTATACTAGCACTTTTGTTGGTAAAATTTTTGTTGGTTGGGGTACTACTTAGAGGTAGTATAAAAAAACACCCCGCTGACCGACAAAAATGTCACCAACAGAAGCGCCAGTGTGGACAGCACTATGTCGTCAGGAGACGCTCACCTGCCGACATAGCTACCACCACTGCTCATTGGGGATGGCTTAATTATGCTGGCAAGAGAGCTCTCTCCCGCTGGCTTAGATTGGCTACACATGAGACTTTACAGCCGCACTAGTGCAGCGGTACAACTGTGCCACTGTAATTTCATAGGGTAGACATAGCCTTAGGTTGTAAGCTCTTTGGGATAGGCACTGTCTCTCACTGTGTGACCTATAGGTGCTACTAAAATAAATTGGAATTATTTAAACTTTCCTTATGTGAAATTTGTGGGGCATGTGACTTTCTTTTTCAGATAATGTTTTTTGAAGTGAGGTTTCGTTATTTGAGGTTCTAATTTATATCAGATACAAAAGGTGACATATTTACATTCAGAAACCTGGAAAATTTGACTGACTGGTCATAAAAAATACAATACATTTGTTAACATAATGATCCAAACAGGGCACTTGAAGAGACTCACAATGATGATATGAAGTAGGACAGTATTATGTGGAAAACAGTCAGGATGTGAGGTTAATGTTTCAGAACAGACTGAAGTCTGCTATAATCAGTGCAGTTTCATAGAAGGCCATTTCTATTCTATAGCCTTCTATCCAAGGCAAAAGATGTTGTTTTTCCAGTGTAATGCAGGTTATACAGTACTTGGAATATCATTCAATATTCTGATTCCCTCAGTTTTAAAAAAATTATTGAAAGTTAAAAAGATGGAAGAGCAACCAAAATGATACGTAGATGTGAAAATATTATTTAGAAAGAAGGATTAAGGGAATTAAAAGTGTTTAGCCTAAAGAAATCATGTTTTAAGTTTGACCTACAAATGCTAACAAAAATGTTCATTTAATTAGGAATATAATAAAATAAAAATAGGGATAGTAAGGCAGTGCTATACTGTGATAACATGGGACTGATATGACTCCTCTGATCTGGCTCCAGACTTCTATGCTGTGTCCACTTTTATAAGCATAGATCCGAGTTTTGCAAACACTGGAATATGTGCCTAATATTAAGCATATAAGCAATCCCATTGACGTCAGTGTGGGATTGTGGTCCTAGAACATGGAGCTGCTGAACCTGAATGTCATGACTTGGGGAAAACAAAGATAAGTAACAATGTGTGAAATTCATAATGACATGCCACAACATAGGTTTCAAGTATTTTTCTATTTTGTTACAGATGTAAACAGGCTTATTTTTGCCCTAAATATTGCCCAAGTTAAACATTTGCAAGCCAGTCACGTCTTCCAGCACTAATGGAATTATATACTACATTTTCAAGAGACAAGAAGCCAGTTTGAGAAAGAAGCCTTCTTTCTAAGCAAAACTGGACTCGAAATTGGCTGGTGCTTGTTGGGATTTTATTTTTCAGTAAAAACTGTTTTCTTTTATCCAAAACATGCAAAAATCAACTTTTACGTGTGAAAGTTTTCAGTTAAAAAGTAGTCATTTTGACAAAACTGCAAATGAAGCAAAATTTAGAGGAGTTGTAATTGTATGAAATAAAATGTAAACATTCCACAAAACTCCTTTGAGCAAAAATAATGAATTTTACACTACTATAATTGACTTTGTGTGTGCTTAACGTAAATAGTTCAGAAGGAAGGAGAACTATAAACACTTAGAGGTAGTATAAAACAAAGAACAGTGGGCGCAGAATAATAGAAGACAAATTCAACTTGGAATTCTGGAAGTACCCTGATGGCAACTAGAAATGGACAGCAAAAAGTCCACTTACCCTCCTGTTCACATCTTTCCAGTTCACATAGAAAGTCACCAGCAGTACTGAATAAGACATAGTATTAAGGGCACATGAGCAGTCCAAGTTGAATGGAAAGTTTGATATTTAAAACTAGCAGCAACTATTCCCCCAGGATTCATATCCCTCATGTCTTTTCCCTGAATGAGGGGCTGTGAGGAAAGATGGGTCTTGTAGCATGACTAAAAGTCAGCAAATCCGGGCTTTTGGAGAATCGTTGGAGGGAAGTGACTTCCCCAGTGATGATCCCATTGTTACTCCAGCTGACCATTAGCTCAATCTCTATAGCAGATTCCAATCTGACATGCTTTTTATTTTTGTCGTCTCAGTAGATCCAGGCTGTAGGGCCAGAATTTTCAAAAGAGGCCAATGCTTTTTAGATAGCTCAGGTTTTTTTTATTGCCCAATTTCAGAGGTGCTGATCACACAGTTCCCAATGACTTCTGAAAATCAGGTGCAATTGTCTCAAGTTGGGTATCCAAAAGTAATGTCTGCCTTTGAAAATTTGACCTTAGGAATCACACACTATGCTCTTGAGCACAGAACATTTGGTAGTAGTAAAGCCAGGAAGAGGTCATTAAATTTATGTGAGAGTCTAAATTTTTCTGCTCTGTACATATCATTTTTGTTTTAATTTGCTTGGCAAATTAAGTCCAGAGTCCACTAGAGAATTTAAAAGGGAAGAACAGTATATTTGTAATGTAACTGGTGTTAAGCCAGGTGTATATCATTAATACGTATTGTTTGAAACTTGCCTTTCTCATAAATTGAATTCTTCATTTACTTGCTCATACTACGTACTTTCCTGACATAATTATAAAATGTATCTTACAGGTCTGACTTTCTTTTGAATGTTTGTTTTATCCCTGTGATGCTTTGTATTTAATAGTAAACTGGTTCTCATTTGAACAAAAGAGCAAAATAAATAATACTAAATGTTCTATTCCTGTGTGATAAGCAAAGAAAGCGTGATTTTTATAGCAGAATTTATATAGAGGCAATGTCTGTGACAGACATGGAGCTGATACATGTAATGTTATGAATTGTGCTGTGTAATAATTTTATGAACATTGTATGTTACCTGGTTAGTGAGAGGGAAATATTGTATATTGGGGTTAGTGGAATGTTTATTATATGCCTATTATGCTTGGATTCAATAGGTTCAGTACGTGAAGGTGACACAGTGGCTTTCCAGATTACACCCAAGCAAGCACTTGAAAGACAAAGGCATCCTTCTAAGTTCTACGAGCACGCGAGCTGATTTTGAGTGGCACGCAGCTCCCTGCTGCGGTCCCGTCCTCCAGCCCCACTCAGCCCTCCCGCCCACCGCTCTGCCCTGCGGGGGCAGGAGTCAGAAGCTTGGTTCTGCGGCAGCCAAGCCTCCCCCCTCCCCCCACTTCTTCCCCCAGTGTGGTGCTTTCCTGCCCCTCCTCCTCTCCTTCCCTGCGCCAATCAGCTGATGGCCCTAGCGAGGGGGAGGGGGAAGAGCATCAGCGTGCACACAGCTCCGTAGAGGAGGCAGAGAGAGGTAGGGACGGAGCCTGGGGGAAGGGGGTGGAACAGGGCATATCCCTTCCAGCCCCCTGCCATGAGCCGCTCAGGGCTGGGGGCTGGGAGCACCCCCATGAGCCGAGCACTCCAGCCTTCTGCCCTGCACCCACCACACATCCCAGCCCTCTGCCCTGAACCCCCCCACCCCAAAACACACCCAGCCTTCTGCCCTGCATCCCCACAGCCCCAGCCCTCTGCCCTGAACCCCCCACACCCCAACACACACCCGGCCTTCTGCCCTGCACCACCCACAGCCCTCTGACCTGACCCTTGAACCCCCACACACCCAGCCTTCTGCCCTGCACCCCCCCACACAACCCAGCCCTCTGCCCTGATCCCTGAACCACCCTGCACACCCCAGCCTTCTGCCCTGAACCCCCCTCCCCCAGCCCTCTGCCCTGACCCCTGAAACACCCCCCCCCCTTCCCCGGGTCTGCGGTCCCGGCCATAGGCCCACTGCTGGCCTAGGTGAACAGAACCCCAGGCTGGCAGCAAGCTGAGCAGGCTGGAGGCGTAAGATCAGCATTTTAATTTAATTTTAAATGACGCTTCTTAAACATTTTGAAAACCTTGTTTACTTTACATACAATAGTTTAGTTATATAATATAGATTTATAGCAAGAGACCTTCTAAAAACGTTAAAATGTATTACTGGCACTCAAAACCTTAAATTAGAGTGAATAAATGAAGACTCGGCACACCACTTCAGAAAGGTTGCCTACCCCTGTTCTAGGCAGAAGTGATGCAGCTGTTTTATCAGGCTGGAATGCTAGCGATCAAAAGGATTATAAACATTAAAAAAGTCTCGATCCCTGCATAGGTTGGTGAGTCACCTGGGGCTATCCAAAGGGTGACATGGTAGGTGAAGGTAATCTCTTTTATTGGGCCAACTTCTGTTGGTGAGAGAAACTGTAGTCAAATCCAACAGCAAAACTTCAGAAGTTATGATATTAGAGAAAGTTTTCTATATTCTGACTATTCAAGAAAATGTCAGAAAATCTAAAACTGGTTCTCACCCAAAACATGATTGTCAAGGCTGCTTCCCCACTTTGAACTTTAGGGTACAAATGTGGGGGCCTGCATGAAAACTTCTAAGCTTAACTACCAGCTTAGATCTGGTCTGCTGCCACCATCCCAAAGCTAATTCCCTTCCCTGGGTAGCCTTGAGAGACCTTCACCAATTCCCTGGTGAATACAGATCCAAACCCCTTGGATCTTAAAACAAGGAGAAATTAACCACCCCCCTCCTTTCTCCTACCAACTCCTGGTGGATCAAGATCCAACCCCCTTGGATCTAAAAACAAGGAAAAATCAATCAGGTTCTTAAAAAGAAGGCTTTTAATTAAAGAAAAAGGTAAAAATCATCTCTGTAAAATCAGGATGGAAAAATAACTTTACAGGGTAACCAAACTTAAAGAGCTCAGAGGACCCCCCTCTAGCCATAGGTTCAAAGTACAGCAAACAGAGATAAACACTCTAGCAAAAGGTACATTTACAAGTTGAGAAAACAAAGATAAACTAACACGCCTTGCCTGGCTGTTTACTTACAAGTTTGAAATATGAGAGACTTGTTCAGAAAGATTTGGAGAACCTGGATTGATGTTGGGACCTCTCAGTCCCAAGAGCGAACAACTTCCCAAACAAAGAGCACAAACAAAAGCCTCACCCCCCCCCCCCCCCAAGATTTGAAAGTATCTTGTCCCCTTATTGGTCCTTTGGGTCAGGTGTCAGCCAGGTTACCTGAGCTTCTTAACCCTTTACAGGGAAAAGGATTTTGGAGTCTCTGGCCAGGAGGGATTTTATAGTACTGTACACAGGAGAGCTGTTACGCCCTTCCCTTTATAGTTATGACACGCCCCCCTAAATCACAGATAGTGTTGGACGTCCGGTTCCACACTGGCTGTGATTTCTTCCTGGAGCTCTAGGAGAAAACAGAGTTAATAAGACACATGTACCTTTAGACATACTACTGATTATATAAAAACTAACAATATGTTCTGTTCCAAGAACAATCTTTAACCAGTTGACTCTGGGAAATTTTCCCGGGAGAGTGCATCAGCCGCTTTGTTAGAAGCTCCTGAAATGTGTTGTATTTCAAAATCAAAATCTTGAGAGCTAAACTCCACCGAAGAAGTTTTTTTGTTATTCCCCTTGGCAGTATGAAGCCACTGTAGTGCAGCATGGTCTGTTTGTAGTTGGAAACGCCGTCCCCAAACATATGGGCGTAGCTTTTCCAGCGCGTACACAATGGCGTAGCATTCCTTTTCACTGATTGACTAGTGGCTTTCCCTCTCAGACAGTTTCTTGCTGAGAAACACGACAGGATGGAATTCTTGATCCGGTCCTTCCTGCATTAAAACTGCTCCCACACCCCGCTCGGACGCATCTGTGGTTACTCGGAACGGTTTGTCAAAGTCTGGGGCCCTTAGCACAGGGTCAGACATGAGTGTCGCCTTAAGCTGGTTAAAGGCCTTTTGACACTCATCAGTCCACTGAACTGCATTTGGCTGTTTCTTTCTGGTTAGGTCTGTCAGCGGGGCGGCGATTTGGCTGTAGTGTGGTACAAATCGCCTATAATATCCAGCCAAGCCTAAGAAGGATTGGACCTGTTTCTTTGACTTTGGAACCGGCCACTTTTGGATAGTATCCACTTTGGCCTGTAGGGGATTTATAGATCCTTGACCCACCTGGTGCCCCAGGTAAGTCACTCTGTTTTGGCCTATTTGACACTTTTTAGCCTTAACAGTTAGTCCTGTCTGCCGGATGCGCTCAAAGACTTTTTCTAGGTGCTCCAGGTGTTCTGTCCATGAATCAGAAAAAATGGCCACATCATCGAGGTAGGCAACTGCAGATTCTCCCAATCCCGCTAGGAGACCATCTACAAGTCTTTGGAAGGTGGCGGGTGCATTTTGCAACCCGAAAGGGAGTACGTTGAATTCATACACCCCTGCCTGGGTGATGAAGGCTGACCTTTCCTTAGCGCGTTCATCTAGTGGTACTTGCCAGTACCCTTTGGTTAAGTCTAAAGTAGAGATGAATTGGGCATGTCCCAATTTCTCCAATAGCTCATCTGTGTGTGGCATTGGATAGTTGTCAGGATGAGTTACAGCATTTAGCTTACGGTAGTCCATGCAAAAGCGTATTTCCCCATCTGGTTTGGGAACTAGAACCACTGGAGATGCCCATGCACTATTAGAGGGACGGATTATACCCATCTGTAGCATGTCCTGGATCTCCCTTTGTATAGCAGTTTGGGCATGAGGTGACTCCCGATAGGGTGGGGTTCTAATTGGGTGAGCATTACCTGTGTCAGTGGAGTGGTATGCCCGTTCGGTCCGTCCTGGAGTGGCTAAGAAAATTGGTGCAAAGCTTGTGCACAGCTCCTTGATCTGCTGTCACTGCAGATGTCCAAGGGTCGCGGAGAGGTTCACCTCTTCCACGCCATCGTCCCTTTTTCCTTCGTAGTAGACACCTTCAGGCCACTCCGCGTCATCTGTTTCCTGGGTTGTAAACTGGCAAACGTTTAATTCTCTGGAATAAAAGGGCTTAAGAGAATTAACATGGTATACCTTAGGCTTTATGTTGGAGGTGGGGGAGGCTATGCGATGGTCCAGGAGCGCCTAGGAGCTGTTAACTGTGAATGGTTCTTCCCACGACGCTTCCATTTTATGGGCCTGGAGCGCCTTTAAGACCATGACTTGGTCTCCTACTTTGAAGGACCGTTCTCTGGAATGTTTATCATACAAGGCCTTTTGCTCTTCCTGAGCATCCTTTAGGTTTTCTTTAGCAAGGGCTAAAGAGTGTCGGAGGGTGCTTTGTAGGTTGCTTACAAAGTCTAGAATGTTAGTTCCTGGAGAAGGCGTAAACCCCTCCCATTGCTGCTTCACCAACTGTAATGGCCCCTTAACCTCGCGGCCATACACAAGTTCAAATGGTGAAAACCCTAAACTGGGATGTGTTACAGACCTGTAGGCAAAAAGCAACTGCTGCAACACTAGGTCCCAATCAATGGAGTGTTCATTTACGAATTTACGTATCATGGCCCCCAAAGTTCCATTAAACCTCTCCACCAGGCCATTGGTTTGATGGTGGTAAGGGGTGGCAACCAAGTGATTCACCCCATGAGCTTCCCACAGGTTTTTCATGGTCCCTGCCAGGAAATTAGTTCCCGAATCGGTAAGGATGTCGAAGGGCCAACCTACCCTGGCAAAAATGTCTGCTAATGCCTGGCACACACTTTTAGCCCTGGTGTTGCTTAAGGGTACTGCTTCCGGCCATCGGGTAGAAAAATCCATGAAAGTCAGTATGTACTGCTTTCCTCTGGGGGTCTTCTTTGGGAAAGGACCCAGAATATCCACAGCTACTCGCTGAAATGGGACCTCAATTATGGGTAGTGGCTGGAGAGGGGCTTTAACCTGGTCTTGGGGCTTTCCCACTCGTTGGCACACCTCACAAGACCGGACATAATTAGCAACGTCCTTGCCCATTCCCTCCCAGTGGAAGGACTTCCCCAACCGGTCTTTGGTTCTATTCACCCCAGAATGGCCACTGGGATGATCATGGGCTAAGCTCAAGAGCTTTACCCGATACTTAGTGGGAACTACCAACTGTCTTTGAGGATGCCAGTCTTCCTGGTGCCCACCAGAAAGAGTCTCCTTGTATAAAAGTCCTTGTTCTACAACAAACCGGAATCGGTTAGAAGAGCTGAGAGGCGGTGGGGTGCTCCGTGCCGCCACCCAAGGTTTCTGAAGGCTGTCATCTGCTTCCTGCTCGGCCTGGAACTGTTCCCTTGATGCTGGAGACATCAGTTCCTCCTTGGACTGTGGACTGTGGCTTGGTTCCTCTGGAAGCAATGCAGGTGCTGGGGCTGTTTCCATTGACTGTGAACCGCTGTCCGCTGGTGCACTATGTGGTATTTCAGGCTCTGGCTGAGCCTCTTGGGTAGGGTTATCTGCTGCTTCTGCCAGTTCAGGCTCGCTGGTGCCCTCTGGCGTTGGAGTGGTAGACGGGTTTGCAAGCGCTGGACTCAGTGCTGGCAATGGTTCTGTTGCTGGTCGCGTTGCCAGTTCCGGTTCTGGGACTGGCTTTGGCTGGGTCTCTGGGATTGGATCCACTACGGCTGTTGCAGTCGTTGGCAGGGGATCCGGTTCCACCACCGTTGTTTGGGTCTCTGGTAACACAGACGGGGCCCTGGGGGACGGCTCAGGAACAGGGATGGGGGTGAAAGCTTGTTTAGCCTGGCTGCGGGTGACTATTCCCCCCCTCTTGGCTAGCTTCACATGGTTGGCCAAGTCTTCCCCCAGAAGCATGGGGATGGGATAATTGTCATAGACTGCAAAAGTCCACATTCCTGACCAGCCCTTGTACTGGACATGCAACTTGGCTGTAGGCAAGGTTACAGACCGTGACATGAAGGGTTGAATTGTCACTGGAGCCTCTGGGTTGATGAGTTTGGGGTCCACTAGGGATTGGTGGATAGTTGACACTTGTTGAAACTAACACGCCTTGCATGGGTGTTTACTTACCAGTTTGAAATATGAGAGACTTGTTCAGAAAGATTTGGAGAACCTGGATTGATGTCTGGTCCCTCTCAGTCCCAAGTAGGGTGACCAGACAGCAAATGTGAAAAATCGGGACACGGGGTGGGGGGGTAATAGGAGCCTATATAAGAAAAAGATCCAAAAATCGGGACTGTCCCTATAAAATCGGGACATCTGGTCACCCTAGTCCCAAGAGTGAACAACTTCCCAAACAAAGAGCACAAACAAAAGCCTTTCTTCCCCCCCCCCCCCCAAGATTTGAAAGTATCTTGTCCCCTTATTGGTCCTTTGGGTCAGGTGTCAGCCAGGTTATCTGAGCTTCTTAATCCTTTACAGGGAAAAGGATTTTGGAGTCTCTGGCCAGGAGGGATTTTATAGTACTGTACACAGGAGAGCTGTTACGCCCTTCCCTTTATAGTTATGAGAATGATATCTAATGTCTTTGGTCCAGTGGTGGGAAACCTGTGGCCCATGGGCACTGGAAGCTGCAGGTGGCTGTGCAAATGTAAACAAACTGTCTGGCAGCCCACCAGCAGATCACCCTGATGGGCTGTGTGCGGGCTGCAGGTTGCCTACCGCTGCTCTGGGGATGACCAACAGAAGTTGATCCAATAAAAGATATTACTTCATAGGGTGACCAGATAGCAAGTGTGAAAAATCGGGACGGGGTGGGGGTAAATAGGCAGCTACATAAGACAAAACCCTGAATATCGGGACTGTCCCTATAAAATCGGGACATCTGGTCACCCTATTACCTCACCCAACTTGTGTTTCTAATATCCTGGGACTGACACAGATACAACTACACTGCATATCCAGAGAGTGTCAGTGAACTCTTACAAGGAGACATTCTGATAGAGAGAGGCTAGGCAGAAAAGTCTATAGGGAGCTAGTTCTACTAAGGTCCCCATACAGAAGATGGTTAAACACTTGATAAGCTAGACATGTGTAATGCTTTTAATATATATTTTCTTGAAATGCTTTTCTTCTAAACAAATAATAATTTGCTTTAAAGTGTGGAGTTTGGTCACTGATTCGCACTCTCTTTGCCCCAGAGGGAATAGAACTTTGGGGTCTGAGCCTAAGTCAGACCCGCTGAGGAAATAGTAGTTAGTACCCAGGGACTGCAACCCAGACCCCAGTTGGAGATTCACACGATTCCAACCTGAGCCATGTGATGGCTTGAGGCCTGAGATGTGGGAGGAGGTTGCACTCAACAAGACTAGAAGGGGTGAGCGGTTCACAGGGTAACTGTAACAATGTTTTCATTAGATACCATGTTTAGGGTAAGAACTAGTTTTACATTTCCTGACACTTTCTTAAATAATCAGAATATAGAAAACTTTCTCAAATATAGTAACTTATGGAGTTTTACTATTGGATTTGACTGCAGTTTCTGTAATGTTTCCTAACACACTTTCTCTCTATTTTGGCTCTTCCATTAGCTTAAAGTAGTACCATAAATCCAGTGCTCATTGTGTTCTCCACACACAAAGCACCAAAGTCTTTCAAAATGTGATGCACAGAGACATTGCATATGTATATACACTAGCTCAGAGGTGCCGACTTTCTAATGTGCCGGTGGGTGTTTGGCCTGCACTCTGCCCCAGGCCCTGTCTCCACTTACCGATTCGGGAACTAATTTCCTGGCAGGGACCATGAAAAACCTGTGGGAAGCTCATGGGGTGAATCACTACTGCAAGCCATGGAACAGCTGATCGCGTCGGGTGGGAGCGCTGGGGGTAGTGGGAGGAGCTGATTGGGTGGGCTGCTGGTGGGTACTGAGCACCCACCATTTTTTTTCCTGTGGGTGCTCCAGCCTGGGAGCACACACAGAGTCAGCGCCTATGCACTAGCTTGCTCTGATATCATATCACTGCTGTTCATGCGCTTCTGTATTAGCTCAACTGGAGGGGTAGGCAGTAGTAGTGTGGCATGATTGTAAAAGCTACCTTTAGGGCATTTTACCAAACCTTTCTATTTGACCAATCTTGTCCACCATACCCAGAATGTCATTCACAGTATCAATACCCTCCTACTCCCTTTTTAAAAAACCCAAAAGAGGAGAAGAGCCAAAGACACCATAGTGTTTAGGAACTTTGCTGTTACCAATCTATTTTATGTGGGCTGCATTGAGATACCATAGTGACAGGAGGCAGTAGAAACCCCTAAAATAGACAGATATTACAGTCACTTAAATACTGTCCCCACTCCTGCCAGCCCAATTTCTAGTAAATATTTTAAAATATTTGTAGTGATATTTTTTATTTTATTTGATACGTCTCCATTTCTTTCTGCTTTTTCTTATCTTCATGATTGTTAAAAATGAGCATGAATAAAAATAAAACCAGAGAGAAAATTGAAAAAAACCCAAATATAATCACTATAAACTTCAAAAAATATTTTTTTTAAATTAGGATTATTTATTCTAATATCTCCTTCTCTCTCTCTCTCTCTCCTTACTCCTAGTGCTAGTTAGGACTTTTTTGGGGTGAGAGACAACTCCCATGGAAGTCAGTGCAATTAAGAAAGGCCTTGACCTTGCTGTGTGAAGCCCCATTGATTTCAGTGGACCTCTGCATGGGTAAACAGCTGCCTCTGTGTGGATCATGGAGCAGGACTGGGACCTGAATTGAAGATGAATTAGACATGTGATATGCAATGCTTGCACAAGGAAGTCATTATGTGCTCAACAATAAGACCATCCAAAGCACTGGTAACATTGTTCAGTGATTATGGACTCAGGCTTTTCACTGCAATTCTTACTTGAGCTGAGAATCCTTTATCTCAGGTCTTAGATTGATCTCACTGAAAGGGGACATGGCCACGGTAACCTTGCAGCTGTAGGCTGTCCTAAAATGTTTTTAGACTCTAACATAAAAGCACACTTTTCCTTGGTATTTTTGGAGCTTTTTAAAGTGTATGCATTAGCAGGTCTCTTTAGTCAATGAGAAAATTCCAGTCAAAACTAAACTGATCAAACAGAATAGCTAATGGAGTGTTTAACTACATTTTCAGAAGGAAGCTTTGCTGCCAATGCAAAGGTTAAGTATCTGGTTTGCTTTCTAAACTTCTTACTAAGCTGTTACTCACCAGGAAAGCATTGTGGAAAACTGTCCTCCTCTCACAGGACCTTCCCTTCACACTTGTAGGTACATTAAAGTGAAAACTGAATTTTGATGGTATTTATTTTTGTTTAAAGTGTGTTCATGAAGAGCCAGTAAAGGTACTTTGCATTTAATAGCTTATAATTATGTTTTTGCTCTAATATTTCTTGTGGTTTGACAAAAATAAATATCCTGGGAGCAAATTCTTAAAATGTTAAGAAAATATTTGCATTCAGTTTGTTTGCATATAATCACTAGAAAATTAGCATGAGGATAATATACAAGTCAACACTTTTTCCTGCTATAGCTCTGAAATCTCCATTCACAATAACTCAATAGGTCCTACATTACTATATTTTCTCCCAGTATAGAAAATGCAGGAGGAGATCTCAGAACATAGTGATTTCGTACAGATTGCATGTCTCATAGGAAGCTAGATATTTTATCCAGTGCTTATGTCGGTACTGTGAAAAAGTGTAGCCTCTGAAATGTATAGAGTTTATTCTTTGACTGTAATACTGGATTCTTAGATTTTTTTTTCTCTGACTGATGGCATTTCATTCCAGTCAACTCCTGTTTTGAGGCTTTCTGTTCTGGTGGTCTGCACGTGTTCTGTCAGGGTCAAAAACAAGTAACTAGCCAGGGGTATAACTAGGGCCCCACCAAATTCACGGCCATGAAAAACGTGTCATGGACCGTGAAATCTGGTCTCCTTCCATGAAATTGGTCTTTTGTGTACTTTTACCCTATACTATACAGATTTCAGAGGGAAGACCAGTGTTTCTCAAATTGGGGGTCCTGACCCAAAAGGGAGTTGTAAGGGGGTCACAAGATTATTTTAGGAAGGTCACGGTATTGCCACCCTTACTTCTGTGCTGCCTTCAGAGCTGGGCGGCCGCAGAGTGGTGGCTGTTGGCCAGGTGCCCAGCTCTGAAGGAAGTGCCTCCCCAGCAGCAGCACAGAAGTAAGGGTGGCAATACTATACAATGCCACCCTTATTTCTGCTCTGCTGCCTTCAGAGCTGGGTGGCCAGAGAGTGGCAGCTGCTGACTGAGGGCCCAGCTCTTCAGTCAGCAGCACAGAAGTAAGGGTGGCAATACCATACCATGCCATCCTTACTGCTCCTGCTGGTGGCGGCTCTGCCTTCAGAGCTGGGTTCCCGGCCAGCAGCTGCCGGTCTCCAGCTGCCCAACTCTGAAGGCAGCACTGCCACCAGCAGCAGCGCAGAAGTAAGGGTAGCAGTACTGCAATCCCCGCAACAGTAAACTTGCGGACCCCCTGACAACTCCTTTTTGGGTCAGGACAACAACACAATGAAATTTAAGATTTAAATAGCTGAATTCATGAAATTTATTATTTTAAAAATCCTATCACCATGAAATTGACCAAAATGGACTGTGAATTTGGTAGGGCCCTAGGTTTAACTTCTGATCGTATCTCAGGGAGTCCCACCAAAGTGTGTCCCCAAGTCTTGAAAACTGACTTGCTCATTTAGGCCTCAATCTAGCAAAGCTTTTAAGCATGCACATGACTTTAAGCACATAAGCAGTCCAAGACAGTGAAACTTGCTAAAAGCAATACATGTTTTAAGGCTTTGATATACTGGGGCTTTACCTAAGGAATATATATATATATATATATATATATACACAATTGTATTATGAGTAAACTGTTCTTGGAGCAGGTCAGGGCTGTCAATTTATTCATCTAAGAAAGCTGAGATATTTGTTGATATTTCTAAGGATGGGTTGCTTTATATGGTTGCAAAATGCTACAGAAAGCAGTATTTAATAGGAAGGAAGAGGAAGTAAAGGACAAAAAGAGTTGGTCATGCCCCATGTGGTAGGGAGGAAGAAAGGATGGTCCACTGTTTAGGGCACTAGCCTGGAATTTGGGAAACCCAGATTCAGTTCCTTGCTCTTCCACAGACTTTGTGTTTGATCTTGAGCAGGGTAATTAGTCTCTTTGTGCTTCCATTTCCCATCTGTAAAATGGGGATAATAGTACATTCCTACTTCACAGGGGTGTTATGAGAATAAATAAAGAGAGTCAATTTACATTCAGTGAAGGAGAGAACTTGCTGTGTTTTGCTGTGTCAAAGCTTTATGTGGTTAACTTTAAAATGACTCTAATTGAATTGATGAAGTCATTTATCCATACTATAAGCTAAAGCATTTTGTAATAAAATGAAAATAGGTTTAAAAAGCAGCATGTACAGTAATCTCACAATGTCAAATGGGTTAGTTTGCATATTTATTGCACATAAAATTTTGTTTTATTGATTAAATATGTAGCTTTTATCAAGACAACAGACAGCAATGGTTTCAAAGAAATTATTATTTATTTTATCAATAATTCCTAAATAATGGATTATGGAAAGATTTCTGAAATACACTCCAAAATTTCTGCTGAAGTACTTTTAAGGTGCATTAAAGCTGTATTGTGGTGAAACAAGATTTGACTGCTATGTAATTTAAAAATTTCTTGCAACATTTAATGTCCCATTTGCACCCTAGGAGAACATAAAACCTTAAAATTAAACACATACTTCAAATTAAAGATAATTTCTGGTTTAAATAAAGATAAAATACATATTCAGATTTAGGTGTGCTGAAGCCGTTGCAGATTAGAGCCTCTGTTTGCCCACTCTAGCCTTAATTTATACCACTGAATTTGTTTTACATAGTCTGTCACACTACAGCTGTCATGTGCGAATTGTGAGTCACAGACTCATTTAAAATCAGGGACATGAAGGAAGGACAGACATAAATCAAAAATCTGTGTGCCCCCCAGTTCCTTCTCTACTGCCTTTGGTCTGGAACGAAATCTGCAGCAGAGCCCACTTCTCCCTTTGCCTCTGTAGATATCTGTCAGTTTTAAGTGTACTTTTAGTACTTTCTTCTTCATTCCTCTATCTATATATATAATATGGGCGGGAAGTGCTGGGAGGGGCAGGTGCGGAGACATGGCACGCTCGGGGGAGGAGGAGGTGAGGAAGGGGGTGGGGGCAGAGGGAGCTTGGCTGCCTGTGGGTGCGGAGCACCCGCTAATTTTTCCCCGTGGGTGCTCCAGCTCCACAGCACCCACGGAGTCGTTGCCTATGACCTCCATAATGGAAAATATTTGTGTCCTATTTCCTTCTCTTCAGCAATCTCAGACCTTTGTCTTATCAGTGCTCAAATTGGCATCCTCCCCAGACTGTAAACACAGGGCTGAGCTGGGTTGATGGATGTTAAATGTTCTCAGTGTTGATTGAATCAGCTGTTAGACCCACTCTACCACATGTGACAAGTTTCAGCTTCACCAGTTCTGTAAACCAATATTCTACATGTTACAGAACTCTAAAAATGTTTCCTGGACAAACATCCTAAAATAACCAGGTTAACCAGCTAATCTTTAGCTTTTGGTAAACGCCCCATTGGTGAACTATTGAGAAGATGCTCAAACACAGATGTAATATATCTGCGAGGACATGTTTGGGCATGCCCATGTCACACTACTGAATGATAATTCTAACTCTGTCAAAATAATTATGCAAGTTTGAGTGACTTTGAGTGCCTTAGACACATTGCCAATTAACACATAATTGGAAAAACAGGAATTTGCAAAGTAGACTGCACATCTATCTCAGGCAATTTGAATACAGAATTTAATAATTGTTCTCTAAAATCCTCAATAAATGTTCACTTTATCTTATGCTGTCAGCTACTGATGATTTGGATAAATAACTAACCACAATCCAGATTAATATTGAGCAGAATCTAAACCACTACAGAGAAAACTTTATTAAATAGAGAAATTATAAAACAACTGAAAGAACATCAATAACAACTATCAAGGAAAGCTAGACAAGTACAAGAGAGACAGTAGATTACAAAGTTAATCATGTGTACGGTTGGTCTAATCTTGCTTTCAGTTGTTTTAGGCATATTATGAAATTTTACACACTCCTTTATCTGAAAAGGACACAATCCTTTGAGAAGAAGGATAGTCCAATGGTTAGAGCAGTAACTTGGGACTTTTTTGTTTCAGTTACCTGCTTTGTCGTAGACTTTGTGTGACCATAGGCATGTAATTTAGTCAATCTGAGCCTCAGTTCTTTACCTCACAGGTGAAGAGGGTGTTATGAAGATAAATGCAATGAAGGTTTTGAGGCGCTCAGATTCTATGGTAATAGGGGCCATAGGAATACCTTAGATAGTCAGTCTTATTTTCAGATACATGTGGGTCAGAAATATGACCTTTAGTAAATAAAACCATAAACATCTCCCCAACGGTTGAGAGTACCTTATTACCTCCAAAGATCTTAATTAATCTGTAGCCATTTCCTTGGGTAGGTAGAAAATATATTAAATTCTATGATGCACAATAAGGAGCTTGGATTTGTTAATCTTTTGTGCACATTGTTTTCACCCAGCATTTGGAGCTAGATCCAAAACATACTGAAATCAGTGAAGTGAATGGGAGTCTTTCCAATGGGCTTTGGGTCAAGCCTTTGGAGAGGAGATGGGCTCATTGAAGAGAGGTGTTATTATTTTATTGTTATGGCTGTTGTCATGATTTGGTATCTGAGCTGTGGAGCAGATGATTATTGAGGTGGTTGAGCAGTTTTGTTACATATTCTGTAAATACTATGAAATTAACAGTATGTAGAACCTTTAGACCAAAGGATGGGCACTTATACATTGGAAAAAGTCAGCTGATGGACGAAGATCAACTCGTTGAAGCTGAACAAAAACAAGACCGGTTATGCTCATGGTCAGAAGAAAACTTTTTGAAGAGTTTGCAGACACGGTGCAATCCCTTTTGGTTGAAGGATTGATCAGAGTCTGTAGGTTAAGAGTGCTCCTGGATTCATCACTGACACTAAGCACTCACATAGCAGCATCCGCAAGTAATGCTTTCTACCATCTCCAGTTGGTTAGGATACTCTGTTCCATCCTGGAGAACAAGTAGCTGGCCTCAGTTATTCTATTTCAGCAGTGCAATATACCTGGGCATGAAGCCTTCAGCATTAGGAAACTCCAGCTGGTACAGAACACTGCTGTATGTCTGCGCAGCAACACAGGCTACCACAAATGCATCAAACGTGTCTTCTGCTCTCTACACTGGCTTCCCATATAATATGGAGTCAAGTTCAAAGTCTCTATATTGGAATTGAAAAAGGTTCAGAAAAGGGCAAAAAAATGATTAGGGATATGGAATGGCTTCTATATGAGGCGAGATTAATAAGACTGGGACTTTTCAGCTCGGGAAAGAGACGACTAAGGGGGGATATGATTGAAATCATGACTGGTGTGGAGAAAGTAAAGAAGAAAGTGTTATTTACTCCTTCTCATAACAAGAACTATGGGTCAGCAAGTGAAATTAATAGGCAGCAGGTTTAAAACGTACAAAAGGAAGTATTTTTTTCACACAATGCACAGTCAGTCTGTGGAACTCTTTGCCAGAGGATGTTGTGAAGGTCAAGACTATAACAGAGTTCAAAAAAGAACTAGATAAGTTCATGGAGGCTATCAATGGCTATTAGCCAGGATGGGCAGGGATGGTGTCCCTAGCCTCTGTTTGCCAGAAGCTGAGAATGGGTGACAGGGGATGCATCACTTGATGATTACCTGTTCTGTTTATTCCCTCTGAGGCACCTGGCATTGGCCACTGTTGGAAGACAGGATACTGGGCTAGATGGACCTTTGGGATGAACCAGTACGGCCGTTACGTTCTTATGTCTCTGTCCTTATCTTCAAGTTGCTCAGTGACCTGGACCCAAGGTATCTAAAAGATCATCTAAAGCTCTGGAATAAAAACTGTGGTTGACAAATTCACTACTCTAGCGCAATAGAAAACTTAGATAATATTTTTACTTCAAGGTACAAGAGACATAGACAAGGTTTTCATCTCGAGACCAAAAGATCAAAAACATCAAGACATTTGATCACGGCAGTAAGGATACACTCACCTGTGCAGGAGACAGTGCTTTCTTTCGGGCCAGTCCAAGACTATTGAATCAACTTCCATAGGAACTAAGAACCATCAAAAACCTCACCACCTTCCTCTAAGTGCAAGACACATTTTTTGATGTTCCTTTCTCTTATACAGACATATAGAAATGTGTACATGTGTGTAACATGTTTATAATGTCCAAAATAAAACCTCCCACTGCACACACTATTCTCCCCAGGGAGAGTATGAGAGAACAGACCTATGACTGGTGTTAGTCACATTGCTTAATGCACTACTGGAAGGTGCTGAGATACTATGCTGATGAGTGCAATGTAAGAATCTACATAGAATAGAATAGACTTGACTAAATTTTATTTATAACTATTTTATTTTTGTTTAGAATTTTTTTGAAATTTCCCTTCTAATATAGTTTTGCTGGATCCACTCTTTCCCTATAGGAGATAAGTAATTTAAGATATTGTCTAGCACTGATGATTGATGCTTTGTTGCAAATAATGCTTTTATATTCCTTTTTGCCTTTGCTGAAGTGTTTCTTATGCAATGAGTTATAGACCACTTGAGTAAAACACATTAAGACGATCTTCTATGGAATTTGGACAAATCTCCTTAGTCTTCAATATATACTAGTGATAGTCATTTTCTCACTGAGGAATTTCATTTGAATTCTACCCTTTAGACCACAGATTATTCAAAAAACAGTTTTAAATATACAAAATCTCTTCTTAGTGTGTTTAAATCCTGTACAATAAAAAAAATGAGTCAATCCTCAAGGGATACCAGTATTGAAATATCAGTATGTGAGGAAAATAACTTTAAAGAGCACCATTATGATATGGTTTAAATGTAACAGGAAAGAGGCAACAAGTTCCAGTTTTTCCTCTAGGACTACTACAGTTGTTCATGTAACACCAACAGACCCCAGTTGTTGGCGGGCGGGATCGAACCTGTGATCTCTGGAGCTAAATACATGAGCCTCTACTGCATGATCTAAAAGCCCTATGAGGGTTAGCTAAGGCTGTAGAGCAGTGGTGGGCAACCTGTGGCCTGTGGGCCACATGTGGCCCATCAGGGTAATCTGCTGGCGGGCCACCAGACAGTTTCTTTATATTTGCATGGCTTCCCACAGCTTCCAGTGGCCGCGGTTCGTCGTTCCCAGCCAATGGGAGCTGCAGGAAGCTGCGGCCAGCATGTCCCTGTGCCTCACACTGCTTCCCGTAGCTGCCATTGGCTGGGAACGGTGAACTGCATCCACTGGAAGCTGCGTCTGTCCGTGCAAAAGTAAAGAAACTGTCTGGTGGCCTACCAGTGGAGTACCCTGACGGGCCGCAGGTTGCCCTCAACTGCTGTAGAGAAAATTCATTAATCTCTCTCGCGCTAAGTGGTCTTGGTGCCACTAGATGGCGCAGAGCACCATACCCAGGAGGTGTGTGAGTTACAGTCACACAGTGGCATTTACTAATGGTTACAGATTCCTGAATGTACAAATTCTGGGTTGTGATCTTGACAGGTCTTGCAGGGTTGAGCTTTTACAGGGTTAATCTTCCCTTGCATAGGGATATTTTAGGAAAGTCCAGGTGCTGTAGGAAGTGGTGCTGGTGATTCATTTGCTGGCACCATTCTCTCTGAGCTAGTTTTGATCCAGAACCCCATTTATAATACTAGCATGTGACTCTAGACTCTGATTATCTGAAACCATATTCTGTATTGCCAGTTCATCCTCTTTGACATAGCATTCATACATCAGCCATGTACATCTGGGACCTCATCAACAATAATAAATGTTCCCATTGGCTGGGAACGACGAACCGCGGCCACTGGAAGCTGCGGGAAGCCATGCAAATATAAAGAAACATATATGAAATGGGTTAAAAAAGGAAATAAGAGTAAACATGTCCACTGGCCCTAACAAGAGTCCTGTTCCTTCCTTGCAGTCTTTGGAGCAGTTAGACCTGTAAATCAGGGACTGACTAGTCATAGATTCATAGAGATTAAGGTCTGAAGGGTCCATTAGATCATCTAGTCTGACCTGTATATCACAGGCAATAAAATTTCACAGAGTAACTCCTGTATTGAACCCAATAACTTTGGTTTGACTAAAGCATGACTTGTGTTGGGCTAAAGCATATCTTCCACAAAGGGATCCAATCTTGATTTAAGACATCAAGAGATGGAGAATCTACCGCTTCCTTGGGAATTATGTTCCAGTGGTTAATCACCCTCTCTGTTAAAAATGTGTGCCTTATTTCTAATTTGAAGTTGTCTGCTTTTAGCTTTCAGGTGTTAGTTCTTCTTATGCCTTTCTCCAATCCAATAGTTTAAAGAGCCCTTTAGTAATCAGATTTTCTTCCTGTGAAAGTACTTACACATTTTAATCAAGTCACCTCTCAATCTTCTTTTTGATAAGGTAAAATAGATTGATCTCTTCAAGTGTCTCACTGAAATATATTTTCTCCATCCCTCAAAATAATTTGTGTGGCTCTTTTCTTCACACTCTCTGATTTTGCAACATCTGCTTAAAAATATGGACACCAGAACTGCACGCAGTATTCCAATATCGGTCTCACCAGTGCTCCATACAGAACTAAAATCACCCCTTTTTTCCTACTCACTACTCCCCTGTTTATACATACAAGTGTCATAGTAGCCTTTTTGCCACAGCATCGTGCTAGGAACTCATGTTGTGTTGCTTGTCTACTGTGACCCTTAAGACCATTTTGGAGGCACTGCTTTCCAGGTCCCAGTCCCCCATTCTGTAGGTATGGCCTGCATTCCTTGTTCCTAGGTATTTTGGTTGTATTATAACATATTTGGTTTGAATGTGCCCAGCTTATTAAGTGACCTTGATCACTCTGTATTATTGCCCTACCCTCTTCACTATTTACTATCCCACCAATCTTTGTGTCATCCATAAATTTTAGCAGTAGTGATTTTATATTTACTTCTAGGTCATTAATGAGAATGTTGAATAGCTTTTGGCTTTGTACTGATCCCTGTGGAATCCCATTAGAAATACACCCATTTGATCATGATTCTCCACTGACAACTACTTTTTGAGATCTGTCAGTGAGCCAGTTCTTAATCCACTGAATGAATGCTTTATTGAAATTGTATAGTGCTGTTTTTTTAATCAAAATGTCATGTTGTGCTAAGTCAAAGTATATTACATCTATACAGTTACCTTTATCAACCAACATTGATCTCAAAGAATAAAATCATGATTGTTTGACAAGACTTTTTTCATAAAATCATGTTGACTGGCATTAATTATATTCCTGTCCTTTAATTTCACTGCTCTACAGACAAAATGCTTCTGAAATAAATGTAGTCAAACTTTACTAATTCTGGGTCACTGAGAACGAAAATGATGCTTAAACTTGTTGATTGGCTCTAGTTTTCAAGATATGCTATTGGGTCAGTATATACGACCCTTGACTTGGGAATGGCGGAGGATAAGTGAGTTATAAAGGGAAGGGATCTCAATTTAAACCAGAAATGACTAAAATACATCTTTGACTGGATCTATGAATAAATCTATGACTGGGTTTGGACAGTACTTGCTTTTTAGGCAAAACAATGAATGATGCAATCTGAAGCTGGTATTGCGTCATACATGATATGAATTGCATCATGTTATTCCTAGAAGTCATGGATGATGCAATCATAACGAAGCTTACATCACTCTGCTGAACAAATTGCCCTATATTATTATATTATATATTTCTAGCTCTAGAAATCATAGTGTCGTGCTCTCTTATTTGTCAGTGTTTGATTTTGCAAAGGG